>NC_091092.1:42727016-45227016 GCF_032405125.1 Capricornis sumatraensis | reverse complement strand
GCTGTCCAGCAGGATCCCATTGGAGAGTGTGTGTTGCATGATGTGAAACAAATCGCAGCCGTGCCCTGTTCCTGAAAACAGTGTGTCCAGTTCCACCCACATCCTCTGAGCACTTGCCATGGGCTCACAACACTGAGGATACAGAGACGAGCAAAAGACAGTCCGTAGGCTCCAGTCCCCCATTCTCTGCGTTTGGGGGTCTGTGGGGGAGAAGAAAGAAGAGAAGCGGTGCAAAAAGGACCAGCACAAAAATGTTGTCCTGGGTCTTCCCTGGCTGTCCAGCAGTTAAGATTTCACCTCCAAATGCAGAGGGTTCGGGTTCAATCCCTGGTCAGGGAGCTAAGATCCCACATGCCTCATGGCCAAAAAGCCAAAACGTAAAACAGAAGCAATACTATAACAAATACCATAAAGACTTAAAAATAGTCCACATCAAAAAAAATTAGAACAACAACGACACACACACCAAGAAACATTGTACCTCCTCTGAACTCCCTTAGCACGTCTGCTGTACCTCCCTTATGGCATTTCCACTTCCTTTCTATCTGGTGTTTATAAAGAGGCAGAGTGGTGTAGTAGCAAGTACTGAGCTTGGCAATCAGATGCTGCCTTAAATCCCAGCTCCTCCGTTTAAGCAGCTGGGTAAAGTTAAGTCATTTAACCTTTCTTGCCCTCAGTTTCCTCACCTTAAAAATGGGATGTACAATATTTATCTCACAGAACTGTCGGAAGGAGTCACTTGGAAAGGTATTGTAAATTGCCTAGCACAGGACGTGGTACATAGGAAGTCTTCAATAAGGAGTAAAACTTATTCTCATCAACACACCTTACCTCCTGCACTAGAGGGTGAGCTCATTGCAGGCATTTTCTCAATGTTTTTTTTCTGTTATCTGTGTGTCCCCAAGAGACTCAGAAAAAAGCTGTATTTTGTTCAAGGAATGAACAAATTGTTATAGTTCGAGTACAATAACCTGTGATCCAAAGAATTGCAAACAAAGTGCTTTAAGGATTCAAAGGACAACAACACGTCTATTGAGGGCAAGAGAGAAAAAGAAGGGTCAGGAAGAACTTTAAGGAAGTGATAGATATTGATAACTAGAAATGACATGGAGAAAACAGTCCTTCCTAAGGCAGTTTGAATCCACATCTCTCTGCCTTCAATCCCTCACTCTTTCCAAGCCAATTTCAGACCAGAGCTGAGTTTATAATCCCTCCCCCAGTATAAAAGGAAAGTCATGGTGTAGTAAAAAGCCAAGAAACCCAAGTCTCAGTCAGCCAAAGACTCATATAATCTTAGGCCTGGCACTTCATCTCTCTAAGCCTCTGGTTTCTCATCTATAAAATGGGAACATAAAAAAAAAAAATACATTGCTATCTCACAGTTGTTGAGCGTCACATGCTCAACAAATGGGCAGCTGTAGTTTCTTCCCCGGGCTGCCAATGATTCTGCTCACATACTCTGCAAATTTGACAAAAAACAAGCTCAACGTACAGATATACTCAGCCAGCCAGGCATCCCAGTTGCCTGGAATATTAAATTTTGTATCAAGTTTTGTAAGTCACTTTTCACTCCTAGTTTTGATAATCACCTTAAGAGCTGGGACATCCTGACTCTTTTCAGTGTTGACTGAAACTTCATACAGCAGATGACAGTTTTGGTAAAATAGGATTGCTAGATGATGTTATAAGACTTTAGGATCCTTAAGAAATTTTGGGAAACCTTGCCTCCAAAGCAAAATAAAATGAACGGCAAGCTGATCGCAGCAGTCCTGAAGAGAAAAGTGAACATGCTGCTATCAGAAAGCCAACAAGGAGCCGAGCATAGAAGGCAATGACACAGGGGCGCCAATGGGGAGCTTCGGCTGTACAGCTTTATATCCAACAGTTTTGGTTTAAATAAAGCTATAGACTATATCAGACAAAAAGGAGGGAACTTCCAGAACCATGATGATATATTAAATTCCATCCCAGCCTCAATAAACTATGACTTATAAGGCTTGTAAAATCTTTACAGGGCTCCTGACAGCTCCACATGTGCTGATGGCCAGAAGAATGGAACTTTTGCAAAACATCTGCTAAATCATGCATTTTGGCTAGAATTTCTCTGTCTGCCCATGATGACAAAATACAGAGGGAGTGGAGCGCACTGAGCTTTGAGAGAGTGGAGGAGGGTGTTTTTGCACAATATAGGGGCTGCTTATTTAAAGTGGCATTTCGTCATAGCTTCCATCTGTAGATGCCATTCTAACCATATCGGATGAAAGCCGCTCTCTCCTAATTTTAATCATGCCTGAGCAACAAGACTTTGCTCGTCACATATTGAATTACATCAAGGGTCTACTAGAAGACACAAAGCTTCTGGTAACTTCTGATACACATGAGCCTGAATAGATTACGCTCAGCAGGCTAAAAGAGTTTCCTAATAAGTTTAACTGGAGTTCATGTACAGATGGGAAAAATAAATGGACTTGCGTGGATAACCAAATGGTTTTCCATTGTCCAGGAAAGTTGCAAATCAAGTGACTGGAACTTTTTCATATCATGCTGAGTTTTGTTTCAGAACTCAAGTGCTTGTGGAGTGAGAACATGGAGAAACAGGCTGATAAAAGAAGCTTTCATCTTTCACCTTTTCGATGCTGCTTTGGATTTTTGAGGTTTTTAAAGAGTATTGCTCAGATGATTGGAATCTGAGTAAGGAAACAAAAGGAATTGGAATGGTGCTCTTCATCTCCATTCTCCTCTCAGTTTTACTAACCACTTCTCTTGCTGTCCCCAGAGGACTATACAATGTGTGGGGGTGGGGGGGTGGGGCATGCTCGGAAATCACTCTTGGTTGGGACACCCAGGACTGAAGTCAGGATCCTTTGTAATTTGGATCTGTAGCCAAACCCTTGGGCTTGAAACCAACCGGGTAGGGTGTCACCTTTCCAATGCCCACTGAATCTGGTTAGTTGCTCAAATTCTAAAAATATTGGGACAACCTAAGGTTGCTGCATCTCAGTGGAAAACCACCAACTCCTAATATCCACTGGCAATATATTGAGCATCTACCATACACCAGGTACCATGCTCAGTATGAGCATGGGGTACAGCAGTAAAGAAACTAGGTGGGGTGTCTGTCCTCATGGATTTAGTAGAGCAGATAAGCAAGCAACCAGATGAGGGCAAGGCAGAGGGATGACTGCCATGGTAGGGAGTACATATATGCTGCGTGCTAAGTTGCTTCAGTTGTGTCTGACTCTTTGCGACCCTATGGACCATAGCCTGCCATGCTCTTCTGTCCATGGGATTTTCCAGGCAAGAATACTGGAGTGGGTTGCCATGCCCTTCTCCAGGGGATCTTCCCAACCTATGGACTGAACCTGCATCTCCAGGGAGTACACAGATAAAGCAATGTGCCTATAGGGAGCTCAGAGCCTGATGGGAGAGACATGATAGCAAATAAGCAATGACAAGACACAGTGATAGTCTCTGGAGGAAGGGAGCTCAGAGACTATGGAACCACAGAAAAAGAACTCATTCCTCTGTCTAGGAAAGATGGGAAGGGGCTGCACATAGGAGTTACCATTAAACCAGGTCCTGAAGGATGAAATGGCTGGCGGGGTCCAGAACTCCAGTGCACTAAGAGTCACAATTTTTCTCCTTCAAGTGACTATGACATTCGAGTAAAGACTGATGTAATCCTCACACGGTGAGCAATAAAGAGTTAAACCTCACTTCTGCCAGTCCTTTTAAGGTTCTTGAAATCCCAGGGGAGGAAGAACTCTAATCCTGCCTCATGGTAGTAGGAATGCTTTAAAGGGAGGAAACTAGGAAACATCAAAGACAGGGTGTGTTTCTGGGTGAGTGGAAAGAGCCCTGGGTTTGAGTCCTGGCTCCACCATTAACTAACTAACTGATTGGCTGACTAACTACCTATTTGCTCTTCAAGGAAACTAATTTTCTCTCAGACTCAGTTTCTTTCTCTATAAAATTGTAATAAGCATGTCTGCCTTCAGGAGGGTGGTCCAGGGAAGGGGCTTGATAAACTATAAAGCCCAATATAAATGTCAGCTATTGTTTCCTGGAAGGGGGTGGCGATGGCAGGAGGTCGGGAGGAAGCAATTGGGGTTTATTCCTGGTGTCCTCTGCCAGGAAGCCAGTCCTTTCCCGATGAAACAAGCAGGCTTCCTGAAGGAGATGCACAGCCCTTGCCATCATTCCTGTGGAAACTAAGAGGGAAAACAGCAACCTGTTTGACCAGGCAGCCTGGGTCAGAGTAGGGGGGGTGGTCCCTTCATGGTCTAAGGGAGGCGGTGAGGCCTGTTGTCGTGATGAGGAGGAGAACAGTAAAGACAGGAAATCCATGGAGTGTGGTGAAGACTGAGACCAAGAGAAATGGAAGAAAAGCGTACTTGTAGGGGAGAGCTGCAGCAGCCAGCAGCTGAACAGGTAGCGAAGAGCACTACCCCCACTGACTTCAGACTTGGCCCTGTCACCTGCTTTGGCAAATGGAATATGAATAGACACAACATATGCTACTTACAAGCACAAGCAAGCTTTTAATGGGCTGGCATAAGTTGGCTTTGCCCTTCTTGCTCCTGCCCTATGAGAACAGTACATCCCACAAAATGGCCGCTCTTTCAGCCGGGCTTCCAGAATGAGCACTGTGGGGCCAAGCTGGATGGAGCACAGCAGCATCACAGCTGACCTGCAGCGTCCACATGCTAGGAACAAGGAGACAGGTGTTTAAGTCTAGGGTCCACAAACTACAGCGCATGGGCAAAATAGGGCCCGCTGCCTGTTTTTCGTGTAGCATGTGAGCTAAGAACATTTCTTTATATTTTTCAATGGCTTACAAACATATCAAAAGAATAGGATTTTATGGCATGAAAGTTCTGTGAAATTCCAATTTCTGTGGCTTTCAGCAAACTTTTATTGGAACACAGCCATGTTTGTCTGTTTGCACAGTGTATGCGGCTACCTTTGTGCTACGAGGGCAGAGCTGAATAGCTGTGACATAGACCATATGGCCCACAAAAGCCCTAACTATTTACTATCTGGCCCTTTACGGAAAAATTCTGTCAAACTCTGGTTCAAGCCCCACAATACTGGAGTTGTTTTTAACCTTGCAAAAGATGTCTAACATAAAGTACTTAAGTTCACCAAGCTCAGTTTCCTCATCCGCAAAATAAAAACGAAAACAGGCCCACATTCACTGGGTTTTTAGAGGATTAAATCATAGTGCATCTAATGCATTCAAAATGCAACCTGCCACATAGCAGGCATTCGTGATTATGATTAAAGGGCCATCAGATTCCTGCAGCAAGCACAGGAAGAAGGAAAGAAGACAAAGGAAAGGAAAACTAAAGATAAGGATCAGACAAAATGCAGCAGGACTGAGACACTGGTCTAACTACCTATGACTAGATAATGCCCTGGATAAAGTAGTACGACATGCTTGTAATGAACTGTAAAACTGATATTAACTTCTGGGTAATATCAAATCTGTTTCAAAGTCATCTAGGAGATATGGCTTGTTGAGTGAATATCTTTGGGGCACAGGTGACAACTTAAGAATCCCCAAATGGGGCATTGTTATATATATACCTTCATGGACCATCCCTCTGGTATTTGGATTGGTACCCAGACCGCAATCTACCTGGACTCCTTTTACTTGGTACTTGAGGGGCCAAGTGACTGACACCCTGAAAAATGATGGTCACAATGTGTCATATTCCACATTGACTGAGAGTTGGTTGAGCACCTAAATTCCAGTGGTGAGCAGATTGTATACAAATTCTTTCAGTATAGATTTCTTCCTTGACTCTCGTACCTGTATATATCAATATAGAGTCTTCAATGTAAACCATTTGTGCTCCATGCGTACTCTATTGTGGTCTTCTTTCTCTGGATGCCCAGAAGAAGAGAGAAGCAAAGGGTAAGATTCAAAGGGTAATATTTAAAAAGGCCTTCAGAAGCATTTCCAGAGCCCCTTTGGATACTCAGTAGAGGAAATAAAATTATTCAGAAAAGAACAAAAATGCTGGTCCCTTCTGCTCTACACTCCTGGAGCCCTGGGAGGTTTTCCTAAAATTAAATTAATTCCCTTTCTCTCCAAAAGCAGATTCAGTGGCAAGCCTGTGTGGCTGAGCCACCTGACTCAACTCCACATTTTCCCCGGTGTAATCTATTCTAGGCAGAATATTGAACAGTATTCCCCAAGTACTTAGAGTTTGACTTAATTACTTACTTTATTTAACTTCTACAGTTCTAAAACTGAAGTGTCTCATAGGTGATCTTTTGAAGGCTAGATGATGTGGAAATATTTCAGTCATTGGCCAAATATTTTGTTCTTTTCTCCCTTTCCAGATGTAAAATCCATTAGTTGCTAAGGCTGCCTCTGTGTTGCTGTAAAGTGGAACCAGAATGCTTTTCTCAGAAATATTAGATACTCCAAAAGTTTCTTTGGAAGCTCACCATTCAGAGCATGTGTAACATAAGGCTGGAAACTCCTAGGTCCCTCTCCCTTGATACTCGCTATGAGGAATTTATCAGGCTCTTCTGAATCTGCTAAATCATCTTGACGGCTTGCTGCAGCGTTTTGAAAAACACATGCACCATTTTGTCATGGAGATCACCTTTTTATTTTTTTAAGAGTCCAAACAAGCCGAAAAGCTTCCAAGTAATTCGGGACTAAAGAGAAACACATTTCAGAAAGGTCCCAGAGTAGCCCTTCTGCTGACACCCCAGGACCGGTTCCCCCAGGCTGGTTCCATGAGTCCATCTCCTCTCAGAAGTGCTGGTGTACATTCTAACTCAGGCTTCCCACTCCTCTATTTTCTTTTCTGTCAGCAGCAGCTTGGTAGAGCCGTGAGACTTTCCTATTTATTTCCTACTTTTCTCTATGAATAAATCATGCAAAAGCCTGCCACCATTCCTGTCACTTCATCAGAGTTCATCTGTTCTTGTCCATCAGCATTTTCCCTTCATGTCCCTATGGCGTTCAGGCAAGGCAAAGAGTTCACATTCTCATGGGCCCTGTGACAAGAACCTTCGATGACTCCCTCACAGGCAGTCTCACAGTTCTCTCCCTCACTTATCCCACCAGAGAGCCCGAGCTCACCTTTGTCCCCTGTGTCATCATCGCCTATTCACTTATCTGTATCCCACTGGACTAGGGGCCCTTGAAGAACAGAGACCACATCTTATTTCTCTCTGAATGCCCAGGACATTCGGTTGCCTGGCACCAGGCAAATGCTTAACGTATATATTTGTGAAATGAAGGAGTGAGTGAGTAAGTCAGTCAGTGAATCAGTCAAGCAGTCAATGAATTCATTTATTCCAAAAGTATAATGATACCTCGGCTATGCATAACCTTTGGGAGAAGTGGCTGAGTATTCTTTGCAGGGATGTGTAGGCTCTTCCGGGGTTTCTCAGTGTCTTTTTGTTAAATTCCTGGTTCTCTGTGATGATCTTGGCAAGGAGTAAGCAAGTAGCATTAGCAACTGCAATTCAGTTATACACACTGCAGTGTTCTGTGGCTGGAGGAATATAAGAAATGTGTTCCTGCCTCCAGTAGGAGAGTGAAAACATGTCTTCCTGCCCTCCTTGTGCTGGCCCCACCAAAGACTCACATTCATCTACTTAATTATCTCTGACACCAAGAAACCTCATTACATCACTTTCTTGGTCTCTCTCACCCTCTTGTCTTTCCCTGTGTTATATGAGAACAGGAGGTGATCAGTGATCATCCTAATGGTAGTGATAATGGTGGTAGATGGGTGATATGGAAGTGAAGAGTTCTGAGTGATTTCAGCTGATTTCTTGATACAAATTTAATCATGTTCAAGTTTCTACCCATCTCTCACAATATTTATGTACATTAAAGTGGCCCTTCCTCTTTTTGTGGAAAATCTCTCTCTTGTGGATGACCTCAGTCCTAACCTAGTGTATTAAATTAGGATTTTACTTAATGTAGTCAATTCTAAATGTTGATTATTCAAACAATGGATTATCCAAGAAAATTTGAAACTCTAAACTAGCTTTCTGCCTGCTCCCCCAGTCTCCTACCCAGCTCCACCTAAATATAAACACACACACACACACACACACACACACACACACACACACATGTCTTACCATCTTTCTCTTAATCGGTTATGGCCCCAAGCAACACAAGCCAATTTTATCATTAACCTAAGAAAAAAATCACTGGATGTCAAACCTGTGCCCCCAAACTTGTGTAATCCAATCAAACATTTGGCTCTGTACTGTTTTGCTTGTATATGAGGTGATGAAAACAAAATGAGTGTGTCAGGCACTTTGGGAGTTGTTTCAAATTTCTGAAGCCAATAAGGTATCACTCCATAAATTACTATTGCAGTACACTAAACAGAGCCCTGGTAGCCTTAATGAAGAAATGTTTCTCTGGGAATGCCAGTTTACTCAGAGGAATAACTTCCCCAGGTTGACAACAATTAGCGTGCAAGCACTTCCATAGACATGGAATATTTTATATTATGTCAGGTCCATTGTTTACTTGGTTGGATATTATTGTGAAGCTGTTGAAAGAAATCAGTTTTCCATTTTGCTATCAGTCTCAATGATTTACATTCATAACTTGGGCTTGACTATGTATGCAAATATAACAGTGAGACCAAAGTATTGGTACAGCAGATGAGGTTCAGTATTCAACAAAGAACATTTATTTAAAGGATGAGGGAATTGCCTAGCAGTCCAGTGGTTGGTTGGAGAAGGCAATGGTACCCCACTCCAGTACTCTTGCCTTGAAAATCCCATGGGCAGAGGAGCCTGGTGGGCTACAGTCCATGGGGCTGCTAAGAGTCGAACACAACTGAGGGACTTCACTTTCACTTTTCACTTTCATGCATTGGAGAAGGAAATGGCAACCCACTTCAGTATTCTTGCCTAGAGAATCCCAGGGACGGGGGAGCCTGGTGGGCTGCCATCTATGGGGTCACACAGAGTCAGACATGACTGAAGCGACTTAGCAGCAGTAGCAGCAGCCAGTAGTTGGTACTCAGTGCACTCTCCCTTGTTTTGGGGAACTAACATCCCACGAGCCATGCAGTGTGGCAAAAAAAAAAAAAAAAAGGATGAGATAGCTTGAAGTGATTAATCAGAGTAGATAATAATATGAACTCCTTCCAGATTTAGTTTGAACACACCCTCTAATCTATTAGGAAATTATTTACGTATAGTAATCTTAAAATGGATCAACTTTCCCTGTGGGAATCCTATGTATCTGTCATCCCAGGTCAAATGCTGATTTTACAAAGCCTGCCTGGATCTGCCAACAGAACCCTCCAGGAAGAAAGAACAGAGCAGATAAATGCCCAGCTACAGGAAAGAATTTGGCTTCTGTTAGGAACTGAAAGGAGGGCACGATTGCTGGAACAGGGGAAGCAAGGGTAAGAGGGGAGCAAATGGGACTGGTATAGTGATGGAGGCATTGATCTAGGAGTATTAGAAAGTTATTGAAAAAAAATACACAGGAGATATAGATAGGGGTGGAATGAAATGGGCAATACAATCGTATAGGCTTTTCCAAAAGATCATTCCTGCTGTAGTTTAGAGCACAGAGAAGACAGAGATAAGACCAGTGAGCTAACTTATCAAGAAGGTGTCCAGGTGAGAGGTGATGGTAGCCTAGACTGGTTAGTTGTGGCAATGGAGGTGGTGAAAAGAAAATAGACTTACTACATCTCAGAGGCAAAAATGCTAGGACTTGTTGGTCAACAGGATACAAGGGGTGAAATTTGAAAAAGAATACAAAGAATCTCTTCCAGGCTGTGGCTTTTAATAGCTATTCGGGTGATCATGACACAGAGATTGAGAACCCTAGAGACTCAAAATAGCACTCTGGGGTACTTTTCAAGTAAGAGATGTTTATAGATTAAGGGGCTATCAACTCTCATCTTTGTGCTTAAGGAGCTAGGATTAATTTCAGTCCAATTAACTTAGCTCATCTTTTTAAGTCAATATTTAACCAGTGAATTTATTAAAATATACTGAGGAAAGGTCGACTATGTGGTCAGTAGTGCCTATGATCAATGTGGGAACAAAATAACCTTTCAAAAGTAAAGCAGAGCTTTTTAAATGGCCATTTCACTAACTAGTATTGGCAATTGTATTGGCAATATACAACTTGAAAGTACAAGTCACTTTCTGGTTTAAAGTGATATCCTGGATGAGGCTAGTGCTCAGTTGCCTCAGTTGTGTCCAACTCTTTGTGACCCCATGGACTGTAGCCCTCCAGGTTCCTCTGTCCATGGGATTCTCCAAGCAAGAATATAGGAGTGGGTAGCCATTCCCTCCTCCAGGGGATCTTCCTGACCCAGGGATTGAACCTGCCTCTCTTATGCCTCCTGCATTGGCAGGCAGGTTCTTTATCACTAGCACCACCTGGGAAGTTCCTGATGAAAGAATCTTTCAAAAATAATATATTAATTAGACAAATATTTCAGTAGACATAAAACTAAGCTGAACATCAAGAATCAGAAAAAAGTGAAATGACATGGCATGTAAAATAAATAAGGCATAGTTATGTTTAAAATACTAAACTAAGAGTCAGTTATGGTTCTGATTTTGCCATAAATTCACTTTTTGACCTTAAGCACAATTCCCTTTGTTTGGGGGGGCCATTGTTTCTCCATTTACAAAATGAGGGGGTTGGATTCAATGAGCTCTAAGATTTTGTTCAGTTCCAACACTCTGTGAGTCTAAATCAGAAAAAATCTAACTGGGAGTTTCCAGGCTACTAGTTAGGTTACTATAACAAGCTTTTCCTTAGACAATAAGGAGATGAAATACACTCAACATAAAATGATTTCTTAAAATTATATATTGTCAAGGCACAAAAGAGTCAGAAACATGAAAATTAAAAGTTGTAGAGTCAACATGTAACCCAGAAAAAAGAAATTTATAGTATAAAAGAATAAGAATTTCTCAGTGTTTCTACAGCTTAATCAGGAGAGAGTGGTCTGTTCTAGGCAGAAATTTTAGTTGTTTAGACAGAAATGTACCAAGAGTGGAGAACACAGTATCTTTAGGGCCCCAGAACTTGACGGAACCATCTAGAAACCCAGCTTCACTTTCCTTTTGCTATGACTCTCTCTCCAGAGGCTTCTGAGTGGTGGATTCCATTACCAAGTGGGGTGCCTCTCAGACAACTAACGGTCTCATTTATCAGCCTGGGGGCCACTCTCACAGTAAACTAATTAACCAACTTTCTGATTTACATTTGGTCTCTCGTGAGTTTTTAAGAGTGAATTCATTCACTGGAACCAGAACACCCCTTGGTAAAAAGAATAAAATGTGTTTCTTTGCCCACAAGAACGAAAACCAACACCTAGAGCCAAAGTGTTCTTAAAAGCATAGGAACCATAAAGCCCCATAAGGGAAATACATAGACCACCTATGCCAGAGTTATGTTATCTTTCGTCTGCGATGCAGCATGTTACAGTGGCAATTGTTATTGTGGCTAAACACTGACGAGTTTTGGCTTCTCCAGTTTCTCAGGTGCTCAGGAACAGCAAACCAAGATCCAGAAAAGATTAGTCCCAGCCCATTCTTCTCCTTCGCATTCCAGTCTACTCATTACTATGGTGCTGAGTGTCCACAACTCTTCAAACTGGAGAAAAGCACCCTATATAATAGTAAAAATCAACAATTTTATCCTCTAAATGGAAGTGCTTTCTTGGCAGACATCGTTCATTCATCTTCACCACATTCCTTGGAGGTAAGGAATGGTCTTTGCAACCCCATGGAATGGAATTCTCCAGGCCAGAATACTGGAGTGGGTAGCCTTTCCCTTCTCCAGGGGATCTTCCCAAACCAGGGGTTGAACCCAGGTCTCCCACATTGCAGACAGATTCTTTACCAGCTGAGCCACAAGGGAAGCCCAACAATACCAAGTGGGTAGTCTATGCCTTCTCCAGGGGATCTTCCTGACCCAGGAATCAAACCAGGGTCTCCTGCATTGCAGGCGGATTCTTCACCAACTGAGCTATCAGGGAAGCCCAGGAGGTAAGCACCACTTTTATTTTCTAGATGATAAACTAGAACATGTCTTTTGGAGTAGGAAAGTCTTAGTGGGTTAAATTGATCTCAAATATATCCTTCTTTCTGATTTAAATTTCATACTTCTTATTAAAAAGCTAAATTCTCAGAAGTCTCTTCATGTAGTTTACATGCTGTAAAGTGATTTCCCCCACTTGTCAAATATACAGAGTGATTATTAAATATGCAAACAGGAGGAGCAATTTGGTGTGGAGCCTCAGTAATTTAAAATTCTAAAAATATTTGGAGAGCAATACTGGGAATTATTCTACACTGTCAGTAACCTGTGAAAATATTAGTAGAAAAGGAATTCTAGAATACAGCTTCAGTATGTCTTCATGTGAGCAGCTTCAAAATTACATCTTAATACAATGTTTTATTATCAGCAGTAGAAGGATTTGATTCAGTTACAGCAAAAAGTGACGAAATGAAAACCAATTAAATAAGCTGGGGGAGGGGCTGCCTGGAAACATCTTGTTTAAATTGTGCAGTAAACATGTGGTTTCTAATTCTCTTGGTCACTGTGTTTCCTCTAAAAGGATGGGAAGCCCTCTTTCCCCAGTTCCCTGGTCCTATACACAATTTTTGTTCCATTTCTGGAGTAAGCTAGAGCCTAGAGTCTTTTATTAAAAGAAGAAAATAAAAGCAAAGAAATATCAAATTCTTTGGATATGGTTTGCTTTTCCTTTTTAAAATTTGAATGCAGGAAAAATACACACAAAGGAAAATAAACTATCTGATAATCTGATGTCTGAGCTCTGGGACCAAGAGTTTTAAATTGGCTAAGCCTGCCTGAAAGTACACAGGCTAATGAAAGGTGGTCAATCCCAGAAAAAGCCAAACCAGAAGTTGAGCCCTGGGGAGTAATTAAACCAGGAAAGACCAAAAATACTTCTAGAAAGAAATGGAAACACAAAAGTATAATCTCTCTCCAAACAGACTGATCAACTATCTTGAATAGTGAATGCCCTGTATGATAATTCAGTTTTTCAATCTTTGCAGTTTTCCTCAATTAGTTTTAAAGGAAAAATTCAAAGTCTACATTCTGTTGCTGTCAGACATACTTTTCACACCTTGAAGGAAGGGAATTCAAAATTGGTTCTGAAGTGTCTTGCAGACTGAGACCTTTCCTTTTTTTTTTTTTTTTTAACCATTTTAGTCTGTTCCTTTTAACAATTAGCTACTTATTTAGTTGTGTATAGGGAAAGGAGAACAGTACCCCCCACAGAAAATAAAATTGTGCTTCCACTTTTGAGGCTTTTAAGCTAGTTGGACTCTACTTCAATAAGCATGTCAAAAGACCTATTTGAAAGAATAGATTTTCTGTGCCCCAGGCCAAATCCATTAAAAAAAATACAATTGATCCATCTTCAGGAACTGTTCTAAAACTACTGCAGGGAAAGGCTACAGCTACTTTAGCAATTAAATACACTCTGGATTGGAAATAGATAACTCTAAATATATGCAAAGTTATTAGAGTATATAGTTCTTAACTAATTTCTGATCAACTTAGGGCTATTTTGTTTGCAAAACTTCTTAATGATTTCAGACAATGAATCAATTTCATCAAAATGTGTTTCCAGATAATGAAATAAAGGGGACAAGGCAGAATACTTTCAGATTTAGACATTAGCCTCAGAAGTTCAGTAGACTGTGGCCAAGCATAGAACCTTGGAAGCTGTCTAGGAAACAGAATGACTTTGTGTGTTTGGCGGGCTTCTCTTCTGCCTCTGCCTTCACACTTCTCCATTTACACTAACTGGAGCAATGACATCTGTGCTTTATGAATGTTCCAAATCACGTGACTCACTTGTTCCAAAATACACTAAAGGAAGAATGGCTTCTTAAATACCAAGACATATCTAGGGAAAGCCTAATTGTAAATACACACTTCATATTGAAACATTTTTTAAAAAGTCCATTTTCCTTAAACCAAGAGTCTCTTGAATTTAACCCTTAGTAGGAAGACTATGAAGCTAATCATTGTAAAAGTTTCAAACATTAGTCTTTAATTCCTTCAACACTTGCTCTTAGAGAAAAGATCAAATGTCATAATTCTCGTTAGTCATCACAAAATTACCTATTTAATTAAAAACCCACTGACGGTTCTTCAACTCATGAATGGGTGAAAAACATTGGTATAGCCATAAGGAAATACTGCTCAGCAATAGAAAGGAAAGCAATAGAGATAAATCTCACTCAAACCATTACGCTAAGTGAAAGAAGATAGATTCTAACGGCTACGTATTTTGTGATTACATTTATATGTCATTTTAGAGAAGGCAAAACTACAGGGTTAAAAAAACAGATCAGTAGTTGCCAGAAGTTGGTGAAGAGGGAGTGCTTGACTCAGGATATGGAGGAGTTCTAAGGAGTGATGAAAGTGCTTTGTATCTTGATTTGTAGTTAGGCATTGATCAAAACTCATAGAATTACATACTAAATAGGGTGAATTTTACAGTATGCAAATTATATGTCACTAAAGGTGGCACTAGTGGTAATGAGTCTACCTGCCAATGCAGGAGACATAAGAGATGTGGGTTCAATCCCTGGGTTGGGAAGATCCCCTGGAGAAGAAAAAATGGCACCTCACTCCAGTATTCTTGCCTGGGAAATCCCATGGACAGAGGAACCTGGCAGGCTAGAGTCCATGGGGGTCACAAAAGCGTTGGACCCGGCTAAGGGTCTGAGCACAAATCTGACCTGAAAAACAAAACCTTACTTTTTAACTCCCTTCCTCTAGAAAAACCAATGCTGCTGGTAATTTAAGTTTAGTGTCTAAGTTCTCAGTATAGCCATACAACAAATTGTGCATAATATCATTATAAAAACAACCCCCCCAAAAAACCCCATAAATTGGAATTGTGCCAATACAAGCGGCTCTGAAGCAAAACTTCATTACGATAATCTTTATAATAGTATTTTTCACCAAAAAAAATGCTTTAAAGTCCCAGTGTAAATATTGTAATACTAAAGGTTCCAATTACATGTTCCAAGTAAAAGTGACTCAAATTTATCTCCAAGTGAACCATAAAGAGGTAGGTCTTTCATCATATTGTATTTAAATATATCTCCAAATCTAGGTTAAGTTTTCCTATTTGTGGTATACTGAGTCATCAGTG
Organism: Capricornis sumatraensis; assembly: GCF_032405125.1. Taxonomy (NCBI): domain Eukaryota; kingdom Metazoa; phylum Chordata; class Mammalia; order Artiodactyla; family Bovidae; genus Capricornis; species Capricornis sumatraensis. The sequence continues at coordinate 45,211,831 of NC_091092.1, read as the reverse complement.
GAGAAGGCAATGGCACCCCACTCCAGTACTCTTGCCTGGAAAATCCCATGGACAGAGGAGCCTGGTGGGCTACAGTCCATGGGGTCGTGAAGAGTTGGACACAACTGAGCGACTTCCCTTTCACTTTTCACTGTCATGCATTGGAGAAGGAAATGGCAACCCACTCCAGTGTTCTTGCCTGGAGAATCCCAGGGACGGGGGAGCCTGGTGAGCTGCCGTCTATGGGGTCACACAGAGTCGGACACAACTGAAGTGACTTGGCAGAGCCATCAGTAAGAAGATATTTAAATTTTTTTTTACCATTTGATCTAATTATATTTCTGGTAAACCGATATTTTCTTCTACTTTTATTATATTCTCATTATTATATTGAGAACTTTAAAAAATTTACACTAATGCAGAGAGTTAATATAAAGAAGACACAGTACATCTACTATATTTCAGGCACTGTACTAGCTCTTTGTTATCACCTTTAATTTAAAAAACAACTTTACCAAGTTGCTATATAACACAGGGAGCTCAGTTAGGTGCTCTGTGATGACCTAGAAGGGTGGGAAGTGGGGTGGGAGGGAGGCTCAAACATATAGCTGATTCATGACGTTGTACAGCAGAAACAAACACAACATTTTAAAGCAATTGTCCTCCAACTAAAAATAAATTTTAAAAAAGCTCTGTGAAGTACATGTGATTATCTTTGCTTTATAGATAAGGGAAAAAAGATTGAGAGAGATTAAGTGACTTGTCCCAAATCACCCAGCCAGTTCATTGTACAATGTGAATTCCAACCCAAGTCTGGTGGCTCAAAAGCTGAAGGGCTGCCACTGTAAGGTGATTGAGCAATGATTAGGCTTTTGGAGGGTCTAGTGGGTGATGAAATAGGCCTGAGACTATTAAAGGTTTACACTATAAAGTTGGAACACCAGTATTTGATTCAAATATGGCCAAACCACTCTTCATTATCTCAAAACATTGTATTTGAGGATTTTGCTTTGGTTTGACTGTCCTAACTTCCTCCATTTTTTCCCTCCATCTCAAATTGATTACCTACATTTCCCAGGGTCTTAGAAAAGATCTTTAATCTTCCAAGCCTGCAGACACAGTCAGGCATTTGAATGTTATTTAACGATGTGTTTGTAAAGGAAAAAGCCAGGGCACTGATTTAAAGACATCCTTATAGTGCTCAGTGTTATACCTAGTGTCACACTTCAAGCAGAAAAGTAACAAAGATAAGTGGGGAGAAGACAGCATTGGCACAAAGTCCCAAGTATGCATGTTCTTAAACAAAGTGGCCACATAGAAAACACACATTACAGTATGAAAAAGAGCACACCATCTCAAATTGTTTCCCTTCTCTTCCTCAGATGATTAAAGGATTAAAGAGAAAAGGACTGCCTTTTTCCTGTGCTAAGAACTCTACTTGTGCAGAGAAACATGGCTCAGCTATCTTTTTAAATCATCTAGTAGTCTTAAATGATAAAAAAAAAAAAACCTTCCACAGTGAAGGATTTTTTTTTATCTTGTCTGTATATTTCTAGAATCTTAAGGTCTTTTATTTCAGGGTATTAACTAAAATCCCTAGCATTTAAAAATCATGTCAGATTCCCAAACTTTGTAATTAAAGGAGCAACTACCTTTCCAAACAAAATTATGTATTTTATCTGACAAATGCCTGTTTGAAATATGCCAGAAAGACATAGCACAAGAGCCTATTTACACAAAACCTAGCACACACTGGCTCTTAATATTCTTCTTTGGAGTATGAAATCCAAAGTTGCTAAACAAAATGTTTATGTAAGACTGATCAGAACTAATTACTCTTCTCTAGATGAAATGCTGAGGAAAAAGTGAATGAAGAATCCACAATTAGCTTCTTGGAAATAAAACAGAAGCATCGTGTGTGGTTATGTATACTCCGATTTTCCACACATGGACCTATAGGAGCAGCAGTTCGGTTTCATAATTATGTTCAGCATGTAGGCCTATTTCAAAGCAAGCGAATTTTCAGCAGCACAAACCCTCCGGCCTACCCAGTCTACATGGCAGTTCGCAAATTATTTTTTAACAGCTACAACTCAGAGATAAGAAAACAGCCAAGTTCACACTATGTTCTGAAACTTCCTGACTTTTAAGTGTTTTGAATGCTCATTTAACACTGTTTTGAACCCATTTTTAGTTTGCCCTCACAGGTGTTTTGTTTTTTTTCAATTTGAAAAGGAAAATTTAAAAGCGGTTAGCTGTGAAGTCCCTCCCACAGGCAGCTTTAATTACCTGACAAATGTTTCCCATACTTATCATACCCTTGGACTGCTTAGAGAGCAAGGGCCCCTTGAGAGTGAGAAGTACATTTCTGTGTGTTTATGTGTGTAAGTCAAGGGAAAACCACTTCCCTGGTGTAGACAACCAACCTAATGTACACAACAAGAAATCTGTTTAGTTTGGTCAGATACTAAATTACTATTATTGGTGTTTTCAGCACTTTGTATTTTAAAGGACCTAATTCAAAAAAAATTGTTAGGATATTTTCCTATGCCGAAACTCTCTCTGGTAACCAGATGTCATATTCCATGCTTTTAAAATCTCATTAGGTGGCCTTGTTCTCATCTCCACTGCACTGTCTTCCTTGGATATTTAGGAGAGGGCCAGATGCTTAGAGAAGATCCAAGGGATGAGGTAATGAGACGTTTCTTACAAAACAGTGCTGGACAGTTAGTTTACTAACAATGTGGTTTAAAAATTACACAGACATCACACAAAGCACATTCAGAAGGAAAATAAAGAAATACACACACACACACTAAGCTAGAATAGATATCAAAATACTAAGATTGCGAATATGAGAGATGATTTTTTTTCCTTTTTCATCTTATTTTCTTTAATAAATATGCATTATTTTAAAGTGGAAAGTAAGTTTCTAAAACAATTGTTTCTTCCCATCATGAAGAAAACTGCTGTGTATTTACAGCCAGGTCACTTTTTTGACAAACAATTGCTATAAGAGCCTCCATGGACAACCTTTGGCTTTGCTGACAGATAGTAGTGATTTATGGGCTTCCTGGTGCCTCAGATGGTAAAGAATCTGCCTGCCATGTGGGAGACCTGGGTTCGATCCCTGTTATGGGAAGATCCCGTGGAGGAGGGCATGGCAACCCACTTCAGTATTCTTACCTGGAAAATTCCATGGACAGAGGAGCCTGGAGAGCTACAGTCCATGGGGTCGCACAGAGTCGGACACGACTGAGCAAGTAAGTACAGCATAGCACAGTGACGATTTATGGTTAAGTCTCTTCAAGGAGTCCGAGCTTATTTATTTCAAATCTATAATTGTTTGCCCACAACAATTTGGAGCCTATGAATTCATAAATTCGTAGAGATAAAATTCATCATTTCTGTCATCAACACAGTTTCATAGGGAGCCTCCAAGGTAGAGATTAGTAGTCTCTCCCTCCTTTGCATGTCTATGGAAATTATTGTCTGCTAAGCTTAATTTGGCGTTTAGCATTATTACTGATTTATATTTTATTATTTTTCATGTACACATGTAATCTGCCAATTAAGTAATAATCTCCTTGAGAGAGCAGTGCTTTTTCTTGTCCAAAGCTTCACAACATGGTGCCTTTGAAATGAGATTCACTCAGTGTTGGTGAGGATGTATCAGCCTTATGCATACACCGCTCCTAGATGGAGGGGGCAATGGAAGGAGCACCATAGGCTAAAACTGGTTATGAGTCACCCCCTTATAGCTGAGAAACGGGTCCCTTTTCCAGAGCGTATGGGAAAGAGAACACAGAAACGAAACAGGGGATCTACCAACAAAGAGAAAGGGACTGAGCATGTCAGAAATTGGCTATAACAGCAATAGCAGCTGGTGATGATGATAGAAAGATGTTATAGAAGACTTCAACAGTGATAAGATTAACTGATCAAACTCTGGGATCTAAAGCATGGAGGGGGGGGAATGGGAAACTGTGATTGGGAAGATATCAGTCAGTATAATTTCTAGCGCCATATGCAGATAATATAGAGTATATAAAGACACATTGGCATCTACAATAAACAGCCACAATAAAGGAAATATAGAGAATCAGTGATGTATCCTGGCTTAATAAAGCTGTGCTATTAAAAAATGCCTATGCCAGAAACGTATTTGTTTTGAACAATTCTATTCTTCATGTGTGGAAGACATAAGCAACAGATAGAATAGGAAGACTGTTGCTATAAGTTTGACAACTATGGTTTGATAAGCCCAAGAATATAAACTGATTCATAATATAGATTCTATTCATGTGTTGTGGGACATTCTCATCTATTAAAAATTATGGATTGTTTGTTTTTGGTTTTGTGTATTTTTGTATCTTCCTTGGGGGCTTCACAGGCCCTTGCACATGACAAATACCAAATAAATCTCTGATGAATGAATAAATGAGAGAGTAAATTAACAATATGTAGAAAATAGAGAATGTAATTCTTAAGCTCTCCTAGCAATAACATTATGCTCCTGATGACACAGTTTTATTTTGCCACTGTTTTGATCTATGAAAAATACACCAAGATTCAGGGAAGATGTGAGACAACACAATTTAAAGTCAAGTTAGAGTATGTCCTTCCTTTCCCAAGAAACAACGGAGTAATTGAAAAGCATATACTTCAGAAAACTATTTTTTGATTTAGAAAACTTTTTCCAACTGGCTGTAAGTAATCTAAAAAGAAATCATTTTCACTTACTGTATTGAATAAACAAAACAGTGGCATAATAGTGACATCCAGGTTGACTCATCAGTGAACAGTTCATTCACAGAAAACATACACACACACAGTAAATATATTTCAGATAAACATTTATGTTATGCCTCTGTACATTGCCAGGACAAGGGAATGGACAGGAAAAAGGATTAAGGAAGTTTCAGCAGGGCAGGTACACACAAAGACAATACTATCAAGTAATTTTACTGAAAAATATCGGTCACTCAGGAGAGAAAGACCTGGCACCTCCAGAACTCAACAGGACCATTCTATAAGAAAGAGGAAAGTAATTGAAAATGTACTTGCAGCTCTGTGAACTCTCAAAGGAATAAGTGATGAAATGTTTTTCTCTGGAGACAAGTAGGGAATAGCATGTTTCCCTGAAATTGACAGTAAACGGAAACAAGATTTCTGCTAACAATGTGCGATGAGAATGCTTTCATTCAGAAAGTAGCATTGTGTAAGAGATCATGGTGTTCTATGCAAGATGGAAAATGACAACAGATATGACATGACTAGGAGGTAACAAGACTACCTCCTTTAAGCCATGTTTATAGATGCATCTTGAGACTTTATGGTCATAGCCCATAGTCAATTCTTAAGGAAATTCAAAATTGGGCTTTTGGAGGGCAGTGGCAGAACAGTGTGTCAGGAATGTTACCAATTAATCCTGGAGGCCATTCATTTAACAAAGTCTTAGCAAACTTTCCCTGAGCGTGAAATGGGAATGAAGAAGTGTCCCAATGGAAGAGATGGAAATAAATGAAATAATATCAATGAAAGCCTCTAAAAGAAATGAACAGTAGAAACAAGAGGCAGGAGTATGTTGTAATAAAGAAGCAGGATGCCAGAGGCAAACTGCCCAGGTTCAAATCATGTCCCTATCACTCACTACCTGGGCAAGTTCCTTGAACTCTGTGACTCGGTTTATTCATCTGTAAAATGAGAGATCGAGTAAACACTTACTTCAGAAGGTTGTGAGAATGAAATGAAAACACTGAACCCAGTGCAAGTACATAGTAGTACTCAATAAATGTTCAGTTCAGTTCAGTTCAGTTCAGTCGTTCAGTCGTGTCCGACTCTTTGTGACCCCATGAATCGCAGCACGCCAGGCCTCCCTGTCCATCACCAACTCCCGGAGTTCACTCAGACTCACGTCCATCGACTCAGGATGCCATCCAGCCATCTCATCCTCTGTCGTCCCCTTCTCCTCCTGCCCTCAATCCCTCCCAGCATCAGAGTCTTTTCCAATGAGTCAACTCTTCCCATGAGGTGGCCAAAGTATTGGAGTTTCGGCTTTAGCATCATTCCTTCCAAAGAAATCCCAGGGCTGATCTCCTTCAGAATGGACTGGTTGGATCTCCTTGCAGTCAAAGGGACTCTCGAGAGTCTTCTCCAACACTGCAGTTCAAAAGCATCAATTCTTCCCGGCGGTCAGCCTTCTTCACAGTCCAACTCTCACATCCATACATGACCACAGGAAGAACCATAGCCTTGACTAGACTTAGGTTCTCCTTTCTACTACCACCTTCATGAATATAAAAATATTGTTGAGGGAAGGCTTGATTATATGAATTATAAGTATATAGCACTTCTTCCCACATATTAAAATCAACCTCTTTCAGATGTGAATAAACTGATCCAAATTACTCCATATGTTTCAGCAGAATAAAGGAAATAGCTTTTTATGAAGTAGCATTTCTATTGAATTTGGTAATCGCTCAACAACAAATTAATCTTTATGGCTTAGTGAGTTGTTTCATTTGGAATTCCCTTTGAACCAGTGACAAAATATCAATATTCCCATTTAAAAATATTTTATTGGTCCATGTTCTTTAATCAAAGTGCTATAGCAATGAGAGCTATTCTGACTATGAAGGTGACTATAATAGAACAGAATCCATGTGGACAAAGAGAATGATATCAGCATCAGCAACCTTAGTTCAGGTCCTTCTTGTGACCCTAACAATTGCATTGTTTAAGATAAGGGACAAAAAAAGAGCAACAGAAAAACCAGATGTAAGGATATGAGGAGAAGGAGAAATGAGAAAGAGTGAAAATAAATTTCTTGAATGGAGATATTTGTCAAATACTGTTCATCCCCTATCGTGCAATATTCATATGCAAGCACGCACACACACACATGCACACATGTTTCTGTTTATCACCCATCTCCAAACTTAAATGGTAGGCAAATCTTTTGTGAGATACAGCTACCTCCATCTAATAGCCACTCATTTCATTTATGTCAAATCTGGGCCTGCAAGATAAAAAAAATAGTTGCTCCTAGAAATGAGAAAAGATAGTTGAAAAAAAAGTGCCATCTATTAGTTATCTCTTTCCTATTGATATTTAGTGATCTTTATTGTATCAATATATGTCTTGAGTCAGAAAATCTTCAATAAGATGAAAATAGGACAAACAAAGAGGTAATAAAGCTCGCTGGTTAATGTGGAGATAATAAAGCATAGTGGTTAAATTAGATAGAACCACTATTGTGATGATAAGTGGCGAGGGGGAGGGCAGAAGCCCTGATTTATAACATTTGCCAATTTCCACGGTATAAATATAACTACAGTGCAAATATAAAATTACCAAAATACATCAACCATCTCACAAAATTCTTGAAAATTTAACAATTGACTCTCACAAACTAGTGGAAACTGGGTATAGCACACCACTGATTGTACTTTTATATGATCACAGGACAAGTCATTTAATCTCCCCAACTTCACTTTTCTGTAAATTCAAATCACCACAATTATCACCATCATGATCACCATCATTGTCACCATTATTTCTGTCATTTCAATCCCACGTATAGTCATAGCTTCTAATTTCCATGCCAACAGTATCCTAAGCCACATACCAAAGACTCTAAGAGGTGCTATGGCTTTCTACCTCATGGATGGCAAAGTTAGAATGGTCCAGTGTCAAAATCGAAGACTACAGTGCCTGTCACAGAGAATTTAGTAATATATAAAATAGATGTCTACTACAGAGCATCTAGTAATATTTAATATATATATAAATGTAGTACCTATAACAGAGCACAAAAGAACTGTACAAAAAAGATCTTCATGACCCAGATAATCATGATGGTGTGACCACTAACCTAAAGCCAGACATCCTAAAATGCAAAGTCAAGTGGGCCTTAGGAAGCATCTCTACAAACAAAGCTAGTAGAGGTGACGGCATTCCAGTTGAGCTGTTTCAAATCCTGAAAGATGATGCTGTGAAAGTGCTGCACTCAATATGCCAGCAAATTTGGAGAACTCAGCAGTGGCCACAGGACCGGAAAAGCTCAGTTTTCATTCCAATCCCAAAGAAAGGCAATGCCAAAGAGTGATCAAACTACTGCACAATTGCACTCATCTCACATGCTACCAAGTAATACTAAAATTCTCCAAGCTAGGTTTCAACAGCACACCAACCAAATGTTCAAGCTGGATTTAGAAAAGGCAGAGGAACCAAAGATCAAATTGCCAACATCCACTGGATCATTGAAAAAGCAAAACAGTTCCAGAAACATCTACTTCTGCTTTATTGACTATGCCAAAGCCTTTGATTGGATCACAACAAACTGGAAAATTCTTAAAGAGATGGGAATACCAGACCACCTGATCTGCCTTCTGAGAAATCTGTATGCAGGTCAAGAAGCAACAGTTAGAACTGGACATGGAACAACAGACTGGTTCCAAGTCAGGAAAGGAGTATGTCAAGGCTGTATATTGTCACACTGCTTATTTAACTTATATGCAGAGTACATCATGAGAAATGCTGGGCTGGATGAAGCACAAGCTGGAATCAAGATTGCTGGGAGAAATATCAAAAACCTCAGATATGCATATGACACCACACTTATGGCAGAAAGCAAAGAGGAGCTAAAGAGCCTCTTGATGAAAGTGAAAGAGGAGAGTGAAAAAATTGGCTTAAAACTCAACATTCAGAAAAGATCATGGTATCTGGTCCCATTACTTCATGGCAAATAGATGGGGAAACAGCAGAAACAGTGACAAACTTTATCTTTTGGGGGGGTTCCAAAATCACTGCAGATGGTGATTGCAGCCATGAAATTAAAAGACGCTTGCTCCTTGGAAGAAAAGCTATGACCAACCTAGACAGCATATTAAAAAGCAAAGACATTACTTTGCCAACAAAGGTCCATCTAGTGAAAGCCATGGTTTTTCCAGTGGTCATGTATGGATGTGAGAGTTGGACTATAAAGAAAGCTGAGTGCCAAAGAATTGACGCTTTTGAACTGTGGTGTTGGAGAAGACTCTTGAGAGTCCCTTGGACTGCAAGGAGATCCAACCGGTCCATCCTAAAGGAAATCAGTCCTGAATATTCATTGGAAAGACTGATGCTGAAGCTGAAACTCCAATAATTTGGCCACCTGATGCAAAGAACTGACTCATTTGAAAAGACCCTAATGCTCAGAAAGATTGAAGGCAGGAGGAGAAGGGGATGACAGAGGATAAGATGATTGGATGGCATCACCGACTCGATGGGCATGAGTTTGAGTAAACTCTGGGAGTCGGTGATGGACAGGGAGGCCTGGTGTACTGCAGTCCATGAGGTCACAAAGAGTCGGACACGACTGAGTGACTGAACTGAACAGAGCATCTGCCAGAAATGCCCCTCATTAATATGGTTTATCACTAACTAGAGAGAAGGGAGAAAAGAGAAGTAAAAAGGAAAATAGACACATAGATCAATGAAACATAATAGAGGGTCCAGAAATGAATCCCACTAATATGGGCAATTAATCTATAAAAAAGGGGGCAAGAATATATAATGGGAAAAAATACCCTCTTCAATAAATGGTGTTGAAAAACCACACAGTTACATGCAAATTAGTCAAACAACTATTTTCTCATACCATATACAAAAATAAACTCAAAATGGACTTAAATGTAAGACTTGAAACCATTAAACTTCTAGAAGAAAACATGTGCAGGACGCTGTTTGACATCAGACTTAGCAATATATTTTTTTTATCTGTCTCAGGCAAGGCAAAGAAAAGCAAAAATAAACAAATGGGTTTACATCAAACTTAAAAATTTAGTGAAAGAAACCAACAACAAAATGAAAAACTGATCTATTGAATGGGATAAGATAAGTTTGTGCTCAATCACTCAGTCGTGTCCGACTTTGTGACCCCCCCAGATCATAGCCCACCAGGCCCCTCTGTCCATGGGATTGAGGACACTGGAGTGGCCAGCCATTCCCTTCTCTGGGGGATCTTCCCAATCCAGAGATTGAACCCACATCTCCTGCATTTCCTGCATTGGCAGGCAGTTTCTTTACCACTGGACCACTTGGGAAGCCCATGAATGGGGTAAGATACTGAAAATGATATATTTAATAAAGGGTTAATATACAAAATATGCAAAGAACTCAGACAACTCAATAACTAACAAACAAACAACCCAATAGGAAAATGGGCAGTGGGCCTGAGCAGATATTTTTCCAAAGAAGTAATATAGATGACCAACAGACATATAAAAAGATGCTCAATAGCACTAATAATCAGGGCAATGCAAGTCAAAACCATCCTCTCACACCTGTTAGAATGTCTATCATCAGGAAAACAACAAATTACAAATGTTGGCAAGGATGTGGAGAAAAGGGAACTCTCGAGCACTGGGAGCAGTATTGTAAATTGGTGCAGCCACTACAGAAAATAATATGGAGTTTCCTCAAGAAATGAAAAATAGAACTGCTGTATGATCCAGCAATATCACTTCTGAGTATTGGAAGAAAACAAACATTAAATCAAAAAAGGATGTAATCCTCAATGTTTACTGTAGCATTATTTGCAATAACCAAGCTATGGAAGCAATCCAAGTGTCTATTGATAGAGAAATGCATAATGAAGATGGGGTATATGTACAGTGGAATATTACTTGGCCATAAAAATGAAACCTTGCCATTTCCAACACATCGATGAATCTAGAGTGTATCATGTAAAGTGAAAGAAGTCATCCAAAGAAAGATAAATACCTCATGATCTCACTTATATGTGGAATCAAAAAACAAAACAAACAAGAGAAAAACAGACTCAGAGATTCAGAGAACAAATGGATGGTTGCCAGAAGGGAAGGGGGTAGGTGGGTGGGTAAAATAAGAGAACTGATTCAGAGGTACAAACCTCCAGTTATAAATTAAGTAAGTCATGAAGCTGTAATACACAGCATAAGGGATATGGTCAATAATATTTTAATAATTTTGTATGGGGACAGGTTATTACTAGACTTACCATGGTAGTCACTTCATAATGTATACAAATGTCAAGTCAGTCTGTAGTATACCTGAAACTAACATAATATAGTACCTCAGCTACATTACATTCCAATAAAAACAAATAAACAAGCCAAGAAAGGAGGAACTTCAGAGTCAAAATGACATGGGTTCAAATCCCAAATCCTAGATTTGCTCTTTTCCAGCTCTGTCACCTTCAAAAAATTATTTTAACTATCTGTGCCTTAATTCTGCCATCTATAAATAAGATAATTATTGTACCTGTTATACAAGGTCTCCCTGGTGGCTCAGATGGTAAAGAATCTTCCTGCAATACAGGAGACCTGGGTTTGATCTGGGATTTGGGAAGATCCCCTGGAGAAGGAAATGGCCACACACACCAGTATTCTTGCTTGGAGAATCCCATGGACAGAGGAGCCTGGCAGGCTACAGTCCACACGGTTGCAAAGAGTTGAACACAAGTGAGCAACTAACACTTCTGTTACACAGTTGCTGTGAACATCAAATAAAATAATTCATGTTAAGTACTTAGCACAGTGTCTGGCAAGTAGTAAGCTCCCAATAAATTGAAGTTAACTAAAGAAACTACCACCAAAAGCCCACTCCTTAATCCCGTGCTAGTGAATGGGCATGAGCCTAACCAGTTCATCCCATGTCTCATGTTGATATAATTCCCAGGTGGCACTAGTAGTAAAGAACCCACCCACCAATGCAGGAGACATAAGAGACGTGGGTTTAATCCTTGGGTTGGGGAGATTCCCTGGAAGAGGACATGCAACCCACTCCAGTATTCTTGCCTGCAGGATCCCATGGACAGAGGAGCCTGGCAGGCTACACTCCATTGGGTCACAAAGAGCTGGAAACAACTGAAGCAACTTAGTACGCACACAATTGAACTCTTGTCGCTTTCTGCGTACCATTTATAAGCCCACCCAGCCACAGAGTACACAAGTCCTTGGTGATTAGTAGCCCAGCCTAATTTTGTCATCAAAAGTTTGCTTATCCCATTCTGCCAGAACAGCAGCTCTAGCCACATACCACTCTGGCATAGCAACACTGCTAGACAGTTCAGACCATGCTAGTGTGTGGGAGAGGAGAGGAGAAAAGGAGTTTAAGACCTTCCATTCTAGAACTTTTGGAAACAAACCTTTTACACTATCACATTCACAATGTACACAGTATTTGCAAAAGTACAATGAGAAAATAACCCATTTCCTATATATACATTTAGAGAGGAAAAAAACGGGAAATTCTACACTGCAGGACTAAGTTACGTAGTATTCGATCAAATCAATTTATTTTGTGTTAGGACAATTCATTGGTATTCTGAATTATAGTCAAGTCCTCCAAAGGACGAAAGTTGTTTGGAGAGTATTTACATCTTTACAAGATAAAATTAAGCAAGCTGACTTTGACCTATATATGCATAAATTATAACTTGGCTGGTGAAAAGTGCTGTTTTAGCTTCTGACTAAAAATTTAATATACAATTAAGGATGGGCTTTTAAATCACTCCATTAGATGCATGAAGCCACTCAAAAATGATAAACATGAACACAACATTGGGAATGAATTTCTTCTTCAACAGGAGTACAACCATGGTCTCAAATGTAACTCATTCTCCCCCTCCTCTACCACCGCCCCTACTGTCTTACCTAGGCACCTTCAAAAATTAGTTCTATATAATTCCCTCTTTTCAGTTCTCTCCACCCTCCTCAGTTTTATCTGTGTCTTTTTGCTTCAGCTTGTCTTACTGAAATCGTCTTTAAACAGGTATTTCTTCTCAGCAGCTCTTTTTTTCCCATTTGTGTTTCTCAAGGCCAGGTTAACCTTTCGAAGCAGTCTGTTCCTGGTGTTACCCTACTTAGTGAACCATACATGTGTTCATTCTTACAATCAACGTTTATTGAACTCCTACCACATGCAAGTAGTGTAATTAACTCTAGAGACAGACAGGTGAAAAGCCCAAATCCCCAATTCAGTGCATTCACAGGATGGCCAAAGTAAAACTATTGTGGCCAGAATCTCAACATCATGATAAAAGTTCTTGGTCCAAAGAAATCAACATGACTGTAAAATCTTCTAACCATCAATGACTGTTTTGAAATAAATGAACTTTAACCGAACTACGAGGAATCAAAGAAGAGAAGTTCAAGAAAGATGATAGAGCTAGGGAATTTCCTCTGGTGTTTATTTAAGAACTATTCTATGTCTAGGATCTAGCTTAAGCATAAAAACATTTTGGACATTTCTCCATGGAAGTTTGGGAATGGGGAATGGGCTGCTGTTGCTGATGCTGAGTCGCTTCAGTCGTGTCCGATTCTGTGTGACCCCATAGACGGCAGCCCACCAGGCTCCCCCATCCCTGGGATTCTCTAGGCAAGAACACCAGAGTGGGTTGCCATTTCCTTCTCCAATGCATGAAAGTGAAAAGTGAAAGTAAAGTTGCTCAGTCGTATCCGACTCTTAGCGACCCGATAGCCTGCAGCCCGCCAGGCTCCTCTATCCACGGGATTTTCCAGGCAAGAGTACTGGAGTGGGATGCCATTGTCTTCTCCAGGGGAATGGGCTAGGGGAACATTAATCCCTTCTAGAATTTTATGATTCTGAAACTCCTTAAGCAAAGCAAAGACAAGTCAAAGGCTGATTTGGAGAGCTATTAGTGATTCATTAAATTACCTTCAAGTTTTCTAGATTGCAGAATGGGAAACAAGGTTACATTTCTGAACAAACTAAGAAAGCATAAATACATCCATTTCTAAATAAAATATTCCCAAGCATAGTCACAAGGTATTAAGAAGTCAATATTGACAAAAGTGTGGATAAAACTAAATATCCAAAGAATTATAGTGGCCATCTAAGTTCTTCTAGGTCAACATTTGCTTCCAAGAAAGCAATGACTTCATGTGCTTTGTGTGGTACATATTTAATTTCACATTTATTTTATGGTTGCCTGTTTACATGTCCTAAAAGACACATGATAAAATCCAAATCCTAATAGAAGCAGAGCTTATATCTTCCTGACACATCTCCAGAAAATCACTACACAGCTACCTCAGTTGGATATTCAAGCACTGTACAATTTGGATGGATGAAGGAAATGGGAATGTTGATCTCTCACAGTGAAACTAGAATTTTGAGAGTAGGATGTGAAAATCCTTCAACACAAAAGAATAAGTCAAGTGTATGAGCTAGACCAAAATTTTGCTGCATCAAATATTTCTGGAAATTAGTAGATTGATCACTGACAGGGACTTAGATATTTTTATAGTATTATTATATAAAGCATTTTGTTGGAAAAGCATTTTTTGTCAGTCAGTCAGTCAGTTCACTCGCTCAGTTGTGTCGGACTCTTTGTGATCCCATGGACTGCAGCATGCCAGGGTTCCCTGTCCATCACCAACTCCTGGAATTTACTCAAACTCATGTCCATTGAGTCAGTGATGCAATCCAACCATCTCATCCTCTGTCGTCCCCTTCTCCTTCTGCCTTCAGTCTTTCCCAGCAGCAGGATCTTTTCAAATGAGTCAGTTCTTTGCATCAGGTGGCCAAAGTATTGGAGTTTCAGCTTCAGCATCAGTCCTTCCAATGAGTAGTCAGGACCGATTTCCTTTAGGATGGACCGGTTGGATCTCCTTGCAGTCCAAGGGACTCTCGAGGATAGGATTTAATGCCAAGACTAAAACTGATACATGCTTTAGTCAAATATTTAATTCTCACTTTTTTGTTACCTGAGTCATTCAATAAGATAATATAAGAACATCTTTGGTTCCATATACGTGAGCCATGTTAGAATTTTGGAGCTTTAAGAACACTGCAAATATACAGCATCTGCCCAAATGTAATTACAGTGGTGTTTCACAAACACAGTGAGGAATTCTCTACAGCCTGTTTTCCAGGGTTAAAATTTAGATATATATTCTGAAACATTTCATATAAAATCTAAGCTTGGAGAGATTTTGTGTATATGTATTAAATTTCTTTAAAATTACTACCTATAATTTTTGACTATCGAGCCCTAAAAGTTATTCTTTTTTTAACTATTCCAATTTATGGCAGGATGGGGAGAGGAAGAAATTTACATTGACATGAAATAGTATGACATATTGATAATCTTGCATTTAGTAAATTTTTCATCAATATTTGTTGATTTTTTTTTACTCCTCATTAAAATATAATACAAACTTAGAAAACTTCGTCTAACAGCAAGTATAATCATTAGAAAGCCGTGAAATGTGAAACTGGATTTTAAAAATTTGTGTCTTAAAGTAACAGATTCGTTTATACAGTTTTTTAGGGATGATGAACAATGTGTTGTAATTAGAGTATGCCTCCTGGCGTAAACAGTAGTCAGTCTTCTAGAACACAAACCACAGTGCTTTGCAGAGAAACACAATGAACAAGCAGGTACCTGATTCATACTTTGTAACTTAGGACTTTCTCATAAATCAATTATAAGGTTCATTTTTGTTTTTCAATAACCACTTATAACGATGATATTTTAGCTGATCGCCTGGTTCCAGACATGAGGGAGAACTTGGACTGGTTGCTGGCTCCTTCTCCTAAGCACAACCCTGGAATGATCCAGAAGTGTGTCTCTGTTGAGGGGAGGGAGGTTGTGGATCCCAGAATCCAAAATGAAAATTGTGAGGCATTCCTAGGGACAGAGAAAGTGGTTGGATGCCACTATCGAGGGCAGACAGGGTGGGGGTGAGTCCAGAGCCACCTGTCACAGAGAGACAAATGGCTGACCATAGCTTTCCAAAATGCTGGTAGATTTTTCAGTCTCACCAGTGTTTTGCTGGGAAGATCTTTTTTGGTCATGGCATCATGGCAGAATACAAAACAACAGGAACAGCACCAGCCAGAGGACTCAGGGTAACATCTGGATAGCACTCAAGCACAGCTGTCATCAGGACCAGATAATCATAGCCTTGGGAAGAGGCATTCCATTTCACTTCAGTCTTGTGGATCAATTGTTCAAAACCCAGGGGAAAGAGCAATTCCCAGGAGAGAGGTAGAGCGAGGTTGTTTGAGGGTCAGGGTCATTTGACTAGCGGAGACACAAGAAACAGAAAGTTTAGGTTTTAACCCAGAGGTTATTATGTATAAACTCAGAGGTTTCCCCCGCCAAGTGCACATGCGTACACACACACTCACACATACATACCCGCACATATTAATGGATAGTGCATAGTAGGAGTCACATGGTAAGGGAAGTTACAGATAAGCAAGAAAGCCTGGCTAAAATGAACTATGTGGTAACGGATTAGAGTTGGAGATAAATAAGTGTAAACTCATGTTTACATTAATAGACATACTGATATTTATAGATCTGTGAGTTAGCATCCATACATATATTTCCTGGCTCTATCATCTGAGAGGGTCTAGGAGAAATGACACTCCAATAGGAACAAGTATAGACTCCAGACATTGGTTTCTAGTATCATTCTCTAATAAAAGGAACCAGGACACCTTGGAAGATGATTCATTCTAGGGCTGGGGCAGGGAATATGCAAAATAAGCCTGGAGCATCTTGTAGTAACAAAGAGTAAGAAGTGTTTTTAAAAAACACACAATCATTATGTCAAAGAGTCACAGGAGGCAGCTGAAAGAGCTCTGAAGGGTCAAAGCTGGAACAATTTGAAGAACAAAATCATGCATGAGTAAAAAACTATTTAAAATGGTGAATATTCCAATGAATTTTAATGTAACAGAGTGCATAAATTTCATTGATATAATTTCAGATTCCACTATGCCACTTACCTTTAAGAAACTACTCCTTGTCAAGCTTTGGTATCAAATTAAAATATTCATCACTACCTTAAAAAGCTAATGAAGTAGCCCTCCCTTCCAATCTCATTTCTTTGTGAGGTTAAATTATCTTCATATACTTCCACCAAACCATTTATTGCAACAGATTGTATGTAGAAGCAGTTATGAGAATACAACTAGTTTGTATGAAGTCAAACCTTAAAGGAATTTCCAAAAATATGAAACAATGCCACTGGTAGCACTAAATTTTCAGGCTTCAGCAATACGTGAACCGGGAACTTCCAGATGTTCAAGCTGGTTTTGGAAAAGGCAGATGAACCAGAGATCAAATTGCCAACATCCACTGGATCATGGAAAAAGCAAGAGAGTTCCAGAAAAACATCTTTCTGCTTTATTGACTAGGCCAATCAATGCCTTTGACTGTGTGGATCACAATAAACTGTGGGAAATTCTGAAAGAGATGGGCATACCAGACTATCTGACCTGCCTCTTGAGAAACCTGTATGCAGGTCAGGAAGCAACAGTTAGAACTGGCCATGGAACAACAGACTGGTTCCAAATAGGAAAAGGAGTATGTCAAGGCTGTATATTGTCACCCTGCTTATTCAACTTATATGCAGAGTACATCATGAGAAACGCTGGGCTGGATGAAGCACAAGCTGGAATCAAGATTGCCAGGAGAAATATCAATAACCTCAGATATGCAGATGACACCACCCTTATGGCAGAAAGTGAAGAGGAACTAAAAAGCCTCTTGATGAAAGTGAAAGAGGAGAGTGAAAAAGCTGGCGTAAAGCTCAACATTCAGAAAACTAAGATCATGGCATCTGGTCCCATCACTTCATGGGAAATAGATCAGAAACGGTGGAAACAGTGTCAGACTTTATTTTGGGGGGCTCCAAAATCACTGCAGATGGTGACTGCAGCCATGAAATTAAAAGACGCTTACTCCTTTGAAGGAAAGTGATGACTCACCTAGATAGCATATTCAAAAGCAGAGACATTACTTTGCCAACAAAGGTCCATCTCGTCAAGGCTACGGTTTTTCCAGTGGTTATGTACGGGTGTGAGAGTTGGACTGTGAAGAAAGCTGAGCGCCGAAGAATTGATGCTTTTGAACTGTGGTGTTGGAGAAGACTCTTGGGAGTCCCTTGGACTGCAAGGAGATCCAACCGGTCCATCCTAAAGGAGATCAGTCCTGGGTGTTCATTGGGAGGACAGATGGTAAAGCTGAAACTCCAATACTCCAGCCATCTCATGCGAAGAGTTGACTCATTGGAAAAGACTCTGATGCTGGGAGGGATTGGGGGCAGGAGGAGAAGGGGACAACAGAGGATGAGACGGCTGGATGGCATCACTGACTAGATGGACATGAGTTTGAGTGAACTCTGGGAGTTGGTGATGGACAGGGAGGCCTGGCGTGCTGCGATTCATGGGGTTGCAAAGAGTCGGACACAACTGAGTGACTGAACTGAACTGAATTTCTCTTGACACGTGCATAGTGCTAGATTTGCTTTTGGTAGCACTGGGATATCACCTTATCCTTCTTTAATGTCTCTTACCACATTATTCCAGATGATCAAGTGAAGTGGAGTGAAGTCACTCAGTCATGTCCAACTCTTTGTGACTCCATGGACTGTAGTCCACCAGGCTCCTCCACCCATGGAATTTTCTAGGCAAGAGCACTGGAGTGGGTTGCCATTTCCTCCTCCAGGGGATCTTTCTGACCCAGGGTTCAAACCTGGGTCTCCTGCATTGTGGGTAGACGCTTTACCGTCTGAGCATACCTATCTCTAAATAATCCTCTTCTGCTTCATTCACTGCCATTCTCCTGGCTTCCTTGCTCAATCCCTAGCCATTAGCTCTTCTCTCTGTATGCTTATTTCCTAAGACAGATTGCTACTCCCCATCTTCATTTATATTTTAGCACCTTTTTAACATCTTTTTGGTTTTAGGCACTCTTATCTCAAAGGTCTCACTTCATATCATATCAAATATATTAAAAAATACTCACATTCTACATTACATACCATGTATATATTATATGCATTGAGTAATGCTCACTTTGCTAAATTCATTCTCTGTATCAAGTGATATGATCATGTGGGTTAGTCTATCAATATGGTAAAATACGTATGTGCTTGAGGGCGTGCTAAGTCGCTTCAGTCGTGTCTGACTCTTTGTGACCCTATAGACTGTAGCCTGCCGGGCTCCTGTGTCCATGGGATTCTCCAGACCAGAATACTGGAGTGGGTTGCCATGCCCTCCTTCAGAGGTTTGATCCAGGGATCAAACCTTCATCTCTTATGTCTCCTGCATTAGCAGGCAGGCTCTTTACCACAAGTGCTACCTGGGAAGCCCAGAATACATATATTGATTTTCAAATACTGAACAAGCCTTGCATTCCCAAAATAGACTCCACTTGGTTGTGTTATATTATTTTATTATATATTGCTGTATTCAATTAGGTAATATTTTGTATTTTGCCCCTATATTTATGAGAGAGACTGGTCTATGGTTGTTGTTGTTTTTTTTTTTGCTTGTGTTCTCTTTTTCAGGATTTCGCTACAGAGGAATGTTGGCCTCATAAAATGAGTTGGGGAAGGTTTCCTCCTCTTTTATTTTCTGGAAAAGTTGTGTAGAATTAGTTTTATTTCTTCTTTAAACATTTGATAGAATTTGCCAGAGAAATTATCTGAGTCTGGAGATTCTTTTTTTGGAAAATTTTAACTGTGAACTCATTTTGTTTAATAAGATTATCAAGTTATCTGTTTCTTTCTGAGTAGGTTTTGATATTTTGTAAACTTTAAAGAATTGATCCATTCAGTTCAGTTCTGTCACTCAGTCGTGTCTGACTCTGCGACCCCATGAACCTCAGCAGCCAGATCTCCCTGTCCATCACCAACTCCCGGAGTCCACCCAAACCCATGTCCACTGAGTCAGTGATGCCATCCAACCGTCTCATCCTCTGTCGTCCCCTTCTCCTCCTGACCTCAACCCTTCCCAGCATCAGGGTCTTTTCCAATGAGTCAGCTCTTCACATCAGGTGGCCAAAGTATTGGAGTTTCAGCTTCAACAGCCCTTCCAATGAACACCCAGGACTGATCTCCTTAGGATGGACTGCTTGGATCTCCTTGCAGTCCAAGGGACTCTCAAGAGTCTTCTCCAACACCACAGTTCAAAAGCATCAATTCTTCGGTGCTCAGCTTTCTTTATAGTCCAACTCTCACATCCATACATGACCACTGGAAAAACCATAGTCTTGACTAGACGGACATTTGTCGACAAAGTAATGTCTCTGCTTTTGAATATGCTGTCTAGGTGGGTCATAACTTTCCTTCCAAGGAGTAAGCATCTACATCTAAATAATTAAATTTATGTGCACAGTCATTTGTAGTATTCCCTTATTATCCAGTTAACACTGGTGATGTTTGTTGTGATATTTTCTCTTTTATGCATAGTATTTGTCTTATTCTTTTTCTTTGTCAGTCTAGTTAGAGATTTGCCATTTTTATTCATCTTTTTATTAAAAGCATAGTTTTGGTTTTACTGTGTTTCTCTGTTGCTTTTCTGTTTTCAGTTTCAATGATTTCTGCTATTATTCCCTTCCTCCTACTTTGGCTTTATTTTGTTATTCCTTTTTCCAGTCTTATAAATTCAAGGTTTAGATTATTGATTTGAGAACTTTTTTCTAAAACAATCACTTAAAGCTGTATTTTTCCCTCTTACCATAGTTTTAGGAACACACCACAAATTTTGATACGCTGTATTTTTATTTTCATTTAATTCAAAGTATGTTCCATTTCCCCTAGGGCTTCCTCTTTATCACATGGATTATTAAGAAACATATAGAACTTCCCTGGTGGTCCAGTGGTTAAGAATCTGCCTGCCAATGCAAGAGGCACGGGTTCAATCTCTGGGTCAGGAAGTCCCCTGGAGAAGGAAATGGCACACCACTCTAGTATTCTTGCCTGGGAAATCCCATAGACAGAGTAGCCTGGCAGGCTACAGACCATGGGTTTGCAAGAGTTGGACATGACTTAGTGACTAAACCACCACCAGCATTTGAAATTGATATAGCTGTAAATGTACATTGCAAACTCTAGGGCAACAACTTTAAAAACTTCTTTCAAAGAAGTATAATTGATATGTCAAGAAAAATGGAATCACATTAAATGCTTAATTAAAACCAGAGAAGGCAGAAAAAGAGAGGAAGACAAAGAGTATTTGCCCTTATTTATTGAACCATGGTTATAATAGATGCTTCAAAGTATTGTCATAATTCCAACATCTGTGTCATTTTACAGTTGGAATCTGATGATCATTTTGTTTTTTCTCTCGCACGTTGAGGTTCCCAATTTTTCATATGCTGAGTAATTTTGGATTGCATCTTGCACTTTTTTAACATGAGACTCTGTGTCTTGTATGATTTCTAAGGAAAAGATTGTGATTTCTAAGGAAAAGATTGTGGTTGTGTGTTTGTTTCTGTATTGTTTTGGTTTTGCTTTAGAAGTTAATAGGCCTGGTTAGGTTTGGGGTACAAGTTTCAAACCAACTTCTCTGGGCTGTGGTTCCAGGGTCAGTTTAGCTTTCGGAGCATTTGCAGAGTTATTTGGATCTGTCTTGCGTATACACCACTCAATGGCCACCCTGAGACTAGGCAATGGTCTAATGGTCTTTGGCATATGACTCAGAGGTGTGCCCAGGCATCTCTCCACTTTCAGGAGGATCTCTCTCCCTGACAAGTGTCTGCCTCTCTGGGTCCCTTCCTCACAGTCCTCTGGCCAGAAAGCTGGGGAGCTCTGATGCAACCCTTCCAATTGTGTGCATATGGTAGGTAGGGAAGAAAAATCTTTTCCCTCTACCCTCCTAAGGAATAGCCTGGGGCCCCTGAAACAAGAAATAAATTTACAAGCAGAAACTATACAAATTTAATACAGGTTTTACATGACATGGGAGCCTTCAAAAGTAAATGAAGACCAGAAAAAGAAGTTAAACCTGAGTGTTTTCATGCTGTTCTTGATGAAGAGTGGAAAGTCCTGGAAAAATGTGACAGGACAAAATAAGGGTAAGAGCCAAGTGTGGTTAACTGGGACAAACAGCAAGGTTTGTTCATTTTAAATGCCTTTGAGCATCTCTCTGTCTTGGGAGGTAAAGGCGCTCTCCTGCTCCAGGTATAGGGAGGTAACCTGTCACTTGAGGCTTTCATGACCTGCTTGAGGGTAAGATCAGAAGACCCTTCCTGCACCTGCCACTTCTCAAATTCCTTCAGCTTTAAATATTCAAATGCCAAGTTGCCTTGTTTTGGGGTAACACATCTGAACTCTTCAGGGGCCAAGAAGTAGGATAGCAGAGAGAGAAATAATATTTATTTACTCCACACTCTTGGGACCATAGTCCTTCCACATTGCTGGTGCAGGGTTGAATCTGGGTAGTTTTCAAAACAGGCGAAGATGTCTTTGGCATTCTCCTACCATTTTACTAACACCTATCTCTCTGGTTTGAGTTATTTTAGATGACATCTAAAGTCCCTTCCCACAGAGAGGCCCGTTTTTAAGTAATTCAAAGTTGTTAATAGCACAGTACCTGGGGTTCAGAATACCTTTGCTTGAAAGTGTTAGTCACTCAGTCATATCTGACTCTTTGAGACTCCATGGACCGCAGCCCGACAGGCTCCTCTGTCATGGGATTTCCCAGGCAAAAATACTGGAGTGGGTAGCCATTCCCTTCTCCAGGGGATCTTCCTGACTCAGGGATCAAACCCATGTCTTCTGCATTGCAAGCAGATTCTTTACTGTCTGAGCCATGAGGGAAGTCCACACCCCATTTTTATTTAAATCCTGCTTACTAACTGGGTTTGACCTTAGCAGAATTGCTTAAATTACCAGTACCTTGCTTTCCTCTTAACAGTGCTTACCTCCTGGTGTTGCTGTGCATTTTAAATGAGATATTGCATATAAAGTACCTAGCACAGTGCCTGACAGAGAGAAATAGCAAATGCTTAATAAATGGAAGCTGTTAGGTTTTTTCTTTTTACTTTTTGTATTGAAGGATAATTGCTTTACAGAATTTTGCTGTTTTCTGTCAAACCTCAACATGAATCAGCCATAGGTACACATATACCCCCTCCCTTTTGAAGCTCCCTCCCATCTCCCTCCCCATCCCACCCCTCTAGGTTGATACAGAGCCCCTGTTTGAGCTTCCTGAGCCATACAGCAAATTCCCATTGGCTATCTATTTTACACATGGTAATGTAAGTTTCCACGTTACTCTCTCCATATATCTCACCCTCTCCTCCCCTCTCTCCATGTCCATAAGTCCATTCTCTATGCCTGTTTCTCCACTGCTGCTCTGTAAATAAGTTCTTCAGTACCATTCTTCTAGATTCCATATATTTGTTAGAATACAATATTTATCTTTCTCTTTCTGACTCACTTCACTCTGTATAATAGGTTCTAGGTTCATCCACCTCATCAGAACTGACTCAAATGCATTCCTTTTTATGGCTGAGTAATATTCCATTATGTATATGTACCACAGCTTCTTTATCCATTCATCTGTGGATGGACATCTAGGTTGCTTCCATGTTCTAGCTACTGTAAAGAGTGCTGCAATGAACAATGGAATACATGTGTCTCTTTCAATTTCGGTTTCCTCAGGGTATATGCCTAGAAGTCAGATTGCTGGGTCATAAGGTGGTTTTATTCCTAGTTTTTTAAGGAATCTCCATACCATCCTCCACAGTGGCTCTATCAATTTACCTTCCTACCAACAGTGCAAGAGGGTTCTCTTTTCTCCACACCCTCTCCAGCATTTATTGTTTATAGACTTTTGGATGATGGCCATTCTGACCAATGTGAGGTGATATCTCATTGTAGTTTTGATTTGCATTTCTCTAATAATGAGTGATGCTGACCATCTTTTCATGTGTTTGTTAGCCATCTGTATGTCTTCTTTGGAGAAATGTCTGTTTAGGTCTTTTTACACTTTTTGATTGGGTTGTTTTTCTGGCCTTGAGTTTTATGAGCTGCTTGTATATTTTGGAAATTAATCCTTTGTCAGTTGTTTCATTTACTATCATTTTCTCCCATTCTGAGGGTTGTCTTTTCACCTTGCTTATAGTTTCCTTTGCTGTGCAAAAGCTTTTAAATTTAATCAGTTCCCATTTGTTTACTTTTGTTTTTATTTCCGTTACTCTAGGAGGTGGGTCATAGAGGATTGTGCTGTGATTTATGTCATCGAGTGTTCTGCCTATGTTTTCCTCTAAGAGTTTTATAATTTCTGGTCTTACATTTAGGTCTTTAATCCATTTTGAGTTTAATCTTTGTGTATGGCGTTAGGAAGTCTTCTAATTTCGTTCTTTTACATGTAGCTGTCCAGTTTTCCCAGCACCATTTATTGAAGAGTCTTTGCCCCATTGTATATTCTTGCCTCCTCTGTCAAAACTAAGGAACCAATAGGTGCATGGGCTTTCTATCTTGTTCCATTGGTCTATATTTCTGTTTTTGTGCCAGTAACATACTGCCTTGATGACTGTGGTATAATCTGAAGTCAGGAAGGTTGATTCCTCCAGCTCCATTCTTCTTTCTCAAGACTGCTTTGGCTATTCGGGGTCTTTTGTGTTTCCATATGAATTGTGAAATTTTTTGTTCTAGTTCTGTGAAAAATGTCATTGGTAATTTGATAAGGATCACATTGAATCTATAGATTGTGTTTGATAGTATAAGCATTTTCACAATATTGATTCTTCCTACCCAGGAACATGGAATATCTCTCCATCTGTTTATGTCATCTTTGATTTCTTTCATTAGTGTCTTATAATTTTCTGTGTACAGTTCTTTTGTCTCCTTAGGTAAGCTTATGCCTAGATATTTAATTCTTTAATAAATGAAAGCTGTTAGTTTTTTAACTAAAGGAGAAACTTTTCTGTTCTGGGACAAATTTCAAATTTGTTTTATTATTATTTTTGTGTTTTTATCAAGCAAGAATATTATAGTATGTATAAAGTGCTTCTGAATTTTAGCACATAAGTTCCAATATGGCTTTAAACAGCCACATAATACTTATATACACCAGCACACATACATATCCTATTGAATGTATGGATTTGAATTGTGTCAAATCAAAGGTATAGAGTCTGATTAGAGTAGGATTCTATTTTATTTGCATTCACTACTTTTCAAAGTATCAATTTTGGTGATAAACATTTTTTTTTATATTGGACATGTTTACTGGCATAATTATGCTAAACCTATTTAATTCTTATTTAGGATTTATTCATGTGTATGTTTATTTTTTAAGACAATAATTTTTTTAGCAAGGCACAAAGTCCAAAGTGATTTAAAGAAGAAATATAGGCAATATGATGTTGATCTTCATGCTTCCAGAACACAACTGAGTAATAGTAACAATAACAACTTGTATTTGAATATTGCTTTTATAATTTCCAAAGCGTTTTCACATAGCCCTTTTTGAAATTTAGTTTAATTGCATGTTTCAGTCCCAATAGTGAAAAATCTGATTGCACTTTAAAAATGAACTGAAAAAGTAAATCTTTCATTTTAACACAATAGTATTTTTATTTTTACTAAAAAGGCTACACTTGTGTCATGGACAGAAAACTACCCACCATATCAGTGGTATGACTCCTTTTTTCTCCATAAAATTACGTGGAGGACAGAAAATCATTTTCACAGTAGGCATCACACAAATTAATGTAAGAGAGAAGAAACAAACAGCTTATTTAAACTTTGAAGGTAATTTAAATACATTTAGTACTTTTACATTGGTAGATGCATTCAACAAACAATTGTTATATGAATGACAGGTGGAACTTTCTCATCAAATTAAAAGATTACTTGCAAGATGAAGAAAGTATGAAATTTAATTTTTGCCAAACATTTATGAATATGTTTCTTTTTCTGGCTCAATACAACAGCCTGATGCTCAGCATTTGCTGGCCAGCTCTTGCCTATCAAATAGGGTACACTTGCTTGCCATTTCACATTCTCCATTCTCAGACCCAGTCTGATCTCCTACCACTCCCCTGCTCAAATCCTGGACACCAGCCCACCTTGACTGTTTATTTTTCCATGGACACAGTCAGGGCTTGCCAGGTGGCTCTGTGGTCAAGAATCTGCCTGCAATGCAGGAGATGCAGGAGACGAAGCTTTGATCCCTGGGTTGGGAAGATCCCCTGGAGAAGGAAATGGCAACCCACTCCAGTATTCTTGCCTGGGAAATCCCACGAACGGAGGAGACGGGTGGGATACAGTCCACGGGGTCGCCAAGAGTCGGACATGACTGAGCATGCACATGTGACGTGGACAGTCACACTCCCCCAGCTCAGGGCCTCCGTTCACGCATTTTCCTTTGCTAGGATATCTCCAGCATACTTGTGGAATCCTACCCAATTTGTGTGTATGTGTGAAACAACCATTTATTCATGTTCGTGAATTCTGTGAGTCAGAAATGCAGACAGGCACAGCAGACATGACCTATTTCGACTCCACCATGACAAGACCTCGGTTGGGAAGACTTGAATGGCTGGGGTGATTGAGTGACTCAGTGAAAGAAATGTCCAGGGATGTCTTCACTCACTGGAAATTGCCCCACTGAAAATTTCACTCACATCTGATGCCTGGGCTAGGTTGATTGAAAAATGCCACTCAACTTGGCTGTCAACAGAAGCACCTAAACAAGTATGCCCCATGTGACCTTGGCTTCCCACAGCATGGTACCCTTGAGGCTCCAAAAATGAGTATCTCAGTGAAAAAAAAAAAAAAAAAAACCCTTACCCATTCTTGAACACCCCACTCAAATGCCATTTCCTCCATATGAAACCTCTCCTTATTTTTCCCTTAACCAAATGTGTTTACTCTCTTTCGAATTTTCACTGTAGTTTCTTTGTGCTTTTCCTTAAGCACTTTTCTTATTCTGCCTTGGTTTTACAGCCATCTTAATGTTTATTTTTATAGTCATCCTATGTTCCTTTGTGTTTCCTATGAACACTTTGAGGGCGAGAACTAGGTTTTATTCATCTATGTATTCTCTAAAGCAACTAATAAGGTACCTTTCTAGCATATTGTACATGCTAAGCAAATATCTACTGAATCAAAAAGGAAAGAAAAGCTAATTTCCTAATCCTCCATTAAGTATTCAATTTCTTCAATATCCACTTTAAAAAACTCACACTTTTACTTGACATATATATGTGTTTGAGAGTATCATGAATTATGTCAAGCCATAATAATCAAACAAACAGAAATACCATTTGGCAGTTGGCAAAAAGGAATCGGGTAAACATTGTGAAGTGGTTATTTCCAATCAACCATGCATCCATGGATGGTTTGTGAACCATGGTTAATTTAATATCCACACATGCTTATTAGAAGTATTCAGCCTCTTGCTATAATCAACTTGTTTATATATTTACAAGTAATGACTTTCTGGTTATTTTAATTAAGAAACCCTTCATTCATTAGAATTCTGTTGACTAATATAATCCCTTCCAATGGGGGAAACTAGTATTTATAGCAGTTGTAGGAAGAGCAGGTTGACAAATTGCCACAGACATCCACGATGAGGTCTTGATTAACCTGTTAATGGATGAATTAAAATCAGATAAACGTTCTGGAGAGCAATTTTGCAATATATATCAACTGATATGAAATTGTGCATATCCTTTGACCCAGTGATTTCTCTTCTAGGAATCTATCCTTGACACTTGCACAAAGATAGGAACGTGATAGTAACTGAAGCATTGGCCATAAGAATATATATTCAGAAACAACATAAATGTGTATCGATGGAGCATTGGTAAAATAAATGATGGTACAGATATGAAGTGGATTGTTACATAGCTGTTAAAAAGACTGAGGAAAATCTATATGCAATAACACTGAAAGCTATTCATATTTTATTGGTAATCAAAGGAATTTGCAGGACAATATGTATATTATGGTACCATTTCTGTTAAAAACAAACAAACAAAAAAACCAACATGTGCTTATAAATTACAGAAATTTAACCAGGACCAGAGTTGTGGTGTTAAGGTGGGGAGGGGGAGAAAAAACAGGTAGAAGAGAAGGCTGAGTTGTACTTAGCAGTTCTGAGAATCAAAAACATGTGTCATCAATCTTACTCAAAAATATAAGTCAAGGAGCTCCTCCCTTTTTCTGTCAGCCTGTCTCCAAGTTGGTGAGCCACAAATCTCCATTCTCTCTGAGTTACCTGTTGTTTTGGCTGCACTACACGGCTTGTGGGATCTTAGTTCCCTGACCTTAGTTCCCTGGCTTGAACCAAGGCTCGGGCAGAGAGAGTGCCAAGTCCTAACCACTGGACCACCTGGAAAGTCCCTAGCTAACCTCTTTCTTGGCAATCAGTCCAGAGCCAGTTTTCAGGCTACTGATGCTAAGTAATCATGTCAACTCTGTCTCGCCAACTTTGTCACTTTTCTCTTCCTCTCTTTTCCTTTCTACTTTCTCTACCTGGTAGCCCAAGCCTTTATCACCTCACCCCTCAATTATTGCAGTTTCTCTCAGCCTGTAGTTTCTCTTCCCAGCCCACAAACCTTCCCTCTATCCTATACAGAGCTTTCCTAATCCCCTGCAGGGTGCCAGCCCAGTCTTCAGCACTTTCCACTGTAACATGTCCCAATTCCAGAGGACGACTGGGCAGTCGGTGCCCTCCCACAGCCTGGCCCAGACTACAGTGCCTGGTGTAATTTCCAGGACGCCAAAAGACGATGGGCTGAACTTCCGTGATCATGAGGACCTCTATCTGGAAGGTCCTGCCTGCCCTCCCAGCTCTGCATCCTACGGGTTCTTTAGCACCCACCAGCACTATTGTGAGAACCCACTTATTTTTATGGGCCCCAGCAATGTCTTCCTCATCATTTTTCAGTAAGTTCCTAAGCTATGTGGAAGCTCCCTAAGAGTGGAAACGATTGTCTCTTACGCTGATTAATAATGTAACCTGAATCTTCTTAGGTTTTGCCAGCCCGTGGGTACACTGCTGCTGCTGCTGCTGCTGCTGCAAAGTCACTTCAGTCGTGTCCAACTCTGTGCGACCCCAAAGACGGCAGCCCACCAGGCTTCCCCGTCCCTGGGATTCTCCAGGCAAGAACACTAGAGTGGGTTGCCATTTCCTTCTCCAATGCATGAAAGTGAAAAGTGAAAGTCAAGTTGCTCAGTCGTGTCCAACTCTTCACTACCTCATGGACTGCAGCCCACCAGGCTCCTCCGCCCATGGGATTTTTCAGGCGAGAGTACTGGAGTGGGGTGCCATTGCCTTATCCGGTGGGTATACTAGGATTCCAAAAAATCTATACTTCCCTGACTTTTGTTCCTATCTGCTCATGTGGGCCCCTGGCCTCCTGCGAAGTGCCCTTCAGGTGTCCCTGGGAGTCTCTGGACAGCATCTCACCTCATGACCAAGCCCCAGTCAGCTGTCCAGGTCTGCTTCCAGGTGACACACACCATTCCTTTCTCCATTGCCTGCTCTCAACCCCTGCGGGCACCAAGGCGCCCCACTGGGCACCACTGCTGCTTCCACTGGATACCACCGTGTCCACTAGGCACCAATCCCCTGCAGATACTCCTACCATTATATATTTCTTGCAATCGCCACACTGTTGTGAACCTAACAATCTCTCACATTCATTAGCTGTGGAATGCTATTCACTAGGACGTGCTTGGATTTGCTTTCCCAGTGGTGGAGACAGGGTGCACTGATTTATCTTCACGTTCTTTCTCCCCAGTTATCATCAGGACTAGCCTGTAGGCATTTGTGAGGTGGTTTTACAGGGCTCAGGATACACCATTATGAGTTGTTGAGCAAAGTAACCCTACCTTCCAAGGTTGCCAGCCCAAATTAATGGGTCCTGTTCTGATGTGTTTTGATCCTTATATGGAAACTTCCTATCTCTGGGTCTTCAAAGTTCAAATCCAAGTAGGAGTTGCTCTCAAATTTCAAGAAAGGTCAGCTCGCACCTCAGACAGAGTTTCTTTGTGCCCATCTGCTAAGCCAAAAAGAGAGTTCCCTACTGCAGTTCTCACAAGGGGAGAATTGGGGAAGTAAAACAATCAAAGAAATGCTTTCTCCACAAAGAGTGGCACAGGACAGTGCTGCTAGGAATGAATGGACAAATGCATTGCATGCAAGTGTGGTAAAAGGATGGTCAGTTTATGAGTGTTTGTTTCTTAGTGCTTCACAGTCTTACCATGCAAATGGTTGTCAGAGGCTTTGAAGTTAAAGCTCCTGGGAAAGAGAAGTGTTCACACTTAGGGTTTCAATGCACCAGAGCCAAGGTCAAGTAAACCTAGTGGTGTGAAAGGCCACAGAGAGGCTCCAATGGTAGGAAATACTCTATCCTTATAGGAGGCAAAAGGTGACTGCGTATTCTTCAACAGTAAAAGACACACTTTCAAATCATATAAATCAGGTTAACTTCCTGTGACAGCATGTCAAGAATAAAAGAGACGATGGTCTGAAATATGTGGCATGCTAGTGGCAGATATAACATTAGAAGTTTTCAAACATTTTTAAATAGGCATCAGATTTTCTCAAACGATTTTCATAGAATTATTTTTGGAATCTCTAGGACACACTATGTCACATGGGTCTTGCTCAAGGGAAATACCATAAATAATTCTATACCTTTACAAAGGAGAAACAGAGAGTGATTATTTTCCTAATCAAAGGATCCTCATCCCCTTTAGAGTAATATGAGATTTAAGTTACGCAAATGTATTTTCTCATAACTTTGCTTTTTGCTGCTTTTATTGTTATTTTTTAAAACCCACTTTTATGGATCCTTTTTGGATTAAAAAGTAATGCTCATCACTTAAGAGCACTTGAGATTTGCATGACAGTTTGTGCTGGTGAAGACTTTCCCCTCTCCCATCCCTGCTTCATTTGGTTCTGGCAGCCCTGTGAGGGAGGTGGTCAGAGCAGGATTTCCCACCTCTATTTTTGTTTCATCTTTACTATGTTTACTGGGCTTCCCTGGTGGTTCAGCTGCTAAAGAATCTGCCTGTAATGCAGGACACCTGGGTTCGATCCCTGGGTTGGGAAGATCCCTTGCAGGAGGAAATGGCTACCCACTCCAGTATTCTGGCCTGGAGAATTCCATGGCCTATAGTCCATGGGGTGGCAAAGAGTCGGACATGACTGAGCGACTTTCAGTTGAACACTTTACTGTGTTAGGTGGTTTACTACACTGTGAACCTGTTCTTGCTGTAAAATGTCAAACTGATTCCAAATCTAACATATAAAACTCTGCTATCTTGTACATGACACTCACAAGTTCTCTGCATTGAGTTAAATGTATTCTAACACTTCATAGAAAAACCCACCAAGGAAGGGCAGTATATCCTATTTTCATTCTAGAGAAGTGAATCCCAAACCTCACTGGGCATCACAATCATCTGAATTTGCTAAAAATATGGATTCCAGAACCCCACCCCAAACCTACTGAATCAGGATGTCTGACACTGAGAAACTTTGGGAGAGCCCATTTCAGATGGCAACCCAACTCCTACCTCAAGGAGAGTGCTCTGCTCTCTCCAGTTCCTTCAGTTCAGGCTGTAATTTAAAATATATATATATATATTGGAGTATAATTGATTTAAGATGTTATGTTACTTCAGGTGTACAATAAACTAAATCAGTTATATTTACAGCCTTCCCAGGTGGCTCTGTGCTAAAGAAACCACCTGCCAATGCAGGAGACATTAGAGACCTGGGTTCGATCCCTGGGTGGGGAAGATCCTCTGGAGGAGGGCATGGCAACCCACTCCAGTATTCTTGCCTGGAGAATCCCAAGGACAGAGGAGCCTGGTGGGTACCATGGGGTAGCAGAAGTGTCAGACATGACTGAGTGACTGACCATAACACATATATTCATTCTTTTTTTAGATTTTTTTCCTATATAGGTCATTACACAGTATTGAGTACAGTTCCTTATGCTATACCATAGGTCCTTATTATTTATCTATTTTATATATGGTAGTGTGTATATGTCAAGCCCAGTCTCCCGATTTATCTCTCCTCCTCCCTTTCCCCCACCCCGATAACCACAAGTTTGTTTTCTACAGCTGTGATTCTATTTCTGTTTTGTGAAGTAAGTCAAAGAAAGACAAACATCATATAATATCGCTTATATGTGGTCTAAAAAAAAGGCACAAATGAATTTATTTAGAGGCTGTAATTTTTAACAGAACTTGACTGAATGCTTGAAGGGTGACATAGAAATGACTGAGGTAGTTGCTTCGAGCTAGTAGTTTATAACTTACAATCCACATCCAATTTCTAGCCACTTACTGGCAGTATCTTCATAGTAGGTGCCAGCTCAAAATCCACACCAACAGGAATCTTTAGGAATTCCCATGCCTAAGATTTCAGATCCAGCGCCCCTTGTTGTCATTGTTGCTGTTGTTCAGTCGCTAAGTTGTGTCCGACCCCATGAATTCCAGCACACCCAGGCTTCCCTGTCTGTCCTTCCTTATCTCCCGGAGTATGCTCAAATTCATGTCCGTTGAGTCGGTGATGCCATCCAACCATCTCATCCTGTGTCACCCTCTTCTCCTCCTGCCTTCAGTCTTTCCCAGCATCAGGGTCTTTTCCAGTAAGTCAGCTCTTTGCATCAGGTGGCCAAAATATTGGAACTTCCGCTTCAGCATCAGTCCTTCCAATGAATATTCAGGGTTGATTTCCTTTAGGATTGACTGGTTTGATCTCCTTGCAATCCAAGGGATTCTCAAGAGTCTTCAACACCACAGTTGAAAAGCGTCAATTCTTCAGTGTTCAGCCTTCTATATGGTCCAGCTCTCATATGCTCCAGCCAAAGGAGCAACTCCTCCTTTTCTGCCATCTAAGACCATTGGCCCACTTTCCCACCCCGGAGTGGTTGATGCTGAGATTCTCCATTTCTCCTGGGGAAATCCTAGTTCATGGTATCTCCAGATACCATAACCCAGATAGATGATAAGGAGACCACCGTCCATTTCCCATAGGCTGGCGCAGACATGTCTCTAGTGAGACCAAGCGAGGCCACCTTTCACCTAGTCTAGCTAGCACTAAGCCAGCCCCAGGCTCAGCTCGTCACAGCCTCTCCTCCAATTTAAGGCTAAAGAAAAATCAAACCTGCACACCTCCTTTGCTTCAAACTAATCTCAATTCCAAGTCCATTGTGAGAAAAATCTCAGGGCAAAAAAAACCACACCTATCTGCAGGGGGGCAGGGAATCCAAGCTTAATCCAGCTTTAGAAAAAGGGAAATTGTCTAACTCTATTGGAGAGTAGTTTGTTTAAACCCAATTTACATCACCAAACAGATTGATTAGCATCACACTCTGAAGTTTCCTCCTAAACAAAGACTGAAGGCTTTTATGACAAAAGGAGCTCACTAAGGCTGAGTTCTCTCAAACAAAGCCAGAACCTGCTACCTTTGGAGTGCATCTTCTCCTCCAATTTATATCTTATCAGCTCAAATCCCTCTTCTTCCAGGAAGCCCTCCCAGACCATTCTGGGCCACCTTGTTGTCTCCTTCTAATAAATCCCAACAGTTACTATTAATCTTATTCACCTGGCAATTGGTTATACATGGCATGGTCTCTAGACCATTCTTGGGGCTTCCCTGGTGGCTCAGAGGGTAAAGCATCTGCCTGCAATGTGGGAGACCTGGGTTCTCTATACAAGACTATTGTAATTTTGCCTTGAACTTTTGAATTCTTTTATCATTTGAAGTGAAGTGAAGTGAAAGTCGCTTCAATCAGTTCAGTCACTCAGTCGTGTCCAACTCTTTGCCACCCCATGGACTGCAGCACACTGTGCTTCCTTGTCTGTCCTTCACCATCTCCCAGAGCTTGCTCAAACTCATGTCCATTGAATCAGTGATGCCATCCAACCATCTGGTCCTCTGTCATCCTCTTCTCTTGCCCTCAATCTTTTCCAGCATCAAGGTCTTTTCCAATGAGTCACCTCTTCACATCAGGTGGCCAAAGTATTGGAGCTTCAGCATCAGTCCTTCCAATAATTATTCAGGGTAGATTTCCTTTAGGATTGACTGGTTTGATTTCTTTGCTGTCCAAGGGACTCTCAAGAGTCTTCTCCAGCACCACAGTTCAATAGTGTCAATTCTTTTGTGCTCAGCCTTCTTTATGGTCCAATTCTCACATGCATACATGACTACTGGAAAAACCATAGCTTTGACTAGAGGGACCTTTGTCAGTGGTCATAGCTTTTCTTTCAAGGAGCAAGTGTCTTTTAATTTCATGGCTGCACTCACCATCTGCAGTGATTTTGGAGCACAAGAAAATAAAGTCAGCCACTGTTTCCACTGTTTCCCCATCTATTTCCCATGAAGTGATGGGACCAGATGCCATGATCTTCGTTTTTTGAATGTTGAATTTTAAGCCAGCTTTTTCACTCTCCTCTTTCACCTTCTCCAAGAGGCTCTTTATTTCCTCTTCACTTTCTGCCATAAGGGTGGTGTCATCTGCATATCTGAGGTTATTGATATTTCTCCCAGCAATCTTGATTCCAGCTTGTACTTTATCCAGTCTAACATTTCTCATGATGCACTCTTGGCTTCCCAGGTGGTGCTAATGGTAAAGAACGCACCTGCCAACGCAGGAGACAAAAGAGACTCGGGTTCAATCCCTGAATTGGGAAGATTTCATGGGGAAGAAAATAGCAACCCACTCCAGTATTCCTGCCTGGAGAATCCCATGGATAAAGGAGCCTGGCGGGGTGCAGTCCGAGGGGTTGCAAAGAGGCGGACACAGCTGAAGTGACTTAGCACTTAGCACACACACTCTGCATATAAGTTAAATAATTAGGGTGACAATATACAGCCTTGATGTACTCCTTTCCCAATTTGGAACCAGTCAGTTTTTCATGTCCGGTTCTAACTGTTGCTTCCTGACCTGCATACAGGTTTCTCAGGAGGCAAGTCAGGTGGTCTGGTATTCCCATGTCTTTAAGAATTTTCCACAGTTTGTTGTGATCCACACAGTCAAAGGCTTTGGCATGGTCACTGAAGCGGAAGTAGATGTTTTTCTGGAATTCTCTTGCTTTTTTGATGATCCAACTGGTGTTGGCAATTTGATCTCTGGTTCCTCTGCCCTTTCTAAATTCATTGCACATCTGGAAGTTCTTGGTTCACGTACTGTTGAAGCCTAGCTTGGAGAATTTTGCACATGGCCTTGCTAGCATGGGAAAGTGAAGTCGTTCAGTGAAGTCGTGTCTGACTCTTTGCGACCCCGTGGACTGTATCCTATCAGGCTCCTCCATCCATGGGATTTTCCAGGCAAGAGTGCTGGAGTGGATTGCCATTTCCTTCTCCAGGGGATCTTCCCGACCCAGGAATCTGAGCCAGAACTGAGTGCAATTTTGAGAAAGTTTGAGTGTTCTTTGGAATTTCCCTTCAATGGGATTGGAATGAAAACTGACCTTTTCCAGTCCTATGGCCACTGCTGAGTTTTCCAAATTTGCTGACATATTGAGTGCAGCACTTTAACAGCACCATCTTTTAGCATCCAGCTCAGCTGGAATTCCATCACCTCCACTGGCTTTGTTCATTGTGATGCTTCCTATGGCCCACTTGACTTTGGGCTCCAAGATGTCTGGCTCTAGGTGAGTGATCACACCATGGTGCTTATCTGGGTCATTAAGATCTTTTTTGTATAGTTCTTCTGTGTATTCTTGCTACCTCTTCTTAATATCTTCTGCTTCTATTAGTTGAGAGTTGAGTGGTGTGGACAGCAATAATCTAAAATACCCTGTTGCTCTCTAAAATGTCTTAAGTTTATATCATTTGTTCGGTCCTCACAACAACCCTATACGGCAGGTGTTTTTATTATCCTCATCAACAAGGACACTGGATTTCAGAAAGGTAAGCAGATGCACTGAAGTCACAGCTGGCTCACACAGAAGCAATTCTGATCTGACTCCCCAAAATGTTCTCTTATCTATTATCTTAAACTATTTCCTCAGGAGTCTATTTTGACTGGACCATTGGATCTGTGGAAAGGTGTACTGCAAAATAAGATCGGACCTAAGTGAGAAAGGCCTTATGTATCAAGCTACAAAATTTGTACTTAATTTGCCAAGCAATGGGGTGCCATTGAAGGCTCTGGAGCACAGAAATGACAGGATCATTGTTAGGCGCTAGGAAGATTAATCTGACAGTAGGGTGTAAAACCAGAGTGGTGAGAGCCTGAAGGGGGTAGGGGAGTGGAGGAAGATTGTTAGTCAGGAAAGACAACAGTCCAGGTGAAACTGTCCTTAGAACTTGAAGGGAAGAGACAGATTTGCA
This sequence comes from Capricornis sumatraensis, assembly GCF_032405125.1. Lineage (NCBI taxonomy): Eukaryota > Metazoa > Chordata > Mammalia > Artiodactyla > Bovidae > Capricornis > Capricornis sumatraensis. The sequence continues at coordinate 45,175,732 of NC_091092.1, read as the reverse complement.
AGAAAGAAGAGGGTACTAGTCATGAAAAAATTGAGAAGGAATGTCAACACAACCCTCCTCAGTCAATTTCTGGAGGGAAAGAAGTGAAGAAAAGGCTAATCTCTCAATATGATACAAAACGAACATAGTTTTAATTGGCACCCTCTTCCTCTTGTTTCTTCAAATTCTTATTGCCTTTCTCCCCTTGTGACTGAGCTACAGTCAGCTTACAAGGGACTCTTGCCTTAGGTGTTTCAGTTTTTCCTAAGGAACACAAATATTTAAAAGTGAGAACTGTGATTATTCCAACTTGGAGCAGAGCCAAGCAGAATTATATCTTCAGGGCTGAAATACAGTAAAACACGCCCAGTGTTTCTGCCTGGTTCAGACACTTCCGTTTGCATAATACCTGCGACAAAAATATTGAAATTAAAGGTGATATCGTGTGAATCAGGAAACTCTTTTAAAGAAAGTATGTTCCAGAAAATAAGAGATATTTAATCAAGTCAGGAATTTGGACCTAACCTAGAAGTTTAAACAAAAAGAAAGAAAAGAATGGCATATGTTTCTATTTCCTAATGAGGATCTAATCACTAATTTGAAAGATAGCTAAATCCCCAAATTAAATTTTTTTTGGAAACCAGATGCAAACAGGAGCGTTTTCTCTCCTACTCACTCTCTGCTCTTTCCTATCAGCCCTCCTGCAACTGGATTTTTCTCGATCTCCTTTGATTGTTTTTATTTCTATTTCTCTAGAAAAGTGCATGGTTAGATGCTACTCAAACAAATGTTATCCTCTGACCCCCAGTGAGAAAGACCCACTGAGTACCATGTTTTTACACATCAAATACATTTCCATAGCTTCAAATACTTGGAATTACTAATGCTCCCATAATGCGTTAGGGACATTGTGGTGGTATTGAAACCACAAGAAAGGAATATTATTTTATTAAGACAGGATTGGAGATGTGCTCTTTCACTGAGGGAAGAAAATACCACGGTAAAAAGCACATATGCTCTGCTTCTCTGATACCAAGGAACCCCCCGAGGAAAGCTCTTCACACAAAATTTGCATAGTGCCTGGCTCCACAGCGCGCCCCTCCAGCTCACCCTTTTCCCATTTCAGGAGTCGAATGGTTAGTACCGAAATGGTTTTACACAAAAATGGGAAGTTCTCCTATTTGCTGCCTTCTGAAAGCCTTACTGTACCGTGCCTCTATTTGCTGTACATAGGATAATAAAATCCATGTGTGAATGTTTATATTTTAAAGATCTTGTGCTCCAATATGTTCTGAGTTAGGGCTTTTGAAAATACGGTATAGATTCCACACAATGCTAACTGAAAGGCTAATCTTCCCATTGTTACACTTTAATTAGTGAGACCTGTCATTACAACTTTTTATGATGAAAAGTATCAGGCCTTTTATCTTACTTTTAAGCCCTATTCTGAAAACAGCAGAAAAGGAACTGAAAAGACAAAGGAAATTGCATTTTATGGAACAATAAGGAGAGTCTTTAAAAATTCAGGGAAGTTCACAAACTGCCAAGGAAAACTCATTGGAGGCAGCAGTGCTAAGAAGGGGGCCGTCAACTGAGTATGCAATATTAGCAGTCAGCTAACTCCCTAATCCTCTTCAGAATCCAAGGGACAAGAAAGAATAAGAACATTTCATAACAGCAGCCTGTAAGGGTGGTCTTTCAATTGCATCTCTGAATACGTAGGAATTTAGAGATGAGTTCCAAAGCTATTAGAAAAGTCTTGGTTTGTCATACCTGTGTTCTCTTTAACATCAGATTGGAATCAAATGACAAAAATTTATTGCATCTTATTGACAATTTATTACATCTATTTCAGCATTTGCTACACTAAAAATTGTTCTGATAGCCCTAGTAGGAAATGTGGCACTGAAAAACACAAAAGCAGTACGTTAATTTAAAAGAAGTCTAAGAAATTGGAATATTTACGGAATTAGTTTAAAATTAGGAAGCACAGAGTTCTTGGGAAATGGTAACTTAAAAAAATAAAAATAAAAAAGCCAGAGCCCACAGACAAAAATAGAGCTTTCTTTCTGATTTTGTACAATTATTTTCTGCAAACCTTATTTAAATAAACATGATTGTAGTTTGTCCTCAAGATAGTAGAGGTTTGATATGAATTAAGGTGTTGTTTTAAGAAAATGTGCATGTTTTGAAAGCACGTGGAACAAAAAGACAAAGTTGAGAATGAACTTTCTGGTTTTCAGAGAGAAAAATATTTGGTTGCTGCCAAAATACTTTTCCTTCACTCTTTGAGTATTATCTACTTTGGGGTTTGGGGTAGATTCAGTTGGTTTACTTTATATCCAACTTGGAAACCAAAGCTTTAAACTGAGATGAGGGAGAGGTTTTCAAAGCAGAATAGGAAAAAGACCAGTGGGGTGGTTCTGAAAGGAGGGAAGATTCTGCCTTACCAATTCCAACACTCATGCCAATTCATTCCCTTCATCCACTCCCTACCTGCTGGTAAAAGCTGGATCCTATTTCAGAAACCCAGTTCAGTGCACACTCCAATTCCAGAGCTCTTCTCAGTTATTCTATGACAGGAGGTCCCAGTAATTCAGAACTAACAAGCCACCACCAACCAGGAAAGGTCAAAAGAAGACACCACATGTCCAACCACCTCCCAGAATCCTCCTTACTGGCATCCATCTTGACTGAGCAATGGAGAGCGACCAGGAAGGACCCTGATTCAGAATGATTAGCCAGAGACAACCCCAAGGGGATGAGAAAAGAGGGTAATACACAAGAGGAGAGGGTGCTCACTTCTTTTTCTGTTGCAGGAAGGGGGACCCCTCCCAGGGCCGGAGAGTGGGCTCTTGTCAAACACTCAAAAATGAATCGTCCGAGGAGACACAGGTGCTGAGAAAGCAAGAGACTTTATTGGGAAGGGGCGTCTGGGCAGAGAGGAAGAGGGTAAAGGGTAAAGGAATCCACCTGCTCTGCCAGGTGGCTCTCAGTCTTGGGTTTTATGGTAACAGAATTAGTTTCTGGGTTGTCTCTGGTTAATCATTCTAACTCAGGGTCCTTCCTGGTAGCTCACCGATGCTCAGTCAATATGGATGCCAGCAAAGAGGATTCTGGGAGGTGGTCAGACACGTGGTGTCTTCTTTTGGCCTTTCCTGGTTGGTGGTGGCTTGTTAGTTCTGTCTTCCTTACCAGGACCTCCTGTTGTAAAATAACTCACGTAAATTGTTACTATGATACCTGGCCAAGGCGGGCAGTTTTAGTCAGTGTGTTTCCCGTAACATTTCTACCTGCACCATTACTGCCCCCATTTTGTCTAGGCAGCTGGGGAAGAAGAGCCAAGCTACACCTTCGACATCTGTACTTGGGTCACCAAATACTATGATGGTGCCATCATTTGACCACATTGTGGGTTAAAGTTCAAATAGAATAATTTTAAAATAAATAAACTTTCAGTAAGGTAATCCAAGGACTCTATCACTGATTTCTAGAGAAAAAATAAACTGTGATTTAAAAATAACCTAAAACTTCAAAGGTAAATTTTGGAACAGAATTCATTTCCAACTCATTTGTTGGAAGAGCCTGTCTGGAAAAGACATGGCAGAGAGCCCGTGATGGCTTAGAAAATGCCAACAAATGAAATATCTCGACTTGCCACATCAAGTGGGTATTTTCTTTAATACAACAGAAAAAAAATCCTTTAGCACCCATAATGGTAAAAGTTAACTTTAGATTTGGTTTTTCCTTCCAGCTAAAGCTGTTGTAATGTCTGTCTAACAGAAGCATAGGGAAGGTGAAAGAATTATTGTTCTTACTCATTACAGAAAAAAAGCAAGGGCATTATTTTCCGATTCAGGAAGTGCTAAATTCTTAAGACAGCACAGTATTTATAATGTTACCATTTTTAATATGTCATGATCATTGACACAGAAAGCTGCAGAAACCTGGAGGAGGACTTTTGGCATAATGAATGGGAAATGATCAGAAATACAAAAAGGCTTAGGTTTTGCATTTAAGTTAAATATTAAATCAAACAAACACACGCTGAGGAATCTACCCCCTGCTTGCAAATACCAATTTGTCCTCAGATCTACATCTATGTGTCTCTGAATGGTTGGCAATTCTACCTTGGCAAAATGAAGTCGAGAGAATCGAGACAATTGTCCATGCTGGGAATAATTTCTTGCCTTAGACAAAAATAATTTTGGAGTTTATTAATTAAGCACGCCATTCTTATACACTGAATCTTAAAAGACTACTAGTGAACAAGTAGATAAATTGGTAGGAAAGAGTTTCAATAGTTTTGCTTTTTAGCATTCTCTGGAAAACAATGGTTATCACACTTTCATACATATCATATTCAGCTGCAGTGAACACTTGTTTTATTTAAAAAAACATTTTTGGCCACATCCTACAGCTTGTAGGATCTTAGTTCCCTGACCAGGGATTGAACCAGGAGCCCTGTCAGTGAAAGTGCAGAGTCCTAATCACTGGACCACCAGGCAAGTCCCTGAAACCACTTGTTTTAAAGGCATATTCGAGAACTTTGGTTTTGTTTATCTGAGCAGGGTCCAAGAAATTTTGATACAGGGGATCTGCAGGCCACATAGCAGGCAGCCCCATGACCCTCAATTCTGTGGAAATACCTAAGTAAGCAAAACTAAAGTGTCAACTCAGTTACATAATATATTCCATGCAAACAAACTGTGAATTATTCATCCATTTAGTCAACATTCACTTATTGGTTGGACACGGTGTAAGCTGGGCACAAAGTAGGTGCAAAACGCAGTTTCTTCAACACCCAGCTCTCTATATGATTTCCTGACACTCCACTTCACTTTGTCCATATAAACACAGTTGTCCCTGTACAATGCCAGAACATCCAGTTGATTTAATGAATCAACCAGGTAAAATACACAATAACTTCCCAACTAACACTGAATGTTTTCTGAAGTGACAAAGTTTTGGCTTTGATTAGATGTAGCCACTCTCTGAGTTTTAGAATGCTTAAAATGCAAGGAGGAAGGTAGCAAAAGTCTTGCCTGAGAATATTCTCCAAAGCTTGAAATAAAAGAAATAATGACTGTCTCTTAAAAGGGAGACAGAGGGACTGTGAATTGTTGATGGGCAAAGAACATTATTGTCACTGTGTACACTTCTGAATTTCTCATCATGTATGTGTATTATCTATTAAAAAATAAACATGAATTTTACATTAAAAAAATAGGCTTTATAACCTATTTTAGCTAAAGATGCTCTCTCCTGATTCTTCCAGGAACTTCAGCTTTGAACACCCGACAATCATAACACACACTTTTCATCTAAATGAATACGTGTGCACGCACAAGCCACGATTCCTTTATTAAACAACACATATGCACCAAATAAGTTTCAATTAGTGCAGGCTACAGACTCCATCCTCTCCCACCCCAACAAAAAATGCCCCGGGCCATACATTTAAAGAAATGAATGCAAATTGAAAACAAATGCACAATTACCTTTTCAAAATGATTTAATTTTAATTAACATATTTATATTGCATGTGGATGTTCAATTTAAAACCCTTAAAGGAAGCAAATGTAGAAGATTTGGTAAAATATTATGTATGAAGATTTTGCATTTATCAATTACTGATTCATTTTCTGATTTACCGTTTGCCCAGGAGAAAGCATTACTGGTTAATTTGTAAATTCAAAGTTGTTTTTAGATTTGTCTTCTTTTCAAGTAGGGAAGCAGTTATTGTCCTGCGTTCTGATTTTCAAGTACCATATTCCAACTATTCACTTATCCAAAGTGATTACAGTGCTAATAGAAGCATTTGGGTTTAAATTCAGTGTTCAAATAGCTGTATTATGCAATTAGTCAATATGCAATTACAGGGAATCTAATGGAGCCAGATGCATGCAGTCCAGACACATGCAAACTAGAGATTAAGACTTCCTCAGTTTTATGCATATAAGCAAATTATGCAGTTAAACAGGCCTTACTAAAGAATGAATTGCATCTGTTTTGAGCCAGCTGGACTATGTGAATTTTCATTTCACCAGTTCAGAGAAATGCCTTAAAACTCTGAAGCTTTTCAATGCTGTAATAATGGTATGAAGTTTCAAGTACCCATAGCAAAGACAACAACAACAAAAAAGATGTCTTTAATGTTTTTCCTAAAGTAGGGCTTCTTTCCCCTCCCCCACTCAATTTCTTTCATAAGGATGTCTTATCAGAAAGTCCTGTGAAAACGCTTCCCTGCCGTCTCATTCACAAGATTAAATCTAGTGCCTTGAACATAAACGTTGTGTTTCACTGGAACATTCAATGGAAGAAGCAGCTTCATTTCATATCCTTGATATAGCCACAAATCAGGTTCAAAAATCATGGAAGGCTCAGAAATGATCAAGGAATAGACGCCTGATGGAACAGATGCACAGATGCTGTGCTGGAAGAAAAGACAAATGCGGAAGTGCATAATGATTTTGAAAAGATTTCTTTATCAAACATGTCATTTGTTTGAAAGACCAGAGTTGTTGGCATCAGATGTGGGGTATCAGCTTGTTAGCAAAGTGAAACATGATGGCTGCTAGATACTGGCGATTGATGAATCAATTGAAATCACTGATGTTGCTCAACTGAACATCTTCATTTAATATGTCAATGGTCAGAAGTTAACAGAACACCTTCTGTATTGGGTTATCACCACACCCAATAAGACGTCATATCTCAGTGTATACCCTGACTAAATATTTTTGTAAAGAACAGTGAAATCTCGAAAGAAATCTTATCAGCTGGCCTAACCAATTACACATTCTGTGGATGATTAGCTGCAAAAATAGAATATGAGTGTAGCTTTTCCGCGTAAGTTCTGGCTGGGTAACATTAGTGAATCATTTGTGAACAATTTCCATGCACTGGATTTATATCAAGATGTTAAAATGCATTTATTTATCTGTACTACAAATAGGCTCCTATTATCGACTCTGGGACATTTACAGAGGAAATCTTTAGCAATAACATTTTTCTCATTTCTTTAGTGAGGTTTCTGACGACCCAATGTTTTCTAAAAGGGCTTTTAACCCAAAGTACAAGAAGAAAAAAAAAAGGAGCAAGCACTTGAATTCTTCTCTAAGAAAAACGTAAGAGGGTGTTCTCCTGCCCAACCCCCCACCCCCCTTCACTGTTCTATAGGAAAAGGCTGGGCTGACTGGATTTTTGGACTTCAGAGTGATCACACCTATAGAAGGGTCCGTCCAGGGGAGGCACCACAGCATTGCACTAGACATCAGTTTTCAAGTTGGTTCTTTAATATTACCTTGTTCTTACTCGGTGACAACAAACCAATACTCAAAATAAGTTTACCACCACCTTGGACCTGCACTTCTAATAGGGCGGGGTCAGGAAGAAAGATAGACAAAGGTGATAAACCAGTGAAGAAAGGGATCATGAAACGTCCCCCAAGCCTCTATACAAAAGCCATTATCACGCAGCAGTACAGACTCTCTGGGAAGCTCCAAGCCCCCAACATCCTTGGGAAGGAAAGAAATACTCGCCCGTCAGTTCCTCTGGGAAGAGCTTCGTGTGTTGGTATTTCTGTCTTGTTTTACTGCATAAATAGACATATGGCTGTGAAAAATACATTTCATAATGCTGTAATAGAGACTTTCTACATTTTCATTTAAGCCTCAATTTTATTAACATAATCAGGGTATCCTTTAAAAGCATAATAAAAACCAAAAGTATGGCTGTAATGACTGGTGGCTGGTGTTTGCTTTGTATCTGAAGTGAGGCCATCACCTAGGGAGTCCATAAACTCATTCTAAAGATCCTGACATTGGTCAAAACATTTTGGGGACTCCTCTCTGGGAATTGCCTTCAGAGCAAGCTTCCAAGCCCCACAAGAAAATCAGCCTCATTACTCTATAGTCACACCAGCATAATACTAACATAAATTTAGTAGAGGGAAACTGAATAATTTAAGGCATCATAAGATTTAATCTTTTCCTTAAATGTGAACGCCAATTTTCACATTGTAAAATTGTCATTTAAATATAGTAAGAAGCTGTTGACTAAAGTAAAAAATTTTGTCAAATTAAACCATTAAATTACTATGTTTACAGATTTTTTAAGTACACAACTTACTTTTAATCTAAGAGTTAAGTGTATTCATTGGAAGATAATGAACAACAGGCATTTAATAACATTTTAATTTTATGTGTTTAAATATTCATAGCCATGTTCATAAACTCACATGCCTGATCTAGTGATTATGCTTATGAAATGCAGTATTTCTTAAATGCCCTAAGTCTCCATTTATATTCTGAAACTGCATTTGCACCCAAGTACAAATCATTATGTTTTTAGTAAAATATTCCATAATATTAAAAGTACAAAACCACCCCAAAGCAATGAAACAATAGCTACCTGCAAGAGGAAAAGAAGCGAATTAACATTTGTCCAGGCCCTACTCTGTGCCAGGCTCTTTATGGACATTTTCTTGCTTAATCCTTAGAATAACCCTAGGAGGTATTATTATCACAGTGCAGTTGGCTCATGCACAACTTGGTAGTTTACCTTTCCAAGGGCTTTCTTAATAATCCCATTATAACACTCCACTGCCTGTCTGAAAGAACACAGTTCTTGTTCTTAAAAACAAAAACAAAACAAAAATTCCTACTAACATCTTTCTAGGGGGATATAAGAATGTCAAGTTCTAGGGAGCAAAGAATCACAGTCTTTCCTGACTGGACTGTATGCCTTGATGTAAATGAACAACAAAAATCAGAGGGAGAGGAGCAGTTTTTCCTTCTACTTCAAAAATTCCAGTATCATCAGCCTACTTAGCAGAAATTTTAATAAAATTGGATCTAAAGAACCAATAGCAATATACTCTATCAGGCTGCAATTTTATAATACCTCATCATGGCATAATCACGTCAAATAAATAGAATGATGGCCACTCAGAGATCACATTAGATTACAGATGTTAAATTTAAAATGAGAAATCAAGTATCTGGAGTTTGAAGAATTTCTCTGAAGTGTCTTCATCTTCTCTAACACTACAGTTAATTAACAACAACTTGTGTTTTAATAACACCTATATTCCATGATTCTGTAAGTGTTCCAATCAATGGTTGCCAAGTTGTCTGCCCCAAGAACCACTTTGGAGCTTCTGAATTATATCCATATAATGTGCTATGCTGCAACGCCCCCTTTCCAAAGGCCCTCCTTTCTCCTTTAACATTATTTTCAGCTTTGTCTTTTCCTCTTATCCAGATATCGGTGTTCAAATGCTCTTTTTTTCTCCAAACTCCTATCTCCAGTCCTTGCTTCTAATCATCCCAGTCAATCCTTGACTCTGAATTCCTCCCCTCCCCTGGAGGTCCCCAGGACCTCCCCAGCACCTGGCCCTGAGTTCCTCTGGGAAAACACTGAGCTCAAAACAGTTGGGGTCTGTTCAGGGGGGTGGGTCTTTTTCCCAAATTTATTGCTCAGTGAAAGCCAAGCTATATCATGAAAGATGTGAATAGAATATAAATTGTCCCAATTCAACAGGTTAATCAAGGTTATTTGATCACTGAGGATTTAGTTAGGGGCTATGGTTGTCACTGTACTAAAACAATAATCACAAAAATTAATTTAAATGGCTTTATTTAAGTCGATTGTAGAGATCCTGGATGTTGCTTTTTGAACACAAACAAGAAATTAACAAAGCATTCATATTTCTAGTTTTAAACACTTTAGTTCTACATGTGGAATGCAGATATTTGAAAGAGATTTTCAACAAGGTCAACACAATGCATGAGATAATACACACTGAATTAGGCTAGTCTTCACCTCCATCTTTGCGTTTATGATCCTAAATTGGCTGGAGGTGTGTGTGGGAGGGAGGTGTGCTTTTTTGCTTTTTCATTTCACAAATGATTGCTCAACACAGAATGAAATACACCAAAGAAGAAAATAGTCTTTTTATACCTAGGGAAGAAGCTACTACTCTTAAAATGATCACTTCAAGGTAACAGACATCCAAATTGATGTGGTTTTCTTTGAAACCTCATCAGTAAATCATTTCTTGCACAGTAGGTTCGGCATTAACCCTGCATTTAGGATAGGTAGTGTTATGGAGGGCTGGCTGCTGCATACCAACGTCAGTATCAAGTTCTTCATCAGGAATTAGAGACTGTCCCGGATACCAAGCAGGACAACACTGGCAAAAAAACAAAAAGTGAACTGCAGATAGGTCAAAACAAGCTACATTTACTCTTAGAAAAATATCATATGACATTACTGGATATGTTGTTTTAAATGTTAGCGTATAATAAAACACAATGGAATCTTCTATTTTTAACACCTTATGCTCAAATGGTCTTTACACAGGTTGTGTTTTAATAAAACACATTAGACAACATACACACTCTATCAGAGAACAAACATTAGAAACTTGACATTTGGTGAAGGCTATTTTTCCAGTTACTATAGGGCTCACATTTCTCTATTCATCAGATCAATAAACAAGCTGGACTGTCATCACATTAAAAATATACAAAATTGTTTGCTCTATTAGATGATTTTTAAAGAAATGTTTTCTTTAGTTTCAACAGATTTTTGGCAACAAGAATCTTATTCAAAGACGTTTTGCTCCTGTGTTATTATTAGTCTAAGTCCTCTGAACATTCCCCCCTTTAAAGGCTTCCTGCAAACTTAGTGTTTTTCAAGCTGTAAATTTCAATAGTGATGGTAGAAACCAAACCTCAGAGGGAAAAGCAGTGCCCTTTGGAGTTATCATTCAAACAAATATAAGAGTTCTACCAATTTGTCATTAGTCCAGTTTAGAAGAAATTCCATTCATGTAACTCTTATGAAAATCAACCAGTTTTACCATATCAAATGACCCAAAGAACACTGCAGGCATCCAGGGGAGATAGTTCACCAGTGCATCTTTAGCTTGATTCCAAAGTCAATCTTAGAGACGTTCTGGGCACTGCAGTTCTCAGAGAGACAAACTGCCTACCCATTGGCTAAAGATTTTTCAAGTTAATGAACTTTTCATTTTTGACACTTTTGGTACCAAGAGATTTAGCCAGGAAAAAGCTCAAATCTCAGCGTTCAAACTACAGCATGGAAAAATAAAGTATACAGCAAGCACCATCTACCTCCTTTGCTCTCTCAAAGATGTCAATACTCTACTCCAGTCAGAGGGTGGGGTGAAGAGGCTGAACCCTGGAAGTAAACTTCGCCCAAAGGGGTAAAAATCTGTTTGGTGGCTATTTCAAAACAAGTTTACAAACGGTAGAAGGGACTCCATCCCCTTTGATTTGCAGGAACCACGCATAAGAAAAGGACAGAAAATACTACAAGGCAGGCTTATTTTAATTGCCCAGGGGTTTCCAATGCAAAGCACGACAACTTAAATGCATATTCCAAATTCTTGCTCCAAAGCCGTCTTCTTTGTGCACTGAAAAGGAGGAAAGACAACCCCATCAATTGTTCTCTGCAGATAAAGGCACTGTTTTGCAGATTTCCCCCCAGATCTGGGCCAGCTTTGCTAATGACCTGCCCACCCACCTGGGGCCCTTCTCAAGGTGGCCCACGGGAGCTGGCCCACACCTTCAGGAGCCCAAATCCTCGCCAGTGGGCAGCCCAGAAGGCTGTCTTTTCGTTTAGCTGTTGGCCTCCACGAAGACGCCACCTGAAAGAATGCGTGCTGCTTATTTTCCTAGAGGAGACGGGGGTCAAAAACTACATTTTTAAAAGCCTACATTTTTTTTCCCCTTCACGAAAGACATCTGCTCCATTTTCCCTGCAGAGAAAACACGGACTCGAGATCCCAGAGCTACCAGGGGTTCTTTCACACGCCAGCATTAAGGCGGTTTAAGCAAAAGCTGAATGAAAGTTTTCGGAATCATGGCCTTCTCTCCTGCCCCTTTTTTCGTAAGACCACCAGCTGTTAACAGCACACACAAAAGCGCGCCCAGTGCTATTTTTCATAGGCCCGCGTTTAAATGAGATATACAGAAAACGGGGCCTGAGCAACGTGTAGGGTTCGAACTCGCAATGGCATATCCGTGCGGCTAATCCAGGGCACCCAGTTTGGGAATGGTGCCTCCGTGCTCCGCTCACGCGCCCCGCCATTGTCCTGGAAGGAACAGTGTCCACTCCTTGGCATTTTTCACGACTCGAAGGTGCAGGAGCATCCCGACTCGGGCATGAAGCTCAAAACGGCATCCCCCACCCCGAGGGGGTCGGAGAAGAAACGCTTTCTGTCGGGCCCGGAAGGTGGGGAGGCCTCGGGTAGATTTCAGGTCCAAGCCTCCCCACACCCCGCCCGGGAACCCCAGCCCCCAGAAGGCTCGCCAACTTCCCACGCCCAGGATGCCCTGGAAGAACTTCTCCGCTTCCGTTTTTTTTTTTTTTTTTTTAACAATTTTGCGCTCGGCCGCCACGACCTAGATTCTCCCGCGAGGCGCTCCGAGCCGAGGAATAAAAGGGAGTTGAAACCACACAACAGTTCGGCAGCCCGCCGTCAGCGCTTAGCTGCGCTCCGCGGGGGTTCGCATCCGGCCGCCATGTTTCCGACCCGAGAGCCGCCCCAAAACCAGCCCCCCCTCTCCGTCCGGCCCTCCGCCCCTCTTCTCGGCCCGGCCGAGGCCGCGGCGCCGCCGAGCCGCTTTCAACTCTCCCCCGCCGCCCCCTCGCAGCGAAATCCGACTCGACGGCTGCGGGTTTTGCGCCTGCGCGCAGCGCGGGCTCGGGACGCGGGCGGCCGGCGGTTCCCGGCCGAGGCTTGAAAAGGCCGGAGCGACGGAGCGACGGGGCGCGGGGGAGGAGGGGGGCGGTCCGGGCCGGAGCCTCCGCTTTCCTCCCAGCGGGCCCCCGCTCCGGCCCCGGCGCGGCTCTCACACGTGCACGCTAAAAACCCACTTCAAAGTCTTGTTCTTGGCGCGCGGGCGGCCCCCTCTAGGCCAGCCCTTGGGCCCTCGCGCGGGCCGCGAATCGGGCCCCGAGCCCTGCCGGCCCTTCCAAAACCCTGGCGCGGCGATGAGACCGGGAGGGCCGGAAAGCGGGGACTCACTGAAGAGCCCCGGGCGCCGGAATCGGCCTTCGGGCGTGCGAGTACCTCCCCTCCCTCCCCTACCCCACCGCCTTCAGAAAATGAATGGAACACAAAGTTTGTGGCCAGCGCTGCGCTGTGGCCTTCGGAGCTCACCATTGTTTGGGCTCATATTGACCCCAGGTCCGGATTAGGCAGCGGCTGATTCCTGCTTTACAGACCCGCCGGCCTAATGAGGCCGGGAGGCGATGGGGCGCGAAGCGTCCTCGGAGCCCGGGCGACCGCCGGCTTACGGCCGCCAAGGGCCCTGTAGGTGGAGGTCAAAGGGTCAGCGGGCCGAGACCGCAAGAGAATTGACCCTAGGAAATGAGGTCCCCTCCCCCCCGGCCCCAGCTTCGACCGGGCCTTGCAATAACTTGGTGTGTGCATAGGGACCCCGGGCGCCCCTACCAGGGGCCTCAGGACCCCGAGCGGGAGCCCTGACTTCCGCGACGCCTCGTCCCGGAGCCGAGCCCGACTAGACTTAGGTCTCGTGGGGGAAGACCGCCCGAAAGAAAACCAGCCCGGCTGCGGGGCTGAGATCCCGCGCGGTTCAGGGGATGGGCAAACCGGTGGCGACTCTTTCAGAAGCTTAAGGGCCAAGGCTTTGGGGATTTTATAAGGGGAGAAGGAGCCAGGGGCGAAGAGACAGCGGGCGGCGATGGGGGTGGGAGGGGCGAGGAAGTCCTGAACACAACTTTCCTAGGAGGCTTTGTGAGCAGAGGCGGTCCCTGTTAGTTCTTCAACCTCCGCGGTAGTTAGGACCCACAGCCCTGCTTAGCCTGGACCCTGATCTTTAACCTTCCAAACTGGATGAAGTCCCGACTTCTGTCTGCCTGAAAAGACACCTTCGTGGAAATCTTAAACTAAACCACCCATTTTGGAAAAGATAATGGACTTTTAACAAAGGTCTTACCAGGTACAAGAAGTAAAATAACCGTTTTCTTACTAAGAATCCAGCCGACATGTTTTCCAGCCTGTCTATCTTTAGGGTTTCAAAGGTTTTTGTTGTTAGGCGGCGGGGGTGGGGGGGTGGGTGCTTATTCTTTAAGAGACTTACTGAAAATTGAAGAATATGTACTCCCAGAATCAGATTATAGAAAGAAAATCTGTGAAAAGTTTTCTACTAAAATAAAGTTTTCTTTGCAACAAATGACAAGGGCAGAGGGATAGACTGAGAAATAACGATGCTACATCCATATTAAAGGATATCATGTAGAGTGGTAAAACTTTCACATTATCTTAATATTGGTTATCATCATTGTTAATTCACATCTTCCCCTCTAGGACACAATGCTCTACTGTAAATTTTCATGGCAGAATAATTTCAAGCCTAGTAAAGAAAGATCAAACTTAATGTCTCCTAAGGAGATGGCTGTTTAATGTATTTAATGGGGGGAGGGGGAGAAGCAAGTTTTTGAAACAATCTTGCATCCAATCCATCACTCTACTGTCATTTAAGGTTAGGTGAAGTTGGGGGTGGAGAGAAATTCATAGAGAAAACAGTAAACTGTGGAAGTTAAATACACATTTCAGAAGAAAAACATTATTTAGACTTCAGTTGGAACACATGTAAAGCCAATCTTATGAGTACACACTTTCTGAAAACTTGCTGAGCATTTAAAATGCTTTCTGGTTTGAAGTGAAGGAAAACTCCTGAAATAGGAATTTGGTCCAGCACCCTCAATGTCAAGGTCAAGACTAGAATGTCTGGGGGTAGGAGCAGTAGACTGACCAGGTTACCTGCTCACACTTGTGAAGGCATCCCAATCCGTTCATGGCATTCAGGCCTTTCCCTTGTCTACTGGTGGAGGAAAGTGCAAAAAAAAAAAAAAAAACCCGGAAAAAAACATTCTCCACAAACAAGAAATCACATCCAAAGCAATTTGCAATTAGAAACTGTCAATAACTAATTGTCTATTGACAAAGATCAGTAGATAACTTAAAACAGACTGTTTCAACTGTATCCAAGGAATCAAAGTTTCTTTTAATCATCAGAACTTCTCTGAGCATTTCAATTTAAGGTTGATTTATTTGAACATGGAAAAAAAATCAGGCACCAAATACAAAAATGTTATAACATAAATAGTTGTGCCAAGACTTTATTTCTTCAAAAAGAACAATAAACAAAATTCTAGAATCAAAATGATTATGAATAATACCAAACTGACTGCCACCACAAATCCTAGAGTACTGCTCCTTCAAGAGAAGGAGATACTTAAACCTATTCATTACATTTCTAAATTCTTTACAATTCCTTATCTCCACCATTCTATTTGCTGATTTGCAAGTTGGTTATTCATGCAGAGATTGGGCTCTCAATATTAAACAGCACCCTAAATTAGTAAAAAAAAAAAAAACCCTCAATACTCTACCCACTCCACCCCCCCCAAATAGTAATGTTTCTTTTTCATATAACAACTGTAAAAAAACTGTCTGTCCAAATGAGTTGCTTCACTTAAGATTAAACGGATTGTTAATATTTTATCACAAAGCAAACAACCATTTTTCATTGTTATTGATTTTAATGGAAACAATGCTCTTAACATCTTTGCCTACAAACCATGAACTTTTAAAAATACATATTTTGCAAATGTTTTTTCTTTCCATAATATTTCAGAACAGCTGCAGTTATTACACCGCTATAAAAATGTTATGAATAATTGTGATAATTATGAATTGAACTATATACAGCAAAACAAACCAACCTGTGCCTTCCAAAATTGTAAATGGACTATGGTTCTTTTAAGAAGCACTTTAATCATAAGTAAGCATGCCTCGACTGGCCTTACTCGTCATCACTGTTTCAGACATATGCTTACTTTTGAAAATATATAGATAGCTAGATAGATTTGATAGGCAGATTAGATAAGTCATAGATACAAACATATAGGTATATGGGTGATCTCTTGATAGAATAGACAGACATGCATCCTGCCACAATGTTCATTTTTATGTAAGATAATAAAAAACTAAGGGACATAAAACTCATTAGGTTACCTTAGGTTTATATATGTAGGGCAGGGATGATTAAATCCAGCTTCTCAGTCTTTGAAGTACAAGATTGAGATGTCATGGCCACTAACTGAATTGATCAGTAATATTTGATTTGCATGCCGAAAATCCAGGACAAACACATTTAAACTCGCAGTTAAACAACCATCTGAGCTAAAGAAAGGAGGGTCTTCCCAGATGGAAACTGACACTGTAAAGAATCTATACTGCAATAGAAAAATAATTTAACAATTAAAAAAGGGATCTGAGTGAGTTATAAATACCAACAAACAAGATTTCATTTGCTCATGTCTCCTCTTTGTAGAAGGAGGCTGTTACAAAACAAGAGAAAGGAGTCAGTGGTTCAAAAATTGTAAATTGTGTTCTTTCAAAACAATAAAATTTAATGCTAAAGCGGTTATAATCAAAAGCTGTACAGAATTTGTTAGAAAACATTTATCCATAAATATTGTTCAGTTCCCGGCATTTGTAGCAATAATTAAATTACAAACGATAAATATGGCATCAATGGATATGTATTTACAAAAAAGAAAGTTATTACAAAAGGCAATTGTATACTAAACGTCACAATTTGTGTAGAATAACATCACATCCTCAGCCTGAAAAAATACTGAACAACAGTTTTAACCCCATTAGACAAAAATACATTCACAAGTGTAATGCTTTGAGGAAAAGTTCAAGACATAACAGGACTTTGGCACGGTTTAAGACTGTGAGAGTTTAAACAATCACCACTAAGGCGAAGATTTTTCCATCAGTTTTAGCATCACCACCACCAATACGCCTTCCATAACTTCCTCTCAAGAAACAGAACAAGAGTTAAAATGAACTGAAGGCATTTAGGGATGGGGTGAGCAGAGAGCAAGAGAAAGGGGAGGAAAAAGCAGTGAGAAGATCTTTTTTTAATCCTTCAAATGCCAAAACATATTTTCTAATCCTGAGAAAAGGGCATGGCTACTTTTGGATCTTGCCCAAAAACCTTCCTGGACAATTGCAATTAACCAGATGTAGCCCTATATATGGCCTCTTGCCTTACAGCTCCATTTCCATCTGATTGGTCTCAGTTTTCTTTTTAAAATGCATTTGGTCCATTCTATGGTTAAACAGGGTTTGTGTTTGTCCTCAGACGTACCATTCGTTAAAATTGGGAGGAAGTCCAGGGTTGTGGCTGGTGCTAGTTTGAACTGCAGAAGGGGTTTTAGTGGTATCTTTACTGTTTGCAGAAGCTATAGCGGGTGGAGTGGAAGATTCATAGCCTGAACTGGCAGCAGGGGAGGAATCTGACCCTTGAGATTCATGAACCTAAAATTAACATGTATATATTATAATGAATATAATTCCAACTGGCATTGTGCAAGCAAAAACAAGAGCACTGTAAGAGCAAGACCGCCCAGTGACCCACTTAAAAGACAAAATGCTGCTGATTTGGGGGCTTTGTTTTTAATTTCCACATTACCGATGTGTAAGAAAACCCCAAGACATTTGTCAACAAACCAGTTTGAGTCCTAAGATTGGCATTGTGGAAAAGGAATAAAGTACTCTAGTTTATTCATGCCCCTTCAGAAATGCTTTCTCCGCAGCTGGAGCGGGGTAAGCACGTAGTCTTTGGGGCCCTATAAAATACTCCGGGCCCAAGTCTCGCCAAAACCGCTCTGGCTTGGGAAAGCAGGTACAGAGAAAGGTGGCACGGGCGCCCTGGGCGCTGCGAGGGCTCCGACAATTGTGTGGGAATGCCCCCGCGCTCCTCGGCCCTATTGTTTTACCGGAAGCCGAAGAAGAACGGAGCCCCCAGCCCCCCGCCCCCCGGGTTCGGCGCGGGCACTCTCAGTTCTCATCGCGGGTTGAGCCGGGGAGAGGCGGCCACTGCGACATCCAGTCCCGGCGAGCTCGGTTAGAGCTTCCCAGTAAACAACTGATCTTTCCCTCCGCTCCCTCCTCCTCCCCACTGCGCTCCCCCTCCCGGTACCCCCTCCCGGTCCCCCCAATGGGTTCAAGGTGTCAACGCTGGAGCAAATCGGATTTAACGTGGAAGATACAGGGTTGGCAGCGCGGGCGCTTCCGTTCCGCAGCCCGGTGTCGGGCAGAGTGTTTATAAACCGCCGACCGCTAATAAAGAGGTAATTACCTTCATGTGCTTGCGCAGGGAGCTCGGGTGCGTGTAGGACTTGTCGCACACTTTGCAGATATAGGGCTTGTCCGAGGTGTGCACATGCATGTGCTTCTTGCGGTCGCTGCTGTTGGCAAAGCGTCTGTCACAGCCTTCAAATTCACATTTAAAAGGTTTCTCACCTGCAAAAGGCAGAAACGCAAAGGGGGTGGGGAGGGGGGAAATAGAGTCAGGGCCAGGAGCGTCCTCCGGCCGAGCAGCGGGAGACAGAGCGCCCGGCGGTCTGCCCGGAGAGGGAGCGCCGACTGGGGGCTGCCGTGGCATCTCTTTTCCCTGGAGAAAAATGGAGAGCGCGAGTTGAGCCTTCTAGGGTGGGGAGCGGTGGTCGGGGGCGGGGGTAGGGCAGGGCCGGCCCAGAACCTGCCAGTCCCTTTGTTCTCGAACCGGAGGGCAAGCCCCTGACTCCTCCAAAGTTTCCCCCGAGTTGCGGTATCCCCCCCCCCCTCCCCACCGCAACCCGGCCCGGGGCCTCCGAGCGCTGCCGCGTTCCGCCGGTATCTCGGCGTGGCAGCCAAGCCCGGGAGGGACAATGGACCGAGGACGGGACAATCCCTTTTAGTTCCTCCTTTGTACCTTTTAATTTGCCTCTTTCAAATGCATCGGTTTTGCTAAGCCCAGCATTAAAAAGCTGAGGTCGTCGTACTTAACGTTCGAAAAGAGAAAACTATATAAATCCAGGGGGCTCCGGACAGTTTTACAAGATGCTCTGAACAAGCCACGAAACTGGGGTGCCTTTTCTACGTTAGCGTTCCTCCCGGAGGACTGAATTGAACCTGGAACTCCAAATAAAAATAGTTTGACAAAAGTACCAGTCATTTAATTAGGAGATGTGCCAATCAAGGGTAAAAAAGAGCGGAAGTAACCGAAAGTTAGTTTTCATTAGCATTTCTATGGTTGCCTCCCCCGACTGGGTGCCGAGAGCTAAGTCGCTTGTGAACAATTTCTCTGCACACGTTCGGAGTCCCTCCAGAGTAACCCAGAAAGAGACAAAAAGAGGCGGCGCCAGTGGGTTCCTGGGCGCGAGAAGGTTCCAATTAGTTCCGGAGACCACAGAGCCGTCCGCCCGGGAAGTTAGAACTGGGCAAAAGCGCCGCGGGGCGGGGAGGACGAGAGGTGGAGGGACAGTGACAGCGCTACTTCTTCCAACCGCCCCCCGCGGGGCGCCGCCTCTCTCTACGGCCGCCACCCCTCGCTCCCTCGCGGTGCAGGTCGGCTTCGCGGCGCGCGGCCGCGGCGGACCCCGCGCCCGCCCGCCCTCCTCCTTACCTGTGTGGGTCCTCTTGTGGATCTTGAGGTTCTCGGAGCGGGCGAAGATCTTCCCGCAGCCCGGGAAGGGGCACGGGAAGGGCTTCTCGCCCGTATGCACCCGAATGTGATTGACCAGTTTGTACTTCGCCTTGAAGGACTTGCCCTCGCGGGGGCACTCCTCCCAATAGCAGACGTGGTTGTTCTGCTCCGGGCCCCCCACATGCTCCATGGTGACATGTGTCACCAGCTCGTGCATGGTGCTGAAGGTCCGGTCGCAGCTCTTCTTGGGCCGGCTCAGCTGAGCCTCGTCGATCCACTTGCACGACAGCTCCTGCTTGATGGGCTGTCGCATGTAACGGAAGAAGGCGCCGGGCCCGTGGTGGGCCGCCACGTTCATGCCCATGTTCATGTTCATGGGGCTGTAGTTCGGGAACTGCGCGCCGGCCGTGTAGGGGTCCGTGCGCGGGCTGGCCACCGGGCGGTACGGGTCAGCGCGGCCGAACAGCTCTCCGCGCAGCCCCAGGTGGACCTGGTTGTTGTCCACGTGCCCGGTGGGCGACGGGTGCCCAGCGCCTTGGTCGTGCAACCCGGGGAAGAGCAGGTAGCCGGGGGGCTCAGAGATGCCAGCCGGAGCATGCAGGCTACTCGCCGAGCCGGCGAAGAGCCCGTGCTGCCCGCCACCCGAGGCCGCCTCGCCGAGCCCGGAGCCGCGCTGGCGGAACAGAAAGTCGCGCGTGGAGTTGAAGGCGGCGGAGGCGGCTCCGCCGTAGCTGGGCACCTGGCCGGCGTGGTGATGGTGGTGATGGTGGTGGTGATGATGGCCCAGGGCGTTGGCGTAACCAGAACCCTGCGGCGTGAACGCTGAGCTCTGGCCAGAAGACAGATCGTGAGCCGCCGCGGGGCTCAGCTTGAAGGCGGCGGCGGCGGCGGCGGCGGCGTGGGGCGAGTCCCCGAAAGGAGTCAGCCCTATGCCCGCCGGCTCGCGGTTGGGCATCTCGTGGTGGCGCGGCGCGCCGAAGCTGCCCACTCCCAGCCCTGGGAACTGCGGGCCTCCGTCCAGGAGCATCGTCATGGGTGGTTCTTTTTCGACACCAGCGATCTCGCAGATGTGATCGAGGGTGCTTAAGGAGAGCTCCACAAAGTCGAAGTCGAAGAGGGGTGGCGACGGTTGGACACGGTGGTCGGGAGATCCCTCAGGCTGAAGCAGGGACTGCAACTTTCCGTCGCTGAGAGAGTCTCCTGCAGAGGGACAGGAGGGAGGAGGGGAAGTAGAAGGACCTGGAGGGAGGAGGAGGGGGGAGAAGGAGTGGGGAAGAAGGGAGGAGAAAAGATTCTGGAACTAGATCTGGTTTAACAAACTAACAGACGCGCACAAAGAAAAATAAGCAAAATAATAAGTGGAGGGCGGAGTTTGCCAATCCTGTCCCGGGCACCCCACCTCTCCCCGAGAGCGCAGAGCCGCGGGACCAGGAGGCTCGTGCCTCCCGGCTAGGGTGCGCTTAGAAGCAGAGCCCGGCTCGCGGCCGGCAGGCAGGAGGCAGGAGGCAGGAGGCAGGCTCGGTCCTCGCCGCTCGCCGCGCCAGTCCCAGCCTCTTCGCCTCCAGAGTAGTGTCCTTGGACTGATAAAGTCAATCACTCACTCCTCTCACATAAACCGAGCGGGAGGCCGCGCGGCGCGCGCCAATGAGGAGCCAGCTGGCCCGTGGTCACCTGACCCCCGGCCCCGCAGCCCATTGGCAGTCGCCACACTGATTGGCAGCGCGGAGCGGGGAACATGGCAGCCGCTGCCGAGCGACAGCCGCTGATTGGGCCGTGGCCCGGCGCCTGGCAGGTGAGGCGGCGGCGGCAGCGGCCGGGAACCCGCGAGTGGGCTCCGCGAGGCTGGCGCTGCCGTGGGGGAACTGGAGCCAGGCTCGAGCCGGCGACCGGCGGGGTGGAGCCGGGGCCTCTCCTCGGCTTCCCCCTCGCCCGAAACGGGCGAACACCCCTCGCGCCCGCTTTACCCGCTTTTACCAAATGAACTCCTTGCCTCGCCAGGTTCGTTCCCACCGTCGGCTGGGCGCTGGACGTCCAGTCCTGCCTGGGCGCCCCCACTCGTCGCCTCACCACCCCAAGAATGTGCCCCCGGGCGCGGATCCCCCGGCGAGAACAACAGTTCCACTCTCGCGGCTCATTAGCCGCGTCCTCCCCACGCGCCGCTGTGGGTCCTGTAGACCCAAGAGGTTGGACCCAGGCCGGCCACCTCGCCGTCTGTGAACCGAGCGCTGCCGGCCGGCCGAGGCCCAAACGAGGAGAAATGGTTAGAATTAGAGCCATCTCCGTTACTTCCGTCTGAGCCAACCATTGGCTCTCAGTATGTGAGTAGTGGCTATAGTATACTGTCCTCGCCACTGTCCCCGCCACCCTCCCACATGACACACCAGACACAACACAGCAAACACATGTAACACAGTAAACTCGCACACACCACACTAAACACGCTCTCAACTAAACACAGCAGTAAACACGCACAACAAACTACACACAAAAAGGGAAGCAGACACACAAAAAATTAAACACACAACAGTATACACACACGCACGTATAACTGCAAACACACCGAAGCACAAATACCAAACATGCACAATGTACACAGCCTGGCACGCTGAACATGCACACAGCATGAACTACACAGCAAACTCACTGCACACACATTCACTCTCTCACACACACACACACACACACACACACACACACACACACACACACACCGGATCAGTGCCTGTTTTCAAACCACTGGGCTAATCAGCTTCGAATTCTCAACATTTTCCAAATGCAAAAGTGGGGGCGGGAATGGGGCTTGTGAGGTGGAGGTGGAATTTTCTTCCCTCTGAACTGCCAGGCTTTGCCCTCTTCTCCTTCTACCCGCAGAAGCTTCTAGTCACCTCGGGAACTTCTTACCCTTAAAGATTGTCTTTCTAGGGTTGTGTGTGGGATCAGGGCCCCCTCTCCTGTCTGGTGCAAGGTCTTTCTGGACATAATGACCAGGTTCAGACAAGGCTATAAATCCACTCATTTTTTTTGTTGTTGTTATTGTTCAGCAGGGTATTTGCAAAGAATATAAGAGAGCGAGAATGGCAAAAAAAAAAAAAGAGCGAGCGAGAGAGAGAAAGGTGGCTGTGATTGTCACACCCCGAGGAGAGCCGAGCCCCAAAGCCTGCGCCTTGAGGCAGCCTCACAGCCTGGCCGCCATCTCTCTGTAGGAAACAGAACATCTGATCAAGTTCAGAGACGCTTGGAGAGACCGCCTCAAGCAGCGCTTTATAAACTGCAGTCTTTCACTTCCTGCCCCCCATTCCTCCAGGCCTGGTCAAGACTTCACCTTCTTTCTTTGCCAGTTTGCTGGGGGCAAACCCTGCCGGTAGCGCACTTGCCGTAGTCACCCCATCCCCTTCAAACTTGCCCCAATTCTCCCTCTACATCAGAGCTCTCCCCCCAGTTTGGAAGGTGAGTTCACTGCTGACTTAAATTATTACAGCTACTGAAAATAGGCTCGCCAAGACTGGTTTCAGTGTCGCTCAGCAGCGGGTTTCTTTGCGGGAAGGGTGGGATGGTGGTTGCGGGGGGTAAGGTTCAGAGAAGAACAAATAAGCCTAAATTATGTAAATGAATTCCCTGGAGTCAGCTTTACAAAAAGGGAGGATAGCTTTCTCTTCCGCGTTTCTTCTCCCTTCCCCCTTTATATCCTTCCTTCTTTCTATCTCTCTTCACTTCCCACCAGCCCCCACGGAACCTGGGCGCGCAGCTGATCAGAAAAAGTTTGGATCTCCTCCGGCGTCAGCCCGGAGGAGAGCGGGGCTCGGGGACGGCGAAGAGGTGGCTCTCGAGCCCTAGCCCGGCCAGCGCTGATGAGAGGGTTTCCGGGGAGCCCCGCCAGGTACCCCGAGAACCAGGGGCCTACGCGCGTTTGGGAGTCCGGGTCGGGGCTGCGGGGGCAAGGAGGAGCCGAGGAAGGAGGGCGGCCGAGGGACCCTCGCCAGCCCCTTTTGGGGGAGGGGTCCCGAGCGCAGGGCGGGGGATGGTGCCGCCGCTGACCTACCCAGTGCCCACTGTCCGTCTTCATCTGACCACATTCCGATAATTAATTGCCTCCAGCACGTGCTCTGTAGTCCCTGGAACAAAAAGGCATAATTCAATTAGATCATCAACCGAGAAGTGGGGAGGGGGGATGCTTGTTAAGGGGCCGACCTGAGGCGGTTCAGCCAGGCCAGAACCCCGGGCGGTGGAGCCCTTCATGGGACAGCACGGCCCAGCTCGAGTGTGCGACTCTTGAGGGGGTGTCGTTGCTCGGCGGGGCGCAGGGACCCCAGATACCCCCAAGAGGACGAGGCTGGGGACTTTGTGAGCTGCAGGGCAGAGGCAGGCCATTTCGAATTCTATTTCGGTTGGCGTGGGTGGAGGTTTCCTTTGGGGGGGAGGGGGAACCCTGACCCTTGGAACACGATAGAAAGCGAAATACCTCCAGATATAGCAAGTTACCGCCTAAGAAAACAACTAACGCGCCCCCCCGCCAAGCAAACCACTCCTGTTAGGCAACAAAATAATAATAGGCAAGGTTCTCCTGATTACCTGCAGCCCCCACCCCTCAACTCCTTTTTCGGAGGAGATCCTGGGAACAACTTCGAGGGACAGGGGGCTTTAGGGAGCTGAGTCTGAGAGGAGCGGAGTGGTGGCGGAAAGCAAGCGAAGAAAAGTTTTTTTCTGTACACAGGCTGGAGTAAGACAGAAGAGAGCTCTGGTTTCTTCGTTTCTCAGGTGGAGAAAGGAAGCACTGGGCAGGGCAGGGCAGGGCAGGGAGACTGGGACCCAGGGGTCGTGGTTCTTATTTTACGCTAGAACCGAGGCTCCCTCGGCAGCTTTGGCTTACTGGGGTTTACATGTGTATTAGGCGGCGTAAATTAACCAATAAATCTCTTTTATGTGTCCCCCAGTTGTATGTGGTCTGGTCTAAATATCCACATGTCTGTATGGATAGGAAATATAATGGGATCCTTTCCCTCACACTGAGTTCAAACAGTAAATAGGAAAAAGATTTATTTTCATGCCCAAATCTGAAGCAATAAATAAAATCAGAGAAACTGATCATTGCCAAACGAGCAAAGCTTTTGAGCCAGAATTTTAGGATCCATCTTGGAGAAGCAAGAGGGAAATAGAACGACCAGACGGGCAGTAGAAACAAACTGGTTTCTCCATAGAACCCAGAGCCCCACTTTGCAGCACTTTTCTCTTCAATCCAGCCTGCTAAAAAACAAAACATGTACAGCAGTTGTTCTATGGGGCAGAATTTCCTCTTAAAACACAGTCTCTGTGGCAGACATGAAATTATCCCAAGTCGGAGATCTAGCAGTTTTAAGTCCAAGGGAAACACTGCGGTCTTTTCTTCTGTTTTGTATTTAGAAAGACTTGCAATCTAACACTCGGAACATTTTAAAGACCCTTTAAACCCAGCAAGCGGATTTCCGTTCTGCCAATGCTTCCTGATTTATTTCAATAAATGAATCTTTGAATCCAGGAAGGGAATTATTCCAAGACGCTGAATTTCGTGCCCTTGCCTCTTTCTAGCGAAGCACCAAGTGTTTCTCGTTGAAACATGTCCTTGAAACTCACCATTATATGCATTTTTCCCCCTGGTAAACGGCACTTTCCTTATATCAATCCCACCCCCTCTTTAAAAAGAGTTCCAGACCTTTTAAAAGAAAAACTGCAAATCGCAATTAAAAAAAAAAAAATGAAGGGAGAAGAAGGCTGAGAAAGGAATGAGTTTTTAACTCCTCTTTATTTTTATGCTAAGATAAAGCTCTTAATTGGCTTCAGGGGCCAAGCTAAACTATCGATCTCGGGAGCTCCGGGACTAGTGGACACTTTCAGCAACCGATTATTTGAGGTCCAGATTTTATTGGCTACATCAGAGTTTGCACTACCCTCTCATCATTTCACAAAAAAATTTTGTCCTAAATACCTTTAAAATTCAATGTAGAATGAACAAGTAGATATTGTTAACCAACCCTTTTTAAATATCTGTCTTGTCTTTGTCCTCTGCGGTCCACAGCATATCACTGCCCAATGTAATGAAAGGCAAGCCAGACAGGAATGAGACATTTTCATTCATTGTACTTGTCAATCATGGCTGTGCAGACAGATAGACAAATGATAGATATTTGAACTTCAGAGACAGGCTGAAGTAAATAGGATTGAACTTGGAGGAAGGCAGGAAGTTGAGCTAGAGATATCAGAACCTAGTTTGAGATTATGAAGAGAGCCCTGAAAATACTGGAAATATAGTGAAAGCCTAGACAGTGGGCAGTGCTCTGTTACCAGCTAAGTCTGAGTCATGGTCCTGGCCCACCAGGTCATGCAGCCAATGAGTACCTTTATTGCCCAGGATCTGAGGTACACTCTGGCTCTGGGTACCAGAAGGACAAGCCACACTGGAAGAAGACTTCCCCTTCCCCAGAGGGATCAGAACCATTTGTAGATGGGAAGCACTGAGGCAAGGGGAGAGGGAGACCCAGGCAGGGGTAGAAATACACAATAATGCATTTGATTTATGATTCCAAGTCCTTCCCCAGTGAGCTGAAGAGATAGAGGAAGAAGAATGGATTGGGAGTGCAAAGCTTGCCTGACATTCTAGAGCTCTCATTTATGCAGGGCCCCAAGTTCCTTCTAGGTGCTAAGTGCTCTGTTAGTTCTGGTAAATAACTTCAGCTCCAAAACAAGTGGAGAGAAGCCTTAACTCTCCTGGAGTATTTACTTATTTCCAAAACAACTGGAGAGAAGCTTTGACTCTCCTGGGGTATTTACTTATTCATGTCCCTGCTTTGAGACAGGGTCCTGCATCCGAGGTGACAGGAAGGGTACCTCAGGACCACATTATGGTTTCTGGCACTGACTCATCTTTGGTGCCTAGGTGTGGGCCCCCCACCTTCCTAGCTCCATTTCCCTAGTTCAGGCCTAGTCCACCATTCCGTCTTCCTCCTCCCCTTCTCCCCGGGGGGCAGATGCTGCATTACCTCAGTTATCTTCCCTTTTGCCCAAACTGAGAGTGAGAATTCCTGCCACCTAAAAAAATGCTGTCCCGGCTTATTCAACTCCCAAGAAGTTCTGTATAGATCAGGAATGGCATTTGGTAAAATCAACTTGCTTGTGGTTTTTTCATGATTTGGAGTCATTCATCTAGTCCTTTTCTAGTGAAAGGATAGGAGGAAAAGGCTTTGATAGTAAAACATGGGGGCCTCCCTTTCCCCCCTTTTCTTCCCCCCACCCACAAGCAAGACAGAGTAAGGGTGAATTAGACTAACTTCTAGCTTGAATGTGGTTTGGCAATTTGCAAGCCAAATCTGGCCTGTTGTATTTGTATGGCCCCAGGAGCCAAGAATTATTATTATTATTTTTAATCTTTAGAGGGTTAAAAGTAGAAAAAAGAGAAGGAGAGGGAAAAGGGTGGGGAGATTAAGCTACAGAGACCCAGCGTGGCTTGCAAAGCTAAAGTTGTTTCTATATGATGCTTTACAGAAAATGTTTGCTTTCCCCTAGACTAGAGGTTGGAGGTTGCCAGCGAAGAAGCTAAGTATTCTTAACCGGTGGGTTTTATCCACCATCACTCTCCTACTTTTCAAGCTTCATTTTGCATGACACGATTTTTTTTTCAGCCTCATAACTCAATTATTTCCAGGCATAAGGTTGGTTTTGGAGAAGGGCGAAAAGTAGAGTCAAGGGAGAACGAACCAGAGGGAGAAAGAGGAGACAAGAAGAGAGGAAAGAAAAAAGAGTTGTGAATATCTCAATCTGTGACTGTGTGACCTGTGACCCGGAGGGTGGTTTTATTGTCTTTCTTCTTTGGCTAGAGATACATAGGTTTATTGACCCTTTCCGCATGACTGAACCCTGAGGGGCAACTGTAGCTGTCAAACCCTGCGAGGCATGTGAGTCCGGGCTAGGGCCGTTCCTTGAGCTGCCTGCCTTCAGGAAGCCCGAGGGAAGCGAGGGAAGCGAGGCCAGTTCCCCATGCCCCAAGGGGCTCTGATGAGGAGAGGTCAACTCTTCGCCAATTCAACTGCCCCTCCTCAGCCAGGGCCTGGACTTCATCCCTCGCCTTTTTCTCTCCCAGAAATGCTCCTTCCAGTTCTACCATGGACAGATGTCCTCAGTCACTACACTTGGGCAAGGATTTTAGCCCCACTTCCTTGAATGCCTCTCCTTTAAACTGTAGGTTAATACAAAGATTCCAGGATGCTCCCACAACCTTGTCTTCTTAAGTATGCCTCTCCGCTCCTCTTCTTTTCTCCCAGACTCTAGCCCAATCAGAAATTTCTCTTCAAAGTTGCAGTTCCTCCCTGCCCTTAACCTTTGTCCTCTCAGACTCAGTTTTGATAGATTACACTTCAGTTTTCGAACCTGGCGTAAGCTGGCAGAGTCAACAGTTCCTCCAGACACAAGTAGTCACTGCACTCTGGTAGGGCTACTAGGTCTAGCAGAGAAATCTGGGATGCTCAGTTAAACCTGAATTTCAAATAAACGGATTCTTTTTTTAAGGATAAGTATGTCCCAAATACTGCATGGGAGATATTTACACTAAAAAATTAATCATTTTTTTTGTCAGAAATTTGAATTTAACTGGACGAGCTGAGCTGTATCTTATCTGGTAATACTATGATTCAGGCATCTGACCTAGATGAGCCTGAAAGTGAAAGTGAAAGTCACTCAGTCGCATCCGACTCTTTGCGACCCCATGGACTATACAGTTCATGGAATTTTCTAGGCCAGAATACTGGAGTGGGTAGCCGTTTTCTTCTCCAGAGGATCTTCCCAGCCCAGGAATCCAACCCAGTCTCCCGCATTGCAGGTGGATTCTTTACCAGCTGAGCCACAAAGAGAGACCAAGAATACTGGAGTGGGTAGCCTATCCCTTTCTCCAGGGGATCTTCCAACCCAGGAATCCAACTGGGATCTCCTGCATTGCAGGAAGATTCTTTACCAACTGAGCTACGAGGGAAGCCCTCTAGATGGGCCTAGATGACCAAAACTGTCTCAAGCTGGAGCTGTGGCCTGACCAGGTATCATGTGCCTAGCGGAATGGAGAAAGAAGGACTTCCTTGCACCTAATGCTTTTCCAGAGGCGCCATTTGTGGAAAATCAGCTTAGGAACCTCCTGACCCTAGCAAGCCCAGGAAAGGCTGGAGTGACATTCCCAGTTCAATTAGGGTGCCATTTCTCTTTAACCTGGCCAGGAGCCATCTTAGTGAGGCTCTGTGCAGTGATCTGTATTTAAAATGAGCCCCCTCCTGGCCCTGCCAGAGAAACCCTCAGCTCTCAGAAGGTGGGGGCTGAGGTGGGCGGAGGGAGTGGGGGGAGGGAGGAGGGGAAGAAGAGGGAGGTGGTTAAAGAAGGGGGTGGGGAGGAGGGAGAGGGGGAGGGAGGAGGGGGAGGGGTGGGGAGGAGGGGAGAGCCGGACACTGGGACTAGAACCTTCCGTGACTGCCGCTCCCAAACTGTGCCCCCAGGGGCTCCTGCCTCCCTTCTCAGAAAAGTGAAAGTGAAGTCTCTCAGTCGGTTCCAACTCTTTGTAACCCCATGGACTGTAGCCTACCAGGCTCCTCCATCCATGGGATTTTCCAGGCAAGAATACTGGAGTGGATTGCCATTTCCTGCTCCAGGAGATCTTCCTGACCCAGGGATTGAACCCCGGTCTCCCACATTGTAGGCAGACACTTTACGTCTGGGCCACCAGAGATGTTCAGAGCAGGTCCTTAACCCCTGGAGGGAAACCCTGTGTACTACTGATCGCTGGGCCCCAGATATAGTGCCATGTTACAGAAGGACCCTGAGGCACAAGGTGCCACACACTGATCTCTTGCCATCGCAGCTGGACTAGAGGCTGCGGTCCACTGGCTCATCTTTTCCTAATTTTCTCTGCCTATGTGCACCCGAGGCCCCTCCCCAGGGTTCAAGTTCCAAATCGCCCTGGCTCCCAAATTCCGCTGAGCCTTGCCCTCTCCCCACCCCCAATCGCCTGGCCAACACACACACACACACACACACACACACACACACACACCCCGGCACATGCACTTTAGTCAACACCAGAGGTGCAGAAGCCTCTGTGCAGCCTTCCAGGGCAAAAGATGGAGTTTTCCTCAGACCAAGGCCCTTGAGAAGCACATTTTATCAGCAGACGGCTGTTTTCCTTCCTTGTTTCCCCACCCCACCTCATACTTCTTAATATAGGTTCTTATCAATCTATGTATAAAGTGAAGCAGAATAAACACGGCTAGAACATTCTTTTCCTCACTACTGGTTCCACAGGCCGAATCTGTCCTCAGTTAAGTGGCCTTGAGAACATTCTAGAAGCCCCCCTCTACTCCCCCCCAACACCTAAATACCCTTTTCCCACTTTACAAAAAGCTCAGTAATTCTTATTTCTTACCTTCTTCAAGAAGTAGTTCTGACTCTTAAGACTGTTGGAAGCCTGCACTGCCTTTTGATACAAACCTGCCTTCTGGGTGGTATATATAGCCTGTGAGCACTGCCAGCGTTAGCTCACACCAGCCTCCCTTCTCAGTTTCTAATATGCCCTCTAGGAGGGCACAGGGGCCCCTTTAGTTTATGCACCCAAAAGCTGTAACTCCAGCCTGATCTGTTATTTTTGTGGTTCTCTAAGTTATGACCAAGCTAGATAGCATATTCAAAAGCAGAGACATTACTTTGCCGACTAAGGTCCGTCTAGTCAAGGCTATGGTTTTTCCAGTAGTCATGTATGGATGTGAGAATTGGACTGTGAAGAAGGCTGAGCGCTGAAGAATTGATGCTTTTGAACTGTGGTGTTGAAGACTCTTGAGAGTCCCTTGGACTGCAAGGAGATCCAACCAGTCCATTCTGAAGGAGATCAGCCCTGGGATTTCTTCGGAAGGAATGATGCTAAAGCTGAAACTCCAGTACTTTGGCCACCTCATGCAGAGAGTTGACTCATTGGAAAAGACTTTGATGCTGGGAGGAATTGGGGGCAGGAGGAGAAGGGGACGACAGAGGATGAGATGGCTGGATGGCATCACTGACTCCATGGACGTGAATCTGAGTGAACTCCAGGAGTTGGTGATGGACAGGGAGGCCTGGTGTGCTGTGATTCATGGGGTCGCAAAGAGTTGGACACGACTGAGCGACTGAACTGAACTGAACTGAACTGAAGAGTTACATTCGGAGAAGGAAATGGCACACCACTCCAGTACTCTTGCCTGGAAAATCCCATGGATGGAGGAGCCTGGTAGGCTACAGTCCATGGGGTCACTGGCAGTCAAACACGACTGAGAGACTTCACTTTCACTTTTCACTTTCATGCATTGGAGAAGGAAATGGCAACCCACTCCAGTGTTCTTGCCTGGAGAATCCCAGGGACGGGGGAGCCTGGTGGGCTGCCGTCTCTGGGGTCGCACAGAGTCGGACACGACTGAAGCGACTTAGCAGCAGCAAGAGTTACAGTGCAGGTTCTAGTTATTTTTGCAGGCATCCTATCCCTTTAAATTTGGAAGAGGGAGGAGTTGCCTGCCCTGTGCCTCAGAAACAATAGAGTGGAGCCAGGATTCCCAGGATTGAAAACCGTGGCTCCACATTGGAATCTCCTGGGGATCTTTGAAATACTCAGATGCCCAGACCACCCCAGAACTTGTGACTCAGTTTAGGGAGGTATACTTCCTGGGCTTACTGGGCTTTGAGGTGGGGCTACTGGTAAGAACCCACCTGTGGACGTAAGAGATGTGGGTTCGATCCCTGGGTGGGGAAGATCCCCTGGAGGAGGGCATGGCAACCCACCCCAGTATTCTTGTCTGGAGAATTCCCATGGACACAGGAGCCTAGAGGGCTACAGTCCATAGTTCGAAAAGAGTCAAACACGACTGAAGTGACTTAGCAGGCATGCACCATAGTACTATGTTTTGAAGCTCCCCAGGTGACTCTAATGAGGAAACCGCTGAGCTGGAAGAACTCAAGAGCGACTGATTAGGAATTTGTTTGCTTTGGGGCCTGCTCCCATTTATCCTATTGCAACTAAAGAGCTACACTTACCTTGTCACAGAACAAAATTTCCACAGGAAGACAGTGAAGGATGGAGCTACTTGAATAACAGGGCTAGTTGAATCCCACTTCTCTCCATCTTACCCAGTCCAGTCCTGACCTCCTTCCAGAAGAAACAAGGAGTGGCTGTGGATGGGGAGGTATTTCCTCTCACTTGGAATGTTTCCTCAGGAATAATTTCTTTGCTTCCCCCTGCTGCCCTAGGTCGGAGAAGGCAATAGCACCCCACTCTAGTACTCTTGCCTGGAAAGTCCCATGGACGAGGAGCCTGGTAGGCTACAATCCATGGGGTTACAAAGAGTTGGACACGACTGAGCGACTTCACTTTCACTTTTCACTTTCATGCATTGGAGAAGGAAATGGCACCCCACTCCAGTGTTCTTGCCTGGAGAATCCCAGGGATGGGGGAGCCTGGTGGGCTGCTGTCTATGGAGTTGTACAGAGTCGGACACACAGCAGCAGCAGCAGCTGCCCTAGGTGGACTCCCCACGACTGATGAGGGGAGCCTTATGGCTCTCAGGTTCTAAACAATTGCAAGAAACTGAGCTGTGCAGGATTGTTCAGTTTGGCTCAGGGTCCAGGGACATCTCTCTGAAGTTGTAGAAGGCAGAGAGAGATGGGGGTAAGTGGATGAAGTTCAAATTGCAGAGTGATTTGAAACTTAACTTTTTTTTCTTAGACAACTTTTTTTAAAGTTCACACATGTAATACATTAGCTGGTTTAACTTCATATTCAAAAAATAGTTACATATTTCCTGCTATATGCAAGACACTGTCTTAGGTGTTGTGGGGGAGAGAAGAGTAAATCATACTATGATACTGCATTGTGACTGGTCCCAAACATTTTAATACTCTAAAAACAAATGCTGGGATTTGAAGTTTTAGAAAAGGTATTTTATGACTACTATATTGATTGCTTGAAAGTTTGGGGTAACTATTAGTGCTTCTTTATTATTTTTTTTAACATAAAAAAATATGTTCGGTTATGTCTTTTCCAACTCAGATACATTACTGGAGTTTGCTCGGATGAATACCCAAATGAAACTTTTATAGAAGCGTTTATCTTTTTGTGAGGAAAAAAATGAAATCAGCTTTTAGTTTATTAATTTGGGGAGTGGTTTCTTCCATTGTATTCTTCTTTTGCCCTTTTCTGCAATATAAAGTTTTCAAGATCAGAGGCTTCATTTAATATTGTTTACCATTCTGGCACCTTTAAAACAATTTTAAAGACCACTTCATAACAAATGGGGGCTTATTTTTATTATTATTAGTTTTGCAATTCCATAACTCCATGAAAAAGAGAGCAAAGGAGAGAAAGAGAAGGAGAGAGACTAGCTTTAGGAAAGTGCTTTATAGCACAATTCCATACATACACTTCATTTCTTGAGCTGTTTTGTTCTTTAACAGCTGTAGTAGGTTCAAATCATTCTTTTGAATATAAGGCTCAAAAAAATGGGGAGGCAGATGGCTCTGAAAGTGGGCTTGTCACTACTTTGTCATTACACGTCAGTTAATTTTTGTTGATTTTTTTTATAATGTAGACCCATCACAAGTAATTTAATGAAAGAAAGAACCTTCAGAGGATAATACAGTGAAGAGATCGTATTTTGCATATGCTATGTAATATCAAATTTTCTGATTCATAGAAACCACATATTAATTATTTTGATTATTATCAAATGGTCTTTGCAGTTGTTTTTAATTTCCATCCAAACATCATATACTCTTATGTGTGCTAGTACTTGGAGAGAATGTATATGATTTTAAAAGGAGTTCTTCCTGTTGAAGATCATGAATTTCAGATAGTTACACAAATCCAAATATTCAAACTCCAATACTGAAAAAAAATATTTGGTGGGAGAAGTACCGGATCTTCCCCCTTCCCAAAGAGAGGCAACACTGCATACCCCCTTGAATAGGCAAACAGGCTACAGAATTATTTAGTCACCTATGCTGGCTTCTGTCTCATTTCATTGAGCGGAAAGAGGTGAGAAGGAAATTTTCCTCTAAGCCAAAGTAGAAAGGAGGCTTCCCGGCCCTGTGGTGGCTCTCCTCACCCCAGTCCCTGCAGCAGGGCTGAAAACCTTCCTAGTTTCAGTAGAAGGAACAAATCTGGTCAGGAGAGGAGGTCTTATGACCAGTCCATCAATTTAAAGGGTTGTGTTCGAGGTTTGTCTAGAGGGGCAAATCCACAGCTCTTCTACCCCCTCCCACTCCACAGGTGTATATTTTGAGTTCTCTGGTCTCCCGACAGAATGAACAATGCCCTCTGAGTGTAAGGCTACCAACATGCCTACATGACTGCATCACATCCAGAGCTGCAAATACTGTTGAGAGTGCTGCACGGGCCTGCTCTGTGTTCGGCTCAAGGGCTAGGCTGAGGGAGAAGGTGGAGCTCAAGTCTGCAGAGCTTCCCAAGAAGTAAGCGTGTGTGTGTGTGTGTGTGTGTGTGTGTGTGTGTGTGTGTGTGTGTGTGTGTGTGCGTGTGTGTGTGTGTGTGTGTGTGTGTGTGTGTAAGAACATGCCGTGCTTAGGCTCACAACACATCCTACCGTTCGCTTCTCCCTCGCCTTTCTTGAGGCCCCACTTACTTATAACAGCGCCTGCGGCGCCCGCGCTTTCAGTGAGCAGGATGCTGGCGAAGTCCCCTCTTCCTGTTGGTCAGGACAGAGGATCCGCTACTTTGGGACCCAAGGAGGGCGGAGTAGCCGGAAGTCGGAGCCCGAAATCCGGGAGTGGGCCGAGACCCCAGTGCTTCTCCTGGTGCCTATCGCTCCCCGCTACACCCGCCCAACCTGGAGACCCTAGAGGGCCTAGGGAGGGGGGGCTTCGGCCCCTAGCGGGGGCGGGAAATGCTGGTGCGGGGAGACTTTGGGGGAGGGGGAGGAGGTTGGCGCAAAGCCCGAGCTACTGGGACGGCCTTCGTTCCATTCTGTTCCCCGGAGAAGGAAACCTCCTCCTTCCCTTCCTCTCCTCTCCTTCCCTTCCCTCCTCTCTTGCCTCCGTGGGGCGCTCAGGTCCCGCTGCTTCCCGAAGCCCCAAAGCCTCAGCCGCCCGATCCCCCGGCCCAGAGGGCAAAAGGGCCTGCGAGCCTGGTTCTGGGGCCGGCCAGCCCTTACGTTTTTCCTACAGGGAACCAAGGGGCGCGGCGCCTCGCCTCCCTTCCATGCCTGCCGCCGCTCGAGAGGGGCTGCTTAATTAAAAGGGAACCTACAATGTATACGTCTGATAAAAGCAACGCGCAGAATAAACTAATTAAAACATTGTGTTTGCAACACATTTTATTTCTCTTTCTACCTTTTTTGATCTTCGCTGTGTTTTAAAGAAATGTCATCGCACCATAAAGCGAGCCGTGAAACGCTATTTCCTTATAGTGTGCGGCGCTTTTCAAAGGCTAGTGTGATATATTTTAGAAAAGGGATCCCGCTGTGAAAGCTTGCGTGTCTTCCCTTTACCAAACTAAGCTCTTGTCAATCACACCGAGCCCGGTCCAATCACCGAGATCCTTTTTGGAAAGCAGCTCATCCCGCTGTGCTTTTATACCGCGCTTCGCAGCCTGTTTTGATGCATTTTTACCAGCACGTCCAGGGAAATGAATGATGAGGCCGCGGACAGTGCAGGCCTGGCTCCCTGAGTGCCCGCCCGGTCCTAACGAGGCGCCGGCGCATTGTGCGTGGCCCGGGCTTTCTCACGTAGCGGCCACTGCGCGGGGCTGTTCCGACGTCAATTCGGGTCAATGCTGGGGACCCGGCTTGTCATGGCCGCGCGACAGCTTCCACCCGGCAGCCGCGGGCCTGGATCGGCGAGGCTGAGTAGCCGGCCTCCTGGCCCATCTGGCCCAGGAAAGGAAGACCCAGCGCTGCCTGGCGCTGCATCTCTACTACTAGCAGTCCTGGGGCCCTGTTGATGAGCCTCCCCTTCAGAATGTGGGGCCCGAGAGTGTGGGGCGGGGAAGGCACAGCCGGCCGCTCCCACCAAAGAGGTCTCTGGCTTTGTCCGGGTTTAGCGCAGGACATTGGTTCCCAGCAAGCCTCGGATTTCAACTCTCTGTCCCCTCTCCCTGCACCATCACATCCAGAGGTTCTAGGGGCTTCCCCAGCCTCCTTGGAAAGGCCGCCCCGGAGGGGGCATCAATCCACTCGGACCCCAGCAGCTCTCGGAGAACCCCAGCTCTGAAAGAGGGGTTCGTCTAGGGACGCCCACCGATAGGACCGAATTGGTGGCCTTGGACCAGGCAGAGCCTACAGTCTCCGGTCGGGACGCTTACTCTCCAATGGACCACGGAGCCGCGGGGCTGGCGCGGGTGGCCCCGAAAAGACAAATAAACTCCTAAACCACTGCCGAGAACCCACTAGGGAAAGGGCCTCCGCCCGCGCCTTCCCTGGATGCCAGGAAGGGTTGGCAGGAGCCGCCCAGCTCGAGAGTCCCAGAGATTTTCCCCCGACTCCCCAGCATTCAGTCAGCCTCTGTCAGGGCTGGGGGCGCGCCCCGCCGGGGTGATGTGGAAGCTTTTGATCTTCACATTGGCTTTCCGGCTCCGGGAGGGGAGACGCGGGAGGAGGCTTTGTGGTCCTCCTTTCCGGCAGCGCCAGAATCGTTGCCTGCTTTTGTTTCCAGTTCCACTTCGAACTTGAACCAGGAGAGTGAGGTTTGGTTAAGGTCTCAGCGGATGAACAAGTGAAAACTGTGAGATTGTATGCATTTGTAGAATAGACCAAAGTCTACATTTCTAAATAGTCCAGTGTGGGTCCATGCGGCCTCTCTGTCTCTTGCTCGCTCTCACACTGATGCCGACCCGCCCTAGTCTCCGATTACAGGCGCCCTCGGTGCTCCTGTTCTATTTCCAGGGGACTGCGACCCTCCCCTCTCCAGCGCCCAGGCGCACCTCTTTCCACCACCTGCCAGTTTCTTTTGAACATTCCCCAAAGTGCTTATTTGTTCGAAGGGCCCTGGGTCCATCCGAGAGCCGAGGGCAAGGAAAGAGGTGTCCAGGTTCCCTGAATTTTTCCTCAACACCCTGGCCCCACCAGCTAGATCTCGGGTCCCTTCCCAGAGGTCTTCTCAGTGATGCCCAGATCCTCAGGCTGACTCTAAAACGAGGGGGAGAGCCCTTAAGCCCTCCCCGCCTCCCCCACCCTACCGCCCCCCGAGCTGGGCCTCGGGTTCTATATGGTGGCTGAGATGCAGATCAGCTGGAACCTGCCCGGCCCTCGAGTCTCCCGGGGACACCCATCATCGTCTCCCCGCGGCTCGCCCGGTGGAGTGCAGGCCCCGCAGATCGGCAGCTTCTCCAGAGTTCCCTTCCCGGAATCCCCCAGGTGGGGCCGCCGGGCGGAAGAGAGACGGCCCGGTCCGGGTAAGGACGAAAGTTGCTGCTGCCTGCTGCCCTCCGGGAGGCCTGAGGAACCTGCCAGGAAACCTGTGTCCGGGCGGTGCTCCCCTTCTGTACTTCGTAAGACAAAGCGTGGGGTTTTGCCACAGCCTTTGGTGAAGTTTGCAAGTGTGAAGGTGGCCCCAGTGCAGACGCCGCGGGCCGCAGAAAGCCTGTGGACTGGGAGGGAGGCAGGCGCCAGCGTTTCACCTGCCTCAGTTTAGCCAGGAGACAGGAGCTGGGGTTTTGCTGTGACTCCCGGTCCACTCCAGTCTGTCTCTGAGCTGCAGATAACCCTGAAATTTCTGAACGGCTTGATAAAATAGGGAGCGCCCGTGAAATCTTGGTATAGATGTATATACAAAAAAGAAAAGAAAATCCTGGAAATAATGGGTTCTTTTGATGTGAAGAATTGCTTGTCTCCATTGAACCGGTTATTACCCTTCTTATTCTTTTTTTTAATTGCATCGTGGCTCCGGGAATCCGGGGTGGACATTTAGGTTTCTACTTCCAGGCATAAAGCAGTTCAAGAGTGAACTCGACGGTTAATAGGCAGTTTGCCAACAGCCCCAGACAAGGAGATGAGGACTCCCACGCACGAAGGCAAGAAGCCGCAGTCCTCTGGGACTCCGGTGGCTTCCAGAACCCTGGCAGAAGAGCCTGAAGCAAAGCCAGCACTCAGTGTGACTCCAGCTGCCATTGGCTGCCACCCTTGGCCCCGACTGACACCCACTGCCCCCACCCCGCACAAGTCCCTCCCAGACTCTCTCCATGGCTTGTTGGGTACCAGCCCTTGCTGAGGGTCCCAGGACCGAGACAAGAAGCCCAGACGGAACACAGGACCTTGTGGATAGTGTTTACCTCTGACAATGGCTCCCTCCCTGGCTCGCAGAGCCCAACCCAGGCGACCCAGAGAGTGCGCTGTTGTCTTAGGACAAACCCCGAGAAGCAACTGGCAATCGAGGTCCGAGGCCAAGGAGCTTCGAAGATTTACTGCTGCTGAAACAAGCGAGGTGGACTCTGCCCTTTTAATTTAGTTCTTCGCTTGTAGGGTGGTGAAGGTGTAGGTGTGACAGGGTGTGTGATGTCTGCCTTTGAGAGAAGGGACAGTGTCCCACATCACTCAAGTTGGAATTACAACCTGGTTTCCAGTCTCAGCTGGGCGGCTCCTACAAGTTGGCTGACATGGGGACAACCCTGGCTCCTGTCCAGGCCTCGATTTCTTCCCTTATAAAAGGAAAGGTCCTTCTAGGGCATCCCGCACAGCCCCCCCTCCCCCGTTACCCTCATCTTGTGATAGACGGAGTCTCACCACTTGTTTGTTGGGCAAATGGATGGACTCCTGCCTCTCCCCTTTACCCTCCCCTCACAAAGTCTCCAAAAAACTTATTTTGAACCCATCTGTCGTGTGTCCCCTGAGCCCTGCCAATGCAGGAAGTTTTTCCCTGGAGCTGCCAGAGGTTGCTGGGGTCTTGGGGGTGCAGCGTCCCTCACCTCAGTCCCTGAGCCGGACGATCCCCAAGGACAGGGCTGGCCGACCAGCAGTAGCCAGGGTGGAGTGGGGGCCCATCGGCTGTCTGTCTTCCCTGGACTTTCACCTTTTAAAGGGGCTGCCGGCACGCCCTCTCTGGGGGCCAGAGGGGCCCTTTGATCCCGAGCTGCCTCTTCAAAAGATGAGGGCTTTAAATGTGTAGGGATCCTAAAAATAAGGCTAACCAAATTCCTGCTAAGAAGCCAAGGCCATGCCGAGCGGTCCAGGACCGTGCAGACGCAGACCTCCGACTCGCTGTCCAGAGCTGGGCTGACATCGCTGTCTGGCTGTAAGCTCACGGGTGGAGAACACCAGACACAAATAGCTCCGTTCCCGTACCGCGTGACCATTTTCTAGGTGGGACTTCTCTCCACAGGACACAGAGAGGCAATAGACAAAGATTCCGGGGTCGGCTGAGACCCCGGGGCAGCGAGATGCTGGTCCGCAGCTCGGGGCCCCCCACCACTCGGGCTGTTCCGCCGCTGGCCCGGCCGCCGCTCTCCAGCCCGGCTTCCCCTGCCTCGGCGCCGCGCGCTGCATCCCCAGCCGAGAGGCAGGTGGGTGGAACGTGTCCTTTGCTCTCCCGGGGTTGAGAATTAGGAACCCGCTCGCCTGGGGCAAACACTTGGTGCTCTGCAGGGAGGCCTGAGAACCCTCAAAGGTCCCGGCACGACCGCTCCTCCCACCAACCCCAATCTGGCTCCTTTCTGCTAAAGTCTGGTCACAAAAGAAAGAAAAAGCCATCCACACTGGCTCAGTTCTGTTAGCCCAGTGCACCGACTGGCCCTTCTGCCTTTTGTGCTTATAATTTTTTTTAGACTCCATCCATGTGAACTGGTTGTCCCCCACTAACACCTGCTGCCAGCCAGTTCAAAATTGTCTCCTCTTTCAGCTTCCCCATCTCACCTTAGACTTTCCAGTCCTGTAAGAAAATGACTTCGCAACTTTGAAAGACATGGTGTTTGGAGTGCTCCGGGAGAGCAAGGAAACAACGATTTATTTAGCATTTACCTTGGGGCTTCCCTCCTAGCTCAGTTGGTAAAGAATCTGCCTGCAATGCAAAAGACCGGGGTTCGATTCTTGGGTTGGAAAGATCCCCTGGAGAAGGAAACGGCCACCCACTCCAGTATTCTTGCCTGGAGAATCCCATGGACAGAGAAGCCTGGCAGGCTACTATCCATGGGGTCATAAAGAGTCCTACAGGACTTAGTGACTAGACCACCACCACCACTAAATAAAAGGCGTTGAAGGTAAATCTTGTCAAGAAATTGCCTCCATAACCCTCCGAAGTTGGTACTATTATCCCCCATTTTACATATAAGGAAACTGAAGCACAGGGCTGAAGGGAATTGCTTCCAAGTGTTTAGAATCTAATAGACCCCTCCCCCACCAAACTTGACCCAACTGTGAAGCCTTTCTTAAGTGGCTTTAGTGGTCCCTAACCTGAGCTTTCAGAGAAGGCAATGGCACCCCACTCCAGTACTCTTGCTTGGAAAATCCCATGGACGGAGGAGCCTGGTAGGCTGCAGTCCATGAGGTCGCTAAGAGTCGGACACGACTGAGCGACTTCACTTTCACTTTTCGCTTTCATGCATTGGAGAAGGAAATGGCAACCCACTCCAGTGTTCTTGCCTAGAGAATCCCCTGGACAGAGAAGCCTGGTAGGCTGCCGTCTATGGGGTCGCAGAGTCGGACACGACTGAAGCGACTTAGCAGCAGCAGCAGCAACCTGGACTTTTCCTCCTGAGCCTGGAAGGGAAGTGCCAAAGTTCAAGAGGCTTTGGATGGGAGCCACAACTGCCCACTGAGTCTGCCCTCAGCAACTGCCTGGGACGAGGTACAAGATTTAGTGCTCAGTTTAGCCGGCTGTTGACCAGCCCTGAGCCTTGGGGGAGTCCGTCCACCTCTCGGTTTCTCCCTCATTTGTAAATTGGTATTCATGATAATCACCGACCCCTTCAATTGGGTCGACGTCAGAATCCGGGGAGTATGGCTGCGATACTATCAAGTGCAACGCACGGCTACGATGATCCGACGCAGGGAGCTGGGCCGGACGCCTGGCCGCGCCCAGGAGGCGGAGTTGCGAGGACTGCGGCTGGAAGGTCCCCCGATCTCCTCTGGAGCCAACTCTGGAGCAGGACTCGGTCCCAACTGTCCCGGGCCGGGTCCTCATTGAGTCTCGGGGGAAGTTTCGGGGAGCACCTGGCAGCCTGAGACTCGCCGCCCCCGGGGGACCGAGGCTGTTCGGAAAATGCTTTGCGGTCCAGAGGGCCCAGCTGGCTATTTCGAACTCACTTGGGGCCACACCCAGTTTGGGTCTGCAAAGTTCGGGGTCAAGTGTACACGGAGGTGCTGACACTCGGCTCCGAGAGAACAGTCCAGAAAACTTGTGCGCAGCTAGGGACTTCTGGTGTGCAGGCTCGCGCCCCTGCGGGGCCGGGGCTCTCCGCTGAAGCAGCCGGCTTGAGGGCCCCGGCTCCGGGCTGGGGGGTGGGCACTGCATTTGGGTTTTGGAAAGATTAAAGTAGGAAAAGCCCCGGTGGTGCTGTTTGCTCACTGAACTATCTTAGGACGAAGGGCACGAGGTGAGGGGAGAACTAGTGACTGAGGGGATAAATACTGCCCTGCTGTTGACAAGCCCGCCAGCCGCAGGCCCTGAGGGGATTTGGGACAAGACCTCAAGGGTGCCCTGGGGGAAGCGGTGGCCTTGGCTGTTAGTCCTCTTGGTTTGGGGGACAGTGGCCCATCCTGCTGTACCTCAAAATGTCCCAATCCTTACAAAGTTTTAAGTGATTCCCACCCTCTGAGCAAGCTGAGATTATGAGGAATCCTGTCTAATCTCCCCACCCCACAGCAGACAACACAGCTCTCTCTCTAACTCTTCAGGTCTCTCTCTTTCATTGTTTCTCTCACACACTTCACTCATTTTGTCCCTCTTTCACAGAAGTCCTGTAATCAGTGCACAGACTTGAGTCAAGTAGTTTTAGAAAGGTTTGATTCTCTATGTCTTGCCATTAACTAGCTTCTTGAACTCAGACAAGTGACTGAAGACCCCAGAACCATGTCAATGTATGGCAAAAATCACTACAATATTGTAAAGTAATTAGCCTCCGATTAAAATAAAAAAATTAATTTTTTAAAAAAGACCTTTGATGAGTTTCCACATCTGGGAAAGATTAATAAATGTGCCCATCTTTACAGTTTTCAGGTAAATTAAATGAAATAGAGCCACATAATAGTGACCACTCAGTGATGGCTCTGTGTGTGTGTGTGTGTGTGTGTGTGTGTGTGTGCTGTGCTCAGTCGTGTCTATTTGCAACCCCATGAACTGTAGCCTGCCACGCTCCTCTGCCCATGGGATTCTCCAGGGAAAAATACTGGAGTGGGTTGCCATTTACTTCTCCAGGGGATCTTCCCAACCCAGGGATCGAACCCATGTCCCCTGGCTGCATCTCCTGCATTGGCAGTTGGATTCTTTACCACTTGAGCCACCTAGGAGGCCCAGTGTAAGCTACTAACCTGAATAAACTAATTTCTACAGTAGCTTCCTCTGTAATGTGTTGGAGCAGGCAGAGTGACTAGAAGGGGTTAATGAGCTTAATCATCTTTGTAGGGTCTTGGAGATAATGGTGTGTTGTAGGAACTTACTTTTAAAATCTCTTCCAAACATGAATCTATGACTACAGCCCCTATCCTACCTACCATCATACCAACTTAGGACAGATGCTTTTGTCCCTCAGATCCCCAAAAAGCAATTCCATTGCCAGCTAGAGATGCCCCAACTGAGCCCCTGTCTGTTCAGACTTAGCCAGGGCCAAGCTGGCACCCTCCCTTTCTATGCTAGGGCAAGTCTCATCTTTACCCAGGGCAGCCAAAGACCCTGACCCAAGGCGATCTGGACCAGCAGAAAGACTCTGCCCCTCCCTTCATTTCCATCCCAGTGTGTTCCCAGGTGAAGTGGAGATAAGAGGATTATTGTTAGCAGTCCAAAATGTGTGGCAGGAATCACAAAATGCAACCTAAGGAATTGGAAGTACCAGGTGAAGGAGAACCCATTGGGCAGGCCTTGAGCGACATGCACGGTGGGGTTGGGAGAATGTGTGGAACTCCTACAACTCCATCAGTTTTCCCTTCCTTAATCATTGCCTGGTTCTTCTCAATAGCTCAACTCAAGTTTCACCCTAACAAAGTGCCCAGAAGAATGACAATAATTCAGAATGTCTAGTCAGTCCTGGGCCTGAGCTCAGCCAGGAGCAGAGTTCTGGAAATGTGATCTCAAGACAAAGAAGGTGGTGAAGTGGAGACACAATGGGCACCGGAATGGAGTGCCCTAAACTTTCCAAGTGACCCTGGACAATTCACTTAAGCTATCTGGGTTTCTACTAAGCTCATGTATAATCTGAGTCAACTGGATGGGATGATCTCCACAAGCCCTTCCATTCCTAAGAATCTGTGACCATAGATTAAGTCAAGATCAAGTCTGTAAAAAGTCAAGATCAAGTTTGACAGCGTTGAGAGAATAACAGCATTGAGTGGCGCCAGAAGGGGGGCTGAGGGAGAGTGGATATGGCATTTCTAAGCCCTTTGGATTATATTTGAGCAGAAAAAAAGAAAAAGTGAAGTCGCTCAGTCGTGTCCAACTCTTTGCGACCCCATGAACACCAGGCTCATCTGTCCATGGGATTTTCTAGGCAAGAGTACTGGAGTGGGTTGCCTTTTCCTTCTCCAGGGAACTTCCTGACCCAGGGATCGAACCCAGGTCTCCCACATTGTAGACAGACGCTTTCCGTCTAAGCCACCACTTGATCTTAGCCAAAAGGCCAAGTTTCCTAAGAAAGAGATGAAAACTCTCCATGATCCATTACTTCAAGAATCCAGATCAAGAGGAGGTGCGGCCAGGGACTTCCCTGGTGGTCCAGTGGCTAAGACTCCACACTCCCAATGCAGGGGGCCTGGGTTCAGTCCCTTGTCCGGGAACTAGGTCCCACATGCTGCAACTAAGGGTTTGCATGCCACAGCTAACGATCCCACGTTCTGCAATGAAGATCAATGGTCCCATGCGCCACAACTAAGACCTGGCGCAGCCAAACCAACAGACATATATATATATATTAAGGTTATATAAAAAATTTTTTAAAGAGATTCAACCTGACAGAGAAAGTAGAAGCAGGTCACTATGGCCTGAGAAGGATGTCCTGACTTCCTTCCTGGGGTCACGATGATCTCAGGTTCCAGCTGAATGTGTCAACTGGAGTCAAAGAGTCTACATACCTTAATGGCACCTATATGGACAGCATTTTATGCCTCTGGGAAATTATTCTAAACTCCAATGGTTTTGCTTGACCTTGGTTAACCTAATTGCACAGAGTGGTGTTGGTCCCCCAGGGAGTTCATTGGTTAAAAAATCAGGTGGGATCTTTTCCCTCCATCCTTTCCAAAGGAGGGCACATCTGTCTCCCAGACCTTCCAGAACCATCCAACAGTGCCCAGATTAGCATTCGTAGGCAAGTGATTCATTACAATGAGTGTAATGCAGAATTACATTCATTTTCACTTATGAACCATACACTAAGTAACTCTGGAGTCCCCAAAGGACTCCCGACATAACAAAATTCAAACACAAGGAATATTATGACAATTAAGAATAATCTCTCAACAAGCAAGTAACGAGACATGTAAAAGATTTCTCAGTTAAGAAGAAGATTTTGGTGTAGTCCTTGCATTTGGATTTGGTTTGCACCATTTAGATTCTCATTAAATCTCTGTAACACTCAATTTAAATAGCTCATTCTTTAATCAGTGACTCTCTAACTTTAAGCGACTTGAATCACAGCGTATTTTCAGTTGCATTTTAATAGCTGCTACATTTCCTTGTGTCAAAAAGTCTGAACATGTGTGTGAGGAAAGGAAAGAGAATTCTAAACTGTTTTGGCACTAGGTGATTGTAGTTTGGCTTGTATCTCTGGTAGACTGAACAGTAGGGTATTTAGACAAGCAGCCTTGTTGAATTCAAGAAGAATATATCCACACGTGGGTTCTCCTCTGCTTCTGACTTTCTGAGGAGAAGAAGAAACAGTGTGGTTAGGGTAAAAGACTCTAAAAATATCATGGCTTTGCCTTGGCTACTAAGTAGAATTATGTGGCTTTGGCCTTGTGAGTTTAGTGTTCATGGTTGTGCATGTTTTATGCTCAGATAGTTGCTTTGAATGTAATTTTAGAGAAGTGTACTTTTCTGAGAACATTCTCTTTCTGTCTGGCTTGGAGAGGCAGTAAGCTTCTTTAGACTTCCAGGGTCAAGACTTACAATCATTGACACCTGGGACAATCTATCAGATTTATAAAAAAATGAGACTTTTGGTGGATATAAGAGTAA
This sequence comes from Capricornis sumatraensis, assembly GCF_032405125.1. Taxonomy (NCBI): domain Eukaryota; kingdom Metazoa; phylum Chordata; class Mammalia; order Artiodactyla; family Bovidae; genus Capricornis; species Capricornis sumatraensis. Next base: position 45,130,865 of record NC_091092.1, on the reverse strand, counting down.
GAGATCTCCTGCTCATTGTTCAGTTGTTTCTGACGACTTTCTCTGGGATTTAATTTCCTGTGTGTTTTCTACCTCATCTCAACTGCACCTGAATACCATCTACAAAATATTTCCTTAGGTAGAATGCCATTCAAATTCCAATCTGGGATGTTCTGCCTCAGTTATTGAAAGACAAAGAGTCATTTGTAATTATGTTAACTGAATATTATGTACAAGAGAGTCTTCTATGCTCCTAAGAAGTGGAGAATCTTCTTAGCTCTGCACTTACTAGCTGTGTGACTTTGGCAAGTTATTCAAACTCTCCAAGCCTCAGTTTCCCCACTTATAAAAAGAATTTTGTTGATGATTAAAGGGTTAGTACAGTGTCTGTACTTGTTAGTGTTGAGTAGATGCTGCTGTAAAAATTTTTTTTAATCTCTTTCTGTGTCTATAAAATAATTCCTCAGACCTGAAAAATTAGGAGCTTAAAAGCACAGGGAAAGCTTTAGTTTCAATTACTACTGAGTTGAGAGTCTAATACAATTTTAAGAAATAGTGCAGAGTAGATATACAAATCAAAAGAAGGTTAGAGTTTGGATTTTGCTATTTGCTTGGTTGTGTATCTGAAAATAAATCAATGAGTAGTTTCAAGTATCTACTGTATGCCCCTTGCTGCACCATGAATCACAACAGATGACAACCACTTGACTCCCTTCTTCATTAGCTTGTAAACTCCTCAAGGAAGGATCAGAACCATGCCCTTCTCCTCACTGTATCCTCAGAATGAGCCAAGTGTGTGCCCTGTACTTGTGATATAACAGTTATTCTTATTGGAACAATAGATTGTTTTGAGGTGCTAATGACATACAGAGGGCCATGATGTCATATAACATGGGAATTCTAAGTGGCCATCGCTCAAGCAGTCCTGAAACACACTATGGATGGAGCACATCGAGATGTGAAGGAATTTTCAAATTGCCTTTCCTCTGAAACTGCAAAGGAAATTGGAAAGGGCTGCCTACAGATAAGAAGAGGTTGTACTGTGAGACATACTGGTGTATCATCTATACCATTTCTTTGTAAATCCCCAAAAGGTTTTTCACATTATTGTCTTGTTGGCACATTCAACAAATTGAAGCCTAGTTTGCCTTTGGAGATACTTACAGACTTTTTCTTTGTGAGAATGGAGTCTTCCCACTTCTGTGTATCTGAACACTACCTTTGCTAACATATCTTTAAAAATGGAAGAGCTTCTTCAAAGTGAAAGCCTGAGTAAGTAGCCCTCTTCAGACACTCAGGTCCGGAAAGGAAGTGCAGCAGGACCCCCAAATGATGCAGGTCAACTTATGTTATGAGAAATGCCATCACACATACTAAAAAACTTTGTATAGCAGGAAGTCCCACTGATGGCAGGATTTCAAGCACTATTTATTATGGCTGAGTTCCTCTATAGCAAAGAAATTTGACACCAGACTGCAGTTTGTTCTAGCAGGATTTAACCTGTCACTGGAGCCAAAATCTGGGTCCCTGTGAGCCCTGACTGGACCATGGCTGGAGTACAGGATGAGCCATGGAGAATGGATGCCATGCGGGGCTGGTTGCAGGCCCAGCTGACAGCCCTATGTCACCAGGAGCTGAAGGTTTGGGCTAATTCACAATAAGGCTGGCGGTAGCTGTTCCCTGGCTAGACCACACATTGATGTATTTGCTGCTGATGGTGAAGAGCCATCATTAACATGTATTTCAGGATGGAGTGACTCATTGCTCCTGATGATAAAGCATTTCCTACCATGAAAATTCACTCTAGGCAATCTTGCAATGACATTTAAAAAGAAAGTCAGGAGATCTCAATATAGAACTCAGAAGTCAGGGACAATTATGCAAAATGGAGTCAAGTCACTAGACTGTTTTTAACCTAGACTCCCCAAACTGAAAATAGTGAGAGGATGTGAACTAGCCAGTAAACTTAAAAACATGTTTTAAGGGCTTGCAGCAGCAGGAGGCCACAGGAGACAGTGAGCAGCATTAAAAGAAGACATACTATCATTCTAAATAAAAGTGATGCTCTATGAATTTCTTCCCTCTAGATTGCAGAGTGCAAATATCCATAAGTTTTCACTCTTCTACATTTCTAAATTTTTTCTTTCTCTTCTCCTTTGTCTGCTATTTTAGCATCCTTCAGATGGAAAATTCTTGGACTTTTATTATTTTCTCTGTTGTAACCCTTCAATTAGTTACCGTCTCCTACTTCCTCCCCTCTAAAACCCGGAAAACATGGACAGTCTCCTATTTATTTGTATAAACCTAGCTTCTTGATGAGCAGGAGATCATTTAAACATGCCTAAAGGATGTTGTCTGGACTGTGGCAGCAGCCTCTTATCTGGTCTCTCTGCTTCAGCTCACTCACATTCCATTTGTTCTACACCCATCAATTACAGAGATGAACCCTTAGGTCAAACCAATTGTACACTTAGGGGGAGGTTCACGTTCTCTCTCTCTCTCGTCAGCTCGTACAGATACTGCAATGCTGCTGCTGCTACTGCTGCTAAGTTGCTTCAGTCGTGTCTGACTCTGTGCGACCCCAGAGACGGCAGCCCACCAGGCTCCGCCGTCCCTGGGATTCTTCAGGCAAGAACAATGGAGTGGGTTGCCATTTCCTTCCCCAGTGCATGAAAGTGAAAAGTGAAAGTGAAGTTGCTCAGTTGTGTCAGACCCTACAAGACCGCATGGACAGCAGCCCACCAGGCTCCTCCGTCCATGGGATTTTCCAGGCAAGAGTACTGGACTGGGGTGCCATTGCCTAAGTTCGCTTAATTATTGCAAATCTTATTATGATTTACAATAAGAACGCCTTCCATTTTGTGCTGAAATTAAGAGCTGAACCCCTAGGGATTCAATAAGACATCCCAGCACGGCCGCACTCTGCGAGACTCCCCTGGGGGAGTACGGAATGAAGCAGGGCAAAGGCTAATAGAATTTTGCCAAGAGAACACACAGGTCATAGAAAATACCCTCTTCCAACAACACAAGAGAAGACTCTACACATGGATATCACCAGATGGCCAACACCAAAATCAGATTGATTATATTCTTTGCAGCCAAAGATGGAGAAGCTCTATACAGTCAGCAAAAACAAGAGTGGGAGCTGACTGTGGCTCAGATCATGAACTCCTTGTTGCCAAATTCAGACTCAAATTGAAGAAAGCAGGGAAACCACTAGACCATTCAGGTATGACCTAAATCAAATCCCTTATGATTATACAGTGGAAGTGAGAAATAGATTTAAGGGCCTAGATCGGATAGAGTGCCTGATGAACTATGGAATGAGGTTTGTGACATTGTATAGGAGACAGAGATCAAGACCATCCCCATGGAAAAGAAATGCAAAAAGCAAAATGGCTGTCTGAGGAGGCCTTACAAATAGCTGTGAAAAGAAGAGAAGCTAAAAGCAAAGGAGAAAAGGAAAGATATAAGCATCTGAATGCAGAGTTCCAAAGAATAGCAAGAAGAGATAAGAAAGCCTTCCTCAGAGATCAATGCAAGGAATTTCCAGAAAAACATCTATTTCTGCTTTATTGACTATACCAAAGCCTTTGACTGTGTGGATCACAAGAAACTGTGGAAAATTCTGAAAGAGATGGGCATACCAGACCACCTGACCTGCCTCTTGAGAAACCTGTATGCAGGTCAGGAAGCAACAGTTAGAACTGCACATGGAACAACAGACTGGTTCCAAATAGGAAAAGGAGTATGTCAAGGCTGTATATTGTCACCCTGCTTATTTAACTTCTATGCAGAGTACATCATGAGAAACACTGGGCTGGAGGAAGCACAAGCTGGAATCAAGATTCCTGGGAGAAATATCAATAATCTCAGATATGCAGATGACACCACCCTTATGGCAGAAAGTGAAGAGGAACTAAAAAGCCTCTTGATGAAAGTGAAAGAGGAGAGTGAAAAAGTTGGCTTAAAGCTCAACATTCAGAAAACAAAGATCATGGCATCTGGTCCCATCACTTCATGGGAAATAGATGGTTAAACAGTGGAAACAGTGTCAGACGTTATTTTTTCAGGCTCCAAAATCACTGCAGATGGTGAGTGCAGCCATGAAATTAAAAGACACTTGCTCCTTGGAAGAAAAGTTATGACCAACCTAGACAGCATATTCAAAAGCAGAGACATTACTTTGCCAACAAAGGTCTGTCTAGTTAAGGCTATGATTTTTCCAGTGGTCATGTATGGATGTGAGAGTTGGACTGTGAAGAAAGCTGAGCGCTGAAGAATTGATGCTTTTGAACTGTGGTGTTGGAGAAGACTCTTGAAAGTCCGTTGGATTGCAAGGAGATCCAACCAGTCCATTCTAAAGGAGATCAGTCCTGGATGTTCATTGGAAGGACTGATGCTGAAGCTGAAATTCCAGTATTTTGGCCACCTGATGGGAACAGCCGACTCATTGGAAAAGACCCTGATGCTGGGAAAGATTGAGGGAGGAGAAGGGGACGACAGAGGGTGAGATGGCTGGATGGCATCACTGACTCGATGGACATGAGTTTGGGTAAACTCTGGGAGCTGGTGATGGACAGGGAGGCCTGGCGTGCTGCGATTCACGGGGTCGCAAAGAGTTGAACACGACTGAGCGACTGAACTGAACTGAACTAAAGGATGTTGAGTAAGGAATGTTTTACTATGTCCCTCTTCTCAGGGAAAGAAAAGCCCAAACCTAACATTGACCCATAAGGTTCATTGATTCATTCATTTTGATTGTGCCAGGACTGCTCCCTCCCGCAAGTAAGAATTCTTTAGTAAAGTGTGAACATATGATCCAATTCTGTTCTGTTTCTCTCATGCATTATACATGCACTGGGCAGCCACCAGTATGTGTCAGGCATTGTTCTAGATGATGGAACACAAAAGATGAAGGAAGGACAGTTTCTTATCTCCAGGTGCTCAGTCTGGAGGAAAAGCAAACAAGGAAACAAGCAAATGCCATGTAACTTTCTACATTGCTGCTGCTGCTGCTAAGTCGCTTCAGTCGTGTCTGACTCTGTGCGACCCCATAGACGGCAGCCCACCAGGTTCCCCCATCCCTGGGATTCTCCAGGCAAGAACACTGGAGTGGGTTACCATTTCCTTCTCCAACGCATGAAAGTGAAAATTGAAGTTGCTCAGTTGTGTCAGATTGTTCGCAACCCCATGGACTGCAGCCCACCAGGCTCCTCCGTCCACAGGATTTTCCAGGCAAGAGTACTGGAGTGGGGTGCCATTGCCTTCTCCAAACTTTCTACACAGCTACATTCTAATCAGGATGTGTGAACAAGGAGATGCCATTCCTTGTTCAAAATAATCAGAAGACCTCCCAAGTTTTGAGAATGCTATGAAAATTCCAGATAGATGGAAGTGGCCACACAAGCAGTTCTTATCTTCTCCTTCCTCATTTCTCCTCCCTCTCCTTTGGGATTCTCTCACTTGGTTTCCCAATGCACCCAGTTCCTTATTCATTCATTTTTAAATTCAATAAATATGTATTGATTTTTTTTTTTTTTACTGTGTACCAAGTACTATACAACATGCTGCAGGTACTGAGATAAACATTGTTTCAGCCCTTGAGGAACTCCCAGTCTAGTGGGGAGACAAACAAGAAAAGAGCCCATTATAAGTGACAATTACAGCATGGTTAAAGCAGATACCCTGCAACTTACCAGTCACTAGCTTATCATGTGTTAGGCCCGTTAGGTGTTGAGTAAAATAATTATTAAAGAAGGAAATGGCAACCCACTCCAGTATTCTTGCCTGGAGAATCCCATGGACAGAGGAGCCTTGTGGGCTACAGTCCATGGGGTCACCAAAGCGACTATAACTCACACTCACAAAATAATTATAAAAGAAATTATTGATCAAAGTTTTAAAATTTTTTACTTTAAGCATCATCTAGTTTATTTATTTATTTGTCTATTCCAGGTCTTAGTTGTGGCATGTGGGATCTAGTTCCCCAACCAGGGATCAAACCAGGGCCCCCTGCACTAGGTGCATGGAGCCTTAGCCACTGGACCACCAGGGAATCCCTAAACATCATCTAGTTTTAATGACTAAAATTAATGTTGTTACTGAAACTAAGATGTTTTAAATGCTTATGATTCCAGGCACTTTACATGTATCACTTCATTTAAAACAGTCTCCAGTTTGCAGGTTAGAAAGCACAGTCACGGAGAGCTTCAAGAACTAGCTTAAGGCCCCCTGGCTAGTTAGCGGCAGGTCTGGAGTTGGACTATAAAGCCTATCTGAATCCAGAGCTCACATTTCCATCCAGCCCTCTATCATAAAGAAAAGCCAGCCTCTGCCCTCAAGATGCTCACAGCAGTGGGAAAGCTGGAGAAGGAAACAGACAATTATAACACCATGGGATGCTGGGATGAAAGTGGAGAAATATGTCTTTGCTGAGGATATTAATTAGAACACGGAATGAGAGTGGATGAATCTGCTTTTTTTTAAACCAGGAAATCTCTCGTTTAGTATTTTTACAATTTAAATTATTTTTAAACTGAATTATAGTTGATAGACAATATTATATTCATTTCAAGTCAAGTTTCTAAAAATTGCATTATTACACGCATAGGATATTATCATTTTAACCATAAAAAGTGTGCAATTTAGTGGCATTAAGCACATTCACATTGCCATGCAACCATCCATCTCCAGTACTTTTTCATTTTCCCAAACTGAAACTCTGTACCCATTAAACAATAACTTCCCTTTTCCCATTCACCCATGTCATTGGTAACCACTATTCTACTTTCCACCTCTATGAATTTGAGAATTCTATGTGCCTCATGTAAGTGGCATCATATAATATTTGTCCTTTTGTGTCTTGCTTATTTTACTGAGCATAATGTTTCAAGGTTCATCCACATTGTAGCAAGGTAACAAATTTCATTCCTTTTTATGGCTGAATAATATCGCATTATATGTATATATCATATTTTCTTATCACATTTAAGCATTTTGTTTATTCATTCATCTGTTGATAGACACTTGGGTCCTTTCCACCTTTCGGCTGTTGTGAATGCCTTTTCGGACATATAATATTGCTATGTACAAATATTTATTTGAGCCCCTGCTTTAAATCCTTTTGGAGCGGAATTGCTGGGTCGCCAGGCTCCCCTATCCTTCACTATCTCCCGGAGTTGGTCGTATGGTTGTTTATGTTTTACCTTCTGAGAAACCACCAATCTGCTCTTCACAGTGGTTGCACCATTTAACATTCCCACCAGCAATGGATGAAGGTTCCAATTTCTTTACATCCTCACCAACATTTGTTTTCTATTTAAAAAAAAAATTATAGCCATCCTAGTAGGTGTAAAGTGGAAGCTTATTGTGGTTCTAATTTGTATTTCCCTAATGAGTAATGATGTTGAACATCATTTTATATGCTTATTGGCCATTTGCATATCTACTTTGGAAATATGTCTATTCAATCCTTTGCCCATTTTTGAATTAGGTTGTTTGTTTTTGTTGTTGAATTATAGGAGTTCTTTATATATTCTGGATATGAATGCCTTATCAGATATATGATTTGCAAATATTTTTCCCCATTCAGTAGGCTGTCCTTTTGCTTTCTTGATAGCGTCCTTTAATGCATAAAATTTCTTAATTTTGATGAACTTTTCTATTTATGTTTTTTTTTTTTTTTGCCTGTGCTTTTGGTGTCATATCCATGAAGTCACTGTCAGATCATATGTCATGAAGATTTCCTCCAATGTTTTCTTCTAAGAGGTTTAAAATTTTAGGTCTTACTTTTAGGCCTTTGATGCATTTTGAGTTCATTTTTGCTTATGAAGTAAGGTGAAGGTCCAATTTTCTTCTTTTGCCTGTGGGTATCCACTTGCCCCAGTATGATTTGATGAAAAAAACACAAACTCTCCTTTCCCCACTGAACGATTTTGGCATCCTTGTCAAAAATCTATTGACTATACATGTGAGGGTTAGTTCTGTTTTGAGTGTGGTCTTCTCTCACGGTCACAAACTAGTTCCTGAGTTTAACTGACTGGGGAGGAAGAAATCATGCCCCTAAAGGCTTAAGGTTGTTGGACAAAGCTTAAACAGGAGAGCATTACCTCTCATCTCAATGCTGAGGACAGTATGATTCCAAAAACTTATTCTAGAGGGAGCAGTTACACTCATGAGCTTTGCCTTCTACATTGTGGGTGTTGAAATAAGTATTTGTTAAACAAATATTACAGCACTTTATTCACTTAATATAGTACAATGTAATTTCTATATTTAAAGATGTCTTAGTTCCTATAAAAGCAAATGAAATTCCCCTCAAATTAGAATCTGTGACATTTTCAAATATTCTGATGACTTCTTAACTTTAAAGGAGTTTTCAGAGTTTGAAAAAGTTCAAAGAGTTCTTTGATTATTATCCTCTCACTCTCTTTTCCCCTGGCCTTTATGTTATACAACACAGTACAGATCCAGATCTCCCTTTGATAAAGATGCTATTAATCTTTCTCACACCTGGGAAGCAAGTACATAATGACACAGAGTAAACAGATTTCTTTGCATTTACACTTCCTAAACATGCAGCAGTAATAGACTAAGCTGTTCATTCTTTCTCCATGCCTGTAAATAGTGAACACAGCACGAGCATAATGCAATGCTGTCTTTCAACCATGTTGCATTCCATACCAGCTATGTGACAAGATTCTCAGGTGCTCAGTGAAACAGATATATTTCAAGCAATCGTGAGGCAGAGCCTTCCCTACAGACAAATGTAGCCTAGTTCTTTCCATTGTGAACCTGATGTCATTTTTAGGAACTCATTTGAGGTTGGCGACTCAGTGATTTCCTATGGACAGACAGCCTAACAGGGTCCATTTTGTGACTGACTGCCGAGCCTCCATCAGAGAAGATCGATAGTTGGCATGGCAACGAGCTCGTTTCTCCAGAAATGAGCTCCTTTTATTAAATTTTGCCAGCTATTGATCAATTCCTGATCCACATATCAAAACATGACAAGCAGTTAATGAAACACAGAACTGGTTGAGTTAAACAACAACAACAAATATTCGAGAGAGTTAGGGCTGAATCTTTCTGTGCAAATTTGGTCCAAAGGATCTGACACGAATAGTGACTGGTATAGCATGAATCCATTTGTAAGGATATAGGTGTTCCAACACAGGAAAGTGCAGTGACTAAAATACACTTTCACGATAACTTTAAGATTGCAATTTGGCCTTTTTTCCCTCTTTAAATACTTTGAGACAAAACTGTATTTCATACCATGCATGCCCTTATTTTCCAAGTTTTATGCTGAAAGAATATCTGGCTCATCTGGGGACAGGGCTGGACATTTTTTTCCTTTAGCTATTAATGGTACCACCTTTCTACTTCCTGCAATTTTAGGCTCTCAGGCTCTGTGTGAAAGGAGGAGCTTGGAGAAGAGAAAGATTCCATTGTGAAGAATGGGCCAGACCATGGAGGTGGCTTTGACTCATTCCCTTCCCATTTTCCATTTCCTGGCCACTCCAACCCCAAAAGAAGGCTGATCTATCCTGTAAGTAATGCTTTTTAGTTGAGGATCCTCAGGGGTTCATCTTCTTTCTTCCATTAACCAAGCTCATGTCACTTTAAAGAGTGAAAATAGTGGAACACGCTGGAGTATCCAAACTGCAGATTAAAACCACACAAAGGGCCTTAATGATGCCAGACAAGCCACATCCTATCCATCAAGAAGAAAATCATGCCTTAAAAAAAAGATGTGTTGCAATGCAATCCTGATTTACATTAGACATAATAATAGTTCTGCCCTCAGTTTCTTCCTATCTGATTTAATAAGATTCCATTTAATCTAAATTCTTATTGCAGTGATAGATTATCAAGGATCCAGGAGTCGCCTTCATAACTCCCATAAGTACGCTTGCTGTAGTTTAGAAACTGCCAGCTTCTTATTTATTCATATAATATGGGGAGTACAATAACACCTCATGACAACAGTTGGGAAGGACTAGCTGGAGTTCTGTGTCATTGTGTGAGATCTGTTTGTATAATAATTTATTATCATAAAAATAAACTTTCTTCAATAACGACCCTATAGAAAGAGCAGCCTCAAGAGCTCTGGCAGGGATTCCAAACCTGAATTAAAATGGACTATTTTGCATAGGGGAATTAGACCCACGTTACTGATAAGTGATTTCATTATGTCTGATATTATCAAAATGACTACTGGAAGAATTAAAAGTGATTAGCTATGGAGTACAAGTGGTGCCTATTTGCTTCTTGAAACGTTCGAGAACTTTAAAAACTGTAATTGGCTAAAAGCAGACTAAAATAATCTAGGACTAATAGCTATCTTATGTATGTGTATATGGGTGTGTATGTATGTCTTTGGAGGTTTACTGGATATTTCTATAATAGTGGAGCTCTAAGTATCACTTAGAGTAAAACAGCCTTTCTTAGACATTAAAAAAAAAAAAAACACTGAGTAATTCAATCCAACTTAAATCTCTCTTTGGTCCCTGTTATGAATAACACAAATGGTACTAGGTCTGACAGGACAAAGATAGACTAGCTTTCAGTTTCAGAATCTCAAAAAAATGTTGATCTAAACAATAACGCTGCAGACTAGTAACAGCCTCACGCCCTTACCAAAATTACGCCTTGTTAGACTAATCAGATGCCCTTTTGTGACTGAGGGCTCAGCCTGTTAGGTCAAGTGGCTATTGTGGCCATCATCTAGCCTGGATGTCTCCCAGCTTTTGATTTGGTTTGTGAGGTCACCTCATGTCAGCTGGGAAGATAGGTTCTAACCCGCCCTTCTTTGTTGGCTGCACTGTGAACTCCTCAAGGACACAAACAACTGCTATTTATCCTGGAGTTCCTCCCAAAGTACAGCATAATGCCTAGCACCCAGTAATCACACAATGTATATATTTGGAGTTGAAAGAGAGTTTCTAAATCAAGAGGAGTTTATCAATGAGCCTGGGGTGAAGGCAGAGTATGTGGAGTGGCAGGGGACAGTCTGATGGTTGAAGTTTCCACTTGGTGCCATCTGCAGTCTTCTTCAGTGACCCAGAGGCTGGAATAGAGGGCTCACCTCTGTTCTCTGGGGTCACCAGGTAGGCTGTGTGAAGCAATAGACCAGTATCCACATCTGTGTGTATTTCACTCTCCTTTATATGGGCAGAGGATGGGACCTGCTTGAACTATAATAAAATGAAGCAGAGATGACACTGTGCCAGGTCTGGGTCTTATGATCTGGCAGTTTTTGTGCTCTTGGGAGCTTGGAGCCACCATGTCAAAAGCCCAGCTACCCTGCTGCAGAAAACATGTGGAGTCCACACGGAGAAAGAGAAGCTCTCAGACTACATGGAGAGCAGGAGAGTTCTGGCCGTCCTGATGTGTGAGCTGAGCCTAATCGCTAGTGATCCTGACAGCTGAATGCAGCCACACAAGAGACCCCTGGCAAGAACAGAAGCCAGCCTAAACTGAAAAATCAGGGGCAAATAAAGTGCACATTGTTGTTAGCCACCAGTACTTGAGTCACTTTGTTAACATAGCAACAGGTAACCAAAACATTTCACCATATCAGGAGGACTGGGCTGTGTACAGGTGGAACCATTTTAGAGTAGATTGTGACTTTCCATCTGCAGAAAGGCTGAAAAACAAAGATAGTGTAAATTATAGAATGAAGATTTTTGTTTCGTTGGCTCTAAGGGACAAACTTTCTTAGAGTAGAGAGGAGAGAGGCTGCAAGGAAGGATGAGAATGAATAAAGTGGGCTCAGGCTTGAGTCTTGAGTTACCACCAAGGGATATATACAAAGACTTATACTTGTAATTTAATGCCTGAAGTGGGGAGGTTGAGGCAGCTATATGTGTTATGGTGACAAAATTAACGTTTATAAAGCACTTGCTAGGTGTCAAACACTAGGCTGAATATTTTCAAGCCATGACCTCATTTAAACCTTACACCAATACCATGAAGTAGGCATTTAAAAACTTATTTAGATACCAAGACCATATGGTAATTCACAACTGTATATCTATCATCCAGCTCAAGAAATTAAACAGGAGAAATATAGTTAAAGGCCCCTGTGTACTTCTCTGTTTGGTGGACATTTTCTCTCCAGTTCTTCGCTATTGCGATGTTCTATTTGACAACTCTGTATATGTCTTCTTGTCAATCAAGAAGTGGGATTCCTCGATCATACAGTATGAACATCTGTTAGTAGAACTGTTAAAACTTTGTAATATATAAAATATCTCTGCTTTTTATTATGCTGTCTAGGTTTGTCATAGCTTTTCTTCCAAGGAGCAAGCGTCTTTTAATTTCATGGCTGCAGTCACCATCTGCAGTGATTTTGGAGCCCCCCCCCAAAATAAAGTCTCTCACCGTTTCCATTATTTCCCCATCTATTTGCCTTGAAGTGATGGGACCAGATGCCATGATCTTCATTTTTTGAATGTTGAGTTTTAAGCCAGCTTTTTCACTCTCCTTATTCACTTTCATCAAGAGGCTTTTTAGTTCCTTTTCACTTTCCACCATAAGGGTGGTGTCATCTGCATATCTGAGCATCTTGATATTTCTCCCTGCAATCTTGATTCCAGCTTGTGCTTCATCCAGCCTGGCATTTCTCATGTTGTAATCTGCATATAAGTTAAATAAGCAAGGTGACAATATACTGCCTTCATGTACTCCTTTCCCAATTTGGAGCCAGTCCGTTGTTCCATGTCTGGTTCTAACTGTTGCTTCTTGACCTGGATACAGATTTCTCAGGAGGCAGGTAAGGCAGTCTGATATTCCCATCTCTTTAAGAATTTTCCACAGTTTGTTGTGGTGCACACAGTCAAAGGCTTTACCATATTCAATGAAGCAGAAGTTATTCTGGAATTCTTAATTCTCTTGTTTTTTCTATGATCCGTCTAGTCAAAGCTATGGTTTTTCCAGTGGTCATGTATGGATGTGAGAGCTGGATCATGAAGAAAGCTGAGAGCCAAAAAATTGATGCTTTAGAACTGTGGTGTTGGAGAAGACTCTTGAGAGTCCCTTGGACAGAAACAAGATCAGACCAGTCCATCCTAAAGGAAATCAGTCCTGGATATTCATTGGAAGAAGTTATGGTAAAGCTGAAGCTCCAATACTTTGACCACCTGATGTGAAAAACTGACTCACTGGAAAAGCCCTGATGCTTGGAAAGATTGAAGGCAGGAGGAGAAGGGGATGACAGAGGATGAGATGGTTGGATGGCATCACCGACTCAATGGACATGAGTTTGAGCAAGCTCTGGGAGTTGGTCATGAACAGGGAAGCCTGACATGCTGCAGTCCATGGGGTAGCAAAGTCAGACACGACTGAGTGACTGAACTGAGCTGGATTTGTAATGTACGAAAGGATCTATTTCTCTATCTTCTTGAGATATTTTACATTGCTAGACTCTAATAGATTTTATGTTAATAATTTGCTCCTTTAAAAATATTTTTAATTTATTCTTATTTATTTGGCTGTGCTGGGTTCAATTTGCAACACAAGTGATCTTGGAGCTTTGTTGTGACATGTGAACTGTTAGTTGGCACATATGGAATCTAGTTCCCTGATCAAGGATTGAACCTGGACCCTCTGCATTCTGATTGCAGTGTCTTAGTCATTGGACCACCAGGGAAATCCCTAGACTCTAATATTTTTATCAGTTGGATTGTGTGTAATATTTTTTTCTTTTGTGGTCTGAATTTTTATTTCCATGGTAACTAGGGAGAGTTAACATTGTTTCATATATTTAGTCACCATTCAGGTTTTCTCTTCTGTGAACTGCTTCATCATATACTTGGCCGTTTCCCTTTTGGGTTATTAGTTTTCTTTTCATTGATTTTTAAGGTGCTCTTTATATATTGTAGACCCTAATCTTTGTTAGTCCTGTGTATTGGTACAAATAACATAAACACATTTGTTTATCCTATTTTACAGATGAGGAAATAGGGAAAGTGAGTTTGTCAATCTTAAATAGCTAGTGATTAGCAAAGTTTGGATCTATGTGTGAACATAAAATGCAGGGGCTGCATTCCATCCACCTACATTTAACCTTTATTAGTAAGAAGTCTTTGAAATATGTGTTTCTGAGATCATCAGAATTCCTCCTACTAAATGGGAAAGAGGAGCACAAACTCATATGTGTTTAATGAAGAGTCAAAAATGCTCCGGGGGAGGAGAAACTAAGAGGCCCTAGGACAATGAAGTGTGCGTTTGACTTGAGCCCGAATAAACTCGCCAAGTTTCTTGATTCACAGGGGGCACAGCTTTCTCATTTTCGTGCCAAAAGACCATCTCCTAGGATATGGAGACCATCTGTGTCAAGGAGCAAAGCCCTTAAAGATGATTTCAATGTAAAATGTGGCGTGACGGGGGCCATATTGTCTGACACTGTCCAACCCCTTTCGTATTTCAACAAGTTAAGCACAAAGGAAGTAAAAAACTGCCAGCAACAATGAACCAGAATTCCCAGACAGCTCCAGGGGAGAGGGAGAAGGCTTTGACAGAATTAAGACAAGTCAGCCTGGATGTGCACAAAGGTGTCTAAAATCACTAAGTATGGGGTTTGCAACAAGCAAAGAAAGATGGCCAGCTCAGTGAGACGCCACAGCCATGGGCCCCATGCTGGCCTAGCTCCTTGCCACCGAGGATCACAGTGGGAAGAAGAGACTCCTTTCCCCTCTCACACACAGGCTACCAGTCTGCACGGGCCCCTGTCCTGCAAACCTCCGCACTTGCCCAAATTAATTCTGCTCAGGTCTCATCCGTTTCCAGCAGTTGCTCAGCTGGACACAGTGATACCAAAATCTTTTCCCAGTTTTATTGAGAAATAATTGACATACATCACTGTATAAGTTTAAGGCATACAGCATCAAATTCTGGATAAACAAACCCTTGCTTTTCATGCTGAAATAGAGTTGAAAAGACCTGTCTGAGGCTTGCTTCAAAATAATCCAAGATTGAGGTGGAGAGAGTGAGGGAGGGTAGAGATGAAACAGGGTTGACTATGAGTTCATCATTGTTGCAGCGGAGAAGGTCATCTGGAAGTTCCCACTTTTTTTTTATATGTGGGAAATTTTCCATTAAAAAAGAAAAGAAGAAAACTCTTGTCAGCTCACTTGTCTTTATGTCAAGGACTTTCCTGACTGCTTCACACCCTTTCCTTTCTCCCCAAGGAGTATTGCCTCTCATTTTCTCCTTTGTTGGCTTTTCATTCAACAAGCAACTCCAGACATGGCTGTGGGGGTGGGGGTACACTGTACTGGGCACCCAGGGGCAGCAGATCGATAGGTTTTAGTTCTTAGTTCACACTCTCATGAGGAACACAGAAGGAGCTTAGAAAGTGTGGCCAGGCAAGCTGGGAGAAAGACTGGCACCAAAGGAGAGAGGGAAAACAGTTCTGGTTTGTGCCCTTTGGAACAGATTTCTGGAAGAAGTGGTATTTGAGCTGATACCCTAAAGGAAGAGTACCGTAGTGTCTGGTGTACATAGCCTGCCTCTGACAAGAGTTACCTGGGACAAATGAGCATACTGGCTAATTAAAGTATAGTCCATCTTCAATTGACACACATACATTTATCTGAGAGGCTGGGTTGGAACTTGAAATTCTTGTACTCCTTGGAATTCTGGGCTAAAACATGCCATGTGGGGAGATCCAGTCCCCTGGTCTACAGCCTCTTTTTTTCTTCCTACCCTGCATTCTAGCTCTCATCACAGGGGGCTTCCTACACATGCAAGTAGACATCTCAGCCCTCAAATCCAAAATTCATTAAAAAAAAAATCCCATGAACAGTCACCCCTTGACCACTCCTCAGACACAGGGGTGTCACAGTAGTAGCATCGTCATCTACTTTGTAGAGGGTGGACACAAGGAAGAGTCCCCCTCAGGCCCCAGAAGTGAGTTTGGAGTCACTGGGCAGGAAGATCTGGAGTCCTGGGACCCCTGTGTTTGCTCTAGAAGCAGCGTGGAGGGAGGCAGGGCACTGGATGGACACTTTCCCTGGGCCCCGAAATCCCTCACCTTGTGGGAGGACACAGCTAGAAGACCACCAGAGCATGGCAGTCTAAAGCACAAAACTGAGGAGGGGGCCCCTCTTGCACTTTCTGTGTGGTTTCAAGTAAATAACAACTTTTGCACCCCTTGGTTTTTTCATTTTCAGAATGGGGATGACAATAGGGCCTAACTTATTGGGTTAGATTGAGAATTACTTGAGATGACGCATGTCAAGCTTTTAGACTAGCACTTGGTGTATCGCAATTGCTCAATGAAAGAAAATTGAAAATCAAGCCAGCTTGATTTTCCTCCCTCTGAATTAACTGAACAGATTGGTTGCTTTTGGGGGCAGGGGTAAATAATGAGAAAGATGTTGAAACAATCTCAAAGAATCTTGTAAATACTTTGATGAGCACATCTTTCGTGTGTAAATAAGAGTCATTTGTCATAAAAGCATTAATCTTGTGTGTTCTGAGTTGAGGTCTACCACTAATGGAAAAAAGGGTCGGGTAAGGCCAGCCATGGAGAATCAAGACAGAAGAACCATCTCCCTTCTCATCGGGGAACATGAATACATTTCTTGCCACTTTCTACCTTTAGTGGCAGCAGTTTGCCTACAACTATTTCACATGAATAATGTGCTAATCACAATTAATTAGTGGCCATTTATCACAGGAGAATATACTGTGAGTGATCGGAAAGGTTACCACCTCAAGTCTGAGCTTGTAAAACAATGTTTCTATTCACACTCTTCTACAGTTAGCTGTGTAGGGGCAGTTAGCAGTGGGGCTGAGTGCAGGCTCTGAAGCCAGGTGTCCTGGGCTCATGCCCAAACTTTATCACTTACCAGGGATGTGACTATGGATAAGTGTCTCAGTGGTTTTATTTCTATAACAGGGGAATAATAATAGTAATAATGATAATAATACCTCCTTTATAGGGCTGTTGTGGGAATTAAGTTAATATATAAAGCATTTAACAGAACACAAAATATGTGCTGTGTGCTAAGTCGCTTGAGTTGTGTCTGACTCTTTGTGATCCCATGGACTGTAGCCCACCAGGCTCCTCTGTCCATGGGATTCTCCAGGCAAGAATACTGGAGTGGGTTGCCATGCCCTCCTCCAGGAGATCTTCCTGGCACAGATCAAACCCGCGTCTCTTACATCTCCTGCATTGGCAGGCGGGTTCTTTACCACTAGTGCCACCGAATGGACACAGAGTAAGTCCTATATAAATATGGTTTTCATATCAATAATGATTTTCCTATCACTAAATCCTGATAGAAATTTTTTTACCCCCACAGCCACCACCCACTAACACCTTATTCAGAATTACTGGGGCTTAACTATACTTAGAAAGTTCTATTGTTAATAATAATAGTGATAATAGTCATCATTTGTTGAATTTTTCTTATATGTGGGGTGCTGCTCCAAGTTTTTTACCAAAAGCATAGGCTCACTCATTCCTCACATCAGTCCTTGAGGAAGGTACTATCATCCACATTTGAGAGACGAGGAAACTGAAGAGCAAAGAGCGGAAGTGACTATATCAAGGTCACAGAGGTCATTGCTGATGAAGCCCAACTTCAAACCAGTGTCTGTTGAGTGCAAAACTGTGCCTGAACAGAAAGTTTACTATTCTTCTGGTGCGCACGATGGGGATTGAGATAAGTTGCTGAAAATAAACCAACCACTTCAGTTAGACTCACGGTGGTGCTTTCAAGAAAGGAGCTCAGAGAATGGGCTCCTTATACCTGCATATGAGACAGGAGATGGGGATGTAAGGAGGTGGCTTTTCCCACAGAACCCGGGCCAGGTACCAGGAAGTGAAGGTGGATCGTGCCATGTGCTGAGGACTTGTCTCAGTCCATTCGGGCTGCTATAACCACAACCTCATAGGCTGCGTGGCTTAAAAGACAGATTTTTCACAGTTCTGGAAGTTGGAAGTCTGAAATCAAGACACTGACACATCCAGTACCTGCTGAAGGACCACTTCCAGGTCCATGGATGGTTCTCTTCTTGCTATGTCCTCACATGGTGGAAAGGAGGAGAGAATTCTTTGGGGTCTCTTTTACAGAGGCGCTAATCCCATTCATGAGGGCTCAGCCTTCATGCCCTAATTACTGTCCAAAGGCCCCACCTCCAAATACCATCACCTTAAGGGTTAAGAATTCAACTTCTGAAGTTGAGAGACCACACACCTTCAGTGCATATAACAGGTTCCTTCCTGTTACAGTATGTGGCTGTGAGCTCCCAGTGATGACTGATGCATCAGGCCTAGGCTCTGATTCATGATCTCATTCTTTTTCAGTTATTTGGATATTTGGGAGCAAGAGGGATAATTTTATATGACAGATTGGCTGCCCAGCATGGGTCTTCTTCCCTGGACAGATTTTCACGTGTGTTTCCTTCTGTGGAAATGTACCCAATGGAGTCATTGGCAAGGGCCATGTTCAAAGCTGACTATGTCCCTTGTGGGCTTCCCAGGTGGCGCTGGTGGTAATGAATCCTCCTGCCAAAGCAGGAAACATAAGAGACACAAGTTCAATCCCTGGGTAAGGAAGATCCCCCGGAGAATGGCATGGCAACCGACTCTAGTATTCTTGCCTGGAGAATCCCATGGACAGAGGAGCCTGGCAGGCTACACTCTCTAGGGTCACAAAGAGTTGGACGTGACTGAAATGACTTAGTACGCACACATGCATGCCCCTTGTACCCAGCAGGGTTACTAGAAGTGGGTCCTTGTGGAAGAGTGGGATTGAATGCCAGGTGCTTAAGGGGAGTAGCCATCTGGGACTTTCTCCAGTGCAAACTGGTAATCTGTTTACCATCCAAGAGAAACATAGATGGCTTGGCTGGAGGAAAACTTGGAGGTCATTGAAATAAAACTCCATTTACACATGAAAAAACGGAGAAATGGAGGCCCCAAGAGGAGGAGTAACTCTTATAAGGTCACACAGCACGCTTCCCTTTTCTCCAGTTTCCCAGGGTGTATTTCTTCCTATTTGCATCTAGTGCAGGGTGCCCTGGCACAAACTCCTTCTGGCGTATTTATCAACCACACGAAGTCTACACAATGAGATATTTTCTTTCATTTAAAAGTAATGTTGACTTAACCAGTTGAAATTGAAGTCCCCCAAAGGATCATTTCCTCACTAGGATAATTTTGCTACAAGCTTTTTACTAATCCAATCACAAATTCAGTAATGTTATTTGGCAGCTTACTGAAGCCTTCAGGAGCCACAGGGCACTGAGTGCATTGTTTTTATGACCAAAGAAAAAGAGACAAACAACAGGTTAAATAAGCTTATTCATTCATCCAACAAACAGATGTGTATTGGAGCATCTACTGGGTTCAGGGCTCAGTACTAGGACTACTAGGGCTGCAGACATGAATCATTCATGGTGTGAACACTGACTGCCCATTTCTTTTAAGGACTTATAGCCTGGTAAGACAAAAAAAAACATACAAACCTGGACTTGCCTGATGCACCAGTGGTTAAGAATCTGCCTGCTAAAAGACAGCCTCTTCAATAAGTAGTGCTGGGAAAACTGGACAGCTACGTGCAAAAGAATGAAATTAGAACATGACCTTATACCATACACAAAGATAAACTCAAAATGGATTAAAGACCTAAGTGTAAGACCAGAAACTATAAAACTCTTAGTGGAAAACATAGGCAGAACACTCAATGACATAAATCAAAGCAAGATCTTTTTTGACCCACAGCCTAAGGTAATGGGAATAAAAACAAAAACAAACAAGTGGGACTTGCTGCTGCTGCTGCTAAGTCTCTTCAGTTGTGTCCGACTCTTTGCGACCCGATAGAGCCCACCAGGCTCCCCCAGTCCCTGGGATTCTCCAGGCAAGAACACTGGAGTAGGTTGCCATTTCAAGCTTTTGCACAGCAAAGGAAACTGCAAACAAGGTAAAAAGGCAACCCTCAGAATGGCAGAGAATAATAGTAAAGGAAATAACTGACAAATAATTAATTTCCAAAATGTACAAGCAGCTCATACAACTCAATACCAGAAAAGCAAACCACCCAATCAAAAAGTGGGAAAGGGACCTGAAGAGGCATTTCTCCAAAGAAGACATACAGATGAGTAACAAACACGTGAAAAGATGCTCAACATCACTCATTATTAGAGAAATGCAAATCAAAACTACAATGAGATACCACCTCACACTGGTCAGAATGGCCATCATCCAAAAGTCTACAAACAATAAATACTGGAGACGGTGTGGAGAAAAGGGAACCCTCTTGTATTGCTGGTGGGAATGTAAACTGATACAGCCATTATGAAAGATGGTATGGAAATTCCTTAAAAAGCTAGGAATAAAACCACCATATGACCCAGCAATCCCACTCCTAGGCATATACCCTGAGGAAGTCAAAATTGAAAAAGACACGTGTACCCCAATGTTCACTGCAGTTTTTAGAACATGGAAGCAACCTAGATGTCCATCCATCGATGAATGGATAAAGAAGTTGTGGTACATATACCCAATGGACTATTACTCAGCCATAAAAAGGAATGCATTTGAGTCAGTTCAAATGAGGTGGACGAACCTAGAGCCTATTATACAGAGTGAAGGAAGTCAGAAAAAGAAATATAAATATCATATACTGATGCATATATATGAATCAAGAAAGATGGCACCAATGAATTTATTTTCAGGGCAGCAATGGAGAAACAGACATAGAGAACACACCTATGGACATGGGGGAGGGGAGGAAGGAGAAGTGGAGATGTATGGACAGAGTAACTTGGAAATTTCCATACCATATGTAAAATAGATAGCCAATGGGAATTTGCTGTATGACTCAGGGAACTCAAACAGGGGCTCTGTGACAGGCTGAAGGGTGGGATGGGGAGGGAGATAGGAGGGAGGTTCGGGAGGGAGGAGACATGGGTGTACCTATGGCTGATTCTTGTTGATGTATGACAGAAAACCACAAAATTCTGTAAAGCAAATATCCTTCAATTTAAAAAATTTAAAAAAAAAAAGAATCTACCTGCCAATCCAAGAGACACAGGTTCCATTGCTGGTCCAGGAGGATTCCACATGCCTCATGGCAACTAAGCCCATGCACCACAGCTATGGAATCTATGCTCTAGAGCCCAGGAGCCACAACTACTGAAGTCCGTGTGCCCTAGAGCCTGTGCTCTGCAACCAGAGAAGCCACCACAGGTCCTACATTTCAGCCAAACCAAAGTCCCTTGAATATAACCTACACTTTTCTGTTTTCATGCCTTTTTTTTGCTTAGACTGCTTCTTCTCCTGGACACACACACACACCCTTTATCAGGGCTGCATGTGGAAATCTACCCATCCTACAAGGCTTGCCTCAGACATCACCTTGGCCAGGAAGGCTTTCCTGATGCCCCCAACAGATGATGATCTCTCCCTCCCCTGAATCTTGATGCAGTGCTCTTGGCATTTTGTTCCTGTCTACCTTCTTGCACCTTGTCCAAGTCATTTGGATACCTGCCCATGCAGTTCTGAAAGCAGAGCTTGGCCCTTCCTCTTTCCAGTCTCCTGAAAACAGTGCCTGCAGCAGGGGCTTGACGACTGCTTGATGAGCTGAATTTGGTGGAATAACTTCATTGTTCTGTTTATTTCTAATCATGTCCCTTATTCCCAGGCAGAATGAGATCTGATTTCAGGATCAAGCAGAAACTAAGTTGCTTTAAAATGTTGGGTATATCTTCTGCCATCAGTCTCCTGTTCCCCTTTTTCAAAGTGACTCATGGGTAGTATATTCAGAGATGTCATGGGACTCTATTAAATTTCACAAAATGAAGTATAACATTTTCAACTTGAGCTATGTTTCTTTTGAGAATCACAGAAATCATATTGAAAAAGACTTGAATTAGATAGCACCTTTGGTGATGGTCTTAAGATTGGAACCATGGAGAGGACGATACAGAGGAAAGGAGCTTTGATCTTAGACGAGGACACCTCCCTAAGCCTTTTTTCCTTGTTTGGTACTTCTCAAAATTTAATGGAAGTGCCCAACACAGTCTCTGGTACATAACTGCTCAAGAAGCGACTTCTCCTGTCCTTTCCTTCACAAAGACGAACGGTCTCCAAATAAATATTTAAATGGAGGAGCAAACACATTCATTTCCTAAGTGAATCCTGCCTCCTGTAAAGGAAGACAGCATGCATTTCTGAATGTGTAAATTTTGCCTTGTATTCTAGCCGCCTTGCTACTCAGTCTGGCCTCTGAATCAGCAGCATCAGCATCACCTGGGAGCTTATAAGAAATTTCAGTTTCAGACCCCATCCCAGACCCACAGAATCAGGATACATATTTTAACAAGATCCCCACGTGAGTCACATGCACATTCAACTTAGAGAAGCAGAGCTGTAGGTACCGCCTTTCAGAAAAAAATCAGAAAGCCATCCCAACAGGTTATAATCTGGTTTGTCTGACGGGTACATATTTTTTAAAAACTTTTTTATCAACGTCAAGTTGATTTACAACATTGTGTTAGCTTTGGGTATACAGCAAAGTGGTTCAGTTGCACACATATATATTCTTTTTCAGATTCTATTCCTTAATAGGCTATTATATTAAATATAGTTTCCTGTGCTATATAGTAGGTCCTTGTTTATCTATTTTATATATAATAGTGTGTATCTGTTCATTCCAAAGTTCTAATTTATCATTCCTCCCCTGCCTTTCCCCTTTGGTAACCATAAGTTTTTTTTTTCTGTGTCTATGAGTCTATTTCTGTTTTGTAAATAAGTTCATTTGTGTTATATTTTAGATTCTACATATAAGTGATACTATATAATATGTCTTTATTTGACTTCACTTAATATGGTGATCTCCAACCTTATTGCTAAAACTCTTAGAAAAGAAGATAGGAAAAACATTTCTGACATAAATCATAGCAATATTTTCGTAGGTCAATCTCCCAAGACAAAGGAAATAAAAGCAAAAATAAGCAAATGGTACCTAATCAAACTTATAAGCTTTTGCACAGCAAAGGAAACCATAAACAAAATGAAAAGACAACCTATAGTCCGTTAGAAAATATTTGCAAATGGTTAAGGTACACGTTAACTAACAGAGCTCAACATCACACCTGCGATTATGACATTCATGACAACTACCTTGTTTTGTGAATTTCACAAAAGAAAATGGCAAATAAAAATCCAACTTTGAAAAGTTCTCAATAGGACATGCATACTTTTTTTCTCTTAAATATCACTTGGGCGTTAACCTAAATGTTGACATAAGAAGGGCAGTCTGCATGCCAAAGAGGTTATTCTTCAAACATCCATTCTCATCTGTTTCTTTCAACCACGCAGAGTTAAATTGTCTTAAATGCATTCATTTGGTTTGTAAAGTTCATGGGTATGTTATTTTACATAAACTCCAAGATTATGAGGCTGGTGACTCTCAGCACATACTTTTCTAGCCCAAGATGGGAACGTAATAGTTCACCTGCTGGGACTAATTTCCAAAGAGGTAGAAGTGCCTGGCAACGCATCTTTTAGCCAAGCAAATTGGATAGCTTCCGTTTTTTAAAAGGGCATTTTTATGGACTAAAATTTTTTCTTTGCCTCTCAACATATTGGGCTACTTTCAGTCAAAACCAAGGCTTTATTGTTAAGGAAAAGCTTTTTTGTGTGTGGTCACATTGGCAGGCTTACAAGATAGCTTTCACTTACTCTTATTTTAATCTACTTTATTACTTAACTCTGTCCGTTTCTCAATTCTGAGTGGTATAAAATGAAAAGTAATGGGAGAAATTCAGATAAGTGTGATTTTCAAAAATGGGACTTTTCCGGTGATTAAGCTTAGTAATGAATTGTCTTTACATATATATATATATACACACACATATTTGTCAACCAGAAAACTTGGCAGAATAAGGTGTTGACAGACACAGTAGCCTTTCCCTTCTCCAGCAGATCTTCTCAACCCAGGAATCAAACCGGGGTCTCCTGGATTGCAGGCAGATTCTTTACCAACTGAGCTATCAGGGAAGCCCATACACACACACACACACACACACACACACACACACACACACACACACACACACACACACATTTGTCAACCAAAAACCTTGGCAGAATAAGGTGTTGACAGACACAGTAAGCAACCAATGAGACATTTAGGAAATAGTTGCAGCTGTACTTCAAGGTTTTCTTTGTTTGTTTTAAATATTCACTTATTTATTTGGCTGCGCTGGGTCTTAGTTGTGGCACCCAGGATCTCCGATCCATCTTTGTTGTGGTTTGAGGGCTCTAGTTCCCTGATCAGAGATGAAACCTAGGCCCCCAGCATGGGGAGTGCAGAGTCTTAACCACTGGGCCACCAGGGAAGTCCTTCAAGGTGTAACTATCATCTTAAAGCTGCTGATTCCAAACATTACTCAAGTAGCTCCCTGATTCCTTATAGAAATGAATCCTGAAAATATATGCAAGAACCCAATATATAAGTCAAACAGTAGACTCTCATGTTATCGGCAACATGAGAGGGAGTTGATTCCCAGAGAGCTGAAACATAGTATAAAAATCTCCAAGTATCCTTTATTTTCTAGTAACATTTTTCAGAAATAGACATTCATAGTTTCATTTATGTTCCAGAATTGTAAATTGAGGACATAATTGCCCTAAGTCCAATGAGAATCCAATTAAAGCTAAATATTTACCATGTTACAATATATCCAATGATTTCCATCTGTCTCAAATAAGTTTGAGATATTTCTTGTCATTAGTATTATTCATTTTGCTTTTCTAAATTTCCATTTATTCTTATAATGAAAAATGTAATACAGCGTCCTAAAATGTCCTTAGTAGACAGTGCTGACATAGAGGCCAAGCTCTTTGAAACCATTGTCCAGGTTAGCACGTAGTAAGCATTCAATAAAATGTCTGATAAATTGAAGAGACTGATGGTGGTTTAGTTGCTAAGTCGTGTCTGACTCTTTCGACCCCATGGACTGTAGCCTGCCAGGCTCCTCTGTCCATGAGATTCTCTAGGCAAGAATACTGGAGTGGATTGCCATAAATTACTTTATCTTCAAGTATTTGAACCATATTACCAGACAGACAAATCTCATACATATAAAACAATGAGACACTGATAGGATTAGTTTGCTATACCAGAGAGAAGAGAGATCAATGCCAAATCAGTCTCCACACATCAAATTTAGCTTTATAGCTCCCCAAAGTATGGTAGCCTACACTGTAGCCACTGTATTCCACTGTTCTATGGAATAACATTCCTGCAGTATGCCTAGGATATGTAGCTATGAGTCGAAACCCATCACAGCAAAGAGAATTAAAGTGGCATTATCATTCTATAGCTAAAAAGACTTTCAATCAAGAAGAATCTATTTTTTCCTGCCAATTTCCAACCATATTCATTTCAGAATTCTATTATGGCAATGTAAAACTAACCCAATGAGGCATCTTTGTTTTGGTTCTACTGGGATTTGCTTCCAAAATTGGTATCTGCAAGCCCAGCCTAGTCCTAGTAAAGTGTCTAATGCTGAAAGGTGATCAAGGGTCAGGTATCTTGATGGATTTTAGTACACTTGGATCAACTTGAAGCTGGCTGAGTGCCTACTCGCATTTTCTTCTGAAAGTGACATGGGACGTTGCCTTTTCCTTTCTGTGCATAAATCATGATTGTGCAACCATACTTGTCCTGACTCTCAGCAGATAATTTTGATTTTAGGGTTTGACAACCCTGGCAGGGTCTCATAGGACTAGAGGATTGAATAGGTACAGGGCTACATGTAAAAGATGAGGGCAATCTGAGTTTTTCCCTGGCCTAGAGGCAGAGCAAACCAAACAGATCAGTTCAAATTAGGGGCTAACTGGAAGCTGCCGTCCCTGGTATGCAGCTCAAGCTAGACTTGTGTTGTTCAATACAGCACCCTGCAGCCATGTATAATGTGGCTAGTTGAATTGAGATGTGCTGTTTAAGGGTAAAACATCCTGTACACCCATGACTGATTCATGTCAATGTTTGGCAAAAACCACTAAAATATTGTAAAGTAATTAGCCTCCAATTAAAATAAATAAATTTTTTAAAAAGGGTAAAATATATCCCCAATTTTAAGAGTTGGTATTAAAAATGTAAATAATAATTTCATATGGATTTTATGTTGAACTTATACTTTTTTGGATATATTTTACTTTTGGATGTATTTTATATTTATTTTTTATAAATAAAATATAGTATTAAAATTAATTTCAGCTGTTTCTTTCCATTTTTAAAAATGGGGCTACTGGGAAAATTAAAAATTATGCATATGTCTTGCCTCATATTACCATGGTCAGTGGCAGATCTAGAATTTTGCAAGGCAGAGGCATAAAGTGAACCTCGGAACTCAAGTTACCTTTCCACGGTCAAATAGCTCAACCTTCATTTCCTATTCCATTTGTTTCTGGTAACAGGGACCTGCATGAATGGCTGTTGTCGTTGAATTTGTGATCCGTGAGAAGCCACTGTGTCCACTCTTGTTCCAGGCACTGAGGCTTGGGTGACTGGGAGATATATTATCCACTCGCTGTTGCTGGGGGAAAACGCTATGTTGCCAAATGCTGCTCTCAGGAGGTGGGAAAAAAAAAAAAAAAAACAACCTTTGCGTTCATCTTCAGATGCCCAAATAAATCTAGTCTCCCCTCCTCCCACTGCAACAAAAATATTACAATAATAAAGCATTTGTGTCAACCAAAAAGTATCCCAAAGTCTTTAGCGCCTGTAGGGAGACCTGCTGCCAATAAGGCATTAAATCTGAGGGAAACATTTCTGCAATTACTGATCAAATACAATACAGCTGAATTTCACCTCCAGCATATCATTTTGATAATGGGTATGGAAATTATCCATTCAATAGCTATTCAAAAATAACTCAGGAAGATTGGTTACTAGATACTTCACAGACCTTCGGAATAATCCTTTCTAATCAGGCTGGTGAGAATTCAATAGGCAACATTGGCCCTGGACAAAATAACCTTTTGGGGGTTTGGGGGCTCTGGGATTGCTCCTTCTCTCATTTGCTGTCCAGGAGGTGAAATCACAAACAGGCAAAAAGGCAGGGACTGTTTCCCTGTGGGCCGAGCTGCTGCCCAGTACCCACCAAAGCTCCGGGCAGACAGCTGTGCCTGCAAGTTAAGTGAGGCGCCTTAGTACTTATCAATCAGGAATCAGCAGGGCTTCTAGAGTTGTCCTCATTAAATTTAAAGTATATTCTTTCCCCAGCAGCAAACGTCTCCATTGCCATCCATTTCTGCACAGCCAATTTTAGGCAATCAAAGAGTGTTGGCTTCATCACTGTCTCCGAACAGATTTCCAGCTTGACACAGTTCTTCCTAGCTTCCCTGATCTCTGACAACCAGTAGCTACCTCTCTCTGGTTGCCACCAACACATCCCTGTCTCTGAGGCTTTTCTGATCCTTTTATCTTCATATCACCTTTCTCAGGTCAGGGTGTTTTTGTCCATAAAATATACCACTCCTACCTGTTCTGGCAGAAATGCTTCTTCATTCTTATTCATTGCTGGGTCTCCTTATCTCAGTTCTCTGCACACAGTAGATGCTTAATGTTTGATGTCCACTTGCTTACTTCCTCAAGAAGTTGAAAAGAACAGTTACTTACTGAGATCAGGGAATATTGCTCTATACCTGATTAGCTGTGTGACAGCGGGGCAAGTCACTTAACCAATCTATGCCTCAGTTTCCTTTACGGTAACTTGGGGAAAATTATCACTCCCTCCTTATAGGATTATTTTGAGATTCAAATTAAAGACTTAGAAAATGTAAAGTGCTATAGACGTTTGTTGCTTCATCAGCCGAGTATTTAAAGAACCCCTATTTTGTTCAAGGCCAAAGGTGAGGAACCAGGCTTTTAGTGGTAAATAAGGTCCATTTCTCATCTTCAAGGAGCTCACAGCCTAGATTATTTACCACTGGGTTCCCAGGTGGCGCAGTGGTAAAGAATCTGCCGGCCAATGCAGGAGACCCAACAGATCCGGGTTCAATTCCTGGGTTGGGAAGATCCCCCGGAGGAGGAAATGGCAACCCACTCTTCAGTAATCTTGCCTGGAAAATTCTATGGACTGAGGAGCGTGGCGGGCTACAGTCCATGGGATCACAGAGTCGGACTCGACTGAGCACACACACACACATATTTTGTTCAAGGCCAAAGGAGAGAAACCAGGCTTATCATGTCAAACAAGGTCCATTTCTCATCCTCAAGGATCTCACAGCCTAGAATGGGGCACAAACATGCTGCTGCCTAATAGGTGGCAAAAAGAAAAGCCGTGGATAGTACTTAAACAGACATTGTGATGCTGAGAAGCAGAGGGGTTCAAGCTGATCTCAGGCTTGCACAGCCTAAGGGAGGAGGGAGGAAGATTTCAAAAAGGAGATGGCATTTCTTTCTTTTTTTTTTTTTTGCTGTTCTGCTATTTTATTTTATTTTATTACTTTACAATACTGTATTGGTTTTGCCATACATTAACATGAATCCGCCACAGGTGTACATGAGTTCCAAATCCTGAACCCCCCTCCCACCTCCCACCCCGTATCATCTCTCTGGGTCATTCCCGTGCACCAGCCCCAAGCATCCTGTATCCTGTATTGAACATAAACTGGCGATTTGTTTCTTACATGATAGTATACATGTTTCAGTGCCATTCTCCCAAATCATCTCACCCTCTCCCTCTCCCACAGAGTCCAAAAGTCCGTTCTATACATCTGTGTCTCTTTTGCTGTCTCACATACAGGGTCATCATTACCAAGGAGATGGCATTTTTATTGCACCAGGAGGACGATCTGGGTTTTGGTAAGGCCAAGGAGGAGGAAATAAAAGGCAGAGTGAGAGTGTTGAAAGGCAAGAGACGGGTTGGGGACATATTGGAGCACTTAGTGTGGCTGGAGATGAGGTTTTAGAGAGGACCACAGGGGAAGAAATGGCTCTGGCTGAGCTGGTGAGCTGAAATGAGGTTGTGGTGGGCTTGGACTGCATGCTGAAGACTGTGAATTCCAGTTCTGTAGTTAGTTCATCGCAGACTGAAGAAAGGTTTTGGAACTTTTTTAAAAAATTTATATTTAGGCTGTCCTGGGTCTTCATTGCAACACAGGGGCTTCTCTAGTTGTTGCAGGTGGGATCTAGTTCCCTGACAGGGGATCAAACCCAGGCCTCCTACACTGGGAGCATGGAGTCTTAGCCACTGGACCACTAGGGAAGTGCTGGAGCAGCTTTGCAGTAGGCAAAGCTCACTCTAGAAATTAACTGGAGAATGGAAGGAAGATGTGCAGGACTAGAAGTAGAAAGAACAGGTAGGAGAGTCATGGAATACAAATCGTCTCAACCAGACTCCCTAGCCTGGAGAGAGGCTCTGTTAGTAGTGGCCTCGCCTCTGTGGCCAAATGTTTGGGAAATGCTGCTTATTGCAGGCTCCTCTTGAATATTCATAAAACATATTAGCATATATTTCTAGTGTCGAAGTCTACTTTATTTCGCATTTTGTAGACTATTTGTTTATTGCTATGGCGGGTCTTTGTTGCTGCATGTGGGCTTTCTTGAGTTGTGGTGCGGTGGCTTCTCTTGTGGAGCACAGGCTTTAGGTGCACAGCCTTCAGTAGTTGCAGTACCCAGGGTCGGTGGTTGTGGCACATGGGCTTTATTATTCCACAGCAGGTGGGATCTTCCCGGACCAGGGATCAAACCAGTGTCCCTTGCATTGCAAGGCAGATTCTTAACCACCGGACTACTAGGGAAGCCCTAGCATTTTGTAAACGTAATTGAGTATAAATTCTTTTCCCCACAGAAGACCCAGTTAAATGAGTGTTTATCTCTGTCAAGGTGGCAAAACACAATGAAAGACCTCGAAACTGTTACAGGTTGGAGAAGACCCAGGAACTTGATGAATCAAGGCAGTGTGGTATTCTGGATCGGAGCCTGAAACAGAAAAAGGCCATTTAGTGGAAAAACTGGGGAAATCTGAGTAAACTCTGGAGTTTCATTAATAGTATTATACTAATATTTCTGTCTTCGTTTTGACACATTGACCGTGGTTATGTAAGATGCTCACCTCCGGGGAAGCTGAGGGAACAATATACGGAAGCTCTTTGTACTCTTTGCAATTCTTCTGCAAATCTAAAATTAATTCAGACTAAAAAGGCTTGCAAATATTCATGTTCATCAAAACAGACTCTGGGAAATTAGGCAGTAAACTGACTTTAAGCACAATCCAGATTTAATATTTCATTTTCTTATCATTTAGAAGTAAACATTACCTTTTATTTTCACTAGACAAAGGAAACTTTCACTCAAAATTTTACCACTCATATATGTAAAACATGTAGCTCATGATTGGAGTTCAAGAAATCCTAGTCCCCTTTTCCATGTCTTTCTTTGATTTCAAAAACATTGCCGAGTAGTTAGTTAGAAACACTGTTTATTGGACCCAAAAAGTTAGTCTTAAAATTTGGAGAGCTATGTGACAGCTTGTTCCTTTTCTGCAGCAGACAGAGGAGATGGAAAAAGGCATTTAACACTCAGTTATCAAGTCTCCCTGGAGCACACAGCACAGATACTCTGCAACTTCCCAAATTCTGGTTTTCACTGTGTTAAATAATAGATGGGAAAGCCTAAGATAGTGTTATATTTCTAAGCACCTAAAATGACCTTAAAAACTGGCAGAGTGTGGGACTTCCTTGGTGGCTCAGTGGATAGGAATCTGCCTGCCAATGCAGGAGACCTGGGTTCGATCCGTGGTCCAAGAGGATCCCACAGGCCATGGGGCAACTAGGCCCGTGTGCCATGACTGCTAAGCCCGAGCTCTAGAGCCCACACAGTGCAACTACTAAAGCCTGTGTGTTCTAGAACCCCTGCTCCACCAGAAGAGAAGCCACCACAGTGAGAAGCTTGTGCAGCACAACTAGAGAGTCACCCCCATTTGCTGCAACTAGAGAAAAGTCTGAGCAGCAACGAAGACCCAGCACAGCCAATACAAAAATAAAATTCAAAAAATACTAGTACAAAAATTGGCAGAATGTGAAATAAGTGATGTAACTAATATCGTGATCAACATAAATTAAGTTTTAAAGGAAATTTGTAACATAAAATGTACAAGTGGTACTTTTGTGGATCGGACATCCTCTACCCCCAACACACAGACAGTATGTCTATGCTGGCACTCCTCTCCTTCCTAGCCATCTATGGACTTAAGGACTAGCTCACGGTGATGGTAGGTGAACACTGATGGGCTAAAGGCAAATCGAGTGTGCTTTGGCCACCTGATGGGAAAACCCAACTCATTGGAAAAGACCCTGATGGTGAGAAAGATTGAAGGCAGGAGGAGAAGGGGACAACAGAGGATGAGGTGGTTGGATGGCATCACCAATGCAATGGACATGAGTTTGAGTAAGCTCTGGCAGTTGGTGATGGACAGGGAAGCTACAGTCCATGCTGCAGTCCATGGGGTCACAAAGAGTCAGACACAACTGAGTGACTGAACTGAACTGAACTCAGCAGAGGTGTGAGGCTGCCTGGGGAACACGGCACCCTGCTCAGTTGCCCTCCTTAGCACACTATTCCTGAGATGTGCACTTCAGAAGGTGTCTGCAGTCCCTCCAGTAGCGTCTCTGACAGTATCTTTGACTGACTGACTCTCTGTTTTAATCTGTGTTGAGGGAAAACAATGTCCTGACCTCTGATGGTTCATGAAACTTAAATGATTCTGTCCAAACTGTATGGGGGGAGGGAGGGGAAACAGGGGTGATACTCCTGTTCCTCAAAAAGTCTGGGCTTCCAGGCTCTCAACTGTCAGTATTTATACCCCCAGTCTGAATGAGGGAGGCCTGTGCTGTGCTGTGCTTAGTCGCTCAGTCATGTCTGACTCTTTGTGACCCCAAGGACTGCAGCCTGCCAGGCTCCTCTGTCCATGGGGATTCTCCAGGCAAGAATATTGGAGTGGGTTGCCAAGCCCTCCTCCAGGGGATCTTCCCAATCCAGTGATCAAACTCTCTCAGAGTCTTTACCATCTGAGCCACCAGGGAAGCCCTATTTCATTGAATTCTCCTATACTCCTGAGGTTTCCTGGTGGCTCAGACTGTAAAGAATCTGCCTGCCAAGCAGGAAACCAGGGTTCAATCCCTGGGTTGGGAAGATCTCCTGGAGGAGGGCATGGCAACCCACTCCAATATTCTTGCCTGGAGAATCCCATAGACAGAGGAGCCTGGCAGGCTACATACAGCCCATGGGCTCGCAAAGAGTCGGACACGACTGAGCGACTTCACTTTCTTTCTTTTATATTCCTGCTGCTGCTGCTAAGTCGCTTCAGTCGTGTCCGACTCTGACCCCATAGACAGCAGCCCACTAGGCTCTCCCATCCCTGGGATTCTCCAGGCAAGAACACTGGAGTGGGTTGCCATTTCCTTCTCCAATGCATGACAGTGAAAAGTGAAAGTGAAGCCGCTCAATCGTGTCCAACTCTTAGCGACCCCATGGACTGCAGCCCACCAGGCTCCTCCATCCATGGGAGTTTCCAGGCAAGAGTACTGGAGTGGGGTGCCATTGCCTTCTCTGTTATACTCCTGAGCGGACCTCAATTATAGCCCAGTGTCAGGTCAAGTGAGGCGGATATTATGTACCCAAGCTGGACCTAGAGCCGTCAGGGAAAAGATAGGGTGGAAAACTGCTCCTGGAGATGGGAGACAGTCAGGGGAGATACCCTGGACAGTCTGGGTTCAGGTCCAAAATGAACTCAGGCCAAAGCCCAAGACCCCAGTCATCTCAAACAAGTGTCAGTGGAGATGCAGAGATATTGCACCCCTCCCTTTGGAAGGAACAGGACTTTTCTTAATGATGTTCAAGATATAAATGGCTTTATTTTGCTCTATGCTGTTAGGTCCCCTGAGGAGGCAGAAGTAGGATCTAGAGGAAGCTAGAAGGATAGAGATTTCAGACCAAAATAAGAAAGAAATTGTAAATAGAAGGAGTTTGCTAAAGATAAGTATGGTGGCCTTAGGGCACAGTGAGCTTTCTCTGGGAGTGTTCAAAGCAGAAGCTGCAAAGCTATTTGGCAGGAAAGTTGTGGAGAGGAATCAAACATAGTCAAGAATGGGGAAGCTCAAAGTACTCTCCTTACAGCAAAGATCCACGTACTTGACCTTGGCAAACAAGGACTCCAGTGAACACACACACACACACACACAAAACACAGAATCCACCAAACACACACAGACACGCTCACCTGGTGGGGGACACTTAAACTAACAATTCCAACTTAGCTTTCTATGAGGACCCTGAGCTGAGGGGAGAAGGGGGTGTGTGTGTGTGTTTGTACGTGTATATGTTTGTGTGTGTGTGTGTGTGTGTGTGTGTGTATGTTGGGTAGCAGGAGTCATCTAATGGAAGGGAGCAGAGAAATTCTATTATGGAAAATCAACAATTGTTTAGAGAAGACAATCCTAGATCCTTAGGGTTTACTTTAAAAGTCTAAACTATTCTAGTAATGATCACTTAACTCTTCCTTAATGCAGTTCCAAACTCTTATTTGACTGAAAAATAAGGGAGATGAATATTTCCAGCTGATAATAACTATAAAAATAGCTAGTATTTCAGTGTTCACTATGTTCCAGGCTAAGAACTTTACCTGTATTTAATAATTCAATCCTCATCACAGCCCTTTGAGGGAGGCACTGTGGTTACTCCCATTTTACAGATGAATAAATTGAAGCTGAATGAAGTCTAAGGATTTGTCAAGACCCCACAACTACAGATGCAGTCCTCCTGCAAAACCTGTACTATTAAAACTACTGGGCAATATCACCAACTTTCTTCTCCAACCAGGATTATTTGGGCCTACCTATTTGAGGGTCCCCAGTTTCAGGGGAGAAGAAAAAGAATTGTGGCCCAGGAGGCCAAGACCTCTCCCTGAAGCTCACTTGGCATGGCTCCTCCCCTGTCAGGCCCTTGGGTCCAGCATATAGTGACAGTCTCACTGGGAACAGTATGGATGTCCTTTGCCCTAGAGTAGCCAAGGGACAGAAGTGGGGGAGATGGTTTGATTTTCCTCCTTCTTATTTTTCATCTGGAAAATGAAGATGAAAACCAGATCTTTTCAGTTAGCAGTCTTATGCTTCCATTAGGTAGGTAGAATAGGGAAAAGGAGTCCAAAATGGCGGTGGCTAAAAGACAAGGAAGGGAAAAGCCCGCGAAAATAGAACAAAAGAAGGTCCAAGGACCGGAGTGAGGACTTCAGGTAGAACAAACAGCACTCCTGGCTAAGCCCAATTTGCATAGGGCAGGCCCGGGGGAGGAAAAAACATGTAAAAGGAGGAGCCAAAGTGCTTTCTCTCTCTCTTTCTCTCCGCGGTGCGTGTGCTCTCTCTCTCTCTCTTTCTCTCTCCCTCTCCCTCCCCCACACGCTCCTCCACTCTCTTCTCTTTGTGTCTTTGGGTTGGCATGCCCTCATGCTTCAAGGAGGGATTCTCCTGCTATCTTCTAAATAAAATAGAGCTGTAACACTGATTTGCCTAAGAGCTATAACACGGTTTGTCCAAGACCCGAGAGCTGTGACGCACCGAGGGCTTTAATGTCCTTCACTCCAAATCTTTGTTGTGACGAGACAAAGAACCAAGGAACATACACTCGTGTGACACTTCTTTAGGTCCCCTGTCTTGAAAACATTTCTGTCAAGGTCACGATCAAATCAAGGTGTTCATGGATCTTCCTGGAGCCTCCATTCCTAAAACTTCTATCAACTAAAGACCAATGATAGCTTCAGACACTCCCAGTTGACAGAGAATAGCATTCAACAGTGTAGAACAGATGTTTTGTGTCTGAATACCAGCAAACCTAAGCACATAAACAGAAAATGTAGGCGGTCATATATAAAAGCTGGCTTGTAGTTTCCCTGGGCTGGTCTCTAAAAGCAGAGTGCTCTCAGAGCCTGCATGTATCATAGTATCCACTGTTCATTATTGGCTGACTCTGCCATAAAGGAAAGATTAATTAATGACTTCTACAGTTCAATGTATAACTATCCTTCAAACATATTCACTCATCCTTTACTACATTTTCTTTGTTGCTTTCCAATAGAAGCGACAACAGAGTATATATTCCTGTAGAACAATAGATTATTATCCTAATTATAGTTGCCTGGTGTTTTCTACACTTTTACCATTTTATTAAAAACAATTATCTGAGAAGAACCAATCTTTTGTAATACCTACCCTATTGTTCTCATTTCTCTCAGATTCTGATGAGGTCTTTTCAAAGGGTATTTTATTCATAATTATAGACTATAGGGCAATTGCTCAGAAACTGAGTCCAGGAGATACTTTGTTGAGATTAATTTTTCTTTCACTTCTTCATCCAATTATATCTTTAGGCTGTTTTTTCTTTTATACTGGCCACTTTATAAACCTATGTCTTTTCTGTAAGCCAAATATAGTATCTATTAGGAATGATCAACATTAAAGCCTGTTTTTAAAGAAAGAATATTTTAGGAAAGTAAACTATATAGTAAGTATGATGCCGAAAGCTCAGTTTTCTGTACACTGGGCAGAATCGAATGTCGGAGACAGAGTAGAAAAGGGTAGCTTTATTGCTTTGCCAGGCAAAGGGGAAACACAGCAGGCTCCTGCCTCGAAAAACTATGTGTCCCCACTTGGAGAGGATAGTGAGAAGCTTTATAGTAATGAACCAAAGAGGGCAAAATCAGCTCGTGGACATTCTTATGGGTTGGTGGTGATGTAAGTAGGAGCCAGCATCATCAACCTTCAGGTTTCAACTGGTCTGGGGTCTACATGCTTGTGGGCAGCATACCATTGTTAACTTTTCCCACCTGGAGGTGCTTCAGGGAGGAAGCCAATTTGGACTCCATGTTGGAAACTGTTTCTTTGACTTGCTTTTCATTGCTTTTGTTATTATAAACATACAGAAAGGTTTGCCTCAGAGAATCCTGTCCCTTGGCCTGGCTGTTAAACCAAAGTGCCTTTGTTCAGAACCCTGTCCACCTGTGGATGGCAGCAAGGAAGAAATTAACACATCCTCTGCCTGAGGCTTGCCATTCTAGGAGATGTTTGCAAGAGGAATGGCCTTTTTACTTTGCTTCTTCACCTCCCCTCATCTCTGATCTAGAAAAGAACCTGGCATCCAGACCCCAGGAAGATGGTTATTTTGAGGCGCTAGCCTGCCATCTCTTTGGTCTGCTGGCCCCCCAATTAAAGTTTCTTCCTTGCCTCAACACCTTGTCTCTCGGATTCATTGTCCTGTCCTGCGGCGAGCAGAGCAAGCTTGGACTTGGTAACAGGGGATTTCAGTATCTGCGAAACACCTCAAAGATATTGTGTGTGTTATTGATGGGGAAATAGGGCCTTGCCCTAAAGGCTGCGCTATTGTTTATCTTGACTGTTTCTCCCTATAATTGCTTGAACTTGCCCATTGGGGAACACAGGGAAGGACATGGAGGCTGAATGCAGCCTATTTGCTGCAATCAAGGAGATGGGGGACACAGAAAGGATTTGCAGCCAGGAGTCCCATGGGGCCCTACTTGGTATCACCTGGGACTGAAATTGTCCAGGGATGTGTTGCCCACAGTGACAGGTGACAGGGTCCTTTGACTCCTTCTGCTCCTGGTTTGCTTGCAGTAGACACTTGGCATTCAGTCTAGATGGAATAGTCTCTGTTCTGAGGGCTTCCCTGGTGGCTCAGACAATAAAGCATCTGCCTGAAATGTGGGAGAACCGGGCTTGATCCCTGGTACGGGAAGATTCCTTGGAGAAGGGAATGGCAACCCACTCCAGTACGCTTGCCTGGAAAATTCCATGGACAGAGGAGCCTGATAGGCTATAGTCCATGGGGTTGCAAAGAGTCAGACACGACTGAGTGACTTCACTTTCGCTTTCTGTTCTAAGAACACTGAGATCCTGGAGGAGGTAGGCTTTTTCCTTTTGGAGACAGATGGAAATTGCCAAAAAGAGGATGGGTGAGTACTTGACCTAGGATTCTCTGGGGGGCATCGGGCTATAAGGAAACGGAAGCTTTGAGTCCTGATTGGTGAGGCCTAGGGTTTATATTTTCCACGAGCCTCTCTTTTGTTAGCTAGGTCTCAAATCAGGATTTACATCTACCTGTTCAGTAGGCTTCTAGGAATTGGCAAGGAACTGAGTTACTATCTGTGGTGTTGTCTCTTAGCAAGAAGCTCTTCAAGTCTGAGTCAATTTTCCTGGAAACTTTCAAATCCAGCCTTATTACAATCCAGATTCCCAGCCCTAGAATTTTGGAATCAGAGTCTCTAAGGTAGGACTCCTGTATTTGCAACTGTAAGGATTGCCTCAGGTGATTTGAAGCACTTTTAAATTTGAGTAAGAGCTCTCTTAAACCTCTTCTTAATCTTTCACATAGTGCAAGAGTCACCTTGGAATCTAGTTAAAATGCAAATTCTGATTCTGTAGGTCTGGGGTGGGGACAGTGAGTCTTTACTTCGAAACAAACTGCTTGTCTGAGGACCACACTTTGAGTAGCAATGTCCTAAGTCATACTCTCCTGCTGACTAGTTGAGAGTGCTTTTATCTTGGAGTGTGGAGTACACAAGGGACCAGAGAACGCACAGAAGTAGTGATGTTTCAATTACGCTTGAGGTTGAGTAGAGTCGGGGCTTCCCTGCTGGCTCGGTGATAAAGAATCTGCCTGCAATGCAGGAGACGTGGGTTCCATCCGTGGTTCGGGAAGATCCCCTGGAAAAGGGAATGGCTACCCACTCCAGTATTCTTGCCTGGAGAATCCCACGGACAGAAGAGCCTGGCGGGCTACAGTCCATGGGGTCGCAAAGAGTCTGACATGACTGAGCAACAAAACAGCAGCTGAGTAGAGTGGAGAGATGGTGTTAGGGGAAGCACACTGATTGAAACCGCCCACCCTGGCCAGGCACCATAGTAACCATCTGCATGAGTTGTTTTATGACAGGAGATCCTGATAAGGAATACGGAACTAATAAGCCGCCACCAACCGGAAGAGTTCGGGAAAGGTCTAAAGGAGACACCGCGTGTCCGTCCACTTCCACTCCTCGGACAATTCATTTCCAAGCATTAGACAAGAGCCCAGTTTCGGGCCCTGGAAGGGGTCCCTCTTCCTGCAACAATGGGAAATGATGTTTCTGAGAGGCTACCTGTTCTTATCAAATTGATAACTTACTCCTGCTTAGAGCCAGTATTTTCTATGGTCCTAAACTCCTGGAACTGAACCTTTAAATCATCTGGGCTGAACATTTTTTAAAAATATTTAATTATTTGGCTGCACCAGGTCTCAGTTGCAGCATGAGGAAGCTTCGATCCACGTCGTGGCATGTGGGATCGTTAGTTACACCTTGTGAGCTCTTAGTTGTGGCAGTTACCAGCTGTGTGGCCTTGGGGTTATTACCTAACCTCTCTGGACCTGAAGAATGAGAAAAACAATAGCATCTACCTTCTGGTGATATTGCGGGGATGAAAGAAGATGATACATATAAAGCAGGGGGCACCAGGCCTGGCACAAAGTAAGTGCTCACTAACTGGCCTCTACACTCTCATTAAAGGTATTTCCCACGTTACCACTGCGGGTGCTGAGGCCTCTGAGATGTAAGACTGTGTGCCAAGGAGGCTGATGCTTGAAACCTTTCTCTGCTGGGTCTGTAGCAATTCTTTCTGCTTTGACAGCTGTTCTCTTTGGGGCCTTGGACTGTGGCTGCTGGTGCAGAGAGATTCTCTCTGTCTGCTGGACTGCCAGCCTGCCTGGCTCAAGATTCCCAGCTGTTTCCCAGAGAGCCCTACGAGTGAAAGTTAGGCTTCAA
Source organism: Capricornis sumatraensis (assembly GCF_032405125.1). Taxonomy (NCBI): domain Eukaryota; kingdom Metazoa; phylum Chordata; class Mammalia; order Artiodactyla; family Bovidae; genus Capricornis; species Capricornis sumatraensis. Next base: position 45,092,042 of record NC_091092.1, on the reverse strand, counting down.
GAATATCTTTCTCTGCTCTCCTTTGTGAAGTTCACTGTAGGAATCCCCTCCTTGGGGGGCCCAGAGCCCAGACAAAGGGCAGTGGAGCTGAGTGGAGCTGTCCCAAAAGCTCCCTGCAGCTGCTCAATCAGGAAACTCCTGGGACTTCCTATGGGGTTTCTCATTTACCTAACCCGGCTTTTCATTATTGCTTCCTAAGAAAAATCTGGAGTCCTTTTTCCACCTGAATATAAGTGACTGCTCAGGGACAGAGGCCCTGTTAGAGGTATTGAGAATTCTCCTTCCCTGCCACTTAAGTGATGAGCATTAGATAGGCATAAAATGCATTCTTAATCACTACGACTGAACTGCATGCTATCCTTCTTAACAGACAGAAAAGACCGCTCTGAGAGGTAGTGAGTTCCCCGTTCTTAGAGCTGTTTAAACTAGACTACTACTGGTTGTGGTGGTGGTGTGTGTACGTGGGGGGTAATTTAGAGGTAATTGTTTTATGGGTTGTTAGACTAAATGATTCTCTAAAGTCCCATCTAGCTCTGAGAATCTGCATTGTACTTAAGCTCGCCTGTGGGCTTCCTTACTCACCCAAACCAACCAGCCAATCTTTGCATTGTTCAGCCAACAACACTACCTTATATCACATTTCCTATAGAGCCTGAAAGTGAAAAAAAGTGAAGTCGCTCAGTCGTGTCCAACTCTTTGCAACCCCATGGACACCAGGCTCCTCCGTCCATGGGATTTTCTAGGCAAGAGTACTGGAGTGGATTGCTGTTTCATTCTCCAGGGAACTTCCTGACCCAGGGATCGAACCCAGGTCTCCCACATTGTAGACAGACGCTTTCTGTCTGAGCCACCACTATCCTGAACCCCTCTTGTTTATGAAGCTGTACTACATTACTCAAATCCTAATGCTCCTTACAGAAAAATTGATGAGGAAAGTCCAAATCTGCTCCCACTCATGAACTCTGCCATGTGCCCATCAGAGGGCCGCTGGTGGAGACAAAGGCCTTCTGCACATGGTGTGTGCCCAGAGGGCATGCCACAGAGCTGCTGAGGGGGCCTCTCCTACTGATATCCATTCCCTGACTGACTGTAGGCTGCTCTCAATGCCAGCAGGAAAGACTCAAGGAGGGAATAAGGACAGAGCCAGAGGCAGTAAGGCTTCAGCTCTGGGGCTACATTTCCTGTTTAAAGCCTGACTCTACGCCTTACTCGGAGAAGGCAATGGCACCCCACTCCAGTACTCTTGCCTGGAAAATCCCATGGAGGGAGGAGCCTGGTAGGCTGCAGTCCATGGGGTCGCTAAGAGTCAGGCACGACTGAGCGACTTCACTTTCACACATTGGAGAAGGAAATGGCAACCCACTCCAGTATTCTTGCCTGGAGAATCCCAGGGACAGAGGAGCCTAGTGGGCTGCCATCTATGGGGTTGCACAGAGTCGAACATGACTGAGGTGACTTAGCAGCTTAGCAGCTATGCCTTACTAGCTTCTCACGTGGCACAGTGGTAAAGAATCTGCCTGCCAATGCAGGAGACACAAGAGACCGGGGTTCTGATCCCTGGGTTGGGAAGATCCCCTGGAGTAGGAAATGGCAAACCCCTCCAGCATTTTTGCCTGGAAAACTCCATGGACAGAGGAGCCTGGGGGGCAACAGTCCATGGGGCCACAGAGTCAGACATGACTGAACACGCACACACATTCCTTACTGGCTATGTGACCTTGGGCAAACTATTTAATTTCTCTCAGCCTCAGTTTTCACATTTGGAAAAGGGATTAACAATTTACCTGTCTCATAGGGTTGATGTGAGACAAACATTGTTAATGTTTATTATGTATATTAACTGTTTATATTGTTTATGTATATTATGTATGTTAACTGTTATTATTAGTGAGGTTTAATATTTATTTTATTAATTCACAAACTCAAATCCAAAGCACTTAGTTTCTTTAGGCTTTCTGGCCTCCTGCTCCTTTACCCTCTCTTCCATAGTCATTGTCAGAGAAACAGCTGACGAACACTGTGTGGAGTTGTCATTAAAAAAATCTAGGCCTTATCTTTCCTTGAAGAAACTTCAGTTTAACAGGGAATAACATTGTCAGGGCTTCCCTGGTGGCTCAGCAGTTAAGAATCTGCCTCCAATGCAGGAGATGCAGGCTGGATCCCTAGGTCCAGAGATCCCCTGGAGAAGGAAATGGCAACCCACTCCAGTATTCTTGCCTGGAGAATCCCATAGACAGAGGAGCCTGGCGGGCTACAGTCCATGGGATCACAAGAGATGGACACAACTGAGCGACTAAATCACCACCAACATTAAGTCAAAGGAATGAATTGGCAATGACAGAATTCTTGGCATGAACCAGAAGATAATGGAAGAAGCTTGGGGAGATGAAACGCTCGTCAATCAGAAGAAATAAAGTTATAGGACAGCTCCAACAGCCCCCACTGTGTTTCCTCAACGCTAAGCTTCTCAAGGATGGGAAGAGTTCTGCCTGAAGCAAGGCCTTGGAAAGCAGGGCTTCATTTCCACACAAAGGGGCTTGGCAGGGTGGATATTGGTGCTAGGGAGGAGGAACAATGGGAGGGGGTTGGGTTAGGGGTCAAACTCCACTGGAGGTCTTAGAGGCTTCATTGGGGTCAAGTACAAAATTCCATCACGGTGAGCCAAACAGCCCTTCCAAGGGGGCATGACCAGGTCCTGAGGCAGTAGCTAAATATCCAACAAAAGAACGCAGCAGTAGCACTTGGCCTCTTGGTGAATGTCACTGAATAGCATGCCTGTTGCCTTGTTGACCGTACTGAGAGGTGTGTGTGGTGCCTGAGAGTTAGTGGCCACAGAGGGGGAAGGGAGAAAGAGAACTCTCAAGTTAGACTTAGGCGCTCTGATGAAATGAGTACAATGTAAGCTTAGCTAATTGCCCTGAAATAGAGGTGGGTAAATGACAAGATCTCTGCTCCTTTTTCTCCCCCTTGGCTCAATAACGTTCGCCCTCATTATCACCAAACTATATGAGGAGTGTGAGGGCATGATGATCTGATTTGCAATGACACAAAGATGGTGGCTTCCCTGGTGGTGCTAGTAGTAAAGCGTTTGCCTGCAATGCAGGAGACCTGGGTTCGATCCCTGGGTCAGGAAGATGCCCTGGAGAACAGAATGGCTATCCACTCCAGTATACTTGCCTGGAGAATTCCATGGACAGAAGAGCCTGGCGGGTTGTAGTCCATGGGGTTGCAAAGAGTCGGACACAACTGAAGTGACTGAGCGTGCAAAGATGGTGGTGATGGTGGTTTAGTCGCCAAGTCGTGTCCTACTCTTGGACTCTTTTGACCCCATTGACTGTAGCCTACCAGGCTCTTCTGTCCATGGGGTTGTCTAGACAAGACTACTGGAGTGGGTTGCCATTTCCTTCTCCAGGGGATCTTTCTGACCCAAGGATCGAAACTGAGTCTCCTGCATTGCAGGCAGATTCTTTACCAACTGAGTTATGAGGGAAGATGGTGGAGGAGAGTCTATATTCTGGATGATAGAACCAAGATTTCCAAAGCCCTCTTCAAATAATACCTTTTTTTTTTTTTTACAAAATTATTTCTTTATTTATTTTGGTTCTACTGGGTCTTTGTTGCTGTGTGCAAGGCTTTCTGTAATTGCAGCGAGTGGGGGTTACTCTCGAGTTGCAGTGCACCGGCCTCTCACTGCGGGGACTTCTCTTGTGGAGCAACAAGCACCTAAGCCAGGCCTTAGGTGCACTGGCTTCAGCAGCTGCAGCATGCAGACTCAGAATTTTTGACACCTGGGCCTTATTGTTCTGCAGCATGTGGGATCCTTCTGGATCAAGGATCAAACCCATGTCTCCTGCACTGGCAGGCAGATTCTCCACCACTGAGCCGCAAGGGAAACCCTCATATATATAGTATCTTAAATAAATGTAAAGAGCACCTAGGGTCAAAAAAGCAACTGCATAATTTCAAGACTTGGAGAATGTGGACGAATAGCAAGCATAGAGCAAAGCAAGAGTTGTAAGTTTTAGTTGACTAAGTCAACAGTATGATGCTGCTGCTAAAACAGATAATTTGATCTTAGGTTATATTAATGAAATACAGTAGATTGACCAGTTGAAAGTTGCTAACATCTATTTTTGACATACAAAATGGCAATTGCATATGGTTAAACGTACCACCCCGGAGAAGGCAACAGCACCCCACTCCAGTACTCTTGCCTGGAAAATCCCGTGGACGGAGGAGCCTGGTGGGCTGCAGTCCATGGGGTCGCTAGGAGTCGGAGACGACTGAGCGACTTCACTTTCACTTTTCACTTTCATGCACTGGAGAAGGAAACGGCAACCCACTCCAGTGTTCTTGCCTGGAGAATCCCAGGGACGGGGGAGCCTGGTGGGCTGCTGTCTCTGGGGTCGCACAGAGTCGGACACGACTGAAGTGACTTAGCAGCAGCAAACGTAGCACCCAGCACAAGATGATGATCCTGGAGGACATTGCTGTTGTTTAGGGGCTCAGTCGTGTCTGACTCTTTGTGACCCCGTGAACTGCAGCACACCAGGCTGTCTTGTCCTTCACAATCTCCCAGAGTTTGCTTAAACTCTTGTCCATTGAGTCAATGACACCATCCAACCATCTTATCCTCTGTTGCCCCCTTTTCCTCCTGCCTTCAATTTTTCCCAGCATCAGGGTCTTTTCCAATGAATCAGCTCTTCCAATCAGGTGGCCAAAGTATTGGAGCTTCAGCTTCTGCCTCAGTCCTTCCAATGTATATTCTGGCTTGATTTCCCTTAGGATTGACTGGTTTGACCTCCTTGCTGTCGCATTATAGTAAGTGGAATAAGCCAGACACAGAAGGACAAATACTGTATGATCTCACTTCTACATGGAACCAAAAAAGTCGAATTCATGGAAGCAGAGAATAGAATGGTGGGTGCCACAGCTGGGAAGTGGGGGAAATAGTGTACTTTCAGTTATTACATGAATAAGTTCTGGGGATCTAACGTGTAGCATGGTGACTGTAGTTATTAATAATAATATTGTATTGTGTACTTGGAATGTGCTAAGAGAATAGGTCTTAAATGTTCTCACCACATACACAAAAAATGGTAACTATGGCTAGCAGGTTAGACATGTGTTACTTAACTTGACTGTGGTAATCGTGTATACCTACATCAAATTATCACATTTTACACTTTAAATATACGTATTTGTTATATGTCAATTATACCTTGATAAAGCTGGGGGTGGGGAAAGAAGATGAATATCCTTTGTGCTCTGCACTGATTGGACCACATTTAAAGGGTTGTGCTTGGTTCTAGGGGGATGCATTATAAAAAGAATTTTGATAAATATGCACAGAGAATTCCTACTATAATCTAGGGATTCAAAACCTTGTTACTGAGGGAAAAGATGAACAAACTGCTGACAGGCTAGGGACTTGTGAGCTGTCTTCAAATATTAGAGGAACTAGAAACTGGGAAAGAATTGTTTTCTAGATAGTTTTGGAAAGCAGCAAAAGACAAATTAGCAGGAATTATGGGGTAGATCTGTATTTTACCTAAGGGAATGGTTTCTCATGATTAAGACTTCTTTTGGGCTGCCAGGACAGGTAGCGAGATCTCCAAGTGTTAAAGCAGAAACTGCATGTTGCTGAGAGCATTTATGTGCCAGAAAAGGTTTCAACAACTTTGTCACTTGGTTCCCTTGCAACTCTGAGAAAACTCTCTGATCCAGCACAAAACTGAACCAAAATTGATTCAGTCCTACTGTTGGGGAAGCTTTTTTACTTCTGAGCATTTTGTTTGTGTCTTTTTGTTATACAGTCACTCAGTTGTCTGACTCTTTGAGACCCCATGGACTGCAGCACACCAGGCTTTCCTGTCCTTCACTATCTCCCGGAGTTTCCCCAAACTCATGTCCATTGAATCAATGATGCCATCCAACCATCTTATCCTCTGTCACCCCCTTCTCCTCCTGCCCTGAATCTTACCCAGCATCAAGATCTTTTCCAATGAGTCAGCTCTTTGCATCAGGTGGCCAAAGTATTGGAGCTTCTGCCTCAGTCCTTCCAATGAATATTCAGGCTTGATTTCCTTTAGGATTGACTGGTTTGATCTCCTTGCTGTCCAAGGGACTCTCAAGAGTCTTCTCCAGCACCACAACTCAAAAGCATTAATTCTTTGGCTCTCAGCTTTCTTTATGGTCCAACTCTCACACCCATACATAGCTACTGGAAAAACCATAACTTTGACTATAGACCTGTATAGACCTTTGTCGGCAATAGTAATGCATCAGAATAGTAACTCCATGGGATTCTTCCAAGTGTTCAGCATGTTTTGTTTGACCAAATTTAACAGTGGTCTTCTCAAGATGCACTTTTAATCTACACTGGAGAATGTGGTTCAGAAATCCCATTGGTTAAAATTCATACTGTGTTGGATTTTTGAACCTGCTTGAGAACTAGTAGCTTAGAAGTACTGAACGGAACTCAGACTTGTTGGGGTCGGATATTAGTTAATGTGTGTGCTTAGTCTCTCAGTCGTGTCCGACTCTCTGCGTCCCTATGGACTGTAGCCCACCAGGCTCCTCTGTCTATAGGATTCCCCAGGCAAGAATACTGGAGTGGGTTGCCATTCCCTCCTCCAGGGGATTTTCCTGACCCAGAGATAGAATCCATGTCTCGAGTTTCCTGCATTGGCAGGTGGATTCTTTACCATTAGCATCACTTGGGAAGCCCCATGCAATTGCTCTAAGAAAAGTAAATAATAGAGAAGAACCAGAGGCTTTTAAAATATTGAATATTTTTTATGAGATAACATTTTGATAACTAAGATGAAACAACATATTTAATTTCTCACAAAGTGCAGAAGAGTTTAAACACTAAGGCACTTTACACTTAAAATGGATGTATTTTATAGTATAAAATTTATAGTACCTAAATTACACCTCAATAAAATTGTTTCAAATAGGCAAAGATATTGTATTTGGCAAAATGTACTTTAGACTGTCAAGTTTAAAGCACTTGAAAGCATACTCAAGAGAATAGTATTTGGCCAATATAAGAGTATTTGCCTTAAAGTCCAACTGCCTGCATTTGTTACCTGGCTCCTCCAACTTACTATGTAAACTTGGCCAGGTTATTTAACCTCCCCAAATGTCAGTTTCTTCATGTGCTAAAGCAGCTTACCTAGAGGATTGATGGATAGGAAGTTTGATCATGATAAAAGAGAGAAAGGCTATTCCAGACAGAGAAGCAGCACAATTAAAGGACTGAATTTTTATGTCCAAGGGACAGAGAGAACCGATCAGAGAACAGTCGGCACCAGGATTTCTGATGTAGTCACACGTGGTGGATTCCTAAAAACACACGTAGAAGTTTGAGAGTGTGGAAAACTCTCTTACATGATATGGGATAGGCTGGGGTGTTCCATTCCCAGAAAATGAAAATTAGTATTGAAAAACCCACATAAACCTGAAGAATACATTCACAGAAAAGTACACATTCTGTGATTGTATTCTTTTCCTTCACAATTGGGCCTCTAGTGTCCTAAATGAAAAAACTGAATCCAAAGACCAAGATTAATGAGTCTCTAACTTTGGACCATGTGATGATTTCCATCTTTATCTCAATTGTAATTTGTTTAAGAGACCCAAGCTGCTTCTCACTAGTATCAAGACTTGTTATTCCTGTTTCCATTCATATCTGAATATCACTTTCTTATTCTTTCAATTGAAGTATAGCTGATGTATAATATTGCATTAGTTTCTGTTTTACAGCATAGGCATCCAACAATCAAACACATGATAAAGCGGTCACCGTGACAATTCTATCAATCATCAGTCCTCATACAAAATTATTACAGTATTGTTCACTCTATTTCTTATGCTGTACATTGCATTCCCATGGCTTATTTTATAACTGGAAAATTATATCTCTTAATCCCCTTCACCTATTTCATCCCACCTCTCTACACCCCCAGCCTGCCCTGGCAACCACCAGTTTGCTCCCTGTATCCATTCATTTTTATAAAGACTGGATGCAAAATGAGAAATTGCCTGAACTGCTGTATACAAACAATTAACACTGCTGAAATAAATGGCATCTTCATGAGAGACCTCAAAATGCCCAGTTCAGTGACTGCTCAGCAGTCCACGGTGGGTATAGGGGTGACAGTTTTAGGAGACTAAAGAAGAATGGCTGAAGTGTTGAATGTGTGGAAGTATGGAAGGATGACGCTCATGCCTGGAGAGACATGGGCTCTGAGGGTCAAGTGTATTCTGGAATGTGGGACTGCAGGACAACAGAGCCAGCCAATTTCAAGAAAGTCTTACTAAGGTCTGTGAATAAAGCTTTCCCAAACAGGTCTACCATTTCAGTGAATAGAGTCACTAAGCCTTGAAGAGCTGGTACTCCTTAGCAACTCGGTAGCAACCACTTGAGGTCATGATCTTAATTACAAACTGCCTTAGTTCCAGGGTCAGCCCAGCACTTTCTGAAGACTATTTTAAACAAGATTTTGGAATAAAGATTTATACTTATCTAATTACCTTTTGCCAAAGAAAATGGTATCCAAATCTGTTTTCCCTCACCAGGCATATTTTTCCAGAAAGAACTGGTGATGAAAGAACCCATTTCCGCTCCCTCCTATCCATGCTGTTGTCCATTCCTCCCCTTTGCCTAAGCTGATCTCAGAGCTCCCTTGGTCATTTTTTTCCCCACCTCTGAAGCACAGAACTAAACCAGAGCTTCAAGAGTGACCAACCTGGGAACAACATGAGAACCTGTGTAAAGGACTAACATTACTGAAACTTTGGCTAAATTCATTGCAAAACTAACTTTCAGTACAGAACTACAAAAATGTAGAGATTAGCTAGTCAACCCTCTACCTGTAGCATAAATACTATCAAGATCTCAAAGGAAGAGATGGCCGTCACAATTACTTTCCATGATAGTGTACATTTAATTTTTTTCAAAGCACTCTCACAACCTTGATCTCATTTTATCCTCATAAGAACCCTATGTAGTGAAATAGAACAAGAAGTATTATCTCCATTTTATAGCTAAGGAAACCTAACTATCACACACATACACACACACACGATCTATGCCTGTGAAAAGGCAAAGATGATAACTTCTTTAGAATCTGAGAGGGTATGGGAGGAGGCAGAGACAAAGGCTAGAGAATAAAAACCAGTGCTTTGTTTAGGGTCAGGGGACTGATTGGTGTCTACTTCTTTATTCCCTCATTTAAAAAAAAAATCACAAAATAGAATCTCTGCTTATTCAGCAACTAAGAGGATCACACTATATGAACCTCCAATGGTGGCTAACAGAGGAAAAGCAAGACCTAGTCACTTGTCTCTAAATAGATCTCATGCTCACAAATACAGTCAAAGCACTTAGCCTCCTTAGAGCTCTAGGTTTCTTGTAGCACCAGAATTCTTTCTGTTCCCCAGAGGGCAATGGGGGAGGGAAGAGAGGGAGATGCAAAGAAAAGGGATGTGCTGTTTAATTAAACTGGTAAATCTTTTTCCTTTGAGAAAAATATGGCTTCTTAATATTTGATTTTGCAACCTTAATATCAGCACAGATGTCAGAGAGCCAGTCTGTGTGTCGGCAAGGGCACAGCCTTTAAGGCTGAGGCAGCATATTAACCACCTCACAGGGGGTGGCTGTTTTACATACATCGTTTCACAGAAACAGGGTATACACAGCCACCATTTTGCTGTCGTGCCTTTGCAGCAATAAAATGGTGGCAGAAATGAAAACTTTCAGATGAAACACATTTCAGCTCTCTGTCATCATCTTTGGCTCCTTCCCAACTTGCATGTTGATACTGGATGTCACAATACCTAAAATAATTTTATGGAATTCTCCCCCTGGGTTTCGTCCTGTAATATTTAAAATGCTACAACAGACATGTGATGCTCTTTTCTCCAAAACACATGGTATCTCCACTTCTCAATTATAAGTGCATTTGTAGGAAATACTGAGAAAAAAAATCAGCAACAATGAAAGCTGACTTTAACATGGGCAAAAGATTTTAAAACACCTTTGGAGATGTCCTAGAGCGAACATTTAGGACTAAGTCTTAAGGCAATGATTTTACTTATTTTCCAAGACCCTGCCCTCTTTAATGGCAGGGATCATGCTGCAAATACGATCCCAAACCAATCTTTCTAATTTTCATTAGTGATTAATTTAAGCTGCAGAATCCGAAAGGTGTGCTGTGAATGCACAGAAATCAACTCTAAAGGTTTTGGCACACTGTCTTCAGCTGGGTGATGGTGAATTCTGCAAATGCTGATTTGTTTTTTCTTTAATGGTGACATCATCACTTGAAAAGAGGTTTGCTGAAGAACACTGGTGGCTGTGGGAAGTTGTCTTTCCCTGTAGGAGTCTGGACACAACTTGGTCATTATGGCTTCCAATTGTTGATCCAACACTGCAAGGCATTCAGAAGGGATCTTGTTCCAAATGAATTTCGACTTTCTATTAGGCATACAGACTAGATTCAGATGTCTCCAGATCTTTCTGATTTCTTACTGGTATTTCTCTCTGATGTTTCTTAATCTATGAATATCTCTCAATAAAAGACTGTTTTAAATAGCAGCCCCTCTTTGCAGTCAGTTTTTTTCCTCTCCTCTCCATCCCTCCTTCCTCCCTTCCTTCCTTCCTCCCTATGTGTTACACATTTAACCATCCACAAGGTGGAAAAGGAATTCAGTGAACTTACAATTCTGTTTATGTCACTCTTGATAAATTCTGACCCTTTTCAAAATACCAGGTGTAGTTTTTTGCAAAGTTTTAATCACTGGGCACACGATGTTTTGTGTTCTGCTTTTTCTAATTACCATTATTTCATGCAGACGTTGCCACACATTGAAACTAACCACCTGCTCAGTGCTCTAATAGCTGCGCGGTGAACCACTGAGTTGATATGCTATTCTTGGCTTAGCCAGTGCCCTTACAGTTGGGCATTTGGGTTCCTTCCAATTTTCCTCTATTATAAGTGGCTTTGCTATAAATATCTTTATAAAATTAGGTTTTGCCTTTTGGCTCATTTCCATGGGCTATACTCTCGTATGTGAGATTACCAGGTCAAAGGATAAATGGAGAGCCATAGTTTCAGAGGTCTCCTATAAGCCTTTCTACCATTCAGTAGCTCCTGCCTGAATCCTTCATCCACAAGGCCACCCACTAGCTCTAGTTGAGTCGATCTGTCTTCCTGCTTTTCCTAACTGAAACGTTGTAATTCATGGTTTTAGAGATTTTGGGGGGCTGCACCGGGTGGCATGTGAGATCTTAGTTCCCCTACCAGGGCTCTAACCTGTGCCCCCAGGAGTGGAAGTCCCTAGAGAATTTTTTAACAAATATTTTTACACTTTTGCTATCTTATCCAGAATTATAAATATGAATTTGTGAGTGTTAGGGAGCTGACCAGATCTTTTGAGAAAATGCACATCAAAAACATTTGAAATGAATCAACCAATAGGCTTTGCTCATTGTACATAAGATTGAGCTCAGTTAAAGACCCCGGAGCTGCCAGCCTCCAGCCTGCTCATCTGGGAGTGAGCTGATTTAGTTTTGCTTTTTCTATTTTTTGGTGAGAAACAAACGTTTGTTGTGCTAAGGTTGATTTCTTTTTGTCCCCATTCACTCATTCATTTATTCATTTTATAGACTTTTGTTGACTAATTTCCATTTGCCAAGCATGGTGCTGGGTGCCAGTTGACTTGCACAGTAACCCCAGGTTCCACGTGGTTGCTTAAAGGCTCTGGGGCCAAACAGTGGCTGAGCTGCACCTTTGGGCACAGCTGGCCAAGTGCTGGCAAGCCCAGCCTCCATCCCAAACAGTGCACCGTTTATAGGAAATTTTAAAATTGCAGACACAATTATTTACACGCTGAGTTCCATACCTTCGCGAGGGCTCAAGCTGTCAACATTATATATCTCATTACAACCATCGCTGGGCATGGAAAGGATTATTTTTCAAGGCTGTGAGTGCAAAACATCAATTAGTCATAGGAGAGAACAGTTAACTGGCATGCGTTCGAGATTTTGCACCTTTGGGAGGGAGGGGAAATGCATTTTCTTAATCTTTTATAGCTGAATCGAATGAAAAAGGAGACAACAAAATCACTCAATTTGGGTTAGTTGATTCTTTAATCAGCCTCTCAATTAACTGCAGATGCACACAGTGAACAGAGAACAGAGACAGCTAGGAAGGTGGCCTTTTCAATATGCTTGCAATATTCACTCGGAGAATTACTGCGCTTGGGGAGAAGGCTACAGAAATCAATAGCAGCTTTCTCAGGCTTCAATTCCGGGAGCTGCAGCTGCCCTGGAAAAACTACCTTTCCTTGTGTCACTTTTGATTTCTTTCCTCAAACAGGAGAAAGGCCAGATTCAACAAACATTGACTGAGCCCCCACCAAGTGTGGAGCCCTGGGGTGTAGACTAGAAGGGTTGTTCAGGATAGAAAACTTGGTAAGGAGCTCTAACCCAGTGCACTTCCTTGCTCCCATAGAGGAATGATTAAATGGAGTGGTTTGGATTTTGAGGAAATCTGAGAAATGTGAGTATGAATTGGGTATTACACGATGACAAGAGATTGTCATTAATTATACTGGCTATATTTTCAAAATGGCATTCTGGTTATCTAAGAAAAAGCCTACATATTTTTAAAAAGGTATCCCAAAGTCACAAAGGTAAAATGACACAATTCTAGAATTTGCTTTAACATTTTGCAGCCCAAACACAGTAGGAGGTAAGGAGATGAAGCAAGTGTGGTAAAAGTCATAGTTCCTGCTCAGCCTGGGTCAATGGGGCTTCCCTGTGCTATTTTCTTTACTTGTATAGTTTGGAAATTTTCCTATTAGATAGAGTGTGAAATGAGTGGCTTAATTTGAACACAGGTATATGTTTCTTATTGAATCGATAGGATTTTGGAGGCAGAGTCTTTGGGATGGCTAGTTTTTTAAAAACGAAGAGTGGCATTGTTAAATGTTATATGACTTATTAAAATATTTATTTATTTGGCTGCAGCAAGTCTCAGTTGTGGCATGCAGGATCTTTAGTTGTGTCGTGTGGGATCTAGTTCCCTGACCGGGGATCGAACCCAGGCCCTCTGCATTGAGAGCTCAGAGTCTTAGTCACTAGACCACTAGGGAAGACCCAATCTTATGCGACTTTATGTTGCTGTTTTAAGCAAATTCATAGTTCTAGAAACTCATTCCTGCAGCCAGCCACTTAAGAAATGCAGCCTTATTAGAGATATACAGGTGCAATAAATCCATGAATCACAGGATACCATTGCAATATTGGTGGGAGTGGAATGGGGGTAGGAAATGACAAATTTCCTTTTGACAAAAAGCTTCCTTTTTGGCATTTTTGCTAAATAAAGGGTAACACTGAGCCCAACCAGAAGTAGGGGCAAAGATGAGCTGTGACTACAGCTTTGCATACAGTGGCAGTACCATAGCAATGGTTAGATCACAGGGTAATTAATCTAAAAGAGCCCCAGGTTTAACGAGCGTGTTTGTAAACATAACATGGTAGTTCTTCGCTTAGGCAAGAAATTGGCATAAGAGTGAAAAAGTGAAAAATGCCTCTAGGTGACACGGAAGACGTTCCTCCTGGTCCTTTATAGTGCTGTTTCCCCTTGGATTTGAAAGAGTGTTTATTGTTGTTTAAGGAAATGACTGAGCAGCTTCGTTTATCCAGCTGCAGCCTTCGGGAGTCTACAGCCGGATTATGAGGTGAGCTTTCTGGCACCTGAGTAACTAACACTGTGTCCTACAGGACCCTTTTTATCTCTGAGATGATCTCTCCCCAATACAATGTCTTCCTCAACTGGGATAGGTCTCTCCTGCGTGAAGATAGTGCCCCCGATCGGCCAGATGAACCCTGACCAGTGGGCATCTGTAAAGTAGGCATGCGTCCTTAAAAATGAAATTCACCATGCTATGACCTAGAGTTGGGTTGTAAACTACTTTTTGCCTGGGCCAATCTGGCAGGGTATGCAAATGAAGTTTTTCTTTAATCAACTCCTGACTGTGATGGTGGAGGGGGAAAGTGGGTCCCCACAAGCACCCATGATATTAAGGATCATTTGTAAAACTACAAGCTGAGAAGCCTCCAAGTTTGATACAGAATTTAGGAACAGTAAACATTTTTCTTAAGTTCGTTAAAGAAAGCTTGCATCTACATCTACATTTGAATATGATATTTAAGTTTTAAGAAATCATTGTCAAGCTTGTCAGCTGATAAAAATGATAGACCTGGCATTGACTGCATTGAACAGAGAGGCGGCCCTCGTAGTTGGCAGTGGCAAGCTGGGACCTAGCCTGTTAGGCACAGATGTGCTTGTCTTTACTGAGCTGATGTCTTCCAGAAACGTGGACTCTGGTGTCTGGTTTTGTAAATTATACCATGTTGCCCTCATCAACCTCTGTCATAAAGTTAGAGCTGTTTTCATGAGGGTTCTCTGGCCATTAAGAAGTTACACAAATCATATTTTAGAATGGGAAAAGGTGTTTGCCTGTTTTTTTTTTTAAACCACAATGAAAAATGTGGCGAGGCTTTCAAAATTCCCATAATTTAAGATAAATTGTCCTTTTTATAGCAAATGATTAGAAATGCTGCTCTGATTACATCTGAACAAGGAAGCATGTCCTGTGTGTTACCTTAGTGTTAGATGTATTCCATCGCTCACCTCTCCCTAGATAAATATTTTCTTTGAAAACTCAAAGCATTTAGCTGCCCCTTCTGTAGAAGGGTTTGTCTTATAGGAAATCCCTTCACTGTTTGTTTATTTAATCACCCTGTTCAAGGCTGCCAGAGTTGCAATGTTTGCTCAATACCCTTTAAAGTCCAGTAGGGAGAAGACACCATATTTGTTTGAATAGTGAGACATCAGATGCTGGCTGAAGGATTATTACTATATTTTGTTACTTTTGTAAGTATATTCCCCCAAGGAGTTGTGCTTAAATAAGACCCACCTATATTCGGAAGATATCCAAGACCATTCTGACAATGAAAATTCTATTTTTTGAATAAAAAATTATTTTTATTTTTACCTATTTTTTGGCCACACTGAGTTGCTTGTGGGATCTTAATTCTCCGAGACCAGGGATTGAACCCATGCCCCCTGCATTGGAAACATGGAGTCTTAACCACTGGACCGCTGAGGAAGTTCTGAAAATGTTCTATTATTTTTTCTCCTTAACTTGTCCCCTCATTTGTGGAATTTTATCTTACTACTAGTAGGCATCTTTTTCTTATAGCTATTTCTAAAAACTAATGGAATTTAAGTCTTTAGACACTTCTCTTTAGGATAAAATAATGTTTAAGTTGTATGTCATGGGAAGAACCGTGTAAAATTCTTCAGGGTCAGTTCTCTTTATTAGTTTTAACCCTCGCCCCCTCAACCTCAGGAGACGCAGGAGATACCAGTTCAATCCTTGGGTCCGGAAGATCCCCTGGAGGAGAAAATGGCAAACCACTCCAGTATTCTTGCCTGGAGAATCCCATAGACAGAGGAGCCTCATGGGCTACAGTCCATGGGGTCGCAAAGAGTTGGACATGACTGAAACAACTGAGCACCCCAAGTGAAAGTCGTTCAGTCATGTCTGATTCTTTGCGACCCCATGGACTGTGATTCTCCAGGCTAGAATACTGGAGTGGGTAGCCTTTCCCTTCTCCAGGGGATCTTCCAACCCAGGGATCGAACCCAGGTCTCCCACATTGCAGGTGGATTCTTTACCAGCTGAACCACCAGGAAAGCCCAAGAATACTGGAGTTGGTAGCCTATCCCTTCTCCAGCAGATCTTCCTGACCTAGGAATCAAACCAGGGCCTCCTGTGTTGCAGGTGGATTCTTTACCAACTGAACTACCAGGGAAGCCAACCCCTGCCCCAAAGCTGTATTTTCCTGGAAGTTTCCAACCTATCTGAAAATAGCATTAATAGCTGTTTTTTTTTTTTTTAATTTGCAACTATATTTCTGCTAAAAAAAATACTAACAAAATGGAAATGAAGGTACCACTGTAATAGTACCCATTCTCCAAAGGGTGTATTGTCCTGAGTGTCGTATGGAGACTAGCCAATAATTCTCTGAATTCAGCTTCCTATATTTTTCTTGAAAGTTTGAACTCTGAAAGAAATCACATAAAATGAGTCAATGAAAAATAATAATCACAGTCTAAGAAATATTCTCAAAGAAAAATTTAACAATGCAAATAGGACTCATTCATAGGAAGCTTCTCTTTATTCCTAAAAGGTGACATTTTTCAAATCCTGATGTTTGAAAAACCTAACATGAGTCTTTATCTGTGTCTACATCACATTATGCATCCTGACTTAAATAGAAAAATATGTATTTCTTAGCTACACAAGGACAAACATTTGCAAATATCCATAGCATTGACGGTTCCAGTCAGTTGAGGTTATGTAGAAAGAGCCGGTGTCA
The DNA here is from genome assembly GCF_032405125.1 of Capricornis sumatraensis. Lineage (NCBI taxonomy): Eukaryota > Metazoa > Chordata > Mammalia > Artiodactyla > Bovidae > Capricornis > Capricornis sumatraensis. Next base: position 45,075,577 of record NC_091092.1, on the reverse strand, counting down.
CTTGCACCAATATGCCAGCTATTCAATAACAACCCAGATTTAATTTCCTTCTGAATTAATGTGATATTCATTAATTTGACAATGTATCTATTGCTACTTCCGGTGAAAGCACATATACAAAAGACTCCTGGCTGCATTTTAAATGAAAACCTGCAGCATGTTAGAATCAATCATTTCCCTAATGTTGGTAAATTCATTGTTTTTCTTTTATTTCAAAAATTTTACCCCACTTATAGCATGGCCTTTCCCTGTGAGTCTCAGGCACATTGTTAATAAATGCTTTTGCAAATATGATTATGCAAAGAACAAATGAATATTGATTAAACTGAATAATGCATTATTTTCTAGGATAAGTATATTAAATTAACTCTCAGTGAACAAACAGCATGAATTAAACTTGTTAATTTTTTGAAGCTGTAACTAGCTTATTTTGCACTGCAATGAACATTCAGATTGAAGTTTAAGACAGCATTTGCACTGCTTTTTTCCTCTTTTTCCGTATAATTTAAAAGATGTGCATAAGTAATATAAGTTCCCTAAAGGAAAAAGAAGATACAGATTTGTTGAAAAAAGAAGAGAACACCTACAGCTTCATCACTGAGATACAACCATTGTTAGTGTTTGTGCTTTCTGGTTTCCCTGTGAATGGCACTGGGTTTTTCTTTTTAAATGTTTACTCCTTTTTGGCATCATGATCCAAACCTTAAAATTTGGTCTTCTCTTTTTTCTCCATGTTTTTGTGTTTCCTTAGATTGCAGGATACTTAATACTGAGCAAAATCAATCACAGAAAACAAATCAATTCTTTCATAGCTTCAAACATTGTGTTTTAGGCTAATCTTGTTTGAGACTCTTTATTCCAGAGAATTTAAGGAAGTCTCTAAAAGGGTTTGTTTGTAGCATAAGAAGATAATAGATATTGAGGGTGGGGGCGGGGAAGGAGTTTGAACTGCCAAATGGTTTGGTGACAGATAATAGTAAGTATTCAATACCTATTATTAACGTGATGTCAGATACTTGGCATGTGCCATCCTATTTCACCCTCACAACAATCTTGTGAGGTTAGTAATAGCTTCCTGATTTTCCAGTGGGTAAACAGAGGCTGACAAAAGTTGCTTTAACTCATGTCGCCTAGCTAAGTAGCAGTCTCACATTTTGCACTTAGGCAGTCTGACTCTTGAGCCTGTGTTCAAAACCTATACCATGCGTAGGGTAGAAGGATGTGATCCCATACAGTGTTTCCAAGGCCCTGAGCACGTTCCGGACAGGGCCTCCAATCTTTGAACAGGAAGAAGCCCTAAAGCACAGGCCACCACAGAAGGATATTGAAAGCACTATTGTCTCCAAAATCTACCCCTATAACTACTCCATCAGTTAATTATAAACCAGGATCAAATGCTACATTCTTCCTACACCTCTCAGTCTTGAGACAAATCCCTTGTGTCCACTTGAGACGATCCAAGCTCTCTCTCTCTCTCTGTGGTCCCCTCAACACCCCGCCCCACCCCAGAAACATCACATTTGTCTTCCTCCTGCCAGGCTGATGAAAATATGGCCTGAGAATGCCCTACTGGGACTTGCCAGTCCTATCACTCAGCACATGAAGCAGTAAGTGCTGCCAAGCTATTTGGAATGTCAGGTTTAGGGGGTTCTGAAGAGAGGTGTGGTCTAAACACATCTTCTTTTCTGCCAAGCAAGGACGTATTTCTATCAGATGCCCAAAGGGTTATAGGCAAGAATCTTGGCCTCCCAGCAGAGGAAAATAAGCCACTTTCTATTGGTAGAAATGATTGTGGTTTCAACATGGGCTTAAGGTGAAAAAGGGAGGAAGGAAGCGGCAGGTTGCTTCTCCTGCATGCCCACCTATCCCTGGGGGTGGTTACAGCAGGAACAGGGCTGCCTGCTCTCCTCTGGACTCCTACCCCGTCCATGCTGCACTCCGCAGTCAGTGCTCTTTCCCCAGCACCAATCTGATCACGTCCTGTCCCACTCAAAACCTCTCACTGTCTTCCCATTGAAGCTTCTTCACTCGACACACGAGGCCCTCTTCCCAGTATTTCCCCTTATGCTCCACATCCTCTCACCCCAGGCCTTTAGACTAGCTGTCTCCTTGCCAGACACACTCTCTTCTTCCCTGTGTCCCTGCCCACCTGTCCCAAGCCTTTTCTACTTTCAGTTCTTGTTGTCAAGATTACTGCTTCCAGGAGCTCTCCTGTGAGGGACTCCACCGCCAGAACCCATGACTAGATTTCTCTGTCCCCCAGCACCCTGCACTTCTCCTTCATGGCACTCGCCCCACTTTATAGTCATTTTTTATTTGGTGTCTGCATTCCCTGGTGCTAGACCATTAGTTCAAGGAGGGCTGGGACTGGGTGTGTATTTCTCATTCATGGAAAAAGGCACAGAGATAAAAATGATCTGAAGTTAGTCAAGACTTTATCTTTATGATCAGAAGTTAGTAAAGCACCAGGGCCTGAGATGAAAAGAAGTCCTTCTGGCTGGCTGGGACTTCATGACCAAAGGCAGGGAGACAAGAAATCACTGAATAGAGGCAGGGCTCAGCATGGAGGTCAATAGCCTCATGATATCAGCCTTACAGTAGGGAGTATAAGCTCTACTGTGTAAGTGTGTGTGTCTCCTTTTTTCCTGAAGAAATCCATAATTTTAATCACAATTCCAAAAGGAACCAGATGGAGGGACGTTTAGGGACAGAATTTCAGGAGGTGCACAGACCTCCCTCAAGCATATCCATGGGCCCCAGTTAAGGCCCCCTTTTGGAGACCTGTGTTGCTACTAGCAGCTATAGATCACAGCTGAAATGAGGGCAGGGACTGTGTGTACTTCTCTCCCTCAATGAACCTCCAGTGCCTAGAACATATACCTCAAATTTAACGCGGCCGACTCCAACTCATGGGTCCCACAGCACACCCCTACCTGCCCCACCAACCTATTTCATCGGATTTCTCCTCCCCCCAGTTCTTCCAAACCTTGATTCCTCGCTTTTCACTACTCCCTCCTCAACGTATCAGTGAATCCTGAATCTCCCCACGCTGCTCCACCTCCAGGGTTGTCAGCTCCAATCAGAGCACAGTCTCCTCCTGTGAGAGGTACTTCTGTTTTCCTAACGGAAAGAAAAGTTATTTATTTATTTCATGAACGTTTTTGTCTTGAAAACATTTTTCTGGCAAATGTTTAAATGGATGGGCAATATTTTATGTCCCTTAAAACTTGAGTTAAACTTGATGCCTCTAAGTGAGAGAATATTAGACAGCAATCTCAGAAGAGTACTTTTCTGCCCACAGCACACCATCTTGGTATTGTTGCCTTAAAAAAAAATTTTTTTTTTACATGCTTTTTCCTGTTCATTTCCATGATGGTTTATCACAGGACATTGAATATAGTTCCCTGTGCTATATAGTACAGTATGTTTATCCATCCTGTATCTTGTAGCTTGCATCTGCTAATCCCAAACTCCAAATCTGCCCCTCCGCCAACCTCCCCTCCCACTTGGCAACCACAAGTCGGTTCTCTTTGTCTGTGGAAACTGTTCCTCTTCTCCCTCTGCCTGGAAACTCTTCCCATCTATCTGGTGGTTACAGCTCAAAAACCTTCTCCTCCACCTCCACCTCCTTCTCCTCAGAAAGATCTTTCCTCTTTTATTGTCTTTCTAACATCTACTTCGATGGGAAATTAGCTTGCCTAATACATTTCTTTGTAAGTTAATTTGTTTTCTCCCCTCTTTAGGATATACATATTCTCTAAGGGCAGGAATCTTGGTGGCTTTTGTTGTTGTTATTCATCTATGCATCCCCTTCCCCCAGAACAAGTCTAGCTATTTGTAGGTCTTCAATAAATATGCGTTGAGTGAATAAATACATTTTGAAAACATTGTTGGGATACTGGAGTAAAGACCATTGAGTGTGACTTTGAGCGTGTCCTCAAACCTCTCTAGGCTCCACTTCGTCTGTAAAATGGGGTTAATCATAATTGTTCTTCCTTACAGGACTTCTGGCTCAGATGGTAAAGAATCCACCTGCAATGTGGGAGACCTGGGTTCAATCCCTGGGGTGGGAAGATCCCCTGCAGGACGACATGGCAACCCACTCCAGTATTCTTGCCTAGAGAATCTAGTGGACAGAGGAGCCTGGTGGGCTACAGTCCATGGGCCTGCAGAGTCGACATGACTAAACAACTAAGCACAGCACAGGAATGGCATGAGTTGAAGGTTGATACCAATCTTGACTGTACGTTGCATTCTTGGAGGAAAGCAATCTTGAATACTGGGCACAGTAGGGTGATTCCAGGTACTAGATCTCATGGATACCTGCACACTCTCAGAGGGCAGCCTGGGGAAATCAGGCTGCCCTCATAAGGTCACCAGGAGACTGTGGTTCTGAAGTTAGCTTGGCCAGTTGCCAGTTCTCCCAGGCAAGCCTGTTCTCTGCCCAGAGCCCTGGAGTCCTGTCTCTCTCTCCATCCATTCCTGTTGCCATTCTGCCTTGAGTAGGTAACCAGTTGGGTCTCTCAGGTCTTTCCTTTGGGCAGAGAGAAAAATGAAAACAGAAATACATATATTTCCCAATTTCCAGAGGGCTTTTACATCAGTCTTGTTTAACATTCCCCAAAGCCTTCAAAACTGGCTTCATCTCATTTTACTGGAGAGAAAGCTGAGGTCAGCGAGCTCGTGTGACACGCCCAAGGTCACAAAGGCCGAAAGCAGTGAAGCCAAGATCTACCAGGTCTGCCGATGGACTTGACGTCACACAGCACTGGATTTCCTACGCGCTGCAGGGTTGGGCTCTTAAGGTGAAGTTCCCATCTGGAGTCCCACCTCCCTCTGCATACCCCTCCTTCCATAGCTCCCAGGGTGACAGGGCCACAGAGTGCTGGGGCCCTCAGGACAGTCACCGGGAAAGACAGACCGAGGCTGGTAGCCACAGCAAGCTTGTGGACCCAGAAGCTAAAGTTAGAAGCAGGTCACAGCAGTCTTGAAGGACTATTTCCTCAGAGGCCTCTTAATATCCTTTAAATGAAATAAAGTGAGTCAGTATTTCTAGTAAACTGCCCTAAGCCATGAATTTTGTGGTTTCTACTTTTGGGCTGACTGCCAAGGCCATGACAAATGTGGTCACCAGCCAGAGGCCTGGCCAGTAGCTGCCCTTGGAAAGTTGCACAGGCCTGTGCAAACAATGAGGAGAGAGATAAGTAAGGTGAGCAAGAAGTGTGTGTTCATGTGTTCACAATCTCCCCTTTAGGACTCCACTGAGCTGTTACATTTTTTCCAGTTGTGTTAGGGGAATCTGGTGAAAACTTGCAGTAACTAGAACCACATTTTGATTCTTCACAGGTTACTCAATGCCCCTTTGAGGTGGTTGGCTGGACAGGAAACCTAGGGTTGAGATTGGCCCTCGGAAATGACAGTTTGGGGTCCTCTCCCATTTCCCTGCTTTTCCAGATGTGCTCTCAAGAGACTCCCTTTCTCAGGTGGCAGCACGGTCTCCATCAGTTGGGCTGCACCCGTGTGCTCCGGGGCTTCATCTTCCCTGAGCCCCACAGCTCCAGCCCTCATCTTGCCTGCTGTCTTGCTCTCCAGACCTCCTGAGTCTCATGAAAACCCAATTCCCCTTTGATCTGGTGGCTGGTGGACTTCCCCTCACAACTTCCAAGCCACTTCTGGGAAGTCTTCAGAGCCTCCTTCACCCTCCCTAAGTCTCATCCAGACTAGGTGGGGGTTCCTGCTCTCTGCTTCCTGAAGGCTATGGACCTCCCACCAGGGACTGTCATTGTCCCATCGCTTGACCATTTCCTGGGCAGGACAGAGAGTTCTCAAAAGGCTGAGGTTCTTCTCCCTGCTTCTGGGGCCTAGCACAGAGTGGATAGTCAGTAAATAGTCCTTCATCGAATCTAGGAATGCATGCAGGAACACATATCACTGCGGGACATTTGGGAAGTGTAGTGTTTTGAGACTAGCTGTTGAACAAGGGGTGGTATTTGTATTCCCTTGTGTGCATGCTAAGTTGCTTCAGTCATGTCCAACTCTTAGTGAGCCCATGGACTGTAGCCTGCCAGGCTCCTCTGTCCATGGGATTCTCCAGGTAAGAATATTGGAGTGGGTTGCCATGCCCTCCTCCGGGACATCTTCCCAACACAGGCATTGAACCCACATCTCTTAAGTCTCCTGCATTGGCAGGTGGCATCTTTACCACTAGAGCCACCTGGGAAGCCCTTGTATTTCCTTAGCACTGGTCATCCTTCTGTAATCCCACTTGCTTGTCTCGCTCCTCCAAGAGATGACTCTGAATTCTGTGATGGAGGATTTTCTTCACCTTGTGCTACACCACCTGGACAATGATGCTTAATAAATATTTGATGAATGAATGAATGAACAGGAGTAGGAGTTAGACATACAGGATCCCACACAGCAGTGCCACAATCACACTCAGTGAAGCCTTGCTGTGTGTTCACGTCAATGCCTCAGACTTTTAGCATTAATTGCAAACTGTCCAATCTCTGGGGCTTAACCCCAAGCAGCCTGAAGTCTCGAAGCTCAGCAACGACACTGGCAGCCCACCTCATTGCCCATGACCCACTCTGACTGGAACATTTGCTGGGAAATTTAAATCTAAGCACCAAAATCTTAGGTCTTAAAGCTAACATTGGAAGTGAGAGTGGGGATTGGATTTTTTGTTCATTTTATTTTTGTTTATTTATATTTATTTATCATTTATTTTTATTTCATCATTGAATTCCATGTCTCTGAAGCCTGGTTACTTTTCACACTTGGAGTTTGACAATCTCTGTTTTTATCTAGCAAACTGGCTTAATTTCAGTCCCTTTGCTTCTCAGCCTTTTGGCTGAGATCGAAGACAGTAAAGCGTCTGTCTACGATGTGGGAGACTCGGGTTCGATCCCTGGGTTGGGAAGATTCCTTGGAGAAGGAAATGCATGCCTGGAAAATCTCATGGACAGAGGAGCCTGGTAGGCTACAGTCCATGGGGTCGCAAGGAGTCGGACACGTTCACGTTCGTGGAGGATTTAAGAAAGTCATGCTCCAAGGACAGATTGCTAAGAGGCTGGGAATTTGGCCCAGAGAACAAATAAAAATGAGGAGCAAACGGAAAGTTATAACTCTGGCAGGTCTCAGGGACTTCTGTGTTTGCAGAAGGTAAATTGGGGACAGGAGAGCAAAGTGGTTAGTGGCAAAGCTTCAGGATTTATACACATCGAGGTCCTTACTTTGACATGTACAGTTTGTGTGTCTTTGGGCAAATAAAAAAACTTCTCAGTGCCTTGATTCCTTTATATGTAAATTGTAGATGATGATAAAACCTGCTTCACAGAGTTGTATTATTGGTGAATTCAAATTGTGCATGTAAACAACTTAGCACATGGTCTAAGCGTACAATAAAGCTAGCTATCATTATCTTAGAATGAAAATCCTTATGTTACAATGAGGTCAGCCTTGTGCAATCAGGCTCTTTGGCTTGGAGAGGCTGACAAGGTCTCTTAGAACAGGCTTAATTTTTCGATTGCTGTCTGCTCCACATTCTGCCAAAGGGAGAAGTGTAAGATTACATAATAGATTTGAGAATAGCCAGGGAAGAAAGATTTGTAAAATCTTACTGAAACATAGAAACCTATAAGTCCATCTTTAAATAAATAAGTAAACAAGGAGAAGGAAAATCTTCTCCTTGCATAAAAAATCAGCTAATAAATGTTTAAGGGATGACTGAATTAGAAAAAAAAATCACCATTTGGCAACCGTCATAGTAATAATTAATTTAGCAAGAAACATCAATGGACGCTAAAATTAGTGGGTGAAAGTTGATGAGGAGTGGGATATTGACATAGTCTCAGAGTACCTCCCCTCCCCACAGAATACTTATTAATTACAAAGGGAATAATTTTACTGTGCAGAAGGCTGGCAAATCCTGCCACCTTAATGAAGTGATCAAAGTGAACAGCCTTAGTAATGGGACAAATTGAAATCATGGGCCACCTGATAGGAGGCAATGAGAACATAGCATCGCTTCTGTGCTATGCCTGCAAAAGATGAAGAACTGGAATCTAATCATGAGGAAGCCTCAGATAAACTGAAACTAAGGGACACTGTAAAAGGAAGGGTGTGTAGTCTTCAAAAATGTCAAGATCATGAAAAACAAGGAAGGACTGAGGAACCATTCCAGACTGAAGGAGACTGAAAAGACAAGGAAATTAAATGCTACTCATGATCTTGGATTGGATCCCTTTGCTATAAAGCACATTCATTGTTGGTGACTATGGAGAAACTTGGGGTTTAGGGATTAGATGGTAGTGGTGCATCAGTGTTAACCTCCTGGGTTGAATGATTGTATTGTGGTTATATAGGAGAATGTCCCTCTTTGTAGGAAAATACACCAAAGCATTCAGGGGTGATAAGCATCTGGTTGACAGCTGACCATCAAATTAATGGCAAGTATGCGTATGTGTTTATTTGCTCTTAAGATTAGTATGTTTTGGTACATTTAGAGTTGAAAGTTGTTGAAATAAAATAGAAAAATTCAGAACAAAACCACAAAAGCAGGAATTTTGCTTGTTTTTGTTTGCAGGGCTGAAAGAGTGCTTTGTGCAAGGTGGGCACTCTCTGAAGACTTGTTGAATGAATGAATGTGGTTCTAAATTTGTAGGGCAAAAAAGTAAATACTCAGGGAAATTATTTCCTTTTTTCTCCCCCAGAAGCCTCAATTTGTTTTTCTCCCTACAGGAGACCATGCTTATAACTCTAGGCCAACCTGATCATGGAGACTGCTCTGTGGGAAGCTGCAAAATGCCTTGCAATGATGACAGATGGTTCTGCCCAGAGGCCTATGTTACGGGAGATTCTCGAGCTTTCCTTCTAAAGTTGCCTTAGCTCTTTACATGGATCTGGCTTTGCCGCACAGGTGGGGTGGTGAAGTGTGTGGTAACTGGAGCCAAACTGCCCATGTTGGTTCGAACCATGGCTCTACCACTCACCGATGTGTGATCTTGGACAAGCTACTTAACCTTTGATTCTTGGTTTCCTCATTTATAAAATAGAAATAAGAAAAATACCGATATTACAAGGTGGTTGTGAGGAATAAGCCAGTATATATACGGAGAGACTAGAAATGTTTGTAATTACTCCACTTCACTGGGAGCTTGTTAAAGCTCAGCCTTGGGCAAAAATTTAGGTCTTCCCTGATGGCTCAGACGGTAAAGCATCTGCCTACAATGCGGGAGACCTGGGCTCGATCCCTGGGTCGGGAAGATCCTCTGAAGAAGGAAATGGTAACCCACTCCAGTACTCTTGCCTGGAAAAACCCATGGATGGAGGAGCGTGGTAGGCTACAGTCCATGGGTTGCAAAGAGTTGGACACGACTGAGCGATTTCACTTTCACTTTGGGCATAATTTACCTCAGAGTGTTCCCTCAGACTGCCTCGGCTCTTCCATCATCAATGTGTCCTGCTTACCTGGATTTCAGGGGCTAAGTCCAAAGGAAGGGACATTTGAATTACATCTTGAAGGACAAGTAAAAGTTCACTAGATGGAAAAAGAAGGCATTGGAGCACCATTCAGAGTTCCCAGGGATCCCAAGTCTCACAGGCAAACTATCCCTGGCCCCTGGGGGCCCATCCTTGGGCTGAAAGTCATTTACCAAGAATGGACTGTGTTGTCATTTCTATTTACTCGCTGCTCTGGCACAGTGTTTGGTTGGCAGTTTGATATGACTTAAAATAGCCCTTTGAAAGCTTTCAGAAGCCAAACTAATGAAGTGACTCATAGGGACAGCAGAATGAGGTAGGCATGAGCAGGGACTGCCTGCGATGGATCTTGGCCATACCATTTCCGGCTGTGGAACTGTGTGCAAGTTCCTCACTTCTCTGTGCGCTGGTGTCTTCGTCTCTGAAATAGGGATAAGATGGGAATAGTATCTGCCTCATGGGGTTGTTGTATCGTCACGCCAGGGAGGTTGGTAGGTGGCGGGGGGAGAGGAAGAAGAAACACTTCCCTGACCAGGAATCAAACCTGGACCGTGGCGGTGAGAGTGCCGAATCCTAACCACTAGACCAAGGGGTTGTTAGGAAGAGGAAATGTGTCCATATTTGTAAAGTACTTAGAACAGTGACTGGTACAGTGTATGTGCTATGTAAGTGTCTGTTAAGTAGTACATAAATAAATGATGACAACACTCAGTATGGAAACAGAAGATGAGAGGCACTATCCATGTAAACAAACATTAATAGTGATAAATTAGTAATACCCTGTAGACGAAACTGCAGATGTCTTCACTGTCTTCCCCCCGACTTGGTGCACAGTCTGGGGGTGGGGATGGGAGATAAAACCTCTCTCATTACCAAGAAGACACAATTATTTTTAAGTAAATTATTAGTCACATATTACAGTTCTAAGAAAGCTAAATCAAGGGGAGAAACATGTCTTTATTGCTGCTATTATTGCTTGCAAAGTGAAGATGCATCTGTGCGAATACGTTTTGGTGACTAATCCACTCATTTTTACCTCTTTGTAAGTAGCAGTTTGGAAACCCTATCATGGCAAAGAGAAAAATCACTTTTTTTTTTTAATGAAAAGATCAAAATGAAAGGAACAAAAAAATAAATAAAAGCACTGTATTTTTACCACCATCATTACATTTTAGGAGGAGGAAAAATGTTTTCCAGTAATCGTTAGGGCATGAATAAGCACCCATTTCATTTGTTCGCCTACTCCAGGGTCAAGAAGCTGTGAATTCCAGCATGTGCATGAGTGTGGTGTTGGCCTTCTGAAGCCACTTGACGAGGTCCTGCAGTTTGGTTTGGGCCCTGCCAAGTCAATGCAGACTGGGAGTCACCGTAGGAAGCACAGCAGGGTGGGCTGGGACGGATGAGTTGACTGGTAGCTTTGGCACAGCTTTCCTGGAACACTGGGTTGCCTGAGGAATTCCATGCGGAGTAACTGGGGCAATCAGGAAGACTCTCAAATTCAAGCTTCGTGGGCACATGCCAAAGCGCACCCACGAATGGGTGAGCTCTGCTTGCAGCCTTTTGCAGATAACACCGAAAAGCAGAACTCTTGGGAGAGTTTACTTTCCAAAGCTGGCAGAGATATAGCTGGTACCAAGTGTTCTGCCCATAAAAATGATAAAGTGTCAGTTACTGTCAGTCCTTTGCTAAGAGCAACAGCTGGGGCCTCTGTGCTGGCAGAGGGGGGTGAATTGTATAATCAAGCTGAGCCTAACTCTCAGGAGCATGACGATAAGCAGCTTTCAATACTCTGGCTTGTAAGGATGTGTGCCTGCCACCCTGGGACACCCTTCCCTGCCCACCCCCGCCACTAGGACTCCACACCCCTCATGGAATCCACATACTTTTGGTGTCCACAGGCTTGTGCAATCAACTTTGTACTTTATGGACACATCTGTCTAGCTCAGTTTTTATTGTGACAGCAGTAAGTACTGTGTCACAAGAACCAAGTTCACCCAGTTACACGTAAGCGAGTGGCTCTTGCTTCGGTGGTGTCAGCTTCACAGGGAGTGAACATTCACAGCTCTCACGTGAGAAGGCTGTGACCAAGAGTACATTGAAAGCCGAGTATGAAGGGTGATGGTTGTTATTACTTAGTAGGTCCGCAGTAAGAACTAACCAGTAAAGACTCATAAATCTCAGCATGTTGAAGTAATGTCACCTCAAACAGTCCTGAGGCTACAGTAAGTCCGTGCCATCTTAATAGTCCCAAATAATATTTTAATCAATTCTATCCATTTGACAGTCAGCTTGTAGTAACTATCATTTTCTTCCTTCCCTTCACCATTGCCCCTTTAAGAAGACTGTCTGTATCTCCTTCTTGCATTTCTTAACCCTGCTCCTTAATCCCTTGTGATTTGGCTCCTGCCCTCACTCTGCTCAAAGTGCAGTGTGTTAGTTCTCAATCACCGCATCACAAATTAGCCCAAAGTTTAATGACTTAAGACAACATACATTTACTCTCTCACAGTTTCTGTGGTTTGGGAAATTGGCATGGTATAACTGGAGCCTCTGGCTCAGGGTCTCTGGATCTGCACTCTTCTGGAAGCTTGACTGGGGAAGGATTCAATTTCAAGTTCAGTCCTGTGATTGTTGGCAGGATGCAATTCTTCATGGACTTGGAATTAATGAGGGCCTCAGTTTTTTTGCTGGCTGTTGGCTGGAGGCCATCCCCAGTTCCCTGGCCTGTGGGCCACTCCACAGAGCTGCTCGTAACATGGCAGTTGGATACATCAGCCTGAGCAAGTGAGAGAGGAAGAGAGAGAAAGAATGTCAGTAAAATGAAAGTCACAGTCTTTTTAAACTTAATCTTAGAAGTCATATCCCATCATGTGTGCATGCTAAGTCACTTCACTCTTTGCAGCCCAATGGACTGTGGCCCACCAGGCTCCTCTGTCCATGGGATTATCCAGGCAAGAATACTGGAGTGGGTTGCCCTGCCCTTCTCCAAGGAAGCTTCCTGACCCAGGGATCGAACCCACGTCCTTATGTCTCTTGCATTGGCAAGTGGGTTCTTTACCACTAGCGCTACCTGGGAAGCTGCATATCCCATCACTTTCATTTTATTTTGTTCGTTCAAAGGTATTCTATTCACTAGAAGCAAGTCACTAGGTCTAACCCATAGAAAAAGGGAACGGCTTACACAAGGGCATGAAATCCTGGAGGCAGAGATCACTGGGGTCATCTTAGAAGTCTCTCTACTATATGGAGATCACTTGAGGCCTCATTGGCAAATGCAATGAACTCTTAGTAGGCTTCATCCTCTCCAGCCTTTCTGGAGCCACTCATTCTTGCAATAACCCCAGCGTGAAATGCTCTCTTCACCGCTGCTGCATGCCACTTTATCTTCCCACCTCTCTATCACTCCTTTCTTGTTTCCATCTCTCTTCCTCTCCCTCCTCCTGCCCACTAAATACATGGCCTAAATCAAAGTAAGGACACTAACAAAAACTTGTAGACTGACAGGGTAAGTACGGAGCCTCCCAAGGGTCAGTCCTTGACTCATACCTACTTCTTCCCTTTCCTGCCATGACAGTCCCCTCCCATCTCCCACTTCAGTTATCACCTTTATAGACATACTTCTGAAATCTTGATCTACTGGGTTGGTGAAAAAGTTCGTTCGGGTTTTTCTGTTACATTATTGTATGGAAAAAGTTGAAGAAATTTATTGGCCAACCCAGTACAACTTTGGTGCTTTTCCTGAGCCTCATTGCTGACTGACTGCCATGAGACAACCCAAAGGATGGTGGGCTGGGACCTCAAAATTGGCTTACCTTTTCCCATCTTTTCCCACCAAAGCCTGCTAGCACCACCACAATTCCCAATTTCTGGCACTACCATTTACCCAGTCACCCAGACCTAAAACGTCAGCATTATATATGATTCCTCTTTTCCCTCCACCTGTCACATCCAGTGAATTACTGCTGCTGCTGCTGCTGCTGCTAAGTCGCTTCAGTCGTGTCCGACTCTGTGCGACCCCATACACGGCAGCCCACCAGGCTCCCCCGTCCCTGGGATTCTCCAGGCAAGAATGCTGGAGCGGGTTGCCATTTCCTTCTCCAATGCATGAAAGTGAAAAGTGAAAGTGAAGTCGCTCAATCGTGTCTGACTCTACGAGACCCCATGGATTGCAGCCCACCAGGCTCCTCCGTCCATGGGAGTTTCCAGGCAAGAGTACTGGAGTGGGGTGCCATTGCCTTCTCTGAATGAATTACTCGATTTTGTCTATTCTTAACCTTGCATCATCTGTTCTCTCTGCTTTGTCCCCGGAGACTGTAATTGGTCTCCCTGCCACTGGACTCAATCCTTTTTCATCTCTCCTATGCATTCCCTTCAAATGAATCTTCCTGGAGTACATCTCTGATCATTCCACTTCTTGCTCACCCACCATCAATGGTTGCCCATTGTTTGGAGAATAAACGCCAATGTCCTTAGTTTGTCTCTCATTGAAGGCCTGATGTGATCTGGTCCTATCCTCAGTCCCTACTCATTTCATGTGCTGTTGTCCTCAATCACGTGGAGCCCCTATATTCTCCTCCTAGAGCTCCCATGCTTTCCTGCCTCAGTGGTTTTGTTCCTACTCTTTGTTCCCTCAGCCTGAAATTCTCTTTTCCCACTCTTTTCTCCAATTCTCCACAGTCAGCTCCTACTTCTCCTCCATGGCCTGCCTCACAGGACACCGTCTGCCTGGAAGGTTCCCTGAGTGTTCCACACTCTCCAAAGTCTAGCCTGAAGTTTATACTTTCATTCTGAGACCTCCGAGGCTCCTTCACTTCTCTATCTTATGGCACTTTCCCTAGATATTTCTGTTCAAATGTACATTTTCCTACTACACTGGGAGCTTCTTGATGGTAGGGTACATGCTTGATCCTTTTTTGTCCTCTGCATCCCATAGTTTTATATGTCTGTATCACCAATAGATTGTAAATGTTTTTGTAAAATCCCCATTGTGTATGTATGCCCATTTGCCACATGGTCACAGAAAAAGTGGGCAGATTCAGTTAATGCACTGCTATTGATTAAAGTGTAATTTTAGATTTTGATGACATCTTTTTTATTTCTTTTTATGTTCCTGATTATATCTAAATTTGCCTCAAAAGGGTAAACAATACATACTTCAACCCTAAGAAGTGATGTCCAGGTTTTCCTGTTGGAAATACTAAATTAATAAGTGTATTAGTCAAACAATTTCACTGGAAGACAATTGTAGTATTAAACTCAATACAAATAGTCATCAGGCATCTGCAATAGATGATAGAGAGGTAAGCCCTAACTCTTTAGAAAAACCTTTCAGTGGGGAAATGGAAATATAGTACAAGACAACAAGTAATATAAATGCTGAGCCTCTTCCCTGCAGTGTCCAAAGACTGCCACCATCAATTAAGTGCATAAACTCATTTGCTACAGTGTGGGAGAATCTCTAGGCAAGACTCGGTCACTTACAGAGGTAAGGGCATGGACTCCTAAGTTTCAGGTGGTTTACCTTAGAGCAGTGGTTCTCAGTGTGGTGCCTGGACTAGCTAGCTTATAAATGATGCTAATTCTTGTGCCCCGACCTAGACCTACTGAGTTGGAAACTCCACTGGGGGGTCTCAACAATCTGTGTCTCAATTAACCTTCCCCCCCAGGTGATTATGATGCACATTACAGTTTATGAAGCACTGACTCAGAACACTACTCAGTCTCTCCAAGTTCTTCCAGTTACACTTCAGTTCAGTTCAGTTCAGCTCAGTCGCTCAGTCGTGTCCGACTCTTTGCGACCCCATGAATCGCAGTATGCCAGGCCTCCCTGTCTATCACCAACTCCCGGAGTTCACTCAGACTCACGTCCATCAAGTCAGTGATGCCATCCAGCCATCTCATCCTCTGTTGTCCCCTTCTCCTCCTGCCCCCAATCCCTCCCAGCATCAGAGTCTTTTCCAATGAGTCAACTCTTCACATGAGGTGGCCAAAGTACTGGAGCTTCAGCTTGAGCACCATTCCTTCCAAAGAAATCACAGGGCTGATCTCCTTCAGAATGGACTGGTTGGATCTCCTTGCAGTCCAAGGGACTCTCAAGAGTCTTCTCCAACACCACACTTCAAAAGCATCAATTCTTCGGTGCTCAGCCTTCTTCACAGTCCAACTCTCACATCCATACATGACCACATGAAAAACCATAGCCTTGACTAGATGGACCTTAGTGGGCAAAGTAATGTCTCTGCTTTTGAATATACTATCTAGTTTGGTCATAACTTTCCTTCCAAGGAGTAAGCGTCTTTTAATTTCATGGCTGCAGTCACCATCTGCAGTGATTTTGGAGCACAAGAAAATAAAGTCTGACACTGTTTCCACTGTTTCCCCATCTATTTCCCATGAAGTGATGGGACCAGATGTCATGATCTTTGTTTTTTGAATGCTGAGCTTTAGGCCAACTTTGTCACTCTCCTCTTTCACTTTCATCAATAGGCTTTTTAGTTCCTCTTCACTTTCTGCCATAAGGGTGGTGTCATCTGCATATCTGAGGTTATTGATATTTCTCCTGGCAATCTTGATTCCAGCTTGTGCTTCTTCTAGCCCAGCGTTTCCCATGATGTACTCTGCATAGAAGTTAAATAAGCAGGGTGACAATATACAGCCTTGACGTACTCCTTTTCCTATTTGGAACCAGTCTGTTGTTCCATGTCCAGTTCTAACTGTTGCTTCCTGACCTGCATACAGATTTCTCAAGACGCAGGTCAGGTGGTCTGGTATTCCCATCTCTCTCTGAATTTTCCACAGTTTCTTGTGATCCACACAGTCAAAGGCTTTGGCATAGTCAATAAAGCAGAAATAGATGTTTTTCTGGAACTCTCTTGCTTTTTTGATGATCCAGCGGATGTTGGCAATTTGATCTCTGGTTCCCCTGCCTTTTCTAAAACCAGCTTGAACATCAGGAAGTTCCCGGTTCACGCATTGCTGAAGCCTGACTTGGAGAAATTTGAGCATTACTTTATTAGCGTGTGAGATGAGTGCAATTGTGCAGTCAAACTACTGCATTCTTTTGCATTGCCTTTCTTTGGAATTGGAATGAAAACTGACCTTTTCCAGTCCTGTGGCCCCTGCTGAGTTTTCCAAATGTGCTGGCATATTGAGTGCAGCACTTTCACAGCATCGTCTTTCAGGATTTGAAACAGCTCAACTGGAATTCCATCACCTCCACTAGCTTTGTTTGTAGTGATGCTTTCTAAGGCCCACTTGACTTCACATTCCAAGATGTCTGGCTCTAGATTAGTCATCACACCATCATGATTATCTGGGTCGTGAAGACCTTTTTTGTACAGTTCTTCTGTGTATTCTTGCCACCTCTTCTTAATATCTTCTGCTTCTATTAGGTCCATACCATTTCTGTCCTTTATCGAGCCCATCTTTGCACAAAATGTTCCCTTGGTATCTCTAATTTTCTTGAAGAGATCTCTAGTCTTTCCCATTCTGTTGTTTTCCTCTATTTCTTTGCATTGATCATTGAAGAAGGCTTTCTTATCTCTTCTTGCTATTCTCTGGAACTCTGCATTCACATGCTTATATCTTTCCTTTTCTCCTTTGCTTTTTGCCTCTCTTCTTTTCACAGCTATTTGTAAGGCCTCCCCAGACAGCCATTTTGCTTTTTTGCATTTCTTTTCCATGGGGATGGTCTTGATCCCTGTCTTCTGTACAATGTCACAAACCTCATTCCATAGTTCATCAGGCACTCTATCTATTAGATCTAGGCCCTTAAATCTATTTCTCACTTCCACTGTATAATCATAAGGGATTTGATTTAGGTCATACCTGAATGGTCTAGCGGTTTTCCCTACTTTCTTCAATTTGAGTCTGAATTTGGCAAAAAGGAGTTCATGATCTGAGCCACAGTCAGCTCCTGGTCTTGTTTTTGTTGACTGTATAGAGCTTCTCCATCTTTGGCTGCAAAGAATATAATCAATCTGATTTCAGTGTTGACCATCTGGTGATGTCCATGTGTAGAGTCTTCTCTTGTGTTGTTGGAAGAGGGTGTTTGCTATGACCAGTACATTTTCTTGGCAAAACTCTATTAGTCTTTGCCCTGCTTCATTCCGCATTCCAAGGCCAAATTTGCCTGTTACCCCAGGTGTTTCTTGACTTCCTACTTTTACATTCCAGTCCCCTATAATGAAAAAGACATCTTTTTTTGGTGTTAGTTCTAAAAGATCTTGTAGGTCTTCATAAAACTGTTCAACTTCAGCTTCTTCAGTATTACTGGTTGGGGCATAGACTTGGATAACTGTGATATTGAATGGTGTGCCTTGGAGATGAACAGAGATCATTCTGTCGTTTTTGAGATTGCATCCAAGTACTGCATTTCGGACTCTTTTGTTGACCATGATGGCTACTCCATTTCTTCTGAGGGATTCCTGCCCGCAGTAGTAGATATAATGGTCATCTGAGTTAAATTCACCCATTCCAGTCCATTTTAGTTCGCTGATTCCTATGTCAATGTTCACCCTTGCCATCTCTTGTTTGACCACTTCCAATTTGCCTTGATTCATGGACCTGACATTCCAGGTTCCTATGCAATATTGCTCTTTACAGCATCGGACCTTGCTTCTATCACCAGTCACATCCACAGCTGGGTATTGTTTTTGCTTTGGCTCCATCCCTTCATTCTTTCTGGAGTTATTTCTCCACTCTTCTCCAGTAGCATATTGGGCACCTACTGACCTGGGGAGTTCCTCTTTCAGTATCCTCTCATTTTGCCTTTTCATACCGTTCATGGGGTTCTCAAGGCAAGAATACTGAAGTGGTTTGCCATTCCCTTCTCCAGTGGACCACATTCTGTCAGACCTCTCCACCATGACCTGCCTGTCTTGGGTTGCCCTGCGGGCATGGCTTAGTTTCATTGAGTTAGACAAAGCTGTGGTCCTAGTGTGATTAGATTGACTAGTTTTCTTTGAGTATGGTTTCAGTGTGTCTGCCCTCTGATGCCCTCTTGCAACACCTACCATCTTACTTGGGTTTCTCTTACCTTGGACATGGGGTATCTCTTCACGGCTGTTCCAGCAAAGCACAGCCGCTGCTCCTTACCTTGGACAAGGGGTATCTCCTTACTGCCGCCCTTCCTGACCTTCCACGTGTAACTTCCGGTTACACTTACTCCTTCTTTAAAGAGATTCCATTGGTCTTCCACCTGGGACTTGTATTTTTCAGGGGGTACATGAAGACTCTCCATGAAGTGTTTGTTTTTTTAAAAATATTTATTTTTTTGGCTGTCTCAGGTCTTAGTTGCCACACACGGGATTTCATTCCGTCATGTGAGATCTTTTCATGCAATGCATGGACTCTCTAGTTGAGGCAAGTGGGCTCAGTAGTTGCCTCTCTGCATGTGTGATCTTAGTTCCCCAACCAGGGACTGAACCCATGTCCCCTGCATTGCAAGGCGGATTCTTTAACCACTGGACCACCAGGGAAGGTCCTTCCATGAAGTTTTAAGGAAACTAAGTTCCAGATCCTCAATTTCACTCTGTATTTTTCCTGAAAACTTATCTGCTTGAGGGAGTGTCCATGGTTGGGGCAGCAAACCAGTTTTACTTTCTACCTCTCTTTTTACCATAAACCTTCTCTCCTTTCACCAAAGAAAAGCTAGCTTTACCCACCATAACTCTCACTATGGTACATTCACCCGGGAATGTAAATACCTCGGGGAAAACAGTCATTTTGAAAAACTGTGCCAGTGTCAAAAAAGCTGATGACTCTAATCAATACCAGGTAACAAGTCTCTTTTCAAGTAAGTGGTATACAATTCTTTGCTTTTAACAAAATTGCAAAAGGGCCTACTTGCATTGTCACCTGACTGATCCCTAAATGGATTTTTCAATGGCACTCTTGTACATTTCTGGTGGGAATGTAAAATGTACAGCCACTGTGGAAGACAGTAAGACATTTCCTCAAAAAATTAAAAAGAGAGTTACCACATGATCCAACAATTCCTATTCTGGGTTTAAACTCAAAAGAACTAGAAGCAGGACTCAGATATGTGTACACTCATTATTCACCATAGCCAAAAGACTTCCCTGGTGGCTCAGATGTTAAAGAATCTGCCTGCAATGCAAGAGACCTGGATTCCATCCCTGGGTTTGGAAGATCCCCTGGAGAGGGAATGGCAACCCACTCCAGTATTCTTGCCTGGGAAATAACATAGACAGTAGAGCCTGGCAGGCTACAGTCTATAGGGTTGCAAAGAGTCAGACACGACTGAGCGACTAACACTTTTCAAAGATAGGAGCACCTCAGATGTTCACTGATGAAAAATGGATAAACAAATGTGGTCTATTTATACAATGGAATATTATTCAGCCTTAAAAAGGAAAGAAGTTCTGACACATGCAACAACATGGATGAAACTTGAAGACATTATGCTAAGTGAAATAAGCCAGATGCAAAATGAAAAATGTCATGTGGTTCCACTTATCTGAGATGCCTATGGTATTCAAATTCATAGACACAGAAACTAGAATGGTGGTTGCCAGGGGCAGTGGGGAATTGGAGATTTAGTGCTTAGTGTGTATAGAGTTTCAGCTGTGGAAGATGAAAACGTTCTGGAAATGGATGGTGGTGATGGTCACTCAACAATGTGAATATACCTAATGTCACTTAACTGTACACCTTAAGTGGTTGCAATGGTAAATTTTGTGATGTATATTTTGCCACAAGTTTTAAAGTTTTTAATGATAATCATTATGTAATTTGGGGGCGTGTAACATGAAAAAAGTTTTCAAAAATCAGGTGACATTGCTTGAACAAAACTTCACTCTTCCTTCTAATCTAATATACTTACTTATGGGAATAATATTTCTTCAAACTTACATCTGTAAAAATAAGAAATAGAAATAAAATCAATGTTGATTCTTGCCTCATTTTAGCATTAAGTAATAATCTCAGGTACATGAACTAATTTCCAGGAAAAAAACCTCATCAATAATTGATAACAAAAAAAATTTTAAAAAAATTGATGACAAGACTGTGGAGAGAAGGGAACCCTTGTGCACAACTGATAGGAATGTAAATTGATGCAGTCACTATGGAAAACAGCATGAAGGTTCCTTAAAATTTGACCTCCAATTAAAATAAATAAGTTTATATTAAAAAATACAATTACCACATGATTAGCAAGCCCACTTCTGAGTATATATCTGAAGTAAATAAAAACAGTATCTTGGAACAGTCGTATGGATCAATGAGACAGAAGAGAGAGCCTGGAAATAAACCCATACACCTACGTCAATTAATCTTCAACAAAGGAAACAAGAATATATACAATGGGGAAAACGCAGTCTTTTCAGCAAGTGCTGCTGGGAAAGCTGGACAACTGCAGGTAAATCAATGAAGTTAGAACACACCCTCACATCATACACAAAAATAAACTCAAAATGACTTAAAGACTTAAATATACAACAGGACACCATAAGACTCTTAGAAGAAAACGTGGGCAAAACAGTCTCTGACATAAACCAGAGCCAGTTTTTGTAGGTCAGTCTCCCAAGGTAATAGAAATAAAAGCAAAAATAAACCAATGGGACCTAATCAAGCTTATAAGCTTTTGCACAGCAAAGGAAACCACAACAAAACAAAAGGACAACTTGTGGACTGGAAGAAAATGCAAATGATGTGACCAACAAGGAGTTAATGTCTAAAATATACAAGCAGCTCATATGGCTCAAACAAAAAACCAAACAACCCAATCAAAAAATGGGCAGAATTCCTAAACTGACATTTTTCTAAATAAGACATGGCCAATAGGCACATGAAAAGATGCTCAACATCACTAATTATTAGAGAAGTGCAAATCAAAACTACAATGAGGTACCACCTCACACTGGTCAGAATGGCCATCATCAAGAAGTCTACAAATATAAATACTGAAGAGGGTGTGGAGAGAAGAGAACCCTGCTACATTGTCAGTGGAAGGTAAATTGGTGCAGCCACTATGGAGAACAGTTATGGCAGGTGCTCAAAAAACTAAAAATAGAGTTACCATATGATCCAGCAATCCCACTCCTGGGCTATATCTGGAAAAAAACTCTAATTCAAAAAGACACATGCATGCCACTGTTTATAGCAGCACTGCTTACAATAGCCAAGACATGGAAACAACCTAAATGTCCATCAGCAGAACAATGAATAAAGAAAATGTGAGATATATCACACACACATTTTTTTTTTTTTCAGGCTTCCCTGGTAGCTCAACTGGTAAAGAATCTGCCTGCAATGCAGGAGACTGCGGTTCGATTCCTGGAGAAGGGATAGGCTACCCACCCCAATATTCATGGGCTTCCGTGGTGGCTCAGCTGGTAAAGAATCCACCTGCAATGTAGGAGACCTGGGTTCAGTCCCTGGGTTGAGAAGATCCCCTGGAGGAGGGCATGCCAACCCATTCCAGTATTCTTGCCTGGAGAATTCCCATGGACAGAGGCGCCTGGTGGGCTACAGTCCATGAGGTTGCAAAGAGTCGGACATGACTGAGTGACTAAGTGTATATGTATATATAATGGAATACTACTCAGCTATAAAAAAGAAGGAAATAATACTATTTTTAGCAACATGGATTGACCTAGAGATTATCATATCAAGTGAAGTAAGTCAGAAAGAAAAAAAAATTTAGCATATGATATTATGTATCAATAATTATATAAGGGGATGGAGATATTAACTAACATTACCATGGTAATCATTTTCCAGCATCCATTTCAAATCATCACATTGTACATTTTAAAAACGCTTATGTATTTATTTTTGGCTGCATCAGGTGTTAGCTGCAGCATGTAGGGTCTTTCACTGTGGCGTGAGGGTTTGTTGCGGCACGCCAGTTTCTCTCTAGTCGTGGTCTGCAAGCTTCAGAGTGCCTGTGCTCCACAGTGGCCGCCCGTAGGCTCTCCAGTTCAGGTGAGCATGTTCAGCTGTGGCATTTGGGCTTAGTTGCCTGCAGTATGTGGGATCTTAGTTCCCTGATCAGGGATCACACCCACATCTCCTGCACTGAAAGGCAGATTCTTAACCACTGGATCACCAGGGAAGTCCCACATTGTACACTTTAAACTTGTATAGGTTATATGTCAATAATAACACAATAAAACTGGGAAAATTTTTTGAAAGGCTTGTTTTTTATTGACTGAGTGATCTATGCAATTGCCATTGTTGTTCACTGTTTGTGATCCTATGGACTGCAGCATGGCAGGCTTCCCTGTCCTTCATTGTCTCCCAGAGTTTGCTCAAACTCATGTCCATTGAGTTGATGCCATCCAACCATCTCATCCTCTTTTCCTGCCCTCAGTCTTTCCCAGCATCAGGGTTTTCCCCAGTGAGTCAGCTCTTTGCATCACGTGGCCAAAATATTGGAGCTTCAACTTCAGCATCAGTTGTTTCAGTGAATATTTAGGGTTGATTTCCTTTAGGATTAAGTGGTTTAATTTCCTTGCAGCCCAAGGGACTCTCAAGAATCTTCTCCAGCACCACAATTCAAAAGCATCAATTCTTTGGCACTCAGCCTTCTTTATGGTCCAGCTCTCACATCCGTACTAGAAAAACCATAGCTTTGACTATATGGACCTTGTTGGCAAAGTGATGTCTCTGCTTTGTAGTACTCTGTCGATGTTTGTCCTCTTGCCTTTGGAGTACCCTAAAAGCTCTCAACTTTTTATTTGCTTGGGTTAGGGGTTTCCAAGTCTTGTTTTGAGTCACCTTTCTTCAGATATTGACCTGAAAGCTCTCATCACTGTAAAACTTCTGCCTTAATTGAAATACAGCTGTACAATATTATATTAGTTTCAGGTGTTCTACACAGTGATTTGACATTTGCATGCATTATGAAATGGTCACCACGATAGTCTAGTAATCATCTGTCCCCATTACCATGTTATTGATCACATTCCTTATGCTGTGTATTACATCTCTGCGGTTATTTATTATATAACTGGAGGTTTGTACTTCTTAATCTCCTTCATCTACTTTGCTTCCCCCATCCTCTCTCCCCACTGGCATCTACTCATTTATTCTCTGTAGCAAAAAGTCTGTTTTCATTTTCTTTTGTTTGTTTTTATAGATTCCACATGTAAGTGAAATCATATAGTATTTGTCTTTCTCTCTCTGACATTCATTAACACAATACCCTTTAGATGCATCCATTTGTTGCAAATGGCAAGATTTCATTTTTTATGGCTGAGCAATATTCTACTGCATATATATACATATATCACATCATATATATATATATATATCTCACATCTTTTTCCATTTGTCTATTGATGAACACTTTGGTTGCTTCCATATCTTGGTTCTTATAAATACTGATTCAATGAACACAGGGCTGCATATATCTTTTCAAATTAGTGTTTTTGTTTCTTTTGGGTAAATATCCGAAAGTGAAATTTCTGGGCCATATCGCAATTCTATTTTTAACTTTTAAAGGAACCTCCATAGTGTTTTTCATACCAACTACACCAATTTAAAATCCCACCAACAGTGCACGATGGTTCCCTCTTCTCCACATCCTTGCCAACACTTTCTATGTGTTGTCTTTTTGATAATAGAAATTCTGACAGGTGTGGGATTATATCTCATTGTGGTTTTTAACTTGCATTTCCTTAATAATTAGTGACATCGAGCATCTTTTGATGTGTCTGTTGGCCACCCATATGTCTTCTTTGGAAAACTGTCTATTCAGTTGGCCCATTTTTTAAATGGGTTGTTTGATGTTCAGTTGTATGGATTCTTTGTATATTTTGGATATTAACCTATTATTGGATATGTTGTTCACAAATATCTTCTCCCATTCAATAGGCTCCCTTTTTATTTAGTCAATGGTTTCCTCTGCTGTTCAAAAACTTTTTAGTTTGATTAAGTCCTATTTGTTATTTTTACCCTTGTATCCTTTGCCTGAGAAGACAGATCCAAACAATATAACTAAGATTGATGTCAAAGAGCATCCTGCCTCTTTTCTTCTAGAAGTTTAATGGTTTGAGGTCTTACATTTTATGTTTTTAATCTGTTTTGTGTTTACTTTTGTATATGATATAAGAAAGTAGTTCAAACTGATTCTTTTGCATGTAGTGGTCCAGTTTTCCCAACACCATTTATTGTAACACTTCCTTTCCTTTAAAACATCCTCATGACTTAATAGCATGACTGCTGACTGAGCTGCTGCATTCCCACCCCTCTGGTTTCAGTCAGCTAGCTGACAGCTGAGATTACTGCAGTCACCCCAGGGAAGGGCTCTTTGCCCCAAATGTATCTTAAGAAGTAACATGTACCATATACAGCCTCGTTTACAGACTTGATCCCTGTATTTTTCACCTATGCTTAAGTAGTGGCATCTGAGAACGTCCTTTCTTCTACATAGCTAGTAGAGAAGTTTAAACAATAACTACCAACAGCCACTTTGCAAAGGACCCTAAAAGGCTGATATTTGCTTTCAGTCTCCTGTTACATCCTGAGTTCTTAGGGCCTGACAATTCTGTGGGAAGATCTTCACATCTAGGAGCCTACAGACCCAAATATTTAGTAATGCAGCCTTTTGGGAACATCTACAAATAACAATGGGCTTCCCTCATAGCTCAGTTGGTAAAGAATCTGCCTGGAATGCAAGAGACCTGGGTTCGATTCTTGGGTCGGGAAGATCTCTTGGAGAAGGAAATGGCTACCTACTCCAGTATTCTTGCCTGGAGAATCCCATGGACAGAGTAGCCTGGTAGTGATGCCATCCAACCATCTCATCCTTTGTCATCCTCTTCTCCTCCTGCCTTCAATCTTTCCCAGCATCAGGGTCTTTTCTAATGAGTTTGCTCTTTGCATCAGGTGGCCAAAGTATTGGAGCTTCAGCCTCAGTGACATCAGTCCTTCTAATCAATATTCAGGATTGATTTCTTTTAGGATTGACTGGTTTGATTTTACAGTCCAAGGGACTCTCAAGAGTCTTTCCAACACCACAGTTCAAAAGCATCAGTTCTTTGGTGCTCAGCTTTCTTTATGGCCCAGCTCTCACATCCACACATGGCTACTGGAAAAACCATAGATTTGACTAGATGGACATTTGTAGACAAAGTAGTGTCTCTGCTTTTTAATATGCTGTCTAGGTTGGTCATAGCTTTTCTTCCAAACAGCAAATGTCTTTTAATTTCGTGGCTGCATTTACCATCTGCAGTGATTTTGGAGCCCAAGAAGATAAAGTTTGTCACTGTTTCCATTGTTTCCCCATCTATTTGCCATGAAGTGATGGGACCAAACACCATGATCTTAGGTCTTTGAATGTTGAGTTTTAAACCAGCTTTTTCACTCTCCTCTTTCACTTTCATCAAGAGGCTCTTTAGTTCCTCTTCACTTTCTGCCATAAGGGTGGAAAGGGCAGTAGTAGCCCAAAGAAAGCTCGTCTCATGGCCACGGCAGAAGTACGAGAGCAAGTCCAACTACTCAAGCACATTCAAGCCCTTGCTTACATCACAGCTCTATTGGTCAAGGTCAGTCACATAACTGAGTCCAAAGCTGAAGGGTGGAGAAATATATTCTGCTTCTAGTGGAACTGCAAAGCTACATGACATATGTGTAGATACAGGGAAGGTGAACAATTTGGAACAACCACAGAAATTCCAGGCAGAGAATGGGCAAAAAGATGATCAAAAGCAAGGAAGTAGGAATGAATATGGATCGTTTAGAGGGAGGTACAAAGAATAAAGTACGAAGTTAAATTTTAAAAAGTTTCTAGCAAAATTATGTAGCGCCTTGAATGTTATGGTAAAGAATGTGGGCTTGCTTCTGCAGGTTCCAGGGCGCCACTGGGGTTCACATGATTATATCTGGGTTTTAGACAAATTGAAAGCAAGGAGACAATTTAGGAGGCCAGTATAATGGTCTAAGAATGCATAAAGGTTGGGTAGATATGAGATGTGTAGGAGATTTTAAGATATGTCCATAAATTATCTGATACACCTCCTTTCAAAGGGACTTTAATTGTCTTCTTTTAGTATATATTCAGTAACTTGTCTCTACTGAATAGAATATGGTGGAAGTGAGGGTGTAAAGCTTCTGAGACTAGGTTATGAAGGACGTGTGGTACCTCCTCCTCACTCTCTCTTGGGTTACTCACTCTGGGGAAGCTAGCTGCCATATTATGAGGTCACTCAAGCAACCCAGTGGAGAGACCCATCTACAGAGGAATTAGTTCTTTTTGCCAATAGCCAGTGAAGAAGTGAGGCCTCCTGCCAATGGCCACTAAGTGAGCAATTTTTAATATCAATCCTGGAGCTCTAATCAAACCTTCAGATGACTACATACTCAGCCAACATTTGACTGCAACCTCATGAGAGACTCTGAGCTAGAACCATCCACTTAAGCTGTTCATAGTTTATCACCCACAGAAACTGAGTGAGATAACAAGTGTTGGCAGGCTTCCCAGGTGGCATGAGTGGTAAAGAACCCACCTGCCAGTGCAGCAGACAGGGTCGAGAAGATCCCTTGGAGTAGGAAATGGCAGCCCACTCCAGTATTCTTGCCTGAAAAATCCCATGGACAGAGGAGCCTGGCAGGCTACAGTCCATGGGATC
Organism: Capricornis sumatraensis; assembly: GCF_032405125.1. Taxonomy (NCBI): domain Eukaryota; kingdom Metazoa; phylum Chordata; class Mammalia; order Artiodactyla; family Bovidae; genus Capricornis; species Capricornis sumatraensis. Next base: position 45,048,494 of record NC_091092.1, on the reverse strand, counting down.
TCAGAATTGGATGTGACTGAGCATAACGTACCTATTGTAGTAAGATGCTAAATTTAGGGATAATTTGTTACATAGAAATACATAAATGCTGCAGCTTAGATGTAGAAAGTGATGTTGCTCAATCGTGTCTGACTCTTTGTGACCCCATGGACTGTAGCCCACCAGGCTCCTCTGTCCATGGAATTTTCCAGGCAAGAGTATTGGAGTGGGTTGCCATTTCCTTCTCCAAGGGATCTTCCCAACCCAGGGATCGAACCTGGGTCTCCTGCACTGCAGGTAGACGCTTTACCCTCTGAGCCTAGATGTAGAAGTTGAGGGAAAAGAATAAGGCAACGATGATTCTTAAGTTTTGGTTCAAGCCACTGAGTGGTACGATTTACTGAGAAGGAAAGAGAGGGACAGTGATCGAAGAAATATGATAAAGAGTTTATTTTAGGACAGTTTAGGGGAATGAATTGTGCCCCCAAAACAAAATTTATATGTTGAAGCCCTAAACCCCAATGTGACCATATTAGGAGATAAGGCCTTTAGGAAGGTAACTAAGGTTAAATGAGGTCATATGGTTGGGACCCTACTCGAATATGACTGGCATCCTTATTAGAAGAGGAAGAGATACTGGAGATCTCTCTCTCTCTCTCTCTCTTCTCATGTATGCACAGAAAAGAGGTCATGTGAGGACACAGCAAGAAGGTGGGAATTTTCAACTCGAGGAGAGAGAGTGCTCATCAGACGCCAACCCTACGGGCACCTTGATTTTATACTTCCAGTCTCCGGAGCTGTGAGGAAAGAATCTTATGTTGCTTAAGCCACCCAGCCTGTGGTCTTCTGTCGTGGCGGCCCAAGCTGACTAACACACAGGTTGAATTTGTCTCGGCAGGGCACTTACATTGTGGATATGTAGTGGTCAGTTGGAAATACACCTGGAGCTCAGAAAAGAGTTGTTGCTGTGGGAGTCATCTAATCACTGGCATTTGGAAGTGGATGAGAAAGATCATCCAGAGAGCAAAAGAACACAAAAAGAAAGAGGAGAGCTAAGGTGGAACAAGGAGGTGGGGACAGCATCTGTGATTGAATGGTTCACTGAGGAACATAGAGCAATGACTTGGAAGGAGTTTCAGAAAAGTAAAAGTGAGCTACAGCAGAAGTGAAGGGAGCTTTCAAAGCCAGACAAGTTGATTAACAGGAAATTCATGTAAGAAGAGGATCAAGACAAGGCTGTTGGACTTTCTACTGAGGGGTTCGTTGCTAACCTTAGCAAGGGCAATTTAGTTGGCTTGTGAAAAGCCAGCCTGCGGTGGGTTGCAGTAGCCACTGTGATGCACCACCCAGATCTCCCTTCAATGAAAGATCTGTTGCTCAACTTCTGGGAGGACTATCTGCAGAGTCCCCAGCAGCCCCTTCAGAGATGGCTTCAGCTTCAGAGAGACCCCTTACCCAGAGGTCACACTTCCTTTCATGGAAGCATACATCTAATAACTGATCTGTGTGGGAGCATAATGTTTCCCAGTCATCTCAGTTTAACTCAGGCAGCTCTGAAGAATGATCTTCATCCAGAGAGCCCTATGAGGTTGGCTGAGCAATCCCTGAACCTGCATTATGGCCCTTCTCCAGAGAGAGAAGTGGTTCCTCTTCCTGTTTCCCATGCCTGCTTCCTCTCCCTCCCTCCCACAGATGTTAATCCCGAGGGAACTCACTCATAAATACCCCACATTCTACCTCTGTCTCAGACTCTGCTTCCCAGAGAACCCAACCTGAGACACAGGTTAAAGGAAAGACACAGAGGCTTCAAGCATAGACTGCTCTTCCAAGGCCTCAAAGAGCTGAAGAAAGATGGGTGGTAACCTGAGGGCAAGGACCTTGTGCTCCAAGCCTTCCTCTATATCAGGAACAGGGCTGGACACAGAGTAGGTGTTTTCCCCTTGGCTAGATCTCCAATTGGCAACTGGATGACTCACCCCTCAGATTTTTTCCTTTCAAATATTTAAATGAAAGTATGGAGCCAGAAAAATCTTTGATTGATTTGTGTTGCCCCCTCCCTGCCCCCCAACCCACCGCACTCTCACGCACATGCACACACACACGCACACACACGCACACACACACACGCACACACAGGTTTTCTCATCTCCTAGAAATAACTGATCCCCTTTTAGCCTTTCCCTGGATTAGGTCAGACTGCTGCTAAGTCGCTTCAGTCGTGTCCGACTCTGTGTGACCCCATGGACTGCAGCCCACCAGGCTCCTCCACCCATGGGATTTTCCAGGCAAGAGTACTGGAGTGGGGTGCCACTGCCTTCTCCATTAGGTCAGACAGTAAAGGTTATTACGCTGTCTATCTATTTCCCCTAACTGAGACGGTTATAGGGAAAGGAAAACAGAAGGAGACAGATGACTGGCTAGAAGCACTTTCAGACTTGAACTACTTAAAACTGTTGCCTCAGATGACAGGAATGCAGTCAGCTGGGAACAAACACATGGCTCGGTTGAAATGTCTAGGAGAATCATGGGGCAGGTCCAGACGGAAGCTATACCATTCTCAACAGCCCTACAACATGACAGACCCCAAGTCTGCTCTCTTTAGAAAATGAGACAGAAAAGAATGCTTAATGAGGTGCGTTGTGATCACTGAAGAAGGAGCTTCCCCACTAAGGCTCCAGCCCTCAACTCAACGGGCTCCTTTTTCTTAGAGTGCTCTGACTGGAAGCCAGTCACACAAGCTCTGACTGGAAGGAAGCTTGTGTATGAGAGGCATGCAGGGAGACAGGTGGGAACCATGGGTGTCATGATTACCCAGCACCAGAGCAGAAAAAGGCAGGCGCTGGGGCATTTTACGAGGTGCAGATGCTGACTGCAATCTGCCTAAGCCCAAAGTTAAGGGCTATGGAAAGATATAGAATTAAAAGGAAACATGCAGGAAAGAAAAAAGGAAGTATTTCACAGGACACTTGACATCACCAATGTGAAATCATCAGTCTTTGGAAGCTTGTTAAGTGAAAGATAACAAAAGCTGAGATATGAAAGGTGGCAAGATCAGTCAGAATGGCTGCTATCCAAAAGTATACAAACAATAAATGCTGGAGAGGGTGTGGAGAAAAGGGAACCCTCTTACACTGTTGGTGGGAATGCAAACTAGTGCAGCTACTATGGAGAACAGTGTGGAGATTCCTTAAAAAACAAAATAGAACTGCCATAGGACCCAGCAATCCCACTGCTGGGCAAACACACTGAGGAAACCAGAATTGAAAGAGACACGTGTACCCCAATGTTCATCGCAGCACTGTTTACAATAGCCAGGACATGGAAGCAACCTAGATGTCCATCAGCAGACGAATGGATAAGAAAGCAGTTGGTACACATACACAATGGAATATTACTCAGCCATTAAAAAGAATACATTTGAATCAGTTCTAATGAGGTGGATGAAACTGGAGCCGATTATACAGAGTGAAGCAAGCCAGAAAGAAAAACACCAATACAGTATACTAATGCATATATATGGAATTTAGAAAGATGGTAACGATGACCCCATATGTGAGACAGCAAAAGAGACACAGATGTATAGAACAGTCTTTTGGACTCTGTGGGAGAGGGCGAGGGTTGGGATGATTTGGGAGAATGGCATTGAAACATGTATATTACCATATGTGAAACGAATTGCCAGTCCAGGTTTGATGCATGAGAAAGGGTACTTGGGGCTGGTGCACTGGGATGACCCAGAGGGATGGGATGGGGAGGGAGGTGGGAGCGGGGTTCAGGATGGGGAACACATGTACACCCAAGGAGGATTCATGTCAATGTATGGCAAAACCAATACAATATTGTAAAGTAAAAATAAATAAATAAATAAAACTGAAAAAAAAAAAGAAAGGTGGCAAGATGAGGGTGCATTTAGGTTTAAACAGTTCCCCAGGAAATGTGGAGGGGAGAAAGGACATGCTTCAAACACTGTCCCAGTATAAGAGACTCTTCAAAATTTCTCTGATGGTGTTTGAGGTTAAGAGGATGCTATTCTAGAAAATACAGAGGACCTCCCTGGCAGTCCAGTGGTTAAGACTCCATGCTTCCAATGCAAGGAGCACAGGTTCGATCCCCAGTCAGGGAACTAAGATTCCACATGCCACTTGGTGTGGCCAAAAAATAAAAAAAACAAATGAAGAAAGTACAGAGGTGCAATGGACAGAGAAAGAGATGGGAAAGAAGTCAGAAAAGCTATAGAAAAAGGAATTGGAACACACAGGAATCTAAATAGCTGGATACTATACGTCAGTAGAACTGGAAATGTAATGCTCATTTCCCCAACAATTGCCTTTAAGTAAAAAAGCTTCATACTATTAAAAAAAAAAAAAGAACCCAAACCAAAAAAAGAAGAAGAAATAATTCAAATCCAGGAATATAACTATATGTTTTGCAGCCACTCACTCCCACCTCCCACATGTTAACCTCATACTAGTTTAGTTTCCCCACACTATTTTTTTTCAGGTTCAAAAGCATTTTTAAATCTAAAGAGCGAAAAAAAAAAAGATAGAAAGATAGCTAGAGATATTGATCTGGATATGTATTATAGACTTAGAATCTATATATGTAGCAGGAAGGGTGAAAGAAATAGACGCCAAGGATATTCTTAAACTTCTGCTTCAAATTAACATCTCCTCCAAAATCTAGTGGTTTTCCACTGAACTACCATGTTACACTGTTTCATATCACTCTAAAATGGAATAGTCAGATGACTGCAATGACAGCAGATTCTAACATGGAACTTCCATCACCCCAGAGCCACGATGCTCTTTCGTCTTCTAGCAACCCACTCACTACTTTGTATTCAACCTCAACTGCAAATTGTTCTGACTCCAATATCCTTAGTTCTCATTGGTCAAACTGTGTATAGAACTGCCAATTTTTCACCCACTAACTCAGCACACTTTGATTGTGTGCTACTTCTGTAACAGGAGCCATGTCATGCCCTGGGAGTACAGCAATGATGGGACCCAAATTTCCACCTGTGAGCAGCAGAGAGTCCAGATTGGGAGACCTTTAAGTGGACAGGCAACTAAAGCATGGAGCAGCAAGGTCTGTGGCAAGGGACACACAAATTACAAAAGAGGGACAAGGGAAGAGGATAAGGAGCCATGGAGGCTTCCTCCAAGAAGTGATGTCTGGGTTCCACTAAAGCCTGGCCTTTGCTATTGTCAATCATGAGCCCTGAGAGAACAAGGACGGTTTGTCATGTCACCAGTGCATCCTTAGTACCAAGGAGAGTGGCTGGGACTCAACAAATGATACTCAGGATATATGCCTTTCTTTATAAAGGTTACAAGGGAAAGAATCTGCTTAAACAATTTTCTCCTTCCATTTTCATAGCAGAAAGCATATACGTTATGAATGTGTGCTAAATAAATAAATGAATGGGGAAAACAAATATTTAGGGAATGAGACAGTTCAGTTCCATAACTGTCCAGAAGGACAGTTCCGTTCACTAAGCTTTGAGCGTCAGACTTGGGTGCTGGGGGTACGGAATGGCTTAGACACAGGCCCTGTCTTTAGACTGCTTGTTGTCTGCTGGGGTGACAATGCAGGATGACAGAAGAGTGATGACTTTGTGTCTTAAGGTCATTTGGGTGTGAAGACATCTTATCCCTCAGCAGATAGAAAGATGCATGAGCGAGGCAGATGTGGCTTTGGCAAAACGTTCTTTGAGCCACTTCCAACTCCATGACAGCCTGGACACTTTCAGAGTAACTCCTCTCATTAGAAGAAATGGCAAGTTATCAAGAACTTCAGCTTTTGTTCATATCAGTACTAGGATTTTAAGTTTTTGGAGAAATCTGCTGAAAATGTATAATCATGTTTCAAAGAATGCAAATCTTACACAGTTTGTTTGCTTCAGTTTAAATTTTAATGTAACTAATGCTCAAGCCACCCTTGAAAGCAATGGAAGACTCCAGGATGGAGATGAATGCATGTCTAGGACTAGAGAGTAGTGGAAGGAAGGGAGGGTTTGCATATGCTCATTGGAAATTAGAGTTTAAATATAGACTATGAGTTCTAAAGTTATTTGTCTTGGTACGTCATCCACCATCCTAAGAAATCTAGACAGAATTTAGCCAAAATCTAGATGACAGATAAGCTAGGAAGGATGGCACACTTTGAAGTATTGGGTTAGCCAAAAAATTCATTCGGGTGTTTCTGTACTATCATCCGAACGAATTTTTTGGCCAACCTAATACATTGGCTATGACTCTGATTCAAGCTACAGTTGTGTTTTGCTTGGTCACCACAGCGTTTAAAAAATCAAAAGGAAGAAGACTTTGAAAGCCTTTAGGTATAATCAGCTCACTCTGCTTAGCCATGACTCTCACCATTTCTTATTGTCGCACCCTCACCCACTCTGCCTGGCCCTTGAGAAGGCATTTGGCTCTTTGACATAGTGACGTTTTGTTCCTGTTCAACAGCTAAATGAGCAAATGCTTCAAACTGGCACTATAGAACTCTTAACATTAGGGGAAACTATAAGAGTGCCAGCAGGTGAGCAAATGGCAGCGAGCGGAGCTGAGACTGTGACCATGCTCATGCTCAGTTGCTAAGTCGTGTCTGACTCTCTGTGACCCTATGGACTGTAGCCCACCAGGCTCCTCTATCCATGGGATTTCCCAGGCAAGAACACTGGAGGGCTGGAATCTTGCCCTAGCTCCTCACTGCTCTATACCTTGGGCCCCTCATTTGCCAGCAACGTTCCTGACCGCTGCCAGAGTCCTAGAAGTAAAGGTGGACCAAGAGGACCACTCCTTCCAAAACCTGCTGTGTTTCCACTTCCGGGATGGGAAACTACTTCCGGGATGAGTCCTTCCTCATTTTCCATCCCCGGCAACTGGAGAAGTAGAACAACACAAAAACAGGAGAAAGCTAGTTCTGGCATTACTTGAGGGGACAGAGGGGAGAGACAGAATCAAGAGCACAGAGTGTAATGGAAAAAGGTGAAGAGGAAACGAGGAAAAGTAAAGCAAGGAAGAGGAAGTGCAAAGAGAACTTGAGACAGGCCTGGTAATTATGAGTGGGCAAAGGCTTCTCTACCCCTCCCCGTTCAAAAAGTCCCAACACTGGAAGGTGCTGAGAGTATCTACTTGGCACAACCTTCTTCCTATGCTGAGGAAGGAAAGGAGCTTAGCAGACAAGTGACTTGCTTGAGGTCACACAGTGAGTGACTTGCTGAGCTGCACCTTGAACTAAGGTGGCCTGTAATTTTCCAAGCTCTTTTCACTCACAGCCATGCAATAGCAGGTGGAGTTGCTTGGGGGTAAGCAGATGGTGATTGCAGCCATGAAATTAAAAGACGCTTACTCCTTGGAAGAAAAGTTATGACCAACCTAGATAGTATGTTCAAAACCAGAGACATTACTTTGCCGACTAAGGTCTGTCTAGTCAAGGCTATGGTTTTTCCTGTGGTCATGTATGGATGTGAGAGTTGGACTGTGAAGAAGGCTGAGCGCCGAAGAATTGATGCTTTTGAACTGTGGTGTTGGAGAAGACTCTTTAGAGTCCCTTGGACTGCAAGGAGATCCAACCAGTCCATTCTGAAGGAGATCAGCCCTGGGTGTTCTTTGGAAGAAATGATGCTAAAGCTGAAGCTCCAGTACTTTGGCCACCTCATGCGAAGAGTTGACTCATTGGAAAAGACTCTGATGCTGGGAGGGATTGTGGGCAGGAGGAGAAGGGGATGACAGAGGATGAGATGGCTGGATGGCATCACCGAGTCAATGGACGTGAGTTTGAGTGAACTCCGGGGGTTGGTGATGGACAGGGAGGCCTGGCGTGCTGCGATTCATGGGGTCACAAAGAGTTGGACACGACTGAGCGACTGAACTGAACTGAAGCATTTCCTCCTAGCTGTCTCTTCCAAAGTCAATGTTTCCTCACTTTGGAGTATTGGAGGGCGCATTCATCCAAGTGTAAGCCCCTAGGACCTGTCAGGCACTGTACTTGACTCTGGAGATGCATCAGGAAGCAAACAAGGTCTATTCTACTGCTGGACACAGACTAGGTGTGTAGGAGCTCCTGGCCAACTGTCTCAGGAGTGCTACCCAACAGAGCTGGAATCTGAGGCACAATTGTGAACCATGTGTGTAATTTTTTATTTTCTGGTAGCACTATTTAAAAAGTGAAAAAAAAAGCACAGCTGAAATTATTTTAGTAATGTATTTAACACCAAATCATTTCCACATGTAAAATATGAAAATTATTACTGAGATATTTAGCTTTTTTTTTTTTGTAACCAAGTCTTAAAAATCTAGTGTGTGTTCCCTGCTTACAGCACACCTCAATTTGGGCTAGCCACGTTTCAAGTACCCGTGTGGCTAGTGACCACAGTGCTGGACTGGGCAGGCCTAGAGTGAGTGTCAGAACCTGCTCCCAAACACCTAACTCGGCTGAATGCCAGCTTAATCTGTCTGGGGCTTCAGAGTCTATGGAGCTTATGAGTGCACAGCTTGGCCACATAAAGCTGGGAAGTGAAGTAGAGGGGACAGAGGAAGGCAGATTTCAGAACAGAGTCGACCTTAGACCTTTAAGTATGTCATGATTTTGCCTATTCACAACACATTCTAAGCTACTCAGCAAGTGAACAAGTGTACATCCACAGTTGCAAGTCTTTGTCGTCAGTTATAGAAACTTCATGCTAGTTGAGTGGAATAACAAAGTTAGCGGTGGCCCTGCTCTTTGTGTTAACCAATCTAGTATCTGCTCTAGACAGAGATAAGAAAATCCAATTCAAGCAACTGCTTCAGGTGTTCACACCAGTATATAAATTACTCACTGGAGGAAACCCAAAATTTCACTGTGGGTTGAAAAGGCCTGAGGAACACACATCTGTCAACAAACACGACAGTGACCTTCTTGAGTCTGAGGGTTCTCAAAGGTCACTAGACTGAGCACAGGAGAATGTTAAGGGTCCACTCAAACTCAAACATTCTGGCCTGGCCCCGGGAACTCAGCCTTCCCACAGTGGACAGTGCCCTAGTCTCAAGGCTTTTTTTTTTCCTCAACAATTTCTACATACAACTCAGTTGCTGTCTGGGTCTATCAGCCCAAGAACACTGTTTCCACCATTTGTTTCTACTGTTTCCACCATGTAAGCTGAAGTTGCATGGTGGAACAGCTCTCAAGCTGGATAAGGCAAAAAGTTAGCATCACAGAGTGGTCTGCATTGCTTGCTACCTTCATCCCAGCCTGCATATTACCATCTTTTTGAAACCAGGGTTTGAAGATCCTAGAATATGAAGATTAAATTCTAAGTGGGTTCAGATTTCATTTTGTTTCCAGGATCCTATCCTGTTAGAGCAAGAAGGAACTTTAGAGGTGATCTAGTTCCATTTCTACTCCTTTGTATTACAGATGGAGAAACTGAAACGCAGAGACAGGAAGTGACTGGACTAAGAACTCACTGGAAGGTACTAAGACCAAGGGCTTTCAGTGTCATATTCAGTGATCTTTACAGCATTTACAGCTGCTTCCTGATTTTGAGAAGGCAAAAGTGTTTCAGGGTATCATGGACATACAGCGAATGTCAGCTCTTTATTCAGTGGATACTCTGACCTCAACCTCATACCTGAGGAATCAAGATTTTCAAGGTTGTTTTTCCAGTCCTGAGATACTTTTACTTTTTGGACTACACATGGCTATAAAGTATACCAACATGTCCTCTCTTGCTCTCTTTGTTTTTACTTTCAAGAAATAGATTTTTTTTTTGCATTTTCTAGATCTCCACTGGAGCCCCATTCCAATGAGATTATACCCACCATTCTTGCCCTTATCTACCATTTGGTAAGTGTTAAGTTGCTTCAGTCCTCTCCAACTCTTTCTGACCCCTCAGACTGCAGCCCACCAGGCTCCTCTGTCCATGGGATTCTCCAGGCAAGAATACTGAAGTGAGTTGCCATTTCCTTCTCCAGGGATCGTCCCAGCCCAGGGATCGAACCCGCATCTCTTTTGTCTCCGGCATTGACAGGCGGGTTCTTTAGCACTAGCGCCATCTGGGAAGCCCCTAGGTACCATTGTCACCTCCAAATCTGGCAATAGGGTTTCACAGTGACGAGTGCGCCCTCTGCTGACTGAATGTCTGTCCTGCACTGATGTCTGCATAATTCACACTTGCACGTTTGGAGCCTCAGCTACATGAGAGATACAGAAACATAAACAAGACATGAATGAGGGTTTCCTCATTTCTTATCAAGAATCCACACATATTTTTGGTCAAATCAATGTTTTGTTATTCCTAATCAGCTCTTATCATGAAGAAACTATTATTGAAGAGGCTGCCAAGTTTTGATTTTCTACAGATCCTGCCAGAAAAGTACATTTCTAGCATTTGCTGTCCTTCCACCCTATACAAAAAGTTCACATGTATAAACAGTGCTTTCAACATGTGGACTGTAACTCAGCACAATAACAAGCTTTTAAAATAGAACTTAAAAGGGGCCCCTTTCCTGGGAGCATGAAAAGTAATTAGAAATACATTTTGAGTCCTTCCTAGATCCCCAGCTCTCCTGGGGCGTGCTTTAGGACATGTCACTTTTCTCACACGCCTCCTCCTGCCCTCCCCCCACCAAAGCTGCCTTGGGGGCCTCGCATACTCAAGCCTTTTCAGCTGGAGGCCTCTCAGAACTCTCCCAGAATTGTTTTCCATAGGGGCCCCTGCTTTCCCACTCTCCCTTCCTTCTTTCCTTTCTTCTTTCTTTCCTTCCTTTCTTCTTTCTTTTTTCCCCTTTCCTTTCCTTCTCCCCTCCTTCCTTTCTTCCTCCCTTCCATCCTGCCTGAGAGTAACAGAGGCACCTTCAAGGCAAGCGCGCAGGGTTGACACTGGGATGCATTTGCTACCTGCAGCGAAGTGTAGATACCACAGAGGAATAAACACCAACCCACATGGAAGTTGCTCAGACTTCATTGACGAAGCTTAGATCTAGTTGGAGGGTAGAGGTCTGTATCTCTTGTTTGTCTGCACATTCTCTCAAACCACCTGGGGGATTGGCACATCCTGAGTTCTGCTTGGGATTCTGACTTCACTGTAGTTAGATTCTCTGTGAAGACTCAGGGATGAGAGGACAGGAAAGCTGTTTCAAAGAGTTTTAGAAGGAGAGGGAGAGAGAGGTCAAGGGATGGCTCAGGATAAACCTCAGGTTGAGGCAGGAAAAGAAGCAAAATGAAACCACCAGACCGAGAGGGTGAAATAAATCCAAGAGAATCCAGGAGGAAGAATGCTGAACAAAACCCTACTTTCTATTCAACTCCCGGAAGGCCTTGTGCAGAGACAGACTAATTAGGGCCTTCCCCAGTCGCCAATCCAGTTCACACCTTTGCTACAAGTGGCCAATGTCAGCCACCTTTAATTCCTAGCTAAGCAGCCCGTGGCCACTGCTTCTGAATCTAAGCGAGGGAGACCCGGAAGTCCAGTTAGAAAGGACAATTGCTAGAATTCAGTTCAGTTCAGTTCAGTTGCTCAGTCATGTCCGACTCTTTGAGACCCCATGGGATGCAGCACGCCAGGCTTCCCTGTCCGTCACCAACTCCCCAAGCCTACTCAAACTCATGTCCATCACATCGGTGATGCCATCCAACCATCTCATCCTCTGTCGTCCCCTTCTCTTCCCACCTTCAATCTTTCCCAGCATCAGGGTCTTTTCCAGTGAGTCAGTTCTTTGCATCAGGTGGCCAAAGTATTGGAGTTTCAGCTTCAGCATCAGCTAAAATTCATGTTGACAATAATTCAAGGTATGGGCTCAGCGTGTGTGTGTGTGTGTGTGTGTGTGTGTGTGTGTAGGGGTGAATCTAGATACCTTAGGAGATGATAGGTTAATTGTTGAATATAATGGCTATCACAAATTCTCTCTCCAATTTAATTAGAAGCTAGAAAAGATCATCAAGAAAAAGTTTAGCAGCACCCGTTACTGTTGAGAAAAACAGCCCTAGACTGAAGAAAATAGCACGTTTGGAGTGGGATAGGGAGTGCCGGGTTCGTGGGCTGGTGGTGTGTGTGAGGTGAAGCTGAGAGTTGGTGGCGGCTGCCCCGTTTCCGGAGGCGGTGGAAGCTTATCTCAGCCGCCGCCCCCAGCCGATCCAGGACAGTTAGAGATGGGGGCAGCTCACCCCCACCCCCCCAGGACGCGGCACGCCTAAACTTTCTACTTTTGTTCCTTTGATGAGAGGTTTCCTGGATCTGACGACCAGTGGAGACCTGGGGTGGGGCGTGAATTTGTGGGCCCTGAGAATATGTGTGAGAGCAAACATCCCAGGATACTAAGAGATGAGTGTGTCTTCCCAATTTGTGGAGATCGGCTTGAATTGTGCCCGGGGAAGCGAGGCCAAGCGGATCAGTTTTTAACAGCTTTGTGGGGGGTGTCACTGGGAACTTTGGGTCCAGTTTCTTCGCGACAAACCGTGAAGTGTGCCAGGTGCTGTACCAAGAGGTGGAGATCTCCGGTCACTGCGTTTGGCTTTGGGCTCGGGTCAGGTTTTTCGGTGCCATGCTCCCCACTCCGCAGACCCGCTGCCCCTCACCGCATCCTCTGGGCCTGGAGGGCGCCGGCGTGGTCCTAGACCTCAACCCCGGCACCATCTCCCCCGCCCGGTCTACCTGTAGCTCTGGGCCTCTGGAACCCCGGGCTGGGCCGTTTAATGAGTGGATTGTGCAGCTCTCTCTGTTGATCTAATACGAGTGCACCGTGAATCTGAAAAATAAATAGAAGGACCGAACACACGATTCTCCGTAGTGAAAAGTCTTTTCGAATAAATAAAAAAAGGCAGAGTTTTCACTGTTGAATGTAAATTCCTTTGCAGTGGAACGAATCATTTCAAGGATAGTTCACGTTGTCCTAACAACGCGGGTGAATGGCCAGGGTCCTTCTTTTTGTTAAAGATATGTTTTCTTTCTTTCAGTCAGAACTGATGATGATACCTCTTTCACGCTCTGTCCTCCGGGATCGTAAATCTCCACTCCCAGCTACCCAAATTTCACTTTCAGATGCCAAGCCCCTGCGGGTGACCGCTTCTCAGGCGGGACCCGCGAGCACCCGGCTTCCCGCCCCCCAACCGGGCCCACCCCCTGCCCCGGGGGCTCCCCGGGGCCCGCCGGCTCCCACCTCCGGGCCTTAGGGGGCGCTGCAGCCGGGGGGGAGGGGAAGGGGAGCGGCCTCCTGGACTGAAGGTGCAGCCTCGTCCTGGGGCGCACAGGCTGCAACGTCCAACTAAGCGGGATGCCGAGACTCCCGTATCTTCAAGGCCCCTGTCAATCTTGTCCTGGCCCCAGGAATGTGAAAAATGTGCACAAAGACTGCACGCCCCTCGTGCGCGATTGTCAGCTGCTGGTGCCCACTTACTGGGGAGAAAAGGTCATTTGGAAACAATCCTGGCCAGCCAAACCTCTCAAATCTAACTTTTCTTCCCCCCACCCCCAACCGGCGCCTCCCTCCACAATCCCGAAGACCCTTGCGGCCCAGGCCCCCCGACTTCCCAGCCCCATCCTCGACACCCTAGTCTCCGGGCCGGCGTTTGTACCGAAGCCGATGGGGGCAGAGGGGCAGGCAGGGGATTCGCGGCCCCAGAAAGTGTGCTTGTGACCTTGGGCTGAAGAAAGTTGCTCCCAGTTCACCCACTCATGGGAGAGGGGGCTTCAGACGTCCGGACAGACGCTCTAGGGTCCCAGAAATGATGAGCCTGCGGCAGGGGCGGCTAGCTGGGGTTCCCCGTACCGGGGCGAGGGCGGCTGCCCGTCCCCCATCCCCAGCCCCATCCTTCTGCGTCCCGGAAAAAAAAATAAACAAAATAACGAGGAAAGGGCTCCCCCGAGACGAAAGGAGAGGTACTTCGGTCGGGGCCGTCCGAGAGCCCCCGAAAGGGTGGGCCTGCGAGCGGCGGACCCGGACAAAAGCGTGGGGAGCGAGCTTCCCCAGAAGGAGCAGCCTGGGTACTTGGGGCCCAGTTCCACCCGGGGACAAGGTGGCGCTTCTGGCGGCCCGGCCCAAGGCGGGTCCCGCTTGCTGCTCGGGCGCTCGGGGCCGGGCGTTTGGACGCTAACCCAGCCGGCAATGTCCAAAGGGAAAGCAAGGGACGGGTTCCTCCGCGGGGTTTCGCGCCAGGTCTGGCCCCTCGGGAAGAGAACGTAGCCGCGATCGGACCCCAGTGGTGACCATTTGCGTTAGCCCGGGTTTTCAACTCGCCGCCACCTCCTAGGAGAACCGGCCTGCACCCCGCGGGCGGTCCAGTCCCCGCGCAGCTGCCCCAACGTGAGTGGAGGGGCTGGAAGGGCCACCCCTCGTCCCTACAGCTGGGCTCGCGGGTTCGGGCATCTAACGCCCGCGGGGCAGAGCCGGCACCCCACCCCCTGCGCCCAGCTTCACCCGGGCCTCCGAGCGCCGAGGGACCCGGATGAGCGGCTCCCGAACCCGGGAGGAAGCAACTCGCGGAAAGTTCATCAGTCGGGCTACTCCGAGGAACTTGGAGCCCGCCGCTAGCTCAGTTCAGGCCTATGATTATTCAGACGAGTTCCTCTTTCTCGAAATCAAAACGAAACAAAAATTGCAAACTCCAGTCGCCGACTGTGCGCAGCCAACTCGCAGGCACGCGCCGGGCACGGCGGCCGGTTCTGCCCTGGCCTCCACGCCCTCCAGCCTAAGTTACCGAGCAGAACGTTTTTGGAGGACTCTGAGGGCAAACTGGGCAAGGTTTTTCTCGAACTTGCCTTCTTCCCGAAGAGCCAGGCTGGGCAGATGGCAAGGAGTAGCCAGGACAAGTATTGGCAAGTCGCTGCCAATGGTCCTTCTGGCCTCAGTGTCTGCATCTGTTAAGAGGGAGCAATGATACCCTCTGCTGGGATAGAAGGAACTAACTGTGGCTCAGCAGGTGTTCAGAAAATTCTGATTCCCTTTCCGCACCCCGCCAGCCCCAGCTCTTTAACTTGCCAGTTTGGTTAGAAAGGCTTGAAAAGGAAAGCCGGCGTGAGCGCCGAAAGAGCCTTCGTTGTCCAGATTCTCGGCTGCGGGATGGGCCCGGGCCCTCCCAACCCCGGAACCCACCTCCACCCCCACCCCCACCCCACGGGCCGCAGGAGGTGGCGTGTACCCGCTACCGCAGCTCTCACCCGGGCTGCGGCCTGGGGGCCGGGGCCGAGCGGGGAGCCTCCTGCCCCCCCGCCCCTCTTTTCGCTCAGCCTCCTGGCCTCTGGCCTTTGGGCCGGGAAAATGGCTTAGAGGCGGGTGTCGAGACCTGGGGAAGACGGGGAACAGAATCGAGCGGCAATAGCCTGTGCGATCTCGGCAACTCCGAGGACGCTGGCGGCCGTGCCTGACACTGAACGGCGCGTCCCGGGCTCCCGGGCCGGTCGGGGCGCGGCCGCCTGCGCTTCGTTTGGCCGGACTCGGGGCTCGGCGGGCGGGCGGGCGGGAGGCGCGATCCCGGAGGCTCCTTCCCGCCACAGCGTCGACTGCGGAGGTAACATCTGTGCCCACCCCCTCCTCACCACCCCCTCCATCCGCCACGCCGCTTACATATATATGTGTGTATTTTTTTTTTTTTTTAAGAAAGAAAGAAAACGAAAAAGCAACCTTCCTTTCCTACACAATAGACGCACCAGGGGGCCTTTCACTTGGCCAATCTCAGGAGTTTCATATGAACTTCATTAAATCAATTACTCGGTGAACACATCACAATTTATTTGCAATTAGTATCAAAATGTCTTACTTTTCTTAATAGGTCGGAGCAGATGTAGCTACAGAAGGGACAACGCGTTTTCGTGAAATCTATCTCGTGCAACACATTAAATCTGGTCAGAAGAGAAGGAGAAATTCAAAGGCAGTTTAGAGGAGGAGAGAGAAATCAAGCTGGAGACAAATGCGATCCGTGCAGGTGTTGGAGCAGCTTGCGTTATAATTGTATCTAGCGAAAAGGTTGCCTTTATTATCCGTAATGATCGAACAAAAGTCACCATAATTAAACGTCTGGTTTTCTCCGATGACTGAGAGGTGCATGTCTGAAAGGCGCCGGGTACAGCGAGGGACTTCAGAAATGGTTAACAAGACGCCCCGTTCTTTGAATAGTGGCTTTGTCTTATGGGGGTGGGGGGAAGAGAAGAGACGGAGAGAGAGAGAGAACAGTTATCTAATTTTCATTGCCCCAAACCAGAGATTTATTGATTGCGACAACAGTTTTATTGTACTCGGGGAGGGGGTTGCTGTAGGTTTATAGAAACTGATTTACTTTCGTTTGGAAGTAAAATTATATGCAACAGTCTCCCCGTTGGAAGGTTGGACTTCAGCTCCTGTTAATACCATTAGTGACACAGGATCGAATTTCAAATGAAGCCTGGTGACAATTACAGACGGAAACAGATGCCCTTGGAAATTTAGGTCAAGTGTTCAAGATTCTGGTTTCATGGTCAAGGTTGTCTTGGGGGTAACCTTGAGGAGATGCTCATAAATCTATCCTCTTCGAACTGGGGATGCGCCTTCCAGCGGGAGTGATATGGAGAAGGGGAGGGGGCAGAAAATTTATTTAGAGGGTCCTCAGGTCACCGAAAACAGAAGAGAGGCTGAAGTATGGTAAAACCGGGCAAGTGTGCTGGGCGGGTAGCCTGAGTGTGTGTGGTGGTGCGGGGGGTACCAGCCTGGGGCTACCGCGGGGAAGAACAACTGCTCCGGGGACTCCCTCATCCACTTACTAGTCCCCAGCAGGCAGACCTGAGGGCTGGCCCTTAGCCTCCGAGCCTTTTTTTTTTTTTTTTTACCCATCCGCAAAATGGGAATCAGGGTCTCGCCTGGTCTTTCTGGAAGGGTGGTGGCGAGGATTGAGGGTAATAACGAATTTGAAAGCGACCAGGCTTTCAAATGGAAGTTATTATTGTGAAAGTGCAGCCTCCTTCCTTTGCATTTTAATCACTTGCCCCTCAGCTCAGTGAAAAAGGAGTCGTGTCTCTTCCCTCCTGCCCGCGGGAACCTTCCCCCAGAGCCGCCAGCTCCGGCTCCCGCGGCACCGATGCCTTCTTTCAGGGTCGAAAATCATGTTGTCTTTTCCCGGTTCCCCATCCCAACTGGCGTCTTTAAGCGTGGCAGTCTTCGGGGTTTACATCCCTCTGGTGGGTGTTTTCCACTTGACAACTCTTTTAAAGACATAGAACCATATTTTATTTACTGCCTACTATAAATTATTTACTAGCAGGCTGAGGTAATTCCATTAAAGCCTCACGGTTTGTTTATACTAAATAGTTATCTGGGGACTCCTGGCTCGCCTTCGAGCTGCGAGGATCCGGGGAGGTGGAAACGGTCCGCTCGGGCAACAGAGGCCCCCGGAAAGGAGAGGGTCCAGAGGAAACGAAAAAGGTCTTCTGTCTCTTGAGGATTCATTAAAAATTAAACAATCTGATAATCGTCGTTTTTGCTCGGTGCGAGGTGTCATTACTGCCCCCGCTACCCCTCCCGTGCCCCCGCGTGCACGGGCTCACCCTTGAGAGCAAGATGACTTCGTCCTAGGAACTAACTCGACGGTGGCATCAATCCGATTTGGGGGAGGGTGGAGGATACAGCTGTGTGGCGGGGGTGGTGGGGAGATGCAGGGGGCCATTCCAGGGATGAAGGGAGGAGGAGGGGAGGGGAAGGCCGGCCCTTGTCGCCGGGGTTGCTGCGGAAAGCATGCAAACCCTGCGAACTTTGCCTCTGGTCCCCTCCCCCAACGCGTGTACCCCGGGCAGAAAAGAGGGAATAGAAGAAAACCAGCCTGAGGGAAGGCACTGGGCTTTAGACGCTGGCTGCGCGCGCACGTCTATGTCTTCCCTCGCCAAGATCTTAGCACTGGCCTGCTGAGTTGCTGCTTTCTACTTTTCTACAATTTACTTCTGTGTCTCAACTTAGGGACCTCTCTGGAAATACCAAACACCCCAGGAAATATATTGGCCTTTAGGGGAGGGACGGGGGATTCAGCCAAACAACTGTAAATGAATTTTTTGTCTGATCTGGCTGCCATAAGTTATGTTGGCCTTGGAAGGAAAGCGGGGTGGTGGTGGTGGGGAATTTAACTGTTTCTGTTGAAGGCTTTTTCAGAAGGGGCTCTGGAGGCATGTAGTAATGGTGTGTAAGTTTCCCACCTGGTTTTGCAGACGAGGATTTCAGAATAGTCGGGTTATTGCCATAACACAGGAAGAGATAAACAAGACACCTGGACAAAAAGCCAGTTGTCTAAAGCGACTGGGAAGTGGTCTGCAATAAATAGAAAGGTCACCATATTTCATAATTTTTCTCTTTTTCTTTCAGCTGAAATAGAGATGCAAGGTAGTGGGAAAAAATCATATTGGTCTCAGTGAGTGACAGACCTACTGCTGTTCATTATAGAGCTGAAGAACTGGAACTGACAAACATTCAGGATACAGCTTTCATTCTCAGTAGTTAGGTTCACCAATAATTTAAAATTCAATGACATATTTTTAATATTCTTAGTTTATATTTTCTGGTAATTTGGTTACCTTTATTAACTTAAATCCTGTTTTATCAAAAAGGAGGAGAAAATTGTAATATGTATAAATACTTAAGTATGCAAACCCGAAGGAGGCATTTTATGGTGATGGAGATGCAGGTTAACCCTGTGAATGCCAAGTGGAATGTGTTATGTAACCACTATATTTCAAAATATTTCAATACCCACATGTATATATTTTAAAAAGTAGAGGTGCAATTTACATAACAAAATTAACCATTTACACTTGAACAATTCAGTGATATTTAGTACATTCACAATGCTGTACAGCTACCACTGCTATCGAGTTATAAAACAGGTTCATTGAAGACTGTGATGATTGTCACACAATGACATAAATGTACTTATTACACTTGAACTGTATACTTTAAAATGGTTAAGATGCTGTCTTTTTTTAAATTAACTTATTTTCACTATGAAATTAAATACTAATTCAATCATACAAAAATACCTACTAAAAAAAAAACAAACAAACAGAAAATGCAACCCAAACCAAATCAACCAACAAAAAGATGTTCATCAACCCCAAATAAAACCTTGTACCCAGTAAATCATGACTCCCCATTCTGCCCCACTCCAAGCCCCTGGCAGATCTTTTTATTGGTGCTGGTATTTCTTAAAAACAAGTATTTTCCTCAGCAGCAAAATTTCTGTCTGCTACTATTTCCTTAAAATCTATGTCATCACATTCTATTCCATACATCTAACTACAGATACAAAGAAGGGATAAACGACATAATCTGCTTATTTGTATTTGTTCTAGAAGCCAATAGAAGGTTTCCAGATTGGTATTTGTAACATGGGTCTTTTTAATGAACGGGTGGATCCCTGGGCAACACATACAAATACTTTGTTAGTCATTGTGGGAGGGACATGAGTTTGAGGCAACAGTTAATCTTGCTCTCATCAATAGAAAGTGGATTAGCATGGTATTTTCTCTTTTGAAATGTAATTCATAAAGTTTAACAAAGCAATAGTTATCATCAACCTTTTGGGAAAAAGAGTACTAAGATGAGTTTTTTTGCAAACCATTTGTTTCTGGGCATCTAAACTGTGCCCTGAATTCACAATTATGGAAAAACTTTGTGAATAGCTTACAATTGTCAGAGTCCCTTCTCCTCGGTCTTGTGTGTGCTGACGCATTCATTTATTTCACAGGGTTCACCACAAAGACGAAAGGAAATATGACTGTGGCTAAAGAATTTTAATCAAAATGGAAGCTACCATTCATGTAACTAGGACCACAGGGTTCGAGGCCATTGGAGAAGCTATTTCTGTAAGATGGCAGCAAGAGGTCAGGACTGGCCCAGAGTTGTGAGCTCAGACAGATTTTTGAACCCTACCCACCACCGTGGATTAATGGGAATGAAAGGAGCAAAGAATATGTTGGTGAACAAAAACATGGGTGGTCAGTTCTGTAGTTCAACTTTGTGCTTTATTCTACTTGAAGAATGATAACTTTCAAAAGAGTTAGCTGATTTTGACCTGTGTTGTTAGCCAAAGTGAGTTAGCAAAAGGTATATTTTACATTTAATGTTCAGATTAGTTTGTCATGAGGGGAAAACAAAAAGTGGCGCTTAGAGAAATTCCATTCCTCCTAATACATTCCTCCAATGAAACCTACTTCCTTTTTTCCCCCACTATCGACATTTTGGGCTGCATAGTGGGTTAGTATCTATGAATGACAGCGTGAAAGTGTTAGTCACTCAGTCATGTCTCTTTGTGACCCCATGGACTGTAGCCCACCAGGCTCCTCTGTCCATGGAATTTTCCAGGCAAGAATATTGGAGTGGGTTGCCATTTCCTTCTCCAAGTATCTATGAGTTAGGTACTATTATTATTTTCATTTTATGGAGGGGAGAAATTGAGGTATGGAAACCTTACATAAATTGCCCAAAGTCACAGAGCTACTAAGTGCAAGCCAGAATTCAAGTCGAGGCAGACTGACTCCAGAGCCCAGACTCTTAACCACTCCACACTACCTTGCCTCAGTTCAGTTCAGTTCAGTCGACTTTTTGAGACCCCATGGACTGCAGCACACCAGGCCTCCCTGTCCATCACCAACTCCCAAAGTTTACTCAAACTCATGTGCATCACCTCAGTGATGCCGTCCAACCATCTCATCCTCTGTTGTCCCCTTCTCCTCCTGCCTTCAATCTTTCCCAGCATCAGGGTCTTTTCCAATAAGTCAGTTCTTCACATCAGGTGGCCAAAGTATTGTAGGGCATGGAGAAAGCAAGGGTGAGTGTGGGGTGTGAGGAGGCTGGTGGGGGGGACAAATCAGGGCCAATCCCCATGAGGATTGTGTAGGTCTCAGGAAGGAATTTATCTTTATCCTTGATGGGAGGGGAACCCCTGAACTGTTTTGAGCAGAGGAGTGACGTGATCTGGTTTACATTTTCATAAGATCACTCTGGCTTCTTGTTGAGGACAGACTGTAGGAGTAAAGGTTGGAGTCACCCAGACCAGCTAGAGGCTAATACAGTTATTCAGGTGGGAGATGAGGGAGATTGCAACTAGGATGGTGGTGATGGAGAGGAATGGAGGGATTTAGTAAATATGTTGGAGATAACACTTATGCAACATACTGGTGGTACCAGACTTGGGAAGTTTAGGTGGAAATGAGAGGAATAAATCAGACATGATTGATAGGTTTCTATTGAGCAACTAGATGGATGGTGGTACTTAGCTTCTTCCCTGCTCTTTACTCATGTGGATTCTGGGTGCCATCTTGCCTTCCTGACCTCTAGGAACTATTCAGCCATTACCTCTTATTCTTTTCTGGGACAAATGTCAATGCTTTATATCCAGAATGCTCAGAATGCCCCAGGTTCTCCCCACTCAGTCCTAGTGTTCAATATGAACCAACACCTAGCTCAGAGCCAGTTTGCATGGCAAGTATCAGTGGTTAACACCATTGAGAGTTCTCAGGTCACCCCTAAGACATTATAAAATGAGTCCCCCAGGTAACTCCATTTCTAATGTATAGCAGTATGGAATAAATAAAAGATAGTATAGCATGGAAGATGAGATCACTGGCTCTGGAGTCAGATACATATTCAGAGTCCTACCCCACCATTGATTATCTGTATGATCTTAGGCAAGTTACCTAAACTTTCAAAGCTCCAATGTCCTCATCTGTAAAATGGGTATAATATTATATTTTCCATTATTAAATGAAAGAATGTATGTAAAGTGCTAATTATAAGTATCTGCCACATCAGTATGTTAAAATTGATCTTTATTATTGTTTTATTTGTATTTCTTATTTTTATATTCAGTTCAGTTCAGTTTCTCAGTCGTGTCTGATTCTGTGCGAGCCCATGGACTGCTGCACGCCAGGCCTCCCTGTCCTTCACCAACTCCAGGAGCTTACTTAAACTCATGTCCATTGAGTTGGTGCTGCCATCCAATCATCTCATCCTCTGTCGTCCCCTACTCCTCCCACCTTCAATCTTTCCCAGCATCAGGGTCTTTTCCAACGAGTCAGTTCTTCGAATCAGGTGGCCAAAGTATTGGAGTTTCAGCTTGAGCATCAGTCCTTCCAATGAATATTCAGGACTGATTTCTTTTAGGATGGACTGGTTGGATCTCCTTGCAGTCCAAGGGACTCTCAAGAGTCTTCTCCAACACTACAGTTCAAAAGCATCAATTCTTTGGTGCTCAGCTTTCTTTATAGTCCAACTCTCACATTCATACATGACTACTGGAAAAACCATAGGTTTGACTAGACAGACCTTTGTTGGCAGTATTATTTTTCACATACCAGTTTCAGTTCTGCCCAGGAAGCAATATAAATATGACTTCTCTTCCTCAAGGTGGAATTTAGCATCTGTGAAGAATTTCCACCTTACTGAATGTACCTTCTAAGAAATGCCTGACTTTGATTTGTTCATGGGGTGAAACATTTCCAGATCTCTCTACATCCTTAGCTTGTTCATCAGAATATTGTGAAGAATGAATGAGGTAATGTTAGTGAAAAGACCTTGTGAACTGTGGAAGAGCTAAACAAATATTTTTATTCTTTAAAACATATATATGATATATAATAATAAGTTATCCTAATTCGCATATGAAAAATCAGGGCACCAAAATTCAACTGAAACAAATCATGAATTTCTAAATTTTTATCTTATCTTTTTGAAAAAAGAAAGCTGAAAATCCATTGTGAGCAAAGATAACTGCACTATAAGAAAGGAATTCGAATGTATGGTTAATTCCCAGGATATATATGTTGTGGTTTGAAATGTTTTTTAGCTAGCCTACAATTCAACCTTGACATGCAGTGTATAAACACCATACTTAATTCTAGATTTACAAATTTAACTCACCTCTATAACACAGGTGATGAAAGAGAACATGGAATGCTTTTGTGCCAGGTTCTGTGCTAAATCATATATTTATCTTCTAAAAATCAAAGTAAATATATATCACCAATTAAAAGATGAATATATATGTTACACCTGTTAGTTAAAATTATTCAAAATTCAGAACTATTTGTGACCAAAAATCCACATTTTAATTTAAAAATATATCCATGTTTTTTGTGAATGTCAAAAAAGAACTGTTTTAATTATATATGTCTCAGTTTGATTTAAAATTGTGAAATAAAATAGGTCTGGTGTTTCTTTCATCAAGGTCTGAAAGTCTTAGTAATGTTTGAGGTTTTACTTCATCATCAGAGTTGCTGAAATATCCTTCTACTTTGTACAAAAAAGCTTCAACATTCTTTGTATTATTGAAGTGGTTCCAAAAGGAGCCACTTTTTTTTTTGGTATTTAATAGCTCTATAAAATAAATTTGGCAAAGTATTAACAACTGGTGAATTTAGGTGAAGTCTATATTTTTTAAAATTTTTTGTAGTTTTAAAATTTCCAAAATGAAAAGTTAAGAAAACATATTTTTAAAAAAAGTTTTCATGAGTGGTAAAGATTTCATTGCATATTGAAATAATTGAAAACTAACACAGAAATAAGATAGAAATTATTTGGCAAAATACAGAGTAGATTTACTTTGAAATGTATGGGTTTATAATTAACCTAAATAATATTTGGAAAATGCATTTTAAATTTTATTAAACTGCTTATTTTACTTCTTTTAAAAATACTTAATATCTCTTGGCTTCTGCAGTCATTCCTTCCACAGATATTTATTGAGAACCTCCACCATGGCTAGTAATTGTCTAGATGCTATGTGAGATACAAAGATCTATAAGACATGGCCTGTGCCCTCAAGGAATTTACAAGCTAGAAGTAGTATCATATTCTTCAAAAAGCTTCCACAGTGTAAACAGAAACTATAAGCTTATAAAGGAAAGCAAGCAAATCTACTCCAGAAGTCCACTTGGCATCACTACCCTGATTCTGCAGTTGATGTCTTTTTCTAAGGCAGTAGTCACTAAGTTGTGTCTGACTTTTACGACCCCATGGACTGTAGCCCAGCCAGGCTCCTCTCTCCGTGGGACTTCCCAGGCAAGAATATTGGAGTGGATACCATTTCCTTCTCCAGGGGATCTTCCCCACCCAGGGATCAAACTCACATCTCTTGTGTCTCCTGCATTGCAGGAGCCACCAGGGAAACCCTCTCTCTAAGACAGAGATGGTGCTTATCATTGCTTCTTCAACCTCTTTGTCCTCTTGCTCTGCTTCCTCTTCTTTCACTTCCACTTTCTTCTTCCTTTTACTTCACTGTTCACATCATCACATTTTCACTCATAGTTTTTCAGTGCTTACAAATAATTTTCGATCCTCAAAGTTATTTATTGTCTTTATGCTTTTAAATTATAGGAAAGACAGAAGCATAAACTATAATTGACCTACGAATATTGGGGGAAAAGTAAATAAAATAATAAAAACAACATTAGCTTCACACGATCAGTGCTTTTCTCATTAAATAATGTTTTACTACTTTAGGTAAATTTATCCAATAAGACATTAGAACATCTTTTAATACCCCATAATAGAGAACTTTCCTGTGAAAAGAGTGCTTCCTTTATGGTTTCCATTACCTGCTCTCTTGGGTTCCTGCCTTAACTCTTTTTTATGAAGATACTAGTACAGTATCTCAAAAATAAGGATTGAGAGATGTGACTTTGCATATCAGCAACAATTACCACAGAATATGACTTCTTTCTTTGGCTTGCCTCTTTTTACTGCTCTGGAGCTTTTTTTGGTTGCAAAGGAAACAAAATGATCAAATACCTGCTTGATAGTGTTTGCATTTAACTATAGAAGTATGTTCACTTTATGTCAGCAAAACATGGAGATCTGTGAACAACAGCAGCAATAGAGGTGATGAGGGGAAGCCTGATTATAAGATTCAAAGCTGAGGACTTTTTAAGGAAGGAAAGAAGAGACTAGCAACAAGAAGCAAAAGGACGTCTACTCCATCTCTTTACAAACCTTGGGGACCTTTCTGTGTCAACTAGTATAGAACTACTTTATTCTATTAATCTGCTGCTTACTATTCCATAATGTGGGCAGGTTATAATTTAGTTAACCTTTCAAACATCTAATGGATATTTAGGTTATTTCTCATTTTTTTGATATCACATACAATCTCATACAGTTTTTTACTATGGTTTTTATACAGAAAGAACTTGTTGATCCCTACAAGGGGCCAAAAAGTGAAGGCTCTTTTGTATTTTATCTTGTGCTTCAAGATCACAGAATGTCAGAATTGAAAGGGGTTTTAGACGTTTTCATTTCTCTAGCACCTCCTCTAGTACCTCTCAAGTCACTAGTACCTCCTCTCCCATCCTCATTCTCAGCTAATGATCTTGTTTCCTATTTCCTTGAGAAAATAGAAGAGATCAGCAAAGATCATCCACAAGTTGCCAGTACCATGTGTACATATCTGCCTGGAGCTTCTGTACCCCTGGACTTGTCCTTCTCTCCAGATATTACGGATGAACCATTGTGCTACTGGCTAAGGAGGAGACACCCTCTAGTATACAGTAGTTCTCTTCTTGCATACTCAAAGACACGAGCTTAACAACTCTTCCCTCTCTCTTCTGCGTCATTTAAATTTCTCTCTCTAATGGATCGTTCGTGTTACCATACAGTCATGTTGTTATTTCTCCTATCTTAAAAAAGGAT
Source organism: Capricornis sumatraensis (assembly GCF_032405125.1). Lineage (NCBI taxonomy): Eukaryota > Metazoa > Chordata > Mammalia > Artiodactyla > Bovidae > Capricornis > Capricornis sumatraensis. The sequence continues at coordinate 45,022,896 of NC_091092.1, read as the reverse complement.
ACTCTTTCCTGACCCTATTTCTCTTCTATATACTGTTCCACTTCTCTGCTTCCTTCTGCAGCAAAATTCCTCAAAAGAGTTGTCTATACTTATGAATTTTAATTCTTCTTTCACTATGTTTTGGACCTGATTCACTGACTTTTGTCCCTACTACTCTGCCAAAATTGCTTTTACCAAGGTCACAAGGGAATTCAACCAAGAGCAGTTTTGCATCCTCATTATTTCTTGACCTAGCAGCAGCATTTGGCACCCTGACTGCTTCCTCTTACCTGACACTTCCACCTTGGGTTCCAGGATACCACTTGTATGATGTCCCCTCTCACTCTTAACATTGGTAATTTGTGGGGTGTTCTCCTTCTTCCTGATCAGTCTATAATATAGAAATCAATTTATCAGTTTTATTGAACTTACCAGTGAACCGGGCTTCCCTGGTGGCTCCCCGGTGGCTCAGAGAGTAAAGAATCTGCCTGCAGTGCAGGAGACCTGGGTTTGATTCCTGGGTTGGGAAGATCCCTTGGAGAAGGAAATGGCAACCCACTCCAGTATTCTTGCCTGGAAAATGCCATGGACAGAGGAGCCTGGCGGGCTACAGTCCATGGGGTAGCAAAGAATAGGACATGACTGAGCGACTAACACACTATCAGTGAACCAGTTTTTGTTTTTATTGATTTTCTCTATTGTTTTTCTACTTCCTATTTCATTGACTTCTGCTTTCTTCTACTTTGGGTTTTCTTTGCATTTCTTTTTAAAATCTTCTTAAGGTGCAAATTGAGGTCATTCATTGTCTTTCTTTTCTAATGTAGATGTTTCATTCCATACGTTTCACTACAAGTACTGCTTTAAGTGACATCCCATAAATTCTGTTTTATTGCATTTTAACTTTTATTCAGTGTAAAAAATTTTTAATATTTCTTTGGATTACTTTCTGTGACCCATGGGATATCCAGAAGTGTGAGGGTTTGGCTTTGTTTTAGTTTCCAAATATTTTGGAATTTTCCAGTTAACTTTCTGTGACATAGTTTCCATTTTAATTCCACTAAGTCAAGGAACAGACTGCTGATCAAAACCACAGTGAGCTATCACTTCATACTGGTCAGAATGGCTATCATCATAAAGAACACAAATAGCAAATGTTGCTGACGATGTGGAGAAAAGGGAACCTTCCTACACTATTGGTGGGAATGTAAATCAGAGCAGCCACTGTGGAAAACAGTATGGTAGTTTCTCAAAAAACTAAAAATAGAATGACCATATGACCCAGCAATTTCTCTTATATATCCTAAAAAAACCAGAAACACTAATTTGAAAAGATACATGCACCCCATTGTTCATAGCAGCGTTGTTTATAATTGCCAACGTGTGGAAGCAACATAAGTGTCCATCAACAGATGAATGGATAAAGAAGATGTGGTTCATATATACAATGGAATACTACTCAGCCATAAAAAGAATGAAGTTTTGCCATTTGCAGCAACATGGATGGATCTTATGGGTATTATGCTAAGTGAGATAAGTCAGATGGAGAAAGACAAATACTTTATGATATTGCTCACATATGGAATCTAAAAAGTACAACAAGCTAGTGAATAAAACAAAAAAGAAGCAGACTCACTGATATAGAGAACAAACTAGTGGTTACCAGTGGGGAGTGGGAATGGGGGAGGGGCATATAGGGGTGGAGGAGAAAGAGGTACAAACTATTGGGTGTCAGATAGGTTGAAAGATATATTGTACAACACAAGGAATATAGGCAACATTTTGTAATAACTGTAGATGGAAATTAACCTTTCAAAAATTTTTTTTAAAAATTAAAAAATAGAAAAAACAATTAAATGTTATTATGGGATTATATGAGACATATGTGTTCAACTTTTGAAAATTATAAAGAACTATAGAAATTAAAGAATCTTGCATTTAATAAAAAAATTACTGACACTTGTTTTATGGCCTAGAATGTGATATTTGTTGACAAATGTTCCATGTCACATGAAAAGACTGTGCATTCTAATGTTCTTGGGTAGAGTATAATAATGTCATTTAGGTTAAGGTAGTTCACAGTGTTTTTCTAAACTACTGTATCTTTGCTGCTTTTCTCTTCACTTTTTATATCAGTTATTGAGGGAAGGTTATTGTAATCTCTAACCATCATTATAGGTTTCTCTATTTCTCCTTGCAGTTCTATCCTTCTCCAACTTTCTCCTCATTCTTTTTCAAAATTATCTTGACAATTTTTGATCAGTTATTCTTACATATGGATTGTAGATTAACTTATTGAGTGCTATGAAAAACCCATGTTTGGAATCTATTTAAATTCTAGATTATTTGGGAGAAGGAATTCTTATCTTTATGATACCATGTCTTCTTATCCATGAATACGGTATGTTGCTCTGTTGATTTAGGTCTTCAACTTCCTTTTTATAACTTTTATTATTTTTGTCTGTGAAGGTTGTACAAAGGAAATGCATGCATCAAATATATATTGAGTCACCATGATGCATCAAGAACTGCTCAGGCTCTGAGAATCCACTGACAAGTAACCAAAAGCAGACATGGTCCCTGTTCTCCCGTAGCTTGTATTGGGGGGGGGGGGGGGGCAGTGTGTGTGTGTGCAGTGAACAGGCACATAATAAAGAAGTAATAAATAAATAGAATAATTGCAGAGTGAAACATGCTCTGAAGAAAATAAAACAGAGATATAGAATGATGGAAGGAAGTTTCATGCATTGAGTAGTCAGGAGAGTTTCTCTAAGGAGGTAACATTTGAAACAAAGACTCAAATGACAAGAGGCCAGCCACAAGAAGTCCTAGGGAAAGAAAAGTGCAGGCAGAGTACGTCAAGTACAAAGCATCTGTTGAGGGAATACAATGATGTCAACAGTCTTAAAAATAATAGCTATTGTTTGTTGACTATGTCACTTGTACTGTGCCAGGCACTATTTTAAGCACCTAACTTTCACTGTATCATTATTAATCATTATTGAAGCAGATACCAGCTAGTAAGTGCCAGAACAAGACTTTAAACCCAGGCAGCCTGGATTTCAAGCCTTTTTTCTTAACCAGTATGCATTGCTAATCTTCCCCCCTTAAGCACAGATCAGTGTGGCTGAATTGTATGGGGCAAATTGTGTGAACTGTGTGGTAGAACTTGAGGTTAGGGAAGGAGCATTTTAATAAGACTCCTCTCTAGTGATGCAGATACTTCAGTGACCACACACAGAAAAGAACACAGACTTCAGAGAATTCATTCAGAAAAGTCACTAAAGAAACATACTACAACAAGCTCTGGGAAGGGAAAGAATCTGATTTCCAGAGTTGCCACATTATATTGTTTAAAATGCTCATTTTGCAACAAAAAATTATGAGGCATGCAAAAAAAAAAAAAAACCCAAGAAATTATGGTCCATACACAGGAAAAAATAAAACGAAGAGAAACTGTGTTTGAGAAAGTTCGGATATGGTGTTTACTAGACAATGACTAAACATCAGCCATTTTATATATATTTAAGAACTAGAGGCAACCATGTCTAAGGGACTAAATAAGGTATGAGAAAAACGTCTCCCTAAATATCAATAAAGGGACATAAATAATAAAAAGCAAAGCAAATGGAAATTCTAGAGGTGAAAAGCAGAATAACTGTAATGAAAAAGTCACTAGAAGAAGTCATCAGCAAATTCGATTAAGCAGAAGAACCAGGGAACATAAGTCAACTGAAATTATTCAGTCTGAGGAACACAGAGAAAAGAATAAAGAAAAACTGAACAGAGCTACAAAGAACTCTAAAAATTAAACAATAAGAAAATGAACAATTCAATTGAAAACATGGATAAAAGATCTGAATAGACATCACACCAACAGATGGCAAATAAGCATCTGGAAATATGCTCAACATTAGAGAATTAGGTCATTAGGGAAATGCAAATTAAAACAACAAGATACCATTATATACTTAGTAGAGTGGCCAAAATCCAGAATATTGCAACACCAAAATGCTGCAAAGGAGGCAGAACAACAGTAACATTCATTCATTGCTGGTGGGAATGTAAAATGGGACAACAATTTTGGAAGACAGTTTGGTTGATTCTTATAAAACTTAATATTCTTTTACAACATGGTATAGCAATCACCTTCTTGGTATTTACCCAAAGGAGTTGAAAACTTAGGTCCACACCAAAATCCTACACATGGATGTTTATAGCAGCTTTACTCATCATTGCTAGAACTTGGAAGTAAGTAAATAATTAAACTGTGCAATGCAATATTATTCAGTGCTAAAAAGAAATGAGCTATCTAGGCATGAAAGGACATGGAACAACTTTAAATGCATATTACTAAGTGGAAAAAGCCAATCTGGAAAGTCTACATGCTGTATGATTTCAACTATATGACATCTTAAAAAGGCAAAACTATGGAGACAGCAAAAATATCAACAGTTGTCAGCGGTTAGGTGGGAGGGAGGGGGTTATAAATGGGTAAAGCACAGAAGATTTTTTTTACGGCAGTGAAAATATTCTGTACAATATTATTATGGTGGATACATATCATTACATATCTATAGAATATACAAGAGTGAGCCCTGATATAAACTATGAACTTTGGATGATAATAATGTGTCAACAGAAGTTTGTTGATGTTAATAGTGGGAGAGGTTGTACAGGTGGTATATGGAAATTTTGTCTCTTCTGCTTAATTTTGCTGTGAACCTAAAACTGCTTTGAAAATAGTCTATTAGAAAATAAAATAAAATTGTCTCATGTCTTTTGGATCTCTCTTGTTAAGTATATATGTTTATAGGTGTTTTTTTGGAAAGATTAACACTTTTAGCATTATAAAATATCCTTTTTGTCTCTCCTAACAACAGTGGACCCCACTCCAGTACTCTTGTCTGGAAAATCCCATGGGCGGAGGAGCCTGGTAGGCTGCAGTCCATGGGATCGTGAAGAGTCAGACACGACTGAGCGACTTCACTTTCACTTTTCACTTTCATGCAGTGGAGAAGGAAATGGCACCCCACTCCAGTGTTCTTGCCTGGAGAATCCCAGGGATGGGGGAGCCTGGTGGGCTGCCGTCTATGGGGTCGCACAGAGTCGGACACGACTGAAGCGACTTAGCAGCAGCAACAACTTTTTAACTTAAAGTCTATTTTGTCTCATATTATTGATAGTAGCCATTCCAGTTCTTTTTTGGTTAATGCTTTCATGGTGTGTCTTTTTCTATTTTTTTTTACTTTCAGCCAACTTGTGTCTTTAAATTTAAAATATGTCTCTTATAAACAACATATAATTATATCATGTATTTTGTACCAAATCTGTAAATATTTTCTTTAGAGTGTTTAATTGATTTACATTTAGAGTAATTGGTGATAACATTCATTTTCCATTTTGACATTTGTTGTCTATATGTTTTCATTTTAGTTTGTTTATTTATTCCCCCATTAGTTCTTTCTTTTATGTTAAATATTTTCTCATCTACTATTTTAACACCTGTGTCATTTACCTTATGGTAATTTTTGAGTTATCTTTTTAGTGATTTCCCTGAGAACTGCAATTAACATTTTACCATAACAATCTAGTTTAGATTAATACCAATTAAATTTCAATATTACATCAAGTAAAACTTTGATCCTCATATCTTCTTTCCTCCTTCTCTTTTTTGTGATGTTACTGTCATACAAATTAAAAGTTTATCTATTGTGTGTCCATCTATTTACACTTACAATTTATTACTTTGTACAGCTGTCTTTTAAAATCAGATAAGAGAAAAAGTGTTAACCAACAAAAATATAATTCAATAATAATACTTGGAGACTTCAATACCCATATTCAATAATGTATAGAACTACCAGACAGGAGATCAAAATGGAAATAGAAGACTTGAGCAGCACTATACACAAACTAGAATAAACACATATCTACAGAGCACTTCATGCAACAGTGGCAGAACACAAATCCTTTTCAAGTGCACATGGAAGATTTTTTAGGATAAACCAGAGGTTAGGCCATAAAACAATAAACTTGAAAGAATTAAAATCGCAAAATGTACTCTGACTAAAACGAAATAAAATAAAAAATCAATAACAAATATGTAGAAATTAAAGAGCACAGTTCTAAATAACAACAGGTCAAAGAAAAAATTGCAAGGAAGATTAGAAAATACTTTGAGATGACTTAAAATGAAGCACAATATATAAAAATTTATGAGATGCAGTGATAACAGTGCTAAGAAGGAAATTTATAGCTGTAATACCTATATTACCAATATTTTGGTCATCTGATGCAAACTCATTGGAAAAGTTCATGATGCTGGGAAAGATTGAGGACAGAAGGAGAACAGGGCATCAGAGGATGAGATGACTGGATGGCATCACCAATGCAATGGACATGAATTTGGGTAAACTTTGGAAGATGGTGAGGGACAGGGAGGCCTGGCATGCTGCTTTCCATGGGGTCACAAAGAGTCAGACACGACTGGACGACTGGACAACAATACCTATATTTAAAAAAAAAAATCTCAAAATTACTAGCTTAAACTTCCACCTTAAGAAACTGTAAAAAAGATCAAACTAAAATCAGAGTAAGTAGAAGGAAGGCAATAATAGAGATTAGAGTAAATAAAATAGAAAACAGAAAAACAATAGAGAAAAACAACAAAACTGAAAACTGATTCTTTGAAAAGATCAACAAAATTGACAAATCTTTAGCCATATTGGCCAAGAAAAAAAGTGAGAAGGCTCAAGTTCCTAAAATCAGGAATAAAACATGATACATTACTATTGACTTCACAAAATAAAAAAGATTATAAGGGAATATTATGAATATGCTAACACATTAGATATCCTACCGTATGACCTAGCAATTTTTTCCTAGTTATATTCTGAAAAGAACAGAAATGTAAACAACCAAAAAGTCCATCTTACTGATAATCAGATGAACAAAATGTGATCAGTACATAAAATGGAATAGTAATCAGCCATAAAAGGGAATGAAGTAGTGATACATTCTTCAGCATTGAAAGAAGTACGTTAAAAACATCATGCTAAGTAAAAGAAGGCAGACACAGAAAACCACATATTGTATGATTTTATTTATATGAACTCTCTAGAAAAGGCAAATCCATAGAGGCAGAACAAGTATTAGTGTTTTCAAGGGGCTGGAAGTAGGAAGCAATGGAAAGTGATTGTTAAAGGTATGCTGTTTCTTTGGGGGTGATTAAAATGTTCTGGAATTAAATAGTGGTGATAGGTGCATAACATTGTGAATACACCAAAAAGCACTGAACTGTACACTTTAAAAGGGTGAATTGTATGGAATCTGAATGATATCTCAAAAAGTTTTAAATAAACGTATAAAGCCAGACTGCCTGGACTTAAATTTCAGCTTTGGACACTCTCATTCACCTTAGCTAAATTATGAATTAGTAACCATGTTAGACTTAATAATTGGTCCTACTTCTTCATTATATCAGTAGTGGTATACACTCATACCCTTGTCATTTCATTATGGAGAGCAGATTATATTCCCTCCACCTCTTGATTTTGGTCTTGGTCATGTGACTTTCTTTAACCAGTAAGATGTTAGAGGACATGATGCCACTTCAACAGTTGAAAATATGCTTGACAACCTAGATGTCCATTGGCAGACAAATGGATAAGAAAGCTGTGGTACATATACACAATGGAATATTACTCAGCTATTAAAAAGAATGCATTTGAATGAGTTCTAATGAGGTGGATGAAACTGGAGCCTATTATACAGAGTGAAGTAAGTCAGAAAGAAAAACACCAATATAGTATATTAACACATATATATGGAATTTAGAAAGATGGTAATGATGACTCTATATGCGAGACAGCAAAAGAGACACAGATATAAATAACAGACTTTTGGACTCTGTGGGAGAAGGCGAGGGTGGGATGATTTGAGAGGATAGCATTGAAACATGTGTATTACCATATGTGAAATCGATCGCTAGTGCAGGTTCGATGCATGAGATAGAGTGCTCAGGGCTGGTGCACTGGGATGACCTCGAGGGATGGGATGGGGAGGGAGGTGGGAGGGGGGTTCAGGATGGGGAACACATGTACACCCATGGCTGATTTATGTCAATGTATAGCAAAACCACTACAATATTGTAAAGTAATTCGATTCCAATTAAAATAAAAAATAAAATATGCTCAAGCAGTTGGACTCGCTCTCTTGTGATTCTGCCACTGTGTGAGAAGAACAAACCACTAATAGCTGGTGGTCCTCCATCTTGGGCCCTTCAATGAGCCACATGGAGCAGGAGCCCCCATTGACCTGCCAACTTGAAAGCAAGAAATAAATGTTTAATACTAAATGCCAATGAGATCTGGTGGCTGTATGTTACATTGCTAAAGATGAGCGTGGCACTAGTGGTAAAGAACCCACCTGCCAATGCAGGAGACATGAGGGAGTTTAGTCCTTGGTCATGTTATGTGTACTCTGTGGGTCAGCTCCATTTCTGTTCAACCTGTCTTTATTCTCCAATCCCATATGAAAGAATGTCCCTTCTCTCAAACACGGGTTTGATTTCTGGGTTGGGAGGATCCCCTGGAGGAGAGCATGGTAACCCACTTCAGTATTTTTGCCTGGAAAATCTGATGGACAGAGGAGCCTGGTGGGCTGCAGTCCATGGGGTTGCAAAGAGTCGGACACAACTGAAGAGATTTAGCACGCATACATGCACGCATGCAAAGATGACAAACATATGAACCAACAACCCAAGGGTTTGGGTGGTTTACAATCACAAAGGTTTAGCTCTTGGTTGTATTATGTGTACTGTGTGGGTCAGCTCGTTCTGTTCCATCTGTCTCCATTCTTGAATCCCATATGAAAGAATGTCCCTTCTCTCAAACACTGTTGGGCTTATGGATAAAGAGGAAAATGAACACAGTGAGCTCTGAGCTGACTTTAAGGCTTTTGTTCAAAACATTTTACTGCTGTTCATATGTCACAGGACAATGCAAGTTACGTGGCCAACCTGAATGTAAATGGAGAAAGGAAGGCACCACAAGTAATATAGCTGAGATTGATGCCAACAGGGAGGAGCACCTAATATTTTAAACACTAATATAATCCACTGCAGTGACCTTGAGCATGGTATTTGACCTCTTTGTGTTTTGGTTCTCTCATCTTTAAAGTGGGAGCAATAATAGAACCTACCTCACAGGTAGCTTATTATAAGGATTGCAAGACTTCTTCTGGTAAAGCACTTAAAACAGTGCCTGATATACTAAACACTATATGTTAAATAGAAATAAATCCAAGGTTCATGCATGCCATTGTTTCCTCTTGCCATGGTGAAAATCACGCATTCACCCCTTCATCATCACATGCCGAAAGGAAAAGTACTTTATTTACCGGCGTTTAAAACAGGACACTTCTATTTTTCAGAGTCTGTACTTTTAAACTGAAGCCTTAAAAAGTTGTCTCATTGCTTAAACTCAGTGAAAGATGTTTCTATCGTGGGCTTTGCAGTCAGATTAGTTCTTGTCTGGAGAAGGGGAGAAGAGTTCTGTGTGGTAGGAACAGGACAGCAGGTGGTAGTAGCATGAAACAGAAGAAAAGCTTCCTGGCTGGAAAAAGACGGCCGCCAAAAGAGGCCCCAAAGCTGCTTCTGGCTACGATGGGAAGAGCATCGTGGGAACTCAGGTGTCTAAGCTGCTGTCTGAGTTGACAGTACCCTTGGAATAAAAGGATTTCTAGTCACATTATGCCTTTTTTTCTCTTTTCCTGCTATACTCTGAGTGCTCACTGTGTATTTTGATTGAAATACTCTGCTCACTCAGCATGCCTGTTAATGCCCTTCAGGAGCACTGAACACACACCTGGGATTTGCTACAAGCATTCAAACTTTTTTCCCTCACTTTCTTCCTGAGTTTAGTTGAGGTTTGACAGAAAACAACAAAATTCTGTGAAGCAATTATCCTTCAATTAAAAAATAAATTAATTAAAAAAAAGACTGCAGAGGAGATTATTCATAGATGAAAACTCTCTGAAGAATTGTACTTTATAGGTAACATTGAAAACTATAATAAAAAATTACCAGACCCCCTCCAAAAAGAAAAAAGCAGTAATCGATACACACCTGAAAATAAATTGGGGGAAAAAATGTAATGACAGACAAATGCAGCCTGTTCAGTACAGTGTCCAATTCCTATCAAAATAACAACTACTTGTGTGAAGATTGAGAAAGGAAAGTTCTGAATATCTTTTCTTACTGACCCTGCCTTGCACAAGTTCAGTTCAGTCGCTCAGTCGTGTCCGACTCTTTGCGACCCCATGAATTGCAGCACGCCAGGCCTCCCTGTCCATCACCAGCTCCCAGAGTTCAATCAAACTCACGTCCATCGAGTCAGTGATGCCATCCAGCCATCTCATCCTCAGTCGTCCCCTTCTCCTCCTGCCCACAATCCCTCCCAGCATCAGAGTCTTTTCCAATCAGTCAACTCTTTGCATGAGGTGGCCAAAGTACTGGAGCTTCAGCTTTAGCATCATTCTTTACAAAGAAATCCCAGGGCTGATCTCCTTCAGAATGGACTGGTTGGATCTCCTTGCAGTCCAAGGGACTCTCAAGAGTCTTCTCCAACACCACACTTCAAAAGCATCAATTCTTTGGCGCTCAGCCTTCTTCACAGTCCAACTCTCACATCCATACATGACTACTGGAAAAACCATAGCCTTGACTAGACGGACCTTAGTTGGCAGAGTAATGTCTCTGGTTTTGAATATACTATCTAGGTTGGTCATAACTTTTCTTCCAAGGAGTAAGCGTCTTTTAATTTCATGGCTGCAGTCACCATCTGCAGTGATTTGGGAGCCCAAGAAAATAAAGTCTGACACTGTTTCCACTGTTTCCCCATCTATTTCCCATGAAGTGATGGGACCAGATGCCATGATCTTCGTTTTCTGAATGTTGAGCTCTAAGCCAACTTTTTCACTCTCCTCTTTCACTTTCATTAAGAGGCTTTTTAATAAATGCCCATGATATTACACTTCTCATTAAGTACTTCCTATATCTTTTATTTGTATGCCCTGGGGTTTTTAAGGTGACTTCCAGTCCTGGAGATTCTATACAGGGTATAAATATAATATAAAGCTTCACTGTGAGAGTGGTTAGGGAGGGGGTGATCTCAAGTTCCTCTGTCTCTAATCACTTATGTTGTACAGTCTTAAATTAGAATGAGTTGAACCATTTTCCAGCTTAGCCAGAAAGGTTTACTCGATTTCTTTCTTTTTTAAAAAAATTATTTATTTATTTTAATTGGAAGCTAATTACTTTACAATATTGTAGTGGGTTTTGCCATGCATTGACATGAATCAGCCATGGGTGTACATATGTCCCCCATCCTGAACCCCGGTCCCACCTCCCTCTCCATCCCATCCCTCAGCATTGTCCCAGTGTACTGGCTTTGAGTGCCCTGTTTCATGCATTGAACTTGGACTGGTCATCTATTTCAGATATGTTTCACATACATGTTTCAATGCTATTCTCTCAAACCATCCCACCCTCGCCTTCTCCCACAGAGTCCAAAAGTCTGTTCTTTATATCTGTGTCTCTTTTGCTGTCTTGCATACAGGGTTATTGTTACCATCTTTCTAAATTCCATATACATGTGTTCGTATACTGTATTGGTGTTTTTCTTTCTGGCTTACTTCACTCTGTATAATAGGCTCCAATTTCATCCACCTCATTAGAACTGATTCAAATGCATTCTTTTTAATAGCTGAGTAATATTCCATTGTTTATATGTTCCACAGCTGTCTTATCCATTCGTCTGCTGATGGACATCTAGGTTGCTTCCATGTCTTAGCTATTGTAACAGTGCTGCGATGAACATTGGGGTACACGTGTCTCTTTCAATTCTGGTTTCCTCTGTGTGTATGCCCAGCAGTGGGGTTGCTGGGTCACATGGCAGTTCTATTTGTAGTTTTTTAAGGAATCTCCACACTGTTCTCCATAGTGGCTATACTAGTTTGCATTCCAACCAACAGTGTAAGAGGGCTCCCTTTTCTCCACACCCTCTCCAGCATTTATTGTTTGTAGACTTTTGGATAGCAGCCATTCTGACCAGCATGAGATGGTGCCTCATTGTGGTTTTGATTTGCATTTCTCTGATAATGAGTGATGTTGAGCATCTTTTCATGTGTTTGTTAGCCATCTGTATGTCTTTGGAGAAATGTCTGTTTAGTTCTTTGGCCCATTTTTTGATTGGGTTGTTTATTTTTCTGCAAGTGAGCTGCAGGAGTTGCTTGTATATTTTTGAGATTAATTCTTTGTCAGTTGCTTCGTTTGCTATTATTTTCTCCCATTCTGAAGGCTGTCTTTTCACCTTGCTTATAGTTTCTTTCATTGCACAAAAGCTTTTAAATTTAATTAGGTCCCATTTGTTTGTTTTTGCTTTTATTTCCATTACTCTGGGAGGTGGGTCATAGAGGATCCTGCTGTGACTTATGCCAGAGAGTGTTTTGCCTGTATTTTCCTCTAGGAGATTTATAGTTTTTGGTCTTTCATTTATATCTTTAATCCACTTTAGGTTTATTTTTGTGTATGGTGTTAGAAAGTGTTCTAGTTTCATTCTTTTACAGGTGGTTGACCAGTTTTCCCAGCACCACTTGTTAAAGAGATTGTCTTTTCTCTATTGTATATTTTTGCCTCCTTTGTCAAAGATAAGGTGTCCATAGGTGCATGGATTTGTCTCTGGGCTTTCTATTTTGTTTCAGTGATCTATATTTCTGTCTTTGTGCCATACTGTCTTGATGACTGTAGCTTTGTAGTATAGCCTGAACTCTATTTCTATAGACCAGATTCATATACCACAGACTCTACCGATCTCTCCAGTCCAGAGAGCTGATAGTAAGGCTACAGTAACTGACATAGCTGACATCCATTGAGCATTTTTACCATATGTCAAGCACATGTACTATTTCACTGAATCTTCTCAATTAGTTAGAATTCATCATCTCCATTTTACAAATGAAGAAACCTAACTCCCCAAAGCTAATGTAAATTGTCCAAAATTAGAATATAGCATTGACTGAGAGCATAGATTCTGAAATTAGCTTGGTCTGAATTCTGACTTTGCTGCTTACTAGCTGTTTTAACTTGTTTAATTTATTTGCCCTTCCTGTACCTCACTTTTCTTATCTTTGAAAAGAAGATGCTATTGACAGTTCCTAACTCATAAGATTTTTATGAGAATTAAATGAGTTAATCAAAAGATTTCCTTATGAACTGTGCATAGCACATAGTAATTATCATAAAAACGTTTCCTAATTCAATACCCATTCAAACTCTCAGCAAAGCAGTACTGAAACAGAATCCTTCAATTTAATAAAGAATACCTGCAAAATAACCTACAGGTAATATATTTAATTCAGTGAAAGACTGAATTCTTTCCCTCTTGCTTGGAAAATCCCATGGACGGAGGAGTGTGGTAGGCTACAGTCCATGGGGTCGCAGAGTCGGACTCGACTGAGCAACTTCACTTTCACTTTCTTTCTTTTTAAGAATGGGAAAAAGGCAAAGATGTCTGCTCTCATCACTCCTCTTCAACATAGTGCCTGGAGTCCTAACCACTGCAATAATAAAAGTAAATTAAAAGTGTGCAAGTCAGAAAGGAACAAATAAAATTGTTCCTATTTGTAGATGACACCATTGTTTATACAGGAAATCCCTAAGAACACACAAAAATTCCTAGAACTAAGTGAGTTTAACAAGGTTGCTACAAGATTAACATGGAAAAATTAATTGAATTTCTATATACTATCAGTGAACATATGGACATGGAAATTTTAAATGTAAAACAGTTTATAATCACTAAAAAAGTAGAATACTTAAATGTAGATCTAACCAAACATGTACAGGATTTATATAATGAAAACAACATAATGCTCATGAAATAAATCAAAGAGTTAAATAGTCACTAGGTCATGTCTGACTCTTTTGTAACCCCATGGATTGCAGCCCACCTGGTGTCTCTGTCCATGGGATTTCCCAGGCAAGAATACTGCCATTTCCTACTCTAGGGGATCTTCCTGACCCAAGGATTAAACCCATGTCTCCTGCATTTGCAGGTGGGTTCTTTACCACTGAGTCACCTGAGAAGCCCATAGTAAATGGTGAGGCATACTATTTTCATAAACTAGAAGATGCAAAAGAGTAAAGATGTCCCTTCTCTTCCAAATTTACCTACAGGTTGAATGCAATTTCTATCAAGCTCCAAGTAAGAGTTTTGTGTAAATAAACAATAAAGTTCTAAAGTTTAAAACAACAATTAACAAAATGAAAAGGTAACCTAAGGAATGGAAAAAAATATTTGCAAATCATATATCTGATAAGGAGTTAATAGCCAAAATATACAAATAACTCATACAACTCAATGACTCATACAAATCAACAACAAATAATCTGATTTTTAAATGGGCAGATTTAAAAAAACAAAAGATATTGCAGTGAGTGAGTGAGTGATGGTCACTGTCATGTCCAACTCTTTGCAACCCCATGGACTATAGCCTACCAGGCTCCTCTGTCCATGGAATATTCCAGGCAAGAATACTGGAGTGGGTTGCCATTTCCTTCTCCAGACATTGCAATAAACTCCCCCTCAAAAGTGGGAAGAGAAAATATATAGACGTTTTTCAAAGAAAATATACAAATGGCTAACAAGTACATAAAAAGGTGTTCAAAATCACTAATCATCATGGAAATGCAAAGCAAAACCACAATGTGATATCACCTCATATCTGTTAGAATGGCTATTATAAAAAAGACAAAAGACACGAATATTAGCGAGGAAGTGGAAGAAAGGGAACCCTTGTACACTGTTGATGGGAATGTAAAATGGTGCAACCACTGTGGGAAACTGTATGGAGGTTCCTCAAAAAATTAAAAATAAAACTATCATATGATCCAGCAATTCTTCTGGGTGTGTATCAAAAGGAAATAAAATCAGGGTCTCAAAGAGATATATAGACACCCATGCTTATTGCAGCATTATTCACAAAAGCCAAGTCATAGAAACCACCTATTTGTCAATGGATGAATGGATAAAGATGGGACATATATATACACGCACACACACACACATATATATATATATATCTACACACATACACTATGGATGGAGGTTCGTGACATTGTACAAGAGACAAGGAGCAAGGACATCCCCAGAAAAAGAAAGGCAAAAAGCAAAATGGCTGTCTGAGGAGGCCTTACAAATAACTATGAAAAGAAGAGAAGCAAAAAGCAAAGGATAAAAGGAAAGAATTATCCATTTGAATGCAGAGTTCCAAAGAATAGCAAGGAGAGATAAGCAAGCCTTCCTCAGTGATCAGTGCAAAGAAATAGAGGAAAACAATAGAATGGGAAAGACTCGAGATCTGTTCAAGAAAATTAGAGATACCAAGGAAACATTTCATGCAAAGATGGGCACAATAAAGGACAGAAATGGTATGGACCTAACAGAAGCAGAAGATATGAAGAAGAGGTGGCAAGAATACACAGAAGAAATGCACAAAAAAGGTCTTCATGATCCAGATAATCACGATGGTGTGATCATTCACGTAGAGCCAGACATCCTGGAATGTGAAGTCAAGTGGGCCTTAGGAAGCATCACTACGAAAAAAGCTAGTGGAGGGGATGGAATTCCAGTTGAGCTATTTCAAATCCTGAAAGATGATGCTGTGAAAGTGCTGTACTCAATATGCCAGCAAATTTGGAAAACTCAGCAGTGGCCACAGGACTGGAAAAGGTCAGTTTTCATTCCAATCCCAAAGAAAGGCGATGCCAAAGAATGTTCAAACTACCGCACAATTGCACTCATCTCACATGCTAGCAGAGTAATGCTCAAAATTCTCCAAGCCAGGCTTCAACAATATGTGAACTATGAACTTCCAGATGTCCAAGCTGGTTTTAGAAAAGGCAGAGGAACCAGAGATCAAATTACCAACATCTGCTAGATCATCAAAAAAGCAAGAGAGTTCCAGAAAAACATCTATTTCTGCTTTATTGACTATGTCAAAGCCTTTGACTGTGTGGATCACAATAAACTGTGGAAAATTCTGAAAGAGATGGAAATACCAGACCACCTGACCTGCCCCTTGAGAAATCTGTATGCAGGTCAGGAAGCAACAGTAAGAACTGGATATAGAACAACAGACTGGTTCCAACTAGGAAAAGGAGTATGTCAAGGCTGTATATTGTCACTCTAATTATTTAATGTCTATGCAGAGTACATCATGAGAAACGCTGGGCTGGATGAAGCACAAGCTGGAATCAAGATTGCCAGGAGAAATATCAATAACCTCAGATATGCAGATGACACCACCCTTATGGCAGAAAGTGAAGAAGAACTAAAGAGCCTCTTGATGAAAGTGAAACAGGAGCATGAAAAAGTTGGCCTAAAGCTCAACATTCAGAAAACAAAGATCATGGCCTCTGGTCCCATCAGTTCAGTTCAGTTCAGTTCAGTCGCTCAGTCGTGTCCGACTCTTTGCGACCCCATGAATCACAGCACGCCAGGCCTCCCTGTCCATCACCAGCTCCCAGAGTTCACCCAGATTCACGTCCATCAAGTCAGTGATGCCATCCAGCCATTTCATCCTCTGTCGTCCCCTTCTCCTCTTGCCCCCAACCCCTCCCAGCATCAGAGCCTTTTCTAATGAGTCAACTCTTCTCATGAGGTGGCCAAAGTACTGGAGCTTCAGCTTCAACATCATTCTTTCCAAAGAAATCTCAGGGCTGATCTCCTTCAGAATGGACTGGTTGGATCTCCTTGCAGTCCAAGGGACTCTCAAGAGTCTTCTCCAACACCACAGTTCAAAAGCATCAATTCTTCAGTGCTCAGCCTTCTTCACAGTCCAACTCTCACATCCATACATGACTACTGGAAAAACCATAGCCTTGACTAGACGGGCCTTAATCGGCAAAGTAATGTTCCTGCTTTTGAATATGCTATCTAGGTTAGTCATAACTTTTCTTCCAAGGAGTAAGCGTCTTTTAATTTCATGGCTGCAATTACCATCTGCAGTGATTTTGGAGCCCCCCAAAATAAAGTCTGACACTGTTTCCACTGTTTCCCCATCTATTTCCCATGAAGTGATGGGACCGGATGCCATGATCTTCGTTTTCTGAATGTTGAGCTTTAAGCCAACTTTTTCACTCTCCTCTTTCACTTTCATCAAGAGGCTTTTTAGTTCCTCTTCACTTTCTGCCATAAGGGTGGTGTCATCTGCATATCTGAGGTTATTGATATTTCTCCTGGCAATCTTGATTCCAGCCTGTGCTTCTTTCAGCCCAGCGTTTCTCATGATGTACTCTGCATAGAAGTTAAATAGGCAGACTGACAATATACAGCCTTGACATACTCCTTTTCCTAGTTGGAACCAGTCTGTTGTTCCATGTCCAGTTCTATCACTTCATGGCAAATAGATGGGGAAACAGTGGAAACAGTGGCTGACTTTATTTTCTTGGGCTCCAAAATTACTCCAGATGATGACTGCAGCCAGGAAATTAAAAGACACTTGCTCCTTGGAAGAAAAGTTATTACCCACCTAGATAGCACATTAAAAAGCAGAGACATTACTTTGCCAACAAAGATCCGTCTAGTCAAAGCTATGGTGTTTCCAGTAGTCATGTATGGATGTGAGAGTTGGACTATAAAGAAAGCTGAGTGCTGAAGAATTGATGCTTTTGAACTGTGGTATTAGAGAAGACTCCTGAGAGTCCCTTGGACTGCAAGGAGATCCAACCAGTCCATCCTAAAGGAAATCAGTCTGGAATATTCATTGGAAGTACTGATGTTAAAGCTGAACCTCCAATACTTTGACCACCTGATGTGAAGAGCTGACTCATTTGAAAAAACCCTGATGCTGAGAAAAACTGAAGGCAGGAGGAGAAGGGGACGACAGAGGATGAGATGGTTGGACGACATCATCAACTCAATGGGCATGAATTTGAGTAAACTCCGGGAGTTGGTGATGGACAGGGAAGCCTGTCGTGCTGCAGTCCATGGGGTCACAAAGAGTCAGAGATGACTGAGCCGCTGAACTGAATTGAATTCACACAGACACACACACACACACACATATATATGTGACAACATGGAAGGATCTTGTGGGCATTATGCAAAATGAAGTAAGTCAGACAGAGAAAGACAAATACTGAATGATATCACTTATATGTGGAATCTAAAAAAGCCAAACTCATAGAAACAGAGGAGAATGGTGGTTGCAATCAATTCTTTTAGGATTGATTGTTTTGATCTCCTTGCAGTCCAAGGGACTCTCAAGAAATATTGTTTATTCCTTTTTATTGCTGAGTAGTAGTCCATGTTATGAATGTACCACAATGGGTTTAACTATGCACCCACTGAATATCTTGGCTACCTCCAATTTGGGCTATTATGAATAAGCAGCTATGAACTTTTGCATAGAGGATTCTTTTCTGTCAGCTTAAGTTTTCATTAGGTGAAACTGAGCACATTCAGGGTGGTATGGCCATAGATAATAAGTTTTCATTAGGAATAAACGCTTGACAGTACAATATCTGGATGTGGTGAGCTTATTTTTAGTTTTGACCAGAACTGACAAACTTTTATCCAGAGAGGCTGTACCCTTTGACCAACATCTTTCCACCACCACCCCGCTCCACGAACCCAGCCCCTGGGACAACATCCTCTGTTGTCCCCTTCTCCTCAGTCTTGCCCAGCATCAGGGTCTTTTCCAGTGAGTCAGTTCTTTGCATCAAGTGGCCAAAGTATTGGAGCTTCAGATTCAGCATCAGTCCTTCCAATGAATATTCAGGACTGATTTCTTTTAGGATTGATTGTTTTGATCTCCTTGCAGTCCAAGGGACTCTCAAGAAATATTGATGGTTGGATGGCATCACCAACTCGACGGGCATGAGTTTGAGCAGGCTCTGGGAGTTGGTGATGGACAGGGAAGCCTGGTGTGCTGCACTCTATGGGGTCACAAAGAGTTGGACACGACTGAGCGACTGAACTGAACTGATACAAGCAACAATTTGGGTATATTTCCAGGGAATTATACTGAGTGAAAAAAGCCAGTCACAAAAGAGTGCATACTGTATATAACACATAACATTCTTGAAAGAACAAAATTATAGAGATACGGAACAGATTATAGTGCTTGCCAGAGGGTAGGAATGGTAGGAGTGCTGAGTGTGTGGTTATAAAGGCATGAAGGACACCCTTGTGGTAACAGAATAATTGTATACTTTGACTGCAATGGCAACTCTATGAATCTACACATGTCATAAAATAACATACATATACATTATACAATGGCACACTTCTGGTTTTGATATTGTACTGTAACTATGTAAGTTAAAGTCCTTGGGAAAGAAACCTGGGTTAAAGGTGTATAGCACTTCCCTGTACATTTTTTGCAACTACAATTACTGCAAAATAAATTTTTTAAAAAAAGTTTGTTAAATGAAATGTTGGAAATGAAGCTGGCATTTTAATGTTAATTTTTCTGATTTTAAAGTTAGCACATAATAATAGTGAGAAATTATTAAATGTTTAGGTCAAGTTCTGTTAAGTTACTTGCCAGACATTGCACAGTTAGAAAGTGATAGTGCAAGAGAAGAACCCAACTCTGATTCCAAACATGCACTTTTAACCACTGTATTGACTCTCTGAATCATATGGGAGGGGGAGGAACATGGCATGAACGGAGGAAAAGAGCTGGATATGAGAGAAACTAAAAGAAAAGAAGGACAAAGTGACAAATTTAATTTACTCTAGTCAGAAAAATAAAAACTAGAACCACAATAAGATGACATAACCCAGATACCAGATTGAGAAAACTGACAAGTCTGACCATACAAACTAGTCAGGTTGTGGAGTACTGGAACTCTTACATGCTGGGATGGAAGTGTAAATTGGTACATTTTGGGAAATAGGCAGTGGCCAGTGAAGTGGCCAGTGGAAATAGGCACTTTGCACAGTGAACATGTCCAAAATTTACACATAGCAATTCCACTCCTAGGTATATGTTTTGAGAAATCTGTGTTATCAGGAGATATTTTTCTACATCTTTGTTTATAACAGCAAGAAATTATAACCAATGCAATTGCCCAGCTGTAGTAGAATGGGTAAACAAAACGTTGTATAGGAAATCTTGATGAGGGTGAAAGAAGAGAGTGAAAAAGTTGGCTTTTCACTCTGAAAACTCACCATTCAAAAAACTAAGATCATGGCAGCTAGCCCCATCACTTCATGGCAAATAGAAGGGGAAAAAGTGGAAACAGTGACACTTTTATTTTCTTGGGTACCGAAATCACTGCAGATGGTGACTGCAGCCATGAAATTAAAAGATGTTTGCTTCTTAGAAGGAAAGCTATGACAAACTTAGACAGCATATTAAAAAACAGAGACATCAATTTGCCAACCAAAGTCCATGTAGTCAAAGCTGTGTTTTTTTTCAGTAGTCCTGCACGGATGTGAGAGTTGGACCATAAAGAAGGATGAGCACTGAAGAATTGATGCTTTTGAATTGTGGTGCTGGAGAAGACTCTTGAGAGTCCATTGGACAGCAAGGAGAGCAAACCAGTCCATACTAAAGGAAATCAACCTTGAATGTTCATTGGAAGGACTGATGCTGAAGCTCCAATACTTTGGCCACCTCATGCAAAGAGCTGACTCATTGGAAAAGACCCTGATGCTGGGAAAGACTGAGGGCAGAAGGAGAAGGGGACGATAGAGGATGAGATGGTTGGGTGGCATCATCGACTCAATGGACATGAGTTTGAGGAGTCTCTGGGAGATAGTGAAGGACAGAGACGCCTGGGGTGCTACAGTCCATGGGGTTTCGAAGACTTGGACTCAACTTAGCCACTGAACAACAACAAATCATGGGACTTGAATAACACTAAAAACCAATGAGACATATCCGAAATATATAGAAGACTCCACTCAACAACAGCAGAATAAACATTCTCCTCAAGTCCACATGGAACACTATCCAGGATAGACCACAAAACAAGTCCCAATAATTTTTAAAATATTGAAAGCATGCAAAGTATCTTTTCCAGCTACAGTGGAATAATGCTGTAAATCAATAACAGAAGGAAAACTAGAACATTGCAGGGAGCTCAGGCTCAGTGCTTGCAGCAGATGGGCTCTAGATCAGGGGCTCAGAAGTTGTAACGCATGGGGGTTAGGTGCCCTGCAGCACGTGGGATCCTCCCTGACCAGGGATTCAACCAGTGTCCCCTGCATTGGCAGGCGGCTTCTTAACCACTGGACCACCAGGGAAGTCCACATCACTGAATCTTAAAGCACCCTCAAAGCAGGCTCTCTAATTGTCCTCTTTTTACAAATAAGGAAACTGAGACACAGAGAGGTCCGGTGATATATCTGGGATCCCCAAAGCTTCTGGTAATCTGCAAAATCTGCATTCCAAAGCCTCGCATGAAGAAGAGTAAATTCCCAGAGTTTCTGCTGTAGTAAAAAGGAGGACTCTGGGCTGCTGCCCTGATCAAGGAGGGTGCAGGCCAGGGAGCAGCGGTGGCGCCCGGGCGAGGGGTCAGGAACAAGGGAGAACCGCCCCCAGCCGCCCTTGGACGGATCCTCAAGGCCATGCCTTGGCTTCTGTAATCTGGGCCTACAGCGCTCCTCTGACTTCCAGGTGCGCGGTGGTGGTGATGGCTGTGGTTGAGGGTGGAGGTGTGGCTGTGGTTACTGGACCTGGCCTGCGGACAAGCCCTCCCTACTCTGCATCGTGCCCAGGTTGGAAGACCATGTTCCGGAGAAGGCAATCAAAGTCTTAGACTCTCCTGCGTCGGTACCACAGTACTCGGGAGCCCTTCGTGGTGCGCGCTCAGGGACGGGCGGGACGCTCCGTGGCCTCACTGGGGCAATTTGAAGAAGCAAATTAGGGCCAGGGGTCGCTGGAGCGCAGGGTCAAAGGCAGTCAGGGTGTCACTGGCGGCTCTTTGCTTTGCAGAGGAGCCGGTGGGGCCCTCCAGAGCTTGGGCCTCCTGCGCCCCATCTGGGCTCACTGTTCCACTGACAGAGATTTTGTGCTTTATCTCCACCCCTCAACAATAAAAGACCTAAACGCTGTACTTTTCTGATATTTCACCCGCCCCCCCCCCCAATTTTTTCTTCTGCACAAACTCTTTGAATGAAAATCACAATGTAACAAAAGATATCTAGCATTTAATAGCTTTCTGTTGTCTTGTGATTCTCATTCAGAGTTTGTGCAGACGAAAAAAATTGGGGGGGGGGATGTGAAATGTCAGAGGGTATCTGGCATTTAAAAGGCTTCCCAGGTGGCTCAGTGGTAAAGAATCCACCTGCAATACAGGAGACATGGGTTCGATCCCTGGGTGGGGAAGATCCCCTGGAGGAGGAAATGGCAACCCACTCCAGTGTTCTCCCCTGGGAAATCCCATGGACAGAGGAGCCTGGCAGGCTAGAGTTCATAGGGTCACACAGAGTCGGACACGACTTAGGTACTAAACACAAGCTGGCATTTGAAAACATTTTGAAAACTAGCTTGGGTTTCCACTTAGGGCCTTTAGTTAACTGACAATACAGAGTATCATTTTCAAAGTGTAAAATTATTTGTGGTGAGATGGAAATGGGAGGACATCATTCTTGAGGAAAGCCATAAGTGCAAAATGGTTTTTTTAAAACCAGTACTATGGATGGTATCTACTACAGAAAGCAATTTTATTTTTTCGGTGATTTATTATTCACTACAGTTATAATGAAAGATGCATGATATTAGGATTTAAAGTAGAATGAAATGTTCTTTCTTCAAGCTTTACAAATCCAGCTGTTTGTTTTCCATATTTGTGATAACCTATTAGTTTTAATTACACTAATAATTTCCCTGGGTTCTTCAATTTACATTAGCTTTTAAAGTATAGAGAAAACATTCCTCATATAATTTAATCATTTGTGCAAATGGCAGACAAGGAAGTTATTGGCTTATATTGTAATTATTGTAGTTCATGTTTTGAGCTCATTTGTACAATTGGTAAATTAATAATTATCATTTACGTAAGCAGATTAGGTCATCTGCACTCATTTACAATTATAATGCAGAAATGATTAGATGTTCTTCAAATTTCCCAATTTCTTTAATGCTCTTATTAAAATTGTACATTAAAGAATTTTCCAATTAAGTCCATTATCATAAGTAAATTTGGCTTAGCACCTATAATTACTCCCATGCTATTGCATATAAAATTTCAATTAATCCATCTCTTCCAAAATGTATGGCAAAACAAGTTGATCGTCATACTGTTGTCTGCAGCATTCGCTCAAAAGCCATTCTAGTTAATATTCACAAGATAAAACCATTATGATTAGTATAAAATAGTATATGAAACTAACCTATATAAAAAACAGATATTACACCAGGTAAAACTTGAATGTTCCTTGCTCTTTACTGTGATGTATAGTTTGTGGGAAGAAAACTTTTGACTAACTGCATAGATTCTTCAATATCATAGAATGCCAGGAAATATTTAAAAGCCACACAGAGTTGAAACACACTGACTTTTTTTTTTCAAATTATAAATGTAATGCACATTTGGAAAATACAGAAAAGCACAAAGAAGGAAAAATATCATATATAATTTTGCCACCAAAAGATAGTCTTTGTTATCATTTTCTTTATCTGTCAAGTCCTTTCCATGGATTTTTATCAGTCTATCCATTTGTGTGTGCTATGCAGTAAAAAAATTGGAATTATATTATACATTCTGTTCAAATTATTCTTTTTTATGGTAGCAATAAAAAGAATGATGTTTTGTTCCATTTTCTTTGCCACAGAACTGACTTACTGTTGTATTTATTATAAAAGTTCTATACTTTGAAGAAAAAAGTTCCTTGTAAACAAAGGTAATTGAATCCCAACTCTTACACTTACTAGTTGTGTGACCTTGGATAAAATATTTAATCACTGTGCTTCAGTCTCCCTATTAGTAAAATTGGGATAATGATGGTGTACCTATTTCAGAGAGTTTGGAGGATCAAACGTCTTAATTTAATATGAAGCTCACAGAACAATGCCTGACACATAGTAAATGTTATATAAATGCTTGCTATGTGATATGAATTATTTTACTAGCTTTCTGGGGGTTAAATAATTAGTTTGCTGCTCAGGCATCTGAATCTTGGAGATTTTATTTTAGGTTAGTGTTACTATTACCATGTGAGAATAATACCGTCTTCTCAGGCCATTCATGAAGAACATCATGTCTACTCTGCATATACCGCATGAAGACAGCTGGGGCATGGACAATGAGAGGTAGAGGAGGAGAACAATAGGAAAACAACTTAGTGTAGAAAAGGTAAGGATTAAGTGGGCTCTTTCTGAGTGCCAGAACTACTGGTTTTTTAATGTTTTAATGAATGCTCTGAAAGTAAGAGTACATAGATAAATGTCTGTTTTTGCAAGTAACATTATGTCCTTCCAGTGCTGAAAAATCAAATTAATGGACATAAACTCGAGGAATATTTTACTAGTTACTAGGCAAAAAACTTTTTAAAATAACCTTTTAAATGAACTTATTGAGGTATAATTTACATAGAATAAATTACACCCATTTAAAGGATACAGTTTGATGAGTTTTGATAAATATATTCACGTGAATAACCACTGAAAACCACCTTCACCTCACCCCTCCCACCCCACTGCCAGACTTGAAGAATCATCTGTCTTCCTGTCATCTAAGATTTAGTTTGCATTTTTATATCCCTTCCCTGGTAGCTCAGATGGTAAAGAATCTGCCTGCAGTGCAAGAGACCTGGGTTCAGTCCCTGGGTCGGGAAGATGACCTGGAGAAGGGAATAGCAACCCACTCCAGTATTCTTGCCTAGAGAAGTCCATGGACGGAGGAGCCGGGCAGGCTACAGTCCATGAGGTTGCAAAGAGTCAGACATGACTGAGTGACTAACACACTTTCTAGAATTTCATATAAATGGAATTATACAGCATGTACTCTTTCATGTCTGGTTTCTTTCATTCAGCACACCTTTGAAATTCATCCACATTGTACCCTGTATCAGTAGTTTATTCCTTTTCATTGCTGAATGGCATTCCATTACATTGAATATACCACGATTTGTTTATCCACTCAACTACTAATAGACATTTGGGTCGTTTTCAGTTTCAAGCTAAAAATTAGTGATATGCTGAAGCTGGCTCATAGGAGCTGATGGTGCACGTTTGTTCTCAACTCCATGTTTGGTAATGCTACAGGATGGTAGCTTGAAATTAACCATGGTAGGAATATTTACACAAAAGAAATTGACAAGTCAGAACTCCCCCACTCCCTCCCCCCAGAAGCCAGTTTTACCAGGACTGCACAGGCTATTATGAATAATGATGCAATGAATATATGTGTAGAAGTTTTTATGTAGACATAAGTTTTTATTTCTAGTGGGTAAGTACCTAACAATATAATTTCTGGATTGTATGGTTAGTGAATGTTTAATTTTATAAAAAAAACTGCCAAGGAGTTTTCCAAAGTGGTTGTACCAATTTACCGTTCCCACAAGCAATGTGTGAAAGTTCCATTTGTTCCACATCCTCACCAGTACTTGGTATGGTCAGTCTTTTGATTTTAGCCATTTCAATGTTTGTGTAGTGGTATTGCATGTGGTTTTAATTTGACTTTCTATGAAGATTAAATAACATAGAGCATTTTTTTCACAGGCTTATTTGCTATTCTTATATCTTCTTTTTTGGTCCTCTATTCATGAATCTTGACCATTTGGGGAGGGGCAGTACCTATCTTCTTATTGAACTGTTAGAGTTCTTTACACATTCTCGATACAAGCCCTATATCAGATATATGTATCACTAATATTTTCTGGGCTTCCCTGGTGGGTCAGATGGTAAGAATCTGTGTGCAATGCAAGGGACCTGGGTTCAATAGCTGGGTTGGGAAGATCCCATGGAGAAGTAAATAACTACCCACTCCATTATTCTTGCCTGGAGAATTCCATGGACAGAGGAGCCTGGCGGGGCTACAGTCCATGGGGTCACAAAGAATTGGACACGACTGAGCAAATTTTACTTCACAAAACCCATGCTCTAATTTTCACTGGGATTGTACTGAATCTAAAAATCAATTATGGGAGACTCAGTATCTTATCAAATTTTGGCCTTCTAGTCCATGATCATGGTGTATCTCTCAATTTATATGTTTTCTTTAATTTCTTTTGACAATGTTTCAGAATTCTTTAAAATGTACATAACTATGTCATGTACCAATAAGTGAGTCACATGAATATTTTTGTTTCTAAAGTGCATACAAAAGCTGTATCTACACTATACCATAGTCTGTTAAGTGTCCAATGGCATTATGTCTAAAAAAGTGCCTTAATTGTAAAATACTTTATTGCTAAAAAAAATTCTCATCATCACCCTGAGCTTTCAAAGAGTCATAATCTTTTTGCTGGTGAAGGATTTTGCCTCAGTGTTGATGGCTGCTGACTGATCAGGGTGGTGGATGCTGACAATTGGGTTGGCTGTGCAATTTAAAAAAATAAGACAACTGAAATTTGCCAGGTCGAATGACTCTTCCTTTCATGAACCATTTCTCTGTAGCATGCAATGCTGTTTGATAGCATTTTGCCCCTAGTGGAACTTCTGTAGAAAGTGGAGTCAGTTTACTCAAGCCCTGCTGCTGCTTTATTGACTAAATTCTTGTAATATTCTAAATCCTTTCTTGTCATTTCAACAATCTTCACTAAGAGTAGAAGCTTTATTGTGGTAGTCTGAACCAAACCTGTGACATCTCTGAGGTATGCCTGAACAGTGTTGAAAATAAGTGGTAGGAATCAAATTTTTTGTCTTGTTCTTGAACCTAGAGGAAAAACAGTCTTTTTTTTTTTTTTTTACAAGTGTGATATTTGCCATAAATTTTACGTAAATTCCTTTTATTACATTGAGGAAGTTCCTTTCCACTTAAGAGTTTGCTGAGAATTTTTTAATCATGAACTGATATTAAATTTTGTCAAATGCCTCTATCTGTTGAGATCATTACATATTTTTCTCCTCCATTCTGTTAATAGGGGGAATTCTATTGATAGATTTGAATGTTAAATCAACCTTGCATTCTTGAGATAAACCCCTCTTGGGTCTGGTGTAAAATTTTTTCTCTAAGTTGCTGGATTCAGTTTGTAGTATTAGAAAGAATGTTTGCCTCTGTTTATCAGTTGTGTTTGCTTAGGCCCTCAGTCATGTCTGACTCTTTGCAACCTCATGGATTGTAGTCTGCCAGGCTCCTCTGTCCATGGAATTCTCTAGGCAAGAATATTGGTGTGGGTTGCCATTTCCTTCTCCAGAGAATCCCGACCCAGGGACGGAATCTGTGTCTCCTGCACTGCAGGTGCATTCTTTACCCACTGAGCCATCGGGGAAGCCACGTTTATCAGACATATTTGTCTGAAACTCTTTTCCTGTAACACACAAAACATACTCTTATTGTTCTAAGCTAGGGCCAGCAATCTATGGTCTGTGGCTAAATCTGATCTGCAGTCTGTTTTCATAAATAGTTTATTGAACACAGCCACACTCATTTGTTTCTGTATTACTGTCTATGGCTGCTTTTACACTACAATGGCAGATATGAATAGTTGTGAGAGAGACTATATGACCTGCAATGTCTAAAATAATTACTATCAGGCCCCTTAGAGAAAATATTTGCTGACTCCTGCTCTAAACCCATGCACCTAGATGTGAAAATCTGGGAACAAATTCAGTCAGTGTTGACTGTATGTTAAACACAGATTTTTGTGGGTGTGGAAGATTGGGCTCCCTAACTTCCACATTGTTACAGTTTGGAGGCGTTTAAACTACACGTTGGTTAGTGTCACTGACCCCTCCCCATGTTAAAACCTAAAGCCCTCCACAGTGAATTTCCATTGTACTTAGAGTAAAATCCAGACTCCTTTCCTCGGTCTACAAGGATCTAAATGATCTAGCCTGTTCCCATCTAGCCATTCTCATCTTGAACCACTCTGACCATTCTTACTTCTCTGCAGCCTACTGGCTGTCTCAATTTCTAGAGTTCTGCCAAGCCTGCTCCCACCTCAAGACTGCTTACCTGTTGAGGTTTGACAGAAAACAACAAAATTCTGTAAAGCGATTATCCTTCAAAAATAAAAAAATTTAAAAAAAAGACTGTTTACCTGGAAGTTCACTTCCAACTCTACCTCCGAATCCTGTCCAATTCCTACTCATCCTTTAGGTTTTAGCTTAAGTGTTGCTGACTCAGAGGAACTGACTCTGAGGCTCCTATCAAATCAGCCTTCATAGTTTAGTTTTTTTCATAATATCCTGTTCTTTTCCTTCAACGACTTATTCGAATTTATAACTTAGATATTCATCTGTGATGCTTTTTAAAAATGTCTATTTTACTTATTAAGATCATGATGGCATGGATTGTGACTGTCTCTTTCATTTCTGTATCTTTAACACTACAACAGACCCTGGCACCTAGGAGGCACTCAGTGTAAATGCTAGTTGAATGAAGAGGGACTTTCAGTTGTAAAAGAATGTCTCCTATTTACCTATCTCTAATGAAAACTGAATCCTACTTATCCTAAGCCTTGCAATCCTTAAGCCCTCTATGCACTATAATCTTATTAAGTTGTTGTGACTATAGGACTACCAGACACCTGCTCCCGGTTTCACTGGTTGTGATTATGCCGTCATTTGTATTACATTTCCTATCATGTTTCTGAGAATTCCTGCTGGAAATAGCCTTTATGCTTTCCTGTAATGTGCTTCGTGGTCGATCCTCACTGCACTTCACTGTCCAAGCCCTCCCCCCCCCCACAACCACTGTCACCCTGTCCATGCCATTTTCTGAACTTTTCTGCTTGGATTGACTACAGTCAAGACGAACAATGAGTGTAAGATGTCAATCACTCTGAAAAGCACTGAATATTTTGTATTCAAGCAGTCAAATTTAACTCTTTGGAAATGACACAATCCCCCTTTTAATAGAAGCCCCAAATACAGGCATCTTGAATTAGAGATGTAGGGAGAAGAGGATCCACACAGAAATCTTCTAAGCCCTGCCTCTGGTGGGGTGTGACTATGGGTGATGACTCAGTTAGCATTAGAAGACTGAGAAGGCAATTTTCCTAATTTTTCTGAATTATTTCTTCAGGTTCAAGCCCTTTCTTACTTGCTTTGTCCTAGTGTGTCTGCACTTCTTTGTCCAGTTCAGTTCAGTCTCTCAGTTGTGTCTGATTCTTTGCGACTCCATGGACTGCAGCACGCCAGGCCTCCCTGTCCTTCAACAACTCCAGGAGCTTACTTAAACTCATGTCCATCGAGTCGCTAATGCCATCCAACCATCTCATCCTCTGTCGTCCCCTTCTCCTCCTGCCTTCAATCTTTCCCAGCATCAGGGTCTTTTCCAATGAGTCACTTCTTCACATCAGGTGACCAAAGTATTGGAGTTTCAGCTTCAGTACCAGTCCTTTCAACGAATAGACAGGACTGATCTCCTTTAGGATGGACTGGTTGGATCTCCTTGCAGTCCAAGGGACTCTCAAGAGTCTTCTCCAATACCACAGCTCAAAAGCATCAGTTTTTCAGTGCTCAGCTTTCTTTATCCACTCTTTATCAACAAGTCCACTCGTCCACTCATGTCTTATTTCAGGATGCAGTTTAGCATAGTAGCTAAGACTTTGGACTCTGGAGCCAGGTTTCCAGAGTTTGAATCCTTGACTTGAATATTTATTAGCTGTGTGACCTTGAGTAAGCTACTTAACCTGCCTGTGTATTAGTTTCCTCATGTATAAAATGGGGATAATAAAAAAGGACAATGACAATAGTATGTACTTCATAGAGTTATAAGAGGATACAATGAATTTATATTTGCACTGCATAGAAGAGGGCTTGGCACATGGTTCAGTTCAGTTCACTTCAGTCACTCAGTTGTGTCCGACTCTTTGTGACCCCATGAATCCAGCATGGGAGTCTTCACATCAGGTGACCAAGGTATTGGAGTTTCAGCTTCAGCATCAGTCCTTCCAATGAACACCCAGGACTGATCTCCTTTAGGATGGACTGGTTGGATCTCCTTGCAGTCCAAGGGACTCTCAAGAGTCTTCTCCAACACCACAGTTCAAAAGCATCAATTCTTCAGTGCTCAGTTTTCTTTATAGTCAAACTCTCACATCCATACATGACTACTGGAAAAACCATAGCCTTGATTAGACAGACCTTTGTTGACAAAGTAATGTCTCTGCTTTTGAATATGCTGTCTAGGTTGGTCATAACTTTCCTTAAAATAGCATGCTGGCACATGGTAAGTATGCTATTATATATATATATATATATATATAATTTTGAATAAAAATCTTCCTCAAAAGGGATGTGTGCACATTTTTGTGTACAAGCACTTTGCCTTTCATTCTTATCATTGACCATTCTCAAATTTAGGAGGCAAAAACATGACTACGAGAAGGCAGGTATCACATAGAGTAATAGTCCATCCTCTGAAATCATTTATGCTCTCCCTACTTGTTAGTCTTGTGCAGGGGGTGGGAGAGTTATTAACAACTGGAACCCACGAATGCCCCATTCTTCTTTAATGCTTTGAAGATCCCCAGAGGCTTGGACAGATTCAGGCATGCCCAGTCCACGAGCAGTCTAGATTCATGGCATAGGCCCAACTGTGTACATTTTGTTTTCTAGGGTGACCTATTATCCTGGTTTGTCCAAGATAATCCCAGGTTTAGCATTGAAAATGGGGCTTCCCTGGTGGTTCAGATGGCAAAGAATCTGCCTGCAATGCAGGAGACCCAGGTTTGATCCCTGGGTCTGGAAGATTCCCTGGAGAAGGAAATGGCTACTCACTCCAGTATCACCTGGAGAATTCCATGGACAGAGAAGCCTGATGGGCTACAGTCCACAGGATGGCAAAGAGTCGGACACAACTGACTGACACTTTCACTTTCATCAGTTTCCACAAAGAAACCAACTGGTATTCTCACGTGCGTGTGTGCTAAGTCACTTCAGTCATGTCCAACTCTTTGCGACCCCATTGATTGTAGCCCTCCAGGCTCCTCTGTCCATGGGATTTTCCAGGCAAGAATACTGGAGTGGTTGCCATTTCCTTCTCCATGATTCTCATAGGGATTGTTTTTAATCTATATATCAATTTGGGGAATATTGCTATATTAACAATATTAAGTCTTCCAATTAATGAACATGGGATTTTTTTTTCAGTTGTTTAGACATTGTTTAATTTCTTTCAGCAATTTTTGATAGTGTTTAGGGAATTAATTTTATTACTTTTTGTTAAATATATTCCAAAATACTTTTTAAAATATTTTTGATGACATTGTAAACAAGATTTTTAAATTTTATTCTTAGATTCTTCATTGCAGGTGTATAGATATTGACTTTTTTTGTATATTGATCCTGCATCCTGCAATTGTGATGAACTCATTACACCAATAGTTTTTTAGTAGATTATTTAGGATTTTCTGTATACAAGATCATGTCATCTGCAAGTAGGGATTGTTTTGTTTCTTTCAATCTGGAATTTTATATTTTATTTCTATTATATGTGTTAAAATAAATTTCTTAGTGGATTACCTGGGAATTGCAATTGATAATATCTTAACTTATAACAATCTCAATCAGATTGACACAAAGTTAATTTCAATAGTGTACAAAGTATTTTCTCCTGTATAACTCCATTCCTTCTCCATTCTTTTGTGCTCTTATCCTCATACAAATTGTATATTAATACATTGTGTATCCATTAACACAGATGTATTTATGTATTATGCAGTTGCCTTTTAAATGGAATACAAGAAAAAAGGTACAAAACTAGATTTATACTATTTTATATTTAATTATGTAGCTACCTTTACCATTGCCCTTTATTTTTTCTTGTGGATTTGAGTTATAGTTCTTTCAGCCTGAATTTTTGTAGGGCAGGTTTGCTAGAATTGAAATCTCTCAGTTTTGTTTACCTAGGATTGTCTTTATTTCTCTCTTAAAGGATAGTTTTTTCTTGATATCAAATTCTTTTAGCACTTTCAGAACTTTAACTTTGTCGTTCCTATCACCTTCTGGCCTTCATGGTCTCTGAAGAGAAATCAGCTCTTTAACTGCTATGGATCTCTTTTACATGATGGGTCATTTCTTTCCGCTTTCAAGAGACTCCTTGTCTCTTTCTTTTGACATTTTGATTATCATGTGCCTATGTATGAATCTTTTTGAGTTTACTGAGCTTCTTGGATATGTAAATTAATGTATTTTTTTCAAATTTGGGCAGTTTTCAGGCATTGTTTCTTCAAATGTCGTCTCTGTCTCTTTTTTCTCTTTTTCTGGGATTTCTATATCATAATATGCTTGATGGTGTCCCATAGGTCTCTGAAGCTCTATTCACTTTTCCTCATTCTTTTTCCTCTCTGTTTCTTGAAGTGGATAATCTGACTCGACCTATCTTCCAGTCCACTGATTCTTTCTGCTGACTACTGTTGGGTTCTGCAAGTAGGTTTTTCATTTCCATTATTGTGCTTTTCAATTCCAGAATTTCTATTTGGTTCCTTTTTATAATGTGTATCTCTTTAACAATATTTTCTATTTGGTGAGACATTATTCTCATGCCTTCTTCAGTACTTTAGAACTGCTTTTATTTAGTTCTTTGAATATGTTTAAAATACCTTATTTAAAGTCTTTGGGCTTCCCTGGGCTCAGATGGTAAAGAATCTGCCTGCAGTGTGGGAGACCTGGGTTTGATCCCTGGGTTGAAAGATCCCCTGGAGGAGGGCATGGCAACCCCACTCCAGTATTCTTGCCTGGAGAGTCCCCATGGACAGAGGAGCCTGGCAGGCTACAGTCCATGAGGTCGAAAAGAGATGGACACGACTAAGCAAATCTAATAAGTCTGAAGTCTTGGCTTTCTCAAGGACAATTTTTGTTGATTTCCTTCCCTCTACCCCCAGGGCTGTATATTCTTATTTTTATTTTATACTTCATTTTTTGGTTAAAAGCTGAACATTTTACATAATATACTGTGGCAAGTCTGAAAATCAGATTCCACCCATCTCAGGGTTTCTTATTATTGCTATTTGTCATTGTTGCTGTTGTTGTTTGTTCAGAGATGTTCCTGAATAAATTATGTAAAGTCTGTAGTCTTTATTATGTGTGGGCACAAAAGTCACTGCTTGGTTAGCTTGCTGCTGCTGCTGCTAAGTCGCTTCAGTCGTGTCCCACTTGTGCGATCCCAGAGACGGCAGCCCACAAGGCTCCCCTGTCCCTGGGATTCTCCAGGCAAGAACACTGGAGTGGATTTCCATTTCCTTCTCCAATGCATGAAAGTGGAAAGTGAAAAGTGAAAGTGAAGTCACTCAGTCGTGTCCAACTCCTAGCGACCCCATGGACTGCAGCCTACCAGGCTCCTCCATCTATGGGATTTTCCAGACAAGAGTACTGGAGTGGGTTGCCACTAGTTAGCTTATAGGTCAGCTAATGATTGGACACAATTTACCACAAATTTCTGGAATCAGTAAGTCTCCCAGCCTTGTCAAAGGGCTCTATGTGTGTGTTGAAGCATGTCTTCAACACTCAGCCATGTGTTCCTAATTTGGTTGACCCAGGCTCAAACTCATAGTCACTCTTTGGTGGAGAAAATATACACTACACATACTATTATTAATTATTTTCTGGTACAAGTTATTTATTTGGTCTGAGCTATAATGGAAATATATAAATGGATCAAATAAACATTAAAAATCATATTAAATTCCCCAGCTGTTTTATTGACTGGAAGGTAACAAAAACTATGCTATCACTAACATTGTTTCAAGCTATTTTTGCACTAAATTCAAAGCTTTAGGAAAAATAATCTGCTATGGTTCACTATGCTAGGAATTTCAAGTTTTTTCCTTTAACTGTACTAAACTATCTTTTTGGTTGTATTTTTATTTTTTCTTATTAAACTACTATCTTTTCCAAGATGAGCTTAAGAAATGACCTAGAGACATGTTAGTGAAGGGTCACTTTGTGACTTCCTATGATGTTGTCAATATAAATTCTTTGATTTTCTTTTAGTAAAGGTAAGCAGATTATGAAAGAAAACAGATACTTTTAAACAACCATGGACTGAGTGATAAAAGAACTTTAAAATCTGGCAAACAAAACTTTTTGACAGTTGGAAATATTTTGGAGAAAAACTTTCCTTGGCTTAAAGCTGAGAAGTCATTTGAATTAGTCTAGCATGCAAATTAATGTGCTTGAGTTTAGTGAAGGAAGATATGTGAATGTCTTGAAGGTTAGCAGTTAGGATTATAAGTGATAAGGAAAGATGGCAAAGTACAAAGAAAAATGATTGAATTTAATAGTCCCCAAAGAACAATGTTCCAAATCTTGCTCAAAATTTTTTTTCAGATTGCATTTTTTGGTACTGTGATCATTTAGAACTTTTGGAATAGCAAATGAAACAAGAATCCATCTAACTGGAGAAGATTCATTCTAACTGAACAGGAAGATATATAGGCAACAGGAAAATGCCAACTCTAGAAGAAATCTACTTGTAGTTAAATACCTCTTTAGAATAAGGCCTGGCACACAGTAGGCACTCAGCGAGTGTTTGTTGAACTAAAATTTGTTATGATGAGAATATATTGAGCTGAAGTTTATTTTTACTGAGCACAGGGAAAGAGTTGCTAAGCAAGCATGCATCCTTAACACAAATAAATGTTAGCCTCATTGACAGTGTAGGCTGACTATAGTGTATGAAGAAAATATTTTTGTGGATCTGCAGAGACAGGCCTTATAAATAAATGTTGTGGAAAACTTGGGATCTTGGGCTAAGAGTAAGCCTTGGGAAAGGAATTTATAACTGTAGAAATGGTGATAGAACTCTAGGGGGATTATCTAACTCTGGAGGTAAATGTTTACATTTCAAGGAAAAATGAGGCCAGGGACCTTGGAGACATTTCTAGGTCATAACAGTTAGAGACATATCTGGTCCTTGGAAGGATGCATTTATATTCAAAAAGGCTGGAGTAAGAACCCAGAATCCTTTTCATTTTGTCTCCAAAGAAAACGGTTTCACTCCCTCCTTTCAAGAGGGAAGGAAGAGGTAGCTGCCTCTTTCTTCTGTATTTAAAACAGAGAAAATCCATTTTTCTCTGTTCCTCACCTGTGATACAGACCTTGCATGTGTAGGAGATTTGATCTGACTTTCATCATGTTACCCCAGGGGTAAAAATCAGGGTATGGGGAATAGAGGTCATTATTTGCTTTTTAACTTAATAACAATGAACTGTCTCTGATCCGGAACACTCCCTGTGTGCATTCAGAATAAAATTAATAAATATGAATATAAAACACCCAATACAGACCAATTGTTTTCAAGAACTGCCGTTACAGCAGCATTTGCATTCAAACAAGAATGTGCAATTTTTTTTAAAAGCACTTACAGGATTCTCAAGTACAATACTTGAAAATAATAACATTGCAGGTTGTTTTTTAAAAGTCCATAAGTCTGAGTTCTCCCCAAATCTGATTGACCATCTAATTAATAGGGCCAATTATGGGGATTTTATAAAAATTAAATCTCATTTGAATTGTATGACTCTAAAAAGATAAAAGCTTTTCTTTAAAAGTCAGAACCAAAAAAAAAAAAAGCTAAAATCTGGAAGGCTTATATTGTTGTTGTTAAGATGATTCTATTTGTTTTTAACTGAAAAAGAACATATCATATCAGCTGGGAGACAGGCTTTCTATAAAGGAACAGCTACAGATATTATTTCATTTCCTGTCCACAGACATTTGAAATAGCTTAGAAAACACATAATGCTGTTCAATTTGTTGTAAGTGATAAACCTTTTATGTTCGATTTTTTTTTTGGTCACATTTGGATCAAAATGATAACAGATATAGTGCAATAAGATAATGAGATTCTGGAAATTAAGCTGACTTTGTGGCAGCAGAAAATAACTGACCTCTATTTTCATCTTGTTTTCGCTATGAATGATTTCCAACTCAGATGCAAGAATTGTGCAGGCAAAGCCAAGGGCAGGAACAGAAGGAAGGCAAACTCATGCCCAGCTTCGTGGCCTTCATAAAGATTCAGGCTCCTTGGATGGCCCTCACGATCTAGCCAGTTTCACACTTCCTTCCTCCTCCCATCTCCTCTTCCCCACTCTCCTGACAGACGCCATGCTACAGCAATGACAAGTTACCTAAAATTTTATAAATTTGCTCCGTATCTTTGAATGTATTTCCCCCCTCATTTATTTATCTATTTATTTTTTAGAATGGTCTTCCCAATTAACCACCTTGTCTTCCAGGCAAATTTCAATTCATCCCATAGAACTTTACTCAGGGATGACTTTCTTCTCTGTCAGATCTTCCTAGATTCCACTTCCCTATAACATCTCCATGACACTTTCGGTTACTTATACATCTATCTTTGCATGTGTTATCCTATATTATAATTATCTATTTACATTTCTGTATCATACATTTCTGTGTCTTATATATCTTGTGCTTAACACAGTACTTGGCACATAGTACTCAACAAGTGTTTTTGTGAAATAAGTTAATGAACGGATGCTTGAACAAATTAATGAATGAAGGTATGTGATTTTATTTTCCTAGTTCTTGATCAGCATCACTGAAAAAACAATTGAGAATATAAAAGGGATAACTTTAGAAATTACTTAACCAATCTCTCACTCATGCAAACATCCTTTCTACAGTGTCTTTACCAATGGCTCAACTAACTTGAACATCTCTAGGAAGCAATCTCTACTTTCTGAGTAAATGTATTCTATTTTTGGATAGTTTTCATTTTATGAGGTTTTGTTTATTAGTACTGTTTATATGAAATGTGCTTTCTTGTAATTTTTATCTATTTATTCTAGATTTTGTTTGTTATATTTTCCTAATGTTACTCCTAAAAGGCAATATTGACACTTAAACCTGACGAGTTATTACTTACCACATATGTACACTATTAGTTTAAATGATACCCACCTAGGTGGGCAAAATGAGATCTCCTGGCACCAACACTAGATCTCACCTTTTCACGTCAAGCTCTTCCACAATCTCACATGGCCACTTTGACTTCAACTTTGTTGACAAGGAAAAACAGGGAAGTCCTATGCAGAGGAAGACACAGACTCCTGTCTTGTCATAAAGCACTTTTAATTAATTACCTGGATCAAAAAATAATTCTCACAGTCCTATTCTATATTCTATGCAATTGACTATTAAGGGTTTACATAGGGCTTCCCTTGTGGCTCAGCTGGTAAAGAATCTGCCTACAATATGGGAGACCTGGGTTCGATCCCTGGGTTGGGAAGATCCCCTGAAAAGGGGAAAGGCTACCTACTCCAGCATTCTGGCCTGGAGAATTCTGTACAGTCCATGGAGTCACAAAAAGTTGGACACAACTGAGTAACTTTCACTAGGAAACATTAGCCTGAATTCAGTAATCTCATAAACACCCCTCCACACACACACACATGCATACATATATGTATGTGCATACAGGGGCTCAGCCTTTTAAAATAATACTGGGCTTGTCTTGAGGATTTTTATTCTAGGAAGTTCCATAGGCTTGCCTCAGTCAGTCTCTTCTCCCACATATATAAGGAGATGAATGTCTCCCAAACCACACACTGCTTACTGAATACCAATAAAACAGCCACAGTTGAAAGTGATCAACTATAATCTTACATTTACAAAGATTGCAGAGAAAAATCTTTGGATTCCTCACAAACGCAGTAAATCCTTCACCCTTTACCCTTTTCTTTCTTATGGGTTAAGATGGGTACCATCTGATGTGAAAATCATTGGTCTCTATCTGCTGGTATTTCTTCTGTAGACATGAAGTATCAAATATTTGCTTTCTTAATCTTTGAGTTTCAGGGAGAATTTTTTCAAAAACAATTCTATGACATAAAGCAAAGGGGTTACTATTGATAAGATTTCATATAAATCAACTTGTATTAACAGAAACTGCTTCACATGCTATAACCAGTTAACGAATAATCAAAAAATGAAGAAAAACGTTCACTTAAAATTATACTAAAATTTTACTGATCTTCAGTGTTTGCAGAAACTTAGAGCCAGAAGGGGCTATCATGATTTAATTTAACCTGGAACACTAAGAATTATTTATAGTTCCCAGTCACTACGTGCCAGGCACTGTACTAATCATTTACACATTATTTTCTTATTTAATACCTATGAAACACTATGAAGCAGATATTGGTGTTCTCTCCACTTCTCAGACAAGGAAACTGAGGCCCAGAGAGTGTGTGTGACTTTCTCAAATCCACACAACTGGTAAGTGGAAAAACTGCCTCTTCACTTCCATCCTGCCCTGTCTTCTCACCTGTCCTGTCTTTTTAATTCTAGAGAAAGGGAAACTGAAGCCTAGAGATGATGAGCTATTTTCCCCAGGTTGCACGGCTACCCAGTGGCAGAGTCAGAGCTATAAGCCTTGCCTCCTGACACCTAACCTAGTGCCCTTTCTATGGCTTCCAGCCTGTAAGCTCTTCAGGGAGATAAAACATGTTCCCAGCAGTTAAATCAATATGCTTCAACAAAAACGAAAAACAAAAGTTGAGCAGGAAGTCACCTTGGTTTTGTCTTGCAAAGCTTATTCATTAAAAGGAAAAAAAGAAAATCTTCTGTCCCTTAAAATAGCCTTTTCTGAGTACGCTGCCACGTAATGGACATACTCAGGCAAATGGAAGCAGGTCGATAGTGGGGCGCAGAATAACCATCTTTGCACAGAAGATGATTCAATAGGCTTGAGCTCACTGGCTGCTTTAGGCACTGGTTATGTGGTACATCCATTACCAGGAAAAAGCTAAGAGCAGTTTCAAGTATCATTCTCAATAAGCCCAGAGAAAAATACTATCTATTAAAAATAAGACAATGTGTTTTGGCTGCTGTTCTAGATGCTCAAATGTTGGTCGATATTTAAGTAAGGCAGAGTGAGGTTCTTTGGAAGGGATTTGAATACATGTTGCATAGAAGCCAGAAGTCAACAGTTAGTTGCTGGGTTTATCCAGGGTTGGTGCAGGTCATGAATGAAAATTGATGAACTGGACTTCAGATTGAATCCCTAACGGTTTCATATTATGTCCAGTTTGTACTCCCATTTATCTCCGATTTGTTCAGCCCATTTGTCTGTGTTTTGCAGTCTCTTGGCACCAAACACAGATCCCAGCATAAAGTAGGTGCTCCACAATTACAGATTCAATGACTGATGTGGGGGGCGGCTCAAATTACCAAGGTTCGAAGGGCTGGACCCTGGTTTTTAGAAGGACTTGAGAAACATTAAAGAGGATGTAAAGGAGCTATCTGCTCTTTTATGAGGCTCTTTGAATGAAACACAAGAAAGTGTGCAAGTATCATTTGCTGGGCTTTGCATTGTTTTTCCCCTCCAAACACTGGGTAACCACATCTCCAAGCAGATCTGTGGATGGTACTCTGTCCTTGGCTCCAGATATGAAATCCTGAGGTTTCAATTGCAGTGTGTGAGATGATTAACTCTATGTCTCAATATGGTTTTGGGAAAACTGTAGCATGATCTTTGCCAAGTTCGCAATCCTATAGAAGTGCTTGCCATCTCCCACCACCTCCGCCCCCCACAACTGCATAGCTATAGAGCCAGCAGGGCCACAGGTAGTCCTAACTAAGGAAGGAAACCTCTTCCAACCAATTTTAATCTGTCTTCACTCAAGGGCAGATAGCGGTCAGGGAGAAGCTCATCTCCTGAGATAGATGGAAACAGCAACTGAGCCCTTTGGCATCGTCCATTCTTCATCTAGATGTCCCCTTGGTTCATTCTTCCGTAAAGACATTTCCTGCACATCATTTATAAACTTGAAAGGGAGGCAATTGATCAGAGGAGTTGTTCCAATATTCCAGGGAGGACAGCTGGATTTAAAATAACCTTAAAATCTACCTGCAGCTGCCCATTTCTCAGGGCTGTTTTGAGAAGAAAAGGTCACTGATGAAACCTTAAAGCAAGTAAATGTTACCTTGCTTCCAAAGAGTTCACACATTAATTCGTTGAATTTTATTGCTCAGAAGCAATAAAACAATCCTTAAACAAAACCCTAGTAAATGTCACAAGTACAGACTTCCCTGGTTTTCCTGGCACTCCTCTCCTAGCCTCTTCAGACATTAACCCAGCAAAGCATGCCTTCAGGCTTTGCCCTTTAAACTCCACACAGAAATGAAAAATATTTCTGGGTTCTGGGCGCTACCAGTTTAGGGATAAAGGATCAGCTTATAAGGAGGTGTTAGTAGACTGAAGGAAAGTGTGTGAAGCTAGTTGTTAAAGAGGGTTAGTCTTGGCACTGACACTTTTTACTCTGTGCTCTGCACCACGTCAACTGCCCTCTCTGGGCCCCAGTTTTCTCTTCTATAAAAGCAAGGAGGTTGGGATAGATGCTTTCCAAGATCCTTTTGAGTGTCAAAAATTCATGATTCATCGTCATTTCTGACTTTCTTAAGATGATGGTATCAGAAAAGCAAATTAAATCAAAATAGTTTTATTTGTAGCAAGATTACCAATTTCCAGAGAGTTGGATATGAACCAGCACTATCATAAATTTCTCTGAGAAAAGCAGAAGCTGTTTGTTTGGCATTATAACTGCAAAAACATGTACTAATCAAAATGTCATTTCCTCTCAGTAATTAAAGCCTTTGCAAAAAAAACCCAACTGCAGCCAAAATTGCCTGGCATCAGAGACTGTGGGATGGAGTAGTATAAAGACTACAGGGTTTGAGCTGAGAGTTTGGAGTTCAAATTATGGCTCTACCACTTACTAGCTGGGTGAATTTGGGGACACCGCTTAATTCCTCAGGGACTTAGTTTACTCATTTGTAAAATAATGTCCATATGTTCAGATTGTTATAAGAATTAAATTAGATAACGTACCTAAATACCCTGGCAAGGAGCAGATGCTCAATGGATTAGGCCCTTCCTCTTCCCACCTACTCCCTCAATATAATTCATAAGAAACCCAGTTCCTGCTCTGCAGAAATATATAATCTAATGATCAAATAAACAATAATACACCTGAGAACAATTAGGCAAGAGTGTCAGATAGCAGATGAGCAATAAAGACCCAAAGGGATTCCAAAAAGGCTAAAAGTGATCATGGAAGCTTATTAGAGGAGGTAGGATTTATAGATGATACTGCATTTTCATCTTTGCATTTAAAAACTGTATGTAGAGAGATTTTTACCTCAGTGTACAGATGAGGAAATGAGCTCAGAGAAGGTAAGTGACTTGTCTGAAGTCACACAGCTTCTCGTGGGAAGAACTGGAACTTGAATTCAGGGTTTCTGGTTCCAGATGCAGTGCTTATTCCAAAGAAGAGGCTAAGCCTGGATGGGTAGAAAGGATTTGATTAGGGAGTATGAGGCAGGAAGTACAGCAGGAAAAGAGATAGAGATGTGGCAATATTTGTCATCAGATCAGAACTACCTCATCTTCTCAGCACCAATTCCATCAATCCAGATGTATCCACTTTGCCTTCCTTCTTATAGTAATAGGTAATATGCTCTTTCTTTTATCCAAGTTCAAAAACTAGATTCCCACCCATCTCACCTTTTGAAGGGCCCTGTGCCTGCAATTTTCTTATTTCTCACTTCTCCTCAATTTCCCTCCCTATTCATAGAATGAATTTTCAGAATGGTTGTCTCCAATTGCTATATTTATTCCCTCATTCCCTTCCTCTATTCTCAGGTTCCCAGTTCCACCACTCAACTGAAATTGCAATTATCAAGGCCAATGATGACCGCTATCTTTGCCATGCTTCTCAGTTTTGATCTTTATTCATCTTTTAGCAGTATCTTACGGCCGATTACTTCTCCTTTCTGAAACCTCTTTCTTCCCTAGGTCTCTAGAAATTCATGTTCTGCTGTTTTTTTCCCCTTATTTGGCTGTTACTTGGGCTTCCCTGGTGGCTCAGACAGTAAAGAATCTGCCTGCAATGCAGGCGACCTAGCCTTGATCACTCATTGGGAAGATCCCTTGGGGGAGTCCATAGCCACCCACTCTAGTATTCTTGCCTGGAGAATCCCCATGGATAGAGAAGCCTGACAAGCTACAGTCCATGGGGCACAAAGAGTTGGACATGACTGAGTGAATAACACTTTCTCAGTCTTCTTTGATGACTCCTCTTTCTTCCTTGCCTGACTTCTTTTTGTTTGTTTTAAATTTCTTTGTTTTAATTGGAGGCTAATTACTTTACAATATTATAGTGGTTTTGCCATACATTGACATGAATCAGCCATGGGTGTACATGTGTTCCCCATCCTGAACCCCCCTCCCACCCCCCTCCCCATCCCATCCCTCAGGGTCATCCCAGTGCACCAGCCCTGAGCACCCTGTCTCATGCATCAAACCTGGACTGGCGATCTGTTTCACACATGATAATATACATGTTTCAATGCTATTCTCTCAAATCATCCCACCCTCACCTTCTCCCACAGAGTCCAAAAGACTGTTCTTTGCAT
Source organism: Capricornis sumatraensis (assembly GCF_032405125.1). Classification (NCBI taxonomy): domain Eukaryota; kingdom Metazoa; phylum Chordata; class Mammalia; order Artiodactyla; family Bovidae; genus Capricornis; species Capricornis sumatraensis. The sequence continues at coordinate 44,980,344 of NC_091092.1, read as the reverse complement.
CTGTGTCTCTTTTGCTGTCTCGCATATAGGGTCATCGTTACCATCTTTCTAAATTCCATATATATGCGTTAGTATACTGTATTGGTGTTTTTCTTTCTGTCTTACTTCACTCTGTATAATCGGCTCCAGTTTCATCCACCTCATTAGAACTGATTCAAATGTATTCTTTTATAATGGCTGAGTAATACTCCATTGTGTATACGTACCACAGCTTTCTTATCCATTTGTCTGTGGATGGACATCTAGGTTGCTTCCATGTCCTGGCTATTATAAACAGTGCTGCGATGAACATTGGGGTACACGTGTCTCTTTCAATTCTAGTTTCCTCGGTGTGTATGCCCAGCAGTGGGATTGCTGGGTCATATGCTTGCCTGACTTCTAAATGTTGGAGGATGAATCAGTCAGTCCTTGGCTCTTATTATTCTGAATCGTGTCCTCTCAAATTCATACGCTGAAGCTTTAACACCAAGCACCTCAGAATATGACTGTGTTTGGAGATAGGATCTTTAAAGAGATAATTAGGTTAAAATGAGGCCTTTGGTATAGGCCTTAATCCAGTCTGACTTGTGTCTTTATTAGAAGAACTCTGGCCACACAGAGACACCAAGGGCACACGTGCACAGAGGAAGGGCCGTGTGAAGATGCAGCAAGAGAATGGCCACCTGCAAGCCAAAGAGGAGGCCTCGGGGGAAACCAACCCTGCCAGCACTTTGCTCTTGTACTTCTAGCTCCCAGAATGGAGAGAAAGTAAATGTTTGTTATTTAAGCCACCCCATCTGTCAGGCTTTGCTATGGCAGCCCTAGTAAACGGATACACATACCTTCTCTTCTCTGTTTTCATTGTCTATACTCACCATCTTTCTGATTTCATTTAATCCCATGTCTCTAAATACCATCTATTTGCTGACAAGTCCCAAATTCATATCCCTAGCCTACCCATTTCTTGCAGCTAACTACTTATGTCACATCTCCAGTTGGAGGTCTAAGAGGCATCTTTAATTTCACCTGGCAAAAACAGTATTTTCTTCCTCCAAGACCCACGCTTTTAATCACAGTATTAAATTAGAGCTATTTCCTCTTATGCCTCTATTAATGTGAGCTGTGACTGCATTATTAGTTTTTCCTTTGGTCTATTTGTTTTTGTTCTTATCAAAATACTGGTGACTCACACTCTACTTGAGATATTTCTCACTTGGAGTGCTGTCAGGACAAATAATCCTCATGATGTATTTTGGCAATTGACTTTTAAAAACCTAAATGCAATTCTTTTACTTTATCCTTGTTAAATTTCATCTTTTTTGGTTTTGACCTATCCTTATAGCATGTCAAGATTTTGAAACTCAGTTCTGTCATCTGTTATGTTACTCTCTCCTTTATCTTTGTGTCATTTTACAAACTTGACAAACATCTAAGTCTTACAAAAACAAGTTGAATAGGGCAAGATCATGAAGAGTGTTCTGGGGCACTCTAATAGAGAGCCTCTCCTCCCAAATTGTCCTCCATCCGATGTACACTCTAGCTATAGCTCCCCAGCAGTTGCAGATGTAGCTAACTAAACCACCATCTTGCCCTTATATCACCACCTTGTTCTCTAGGTTGTCATACAAGATTTTGTCCAATGCCTTGCTGGAACCAAATATCACAGAATGATGGCAGAATGGTAGCAGTGAGAAAGGAAAGGAAGAGAGAGAGACAAGGTCTCTTAAAAGAATATGAATAGGGTGGCATTTGGATACGAGGAGAGAGGAGAGACACTCAAGCACAGTGCAGAGTTTGCACCCTGACATCTCATGGATTGCAATTGTGGGTTTTATTTTTTGTTCTACACAGAGATCTTTTAATGTGATAGGTTCCCTGATGCACCAATAACTCTCAGTAGCATTATGCTGAGTACAAAAGAGTATATCCTGCATGATTCAATGTATATGAAACTCTGGAACATGAAATTTAATCTATGGTGGAAAAAATCAGATCAGCAGTTACCTTGGGTAGAGAGATTTGACTAGGAAGAAGCACAAAGGAACTTTCTGAAGTGATGGAAATGTTTTATATCTTTTCGCAAATACTTTCTCCCATTCAGTAGGCAGACTTTTCATTTTGTTGAGTTTCCTTTGCTGTGCAAAAGCTCTTCAGTTTGCCATAACCCCATTTGTTTACTTTTGCTTTTGTTCCTTTGCCTGAGGAGACATATCAAAAAAAAAATTCTAAGAACGTACCTCCTACATTTTCTTCTACAAGTTTCATGGTTTCAGATATTACATTTAATTATTTAATCCACTTGGACTTTATTTTTGTGTGTGGTATGAGAGAGGAGTCCAGTTTGACTTTTTTACACACAGTCTTCTGAATGAATAATAGGATTTATTCTTAAGGGCTTGAGTGAAAGATGTTGTCAAGATCTTGATGGGTGGTAAACAGGAGAGCAGTGTTAACTGTGACAGAAACAGGGAAGTTGAACTGGGATTTGGGGAAAAGAGTAGGCAGAGAGTAAGATGTGTCCAGTTTTAGGCAAGTAGAGTAGAGATAATGACTGCTTATTTGAGTTGCAACCTGCACTAGGCAGGCTTCTCAGGAGGCTCAGTGGGTAAAGAACCCACCTGCCAATGCAGGGAGATGCGGGTTTGATCCCTGGGTCGAGAAGATCCCCTGGAGGAGGGCATGGCTACCTACTCCAGTATTCTTGCCTGGAGAATTCCATGGACAGAGGAGCCTGGTGGGCTACAGTCCATGGGGTCACATGAGTCAGACATGACTGAGCATGTATGCACTAGACATCTGAAGACAGGAAAGTGAAGTTGACTGCAGACATGAAGGCTGGACACAGTCTAGAAGATTCCCCTTTAAATAGGTGATAGGTGGAACCATAACAGTGGGTGGGAACCTTGAAGTAGTTGGTAGAGAGATGAGCAGATGTTCAAGGCGTGAACCTCAAAGAGTCTCCACAAGTTGGAAAGAAGAGAAAAAAGATGTAGAGAAGCAGGAACATGTTCTCAAAACCAGGAGAAGAGAGTGTGTTAAGGAGAGACCTGTGAATAAACAGAAGTTTCTGGAAGTATAACATAGAGAAGTAGTCTCCACCTGTTTGTCAAGTCATAGAGAGACCATAAAATGCAAACAAGGGCTTCTGACAGCCTTCATTTGGCCTGCTTACTCCTCTGGGTTGCAGGTTTTTATATGGCAGCCAAGCCACAGTCTGTCATGTGTAAACCAAAGTGTCGTGTTCTTTAGGCAACAGAATCATCTGTTTGCAATCACAGTTCTGGTAGTCCTACTATGGTTGAGGCAATAGATACTATCATAGGAAAGACAAATAAAATGTCTTCTTCATACCAGGCAATACCTTGGGAGAACTAGGGAGGAGATAAGTGATAAGCTTTTAAACTTTTCATATTTCTTTTCATTGTGAAGTGACTTGGCATTTTACTGATTTTGAAATCAACACTATATTTGACATTAGTTTACAGATATGGGACTAGAATGATATGTAGTCATATTATGAAAAAGTGAAAGTGTTAATAAACACTGTCGTGTCCAACTCTTTTTGACCCATGGACTTAGCTCACCAGGCTCCTCTGTCCATGGGATTCTCCAGGCAAGAATACTGGAGTGGGTTCCCATGTTTTCCTCCAGGGGATCTTTTCAACTCAGGGATCACATCCAGGTCTCCTGCATTGCAGGCATATTCTTTGCCATCTGAGCCACCAGGGAAGCCCCATATTATACTATATTGTATTCCTAAAATCCATGACTGAGTTACATTAAATCTCCCAACTTCCATAGTATAATGAATGAAAATGGTCTAAACCAATATAGCACAATAACTTAAAAACTGTTTACTTTTCATTTTTTAAATTGAAGTATAGTTGATTTACAGTTCAGTCGCTCAGTCGTGTCTGACTCTTTGTGACCCCATGAATCGCAGCACGCCAGGCCACCCTGTCCATCACCAACTACCGGAGCTCACTCAGACTCACGTCCATCGAGTCTGTGATGCCATCCAGCCATCTCATCCTCGGTTGTCCCCTTCTCCTCCTGCCCCCAATCCCTCCCAGCATCAGAGTCTTTTCCAATCAGTCAACTCTTCGCATGAGGTGGCCAAAGTACTGGAGCTTCAGCTTTAGCATCATTCCTTCCAAAGAACACCCAGGGCTGATCTCCTTCAGAATGGACTGATTGGATCTCCTTGCAGTCCAAGGGACTCTCAAGAGTCTTCTCCAACACCACAGTTCAAAAGCATCAATTATTTGGCACTCAGCTTTCTTCACAGTCCAACTCTCACATCCATACATGACCACAGGAAAAACCATAGCCTTGACTAGATGGACCTTTCTTGGCAAAGTAATGTCTCTGGTTTTGAATATACTATCTAGGTTGGTCATAACTTTTCTTTCAAGCAGTAAGTGTTTTTTAATTTCATGGCTGCAGTCACCATCTGCAGTGATTTTGGAGCCCCCCAAAATAAAGTCTGACACTGTTTCCACTGTTTCCCCATCTATTTGCCATGAAGTGATGGAACTGGATGCCATGATCTTCGTTTTCTGAATGTTGAGCTTTAAGCCAGCTTTTTCACTCTCCTCTTTCACTTTCATCAAGAGGCTTTTTAGTTCCTCTTCACTTTCTGCCATAAGGGTGGTGTCATCTGCATATCTGAGGTTATTGATATTTCTCCCTGCAATCTTAATTCCAGCTTGTGCTTCCTCCAGCCCAGTATTTCTCATGATGTACTCTGCATAGAAGTTAAATAAGCAGGGTGACAATATACAGCCTTGATGTACTCCTTTTCCTATTTGGAACCAGTCTGTTGTTCCATGTGCAGTTCTAACTGTTGCTTCCTGACCTGCATATAGGTTTCTCAAGAGGCAGGTCAGGTGGTCTGGTATTCCCATCTCTTTCAGAATTTTCCACAGTTTATTGTGATCCACACAGTCAAAGGCTTTGGCAAAGTCAATAAAGCAGAAATAGATGTTTTTCTAGAACTCTTTTGCTTGTTTGATGATCCGGAGGATGTTGGCAATTTGATCTCTGGTTCCTCTGCCTTTTCTAAAACCAGCTTGAACATCTGGAAGTTCACGGTTCATGTATTGCTGAAGCCTGGCTTGGAGAATTTTGAGCATTACTTTACTAGCATGTGAGATGAGTGCAACTGTGCGGTAGTTTGAGCATTCTTTGGCATTGCCTTTCTTTGGGATTGGAATGAAAACTGACCTTTTCCAGTCCTGTGGCCACTGCTTGAGTTTTCCAAATTTGCTGGCATATTTAGTGCAGCACTTTGATTTACAATGTTATGTTAAAAACCTGTCTTTTAATTTTTTTTTCTTATTTATTTATTTATTTTTAAAATTTTTATGTTTACTTTATTTTACCTTACAATACTGTATTGGTTTTGCCATACACTGACATGAACCTGGCTGGTGCACGGGGAAAACCTGTCTTTTAAAAATGAAAACTTTAAAACAATGTTACACTGGAGACATATAGTTATTTGAAAGCCTTTGATTATACTAATATATGAATGCAATTGATTGTTCTGGGAAATAATAAGATCCTGATCTTTCCTCAGTGTCAAATTTTCTGTTTGATAGCAGTTATACATTGATATTAATATTAAAGAAATAGATAAGAAAATTCACACATAATCTTTAAAAAAAATATATTAATTCCCCAATCATCATTATTACCTAAAATTCCTCTTAAAAATGCTCTTAGCAAATGTATTTCCAGAAACTCATGAAATTGCACTTGGGATTTCCTCTGTTCATAAGTTTAGCAAGCTACTGGTTTATCTGCTTAACAAGCTACTGGTTTATCTGCTTAGCAAACAAAGCCACTGGAAGGCTTTTGCAAGTTCCATCTATTCTGCTGTTACTACTTTTCACTAGGCTGCCTAGCTTGCTTCTTTAAGTTTAACTTAAATGTTCCAAATGTTAGCAGTTTTCATTCACAGTTTCCAAGTGATAAGATCTAGAACAATTTCAGAATTCATATACGGAATCAAATTCTTAAGACACACCCAGAGACCAAGCTATTCAACTTTTCCAAATGCCAGGCACAAGGATTTGTTTACTCACTGACAAATTTTAGTCAATTGTCCAGGTGTCTTTTGTTTTCTTCTAAAAGATGGGTAAATATACCAGAAGACAAAGAAAAATGCGTGCCTTAATCACTAATGTGCCTACACTTTATTTCTCATGGGCACTATTTTAGAACTGAAAGTAAATGGCTGTATTTAAATAAATAAAATTTATCAATGTTACAAACAGTATGTCTGGAGGTAAACCAGAGACTTCCTTAAGCATGCTGCAAAATTAGATATAAACTGGTAAATGATGGCAGATGAAAAAAAGTGACAAAACATCAAAAAGCTTCATCACAAACCTGACTCCCACCACCGAAGTATTTTGACATGAGCTGACATCTTTTTCATCTTGAATAGTATTAAAAGTTGTTTAATTAGGATCGCACAGTTTGCTTCAAATTTAAATCCAGTGAAGCTCTTGTCGTATAGTAACTTGTAAAAGATTTTCACAACAAGGTAAGCTGTAATCACCTGATCTTGAAAAGGAAGAGATTTCAAGAGAGTCTTCTATCCACGAATGAAAACATAAATTATATTCTTTTGTATGTGAATCATCCATCTTCTTTTAAACTTCATTTATTATACGCTTTCTAACCTATTGTAGTAGTTCAATCTCTCATGGACGTCTTTGTTTTCACGTACATTCAACTCTTGATTACCTCAATTCAGCAATACCATTGAACAAATATTTATTGAACATTTGCAAATGGGGCAGCTAATCTCAAACCAGTTTAAAAAATAATTCAGAGTTGGTTGAGTCATATGTTATGATTTTATTGTAAAAATACCTTGATTTGTATAGTGCTTTATAATTTTCAGAGTACTTTCACCTACATTATCTCATTTGATTTTATGCAGATTCACTTCCCTACTTAGAGGAGGCTGATTTGGCCTAGGCTGATTGATATTAATGTTAATTTGCATTCACTAAGCACATACGGGCTGAACAGCAGGAGCAGGCGGCTGCTGGAGTGTGCTGGGGGGAACAGGATGCTTATCTGCGATTACAGCTCCGAGCTGGACAATAGTACTGATGCACAGAATAAGGCAGTAATGACCACACACACACACTGGCGTATATGCCTTCATTTATTTTTCCATTGCTATTAACCGCTGAAGCAGGCATTTTGGAGGTTTAAAATGGATGGCTAATTATGATGGGCAAATAGGATGGCATAATAATTGTGTTTGGATGAGTCACTCACTCGAGATCCAGTAGTTGAGGAAACCTTTGTGACGATCAGTATTGACTCCGGAAAAAGAATTGAAATGGAAATGCACAAAGTAACCACAGAGAAGACTTCAGTGTCAGCTCGGAGAGTGGAGGCTGATGGCAGCAAATCCATTAGCAGAGGAGCTTTAGAAACGGATTTTAGCCAAATAAGGGGCAGCAGCCATTTTACCTCTGGAAGCACGCTTACACTTGGGTTTCACTGGGAGGGCAGTACGAGGTGTCCAGAGAATACCAGCATAGCTTTTGGAGGCCGGGTTTGAATTCCAGCTCTTGGATTTGTTAACTATGAGATTCAAGCTGCCCTAGCTGTAAAAAAAACAAAACAAACAAACAAACAAAAAAAAAAAAAAAAACAAGAAAAAAACCCCCACCAATTCACTCATTCCAGGATTGTTCTGGGGATTCTAGAAGATAACGTGTATAAAACGCTCACCCCAGGCCCTGGCACATAGTAAGCATTCAATAAATGGTATCTATTACTTGTAGTTTTAAAAAAATTATCTTAACTCATCACTTATCCCCTTGGGGAGAACCACCTGGAAACAGAGTGGCTGTAGCAGGCACCAGATGGTCTGGGCAGCGGGTATACAGGGACAGGTAACTAGAAATGAAGAAAGGCCAGGTTCATTACCCTTAAGCAGAGAGTGAGCTTACAAGAGATAGGAGTTTGAGCAGACTAGCCAGCAGAAGCAATCTGACAGAGGTGGGAAGCCAACCTCACTGCTTGCTATGAAATGATGAGATGGCAGGGGGAGAGGCCTTGTGTTGTCTCTAAGTGTGGATCACAGGAGTTTCCACATCCATGGCAGATCTCCCTGAGTCTCCTTCAGCTGTCAGAAGTGGACCATGAGTTTGTAACCTCAGCAGCCTAGAAAGGCAGGAGAGGACCAGAAAGGCTCTAAAGTGAAAAGTGAAGTCTCTCAGTCATGTCCGACTCTTTGCGACCCCATGGACTGTAGCCTATCAGGCTCCTCCGTCCATGGGATTTTCCAGGCAAGAGTGCTGGAGTGGATTGCCATTTCCTTCTCCAGGGGACCTTCCCAACCCAGGAATCGAACCCGGGTCTCCCACATTGCAGGCAGACGCTTTACCATCTGAGCCACCAGGGAAGGCTCTAGGCATGGAAAAAAAAGAAATTTAAACAAGGAACCAAAGCAACAAGGCAGCCTGACTTGACTGACTGGGGTCTCTATCAGGAGAGGAACATACGCAGGTGACATGCAAGGGGAGAGTCTCTTAGAAACAAAGAGGCCATAAGATCAGAATCAATGGCATATGTGGTGGTCTTTCTAGATTAACACAATGCCTTCTGAGCAGAGAGGAAATGTGATAGGTTACTTCAACTTTCTTCACATGGTGAAGTTTCTGTTAATCTTTTCATGGCCAAGATCCTTTTGGAAATCCAATGAAAGCTATGTATTCTCCCAGGAAAGAAGGAGATGTACTCCTACCCATAAAATGTCATAAATACATGCAATTTCAAGAGGTTTGTAGACCACATTAATCTTAGATTAAGAATCTCTATCCAAGGAGATAGGTTAGACTGGAATTGGTATCATAAAATGTGCTGCGAGTTCCAAATTTCAAGAGATAACAAAACAGCTGTCCAGTGTTTAGCTCAGTACTGAAGAAATGGGGAGCAGCTAGTTAAACTTTCTCATCAGTAACTGGGACTTAACAGTGCCTAGCAACAGTGCCATTTCATTACCAGACAACCCCAAGTTTCCACCAAAGGAACCATGCTATTTCTAGCGAATGTCTTGTGGGTCCTAAAACTGTTAGTTGCTCAGTTGTGTCCAACTTTTTGCAACCCTGTAGACTGTAGTCCATCAGGCTCCTCTGTCCATGGAATTCTCCAGGCAAGAATACTGGAGTAGGTAACCATTCCCTTCTCCAGGAGATCTTCCAATTCATGAGTTCTAAGGGCCATTCTAATAAGGAGGCCTAAAAGAAGAGTGAAACTCCAGAAAAGTCATCTTTCCTGTTGGGCAAGAGATGGTTTCAGAATTTCAGCTCACAATCTCTTATTTACCTCTTAACATCTCCACATTTTGACTATGAAGAATTCATATTGGGCCCCAGAGCCACTGTTTATTTCATGTCCTACCTTTCCCATCCCCAGCTCTGCCTCCAGCACAGGCTCTACGGGGAAGACAGAAGAGCACTAGCTGAGCACTTCAATGGTCACAAATCGAGTCACCGCCATAAATAATGGAATATTTCTTGTTTGGACACTTTCAAGTTCCACAACTCCAGAAATAGCAATTTAAATGACTTAATTTTCTTCTCCATTGACTTTAATGAAGATCTCCTTAGATTCAGCCATCCGGCAAACGTAAACTCTCAAACAGTGCCGCAAGTGTTTGACTTGGGCCAGGAATATCTGAGCAATGGTCTTTGGTTATGCAACTGAAATATGAATTTGGATTAAATGCTCTCACGACAAAGCCCTCAAAGGTTAGGTGCTCATTTTAAAAGTTAGCACACTCCAGTACAACTGCAGTGGCGTTTCAAACCCTGAAGCTGATGGACCTAAAGCCCATAGATGTTTACATTTCTTTTGATTTGGTTTTATTTTTCCCTCAAGGACACCTTTAATATCCAACTATCACCCTGGGATGCTTGGATACTGGACTTCTCTCCTTTCCTCCCCTGGTGGCTGAGCAAACCAAACATAGTCTTAAGTGAGTCTTGAAAGTGTCACGTGTGAGTGCCAACAGGCCCTGGGACCTTCCCAGCCACATGACCTCATTTTATGCCAGAGAACACCTGAGCTCAGAGATGGGAAACACTGACTTTGGGAAATCTGGAGGCTGGACATGAAAGGGCAAGGCTAAACAATGGTATGGTAAGAATGAAAGTGGGTGTCAGAAAGCACTCAGGACATAGAAATGAAAGTTCTCAGCCCAGAATCACAGCCTGATTTCATATTTAAGGTTAAGATGTCAGTTTTCTTGGGTGGAAGACATTGATAGGTTAATAGTCCAAAATCGTCTGGGATGGGCATAATTTTCATTAAGAGCTTTGTTGCATTTTCTGTGTTTTCTATGTTGACCTTAAGAGGACATTAACAAAACCTTCTCATGTATTCATTTAAATGTAATGACAATTTAGATTAACTACTGTTTAACATTCACCTCTAGTAATTGTAAAATGAATTGTTATTTAATCACGTTTGCCCCGGGGCTAAACTAATAATAAGTATAGCCTGAAAATCCCCCTCACTTGCAGGCATTCTCAGGACATTAGGCCACAAGTTTCAAAATCAATCTTCCTGACTGGTGCCAACAAGAGTGACATAATTGTCAGCAAGGACCAGCATCTGTCTACCCTGGCACATTAAGAAAAACTCAGAAGCACCTAGATGTCTTGGCTGGACAGGAATGGTCTGGAACACCCAGAGAAAATGAGGTGAGACCAAACACAGACTTGCACACTTTTGCTCTCAAAATAGAACCCCTTTTTGTGCATTGACGTGATACGTTGACTCCTGGGAGTCTGTGGGTTTTGATTTGACCACACTTTTCTCCTCTTCTCTTTACCTCTCCCATGACAAACAAGTGAATGGTTACAGACTGATTTTTTTTTTAACAAAAAGATTAGAAGATCCAGTGATGTCTACAATAGCCTGTGTTTACTCAGCCCTTATGGTATGCTGGGCACTGTTCTGCCTGCTGTACATGTTCGCATCATCCCGTTTAATCCTCATGATGAGCGTCTGAAGCATGCACTGTTACGACCTTCAGTTTACAGCCAAGAGGCGCCAAGGTTGTCACCGGTCCAGGGTTACCCATTTAGTAAGGTGGCAGATCCAGGGTTTGAAGCTGGGTCTGGCTGGCCCCTCCTGCTCATTTCTGTAAGAAATGCCGCGGGAAGAAAGAACTACCTCTATGGACTGTTGATGAAGGCCTTTATTGGGCGGTCGCTCTCGGGCAGAACTCCCGGGGGCAAGTGAGCGAAGGGACAAAGGGAGTCTGCGAGGTAGGAGGGGTGGGGAAAAGGTTTTATAGCCTGGGCCGGGGCTCCCATATAAGGAAGAAAACGCGGGCACGCGGACTCAGCGGTGATTGGTGTTCAAGGGCTCCGTGTCGGCTCCTGGTTGGACCGCGAGAGCTTCGTGCTGGCTCCAGATTGGTCAGCTTGGTTGCCAACCTGTCTTCGGGGTGTGTCCTGCCTCAACTAGCTTGCCCGGACCTTTCATCCCAGCCTTTTTGGTATAGGACAAGGGGCGCCGACTCTCTCTGGCTACTTCCTGCTGAACGGGGGCGATGGGGGGTAGGGTGAGGCCGGGATGACAGGGGGCATCTGCCGTTAATCTTGTCATGGAGGGCTTGTTGGAAGCCCTTGGTATTGCTGTCGCAGCACCATCAGCTGGACCGTGTTGAGCCGTTGCTTGATAAAGGCCAAAAGCTTGTTTAGGATACAGGGCTCAAAAGTCAGGAGCAGTAGGAGAATGATGAGTGGTCCCATCAAGGTGGATAGCAAAGATGTCAGCCAAGGGGAGCTCTGGAACCAGGACTCAAACCAGCCCTGTTGGGCCTCCCTCTCTTTCTTTCTGCGTTCTAATCCCTCTCTTACTTTAGCCATGGATTCTCGAACCACCCCAGTATGATCAGCGTAGAAACAACATTCTTCCTTGAGAGCCGCACAGAGGCCCCCTTGTTGCAAAAAAACCAAGTCTAGTCCTCTGCGGTTTTGTAATACTACTTCAGAAAGGGAAGTCAGGGATTTTTCTAGGGCCGTCATAGACTTCTCTATGCGGGCGATGTCTTCGTCAATTGCGGCCCTCAGGGTGGACAAGCCCTGGTGTTGTGTGGTCAGGGAAGCAATGCCCGTGCCCGTCCCAGCTGCCCCCAGGGCGAACAGCGTTGCCAGAGTAATAGCTGTAATGGGCTCCCTCTTATGTCTAGGAGCTGGGGTGTCTCGGCCCCAAAAGTTGTAGAGGACCTCTTCTGGATGGTATGTAATCTTGGGCACTACCGCTACCATGACACAGAATTCCCTGCTCTGATTGAAGACAGTCAAATGGAGACAGGGCATTAACCCAGTCTATGAGCACACCCACCATCCCCCGGTTTCAGGTATGACGTAGGTCTTATTGGTGAAATTGGTACCATTGCCAGTCTGGGCGCACAAGGTTTGTTTATCTGTAGGGACCATGCCTAAGCAGGTCCCCGAACCCCATACTTGTTTCATGGTAAGGCCCACCTTGCGGTCTCCCCAAGAGCACTGCGGTGGGTTAGAAAGGCTGGATAAATTGTAAGTAGCATTTAAGCCCACGGCCTCGTAGTAAGGTGGATATAGGGTGTAGCAAAGCCAGCATGATTGGGTCGCGTTAGGATTGGAGTGGTTGAGGGCCCTGTAGCTTTCTTTAACCAGGGCCCACAGGGGTTCCTGGGACTCTAGCGGGTCAGTCCGGGTCAGCTGAAGGGAGGGTGTAAGGGTAGGCGAGGTCACAACACTTGTGGCGTTTGTCTCTCGTGGTGGGGGGCAGGGAGATGCAATAACCTGGTTGGGCCGTGGTGAGGAGCAGGGAGGTGCAATAACCTGGTTGGGCCCCACAGCATGGGTCTGGACAGGTTCTATTGTCTGGCTAACAATCAGAATTCCCCCTGGCTTTGCTTCAAACCACTCAGCATAGAGTTGGAAACCCCATTGCAGCCCAGAAACCCAGGACCTTTCTAGTTTAGCTGACTCCTGATTGAACATTACTTTTACCTGGGCAATCGGGTCCCAGTGCTGCTTCCAGCGCGGCCCGACATAGTTCCCGAGCAAGTCCTGGTAATCCTGGTCCCAAGGTCCGCGATAGGGTTGGACGAACGAAAAATTGACTAAGTCCTGGTTCCCGACCTCCCATTTCCATCTCCCATCATTGGAGGTGACACAGCTCCAGGACCAACAGAAATAGTGTTGTAGCCCTCCACAAGTTTGCCAATTAGGTGGCTTTAGGTGTCCGGGACATGCCCAGAACCCAAAGTTTCTGGTCTGGGCCACTGTCCAAGTAGTCTGTATAAGGTCTTTGAAGCTGAAATACAAATCTGGCCACCACGTATTAGGGGGGTGAATTTCAGTGGTCGAATTGATTACCTCGCGAGTCAGTCCGTTTTGGAGCATCCAAGTGATTCGAAAGGGCTGGTGGGGGTTTTGGTTGGTGTGTCCCCCCTCTTCCAGGGCCCCCAGTACCCCCAGAACAACCCAGAGTAGAGAGCCCCACATTGTTCCGAGGTCGGGGTGAAAGGGGTGCGGTGGATAACCAGCCTCGGGTGTCCCATAAGGATGGAGCTGGTAACCAAGTCAGGGTGTCCCAAGGGAATAGCACCCCAGGAGTAGGAAGCAGGCGGTTAGGTATGTGAGGGCCAAGGACAGTCGAAGAGCGGGGGACCAATCGCGGGGTGCCGCAGCTGCTAATCCAATGGCAAAAAGTATGGCCAGAGCTGTAATTGTCAGCAGCCACAGCGGGTGATGCCAGGCCAGCATCAGATCGAATTGGACTGTGGTCTCTCAATCATTCAGGAATCGATGACAGAGGGGTCCGGGTGATGGTCAGTTTGGTCGGCCCCATGAGGGTGGAGCGGTAGGAGTGGTCGGGAGAAGGGGCCGGGGCCAGGGCCACCCCTGTCTCTGGGAGACCCGGGGGAGCTCGCTTGAGTCGGGTCAGGTGGTACCAGGACTCGTGTCCCAGAAGTTTTGCTGCCGAGGGGGTGGTGAGGATTACAGTATGGGGCCCCGTCCAGTGAGGTTGTAGCGGGCAGGGATTCAGGATTTTTAGCAGTACCTGATCTCCTGGGGCCAGAGGCTGAGTTGGCCCTTCGTCGTCTGTCGGTTGTGGCAGGACCCGGTCTGCGTGTTCTCTCAGCAAGGATCGTAAGAGGGAGAAGAGGGGGAGGTACCCCACGAGTGGGGGAGCCTCTCCCTCTGGGAGGTGAGTCAGGAGGTAGGGCCTACCGTAGAGCAGTTCAAAGGGGGTCAAACCTGTTTTGGAGTGTGGTGTGGTGCGAATGCGAGTGAGCACCAGAGGGAGGAGGTCGACCCAAGACAGCCGCAGTTCCGAGGCAAGCTTGGTCAGGTGCATCTTGATGATGCCATTCACCCGCTCTACTTTGCCAGACGATTGGGGCCGATAGGGGATGTGGAGATGCCATTCGATGCCCAGGGCCGTAGCTACCTGCTGGGAGATCTGTGAGATGAATGCAGGCCCATTGTCAGACTGGAGGGAGTTTGGCAACCCAAATCGGGGGATGAGATGGGTCGTCAAGACCTCTGCCACCGCTGCTGCCGTCTCTCGGGCGGTGGGGAAGGCCTCGACCCATCCTGAAAAGGTGTCCACTAAGACCAGCAGATAGCGGTAGGTTCGATGTCTGAGCATATGGGTGAAGTCTATCTGCCAGTCCTGCCCGGGCATATGTCCCCTTAGCTGGTGAGTTTCTTGTGGGGGTCAGAGTCCTCCTTGAGGAGAGGTGGAAGCACATGTTAGGCAGGAGCGGTGGACAGCATATATGGCCTGCCTGAGATGTAGGGGAGAAAAGACAGGGCTGAGAAAGGAAAAGAGAGCTCTTGGTCCAATGTGGAGGGTATTGTGGATTTGGGATATTATGGCCTTAGCCTGGCGCTCAGGAAGCACCGGTTTATTATGGAGTAGTATCCGTCCCGAAGGGTGCCTCTGAGCCCCTTCCTGTGCCAGCAAGGCTCTGGCTTCTTCGTTGGAATAATCTGGGTTGAGGGTGGATCTTAAAGTCAGCAAGGGCTCGGGGGCTTGTTGTAAGGCAATTTGTCGAGCCACTTGATCTGCCCGGTTGTTACCCAGAGCGACAATATCATGGGTGTTTTGGTGTCCCTTGCAGTGTATGATAGCGACCTCTTTTGGCAGGGATAAGGCATCCAACAGTCGAGTAATGTGGGGGGCATTACAGATGGGAGATCCTTTAGTGGTCAGGAAGCCCCGCTCTTTCCAGATTGCCGCGTGAGAATGGGCAATCAAGAAGGCATATTTGGAGTCTGTGTAAATATTGGCCTTTTTTCCTTTTGCCAGATGTAAGGCTCTGGTTAGGGCTGTCAATTCAGCCTTCTGAGAAGTCGTCCCGGGTGGCAAGGGTTGGGCTTCTAGGACTTCCCGGGTGGTTACCACAGCATAGGCTGCCCTCCGGTTCCCATTGGGATCTCACTTTGAGCTCACATCGACGAACAAAGTTAGCTCTGGGTTTGGTAAAGGTTCAGAGAACAGGTTGTGTGGTGGTTGCATAAGGGACTCAAGGGCCTCCAAGCATGAGTGGGTTGGGGGCTCTGAAGAGAGAGAGAGAGAGGGTAGCGAGGAAAGCGGGTTTAATTGTGGGGAGCGGCCCACGGAAACCTGAGGATTGTCCAGGAATACCAGGTGAAATTGTTGTAGCCTGGACTCGCTAAGTTCGGAAAGGAATCTAGAGGCTAAAAGGTCACCAAGACGGTGAGGCGAAAAGATGGTTAGGGGTTGGCCATGAATCAGCTTTTTTGCATCGGCGTACAACGTTGCCGCCGCCGCTAGTGCCCGCAGGCAGGGGAACCATCCTCTGGCTGTGGGATCAAGTTGTTTGGATATGTAAGCAATGGGCAGCAATTCGGGGCCAATCGGTTGTACCAAGGCTCCAAAGGCTATGCCTCCCTTTTCATCAGTGTATAGGTGGTGTGGATAGTTGGGGTTTGGGAGAAAGAGAGGAGGTGCAGCCAATAGGGTTGAGCGTAAAGCGTGAAAGGCCTGAGTCACTTCAGTTAGGGAAGACAGCGGTCCAGTGGGAGTTTCTTTGGCTGCCGCATATAGAGGTTTGGCCAGGGTAGCATAGTTTGGGACCCAGTGTCGGAAGAATCCCATCAGTCCCAAGAAGGACAATATCTGGTCCCCGTCGGTCGGCAGACAAATGGACCGGAGGAGGCTACACCGGTCTGTGGTCAGGGCTTTAGTGGTCGGGGTGATTTGGAGACCTAGATAGACGACAGAAGTCTGAGTCAGTTGAGCTTTGGATTGTGAGGCTCTGTAGCCCTGGGAACCGAGAAAATTAAGAAGAGTCATAGAATGTTGTCGGGAAGTCTCTTCTGAGGGGCTACAGAGGAGCAAGTCGTCTACATATTGGAGGAGGGTGCTAGGGCGGAGCGAGCATCTGGCCAGGTCCCGGGACAGAGCCTGCCCAAAGTAATGGGGACTGTCTCTGAATCCCTGAGGGAGTACGGTCCATGTGAGTTGTGTGGTCAACTGGGTGTCGGGGTCAGTCCAGGTGAAAGCAAATAAGAATTGGCAGTCGGGGTGGAGTGGGATGGTAAAAAAGGCATCTTTGAGGTCAATAACGGTGAAATGAGAGGTTTCGGGAGGAATGGAGGAAAGGAGGGTGTAGGGGTTAGGGACAAGTGGATGGGCAGGGACCACCGCCGCGTTGATCAGGCAGAGATCCTGCACTAGCCGGTAGTCTCCTGAAGCCTTCCGAACAGGGAGGATGGGCGTGTTACAGGGGGAAGTTGTGGGGATCAGGAGACCCTGTCCCATGAGGCGGTCGATGATGGGCTTTAGCCCCCTGAGGTTATGGGTAGACAGAGGAAACTGGGGCCGGGTTGGGAAACAGGTAGGACCCCTTAGCCGAATGAGAACTGGAGGGTGGTGCCAAGCCACCACCGGGACTCGGGTGTCCCAGACCTCAGGATTAACAGAAGAGGTTGGAGGGTCAACAAGTAGCATTAGGAAGGCCCCTGACGTGGGAGCCAATCCTGGAACTAGCTGAAGAGTGGCCTTCAGCTTAGCAAGTATGTCTCTTCCCAAGAGAGGAGTAGGGCAGGAGGGAATGACCAGAAAGGAGTGGGCAAATAGACAGGAATCTAATTGACAGGATAGTGGTTGGGTTTGGAGCGGACATGAGGGTTGGCCGTCAATGCCCATAACCGAAACCTGGGAAGGACGTAGAGTGCCTCCGAAAGAGGGAAGGACCGAATAGGTAGCCCCCGTATCAACCAGAAAATTAATAGACTTACCCGCTACCTGGAGTGTTACCCTGGGCTCGGCTTGGGTTATTGGGGTCCCTGAGTCTGGGCGGCGTCAGTCGCCATCAAAGCTCAGCAGCTCCAAAGCCGGGGGAGGGCAGGAGGTCTCCCTGGGGCGCTCTGGTCCCCGGCCCCTAGAGGTCGAGGCCCGAGAGGCCTGGGGACAGTCACTAGCCCAGTGTCCTCGTCGTTTGCACAATGGGCACGGCTTGGAGGGAGGCCGCGGATCGGGGCACATCTTGGCCCAGTGTCCCTCTTGGCCGCACTTGAAGCAGGCCCCCGGAGGGGGGTTTTGGGGCCCCGAGCCCACTGCCGGCCGCAGGGCCGCTACCAAGGCCTGGGTTTGCTGGTTTAGGAGGCTTGCCTGAAATTCGGCCTTTTGCTTGAGCCTTGCCTTTCGGCTGGCCTCAGCAGTTTCCTCGCGGGCATTGTAGACCTTAAAAGCCATTTTTACCAGGTCTCGGATAGGGGTCTGAGGGCCGTCCTCGGCCTTGGCCAGCTTTTTCCGGATATCGGGGGCAGATTGGGAAATAAAACGGTTGGCCAAGGTAGCCGCCCCAATGGGGGACTCAGGGGACAGCCGGGTGTATTGGACGAGGGCCTCGGTCAGCCAATTAAGGAACATGGCTGGGTTTTCGTCGGGCCCCTGGGTCACCTCATCTAATTTGAGGAGGTTTACAACCTTATGAGAGGACATTTCCATCCCATTGAGGATACATTCTATCATGTATCATACTCGCAACTGGCCGCCACCTCCCTCCTGATAGTTCCAATCAGGGTCGGTGTCAGGAACTGCCTGAGCCCCCGGGGGGCGCTCGGGGGAGGGGTTAGCATAGTGCTGCTGGTCAGCCTGAGCTTTGGCCGCCGTCCAGATGGCCTGCCTCTCTTCAGGAGTGGTGGTAGACCCCAGAATGACATATATGTCCTGCCATGTCAAGGCATAGGCGCGGGTCAGACCAGTAAACTGCTTGATGTACTGAGTAGGGTTGGAGGAGAAGGAGCCCAGTTTGGCCTCAATCTGTGCTAGGTCTTGGAGAGAGAAGGGGACATGGACTTGGGCTAGACCCTCAGCTCCGGCTACTTGTCGGAGAGGGAATAGCGGGGCTGGGGGAAGGGAAGGGGAGGCTCCTGGAGGGTTACTGTGGGAGCGAGTGTGGGAGCTAACCGGAGAAGGGGAGGGAGTGACAGGGGGAAGAGGAGGATACAAGATAGGGTTAAGGGCCGGAGGATCCGGGGCCGGTGGTGGAGTCTCGGGGGCGGGAGCGGAGGTAGGAGAGGCCGGAGTGGAGGGGGAGGGGGCAGGAGCCGGAGCGGAAGGGGTGGGGGCCGTGGGAGAGGTATAGGGAGGAGGGGCCACCAGGTCTTCCGGGGGAACAGAGAAGGCAGAGGACTCGGAGATGGGAGGGGCTAGTTTGGCCCGGGAGGGTGGAGTCGGGGGAGCCATGGTAAGTAGGATTTGACTGGGAGCACACATGGTGCATAGGGTGGGACGAGAGCACAACGCCCAAAAGGCCTGAACGTAGGGGACCTCAGACCATTTTCCCGTTCTCCGGCAGTAATTATCTAAATCACGGAGGACGTCAAAGTCAAATGTCCCTATGGCTGGCCATTGTGAGCCATTATCTAAGGGATATTGAGGCCAGGCCTGTGAACACAGGAAAGTGAGCTGCTTGGAGCGGATATATCCCTTTAGTTTTAGGGTCCGTAGGTTAGCCAGCAGGCACTCTAAGGGGGTGGAATATTGGGGATCGGGTTTGGAGGCTGTCGATCCCATGGCGATCACTGAGCGTGGAGGCAAACCCCCGCTGCCCGAACGTCTTCGGGTGCCAAGGGAAGCCAGAGGTCCGTGCAGCCGTTCGGAACGTCTTCCTCACGAGCTGGGGACCGGAAGAGGCCGAAGCCGGAGGCCGAAGCCGGAGGTCTACTCAGCCGCTGGGGACGTCTCCCCACCCGCTGGTGACTGGGAGGGTCCAGTAAGTGCGCACCCGTTACCGGGCCCTAGGAGGTGGTCGCCAGGGAGGGCAGGCCCCAAAGCCGAAGGGACTTACCCCGTATCCTGCCGTCCAGGGGGTTGGTCAGCCGCCTGAGTCCGGGGCTACCGCGGCGGTGGAGCTCGAGGGGGCCTCAACGGCAAGTGCCGGGGGCCCTCACCTCGAGCCCTACGTTGGGCGCCAGATGTAAGAAACGCCGCGGGAAGAAAGAACTACCTCTATGGACCGTTGATGAAGGCCTTTATTGAGCGGTCGCTCTCGGGCAGAACTCCCGGGGGCGAGTGAGCGAAGGGACAAAGGGAGTCTGCGAGGTAGGAGGGGTGGGGAAAAGGTTTTATAGCCTGGGCCGGGGCTCCCATATAAGGAAGAAAACGCGGGCACGCGGACTCAGCGGTGATTGGTGTTCAAGGGCTCCGTGTCGGCTCCTGGTTGGACCGCGAGAGCTTCGTGCTGGCTCCAGATTGGTCAGCTTGGTTGCCAACCTGTCTTCAGGGTGTGTCCTGCCTCAACTAGCTTGCCCGGACCTTTCAATTTCAGAGGGTATTCTACCTCCTAATCCACAAGTGTATATATAAGTGTTGCTTTGATAGGTTCATATCAGCTCTCCAGATAACAGAGCATCACAATACTACGAGGTCACTGGCCTGAGCATATGGTGTTCCCAAGGGCTTAAAACTTGCATGCTGATCCTTGTTTTACACCATCTACCTTTTGCCCTCACCCTCATGCTTGTGCCCCTCCAACTGATGTGTCTTCATTTGGGATCCAGACAATTCAGTCCAACAGTCTTGAGGCTTTTCTTCTTTTATGAGCTGGGCACTCAGCCTGAGGTATGGTGTGGGGAGAGGAGAGAGATAAGATGGGGCCCAGTGTTTGTCCATGAAAAGCTCTTGTTTTGTCTCATCTGGATTCTATGAAAGCCCAGTGGATGGATGCCAGAAGCCTGTCTCCAGCACCACTGGATAGCTACAAGTAACAGTCTGCAGGAACCGGGCAGAGGAAAAGAAGTTTGAAACAGATGCACTAAACAGCAGCCCAGAGAGAGCCCAAGGTCACACCGTTGAAGGCACCAAATCCAACCTGTTTGTTTACAAGCCCTTTTTAAAATAAGGCCATAGGGCTTTTTGCCTTCTCCTTCTAGCCTACACAATGAGACCATCTGAAGCATACGAAAATCATCAAATAGGTCCTTTGTTAACTCTTAGTTTTAAGATGTGGAGATAAACCTCCAGAGAAAGGGTGGGTCTTGGAAACTTGGTCACAAGTCAAATATTCCCCAAAAAAGCCTGTAGCTAATCAGAGAAATTCAAGTACAGCCCTTGCTGATTGATAGGCGTGACCAAGCAATTCCCCACACTCTATAAAGCAGCCTCCATGCAACCACCCACATATTTGCTGATACCTGGGAGAAGCACAATATAGTTCAAGCTCTGATGGGAGTGAACGAAAGCTTTGAAAAGGCTGTTTTTTCCACTCCAGAAATAATATATTGCCCATGACCATCATTTTTCAATCTCCCTAAAGAAGCAGCCTTCAAAGACGTAAATAACTACAAGGGGATTTAGAAAGTCAGACCAGAAAGAGCCACAGGCAAAGATTAGTGTCAGGAAGGCTGACAGGTAAATTGTCATTATGGTGTGCTAGGTGAAGAGAAATGTGTGCAGCCTGTCACTAATTTCCCTCACTAATTTCCCTTAACAATGGGGTGGCCCAACCCACATGATCCAACTCCATGGATGAGGAAGAGGGCAAAAATAATAATAATGAATATAAATCAAGCTTACCGCATCACCAAACACATGATAATTTAACACTTAATGAGCACCCATGGTATGCTGGAAGTAGGTTCATTGCAACGATAGCAGCTTATTTTTATTCATAACACTTTATGGAAAGCGAGAAGCACAATATAAGAGTTCAAGTTCACTTCAGGTTTCCAGTTCCTTGGAGGTGGGTGATGTTATTGGAGCCAGGCCAGACTGGTAAAAGCCAATGAAAAAAAATCATCCCCTTCAGCTGTTCTTTGCTTCATTGGGACGAAAGAAGCAAACTTGATACAGAGCAAAGCCGATGAGGGGAAATGCCCACCAAATTCAGAAGGGAAAACCACCCCCACGAAGAAAAAAATATGTGGTTCTGTGTGGAGAAATGTTCATCCAGCAACCTTGCCTCTGTCTCTGATGGGTGTATCAGGATGAGTGTAAAATTGTGGTCCTGAATGGAGGAGTCCTGCCATTTCTGCCCCCAGGGGGCCCTGCCACTCTCTGTTCCCCACGGTGCCCATGTGCCCACCATCCCCGAATTCCCAGTGCTCTGAGCCCAGCACAGGGTCTGGCCTGCAGTGGGAGCTCACGGAACTGCTGTTTACACACCTCCCACTTAGACCGCAGGCAGACCCAAAATGTGCACAGAACCTAAAAATAGGCAATATCGTTGGGTTTGGGAGCTGATTTTAATAAGTGTGGGAAGGAGAAGCTAGAAACCACAGAGTGGAGAGCCAGCACCTCAGAAAATGGAGAAGAGTCACCTGCAATTCCACCCAGAAATTAACCACTCTTCACATTTTAGTAAAGTCTTTGTTTTTCTCTTGATTTGGATGGTCCATGGGACCGTATCTGTCTTTTTTCACTTTTCCCTTTTTCATGGGACAGTGTGTCAACACTACACAGGAATAAAGGAGCACCCATCTCTTTAGCATCTCATAGAATGCCTATGGGCTTCCTGGGTGGTGTTAGTGGTAAAGAACCTGACTGACAATGCCGGAGACAGAAGAGACGCAGGTTTGATCCCTGGGTCAGGAAGATCCCCTGGAGAAGGAAATGGCAACCCACTCTAGTATCCTTGCCTGGAAAATCCCATGGACTGAGGAGCCTGGCGGGCTACAGTCCATAGGGTCACAGAGAGTCGGATATGATTGAAGTGACTTTGCATACACATGCAGAGGGCCTAGAATCCTCAGAGTGGGAAATGACCCCAGAGGTCATGTCATCCAACTCTGTAATATTTCAAACAAGAAAACTGAGGGCCAGAGGGTGGGAAGTGACCTCCCAACGGTACAGAGCTAGTAAGTATCAGAACCAGCATTTGAAGCCAGTCAGGCCAAGTTCAGATACTAAGCCACTACACTGTATGTATGGAAAATGTTTCCTTCTTTTCTCAGGGGAAACAAGACCTGCTTATGAAAATATGATCTCTAATATTATACAATAGCACATAAATTTAATGGAAAGAGAGAAAGAAAGGCCAGTCAAGGAGCGCTTGGGCCTGGTAGGTTGGGGATGACTTAGTCCACACATTTAATGTACAGATGTTTCCTGAGCCAGATTCTGCAAGTGTAAAGCTATTGGGCTGAGACATTTCAGGCAGGGAGGAAGGTAGAGGAATGGCAGAAGTGGATATGATGAGCCTGTGTGTTTCTGGGGCAGAGTGGAGGTGGGTTGGCTGAAAGGCAGTAGGAGCATTCACATCCTCACTCCCTCATTCAACTCACATTTATTGAGCAATTATTAAGTTTGAACTGTGGTGTTGGAGAAGACTCTTGAGAGTCCCTTGGACTGCAAGGAGATCCAACCAGTCCATTCTGAAGGAGATCAACCCTGGGATTTCTTTGGAAGGAATGATGCTAAAGCTGAAGCTCCAGTACTTTGGATACCTCATGTGAAGAGTTGACTGATTGGAAAAGACTCTGATGCTAGGAGGGATTGGGGGCAGGAGGAGAAGGGGACGACCGAGGATGAGATGGCTGGATGGCATCACGGACTCGATGGACGTGAGTCTGAGTGAACTCCGGGAGTTGGTGATGGACAGGGAGGCCTGGCGTGCTGTGATTCATGGGGTTGCAAAGAGTCGGACATGACTGAGCGACTGAACTGAACTGATTAAGTCTAAGGCATTGTAATGGACAGTTCAGTTCAGTCGCTCAGTCGTGTCTGACTTTGTGACCCCATGAACTGCAGCATGCCAGGCTTCCCTGTCCATCACCAACTCCAGGAGCTCGCTCAAACTCATGTCCATCGAGTCGCGATGCCATCCAACCATCTCATCCTCTGTCATCCCCTTTTCCTCCCACTTTCAATCTTTCCAAGCAGCAGGGGCTTTTCCAATGAGTCAGTTCTTCACATCAGGTGGCCAAAGTATTGGAGTTTCAGCTTCAGCATCAGTCCTTCCAATGAATATTCAGGACTGATGTCCTTTAAGATGGATTGTTTTGATCTCCTTGCTGTCCAAGGGACTCTCAAGAGTCTTCTCCAACTGTAATGGGCAGTGGTGAGCAAAAACACACACAGTTTCTGCTTCCAGGGAGCTTACAGTCTTGTGGGAAAAACAGATTTCAGTCAACCAATCCCATTAATGTCATCATGCCTTGTGATAGCTGCTCCAATGGGAAAGAACACATGGTTTTATGAGAGCTGGCTGATGCCGGGGGAAAAGGCAAGGAAGACTTTCAGAGGGAACGGTGGTTGGGCTGAGATCTGAGAATGAGCATCGGGTTGCAATCGCTTGTTTCCTTCTCTGGCTCTCCGGCTAGATGGTATGTTTCTGTTCTATCCTCACTCCCGAGTGCCTGACATGTAATAGGTCCTCAGTAAATATTTGTCCAGTGAATTTGTGAGCCTGTGTGCACACACATGTGCAAACACATGAGTACATATGCATGTAGGGAAAGGCAGTTGGTAAGAATCTATGCATTTAGGGGATGGCAGTTGGTAAGAAGAGTCTGGAGGAAGGGCACTGGGGACTCTAAGTGGTTGGATAGGTTATAAGAGTATTTACACATCCCCATAAACTGTTGTGCCCTCTTAAGATGCCAGGTTGAATAATAATGATAAAAGCTACTATTTTCCGAGCATTTAACTATGTGCCTCATACTTTTCATATGTGTCATCTCCTTTAATTCTCATAAAAACCCTTTGGAATAGGCATCCCAATTTTACACATACAGAAAAAACTAGATCTAGAAAGATTAAGTAACATGTTCAAAGTCATTTAGCTAATAAATTGCAAAGATAAATTGAACAAAATCTGTCTGAGTCCAAAACCTGAGCTTATAGCCACTATGCTTAAAAAACATTGTGTTTACTTTAAGTTGGGTGCTTATTGCTTTTTGGCAGTCTTTCTGACAACTATCCCAAATGTCCCTGTGCTCCAGCCACACCCAACAGAAGCAAGAGAAATACACTGCCCAGAACACTGGATGCAGGAGCCAAGAAAGGACAGAGGGACACCTGTCTCCCTGGGGAAGGGCCTCACCTTTCTAGAACTTTCCCTAAACCCTCTAAAACCATGGTTCTCAGATGTTTCTGTCTCAGAATCCCTTTACACTCCTAAGAATTATTGAGAAACTCCAAGGGATTTTAGTTTTTGTGGGTCATATTTATTGCTATATATCATGTTATATATTAAAGCTGAAACACTGAAAAATATCTAAGTATTATATCATTTACAAGAAGATCAGAAGAGCATCACAAATATTTTTATGAAAAATAACTATATTTTCCAAAACCACATTCAATTTAGTGAGAACGTCATTCATTTACATGTTTGCCAAATTCTTTAATGTCTGGCTTAACAGAAGACAGCTGGAATCTCATATGTGTGTCTGCATTCAGTCTGCAGCTATGTGGTTTGAGAAAAACCTGTCACCCACAGGTACGTAGTTGGAAAAAGGAAGAAAGCATCTCGGGGACCCCCAGCATTCCTCCAATTCCACT
Organism: Capricornis sumatraensis; assembly: GCF_032405125.1. Lineage (NCBI taxonomy): Eukaryota > Metazoa > Chordata > Mammalia > Artiodactyla > Bovidae > Capricornis > Capricornis sumatraensis. Next base: position 44,955,336 of record NC_091092.1, on the reverse strand, counting down.
TTGAGAACCTAGACTTTGAGACTTGCTCCTCTTAAGTCTCCTTGTTACCTGCAAACATTCTATCAGGGCTGCATCTATGCCAAAGAAAAACAAAAGAGTTCCAGGCCTTTTCAGGAGCAAAAACATTTCAGAGCTGCCAGACCACCACAAAAATAGACTTGGCTTAAAAGACTAGCCCTCCATGAACTGAATCAGTCCAGGAAGCTGAACAGCCTGACTGCCCAGACTCAGAATGGGCCAATTCAAGGATTGGCAGAAGGGCATGTAATGATGCTTGGGAATTGGTGGCATAACTAACTTCTTCCCAAAGTGCCCAGCTGGAGAGGGCCTTCTTAAGCAGTCTTATTTTTATCTCAGATTTTGAGAATGGCAGGGCCAATTAAACACCCACTCCAGTGTTCCAGGCTAGCCCATTATGTTTCCATTCATGCATCATTATTATCAAAGGTAATTGTAGGCAGATGAGAAGAATCCAAAATTGCCCATTGGGGCCCTCATGCCTCTTTTTTTTTTTTTAGAGAGAACAGAATACATTTTGACAGGAGAGAACCTTGCTGAGTTCTGGGATTTTGAAATTGGAGGGAGGCGGTATTCACTTATGAGCTGGCAAAGTACAACCTCCTGTCCCCTAGTGAGTAGAGGAAGCTCTCTCGACATTGGTTACAAAATAATACTGAACCTGACAGCCAAGAAAACCCAACAGCTGCTCAGATTCTCTGTGACTGGAGGGCTAAGAGTGGGAGGGCTGGGAGGAAAAACACTGTCGTTCCTGAAGGACCAGCTTTGGATAGAGTTTAAGGCCTTGCTCCCAAACCTGGGAAACCCCATCATGTACTTCTAATGCCACTTTCACCTCATGTCTGGAGCCCTGTCTTAACGGAATAAAATGTGAAATATGATCTGAAAAACCATGTAGCTTAAGAGCAAACAGGAGATGTCCTTTTTCCAAATTTGCCAAGAGAGTCCAGAAAAGGCCCAAGTGGAGGGCAGCTGTGGGAGAGGGCCACACTCTGCTTTGCTAGCTCTTTGAGGGCTGGGCTTCCAGCTGCAGCATTGCCTATTGACAGTAGCCTCCTTTTCTGCTCAACAGTGCCTGGGTCCTTCTTAGGCAACATCCTGTCTCCTGAGAATGTCATCTCTAGGAATATCTGCAGACTTGCTGAGAACCAGTGAAGAAAAACACGTGAACATGTAAATTGCATGTTCTTTCATTCTATTGATACAATGATTATGAGAGCTTGGTACAGACAACGCAGGGAAATCATTAAAGGAGGGAGATGTTCAACTATAAAATGTGCACTTCTTTGCCTTCTTCTTGTCCCCCTCCTTCCTCCTCCACTCCATACACACTGATGCTTTCCCACCAGGTGTTGCATGATGTTATTTTTGAAGCTGGCAAAGTTAGGTAGTCAGGTAAACATAAACTCAGCCAGGACATCTTTGTGGTGAGACAAAATTTCCTGTTTTATCTAAGCATCTGGAATTTGCAAGCTCATTGTTGTTCAGGCTTTCTGGTTAGGGATGGCAGAAGGAAAGTCGGAAGAGTCTTCTCAAGATTTGGAAACTCTAATGGATGTGTCTGCACGGGGAAGCTGTCCTCTGGAGTTAGGATCATGACATTTCTGGGACTGTTGAAGTGCTCTACATTTGTAGACCAGATGGGCTGCTAAAGCGTCACCTGGATATACTTTCGTTGTTTCTCTCTGCTTATCTGTCTCTGTCTTTCTCCTTTTCTCCACCTTGGTTTCACTGTCTCTGTCACTCCCACACTTCAAGACCAGGGAGCTCTATAGAGATGCTATCTAACCCGCCCATTTATCTACTTCTATCCTTGGATCCTCTGCATCTTAGCTGCCACTCTCCCTGCAGAATCTCTTGCCTGGCCTGGTTAGCCTGGGGTCTTCAGACCCTGCTCTTCCAGCTGCTCTGCTCAGCTTTTCTTTCCCTCTTCCCATCAGGCCCAGTCACCCTTTGGCATTCTCCACTGCTAATTTGGCCCCTTTCACATGGCTGGGGCCTCTGAGAAGTTCTCTATTGGCCCAGATCTGGCAGATTGCACCAGATGCTCTAAGCTTGTGATGGCCTCAGCTCAGTCACATCAGAGGTGTGAATAGGGCTCAGTTTTCAAACAAGCAACAAGACTCTTCACATAAGAATGTAATAGGTTGTTTAAAAAAGAAAGCATGTTTCTCGGAGGCTGAATGAGGTAACAGCTTTGGAGTCTCCTAGAGCTCTTAGTCCCCATTTAGACACTCACTGGCTCTATGATTTGGGGCATATTACTTAATTCTATCATGCTTCAGTTTCCTCATCTTACAATGGGGGCAATATCCATTTCTACTTCCCCGAGTTGGTGAGAGGAATAAAAGAGATAATGTGTGTTGAGTGCCAGGCACATAAGTGCTGAAAAAGATGTTAGTTTCCTTCTCCTTGTGGTAGAATGGCTCCAAGGACATTCCTATTTTCTACTTTCTTTCTTGATGTGGAAGCAGTATTCTAATTTTCCTGACCCATTAACCATGAAACATAAGCCGACCTGCATATAATGAAGACATGCTCAAGAAATTCAAAGCCTGGAAATTTCTCAGTTTCCTCATTCAATTTAAACAACATCAAAGCAAAAACACATCAAAATTAGGATAGAAAATGTCTCATTCAACTTTAAGAGCACCAACACACATATAAATTTATAATATACATATATAATACTATATAAATACTATATGTTATATAAAAATTTAATATATACTATATATTTAATATTAATATATACACTATATATTTAATGTATATTATTTACATAATGTATATTATTTATGCTATTATTTTATATATATAGTACAGTATATATACATACATACAGTATATACATATATATACACACACACATATAGTATATACTCTACTAATAAAATCCCCTAGTCCCCAAATCTCTAAGACATCTAAGTATTTGTTCTTACTTTGAGTAGAAGCCAAATGTGCAGTTAAATGGTGGGATTCCACATTCCAGAGACCCATGTTCCAGCTAGCAAAACATACAGCCCCCAGTGCACTTTGAAGGAAAGGTCTACGTGGGAATGGGCGTGGGGGCAGGAGGAGCAGGAAGGAGAAGTCAAAGGTCATTCAGTAAATCAAAGGCAAAGAGATCAGAGCCCTCAAGATCGAAGCCCCTGCCATCAGAGTCACCTGTGCCTCCAGCACTCTTTCTAGGGTCTGCCATTGTCTCAGGAAGGCTGCCGGAGGTGATGACAGCAGTAAGTACCCAAATCCCTGCGGTCATTCTATACCTAATGAGCATACTTCTAATTGTGTCTCCTTCCTTTCAGCAGTAGTAGCTGCCCTGTCTTCCCACTCTTGTTTAAGGCATTCCCCTTCTCCAGTTCTCGTTGGAGGAAGCACCCACTGGCTTGGGGCCTGGAGTTGAATTCCCAGTCCTTGGTTAGTGGCATTCGGTTCTGGGCTTGTCTGGCACTGAGACCTGGGGTGGGAAAGAGAACTGGATTCAGTGTGCTCTTGGGACAAGAAGCCACCTAATGATCAGAACAGATGGGAATGACTTGGAAGTCACTGGCTCAGGTCCTCAAGAGGAACTGGTTTCAGTTGACTCTGTATAATCCCACAAGCAGCCAGAGTGGACATTTGGGGCACCTTAATGAGGCCAAGAAGAGATTCTGGGATAAAGTCAGGAAAACAGCCTTCTTAAAGTGCTAGAGGAAAAGCAAGGTGTCTAAAATGAATGAAAGGATGAGGGCAGTGTGTAGGAACTTTATGCACATTGGTCTCTAAGAATTTCTCTAAGAATTCATCAGCTAATTACAAAGTGGTATTAGCCTCAAGAGTCTCACAATTAAGTGCTAATTCTCAATGAAGCTGATATTATAGACTAATTGCTTAAGTCTGAATCTATGATATCTCAATGTAAAGTAAAACCTATTTAATACATTAAACAGGACACTCATCAGATAATGTCCATTTCAATGAATTTCATTCCTGCAGCATTAGTCATATCGGTGAAAGCACTTTATTTCCAAAATAATTCAGATGACTTCTGTAGTCATAAACATATCAGTGACACATTACTGATAAAGCACAACTCTTTTATCTCAAAAACACAAAATATGAGTAAGGAAGTCAACTAATAGATTCTATTATGTTTACTATTTCAGAGTCTGTAAGATGGTAGCCATACTAAACTACTTCCTAAATTGCTACACATATTATTTGTATATGTAACACTTCTTTTTTTTTTTTTTTTTACTTTACAATATTGTATTGGTTTTGCCATACATCAACATGAATCCGACACGGGTGTACACATGTTCCCCATCCTGAAACCCCCTCCCACCTTCCACCCCATCCCACTCCTCTGGGTCGTCTCAGTGCACCAGCCCCGAGCACCCTGTATCATGCATCTAACCTGGACTGGCGATTCATTTCACATATGATATTGTACATATTTCAATGCCATTCTCCCAAATCATCCCATCCTCGCCCTCTCCCACAGAGTCCAATAGACTGTTCTATACATTTGTGTCTCGTTTGCTGTCTCACATACAGGGTTATCATTACCATCTTTCTAAATTCCATATATATGCGTTAGTATACTGTATTGGTGTTTTTCTTTCTGGCTTACTTCACTCTGTATAATCGACTCCAGTTTCATCCACCTCATTAGAACTGATTCAAATGTATTCTTTTCAATGGCTGAGTAATACTCCATTGTGTATATGTACCACAGCTTTCTTATCCATTCATCTGCTGATAGACATCTATGTTGCTTCCATGTCCTGGCTATTATAAACAGTGCTGTGATGAACATTAGGGTACATGTGTCTCTTTCAGTCCTGGTTTCCCCAGTGTGTATGCCCAGCAGTGGGATTGCTAGGTCATAAGGCAGTTCTATTTCCAGTTTTTTAAGGAATCTCCACACTGTTCTCCATAGTGGCTGTACTAGTTTGCATTCCCACCAACAGTGTAAGAGGGTTCCCTTTTCTCCATACACTTCTTTTTTTTAGTGAAATTTTGCATGGTTCTTTTTATTTTTTAATTTAATTAATTGATTAATTTTAATAGGAGGCTAATTACTTTACAATATTGTTGTGGGTTTTTCCATACATTGACATGAATCAGCCATGGGTATAACTACATGTGTTCCCCATCCTGAACCCCCCTCCCAACTCCCTCCCCATCCCATCCCTCAGGGTCATCCCAGTGCACCAGCCCTGAGCACCCTGTCTCATGCACCGAACCTGGACTAGTGATCTATTTCACATATGATAATATACATGTTTCAATGCTATTCTCTCAAATCATCCCACCCTGGCCTTCTCCCACAGAGTCCAAAAGTCTGTTCTTTATATCTGTGTCTCTTTTGCTGTCTCACACACAGGGTTATCATTACCATCTTTCTAAATTCTATATATATGCATTAAGATACTGTATTGGTGTTTTTCTTTCTGGCTTACTTCACTCTGTATAATAGTCTCCAGTTTCATCCACCTCATTAGAACTGATTCAAAAGCATACTTTTTAACGTCTGAGTAATATTCCATTGTGTATATGTACCACTGCTTTCTTATCCATTCATCTGCTGATGGACATCTAGGTTGTTTCCATGTCCTGGCTATTATAAACAGTGCTGCGATGAACATTGGGGTACACGTGTCTCTTTCAATTCTGGTTTCCTCGGTGTGTAAGCCCAGCAGTGGGATTGCTGGGTCATATGGCAGTTCTATTTCCAGTTTTTTAAGGAATCTCCACACTGTTCTCCATAGTGGCTATATTAGTTTGCATTCCCACCAACAGTGTAAGAGGGTTCCCTTTTCTCCACACCCTCTCCAGCATTTATTGCTTGTAGACTTTTTGATAGCAGCCATTTTGACCGATGTGAGATGATGCCTCATTTTGGTTTTGATTTGCATTTCTCTGATAATGAGTGATGTTGACCATCGTTTCATGTGTTTGTTAGCCATCTGTATGTTTTCTTTGGAGAAATGTCTGTTTAGTTCTTTGGCCCATTTTTTAATTGGGTGGCTTATCTTTCTGGAATTGCGCTGCAGGAGCAGCTTGTATATTTTTTAGATTAATTCTTTGTCAGTTGCTTTGTTTGCTATTATTTTCTCCCATTCTGAAGGCTGTCTTTTCACCTTGCTTATAGTTTCCTTTGTTGTGCAAAAGCTTTTAATTAGGTCCCATTTGTTTATTTTTGCTTTTATTTCCATTACTTTGGGAGTATTTATTACACTTCTTCCTAGCTAGAAAACATTTCCTCATAACAATGATCCATGTTTGTTAACAGTGATTATAGTTATCATTGTCAACCATGAATATAATTCTTTGCCCATAAAACAATTTCATGATATTTTTAGCCGTATTCTTACAAGTCATCCGTTTATAGACTGAATGTTCATGTCCCTGCAAAATTCATATGCAGAAGCTCTAACCCCCAATTTAATTGTATTTGGAGATACAATAGGGCCTTTAGGGATATAATTAAGGTTAAATGAGGTCATAAGGGTGGGGCTCTAGAGATCTCTTCAAGAAAATTAGAGATACCAAGGGAACATTTCATGCAAGGATGGGCACAATAAAGGACAGAAATGGTATGGACCTAACAGAAGCAGAAGATATTAAGAAGAGGTGGCAAAGAAAGAAAAACACCAATACAGTATACTAACACATATATATGGAATTTAGAAAGATGGCAATGACGACCCTGTATGCAAGACAGGAAAAAAGACACAGCTGTGTATAACGGACTTTTGGACTCAGAGAGAGAGGGAGAGGGCGGGATGATTTGGGAGAATGGCATTCTATCATGTATACTATCATGTAAGAATTGAATCGCCAGTCTATGTCTGACGCAGGATACAGCATGCTTGGGGCTGGTGCATGGGGATCACCCACAGAGATGTTATGGGGAGGGAGGTGGGAGGGGGTTTCATGTTTGGGAACACATGTAAGAATTAAAGATTTTAAAATTTAATAAAAAAAAAAAAAGAAGAGGTGGCAAGAATACACAGAAGAATGATACAAAAAAGATCTTCACAATCCAGATATCCATGATTGTGTGATCACTCACCTAGAGCCAGACATCCTGGAATGTGAAGTCAAGTGGGCCTTAGAAAGCATCTCTAAGAACAAAGCTAGTGGAGGTGATGGAATTCCAGTGGAGCTATTTCAAATCCTGAAAGATGATGCTGTGAAAGTGCTGTACTCAATATGCCAGCAAATTTGGAAAACTCAGCAGTGGCCACAAGACTGGAAAAGGTCAGTTTTCATTCCAATCCCAAAGAAAGGCAATGCCAAAGAATGCTTAAACTACCGAACCATTCCACTCATCTCACATGCTAGTAAAGTAATGCTCAAAATTCTCCAAGCCAGGTTTCAACAGCACGCCAACTGTGAACTTCCAGATGTTCAAGCTGGATTTAGAAAAGGCAGAAGAACTAGAGATCGAATTGCCAACATCCGCTGGATCCTGGAAAAAGCAAGAGAGTTCCAGAAAAACATCTATTTCTGCTTTATTGACTATGCCAAGGCCTTTGACTATGTGGATCACAACAAACTGGAAAATTCTTAAAGAGATGGCAGACTACCTTACCTGCCTCCTGAGAAATCTGCATGTAGGTCAAGAAGCAACAGTTAGAACTGGACATGGAACAACAGACTGGTTCCAAATTGGGAAAGGAGTATGTCAAGGATGTATATTGTCACCCTTCCTATTCAACTTATATGCAGAGTACATCATGAGAAACGCTGGGCTGCATGAAGCACAAGCTGGAATCAAGATTGCCAGGAGAAATATCAATAACCTCAGATATGCAGATGGTACCACCCTTATGGTGGAAAGTGAGGAACTAAAGAGCCTCTTGATGAAAGTGAAAGAAGAGAGTGAAAAAGTTGGCTTAAAACTCAGCATTCAGAAAACTAACATCATGACATCTGGTTCATGGCAAATGGATTGGGAAACGGTGGAAACAGTGACAGACTTTATCTTTTTGGGCTTCAAAATCACTGCAGATGGTGACTGCAGCCATGAAATTAAAAGATGCTTGCTCCTTGGAAGAAAAGTTATGACCAACCTAGACAGCATATTTGAAAGCTGAGATATTACTTTAACAACAAAGGTCTGTCTAGTCAAAGCTATGGTTTTTCCAGTGATCATGTATGGATGTGAGAGTTGAACTATAAAGAAAGCTGAGTGCAGAAGAATTGATGCTTTTGAGCTGTGGTGTTGCAGAAGACTCTTGAGAATCCCTTGGACTTCAAGGAGATCCAACCACTCCATACTAAAGGAAATCAGTCCTGAATATTCACTGGAAGGACTGATGCTGAAGCTGAAACTCCAATACTTTGGCCACCTGATGCAGGGTCACTGGAAAAGACCCTGATGCTGGGAAAGATTGAAGGCAGGAGGAGAAGTGGACGACAGAGGATGAGATGGTTGGATAGCATCACCGACTCAATGGACATGAGTTTGAGCAAGCTCTGGGAGTTGGTGATGGACAGGGAAGCCTGGTGTGCTGCAGTCCATGGGGTCGCAAAGAGTCAGACATGACTGAGTGACTGAAATGAACTGAAGGGTGGGGCATTAGTCCAATAGGACCAGTGTCCTTACAAGAAAGGGAAACAAAACCTCTCTCTCTCTCTCCATACACACACACACACACACACACACACACACACACACACACACACACAGAGGAAAGGTCGTGTGAGCATATAGGGAGAAAGTAGTCAAACGCATGTCAAGAAGAGAGCTCTTACCAGAAACTGACCTTGCTGGCACCCTAATCTTAGATTTCTGGACTCAAGAACTTTGACAAAATAAAATTCTGCTGTTTAAGCCATCCAGTCTATGGTATTTTGCTATAGCAACCTGAGTTGACTAATACAAGACCCTAAATGACATCAGTTTCATAATTCTTCATCGTATGGCATGAGAAAAGTGAAGAATTTCACACGGAAACCTCCTTGGCAAGGTATTCAAGGTTTTCTAAAATTTCACCTCCAACTAAATTCTGAACCTTTTCTCCATAAACAATATTCTTCACCCAAATATTTTTCACAACCATGCCCTCATGTCAGTTCTTAACACTGTCACCAATCTTGTTGATTCCATTATCAATTCATACCTGGGACTATTGTTAAAATCTCTTTTTACCTCCAGCCTCTTCTGCCTCCCAAAGCCATCAAGCACCCTACTTGCCCAGAAGACTTTGTAAAATATCAATTTCATGTTAATTTCTTGAGCATAAAACTTTGCAGCTGCATAGCTTCTTGTTGGCTTGAGTTGGAGGCTTTAAGCCTTTTTGATGTTTTTCCCCTCATTTCTCCTGCCAAGTACAGCTAAAAACTTTGTACCTGTATATTAAAATATATATATATATAAGACTCTGAAAGTTGCATGGAAGAAGTCAGACCAACTTCAAACCACAGGACCCAAGGAGCAACATAGGAGTGTGTGGTCCCTGGCTTTTCTCTAACTGGGTTTTTGAGAAAGTGGCAGTCTAGGAAGAAAGAAAACACCTAGAGAATAACCACTCCATTCCAGCCAAACATTTCAGAAAAAACTGTAGACTCCTACCTGAGCAAAGGCCAAATGGGGGAGCCTAGACTTCCATCCTTCCCATGCTGTTATGAGGCACCCCAACTCCCTCACGGAGGTGGTGGAAGAGAAAGCCCAGCAGGGAGCTGGGATACCACCTCTGGGTGGTAATGAGGCTACCTCCACGATTCATGATACAAACCACAGAAGGAGATAGAGACATGGAAGGTACAAAAAAAGACCCCCAAAGAATTTCTAGAATAGAAAACCACAATTAGTGCCTAGTCACAGAGAGAAGTGTTTGCCTGATTGAAGAGGGGCAAGACAGGGATGAATAAAGCAAAGGGAAGGAAATTTTGTGGGTGCTAACGTGTTCATTATCTTAATTGTAGTGATAGTTTCTTGTGTGTATATATACATCGATAGTCATCAAAGTGTTGATGTTGAATATGTTCAGTTTACTAAATGTCAATAAAGCTGTTAAAGAGAGAGAAGAGAGGGAGGGAGGGGGAGAGACAGGGAGAGAAAGAAAGGGAGACCATGGCATTGGAGCCAGGAGGTCCCTTCTACCTGAAGCAGAGGTCCGAACCTAGCTAGGAGTAAAAACAGCACCAGAAAACGATTTCCCAGTCAGTCTATGAGCAAATTCCAGGTTCAGGCTTTTATCAACTTGTGTTGATACTGCTGAGGATTAGGGCTCTCCTTTTGCAAGGAACTGCCTTGAGGAAAGATGGCCTGTTATCTTTCTCGAATCCAAGTCCATCCTCAAGAACAACTGTATCAGTGTTGGGTGCACAGATGCATTATTGTAGATGTGAGGCTGATCAGGGTACATGCCACATGACAGACAGACCAGCATGTTCATGCTATACACATCTGGTGTCCAGGCTCATCCAATGGGTGGGAGACAAGTCAGAGGTTGGACCCTCTGGTCATGCTCTTTGGAGACTCATCTGGGTAAGCTCTGGCCCTGGGTGTTGGGACAACTTCACTTTCTTTTGAGTTTTCTTGGTCCCCATAGCTCCTCAAGAAGCAGAATCCCATAGGCAGGTTTCCAAGTTATTAACTGAGAAAGAATGCCCCCAAGTGCCCAGGTCCCCTGTAATGGCAACTCCCAGTTATGCCCTTGCATTCATAGACTGTACTTGGTGAAGAAAGCTTCTATATTCTCAGTTCCTGGCAAACAGAGAAATATTTGTTGACAGAATGAATAAAGTAATGACAGAAAGTGTTCTCTTTCACTCGTACCTTGTTCTACAATAATGGGCATTTCTGGGGTGGTTCAGAGTGTACAGAGCTCCTTTGCACACATCATTTCGCCTGACTGTTGCATGAACCCTCTCTGGAGCAGCATTACTGTTTGCCCTATTTTACAGATAAGAAATCGGAGACTTGGAGAGCATGAAGGGATTTGCCCAAGCGAACCAAGCTAGCAAGTGATAAACCCACGACTCACATCTAGGTTGGCCAAGTCCAACAAAAAGGGCTTTTGAGACTAAAGAAGACAGTGTTTATAAAATGCTTTGCCCAGCTCTCAGATTCCTCCCCTCCAAACTCCATGTGTTTCTTACTATACCTACAATTAGTGAAAGGAGAGGATATAACTCATTGTTACCCTCTCTTCTGATATGTCTTAGTTTTTCTCGCTCCACTCACATCCCCATGTGTGGGTCCTAACTCTGATCTTTTATTTAACTGGTCCTATGCTATCCACCCCCATGAGGCATATGATTTTTGCTTCCTCATGACCTATCAATCCTTCAAAGTGACACTCTGCTTAGTATGCACATCATTTATCAGAATATCTATAAGAGTGCATCTTATAGGTTAGAATTTATCTCTATACCTTGACATCAAGTATCCTAATAAGAAAAAATGTATTGACTCTACTCAAAATTGTATCCCTCACTTCAATAAGAACCTGAGCAGTATCAGAAACCCAATTCATAATACTTCTGATGGGCTAGATCCAAGAAGACTTCACACTAGAATTGTCATTTGGTTTGGATCTTTGGGGAAGGCAGAGTTCCACAGGTGCTTAGGGGAAGGTGAGGCCTTAGAGGCAATCTGAGCAGAACAAGATAGGGAAGCTGGAAAATGGGGACATATCTGGGGCAGGGGGACTAATCCTACTAGTTAGAGTTACAGGGAGAAGGAAGAGGTGGTAGTAGTGGAGGTGAAGGTGGTGGTGGTGGTAATGGAGGCAGTGGTGATGATGGCCTTCAAGGAATTAGGAGAAAGAGAAAATGCTGAAAAGTGAGCCTAGGGCCAGGTAACAAGGACATTTAAAAAAAATATTCCCTTGGTAATAAAAGAGCCATCAGGATTCATCCAAGTTTTCTAATGGAAAACTAGAATCCAAAATACTTCTATAAATGGAGATCACATATCACTAAGGATGATCATAACCACATTTAGTATAGCCATGACCAGACATCCTGCCTCTCACCTGGGAAGGACATGTGTCTTTCACTTGGAGGACCACAGGAAAACTGTTGTCCCCACCACACACGCAAAAACTAACTTTCAGAGTGTTAGAAAGCCTTTCAAGTCATTATTACACAGTATTCAAACAAGCAGCATTTTCTTTTATTATGTTATTTCACCACAGATGAAAATTTTTTCACTTTGAGTGGGGAATAGACTCTTAGATATTTGGAGCAAAATATTTCTCCAACTGGGTGTGTGTGTTTTCCACTCAAAGTTGTGTGCCTTACTTCCTTCCCCCAAATCCTTCTCCCAACTTCCCAACACTTGATTCACTGCAAACTTTCTTTGCACAGCCTTCCACAAGCTGGCAGTATATTTCTACAACAGAAATATTTTTTGATTCATGAATCAATCTCAGTATGCAGCACCTATTACAGAGGATTCTTTTTTTTTTTCTGCTTTTTGCTTTTCTGTACTGTCTGGTTTTGCTGCAGTGAGTATGCATTACCGATGAACAGAGACACAATCAAAGCAGGTTTAAAGAAGATGCAATTTCATTATAATGTCCAGTAAATGAAGCTGGATACAAAACTGTACGAGCAGTATGACCTCAACCTAGTCAAACAGACAAATGATTAAGGAACAGACTGGAAGGAAATATACCAAAATGTTAATGGTTATCTCCTGGATCTGGATTCTGTGTGCCAGTGGCTAGGGTGAGACAGGGAGGCACTAAGGGTGCAAGATGTAAGGAGACACTCACTCTCAGGGTCATGCAGGTGCAGGATGTCCACCTGACAGTGAGTGCACCTTACATTTGGATCCTAGGCCCCTTGCTTCCCTCATCCTAGTCTGGCCCTGCCTGAGTGACTCAGATGTGAGGGTCTGAACTCCTTAAATGACCCTTCTTCACATGACTCTTGGATTGTGTACTTGTAGGGAAAATGATGGCACCCCACTCCAGTACTCTTGCCTGGAAAATCCCATGGGCGGAGGAGCCTGGTAGGCTGCAGTCCATGGGGTCGCTAAGAGTTGGGCACGACTGAGCAACTTCACTTTCACTTTTCGCTTTCATGCATTGGAGAAGGAAATGGCAACCCACTCCAGTGTTCTTGCCTGGAGAATCCCAGGGATGCGGGAGCTTGGTGGGCTGCCGTCTCTGGGGTCGCACAGAGTCGGACTCGACTGAAGCAACTTAGCAGCAGCAGCAGGGAAAATGAGGTCATTCCATTTTCTCTAGTCTATCAGCAACCAGATAGCTTTATGACTCCTCTCGTCTCGAAGCCAGCTTGCTTTACAATTACTCTTTACCAATACTCTGAACTCATTTCACCTTTGGCAAAATTCTTACCATGGATCAAGCCAACCCACTGCTTTCTCTGATCTATATGAGGGCAGCTTCCGGCCTGCACTGGGGCTTCTCCGCACTCCCCAGCATTTCTGCCAGTGTCTCTTATCAGCTTCCTCTTCTTTTCCTCATGGAAGTTATTTCAAACCTTCTTCCTCCTCAAACTACTTCTCACATCACAACACTCCTCTCATTCTCAGCAAATGACTCTGTCTCCTCTACCAGTCTGGGTCCTTAAAGGAATCAGATGTCATGTCCAAACTGGATAATCGAAATTAATTTAAGGAAGGGATCAGTTACAAACGTCGGGGCAAAATTTCAGGAAACCAATGTGACATAGTACAGACTCTGGGGCTAGCAATAGTGGGGAATGTTACATGCCTGGGTTTTCGTGTGCTAGGAAAGCAGCAGTCACCAGAACTTGTGGACAGCAACTATGTGGAAATGGCTGCCTGATGGGTGCTATGGACTTTGGTAGAGAGAAACATGGAGAAGGCAATGGCACTCCACTCCAGTACTCTTACCTGGAAAGTCGCACGGATGGAGGAGCCTGGTGGGCTGCAGTCCATGGGGTCGCTAAGAGTCGGACACGACTGAGTGACTTCACTTTGAATTTTCACGTTCATGCACTGGAGAAGGAAACGGCAACCCACTCCAGTGTTCTTGCCTGGAGAATCCCAGGGACGGGGGAGCCTGATGGGCTGCCATCTCTGGGGTCGCACAGAGTCGGACACGACTGAAGCGACTTAGCAGCAGCAGCAGCAGAGAGAGACAGTCAGCGTGAAGCAACCCAGTAAGGAAGGGCTAAGGGAGCAAATACCCAGGACTCACTCTTCTCACATTCTTCTGTCTCCTGCTGGTCCCTTCCTTTAACCAAGCTCACCCTGCAGTGTCATGGAGGTCACCCTCTTGCTTCCAGAGCAGGATGGAATAGGGTGGAGTGTGGATCTGGAGGCATAGATCTTCTATTTCAGAGGCAATAGAGACGATTGGGTAGGATTTCCCTCAAAACCTGCGATTCTCTCCTGAATCCTCATGTAGCCATTCCTCGTGCTTCCCCATCCCCGTGGAAGTGGTGACCCTAGCCCTCTCTGGAGTCAGTGATGTGCTCTGGCCATTACTTGTTTGACTTTCCTGGGACCTTGAGCCATCAGTTAACCCATCTCTTCTGTCTTCAAGCTTTCTCTCATTTGTTTCCTTCCAATTTAGTGTTTCAACCTACTCTCCCATATTAAAAGCAAACAAACAAAACAAACTTTCTCTCATGATCCCATGACTTCCTCTATCCTCCTTCTCCTCGTTTTCACAAACGAGGTCTTGATGGAGTCATTTACCCTTGAAAGTATTTTCTTACTTCTCATCTTCATTTCACTCATTCACCCCCTGTAGGCTTGTTTTTGGCAACACCAAAGGACACAAATTTTTGCCCTCATGCTCTTTGATCTCTGAAGCATTTGCCACTGGCTAATCCACCCTTCTGGAAACTCTCTTCAGCTTTGGTTTCCTATGGGAGTCAGACAGTATAGTAGCTAACAGCATGTCCCTTTGAGTCAGAGAGACATAGAGTCAGCCCCGCTTTGTGTTCTTCAGAGTCCCAGTTTCCTCAAACTTAAAACTGAGGTAGTCATATTACCTATCTTGGGGATTTGCTGGAAATAAGATGATGTATATACACTGCTCAGCACAGTTTTTGACACAACGAAAGTCCTCTATAAATGAGAGCACTATCTGTGACTTTGCTATCTCTGCTTTCTTGGAGCACTGTGGCCAGTCTTCAGAACCTTTTTCATCTTTCTCTTCCCAGGTATGTCACCCAGATCACGATGTTTTTAATCCCTTCTTTTCCTTATTCACACTGCATGGGTGAACTCAGTCAAAATCACTGCATTAATTACATCTGTATGTTGTGGACTGCCCATCTTTATTACCCATCCTAACCTTACACCTCTGCTCAAGATTGTTGATTGGATAGTTCTGCATGAACGTCCAACTGGCATCACAAGTTTCACATGTTCGAAACCACACTCCTGGTCTTTCTGTCATCTTTTCATTAGCGCTCCTCTTCTAGTACTCCTTATCTCAGATGAGTGTGTTCCAAGTCACTTCAGTCATGTCAGACTCTTCGCAACCCTATGGATTGTAACCCACCAGGCTCCGCAATTCATGGGGATTCTCCAGGCAAGAATACTCGAGTGGGTTGCCATGCGCTCCTCCAGGGGATCTTTCCAACTCAGGGATCAAACCCAGGTCTCTTATGTCTCCTGCATTGGCAGGCAGATTCTTTACCACTAGCACCACCTGGGAAGCCCCCTTATTTCAGAAAGTAGCATCTGCTGTTGCTGCTGCTGCTAAGTTGCTTCAGTCGTGTCTGACTCTGTGCGACCCCATAGATGGCAGCCCACCAGGCTCCCCCGTCCCTGGGATTCTCCAGGAGAAAGTAGCATCAGATGCTCTCAACTGCACAAGCCAGAAAGCTAGGCTCCATTCTTGATGCACTCTTCTCCCTAAAATGCCCCCTCTCAATTCAATCACGCCACCACCTGCTGGCGAGTCTAGTTCTTCACGTGTTTTGAATTCCTCCACTTCTCATCCCCACAGCAATTACTTTAGTAACTCATTACATCTTACCAGACCACTATAATCTTTCCCTAACTGCTACTAGTCCGCCATGACACATCTCTGCATCCTTCATCCTCACCTGCCAGAGTACTCATTCGAAAAGGTAACTCAGATAATGCAGCTAGTCCCCATGGTCTTCAAGATCAAGTTTAGACTCCTTAACCTGACACATAAAGTTCCTCATGCTCTGGCTCCTGTATATTTGTTCATAACTCTCCAGGTTTACCTACAACCTCTCCCCTAGCAACTATTGTACACTCAAACTATGCTAACTATTTTCAGGTCCACCAGTTCTCCAGGCCTACCTAACAGCTACTGTTGTCCTTTCTCTTCTTGGGAGGTCTTTCCTCCATCTCGCCTCCCCCACCTCTCCTGACTAGCTGCTACACACTCCTCAAGATCCAGTTTAGACTTCACGGCTTCCAGAATGCACTGCTGGACCTATGTCCGACTCTTTCCAAAAAAACATTTGCCAACTGCTGCTCTGGACCAGTGGTTCTCAATTCAGTCCACATAGTTGTACCACCTGAAAACATCCTGATGTTCAGATCACACACACCCAGACATTCTGACTTAAATGGATTGAGAGTTTTAAAAGCTGTTTAGGTGAATCTCATGTGCAAGTTTGAGGAATTCTGCTATAGACTGTCAGTTCCTTGAATGCAGGAACTAGGTCTTCACCTTTCATCTCTCTGTCTCTAGTTCTAGCACAATAAGGAGCCCATGGTAAATAGTCAACAAATGACTTGCACGAATAATAGTAAAAGCAATAAGAGACAACATTTACTGAGTACTTACTGTGCTCCAAGACTTACGTCAAGTGCTTTACATGCAATATATCTTATAATCCTCATTATAAACCTAAAAGTAACACTATTATTGTCCCCATTTTACAGATGAGAAAATTGAGGTTCAAAAAGGTTGACTGCCCTATCCAAAGTCACACAGCTAGTAAGGAATGTGACTCGAAGTCAGGCTGCTTTGATTTCAGAACCTTTGTTCTTAAGCCAATGTACTTTGAAGGGTCTCAAGCAACCCATTAGGGAAGAAAGTAAGTTGGTTTGCTGAGAATGAAGGAGTTGGGATTGTGGGTCAGTTCAGCTCAGTTCAGCGGCTCAGTCATGTCCGACTCTTTTCAACCCCATGAATCACAGCACGCCAGGCCTCCCTGTCCATCTCCCGGAGTTTACTCACACTCATGTCCATTGAGTCAGTGATTCCATTCAGCCATCTCATCCTCTGTTGTCCCCTTCTCCTCCTGCCCCCAATCCCTCCCAGCATCAAGGTCTTTTCCAATGAGTCAGATTGTGGGTAGAGGAGCATTTTTTAAAAGCAGGGACATGGGAAAGATCATAATAATAACACTACATAATAGCACCTCCAATTTCTTGAGCACTTACCAATGCATATGCTGTGTAATCACTTTAGATGCATAACCTCCCTTCTCCAAGGGATCGTCCTGATCCAGGGATCAAACCTGGGTCTCCCACATTGCAGGCAGATTCTTTACCATCTGAGCCACCAGAAAAACCTTCATTTAATCCTTCCAACCTAGAAAAGAGTCCTTTTGCAAGGCTGGCAGGCTTATGTAGGATAACCTGTGTGCTTAGTCACTCAATCATCTCTGACTCTTTGCAACCCCATGGACTGTAGCCCACCAGGCTCCTCTGTCCATGGAGATTCTCCAGGCAAGAACACTCGAGTGGGTTGCCATGCCCTTCTCCAGGGGATCTTCCCAAACCAGCGATTGAACCCAGTTGTCCCGCATTACAGGCGGATTCTTTACTGTCTGAGCCACCAGGGAAGCCCAAGAATACTGGAGTGGGTAGCCTGTCCCTTCTCCATGGGATCTTTCTGACTCAGGAATTGAACTAGGGTCTCCTGCATTGCAGGCAGATTCTTTACCAGCTGAGCTACCAAGGAAGCACCAGGATAACCTAGGGAAGGATTTCAATTACAGTGAAAAAGTAAGAGGAATCCTGGGACTTCGCTGGTGGCCCAGTGGTTAAGAATCCCCCTTCCGATGCAGGTGATGTAGGTTCAATCCCTGGTTGGGGCACTACGATCCCACATGCTGCAGGGGCAACTAAGCCTGAGTGCCGCAACTAAGGGAGCCTGCACACCACGACTACCGAGCCTGTGTGCTCTAGAGCCTGTGCTCTGCAGCAAGAGAAGACCCCGCACCACAACCAGAGAAAGTCCGCATGGTGCGACGAAGAGGCTCAGAGCTGAAATGAAGACCCAGCGCACGCTGACTTCAAAAAAAAGAAGAATCCTATAAGCTTTAGGGTATCAAGAGGCAGGAAGGGGTGTAGGAGATGCTAAAGGCAAACATTATCTACCTCTATAAAAAAACAGCTACTACTACTTATTGAGTGGCTATTTATGCCACTTAATATACGCTGACACCTAATATATATTATCTTGATTAATCTTACTATGCCGGTGAAGTATTATAATGTCCATTTTATAGACTTATTTTTATTTTTTTAATTTTTTTTTTTTTACTTTAAAATACTGCATTGGTTTTGCCATACATTGACATGAATCCACCACAGGTGTACATGAGTTCCCAACCCTGAACCCCCCCTCCCATCACCCTCCCCATATCATCTCTCTGGGTCATCCCCGTGCACCAGCCCCAAGCATCCTGTACCCTGTATCGAACCTAGACTAGCGATTCGTTTCTTACATGATAGTATACATGTTTCAATGCCATTCTCCCAAATCATCCCACCCTCACCCTCTCCCACAGAGTCCAAAAGTCTGTTCTTTATATCTGTGTCTCTTTTGCTGTCTCGCATACAGGGTTATCGTTACCATCTTTCTAAATTCCATATATATGCGTTAGTATACTGTATTGGTGTTTTTCTTTCTGGCTTACTTCACTCTGTATAATAGGCTCCAGTTCCATCCACCTCATTAGAACTGATTCAAACATATTCTTTTTAATGGCTGAGTAATACTCCATAGTGTATATGTACCACAGCATGCTTATCCATTCATCTGCTGATGGACATCTAGGTTGTGTCCATGTCTTGGCTATTATAAACAGTGCTGTGATGAACATTGCGGTACACGTGTCTCTTTCAATTCTGGTGTCCTCGGTGTGTATGCCCAGCAGTGGGATTGCTAGGTCATGAGGCAGTTCTATTTGTAGTTTTTTAAGGAATCTCCACACTGTTCTCCATAGTGGCTGTACTAGTTTGCATTCCCACCAATACTGTAAGAGGGTTCCCTTTTCTCCACACCCTCTCCAGCATTTATTGCTTGTGGACTTTTAGATTGCAGCCATTCTGACTGGTGTGAAATGATACCTCATTGTGGTTTTGATTTGCATTTCTCTGATAATGAGTGATGTTGAGCATCTTTTCATGTGTTAGCCATCCGTATGTCTTCTTTGGAGAAATGTCTCTTTAGTTCTTTGGCCCATTTTTTGATTGGGTTGTTTATTTTTCTGGAATTGAGCTGCATAAGTTGCTTGTATATTTTTGAGATTACTTGTTTGTCAGTTGCTTCATTTGCTATTATTTTCTCCCATTCAGAAGGCTGTCTTTTCACCTTGCTTATAGTTTCCTTTGTTGTGCAGAAGCTTTTAATTTTAATTAGATCCCATTTGTTTATTTTTGCTTTTATTTCCAGAATTCTGGGAGGTGGATCATAGAGGATCCTGCTGTGATTTATGTCGGAGTGTTTTGCCTATGTTCTCCTCTAGGAGTTTTAGATTTTTAAAAATGAGACAGAGAAGGCAAGAAAGCTGTCCCCAAATCACACAGCTAGTGAAAGGTATAATCTGGATTCAAGGCCAGGCTTCTTTGACTCCAAAGCCTGTGATTCTAGCCACAACATTATGAATGAATAAATCATTCTTACATTGAATGCTACAATAAAACCATTTTTGTCTCAGTTGCAGCTAAGAACCTAAAACTAAGAAGGCTGGAAAAACTGGTGATTGATTATTAACCCCTCTGCAACATTGACAGTATAGAGGAAGAACCCCTGAAGAAGCCCACAGAGTAAGAGCCAGCTTTAAACACCTGCTGAGCTCGAAGAGCACTGACCCTGGATTACCATGGCTACGCTAGCTGAGTAAGGTCTTTCCTGCCCCCTTACTTCTTTTCCTCTGCTTTGACATCTGAGTCAGTCAGAAGCCATGGTTAGTTGAACGGGGTGGGGGCGGGGAGTAGAAGTGCAAGGCATGGAACTTGGGAATAAGATGACCACCATCCCCCCTCCCACTCTAGTTGAGTTGGAATGGAAACAGTTTCACTTGAAATAAAGTGAAACTTTGACTTGTTTCATGTTTTTAATTTTTAAATTTTGTTCCCAGCTTTATTGAGATATAATTGACATATAACGCTGCATAAGTTCAAGGTGTACAATGTGATGATTTGAGACACACATGTTGTGATGGGCTTTCCAGGTGGCGCTAGTGGTGAAGAACATGCCAGCCAATGCAAGAGAGGTAAGAGACACAGGTTCAATCCCTGGGTTGGGAAGATCCCCTAGAGGAGGGCATGGCAACCCACTCCAGCATTCTCGCCTGGAGAATTCCATGGACAGAGGAGCCTGGCGGGTTACAGTCCATGGGGTAGCAAAGAGTCAGACACGACTAAGCAATTTCGCACAGCATAGCACATATTGTGAAATGATTACCACAATAAAGTACTTTTATTTATCTAACTTATTTTACTAAGCAAAATACCTTCAACATCTATTCATGCTGTTGCAAATGGCAGGGTTTCCTTTTTTCTCATGACTAAATAATATTCCTCTCTGTGTGTATCTCACATTTTCTCTATCCAGTCATCTGTTGATGGACCCTTAGGTTATTGAGGCTTTAATCTTAAGTGGGACTGGACTGGACTCTTTACTGAAAATGGGATATATTTTGCCACTGGAAGTGACAGGAGAACTTTTCAATACCCAAAAGTGACCCCAAAAGTCACAGGACTAGCCCTGGATTTCATTCAGGGTGGAGGGTGGAATAAAGCATAGGTCCCAACAGAGTGATCTGAATGGCCAGCAGGGGAGTCCCACTTATTCAATGGGATGGATAACAGATACTATTAATACACACCCCCAGGCAGCAGAGTGAGGAAAGCATTGCTTCAAGAAGCTGAGACTAGAGATCATTGTTCAGACTTCAATTTTTGGTGACTATGTGACTTTGGACAGGCCATTTTACCTTTCAGAACCTCAGTTTCCTTATTTGAAACTTGGTGGCTTTATCTGTCTCACAAAGGTGTTAGGACATGATGAGGTAGCAAATGTAACAGGACTTTGCTGTACATGTGTAAGAGATTATTAACATGTAAAAATGCACAAAGTTTACAAAAAAACAAACTCTCAGAATCAAGGGAAAAGCTACTAAGGCTTATGTCAGGGTGACTCTAATATATATTAAATATATACCCCTCTCAGTCTCTTTCTCTCTTTTTTGTTGTTGTTTAGTCACTAAGTCATGTCTGACTCTTCAACCCCATGGACTGTAGCCCACCAGGCTCCTCTGTCCATGGGATTCTCCAGGCAAGAATACTAGAGTGGGTTGCCATTTCCTTCTCCAGGGGATTGGGATCAAACCTACATCTCCTGCATTGCAGGCAGATTCTTTACCACTGTGCCACCAGGAAAGCCCATATATATATATGGAATGAGGTACAAATGAGCAAATCATTATTGTAGTTGTGAAACAGTTCATACGAAAACCCTTAGTTGTTTTTTTTTTTATTGTTTAGGTTTCTAAAAAATTCAATTACTTTTTATAGTTACATATAATATACATGCTGTTTCCATGGCTTCTTGATTCCTTATGCTGTTTGATATAATTCTAGAAGCAAAACTAGTGTGTCTCTCCTCATTACAAAATACAAAAGAGATATAAACATAAGAGTACGTATATTTAATCAACAGTAGTGGGTGTGAGCGGAGAAGGCGATGGCACCCCACTCCAGTACTCTTGCCTGGGAAATCCCATGGGCAGAGGAGCCTGGTAGGCTGCAGTCCACGGGGTCGTTAAGAGTCGGACACGACTGAGCGACTTCACTTTCACTTTTTACTTTCATGCATTGGAGAAGGAAATGGCAACCCACTCTAGTGTTCTTGCCTGGAGAATCCCAGGCTGCCATCTCTGGGGTCGCACAGAGTCAGACACGACTGAAGCGACTTAGCAGCAGCAACAGCAGCAGCAGTGGGTGTGAGAGAGAGGGAGAAAGGGAGAGGGGTTTTGAGCGGGACTTTACCAATAGTTGAGTTATTGCCAACACTTCTGAAGCCTGCACCATTTGTTTTATGGGCCCTGGTGCTACACTATTACTGCACGAAACCATTTCCAGGCTGTGAACAAGGAATTTTTAACTTTTGGCCTTCAAAAATAATGAGCGGCCCATTTTCCCCCAGAGCCTCTTTCCTTTCTAGGTTGCATTTCCCTCCATTCTTGCAGAAGACTCCTATCCAGATCCAACTTTTGTTTCAGACTAGAGGGGTGGGAATATTATGAGCCTGTGATTTCGCACTACCAGAGACCGAGATGGTTGCAGCTAAATCATGAAAGTCAAGACAAAGGGCTATCCCATTTAGTCTCAGTCTTGCCTAACATTAAACGAGGAACGGAGCTTAATGGTCACCTGCCAATCACTACACCTATGCTTCAGAAACAATTACCAAAGGGCAGAGGTTTTAGGGAGTGAACT
The DNA here is from genome assembly GCF_032405125.1 of Capricornis sumatraensis. Taxonomy (NCBI): domain Eukaryota; kingdom Metazoa; phylum Chordata; class Mammalia; order Artiodactyla; family Bovidae; genus Capricornis; species Capricornis sumatraensis. The sequence continues at coordinate 44,932,697 of NC_091092.1, read as the reverse complement.
TCTAATGTTCTCTGAGACACTGTGACTTAGACATGGAAATGGGTACAACGCAGGCAGATCTAGGTTCACACTGAAAATGACATCTCATGCCCTTTACCTGTGTCTCTTGCAGCCCTAAGGTAGAGTTTTGCACCTCTTTTATCTTCTCTCCAAAACCAGGCAGGCTCTGTGTTCAATCCATCCATGTAGCCTAAAGTCTCTAGCACAGTGCTTGGCACAAGAGTGGGTTTCAACAAGTGATAGTTGAATAAATGAATGAATGATATCTTGATATTGGCCAGTTCTTGAAATTTGCTGGACTGGGAGTTTACCAGAATAGCTTTGTTTTCCTTGAAAGGACTTCACTGGCTGCTTAAGTACCTGGAAGGTTGCTAAAATGACTGTGTCTTGTGACTACATCTTCAGTTTAAGCTACAGTTGGTAATTCACACAGTCAGTTCCAGCCTATTTAGTTCATCTTCATTTCCCTTTGGAGAATGAATAGAATGTAACACTACCTGATGGGCTGATAGTGGCTGCCTGGAGTACCTTGGTCAGAAGGGTTCTGAGAGCAAATTTGGGCCCAATGGGAAAAGTCTGCTGAGACTCGTGGATGCAGTGGGGAAGAGTATAAGCACAGGTGACCCGCGTTTCTCATCTCTTTGTAGAAGTTTGCCTTCAGGGCCTGCTTTCTCCCCATAGACAGGATATCCATTTATTAGATATGGACCACAATATACTGAAAAATGCAAACTTTGTGTATTCCTGCTTAATCTCTTATTTCTCATGAACAATTGATATCCACAAGACTTTTTGTCTAAATGGGACATCAGTGAGGTTCCAATGTGATAACGGATGTGAACAGGATTGGCAAAAGCAAAAGACGCTATATACAACACTGTAAATCAGTTATGTTGTTGTTATTGTTTAGTCGCTTGGTCGTGTCTGATTCTTTTGTGACCCCATGAACTATAGCCTGCCAGGCTTCTCTGTCCATGGAATTCTCCAGGCAAGAATGCTGGAGTGGGTTGCCATGCCCTCCTTCAGGGGATCTTCCCGACCCAGGGACTGAACCTGCATCTCCTGTATTGGCATGCAGGTTCTTTACCACTGAGACACCAGGGAAGTCCAGACAGGTGCAAAGGGCTGTTATTCCCTCACTATATTCTAAGGCAGTGGTTCTCCAAGTGTCTCCAGAATGGCAGTATTAGCATCACCTGGGAACTTGTTCGAAATGCAAATTTTCAGGCTGCATCCAAAACCGACTGAATCAGAAACTGCTATTCCAAGCCCTTGAATAACTCAGATAACTAAACACCGGATTAGCCCTGGATTTTGGCTTTTCCCTAAAGGAAGGAGATACTTTATTGCCAGGATTAGGCCCCCTAATAGGGACTCCATCAGGATCACGCATCTTTCAGTCCTCGAAGGAAGTGCTTATCCTTAAAACAAAAACAAAACAATGCCTTAGTTCTTTTTCCAATCCACCCAACCAAAATATCACTAACCCATTGGGGAAAGCATCACATTTTATTATGACTAACATGATATTTAACATGGACCTTTTGTCCAAATGCAGTCCTAACACAGACCTACCTTTGGTTTCCCAAAACGATCGTTTTAACCCAATGACTGCTGAGTGAAGGGGGTCTTTGGAATGTGGTGCTCACACAGGAGTACTTATTTTTATCAGCAAAGCGTTATAATGTGGATTGTTTGCCAAGACATGGGAATAACTTCATGGTGACCATGAATTCTACTTGTGATATAAACAACGAGCATTTATTAGTACTAAGGGTTTTATATGCATTTTCTCATTTAATCTTTTTTTCTCTCTCCTTTAATCTTAATGACGATCCTTGTTGTTGTTGTTCAGCTGCTAAGTTGTGTCTGTCTGTTTGTGACCCCATGGACCGTAGCCCACCAGGCTCCTCTGTCCATGGGATTTCCCAGGCAAGAATACTGGAGTGGGCTGCCATTTCCTCCTCCAGGGAATCTTTCTGACCCAGGGATCAAACCTGCGTCTTCTGTGTCTCCTGCATTGCAGGCAGATTCTTTACTACTGAGCCACCAGGGAAACCCAACCATCCTTTCAGTTAGTCAGTCAGTTCAGTCGCTCAGTCGTATCCGAATCTTTGCGACCCCATGAATCACAGCACTCCAGGCCTCCCTGTACATCACCAACTCCCGGAGTTCACTCAAACTCACATCCATCGAGTCAGTGATGCCATCCAGCCATCTCATCCTCTGTCGTCCCCTTTTCCTCCTGCCCCCAATCCCTCCCAGCATCAGAGTCTTTTCCAATGAGTCAACTCTTTGCATGAGGTTGGGGAGGTACTATTATCACCCCCATTTTTCAGATTAGGAAACTGAGGCTCAGAGAGGTTAAATAACTTATCACCTAAAATCAGACAGTGGAGTTTAAATTTGAAACAGAATCCATATTTCGAAAGCCAAAGCTCTATTTGTTAGCCACTCTGCTATAAGAAATCTTTGACTCATTCTCTGGGGGAGCCCATTTTCCTTCCCTACTTCAGGCAGGGCAAACAATCTCTTTTCCATTCTCCTGCCCATTAAACACACACACACACACACACACACACACACACGAAAGAAGGAAAAAGGAAGTTGCCTGACTTCCTTCAGACCCCATTAGCATTTGGAAATAGACTTAAGTAGAGCATGAGGGATTTTAATAATCCTTATTGTCTTCCTTCTAACTAATCTAACTCTGAATCAAGTTACTGGGGAAGGTTGTGGAATCTCGTTTTCCCTGCTGCCTCTTAAACATTAAAGAGCTAATCTTCTTACTGGGACATTTGAGTTCAGCCTTCCCTCAGGGTTCACCTAAGTCTAAGAATTTGGATGAATGAAGGAATTATCCATCACCAAATAACTGCTCATCTTTTGAAAAAGTCACGATAAAATTAATATTTCCTTTTGAGAGAACAAAACACATGGAATCTTAGTAACAAGAAAAAATTATCTGCCCTCAAGAAGAATATAACGGAGATGAAGAAAACAGATAAATTCATCATTTCTACCATTAACACTGATGGAATTCCTATTATGCATCAAGCACCGTGCAAGGAAATGGGGAAGATAAGGATGTGAAATTCTCAATAAGGATATCTTCCTGGATTCATTTGGACTTTGGGATATTTTGTTCCTATTTTATCAAAGTGCCAGTGCCAAAAAGCTGCATCAGAAAGCCTGTGCCCTTAAAATATGGTTTCTGCTACCAAGAAGCTTAGAATCATGAAAGAGTAACAGCATCCATGTGTCAGAGGAGAAGGGGACAACAAAGGATGAGATGATTGGATGGCATCACCAACAAGATGGACATGAGTTTGAGTAGGCTCTGGGAGTTGGTGATGGACAGGGCAGCCTGGCGTGTTGCAGTCCATGGGGTCACAAAGAGCCAGACATGACGGAGCAACTGAACTGACCGCTAAACTTCATCATGACACTACAGCATGGATACCATCCCTTTTTATAGAGGAGGAAACTGATGTCAAGAGAGTTAAGTAATTTGTCCAAAATCACACAGCGAGTGAATGACTGAGGAGTGTTTGAATCCAGATCACTCTACTTTGTTGGGTCAAGCCAAATGGAATGGTGGGGGCAGTGGTTAGGTTGCAGTGGATGGGGGAGTCATTTGTAAGCCAGGAGATAGAGAAGGGGAATGCAGACAACTCTTTCCCAAGCCTGGCTACCAAGAAAGGAAAGAAAAGTGTCAGAAGTACTATGATTGGGGAAAGTTTGTTGTTTTGACTTGGTTTGTGAGTGGGAGTGATGAGAGAAAATGCAGTGCCTGCCTTCTAGGTATTTACCGAGAGAAGCACTCCTCCAATTTGTCACACAGAAAACCACTCCCACATAGAGCTGATTCACTTTGCTGTACAATAGAAACTAACACAACATTGGAAAGCAACTATACTCCAATAAAAAGTAAAAAAAAAAAACAAAAAAGAAAACCACTCCCAAAGACCTGATATCGACACTAACTGGTCCAATTGATCTTGTTTGGTATTCGGTAAAGAAAGAAGAGCCACTATCAGAAAACAATGAAGGAAGCAAGTATAGGAGATGGGACTAGGAAAAGTGCACCTTCCAAATCTCTCCACCGTGGTCCTGTAGCATGTTACAGCCTGCTATGCTCAAGGACTAGCTTGATATCCACCTCTGGTATGTAAGCTTCCAAAATGGCCCTTAAGCTTTCTGCCCCCAGTGTACATGCCCTGCATAAACCTTAACTGTGTGTGGAGTTTGTGGCTATCATGAGATATCGTGCCCACATTTATGTTGCACTAAATGGCAAGGGGAGATTATTCTCCATGGGTCTGATCTAATCAGGTGAACCCTTTAAAAGTTGAGGTTTTTTTAGCTGGTTGCAGAGGAGGAAGTCAAAGATTTGAAGCTTGAGAAGCATTTGACATGACAATTGCTTTGAACATGGAGGGGACCACATGGCAAGGAACGTGGGCAGCCCTAGGAGCTGACTGTGATCCCTGGCTGACATTCAGCAAGGAAATGGGGACTTCAGTCCTGAAACCTCAATGAACTGAATTCAGCCAATAATCTGAATAAGCCTGGAAGCAGATTGTTCCCAGACTTTTCAGAGTGAAAAGTCAGCACAGCCAATGCCTTGATTTCAGATTCATGATACCCTGAGCAGAGAATTCAGTTGACCTCTACCCTACAGAACTGCATGCTAACAAATGGGTATGATTAGAAGCCACTGTATTTCTAATAAAATGTTGAAAATGGATATACCATCTCTTCCAACAAGCTTTCCCTAATGAATCCCAGCTTAATATGGTCTGCTGAGAACAGGGAACTAGTCTTATACATCATCATGATCCTCACTGTGCTTCACGCAGGGCTTCTCAGAAGGAACAGCACTGAACAGAGGAAAGTTGATGACTAGGAAAATCCGAGAGCAAACATTCCCTTTAAACAGTAATTCTTGCTTTATCAAACCACAGGAGAGGTGCTCCATGGGAACAAATGAGTGAGTGAATGAATTAGTGAGTGCTTCTTGCCCTTAATATTCATTGGAAGGACTGATGCTGAAGCTGAAACTCCAAATACTTTGGCCACCTGATGACCAGCTGGCTCACTGGAAAAGACCCTGATGCTGGGAAAGATTGAAGGCTGGAGGAAAAGGGGACGGCAGAGGATGAGATGGTTGGATGGCATCACCAACTCAATGGACATGAGTTTGAGCAAGCTCCAGGAGTTGGTGATGGACAGGGAGGCCTGGCATGCTGCAGTCCATGGGGTCACAAAGAGTCAGACACAACTGAGCGACTGAAGTGAACTGAACTGAACTTGCCCTTAAAGTGACTGTCTACATATCTAGTCAGGAGAATGCATCCATTACACTGAGTGAGGCACACCTGTAAGTATATGTGAAATACCAAGTCCAAGCAGTACCCAAATCTGTGATGGCAGCTCTGCTTCCTCCACCACTTAGACTCACTTGATTTACCTTGGCATCAGTCATCCCTGTCCTTCACTTGTAATCCTAAGACATGCAGATCACCTATTCCCTTTTATCTTCTTCATCTATCCACAATTACACAGATATGACTGCTAATTTTCTTTACACTTAAATAGGATGTGGGAATATATATCCAAAGGGAGGGCTGAGTGGTAAAGAATTCACCTGCCAATGAAGGACATCTGGATTCAATCCCTGGGTCAGGAAGAACCCCTGGAGAAGGAAAAGGCAACCCACTCCAGTATTTTTGCATGGAGAATTCCATGGACAGAGGAGCCTGGTGGGCTACAGTCCATGGGGTCACAAAGAGTTGGACATAACTGAGCAACTGAGCATGCATGCAATCATGCCCCACACCAATCTAACTCTGAAAATATGAACAATTTCATTAATCAGCAAAGGAATTTTATCCAAAACATGCCATAGCAAATTTCCAAGTTAAAATAATTTTATTTTAGATTCAACTCAGTAAAGAGTGATTGAGTTCCTCCTTTGTGCCAGGCACTGCACAAAGGTGGCTGATGCAAAGATAAGTAAAAGCTGGTCTGTTTTCTCTGAGAGTATACAGCCTCTGTGTTGGGGAGAAGGACTTTACTACAAGGCAACATTTGATAAATACCAACAAAGAGCTGCAGTCAAAATGCAATGAGAACATGAGGGAGGAAGAAAGAGAAACTCTGCCTGAGGTAGGACAGAGAATGAGTCCTAGATGAGGTGTCAACTAAGCTGGGCCTTGAAAGATGAGCAGGATTTTGTCAAGAGGAAAAACAGTGTCCTTCCAGCAATCCACTAAGCTCTAGCTGCACCGTTTGTGGGTTTTTTTTTACTTCCAAGTGAGTATATTTTTCATCATATCTTTTTTTTTTTTTTCCTACCTTGACTTTTCTACTGAAAGTGCACATGAGCCAGGTATGCATCTTGGGTTAAGCAGGAAGTGAAAAATCATGGAGATGAATTGCACTCTGGGATTTGTGAGTGGGTGCTGGCAGTCTACATTGGAGGCAACCATTCGAGCCAAGCACTTGCTGAAATTACTTTCTATCAGGCAGACAAGATGTAATCAAGTTAAAGGATACAGGCCTTGGGCAAAACAACAAAGAAAGAAACCAAGCGTGGAAATTATTTTCTAGGGGCCTCACAGCAAATCAGGAGAAATTCTAGGAAGAGCAGGATGATATAGTCGAAGGAGCAGGGCAAGGAGGACCAGAGAATATGAGTTTTGGCCTAGACTCAGGCGCTAATCAGAGGGTCTGTAACTTTGAACAGGCCACTTCCCCCCCGCTAATATCGAATGATTTATTTATTTACCCTTGGTAAAAGAATAGGGAGTTAATAGCAGTCAGCAGTCAGGTAGATTCCAGAAGCCTAAAAATTGCGCAACTATAGAGTCCCTGAAATACATTCATACCAATCCCAATTCTCATCATTTCCACCTTGTCTAAAAGAATGGCACAGGAATTCATTCTACAAAGCTTTTGCCCATTGACACCCTAGCCTGGAGAATTCAGTGTTTGGATTAACCCCAATTAGACCCTATTTGCTTATGAAAGCAAGTCAAGTTCTTTGGAATTTCATATCTTTAATTGTTAAATGGCAACAGAAACATAGCCGTGTTTGGAAAACGGCATCAATAGTGAGAAAAGAGATTTGGAGAGATCTAATGACACATAAATTCAAACAGCTAGTAAGCGTCAGAACTCAAGTTTATCTCACTCCAGAGCCCATGTTCTTATCACAATCCAAATAAAACTGAAATAGCTAAAACGCTACTGAAACTTTTCAACCACTTCTTGAGGTATGACTAGTTCAGTTCAGTTCAGTCGCTCAGTCGTGTCCGACTCTGCACCCCATGAATCGCAGCATGCCAGGCCTCCCCGTCCATCACCATCTCCCAGAGTTCACTCAGATTCATGTCCGTCGAGTCGGTCATGCCGTCCAGCCATCTCATCCTCTGTTGTCCCCTTCTCCTCCTGCCCCCAATCCCTCCCAGCATCAGAGTCTTTTCCAATCAGTCAACTCTTCCCATGAGGTGGCCAAAGTACTGGAGCTTCAGCTTTAGCATTATCCCTTCCAAAGAACAGCCAGGGGCTGATTTCCTTCAGAATGGACTGGTTGGATCTCCTTGCAGTCCAAGGGACTCTCAAGAGTCTTCTCCAACACCACACTTCAAAAGCATCAATTTTTCAGCGCTCAGCCTTCTTCACAGTCCAACTTTCATATCCATACATGACCACTGGAAAAACCATAGCCTTGACTAGATGGACCTTAGTCAGCAAAGTAATGTCTCTGCTTTTGAATATGCTATCTAGGTTGGTCATAACTTTTCTTCCAAGGAGTAAGCGTCTTTTGATTTCATGGCTGCAGTCACCATCTGCAGTGATTTTGGAGCCTCCGCAAAATAAAGTCTGACACTGTTTCCACTGTTTCCCCATCTACTTGCCATGAAGTGATGGGACCAGATGCCATGATCTTCATTTTCTGAATGTTGAGCTCTAAGCCAACTTTTTCACTCTCTTATTTCACTTTCATCAAGAGGCTTTTTAGTTCCTCTTCACTTTCTGCCATAAGGGTGGTGTCATCTGCATATCTGAGGTTATTGATATTTCTCCTGGCAATCTTGATTCCAGCTTGTGCTTCTTCCAGCCCAGCGTATCTCATGATGTACTCTGCATAGAAGTTAAATAAGCAGGGTGACAATATACAGCCTTGATGTACTCCTTTTCCTATTTGGAACCAGTCTGTTGTTCCATGTCCAGTGCAAACTGTTGCTTCGTGACCTGCATATAGGTTTCTCAAGAGGCAGGTCAGGTGGTCTGGAATTCCCATCTCTTTCAGAATTTTCCACAGTTTATTGTGATCTACACAGTCAAAGGCTTTGGCATAGTTAATAAAGCAGAAATAGATGTTTTTCTGGAACTCTCTTGCTTTTTCCATGATCCAGCAGATGTTGGCAATTTGATCTCTGGTTCCTCTGCCTTTTCTAAAACCAGCTTGAACATTTGGAAGTTCATGGTTCATGTATTGCTGAAGCCTGGCTTGGAGAATTTTGAGCATTACTTTACTAGCATGTGAGATGCGTTAGTGTTTCTGTTTTCTTAAAAGAGGAGATGAGTAAGGCTCATGAACTTTGTGTTCATTTTCTATTGCTGTGTAATAAATTATGACTAACATAGTGGCTTGCCACACATACAGGTGGCCCAGTGGTAAAGAATCCACCTACCAATGCAGGAGATGTGGGTTTGATCCCTGGGGTGGGAAGATCCCCTGGAGGAGGAAATGGCAACCTACCCCAGTATTCTTGCCTGGGAAATCCCATGGACAGAGAAGCCTGGTGGGCTACATACACTTCATGGGGTTACAGAGGCAGGCTTAGTGACTTATGACTTAGTGACTGAGCACCTACATACATACAATTTAGTGGATTAAAACAACACCCATGTATTATCTCACAGTTTCCATGGCTCAGTAATCTGGGAACAGCATGGCTGGGTCCTCTGCTCAGGTTTTTGTGAAGGCATGCATGCATGCTCAGTCGTGTCTGACTCTTTGCGACTCCGTGGACTGTAGCCCACCAGGCTCTTCGGTCCATGGGATTCTCTAGGCAAGAATACTGGAGTGGGTTGCCATTTCCTCCTCCAGGGAGCAAAACTGCATCTCTTGTGTCTCCTGCATTGGCAGGCAGATTCTTCACCACCATACCACCTGGGAAAGCTCAGGCTTTCACAAGGCTGCAATCAGAGTATTAGCTGGGACCAGATCCTCATCTGAAGTTCCAAGTTGTCTTCTACGCTCATGTGCTTGTTCACCAAATTCGTTTTCTTGTTTTAGTAGAACTCACGGAACTTTCTTCTTCAAGGCCAGCAGGAAAGAACCTGTCCTCTTCAAGTCTCGTTTTTCAGGGAAGGCCTGGAATCTCTTTTAAAAGGCTCACCAGATTAGGTCAAGCCCACCGAAGATAATCTCCTTTTAATTAACTCACGTGACTGACTAGAGGCCTTATTTACAGCTGCAAAATCCCACTACCCTTGTCTGTTCTATTCGTCAGAAGAAAGTGACAAGCTCCACCTACATTTAAGGGGACAGGCTTATATAAGAGTGTAAGTATCAGAGTATAGGAATTATTAGGGTCATCTTAGAATTTTGCCTGTCACATCATTTAAGCAAGTTTTCCGATTGATGTTTTCCATATTTCTATAAGGGATACCTGAATTATTTAATACCTCTGGAGCTACAATTACAATAAATGTTTTTTCATACTTTCTTCCCTATAGCTGTGTTCTTATTGCCATTTAACAATTTAAGACATAAAGTTCGAAAAGCAAGTGTTAACTGAAATACTGGGTTTCTCAGGTGGCTCAGTGGTAAAGAACCCACCTGCCAATGCAGGAGACATAAGAGACCCAGGTTCAATCCCTGGGTCAGGAAGTTCCCCTGGAATAGGGAATGGCAACCCAACAGGAATACTACCTATCTTTCAGGGCTGCTGTCAGGATTAAATTCAATAATATATGTTAAATACCTCACATATAGTAGTATCCACAAAATAGGTGCTCAATGAGTAGTGGCCATGGTGAGGAAGATTGAGAGGCCCATCCCGCTACTGAAGACTTTCCAGATGTCTGGGATGATCCATCATGGAGGCCCACGTCCACTATTTCCTTTGTTCTGGAAACCCAAAGTGAGGTATTAGGCTGAGTCCAGGGGGCTGCTGGGAAAAGAGTAGTAAGAAAAGATCTAAAAGTCTTGGGAAAATGTGTGCTAAATGGTAAATATAAAAATAATACGTCATCCCTTTGAAGACAAGGTGTGAGATATACAATATTTGCTTCTGTTAGGCAATTTGAATATTAAAAACATGTTTTGTTCCAGAGTTTACCTTCTTTAAAGTGAATAAGGTAGATAACAAGATTCCTTTTGTTTGCATAATAAAAGCATTTAAAAAAAAATCTTGTGTATGTGTGTTTGGTGGGGAGTAATGGAATGACCCTCAGGTCTTTAATTATCCCTCTCTATTCTCCCCTTTTTTCTCTTCTTCTTCTTCTCTTGGGTGCACAACCATTTCCCAGCTCTATATTATTTGGTTTTTCCAAAGGGTATACAAAGGGAGTAGTGTGGATGACTATCTCAAATGACAAAGAGAACTTTTGAAGAAGCATGTTATAATCTTTTCTGCTATTATAGGCTCAGTTACTATAACAACCAAGGAGAGAAAAAGAAACTCTAGTAGAGCAGAGCTCCCGGCTCCTGGGCCATGGACTGGTTCTGGTCCAAGGCCTGTTAGGAACTGGGCCACACAGCAGCAGGTGAGCAGCAGGTGAAGCCAAAACCACCCCTCTCCTCCTGCAGTCCATGGAAAAACTGTCTTCCACAAAAGTGGTCCCTGGTGCCAAAAAGGTTGGGGACTGCTGTAGTAGAGAACAGTCCATGGGCCAAACCTGGTGGGGAAATTTTCATTACATGAGTAAATGTTAGTGAAACAAAACTTAGACAGATGAATTTTAGGTGGTTTTTTGGGGGGGCTGAAGCCAAAACAAAATTATATTACCATTATTATTTCCTGGATGCTTGAGCTGGTGCACTGGGATGACCTAGAGGGATGGTACGGGGAGGGAGGAGGGAGGGGGGTTCAGGATGGGGAACACGTGTATACCTGTGATGGATACATGGTGATGTATGGGGAAACCAATACAATATTGTAAAGTAATTAACCTCCAATTAAAATAAATAAATTTATTTAAAAAAAAAGAAAAAACAAAGTCTTTCTGGATAGAACAATGCATGGTTGGATGTTATCACAGCAGATAAAGCAATGACACTTTCCATTAATTCTGCATCCTGGCTCATAGCCAATCCTATAACCTAAACGCTCATGGTTCTTGTAACTGGTAAACTCAATCACGTGGAGCTGCTGTATGGTCTCTTAGCTTAACCTACAATGTTTGATGAATAGGTCAACCTTCAGGAGAGTTTAGCCTCTATAGTGTACTCCATGGTACAAAGCTATATGGGGGTGGCTAATTTCATCAATGCCAAGAGACACTCTCAATAATCCAGATATTAAAGAATTCAAGGAATCAATTAGTCATCCCAAAATGTACCTCAGTAAGCACAATTATCCATATTTATATGTCTATATTGATGTAATAGCACATAAGACTTGCCCATTTCTACTCTCCTTGCAAACAGCAGACAGAATACTCACAGTCACGTACAGCTTGGGATTCCCTCTTTTGAACCAGAGTAGAAAGATAGTTAAGAATTTGACGTGAAAAGAATTTATTTTTCTTCTCAAATGGTCATTTAGCAAAGTGTCCTTCAATATTCCATATGATCTCATCACCTCCCCTTTGGTCACTGTTAAAGTCTTAAGAAACAAGTTTGTAAAATGAAATGCTTTTCTTCCTCTTCATATCACATCACTAGAGCACCAAGATGGGGGTTTTTAGTGATGCCATATACCCAACTCCCTCTCAAGGGGAAAAATCAGAAAAGGAGGTTCTATTCAGCATAGTCACCCACATATTTCTAATAGCAGCCCTTATTTCAGAGGATGCATGTGTACTCAAAGAATGGAGTGACCTGTGTGATGACGATTCCTGGGGCAAAGTTTATATACGATGTAATACACCAGAAGGAAGTCCCACTTGAAGAAGAAATGAAAAGCCTAGAAAGGTTACTATTCTTAACCTTATTTAACGATAACTAATTCTAATATTAATAAGGAATGAACCCAATGACCACAAATAATACAAAGGTGAGACTAACCATTAAGAATATTTCTCCTCTCTCTATAACTCATTAGCACTTAATTCTATTATTCACTAATATCCCAGAGGGAGGAGACTTTCAGAACTGAGCTACTATAGACTGAGAAATGAAAGAGACTTTTTTCTATTTTAAAGTAATTTGCCATCTTGGGGTAGATAAAACAGTGACTTTCTTCTGAGCTGTTTTGGAGACAGACCTTCCCAAGAGAAGAGTGCTAAAGGGGAGATTCATCTATAAGCCTCCCTGCACACATATCTGGGCTTCTATAGTAGCTCAGTGGTAAAGAATCAGCCTGCAATGCAGGAGACCTGGGTTTGATCCCTAGATCAGGAAGATCCCCTGGAGCACGACAACCCACTCCAGTATTCTTGTCTGGAGAATCCCAAGGACAGAGGACCCTGGCAGGCTACAGTCCATATGGTTGCAGAGAGTCGGACACGACTGAAGTGACTTAGCACACACACGTACATATCTATGGACTCTTTCCTCAGAATCTGCTGTTTCCTCCTGAAGTCTAAGGATGCAGGATGAAAAGGAATGGACACGAGAGAATCTAAGGAGTTGTGAGGCAAACCTAGAGGACAGAAGAGAGTAGGAGTTGAGCACAGGTGTTTTCCTAACTTACGCTGACTGAACATGTGGTTGTCCAAGTGATTTTTTTTTTTTCCTGCCATTAAGTAGGCCAGGGAAGTTCCACGATGCAAGGTAAAGAGGCAGAATTCCATGGCATCCTTGTCTCTTACAGTGAGAGAACTGCAAAGGACTTGAGAGGTCACGTGTCTGAGTCCCCACATTTGATAGATGAGGAAATTGATGTGCAAGCACAGTAAAGGACTTGCTTGGGGTCACAGAGCAAGTGAGGGGCCGAGTTGGGACTTGAACTGAATTGAGAGCTCATGTTCTTCTCCGTGGTCTCCACTGGGCCAGGTGTGGTGCTTTGCCCATGGAAGGCCAGTAAGTAAACTGCTGTTGAGTTGTGCTGACTTCAGATGTCTTGGCTCTCAATGACTCTCATGATTCCCCAGGTCATTGCCCTTCAAAGCTGAGTCTCTGAACCACACATCAAAGTGATGACCAGTAAGTAACATAGACTGGAAATTGACTGGGAATAGGGGCGAAGGAAACAGACGGTCTCAGACACATTAACCACAGTTTTTCAGGAAGATATTTGAAAGGAAAAATAGAGGGAAAATGTATAGGATTAAAGTAGGAATCAATAGGAAGGGGTGCAGGTAGGAAGGGGTATGTGTTTTTCATGTCAAATGCCCCCAGTGCGTCTTGTCTTTATCAAATGTCCAAAAGTCATCTTTAAAATTCTTCTGGCTGATATGTGAAGAATGGACTCTAGGAAGGCAAGACTGGATATGAAGAGAACAACAGAAAGAAATCATGAAACAAAAGGGAGTTGCTCACTGGCTTAAGGAAAACAGCTGAAAAAATACAGCTCCTTTCATGATATATGAAATACCTGCAAGGTATTTTTCTCAATTGATTTGAGGGCATGAAATGTCAATGGTTTAATAGATGTGTTTTGTTATACCAGCAATTGACGGACCTTAAAAAGTGATGCTTAAGGATGCTGCTACCAATTTGTATCATTTGGAGAAAGAAATTCCAGAATGCCATTCTAGTATATTCCTTTACGAATATAATCTTGATCATTTTGTACATCATGAGAAATGCTGGACTGGAAGAAACACAAGCTGGAATCAAGATTGCTGGGAGAAATATCAGTAACCTCAGATATGCAGATGACACCACCCTTATGGCAGAAAGTGAAGAGGAACTCAAAAGCCTCTTGATGAAAGTGAAAGAGGAGAGCAAAAAAGTTGGCTTAAAGCTCAACATTCAGAAAACGAAGATCATGGCATCCGGTCCCATCACTTCATGGGAAATAGATGGGGAAACAGTGGAAACAGTGTCAGACTTTCTTTTTGGGGGCTCCCAAATCACTGCAGATGGTGACTGCAGCCATGAAATCAAAAGACGCTTACTCCTTGGAAGAAAAGTTATGACCAACCTAGATGGTATATTCAAAAGCAGAGACATTACTTTGCCGACTAAGGTCTGTCTAGTTAAGGCTATGGTTTTTCCTGTGGTCATGTATGGATGTGAGAGTTGGACTGTGAAGAAGGCTGACCGCCGGGAAGAATTGATGCTTTTGAACTGTGGTGTTGGAGAAGACTCTTGAGGGTCCCTTGGACTGCAAGGAGATCCAACCAGTCCATTCTGAAGGAGATCAGCCCTGGGATTTCTTTGGAAGGAATGATGCTAAAGCTGAAGCTCCAGTACTTTGGCCACCTCATGCAAAGAGTTGACTCATTGGAAAAGACTCTGATGCTGGGAGGGATTGGGGGCAGGAGGAGAAGGGGACGACCGAGGATGAGATGGCTGGATGGCATCACAGACTCGATGGACCTGAGTCTGAGTGAACTCCGGGAGTTGGTGATGGACAGGGAGGCCTGGCATGCTGCGATTCATGGGGTCGCAGAGAGTCGGATACGACTGAGCGACTGAACTGAACTGATTTTCTATTCACTTGCCCAAAACCCTTCCAAAAGATGCAATTCAATTCATCCTCAGAAAACTTCTTGTTTGAATTTATTGAGAAAATACCCACATATGAATTAGAGAAGCCTGCATTTCCTTCCCCTGTGATCTACTGGAGCCAGTCTTTCTAGATATTTTAAGCATTTGGGCTTCCATTCACCTGTTATTTTCTAGAACAACAGTTTGCAAATGGTGGCTGTGAACCTAAGGTTCAAAGCCATTGCTTCAAGAGTTCTGTAAATATTTGACTCAGGCTTTCTGTGTGTGAAGGCACATACATATATATGAAAATAAATATAAAATTATCTTAACATTTATAGTAAATTTAGCCTAAACACTCAGATATTGTATACACCAATTTTTAACATTTTGACTATTATCAATGCTCTATCTTAAGTTACCAGGTTGACTGTTTCTGTGCATTCCTTTGAATAAAGCTTGTTTTACCATCTTTGTTTTTTTTTTTTTTAAATAGAAACATATTTGGCATGTAATATTGTGTGCATTTAAGGTATACAGCATGTTAATTTGATAAATTTTATATTGTAATATGATTGTCATGTAACAATAATTAGCACCTCTATCATGTTACATGTCCTTTCTTTTCAATAGTTGGAATAATTGACTTCTAGTCTCTCAGCAAGTTTGATGATTACAAACAATATTGTTGTCTATTTCACTGTACTGTACATTAGATCTCTAGGGCTTATTCACTACTTGTTGCAAAATTGTACCCTTAAACAACATCTGTCCCATTCCTCCTACCCCCATTCCCAAGTAACCACCATTTTACTCTATATTTCAATGAGTTTGGTTTTTTAGATTCCATCTTCCATTTCTGTGATTGAAGCATATCTCCATATTGCAAGGCAAGCTGCTATATAAATCAGCTCAGGCTGCCATAACAAAATACCATAGATTGGTGGCTTAAACAACAGAAATTATTTCTTATAATTCCAGAGGCTGTAAAGTACAAGATCAAGGCGTTGACTGATTCAGTTTCTGGTGAGAACTCTCCTCTTGGCTTGCAGATGGCTGACTTCTTGCTGTGTCCTCACAAGGTGGAGAGAGAGAAAAAAAAAAAAGAGAAAGAGGATATCTTCCTTTTTTAATAAGGCCACAATCCTATCAGGTTAGGGCCTTACCCTTATGACCTCATTTACTCTTAATTACCACCTAAAGACCCTGTCCTCAAATACAATCACATTGGAGTTAGTGCTTCAACATAAGAACTGTGGCAGAGAGGGGCACATACAATTCAGCCAACAGTAGCTATGAAAAGATCTCCGCATTTTTAGCTAGCTTACTATGAGTCACCTCTTTTCTGACACTGAAGAATTTAAACATAATTGGGAAATCAAATGAGCATTACTATTATCCCCATTTTACAGACAAGGAAACTAAGGCTCTGAGATGTGAAGCAACTGTTCAAAGTAGCATAGTGAGTAATTCAGAATTTGCAGTTGATTTTATCTGACTTCAAAACGACCTCTTGTTGCCTTCCTTTTCACTCTTCTCCCTCCTGGACAGGGGCCTACCTCATGATCCCAGGAGTTGCCTAAGGGTAGCAGCCAGATCTCATCTCTGAAGCCCTTCCAGCACCTAGTGCTGGGATGAAGGAGGAAGTTTGTTTAGTTATTTACCTAATCTTCCTGGTGGCTCAGACGGTAAAGTGTCTGCCTGCAATGTGGGAGACCCAGGTTCTATTCCTGAGTCGGGAAGATCCCCTGGAGAAGGAAATGGCAATCCACTCCAGCACTCTTGCCTGGAAAATCCCATGGATGGAAGAGCCTGATAGGCTACAGTCCATGGGGTCGCAAAGAGTCGGACACGACTGAGCGACTTCACTCACTTTATGGTCAAATAACAAGTAAATGTGTACCATGTTACATGGTGATAAATGCTATGCATGTATGAGAGGGGGCTAGAACGTTGTTAGGTGGTGGCGGGGGGTGGATTACAATTTTAAATAGGGTAGTTGGGGGAGGCCTTATTTTTTCCCTTAATTTATTTTTAATTGAAGCATAATTACAATACTGTGTTGGTTTCTGCCATATATCAACATGGATCAGTCATAGGTATGGGGAAGGCCTTATTGCAAAAACGATCTGAAGCAGGTGAGGGAGCAAACCAGGTAGATACCCAGGGAAAGACTGTCCCAGGCAAAGGGCACCACAAGGGCAAAGGCTTGAGGGTGGGAACATGCTGCAGGTGTGGGAATGGCAAGGAAGCCAGTATGAGGAGGGGATCCTTGTGAGGATTAAATGAGGTAACGTGTATGAAGCATGCAGCATGGGACCCAGCACTAAGGGGTCCCTCTGCAAGCTGGGGATGCGGCAGGGAAGAGAAGCACCCACAGGGCCTCTGGCATGCTGTCCAGTTTGACTGCACAGAATAGATCAAAGTCCTCTGGTGGAGGGGGTGGACTCACCCTCCTGCTGTCCGAGAAGGACACAGTTTGGGCTTGGGCCCAGTGAGGACTTAAGGGAGGCCTCTGCCATTTTCACCCATGAGCTGGCACCTGGGCTGACCCGTGCACGAGCCTTGCTGAGGATGCTGATGGGGAGAAAAGGGAGTGGCCTTGGAGTGACTTTCCAAGCCATGGGGGGTGGCAGAGTGATGTGGGGTCTCATTTCCACCCTTCCGGTTGGGAGCCTCCAGGCCTTTCAGGTGCACAGATAACCACAACCAACCTTGACTCAAACACAGACAAACTGGGGTCCACATTGTCCTGTGAGGTTGAGGTGGCCATCCTTCCTAGTTTACAGTAGAGAAATCAGGCACAGTGAGGTCAAGTTCCCTGCCCGAGATCTGCTAGGCGATGAGAGGTGGCGCCAGGGGAGGAGCCCCCACTCTTAAATTCAGTGCTGTCGCACGCCATGAGTGACTCCTAGAATGAGAAACACCTAAGAGTTTTAGGGCAACTGAGTGACTGGGAGATGGTGGGAAGGTCACCTTGCTTCTGTTCTCTGGGCTTTTCCCCATCTGCTAGATGTGGGAAGCTAGAAGACGACCACAGGGGACTCCTCATGGCTTGCTATAGATGGATACACAGCTTCACACCACGAAGATGAGCCTGGGGCTACCCAGACAGGTCCAGCAATGATGGTATGAAAATCCAGAAGGCCTGGCCAGCCCCTTATACTGGAGATCCATTTGGCAACTCCTGGGCTACCAGGCTGACCCTGCTAAGGAGAAAAAATATGTTCTCTCCTCTTGTCCAAAAAAATACAAAATAAAAAACTCATAAACCCTGCTTTTGGCCCCTTCACATAAATATGAGGAAGATGAATGGAAAATGAAGGAGTGAAAAACTTGACTAAATGGTTGGTCAGTTGATAACTGATCCTTACAGTTCTGGGCCAGTGTTACTGTTGCAGGAAGTGGGAAGGGATTGGATGGAGGGTAGCATTGCTGGCAGGATGGAGGAAGAGGGTCCCAAAGATGGAGGGGGCTTTGCAGCAAGAGTATCTGTTGTGGGTGCCTCCATGCAGAGCTAGAGCTTTGTTGCATACACCTTCAGGATCCACTGCTGGAGTGCTGAGGTGGGGCCGAGATGAAATTGTCATCCACAAGTACTGTTTGAAGCACTCTCCAAACAGTGCCTCATTTAATCCTCCCAACAGCCCCAAAAGGCAGGTTCTATCTTTTGCCATTTTACAGACAAGGAAATACAAGCATAAAAATGCTAAAAGACTTACATAAGATCCTGCTCCTAGTAAGTGGCAGAACTGGAATTCACACCCAGGGCTGACTGATGCTAGCACCTGGACATTTCACCAAAGCTTCCTTCCTGTCTGTCAGGGCTGGGTGGGACTGCATGATTGCTAAAGACCCTATTTGCACCCCATCATCCATTCCCTTTGGTTTCTGGGGACACAGAGGCTGGCCTGGCAAGGAGATGGGGTTCTGGGAGGCCAAGGCTACAGCAAGGAGTCCTGACTTGAGACCCTGGGGGAATGGGGCCCTGAGGCCAAAACAACTGCAGAAATTGGAAAGCATGCAAGACGGCTGAGAGCCAAAGTGCCAGCAAAGCGTTCAGAGGGCTGGTGCCCACAAGGGAGCCAGAGGTGGCTATGGAGGTTGGGACATATACTAGGAGATGGGATGTAACACAAGCTGGCTGGGAACCAGAAGGGGTGGGGGAAGAGAGAGGCTGCCACAGAGGGGGCAGCATCTTTCAAGGCGCAGTGACCATGCCCCTAGGCGACACACACAGGTCTCAACGGCATGACGTCATTTCATCCTCACAGCAATTCAGAAACACGGCACATCCACCTCCACTTTATCAGAGGAGAAACTGAGCAAGGGAGGATCAAAGCTGGGAACCAACTCGGATCTGGTTGACTGCAGATCCCAGGTATCCGGTGGTGAATCCTTCTGATCTGTGTGTGGTAAGTACAGTTAACCTTCGAACAATCCAGCTTTGAATAGCGCGGGTCCACTTACTTATGGGTTTTTTTCAATAGTAAATACTCCACCACTACACGATCCACAGTTGGTTGAATCCTCAGACACAGAGGGACTGCATATATGTGGAGGGCTGACTATGAGTTACACACAGATTTTTTGCTGTGTGGAGGGGCAGTGCCTCAACCTCTGCCTTGTTCAAGGCTCAACTGTATATATTGATGACCTTGAAGGCCCAGAGGCAGAGGGCCATACCTCGCCAGCCCTGCACATAAAGGATCTGAGGCCTGTACTACTTGCAGTAGACAAGTCAGAAATTTTTGTCCTTTGCCAACATATCTGCAGGCAATTAAGTTCAATCTCTCGCGGGGAGGGAGAAAAACCTTCCCATTTCTAATTTAGCATCAACCAAAACTTCCAGAAAAAGTTTAGTTCTAATTTTGCATAAGTGTCTAAGTATAGCCTGTAGGAATATTACAAAAAATTGATTAATTTGTTCCCTATATTAATTCATTTATGGCTTAAGGAAATTATAATTAAAAATGAGAAGGTCACAAACATCAATTAAAAGAACTGAGCAATGCTAGAGAGATTTTACTTTTCAAATCCATTGACAATGGGGAAAAAAAGCTATGTTAGAAATTCTAACAAATGAAACTAACAAGCACCAGGCACATCAGTAAATACATCACGAGGCTGGGTTGTTAACAAGCATGAAAATCTCACGGAATGAGCACAGAATCACTAAAAGTCTTATTTGCAACCTAGCACTGGTCTTGCTAGATGACCCTGGGACAATAGCCCAGATCCACTCTCCATTCTTCCCCATCTTGTTCCTGTGCTCTCAGAGGCAGACCCAAGTGGGATGCACCTGGGCTCTCTAGCCCTCTGACTTCAGGTTGGGTTTGGTCAATGAAAAGCCCTGGCAGAAGAATGAATGGTGGAAGGAGAGAGAAAACAGGGTCTTTATTCTCCTGGTTCCCTTACTATTTGGGTGCTATAGACTGAATGTTTGTCCTCCTTCCCCTGAATTCCTAAAGTGAAACCTAATCCCCAATGTGATGGTATCTGGAGGTGGGACCCTTGGGTGGTGAGTAGGTCATGAGAGCAGAGCCCTCATGAATGGGATTAATGCTGTTATGAAAGAGACTGCAGAGAGCTTCTCCCCTCCCTCATGTAAAGACACAGCAAAGAGACCACAGTCTGTCAACGAGGAAGCAGGTCCTCATCAGACACTGAATCCACCAGCACCTTAATGGTGGGCTTCCCAGCCTCCAGAACTGAGAAATAAGTTTGTCTATAAGCCAGCCAGTTCATGATATTTTTTTTAACAGCAGCCTGAATAAACTCAGACACTGAGCTATAGGTTGGCAGAGCCTGCAATCCTTCACCAAAAGCCACATGTCCTGTTGTGCATTCCTCTCCCACAGCTACAGTTTACACTGGGTTCCATGTCTACTCCCTCCCCTTGCTCCTTCTGGCTAGGGGTGGTAACAGCTCCCTGCTGTGGCTAGATAGACCCAGAATTTTTCACCATCCCTTGTGGGTTCCCTTTACCCAGCCAACAAACACTTTGTCTAAGTAGCCCTTCCTTAGACTCTCCTCAAGTTACCCCTTTAGGTACAACATCTCATTTCTCCTAGTGCCATGATCAGTGCACTCGTGGAACATCTGTGGGCCTCCAAACCTCTGTTTGGGTAATAGAATTTTGTTTTCCAGCCGTCCCAGTGAGATTCAATAATTCACCAAATATTTATGGAATGCTAACATCTGCCAGATGCTCAGAGTAGAAATGAGAAAAACAGTGATACCTTTGGTTCTGTGAATAGGAGATGCTATTTCTGTCTCAGGAAGGAATGGTACTTCATTCTATCTCATTCCTCTCCAGGATTTCCATCAGGGAGCTCGAAACTGGGGCTAGGCTACACTCGTTCTCCAAGGAGCACCTGCCCTCCTAAGGTAGAGTTCCTGCCCAAGAAGCCCTGAATTCTGGAATAATAGGTTGAGGGCCAGGTGTAGAATAGAGTTGCTGCAAAGGCTGGAGATAAACTTCTTTCATAGGACCTTTATGTGGTAATGTTAACTATAATTAAACGTGAAAAATAAATGCACAGTTTGGGAATCCAGGAAACTTGAGTTACAACTCCAGCACTTTCACTTGCATGAAGAATGTATCTAAAGACCTAAGTATGGGACCTGGCTTATAGTAAATACGCAATTGTTGATGATAACAACAATGGCAACAACCATAATAGAAGAGACAATAGCTAATAGTTATATGGTGATTTCAATAAGACATGCACTGTTTGAAAGTCATGTGCATGTAACCCAATTAACCTTATGAAATGGATTTTATCATTAACCCTATTTTTCAGGTGAGGAAACAGGCATGGAGAGTATATTAGCCATTTCCTATGGCTCTGTAACAAAGTACCTCAAACATGTTGCCTTAAAACAAAAGGAATTGATCTCTCACAGAATAATGTTGGAAGCCGGAGGTCCAAAATCAGTAGTATAGGGTGGAAATCAAGATGTCAGCTGATCCAGTCCTCAAAAGGTCCTTGCCACTTAGGGCTTTGGTGGCTGCTAGAATTCCTGGGCTTTTGGCCTCATCATCCTAAGCTGCCATCGCTCCATGATCGCATTGTCTTCTCCCCTTTTGTCTGTGTCCAATCTCCCTCTGCCCATCTCTTACAAGGATACATTTGATCACATTTAGGGCCCACCTAGATCATTCAGAGTCATCTTCTAATCTCAAGATCCTTAATTACAAGAAGGGCAAAGTTCCTTTTTCCAGATAAGGTAATATATACAGGCCCAGGGATAAGGACTGAAATATTCTGGGGGCCATTATTCAACTTATCATGGAGGGGTTAAGTAACTTGCTCAAGATCACACAAATGCCTATTGCTACTAAATCTATATTATTATACAATTGGGGGCATAGTACCTAACCTCATCTGTGAAAAGGCAGTGGAAAGCTCTGCCCTATGGTACACAAAGTCATAATTATTAAGATATTTAGGGAGAATGCAAAGGTACAAAGGCAGAGCCTCTATTTCAGCTTAGTGTCTACCCCAGCCCTTAGTGATCATTTAGGACAAGTTTGTTGAAGGAACAAATGAATCCATTAATGAGAGCATAATGCATTCACACTGACCTTCTCAGTTTACAAAGTCCTTTTTATTCATTATCTCACTTGACCCCACCATAAGCCTGTGAGGAAGATAGTGTGGGCCCTATTATCCCATTTTTAGCCCATGTGAAACAGGCTCAAGGAGGCTAATAGCAATAATAATACAAGTAGCATTCTGAAGTGCTTGCTGTGTGTCAGGTTCTGTGCTAAGCCCTTGCCCAAGGTTGCAGGGCTAGTAAGTTACATGATGGTAAATGATAGATCTGAACAAGTTTGTTTTTGTTTTTGTTTTTTTAATGGGTCTCTCAGAGCTCAGAGTCCAGGCTGTGCAGGGAGGTGGTGATGAAAGGCCCTGAATTCTCCTCCTGGAGATGTCTGATGAACCCCATGTTTGTGGAATGTTAGGCCATATGTTCTGATGTGGGGTTAGGAACTTTAGTGTCAGAGAGACCCTGGTTCAAATGCAGGTTCTGTTGCCTGACCTGGGCTATGCTGCTTTGCCTCTAAACCTCAGCTTCCTCACCTGTAAAATAAGGATGGCAGTGGTTCCTATTTCACTGGGTTGATTGGAGGACAAAACAAAGTAGTCTGTGTAGGCATATAGTGCAGGGCCAGACTATGATATTCATAAGCGGCTATCATTGTTGTTGTGATTGTTATTACTGTTGTCACTATCCATTGTATTATTAAGCCAACTTGGCTTTGGGGATTTCCACTGCCTGAGTGATCTTGGGTAAAGGATGTGGCATCTCTTTCAAAACTCAAATACCCTGGTGCCTGGTACCACAAGCTATTCTCCCATCCTTTCTTTCCCTTTCAGCCATTAAAGACTGTTCACTTGAGTCATTTTCCCTGGGTTTAGAGGTCTTCCTTGGTGGGAGACAAAGTTGGTGGCACAGAGAGGTGCTCCAACACTGGGCTGACTCTGTCCTCTCTGTGTCCTTGGCCTCCTCTAGGCCCAGCAACTTCCTGCTGCCCACCCAGTCTGCCTCCTAAACACCACCCAGGGTACCAGAGTTCTGGATTGTGCTTTCCCCTGGCAAAGAGCTGCCTTGGAAGCCTGGACCACTCAAAGAGAGCTACGTCATCCCTGGTGCCTATGTGCTTTCTTCCTGAGGACAGGCCTGTACCCGGCCACCTGTACAATACTCAGATATTTGGCATGGCATGGCTCTGGGAGGGCCTTATTTACATCTTGTTCAGCATCCCCACCCCCATCCCTGCTGTTTCACAGGAGATGAGGCCTCTACTGGGACAACTGAGTCACCTTCCTTGTCACCCTGCAACATCACCAGCCTGGCTAGGGAGCAGGCCAGCTGTACAATCTGGGAAGCTTTCCAATTCTATCTTTTAATAAAAACCCAACTTGCAAACTCAAAGCTAGCTGCCAGGAGAAGGGACCGCCTGTTCAAAGCTACCTTTGAAGCTCATTCTGACTTTTTCTTAGAAATCTAGTATTTTGTATATCTTATATAAATGTTATATATCAGTATCAATAATGACTATTTAAGACTTGCTGTGTATAAGATGGGCTTCCCTTGTAGCTCAGTTGGTAAAGAACTTGCCTGCAAGGCAGGAGACCCAGGTTCATTTCCTGGGTTGGGAAGATCCCCTGGAGAAGGAAATGGCAACCCACTACAGTATTCTTGCCTGGAGAATGCCATGGACAGAGGAGCATGGTGGGCTACAGTCCGTGGGGCTGCAAGAGTTGGACACGACTTAGCGTCTAAACCACAACCATGTATAAGACACTACAAAAAGCATATATTATACACATGATCTTGTTTAAGGTTCATAATGACCTTATGAGCCATTTTACAGATGAGAAGATGAAGGCACTTCTCCAAGGTCACACAGCTAGTGAAAAGGAGAGCTAGAATGAAAACCCAGGTTTGTGGGATTCTGGAATATGTGCTCTTGATGTTTAACCACTGACATGAATTGAGATGACTGAGCTGATTTCTCTCTATTCCTTCTCCTTAAATGGATTTTTAAAAGCCAATTTGCACAAGAAGCCAAGTGTCCACCAGAGGCAGGCACTGTATCTTCTGGGGCTCTGCTGTTCTTCCTTATCACTCTTCCCCTCACTGTGCTAACAAATTTTCCCTCACTTTGCTAACAAATTTTCCCTCAGAATCAGGGCTGTGGCTTACAATTGTGTAGTCTGTGAGTATACAAGGCCATGTGGCTGCAGAGTAAGACATGAGTGGAAATGACTGAGCCAGTCTTTCTTTATTCCTTCCCTTTAAATGGCTTCCTAAAAGCCAACTTGCAAAAGTTGAAGGGACACTTTTCTCTACTTCACATGAAGGCACTGTATGGGCTAGCCCTGTTCCTGCTCAGATCAGGGTTGTGCCACAGTTTCCACTGGACTGGCTTCCCTCTTTGCATTTTTAGGATTGTTTAAATTATGAAGGAGTCACAGAACCTCACTATCTAAGAAGGGTGCATTAACCTCATCTGGGGAATACAGATAAGCCACAGAGGGAAAACCTCCACTGAATACAAATGCTTTAGCATTAGATAGAAAGTGGCAGATCAATCTATTGTGGTAGAGCATCTATTCATTCATTCATTCATTCTTCTAACTAGTTTTTACTGAGCTCCTACTATGTGTTGTGCTGGATGCCAGGAATACATGGGTGAATAAGACAAAAACAACTACTACCCTCATAGAGTACAGTCTAGTGGAAGAGACATGCAGTAAAAGTAAACAAACAAATGAATACGTAATTACAAATCATGGTAAGTTGTGCCAAGGAGAATAGCAAAAAATAATGGGAGGCAAAAACAGGGAGGCCCTACTTCAATTGAGTATTCAAAGAAGGCCTCACTAAAGGAAGAATATTTAAACTGAGATTAAAGGGCAAACAGGATACATCTACATGATGAATTGGGAGAACAGTAGTCTAATTAGAGGTGTGTATGAAAAAAAAAAAAAAAGAGGAAGAGCTGCTGCTTGCAATGAGTTTTTCCCACAAAGCTACGACACTGGGTTGCTGCCCTTCTTGGGAAAACCAGAGCTGGTTCTGAAGAATGTCCTGTTGATACAAGCCAACCCTTGGCCCCTTGAAAGGGGCTGGAGAGATAAGTTTGGTTAATTAGTAATCAGATAGGATTTTTCTGATAGCTCAGTTGGTAAAGAATCTGCCTGCAATGCAGGAGACCCCGGTTCGATTCCTGGGTTGGGAAGATCCCCTGGAGAAGGGAAAGGCTACCCACTCCAGTATTCTGGCCTGGAGAATTCCATGGACTGTATAGTCCCTGGGGTCACAAAGAGTCGGACATGAATGAGTGACTTTCACTTCATAAAGTAGGGTGACCAACTGTCTTGGTGTGCTCAGGATTGAGAGATTCCTGAAATATGGAACTTCTAGTGCTAAAATCAAAAAGTCCTGAGAAACTGAGATGTTAGAACCTGTAGTGTGAAGCTCTATAGTGGGAGAGAGTGTGATGTAGTTAAGAAATTGAAACAAGGTTATTAGTTTAGGGGGAAAACTAGTTGAGGCAAGGAGGCAGGCAAAGACAAGATTACGCAGGGCCTGGACTTTCTCCAAAGGACAATGGGAAAGCCACTAAAAGTTTTTAAACAGTTGGAACACTTCATTTGAAGAGGATTTCTAAAAGATCCACGGTGTGGAGAATGGATTATAGAACAGCAAGAATGGAGTCAGGAGTAACAGGAGATTATAACAATAACTCAGGTGAGAGATGGTGGTGGCAGGAAAGAGGGCTGGGATTCAGGATATAGACTAAAGAGAGTATCACCTGGACTCAAGTCTGCCTAGTGCAAAAGCTTTTCCCCCACGGGTATTTGTCAAAAACAGTCAGCAGCAATTGTTTAACAAAACAGCTTCCTGAGAGAGTACATAAAACCTGAGGGCAAACAACAGACTAAAAGCTTAAAAGGAAACTCTGGGAAATGAGATGTCCATTAGAGCCTTTGAAGAAACCTAACATATTCCTGGGAATCTAGAAGGCCATGTGCACATGAACACAAGCTTATGCATATGCTCACACCTGAGAAGGCCCTAAGATCTCACCTGAGAAAACCCTAATCTCTCACCTATGGACAACTTTGAAGCTATATGCAAGAGGAAGTGAAGGCTAAGGCAGAGTTGACAACTGCCTGCCAGTATGTTGATGATGTTCCCCAATATGTACATATAGCCCCTCAACAAAGATTAGGGTTCTTAGCATCTCCAGACATTTAACAACATCTCTATCCAACCATTAGCTGACCACTAACCTAACCAAAAAGAGACTTAAGTGGTCACACATGACTGTAGACTTTACAGATTTTATTCAGAAAAGTTACTGAACAAACAATAACAATGACAATAAAAAGCAACAATGAACCTTGGCAAGGGTTGCTAGAGGGAAACCAGAAGATTCCACAGTATATGAAACCAGGAAAAGAGAATAATTCAAGAAAAAGGAAATGGTCAGATGTGTTGCATGCTGTCAGGAAGTCATGTAAGATGAGGATAGAGAAATGACCACTGAATTTGTTAACGTGAAGTTCATTGATGACTTCCGTAGGACAGTTTTAGTTAAATGGTGGGATTTGAAGCCTGATAGGAGGAGCTAAATAAGGGTAGACAGGGAATGTAGACATAACTCTTTTTGGAAAAGACTTTCAGGTATCAAACTGAAGTAGGTGAATAGTGTGAAAATATGGTGGGTGTAGTTAGATCTTTTCTGAGACACTCTTCACAATCTCCATTCCACTTGCTGTCTCACAATCAGAAACTGCTAGCTAGCTGGGTGGCCTTGGTTCAGGTCCTTCTTGTATCTCACTTTAATCATTTGTAAAATGATAGGCTGAAGCCAGGTTAACATACCCCAAAATAAATTTAATGACATATTAATTGCAGCATTTGTTTGTTAAACACAAAAAATTTGGTAGTCATGTATAGCTGGAGAAAACAAAGCTAAACAAAGTTAACTAGATTATCTTTATTTCAGGACTTCTTGGAGCCTTAAATGGGCTAATGTGAATTTCAGATTTCCAAGAATAGGATATTGTATGCAGCATGACTCTAATATAATTAAGGAAGGAAACCTTATTTCTTGGATGAGCTAAAACAGCCTGTGTAAATACTGTTCCAAGAAACACATTTTGAGAAGTACTGGATCTCCAAAGGCTCTTTTAGAGATAATCTCCTTTGACTTTTATACTAATATAAATGTATCACTCATAATTTATAATTTATGCCCAAATCAGTCCAACATATTAAAATTATTGCAATAACAGCAGCTATTATTATTTTATTGTGTGCTTAGTATGGATAAGATTTGTATAAAGCTCTTTACATGTATAATGAGAAAAAAAATCACCCTCCACTCCATAAAAACAGGAAAGTGGATGGCAACTTGTCCAAAAACTGAATTAGGTCCTTCTAGGAGATAATTTCTAAGCCTCAGCCAGACACTTGCTTGTTCAAAAACAAGAGAAAGCCCAATATTAAGCTTGGGGGCTCAGGACTAAAAAAAGATGAGTTGTTTTACATCAGAAAATGGAAAAAATTTGGTTCTTTTGTTTCTGAAAGAGGGTGGGCAGAGAAGAGACATGAGAAGGCAGCTGAGCAATTTGGAGGAGCAGCCAAAGGACTTTTTTTTTTCCATTTCAAGGTGTTTGCTGTGCTGCAACAAATTCTACTTTGATAAGCTTCAATAAAGTAGATTATAAGATACAGACGCTGTGACTCATTGTTTTTGTTGTTGTTAATACTGGGGGGAGCGGGTATCATTGTGTTGTTGTTACTGAAATCAAAGAGTTTTGATTCTCAGTTTGAATTAATACAGAAAGGGAGCTTAAAAAAAAAAAAACAACTCTCAAATGGCCATGATTTGAAGAACAGGAAATCAGAAGTGAGAGAAACCTGAGACAGAGGTTGCCATGCAATTGCAAACCCACTAGAAAATCACAGATGTTTGGGGCAGAGGGAATGGGAGTTTAAGCCAATGTCATCAAGATCTTAAGACTAAGGAGACTTCAGCAGCTGATGGCTATGTTACATAAGCAGGACCTCAATCTTCATGGCAGCCCTGTGAGGTAGATACTATTATTTATCCCTACTTTTCACCTGAAGAAAGTGAGTCAACTGAGGCTCAGAGAGGTTAAATTACCTGTCCAAGGTAACACAGCTTGGTAGAGGCAGAGACAGAAATCTAGACTAGATCTGTTTGCGTCAAAAGGACATGTTCTTAACAACTTTCCAAAGTGAAAGCCGCTCAGTCATGTCCAGCTGTTTGTGACCCCATGGACCATACAGTCCATACAATTCTCCAGGCCAGAATACTGGAGTGGGTAGCCTTTCCCTTCTCCAAGGAATTCTCCAGGCCTTTCCCTTCTCCAGGGAACCTTTCCAACCCCAGGATTGAACCCAGGTCTCCCGTATTGCAGGCAGATTCTTTACCAACTGAGCCACAAGGGAAGTCCAACTTTCTCCCTAAAAGAGACTGCAGGTAGAGTGGGAGTAGGCATGAGGTAAGATTCAATTTCTGTTTTGAGATTTTGCTTACTGATCGAGCTACAGATCCTTGTATGGATTGATCGATCAATGGATTGATCGTTCCTTGAGCACACAGCACAGGCAGGCATGCTCAGGTTTCCTATGGGGTGGGTCACCATGGGCATTGCAGAGCCTACCGCACACTGGAGCCACCATCCTCTGCTTCTAGATAGAAACCACTCCCTGGACCATGGCTGTCCAATTATTATCCATTCTTCTAGACTAAGCCAGATGTCAAATCCCCAATGCCTCTCAGGCAACATTATAGCCTGTATCACGTGTCCTTCTGCCCACTAGGCCCACTTCCTGAGAGAAGGGGCCCAGCACTAACTTTCTCTACATCTGCAGTACCCTAGCAAACATGGGGCCCAGGAAACATTTGCTGAATGCAATTAAATGTTGACTCATGTTGGATGGGGATCTTCTTACAAACTGATGGGACCCACCCCCACCCCAGCCTAGGTTCACCATTTCGCCTCTCCATGGGCCCCTAGGTTGGTTTCACTCCAATGACTGTCAGCAGTATGGAGTGCAGCCTTTCACATTCCTTTTGCCTTCAGCCAATGGTTATATTTTCTTGGTGGGGACACAAGAAGGGTGGAGGTGGAGGGCAGACTAATTTTATTTTATTTTTAATCTGCAGGAGCTAATTCTCTGAAATCAGTTCTTCAGCCTGAAAGGACAAAGCTACCTTAAATAGAATGTCAGCCTGGTATAGCCAAGTGTCATTATATTAATATGCAAAGCTACCAGTCAGCTAATCTCCACAAATCATTTGTTTTCTTAATTGCCCTCTCAGGGCAAAAGTGAAAAAAAATTAGGGAAGATGAATACCAATTTCATTTAATTCACCCTACCCGTTCTCCCCAACTCCACTTACTGATGCAGTTCTGAAGCTGGCAATTTTCAGCTTAAATTGTCTAACTTCCCCCACCACAGCCTCCCCGCCTACATCAGCATCTGTCTTTCTGCACCTCTGAGTTCTGTCCAGTGAGCCCACTCGGAGCAACCTCTTAGGGCTTTGAGGCTAAGAAGATCCTCAGTGAGGTGGAAGGCAATGAAAAAATGGCAGTATGGAAGGCAGTAGACGTCTTTCATCCCCAAAGAGCAGGAGAGCCTCGGAGCACTAGTTCTGAAGTAGAAGATTGTCCTTGAATTCTGGCTCTACCAGTTACTAGCTTTGTGCCCTTGGGCAGGTCACTTGACTTCTTCGGGACTCACTTGCCTCAGCAGCAACAATGGGGCAGGGTAGGTCTAGGGGTACAATAGTTCCTACTGCAGAAGGCTATTGCAGGATTAAATTAGATTGCATCCAAGCATGTAAGGACAAGAAATATACAGGGTGCTGCTTGATGACATTAGCTACTGATATAACTGTTGTTTTTATGGTTATGTCCAGTAACTGCAAACAGTGGTCCATTCACCACCAGTCGGACCACAGGAAGCAGAGCAGCTGGTGATGGTTTGGATGACTAAGAGGAGAGGAATAAACTTGGTTATTTCCATGAGCCAGCCACCTAAGTCCTTATTATTCCCCATCTCCAGTTTCAGGGATTTCCCCTCTCTATTGTCAGCCCCGCCATCTCAGCCACCAGTAGTTTTCCAGTGCTCTATTTGAACCTTAGAGTATCAAAATGGATCTCAATAAAATGGCCAAACCAACAGAAACCCCTCCCCCAAGAAAGGGTAGTCACTGAGCACAATTTAGACCTCCAGTTCACATTTGGAGGGTAGCCAGGCCTAGAGGACTAAATGATACAAAGTATGTTATCAATATAGGTTGGTTTCCCCTCCCTCCTCTACCTCATCCTTAGCAAGGCACCAAGTAAGACCTTAGGACTGAAACAAGTCCCTATTTATCTGCCTTGGAGTCAACAGTCATAGGTTTGATTCCTGGATCTATAATTTATGACCTATGTAACCCATGGGCAGTTGACTTAATCTCTTTTGGAGCCCCAGTTTCCTTATCTGTAAATCTGGGCTAATACCAACACCTACCTTACAGGGTCGCCAGAATTAAATAAGATAATCCCTATGAAGAGTTCAGCAGAGTGCTTACTGTACATGGTAGACATTCAATAAAATTTTGCTTAAAGTAAAATAACAGTGAATATTACCATTTGTGTTCCTCAGAAATTAGTTCTGAGGTCTCCAAACATATTTGCTTTCCTTTTTAATAATGTCTTGAGAATTTACCGTCATTTGTATCTATGCCACCATGTCTACTCTTGCCAAATCCAAAGTGGAGGAAGGTGAATCCCACAGACCCTGGGTCTCCTGGCTCTTCCTGTTCCAAGACCCATGGTCAACTTGGCTGTTTTGGCCACCATTTCAGGTGCTGCCACAGGTCCCTTCTCAATGTGGAATTGTAACCCAGTCCTCCCACAAATGATTTCATTGGGTTTCATTACTGGTGCTCAGGGACTTGGCTTAGTTACAATTTTTAATGGTGCACATATTCATATAACTACTGTATCAGCTGCCATTTCCTTGAGTGCTCTTTAGTATGTAATAAACATTATTCTTCACTGAAGTGGGGATCCGATTTCTTGTCTTCAACACGATGATCATTTACAAATCTCTCATTTCACTGACATAAGGAGACTTAGCTGAGACCTTATTGTTGAGGATAGAACATGTTATTCCCTGCTTCCAAGGGAGGGGGCATCCCTAAGCCCATGAACTCCAAAGTGACTCTTCTGATAGAGGCAAACTCAAATCTTGAAAGCTGTTATGGGAAGAATGGTATGGGGAGGTGTTGTGCTACTCAAAGATTCCTATGATGTGTGAGTCTGGAGGGGAGACACATGCACTCTGAGTGTGACATATCCCCATTTACATGATTCAACACTATCATTTATGTGTACAGAGCAAAGATGATTGAATTCTGCCCCTCAATCAGAATTGAGGGAAATTCAGATCATGAAGAATCTGCCAAGTCTGTTCAGAAAATACAAAAGGCCAAGAAAACAGAGCTACTGTGTGTATCCCCTGCTGGACTGCCATGCTCCTTAGTGCTTGGAGAAAAGCCTTCTTACTGTCAATGCTGCATAGAATGGGAGCAGGATTTTGTAAATTGAATTAAAATTCACATAGCATAGACCTAATCAATTTTTCTCTTTGGAAAATTTATCTTTTATTAAAGTATAGTTGATTTACAATGTTATGTTAATTTCAAGTGTACAGAAAAATGATTCATGTATATAATATTTTTCAGATTCTTTTCTAGTATGGTTTCTACAAGATATTGAATAGAGTTCCCTGTGTTACACAGTAGGTCTTTATTTTATATATAGTAGTGTATATATGTTAATCTCAAAGTCCTAATTTATCTTCCTCATCTCCAATGTCCCTTTTTATAACCATAAGTTTGCTTTCTATGTGTGTGAGTCTATTTCTGTTTTGTAAATAAGCTCATTTGTATCATTTTCTAGATTCTACATATAAGTGATATCATATAATATTTGTCTTTCTCTGACTGACTGACTTCACTTAATAATCTCTAGGTCCATCAGTGTTGCTACAAATGGCATTATTTCATTCTTTTTATGGCTAAATAATATTCCATTGTACTATATACTATGGGGTTTCCCAGATGGTTCGGTGATAAAGAATCCACCTGCAATGCAGGAAATGGAGGAGATGCAGGTTTGATCCTTGTGTTGGGAAGATCCCCTGGAGGAGTAAATGGCAACCTACTCCAGTATTCTTTCCTGAAAAATCCCATGGACAGAGGAGCCTGGCAGGCTACAGTCCAAAGGGTTGCAGAGTCAGACGTGACTGAACGACTGAGTATAAGCACAAATATATACATATATCATACCTTTTTTATCCAGTCATCTGTTGATAGACACTTAGGTTGTTTCCATGTCTTGGATATTGTGAATAGTGCTTCTATGAACATTGAGATGCATGTATATTTTCGAATTAGAGTTTTCTCTGGATATATGAATAGGAGTGAGATTGTAGGATCAACTGGTAAGTCTATTTTTGTTTTTTTTTTAAAAATCTCCATACTGCTTTCACAGTGGCTATATAAATTTACATTCCCACCAGCAATGTACAAGGGTTTCTTTTCCTCCACACCCTCTCCAGCATTTATTATTTGTAGACTTTTCAATGATGGCCATTCTGACAAGTGTGAGTGATACCTCTCATTGTAGGTTTGATCTGCATTTCTCTAATAATTAGCAACATTGAGTATCTTTTCATGTGTCTGTTGGCCATCTGGATGCCTTCTTTGGAGAAATGTCTATTTAGGTCTTCTGCCCATTTTTTTATTGGGTTGTTTGTTTTATATATATATATATATTAAACTGTTTGAGCTATTTGTACAGTTTGGAAATTAAGCCCTTGTTCATAGCATCATTTGCAAATATTTTCTCCCAGTTCATAGGTTGTCTTTTCATTCTGTTTATTGTTTCCTTTGCTGTGCAAAAGCTTCCAAGTTTAACTAGGTTCCATTTGTTTATTTTTGTTTTTATTTCCATTACTCTAGGAGATGAATCCAAAAAATATTGCTGCAATTTATGTTGAAGAGTGTTCTGCCTGTGTTTTCCTCTAGGAGTCTCATAGTACCTGGTTTTACATTTAGGTCTTTAATCCATTTAGAGTTTATTTCTGTATAAATGTTAGAGAAAGTTCTAATTTCATACTTTTGCTGTTCAGTTTTCCCAGAACCATTTATTGAAGAAACTGTCTTTTCTCTACTATATATTCTTGTCTCCTCTGTCATAGATTCAGTTCAGTTCAGTTCAGTCACTCAGTCGTGTCTGACTCTTTGCAACCCCATGAATTGCAGCACGCCAGGCCTCCCTGTCTATCATCAACTCCCGGAGTTCACTCAGGCTCACGTCCATTGAGTCCGTGATGCCATCCAGCCATCTCATCCTCTGTCGTCCCCTTCTCCTCCTGCCCCCAATCCCTCCCAGCATCAGAGTCTTTTCCAATGAGTCAACTCTTCGCATGAGGTGGCCAAAGTACTGGAGTTTCAGCTTTAGCATCATTCCTTCCAAAGAAATCCCAGGGCTGATCTCCTTCAGAATGGACTGGTTGGATCTCCTTGCAGTCCAAGGGACTCTCAAGAGTCTTCTCCAACACCACAGTTCAAACTCATCAATTCTTCAGCGCTCAGCCTTCTTCATAGTCCAACTCTCACATCCATACATGACTACTGGAAAATAGATTACTACTGTCATA
This sequence comes from Capricornis sumatraensis, assembly GCF_032405125.1. Lineage (NCBI taxonomy): Eukaryota > Metazoa > Chordata > Mammalia > Artiodactyla > Bovidae > Capricornis > Capricornis sumatraensis. The sequence goes on along the minus strand of NC_091092.1, from coordinate 44,898,631 downwards.
GATTAATTGACCATAAATGTGTGGGTTTATTTCTATGCTCTCTATTATGTACCATTGATCTATGTGTCAGTTTCTTGTGCCTGAACCATACTGTATTGATCACAGTAGCTTTGTAGTATGGTCTGAGGTCAGGGAGTGTGACTTCTCCAGCACTAGTCTTCTTTCTCAAGATCGTTTTGGCTATTTGGTAGACCTAAGCATTTTAAAGTATACAATTTAGTAGCATTTAGTACATTCACAATGTTGAGCAATCATCACCTCCATTTAGTCCCCAAACTTTTCATTACCCCATAAGGAAACCCTGTCACAGTCACATTGCATGCCTCTTCCTCTCCTTGCTCCCAGTCCCTGGCAAACACTAATTTGCTTTCTTTCTCTATGGATGTCCCTATTTAGGATATTTCAGTTAAATAGTCATATAATATGTAACCTTTTGTATCTGGCTTCTTTCATTTAGCATAATATTTTCTAGGTTCATCCACATGTTGTGGCATGTGTCACAACTTCATTTTTTTTATTGGCTTAATAATACTCCATTGTATGGATACAACACATTTTGATTATCCACTCATCAGTTGATGGACATTTTGATTTGTTTCCACCTTTTGTCTATTGTGAATACTGCTGTTATGAACATTTGTGTACAGGTATTTGTTTGAGTACCTGTTTTCTTTGGAGTATATACCTGGGAGTGGAATTACTGGATCATATGGTAATTGTATGTTTAGCTTTTTGAGGAACCACCAAACTGATTTCCACAGTGGCTGTACCATTTTAAATTTCCACCAGCAATGTACAAGGGTTGCAATTTCTTTAGATCATTGCCAACACTTATTTCCTTTTTTCAAAAATTATAGCCACCCTAATGGTTGTGAAGTGATATCATTTTTACTTGCATCTCCTTAATGATTACACTATCATTTTATAATGATAATATATGATTTTATAATATTGTATAGGAGGCAGTGAACAAAACCATCCTAAAGAAAAAGAAAATCAAGAAGGCAAAGTAGTTATCTGAGGAGGCTTTACAAATAGCTGAAGAAAGAAGAGAAGTGAAAAGCAGGGGAGAAAGGGAAAGTTACATCCAACTAATAGCAGTGTTCCAAAGAACAGCACAGAGAGACAAAAAGGCCTTCTTCAATGAACAGTGCACAAAACTAGAGGAAAACAACAGAAAGGGAAAGACTAGAGATCTTTTCAGGAAAATTGGAGATATCAAGGGACTATTTTGCCCAAAGATGGGCACAATAAAGGACAGAAATGGTAGAGATCTAGTAGATGCTGAAATGGTAGAGACCTTGTAGATGCTGAAGAGATCAAGAAAAGATGGAAAGAATACACGAAAGAACCAGATTAATACAATGGTGTGGGCAGTCATGGAGAGCCAGACATTCTGGAGAGCAAAGTCAAGTGGGCCTTAGGAAGCACTGCTGTTAATAAAGCTCGTGGATGAAAGAGAATTCCAGTATAACTATTCAAAATCCTAAAGGATGATGCCATCAAGGTGTTGCATTCAATATGTCACCAAATCTGGAAGACCAAGCAATGGCCACAGAACTAGAAAAGATCAATCCTCGTCTCGATTCCCAAGAAGGGTAGTACTAAAGAATGTGCTAACCATCAGACAATTGTCCTCATCTCCCATGCTAGTAAGGTCATGCTTAAAATCTTGCATGCTAGGCTTCAGCATGCTTCAGCAGTGAAATAAGTGAGCGAACCAAGAACTTCCAGATGTGCCAAGCTGGATTTAGAAAAGGAAGAATAATCAGAGATCAAATTACCAACATTCACTAATGGATCATAGAGAAAGCAAGGGAATTCCAAAAAACACACCTACCTCTGTTCGACTATGTTAAAGCCTTTGACTGTGTGGACCATAACAAACTGTGGAAAGCTCTTAAAGAGATGGGAATACCAGACCATCTTACCTGTCTCCTGAGAAACCTGTATGTGAGTCAAGAAGCAACAGTTAGAACCCTGTACAGAACAACTGATTGATTAAAAATTGAGAAAGGAGTACAACAGGGCTATCTGCTGTCACCCTGTTTGTTTAACCTATATGCTGAGCACATCACGAAAAATGCTGGGCTGGATGAGATAGGTGGAAGAAACCTCAACAACCTCAGATATGCGGATGATACCACTCTAATGGCAGAAAGTGAAGAGGAACTAAAGGGCCTCTTGAGGGTGAAGGGAGAGAGTGAAAGAGCTGGCTTAAAACTAAGTATTAAAAAAACTAAGATCGTGGCATCCAGCCACATTACTTTTTTTTTTTTTTTTTTAGTAACAGAAGTATTTATTTATTTATTTACTTTACAGTATTGTATTGGTTTTGCCATACATCAACATGAATCTGCCACGGGTGTATACGTGTTCCCCATGCTGAATCCCCCACCCACCTCCCTCCCTGTACCATCCCTCTGGGTCATCCCAGTGCACCAGCCCCAAGCATCCTGTATCCTGCATCAAACCTGGACTGGCGATTCATTTCTTACATGATATTATACATGTTTCAATGCCATTATCCCAAATCATCTCACCCTCTCCCTCTCCCATAGAGTCCAAAAGACTGTTCTATATATCCGTGTCTCTTTTGCTGTCTCGCATACAGGGTTATCGTTACCATCTTTCTAAATTCCATATATATGCGTTAGTATACTGTATTGGTGTTTTTCTTTCTGGCTTACTTCACTCTGTATAATAGGCTCCAGTTTCATCCACCTCATTAGAACTGATTCAAATGTATTCTTTTCAATGGCTGAGTAATACTCCATTGTGTATATGTACCACAGCTTTCTTATCCATTCATCTGCTGATGGACATCTAGGTTGCTTCCATGTCCTGGCTATTATAAACAGTGCTGCAATGAACCCTCGGGTACACGTGTCTCTTTCAATTCTGGTGTCCTCGGAGTGTATGCCCAGTAGTGGGATTCCTGGGTCATAAGGCAGTTCTATTTCCAGTTTTTTTTTTTTTTCCAGTTTTTTAAGGAATCTCCACACTGTTCTCCATAGTGGCTGTACTAGTTTGCATTCCCACCAACAGCGTAAGAGGGTTCCCTTTTCTCCACAGCCTCTCCATCATTTACTGCTTGTAGACTTTTGGATTGCAGCCATTCTGACTGGTGTGAAATGGTACCTCATTGTGATTTTGATTTGCATTTCTCTGATAAGGAGTGATGTTGAGCATCTTTTCATGTGTTTGTTAGCCATCTGTATGTCTTCTTTGGAGAAATGTCTATTTAGTTCTTTGGCCCATATTTTATTCCAGCCCCATTACTTCATGGCAAATAAAAGGGGAAAAAGTGGAAGTAGTGATAGATTTCCTCTTTTGGGGCTCTAAAATCACTGCGGATGGTCACTGCAGCCATGAAATCAGAAGACAATTGCTTCTTGGCAGGAAAGCTATGACAAACGTAGACAGTGTGTTGAAAAGCAGAGGCATTACCCTGCTGACAAAGGACCATATTGTCTAGCCTATGGACTTCCCAGTGGTCACAAATGGTTGTGAGAGCTGGACCATAAAGAAGGCAGAACACCAAAGAATTGATGCCTTTGAACTGTGGTCCTGGAGAAGACTCCCAAGAGTCCCTTGGATAGCAAGGAGATCAAACCAGTCAGTCTTAAAAGAAATCAACCCTGAATACTCATTGGAAGGACTGATGCTGAAGCTGAAACTCCAGTATTTTGGTCATTTGATGTGAACAGCCAACTCACTGGAAAAGTCCCTCATGCTGGGGAAGCTTGAGGGCAGAAGGAGAAGAGGGCATCAGAGGACAAGATGGTTAGATGGCATCACCAATGCAATGTACATGAACTTGGGCAAACTTCAGGAGATGGTGAGGGTCAGGGAGGCCTGGAGTGCTGTAGTCCATGGGGTCGCAAAGAGTCAAGACACACCTGGGTGACTGAACAACAACAACACTATTTTATAACTTCTTTGAAGAAATGTCTATTCAAGTTATTTGCCCATTTTTTAAAGTTGGATTCTTATTTATATATTCTAGACACTAGACATATCAGATATAAGAGTTACAAATACTTTTCCCATTCTGCAGGTTGTCTTTTCACTCTCTTGATTGTGTCCTTTGATACACAGTAGTTTTTAATTTTGATGTAGTCCAATTTGTCTATTTTTCTCTTTTGTCGCTTATGCTTCAACCAAAGGTCATGAATATTTATCCTTACATTTTCTTCTAAGTTTTATAGTTTCAGCATTTACATTTAGGCCTTTGATTTGTTTTTACTTAACTTTGTATATGGTATGAGATAGGGGCTCAATTCTTTTGCAAACAGATATCTGGTTGTCCTAGCACCATTTGTTGGAGAAATGATTCTTTCCCATTGAAGGGTCCTAGCCTCCTTGTAAGGAAAATCATCTGACCATAGATATATGGGTTTATTTCTGGACCTTGAGTTTTATTCCATGTATTTATATGTCTATTCTTATGCCAGTCCCTGTAAATTTGTAGTACATTTTGAAACTGGGTGGTGTAAGTCCTCCATTTTTTTTCTTTTTCAAGATTGTTTTGGATATTTAGGGTTCTTGGTAATTCTACATGAATTGTAGGATCACCATTTTCATTTCTTCAAAAAAGGTATTGAGATTTGGATAAGAAATTATATTGAATCTGTGGATCACTTTGGATAGTATTGTCATCTTAGCAATATTAAGTTTTCTAATCCATGAACACAGGATGCCTTTCCATTATTTAGATCTTTAATTTCTTTCAGGAGAAAATTTTGACACTCAACTTTGCACAAGAACTATAATGAAGCTGCATTGAGACAAGTTGGAGGAGGGTCATTGGGTTGGGGCTGGCTCCTTCTCAGATTAACACAGGCTGAATTCAGCACATGCTGCCAAGAGGAGTGAATGGGGATGAACTTCAGAATGTTGACAGTGTTAGCAATTTTCAAATGGGGAAAAAGAAGCCCAGAATGGAAGTAGTGGATGTCTGAGAGAGCTTGGGTTTGGTGTTCAGCAGATGTTAGAGGTCCCTTGTGGTCTGCCCCAGTGCAATGCTCTTAGACTAGAGTCTGGTCCAGAAAGGCTGAGCTCAGGCTTATGGTGAGAATATCAGCACATCTCTGCCTGGGAGACCTGGACCAGTTTCCTAATTATGGTTTTGTGTTCCTAGTAAACACACTGGGTACCGCCCAACACAGACCTAATGAAGAATGAAACTGTTCTTCCCATTTATCCCTCCCTGTGAAGTGCTGGATTTGAGGTCTGGAGGCAAGGAGGTCCCCAGGGTCTTCTGCTCCACCCACACGCCCCAGAAAGAGTACCTTTGGAGCCAGAGATCCAAAAACGCAGGTTTGAATCCTAGTTCTGCCACTCAGTGGCAAGCTGGAATTGAGAGTTCCTTGGACAGCAAGCAGATCAAACCAGTCAATCCTAAAGGAAATCAGTTCTGAATATTCATTGGAAGGACTGATACTGAAGCTGAAATTCCAATACTTTGGCCCCCTGATGCAAACAGCCGACTCATTGGAAAAGACCCTGATGCTGGGACAGATTGAAGGCAGGAGGAGAAGGGGGCAACAGAGGATGAGTTGGTTGGATGGCATCACCGACTTGATGGACATGAGTTTGAGCAAGCTCCGGGAGTTGGTGATGGACAGGGAGGCCTGCCGTGCTGCAGTACATGGGGTCACAAAGACTGGATGCACATGGACACGACTGAGTGACTGAACTGACTCTGCCACTCAATTTGCTGTGTGACATTGAGAATATCATTAAAATTCCCCAAGACTACTTGCTTATCTGTAAAATGAGAATTCTTATAATACACGCTTAACTCATGATAAAGTTGTAGTGTGCAAACAAGAGGTGTAAGAAGGTACACGGGAAACTGATAACAGAAATTTAAGTGTCAGGTATCATTGCTGCCCCTACCTGGGGGTTCCAGCCCTGGGAGCGTGTTCTTACCCTCAGAGGACACTGATGGTGTAAAGGAGTGGGTATAGAGGACACTGATGATGTAAAGGAGTGGGTATATATGTGCGCAGAATTCAGACTACAGGAGTCAAACCTGAAGAAAGTGAGAGAGAAAGAGAGAGATTTCTACTCTCTCTGAACCCCGAGGGGAGAGATTGTTGCATAAAAGAGAGAAACAATGAATGAAAGAGTTAAGGCGTAAGGGCAAAAACACAGTGAGAGGATCTTCCGTTTTGCTGTAAAGAGGACCAAGATACAGGAAGCAAACAAGAAGTATATGTTGAGCATCTACTGCATGTCAAGGTACCGCATGGAGCTCTGGGAACCATCTAGTAAGATGTATAGAGTTCCACAGAGGATCAGGGGCTTAGTCTGGTTTGAAGGCCAAAGGTTACTGAGGAGAGTACAAGGTTGACTAAGATTCGGTCCCTGCTTTCTAGGAGCTTCAAATGAATAGGAGACATAGGATATGTATAAACAAATAATAGCAATATGCAGCAGAAAGTTATGTTTAAAAGCAGTTAAAACCCCTTCCATGAAAGAACTTGGGAGGAGGAAACAACACACAGTTGTTCAGAAAGTACCCATGCAGAGAAACCAGTCTTCTTGATTCTTTGTTTTCTTGGTATAACAAAGCAGAAAAGTTGAAGAGTCACTGGGGTGGGAAGGGAATAACATTTGTTGTTGAACCCACCAACACTCCTGGCAAAGGCTAGGTAGGTATGAAGCTTGCTGACATTTCTGCAAGCTAGACCTTGCAGAGCATCACTCTAGAGGCATCAGGTTGGATATCAGTCCCCATCCCTGACATGGGTTGGCCGAAAGGTTACGAGTAGGACTGCCTCTGAATTAACTCTTAGCTTTCCTACTTACTGCAAGATGTAATGAAGAAAATCATGGTCTCTGCTACTTACCACCATCTCTGTGATCTTGAACAAATGAAGTAACCTAGGTCTCAGTTTGCCCCTCTGTAAGATGGGGATGATAATAATACTTCATAGTGCTGTTGTTAGAACATGGCACAGTACAAACTATATAGCACTTGGTCAATAAATGGTATAGCTCTTACCATGATTATTTAATGGTTAGGAAGCTTAATTGTTACTGCCATCCTGGAATCAGAGAAAACCTGGATTCATTAATAAACTCTCCCAGTATCTGGGAAACAGAGCTGTGTAAAAGAAGTGTCTGAAGTCATGGAGAATTCCTTTTAGTCACTAGAGTCTAGTGGGAGAGCCAGGTAGTAAATATGTAAATAGATACCTAAGATAATGTCAATTACAGCATTTGGAAGAAAATTTAAGTGTGAAAAGATAGAGCGTATTATTTTAGAAAGAGTGGTCAGGAAAGGGCTCCCTAAAGTAGTGTCATTTGAACAGAGATCTGAGAGAAGAGAGAAGGAATCATCTAAATGTTTGAGGAAAAGCCTTCCAGGCAGAGAGAACAGCAAGTGCAAAGGCCCTGAGGTGGGAATAAGCTTTGGTTAGTCCAAGAGAAGCAAGGTCAAAGGTCTGAGCCATTCTCAGTTGGGGCATCAGTGCCCCCTAGAGGGCATTTTGAAAACGTGCGTGAGTGTTTTTGTTTTTTAATGGTTTCAATGATTGGAAAATTCAACTTAGAACTTTATCAAGAAATATTCACCATTTCAGGGGTTTCCCTGGTGGCTCAGTGGATGAGAATCCACCTGACAACTCAGGAGACACGGGTTTGTTCCCTGGTCTAGGAAGATCCTACATGCCATGGGGCAACTAAGCATGATGCACCACAACTCCTGAGCCAGCGCTCTGGAACCCGGGACGTGCAACTACTGAGCCTGCGTGCTACAACTACTGAAGCCTGTCTGCCCTAGAGTTTATGCTGTGCACCAAGAGAAGCCACCAAAATGAGAAGCTCGTGCACCACAACTACAGAGTAGCCCCTGCTTGCCACAACTAGAGAAAAGCCCGCACAGCAATGAAGACCCATTGCAGCCATAAATAAATACATAAAATAATTCTAAGAAAAAAGAAATCCCATTTCAAAAAAAAATATCACTGAGAGCCGTGCAGTGTGGACGTTAGAATAGCCCCTACAACATGCCTTTATCAATCAGCGTTTGGAGCTGCCACTTTCATTATGCTTTTTCATTATAGGTACAAAACTTCTTACTACTTCATCATATTTTCAAGTGTAGCTGTGCCCCAGGATTTACATACTAAAATATGTACTATTTTATTGTAAATTATTTCCTTGCATTTCTTTTATGTCATTTTGGGGGCATTAATATTTTATAAATATGTACATAGGCAAGATACATTATTTATACCTCTCCTTTCAGGGTACTAAAGGAGGAATTAAAAATATCTATTATCAAAAGAGTGTTAGATCTATTAGGGTCGAAATCTTCTAGAGTAGAGTAAAGCAAGAGGGAGAGTGGTGAGAAGTAAGGTCAGAAAAGTAACAGAGGGGCCAGATCATGTGGTACTTGAAAGGCATGGTGAAGATTTAGGATTAGATTCTGAGTGAGATCAGGAGTTGATGGAGGGTTGTGAGCAGAGAGGTGACATGATATGGCTTTAATGTGTGAAGAGTAGACTGGCATACAGAAGTCGAAGCAGAGACTCTTACAAATAGTCCCGGGGAGACAGGATGGTGACTTGAATTAGGGTGGTAGCAGCAGAGGTGGTGAGAGGTGATCAGACTCTGGATATGTATTTTGCAAGTAGAGCCAAGAAGACACGTGGAGGAGATTTTGAGCTGAGCCTTGAGAATATGGTAGAGGACAACACGCTTCAGGACACGGAGGCAAGGCAGCATGCGATGTTTGTAATAGGGCTGGAACAGAAGTTGTGTCTTGAAGAAGAGGAAAAGGAAAGAATAGCCAGGGAAGATGACATCATATCCCTTTCAGAGGCAAAAGGCCATGAAAGCCCAGCAGAAGAATTTTGACATTAAAGCCCTCAAAACCTTTGGAGCAGGATGGTGAGTAGCTTGGCAGCAGGGGGTCCTGCTTCCTTCATCTGTCACTGTGCTCCTTGCACAGAGCTCACACATCGTAGGATCCTGAATGGATGGACTAATTTTGATTGAGCTTAAGGAAGTTAGTCTTTGTAGAGAGGATTCCAAATGGAATTATTTTTAGATTTACAGGACAAGTCAGTATAGTCTTAAACTTGATTATGAATGTAAAAAAGAAAGGTAATTAACTGTAGAAATGTACAGGAAACATACACTGCTTGGAGGCTAAATGTGCTTTACTGGCTCTGTAAAGATTCAGTGTGTGTGTGTGTGCTCAGTCATGTCTGACTCTTTGTGACCCCATGGACTGTAGCTCACCAGGCTCATCTATCCACGGGATTTCCCAGGCAAGAATACTAGAGTGGGTAGCCATTTCCTTCTCCAGGGGATCTTCCCGACTCAGGGATTGAACTCACGTCTTTTGCATCTCCTGCATTGGCCGGTGGGTTCTTTACCACAGTGTCACCTGGGAAGCCTTGGCCTTTAAAAATGTCAGAGAAGTGTCTTATCAGATGATCAAACACTTAGGAGTTTTATAATTCTTTCTCTTCATCAAAAATTAAAACAATAATTTTCTCTTAACTTCATTGTTGCAGGACCAATGTAACAGAAATTGACTTTGTGAGACTTGATTGGACTTTTAAAAAAATTCTGCTCAGTGAAATTACTGTCAGATGAGTCTACTATTCTCCAGCTTCATCAAAAGTATAAGAAACTAGCTGATGACTGGACCGTTTACAGAAACATAGAGCAGCGTGGTGCTAAGCAAGATGTGAGTCAGGTAGCCTTGCTTTCCTGGAATAGATCAGTGTCCTCCTCTATGCAGTCCGCCAGGATTCCATCAAGTGCTTGAGCTACTGAAATCTTCTCACCATCCACACAGACTTCTCTCTGGCTGCATCTAGTAGCTCCTTACCTGGGGGCTGAAAGACCCAGTGAATGTTCTCTGACAGCGCCTCAGTGCTGAAGCAAAGCCAATGGAATGAATGTGTCCAGGTTCCCCATGCTTTTGCCTTGCTACCCTCTCTACTCCTCCTCCCACTAACACCACCACCTAAAGGGGTAGAAGGAGGAAGTGCTGCGTATATTGTGGTGGCTTGCTGCACCACAGCCTTTCCCTTAGCCCAGCATTGTGCTTCTGGAACCTTCTCCCCACATCACAGCTTCACAGGCAGTGGGGAACAAAGTAACTCGACTATAAAGTAAGGAACCTTAAGCACGGCCCCAGATATCAGTTAAGTGCTCACTCTGGTTCTGGTTGTGTCTTTTGACCCACAGCCTAGGTTCCCAGCTCGGGATTTCTAAATCTTACTGTCAGTCTTAGTTATAGGTCCGCTAAGTTTCAGGTAAAAAATGCTCTCATTTACATACTAAACAAAGATATTTTTTAGTTTTTGCCTGTATGGGCCAGACTGTTAGGATACACCAGCCACCAAGACAGGCTTGTAGTCTCACAGAAGAGATAATGAAGAGATAAATCGAATGCTGTCAAATGTCAAGAACAGGGTGCCATGGGAGGCCTGAGTATAGGGACTGTACCATGTTTAGGATTCAGGAGAAGTTGCTGTAAGAGAGTGAGGCTTAGGCTGAACTCTTAGGGATGAGTAGGATTCAGACAAGGAGAAGGCAATGGCACCCCACTCCAGTACTCTTGCCTGGAAAATCCCATGAAGGAAGAGCCTGGTGGGCTGCAGTCCATGGGGTCACAAAGAGTTGGACACGACTGAGCGACTTTACTTTCACTTTTTACTTTCATGCATTGGAGAAGGAAATGGCAACCCACTCCAGTGTTCTTGCCTGGAGAATCCCAGGGATGAGGGAGCCTGGTGGGATGCCGTCTATGGGGTCACACAGAGTCAGACACGACTGAAGCGACTTAGCAGCAGCAGCAGCAGGATTCAGACAAGTGAAGAGGACAATCACATGTTATGAAGTGCAGGATAAAAGCAGACTGTAAAGCACAGAGATCCAAAATTTGTATAGAAATATACAAATGGGCTTGGGGCTTCCCTGGTGGCTCAGATGGTGAAGAATACACCTGCAATGCGGGAGACCTAGGTTCAATCCCTGGGTTGGGAAGACCCCCTGGACAAGGGAACGACTGCCAACTCTGGTATTCTGGCCTGGAGAATTCCATGGACAGAGGAGCCTGATGGGCTACAGTCCATGGGGTCGCAAAGAGTTGGACAGGGCTGAGTGACTTTCATTTCACTTCATACATATGGGCTTAGAGTGGAAAGTCCAAAGGGATGTACTTCAAATGTTAATAGTGGTTATCTGTGGGAGGTAGATTAGTTTCTGCATAAAATTCTGCATATTCCAAATTTCCTTCTATGATCAGCATGTTTGCATCTATAGTCTGAAAGGAAATTTTTTTTTTAATATAGGGAATATTTTACTCATTTTCAACACTACATACAGTTAAAACAAGTAAAATGGGGATGTTAATATTAATTTCTTAAAAGGAAAATTTGTATAGATGATCGTCTTTGCAAAACAGACACAGACGTAGAGAAAAAATGTATGGACACCAAGGGGACAAAGCAGGGCGGGGGTGGGATGAATTGGGAGATTGGGATTGACATGTTTACACTACTGAGACTATGTGTAGAATACATAACTATTGGGAACCTACTCTGTGGCGTGGGGAACCCTACTCTGTGCTCTGTGGGGTCCTGGATGGGAGTGAGGTCCAAGAGTGAGGGGATATGTGACTGATTCACTTTGCTGAACAGTGGAAGCTAACACAACACAGTAAAGCAACTATATTCCAATAAAAATTAATTTAAAAAAAAGAAACATTTGATCGTATGCAAAGCAAATCTGTCTCTGCCCCCACGTCACTCCAGTCCTGACCCAGTGACAGTATCCTCTTCTGAGCTACTTCCAAAGTGCCCTTTACAGGCCCTGGTGCTCAGCCAGCAAATGATCCCCTCACAGCTGCTCCTCAGTTTCAAACCACTGCCAGCTGACTCACCCCGGTCAGTGAATGGACTCGTCTCCCGGGAGCCCCTGTGCAGTGTCAAATGCTGCATCCATCCATCCTATTGCCTCACCCATCTTCTTCTATTTCCTGAGCCCCAATTTCTCTCCACAGCCCTATTTTTCTTTCCATAAGCTCCGTCCCCCTAGAATTGCCATCAGATGCCACCAGCAGGCTTGTCGTGGAGATGGCTTGCAAAATAATTCTTTGGGGCCACAAACACTGCTAAGGTCCCTTTTGCATTATGAGCACTTCTGGCCCAGATGAAGAAGACTACTCTCCAATCCATCCATACATGATTTCCAAAGACTTTGCTCTAGAATCTGTGGCCTGCTAAGGATATCTGCTCATTTCTTCATTCTCTAGCTAATCTTTTACTTCTGAGGCAGTAACAGATAGGAAGCCTCACGCCTGGCTTCATACGTGATGTCTATGTGGTGTCAGAGCTACAGACAGGAGTGAGTCCAATGCTAGGCCCCATAAACTAACACACTGGGAGGCGCAGAAGCTGAGTTGCCCTTCCCCCTTTCCCTTTTACTCCCTGCTGCTGCTGCTGCTTCTAAGTCGCTTCAGTCGTGTCCAACTCTGTGCGACCCCAGAGACGGCAGCCCAGCAGGCTCCCCCGTCCCTGGGATTCTCCAGGCAAGAACACTGGAGTGGGTTGCCATTTCCTTCTCCAGTACATGAAAGTGAAAAGCGAAAGTGAAGTCGCTCAGTCGTGTCCAACTCTTTGCGACCCCATGGACTGCAGCCTACCAGGCTCCTCCATCCATGGGATTTTCCAGGCAAGAGTACTGGAGTGGGGTGCCATCGCCTTCTCTGCTTTTACTCCCTAGGACAATCCAAATTCAGCCACTCCACTCCGCTGGCATGAAGCTGTACTGAGGTGTTGGGGAAAGATGCAGGATACCTGAGGGGAACAGGTAGAGGCAAGGTGGAGACAAAACATCCCTCCTGCTAGCCCAGCTCCTTCCATATGCCCTCTCCCTGATGTCGGTCCCTAGTGTTTTCCAAATCCTGTGTTTGACAGCTGCACAGCTGCTGAGCAATTAAGCCTAGTAATCTCAGAGAATTTGCAAAAGGACAGAAATAAAGGCTCTGGCTTCCTGCTAAGGCCATGATCTAGGAAGTTGTGTGGAATTATTATACGGAAAGCCAGAAGGCAAGAAAGGGCAGAATACTAAGTGAGTTTTAGAAACTGCTCTCCAAGAGCTTATCATGAATACAAAGAGTCTTAAAGTTGGAAAAGACTTTCATAAATATTTTCACCATGACTGATGATGCTTATTTGCTGTCTCTGAAAGATAAGAACAGAGTTATGGTCTGTTGGCCCCTCACTTGATGAATAGGGGTGTTTATTTCTTAGCCTTACAACTAGACAGTAGGAGGCAGCTTCAGAGGCCACCAGATGGATAGCTCATAATGATATTGACAAGCACAATCAGCTACAGTTAAGTCAGCCAAGTCAAGGCTTACCACCCTTCTGCTTCTTAGCATGGAGACACATCACTGTTTTCAGTAGTGTTCACAATCAACCCTTCCTATTCTCCAGGGCACCCCTCTTGCACTATGGTCCTCTCTCTAGCAGCCCTTTAGGATGTATGGGATGGAGAAGGAATCAATGTAAACAGATTTATTCGTACGAGGAATGGATTGTTCCCACAGAAACTGCTTAACTTTATGGCCAAAGCACAGCAACAGTTTTGGATTGTGTTGATAGCTGAGGGCTTTTAAAAAAAATTATTATTTAAAAGGACATCCACCTCATATGTGTGCTTAACATTAAAACCCTGCCTCTTAAAGTGGTAACATTTGCAATTTTATTTAGCACTTTCAGCCAAGGAATTTCAAGTACTTAAAATATTGGCCTACTCATTCAGCAGATTCATTCTAGATCTACCAGGAGCTATTAAAGCCAAAATTAAAGAATGGATCTCTAGTCCTCCCAGTCAGTCTCAATGTTTGACTTGGGGGGAAGGGATGAGGAAAGGCTGTATCAGAATCTCTGAAGAAGGGGACAGAAGGGCAATATGTGGCATAAAATAACAATATTACTCCAATTAAAAAAATATCACCTAGAAAGTGTCAAGCTCTGAACAATCTTCCTGACTGGAGAGAATGTGCATGTACCTGCATGCACACTCAGTCGTGTTGACTTTTTGTGACCCTATGGACTGCAGCCCGCCAGGATCCTCTTTCCATGGAATTTCCCAGGCAAGAATACTGGAGTGGGTTGCCATTCCCTTCTCCAGGGTATCTTCCTGACCCAGAGATCGAACCCAGCTCTCTTGCATCTTCTGCACTGGCAGGCAGATTCTGTACCACTAGTGCCCCCTGGGAAGCCTGAGAATGTGCACAAAGAGAGTAAAAAAAAAAATATTACAGAAGGAATAAGTAATAAAAAGGAAGTTAACATTGCATGGTCAAGATCTGTGCCCTTGATACAAAGAGAACCAGGTGAGAGGTCACTGACAAGTCAGCAGAAATCAATCTAAAACCCTGGAAATGCTCTCCGCAGTGCAGCCCTTGCTGATTACTAGAATACCAGCAGGGCAAACTGCCAAGTCAAAGTGAGCCGCTGGAACCGCAGCTGTACTATGTTATCCTTGAGGGCAAAGGCTAAGTCTTGTCCTGAGCTCCATCCCCGGTGGCTGGAGCTCTGCCTGGCACATAACTCCCCAGAAAATAAATGTTTCTGATATAAACACACCAGGAAAAGAAAGGGACCGGCAGCACCCCAGACACGAGGTTAATCACTTTATTCCATATTTTCCCTCTTTATTCCCAACAAAATAACTAATTTGAAGAGCAGCACACCATAAACCAAGCAAACACAATCCATTTGTATTTGATCTACTAACCATGAAGATTCATTGGAAGGACCGATGCTGAAGCTGAAGCGTCAATACTTTGGCCACCTGATGAGAAGAGCTGACTCATTGGAAAAGACCCTGATGCAGGGAAAGATTGAGGGCCAAAGGAGAAGGGGGCAGCAGAGGACAAGATGGTTGGATGGCATCAATGCCTCAATGGACATGAGTTTGAGCCAACTCAGGGAGGTGATGAAGGACAGAGAAGCCTGGCGTGCAGCAGTCCATGGGGTCACAAAGAGTTGGACACGACTGAGCAACTGAACAACAACCCACATAATGCAAGTTCAGATTCATTTTTCACCATAAAACAGTGCCTTGAACAGTACAAGTATAGTAGGCACTCAATAAGTATTTCTTGTATGAATAAATGTAGGTGTGACTTTAAAGGAACTATGTGCTGAGAAAATCGCTTGCAAACAGTAGACTCAGATGGATGCTTGGTTTTCTTTCTTATTTTCAGCTTCTTGTTCAGAAATGTATCAGGTTAATTAAGACAAATCAAGTCTGTCAAAAATAATACTAAACCACTTTCACCAAGGAGAGGTGTTGGACTGCATTCTCAATGCCTACATGAACTTGAATATGCTCATTTATTTTTTCCTGTCTGTGAGCCATCGAGAAATATTGCAAAATCATTCTAGGAGCCATACTATATCTGAAGAGCCAATGGGGGAAAAATTAGTTGTTGAGAATGAAAGGAAAACATCAATGGCTGTTGGTATTTTCATGCACAATAATACTATTTTCTCAGTATGAAGTCCAGTTTATATTACTTTCATTATCAGACCAAACAGACTTTTAAAGAAATAATCAAATGAAAGGTGATTTGCTTTCTTCCAGTGCAGGTATTTACATATAACCATTTGCTCAATCTGAAGAGGTTCCTCATTTCTCCTCTATACTGTGGGGCCATCTCAGAAACAGTTTGCATAAGTAATGCATTTATTTACTAATCTTCAAAGAGTCTCTATTTTTCCTGCCTTCCCACTGTAGTCATTAGGGGTCACAACCCTGCAGGAAATATGGGCTGCCATGGTAACACAAAATGTCTGCTGCTGGGCTTAGCGTAATTCCTCCCTAATAGAAAAACAACGAGCACTCAATCCCATCTTTGATAAACTGGCTTATTGTTGTCCAGAGCCTCTACCTGGGAGGTGGTGATCCCTCAGAGCAGTTTTAAATGATACAAATACGATTGGTATCTGGACGGATTTTTCATTTTGCACAAGAAAACTGGGTAAAATTGTACCAGCTCAAGTCAAATTCCTTGTCACATTTAAAAATCATTGGCATTGCACTCAGTAAGTCATCTGCTGGGCACATTTATCAGATGCTACATGGCACTGTGCTCAGAGCTGGAACAAAGCAAATCATTTTCCCAAATCACTTTTAATCCCTATAGAGAACTACAAATAAAATGCACCAACTCCATCATTTTCAACTATTTAGTAACGATAGCTATTTTATTAGTTTTCAATCTTGTGTCTTGAAAGTGGGATGACTCTGCTCAGGATTAGGGGACCAGACAGGAAAGAAAGATATACTAATATTGATCTCACAGAAAAATCATATACCACCATGGCCAGAAAAGGCTTTCTCACTTATATTTGGCAACAAAAGAAATGCAAAATAATTAAAGGAAGAGCTATGGCTGAATTATTTTGTTCTGAAAGGAAAGTGTTCAAAAAAACATCCTGAAAGTAGCAAAGATATTTACATAAAATTATACTATAATTGCTAAAAATCATAATTCTTGTCAAAGTACATACTTGTCAACATGTGTGCCTCTGAGGCCCAGTCATGTGGTCAACCAACTTGGGGATTAACAGGACCATTCATTGGAAAGATGATGTTTCTTCTCTCAAATGGCTCTGACTCTCTCAGATCTCTAAGGCACCCTTGAGGTCTGTTGTTTAGTTCTCCTGTTTTGCAATATACCCTCAACTCACCCTCTATTCACCCAGGCTGCCGGTCTCACTGTTCTCTGAACATACCATACTGTCCTGGCTATCCATGAGTGCACACACTATACTCCTTATCTGGAATGCCTTCCCCTTCCCTGTGTCACTAACCCTCCCCACCAAAATTCTGTGACTCTTCCATGCCTATTATACAATTGAGCATTTAATTATACTCTGTCATATACAATGCTTGCTAATTGTTGCCTAGGTCCAGATCTCATCTCCCCGAGGAGACTGCAAAGTCCCTGAAAGCAAGCATCAAGAGTCGTTCTTGCTTCACTGGCTGCCACAAGCTGTCATGATGGAATGGTTCACAGGACAAGGTACTGAGGGTGACCTCCAGCCAACAGCCAACAAGGAACTGAAGCCCTCAGTGCAACAAGCCTCTAGGAACTAAATGCTGCCAACAACCACATCCCTTTCCAGTCCAAACTTCAAATGCAATCCCAGCCCTGGATGATACCTCAGTTGCAACCAATCCATGCCTGAATTTCTGACCCAGAGAAACTGTGAGATAATAAATGTGTTTAGATTTAAGCTGCTCAGTTTTGGGGTAATTTGTTACATAGCAATGGATCACTAAAACTATGAACCTCGTTATTAGGTTTCTACCAGGGGCTCTATAAACACTTGTTGAATCAGAGATCTGTGAGAGAGCATTATATTGTTGGTATAGTCTTCAGTGACTTAAGTGTTCAGGGGAATAGTATCACACATCTTGTTATATGAAGGCCAGGAATTTTAAGCGATTATCTGGGTCAGCTACCAACTTCCAAATATGAATGCTGAGGACCAGGGCATCTATTTCTCACCTACCCTTCCATGGTGTCTACCAAATATTAAGAATATTTATTGAGTTCACACTGGACTCTCTTATAACCATCATCTCGGGTGGCCCAGAGGCTGGTGGTTCAATCTTGCCTTTCAATGAGTCCTTACTGTCCATGGAACTAAGTGTAATATCTTAGCCTCATGTTCAAGCTCTCTCACAACTGAACCCAAACTACCTCCCCAGCTTTGTCCCTCACCACACAGCTTTCTCAACCCCATAGTAGACAGAGCTATTCTTCAAAAACACAAATCTGACCATAACCTTCCTGTGCTTAAAACTATCCAATGGCTTCTTATTACTCTTAGAACAAAGACTCAGCACAGCCTTGCTCCTACCCACAGCTGCAGGCTTAACTTGGACTACCTTTATCTGGATTCTCTCCTCTCCAGCCACAATGTCCTGCCTTCAGTTCCTGGTACCAGTTATGTTCTGCACTCCCACAAAGCCTTCAAAGATGTAACCCTTTTGTCACCTGGTCAGCTCCTACTCGGGCTTCCCAGGTGGCGCTAGTGGTAAAGAACGTGCCTGCCAATGCAGGAGACATAAGAGACTCAGGCTTGATCCCTGGGTTGGGAAGGTGCCCTGGAGGAGGGCATGGCAACCCACTCCAGTATTCTTGCCTGGAGAATCCCATGGACAGAGGAGCCTGGCGGGCTATAGTCCATGGGGTCCCAAAGAGTCGGACACGACTGAAGTGACTTGCATGCATGCACAGCTCCGACCCATCCTTCAATTCTCCCCATAGTGTGACTCACTCAGGAAGGCATTTGCTAACTTTCCTAGCCAAGTCAAGCACTTCATTCTCAGCTCCCAGGGTATCATGTACCTCTCCTTTCTAAGACTTGACATATTTATTTGTGTCACTTAATAATGTTACTCTCTCAATCACTGTCATGTCAGCTCCATAAGGATAGGCCTTTGTCTGCCTTGTTCTGCTGTATCCTCAGCACTTGGCATGCAGTGTGTACTGAATATGTATTTTCAAAATAAAAGTTTTCATGTTGATGTATGGCAAAACCAATACAATACTGTAAAGTAATCAGCCTCCAATTAAAATACATAAATTTATATTTTAAAAAAAGTTGAATGGAAGTCATTTCTCTTCTTTAAGCTTCATTTTCCTGCTCCATCTAAAAAACAATAATATTCTACTGTCTTTTCCAGTTCTGACTAGTTTGTGATTTACCCATTCTCACCTTTTCACCTCTAACTCCTGAGGTGGCAACCTTTCTGGATCACTGCACTTCATCTGCTGAGCCTCCTGAAATAAAGCGCACTTTGGTCCACTTTCCTAGCTCCTGAAACAATATATTAAATTTCAGGAGCAATATCAGAGAGAGAAAAAAGGTTTCTCTTTTGAAATCCAAAGAAAATCCAATGAAATTTTAAAAAATTACAAATTGATAAAAATGTATGAGTCGTTTGTTCATTTGGTTGTTTATTTAAATCTGATTGTGCCTAAGGGGCTGCCCACAGCTTTTCTAAGGTGAAAAGCTACTTGTGAATTCAGCCTCATGTTCTGAGGACTTTAGCCCAGTGGATACTCAGTAATTACACTTATCACTCTCTTCTGGAGGGCATCACTGAGAACAGAGCTTCAAATGAAAGCAGAAATGCAGCTTTTGGTCATAAATTCCCATAATGTCATGCCTGATAATACCTAAGAGATAATCTTCTTGAACCTCTTCGCTTTACAGATAGGGTAACTGAAGACTAGAAACATGAGCAACCGCCCAAAGCCACAAAGCTAGTGAGTTCAACTATCAAACAGATTTCAATGCAGAGAAGGGACTAAAAAAACCAAGATCCTTGATCCCCAATTTCTTTAGTCAGTGTCATTTCTTGTTTCTCTCTCTCTCTGACTCTGTCCCTCTCTCTCACTCTTCCTCTCCAATCATTATGAAAAATCTGCTCATTTTCTTCTGAATCTCTTCCCACCTCTCAATAAGCATTTCATTATATGTCTTGCATTTAAGTACATTTTAATCAAATGAATGCCAAAGAGAAACAAATGTCTCAAGACTAAATGTCTGACTATTGTGATGAGAAAATTGTCAAGTACAATGAACCCTTGACATTCAGGAAGGGCATTCAGAATACTTCATCTCTAACCCCCCTCCAATTCACAAATTCCACAATTATATAATTGGCATATGATTTCCTCCATAAAACTTCTATTTTTCTCCTAAGGACCACTGCATTGTTACTAAGCCAATTGCTCTATCACATCAGCCTTGAAGTGTGTGCAATTCAAATTTATGCCTCAGCAAAATTACAAATTACTACATGTCATGGGTCTTTAAGACCCACTCATAAATAGTTGATGCTATATGAATGTTATATCAAAAACTGTGCAGGTCTACTGATTCTTTAAAGAGACAGCCTCACCAAACCTGAATATGTATTTGAGTCACAGGTCTCAATTTAAGGCAGAGACTACATTATGCCAACATGATATCTGTAAAACTACTGGTTCATGACTCAAATTAAAAGCAGAGAATATGTTAAGTGGGACTAGAAATAGAAGAAAAAGGAAAGTCAGATCTATCCTGATCATGGACAAGCTTTGTGTCTCCCTCTTGCCTGGGTACTGGAGTCTATTTTGACTGCAGCTCTGAATGGGGCATTTGTGCCCAGCCTGGCACTATGCTATGCTGTGGGAATTTACAAAGAAATGTGTAACTAGTTCTGTGCTCTTGAAGGGCTTCAAGTGAAGCTGGGGATTCCAGGCAAGTTCACTGGAAATGGGTAAACAACAATGCAAGGGAAGAAATGATATTTAACAGCATTTAGTGGAAAAGAAATGCATTTGAGCAAGGAAAGATGAGGTGGGCTGAGGTAGCCTTGGAAGAGTCTTTGGAGGACTTGAAAGATAGACTAGGCTTTGACTGCAGATATTCTAACCATCAAAGGATACTTTGCCTATTTCAGATTTTATTTTCTGACCTCTTTGGAAGGAAGAAGAATCCCCAGTGCCACACAACACAGGAATTTCTACATAGTGGGGGCTCAATAAGCCCCTATTTTGGGAAAATGTCATTGAAGTACAACCTTCATACAGAAACATGCACAAATCATAAGTGTTCAGTTTGATGAATTTTCAAAAATTGAATATGTTCTTGTAACCAACACCTAGATCAAGAAATACAACTTGACTGGCCCTCCAGAAGCCCCTCCAGTTCCCCCTCCCAGTCACTATTCCCCAAGACTCAAGAGTTTAGTTTTGCCTGGCTTTAAACTTTATATAAATGGAACCTTGTAGCACAGTAGTATTTTTGCCTCTGTTCTTCCACTCATGTTATGTTCGTAAGATCCATTCTGTTACTGCATGCAACTGCGCATATAGACCTTTCTGGAAGCAGTTAGATGGTTCATGATGGATGCACATAGTTACCATGTGTCAGGAACACACGAAATCATCCATTCACTGTTTCTGGGAACAACTGAATGGAATAGATATTCAATAGTGAAGGGAGGAAGAGGATGAAGAAATAGACTGGGCCTCTACAGCCAGGTTCTTAAGGGAAATTGGCTCCCAGGAATTAGGTGAAAGGCAAAAGGGATAAGAGGCCTGACTGGCAGATCTGATTGAGATTAACATAAACCATTAGGTTAACCCAGAGACAAATAGGAGTGGCACTTGAAATTTACATAAATGCTACACTCAGCTGTAATCAAAGACCTGTAAGAAGAAAAGAACTAAGAAAAAGAGTTGTAACCTGAATTGAAAAGAAACAATGATGGGCCTAAACTGTCTTTATCTGATGGGAAAGCAGGGAGATTTGGGGAAAGATTTTGTCTAAGTTGGTATTGAGGTAACCCATGGGTGTTGAGACTTAATGCCCACTCTTTAGCGGAGGAAGGATACATGAATGTGCTCTGACTGTATCCTTGCAAACCATCCCATCTCCTCTGGTTCCCCAGCTTTTCTGAACCTTCCTACAATGCGCCAAGCCCAGGGCTAGGTGTACAGTGGTAAACCGACTCAGCCTCTGTCCTTATGGAGCTCACGGCCACCACTTAACACTGTGCTACAGCAATTTGTCACATGCATGAACCACACAGCATCCCTCTGGAAGGTTTCTTCACCAAAATAAAAAGTTGCCCCAGTCACCCTCAGCAGTCCTCTCCACTCCAATCCTACACAGGGAACATAGTCCATGCAGGGATTTATACATAATTGAAACCATTCTGCGCTACCCATCCTGTGCCTCAGGAGCAAGGGACATTTCAACAGTGACACTGAAATGTTCAGGACCTCTAAGAGGCCTGAGAAGAAAGACATTTGACAGTTCCTGATTCCAGATAGCCTGTAGATGGGAAATCACAATTCCAAAGAGAGTTCCTCCTTGGTGACTTTGAGTATCTTCTTCCCTGGCCCTCTGCCCCAGCACATACCCAAATCCTGGGGCCACGGGTTCCTAGTCTCTCCTCAGTCTCCCTCTGCTTGGGCATAATGACATGATGTGACTGGGCCTAAGGGCCATGGCTCCCTACTTGAAAACTACAGCAAGTTGTTTGGGATTTATCACCCGAAATAGGCCTCTGTTTGAGTTCTTCAGAAGCATGTGTAGGCTGGGACTATTTCTGAAGGCGATTGCGACCAGTGGGCAACACCATGACAATAGAAGCTGCCATTTTTTTTTTTCTTTTTTGGTATGAAGTACCTTGTATAATTGCAAAATTATGGAATATTATGAGTCAGACTCTGTCTAAAGGTTTGACTTCTATTAACTTAGTCCTCCCTGGTGGCTCAGATGGTAAAGAATCTATCTGCTTGCAATTCAAGAGACCTGGGTTCAATCTGGGTTGGGAAGATCCCCTGGAGAAGGAAATGGCAACCCACTCCTGTATTCTTGTCTGGAGAATCTCATGGACAGAGGATACTGGCAGGCTACAGTCCATGGGGTCACAAAGAATCAGACACTACTGAAGCAACTTAGCATGCATGCATGACCTGGACAAGACTTCTAGCCTCAAGTTTTCACCACTTTGTCCCTTCCTCACTCAACCATGGGGACTGAGGTCAATGTGTTCCAAGACAAAGATGAGAGATTCAAATTGTGAACTGATTTCCTGAGAGGTGGGGGGAAGGGGATCCTTTTTTTTTTTTTTTTTTTTTTGCCATTCACTTAAATTATATATGTATTTTCTTTTTAAAAAACTGTTATTGGGGTATAACTGCTTAACAATGTTGTGTTAGTTTTTACTGTACAGCAAAGTGAATCAGCCACACATATACATATATCCCCCTCTTTTTGAACTTCTTTCCCATTCAGGTCACCACAGTTCAATGAGTAGAGTTCCTTGTGCTATATAGTAGGTTCTCATTAGTTATCTTATACATAGTATCAATCGCGTATATACGTCCATCCCAATTCCCAATTCCTCCAACCTCCCAACATTTTTATATTATCATAAGAACATATGACATAGTGGTTAAAAGCACAAGAACGAGAGTACAATTAGTCTGGTCTTAAACCTCCATTTCTGTCACTTACCAGCCATATGACTTTTAGAAAAGTCATTTAATCTCTCTGAGCCTCGGCTTTCTCATCTGTAAAATGAAGATAATAGTTCCTGCCATGCGTGGGTTTAGAGGGTTATTGAAGTAAGAACTCACAAAAGCCATTCACTGCAGTATCTGGCTAAAGCAAAATGTCTAATAACTGGCTGCTATATTACTTTTAGTTCTTCTTGTCACGTCTCTTGTTTCTCCCGCCCAGGCACAAGGTACTACTAAGTCACTTCAGTTGTGTCCGACTCTGTGCGACCCCATAGACGGCAGCCTACCAGGCTCCCCCGTCCATGGGATTCTCCAGGCAAGAACACTGGAGTGGGTTCCCATTTCCTTCACCAATGCATGAAAGTGAAAAGTGAAAGTGAAGTTGCTCAGTGGTGCCCGACTCTTAGCGACCCCATGGACTGCAGCCGACCAGGCTCCTCCATCCATGGGATTTTCCAGGCAAGAGTACTGGAGTGGGGTGCCATTGCCTTCTCCAGGCACAAGGTACACCCAGGGTCTAATCTGCAGTCCGAGGGCTAGACGTGCCAGTTTGCATTTGAAAGGACATGTATGTAGAGAGGTCATCAAGGTCATCAAGATGCAGACAAGGAGGCAGGATGCCCAGACAGACCAAGGCCACTTGCAATTGCAGTGATTTTTCCAAATCTAAATTCATTTTCACATACACTAGTTGGCAAATGAAGACTTTTCTAAAACTCTAAACCAACTTTTATTTTTGTAAATGAAAAGATCTTGAAGTGTTTTATAGTTCGTGAGAGCAAAATGTTTCCCTGGTCTTTAAGGGTAAATCCCATGGGCGGAGGAGCCTGGTGGGCTGCAGTCCATGTGGTCACTAAGAGTCGGGCACCACTGAGCAACTTCACTTTCACTTTTCACTTTCATGCACCGGAGAAGGAAATGGCAACCCACTCCAGTGTTCTTGCCTGGAGAATCCCAGGGATGGGGGAGCCCAGTGGGCTGCCGTCTATGGGGTCGCACAGAGTCGGACATGACTGAAGCGACTTAGCAGCAGCAGCAAAATGATGAATGATTATACATACAGCCAGCTGAAGACTGCCCTTTAGGTTCCTAAGATAATCTCTTCCCAGAAACAATTTATGTTGAGTGTTTGATAGCTTCATGGGTACAGAAGCAATACTACTTCCTTGCTGCCTTAAATAAAGTGAGTTTAAAGTAAGCAAGAGGGGTCCAGGTAGGCCAGGGGTTGCTGTAGCTGACCATCCCGTAGGTTCCAGCAGCTGTAAACTGGAGCGATTTAGGTTTGTTTTGCAGCAATCAAGGGTGGTTTTGTGCAGTCCTGCTCATCTCTTGCCACTTCTCCGGGGATGAGAGTAGAGCTATGGACTGACCGTACTTCTAAAAACCTCGTATCTTTTTATAGCACCAGCCAGAAAGCTATTGCCTTTTCTCCCTGACTTTCTCTACCAGAGTTCTGATTACCACTCAGGACTGAGCTAGGAATCAAACATAATAATAATAATCTGAAAATGCTACTTACTGTGCTGGGCACTGTGGAAAACAGTTTACCTGCATTAGCCTACTTAATGTTCACAACAACCCCATGGGTTTGGTCCCTGTGATGACCCTTCATTTTATAGATGAAGCCTGGAGAGGCTAAGTAACTTCTGAAGTTCTCCCTGATCAGAAAGGGCAGAGCTAAGGCTGGAACCCAGCTTATTTTGACCTGAGATAGAGTGATACTTTCTTTGAAAAGAAAAAGAACTCTCTGGCTTCTCTGGATTGCTGCCATTTTGGAAGCGAGTCAACTTGTGTATGCATACCGTAGCACTGAGTTGCCATTCTCAGAATCTCTCAGCAGCTCCTACTGGAAACAGAATTTGGAGAGGGAACCTCCAAAACCTAAATGTTACGGAGAATAAAAATGGAATGGTTTTATAATACTTTAACAAACAAAGCAGCATTTATACATGTCATGTTTCTGTTGTTTCAATACTAAATTTTAAAAAGATCTTTCAGAAATAAAACAAATTATTTTTTAAAGTATAAGACCAGAAAGCACACACATAATGATTATAGAAACACAAAAGTGTTTCCATGGAGGAGAAATTTTAAATGAATTTCAATGAAGTGAAAAAAACCAGAACACTGAATGCTTTTATTGGAAACGAGCTACACTTGAAGAATTACTTTGCAAGCCCCTGAATTTCAAGTTCTAATAGCTGTCAGATAGCATTGTCATATTGTGGAGGAAAATGTGCTCACTTTCTGCAGATGGGCCTATTTCTGGCACTTACTAGCTGAAAATTCACTTGTAAAGAATTAGGTAAAGGATAATATGAAAGGCCTCGGGATTCAGGAAGTACTTTCTCCTGGATTTCATTACATCTAATGAATCAGATCAGTTTGGAGGCTTCAAATTTTGTGTATAGTATCTTTTAAAGGAATATTTATTGGATCACTAATTTAAAAAAAAAACAAATTTCTGTCTCCTGTACATCTCCAAAAAAGCTCTTAAAAATAGAATCAAATCCTTTTCTAAAGCATGCCTTTGCTGGCCACTTTGCTTGCCACCAAATGGTTGGCTGGAGCTCACTTGAAAATCCCAGTGAGCAGCCATACTGAGGTTTTTCTGTCTTAAACCACAAGTCTGACAAGGAAATCATCATAGCCTCTACATCCCAAGTCAGTCTGAAAATGTCATGGCTTTCATGAGAACTCAAGTTGACTTAGCACCTACTATTAATACATGCAAGACACACTATACTATGTGCTGGAAAGGGCACAAAGATGACTAATGCCTAGTCGTTGCTCTCAAGGAGATTTGTCATCTAGTGAAGACAAATAGAATCCACGAACCAGGAACCAAACACCTCAGACAAGTCTCTCTGGACCACCATTTTCTATCCATAGATAGCATGATACCAGGTAATATTTTCTGATTCTGTGACTGTGGATACCCTCAGAATAATACAGATCTTAACTGCTGGAAAAGTTCAGAGAGGAAAGGCTACTGTACATGAAGACATTCTACAATCCCATCCCCTCCACCCCCAAACACAGACATGGCATTGTGCTGACTGGCATTTTAAATTACTAAATTATTTCTGAGGGAAAAGTTTGGATAATTGAAAAGGTACTTTTCAGACTGTAGTCACAAGGAAGCAGGCACCTCACGTGACTGTCCCATACTCTGAGTAACTGAGTCCAGGTTGGAGTAAGCAGTTCATAGAGGTTATATCTACAAAATCAGAATCATCTCACAAATACAGAACATCATCTCAATATATTTTTATCCAGAGTTGTCTTGGATCTTGCAGATGTAGCCTCCAGATCAAATAAGCAAAATGCATATTTTCATGTTTCTGTTCAATTAGGAGTAAGGTTTGCAATTCTTAAGTCTAATGGAATTGATTCCCTTCTCAAAACCCGATTTATTGAACTTTTCTACAGGTCAGGATGGTGATAACTCTAGAGATAGGACAGCTGCCATGTCCTCCCCATTCTAGCAATTTCCTGAGAGCACATTGTGTACCAGTCATCCATTGTGCTAGGATCTGCGGAGGCGCCAAGAGAAATGACACTCCATACTTCGCCTTGAAGATATCTCTACCTGGTGGGGAAGACAGAGATCTAAACTAGGGGTTGCCAATTTTTTTTCAGTTTAAAATTTTACCTCATACTCAAGAAAGGCTGCTAATCAATGGTCTAGGGTGGGGGATATGGAGCTCAAATATTCACAGGACCTAGACAAGTAACCTGGGAGACTGGCAAAGTGGAGTAGGTGAGTGCTGTACAGTGGGGGAGTCACAGCTCAGTCCTAGCGAGGGCTTGCCTTGGAGAAATGGTCTCTGGTTGCCAAATCTTTTGCTATTTCTCCCCCAAACCCAGAAATCCTGATTTTTAATAAAGTGAAATCTCTCTCAATTTTTTCATGTTAGCAACTAATTTAAAACCAGGTATTTAACACCACGCAAGGGCCAAATAAGACTTCTCTGTGAGCCCACTGCAGAAGTCTGCAGGTTGCCCATTGTATCACGCTTGCTTGAACAAAGTCACACTGACTGGAGTTTCACTGCTAACTGGCCACATGACTTCATGAAAGTCTCGTGATTTCTTCTCTAGGCCTCAGTTTTCTCACCTAGAATATGGGGTTAAATATCTACTTTCTCAGACTGTGATAAGGAAGCTAATGAGATGAAAAATGTAAAAATGATTAAGAAAAATGTTTTGAATGTTACAAAGGGTGTTTTGAAAGTACTCCAGCTTTGGTTGCTTTGCCTAACCAGCTCATTCTAATTCAGAACAGTCTCAATGGTCTCAAACAGATCCTAAATGTCTCTTCACGTTTTTGTAAGTTGAGGTGGACCATTTCTATATGGGTGTGAGAGTGAAAGTGTTAGTCGTTCAGCTGTGTCCGACTCTTTGTGACCCCATGGACTGTAACCTGCCAGGATCCTCCATCCATATAATTCTTCAGACAAGAATATTGGAGTGGGGAGCCATTTCATTCTTTAGGGGATCTTCCAGACCCAGGGATCAAATCTGGGTCTCCTGCATGCGGGCAGATTCCTTACCATCTGAGCCACCAGAGAAGCATTTCTATATAGGTGAACTTATTACAAATACACCCAATTTCACGTGACATAAACACTGCATTAATGGGTTTGAATAAATAATGAAACTACATTGATGTGCATCTGATTTGGCAATTATTTAGAATCATATTAGATCTTGTCTGATGCAAAGGGCATAATTGGCCTTTTTCAGAACTACAGATTAGCACCTTTGTTCTCACTATCCAAACTGAGAGAATTCAATTTTATAAATAGAGAGATTGTTATTGTCTCCACATCAGTTTGGGGAAATGTTTGTAAACTGAAGTTTGGAAGACCTCTTCAATTTCATTCTAATGATCCCACTCTTAATTACATCACTCAAGCGACACTGACAAATAACACTGCAATGTCTAATAAACAGCTGCATTAAGGCCAGTTAAGCTGGAAAGTCCATTGTGAATTTAAAGACTGCAGCTCTGCCGAATAAGTTAAATCAGTCCTCAAGTTTTGCCTCAGCTTTTCCTCTTGTTTCTTTTAGAGAAAAGACATGTAGCTCCATATGGTTTCTGTGGGATCAAATTTTGTTCAGAGGTTTTAGTTTACTGCCTCAAACATCAAAACCCAACTTTTAGAAGAAGCTGCGAGAAGCTGGGCAGGATGTGCACTTTTCAGTCTCTGAAATTAGCTCTTTGGGGTAAGATTCTAAAGCAGAATGTCTGGTTTTACAATAAGGTAGAGTTTCATTTGAAAAGAAAATTTTGCCTTTTGATTACTTGTTTTGAATGCTCTTTTCCCCATAATTCCATCAGTTTTTCTATACATCTTTCCTGGCTTTATAATCAGAGGTCAAAATATCCCTTTCACTCCACGTACAGAAATCGAGCTGGATCATGGAAAAACAAAACAAAACTTGTGACCAAAAACTCCCACAGATTTTGCCTGTGTAGGCAAACCAATCTGTAAAAAGAAACTACTTACCTAACATGAAACCTCTCTATATAGTTTTCAATGAACACATCATGCCAGGGAACAGATCGGGGACCCTTGCAGCTGTGATTTTGATTCTTTTTTGTTTTAATCCGGAGATAGCCTCCCTAAAGGAGAATAGCTCCTTTGGAGACCTTTCTGTGTTCCAGGTTCTTTCATAAGCTCTACTTGGCCACTAATTTGCTTCCATGGAGAGGTGACTTGGAAACACCACAAAAATAAGCATTGAGCATGTGGACAGACAAATTTTTAAGCATTAATAAACTGACTTTTGGGGGGAAAAATTAAAGGCAGAAAAAATTCTTTATGGCTTACTGATGTGGAATCTTGTCATAAGAAATGCTGACCAAAGAACTAAAAGGCATAGACCAAAAACTGACCTACTTCCTATTATTTTGCCTGTTTTAACCTTATACCAATACCACCACATGCATATTTCTCCAAAAGGGAACAATATTGGAAGCCAACACAAGAACTCCTAAAACACAGACTGAGGCCACAACGAAACACCGGTCATCAGCACTACAATTCACTGCATTTTTAGATCTTAGCTAGTCTGGGTTTCTGTTATTCTAAAAATGTGTAACACCTGATTTAGCCAGTCATACTGACCCTTTGTCAAAGTGGCAGGACCTCCTGAAGAGCACACAGAGAAATAAAATGTTTATATGAATATCTATGTGATATTTTATACATAGGCAAGTTACAAAGCATTACCCTGAAAACAGGACTTATCTTTTTTAGTGCCACTAAAGACTATTAATTCCTTAAAGCAGACATAATATAAGGCAATTGTTATTAACTAAACAACTACTATTTTAAAAATGACAGCTTTGAAAATATCCAGTTAGAGGGAGCAGTATTTGTTGATCACATTTTAAATATTTCAAGATCAAGCCAAACATCCTCTCTAAACATGTGGGGAGAACCCCCACAAACAGAAATCGACAGTAAAACTTTCTTTCCCTGCCTTTAAGTGGACATTTTTATACATGCTAATCACTATACTGTTGATAAGGAAAAGGCATGAAATTCAATAATCCTATTCCGTTTTATTTCAAGTAAATAAAAGTAATAAAAACTTCTCAGTATTGCCATATTTTTGGTGTTGATAACTTTTTTTTAGTATTGCCATATTTTAAAATACATTTACAGCTATTGTCCAGCCCTACACATAACAATTTATTGCACTTGAATATTTACTTCAGTTGAATAAAGTCCATATGTTTCAAATAAACCTGAAAGACATTTGTTTTTTTAATCTAATTCTCCCAGTTAAACAATATACTAATTAGTCACATATTTCATAAAAGTTACAG
This sequence comes from Capricornis sumatraensis, assembly GCF_032405125.1. NCBI lineage: Eukaryota > Metazoa > Chordata > Mammalia > Artiodactyla > Bovidae > Capricornis > Capricornis sumatraensis. The sequence goes on along the minus strand of NC_091092.1, from coordinate 44,868,689 downwards.
GGATGTAAGAGCAGCTTGTAAATTGCCTTGCCTTGCATAATATATGATTTCATAAATCATCACAAAGCATAAAATAATGAGCAAGACCTAAGCCTGGGTAAAAATTAAACTATAAAACATGATTTCCACTAAATTTATCATTTTATCTTTTTCGAATTAGCTATGACTGGACGTCTAAGAATAAAAGGAGAAACTGTCTATGAAAAGACAACCCATTTTGTTCAGATTGCAGCCATCTTTAGAAACGGTAGAGATATACAGAAAAAACAGGATCATGCAGGCACTGATTTCCATTTTTAAGAGGAATTATTAGCTAACCAACCAGTTCAGATTTGATTACATATAAAAGGTCTGTATTTCACATGGGGGAGGGAGAGGGAAACAGGATCAGAGTGATGGGGAAAACAACATAAATAGCACTTAATCACTAACAAAATTAGAAATGGAATTGCTTTTTACTTCTTATAGGTGACATTAAAGCAGAAGAAGCATCTGGTTGTGTTGTATATATTTACAACTTCATTAAGAATATTGTCTCTCCCTATTTTCTTCCACTAAATTCTTTTTACTGGAATCACAAAAATAACACACAGGATAACCAAAATGTACAGTTTAAAAATATTTCCAGAAAATGCTTTCTATTCTCTTTATTTATTCCTTCTGGATTCTTGGAGCAATGGTGCTCAATTAGCTACTATTTGCCATAACCTCCATGTCCTCACTTTCTGTACCCTTCTGTCAGAAAGCCAATACAGAATGCTGAATATTTTCCACCTAGACACACATACATAAAAACAAATACTCTTATATTTACTGTCCTAGACAACAAAGAGGAGATAAACTTCAATTTTAAACACAGAATATAGCAAAATTTCAATGAAAAATATCATGGGTATTAATATCGATAGAATTTTAAGGCGACACATATGTGAGTTTTCTTTATATTATTTTTCATCAAGTAAAATATGTTCCTTCTTACATTTATGCCATCAAACTCCAAAGAAATCACCCCAAACCAATAGAAAATTCCACTGAGATATCAAAACAGTTTTACCAAAATCCTTGAAATCACCCAACTGACTTTTTAAAATAGCAAAGTTTAAAAACCATGTACATATTAATTATACTAAAACCCTCTCCAAACTTCACTTAATTTCATTTATAGCCTCCGAAAACATGATGACTTCTTTAATACCCTGGTGCCCCCTTTTGGTGTAGCTAGATCAAGGCTTTTTTTTTTTCAATTAAAAAAAAATCATATACACTGTATGTATTCATTCACAAGACAGTAGTGTTTAACTTGGGAAATGTCGATTCACACTGCAGATGGTTCATGGTTATTAGAGCTTTTGTTCTGCCTTTACTATTACCAGTTATTGATCTAAAACATGTGCAAACAAACAAAGCTCACTCTTTGAGTGGGAAAGGAAAAGCATCGTTTCGCTTAGACAATTGGCATAGCACTGCCCAAATTCCTCAAGTTCTCGTCCCAGTCTTCATGGTAAATAAGTGACCCGTTACCTTTGCTACAGGATATTCAATGGCTCGCTGACGGCTGCATTCAGAAGATATTTTTTTTGTCTTCGATACATTTATGCTGTATGTCTGTCTATCATCCTGAGGAAAGAAAGGCTGGTGAGCATGTATAGATCCCAACATCTGTTGACAAACAGCAAGCCCAAGCATGGAGACACAGTCTGGTAAACAAGCTTGTCAAAGGGGGAAATAAAAGTTAGCATTTTAAAGAGTTTGACCAGAATTTAAGAAAAGGAAGAAAATTAAATAACCTTACGACTTTTCATACGTTAGAGCTGGTAATTATGCCTCAGAAATAAGTTCTTTCCACGTTCAACAGCACTGTGTGAAGAAGACGAGCTGATTTCCAGCAGGGATATTGAATCCTTCCATCTGAAGGACCAATCAAGTGTGAAGTACAGTATAGTTTTAGATTCAATTGAAAGGAAAAAGCTTGACTACTAGTTCATAGCATGACAACTTTCATGGATTAGTTCAGACCCTATTCTCCTCCCTGAAAGGGTATCACAGCATGAAGACAGTTTTCAATGCACTAAACTTTAATAGCTGAGTGGGGGAGCCAAAGCTTCCCTTTGGTCTCTATAGAAACAGTATAGCCAAAATTTGAGGCAAAATTAAGGTCTTTGGTCTTAGGTGCTGTATCTCCCCTCAGAGGTTCTTTTTCACAAACAGACTTTGGCCCTTATCAAATGTATACTCTTGTGGAGGCTACTGTAAAAGGGAAGAGGCAAAACCTACTTCATTATTTTCCCCTCTGAACTCCACACAGGCGGCCATTTCAATGAAACACTGGCGAGCCGGATGTGTGGCTCCTGGTGTCAAAGGCAGGTGGAATCATCTGTAAGGAAAGACTTTATTCTTTGTTGTTTTGGAGGTGGTGACATCTGTTGGCAAAAAGCACTTCCTGTTCATCCCTGCGGCCACTGCACCGCGTGGCCCCGCGCACTCGGGCTGGAGCAGGCCCCGCCCCTCCCTCCTCGGCCTTCCGCACTCACCTCGCTCTGGGCATTTTCCCACAGCGGTCCCTGAATTGTTCCCCCTCCCCCACCCCCACATCCCCACAGTACACTGTCAGAAGAAAGAGGTGTTTCAACAACACTGAAGGGCTGTTAAAGGTGGCACAGACGAGACACTTGAAAGAGGTGGTATCTGTTAACACATAGCTGATTCACTTTACTGTACAGCAGTTATTAACTAACACAACATTGTAAAGCAACTATATGCCAATAAAAATTAATTTAAAAAAGAATCTACCATGCTCAAATGTCCTTTGTCAGAATTTCCAGTCACAGGCACCAAGACCCTTAATCTGGAGGATTTTCTTCTAACAACACAGTTTTTTTTTTTTTTCCTACTCACATCAGCTGTGTCTGAACCTACCTAAAACATTATTTTGGTTCTTTTCTCTCTTCCTTGTTGCAATTTCAGGTTCAGGACTCCATTACTGATACAAAAATGCAGGCTCCTCATCTGCTTAAGAAAGAGGACTCCAAACATGTGCTGAAGAAGATCTAGGATTCATTTCCCTGGAAGCTTATAACCACCACAGCAGGATGGGGACAGGGGAAACCTCTTATTGCTCCGTGGAGCTGATGGGTTTAAATATTGATGAGAAAATCTCTAAAGAACATGAACTAGGGGATGTCAGAAATGGCTTTCTTCTGAAAATCCTTTTAACAGTATGATAGAAAAACTGGGATAAAAATCTATCAACCTTAAAGAGCTATTGGTGGGGACCAAACTCATGGTTGGGGTCCTCTTGTCTAAAACTTCATAGTCATATGATACCAGCAATACTACAATACGATCATTGTCTAGCATCTGGGCTTCTGCAACTCACAGGAAAGAGCTCAAAAACATTTTTATAGTGAAAAGGCTACCCTTTGGCATCCTGAACCAAATAACATGGCCAAAAGGGACAGAATTATTCCAAGTACGAGGTCATTACTTGGGTTGCAACCCAAAAGGAGAGTCACACTATTAATAGCTGGAGATTATATGTGTGTGTGTATATATATATACATATATATAGTTAGATATATAATTATTTTTCACACTTGAAAGCCAAGAAGCATTGGACAAAGAACAGAAGAAAGACACAAGAAATGGGCAGAGTCACTGACAACAGAAACAGCAGAGATTAGAAGTCAGGACGGATGGAGAGGCTATGGTGATGATGGCAGGGACAGCAACAGCAGATCACAAGTGAGAAGCAGTGACACCCAGAAGTTTCTCAGGGTGTCCCCATCAATACAGTTTCACAGAATGAAGAAGGCATTTGCCACATACAGCACAGAATGACAAACTCATTCATGCATCCCTGCATCCCATCCATTTCTAGTTCCATCTGTGGAGCACCAGATTTTAATAACCACAGGCACATACAGTACCTTGCAGAAATATTTCCATCAACAGCCATTTACAATTTTTAAGTGTATAAATCTCAAATTACCTAGAATATTACCAATTTTGACAGACTCATTTCTCTGAAGGTGATATATAGACAAGATATTTGTGATTCACTAGTTTTAGTTTATTTATTGAAACTATTCCTGATGTTCATTATTATTTTTAAATGGCATAGCATTCAGCCATGTACACAGTAGGCACTCCATAACTGTTTGTTGAGTGAGTGAATAAATCATGAAAAAGTCAATAATAAAACACCCAGAAGAGTTTCCTTTGGCCAGATCCTTTAAATAATTCATTCATGTACTCATGCATTCAACAAGCATTTATTGACTGGGTAATGAGCAGTCAAACAGTTGTGTGTGTGTGAGTGTGCATCTTACAGGGAACTGGAGTTGATAAAAGTCAACATGATGTGCAGAAAAACCCTGCTAGAAAACACCATCAAGTTAATATCCATTTGTTAGATCCATCAGACTAATATGAAAATATAAATGGTCAAGAAACACTTGAAAAATATTTTTCACTAATAATAAAAGACAATAGAAACAATGAGATACATATCGATAATTACCAATAGTAGAGATGGTATGGGTAGAAAAATAGCCTTTTAAGAGTGAAGTTTGTTAAGTTTAAAAGTACGCATTATATGGAATTTAGAAAGATGGCAATGACGACCCTGTATGCAAGACAGGAAAAAAGACACAGCTGTGTATAACGGACTTTTGGACTCAGAGGGAGAGGGAGAGGGTGGGATGATTTGGGAGAATGGCATTGTAACATGTATACTATCATGTAAGAATTGAATCACCAGTCTATGTCTGACGCAGGATAAAGCATGCTTGGGGCTGGTGCATGGGGATGACCCACAGAGATGTTATGGGGAGGGAGGTGGGAGGGGGGTTCATGTTTGGGAACACATGTAAGAATTAAAGATTTTAAAATTAAAATAATAATAATAATAATAAAATAATAAATAAATAAATAAATAAAAGTACGCATTAACTTTGGGCTCAGTAATTCCATTTCCAGGAACATATCCTATATCCTAAGGTAATAATTAAAGATGTGCACAAGATTAAATTGCAAGCATTTCATTGTAATATTATTTATATTAATAAAATATAAGAAACCTATATAAGAAATCAAGGTCTTGAATTCTTTGAGAAGAATTCTAACGTGGAAACATATTCACAAAATACTAAGTGAGAAGGTTTTAAAAGATATTTATTGATTTTGATTATCAAAGTGATTGATATTTATAATAACTCAAACAAAATTGAGAGCTGAATGTAAAAGTTCACAATGATACCAGAAATAAGCAGTTAGCAGTTTGGTATACAGGCTTCTGGATTTATTTCTTTTGCATAAACAAATGTAATCAGTAGGTTGGACTAATAGAAGTCATGGAACTAATAGAAGTGAGTCACAGACTAAAGAGGTGTTCACTGTTTATTGCAAATTCATATTTAACCAGGCATCCTGCATTTTTATTTTCTGTAGCTGGCAACACCAGTTCAGAGCCAAAGCAAGGAGATGAAAAAGAGGTAAGGGAGACAGGAAGTTCCTTCCTGTTACTGTTGTAAATTGGCTTTTCACCAGCAGGTGTTTAAAATTGACTCTTTCGTGGATGCTTTTGTGATTTCATGGATGTTTGTGAGGCCCCACATTGCAAAGGACCTCCAGCTTGCAGATCTCTCATGAATGTGTGGGCCTCGTCTGATCCCTGGGGTATACCTCACACACGCCTGGCTCTGGCAGCCTCTGGGAGTGCAGGAGTATCTCAATACAGCAGCAGTTTCGCTTTTTTAGAGCACTGGCCAGCCTTTTCAATTTTCCAGGTGAGAGTCAAATGCCATTTCATCCCGTCTCCCTCACTGCAGGGGCCACGTATTAAGTGATCTCTTGAAAGTTCCTCTCTCCTGACTTGATGTAGTGGGAGAAGCACCTTCCACGCCGCCTTGGGGAGGGGAGCTCACAGCACAGCCCTCTTGAAAGAAATCTTCCTTACAAATCCTCCCCTAATCTCCAACAGCCAGATCCTTTTCTATCCTTCCTGTGGGTGAAGGGTTTAAGAGTTTTTTGAAGTCAGTTATTAGTTCTCTGCTTTGAAATTCATACAACGTAGCCTGTCTTACTAATCACTTCAATATCTATTGTGTCTTGATGCCTTGGTCAAAACTTCTAATTAAACATCCTGTTCTACCAACACTCTTACTATTGTTCCTCTAGTCAGCCCTCTGACATTCTCTGCAACTGAACACCTTTCTGACCATCCCCACACTCTGCTCTACCAACGCCATCAAAGTGTTTGGTCCACATCAGTGTCGTTTAGCAAACCCTGTGATTCTCAAAATGTGGTCCCCGAAACAGCAGTATCAGCACTATCTGGAAGCCTATTAGAAATGCAAATTTCCAGCTCACCTCAGACCTACTGAGTCAGACCCTCTGGGGCTGTGAGGCCCAGCACTCTTCGTGTTTTTAACAAGCCCTCCAGGGGATTCTACTGCACATTTAAGTTTGAGAACCAAGGCTCTAGCCATTGCTCTCTCTCCTCCTTTCCACGGAAGTAATTTCAAGCCTTCATTCTCTTCATACCTCCTAGGCATACAGCCACCTCACACTTCACTCCGAGCAAATGAACTCATACTCAAATTCAAATACAAAATTTAAAGCTTCAGATGGAAATTACCTGAACTTCCCACCACCAAATCTACAGACCTACCTATGGTTCTGCCATCTGCTCCTGTTAAAATGGAAGAAGATAATCCCTTTCTGAGACCAGTCCTGCCACCCAAGCCCTGAGTCCCAGCCTCTCTAGCTTCTCAGAAACCTGGCTTTAATGATTTTGTACTCTGTCATGTAAATCAACCATCTCCCCATCCAAGCCTTCTCATTCAGTCATTACACCAGATGTGGTTTCCACACCCCCAGGTTCCTGAGGAAGCTGTCTAATCTTACTACCTCCATCTCCTCAGTTCCATTGACTTCTCTTTCTGGCCTTTGCTCCCATCAACTCTACTAAAACTGCTCTCGCCAAGATTACCAATGACCACCCCATCACTAATTCCACTGGACACGTTATGGTCCTTATCTTGTTTGATTTTTTAGCCCAGTTCAGTTCAGTTCACTTCAGTCACTCAGTCATGTCCGACTCTTTGTGACCCCCATGAATCGCAGGACGCCAGGCCTCCCTATCCATCACCAACTCCCGGAGTTCACTCAAATTCATGTCCATAGAGTCGGTGATGCCATCCAGCCATCTCATCCTCTGTCGTCCCCTTCTCCTCCTGCCCCCAATCCCTCCCAGCATCAGGGTCTTTTGCAATGAGTCAACTCTTCGCATGAGGTGTCCAAAGTATTGGAGTTTCATCTTCAACATCAGTCCTTCCAATGAACACCCAGGACTGATCTCCTTTAGGATGAACTGGTTGGACCTCCTTGCAGTCCAAGGGACTCTCAAGAGTCTTCTCCAACACCACACTTCAAAAGCATCAATTCTTTGGTGCTCAGCTTTCTTCACAGTCCAACTCTCACATGCATACATAACTACTGGAAACACCATAGCCTTGACTAGACGGACCTTTGTTGGCAAAGTAATGTCTCTGCTTTTGAATATGCCATCTAGGTTGGTCATAACTTTCCTTCCAAGGAGTAGGCATCTTTTAATTTCATGGCTGCAATCACCATCTGCAGTGATTTTGGAGCCCCCAAAAATAAAGTCTGACACTGTTTCCACTGTTTCTCCATCTATTTCCCATGAAGTGATAGGACCAGATGCCATGATCTTCATTTTCTGAATGTTGAGCTTTAAGCCAACTTTTTCACTCTCCTCTTTCACTTTCATCAAGAGACTCTTTAGTTCCTCTTCACTTTCTGCCATAAGGGTGGTATCATCTGCATATCTGAGGTTACTGATATTTTTCCCAGCAATCTTGATTCCAGCTTGTGCTTCTTCCAGCCCAGCGTATCTCATGATGTACTCTGTGTATAAGTTAAATAAGCCCAGTGCCATCCAAAAGAAGTTTGTCCAGTGATGAAACTGTCATATATTCCTAATGTCTGATACAGCAACCACTAAGCCTACATGACTCCTGAGTACTTGAAATGTGGCTATTGTGACGAAGGACTAAATTTTAAATTTTGTTTAAAGATCCAGTTATGGCTAGTGGCTAAACATATTGGTCAAGGCAGTTCTAGACTGTAGGCCACTCCCTTCTCCTTGAAGCATATTCTTCTTTGGAAAGTTGTCAACTCTCTCCATACCTATTCAGGATTCCTTTTTGGTCTCTTTTATTGGCTACTCCATGACTATTGGATCCTCTGGGATTCTACTGCAGGTTCCCTGATCTTTGTGCTTTATATACTCTCTAGGCTTCAATGGCCACCTCTAGGAAAATAATTCAAAAGTTTGTATACCCAGGAAGAGTTTGTGCTTTGAGTTTCACGTGTGTGTATTACACATATTAACAAAGAGAAATGGAATTACATTTCAACAAAGGCATAGCCAATAATGGGCTTCCCAAGTGGCTCAGTGGTAAAGAATCTGCCTGTCAATGCAGGAGACACTGGAGAGTGGTTTCGATCTCTGGGTTGGGAAGATCTTCTAGAGTAGGGAATGGCAACCTGCTCCAGTATTCTTTCCTGGAAAATTCCATGGACAGAGGAGTCTTGTGAGCTACAGTTCATGTGGTTGCAGAGTCAGACATGACTAAGCACACACACACAGCGAATATTGCATTGTATATTTGAAATTTACCAAAAAAAAAGGAGATCTTAAGTGTTCTTACTGAACCACCCCCTCAAAAAAAGGTGAAATGATAGACATGTTAAGTAGACTGGTTGTGGAACTCATTTTGCAATATATGTGCATAGCAACACACTATGTTGTACATCTTATATATGTGTGATTTTTATATATTTTGTTGATTGATTTTTATCTATAAGGCTGAGAAAAATGAAAACAGAGATGCACACATCACACACACACACACACACACGCATACACACATACATAAACAAGTTGTGGACAGTTAGCCTTCCTGATACTATGTTTCTGGAAGAGAATTTAGAAAAGTACATCAGGTTCAACGCTCACTCGTAGACTGTGAAATAGTCAGCCAAACTGCACCCTTACAAGCTATTCAATTCTGAGACACCTTGGGTTTGCTCGCTCACACTGAGCTCACCTGCAGACATATCAAGAACAAAAATCAGAGAACACCTACTCTGAGCAATTACCCTAGACCCCTTGATGTTTTTATCAGACTCTCTTTCCCGAACCCAGGTTTCCTGGCTTCCTAAGCCAACTTCTTGCTTCGCTTTATTTCAACCTCCAACATTTTATTTTTAAAAAACTTTCACAGTTACAGAAAATGTCCTAAAAAAAAAAAAGAGAAAATGTCCTAGTATAGTATAGTGAACTTTTACCTTTCATGTAGATTGATTAATGGTTAACATTTTGGCACACTTGGCATCCAAAACCTCTCCCTCAGTCTCTCATTCTATGCATGCAATGCAGGAGACATAGAGACATGAGTTCAATCCCTGGGTCAGGAAGATCCCCTGGAGGAGGGCATGGCAACCCACTCCAGTATTCTTGCCTGCAGAATCCCATGGACAGAGGAGTCTGGCAGGTACGTTCCACGTGTCACAAAGAGTCAGACACAACTAAAGCTACTTCACACACATGCAGGAAGTTTAGCATTAATACAACATTATTATCTAGTATGTAGACAGCCCTTATTCAAATGTTATCAATGATATTCTTTATAGGAATTTTCTTTCAGTTTACAATAACATGTAGTGGTTAGTTTCACACCTCTCCTAAGCCAGTTGCTTTTTCCACTTTGGTTCAACTCCCCTACCAGATCTCTGTTTCAGGAATGATAAGACCATCTTTCCCAGCCTCCCCTGTGCAAGACAGTTCACACTGCTTATGACAACACCAGGAGCCATTCTATTCTATAAAGAGAGTCTCAGAACTGAAGAGCCACTCTTCTTTAAGGGTCTCTGTTTTTTCCTGTGGGAGGGACTGTGCTGGTGATGGATTTGCCTTAAAGGCGACACTGCCCACAGTGGCTGTGAGGTCCACCTGCAATATCCAGGAGTAGGAAGTCAACCCTCAAGCTAAGCCCCACCCCCAAGTGGGCTATGCCATTTTATCTACATTCACCTTAAAACTGATGGCAGCTTCAAACTGCAGTCAGCAAAATTCTTCCCTCAGACTGAGCATAGAGATGAAGAATCACCATTATTAGCAGGTTAAAAACCCCTTCAGAAAGCAGTCATCTCAGATGTAGTGACCATGACACTGTGCTTCAAGTTGCAGACAACACCATCTGAATAGTCACTATACAGCAGAGAAAGAGAACCATTAAACCGAACCTCATGGCGCCAGAAACATCACCTCCCTAAAGCAGGCATAGCAAATAGAACATGTTTCTGGACAGTGTGGACTTAATGAAGACTGATACAACTTTACCCCAAAGATGATATTTGCAACCAGATCTCTCCAGTCTCATATGTCTAACTTTGTATTTAACATTCCTTTGCAGCTCTCTCCAACTTAACAACCCAAAAGAAAATTCCTGAATTGCATTCTCTCCCAAAGCCTCTTCTTTCTCCAGTCTTCCCAATCTTAATAAGGAGAACTCTCATCCGCTCCATTACTAAAGCCAGAAACCTAGGAGAACTCCTCCACACCAATGACTTTACTTGCCATCTCTCTGCAGATCTTTGTCAAATCCATAATTTTGGGGGTCAAATTCCAGAATCCTGGTTGTGGAACGTCAAAATAAAATTAGTCATAACACTTCACATGACCTGAACCAAATATTGTTGGGCAGTAGAATTGCTGTGTCATAGGGTAATTCATGTGTAGCTGTTTGAGAAAGTGCCAGTTTTGCACAGTAGCCATACCACTTTACACTCCTGCCAGCAATGGCTAATGCATTTGAGCATCTTTTCAGGTATTTGTTGGCCATTTGTACAACTTGGGTGACATATCTACTCAAATCGTTTGTTTTTAATTTTTTTTTTGTATACGTGTTCCCCATCCTGAACCCCCCTCCCACCTCCCTCCCTATCCCATCCCTCTGGGTCATCCCAGTGCACCAGCCCTGAGCACCCTGTCTCATGCATTGAACCTGGACTGGTGATTCATTTCACATATGATAATATACATGTTTCAATGCCATTCTCCCAAATCATCCCACCCTCGCCCTCTTCCACAGACTCTAAAAGACTGTTCTATACATCTCTGTCTCTTTTGCTGTCCCGCATACAGGGTTGTCGTTACCATCTTTCTAAATTCCATATATATGCATTAGTATACTGTATTGGTGTTTTTCTTTCTGGCTTACTTCACTCTGTATAATAGGCTCCAGTTTCATTCACCTCATTAGAACTGATTCAAAGGTATTCTTTTTTAATGGCTGAGTAATCCTCCATCGTGTACATGTACCACAGCTTTCTTATCCATTCATCTGCTGATGGACATCTAGGTTGCTTCCATGTCCTGGCTATTGTAAAGAGTGCTGTGATGAACATTGGGGTACATGTGTCTCTTTCAATTCTGGTTTCCTCGGTGTGTATGCCCAGCAGTGGGATTGCTGGGTCATATGGCAGTTCTACTTCCAGTTTTTTAAGGAATCTCCACACTGTTCTCCATAGTGGCTGTACTAGTTTGCATTCCCACCATGTTTTTAAATTTTTTTATTTGTGAATAATTTTAGATTTACAGAAAGGTTATTTAACAGTTAGAACTGGACATGGAACAACAGACTGGTTCCAAATAGGAAAAGGAGTATGACAAGGCTGTATATTGTCACCCTGCTTATTTAACTGATGTGCAGAGTACATCATGAGAAACGCTGGGCTGGAAGAAGCACAAGCTGGAATCAAGATTGCCAGGAGAAATATCAGCGACCTCAGATATGCAGATGACACCATCCTTATGACAGAAAGAGAAGAACTTAAGAGCCTCTTGATGAAAATGAAAGAGGAGAGTGAAAAAGTTGGCTTAAAGCTCAGCATTCAGAAAACTAAGATCATGACATCTGGTCCCATCACTTCATGGCAAATAGATGGGGAAACAGTAGACACAGTGACTGACTTTATTTTTGGGGGCTCCAAAATAACTGTAGATGGTGACTGCAGCCATGAAATTAAAAGACACTTGCTCCTTAGAAGAAAAGTTATGACCAACCTAGACAGTATATTAAAAAGCAGAGACATTACTTTGCCAACAAAGGTCTGTCTAGTCAAGGCTATGGTTTTTCCAGTGGTCATGTATGGATGTGAGAGTTGGACTGTGAAGAAAGCTGAGCACCAAAGAATTGATGCTTTTGAACTGTGGTGTTGGAGAAGACTCTTGAAAGTCCCTTGGACCACAAGGAGATCCAACCAGTCCATGCTAAAGGAAATCAGTCCTAAATATTCATTGGAAGGACTGGTGCTGAATCTCCAATACTTTGGCTACCTGATGTGAAGAACTGACTCACTGGAAAAGACCCTGATGCTGGGAAAGACTGAAGGCAGGAGAAGAAGGGGATGACAGAGGATGAGATGGCTGGATGGCACCACCAACTCAATGGACATGAGTTTGAGTAAACTCTGGGAGTTGGTGATGGACAGGGAGGCCTGGCATGATGCAGTCCATGGGGTCTCAAAGAGTCGGACGTGACTGAGTGAGCTGAACTGAATGAAGTGTTTAATAATATAATTCAGAGAGTTTCCATATAATCTTTTTTCCCCATCATATACACTCCAACCAGCTTCTGATAAACAATTTTCATTAACCATGAGGCATTTGTCAAAACTAAGAAACTATCACTGGTACTGTGTTATTAACTATTGACTAAGCTACAGATTTTACTTGGATATCACCAGTTTTTCCACTAATGTCCTCATTCTGTTCCAAGATCCATTACAGGACAGCACATGGCATTGAGTTGTCATGTCTCTTTAGTCTCCTCCAGACTGTTACCATTTCTCAGTATTTCCTTGTTTTCCATGACCTTGAGAGTTTTGAAGAATAAAGGTCATGCATTTTGTAGAACATCCCTCAATTTGGGTTTGCTGATACTTTCTCATGATTATACTAAGGCTATGAATTTTTTAGAAGATTATTACAGATGTGAAGCAGCCTTTTCATTAAATCATAGGAGGGAGTGCATGATATAATAGCCATAAAAATAAATGAACTACAGCTCTAATCAACAGCATGGTGAATCTCACAAAGGAAGAAGCCCCACACAACTGAATTCATAGTGGGTGATTCCAAAAGACTAACCTTTTCAAGCCAATAGAAATCAAGGTACTGATGACCTCTGCAGGAGTGGTGACTAGGAGACAGAAAGGGGCTTTCTGGATGCTGAGTTCTCTTTTTTGATCTGGGATATGCTTACACAGGCATGTTCACTATGTAATAATTAATTGGGGTTTACACTTATGATTTATGCCCTTTTATAAATGGGCCATTGTATTTCAATTAAAGTTCAAAAAATTTCCCCTGAGGGTCAGATGACCTGGGTTCATGTCCTAGTACTGCAAGCTTCTGTGCTAGGTGTATGACCTCAGGGAACCAACTTAACCTGTCCAGTCTCAGCTCCTTCATCTATAAAATGGGGTAACATCTTATAAAGATGTTATGAGGATTAAATTCTGTTACATATGAGAAAAAGTGGTTTTCATTTCCAAAAAGCATATAGTGATGGCAGTGCAGGTCCTGACTGATAGATTACAGTGAGAAGAGAAAGGATTTCACATTTCCCTCTATGGAGCCTGGACACCAGGGCAAAGATATCAGCCAGAAAATGGTATGATAAGTGCTTACAGCTTCAGGGAGATGTGGTTAATAAAAAGAGTGCAAATTAAATGCAAGTAGTTATGACTAAATCATAATTAGATCTGGGGCAATCTCTAGCTACTTAGAATTAATTTTTCTCCACTTTACCTAGATTTCCATATGGTCAGGAAAAAGGTATATTCAAACAATGATGTAAGTAGTTAAAGACAAACTTGCCTTTATTTTAGTTTTATGGCTATTTCTTAACAAATATACTTGAATTAGAAACAATAAGATATGTTTAAATGTTCTGAGACTGGACGCTATTAAATTTTTTTTTAAATCTTGATGGCCAGAAGAGAGAAAGCAGCCATATACGTGTGTACTAAGTCACTTGAGTCGTGTCCAACTCTTTGCAACCCTATGGACTGTAGCCTGTCAGGCTCCTCTGTCCATGGGATTCTCCAGGCAAGAATACTCCAGTGGGTTGCCATGCCCTCCTCCAGGGGATCTTCCCAACCCAAGGATCGAACCCGCATCTCTTATGTCTCCTGCATTGGCAAGCAGGCTCTTGCCACTAGTGCCACCTGAGAAGCCTGAAAATGGCCATATTAAGGCTGAAAGCAGATTTTTCTCCTGTTTTTCTATGAATGGATGTTCTCATTAGGGGTAAATATTTGGATCATGTGGTAGTGAGCTTTCAAGATGACCCCAATGATTCCTGAGTCCCGATGGTCATACCTTTGTGAGTTCACTCTCCCACATCAGACCAAGGTTTGTCCATGTGATCAATAGAATATGGAAGCACTGTCGGTATGTCATTTCTGAAATAAGGTTATAAAATATAATGGCCGCCATCTTGGCTTCTCCCTTGTTCTTGCTATTTCTCAAATCACTCACAATGGGGATACCAGCCGCATGTCAAGAGAACACCCAAGAGAGCCTACAGCAGGGAAACAGCCCTTGAGGAGCTAACTAGCAACCACATGAGTAAGTTTAGAGGCAGATGCTTCCCTAGGCAAGATTTCAGATGAGACCCAGCTGAGAGCTTGACTACAACTTCGTGAGAGACTGTAAACAAGAAGGACCCACCTACTCCACTCCTGGATTCCTGATGTACAGAATCTGTGAGATCATGGTGTTTAAGTGACTAAATTTGGGGGATGATTCCTTATAGAGCAATAGATTGCTAATAGAGATGGTTAGTTTCCCGATGCAAATATAAAGTGAGAATTCAATTTTGGAATGGAGATGTTTGAGGAAATGCAGGGCTAAATAGATTTGGACAATAATGTAAAAAGTTATCAGTTATCTTTATTACAAGCTTGCATCTCTTTAAGGATTCTGATAATGACAGGGAAGCTTTTTCTCTGGTGTATAGAGGGAGAGTACTGGGACCTTGGCTAGAACATATAGTCAAGGTCGTTCCCAATGAAGGTAGGTTGGCTCCATACCACAATGGTGTGCTGTGCTATGCTTAGTCACTCGGTCATGTCAGACTCTTTGTAACCCCATGGACTGTAGTCTGCCAGGCTCCTCTGTCCATGGGGATTCTCCGGACAAGAATACTGGAGTGGGTTGCCATGCCCTCCTCCAGGCTATCTTCCCAACCTAGGGATGGAACCCAGGGCTCCTACACTGCAGGCAGATTCTTTATGGTCTGAGCCACCAGGGAAGCCCGTGGTATGCTGGGGGCTAATAAGAAAGAAAGCTTCGGACTTTGCTAGTGGTTCAGTGGCTAAGATTCCACAGTCCCAATGCAGGGGGCCTGGGTTTGATCCCTGGTCAGTGAACTAGATCCCACATGCTGCAACTAAGGGTTCACATGCCACAGCCACCACCTGGTGCAGCCAAATAAACAAATGAAAATAAATTTTAAAAAAGAAAGAAAGAAAGAAGGCTAGTAGTAGACCACCTGGGTGCAGTTATAGTGACTAAAAGGCAAATGGACTGTGGAAGCCACATTGTCTAAAATACAATTTTAAGTTTTTATCCTGTTAAATTTCTTCTTGATGTTCCAAACTACGAATAAAAATAAGGGCTTGTGATAATGATCCAGCTCCAGAAGGATGGGAGGGTGGCCAAGGTGGCCTACAAGCACAGAGTCTAAGATGACTAGTGACAACCAGGATATATTTGTCACTATGCTGTGAGGATTCGCAAAACTACATAGGGAATGGAAATAGAAACAAAAATAAACAAATATGACCTAATTAAACTTAAAAGCTTTTGCACAGCAAAGGAAACCATAAACACAATGGAAAGACAACCTATGAACTAGAAGAAAATACTTGCAAACACTGTGGCAGACAATGGACTAATTTCCAAAACATACCAACAGATCATACAGCTTAATATCAAAAAACAAGCAACCTAATCAAAAATGGGCAGAAGATCTGTATAGACATTCCTCCAAAGAAGACATATGGATGGCCAACAAGCACATGAAAAGATGCTCAATATCACTAATTATTAGAGAAATGCAAATCAAAACAACAATGAGGTATCATCTCACACGAGTCAGAATGGCCATCATTAAAAGATCTGCAAATAATAAATGCTGGAGAGGGTGTAGGAAAAATAGAACCTTCTTACACTGGTGGGAATGTAAATTGGTGTAGTCACTATGGTGAACAGTATGAAAGTTCCTTAAAAAACTAAAAATAGAGTTACCACATGATCCTGCAATCCCACTCCTGGGTATATATCTGGAAAAAAACTTTAATTTGAAAAGATGCACCCCAATGTTCATGGCTTCCCTTGTGGTTCAGCTTGTAAAGAATCTGCCTGCAATGCAGGAGACCTGGGTTCGATCCCTGGGTTGGGAAGATCCCCTGGAGGGGGGCATGGAAACCCACTCCAGTATTTTTGCCTGGAGAATCCCCATGGACAGAGGAGCCTGGCGGGCTATGGTCCATGGGGTCACAAAGAATCAGACACAACTGAGCGACTAAGCATATATATAAAACAAGTAAACAAGTACCTTTTCATACTGTTCATGGGGTTCTCAAGGCAAGAATACTGAAGTGGCTTGCCATTCCCTTCTCCAGTGGAACACATTCTGTCAGACCTCTCCACCATGATCTGGCCATCTTGGGTGGCCCCACACGGCATGGCTTAGTTTCACTGAGTTAGACAAGGCTGTGGTCCATGTGATCAGACTAGCTAGTTGTCTGTGATTGTAGTTTCAGTCTGTCCGCCCTCTGATCCCCTCTTTCAGTGCCTACTGTCTTACTTGGGTTTAGGTCCGTCTAGTCAAGGCTATGGTTTTTCCAGTGGTCATGTATGGATGTGAGAGTTGGACTATAAAGAAAGCTGAGCACTGAAGAATTGATGCTTTTGAAGTGTGGTGTTGGAGAAGACTCTTGAGAGTCCCTTGGAGTACAAGGAGGTCCAACCAGTCCATCCTAAAGGAGATCAGTCCTGGGTGTTCATTGGAAGGAATGATGTTGAAGCTGAAACTCCAATACTTTGGCCACCTGATGCAAAGAGCTGACTCATTTGAAAAGACCCTGATGCTGGGAAAGATTGAGGGCAGGAGAAGAAGGGGACAACAGAAGATGAGATGGTTGGATGGCATCACCGACTCAATGGACATGGGTTTGCGTGGACTCTGGGAGTTGGTGATGGACAGGGAGGCCTGGCGTGCTGCGGTTCATGGGGTCAAAAAGTGTCAGACACGACTGAGTGACTGAAATGAACTGACTGAAACAAGTACCTACTGTAAACCACAAGGAACTGTATTCAAAATCTTATGAGAGTGTATAATGGGAAAGAATCTGAAAAAGAATAGAAATCTGTATAACTGAATCACTTTGCTGTACACTTGAAACTAACATAACATTGTAAATTAACTATACTTCAAATAAAAATATATGGGGAAGAGAACCCAATAAAAGAGCAGACCACTTGGAATTATGGAAGGTGCAAAGTCAAATGACAGTGGCCTGGTTTTAAAGGGGAGGATGAATAACCCTTGAACACTAGAGAACTTAGAAGAATGGTGGCGTTCCTGCCATCTCTGTCTATAGATCTGCACAATGTCTTGTTGCTCCCTTATGAATCAAGGAAAGTAGAATTAAGCTTTAAGTTTTGATTTTTACTGGACATTCTGGGTTGACTCTCCAGTATCGGTTCTGTCTTTTCTTTCCTACCAGAATCCCAATTTTGATCAGGAGTCCCTCCCTCCTTCACGTAGCCAATTGGTTCTCAAAGTGTGGTCCCCAGAGAAGCAATATCAGTATCACCTAATAACATGTTCAGTTCAGTTCAGTTCAGTTCAGTCGCTCAGTCGTGTCCGACTCTTTGCGACGCCATGAATCGCAGCACGCCAGGCCTCCCTGTCCATCACCAACTCCCGGAGTTCACTCAGACTCACATCCATCGAGTCTGTGATGCTATCCAGCCATCTCATCCTGGGTCGTCCCCTTCTTCTCCTGCCCCCAATCCCTCCCAGCATCAGAGTCTTTTCCAATGTGTCAACACTTCGCATGAGGTAGCCAAAATACTGGAGCTTCAGCTTTAGCATCATTCCTTCCAAAGAAATCCCAGGGCTGATCTCCTTCAGAATGGACTGGTTGGATCTCCTTGCAGTCCAAGGGACTCTCAAGAGTCTTCTCCAACACCACACTTCAAAAGCATCAATTCTTCGGCGCTCAGCCTTCTTCACAGTCCAACTCTCACATCCATACATGACCACAGGAAAAACCATAGCCTTGACTAGACAGACCTTACTCAGCAAAGTAATATCTCTGCTTTTGAATATGCTATCTAGGTTGGTCATAACTTTCCTTCCAAGGAGTAAGCGTCTTTTAATTTCATGGCTGCAGTCACCATCTGCAGTGATTTTGGAGCCCCCAAAAATAAAGTCTGACACTGTTTCCACTGTTTCTCCATCTATTTCCCATGAAGTGATGGGACCGGATGCCATGATCTTCGTTTTCTGAATGTTGAGCTTTAAGCCAACTTTTTCACTCTCCTCTTTTCACTTTCATCAAGAGGCTCTTTAGTTCCTCTTCACTTTCTGCCATAAGGGTGGTGTCATCTGCATATCTGAGGTTATTGATCTTTCTCCTGGCAATCTTGACTTCAGCTTGTGTTTCTTCCAGTCCAGCGTTTCTCATGATGTATTCTGCATAGAAGTTAAATAAGCAGGGGGACAATATACAGCCTTGACGTACTCCTTTTCCTATTTGGAACCAGTCTGTTGTTCCATGTCCAGTTCTAACTGTTGCTTCCTGACCTGCATACAGGTTTCTCAAGAGGCAGGTCAGGTGGTCTGGAATTCCCATTTCTTTCAGAATTTTCCACAGTTTATTGTGATCCACACAGTCAAAGGCTTTGGCATAGTCAAGAAAGCAGAAAGAGATGTTTTTCTGGAACTCTCTTGCTTTTTCCATGATCCAGCGGATGTTGGCAATTTGATCTCTGGTTCCTCTGCTTTTTCTAAAACCAGCTTGAACATCAGGGAGTTCACGGTTCACGTATTGCTGAAACCTGGCTTGTAGAATTTTGAGCATTACTTTACTAGCATGTGAGATGAATGCAATTGTGCGGTAGTTTGAGCATTCTTTGGCATTGCTTTTCTTTGGAATTGGAATGAAAACGGACCTTTTCCAGTCCTGTGGCCCCTGCTGAGTTTTCCAAATTTGCTGGCATATTGAGTGCAGCACTTTCACAGCATCATCTTTCAGGATTTGGAACAGCTCAGTTGGAATTCCATCACCTCCACTAGCTTTGTTCGTGGTGATGCTTTCTAAGGCCCACTTGACTTCACTTTCCAAGATGTCTGGCTCTAGATTAGTGATCACATCATCATGATTATCTGGGTTGTGAAGATCTTTTTTGTACAGTTCTTCCATGTATTCTTGCCACCTCTTCTTAATATCTTCTGCTTCTGTTAGGTCCATACCATTTCTGTCCTTTATCGAGCCCATCTTTGCATGAAATGTTCCCTTGGTATCTCTAATTTTCTTGAAGAGATCTCTAATCTTTCCCATTCTGTTATTTTCCTCTATTTCTTTGCATTGATCGCTGAAGAAGGCTTTCTTATCTCTTCTTGCTATTCTCTGGAACTCTGTATTCAGATGCTTATATCTTTCCTTTTCTTCTTTCCTTTTCGCCTCTCTTCTTTTCACAGCTATTTGTAAGGCCTCCCCAGACAGCCATTTTGCTTTTTTGCATTTCTTTTCCATGGGGATGGTCTTGATCCCTGTCTCCTGTACAATGTCACAAACCTCATTCCATAGATCATCAGGCACTCTGTCTATCAGATCTAGGCCCTTAAATCTATTTCTCACTTCCACTGTATAATCATAATGGATTTGATTTAGGTCATACCTGAATGGTCTAGCGGTTTTCCCTATTTTCTTCAATTTGAGTCTGAATTTGGTAATAAGGAGTTCATGATCTGAGCCATAGTCAGCTCCTGGTCATGTTAGAATTACAAATTCTTAGTCCCCACCCTGACCTCCTGAATCAAAAACTCTGATTTTGGTCAGAGTGATATGATCAAAAGTGATTTGAAAGCACTTTGTGTTTTCAAATAAGTCCTCCAAGTGAATCCAAAGCAGGCTTAAGTGTGCCAGCCATTAGTCTAAGGAGATCCCACTCTCTTGGTGATGACTGGTTTACGAATGGTCACACAACCTGATTCTGGTCAACTACATTTGAAGAGAGAACTGCTTGCTATACAGCTTCTGGGGAAAGTTTGCTCATTCCTAAAAGAGAGGCATATAAAAACATGACCTCTCTACATCTCCTAGATGTTATATTTCTAACTGTTGCAGCTATCTTGCTACAAGTCTAACGGCAAAGCTTGAACTGAGAATGGTAGAGCATGGCAATGGAAAGATCCGAAGATTTTCATGATATCACTGAAAACCAGCCCAACAAAAATCTGCCCTACCTCTGGCTGTTCTGCTTTGATAGATAATATAGTTCAGTGGGGACAGGTAAAGAATGAGCCAAGGGCAAAACTATAAGAAAGATGGAGGTGGGGAGGAGGGTGGGGAGGTAAATGATATTTAAAGGGGAAAGAATGCAAGAAGGCTGAACATTTGCACAGATTCAGCTGCTCATATTTTTCAGAGTCACAAGGAAGAGCTGATCACTGAATATGACAGCCATGTATGTTTAAGAGGGCACAAAAATACAAGACAATCGGAAAGGGCCCTACCAGCTACATACAAACTCCAGGCCCCAATTCACTTAGCTTTGAAAGGTGCTCTCAGTTTAATAAGCAACTAAGATGATCACTAAATATTGCTTGGAACTCCACTTCTCAGAATTATTCTTCACAGAGACAGCCTTAGATTTTGTTGGGTTGGTGACAGTGGGTGTGGAACACCTGTACTGGACAGAGTTCAAGCCACTTCAGAAGCAGCAGAGCGCCCTGGGGCCAACACAGCTGGCTGCCTTGCAGTTAATTATGATGGCGCCTGGTCCAACAATCGGTGACTAGAATAGTGAATGGTTCACAAAATAGGCTATAGTACAATCATGCCTGAGGCAGGGAGTAAATAGTTGGGGCTACCGCCTCAAGTAAAGTAGCTATGTGAAGAGCAGATTTGATGGTGCCATTGATTTCTTTTGTTTTTATTCCATCCAATGCAATGGAATTTTCCTTATACCAATGGTTCTACTGGCAATGAATTTTAATAGTTAACAAGAATTTACCTAAATGCCCGCTGCACCTACTGAAAGAAATTGTTTTTTAAAAAGCTGGCAACAATTGGGCCTCAAGACTGGCTGGCATCACAAGGGCTGAGTGTCAGCCTGACTGGTCCAGACACTCTAGAAACATCAAACAATGGATGTGTGAATTCAACAGAGATGGATTTATAAGCTGTCAATTGTTTAAGAAGCTGTTCATTTATTCAATAAACATTATTAAAGATCTACTATGCATAAAACTTCATGGAAAAAGCAAGAGAGTTCCAGAAAAACATCTACTTCTGCTTTATTGACTATGCCAAAGCCTTTGACTGTGTGGATCACAATAAACTGTGGAAAATTCTTCAAGAGATGGGAATTCCAGACCACCTGACCTGCCTCTTGAGAAACCTGTATGCAGGTCAGGAAGCAACAGTTAGAACTGGACATGGAACAACAGACTGGTTCCAAATAGGAAAAGGAGTACGTCAAGGCTGTATATTGTCACCCTGCTTATTTAACTTCTATGCGGAGTACATCATGAGAAACGCTGGACTGGAAGAAACACAAGCTGAAGTCAAGATTGCCAGGAGAAATATCAATAACCTCAGATATGCAGATGACACCACCCTTATGGCAGAAAGTGAAGAGGAACTAAAAAGCCTCTTGATGAAAGTGAAAGAGGAGCATGAAAAAGTTGGCCTAAAGCTCAACATTCAGAAAACGATCATGGCATCCGGTCCCATCACTTCATGGGAAATAGATGGAGAAACAGTGGAAACAGTGTCAGACTTTATTTTTTGGGGCTCAAAAATCACTGCAGATGGTGATTGCAGCCATGAAATTAAAAGACACTCCTTGGAAGGAAAGTTATGACCAACCTAGATAGCATATTCAAAAGCAGAGACATTACTTTGCTGACTAAGGTCCGTCTAGTCAAGGCTATGGTGTTTCCAGTAGTCATGTATGGATGTGAGAGTTGGACTGTGAAGAAAGCTGAGCACCAAAGAATTGATGCTTTTGAACTGTGGTGCTGGAGAAGACTCTTGAGAGTCCCTTGGACTGCAAGGAGATCCAATCAGTCCATTCTGAAGGAGATCAGCCCTGGGATTTCTTTGGAAGGAATGATGCTAAAGCTGAAGCTCCAGTACTTTGGCCACCTCATGCCAACAGTTGACTCATTGGAAAAGACTCTGATGCTGGGAGGGATTGGGGGCAGGAGGAGAAGGGGATGACAGAGGATGAGACAGCTGGATGGCATCATGGACTCGACGGATGTGAGTCTGAATGAACTCCGGGAGTTGGTGATGGACAGGGAGGCCTGGCGTGCTGCGATTCATGGGGTCGCAAAGAGTCAGACATGACTGAGCAACTGAACTGAACTGAGCTGATGCATAAAACTTTATGCTATGTTTTCTGAGATTATATAAAGAATACAGGATCCCTATCTTGCCTTCCAGGTCACTATGATTTAGTGAAAGATAACAAATTATATAAATCAGTTTACCAATAGTTCCAGGTCAGTGTCTTAATAGTAGTACAAAGTAGAGGTACAATACTTTTGAGAAAAAAACTCATTTGTAACTGAGGTAGTTGAAGATATTAAGAAATCTCCACCTGAACTAGATATTGAAGGATGAAT
Organism: Capricornis sumatraensis; assembly: GCF_032405125.1. Lineage (NCBI taxonomy): Eukaryota > Metazoa > Chordata > Mammalia > Artiodactyla > Bovidae > Capricornis > Capricornis sumatraensis. The sequence goes on along the minus strand of NC_091092.1, from coordinate 44,845,659 downwards.
TGGATGTTGATCTGAGAAAGTCAAAGTAATAGTACTGTAAACAGAGGAGAGATATGAATGAGCCAAAGATCTGAGGCATGAGGTTGCTTTAACCACTAATAATTTATTTTTATTGCTTTTGTAAGTCATTAAAAAAAATTCTGTGTTCTAATTCTCCATTCTTGGTGTCTAAGAGCACAATCATATTTTGAATATTGATATTATATCTAGTTCAGTTAAGTTCAGTTGATCAGTTGTGTCCAACTCTTTGCGACCCCATGAATCGCAGCACGCCAGGCCTCCCTGTCCATCACCAACTCCCGGAGTTCACTCAGACTCATGTCCATCGAGTCGGTGATGCCATCCAGCCATCTCATCCTCTGTCGTTCCCTTCTCCTCCTGCCCCCAATCCCTCCCAGCATCAGAGTCTTTTCCAATGAGTCAGTCTTCGCATGAGGTGGCCAAAGTATTGGAGTTTCAGCTTTAGCATCAGTCCTTCCAATGAACATCCAGGACTGATCTTCTTTAGGATGGACTGGTTGGATCTCCTTGCAGTCCAAGGGACTCTCAAGAGTCTTCTCCAACACCACAGTTCAAAAGCATCAATTCTTTGGTGCTCAGCTTTCTTCACAGTCCAACTCTCACATCCATACATGACCACTGGAAAAACCATAGCCTTGACTAGACGGACCATTGTTGGCAAAGTAATGTCTCTGCTTTTTAATATGCTGTCTAGGTTTAATATGCTATCTAACTTTCCTTCTGCAATCACCATCTGCAGTGAATTTGGAGCCCCCAAAATAAAGTCTGACACTGTTTCCACTGTTTCCCCATCTATTTCCCATGAAGTGATGGGACCAGATGCCATGATCTTAGTTTTCTGAATGTTGAGCTTTGAGCCAACTTTTTCACCCTCCTCTTTCACTTTCATCAAGAGGCTCTTTAATTCTTCTACACTTTCTGCCATAAGGGTGGTGTTATCTGCATATCTGAGGTTATTGATATTTCTCCCAGCAATCTTGATTCCAGCTTGTGCTTCTTCCAGTCCAGCGTTTCTCATGATGTACTTTGCATAGAAGTTAAATAAGCAGAGGGACAATATACAGCCTTGATGTACTCCTTTTCCTATTTGGAACCAGTCTGTTGTTCCATGTCCAGTTCTAACTGTTGCTTCCTGACCTGCATACAGGTTTCTCAAGAGGCAGGTCAGGTGGTCTGGAATTCCCATCTCTTGAAGAATTTTCCACAGTTTATTGTGATCCACACAGTCAAAGGCTTTGGCATAGTCAATAAAGCAGAAGTAGATGCTTTTCTGGAACTCTCTTGCTTTTTCGATGATCCATCGGATGTTGCCAATTTGATCTCTGGTTCCTCTGCCTTTTCTAAAACCAGCTTGAACATTTGGAAGTTCATGGTTCAGGTATTGCTGAAGCCTAGCTTGGAGAATTTTTAGCATTACTTTACTAGCGTGTGAGGTGAGTGTCACTCTTGCCATCTCCTGTTTGACCACTTCCAATTTGCCTTGATTCATGGACCTGACATTCCAGGTTCCTATGCAATATTGCTCTTTACAGCATCAGACCTTGCTTCTATCACCAGTTGCATCCACAGCTGGGTATTGTTTTTGCTTTGGCTCCATCCCTTCATTCTTTCTGGAGTTATTTCTCCACTGATCTCCAGTAGCATATCTAGTAGGCTTTCTTATTCCAACTAGTTTGCAAATTCTTGTGGATTTTTGTATAAATAATTACCTCTGATCAGTGGCAGTGTTATTTCTTACTTTCCAATACACAGCTCTTTTTTCTTTTGTTTTATTACTGTTGTTTAACTTTTAATAAAATTTTGAACAGAAGTTTAGCACCATACAACTCTATCTTCTTCCTGAATTTAAAAGGAATGTTTCTAATGTTTCAGTATTAATAGTGAAGTTTACTATTTTTTTTTGTATTCTATTTCATGTCCAAGAAGTTTCCTTCTATTTTTATTTGCTAAGAGATTTCTTTTTTCCTAATCATGGGTAGGGGTTGAGTTTTATGAATATTTTCTCTATTGAGATGATTTTTGTTATGTTTTCATCTTTAATCGGTTATTATAGTGATTTGAATTGACAAATGTTGTAATATTAAACTCTGTTTTCTTGGCTTAAAGAAACTTTGGTCATGATGTATTTTTTCCATATCGTGGTAGGTTAAGTTTGCTAATAACTCATTTTGGATTTTTGTGTCAGTGTTTACAAATGAGATTGACCATAATTTTCCTTTCTTCTTTTACTGTTCTAAAATCAGGCAAGAATAGCATGAGAAAGGAGTTAGAGAGATTTCCTTCCTTACAATTCACTGGGAAAGGGAATGTATAAGATTAGCATTACCTGTTCCATTAATACTTGGAAAGAATTGTCTATATAACCATCTGGGTCTGGTGCTTCCTTTGCAGAAAGATTTTTTTAATGATGTTTATTGTTTAGAAGGCAATGAAAGTTCTCTATTTCATTTTCATTCACTTGATAACATATTTTCTGAGAAATTTATTTACGTATATTTTCAAATGAATTAGTATCAAATTGTTGATAATAACTTCTTACTGTTTAATTTCCAAAGCAACTATATTTTCATTACTAATCTGGTTTATCTGTGCTTTCTATCTTTTCTCAATATTAATCCTGTCCAAAGTTTGTCTATTTTATAAGTCAAAAAAAAAACAAAACAGCTTTTGCCTCAAATGACCCCATTGTATCTTTAATTTCTATTTAATTTTTGCTCTTTATTAACTCCTTTTACTATTAATTTTATTTATTCTTTCTTATTCTAATTATTTAAATTGGATTCTTAGCTCATTCACTTTCAGTCTTTCTCCTCACTATGTTTAGTTTTAACTATGTTTACCAATTTCTTTGTTCTCAATTTTTAAACCTCACTCCTTCCTTTTGAGCTAAATTTCTCTGTCTGAAGTATATATTCAGCTGCATTTTTGTAGATTCCATAGAATTTTCTACAGACAATCATATCATCATGAGTGAGACAGTTTTTTTCCTTCCATTTCAGTCTGTATGGCTTTTGTTTTTCACAGCGCCTTCAGTATAATGGTGAACAGATGTAGTGAGAGCAGACACTCTTGCCTTATTCTCAATCTTAGGGGGAAAACACTTAGTCTTTCATCAGCGAGTATGATGCTGCTCATCTGTTTTTCATAGATACCTTTTATCAGGTTTAGAAAGCTCCCTTGTATTCTTAGTTTGCTGAGAGTTTTTATTTTGAATAGATTTTGAATTTTCTCAAGTGCTTTTTCTGCATTTATTGAGATGTTTATACTATTTATTCTTTTAATATGGTGAATTACACTGATTTTTTAATGGTAAACAAGTCTTGCCTTACTGACATAAATCTCACTTGGCTATGATGTGCCATTGTTTTTATATATTGCTGGTTCAATGTTCTTTATATAATATTTAAGACTTTTGCATCTATAGTTTTCAGTTCCTTCATTGCTTGTCCCTGCAGACTTCCTATACTTTCTTTTTTAAAACATTAATTTATTTTAATTGGAGGCTAATTACTTTACAATATCGTATTGGTTTTGCCATACATTGACATGAATCCGCCATGGGTGTACATGTGTTCCCCATCCTGAATCCCCCTCCCTCCTCCCTCCCCACTCCATCCCTCAGGGTCATCCCAGTGCACCAGCCCTGAGTGCCCTGTCTCATGCATTGAACCTGGACTGGTGATCTGTTTCACATATGGTAGTATACATGTTTCAATGCTATTCTCTCAAATCATCCCACCCTCGTCTTCTCCCACAGAGTCCAAAAGTCTGTTCTTTATATCTGTGTCTCTTTTGCTATCTTGCATATAGGGTCATCATTACCATCTTTCTAAATTCCATATATATGCATTAATATACTGTATTGGTGTTTTTCTTTCTGACTTACTTTACTCTGTATAATAGACTCCAGTTTCATCCACCTTATTAGAACTGATTCAAATATATTATTTTTAGTAGCTGAGTAATATTCTATTGTGTATATGTACCACAGCTTTCTTATCTATTCATCTGCTGATGGACATCTAGGTTGCTTCCGTGTCCTGGCTATTATAAACAGTGCTATTATAAACTGCGATGAACACTGGGGTACACGTGTCTCTTTCAGTTCTGGTTTCCTCAGTGTGTGTGCCCAGCAGTGTTACTTATGCAGGTTAACTGGACCTTCCTCATGGAGTTTTGCATTAAATGAGATCACATATGAAAAAAGCTTCTTACAGTGGCTAGCACAAGGAAAGCATTCAATAAATGGTAGCTATTACTATAAAGTGTTCCCCTGGTGGCTCAGCAGTAAAGAATTCGCCTGACAATGCAGGAGATGCCAGTTCGATCCCTGGGTCAGGAAGATCCCCTGGAGAAGGAAATGGCAACCCACTCCAGTATTCTTGCCTGGGAAACCTTATGGCAGAGGGGCCTGGTGGGCTACAGTCCATGGGGTCGCTAAAGAGTCAGACACAACTGAGCAACTAAACACCAACAAATATAAAACTAGAAAGAGTTGAGGCCAGCCTTTGGAGCAAGGGTGTTAGATCATTATCTAAGAGACTTAACTTTGTTCTGAAAGCCACAATCAACTGATGAAGGTTTTGAGCAAGAAAGTAACATTACCAAAGTAGTAGCAAACACTGCAGAGTGGTCAAGGAGAACGAATATCTAAAGAGGGTTGTTTGACTTGATGGCAAAGAAATAAGTGGAAACCTTTGAAAAGGACTGTTCCGATAGTAGGAAGCACGGTTCCGTGGAACAAGGGTTTAATGAGTAACTTTGTAGGGGAGGAATGAGAAGTAAATTAATGAAAGGAGAGAAATAAGCAAGGAAAGGAAGGATCCAAACAAAATAAAGAGTTCAGCTAACTGAGGAGTTCACCTATTCAAATCCTTGCCCTACATCAAGACTTTTCAAGACCCCAAATTTACTCAGCTCACCAAGCCATGCAATCTACAACCTCTATATATCTTTGTCACAGGAAAACTGGCTTCCTCCCTCCCTGCCTTCCTCCCCCTGAGCACACACTCGAAATCAAGTCTTCAAACACCTTGGCCCAAGTTCTCAGGCTTACCTGGAATGCCAGTTTTGAACCTGCTTTTACACAAATTAACTCTAACTGTTCATTTCCTCAAGGAAGCCCGGTTTACGATCCCGCCCCTCAGTATGTTGTCCCTCATCTGACCTTCTTCAGCTCTTGTCTGTACTCCTCATTTGGTCTTTATGTGCTACCTTTTATTGTTATTTATCTTTCATGTATATCTTCTCTCTCTCTCCAAGTGGATTATAAGGTCCTCGGGGGCCTTATCCATCTTCGTATTTGCAGTAACGAGCACACAAGAAAGCGCTCAATAACTGGCTGTTGTTGATGATGATTACAATAAATTGAATTGAGGAATAATGCCATCAAGCTATGGTAGCCTGGTGAGTCACCCTTATCACTGTGGGGAGAGACTTATCAAGGAAATAGAAGTACTCACATTTACCTGACAGGGCTCTCTCCCCTGGGGTTGTACTGAAGTCACATACTTCTTTTTTTCCATGTTGGTGCTCTCTTTTAGCTCTTTGAACATATAGCATCCAACTTTTATAATATGCTCTGACTTCTAAGCCTTTAGCTGATTTAATGTTGTTTGCTTCCTGATGAAAACTAGAGATACACCTTAATCTCATGCAAATCATACTTTGGGCTGCATGATTTACTCCAAATAACTTTACACTCATGATGTGTGGATCCTGGTTAATTTCACAAGGGACTCACATCTCTGTTCATTCCATTTCAACTTGTCTCTAATTTCCAAGGTCCAGCTGTGGTCTACCTGAGTTTGTATTAATGTAATGGGTAGGTTCAGAAAGCCCAGCAAAGGGTTCCAACTAGAAAAGAACATGGAGACAAGTGACTCCATAATGATCTACATTGTTTAGCCATTTATAATTTATAGCTTAGATTAAGGGCTGCCATCAAAAGATATTAATAGCCTCTGAATCCCCTTTTCATGTGGGGATGAATCTTATATTCGGGGGACCTCTCATCAAATGAGTCTGAGTGAGGCAGTGTTCCTCTCTCACCATCGAGGCTAAAAAAGCCCCTCTCAACAGTTCCTGCAGCTAGAATAAGGGCACATGATCTGACTCGGCTGATCACAGGCGTGAGTCCCAGTGACACACAGAAGCACAGAGGGAGAAATCGTACTGGAGACCACAGCCCTGTTGGGTGTGGAGGACCACAATGCTGGAGTTCATGGCTCCATAGCAGGTATTGCAGCATCCTCGCTGTCCAGGATTCGGAGCAAGATGGGGGATGGGCTCTGGCTGTTAGAGCCATTCTTGTTCCTGCCTATTTTCTGAATCTAGTTCTACCTTTCCAGCAACTCTGTGGATGACACAATGTCCTCCCCTCCAAACACCTATACATTTTAATTTGAAAATTTTCAAATATTCCAAAAGTTGAAAAATTAGTACACTCAATTCCTGTATATACTTCACTTGGACTTACCAATGTTTTACATCTTGCTACATTTGCTTTTTCTCTCTTATATATACATATATGTACATATAGGTAGGTCACACATCATGACACACACATATCATATACTAATAAACTTGAAAACAACTTGCAAACATCATGAGACTTTTTCAATGGTAAAAATGTGTAACATTTATTTTATTTTATGGGATTTTATTTCATTTATGGGATTTTATTTTATTTATGGGATTTTGCTCCTAAACACTTCAGTATATATCTACCTAGAACAAGGACAATCACCTAGATAATCACAGTAACATTATCATACCCGAGAAATGTAATAATCATTCTCTAAAATCATCTAATAAACAGTATATTCTCAAACTTCCCCAATTGTCCCCCAAATGCCTCCTCTGTTTTTCCCCAATCCAGGTGCCAATGAAGCTTTGTACATTGCTTTTAATGAAGTGTCTCTTCAGTCTCTTAACCAAGAAAAATTCCTTCCCCCTTTGTTTCTCTTGACAAAACTTTTCCCCAAGTGTTCAAGCTAGTTGTCTTGTAGACCAGCCCATATCCAGGATGTCTCTGATTACATTCTTATGGTTAGATTCAGACTAATTCATATACGCTGCCATGTCCATGTTATTTCCTCACATCAGGAAGCGCATAATGTCAGATTGGTGATCCTAAGACTGATCACTTAAAGCAGTGACTGTCATGTCTCATGGTAAACTCACATTGTTCCCTCTGCAGTTGGTTACTAACCTGTGGGATGATTGACATACCTTGACACCATGTGAATATCCTGTTGCCCAAACTAATTTTTATTCAATGATTTTAGCCATCATTGATGATCCTTGTCTGATTGATTATTACATCGGAGGTTGGAAAATGTTATTTCTAGTTCTATCATTATTTCTACATTTGAAAACAAAAATTACTATGAAAAGAAGAGCTTTCCTTCCACCTCACCTCCCACTCCCCGATCCCTTACCCTATCACTTCAGACTCAGGGACTGTTTTCATTCCATGCATTATAAGCCATTAACAAGATCATTGTTTATGATGTTTACTTGTCTCAAATTTGTTCAGTGAGAACACTTCAAACCAGTCCCTGTGTTCTTGTGACTTGACCACATTAGCGTTTGAATACTTTTTCTAGCACCGAAAGTGTTCCAAGCTCACTTGTACTTTCTCCACCTCAGCCCTGTAATCAGGCGTTTCTCAAGGGGCCTTGGTTCTTTTTAGTAGGGAATGGTATTTAGAAACCAATATTTGAGCTCTAGGTATACTCATTGCCACTAGGTTGTCATTACTCCTAAGCCCTTTGAGTTAATAGAGCTAGGAAAAACATATATACATACATAAAATGAATACATAATTATGTTTCAAACTTAAATTTAACACTGGAGGGGTTTCCCTTACTTTATAAAGATTACTTTATATTCACACCTCTTTTCTGGTACTGTGAAAATCTTGGTTCCTGATAACATTAAAACATTTACTTACTTGCTTTACCCTATATATGCAACTATAATGTACAATTAATAAAAAATTAACTTGGTAAATTTTATAATTAATATACTGCTATTTTGTTGTTAGAACATATTCTAATGATGTCATAGTCAGAGAACTGTGTTAAAATTTTTTAAAGAAACTTGAATTTTCTCTCTATGCTGCTGCTGCTGCTAAGTCGCTCCAGTCGTGTCCAACTCTGTGTGACCCCATAGACGGCAGCCCAAGGCTCCCCCGTCCTTGGGATTCTTCAGGCAAGAACACTGGAATGGGTTGCCATTTCCTTCTCCAATGCATGAAAGTGAAAAGTGAAAGTGAAGTCATTCAGTCGTGTCCGACTCTTAGTGACCCCATGGACTGCAGCCTACCAGGCTACTCTGTCCATGGGATTTTCCAGGCAAGAGTACTGGAGTGGGTTGCTTTGTTGCAAATGTGATATTTAGTTAGGTTCATTTGTTTCTATTTGTATTAAGTTTTAAGGTTTGATATTTCATCTCTTTTTTATTGAATTTTCTTTCTTAATATGTAAAACATTTACATTTTAAAAAGTCAAAAGTCTCTAAAAAGTTACCATTAGAAAAGGTTTTCTTCTATCCTCTGTACCCCAGGTAACCCCCATAGATTCTGTTGTATCCTTTCTCTATTTTTGTAAGGAAAAAATACACACATAATATATATATATTCTCACTTATCACACAAAAAGGAGGATGCCATATTTATCACTTTTCCTTTTTCACTTAATAATACATAATACATCCTGGAAATTACACAATTATACCATATCAGTTCATAGACTGTGCCTCATTCTTTTATAGAGCTGTTTGTACTCTGTTGTACTCCATGTCTTACAATTCTTTATCTCTCCCATGGTACCTAGCACTATCTCTGGATGATAGCAGGTAAATTACAAATATTTTGTGGTTGGCTAAACAAAATAATAATAGTATAAATTGCAGCACAGGCTACTATGACTAGACTTAAAGAAGAGCATCCTACAGTAAGAGTAAGTTGCTTAAAATTGCTTAAAGAGGTTGTAGAAAACCTTTTCCTAAATATTTTAGCAATTATAGGGGGAAAATAGCAGTCTAGATTAAGATAGATAGCTGGTCAGCATCTGCTTTAACAAACCTCATTACTCAGAAAATTTTAGAAGCTAAAGTAAATTAGAATAAATACTATATCAATATTAAAAGACTTCTTGAAATATCAATATAGCATTAAAATATTTACCCAACTAGGGACATTTTATTCACAATGACACTACCAAGATGTGATTTAGTAGTGAATTTCCTTAAGATTTTGAAATCATATGATAGGTCATTTATTGAACTCCTCCCCCCACACACCACCACCAACTGTGAACTTTGACACACACAGTGCCTTTTCCTTGCCTGTAGTTATTGCCAAGTTTATTTTTTTTTAATATAGAAAAGCATTCATTGGCAAGTTTTCCTACTGAATGGTAAAAAGTCTTGTTCATCCTGGGACTTTGACATATGCCCTCATGCTAGGGTAGCTTTTAATTGTCCTCAAGAAGTTTGTTCAAATTTTTGTGTCTTGATTAAAGTGTTTGATTCTCTAACAACCCAACATTGCCACATAACACATTGCTTTTCAAAGTGTGGCTGGGAAGATCAAGTCCAGAGCCTTCCTACTTACTCAAAATATGATCTAGGAACCACTAGCATCTGTGGCCCCATCCCAGATGTAGCAAGTCAGAATCTGTGTTTTAACAAGATTCCCTCCCACCCCGCTACTCAGTGATTCGTGATGCACATTAGGATGTGCTAATTAGGACAAAGCACTAATGTAACATCTGCATGAGAGAATCTAACAGTTAAACAAGAATATCCCAACAAATCAGAAGGTATACAGTGTTAATCTCATTTGTTGCTACAGGTGGGGCTAGTGGTAAAGAACCTGTTTGCCAATGCAGGAGATGTAAGAGACATGGGTTCGATCGCTGGGTTGATCCCTGGAGGAGGGCAAGGCAATCCACTCCAGTATTCTTGCCTGGAGAATTCCGTAGATAGAGGACAGTCCATGGGGTCTCATAGAGTCAGACACAATTGAAATGACTTAGCATGCTCGCGTGCTACTGAAAGGGGTGGGAGAAAGATAATGCCAGAGTGGAATCACTGTAAAAGGGGATGGGAGTGGGAATAGTAAAGAAAGATTATTTAGATGGTACCCAAACCAGAAGTTTGGTTCTGCCAAAAAGTCAGAGGTTTGTAAAATCCATCTCACAGCAACAAAAGGGAGTGAGGGAGGTGTGAAAGAGAAAAGGAAGAGATCCAGATAATGTTTTGGAGGCCGGAAGACATCAGAAAATCGGAACTTCAGTCCTGCTGGCAAACTAAGTGTAACTGGGGCACAAATCACTGATGAAGGAAGGATTATGAATAAGACATGGGTTAGGAGCAGCCAGCAGAGCGGCTGTAAGTATACAGCTCAGAGGATCCGACTTTCAGCACAACAGAACCCTTCCCCTCCCTTGATTTACTCTTCAGTGATTGTGAGTTTTCTAAAGACCTACATGTACCTAAAAATAATGGAGATTTTATGAAATATTCTCCTTGATAATCTACAAATTTGTTATGTAGTTTTTAATTAGGCCTCTTCCCATAATGATGTCTTCAGAGTGCTTGTGCATGTGAGCATGTGTGTCGGGGTGGGAGGAGGGACAATTGAGTACCTTTCTCTAGATCTAATAGGAAAAATGTGCCAGTGAGAAGGTGAGTGAGGAGAGTAAAATGTCCCCCAAGTCACTACAGGGACCCCACCCCCTCAATTTGCTTCATCAAAACAAGCATAAGCTACCTCCTTAAATTCAGAACCAGAAGGCACCATTGAAATCTCTTGACATTCACCTATTACACGTCTTTATGGACGTCTGATTTAAGACCATGCAGAGCCCTCCTCTCCAAAAGTCACCAAAACTGGAACTGAATCATCTAAATTTGCTGTGATTTTTATTCATAGTCTACAAAGTTGAGGTTGCCAGTTGGGGGATAGAGAGAGAGAAAGAGAGAAAGAGAGGTATTAGATAATGCTAGGAAATGGCAACACTTCCCCAAAACAGAACCAGGCCACGCAGATCCTGTTCTGCCTTCTATTCTAGCTGGAAAGAGATTTATTTTCTTCCCATTTTGCAATAATCTGTATTATTTGAGGTTCTGCCCTCAGTCTCTTCCTCCACAGCCCCTTTCAAATCCTTGTTTAGAATCACGGGGAAGGAGGGAGGGAGGAAGACAGCTCTCACCTGAATCTTCAATAACCGTATCAAAGAAAGAGAACCGCCAAAGAAATATGAAGCCCACTGTTGTGTGCACATGAAATGGCATGGCATGTACCATTTCTTTTAATAAAGAAACGAGTAAATTTGTTTCACAGAGTAATACTAAAATTGGTTTCCTCCTCACACAAAACCATGAAGATATTTATATATAATTTATCTTTCTAAGTTGTCATGTGGCAAAAGACCACTTGCTGTGCAGCAGGCTTCTCTTGGTACTTAGAGAGAATTACGTGATTAAATAGAGACCTGAAAAGTTTTGAACAAGCACCGAAGAAGAAAAGGTTTCCTCTTCAAGCCTTAATGAAGTGAGCTCATTCCTCCTCCAACATCAACTTAGCCCTGTGTAGTTTGTTTTCTTGCGGGTTAATCACTGACCAGAGCCGCAGTGCGGACCACCAGTTTCTAATAAACCATAAAAGGCCGATCAGCAGCCATTGTACTTTTCTGTAGGGCTTAGCAGACAGCAGCTGAATAAACCCGTTCAAAGTCAGAACAGTCAAGCAGGAGCGCAGAGGCCCAACTGGTGCCTCTGGTGAATCCTGAAAAGCAAATTAATTTATTAGAACATAATTGATAGCATGTGCAAATACACTAGCCAAAGACTCCCTTGTGCTAATTTTGGCATAATTAAATATGGGGCAGTTAATGAATAGTGTTCTGGGAAAGCAACATTATGATAAATATCCAATTATTACTTACTGTATCCCATACTTGCTATGTTATATGCAGGCCGATGCCTCTGCTTTTGAGGCTTAAAGAAAAATCCAGAGGGAAAGAAAAGACCTAACAAACTGATTCCTCTGAATTAAGTTTTAAATAAATGCTGTTGTGAGTGAAATACGCCCAGAAAGAGAATTACCTGAATATGCAGGGAAAAGAGGACATGAAATCTATCAATTATATTTTCATGTAAACGCACATGTTCTTTCTTCTTTGGAGAGTTTCACATTTGTGAGTCTATTGAAAGCCTCTGTGCAAACGTTGTCTAAACAAGAGCTTCCCTTAAAGAAAAAACAAAACAAAACAAAATACCGTCCACCTGCCAAGGTAAAGACAGAGAGCTGCTGGAATACTACAGAGCAAATGCAAACCAACAGCCAATGTGCTGCTGGCTCTATGGAGTCCTCTGACACCACTTCTCTTTTGTTTCGACCCTTTCCTTCAATCTTGCTTCGGAAATTACTGCCAAAAACAGTGCTCCCCGCGGGTCAGGACCTGAGATTCAGCAGTCTCTCCAGACTCACAGTGCTGTAACAACTCCATCAGGCAGTTTCTGATGTGGCCGTTGGCTACTGACTCCAACAGGTTAAGAAAACAAAACAAGCGGGGGGGGGGGGGGGGGGAGGCGGTGGGGAGGGACAGTCGCTGTGAAAAATAAATAAATAACACCTCACTAACCAGCCTGGTTGACTGGGGCTTTTGAAGTCACAGCATCAGTATGCATAAGGAATGTCAAATGTCTAAATTGTGCCATTTTTTTCTCCAAAGGATCTTTGAAGCAACCTTTGAAGATGGGAGAGATGGTCCCCTTTGTGCTCGTAAACAAAGGTGGCCTCCGCCACCATCACATCCTCCTCTAACCCCTGAGGCTGATAGGTGAGGGAAAGGCGGACACTTTCATTTCCTACATCCATTGACAAGGATTTTCTTCTGAGAAGTCTCAGATCTATGGAGAGTTCATTGTCACTTAGAGTTATGTTTATCTTTCCAAACAAGAGCCTCTTCTAACACATTTCAACTGCTTGTCGCCAATTGTGTTGTCAAAAGGCTCGGGCTTTCCAAATTATTTGCTTCTGGTTAGTATGTGACGGGATCCTAAAGGCAGAGGTAATAGGAGGCTTCCCCCATCTGCTCTGGTCAGTTTCTTTTCCCCAGCTGGCATCAGTGTGTCATTTCTATTCTCCACACCCTTGGAGTTTCTGACAGCTAAAGCGGCCAGATAAATGATTATTCTAGATACATTTGTGATGCGTGATATGCCATAGAAAACACAACATTCGAGTGACCCCCAGTATCATTTTAGATATTTGAATATGAGAGATCATTTGTGGATCCTTTGAATGTTTTCTTTCAGGATCCTGATGGGTTTTCAATCAACTTGAGGTCATTTATTACAGCTTTGAGCATCATACGAATTTAAATCAACCGACTTTAGGTTTTCGAGGCCTGTACAATCACCCCGTGACAGAGGGCTGACAGTGCCATTTGCCTTTCAGAAGACAAATAACTATGATAAATGTCCTTCCAAACTAAACAGCACTTTGGAAAAAGTAAAAAGGAATTTTAATCCAACTAGCCGAGATTCTATTTACATTTTCCAAAGTAATCCTAAGTCAAAAATCTAAGGACACTTCGGAGAAAAATGAATAAAGAGCCTAGGCAATAAATGTTTTTTTAAAAGAGACTTGGGCCATGGGGAAACTTTTCAACATAGAGCATGGCCCCACTCACCCAGGAGGGAGAGAAGCATCCTCATGGGCAAATCAGAGACTGGATCATGAAAAATGTCCGCAACTTACCTGACTCACCAACAAATCACGGCTGCAGCTGACACCAGTGCGCAAAGCCAGAGAGGAAGCGCTGGGACCATTTGTCTGTGTCACATTATTAGACAGCTTTCCAGTGGCTACTTTATTGGGGGGAGTCTTGCAATGCAGACAGCTTAAACTTGGGTTTTGCGTGTAATTTGCTATTTTAGAGCAGTTTATTTCTCTCACCTGCATACCCCATGGGGGAAGAAGCACTGATTACTTTAATTCTAACATTTGGAGTGGAACCCATTCATGAAACTTTCTGGCTGTGTGATTCAAACGAAGGCTTCTCTTTCCTCTTTTTGTTCTCACAAGAAAATCAATTCACTTGAAGAGCCTCTTAATCCCATTTTTGCAATCAACAATTGCCACTTGTATATCGCTCTAATAGATTAAGAAGTGGGATGATGCGGTTGTCTGGTCTAATTCAACCCTATTCAGGTAGCTGCAGCCCGAGGCACTTTGTAGTGCCAAGTGCAGAGCTCGACAGGAAGACTTTTGCTATCATAATTTCCTGTGGAGCTATGCACTGCCCCCACTGAGGAGCCTGAATTACTTTGAATTAGGCTCGACAACCACAGAGAGTCGAAATCCAGCAAGCAACAATAACCAACTCTTTGAGCATGACTTGCATGGGTTATTTTTTTCTTTGCATTAGCACAGAAAGGAGGAATTTCAAAATGCACATCTATTTAAATGACAGCAACCTGCCATAAATCAAGTGTGAAACAAAAGAGAAAACAGTTGAAGTGAGAGAGAAGTTGGAGCAGAGGAAAAATTAATCAAAACAGTTTTCAAAAACTTCATAGTTTGAGCCTGTGAAAAATTTCAGGCCTACACTATCACCATGACAACCCAGAACAAGCCCATGTTGGATAACCACATCAGAAAGGGGCTGTTTTGTAAGGATGAAGCCCTCTCATATTCATCCTAAGTTCAAGTCTCACTCCTGAATGCCTTAAAAAAAAAAATCACAAAAATAAAAATGTAAATATAAAAAGCTATCCAGGCTTCTTTGGTGCTCTAGTAACAGGCAAATCTTCTTGTGTGATTTTAAAATGATTTTATCATGAAGTCCATTCTAACCCCCAGGCAGGCATCACCTCAGGTAGGCGATGTTTGAATCGTAAAGCAACTGCTGCTAAGTATCAGACCCAAGTGGGAAACGGTCATCCATTAAATCATTTAGCATATTTCAAGAATCACCCAAATTGGAAGCATGCGGTTAAAATGCATCATTTCCAGAGATACCAGTTAAACAAAATGTTCCAGGTAAGGAAACTGAGATCACAATTCTATTTGCCGTAACTCCTTAATTATTACCAACATGCCCCCCCCAAAATGAATTAAATCTAAATAAATATAGGTTTCTCTTAAGAGTTCCAATCCCCATTCCTACTCTTTTACCTTTCTGTGTTCAGAAAATAAAGAGAACAAAGAGGGAGTCCCACTGATTCAAAACTAGCAGAACAGCCAAACAACAGAGCACAACTGTTCTCTCATGCATGACTGGGATTAGGATAAAAGCAGAAAAAGACTTCTGAGAAAAAGAAGACAACAAAAGAAACAGGAGTGCTGACAAAACTTTTTTTCTTTCTATTGAGGCAAAAGAGAGGGAAAAAAAAGAAGACTGCTTAAAAAAAGATAGAAGAAGAAAGCTTAACAAACAGAAGTAAGGGCTCTCACCTCCTGTTTTACTTTTAGCCCAATCTGGTCAGAGAAACAAAACCAGAAGTAAAGTGGATGATAACTGAAGACACTTTGACAATTTTCATACTCGGAGAAGCAGCCCTATTGCTACGAGACCTACTTTTATGTGATCAGTTCATTATTCTCTCAAATATCCAGGGAGTGGAACAATGTCTCCTGGTTGGAATTTTTCCCTGCACGCTTAGAACAGGATGCATGTGAATTCACACATTCTTCGACAGAGGGAAATCTGGGGAGGGCAGGGGAGCTTTTGCATTTGGAAATCGCATTCACAAATTAAACGTAATTGTTTAAAAAAGAATGACCCCGAGGTCAACGCCACCAGCGTGGCATCACTGGACAGCTGGAGGGAGGGATTCAAAGCTCAGCCAACAGCAAGCTTTGATTCAGGGCCCCTCACAAAGGCTTTCAGATCAGTCATATTCCGCGGTGACTACCTCAAGCCCGCTCTCCTAGACTTTGCACAGATCCCACTAGACTCTAACGATTAGAGGGTTAAGGAGAACACCCATTTTCACAAGTTTTTGACCTACTTCTCAAAGATTCTTACCACACCTTAAGTTAGGAATTAGATTCCTTCTCTACCACTATTAGCCATCTTGATTCTTTAAAAAATTCCATCAGCTCACGTAGTAGAAACTTGTTGTTCCAAAATATATTTTAACCATGAAAAAGTCAACAGACATAATCCTTGCTGCCAGGATCCTTAAATAAACTCCCCTCACAGAACCTGAAAACTGAATCAAAGAGTTTAAGTAGAAACTCCTACTGTCAGAAGTAAAACGCCTTTTATGTACATGACAGGACTGCAGAATTAAATATTGGTAAGCCATGGTAGAAAGTGAAGAGGAACTAAAAAGCCTCTAGATGAAAGTGAAAGAGGAGAGTGAAAAAGTTGGCTTAAAGCTCAACATTCAGAAAACGAAGATCATGGTATCTGGTCCCATCACTTCATGGCAAATAGATGGCGAAACAGTGGAAACAGTGTCAGACTTTATGTTTTTGGGCTCCAAAATCACTGAAGATGGTGATTGCAGCCATGAAATTAAAAGATGCTTACTCCTTGGAAGGAAAGTTATGACCAACCTAGATAGCATATTCAAAAGCAGAAACATTACTTTCCCAGCAAAGGTCCGTCTAGTCAAGGCTATGGTTTTTCCAGTGGCCATGTATCGATGTGAGAGTTGGACTGTCAAGAAAGCTGAGCACTGCAGAATTGATGCTTTTGAACTGTGGTGGTAGAGAAGACTCTTGAGAGTCCCTTGGACTGCAAGGAGATCCAACCAGTCCATCCTAAAGGAGATCAGTCCTGGGTGTTCATTGGAAGGACTGATGCTAAAGGTGAAACTCCAATACTTTGGCCGCCTCATGCAAAGAGTTGACTCATTGGAAAAGACCCTGATGCTAGGAGGGATTGAGGGCAGGAGGAGAAGGGGACGACAGAGGATGAGATGGCTGGATGGAATCACCGACTCGATGGACATGAGTTTGAGTAAACTCCGGGAGTTAGTGATGGACACAGAGGCCTGGCATGCTGCGATTCATGGGGTCACAAAGAGTCGGACATGACTGAGCGACTGAACTGAACTGAACTGAAACCATGATTGACAACATGAAATTGTTCAGATGTCTAATGCAGTACCTTTTCATTCTACTTCCCTCTAATATACATAATAAAAACATCTCACCAAATCTATAAATAATTTAAGTGCTTTGTGGAACATCTACTGAGCACCTACTATGTTCCAGGCATGTATATGCATGCCCACTTTGAAGTAATTCTCTAAATAATGTGAGATCCACATCAGTTGCCCATTTTGTAGTACACTGTGCTATGCTGCTTCCTTTTCTTAATTAATTCAATGAACACTGAATTAGCATCTAGTACATTCTAGGTAGTGTAAGTTGCTAAAGATAAAATGACAACAATATAGACACAGCCTCTATCTTCTCAGAGCCTACAATCTAGTTAGGGAAGCAAATATTAAACAAATAAAGACATGAGTAATTGTTTAGTTACAGTTGTGCTAAGTAGTACAAAGAAAAATCAGAGCACTGTGAGAGCTGAATCTGGACCTATAATCTGGTCTAGGTAAAGAATGGGGAGGCAAAGGGAAGAAGTGGCAAGACCTCTTAAGAAGAGGGAAGGGCAAGGATGAATAGAAGGAAACTTGGTACATTTGAGGACCTACAAGGAGAAGAAGGGGGTGGAATTTTGTGAACAAGGCCAAGAGTGGTAGAAGATAAGTTAGACAATAGATCATGCAAGGCCTAATTTGTGGGCTGTTTCCTAAAATTTGATTTCAGGAATACTGCAGAGATTTGAAATGGTTTGGAGCAGGTGAGTAATATGACTAGATTGTTGTTATCCACTCTGACTGCTGTGTGGAGAATGGAAAGAAGCAGGGAAAGCAGGGCTGCCATGGACAGTTTTGCATGCTGCGTATGCACCAGGATGACTTCAGTTCAGTTCAGTTGCTCAATCGTGTCTGACTCTGTGACCCCATGAATCGCAGCACGCCAGGCCTCCCTGTCCATCACCATCTCCCGGAGTTCATTCAAACTCACGTCCATCGAGTCGATGATGCCATCCATCCATCTCATCCTGTCATCCCCTTCTCCTCCTGCCCCCAATCCCTCCCAGCATCAGTCTTTTCCAATGAGTCAACTCTTCGCATGAGGTGGCCAAAGTACTGGAGTTTCAGCTTCAGCATCATTCCTTCCAAAGAAATCCCAGGGTTGATCTCCTTCAGAATGGACTGGTTGGATCTCCTTGCAGTCCAAGGGACTCTCAAGAGTCTTCTCCAACACCACACTTCAAACGCATCAATTCTTCAGCGCTCAGCCTTCTTCACAGTCCAACTCTCACATCCATATATGACCACAGGAAAAACCATAGCCTTGACTAGATGGACCTTAGTCAGCAAAGTAATGTCTCTGCTTTTGAATATACTATCTAGTTTGGTCATAACTTTTCTTCCAAGGAGTAAGCATCTTTTAATTTCATGGCTGCAGTCACCATCTGCAGTGATTTTGGAGCCCCCAAAAATAAAGTCTGACACTGTTTCCACTGTTTCCCCATCTACTTCCCATGAAGGGATGGGACCAGATGCCATGATCTTCGTTTTCTGAATGTTAACCTTTAGACCAACTTTTTCACTCTCCACTTTCACTTTCATCAAGAGGCTTTTGGGTTCCTCTTCACTTTCTGCCATAAGGGTGGTGTCATCTGCATATCTGAGGTTATTGATATTTCTCCCGGCAATCTTGATTCCAGCTTGTGTTTCTTCCAGTCCAGCGTTTCTCATGATGTACTCTGTATATAAGTTAAATAAGCAGGGTGACAATATACAGCCTTGACGTACTCCTTTTCCTACTTGGAACCAGTCTGTTGTTCTATGTCCAGTTCTGACTGCTGCTTCCTGACCTGCATTCAGATTTCTTAAGAGGCAGGTCAGATGGTCTGGTATTCCCATCTCTTTCAGAATTTTCCACAGTTTACTGTGATCCTACTGAGGGGCAAATGGAGGCTGAGATACAGCTTCACCTCTTCTTGTCAAGCCTTAAGTCCAGAATCTGGGGTGTGTCTACTTAACTGGGAGCTCTTTATCTAAGTCCTACAAAGGTACAGTATAAGATAATAATGACTCAGAGTGAAAGGAAGGAGATCAATGAGCAGGCTGTTGAAATAGTTGTGGGGATAATAAAACAATTAATTGAGGCCAGATCATCAGTGGAAACTGTTAAACTATTAGGTTCAAACATTCATGGGGACCTGGACACTTGCATGATGCCAAAGCATTGCCTAGCAGATTCCCACTTGCAAGGGGCAAGTGTCACTTTACAGTGGAGGCATCGGGATGTTCTGACATGATCCATCAATCTTAGCATCTCTAATGGTGGGCCAATCAGACATTATGTGCCTCCTGATGAAAAGCAATATGAGCAGACAGCTTTATGTTTAACAACTGTATTCATTTGCTACATCTTCCATTAAAAAATACCTCAGATTCAAAATTTGCTTTGTCTCCATTCTGGAGGCTAGAAGTCTAAAAACCAAGGTGCCAATAGGGTTGGTTTCTCCTGAGGCCTCTCTCCTTGGCTTGCAGACGGCTGCCTTCTTGTTGCATCCTCACATGTTCTCCCAGGTATCTCGCTGTTAGTTGTACTCTCCTCTTCTTATAAGGACACCAGTCATATTGGATTACTGCTAAGTCACTTCAGTCATGTCCGACTCTCTACGACCCCATAGATGGCAGCCCACCAGGCTCCCCTGTCCCTGGGATTCCCCAGGCAAGAACACTGGAGTGGGTTGCCATTTCCTTCTCCAATGCATGAAAGTGAAAAGTGAAAGTGAAGTTGCTCAGTCGTGTCAGACTCTTAGTGACCCCATGGACTGCAGCCTACCAAGCTCCTCCGCCCATGGGATTTTCCAGGCAAGAGTACTGGAGTGAGGTGCCATTGTCTTCTCCACATATTGGATTAAGGCCCACCCAATGACATCATTTTAACTTAATTATTCATTTAGAGGGCCAATCTCAAAATATAGTCATATTCTGAGGTACTAGGTATTAGAACTTCAACATATAAGTTTCAGGACACAATTCAGTCCATAACAGGAATCCCATAATAAGGACTCTCACCTAAAATGTTTAACTTGAATCTGCAGAAGCTTTTTAGATTTAAATCCCAGTTTACAGAAAATGGTTAGGACAGAAGAACAAGTTACAAAAACACCACAGTCAGCAATCAGTAAAATTCAGACCAGTGAAACATGTCAATGTATGGCAAAGCCAATACAATATTGTAAAGTAAAATAAATAAATAAAACTGAGATAAAAAAAAAAAAAGAACTGGCTAGCTCTATCAAGAAAAACCACCTCAGAATTTAAAAAGGTGGAGGTTATCATGGGGCTAATATTCTGAAATAAAGGAAATTACAAATGTAATACATGGTCCTTGCTGAGATATCCTTAGTTTGATCACATTTTGAAGCTATTTTGGGGACAACTGGGGAAACTTGAATATGAATCAAGTATTAAATGTTATTAAGAAATTATTGGTCATTTGTTAGATGTGATAATACTATTATGTTTCTGTAGGAAAATAATTTTAATTCTTAGAGACTTAATTGAGGTATTTATGTTATGAAAATACTTTACAAAATAGGTAATATTTAATAGGTAATATTTTACCTATATTAAAATATAGATAATATTTTACAAATATGCAAAATATTAAGAAAGATTAAATCTAGTGATCCATACATGGGTGTTCATTATACTAGTCTATCTTTCTGAGTTCTTTAAAGTTTTCACAAGAAAACATTAAACATGAGATTTGCCCTAAATGAGGAAAAGAAAGAAAAAAGTGCAAGTGACAAATAATGATGGCCTGAACTAGGATGACAGTAAGGATGGAAGGAAATGAGTAAATTCAAGTCATTAAATGCGTGAAGGAAATGAGCACAATTTGAAGACTCATCTGAACGTGGGAAGTAAGAGAGAAGGGAGGTATCAGGGCAGTTGAATGAACTGAGAAATAACACAGGGAAGAAACTGGTTTGGGAAGATGAGTGCAATTAAGGATATGTCTGATTCAAAGTAACTTTGAGGGTTTCCCTGGTGGCTCAGTGGTAAAGAATCTGCCTGCCAATTCCATCCCTGATCTGGGAAGATCCCACATGCCGTGGAGCAGCTAAGCCCGTACACATAACTACTGAGCCTGTGTCCTAGAGCCCGTGCTCTGCAACGAGAAGACACCACAATAAGAAGCTAGTACCACAGCTAGCGAGTAGCCTCTGCTCATCACAAACAGACAAAAACCCAAGCTGCAACAAAAATCCAGCACAGCCAAAATAAATAGATAAATAAACATTTTTTTAAATTACCTTTGAGATGCAAGTGAATATATTCAATCTGAAAGTCAGAGGAAACATCTGAGCTGGAGATAGAAATGTGAGAATTGTTACCATAGAGCCAGTAATCAATACTTGGGGGTGGGTGAAAGAATTGCCTAAGGAGAGGGTATAAGGTAAGGAGAAAAACAATAATAAAACACAGAAATAACAGAAATTTCCACTATGAGCCAAGTGGAAGAAATCATGGTTAATTAGACACATATTGAGAATCTATTGAAAGTGAAAGTTGCTCATTCATGTCTGACTCTTTGTGACCCCATGGAATTCTCCAGGCCAGAATACTGGAGTGGGTAGCCTTTCCCTTCGCCAGGGGATCTTCCCAACCCAGGGATCAAACCCAGGTCTCCTACATTGCAGGCGGATTCTTTACCAGCTGAGCCACAAGGGAAGCCCAAGAATACTGGAATGGGTAGCCTATCTCTTCTCCAGCAGATCTTGCCACCCCAGGAATCGAACCTGGGCCTCCTGCATTGCAGGCAGATTCTTTACCAACTGAGCTCTCAGGGAAGCCCAAGAATCTATTATCTGCTGAGTAATAGGCTTACAAAGATGAAAAAAACATTGCCTCTGCTCTTGAGGAGGTATATGTCTTGTTGTTCAGTTGCTAAGTCCTGTTTGATTTCTTTGCAACCCCATGGACTGCACCATGCCAGGCTCCTCTGTCCTACAATATCTCCCGGAGTCTACTCAAACTCATGTCCATTGGGTCAGTGATGCCATCCAACCATCTCATCCTCTGTCATCCCCTTCTCCTGACCTCAATCTTTCCCAGCATCAGGGTCTTTTCCAATGAGTCGGCTCTTTGCATCAGGTGGCCAAAGTATTAGAGGTTCAGCTTCAGCATCAGTCTTTCCAATGAATATTTAGGATTGATTTCCTTTGGGGTTGATTGGTTTGATCTCCTTGCAGTCCAAGAGACTCTCAAGAGTCTCCTCCAGCACCACAATTCAAAAGCATAGTCCAGGAGAAAAATATGAATAGCCATCTAAGAACACAGGGGATGTGCAAAGGATACATGGAAGTGTGGTTAATTTTGCAGTGAAGTCGCTCAGTCGTGTCCGACTCTTTGCAACCCCATGGACTGTAGCCTATCAGGTTCCTCCACCCATGGGATTTTCCAGGCAGGAGTGCTGGAGTGGATTGCCATTTCCTTCTTCAGGGGATCTTCCAGACCCAGGAATCGAACCCGGGTCTCCTGCATTGCAGGCAGACACTTTACCGACTGAGCCACCAGGCAGAGAGTCATCTTAAAAACTAGAAATTCCCAATTGAAAGTCAATCCTATCTAGTTATTTGAAGGTACATTTGGAGTTAATTTTGAATAAATGGATTCATAGAATGCTATTAAAACAGGTCACTAAAAACACTTTCACTAAAATGCATATAAGTGGAGTTTTCTTTCTTAGCATGTTATAGTCATTAAATGACATTTAACTGTGTCATTAGTAAATCTACAAAATGCATCAATCCACAACATAAATAAAAGCACCTGAAGGAAGGAAACCTATTTGCCTTACAAGAAATATTCCAGATCAGTGCATTCTCAGAGCACTTGTGGAGTCATTGTTACATGTCAGGCAGGCCTTGCGTTGGTCATATTTTCACACATTATCTCACTAAATCTTCAGAACAATAAGTCTAACAGTTTGTGACATCGATTTTCCCAAAGAGGCAACTATGGCTATGAGAGGTGAAGAAGAGGCTTTCCCAGGGCACAGCCAAGGCTATAAGAAACCTCTTCCTACCAAACCGAAACTACACTAGAGAAATATGTCATTTAAAGAAACCCTGTGGCTACTCCTTTTAGGGAAAGAATAACTTACTATGTCATTGATCACCCCCTAAGTTCCCCATTTTGTAAAGTTTGAGTTTGGATACAGCAGGTTTCCTTTAAGAAACAGCCACCTATATTTTAGAGGCCTTTCAAGAAGTAAATTGTCTCCTGAAATTGCTCCTTACTACTAAAGCTACATGATTAAACAACCCAACACAACTCTTATTCATGGAAAATGGTGGTGCCATCAGTGCACAGATTATACGTTTAGTAAATGTAGTTGAAATTTTCTCCTGGTTTTCAAAATAACTAACTGTGATTTATGGAATATTGACCTTTAAAAAAGTATTTATAGCCACCTCCTAAGTTATGTCTAAGCTTTAAAAGGGCACTGTTTTTATACCTCATGAATCAGAATATTCATGTAACATCATTAAATTTTCTAACCCTTTAAAGTGCTTGTTAATAATAAGTTTTAAGGGCATGAGCTATTTTCCCTCCTTTAGGCAATCAAAGAACAGTCAAAAGTAAAGTTTATGGGGTTAATAGTGAACAGCATTCACAGAGATGAACACCAGTGTGGATATTTTCCATCTCAATGATGAAGAGTTTTTTTAACTGGCTATCTCGGATTGTACCTATTCTATCCATGGAATATCATAAAGAAACAAAAGCATTTTTGAAACTAGATCAGGAGAACAAAATTTATAACAGATCTAATCAGAACTGTCTGAGAGTAGAGATCAACTTGCTTTCAACTTTTCCAGGAATTTAGTGCTTTTTTCATTTACTATGGAGACAGTTTAGGGTTTTGAACAATTTAGGGTTTGTTTTCTTGTCTTCAGTACACTGACCTCCAATCATCACCAACAGGCTGGTCTCCTCACATCTTCCCTATTCAACATATGAGCTTCTTTTGGAATGCTGGGAACAAAGCAGATTTATGAGACTAATGTAGTTAACATTTCAAGACCCATCACTGAGAGGGGCTGTACAATGCACTCACGTGGTCATGTGTTATTGCAAAATTTATAAAAGTAAGGTATTTTTCTATTATTCTTCTTATAAATCTAACCCCCTCCCCAAATTATAAATGCTTTAGGCACCACAAAACCTGGCTCCCTCTCTGGTCAGGAAACTATAAATGATCATTCAAGCCATATAAAAAAGTACCTTATGCCTCGAAGGCCTTTTCCAAGCCAGCTATACAGAGGTCAGGTCAAACCACAAAGGACCTTCTTTTTTTGTTTGCTTGTTTCTTTCTCATTTTTAAAACTGAAGTATAGTTGATTTACAATGTGCTAGTTTCAGATGTACAGCAAAGTGATTCTCATATATATATATATATATATATATATATATAATATTTATATTCACTAAAGACCTTTTTAATCAGAATTTTAACCTGCAAGAGAACCTTGGAAAATAATACGTAGAAGATAAAGTCTATAATGGTTCCACATTTTCTTGAACCTTCTAATAGTCCCAATATATCTTGGATTTAAAAAGCCAATGATCATATGTATATTTGACTTCTAAATATGTTGAACTCAACTTTTATTCTAGAAGAAAACAAACTAAGACTGAAAAACATATCCCTATTATGGCACATATCATTTACCAGCCCATGGACTGGGCTCCGTTCTCTAAGAGCAGGGTCCTTTCCTGTGACTTACTTCATGGTGCTTTGGCGTGTCTGTGGTGCTGGGGTGGATATGAGTGAAAAGAAAAAACTCCACAGCTGCTGAACTTCTGGTTTTGTCAACTTCTGTTTCGAAGCAAGTAAAGCTCTTTCCCGAAAGGAACCTGAGTAGTTCACGACATGAATTCCAACCTTACATAAGCAACTGAAAGGAACACAAGCATTCTTTCTGCCTTGATTTTATTGCCCTTAAACAGGAGGAGGGCTCAGGGAGGCACCATCTGACATATATTTGGATATATTCAGAGGCACATTGTTCCTGGAGTTTTCCCACTGGCCACCAGTTGTCATTTTTATACGATACATACTTAGACTTGCAAACTCATAATTATCATTTTCCAGCTGCAAGTATCAGATCCTTAATGAAGGAAATTTAGTACCTGGCACAGGAGATCAGTCCTGAATATTAATTGGAAGGACTGATGCTGAAGCTGAAACTCTAATACTATGGCCACCTGATGCGAAGAACTGACTCATTAGAAAGGACCCTGATGCTGGGAAAGATTGAAGGCAGGAGGAGAAGGGGATGATAGAGGATGAGATGGTCGGATGGCATCACCGACTCAATGGACATGAGTTTGAGCAAGCTCTGGGAGTTGGTGACAGACAGTG
This sequence comes from Capricornis sumatraensis, assembly GCF_032405125.1. Classification (NCBI taxonomy): domain Eukaryota; kingdom Metazoa; phylum Chordata; class Mammalia; order Artiodactyla; family Bovidae; genus Capricornis; species Capricornis sumatraensis. Next base: position 44,820,128 of record NC_091092.1, on the reverse strand, counting down.
CTGCAGTCCATGGGGTCGCAAAGAGTCGACACAACTGAGCAAATGAACTGAACTGAACAGACAGTACATAGAAAGTATTCAATGTTTGTTGAAAGAAATGAGAGTTTGATTGCTTGATGTAAGCGCTGACAATATATTTATCAATATACATTTTCTCTCTGCATTCATACACACACACATGTCCCTCTCAGCTGTCTATAACTACAGCTCAGTCTTTAAATGCCAACTGGCCTGGGCCCTCAGGTTTTAAACATCCCAGTTGTCCAGTTCAGATCCCAAGTCCTAGAAAATTTCTGACTGAGTGGCCCTTCTCTGAGGCTTGGCCAAGATTCTTCCAGTTCTTGGCTACATCTTGTCTCTCACCTATAATTTCTAAATACAAAACTTTAAAATAAAAATAAAGTCACAACACAAAAAGTATAAGTCATGAGCTCATCAGGCTTTAACAGAAATACTCTGAGCATGATACATCATCAACAAGTCCAATTTCACAGTACTGCCTGTAAAATATTGTCTTTCAGTACATTTTTCCTACTCCTGAGGTGGTAGGAAAACATTTTTCAAGAGACAGTAGCAGAGACAAAAAAAAAAATGTCAGCCAGATATATATCCCACCAATCACATTGCAGTGAGCCAAACATAGGGATGGACCCAATCAGCCTCTTCTTCCTCATGTGGTGAGCACTCCAGCAAGAGCCCATCCTGCAGCACTTCCCTCTCTTTCAATTTATCTCCCAGAGTTTAGCCAAGTACACTCAATCCTTACAGCATTTCAACAGCATACAGTGCACAAACTATGTCATCACAATCCTAAGCTTTCAAATGTGCTCAGGAACAGCAGACTGTCTCTGGCTCTGGGCACCAAATGACAGTTCTCCCTGAATCGTGAACTAGGTACTGAATTTCTGTCATTAAGTATCTGATACTTACAACCAGAAAAATATGTGTGAGATATACAAAAAATCCACACTAACAGATGGTTAATGAGAAACTTCCTTCAGGAGAGAAAGGAATACCTTTTTAGTACTGCCTTCTATGTTGACTTATATATGCTTTAGAAAGCTTTAAGGTAATAGATATGTAATTGATGGTCGAATAAAAATTATGGTATATGCCATTTCTAAATGCAAGTGGGCAACTGGCATCTAGATAATATTTTTGTCCATCCAACACAGGAACTGTGCTAAGCCCTGAGAATATAGTGGTGAAAAAGACATATTCTTTGCCCTCAGGGACTCTTTAGGGTGATGGGCAGAGAAACAAGTCATGCCAATTTGCCAGTACAGGCAGACAGAGGAGTGAATGACCCCAGGGTACTATGTGAGCATAGAGAAGTACTTAATCCAGTCTCAAGTGGCCAGGAAGGGATAGCTAAACTGAGATTCGAAAAGTGATTAAGAGTTACCAGGTAAAGGAGGGAGTGAGAGTGCCAAAAATGATTTAATTCAAGGACATGAAAAACTCTGATACAAGAGAGGGCTGATGTACTGAGACATGAACTGGAGAAGCTAAGCAGTTTGGGCTTTACCCAGGGGGTAATAAAAAGCCATCTAATCTGCATTTATATAATATATATGCATTTATATATAATATATATTATATATTTAATATATAAAATAATATAAAATATATTGTTATTATAATATATATTTAAAATATAATACAATTTATTGACTGGGGTTCAATTCCTGGGTCGAGAAGATCCCTTCGAGAATGAAATGGTAACCCTCTCCAGTATTCTTGCCTGGAGAATCCCATGGACAAAGGAGCCTGGCAAGCTACAGTCCATGGGGTTGCAAGAGTTCGATACGACTTAGCGACAAAAGAGAAGGAAAACAACAGCTAGTGTTTATTTTGTGCCAGCATCTGTAGCATGCACTTTACTTGCATTATCTCACTTGATCCACACAACAACCCTATAAGGTGGTTATTGCAAAGGAAATTGAGGCCACAGAGATTAAGTAATGTATCCAAGATCTCTCAACAAGTAGCAGGTCCTGCCTCTTCAGGTAAAAACATCAGGACCAGTTGAATAGATAGACAGGGCGAAGGAAGGGTCAGAGTCACATCTGACCCAAGGTTCCTGGTGTGGTCACCTGGGAACACAGGAAGAGAAATTTGGGGAAACATAAGGGAGTTGGGTGATGCATTCAATTTTGTACATGCTGAGTTGGGTGTCAGATCTTCAGGGTGAATTACCAAAATACTTGAATATAGGGGCCTGAAACTCTATATGATGAAGCTACAGATTTGATGGAGGATTATCAGTCATGGGAGAAGGAGAGATCACCCCAAGGAAGTACGTAGAATGACAGTGTTACAGGAGTCCTAACTCTGCTCGCTGCACGACAGGCCAGTGCATCTGTGTTGAGGCAAAGAAAATGACTTTATTTGGAAAGCAGCTGAATGAGAAGATGGCAGACCAGTGCCTCAAAATAACCATCTCATGGGGTCTGGATGCCAGGTTCTTTTATAGATCAGAGATGATGGGAGGTGAGGAAGCAAAGTAAAAAGGCCATTAATCTTGCAAATATCCTAGAATAGCAAGCCTCAGTCAGGGGATGAGTTAATTTCTTCCTTCCTGCCATCCACAGGTGGACAGCATTCAGAACAAAGGCACTTTAACAGTCAGGCAGAGGGGCAGGGTGCTTTTAAGCAAGCCATTATGTATGATTATAATAACAAAAGCAGCGAAAAGTAAGAGAAAGAAACAGTTCCATTATGGGGTCAGAATTGGCTTCTTCCCTGAAAAGAAGAGGCCTAAACAGATTCCCAAGAAGCACAGACATTTATGGGGCATCCAGAGGAAGAGGTCTATGAAAAAACAAGAAAGAAGAGACAAAGGAAGAAACCCAGAGAGGGTGGTGTCATGGAAGCCAAGGGAAAGAGTATTTCCAGGAGGAAGCACTCATGCCTCCCTGATGCTACAGACAGATCAAGTAAGATGCAGATCAAACACATCCACCTCCATTATCAACAATGAGGCTGTCGGTAACCTTGATGAGCGTCACCAGGGAAGGGTGATAAAAGAGGAGACCAGAAGGGCAGATAACTCTTTCAGGAAGTTTGGTGGTGAGTGGGGAGAAAGTGCTAAGGTGTATATTGTCTCATTTGATCCTCACAACCACCTTATGACATAGGCCCTAGTATTTTACAAATAAGAAAAATGAGGCAGAGAGAGCTTAAATAGCTTTTCCAGGATTACCCAACTAGTATGTGACAGAGGCAGGACTTGAACCCAGGCAGTCTGGCTCCCGGGCCTGTGTGATGATCATCATAATAATGTTAGAGCTACTGTTTATTGAGCATTCTTCCTCTTTCAGACTTTGTGCTATGTATGCCACACATATTATGTCATTTCATCATGACAACAGCACTGTGACATAGATACTTATTATTTTTTCCCCCATTCTACACATAAGGAAAATGAGGCTCAGAATTATCTCCAATAACATGTTTTCTATAGGAAAACTAGCCCTGATTTTTCCATTCTAATTTACAGAACCTATTTCTGGAACATAACATCTAATTCAAGTACTTGGATATTTACATCTGCAATGTAGATATTACTAATTTGCCTTTCAAGCGACATTCTTTTCAGTGGCCGATTGGTAAAGTATGTTACTTGACTAAGAAGGCAAAAGAAGAGGAAATGGGCTTTAATGGTAGAACAATGGCTAACAATAATGTTATAGTTGTATAGTACTTTAATGTTTAACAAAAAACTCTAACATATAATATTTTATTTGATCCTCCCCAAAGAAGAGCTTCCTGAATATGAAAGTTCTAAGACCCCAGAATACAATACCTAAGGGAAACCCCACCTCAGGAGGCTTGCTGTTGTTATTTTATCAGGTACAAAGAGCTATTGTGTCTGTGAGGGTGAAAAACAGTTCCCTCTGGAGGCAGAGGGATGGTCTAGTTCAGAGTAGACTCTAAATCATTCAAAGTCTTTGAAATCTTACGAGAACATTGAATTCATCTCCATATTCTAAGGCAGAGATTCCTAATCTTCTGGGCACTAGCGTACCTGATTTTCAATCCCACCTACCTCGGTCCTAAAGGTATTATAGGGCATATATTTAAAAACAGTGATTAAAATCAATTTTATTTTGAAAATGGTAAGGTCATCTAAGATTACTGGAGCTATCTAGTGTATCACAAGACAATGGTTGGGACTTGGGCTGAAACTTCAATCCTATACCTAAAAACATTACCATCTGAATGATGAATTATGAATAAAGGTAGATTAAAATGGGATAAAATTAACTTATTCAACATACATGTACCAAGTGCCTCCCTATGCACAAGTCATTGTTCTGAGTACTGAAGTCCTCAAAGACCACTGTGGGAGCTTCCCTGGAGGTCCAGTAGTTAGGATCTCATGTTTTCACTGCCGAGGGCCTGGGTTTGACCCCTGGTTGGGGAACTAGGATCACATAAGCCACGTGGCATGTTAAAAAAAATAAAGTATTATTCCCAGCTTCCTCAAAAAAAAAAAAAAGGAAAGAAAGAAAAAAAAAGATGGTTGTGTTAGAGTACACTAACTTGTATAGCTCTAAGAAATAATTTCCAAATCTCAGTGACTTAACACACTAAAAGGGTATTTCTCTTTTGTGAGATGTTCCTGACATCTCTCCGGGACAGCTCCCCTCCCAATGGAGATTCAGGGATCCAGGCTCTTTGCATCTCCTGCTTTCGCCATCCTCTGTGGCCTCAGACTCTTCCATTGGATACTCAGCAACTGGTTGGCAACAAGGGAAGAGAGGATAAGCAGAGAAACCCATGGGATGTTTCCAGAGTCAGACCTGAAAGTGGCGCACAGTGCCTTCACCCACATTACGTGGACCAGCACTCAGTCACCTAGCCCTAACCTCATTTTCAGGGAAGCTAGAAAATGAATCTTCCTATATGGCCAATAAAAACAATGGATTTGGTGAATACCTAGCCACTCTCTACCTCAATCACATAATCCATTGTTTACCAAACTTCAATTATTCCCAAATCACCTTTGTGATTTTTGCTATATGTATATCATCTGCATTATTATTTAACTAGTGTTTTTCTAGAACTTGACTCACTTTTTTAATAGTTAAATACATTTACTTTAAAAGGAAACTTGGTCAGTATAGAGAGTGGAAAAGTAGTCTCCATTAATAGAATGTTAATACATAAAAATACATACAATAAATGTTAATATATAAGAATGTTAATACATAAGAATGTTAATACATAAAAATTAATACAATCACAAAACACTCTTAATTTAGCTAAGGACCACTGCTTGCTAGAGGCACTGAACTGAGGTTTGCTTTGCTGTTATTCAGTCATTAAATAGTGTCTGACTCTTTGTGACCCCATGGACTACAGCACCCTAGGTTTCCGTGTCCTTCACTATCTCCCTGAGTTTGCTCAAACTCATGTCCATTGAGTCGGTGATGCTATCTAACCATCTCATCCTCTGTCATCCCCTTCTCCTCTTGACCTCAATCTTTCCCGGCATCAGGGTCTTTCCAATGACATGGCTCTTCACATCAGGTGGCCAAAGCATTGGAGTTTCAGCTTCAGCATCAGTCTTTCCAAAGAATAATCAGGGTTGATTTCTTTTAGGATGGACTGGTTTGATCTCCTTGCAGTCCAAGGGACTCTCAAGAGTCTTCTCCAGCACCACAGTTCGAAAACATCAATTCATCGGTGCTCAGCTGTCTTTAAGGCCCAACTCTCACATCCCTACATAACTACTTGAAAAACCACAGCTTTGACTATATGGACCTTTGCCAGTAAAGTGGTGTCTCTGCTTTTTAATATGCTGTCTAGGTTTGTCATAGCACTTCTTCCAAGGAGCAAGCATCTTAATTTCATAGCTGCAGTCACCATCCACAATGATTTTGGAGCCCAAGAAAATAAAGTCTGTCACTGTTTCCATTGCTTCCCTATCTATTTGCCATGAAGTGATGGGAGCAGATTCCATGATCTTAGTTTTTTTGAATGCTAACTTTTAAGCCAGTTTAAAATTTCTTTCACCTTCATCAATAGGCTCTTTAGTTCTTCTTTGCTTCCTACCATCAGAGTGGTATCATCTACATATCTGAGGTTGTTGATATTTCTCCCGGCAATCATGATTCCAGCTTGTGATTCATCCAACCCTGCATTTTGCATAATATACTCTGCATATAAGTTAAATAAGCAGGGTGACAGTATACAACCTGGAAGTACTCCTTTCCCAATTTTGAACTAGTCCATTGTCCCATGCCTGGTTCTAACTGTTGCTTCTTGACCTGCATACAGGTTTCTCGAGAGACAGGTAGCATGGTCTGGTATTCTCATCTTCTGAAGAATGTTCCACAGTTTGTTGTGATCCACACAGTCAAAGGCTTTAGCATAGTCAATAAAGCAGAAGTAGATGCTTTTCTGGAATTCCTTTGCTTTTTCTATGATCTAACGGATGTTGGCAATTTGATCTCTGGTTCCTCTGCCTGTCTAAATACAGCTTGTTCATCTGGAAGTTCTCAGTTCACATACTATAGAAGCCTAGCTTGAAGGATTTTGAACATTACCTTGCTAGCATGTGAAATGAGTGCAATTGTATGGTAATTTGAACATTCTTTGGCATTGCCTTTCTTAGGGATTGGAATGAAAACTGACATTTTAGAGTCTTGTGGCCACTACTGTGTTTTCCAAATTTGCTGGGATGTTGAGTGCAGCACTTTACCGGTATCATCTTTTATGATTTGAAATAGCTCAGCTGGAATTCCATCACCTCCACTAGCTTTGTTCATAGTAATGCTTCCTAAGGCCCACTTGACTTCACATTCCAGGATTTCTAGCTCTAGGTGAGTGCCCACAGCATTGTGGTTATCCGGGTCATTAAAACTTTTTTGTACAGTTCTTCTGTGTATTCTTGCCACCTTTTCTTAATCTCTTCTGCTTCTGTTAGGTCCTTGCTGTTTCTGTCCCTTATTGAGCCCATACTTGCATGAAATATTCCCTTGGTATCTCTAATTTTCTTGAGGAGATCTCTAGTCTTTCCCATTCTATTGTTTTCCTCTATTTGTTTGCACTGATCACTGAGGAAGGCTTTCTTATCTCTCCTTGCTATTCTTTGGAACTCTGCATTCAAATGGGTATATCTTTCCTTTTCTCCTTTGCTTTTGGCTTCTCTTCTTTTCACAGCTATTTGTAAGGCCTTCTCAGACAGCCATTTTGCCTCCTTATATTTCTTTTTCTTGGGGATGGCTTTTGTTACTGTCTCCTGTACAAAATCATGAACTTCCATCCATAGTTCTTCAGGCACTCTGCTACTAGATCTAATCCCTTGAATCTATTTGTCACTTACACTGTATAATCATAAGGGATTTGATTTAGGTCATACCTGAATGGTCTAGTGATTTTCCCTACTTTCTTCAATTTAAGACTGAATTTTGCAATAAGGAGCTCATAGTCAGCTCCAGGTCTTATTTCTGCTGACTGTATAGAGCTTCTCCATCTTTGGCTGCAAAGAATATAATCAGTTTGATTTCAGTATTGACCATCTGGAAGGTGCTTGCTATGACCAGTGTGTTCTCTTGACAAAACTCTGTTAGCCTTTGCCCTGATTCATTTTGTACACCAAGACCAAACTTACCTGTTACTCCAGGTATCTCTTGACTTTCTACTTTTGCATTCTAATCCCCTGTGATGGAATGGCAACCCACTTCAATATTCTCGCCTGGAAAACCCCATGGACAGAGGAGCCTGGCGGGCTACAGTTCATGGGGTCACAAAAAGTCAGACACGACTGAGCCACTATAATGAAAAGGACATCTTTTTTTTTTTTGCTGTTAGTTCTATAAGGTCTTGTCAATTTCAGCTTCTTCAGCATTAGTGATTGGGGCATAGACTTGAATTACTGTGATATTCAATGGTTTGCCTGGAAACGAACAGAGATCATTCTGTTTTTCTGCACTCAAGCACTGCATTTTGGACTCTTTTGTTGACTATGAGGGGTACTCCATTTCTTCTAAGGGATTCTTGCCCACCGTAATAGATACAATGGTCATCTGAATTAAATTCATCCATTCTTGTCAATTTTAGTTCACTGATTCCTAAAATGTCAGTGTTCACTCTTGCCATCTCCTGCTTGACCACATCCAATTTACTTTGATTCATGGACCTGAGATTCCAGGTTCCTATGCCAAAGCTTTTGACTGTGTGGATCACGATACACTGTGGAAAATTCTGAGAGAGATGGGAATACCAGACCACCTGACCTGCCTCCTGAGAAACCTACATGCAGGTCAGGAAGCAACAGTTAGAACTGGACATGGAACAACAGACTGGTTCCAAATAGGAAAAGGAGTATGTCAAGGCTTATATTGTCACCTTGCTTGTTTAACTTCTATGCAGAGTACATCATGGGATATGCTGGGCTGGAGGAAGCACAAGCTGGAATCAAGATTGCCGGGAGAAATATCAATAACCTCAGATATGCAGATGACACTGCCGGAAGCCAGTGTGAGGAATCCCGCCCGTGACAAGGTCATGAGGAAGGAAGCTGACATACGCAAGGCGTGCTCAGACTTCAGGGACCCCTCTGGAAATTCCTAAGCATGTACCCCAACAAAAATCTGCTGGATTTTGTGCTCTGCTTTTCCACTCTTCTGACATTTTCTGGAAAAAGTCAATTCAGGGCTTTAGTCTTCTGCATTTGAAAGAGTGTTTCAATCCAAAAAACCCCTCTGATGGCTTTCTAGCCTGCCTGCAGGACTCGTACAGCTGCGTGTGTGATTGTTTGAGGCCTCCTGACCGCAGGAGGCACAGGAAGCTTAAAACATCCTAGGAATGTAGGGGCTTCCGAAGAGTCAAAATCTTTAGAATAGGACTGATTAAAAGTTTCATTTGTTGAGTCAATGCTTGCTGCCAAATTTTCATATCCTTTATTTTTAGATATAGTTGGTATATAGAAAAACAAGTAGTAGACCTTGTATTAGCAACATTAGACCTTTGAGTTAAGTACCTTCTTTGTTATAACCCACTGCGCCTTTGTTCTATAGAGATGCAACTTTAATGCTTTAAGGAGATGCAGATTAAAGAAAAACACTTCAGGGGAAACAAAATTAACATTCATTGAGGAAGAGAGCCAAAAAGTGTTAACAAGCCTCTTGGCCAGAAGATAATGTAAATCACCTGAGACCTTTTGTATACAAAATGATGTATAGAAAGAGTCTGGGCTGCGAACGCTACGTAATTTTGTGTTACCCATTGATCTCCATGTTTTATCAAAAGTATAAAAGGCCTTCTGAACAATAAAGGATCGGACCAGCTTCTCGGACCAGCTTCTCGGACCAGTTTCTTGAACTAGTCTCTCGGCCTGGTTTCTGGGGAATCTGGCTCCCCCCGTGTCTCTCTCTTTTTCTCTCCCTTTTCTTCCCTCTGCTCTTTACTTTAATTTCAGGCTGAATTTCCATCTGGGGCGCGGAGGCTCTCCAGGTCTACTTATTTGCCCTGGTTATTAAGATCCGCGCGAAAGGGAGCTTAAGGCGAGGCACCCTTAGATATTCAAGCGGGCACCGGTGGCCCAACGTAGATGGTGCAAATTCCTTGTCTGGAATTTTATTGGTCTTCCGCGTAAACCAAGCTATTCAGCCTTCTTCCTCCACTTAATCTTCCTACTACACTATAGTTTCTTAATCTAATCTTATATTAATAAATAAACGAGTTTTTCCACGCCAACGCCGTCCACCCTTCGAATTCCCTGGATCCACCGGGGCTGGACCCCGGCATGACACCACCCTTATGGCAGAAAGTGAAGAGGAGCTAAAAAGCCTCTTGATGAAAGTGAAAGAGGAGAGTGAAAAAGTTGGCTTAAAGCTCAACATTCAGAAAACGAAGATCATGGCATTTGGTCTCATCACTTCACGGGAAATAGATCAGAAACGGTGGAAACAGTGTCAGACTTTATTTTGGGGGGCTCCAAAATCACTGCAGATGGTGACTGCAGCCATGAAATTAAAAGACACTTACTCCTTGGAAGGAAAATTATGGCCAACCTAGATAGCATATTCAAAAACAGAGACATTACTTTGCCAACAAAGGTCTGTCTAGTCAAGGCTATGATTTTTCCAGTGGTCATGTATGGATTAAGAGTTGGACTGTCAAGAAAGCTGAGCACCAAAGAATTGATGCTTTTGAAGTGTGGTGTTGGAGAAGACTCTTGAGAGTCCCTTGGACCGCAAGGAGATCCAACCAGTCCATCCTAAAGGAAATCAGTCCTGAATATTCATTGGAAGGACTGATGCTGAAGCTGAAACTCCAATACTTTGGCCACCTCATGCGAAGAGTTGACTCATTGGAAAAGACTCTGATGCTCGGAGGGATTGGGGGCAGGAGGAGAAGGGGACGACAGAGGATGAGATGGCTAGCTGGTATCACCGACTCGATGGACATGAGTTTGAGTGAACTCCGGGAGTTGGTGATGGACAGGGAGGCCTGGTGTGCTGTGATTCATGGGTCGCAAAGAGTCGGACACAACTGAGTGACTGAACTGAACTGATGCAATATTGTTCTTTACGGCATCAGACTTTACCACCAGACATATCTATAACTGAGAGTCATTTCTGCTATCACCCAGCCTCTTCATTCTTTCTGGAGCTATTTCTCCACTCTCTCCCAGTAGCATATTGGACATGTATTGACCTGGGTGGGGGTCCTCATCTCCCAGTGTCATTTTTGCCTTTCATACTGTTCATGTTGTTTTTGAGGCAAGAATACTGGAGTTGTCTGCCATCCCCTTCTCCATTGAACCACACTTTGTCAGAACTCACCATCATGACCCGTCTGTTTTTGATGGCTCCGCATGGCATGGCTCATAGCTTCATTGCATTACACAAGGCTGTGATCCATGTGTTCATTTTGGTTCGCTTTATGTGATTGAGGTTTGTGCTCTCTTTGTTAAAAAAGGAGTTTAGCAAATGTTTTAAAGGAGTGTGTCAACTCCATAGAAACTTTAACTTAAACTTACTTATCAGAAGGATTGAAAGAGAATAGAAACACTAAATGACTAGAATTAGTGGATAATAGTCCTAACATTATGAATATTCTTTCTTGGGAACTTTTTAAAATTTCCTTTTACTAATTGTGTACTTGGTAACAGAAAAATTTTTGGAATTGGATTTTCTACAACAAGACAACTGAATCCTTAGGTAAAATAATTGTGGTCTCACAGTTAATAACTGTTATGGCTAGAAGCAGAACAAAGGCCTATTGACGTTGGATTCATCCACATTTTTATGAACTACGGAGATTATCACAATACATTTTATCTCTATTTGACTCAACTGAATTCTGAAATTGGTCACGTTTATGGGAATGCCGGGCCTCTATGATCACAGAGTGGCAGGAAAATCATGGTCAGTTTCTTTCTCTTTTTTTTTTTTTTTTTGCCAGAAAGCGTGCTTTATTTTTAACAGTATGTTTTCCAAAAATAGAATTTTTAAAAAATATTTATCATTATTATTTTGTTTTACTTTACAATATTGTATTGGTTTTGCCACACACATAATAATAAAAGACTTTCAAAGGTGTATAGCAAGTTTAATGGTTGGCTTCTACAGAAAAGAATTACCAAAATTAAAAGGAAATAAAAGGAACTCAGAATAGTGTTGAAACTTTTAAAAAAAAGAAAAGTAATTAGAACGGGATTACTCATAGACTCTATTAAAATGCATTATAAGTCTGTCTATGATAATTAAGACAGTGTGGTACTGGCACATGTATTGACAGTCATGTTGATTAACTAAAACATAATCCAGAAATAGATGTAAACACATGTGGGAGTTTCATATTTGATAAAGTTACTATTTATATCAGTGGGAAAAACACAGATTCATTAGTAAAACTTATTTGGACAACTGCATAGCCATAGGAAGAATAATTATCATAATTTCATATGTGTGCTTCTATATGTGCTTGTAGATATATAGAATGTCTTTAAGAAAATACATAAGAAATTGATGACAGCAGTTGCTTCAAGAAAGGAATATCAAAATAAATAAATTAATTAATTAAATGTTTAAAAAAAAGAAAGGGATACCAAGTGGTTGACACACCATATGCTTGTATTATTATTCAATAAATAATTTTAAAAACCCAATAAATATCATGCAATAACACTGATAACTTCACATGACTAAACATTCCCAGGCAGCTTAGAATTTTTTTTCTAGTATTCTAGTATTCTAACATTTTTCTAGTATTAGTAAAGTTTTGAAAATATTTTCTGTTTTTATTGTCTCTTTTGTTTATATCTGGAGACTTGATGCCTATGACTCAATTCTGAGATCATTGAGTCTCCCAAAGCAGCCTCTTCTTCTTCCTACTTGACACTCTGAAACACCAACACCTGTTTCCAGGATCAGACAGTCCTTAGGCTATTTGGCCACCGAGTTGACTCATTGGAAAAGACTCTGATGCTGGGAGGAATTGGGGGAAGGAGAAGAAGGGAACAACAGAAGATGATATGGCTGGATGGCATCACTGACTCGATGGACGTGAGTCTGAGTGAACTCCGGGAGTTGGTGATGGACAGGGAGGCCTGGCATGCTGCGATTCATGGGGTCGCAAAGAGTCGGACATGACTGAGCGACTGAACTGAACTGAACTGAAATGCAAATTTTAATAACATAGGAATTCATAACAGCCCTCATCTTATATTTCTCTAAACTATAAATATTGCCCAATGACCCCAAAAAAGTATGGTTCTAGCATTTTCGAGCATCAAGAGGGCAGATGAACGTTTTCGGAAAAGGTATGAAAATTTTTCTATTAAAATGTTGATTTTTCAATCTCTTGGCAAGTCTATCTCAGGATAGATAATCCCTCTTGTAAGCATGGTTGCTCTAAAACAGCCCAAAGGGAGCAGGGGTGGAAAGGAAGGGAGGAGGCAAGAGATCATCTAAATATTCTCAACTTTAGCTCATTTAGCTTTTGTAAACTGCACATTACACACCCTTAATTTATCAAAATACAGTAGCTCAACCATTTCTCATCTTTGCCCCTTTCATCACCACAGTTTCCATACTGTATCAAAACCTAACTAAATAGCTGTTGCCCCAGTGAAACTATGACTTCTCAAAAGCAGAGACTATATGATTCATCTCTGACTACCCAAGGCGTTAACACAGCGCCTAGAATATGGTAAATGTTCTATGAATGAATGAACAAATGGATGATTGAACAAGTGAAGGATTTCTCTTCAACTGAACTGAGTCATAATAATGTATTCACAATGTAAATTTTCTCTCAACTAAACAAAATAATGCTATTCACAGAGGTAGAAAATTAGGTGTGGAATTTGTAAGAAAGACATTTGCAAGTGTAATTGGACATTGATATTTACACTCTGGATTTCCTCTGATCTTGCTTGAGATCCTGGTTCTGGGCTTACTCACCTTTGGTCCAAAGGGGGACAATTCCAGGAAGGCATTTGCTATAGCCCCAGCTGCTGAGCATACAATGAAGAACCTGGTGATTCTTTACTTTCAGCGTTCAGGGGATGAGAAAAGAGAGAGACAAAAGCCAACTGGGCAGAGGTAAATGAATGAATACTAAATAACTCTCTCCACCCCAGCCAGTAGCAAGTTACCAGCTGTGCCTTTAATTTAGCCCTTTGTCTTCCCTAGAAAGGCCAAGGCCATTGTGCTTGAAAAGAAGGCTCCTCTAGAAAGCCATTCAAAAGCAGAGAAGGAAATTACAGGGGATAGAAGAGATGATATTTATTAAGGGAAAATAGTCTTCTCAAAATGCAATGAAGGGACACTATATGAGAAGGAAAAAATACTTGAGGAAAATTGGGTCATTTGACTGCATTTTTTTTCTGTAGATTAAAAAACCCAGCTCAAAAGACAACTGGGATATATTTGAAAGGTTAGGATCTTGTTTTCCTATTGATAAAATTTAATAACAACCATAGAGATAGCTTGGTGAAAGAGAAAACTAAACAAGGCCTGAAGGGAAGCACCCCACAGAACCAAACCCCAAGAGGAGCCGTCATAGGGTGGTAAAAACCAATGTTCAGTTAAGGTTTCCATATTTTCCTCTGGGGAGGAAAAAAGAAACTATTAATTAGTACTGGTTTGCTATTTGTTTTGAAAAAGAAGCAGTTTAAACATGAAAGACCATACATATAAGGCACTCAGCACAGTGCTTGAAACACAGCATGTGCTCAGTAGAAGTTAGCCATTTGTATTAATATTATAATATACATACTATGTATTATATATACATATATAGTATATAATACACAACACAGTATAAAGGGAGCTGACTCTGATTTCAGCTACAATTAAAGGAGTGATCACTGGGCTGGAAATAGGCTATTATACAATTGTAGTCCTGGCTCGGCCACTGTCTGTGTGACCTTGAGCAAGTCACTTCCCCTCCTGGGGACTCAGTCTCCCCATGGGTAAAAAGGGCTAAGTAATGCATAAGGTCCTTGCAAACTCCTGGATTCTATACAAACAACCTAAACAAATGTAAAAGTCTTTGCTTTTTCTTTCCCTCTTGGAAGCCCCAAAGGCTGTAGGAAGGGTTGCATCAGCTTGTCTGCCTTCCCAGAGCAACCTGCACAGCATTCATCCTGCAATCCTTTTAACAAAGGAAGGAGCAACCTGGGACAACAGACCTTGGGCTGCCATTCCTCCACAAATCAGTTATCTCAGGAAGAACAGTCGCAGATCCATCTGAATTCCAAACAGCAGCAATGGAAACAGCATTCATTGACCCTGAAGAATCTGGCTGGTGGGCCTAAGATTTCCTTTCCCCATGGAAAATGGACCCTCTGGGAAGGAGGTTTCCAGTGCATATAAAGCTCTAACATGTTAGCACAGAATGTTTTGGTCTAAATGTTGCTCTCTGAAGAATGAATATGGTTGAAGCAGGAAGCACCCATTCATGCGCCTCCTGGAGGAGAAAAGAGACCCACAGGGCTCTGTCCTGGCTCTGATGCTAATTTACAGGGTCACCTTGGCTGTGTTGCTTAAGCTCTTTGTAACAGTGTCCTAATTGGTACATGGAAATGATAGCTCCTCTGCCAAACTCAGAAAGAGGTTGTGAGACTGAAATGAAATAACATATGTGAAACTACTTTGAAGAGCATAACGGTTACACAAATGTATTCTCTCTCCACGTGTCTAGAATGCATGTGTATGGCTAATCCCATTAGGAAAGGAAAGGAGCTTCCCTGAATGTAATTACTCATTATTCTTGAACTAGCATTTGGTGCACAACATCATTACGTTCTCTTTATCATTGACAATCAGATGATCACAATTTCACATAAAGCATTCACAGTCATTAAAAAAAGTTTTACTGCTCAAGGATTAAAGCAAGACCATTGCCATAGTGAGAAAACTCATTTAAATCTCTGTTTAAAGCTGCTTTAAACTAATCATGAAAAGAAACAGGCAATCTTTATTTCACAAAAGCAGCTGTGACACAAGCCAAAGTCTCACCAGGTAGTTAATGCACAGTTTTAAGCAACTTGGGATACTCTGTCCTTTATGCAAAATTTCAGTTCAAGCCAAAGCTTTATTGAGGGTCTACTATATGCCAGACACTGTGATGGTATGTGGGATCAAATGGTGATAAGAAACAACCCCTGTGCTCAGAGGGGAAAGTCTGTTAGATAGGACAGTTCTAAGGCATTGTGTGATCCAAGCTAAAATAGGCTTATGTGGCAGTGAGTATCAGAGACCTGGGAGAGGCTAGATTCACTGGGGCTCCCAGTGAAGCAGGCTCTTGATTAGAGACAGACCAGGATGAGGCTTTGCCTCTGGAGCTGGCTCTTTGGTGGTGGGGGCAGTGGGTGCGTGGAGCCATCTTACCTAGGCTAGGCGTGGAGCCATCTTACCTAGGCTAGGCTCAGAGCCATCTTACCTCTGCAGAAACTCCTCGGTCTGCAGTGGCAATATTTCAGAAGGCCAGCAGATAGTGGTGTTACTCTGTGAAAATGGACCGTGCTACCGACACTGAAGACTTCCAGAGCAGAAAGTTAGGAATTTTCTTTACTGAAGCCTGGGAAAATGGAGTAGTGAGAATATCCAAAGGTACAAGCCTTCTTATGAATAAAGCATTCACTTTGGCCACCCAATGCAAAGAACTGACTCAATGGAAAAGATCCTGATGCTGGGAAAGATTGAAGGCAGGAGGAGAAGGGGATGATAGAGGATGAGATGGTTGGATGGTATAACTGACATGAGTTTGAGTAAGCTTCGGGAATTAGTGATGGACAGGGAAGCCTGGCATGCTGCAGCCGGTGGGGTCACAAATAGACACAAATGAGTGAGTTAATTGAAAGCATTTTAAATAACAAACTGGCACAGTGTATCTGATTCAGAAAATCGAGTCTCATTACAAGTAGTATTAGAAGTTGAAATAAGATATTGTTTCTTATTCATTCATCCATTAATTTTTTCACCTTATCTATTGATTGTTTCTCTCTCTTTAATTTCATTAATTGCTTATAGTTTAGAATGAAAAGGGGGTTTTTAGGAAGGATGGTGTGTTTTAGGAAATGTCAGAAGTCTTGTGTTGCTGGAGTAAAGTAATTAAGGGGAAAAATGGCACGTGGTGTATTTGGAAGGGCCTTTTGGGTCTCATAAAGAGTTTGAGTTTTATTATAGATACAAAATGACTCAGATACCTTAATGACCCAGATAACCACAATGGTGTGCTCACTTACCTAGAGACAGACATCCTGGAGTGTGAAGTCAAGTGGGCCTTAGGAAGCATTACTGCAAACAAAGCTAGTGGAGGTGATGCAATTCCAGCTGAGCTATTTCAAGACCTGTTAAAGTGCTGCACTTTAAAGTGATGCTTTTAAAATGCTACACTCAATACGCCAGCAAATTTGGAAAATTCAGCAGTGACCACAGGACTGGAACAGGTCAGTTTTCATTTCAATCCCAAAGAAAGGCAAGGCCGAAGAATGTTGAAATTACCATAGTACATTGCACTCATCTCACATGCTAGCAAAGTAATGCTCAAAATTCTCCAAGCTAGGCTTCAACACTATATGAACTATGAACTTCCAGACATTCAAGCTGGTTTTAGAAAAGGCAGAGGAACCAGAGATCAAATTGCCAACATCCGTTGGATCATAGAAAAAGCAAGAGAGTTCCAGAAAAAACATCTATTTCTGCTTTATTGACTATGCCAAAGCCTTTGACTATGTGGATCACCATAAACTGTGGAAAATTCTGAAAGAGATACCAGAACACCTTACCTCCCTCCTGAGAAACCTGTATGAAGGTCAAGAAGCAATAGTTAGAACTGGACATGGAACAATGGACTGGTTCCAAATAGAGAAAGGAGTATGTCAAGGCTGTATATTGTCACCCTGCTTATTTAACTTATATGCAGAGAACATCATGTGAAATGCCAGGCTGGATGAAGCACAAGCTGGAATCAAGATTTCCAAGAGAAACATCAATAACCTCAGATATGCAGATGATACCACCCTTATGGCAGAAAGCAAAGAGGAACTAAAGAGCCTATTGATGAAAGTGAAAGAGGAGAATAAAAAAATTGGCTTAAAACTCAACATTCAGAAAACGAAGATCACGGCATCTGGTCCCACCACTTCACGGCAAATAGATAGGGAAACAATGGAAACAGTGACAGATTTTATTTTGTTGGGCTCCAAAATCACTGCAGATGGTGACTGAGGCCATCTGAAATTAAAAGACGTTTGCTCCTTGGAAGAAAAGCTATGACAAACCTAGACAGCCTATTAAAAAGCAGAGACATTACTTTGCCAACAAAAGTCCATCTAGTCAAAGCTATGGTTTTTCCAGTAGTCATGTTTGGATGTGAGAGTTGGACTGTGAAGAAGGCTGAGCGCCAAAGAATTGATGCTTTTGAACTGTGGTGTTGGAGAACACTCTTGAGAGTCCCTTGGACCGCAAGGAGATCCAACCAGTCCATCCTAAAGGAAAAGGTGCTGAAGCTGAATCTCCAATACTTTGGCCACCTGATGTGAAGAACTGACTCATTGGAAAAGACCTTGATACTGGGGAAGATAGAAGGCAGGAGGAGAAGAGGACGACAGAGGATGAGATGGTTGGATGGCATCACCAACTCAATGGACATGAGTTTGAGCAAGCTCTGGGAGTTGGTGATGGACAGGGAGGCCTGGCGTGCTGCAGTCCATGGGGTCGCAAAGAGCTGGACATGAGTGAGCAACTGAACTGGCTGATTCTTGGTTGCACTGGGTCTTCGCTGTTGCAGGTAGGCTTTCTCTAGTTGCAGTGAGTGGGAGCTACTGTTGGTTGCAGATCACAGGCTTCAGTAGTTGTGGCACATGGGCTCGACAGCTGCATCGCTCGGGCTCAGTAGCGTAGCACGTCAGCTTTAGTTGCCCCAATACATGTGGGATCTTCCCAGAGCAGGAAATGAACCTGTGTCCCCTGTATTGCCAGGCAGACTCCCATCCACTGTACCACCAGAGAAGTCCTCTGGTTTAATAGTTTAAAATTAAACCTTATTTTGGAATAATTTTAGATTCACAGGAAAGTTACAAAGATTGTACAGGGTTTCTCTACTCTTCATCCAATATTCCCCATTGTTAACATCTTAAAATACCATGGTATATTTGTCAGAACTAATAAATTCACACTGGTACACAAATGTTAACTGACCCCAAGACTCTATTTGGACTTCATCAGTTTTCCCATTAATGTTCTTTTGCTGTTCTAGGATCTAACCCAGGATACCACATTGCATTTAGTCAACATGTCTGCCCTGTTTTTCCTGGTCTGTGATAATTTCTCAGCCTTTCGTTTTTCCTGACCTTACCGATTTTGAAGACTACTGGTCAGGTACTCTGTATTCCGTAGTACACCCCCAAGTCTAGGTTTGTCTGATATTTTTCTCATATGGCTAGACTCAGGTGATAGGTGTTTGGAAAGATTGCCACAGAGATGATGTGCTCTTTTCATCCCATCATATTATAGCTTATGGTGAACTGTGTCGGATTTGTGATCTCCGAAGAAGATTTTGCTTCGGGACCAGGGACCAGGCTTGATCACTCAAGAGCTTTCATGCAGCAGAGTTTTATTAAAATAAGAAAATGGACAGAGAAAGTTTCTGACACAGACATCAGAAGCGGGCCGGAGAGCGCCCCCCTCGCTAGTCTTATCAAGGCCTTATATGCTTTTACCAGACCCACTCCCACAACATACATTAAGACAACAAGATCAGTCAGAAGGTTCTTGTTAAGGAGAAACATGTCCCTGAGCAAGATATATTGTTATATTGACTAACACAAAGCAATGTAGAAGAAAAAAAAAAAAAACTTTTGTCCTTTTCTTCTTGAGAGCCCCAGACCCCTTTCTCCTCCTCGGGGACCCTGGACTTCTTATCAACCTACCTAGGAATTGACTCTCTCAATATCAAGAGTACCTGATATCCACATGATATTACTGTTAATATTAACCTTCATCACTTTGTTAAGGTGCTGTCTGCCGGGTTTCTCCAATATAAAGTTATTATTTTCCTTTTCCATACTTCGTCCTTTGGAAGCAAGTCACTAAGTCTAGCCCCTCCTCAAGGAGATGGGGAAAGGGAATCAAGCTTCACCTCCTAGATGAGGAAGCATCTACATATATTATTTCAAATTCTTCTGTAAGGAACATGTGTTGATTGATTGATTTTTCCAATCATTTATATCACTTGAGAGCCATGGGTATTTATTTTATACTTTGAGTTATCCAAATGTTAAATTATTTATTTTATTGTTGAAATTATTCCAGGTTTGACCACTGGGACCTTTGTCAGGTGAGCTCCTATATTCCTTTGACTTACCCCTATCCATTTTTTTTTCTTTAAAAAAAATATTTTCTTACTCTGTGGCACTATCAGTTGCTCTGTGCTCATCTTGCATATTTCCTTTTCAGTCCTAGAATCAGCCATTTCTCCAAGGAGCCTGGTTCCTTTTATTGAAAAATAGTATTAGAAACCAAGATTTCTGCACTGGATGCTCTGTTAGTAGGGTTTCATTGCTCCCAGGCCCTCTTAGTTGACATAGCTAGGAAATATATGATATATGTGTAGTAACCCACATATATACACATCAATAATTATTTATCTATCTGTATCTATAGTAAACTAAATATGAGTTCATCCTGATATCTCCAACCCTGTGGTTCAGTACCTGAGGGTTCACTGAAGCACATTTTAAAAAGATTGCTCTTAAAATATTTTATAAAAGAACAACAACAGAAAAGAATAATTCCAGCTGCTCCAAGAGTGGAGGCGGTGGGGCCAGCTTGGACTGTTGCCATTGTCTAAGCAGGAGGAGATGTAGGCTTCAATTAGGACGGTGGCAAATGAGAAGGTGAGGAGTACACTGATTCCAGGCAGACGTTGAAGATATCCTGGCGGGGTGTGATGGTAGTTCAGATATGGAGTGAGGGTAGGGGAATCAGGGAAATCGCCTGGATTTGGGGGTCTGAGAAACTA
This sequence comes from Capricornis sumatraensis, assembly GCF_032405125.1. NCBI lineage: Eukaryota > Metazoa > Chordata > Mammalia > Artiodactyla > Bovidae > Capricornis > Capricornis sumatraensis. The sequence goes on along the minus strand of NC_091092.1, from coordinate 44,799,632 downwards.
TGTGCCTTGTAATGCCATTTGCTGAATTGACAAAGGCTGAGGGAAGAGCAGATTTGGAGGGGAGAGAACAGAGATCAAAAGTTCTGCCTTTCCTTTGTGAAGTTTGAGATATCCTTTAGATATCCCAAGTGGAGATGTCAAATAAGCAGACATGATTTGGAGCACGGAGCTCAAAGGTGTGATCTGGGCTGGAGATATCAATTTGGGCGTTATCAGCATTTAGATAGTAATTTAAGCCAGGGGCTGGATGGGAGAAACTAGAGAGAAAGTGACGGTGATGACAAAGGAACCAAAGAAAGGACCAGGGCTAAATCCCAAGACACCTGAGTTTAAACCAAGGAGAAGCCATCAAAGGCAATTTAACTTCTCTACTGCAGTTCAAGATTCACAGTGTTTCTCATCTGAGACATGCATTTCCTCACTGCTCAAGAGAGTCAACTGACAAGCAGGGGGATATCTATTTTTAGTATTTATTATTTATTTGGCTGTGTCAGGTCTTAGTTGCAGCATGCGGGATCTTTATAAAAAGCAGAAGAACAGTGATTGTGAAGACCCCAGAGGAGAAGGACCTTAGCATGGTGGAAGAACAGATTACAGTGGTCGGGGCACATGGAAGGAGCCCTGAGGGCCTGTGTTCTCTTCTCACTGGGCATACAGCCAAACTCCATCTCCCAGCCTTCTGTGCCATATACAAGGGCATATGAATGAGTTCTGGTTGGTGGAACGTGAGCAGAGGTGAACTACCCCCATTTCCAGGACTGGCCTATGAAACCCATGAAACCCTGCTGCAGTGATTTTTTTTTTCCTTCTTTCACCTCCTTGCTGGCTGCAAAAGAACCAACAGACAACTACCAGTCCCTTGAAGATTTCAGAGGCACAAAATGGAAGGCATCTGGTCCATGAGTACATGGAGAGAGACCCAGAGTGAGAACTGGAGGGTGATCAGCTCTGCACTAGCACTTCCTACGTGAACACCGGGAACACAGTGCGGGCTGAGGGCAAAAGGAAAGAAAGGGCTGATTTTCCCTAAAACAACCTTTCCACCATCTATCCTATTCCCTACGGTCCACATTCCCCAGTGTATTCCATGAGGCCCCCTTTGACACATGTGAGTTTCTTTGTTTTGTAGGCTTGGTGATAGGGGTGGAGAAGACAGGTCCTATGCTTCTTCTGGATCCCTCACAAGGCCTAGTAGAATGTTCAACACATCGCAGGTATTCCACAAATGCTTGATTACCCGCATCAAGCTCTTTTGAGACAGGGTCTCACTTGCTGCACTCATAGGTGAAGGTGCCTATCTTGAAAGCCCTTAAACCAGGTGTTTGTGATGATGCGCGGGTTCCATCCCTGGGTCAGGAAGATCCCCTGGAGGAGGAAATGGCAACCCACTGCAGTATTCTTGCCAGGAAAATCCCATGGACAGAGGAGCCTGGCAGCTGCAGTCCATGAAATACAACTGAGCAACTGGGCACACACGCTGTGGCCATGCAGCTCGCACAGAGGAGCCGCAACAAATGCTCCGGCCATAGCCCCGGCTCCCTGCTGGGAGGGGGCAGCTCTGTTTACCGGGCACGCTCTTCCTAGAAGCTTCAGAATAAGAGCCTCTGCCATTACTGAGACCACCGGAGCCTCCAGCTCACAGCAAACCTCAGAAAACAAGTATCACAGAACTCCCACTTCTGAGATGTCTTAAAAGCTGGCTGACTTGGCTCCCAGCTCTGCATCTGACACAGCAGCTATTCTCCTTAGCTTTGATCTTGTTTGAATTCCCCTTTCTATCATTCCAAATTGGGCATTTTGAGCCCTGAACCTCTGGGCGCAGTGGCGAGTTCCTGTCCAACCCGGTTTGCCTAGAACTCAGCCTCTCTTAACACACTCAGACATCTCAGCCGTGGAAACTAATCAGGCCTCAACCAGCCAAGCCGTGGCTCAGGGAGCATTGCAAATTTTGTCAAGAATCAACTCCATCCTGACAACTAAGGGATCAAGAAAATATTCAGAAGATATCAATGTAGGTTGGTTTGATTTCTGAGGCAAGTGGCCCTCATTCCAGAAACAGAGAGCCTCTGGAGTTGGCATTTATGAGGGCAAGAAGAGGAATGGGCTGGGGACGCTCACTCCATCCTGCCATTAACCTGCCTCTCAGAGGGGCAGCAGCAGTGGCTGGGGCTTCAGCTCTAAATCAGCGTATTTATCCCAGATGATGCTGTCAGTGTGGGGAATGTGGGCTCTAGTAACCAACAATCGGGGTTGGCTTTTTTGCTCAGAAGACATTTCTCACTCTGGAGTTTGGGCCTGAGCCCAGAATGAAATTATTCACATCTCCGGGACAGAGAAGCCGGTGGGCTACATACAGTCCATGGAGTCGCAAGAGTCGGACATGACTGAAGCGACTTAGCACATCTACCTTTCTTTCCCTTTCCCTCTGTTCTTCCATATGCTTTCTATGCTTGCCTGCCATTTGGATTTTCCCCAGTCCCTTCACCTTTTTTTATTCACAACCACTATTCCCATAATGGGATAGAGTTGGCATTTGTTAAGTTTCACCTCAAGTACTGTGCTAAGTTTGAGGTAGATAGATAGGGAGATAGATAGATACTCTTTTATAACAACCTTGTGAGCTAGTTATTATCACTCTTATTTTCAATATGAGGAAACTGAGGATCAGTTAAAAGCAAGGCCTGGCCTGGGGTCAAATCACAGAGCTGGGATTTCTGTCCACTTCTCCTGCTGCTGCTGCTGCTAAGTTGCTTCAGTCATGTCTGACTCTGTGCGACCCCATAGATGGCAGCCCACCAGGCTCCCCCATCCCTGGGATTCTCCAGGCAAGAACACTGGAGTGGGTTGCCATTTCCTTCTCCAATGCATGAAAGTGCAAAGTGAAAGTGAAGTCACTCAGTCATGTGCAACTCTTCGCGACCCCATGGACTGTAGACTACCAGGCTCCCCCGCCCATGGGATTTTCCAGGCAAGAGTACTGGAGTGGGTTGCCATTGCCTTCTAGTTGGCTTTAAAGCTCTTATCCTTTGCACTATGACTACATCATCTTCCCAAGGACATCGCATGCAGACAATAGTGTTGTTGAAAGCTTCCCTGCTCCAGTGCTTCCATCAATATCAAAAGGAGAGATTACTTCCACAGTGCACCTGTGTGATCTTCTCCTGGGGAATGAAATAGCAAGTGCCTATTGAAAAGCTACTTTTTGCCAGTGTTCAGCTAAGACCAAGGCTCAGCAAAATGATTGCAGAATATTACTGTGCAGAGTCAATTGAGACTTCAGTTGCCAGAAAAATAGAAGGTACCCAGGAACAGGCTATTCAGAATAGCATAGTGGACAAGTGCACAGGCCAGGCTCAGGAATCAGACTACCTGTTTTCATCATCTGCACCACTCAGCAGCTATGGAGGCTAAACAAGTTATTAAGTCCAGATGCTCACATCTGTAAAAGATATCTAATACCTATTGAGCCCCTCTATGTGCCAGGCATTGTTCTAAGTACTTTGCATATATTAAATCATTCACTATTCACATTAACTCTATAAAGTAGGTGACTTTTTATTACTCTTCTAATGGATAGGTTACATCTATCCACTTTATAGATGAGAAAATGGAGGCATAGAGAACTTAGGTAAATTGCCCAGATCTACTGGGCTGGATGACAGCACCACTGGGTTCAAAGCGGGCAGTCCTCTTCCAGACCTCGTACTCCTCAACGTTACTGTCCTTACGATAATAATACCTACCTCATAGGTATTATGGGTTTGGACAAAAGTAAGCCTCAGTATTACGAAGATCCAAGCCATACACATCATCCTACTACTGCTGCTGCTAAGTCGCCTCAGTCGTGTCCGACTCTGTGCGAACCCGGAGACGGCAGCCCACCAGGCTCCCCCGTCCCTGGGATTCTCCAGGCAAGAACACTGGAGTGGGTTACCATTTCCTTCTCCAATGCATGAAAGTGAAAAGTGAAAGTGAAGTCGCTCAGTCATGTCCAACCCTCAGTGACCCCATGGACTGCAGCCTTCCAGGCTCCTCCGTCCACGGGACAAATCATCCTAGCCATTCTGATAATGGTTCTCCACCTCCATCTGATCTAAGCATTGATCTTCCTGCTTTTCTGGTTGGGGTGGCAAAATGTATTGTATTCCCAATGCTAGCTTTCTCTCCAGAAAGAAGATGGAGCAAAAGGACTTAGGACACTCTTACAGCAGCTTTATTTCTCCGCCAGAGTATGGAACACATTTGTAGGTAATTATTTGTATAATTCTGGAGAAGGAAATGGCAACATTTGTATAATTAATTATGTGTTTATTATCCTCTCTCCCCCTAAATCAGACTGTAAACTCCTTGAGGGCAAGAGCCATTTTCCATCACTATATCTCTAGGCCTGGCACAGAACCTAGCCTGAGGCAGGAATGTTTGTAGAATGGATGAATGATTGATGCTGCTGCCCTAGGGCTATAGAAAACAGTTAGGATTGCATTTCCTCTCTAAATGCTGGGAGAGGCCAGAGAAGGTGCAATTGCTAGGTACAGCCAAAAGGTGGCAGAGTCAGTCTGTAAACAATCACTTCCCAGCATCCAGAGGAGAAAATGACCCAGCCTGGCTGCTGGGTAGTTGTCAGAGATTGATAGATCATCTCTTTTGCCCCGACATTGTTTAGCACAGGGCACTGCACATTGTACATGCTCAAAAATACTTGAAGAAAGGAGACAATTCTCCTTTCAGCAAGGATTTTTATTCGTTTATCTTTCTTCAATAAGAGCTGCTTTTCAAAAATATTTATTGAGTGCCTAAATGGTAACCCACTCCAGCACTCTTGCCTGGAGAATCCCATGGAGGGAGGAGCCTGGTAGGCTACAGTCCATGGGGTCGCAAAGAGTCGGACACGACTGAGCAAATTCACTTCACTCACTATGTAGATAGTGAAGCTATAATGATGAGCAAGGAAGATCAAGTTTCTGCCCTCTTAGAGTTTACATCTAGCAGAGAGGAGATGAGTAAAGAGACAAATAAATACAAAGTGCTATGGGGTAGGGCTGCCTGTCCTGGTCCAGGACGGTCAGGAGAGCTCTTTGGAAGTATCATGAATCTTAACTTAAAGTATCATTAATTAAATTAAATTTAATAAATAAAATATCATTAAAGCTAAGAAGTAATTATATATTTATGCACCCATATGAGTACATATCCTTAAGAAAGAGATAATTCCTTGGTTATATAAAGTGTTTCCAGGTAGAGAGAATGTCAAACATACATAAGTTTAGGAAATTCCACCATTGGCCTTTTTCAAATTCACAACCTAAACTAAATGTAACTATTTTTAACAGAAGACATTTGTTGAAAAGAAATTACAAATACAGGTCAAATCCCAAGATGCACACGGACTTCCCTGAATTCTCATCTAGCATTTCTTATATGTGTCCAGGGCTTTTCATTTCATACAGTGTTGGCTTATTTGATTCACACTACAGATCTGTGAGGTAGGAAAAGCAAACATCACTAGCTGCATTTTAGAGGGGCTAGTGTTTTACAGGGTGAAATGGAAGTTCAGGGAAGTTACATGACTTGCTCAAATCCCACTGCACTGAGAGGCAGAGCTGGCACTATAACGTGCTCCACTGACTCTCAGTCGGATGGTCTGTCTGTTTATTATAATGATGTGCTAGTGCAAAGACAAACTGGAAACTTCCATAGGTATCTTACATTGGCATGAGACCTTCATTTCTTTGTCTTCTTCATGGTCAGGTAGAGTTTACATAAGAAAGAAATTAGGAACCTTCTAAATTTCTCCTATGATAACAGAACTATTCATATTTTAAAGCCCTCCTGGAGTAAACTTCAGAACTATATTTTCCAAGAAACTCGTCCTTAAACAGTCAAATTTATTTGCACGCAGTAGTAAATGGTAATTCTTTAAAAAAAGAATTTGGCAATATTTTTCTACATTTGCTTTACTTCTTCATGAATATCTGTATGTATTATGTTTTGCCTGAACCATGGTAAGATTGAATAGCAGCAATTAATAACCCTTTACCACCCCCAAACCTCAGCATAGATCTACTAAAAATAAGGAATTTTTTCATATAGCAACAATAAAAGGATCAAATTCAAGACCTTTACCATTGATAAAATACCTAACCTATATCCCAAATTGTAATTTCAACAGTTCTTCCAATTAAGGCCTTTATAGCAATTAATTTTCCAATCCAGGCTCATACATTGCATTTTGTTGTCCTATCCCTTTAACTTCCTGGAATAGTTCCTCAACCTTTCTTTATATTTCATCACATTGTCATTTTGAAGAGTACAAGTCAGTGGTATTGTAGAGTGGCTGTCAGTTGGGTTCTGTCTAATGTTTCCATATGACTGTATTCAAGTGATGCATTTTAATCAGGAGGACCACAGAAGTGATGCTGTGCCTTTCTCAGTGCATCTCAACAGGAAACACATGCTACCCGTTTGTCCCATCTTTTTGGTGGATGTTCACTTTAATTACTTCATTAAGGTGGTGTCTATCAGATTTCTCCACCATAGTTATACCTTTTCCCCCTTTATAATTAATAAGTAATCTGTAGGGAAATAACTCATTCTCTTCAACAAACTTGCACCCAATGATTTTAGCTTCTTGCCTAAATCAATTATTACCATGTTAATTGCAAAACACTGATTTCAAACTCTATTATTCCCGCTACATTTATTAGTGAGCATTTTATTGTGAAGAAGCATTTTTCCCTCTCTCCTTTTTTAATGTACCGATTCATTATTTTTTGCTTTTAGTTTTTAGTATCAGTTTGGACTTGTGGATTCTACTCTACTCAATATGTTAAATCTGTTACTTTCATGATTCATTTTGGTGGTAAAATTGTCCACAATTTGGTTGTAGATGCCCTTAAAGCCAGCCCCTATATCCTTTTGACATGTCCCATGAATGTCTCATCACCGTGTTACTTTTTTGCATAATGAGATGCTCCCAGTTTCCATAGCCTTATGGAAACCAGCCATTTCACCAAAAGGCTCTGGTTCCTTTTATTGGAAAATGGTATTTAGAAACCAAGTACTTGGCACTAATTGTGCTTATTGCTACTGGGGTGTTACTACTTTTAGGTACTTTCAGTGAACAGAGTTAGGGATGACTTCATACTGATACCTCTAAATCCAACCAACGCCACAGGGCTCTTACTCTTCTTCCTGCATTGCAAAGATGTATCTTCCTTCTGCCAACAGTGTAGCCCACCAGGCTCCTCTGTCCCTGGAATTCTCCAGGCAAGGATACTGGGGTGGGTTGCTATTCCCTTCTCCAAGGGATCTTCCTGACCCAGGGATCAAACCGGGGTCTCCCACACTGCAGACAAACTCTTTACTATATGAGTCGCCAGGGTAGCCCTTGTAGTTCCTTTAGTTTTATTCAATTCCAAATGTTGTTTATCTTCTGTTTTTCCCAAGTCATTTTCAAACTTTCTATATCATCTAATTTTAGCTACGTGTAATTTATAAACTCCATATGCTGTTTTTAACTCAGTCTGAAAGTAATAGTGGAATTTAATTCTTTCACATTTATTGGAACTATTGATATGCTTGAACTCATGCCTCCCATATCACGTTCCTCTTTATTATGGCTTTCATTTCTTTTTTCTTTCGTTTCTTTTCCTCTTCTGGATTCTTTACCAGCTGAGTTCACCCTCTAGTGGTTTTGAAAATAAGCATCCTATTTCTATCTCTCTAGTAGTTACCTTAAAATTTTAAACTCTCAAGTTTATACTATTCTAAAAACATTTGAATTAATAAACCTCTATATCCTTTCTCTAAATAAGGGAAGAAGTCCACAATATTTATCATAATTTCATTCATCAGCACTTGATCTTTAGCATGCTACACTAACCTCTCTGTCCTCATTGTCCCCTCACCTTTCTCAAAGTGTGATAACTGGAGATTTAATCCCAGATTCCTATGAGTTGCTTTTGCCATAGGCATTCACAATTATTTAGACTTAACTCAATTTTTTGCCTTTTTGTTGTTGTTGTTCATCACTGCTTCCTGCAACGGTGTAATGGAGCCAGCTTGCATTGACTCACAAGAACCAATTTGTTACCAGTTCTTTCTATTCTGTATTCAGTGACATCATGTTGGTAGTTTGATGTCAGCCATCATGGGAAAATGTATACCACAGAAATCAGCAAACACTACAAATCAGGGCTTTCCCCCCAGGGAATCAGTTGTTAAACATTTATCAACACACCACTGGTTTCTTGTATGTCACGTCTTTCTCTTTATCATATTACTTTTTAACTTTAGCACCCTCTTGAGTATTTCAGAGAGGGTCTATGAATGATAAATCTTGTAAGTATGTATTTGCCCTCATACTTGAATGCCAGTTTGCCTAATAATAGGACTTATTGAAGAGAGTGCTAATTGCCTAACTGAAGTCCAGTTTTCCCTTTTTCCTTAGGAACTAAACCTCAATTTTCAGCATAGTACACTGCTTCTTGCAGTAAATACTATATTTGTCAGTCACTTTTTTTTAGCCAAATGTGGCTACAAGATCAGGAGCTGGCCAATGACATAATAATAAATGCTGAGTGGAACTTCTAGGAAGCCTCCTTAAAGAGACCTGTCAAAATTGAGAGGTCTTCCTCTACTCTCTCTCCTGCTTCCTTCATCTGGCTGTTTGGAATATGGATAAGATGGCTGGAGCCCCAGTAACTACAATGGACTGTGAGGTAAACTGTGGATAGAAGCTATACCTTGAGAATGGTGACAACAGGAGGACAGAAGGAGTCTGAGCACTGATAACTTCATGAAGTTGGGTTGATCTTACATGGCTCAACTTTGATAGTTTCCATATATTTGTTCGCTTTCTATTTTGGGAGATTTCTCCACCTGAGTTTCCAATAACTAATTCTTTCTTTAACTACACCCATTCTATCATTCAGCCATTTGCCGAATTTTTTTTATTTTATCAAGTTGTTAATATCCAAAATCACTTTCCTACTCTCTGATTATAGATTAAATATTGTAACAAGCTCTTATTCTTCCTCTTGCTCAGCTCTGCTCTAAATGGATATTTAACATTCACAGAGTACCAAAATTCTGGATCTCAGCTTCCAAATTACTATCTAGTGCTCTAAATCTGTGAGTCCCTTGGGGACAGAGAAAATAGCAGTTGCTAAGTTAATACATACATTAAAGTCACTGGTAAAGATTTTTATCAAAGAATCAATTAATTGAAATGATACTTATTCATTTCCTCCTCCTCTAAATAACTTCAGGTTTGGAGTTTGATGATGTGAACTGATAAAGAGTTATCAATAAAAATCAAATAAGCATTAATCATTCTAGCAGAGGAATTGATGTTTTCTTTCAAAAGGGTCATATATTGAATATTTATGGTTTTGCAGGCCATATAGCCTCTGCCTGCAATTCCTCTGCCACTGTAGAGTGAAAGCAGCCATATAAAATTTATAAATGAATGGATGTGTCATTTACTTTAAAGTAAATAAAACTTTACTTCAGTTCAGTCGCTCAGTCGTGTCCGACACTTTGCGACCCCATGAATCGCAGCACGCCAGGCATCCCTGTTCATCACCATCTCCCGGAGTTCACTCGGACTCACGTCCATCGCGTCCGTGATGCCATCCAGCCATCTCATCCTGTGTCACCCCTTCTCCTCCTGCCCCCAATCCCTCCCAGCATAATAGTCTTTTCCAATGAGTCAACTCTTCACATGAGGTGGCCAAAGTATTGGAGCTTCAGCTTTAGCATCATTCCTTCCAAAGAAATCCCAGGGCTGATCTCCTTCAGAATGGACTGGTTGGATCTCCTTGCAGTCCAAGGGACTCTCAAGAGTCTTCTCCAACACCACACTTCAAAAGCATCAATTCTTCAGTGCTCAGCCTTCTTCACAGTCCAACTCTCACATTCATACATGACCACTGGAAAAACCATAGCCTTGACTAGACGGACCTTAGTTGGCAAACTAATGTCTCTGCTTTTGAATATGCTATCTAGGTTGGTCATAACTTTTCTTCCAAGGAGTAAGCGTCTTTTAATTTCATGGCTGCAGTCACCATCTGCAGTGATTTTGGAGCCCCAAAAAATAAAGTCTGACACTGTTTCCACTGTTTCCCCATCTACTTCCCATGAAGTGATGGGACCGGATGCCATGATCTTCGTTTTCTGAATGTTGAGCTTTAAGCCAGTTTTTTCACTCTCCTCTTTTCACTTTCATCAAGAGGCTTTTTAGCTCCTCTTCACTTTCTGCCATAAGGGTGGTGTCATCTGCATATCTGAGGTTATTGATATTTCTCCCAGCAATCTTGATTCCAGCTTGTGTTTCTTCCAGTCCAGCGTTTCTCATGATGTACTCTGCATAGAAGTTAAATAAGCAGGGGGACAATATACAGCCTTGACGTACTCCTTTTCCTATTTGGAACCAGTCTGTTGTTCCATGTCCAGTTCTAACTGTTGCTTCCTGACCTACATACAGATTTCTCAAGAGGCAGGTGAGGTGGTCTGGTATTCCCATCTCTTTCAGAATTTTCCACAGTTTCTTGTCATCCACACAGTCAAAGGCTTTGGCATACTCAATAAAGCAGAAAGAGATGTTTTTCTGGAACTCTCTTGCTTTTTCAATGACCCAGCAGATGTTGGCAATTTGATCTCTGGTTCCTCTGCCTTTTCTAAAACCAGCTTGAACATCAGGGAGTTCACGGTTCACGTATTGCTGAAGCCTGGCTTGGAGAATTTTGAGCATTACTTTACTAGCATGTGAGATGAGTGCAATTGCACGGTAGTTTGAGCATTCTTTGGCATTGCCTTTCTTTGGGATTGGAATGAAAACTGACCTTTTCCAGTCCTGTGGCCACTGCTGAGTTTTCCAAATTTGCTGGCATATTGAGTGCAGCACTTTCACAGCATCATCTTTCAGGATTTGAAGCAGCTCAACTGGAATTCTATCACCTCCACTAGCTTTGTTCTAAGTGATGCTTTCTAAGGCCCACTTGACTTCACATTCCAAGATGTCTGGCTCTAGATGAGTGATCACATCATCATGATTATCTGGGCCATGAAGACCTTTTTTGTACAGTTCTTCTGTGTATTCTTGCCACCTCTTCTTAATATCTTCTGCTTCTGTTAGGTCCATACCATTTCTGTCCTTTATCGAGCCCATCTTTGCATGAAATGTTCCCTTGGTATCTCTAATTTTCTTGAAGAGATCTCTAATCTTTCCCATTCTGTTGTTTTCCTCTATTTCTTTGCATTGATCGCTGAAGAAGGCTTTCTTATCTCTTCTTGCTATTCTTTGGAACTCTGCATTCAGTTGCTTATATCTCTCCTTTTCTCCTTTGCTTTTCACCTCTCTTCTTTTCACAGCTATTTGTAAGGCCTCCCCAGACAGCCATTTTGCTTTTTGCATTTCTTTTCCATGGGGATGGACTTGATCCCTGTCTCCTGTGTTCATGAATGTCATGAACCTCCTTTACTTAAGAGCACTAACATTTGCATTTCATATAATTTTCAAGGGTTATGAAATATTCTTCCTTTTATTTGTCTTAATTATTTAAAAATGTAAAAACCATTCTAGCTAATCTGGCCATATAAAATTAGGTAGCAGGCTGGATTTAATCTGCTGGCCATAGTCTGCCTACCTCTGTTCTAGCTATTATTTTCAGTGCCTGTTTTAGCCAGACAAACCCTGAAGTGTTTATAGCTGTTCTCTTTCACCTAAATTTCATCATCAACTAGTGGATATCTGGGAAAAGATCACAGATGTTCCCTTTCTGTTGCTTCCTTTCTACTTAGCCTCATTTAGGCCAATTTGCATACATATTGAAAGCTTATAGACTGGCCCCAGCATAGTAGCTTTACTTTGACTGTTCTTCATCATGATTTTATTTTTAGCTTAACAATGATATAAGCTACACACATACACAGACACAGACACACACACACACACACAGAGAAGTTAAGAGAGATATCAAGGTAACTATCTTTCCTTATTACTATGAAAAATTGGAATTGGCTTGGTCCATTAACTTTTTGAATTTTGGTACTCCAGACAAGGAATAGTCTGTCTTTAGACGAGAAAGGCAAGCAGTATGTCCTAATCCTGAAAGTATAAGTTTTAGAGTCAAAAAGGATTAGAATATTCATTCATGCAGATCATTCAATCCGATGGAACTTAGCTAGTTCTCATGTTGTGCTTCAGACAGAAATATTTCTCTTTAGAATATGAGTCCTGGCATTTGCAGACTGAGAATTCTAATCCTTCATTACACTAATTCCATTAGACACTTGGGTTTTACTTTTCTAGCTTTACTTTTCTGAAATAAGGCCAGCCAATTTAATGATAAATAGTAATAATAAGGGATCCAGCTTCCCTAGCCAGTGTTGTTAAGGAAATGAGGAGAAAGTGTGTCAGTTTCACCAAAATATTTGCCAAAGCATGTTGTTCCTTTGCACCTGATATCATATTTGCATAAGAATAAATGATCTGATGTCAGTTGTCTTTATTTTCCAAACAACAAGGCATTTGTAAAGGGTTCAGCCTTATTCTCTCCTTGACACATCCTTAGTAGAACAGAATTAAGGTAAATCTGCAAAGAAAGAAGATGCAGTTGCTTCAGGCTGAGCCATGTTACTGAGGTCACCATGAATGCTAGCGTCTGGTCCTCTAGCTTAACAAATTCTGAAACTTGATTTTTATGGCATTCACACTGCAGTGATCAGGCTTCAGGGGACTGACTCATGCTAACCAAATTTACAGGCGACTAACTGATTAAACAGGAAGCCAATTGATTAATTTAAACTGAAAAATAGAACTGCCAGCTAGCCAGTGCATTCTCTGCCAGAAGAAAAGACAACTTGAAAAATCAAATTGAAGTCCAAAGGTTGAAGAGTAAGAAATCAGGACAAGAGTTACTAGATGGATTCAAAGTATATTCACCATGCTATGGCAGCCTGCTGAGTTCTGCTTCTCTAATGGAGTGACAGACCTTTCCAGCAGATCCCAGGGTTTATGTTGATTGTCTAGGGGTCCCTCTCTTATGGCTACTGCTGGAGAGTGACTATGAGTACAACACTCCTTTGTCAAGTCTCTAAGAAAACTATGTGATATGAAACATAGCTCAGGACACACAGACAGTAAGAATTCTGCTGCCACCATCCAATGGGCCAAATATTAATATTTCCACATTAAAGTCCGCTCCCCTTTCACTCAACTGTCTTTCATATAATCTTAGTCTCTTCTCTGAAAATTTCCTTCCCCTTCTAGCTGTAATTGAAATGCAGCTCTCCCCTGAGAATGTCCTTTCTTCCATTGCCTTCTTAGGTGATGGTTTTCTTTTTCTACCAAACCCTCCATATGACTGGATCTGGAGGGGCACAGGTGTGTCCATCTTGTTTTCTATTGCCATTTCCAGACAATTCTCCTTCCCTCCAGCAAAACACCTTCATTTTGAATCTCATGTCATCAGACCAAACTACTTACTTGGTGCAGTCATCCATAGGCCCCTGATTCCTTGGATATTTTAGCTCTTGGCACACCGTCACTCTCTCCAATGCTGCATCTGCCTTAATTCCTGGTGATTTCAATAATGCACACAGATAATGCTACCTGCACCCTGAACTCTCCATTTCTTGACCTCCTCTTCTCCAGGGACCTTGCCCTCCCCTGCCACTTCAGCCACTGACTCTCATGACCTAACCCTAGAACTAGTCATCATCAGTAATGACACTGCCTCCATGATGTGAACTGTATGCACCCCACTACCTCATCGCCACTTGTGTTTCCGCTCCTTCCCTCTAGTATCCCATCTCCATCAATCCTTCGATCCAATCAAGACATTAAACTCATTGATCCTCTCACCTTCTCACTATTTCTTATCCCCTCCTTCACTTTCTTTAGTATACAGCTAAGATTCTATGGCTAATCACTATGATTTCTCTCTTGCATATCTATACCCATGACTCCCTTGCCCTTGTGCTGTTTCATCACACCCATTTGGCAACGTCTCCACTCTATTGTAATCAGATTTTCTGCCTCCTCTAAACCTGTATCTGTGCAGCTAAACACATGCCTGGGGGAAACATACCAAACGCCTACTGGTTTCACTTTAATTTCATGACCACCATCCTCAAGTGGTCCTTTAAAGCTGTTTAGTAATTTTATTCCATTTGCTCATTCATTTATTCTCCCACTCTTCTATTCAAATAATACCTTCGTTTCTTCCCCAACTCCGAACACCTCTCTCATCCTTCTTCTCAGCTGATGACCTTCTTTATTTCACTAGAAATTAGAAGCAATCAGCTGAGAAGTTGTTTCCCATCCTTCTGCCACCAGTTGACCTTCACCTGTATATACACACCCCCCATTACTATAGATGAACTCTCTGTGCTCCTAGCTAAGACCAGTTCCTTCACTTGTGTACTCAACCCCATTCCATTTCACCTACTTAAAGTCCGATTCCACCAATTCACTTCTCTCTCCTACATCATCAATGTTTTCATCATTACTGGGTCCACACATCAGAATACAAATAGCATGTTATTATTTCTCCCATCTTAAAAAAAGCTTTTTAATTTTATATTGTCCTCCAATTATTACTACTACCCATTTTTCCCAACTCCTCCCTCCAATTCTCTCTTAAACCCATTGCAACCAGACTTTCATCTCCATGACTTCACTAAAACTACCCTTGTCAACGTTATCAAGGACCTCTGCCTTGATGATTCCAGTGGTCACCTCCCAGTCCTCATTGTATCTGATTTACCAGAAGCATTTGACTCTGAGTACCACTTCCTCCTGAAAATATTTGCTGTGGTTGGTCTCCAGGACTCCATACTCTCCTGGTCCTCTTCCACCTCACTGGCAATCATTCCTTGGGCCCTTTATTCTTTCTCTACACTCATATCCTTGGGCTTCCCTGGTGGCCTACGACTTAACGACGAAACAACAATCACTTCCTTAGTGATCTCACCCAGCCTCATGACTTAAAATGCCATCTACACACTGACAACTCGCAAAATTAGATCTTCAGCCTAGATCCCTTCCCTGAATTTCAGACTCATGTAACCAATTTCCTATACTTCAGAGCTCCACTGAGATATATGACATCTCAAGATTAACATGTACAAAATCAAACTCTAGACATATCTACTCCACACGTGTCTATTGCTGAAGCTTGCTCCTCCTATGGTCTTACTATGTCAGTAAATGGCATCTGCACTCTTCCAGTTTGCTCAGGCCTCAAACCTTGGTATCTCCTTCGATTCCACCCTTTCTCAAATGTGTGTGCTCAGTCGATCAGTCATGTCTGACTCTTTGCGATCCCACGGACTGTAGCCCACCAGGCTCCTCTGTCCATGAGATTCTCCAGGCAAGAATACTAGAATGAGTTGCCATTTCCTCCTCCAGGGGATCTTTTTGACTCAGGAATCAAGTACACGTCTCCTGCATCTCCTGCATTGGCAGGTGAATTCTTTACCACTGAGCCACCTGGGAAGCTCCCCTTTCTCAAATACTCAGATCCATTTATGAGTATACTCTGTTGACTCTCCTCCGAAATATAACTAGAATCTAACCTCTTCTCAGTATCTCCCTTATTACCACCATGATCTAAACCACTGTTATCTCTTGCCTGGATTATTGCAATAGCTTCCTAACTGGTTTTCCTGCAACCTTTGCCCCATTACAGTTTGTTTTCAACACAGCATACAGAGTCGATTTGGAAAATCTGAAAAATCAGATCATGTCCCTCTACTCAAAACTTCCCCAAAGCTTCCCGTCACCCTCAAAGTCAAAGCCAATGTGCTTGCAATGGTTTATAAGACTACATAATCTCATTCACTCTATTCCAACAGTTCTGGCTTCCTTGTTCTTTTATACAACTTACAGTCAGTTCCTACCTTAGGGGCTTTGCCCCAACTATTTTCTCTGCCTAAAGTGGTCTTATCCCAGGGATCCCCAAGGCTCACTCACTCTTCTCTTTCAGGCTTTACATACATGAGACACTAGTTTAAATTGCTCTACACACAGAGAATTCTCTATCTTCTTCCCTGCTTCTTAAAAAATATTTACTAACCACTTTCTTTTTGTGGACTGCATTTACTATCATCATACAAACCATATTCCACCTGTTCGTTTTGTTTATTGTCTGTTCCCCACCACCACCACCACCACCTCTACTAGAATAAAAGCTACATGAGGTCAGGGGATTTTGTCTGTTTAATTCACTTCTGTATCCCCAGAGCCTAGAAAGACCCTTAGATCATAGAAAGAACTTAAGAAATATGTCTAAGATAGGGAGAGAAAAAAGAATGCTTGAAGTGCAAAGGATATCAGTCTATTTTGTCTCCATGGGAAATTTTTAAATGAATTAAATCAGTTTCTTGGAAATAGGTACATATTTTGTCATAGAAATAATAGTATATAAGGTTGTAATTTAAAGTAATAGCTCTAAATGCAATACGTATCCTAAATTGGATCTTGAAACACCAAAAGGACATTACTGGCAATCCTAATAAGGTCTGCAGCTTAGGTAATAGTAATATACTAGTATTTGTTTCTTAATTGTGACAAATGTGCCATGGTGATGTAAGACGCTAACATTAGGAGAAAAATGGGTACAGGGATTCGAGAATCCACTGTATTGCCTTCATATTTTTTTCTGCAAATTTAAATTTATTTAAAAAATGTTTTCAGTTTATTATGTATGCATGTTAGGAAAGATAATGAGCCCCCCACATTTCTACATCCTTACCCTTGGAAACTGTGAATATGTTAGATAATATGGAAAAGGGGAATTAGGTTGCAGATGGAATTAAGATTGCTAATAAACTGCCCTTCGTTTGTGGGGACAGTAGCCTGGATTATCCAGGTGAGTCCAATATAATCAGAAGAGCCCTCAAAAGTGGAAGAGCAGACAAGAGAAAGAGGAAGGTTTACTATGAAAGAATGCCCCAAGAAATACAACACTGCTAGCTATGAAGATGGAGGGAGGAGCTAAGAATCCAAGAAGCCTTTGGAAGCTGAAAAAGGCAGGTGAACAGATTCTGCTAGAGAGAGAATCAGAAGGGAATATAGCCCTGCTGATGCTTTGATTTTAGCCCACTGAGACCCAGATCAGACTCCTAACCTACAGAAATTGTGAGATAAAAAATGTGTGTTGTCTTAAGAGGCCATTCGTTATAGTAGGAATAGGAAACTGAATATACATGATCTACAGGCCTTACTACAATCCAGAAAGGTAGGCATCATCCCCATTTTATAGAGTAGAAAACTGAGCTTCACAGAAACTAAGGTCACAGAGCTGAGACTCAAACCAAGTTCTGACTCCTAACTTATGCTCTATTATCAATATGCTGCGTCTCTAGTTAGGGTCTAAGGCTTAGCCCACAAAACCATAGGCCACTCATTGGATGGCTGAAATATTGTATGTCCACAACTTTTTATTTTAAATTGGAATACAAAAGTGGTTATAGAGCTACTTTATATCTTAAACATCAAAAAGTATATTTTAAAAGGGCATATGTAGATACTTTTAAAAATGCATATGTACCAGTTCTCTATCATTTTCTAATATCAGCAAATGAAATGCCATATACTTGCAGAGTAGTGCTTGTTTCTCTTGAAGACTGCTTAAAAGTAAGTCAGATGTAATTAAGAAAAATAAGGAGGCAGAAGAGACTTCTGTGGAGAGGCTGAAGGTGAGTTTGGGCCATTTCCCAGGGCTTCAGAGATTATGCGCTGCTTTTTTTTAACATCTAATTTTACTTCAAAGCTTATGGATATGGACACATCACTAGTGCTGCTCTTACCTAGCCTTGATCAAGATTGTTTTCAGCTCACAAAAGAACATTGCTTTCACTCAGAAACAACAAAAAAATTGCCCCAAGCCTCAAAGCAAAATTTGATAATTTTGTTTACTCTCTCCTAGGTGCCGGGTTTCTCAATGTGTCTTTGTCTTGGGCTCTGTGTTTTTCTATCTCCACTCAGGATAAGGGTATATGTGTTTGGAGCTGGAAAAGTAGTTTCTTCTCCATTAATTCAGTTTGATTTTGCTAGTCTCAAAAACTCTTTGAGGTAGGCAAAACAGGCATTACTATTCATGCTTTATACATAAGTAAATCAAATTCAGAGAGATGGAGTTGGGATGCAAACCCAAGAAAGTCTGAGTCAAAGTTGCATTCACTTTCCATCACAGCCTGTGACTTCATCCCCAAGTGTGGAGCCATGCACCACTAGAACCTAGGCTGAGGAAGAGCTGAAAATGAGGAGATGCTGTCTCCAATGGGGGGAGATTTTGAGGAAGGGAAACCAGGAGAACAATGATGCTGTTTCTCCTATAGGGAGGGAGTGATAGAGGGGAAAGAGAAAGATGGCACTTATGGGATCAGGGGATGAGTGCATGAGTCAAACATCTTTGCTACTGATGGATGGTAGATGGGGAAGGTGGGGACCCAAGGCCTGGGAAGGAAAAGAGACTCACAGTGGGCAGCATCAGAGGGGAAAGAGGAAGATAAGGGAAGCCACTCAGAAGTAATGGATGTTCATAATTTAGGATTCATCTGTAAGGGATGTTTGAAGGAAATGGCAACCCACTCCAGTATTCTTGCCTGGAGAATTCCAAGGACAGAGGAGCCTGGCGGGCTACAGTCCATGGGGTCACAAAGAGTCGGATATGACTGAGCAACTAACACACTATAATTATAAGCTGGGGCTAGATTTTCTGAGGAACTCCCGAAGCAAACAACATTCAAACTCTGTAAACTACAAATGGGATTCTAACAGATCTCCCTAGTTTTACTTTCTTGCCCCTCCTTGCTTTCAATTGCAGTCCAAAGGTAGTTCCCTTAGGCATTGGGAAGCAAGGGCCTATAGGTTTGGAGCCCATATTTACCCTTCAGTCTCAGCCACCCAAAGGCTGACTCAGCGGGGTCTCTGGATTATGTTTGCTAGGATTCCTGATCCAAACATTGTTCACCTCTTGGTTGGATCTCCTTGCAGTCCAAGGGACTCTCAAGAGTCTTCTCCAACACCACAGTTCAAAAGCATCAATTCTTCAGCACTCAGCTTTCTTTATAGTCCAACTCTCACACCCATACATGACTACTGGAAAAGCCATAGCCTTGACTAGACGGACCTCTGTTGGCACAGTAATACAGTTTAGTCATCAGCTTTCCTGGTAGCAAGAAGCTCATATTTTTCTAGACCTTATTGTATTTTCTAAATAAACATCAGCACATCTTCAACTGTATATTTTAGTTACTATTGTCTACTCAACTGAGATTTCCCTTTCATCTACAATAATACTGAAGGAGTGCTTACAGCATCAGGAGCATGATATATGATCTCTTTATTCCTACCTTTATAAAATCTTGTCTGAGAAAAACAAGTCATCATCCTTCTGTAAAACACTTAGCACAATGTTTGGTGATTATCATTATTTTCTCAATAACATTTCTTCAATTTCACATCACCATGCCCAAATCCATAGATTAATTTAGGGTATTTGCTTCCTGATTATATGTATAAATACCTAAACCTCAAATCATGAGGTATTTCTCATAAAGTTTCCTGTAAACAATTAGCCCTCTCATGGCATGAAGGTTCTCATTACTTAAATCCCAGAGCTCTTCCCTTTTCTCTTCATCGTCCTTTGTTGTACACTGCAGGCCACATCTGACTTGGAAGACCTCTAGTTCTCTGCATATCACCTAGACATTTCTGATTGTATTTGTCAAACACTTAATGATTTTGGTTTCAAAACAGACATAGAGAATAGATTTATGGACATGGAGAGAGGGGAGGAGAGGGTGAGATGTCTGGAAAGAGTAATATGGAAACTTACATTACCATGCGTGAAATAGATAGCCAATGGGAATCTGCTGTATGGCTCAGGAAGCTCAAACAGGGGCTCTGTATCAACCTAGAGGGGTGGGATGGGGAGGGAGATGGGAGGGAGGTTCAAAAGGGAGAGGGTATATGTGTACGTATGGCTGATTCATGTTGAAGTTTGACAGAAAACAACAAAATTCTGTAAAACAATTATCTTTCAATTAAAAATGAATGAATTAAAAAATTTTTAAATTTAATTTAGTGAATTACAAAAGCATATAGAACTGCTTCAGTTACCTGAAGGTGGAACTTCCAGTAGCATTAACCATCGAGAACATGGCTTTAAACCCAGAAAGAAACCAAAAAGGTCTAGGAGCACTGAGGCCCATATCCAGGGAAAAGGCCAGCCCTGTGGATCAGAATGAGTGTCAAGTATAAGATGTGTTTCACAAAAGTGATGGCCAGATTTATGTGTCAACTTGGCTAGGCCACAATCCCCAGGTTGGTGGGGTTTGCTGAGAAAGAAGAAATTCTTTGATGGTTCCCTGAGAAAGAGGAAATTCTGCTTGTAGACTATACTGTCAGCTCCTGCTCCAGAGTCTCCAGCCTGCCCTTCCTGGTGGCCTGCCCTACACATTTCACACTTGCCTAGCCAGCCTCCATAATTATGTAAGTCAATTCATATTATTTATTTCAGATATATGAAATACATGTTTTATGTATACAACATATAAACACATACATGCATTCATTCAAAAATACACTAAAATGGAGACAATGAGGGGGAATGTTTGAAGCTGACATGCTAATAAGTGAAAGTGAAAGTTGCTCAGTCATGTCTGACTCTTTGCAACCCCTTGGACTATACAGTCCACGGAATTCTCCAGGCCAGAATACTGGAATGGGTAGCCCTTCCCTTCTCCAGGGGATCTTTCCAACCCACGGATCAAATCCAGGTCTCCTGCATGGCAGGTGGATTCTTTACCAGCTGAGCCACCAGGGAAGCCCAGTTAATAGTAAGAGAAAAGATGCCAGAATCACAAAATCATCATGAAAAAGGTTAATTTATATCATACATAATAAAAACATAAATATGGGATACAGTGCTTAAAGGAGGTTTCAAACTTCTGTCTGGGTTGACTATCAAAAATATGCCTTCCATATTAAATGAAAGCCCAAGTTAGAAACCTGGGAATCATTCTGAACTTTGTAGACTGAATAAATTATTTTGTTCTTTTTCTAAGAAATGGCATGCCATTGAAGGATTTTGTCCAAGGGGTAACATGATCAGATTTGTGTACCAATGTGATCATTCTGCCTTCTGGGTGGATATCGAAAGAGAGGGAGATAACATGGAAGTGGAGAGTCCAATTAAGAAACTTTCAAGCACAGAGAATATATTAATATCTTATGATAAACCATAAGATATTAATGGCATTCTATCATGTATACTATCATGTAAGAATTGAATTGCCAGTCTATGTCTGACGCAGGATACAGCATGCTTGGGGTTGGTGCATGGGGATGACTCACTGAGATGTTATGGGGAGGGAGGTGGGAGGGGGGTTCATGTTTGGGAACACATGTAAAAATTAAAGATTTTAAAATTTTTAAAAAAAAGTGAAAAAAAAAATAAATAAATAAAATTTAAAAAAAAATATCTTATGATAAACCATAATGGAAAAGAATATTTTAAGAAAGAATGTACATATATATGTATGTATATATGTATATACATATTCATATATAATATACATATAATGTATATTTGTATATATACACACACACATATATAATTGAATCAGTTTGCTGTACAGCAGGAATTAACACATTGTAAATCAACTACACTTCACTAAAAACATTGGTTAAATATTTTTATTTAAATTAAATAGAAAAATAAATTAAATTCAACCCCCCCCAATTTTTTAAAATTAAACCTTAAAAACTTTAAAAAATAAAAATCACTCAAAGGAAAAAAAAAAACTTGCAATGGTTCAGACCAGGTGAGAAAAGACAGTGGCTGGGACTAGGGTTGTGGCAACGGCAGTAGAGAGAAGTGGGCAGATACGGCTATATTTTGCAGGTTGAATTGGTGGTTGGGACTTCCTGAGAGACTGGATATGAGGGTGAATGAGTGGGATGTGTCATTGATGACTGCTAGGTTTCTGGCTAATGGAACAAGACAGATGAAGATGTCATCAGTTGAGACTCACCAGGTGAGACAGAGAACACTGGAAGAAGGCCAGGGTTGGTTGAAGGGGATGATAGAGGGAGAGAAAGCATAAGTTCTTTTGAAGATCTGTTTCATTTGAAATTTCTGGAAACCATCTAAGAGGAGATGTAATGCTGGCAGCTAGATGTATAGGTCTCAGAGCAAAGTTCTGGTCTGTAGATACAAACATGTGAGTCATCTGCCTATGGGTGGTAATTGAAGCAGAGGCTGTAAATGAAATTACCTAAAGAGAGAGTCTAAAGTAAGAAGAAATGAATAGCCTAGAATTGAGCACGGAGGAGCTTCAGTGTCTAACAGCTGGTACATATGCCTGCTCATGATATAGGCTCAATAAATGTTTATTGAACTACTCTTATGAAAAAGGTTCTGATGCACCCGTTGTTGATGACTGAACCTATAGAGATCCCAAACACATATCTTTAAATGCTAGAGTGGAATCTGGCCTGGAATAGCCTCCATCCACTTGGCACCAATCCAGGCTTTCCCACAGAGATCTGGGAGATCGCCAAGTGGTACTGAGCTTCATTCACACTACATCTGTTTCACTCTTGCTTTCTTCTTCAGCTCAAGATACAATCCACACAGACTAGTTTACTCGTGTACTTTCTTTGTGCTGTGCTGTGCTGTGCTTAGTCGCTCAGTCATGTCCAACTCTTTGCAACCCCATGGACTGTAGCCCGCCAGGCTCCTCTGTCCATGAAGATTCTCCAGGCAAGAATACTGGAGTGGGTTGCCATGCCCGCCTCCAGGGGATCTTCCCAACCCAGGGATGGAACCCAGGTCTCCTGCATTGCAGGTGGATTTTTTACCATCTGAGCCACCAGGGAGGGGTGTAAAGTACTTTCTTTACACCCTTCCAAACTCTACCTTCTACCAAATGGAATTAGATAGCTAGAGTCCTGGTTATTATGATTTAAAATAACTTTAGTTTTTTAAAAGAAAGACACAATATACATTTTATAAAACACATGCTGGCATTTTATAAAATTACTTTGACCACATATCCATGACTTAATCAAATATCTATTGAATGCCTACTCTTTGCACAGCCCTGTGTGGAATAGGAGAAAATCAAAAGATAAGATCTCTACCTTTGAAGAACTTTCAGCCTATTTAGAGAGACAAAAGTAACACTCAAGACACAAGTGAAGAAAGAAAAAAGACCATATGAATCAAGCATATGTGTCAAAGCAGAGAGCACTAAAGTCTATCAGAGTCAGAGCAAAGAGCTCTAATTCACACTCACAGAGTAAGGCATCAGAGAGCCTTGATGGAGTTACGCTGCTCTCACAGTACCACTATTCTTGCTCATAGGTGGAACTGGATGGGAACCATATTTGACAGACATATCTCTAGGGGAGAAGGTTGCACAACCACCTGCAGAAACCAATTCAATCTCACATAATAGAATTTGAACTTCTTTTAAATGATTTAGGCCACTTGAGAGTTTTACAAGTCAGTTTCCAAATTAATTTAGCATTTATCTTCCAGACAGGCTATTACAGCTAACAATAAACTCCCATTAAAGGAATTCAGATGAATGTGGTTGAAGAAAGGAGTTCTTCATTTCTCACTCCTCCTTGACTTTCCTGAAGCAGCTGACACTGTTGACCTGCTCCCTACCCTACCCAGCGCAGCACTCTTCTGTTTCCCTTCTGACTTCTCTGACTGCTCAGCTTTAGCCAAGGATCAGGCACATAGTAGGCACTCAACATTATTTCTGGATGATTAAATGCTTCCTAGTCTCTTCCCCACTGACTCTTCCGTTTTCATCCAAGTGTCCATTGCTGCCTGTCTTCTCTTCTACTATATCTGCTCCTCAAGAGTGATCCTGTCTATTCCCACAGCTTCAGCTGTCACCTGCACACCGATAACATCCAAATTGCCTATCTCTTTTCTCTAAGCCCCATCTTTCAACTGCCTGTAGGAACTCTCCCAGGTGCATTGCAGGGATTTCAAGTCAATACATCCAAAGCTGAACTCATTATCTTTCTCCTTAAAGTCATATTCATTCCTGTTAAGAATGTAGGTTTACAGTCCCACTAGCCCTTCTGTCACTAGGGCTAAACCTTCAAAAGCATCTTCAATGCGCCTGCCTCCCCCACTTGGCAGGCCCTATCAGTTTCCCTCCATGTTATCTCGGGCATCTGTCTCCTCTTCACCATCCTCATTGCCCGGCACCTCCATTGTTTATTGTCTGGATTCTTGTCATTACTACCACACTGGCATTCCCTACAACAATTCATCTCTCTAATTTATTTTTCACACTGTTATCAAAATATAACTGAAATCATGTCTTTCTCCAAAAATCATTATTTATATAAATTACTTTTTGACTTCTATAGTTCTTTCATAAACTGTGTATCAGGACAGAATGATTTTGGATGCAGGTAAAAGAAACCCCAAGTAACTTGGACAAATAGAGGGCTATTTTTCTCACATAAGAATAAGTCCAGAGGTAACTGGTTGCTGGCATTCATCTGCTGGTGCCATCAAGGGCTCAGACTCTCTTCTGATAGTTCTGCACTGCCATCCATCCTCAACATACTGCTTTTTATCTTCATTGATGCCAATAATTCAGCTACAAGATGACTATTAGAGCCCCAGGTATTGTGTCTGCATTCAAGGCAGAAACTAGAGTGAAACAGACAGCATTAGCAGTGTCTGTATATTTTCTTCAGGAAAGAAAAACGCTGCTAGATGCCCCTCAGCAGCCTTTTGTCTATGTATCATTAGCCATAAGAATATTACTGTCAGGTGGCCACCTTGAGCTCTAAGGGAGACTAACCATGTATTTGGTTTTTCAAGCTCTGTTTCAGATGCAGGCAAGAGAGACTGGGGTTGAGAACAGATGTTGGATTATTCAGCTCACAGTGTCTGCCAAGTTCCCCTTTCATTTGATCAATACTAAAACCTTGCGTGCATGCATGCTAAGTCGCTTCAGTGGTGTCCAACTCTGCTACGCTATGGACTGTAGCCCTCCAGGCTCCTCTGTTCATGGGATTCTCCAGGCAAGAACACTGGAGTGGATCGCCATTTACTTTTCCAGGGGATCTTCCCAACCCGGGGATCAAACTGGGGTCTACTGCATTGTAGGCAGATCCTTGACCACCTGAGCCACCAGGGAAGCTCCCGAAAAACACCCTGAGGCTTTGTTTATTGAATTGAATTCTTATTCATACCTCAAGATCCAGGTTAAAATTCTGCCTTAGAGCTGAGGCATTCTTTAATTGCATCAGTCATTATTCATCCTTTCTGCCAGAAGCCCCAAGGTCTGTTATAGCCCTTTCCTGTACTCCATCATGATAGTTGCTTCCTTCCCCATATGCCTCCGTCATAAACCCCTTGATGGCTCCTGAGTCCTAGTTATCTCCATATGCATACCCTGAGCACCTAGTAAAGCATAAGCCACAGAAAACTGGGCCAGTACGCATTTTTTTTAGAACAGCTTTCAGTTCAGTCGCTCAGTCGTGTCCGACTCTTTGTGACCCCATGAACCGCAGCACGCCAGGCCTCCCTGTCCATCACCAACTCCCGGAGTTCACCCAAACTCATGTCCATTGAGTCGGTGATGCCATCCAACCATCTCATCCTCTGTCGTCCCCTTCTCCTCCTGCCCCCAATCCCTCCCAGCATCAGAGTCTTTTCCAATGAGTCAACTCTTCGCATGAGGTGGCCAAAGTACTGGAGTTTCAGCTTTAGCATCAGTCCTTCCAATGAACACCCAGGACTGATCTCCTTCAGAATGGACTGGTTGGATCTCCTTGCAGTCCAAGGGACTCTCAAGAGTCTTCTCCAACACCACAGTTCAAAAGCATCAATTCTTTGGCGCTCAGCTTTCTTCACAGTCCAACTCTCACAACCATACATGACCACTGTTGAAATACAATTCACATATCATGCAATTCACTCATTTAAGGTGTATAACTCAATGGTTTTTAGTATATTCACAGAGTTGTGCAACAATCATCATAGTTTTAAAATGTCTCCACTACCTCAAAAAGGAATCTCATACCCTTTAACTATCACCCCATAATTCCCCATTGCCTCCCGCCCCATCCCAGCCCTAAGTGACCACTACTCTACTTTCTACCTCTAGTGATTTGCCTATTCTAGATATTTCATATAAATAGAATCATATATGTGATGTTTTGTGCCTGATTTTTGCACTTAACATGTTTTTGTTATCGAGTCCAAGCTCACTATTCTTACTGCAAGACAGGTCAATGAATCCAAGACAAAATGTTGGGACAAGGAAGGGACAGTATTCAGGAGCTGGCTGACCAAGAAGATGGCAGGCTAGTGGCTCAAAATAACCATCTTTTTTGGGCCTGGATATTGGGTTCTTTTATGGATCAGAGATGGGGGAGGTGAGGAAACAAAGTAAAAAGACTATTCAGTTCTTGCAAATGTCCCCTTGAATGGCAAGCCTCAGGCAGGGGGATGTGTTAGTTCCATTTCCTTACAGTCCTTTCAGGTGGGCAGCTCAGGTTATCTCATGAGGCAGGCCATTATGTATGCCTACAATAACGAAAGTAGCAGGATGAGGGTTAAAGTCACAGAAGCAGATCCAAAATAAATTCAAAATTAACCCTTCCCAGTTACATTTTCAAGGTTCATCCATGTTATAACATAAAGCAGTACTCTATTCCTTTTCATGACCAAATAATATTCCATTATATGGATATACCATATTATTTTATCCATTCACCAGCTGATGGACATTTGGGTTGTTTCCACTGTGAGCAATGCTGTTGTTAACAATGGTGTTGAACTATCTGTTTGATACCTTGCTTTCAATCATTCTGGGTATATTCCCAAAAGTGCAGTTACTGGGTCATATGGTAACTCTATGTTTAACTATTTGAGGAACCGCCAGCCTGTTTTCTACAAAAACTGTATCATTTTACTTTCTCACCAAAAATGTATGACGACTACAATTTCTCCACATCCTTGCTAATGCTTGTAACTGTCTGACCTTTTCGTTACAGTTATCTTAATGAGCGTGAAGTAGAATCTCATTGTGGTATTTATTTTCTAACCCCAAATGACTAATGATACTCAAATGATGTTGGGCATCATTTCATATGCTCATTAGGAACTTATATAGTACCTTTGGGGAAATATCTATTCAAATTCTTTGTGTATTTTTTTATAATTCGAAAAGACACATGCACCCCAGTGTTTATTCCAGCACTGTTTACCATAGCCAGGACATGAAAACAACCTAGATGTCCATCTACATATGAATGGTACATATCTGCAATCAAATATTACTCGACCACAAAAAGGAATGAATTTGAATCAGTTCTAATGAGGTGGATGAACCTAAGGCCTGTTATACAAAGTAAAGTAAGTCCGATAGAGAAAAACAAATATTGTATATTAACACATGTATATGGAATCTAGAAAAATAGTATTGATGAACCTATTTACAGAGAAAAAATGGAGAGCAGAAGTAGAGAATGGACTGGTAGACACAGCAGGGAAAGGAAAGAGTAGGACAAATTAAGAAACTGGCATTGACATGTAGTGTAAAATAGAAAGTTACTGGGAAGTTGCTATATAACACAGGGAGCCCAGCCTGGCACTCTGTGATGATCTAGAGGGATGGGATGGGAGGGTAGAGACATAAGAGGAAGAGGATATATGTATAACTATGGCTGATTCACATTGGTGTATGGCAGAGACCACCACAACATTGTAAAGCAATCATACTCCAATAAAAAATATAATTAAATTAAAAATACTTTGTGTATTTTTAAGCAAGTTGTTTATCTTTTCATTATTGAATTGTAAGAGCACGTTGTGTATTCTAGGTACAGTTCCCTTATCAGATGAAAGATTTGCAAATGTAGGCCAGGAAACCTTTTAAAATAAAGGAATTCCAAAATTTCTATTTAAATGTTTAGATGTTCCTTGAAAAAGCTAACATTCCAGCAAACTTTGTTTTAAAACTCTCATAAAATTGGAGCTGAAACTCCAGGGGGAAAACTTGACCACTGAATGTAAGCAAAGCATAGTCAAAAATGCTACAAATCTTCTAAACAGGTTTATTTATGTTCTGATAAAATATAGCAGAATATCAACAACCCCAAATATTATCAGTTCCCTTAAATTAGTTGCAAAATGGAAATAGTAAAACAGAAATAGAAGGAAACCTCTAGCCATGGACTTCCCAGCCCCTTCTGACCACACAGAGCATTCCCACTCCAGGGAATCGCCAATCGTATATAGTCTTAGCAGTTTGGCAAGTTTTTCATCAGCCTCAAGGTACCATAAGACTTCCACAGACTTTCATCTAAGTCCTAACACTTTCTCTTATTTTCTATATCACTCACTGGCCTTTTCCCAGAAATATCTGGTCAATAGCATGTGATTATTTCAACAATATGATTGAAGGGAAGAGGGTAGTTGCATATAAAACCAAACACTGAATTCCCCAAGCCATGTTACAGCTTTGAGGGCATGACCACATAGATGTTGACACAGGCAGCCAGTGAGGGTCTCAGGATCATGAAGAAGACAGGAGACCTTACTTATACTAATTGTTATATTCAGTTTTTCATTCAGTTAATAATTGATATAGTTTCCCAATAAGTGTATTTCACTACAGATATGTTATCCTGATGTTTCTAGTTCTATAGTTGGATACTCTAATCAGTAGGGGGATTCCAGCATTCTAGGTCACAGCAATAGTTAAGGATGAGACAGCTGGCTTAATTCAATACACTTGGAGGACTTCCTGTCTTGGGGGAAATGTGTGAATGTTTAGTGTGTTCCTTTCAGCTTTGTAATCCTCTTCCAGGAGAGTGGAAAGAAGCCAGAATCAATGGTCATAAAACCTCAGTTTCAAACATGGCTCAGTGTGAGCTCAGTCCTACCTGTGCTGTTACTGGCAAGTCTCTGTGCCTCGATTTTCATATCTTTCAAATGAAAATGATGACTATACTTGGTTAAATTGAATTGTGTAGTGGAGGATATCCCTGGAGAAGGAAATGGCAACCCACTCCAGTATTCTTGCCTGGGAAATCCCATGGACAGAGGAGCCTGGTGGGCTACAGTCCATGGGGTCACAAAGAGTCAGACATAACTGAGCGACTGAACAAAAACAAGTGGACGAAATACAGGCAGACCTCATTTTATTTCATTTCACTTTACTGCACTTCACAGATACTGCATTTGTTACAAGTTGAAGGTTTGTGGCAATGCTGCACTGTCAGATAACTGTTGTTCAGTTACTCAGTCATGTCTGACTCTTTGTGACCCCATGGACTGCAGCACACCAGGCTTCCCTGTCCTTCATTATCTCCCGGAGTTTGCTCAAACTCATATCCATTCAGTCAGTGATGCCATCCAACCATATCATCCTCTGTCACCCCCTTCTCCTGCCCTCAATCTTTCCCAGCATCATGGTCTTTTCCAGTGAGTCTACTCTTTGCATCAGGTGGCCAAATTATTGGAGTATCAGCATCAGTCTTTCCAATGAATATTCAGGGTTGATTTCCTTTAGGATGAACTGGTTTGATCTCCTTGCAGTCCAAGGGACTCTCAAGAGTTTTCTCCAACATCACAGCTCAAAAGCATGAATTCTTAGGCTCTCAGCCTTCTTTATGGTCCAACTCTCACATCCGTACATGACCACTTGAAAAACCATAGCTTTGACTATATGGACCTTTGTTGGCAAAGTGATGCCTCAGTTTTTAATATGCAGTCTAGCTTTGTCATAGCTTTTCTTCCAGGGAGCAAGTGTCTTTTAATTTTGTGTTTGCAGTCACTGTTCACAGTGATTTTGGAGCCCAAGAAGAAAATCTGCCACTGTTTCCATTTCCCCCCATCTATTTGTGATGTATAAAACCTAACTGAAAGAATATGTTGTATTTAGGAAAAAGTGAATAGTTTACTTGCAGGAGAGGGGGGTGAATAGCACAAGTGGAGAGGATTAGAAACAAGGCTCCAATAGAGAGCCTAATTATAAGCTTAGAGGGCCATGCTAAGGAGTTTAAATATGATCTTGTCAAAATTGAGAAGTTTTATGCAGAAGGGTACTGACTCCTATCTGTGTTGTTTAGAAAGATCACTCTTACAGCAGTATGGGGAATAGGAGAAGAGAGACCCAAAACAGTTACGAACAGGTGGGAAGCGATGTGTTGATCTCATACAAACTTAAGAGAGTGGTAGTTAGTGTAGAGAAAAGACAAATGTGGGTGGTATTTAGGAAGAATGGAGAGTGCTTGATGTGTGATTCAATATGGGGGGATATGCAAGGGGAGAAGTAAAGGACCCTAACTTAGACAAGTGGATGAATTGTGGAGTCATAAACAAGAGAGGGGATACAAAAGGCTTGAGAGCACATAATTTTGTTTGGGATATGTTGAGCTCCAAGTGCTCACAGCCTATCCATCTAGAGAAGCCTCAGTTCAGTTCAGTCACACAGTTGTGTCCAACTCTTTGCGACCCCATGAATCGCAGCACGTCAGGCCTCCCTGTCCATCATCAACTTCCAGAGTTCACTCAGACTCATGTCCATCGAGTCAGTGATGCCATCCAGCCATCTCATGCTCTGTCATCCCCTTTTCCTCCTGCCCCCCAATCCCTCCCAGCATCAGAGTCTTTTCCAATGAGTCAACTCTTCGCATGAGGTGGCCAAAGTACTGGAGTTTCAGCTTTAGCATCAGTCCTTCCAAAGAACACCCACGGCTGATCTCCTTTAGAACGGACTGGTTGGATCTCCTTGCAGTCCAAGGGACTCTCAAGAGTCTTCTCCAACTAGAGATGGTAACTGAAGCATAATACCAACTTAGGGAACTTAAGGAGAGAACACAGAGTGATAAAATTGTGCCAGTAGTAAGCCCTGGGCAACAAGCATTTCCAAGGAGCAGAGGAGGGAGAACACACAGAGACGACTGACTTAGGGTGACCAGGAAGGATGTTCAGTAGAGAAGATTTTAAGAAGCAGGGAACATTCAAAAGAACCAAATAGCTATCCATCCATGAGTGTGGGTAGGATAAGGATGAAGAACGGATTATTGGGGTTAACAATTAAATAGTATCTGGTCACAGCCAGGTCTAAGGCAATTTCAGCTGATGGAGAGAGAGCTGAAAAGTGACCAGAAGGCAATTATGAAGATACAGCAATGGTGAAATACTCTTAGAAAGCTTGATGAAAGGACTGAGCAGGGAACTGGTTGCAAGAATAAAATGAGTCCAAGTGAGATAATGCATATGAAAGTTCTATAAAACAAATTCACAGGACAGTTATTCCAATAGGCAAGGGCTGTTCTCCAAAAAAGAAAAAAGGCACTCCCACCAGCAAGTCAATGAGTCATTAGGTAAAGGAAATGGAGTTCCTGTTATTATTCCTGTTTTCATGGAAATGGCAGCACTGTCCATTCATATATGTTTTCAGAGATCTCATTAAGAAATTACTCCCTTGGTTTGATTTGGTAGTTTCCTTTGATACCCAGAATGGAAGTGGGCAGCAAGGCATTGCATTAAGCAAAAGGTCACAACCTTGCCACTGCCTTTTAAACTAGGAGACCGAAGTTCTACCTATATAAAGACCAATCAAGGGGTTTTGATTACTTCTGAGCTGAATTGATCCTGATTTGGTATTGTGTTGACCGAGCCTGGGTCTCCCAATCAACCACAAAGTCCTTAGATTAAACCACACATCACACACACTTTAGTAGTGAAAGAGAGAAAAGAGAGATGGTACAACCCAGCCTGAGGATTCTCAGGGAGAAAGCTTATAGGGAGAAACAGGGAGGGAGGGAAAAGAGAGAGAGAAAGAGAAACTCCTTTGTTATTGCATAAAAATATCAGGCTCTGGGAAACAATATTCAATATCTTTAAATAAACCATAATGGAAAAGAATATGAAAAATAATATACATACTTCAATTTAAAAATTAAATTTTAAAATATCAGGCGATGGGTAAGTGGGAATATTCATACAGGGAAAATTATGACCCATGACACTGGTTTTCTGCTCTTCTAGCATCCTCTGAAATAAGGAAGAAGAAATCACTTTGACAATGATTTTTTTATATATAACTGACAAAACCCCTCCACATCCATTCTGTCATTTGATCCTAACAATCCAACAAGGTAGGTCACGCAGTGATTAGAGTCCCCTTTTGCAGCTGCAGAAACTAAAGTGCAGGAGGCTACAAGTTATTTCTCAGCATGGCACAGACAGTGAGTAGCAGAGCCAGGGCTCTGCCCTAGATCTCCTGCTTCTGAGTCCAGCACTCATTCTGCTGACTATATAGCCAGTCTAAACAAACAGCAGCCAAACAATTCTGTGGCCCTAGTGGCACCATGGATACAACACTAAGAAGGCAGAAACAGGTGCTCAAGGATATTTGGGGACATGTATATAAAGTCAGGTTTTTGTTCCTTAGAGTTAACTTTTTCTTCTTGAACTGCAGATCACTGACTTATCTTGCCCATACTGTGCCTGTCTCTGATTTTCTGAACAATGCTCCTCGCTTTGTTAAATCTTCCTAGATTTCTTACTCATCTACCCCCACCCACCACATTCAGCTGAGAAAAGCCACCGCACCTGTGAATCCCACATTTTGAAATTTGAATCACAATTTGGATTTATTTCCATGTCTATTATTACTGTCAGGATATAAGATGAGGTAAAATGGACACATTAGAGAAATGAATTCAGCATAATGAAGGTCATTTTCAATTGTGACTGCCCATTATACTACTCTTTGGCTAGCACTACAGACAGATGCCATGCAATAGATTTTTTTTTTTTTTTCTGATATCAAGTTAGCTTCTTGGCAGGCTAAGGCAGCTCATTAGTAATCTTGGATCTCATTCTATATTTGTGATTCAACACTAGATGTTGGATAGTAGGTGAACTAGGCTTTGTGCCATTAAAATCCACAATGACATTTCCATACAAATCCTGATTATTGAGAGGGGAGTGCCCTTCTTAAGATGCAAGTCTGCTTTACCCTGAATTAATAACCCTAGTGTAGGGTTAGCTGGGACTGGACATAGGAAAAAATGGGGCAGAATATGGAAGAGACAGAGGAGGAGGAAGAGGAGCCAAAACTATTTTAGTTTAAGAGTAACAGTTGCAAAGACCATTTTAAAAATAACCTAAAACAAGTGACAGAATAGTTTTGAGGATATTCCTATAAAAGTCCAGAGTGGCATTGTTTCATGTGTGTGTACAGGAATGGTAATCAATTTCATTTTGCTTGCAGGTGTGTGTGTGTGTGCATGCTAAGTTATGTCCGACTCTGCAATCCAATGCACTGTAGCCCACAAGGCTCCTCTGCCATGGGATTCTCCAGGCAAGAATACGGGAGTGGGTTGCCATTTCCTGCCCAGGGGATCTTCTGACTCAGGGATCAAACCCGCATCTGCAGCATCTCCTGTACTGGCAGGCAGATTCTTTACAACTGAGTCACCTGGGAAGTAAACATTTTGCTTAGTTTATGTCCTAAGATTCTTTTTAAAATAATCTAAGTTTTTATCCTCTAGGAATTGATTCCTACAACGTGAAGCAAATTAGAAGTTCCAAGAGGTTCTTCCTCTGACAACTAGTCTCCTTACTTCTAGTCTTTCCCTCATCCATTCATCACACACGTTTCCACAGTGATCTTCCCAAGAACACATTGAACCATAGGGTATTCTGGTTAAATGCTTCAGTGGTTCCACTAGTCACTCCCACACACCCTACTCTTTAGCCACCAAATTATAAACGATTCTGAACATACACTCTTACTCAGTGAGTAGTACATGTATTAATCTGTATCTTTGTGTCTGCCATAACAGAAACTCAACTCAGACAAGTTTAGACCACAAAAAAGGAAAATTACTGAAAGGATACTTGGATAAAGCTGAGGGAAGGGCAGGGATGCAGCTGCCTTTTATCTCAAAAATAAATGAACCCAGGAAAACACCATCTCTCTCAATCTCTCTCTCTCACTTCCATTTCTGTCCTGTCTCTCACCCCACCTTCTGCTAAACTTTAGCTTCATTGTCTTTCATTGCATATGAGCATTCTTTATATGATGAAAACTATAACCAGGAGCACCTCCTGAGTTTTATCTGTTACTACATCCACCAACAGACACTAAATCTATCAATCCTAGTTTAAAATACCTTAGGGAAGAATTTGATCTGCCCAGCTGAGAGACTTAATACAATCTTGTGGTTGGAGAGAGAACAGGCAATTTCCAGGAAAAGGGAAGGTTGTTGTACAGAGATGCCATAAATGTTCACTATGTTCTGTCTGCTCCTGGGCCTTATCCTCATCTCCGCTTATTGTAGTTGTTCTCCTTTGGCCTATATCCTCCTTTCATTTCTTGAAACTTCTATGGAACATGTTAATATCAACCATCAGATTGATTTTTTATTTGACTACTTCACACTTATTACTTTGTATGCTAGTGACATGGTAAGGGACAGAGACATACCTTGTAACTGTTTGAAGCCCTGCCGCTGTTTCTCCAGCTGCTCTAACACACAGGAAGCTCATGTGCTTCCTGAGTTTATCTGAACATTTGTTAGATTTCCATGCAGAGAACCTTAGATCAGAAATAATTCATCTGCTCACTCCTAGCTTTAGCCACTCAATGGAGAGAATGGCATTTTATTTCATTTCATCCATTCATGCATCCATCCATTCATTGGAAAACATTTAATGAATTATTACTCTATTTCAGTCTCGGTGTTAAGTGCTGAGGATACAGAAATTAATTAGATAATGCATCTGCCTGGAGGGTACAGTCTGGCTAGCAAACAGACATGAAGACAAATAAATCATCACGACACCAGGTAATGAGTGTGTAATGAGAGTACAGAGTGCTGTAGGAGCCCAGAGGAGGTGATTATAGGTGGGTCTCTGGTGTTGGCATTAGAACTCCAAAGAAACAACTTCATATCTAATTGATTGTAGCCCACATAAGACCACTCATCTTTGACAGTTTCCTTACAAGGTTGTGCAGCTCCCAAACAAGTGAAAGAAACCAAGAGAAGTAATTTTCTCTGTTCCAAATTCTTTTCTCAGGGGTAGGATTCCATGTCCTGACTTTCTTGTTCTTATCCGCTTCTTGTGGAAACTTCTCACTCTCCCCTTGCACCAGCAGTCAGCCGCCTTAGGAGAGCGTGACATGACTGTTCCTCCCTGCACAACCTTGTCTAATGGAGCAAGACAGCCGGGAAATCAGGCACTCGAGTGAGGGGATCTTACAACCAGGACCTTCTGCCAAATTATTCCTCTTCTGATGATCTTCTGTTTTAAATTTTACTGGTTATTGTTGTGGATGATGGGTAGACACTCAGAATATTTCCTCTGTAAAACTGCTATGTAGAGGTAAAACTGCACTCTAATATGCAGCTGTGGCTTGACTGAGCTGTCAAATAGGTTTTGCTTCACAGCTATTGTAAGGAATCTGACCAGGGAAGACGCTATCTGGAAGATCAATCCGGCAGTTTGGAGTGCAGCTGCCCTTTCCATGGTCCTGATTTGTAACCAGTAGTTTTGTAAATTCCAGTCCACTGGAGACTCTGGCTAGGCAAACCCTCTTTACTCACCAACTACTAAACATGCAGGAAACTACCCTTTGAAGGTTTCAAATGTGATGGGAGAGCAACCAGGGCATCAATGGAGGGAGAACAGAGGAGAACCAAGCAGCCTTCATCACAGGTCCAGAGAAACAAGGAGGGT
This sequence comes from Capricornis sumatraensis, assembly GCF_032405125.1. NCBI lineage: Eukaryota > Metazoa > Chordata > Mammalia > Artiodactyla > Bovidae > Capricornis > Capricornis sumatraensis. Next base: position 44,763,861 of record NC_091092.1, on the reverse strand, counting down.
CTCTACTAACCATCTGGCATTTTTAGACATTTATTTTCTTGTCACAGATGTTGCTTCAGAATCCAGCCACACCTTCACCATGTCAACACTCCCACACAGCTGTTCTTGAGAACTGGACGAATAAATCACACTAACGATGTGCCCAGCTGCAATCTTAACTCTCAGTAGGCATGAAACCACATCCAGGGAATCACTTGATACTCTGCTTGGGGCATTCCTGCCCCACTTAAGATACCAGGAGAGGTGCCACCACCTGTGCTAGAGCAAGCAAGGCAAGGTTTGGCCCTGAGCATGGCAGCTGACTGCAACATTCACAGGAAGCTGCATGAAGCACTTCATCTGCTCACTAGCTTTTAGTAATGAGAACCAGATATGTGAATCCAACAGAGCCCTATGTTTACCCTGAGTGGCTTGTCAGTATGCACAGGAAATAAAACTGCCATTATGCTGTATTTGCTATCACAGTGGTTTGGCACCCAAACATTTAAAATTTCACTAGATCAATGAAATTTTCCTTGTCACAGACCTCAGCTCTTAGGGAAGATCACTTCTGGATACTTTATCAATAGACTTTTGGGGCGGTTATTTCCTCTTATTTAAGGCAGATCTTGGAGACTTAGTTTGCTAAGTTCTTACTCCAGAATCCTTCTGCTCTTCCCATTTTCTGATACATGTAACTTATTCCTCACTTTTTTAAGGGTTACTTTGATGTAACTCTTGTATTAAATAACTTCTTCAATGGAGTCCAGGCTACTGGTGGGCAGAGGAAATGGGAAATCCTGATTCACTTGGTCCAACAAGCTATATAGGAAAATATGTTATTCTGATCAACTCACATGACAGCACTCCTCTCTTTTTTATTCCAAAGGATTATATATATATATATAGAGAGAGAGAGAGACAGAGAGAGAGACAGAGATGGAGACAGGGAGAAGCAGAATAGTATAATGAACCTTTATATATCCATCATCACCTTTAACCATTATCAACCAGCCAATCTTATTTTATCTATACCTATATACACCTCACTCTCCTATTGTTTCGAAGTAGATCCTGCACATCAGATAACCTCATCCATAAATATTTCAGGATACAGACTCATTTTTTAAACAAAATTACAGTACCGTTATCACGCACAACATTAAATAAAATATCCTCTCTTCTTAAGAACACTCTTAACACAAGTTCCACAGAAGACCGCCCTGGAGCCTAAAGTGAAACACAATGAGAAGCCTGCATATGAGTACATGTGAGTCTCCTTGGGAATCCCCGGATCTAGACTTGATGGGGCCAGAGACTTGCGGTATAGCACTAGGTAGATGGAGGCAGCAGCCAGAGACATTTAAATTATCTCTATTAATACAACCCACTAGTGATCATGCACTTGAGAGGCCAGGAGAAATTGGAGCTACAGCATGATATAAAACGGGGTTACTTCAAACCACCAGCTAATAATTTGAAAAAAATTGTTGAATGTTTTCCTTTCACAGTAAAGAGTCGAGCTTGTTTTGTATCATTTTAAACTGTCTACCTTCACAAAGTGCAAACTACTTTTTTTGACATAGAAACTGGGTTATGAGATTATTGAGAAAGGACGAAAATTGGAATCACAATATGGGGTTCTACACTTGACCTTTGTCACTTGTTAACTGTGACATTAAACAAGTATCTTAGCTCACTGGATTTTATTTTTCCTCATTTATAAATGAACCTGATAAAAGTAACACACAAAGTTGTTTCAAGGATGAAATGAAAAAATACATAATTCTTAGAATGCCATAAAATGGAGATGTTATATTATTATATGTAATTTTCAATAAAATTTGATTAAACAATTTTGAAAATGGGGTTACTTTAACAAAAATTAGATTACACATGGAAACTGAAACCCCCATCATCACCTCGATCTCTTACATGGTCTCTGGTTCCTAGAGAAGCAGGAGTCTTCTTACGGTCCCTGGCACAGTCCTGCTGCCAGTGGCACACTATCAGGTCTCCCATCTCACCAACATCTCCAGCCACGTACTCCTAGCCTAACTCCACTGGGACCCACACTGGTGAGAAGCCTCACCTCGAGAACCCCCTCAGCATTTCCCCTGAATTACCAAATACCTGTCAACCTGCCTGTAAAATTAGTTCTGATGGAGAGATGAACTGGAAGAACTCTCCTTTTCTCTTTAGTTTCGAATGTAGGGGGGGAAAAAAATCTCCCCTCTGCTACCAGAAGCCATGCACAACGTTCCCCTTTCCTCCATTCTCAGTTACAGACTCTGACTCACACGCCCCCTAGTGGCTGGTCCAGTTAACATACCCCTCCCCCGCCACCCCACCCCCCCACCCCCCCAAACCCCGCTGCCGACCACCGCCCCAGCTCTGATGGCTCAGCGGTAAAGAATCCGCTTACAATGCAGGGGACGGACACGCCCTGGGAGAAGCAGGTTTGATTTGTGGGTTGGGAAGATCCTCTGGAAAAGGAAATTGCAACCCACTCCGGTATTCTTGCCTATGAAATCCCATGGACAGAGCAGCCTGGTGGGCTCCTCCATGGGGTCGCAAAGAATTGGATACGACTCCATGGGGTCGCAAAGAATTGAATACGACTGAGCAACCACACAAGTTTTTCAGCCTTCCACTGGGTTATATAACCTCTTCGTCAAAAGCTTTTTATTAACCCCTACCATCCCAGAGAATTCTCTTACTCCATCATCTCAGAGTGGATTAACCACCACCCCCGCCCCGCCCCCGCCCCGCCCCCGCCAACACACACACACACACACACACACAGCCTCTGAGCTAACCTCTATCAGTATTTATAACACTATACTGCCCTCCTCTCACCCACTAACTATGCATACTTTCAGGGCCAAACTCCAGCTCTTATTAATCTATGTGAATGTGGGGCCCAGGACAGTGTCTGATGTACAGTAGGTATTGAATAAACGTTACTGAATTAATGTTGTTGAGAAAGATTTCTGACTTCTCTTTCTTAACTGTAGCCTGTAACCTATACCTCAACTCTCTTGAGAAGCAACACACACACCCACTCTCCTTTGACTGTCTCTGACGACCATGTAACACCCAGAGTAAGAAATTTATGAATATTCTACTTTAGTGTGTTTTATACTTGGGCATATTTATTACATACACTAAATCAAGTAAATCAAATCTTTGCCCGTGTACTGTCTTGTTGAACATTCTTGGCACAGAGTTATATTGAGAAGTTTAATTCACAGCAAGCAATATTTAACAACATTTGTTCAGTACTTGGTAGATGAAACTGGCAAGCTCCTCTTCCCCCACACTGCCAAATTCCTGTTCTTACAGCCAAGCGTGCTTCCACTCAGGCTTTACTGCCTCTGCTACATGCTCTCCTGACTTTCTTCCTTCAACTCCAGTGGACCATCTCTCTGTGGGATCTGGGAGGGGCCACATAAGGTCACCTGTCATTCCAGCTGTGAGCCAGACTGCTTCGCCAACTCCCAAACCCCTTATTACTAAGCTCATTTTTCTGGGCGGCAAAGGCTCTTTTCCCCACTGAGCCCCACCCCCAACTTTCAAGTATTCCTTTTCCTCTTAACTCCTTCGTTTCTCAGTTTTGCCTTTTTGCTTTCCAGCCTCAAAGCGAAGCCTTTCCTCTCCTAACAATGGACAGACACCCACATGCATACACTAGAGCTCTATCAATGCCATGGAAAAGCCCTCGGTTTTTGCCAGATGTTGTCCATTTATGATCAAATCATACGCAGATATGTCCACAGACTCATAAAATCTGGAGGCTGGAAGAGACTTCAATGGTACGCTAGTCCCGCTGCCCTTGCAAAGCTGGAATTCTCTTGGTTTGCAGTAGATGGAAGACTTCAGCTAGAAGAAAATCTAGTCACAACAAAATCTGACTCTGTCACAGTCCTATGGGTTTAACAGTTTACCATGCAGGTTATCCTGCTGTGGAAAGGCAAAGCAAATGTGCTCTTTCTCATGAAGTCTTGGGACTTGTACAAAATCATCAACAAAGAATCTTGATTTACAAACTGAGTAGAGGTTTCAACCATGCACACTCCCACACTCTAGCATGAGCCTTCTTAGACCTTGTGCTAACATGCAGAGTTCAGAGATGCCATATGCCATGAGGCTGGCAGTGGTCAAGAGCCCAAGAGCCCTTGAAGATGGAGGGATGCAGGGTGTCGGGAATGAGAAGCCTACTTCACACTTTCTCAGGCTCTTCTTTTGTCTCATTTTCATGTCAGGGCCTTACCTGCTACTCTCACCTCCCTCTTCTCTTGAATCTCAGCTTCTCCCAGGGGACACTGGCCTTAGTTTTTGCTGATAGTCTCCTCACGAGGTACACATGATTTCAGTCTGAATATGATTTCAATTTGATATGCACCTTGGCCACTCAGCCTAACAGCATGTTTTCTCTGCATATAATCTCTCTTTTATCCCAGACTTGGTATCACCCTGCTCTTTCCAGGTCATCATTCAGGTGCTCAGTCATGAAAGTCTGAAAGGTGCAAAACAAACTCTGTTGATTCAATACAGAAGATTTGGATTCAATTAGAATTTCATCCATTCATGTCAATACATACTTCATTTTGACACTTATCAATAGGGTTCTGGTTTCAATCTTTTTCTTCACTTGTTTGCACATTCCAGTAGAAGACCTGTACATTTCATATAAAACGGGGACCTAGGCAACTTGGCAACTTGGATCAAGAGCCTTAAAATGTATATGTTCATTAACTCAATGATCAGCTTCTATGAATGATCTTAAAGAAAGCAAATGCATGCAAAGATTTAGTTTCAAGTAGCTATTCATTGAGGCATCATGTATAAGAATGAAAAATGGAAGGAAACCATATGCCCAGTAGAAAGCATCATTAAATTTTTTATTTCCATGAGATGGAATACTATAGTCCTTAATAACAAGACTATAGGTTTATATTTTTTGGTAGTTGAAGATATTGTGGGTAAATTGTTCATTGAAAATATCAGGTTTCAAAGCAGCAAGTATGTTATGTTCCTTTTTAAAAAAAAATATGTGCAAATATATCTATAGGAAGATATCTGGAATGTCAAGCACCAAGATATTGATGGTGGTTATCTGTAGGTGACCCGCTTGCATAATTCAATGGAGCTATGAGCCATGTTTTTCAGGGCCACCCAAGATGGGCAGGTCATAATGGAGAGTTCTGACAAAATATGGTCCACTGGAGGAGGAAATAGCAAACCACTTCACTATTCTTGTCTCAAGAACCCCATAAACAGTATGAAAGGGTGAAAAGATATGTCACCAGAATATGAGCCCTCCAGGTTGGAAGGTGTCCAATATGCTACTGTGGAAGAGTGGAGGACAATTACTAATAGTTCCAGAAAGAATGAAGCAGCCAGGCCAAAGTGGAAACGATGCTCAGTTGTGGATGTGTCTGGTGGTAAAAGTAAAGTCCAATACTGTAAAGAACAATACTGCATAGGAATCTGGATGTTAGCTCCATGAATCAAGGCAAATTGGACATGGTCAAGCAGGAGACGGCAAGAATGAACATTGACATCTTAGCAATCAGCGAACTAAAATAGAAAGGATATAATAGCCAGGACATGGACACAACCTAGATGTCCATCAGCAGATGAATGGATAAGAAAGCTTTGGTACATATACACAATGGAGTATTACTCAGCCGTTAAAAAGAATTCATTTGAATCAGTTCTGATGAGATGGATGAAACTGGAGCCGATTATACAGAGTGAAGTAAGCCAGAAAGAAAAACACCAATACAGTATACTAACACATATATATGGAATTTAGAAAGATGGCAATGACGACCCTGTATGCAAGACAGGAAAAAAGACACAGCTGTGTATAACGGACTTTTGGACTCAGAGAGAGAGGGCGAGGGTGGGATGATTTTGGAGAATGGCATTCTATCATGTATACTATCATGTAAGAATTGAATCGCCAGTCTATGTCTGACGCAGGATACAGCATGCTTGGGGCTGGTGCATGGGGATGACCCACAGAGATGTTATGGGGAGGGAGGTGGGAGGGGGTTTCATGTTTGGGAACACATGTAAGAATTAAAGATTTTAAAATTTAATTAAAGATTTAAAAAAAAAAAAAATAAAATAGAAAGGATGGGCTAACTAAATTCAGATGACCATCATATCTACTACTGTGGGCAAGAATCTCTTAGAAGAAATGAAGTAGCCCTCATAGTCAACAAAAGAGTCTGAAATACTGTACTTGGGTGCAACCTCAAAAATGACAGAATGATCTCTGTTCGTTTCCAAGGCAAACCATTCAACATCACAGTAATGCAAGTATATGCCCCAACTCCTGATACAAAAGAAGCTAAAGTTGAATGGTTCTAAAAAGATCTACAACACCTTCTAGAACTAAAACAAAAAAAAAAGAGTCCTTTTCATAATAGGGAATTGGATTACAAAATTAGGAAGTCAAGAGATACTCGGATTAACAGACAAGTTTGGCCTTGGAGTACAAAATGAAGCAGAGCAGAGGCTACGAGAGTTTTGTCCAGAGAACACGCTGGTCATAGCAAACACCCTTCTCCAACAACACAAGAGATGACTCTTCACATGGACACCACCAAATGGTCAATACTTAAATCAGATTGATTATGTTCTTTGCAGACAAAGGTGCAGAAGCTCCATGTGTATGCATGTGTATGCAAAGTTGCTTCAGTCGTATCTGACTCTTTTCAACACTATGAACCCATAGCCTGCCAGGCTCCTCTGTCCATGGGATTCTCCAGGCAATAATACTAGAATGGGTTGCCATGCTCTCCTCCAGGGGATCTTCCCAACCCAGAGATCAACCTACATCTCTTACATCTCCTGCACTGACAGGCGAGATCTTTACCAGTAGTGCCACCTGGGAAGCCTTGAGAAGCTCTATACAGTCAGCAAAAACAAGACCAGGAGCTGACTGTGGCTCAGATCATGAACCCTTATTGCAAAATTCAAGCTTAAATTGAAGAAAGTAGGGAAAACTTCTATGCTATTCAGGTGTGACCTAAATCAAATCCCTTATGATTATACAATGAAGGTGATGAACAGATTCAAGCATTAGATCTGGTGGACAGAGTGCTTGAAGAACTATGTATGGAAATTCATAACATTGTACATGAGGCAGTGACCAAAATTATCCCCAAGAAAAAGAAATGCAAGAAGACAAAGTGGTTGTCTAAGGAGGCTTTACAAATAGCTGATGAAAGAAAAGAAGTGAAAGGCAAGTGGGAAAGGGAAAGATATACTCAACTAAATGCAGAGTTCCAGAGAATAGCAAGGAGAGATAAGAAGGCCGTCTTTAATGAACAGTGCAAAGAAATAGAGGAAAACTATAGAATGGGCAAGACTTAGCAAACTCTTCAAGAAAATTGGAGATACAAAGGGAACATTTCATATAAGGATGGTCACAGTAAAGGACAGACCAGTAAGCACCTAACAGAAGCAGAGATATTAAGAAGAGGTGGCAAGAATACACAGAAGAACTATACAAAAAAGGTCTTAATGACCTGGATAACCACAATGGTGTGGTCACTCACCTAGAGCCAGATATCCTGGAGTGTGAAGTCAAGTGGGCCTTAGGAAGCATTATTACAAACAAAGCTAGTGAAGGTGACAGAATTCCAACCGAGCTATTTAAAGTCCTAAAGGATGATGCTGTTAAAGTGCTGCACTCAATATGTCAGCAAATTTGGAAAATTCAGCAGTGGCCACAGGACTCTTAAAGGTCAGTTGTCATTCCAATCCCAAAGAAGGGTAATACTAAAGAATGTTCAAACTACCATACAATTGCACTCATTTCACATGCTAACAAGGTTATGCTCAAAATCCTTCAAGCTAGCCTTCAGCAGTATGTGAACTGAGAATTTCCAGATGTACAGGTTAGATTTAGAATAGGCAGAGGAGAAGCAAGGAAGTTACAAAAAAACCTTTTAACTCTGCTTAATTGACTACACTAAGGCCTTTGACTGTGTGGATTACAACAAACTATGTAAAACTCTTAAAGAGATGGGAATACCAGACCACCTTACCTGTCTCCTGAGAAACTTGTATATGGTCAAGAAGCAATACTTAGAACCAGACATGAAACAACTCACTAGTTCCAAGTTAGGAAAGGAGTGCAACAAGGCTGTATATTGTCACCCTGCTTATTTAACTTCTATGCAGAGTACATCATGCAAAATGGTGGGTTGGATTAATCACAAGCTAGAATCAAGATTGCCAGGAGAAATATCAACAACCTCAGACATGCCAATAATACCATTCTGATGGCAAAAAGTGAAGAGGAACTAAAGAGCCTCTTGATGAGGGTGAAAGAAGAGAGTGAAAAAGCTGGCTCAACATGAAACTCAACATGAAGAAAATGAAGACCATGCCATCCTGTACCATCACTTCATGGCAAATAGAAGGGGAGAAAATGGAAGCAGTGACAGGTTTTTATTTTCTTGGCCTCAAAAATTACTGCAGACAGTGACTGCAGCCATGAAATTAAAAGTTGCTGCTCCTTGGAAGACATGCTATGACAAACCTCGACAGTATATTAAAAAGCAAAGACATCACTTTGTCAACAAAGGTCCATATAGACAAAGATATGGCTTTTACAGTAGTCATGTATGGATGTGAGAGTTGGACCATAAAGAAGGCTAAGTGCAGAAAACTTGATGGTTTTGAATTGTGGTGCTGGAGAAGACTCTTGAGAGTCCCTCTGCACAGCAAGGAGATCAAACCAATCAACTCTGAATTTTCATTGGAAGGACTGATCCTGAAGCTGAAGCACAAATGCCTTGGCCACCTGATCTGAAAAGCCAACTCATTGGAAGAGATCCTTATGCTGGGAAAGATTGAGGGAAGGAGAAGAAGCGGGTGACAGAGGATGAGATGGTTGGATAACATCACTGACTCAATTGACATGAATTTGAGCAAACTCTGGGAGATAGTGAAGAACGCAGGAAGCTGGTGCTGCTTCAGTCCATGGGGTTACAAAGAGTCAGACACAATTTAGTGAGTGAACAACAGCAAAATCTGTAGGTGATGGCCTGATAGGTGACTTTTTATCTATATTCCTAATTTTACAGCAGGAAATTTACATTGCTATTGTAATTTACAAAACAATACTAGAGACTTACACACCATATCAGAAAGGAGCTTAGTAGAAGTTAGCTACCGAGGAGCATGCCAGCAGCTGCCATTGGAGCAGAACTGCTTACACACAGAACTAACAAACCTCACATTTCCTTAGTGACTTAATGTAATCGTTTCTTTTTCTTATGATTCTGAGGTTTGTGCAGGGCCCAGTAGGGATGGCTTGTTACTGCTCCATGTGGCACTAGCTGAGACAGCCCAACTGGGGCTGAAGGATACACCTTCAAAATGACACATTCACAAGGCTGGCAAAATGTTGGTAGCTGCCATGTGGGTTACCAGTTAGGGCTGTTTGCCAGGAGACTTGTTTCTTTTTCTCATGGACATTTCCACAGGCCTTCTTGGTCTTCACAGCAGAATGCTGGGTTCCAAGAAACCCAGGTGGAAGCTGGAAGGTTTTTTATAACTTAGAAGCAAAAGTCCCAGAACATTACCTGGACCAGCCCAGATTCAGGGGGAGGAAAATCAGACTCTGCCTTTTGATAGGAGAAATAGCAAAGAATTTTTAATCCACCACTCATGGGAACAGAAGTAGCTTTTCCACTTGGCCAAGGATGCAAATCCTGGTGAAGGCTGGATATACTTTGATTTCCCATGATTCACCGCTGAGGTATTATATTATTATCATAACCATTATCCAAATAAAGAAGTGTCTGTTTTATGCAAGAATGAAGAAATCATGCTCAGTAAAAAAAAAAAAAAAAGTTGTTAGATGTTTTTCATTTCTGAAATCTTCATTTTAAAAAATTGTAATTCCAGGGCAGCAGCTCCTATTGTGGTTTCCCATTATCTATCTTTTTGAGATTGGGTACAAAAATCACAAGTTGACACCAGTGCTTTCATACATAAGACTCTATAGGTCCTAATCTTTCCAACTTCTTGGCCTTTATTCTTTCTATCCTCTTTGCCTAAAATGCCTTTCCATATCAAAGTCCTTCCTACTCCTTCTTCAAAACCCTGCTTGAGTCCTGCCTCCCTCAGACAAAATTTCCCTCTCCATCACCCTGTCTATGTATGTTTTAGCAACTGTCATAGTCTGCCTTTCTAGCACACGCCCTTTCCCTTAATAGATGTACTGTAGATATTCACTTAATGGATAAATAAATGAGTGCTAGAGTTGCTTGTATGTCTTCTTTACTGAGCTAGTCCTTGACAGACAGGCTCCACATTATAGTAATCTCTACAGTCTCACTCCATCCTACAAGTAATAAAGAACCTGCAGTGAGTCTTTCCTTCCTTCCTTCCTCCTGTCCTCCTTTCTGCCTCTCAAAAAACACATATTCAAGCCCTAATTTCTGCCAGCCATTATGGAAGTCCTTAACCTTGTGGAGCCTATATTCTGATGGAAGTGACACACAGGTAAACAAAGCAATTCTAAACTGTGATCAGTGCTACAAAGGAAAATAACAGTGTCCTCTGAAAGAGAATAAGAGAGGGTAACATTTACCTAGACCTAAAGAAAGAGCAGGAGTCAGCCAGGTGAAGAGTAGGGGTTTAATAAAGATTGACTTAAGTGTATTTATTGGTTGCTATGGGTGGATGATAGTCCAAATTTATCCAAATTTAACACTTTAGCTTTCTCCATTGCAGTTCATAAGTCTGTTGCTTTTAAAGAAAAACAAGATTGAAGATTACTGTATTTGCATGAAATGATGTGATACGTGGTATTTACTTCAAAATACTCTCAAAGTGAATAAATAAGTTATAGGTGAAACAAGGCTGGACATGAGTTGATAATTGTTGAAACTGGATGATAGGTATATAGGAGTTTATTATACCATTTAATATACTTCTGCATATTTTAGAGATTTTTTAATAACAAAGGTTTTTAAGAAGTGTATTTGCTGACATAGTCCCTTCATATTTTCCCTAAAACTCTCAGTTATCAATAATGCAAAAGAGAGAGGAGGCGCTACAACAGAGAGTTGAAGAAGCAGGAAGTTGTAGAGGATCGTGGTGAGGAGTGTTTCGAAGATTTCTAGATGTGAAGGAATTCTAAAGTAGTGCTTCATGAAGGTGCAGAAACTGCTAGTTCCCCCTGTGTCCGTAGTAACAGAATGTCCAATTTTTACCTGGGTACATAGCCAGTCAGCATAAAAACTACATTTCCCATCCCAATTTGCAGCTAAGTGAGGCTATGTGATAAGGTCGTGACTCACTGGACATGAACAGAAGTGATTTATGCAACTTACAATGTGTGCCCTTAAAGAGAAGTAGCACCTCTTCCCTTCTCACTGGCAGGAATGGAAACCTAGTCATAAGCATGATGACAGCATCTCTGGGAAAGCTAAGCCAAAAAAAAAAATAAGAAGCCTGGGCCGTAGACAGATCCACCAGAGCAAGGTCACCAAGGCAGCTCAGGCCTTTATGTTCAAGCTCATGTTGTTTTGAGTGTCTCACATTTAGGCAAACCTGTTCTCAACTAATGCAGTGAATTAGATTGTAAAGGAAGAAGGAAATGTTAGTGCAAAATGTATGCTTTTAGAGAAAGCTTCCTCTGGATCAGAAAATCCTAATGCAAATCAATCAGAATGTCCCCTTAAAGAAAAACAGCCTGCAAACATCCTATCAAACTCAAAGAGTACAGATACCAAATTAAGAGTGCTGACACATATGCTTACCCAAATATAGAACAAGGTACATATTGTAGATAAATCACAGATTTAGAAAATATCTGCAACAAGGATGAAAAATGAGTTCATGACATCATTTACAAGAAGCTTCTGAAAACTGAAAAGAACAGGCACACAATTCCACATAGCATTGGCAAAATCTATGGACAGTCAATTTAGATAACAGCTAATCCAAAGGGCCAACGAACATATGGAAAGATGTTCAAACTCACTCTTAGAGAAATGAGAAATAATGTAATGCTGACATAGCACATTATGTTCATCAGACTGGCAACATAGTGTAGCAACATCTATTTCTTATATGTGTTAGTTGAAAAACCATTATGGCCTTTTGATAAAACAATCTGGCAATGGCTATAAAATGTAAAATATATGTGCCCATCTACTGAGCAATCACTTCTCAGAAGATAACGTGGATTAAAAGCACCAATACATAATGATATACATGCAAGGATGTTTATTGCAATGTTGTTCTCAGTGGCAAATTCTTTAAACAAATTGATGTCTGTCAATTGGGAAGTGATAGAATAAATTTAGGTATATATACATCTATACCATGAAATACTATGCACACGTCAGAGAGAGAGAGGATAACAGCTATACCAGTGGACTTGAAGGGGTTTCCATAGGATATTGAAGAGTAAAAAAGCAAGAACTCTGTTCATGATTCTATTTTTGTAAAGTAATAACCAAGAAAATTTTGCATGCATATGTGTTTGCATATGATTACATGGGCATGGAGATATTTATTTTAATATATGGGAAGATATTTCTATACATAATATATTATATATATGTTTAAATCTACATATGCATATAGATTTATAGTATGTGTGTGTGTGAAGAGAGATTCAGGAAAAAATGATTAGTAAGATGTTAATGGTGATATTGCACATAAGACCATAACCTCATGGTCCAAAAGATTAAAAAAATAATCTTGTGCTGGATATCTTGTTTGCCTCTCCAGATTCATCCTCTACTCTCTACCCTTCTCCATCCTGCTCTGAACTTTTCCAACCTTCTCTAAAAGACAACAGGTTGGTAACAATTTTAGTTATTTTTTGTAACTATAAAACTGTCCAAAGTAACCCCAGAACTCTATTCAGGACAAATGCAAGCATAAGAAATTCCCTGGATATGAAGTAAAACCATAGAGCCTGGATTTCCATCTCAAGCAAACCTGAGTGCTGTTAGAGACCTTGACCTCTGTATGTCTACACTGCACTCATGAGTGACCTTTGCTCACAGAATGAGAGCCCTTGAATTTACATTTATATACCCCATTTGATACAGCTTCAATCTTACTGTTTTTTTTAAAATCAGAACTGGAATAAAAACACAACTCATCAGACTTTAATAGGTTTTTGTTCCTTTGTCTATTTGCATTGCTATTGTCTGGTTTCCCATCTCCCCAGTATGTATAAGTATTGGGAGACTCTTTAATATAATACCAAGGGGTAAAAGTATACTTTTGTCTTTGGAAATGAAAAACCCAATCTCTTATGATCCTAGCTCCAATGAGGCCTCAGCCACGTCAGCACAGGCCACATTTAAATGGTCCCCTGAGGTCCATGCTATTGTGATTATTGAATCAATTACCCCCATTATTAGATCACATGGCAGAATATAGACAAGAATATTTCTTGACCAAAAGAAATATCTTAGAAATGATACCAATAGTCATCAGAGTTTGGATGAGCCTAAAGGAAAATATTCAGTTATTACCTGAAGGAGAAATAAAAAGATTGCTAACCAGAAAGTCTCTTTAAGTTACATGAAAATGCAGCCTTGAGAGAAAGAGAAGTACTTATATGTGATTGAAAAATATAAGCTGCTCCAGCATTGTAAATGAGTTGTGTTTCACATAAATGAGTATTGCTACTCCAGCTTTCTCATGAATTCCTTGCATGGAACACCTTCTTCCATCCCCTTACTTTCAGTCTGTAAGTGTCCCTAGGCCTGAGATGGGTCTCTCGTGGACAGCATATATATAGGTCGTGTTTCTGTATCCACCTAGCCACTCCATGTCTTTTGGCGGGTACATTTAATCCATTTACATTTAAGGTAATTATTGATATGTATGTTGGAGAAGGAAATGGCAACCCACTCCAGTATTCTTGCCTGGAGAATCCCATGGTTGGTGGGCTACAGTCCATGGGGTTGCAAAGAGTCGGACACAACTGAGTGACTTCACTTCACTTCACTCACTATGATCCTATAACTATTTTCTTCATTGTTTTGGGTTTATTTTTTGTAAGCCTTTCCCTTCTCTTGTGTTTCCTGCCTAGAGAAGTTCCTTTAGCATTTGTTGTAAAACTGGTTTCAGTTCAGTTCAGTTCAGTTCAGTCGCTCAGTCATGTCTGACTCTTTGCGACCCCATAAATTGCAGCACGCCAGGCCTCCCTGTCCATCACCAACTCCCGGAGTTCACTCAGACTCATGTCCATCGAGTCGGTGATGCCATCCAGCCATCTCATCCTCTGTCGTCCCCTTGTCCTCCTGCCCCCAATCTGTCCCAGCATCAGACTCTTTTCCAGTAAGTCAACTCTTCGCATGAGGTGGCCAAAGTACTGGAGTTTCAGCTTTAGCATCATTCCTTCCAAAGAACACCCAGGACCGATGGACTGGTTGGATCTCCTTGCAATCCAAGGGACTCTCAAGGGTCTTCTCCAACAATTGATGCTCAAAAGCATCAATTCTTCAGCGCTTAGCGTAAAACTGGTTTGCTGCTACTGCTGCTAAGTCACTTCAGTTGTGTCCGACTCTGTGTGACCCCATAGATGGCAGCCCATCAGGCTCCCCCGTCCCTGGGATGCTCCAGGCAAGAACACTGGAGTGGGTTGTCATTTCCTTCTCCAGTGCATGAAAGTGAAAAGTGAAAGTGAAGTTGCTCAGTCGTGTCCGACTCTTAGCGACTCCATGGACTGCAGCCTACCAGGCTCCTCCGCCCATGGGATTTTCCAGGCAAGAGTACTGGAGTGGGGTGTCATTGCCTTCTCCGAAAACTGGTTTAGTGGTGCTGAATTCTCTTAACTCCTGCTTGTCTGTAAAGCTTTTGATTTCTCCATCAAATCTGAATGAGAGTCTTGCTGGGTAGAGTATTCTTGGTTGTAGGTTCTTCCTTTTCATCATTTGGAATGTATCGTGCCATTCCCTTCTGGCTTGTAGAGTTTCTGTTAAGAAATCAGCTGATAACCTTATGGGATTTCCTTTGTATGTTACTTGTCTTTTTTCCCTTGTTGCTTTTAATATTTTATCTTTCTCTTTAATTTTTGTCTCAGATGGTAAACCATCTGTCTGCAATGCAGAAGACCTGGCTTTGATCCCTGGGTCAGGAAGATACCTTGGAGAAGGAAATGGCAGCCCACGCCAGTACTCTTGCCTGGAAAATCCCATGGACGGAGGAGCCTGGTAGGCTACAGTCCATGGGCTCGTAAAGAGTCAGACATGACTGAGTCACATCACTTTCACTTTGTCAGTGTGATTACTATGTGTCTCGGTGTGTTCCTCCTTGGGTTATCCTTTCTGGAACACTATGTGCTTCCTGGACTTGGTTGACTATTTCCTTTCCCACATTAGGGAAGTTTTCAGCTATCATCTCTTCAAATATTTTCTCAGGCCTTTCTCTCTCTCTTCTCCTTCTGGAACCACTATATGCATTTAATGCATTTAATGTTGTTCTAGAGGTCTCTTAGGCTATCTTCATTTCTTTTCATTCTTTTTTCTATATGCTGTTCGGTGACAGTGATCACCATTCTGTCTTCCATGCCACTTATCCATTCTTCTGCCTCAGTTATTCTGCTACTGATCCCTTCTACTGTGTTGTACATCCGTGTTAATCTGTTCTTTAGTTCTTCTAGGTCTTTGGTAAACATTTCTTGCATCTTCACAATCTTTGCCTCCATTCTTTTTCCAAGGTCCTGGATCATCTTCACTATTATTATTCTGAATTCTTTTTCTGAAAGGTTGCCTACCTCCACTTCATTTAGTTGTTTTTCTGGAGAGGTATCTGGTTCCTTCATCTGGAATATAATCCTATTTCTTTTCATTTTGGTTAGCCTTCTGTGATTGTGGTTCTTGAGGCTACAGGATTGTAGTTCTTACTTCTTTTGTCTGCCCTCTGGTAGATGAAGATAAGTGGCTTGTGCAAGCTTCCTGATGGGAGGGACTGTCTGTGGGGAAAACTGGGTCTTTCTCTGGTGGGCAGAGCCTTGCTGAGTAAATCTTTAATCCAATTGTCTGCTTCTGGGTGGAGCTGTGCTTCCTCCCTGTTAGTTGTTTGGCCTGAGGCGACCCAGTCATGGAGTCTACAGGCTTTGAAGTGAAGTTGCTCAGTTATGTGACTCTTTGCAATCCCATGGACTGTAGCTTGCTTACCAGGCCCCTCTGTCCATGGAATTTTTCAGGCAAGACTACTAGAGTGGCTTGCCATTGCCTTCTCCAGGGGATCTTCCCAACCCGGGGATCGAACCCGGGTCTCCCACATTGCAGACAGACACTATACCCTCTGGGAAGGTATACAGGGAACCCCTACAGGCTTTATGGTAGGGCTATTGGTAAGACCTCCAAGAAGACTTACGCCAAGACTCACCTCCCAGGACTGCTGCTACCAGTGCCCCCATCCCCGCAGCAGGCTGCTACTGACCCACACCTCCACAGGAGACCCTCAAACACTCACAGGTAGGTCTGGCTCAGTTTCCTGTGGGGTCACTGCCCCTTTCCCCTGAGTCCTGATGTTCAGAAGGTTTTGTTTGTGTGCTCCAAGAGTGGAGTCTCTGTTTCCCCCAGTCCTCAGGAAGTTCTATAATCAAATCCCACTGGCCTTCAAAGTCAGATTCCCTGGGGATTCCCAGTTCCTTTGCTGGATCCTCAGGTTGGGAAGTCTCATGTGGGGCCTAGGACCTTTGCAACAGTGTGAGAACTTCTTTGGTATTACTATTCTCCAGTTTGTGAGTCACCTACCTGGGAGGTATAGGATTTGATTTTAACAAGATTGTACCCCTCCTACCATCTCTTTGCAGCTTCTCCTTTGTCCTTGGACACTGGGATATCTTTTTGTGGTGTGTTCCAGTGTCCTCCCGTCAATGGTTGTTCAATAGGTAGTTTCGATTTTGGTGTTCCTGCAGGAGAATATGAGTGCATGTCCTTCTACTCCACTATCTTGAACCAGTCTCCTCAAAAAGTCACTTACAAATTAGTGCTTAGGGGCCTCACAGGTGGGGCTAATGGTAAAGAACTCACCTGCCAATGCAGCAAATATAAGAGATGCAGGTTAGATTCCCTGGTTTGGGAAAATCCTCTGGAGGAGGGCATGGCAACCCTCCAGTTTTTTTGCCTAGAGAATCCCACGGACAGAGGCACTTGGCAGGCTACAGTCCATAGTGTTGCAAAGAGCTGGACACAACTGAAATAATTTAGCATTAGCATGCTTTGGTTCTAGAATGTGTTTTCCTAAAAGACAATAAGCTGTACAGTTGAGGGAGTCCTAGGATGGCCCTGCAAAACCCACCATCCTGCATTTGGTTACCATCTCCATGAACCCAAGTGCTGTCAGGGAAATGCCTCATGTTCTGCTGGAAGAAAGAAGAGGAGGAGTAGACATGCAGTTGTTAATAACTGGGCTTTAGAGCCAGACAGATCTGGGTTTGCATCTGGACCCCTCCATCTATTATCTACGAGACCCTGGGCAAATCACCTAAACTCTTTTCTTTCATTTCCTTCTCTGTGAAATGAGGATTATAATTCTTATTTCACAGTGTCATTGTGGACTTTAATAAGATAATACACCAAAAGTGTCTGACATTTGGTAGAAAATAAAATATAACTACTGTTGTTAGGGGCAGGACTGGCCTCAAACAAAACTTCAAAAACCAGTGGTGTTTATATTTAATATCCTTCTATCTGCCTTCCTTTACCCAGCATTTTCTTTGTATTGTCCTAGATCCCTGAGTACCCATAGCTTTTATCTCTGCTCTAAATTACCCACTAGGACACTTTACCAAAGTGCCCTCCCTGGATTAGTGTTCCATGCTATAAAAGCACATGAAGTTTTTCTTCTCTGCCCTATCCCCCATCAAAACTCCTAGGCAATGCAGTTTGGAAAAATCAGTGACCTGTTAATCAGAAATAAATACAATTTTTCAGAAGAACTCTGGTTAACTTAAATGATATTCTAATTGGTGAAACTGCAGGCAATATAATAAAAAGTTCTAGACAGCACCAGGAGAGATATTTCAGGAGTCCATATACCAGGAAAGTGAGAACATCTATTCATGAGAAACTTTTTAAAAGTACAGTTTTCAACTTCTGCTTCCAGGAAGGTAGGGTAGATGTACATTTCCTTGTTCTTCTCACTAAGTGAAAATAACTCCCCAGACAACTGTATACTATATATGAAGCAACCATAAGAAGACTCTGAAACATGCAGAGAAGAAAGCAGACAGATTAGGAAACTTGGAACCCAAGGAACAACACAGTAGTAAGTTCCTTTGGTTTTCTTTTTGCCTCAAATATGCCAGAACTGAAGAAACTGATAACTTGGAAACACCAACTGAAGCAAACAGAAAAAATCCCCACCATAAACTTTCTTTCTCTTTCTAAGACATCAGGAAAGGTGAAGCTTGGTAAGGAAGAAAAATTTTAAACAACAGCCACTCTACTCCAGCCAAATGTAACAGAAGAAACTGTGGTCCCATTATAGCTTATGGTGAATGGTGTCAGATTCATGATCTCCAAAGAAAATTTAGCTTCAGAACCAGAGACCAGGCTTGACCACTCAGGACTCTTGTGTGGCAGAAGTTTTATTACAGTGAAAAAGGACAGAGAAAGCTTCTGACTTAGACATCAGAAGGGGGCAGAAAGTGCGCCCTCACCAGTCTTATCAAGAGAGATATATATTTTTTCAATTGGTTATTACAGAAAATCAAAAGAATGTTTCAAGGTTGCAAAGGTATTACTAGAGCCACTCCCACAATTTACATTTTAAGATGACAGGATTAGAGCTAACAATAGAAAGATCTTACCAGACCCACTCCCACAATATATATTTTAAGATAACAGGATTAGTCAGAAGGTTTTTAAGAAGGAAAAGCATATCCTCAAGTAGGATACATAGTTGTTATATAATCCTTGAAAGTGAAAGTGAAAATCACTCACCCCAACTCTTTGTGACCCCATGGACAATATAGTCCATGGAATTCTCTAGGCCAGAATTCTGGAGTGGGTAGACTTTCCCTTCTCCAGGGTATCTTCCCAACACAGGGATTGAACCCAAGTCTCCCACATTGCAGGCAGATTTTTTAGCAGCTGAGCCACAATAATCCTTGGTACAGAGTTTAAACTGAGTTGTTTTGTTGTTCAGCTCTGGGCTGAAAGAAAAAAAATGTTTTATGTGACTAAGACTAAGGAATGTAGAAAAAAACCAGTTTGTCCTTTTCTTCTCCTTGAGAACCCCAGACCCGCATCTTCCCCTCGAGAGCCCCAGACCCTTTTCTCCTCCTCAGGGACCCTGGACTTCTTATCAACCTACCTAAGAATTGACTCTTTCCCCATTATGCCCCATAGAGATAAGGAAACTGGACTTTCATTCTTGGAAGGCTATAACAAGGCCCCACAATATCCCAATCAGGATTCTGTCAGAGAAGGCCAGAACTTTCATTTCTGCTGGTAAGTAATGACCCCCTACCCACACAGTGTCACTGGAGACCCCATGAGGAGGTTGTACTTCTACCTCCACTGAAAGCTATGGGGTGCCCTTCCCCTTCTCTGCCAGGTTATTGTCAAATGAGGCCTAATGGAGAGTCAAGACTTTCACCATTGGCCAGTGGTTACAAAACCATCCCCACCACAGTGTCAATAAAGACCATGTGTGAAGCTAGAAGTCCCTCCTCCACCCAACAGCAACAAGGAACCAGTCCCCTGGGTGTCAATGGAGACCAAGTAGGGAACCTGGACTTCTGTCATCACCTAACAATAATAAGGCAGTGTCCTCACCTGTCCCTGTCAGAAAAATATCAGAAAAAGACAACTAGAATCGAAGATTTAAATAAGATCCACAGTCTTATAATACAAAACTGACCAGGTTACAATAAAAAAAAAAAATCACTGATTAGCCCAAGAATCAGGAAGATTTCAAACTGGATGTAAAAGGAAATATCTGTCAATACCAAAATGACAGAAATGTTAGAATTATCTGAAAAATTTTTAAAGCAACCATGTCTAAAATGCTTTGTAGCAACTACAAACACTCTTAAAACAAATGAGAAAAAAGAAAGCTGCAGAAAAGAAATAGAAAGTCTCATCAAAGAAACAGAATACGTTAAGAAAAACCAAGTGGAAATTTTGGAACTAAAAAATACAATAATTAAAATTAAAAGTTCAGTCAATAGGCTCAACAGCAAAATGGAGGTGACAGGGAAAGAAATAGTGAACTGAAAGATAGAACAATAGAAATTAACTGAATCTTGAGCTTTAAGCCAACTTTTTCACTCTCCTCTTTCACTTTCATCAAGAGGCTTTTTAGTTCCTCTTCACTTTCTGCCATAAGGGTGGTGTCATCTGCATGTCTGAGGTTACTGATATTTCTCCTGGCAATCTTGATTCCAGCTTGTGTTTCTTCCAGTCCAGTGTTTCTCATGATGTACTCTGCATATAAGTTAAATAAGCAGGGTGACAATATACAGCCTTGATGTACTCCTTTTCCTATTGGGAACCAGTCTGTTGTTCCATGTCCAGTTCTAACTGTTGCTTCCTGACCTGCATATAGGTTTCTCAAGAGGCAGGTCAGGTGGTCTGGTATTCCCAACTCTTTCAGAATTTTCCAGTGTATTGTGATCCACACAGTCAAAGGCTTTGGCATACTCAATAAAGCAGAAATAGATGTTTTTCTGGAACTCTCTTGCTTTTTCCATGATCTAGCAGATGTTGGCAATTTGATCTCTGGTTCCTCTGCCTTTTCTAAAACCAGCTTGAACATCAGGAAGTTCACGGTTCATGTATTGCTGAAGCCTGGCTTGGAGAATTTTGAGAATTACTTTACTAGCATGTGAGATGACTGCATCTGGTCCCATCACCTCATGGGAAATAGATGGGGAAACAGGGGAAACAGTGTCAGACTTTATTTTGGGGGGCTCCAAAATCACTGCAGATGGTGACTGCAGCCAGGAAATTAAAAGACACTTACTCCTTGGAAGAAAAGTTATGACCAACCTAGATAGCATATTCAAAAGCAGAGACATTACTTTACCAACTAAGGTCTGTCTAGTCAAGGCTGTTTTTCCTGTGGTCATGTATGGATGTGAGAGTTGGACTGTGAGGAAGGCTGAGTGCCAAAGAATTGATACTTCTGAACTGTGGTGTTGGAGAAGACTCTTGAGAGTCCCTTGGACTGCAAGGAGATCCAACCAATCCACTCTGAAGGAGATCAGCCCTGGGATTTCTTTGGAAGGAATGATGCTAAAGCTGAAGCTCCAGTACTTTGGCCACCTCATGCGAAGAGTTGACTCATTGGAAAAGACTCTGATGCTGGGAGGGATTGGGGGCAGGAGGAGAAGGGGACGACAGAGGATGAGATGGCTGGATGGCATCACTGACTTGATGGATGTGAGTCTGAGTGAACTCTGGGAGTTGGTGACAGACAGGGATAGCCTGGAGTGCTGCGATTCATGGGGTCGCAAAGAGTCAGACACGACTGAGCTACTGAACTGAACTGAACTGAACAACAGAGGAAAATAGACTAAAAAAATAAACAGAAGCCACAGGAACCTATGGGCATATAATGCAATATCTAACATTCAGTGTGATCAGAGTCCTAGAAGAAGAGAAGGAAAAGGGCAAGACTGAAAATAGTGGCTAAAACTTCCCAAATTTTGAAAGAGACATAAACCTACATATTAAAGAGATTAAGCAAATCCTAAACAGAATAAATTTAAAGAGGGTCTTAGAAGAAGAGAGAGAGAAAGAGGCAGACAACTTATCTGAAGAAACGATAGCTGGAAACTTCCCTAACCTGGGAAAGGAAACATATCTAGGTCCAGAAAGAAGAGGAGATCCCAAACAAGATGAACCCAAAGAGGTCCACACTAAGATACGCTACAATTTAAATGGCAAAATTAAAGATAAACAGAGAATCTTAAAAGTAGCAAGAGAAAAGCAACTAGTTACATAAAAAGGAACTCCCACAAGACCATAATAAGATTTTTTAGTAAAAACACTGCAGGCCAGAAGGAAATGGCACTATATATTCAAAGTCATAAAAAGAAAAACCTATAGCCAAGAATATTCCACCTGGCAAAGATATCATTCAGATTTGAAGGAACGATAAAGAGATTTACAGAGAAGTAAAAGCTAAAAGAATTCAGCACCACTAAAATGACTTTATAAGAAATGTTAAAGGAACTTTGCAAAGCAGAAAATAAGACACCACAACTAGAAATATGAAGTTTATGAAAGAAAAGGTAAAGGTAATATACATCAACCACTTACAAAGCTAGCAGGAAGGTTAAAAGACAAAAGTAGTAAAATCATCTATAGTCACAGTAAGTAGTTAAGGGATACACAGAAGAAAAATATGCAAAATATGGTGCTAAAATATTAAACATTGAAGGGAAGTAAAAATGCAGAGTTTTTAGAATACATTCAATTTAACAGACCATCAAATTAAATATAGGCATATTGCCTGCAATTCAGGAGACCTAGGTTCAATCCCTGGGGCAGGAAGATCTCCCAGAGAAGGGAATGGCTACCCACTCCAGTATTCTTGCCTGGAGAATTCCATGGACAGAGGAGCCTGGTGGGCTACAGGTCATAGGGTCACAAAGAGTTGGACATGACTGAGCGACTAACACACATATATATGGGCTTCCCCAGTGGTTCAGCAGTAAAGAAACTGCCTGCAATGCAGGAGACATGGTTTCAATCCCTGGGTCAGGAAGATCCCCTGGAGGAGAAAATGGCAGCCCACTCCAGTAATCTTGCCCAGAAAATCTCATGGACTGAGGAGCCTGGTGGGCTACAGCCATGGGGTTGTGAAGGAAGTGCACACGACTTACCAACTAAACAACAATAATAAATACATACATACATATATATGTATATATATATATATATACACACATATATATATATATATATTTCTTGGTAACCACAAACCAAAAACCCATAAGAAATACACACAAAAAGAAAGGAATCCAAATATAATACTGAAGATAGTCATCAAATCACAGGAAAAGGAAGAAAAGCTGGACCATCTATATGCAGAAGAATCAAACTGGACTACTTTTTCACACACATATAAAAATAAACTCAAAATGGACTAAAGGCTTAATCGTAAGACCCCAAGCCATAAAACTCTGAGAAGAAAACATAGGCAGTACACTCTTTCACATTGCTCTTAGTAATATCTTTCTAGACATGTCTCCTCAGGAAATGAGAATTTATCAAACTAAAATGTTTTTTCACAGTGAAGAAAACTATCAAAAAAATGAAAAGACAGCTTACTAGATGGGAGAACATATCTGCAAATGATATATCTGATAAGGGGTTACTTTCCAAAATATACAAAGAACTCATAAAACTAAACATCAAAGACTAAAATAAACAACCAGATTAAAAAGTGGGCAAGGACCCAAAAAGACATTTTTCCAAAGAAGACATATAGATGATCAACAGACACATGAAAAAATTCTCAACATCTCTAACTGGGAGAAAAATGCAAATTAAAACCAGAAGATAACACCTCACACCTGTCAGAATGGCTATTATCAAAAAGCTAAGAAACAGGCCTTCCCTGGTGGCTCAGTGGTAAAGAATCCACCTGCCAATGCAGGAAACATGGGTTAAATTCCTGATCCAGGAAGATCCCACATGCTGGGGAGCAACTAAGCCTGTGCACCACAGCTACTGAGCCTGTGCTCTGGAGCTTTGGAGTCGCAACTACTGAGCCCACGCGCTGCAACTACTGAAGCCCTCGGGCTCTAGAACCACTGCAATGAAAAGCCCACCCAGCGCAACTAGAGAGTACCCCTTCATTGCCGTAACTAGAGAAAAGCCCACGCTGCAACAAAAATCCAGAACAGTCAATAATTTAAAATAAATTTATACACTTTTTTACATAGTTAAGAAATAACAAGTGTTGACAAGGATGTGGAAAGAAGGGAACCCTCGTGTACTGTTGGCAGATTGGAAAACAGTATGGTGGTTCCTCAAAAAATTAAAATATATTTGCCATATGATCTAGCAATTTCACTTCTGGATATTTACCAGATGAAAACAAAAAAAACTAATTCAAAAAGATATGTGTGTCCCTATGTCCATAAAATGGATATGAAAATAATATCTATTTCCTGGGGCCATTTTGCGGATAAGTGATAAACCATGGGGAGTGTAGTATATTTGCTGATCAACATATACTTCCCATTAAGTCTGAGAAAAATAAACTTGTGCCTGATTACATCAGGGAAAACAGGCTTTTTAAACATTAAAACAGTACAAACTACTCATGCAATAAAACTGTACATGTAAGTCAGACTAGACATTTTCATAAATAAGAAAAAGTCCTTTGTAAACATTTATTTTTAGCAAGCTTGATCACCTTCTACTCAAATGGTAAAAGACTACTACTAGGCATATTTAAGCATTTCTTTGTTCAGTTCAGTTCAGTTGCTCAGTCGTGTCCAACTCTTTGCGACCCCATGGACTGGAGCACGCCAGTCCTCCCTGTCCATCACCAATTCCTGGAGTTTACTCAAACTCATGTCCATAGAGTTGGTGATGCCATCCAACTATCTCATCCTCTGTTGTCCCCTTCTCCTCCTGCCTTCAATCTTTCCCAGCATCAGGGACTTTTCAAATGAGTTAGCTCTTTGCATCAGGTGGCCAAAGTATTGGAGTTTCAGTTTCAACATCGGTCCTTCCAATGAACACCCAGGACTGATCTCCTTTAGGATGGACTGGTTGGATCTCCTTGCAGTCCAAGGGACTCTCAAGAGTCTTCTCCAACACCACAGTTCAAAAGCATCAATTCTTCAGTGCTCAGCTTTCTTTAAGTCCAACTCTCACATCCATACATGACTACTGGAAAAACCATAGCTTTAACTAGATGCACCTTTGTTGGCAAAGTAATGTCTCTGCTTTTTAATATGCTGTCTAGGTTGGTCATAACTTTTCTTCCAAAGAGTAAGCATCTTTTCATTTCATGGCTTCAGTCACCATCTGCAGTGATTTTGGAGCCCCAAAAGTAAAGTCAGCCACTGTGTCTACTGTTTCGCCATCTATTTGCCATGAAGTGATGGGACTGGATGCCATGATCTTAGTTTTCTGAATGCTGAGCTTTAAGCCAACTTTTTCACTCTCCTTTTTCACTTTCATCAAGAGGCTCTTTAGTTCTTTTTCACTTTCTGCCATAAGGGTGGTGTCATCTGCCTATTTGAGGTTACTGATATTTCTCTTAGCAATCTTAATTCCAGTTTGTGCTTCATCCAGTCCAGTGTTTCTCATGATGTACTCTGCATATAAATTAAATAAGCAGGGTGACAATATACAGCCTTGATGTACTTCTTTTCCTATCTGGAACTAGTCTGTTGTTCCATGTCCAGTTCCAACTGCTGCTTCCTGACCTGCATAGAGATTTCTCAAGAACCAGTTCAGGTGGTCTGGTATTCCCATCTCTTTCAGAATTTTCCACAGTTTATTGTGATCCACACAGTCAAAGGCTTTGGCATAGTCAGTAAAGTAGAAATATATGTTTTTCTGGAACTCTCTTGCTTTTTCAATGACCCAGCAGATGTTGGCACTTTGATCTCTGGTTCCTCTGCCTTTTCTAAAACCAGCTTGAACATCTGAAAGTTCACGGTTCATGTATTGTTGAAGCCTGGCTTGGAGAATTTTGAGCATTACGTTGCTAGCATGTGAAATGAGTGCAACTGTGTGGTAGTTTGAGCATTCTTTGGCATTGCCTTTCTTATGGATTGGAATGAAACTGACCTTTTCCTTTCCTGTGGCCACTGCTGAGTTTTCCAAATTTGCTGGCATATTGAGTGTAGCACTTTCACAGCATCATCTTTTAGGATTTGAAATAGCTCAACTGGAATTCCACCGAAATCAGATTGATTATATTCTTTGCAGCCAAAGATGGAGAAGTTCTATACAGTCAGCAAAAACAAGACCAGGAGCTGACTGTGGCTCAGATCATGAACTCCTTATTGCCAGATTCAGACTCAAATTGAAGAAAGTAGGGAAAACCACTAGACCATTCAGGTATGACCTAAATCAAATCCCTAATGATTATACAGTGGAAGTAACAAATAGATTTAAGGGACTAGATCTGATAGAGTGCCTGGTGAACTATGGACAGAGTTTCATGACACTGTACAGGAAACAAGACCATCTCCAAGAAAAAGAAATACAAAAAAGCAAAATGGCTGTCTGAGGAGGCCTTACAAATAGCTATGAAAAGAAGAGAAGCTAAAAGCAAAGGAGAAAAGGAAAGATATAAGCATATGAATATAGAGTTCCAAAGAATAGCAAGGAGAGATAAGAAAGCCTTCCTCAGTGATCAGTGAAAGAAATAGAGGAAAACAATAGAATGGGAAAGACTAGAGATCTCTTCAAGAAAATTAGAGATACCAAGGGAAGATTTCACGCAAAGATGGGCTTGATAAAGGACAGAAATGGTCTGGACCTAACAGAAGCAGAAGATATTAAGAAGAGATGGCAAGAATACACAGAAGAACTGTACAAAAAAGATCTTCACCACCCAGATAATCACGATGATGTGATCACTCACCTAGAGCCAGACATCCTGGAATGTGAAGTCAAGTGAGCCTTAGGAAGCATCACTATGAACAAAGCATTTCTTTGTCTGAGGTTTCAAATCTTGTTTTAAATGAAGCAAAAAGTGTGTTTCTCTTGAGGTTTTTAATTTATATACTTAATGAGTAATCCTGTTAAAATCTTAGTGAAGGACTCTGCATTCAATACAGTTGACTATAGTAGAATTTTCCTAGTAGAAAATTTTTACTTGCTGGCACTCTTCTGAATTCTAATAAACCCACTTAGCTTTAAAGCCACTGGGGATATCCTTTTTCAAGTATATAATTTAAAACATCAGATCCTGAGAACTGTGCCTGTGGCAGTCTTGCAGGCCCACTATTCATAATCCAGATGCCCTCCCCTGGCAGCCATGGAGAGGAGCTGATGGGATGTCTGTCCAGGAAGCAATGGCTGATCCATTGATCTGAGCACCTCTAGCCACAGTACCTTCGGGATCTGGGACAGCACTGGAACCCAGGCTGTGCTTTTTCCAGGCTGCCCCGAGTCAGTGACAGAATGATGGGGGATGTTAGGGCCTGGCCAGTTCTGCCAATGTGGACCTCCTCTATGGGACCTTGTGGTGCCAGAGTTCCCTGTTGGGCTGGCCAAGACTTTTAAGAAGTCACACCTATGTCTGAGGCTCTTCATGCCCAGTTCTCCTTCCTCTCCCCACTCTGTTTTTAGGTATCAATCAGATTAGCATTATGACCTGAAGGCTCTCTTTGCCTACTCTTTGGCCCCTTCTCCTGCTTATCTTTCATGGGGAGTATTCTTTACAACTATCATGCCCTTCAACTCCATATTGTCTTCCCAGAGGATCCAAACTGACTTGCAAACTTAAACTGTGTTTCTGAACAGAACAAACACTTGGGTATTCACATGGTTTCTGGAGAAAAAAAAGCCCCCGGAGACTCCTAGAAATCATTAGGTATGGAACTTTGCAAACTGTAGGGATCCTAAAATAGGCAGTGGGGTTGAGATAACAACCAGAAACTCAAGGCCATTGGGAAGAGGGAATCTGTAACTCTGAAAAGCGGTCATATACAAGAATCATTCACTGCCTAGGTCTTTCCCTTCTAATCCCTTCCCCTACAGAAGCTAAAGGAACTAAATTTCAAATTGCCAGAGTTCATCAGAATATGAAAATTAATTAAGCAATCCAGTTGGAGGGGGTCCCATTTCTGTTTAATAGCTGATCAGTTTAACTGTTTAATAGTCATTTCAAAATTAGCAGTAGCCACCCCTCCTCACTCACATTTTACTTGTCAAACTGAATGACAAGGGGATTGCGAATGAGGAGGGGATAAATACAGCATGCTGTAAGTAGTGCATAAGTTAAATATTTGTATAATTGTGTTTTATTCTAAGATGTCTAAGTGATATTCTGAATTAAATCCAAAAGCTGTTTCCACTCCTTACTAACTTAGCCTTTCTTCCTGGCAGAAACCCCTGAGTTCATGTGTATTCATTAAAATCCAGTCCTAATTGCTCCCTAGTCAGCTGTGAATCTTAAGAAGCTTAGCTGTTAAGTGCTTAAATTGTGTTTGCTCACAGAAAATAGAATTTCTCTAATGATTTGCTATGAAAATCTCCATATTGTTATTTTAGTGATTTTATTCATAGTAAGTTTCAGAAATTGTGCTAAGAGCATTCCACATTAATACATACTCATTTAAAAAATTAAGCAGGATGAGCCTCTTTGGATCCTTCATCATAGACCAGTTAACAGCATAGGCCATTGAAGGAATTCTTAAATTCACAGATGTGACAGAGTCCCACTCTAATGGACACATGTTGATCCAACAGTACTTCCTGGATCCAGAGCTTCTCTCCCAAAGATGGTGGTGGGGTTGGCTGGGGGCAGTAGGGAGGGCAAATGAGAATCTTAGTCCTTACACTGAGATCCTGGATCAAGTTAGGTCCACAGCACCCTCTGCTACCCCTGTCCTAAGCCTCAACACAGCCTCCTTGGCTATTCCCCCAATGAGTTCATAAGATCTGTGAGGGCAGGGACACTGTTTGTCTTGCTCCTTTTATTGTATACCCAACAGCACAGAATTTGGCATGATTCTGACTGCCAAACTTCTCCAACCCCACCCTTGAGCCACTCACAACTCGAGCCATTTCTAACTGACCTGCCCTTTTACATAATAATACTAATTAAAATGTAATAATATATAATGATACTAATAATGCTCTAAAACATAATAATAATACAATAATAGCAATTAACTTTGAGTCATTTTGTTCTATAGACCAAGCATCTCCTTCAATATTATAAAACCTATGAAATAAACAATGAATTTGTTTATTTTTCAGATGAAAACAGTGACTCTGAAGAAGAAATGAGGAGATAGATAGGATCTAGAAGTGGCACTGGGAAACAAGAAGTGATACATCCTCCCTAAAGCCTGGTCATCACAACACCAAGAAGCCACCACCCTCCCACCCTCAAGTCCATGCAATCTGGTTTTTCTCAGTATTCCATGAAAACTGCTCTGAGGTTCTCAGTGATCTGCTTCTGGCTAAATCTAAATGTCTCTTCTGCATTTTCCTGTTGACTGTGAAACTATTTGCCACTTTCTAAGTTCCCCATCCCCTTGTCTTTCATCACCTGCCACTTCTCCTGTCATCTTCCTACCCTTTGGGTCATTTGTTTTTGCCTTCACTGGTTCCAAAAACTTAACATTTGTCTCACTCTGTGGCTACTCCCTTTCCATTCCCCAATAATAAAAAAACTGGCATTTTTACAGATAAGGAAACTAAAATTCAGATAGGCTAAGTATCAGACCAAATGGCAGGGGAAAGTAGAATGGGTATTCAAATTTTAGTCTCATTCTTAATTACTGTACCTCCTGCAACCTTCTTCTCACCTAAATTCTGCTCCTTCACTCCCACCGTTGATTTTAAACAAAGGACACATAACAAGTGGTAGATGAAGAGAGCTCTTAGGTGCTCAATAGGTCGTTTATTTAATATGAACCCAGAATTAGTAATTGTCAGAGGAGACAAAGGCTGTGTTTCCTGTATCTTCTTTCTGTTTCCATTCCTTCAGTTCTGGGAACATCATGGTTTGGAGAAACTAGAGCCCCATTTTCAATCTCTCATGAACCGAAAGGCCAGATTTATATAAAACACTCTGAATCTGAGGGAATGAACCTCGCATTGCAATCTCTGTTAAAACTCTAGGTGGAAGTGCCAAGATCTGACTGCCAAAATGTGCACTGTCTCCTTGGAGACCCCCAAGTGAATGACAGCACTGAGGAAGTAGTGTGGGCAATTGAGATGCACAATGAACCTACTGAGCATTACAGATGCTCTGACAATCAGTAATTGATGTGAAAGAGTAAGGCACTCCTGGCTCCTATTGTTTCATGCTCTCCCCTGCCAGAGTCTTATTTCCTTACTGGACTGGAAGCCCCCAGAGGGCCATGAAAGGGCTCTGGAAAGATCATGTGGCATTTGGGAGGGGCACAAAACAACAGGGTAGAAGGCCAGGCTTCTGGTCTTACTTTCACTTTTCACTAGCTATGGGAGATGAGACCATGGGCAATATTTTAACCTCTTTGAGCCTTAATTTCTTCATTTTTCAGTAGGGAATCACAATTTGGTCCTACATGGTCATTACTATGTTATTAATACTTGAATCCCCCAACAGCACCAAACTTAATGATAGGCATGTATGCAATAAATCCATATTGGATTTACCCCCAATCCAAATGAAAAATTCTTGTCCATCAGTAAAATTAACAATTGGGTTAAATCTTTGAAATATATAAGTCATCAGAAATAGAGTGTTGAATTTAACTAATCAAGTCAGTTAGGTAAGCAAGAAACTTACATTTACTGAGTACATATATGTGTAAAACAGTGTAAAGTCATGCTAAACAAAGACTGAGTCCTTGTCTTCAAGAGGACGAGTGATAACCTGGAAAGCTAAAACATACATACTTTGAAACAATTTGAGAACAACAATCAATAGTGACAACAATCATAAATCCTATTTATTTGGGATTTACTCTGTGCTAAGTACCGCACATCTTGGAACCCTTTAGATCCTCACCACAACTCTCTGAGAGGTTTATCTTCACTAAGATAGTAATTAGGATACTGAAAGTTTCTTAAGGGCCATAAACCTGAAAAGGTGACAACTAGAATGGGGACTCAAGTTCATCCACGGCACCCATGTCAAAAAGTGCTAAAATGAAACTGGGTAAGGGGTAGTGAGAGTTGATAGGAGTTAATCAGGGAAGATTTCCTAAATGAAGTAAGCTTGAGCTCTGACAAAACGTGGTGCACTGGAGAAGGGAACGGCAAACCACTTCAGTATTCTTGCCTTGAGAACCCCATGAACAGTATGAAAAGGCAAAATGATAGGACACTGAAAAATGAACTTCCCAGGTTGGTAGGTGCCCAATATGCTACTGGAGAAGAGTGGAGAAATAACTCCAGAAAGAATGAAGAGACGGAGCCAAAGAAAAACAACTCCTAGTTGTGGATGTCACTGGTGATAGAAGCAAGGTCTGATGCTGTTAAGAGCAATATTGCATAGGAACCTGGAATGTCAGGTCCATGAATCAAGGCAAATTGGAAGTGGTCAAACAGGTGATGGTAAGGGTGAACATCGACATTTTAGGAATCAGCAAACTAAAATGGACTGGAATGGGTGAATTTAATTCAGATGACCATTATATCTACTACTATGGGCAAGAATCCCTTAGAAGAAATGGAGTAGCCATCATAGTCTACAAGAGTCTGAAATGCAGTACTTCGATGCAATCTCAAAAACAACAGAATGATCTCTGTTCGTATCCAAGACAAACCATTCAATATTATGGTAATCCAAGTCTATGCCCCAACCAATAACGGTGAAGAAGCTGAAGTTGAATGGTTTTATGAAGACCTACAAGACTTTTTAGAACTAACACCCAAAAAGAGATGTCCTTTTCATTATAGGGGACTGGGTTGCAAAAGTAGGAAGTCAAGAAACACTTGGACTAAGAGGTAAATTTGGCCTTGGAGTACAGAATGAAGCAGGGCAAAGGCTAATAGAGTTTTGCCAAGAGAATGCACTGGTCATAGCAAACACCCTCTTCCAACAACACAAGAGAAAACTCTACACATGGATATCACCAGATGGCCAACACCGAAATCAGACTGATTATATTCTTTGCAGCCAAAGATGGAGAAGCTCTATACAGTCAGCAAAAACAAGACTGGGAGCTGACTGTGGCTCAGATCATGAACTCCTTATTGCCAAATTCAGACTCAAATTGAAGAAAGTAGGGAAAACCACTAGACCATTCAGGTATGACCTAAATCAAATCCCTAATGATTATACAGTGGAAGTGACAAATAGATTTTAGGGACTAGATCTGATAGACAGAGTGCCTGATGAACTATGGACAGAGGTTCATGATATTGTACAGGAAACAGGGAGCAAGACCATCTCCAAGAAAAAAGAAATACAAAAAAGCAAAATGGCTGTCTGAAGAGGCCTTACAAATAGCTGTGAAAAGAAGAGAAGCCAAAAGCAAAGGAGAAAAGGAAAGATATATCCATTTGAATGCAGAATTTCAAAGAATAGCAAGGAGAGATAAGAAAGCCTTCCTCAGTGATCAATGCAAAGAAATAGAGGAAAACAATAGAATGGGAAAGACTAGAGATCTCTTCAAGAAAATTAGAGATACTAAGGGAACATTTCACGCAAAGATGGGCACAATAAACGACAGAAGTGGTATGGACCTAACAGAAGCAGAAGATATTAAGAAGAGGTGGCAAGAATACACAGAACTGTACAAAGAAGATCTTCATGACCCAGATAATCACGACGGTGTGATCACTCACCTAGAGCCAGACATCCTGGAATGTGAAGTCAAGTGGGCCTTAGGAAGCATCACTCCGAACAAAGCTAGTGGAAGTGATGGAATTCCAGTTGAGCTATTTCAAATCCTAAAAGATGATGCTGTGAAAGTGCTGCACTCAATATGTCAGCAAATTTGGAAAACTCAGCAGTGGCCACAGGACTGGAAAAGGTCAGTTTTCATTCCAATCCCAAAGAAAGGCAATGCCAAAGAATGTTCAAACTACCGCACAATTGCACTCTTCTCACATGCCAGCAAAGTAATGCTCAAAATTCTCCAAGTCAGGTTTCAGCAATACGTGAACCGTGAACTTCCAGATGTTCAAACTGGTTTTAGAAAAAGCAGAGGAACCAGAGATCAAATTGCGAACATCCGCTGTATCATTGAGAAAGCAAGAGAGTTCCAGAAAAACATCTATTTCTGCTTTATTGACTATGCCAAAGCCTTTGACTGTGTGGATCACAATAAACTGCAGAAAATTCTGATAGAGATAGTAATACCAGACCACCTGACCTGGTTCTTGAGAAATCTCTATGCAGGTCAGGAAGCAGCAGTTGGAACTGGACATGGAACAACAGACTATTTCCAAATAGGAAAAGGAGTACGTCAAGGCTGTATAATGTCACGCTGCTTATTTAATTTATATACAGAGTACATCATGAGAAACGCTGGGCTGGATGAGGCACAAGCTGGAATCAAGATTGCTGGGAGAAATATCAGTAACCTCAAATAGGCAGATGACACCACCCTTATGGCAGAAAGTGAAAAAGAACTAAAGAGCCTCTTGATGAAAGTGAAAGAGGAGAGGGAAAAAGTCGGCTTAAAGCTCAACATTCAGAAAACTAAGATCATGACAGCCAGTCCCATCACTTCATGGCAAATAGATGGCGAAACAGTGGACACAGTGGCTGACTTTATTTTTGGGGGGCTCCAAAATCACTGCAGATGGTGACTGAAGCCATGAAATTTAAAGACACTTACTCCTTGGGAGAAAAGTTATGACCAACCTAGACAGCATATTAAAAAGCAGAGACATTACTTTGCCAACAAAGGTCCATCTAGTCAAGGCTATGTTTTTTTCCAGTAGTCATGTATGGATGTGAGAGTTGGACTATGACGAAAGCTGAGTGCTGAAAAATTATGCTTTTGAACTGTGGTGTTGGAGAAGACTTTTGAGAGCCCCTTGGACTGCAAGGAGATCCAACCAGTCCATCCTAAAGGAGATCAGTCCTGAGTGTTCATTGGAAGGACTGATGTTGAAGCTGAAACTCCAATACTTTGGCCACCTGATGCAAAGAGCTGACTCATTTGAAAAGACCCTGATTCTGGGAAAGATTGAAGGCAGGAGGAGAAGGGGACCACAGAGGATGAGATGGGTGGATGGCATCACTGACTCAACGGACATGAGTTTGGGTAAACTCTGGTAGTTGGTGATGGACAGAGAGACCTGGCGTGCTGCAGTCCATGGGGTCTCAAAGAGTCGGACACAATTGAGTGACTGAACTGAATGTTATAAAGATGGTTAAACAGAAGAAATGGCATAGAGAGGTTAGAAGAATAGGATGTTCTGATTAAAGAGAATGCCTAGGTCAAGAGACAAAAGACAGAAATAACTTTCCCTATATATGGACAGGAAAGGAATGGGTTTGCTAGAGCAGAGGTGGAATGAAATGTTGGTGAAAGAGAAGAGAACATCTTGCTGAGGATATTTGTGCTGGTTTATAAAAAGTGTTGCTGTGCTTACTCACTCAGTCTTGTCTGACTATTTGTGACCTTGTGGACTGTAGCTCACCAGGCTCCCCTGTCCATGGGATTCCCCAGGCAGGAATACTGTAGTGGATTGCCATGCCTTCCTCCAGGAGATCTTCCCAACCCAGGGATCAAACCCGGGTCTCCCTCATTGCAAGCAGATTCTTTACCAGTTGAGCCACCAGGGAAGCCCAGGAATACTGGAGTGGGTAGCCTATCCCTTCTCCAGGGGATCTTCCTGACCCAGAAATAAACTGGGGTCTCCTGCATTGCAGGCAGATTACTTACAGCTAAGCTACCAGGGAAGTCCAAAACATATTTAGAAACACTCACTTGGAGAAAGATGTTTTCATACAGTTTGGGGGCAAATTAAGCCATCCAACAGAACCATGCCATAAACACCACTGACAGGCACGGACTTCCAAGCTAGAATCCTTCCCAAGCCCACAGTTCCCACTCGCCTCTGACTGGTCCAGGCCCCCAGCCACACTCTGCATTACAAGGTCACTGTTGGGTTCATTTCTGTTTGCTGTTAGTGTGAGGGAAGGGAGCCTGGATCTACCTATATCCTGTCTGCAGCCAGTCCAGGAATGGGGGCACTGGGGTCATGGGCACCGAGTCTGGCTGCAGCATACCCCACGAAGGGGGGATGGAGGTACTCCCCTCGATGGGGCACAATCTGGGTGGCCTGCTGGCAGTTTAGCACAGAGAATTTAGTGGGCATGTCCACATACACATTGTTCATGGTGCCCTCAGGCAAGCAACAGTTGGTCTGGCACCTGGTCTGGCACCCAATCCCCTGAGTTGGCCCTGGAGCTGGTGGCTGTGCAGGACTGGTGGGAGGAGGAGCCCCAGGAGGTGCTGGAACTTAGGATCATAATAGTCTCCATCAGGCGGGGTCCTCCCAGGGCTCGGCTCTGCTGAGGCTCCTGCTTGGGCCAGAGGCATCTGCAGCAGCAGGCAGCCACAAGGGATCCCAAGACGATAAAGGCAAGAAACACCAACCTGACAATGAGGAAGTGCACATAGATGGGGACTGCTGAGCCGCCGGGGCCACCTTTGTCCACACAGTCAGGCTCACCAGCGCCCTGTTGGTATACGTAATTTATAGGTCATGAAGTTGTGTAGTGTCAGTCCTCTGATTTTGTTCTTCCCCTTCAATATTAAGTTGGCTGTTCTGGATCTTTTGCCTCTCCATATAAATTTTAAAATCAGTTTGTCAATATCAACAAAATAACTTTCTGGGATTTTGACTGGGATTACTATTGATACATTGAACCTACAGATGAAGTTGTGAAGAACTGACATCATGACAATATTGAGTCTTCCTATCCATGGACATGGAATATCTCTCCATTTATTTAGTTCTTCCTTAATATCCTATATCAGAGTTTTGTAGTTTTCTTTATATATAGATCATGCACATGTACATCATAGGGATTTTGTACATTGGTGTGACTTGTAGAAAGTCTTAGCCAGCTCAACAGGGACCTCTGGCACCATTTTTAAATTTCAATTTTTGAGGGTGCTTATATAAATAGTTTCATTGAGTTAGCAACAGTTAGAACTGGACATGGAACAACAGACTGGTTCCAAATAGGAAAAGGAGTACGTCAAGGCTGTATATTGTCACCTTGCTTATTTAACTTATATGCAGAGTACATCATGAGAAACACTGGGCTGGAAGAAGCACAAGCTGGAATCAAGATTGCCAGGAGAAATATCAACAACCTCAGACATGCAGATGACACCACCCTTATGGCAGAAAGTGAAGAGGAACTAAAAAGACTCTTGATGAAAGTGAAAGAGGAGAGTGAAAAAGTTGGCTTAAAGCTCAACATTCAGAAAACGAAGATCATGGCATCTGGTCCCATCACTTCATGGGAAATAGATGGGGGAACAGTGGAAATAGTGTCAAATTTTATTTTGGGGGGCTCCAAAATCACTGCAGGTGGTGACTATAGCCATGAAATGAAAAGATGCTTACTCCTTGGAAGGAAAGTTATGGCCAACCTAGATAGCATATTCAAAAGCAGAGACATTACTTTGCTGACTAAGGTCCATCTAGTCAAGGCTATGGTTTTTCCAGTGGTCATGTATGGATGTGAGAGTTGGACTGTGAAGAAAGCTGAGCGCCGAAGAATTGATGCTTTTGAACTGTGGTGTTGGAAAAGACTCTTGAGAATCCCTTGGACTGCAAGGAGATCCAACCAGTCCATTCTAAAGGAGATCAGTCCTGGGTGTTCTTTGGAAGGAATGATGCTAAAGCTGAAACTCCAGTACTTTGGCCACCTCATGCAAAGAGTTGACTCATTGGAAAGACTCTGATGCTGGGAGGAGTTGGGGGCAGGAGGAGAAGGGGACGACAGAGGATGAGATGGCTGGATGGCATCACTGACTCGATGGACATGAGTTTGAGTGAACTCTGGGAGATGGTGATGGACAGGGAGGCCTGGCGTGCTGCGATTCATGGAGTCGCAAAGAGTCAGACACAACTGAGCAACTGAACTGAACTGATGTAAATAGTAGTGTGCCTTTTATTTCAAATTCCACCTGTCCTTTTCTAGCATATAGGATAGAAATTGACTGTGTATATTAACTTTATCCTTCAATCTTGGTTTATTAGTTCCAGAAGGGGTTTTTTGGTCAATTCTTTTTTTTTTTTAATTTTTATTTTTACTTTATTTTACTTTACAGTACTGTATTGGTTTTGCCATACATTGACGTGAATCCACCACGGGTGTACATGCCTTCCCAAACATGAAACCCCCTCCCACCTCCCTCCCCATAACATCTCTCTGGGTCATCCCCATGCAATTCTTTCAGAATTTCTATATAGACAATCATGTCATCTGCAAATAAAGACAGTTTTGATTTCATGCTTCTCAGTTTATATACCTCTTATTTCCTTTTCTTGTCTTATTGAATTAGCTAGGACTTCCAGTATGATGTTGAAAAGCAGTGATAAGAGGCAACATCCTTGCCTTGTTCTTTATCATTGCAGAAAAGCTTTGAGTTTCTCACAGCTGCATGATGTTAGCTGCAGGGTTTTTGCAGAAGTTCTTTATTAAGTTGAGGAAATTCCCTTTTATTTCTGACTTACTAAGAGTCATGAATGAGCATTGGATTTTGCCAAGTACTTTTTACACATCTATTGATATAATCATTTGATTTTTCTTCTTTAGTCTGTTGCTTTGTGAATTACATTAATTGATTTCTGAATGTTGAACCAGCCTTAGATATCTGGGATAAATTCCAACTGGCTATGGTATATAATTCTTTTTTTATACTTTTTATTCAATTTGCTAATATTTTACTGTGGATTTTTAAATGTATGTTCTTAAGAATTATTGATCTGTAGTTTTTTTGCTTATAATGTCTTCTTTGATGTTAGTATTAATGGTAATAGTGGTCTCATGAAATGAGTTAGCAAGCATTTCCTCTGCTTCTCTCTTCTGAAAGAGACTGTAGAGAATTGGTATAATTTCTTCCTTAAATGTTAAATAGAATTCACCAGTAAACCCATCTGGGTTTAGTGCTTTTTGTTTAAAGTTTATTAAGCATTGATTCAATTTCTTTAATAGAAATCAGTCTATTCATATTGCCTACTTCTTGTGTGAGTACTGGCAGTTGAATTTCTTTCAAGGAATTGATTGATTTCATCTAGGTTACTAAATTTGTGGGTATCTGTCACTGTTGTTTAGTCATGTCTGACTCTTTTGTGACCCTATGGATTATAGCCCTCCAGGCTGCACTGTCCATGGGATTTCCCAAGCAAGAATACTGGAATGGGCCATTTCCTTCTCCAGAGGATCTTCCCGACCCAGGTATCAAACTTGCATCTCCTGCACTGGCAAGCAGATTCTTTACCACAGAGTCACCAAGGAAGCCCTTATGGGCATCTAGTTGTTAACAATATTCTTTTATTATGCATTTAATGTCCATAAGATCTGTGGTGATGTTCCGTCTTTCATTCTTTATATTAGTATTGTGTGTCTTCTATTTTACTTAGCCTGCCTAATGTTTATCAATTCATTGCTTTTTCTGAAGAACTAACTCTTGTTTCCATTGATGTTCTCTATTGATTTCCTGTTTTCAATTTCATTGATTTCTGCTCTAATTTTTTTTGTTTTTATTTATTTTTTATTGGAAGATAACTCCTTTACAATATTGTGCTGATTTCTACCATATATCAACATGAATCAGCCACAGGTAGCTGCTCTAATTTTTATTATTTCTTTTCTTTTGCTTACATGGAATTTCATTTGCTTTTTTAATTTTTTTTGTAGTTTCCTAAAATGGAAACTTAGATTATTGATTTTAAATATTTCTTATTTTCTAACACATGCATTCAATGCTATAAATTTCCCTCTAACCAATGTTTTCACAGAACCCCTCAAATTTTGATAGGTTGTATTTTCCTTTTTGTTTAATTCAAAATGTTTTTTAATTTCTCTTGAGGTCTGTCTGTGTTACTTAGAAGTGTATTATTTAATCTCCAAATATTTTGGAGATTTTCCAGCTGTTATTGATTTCTATTTTAATTCCATTGTGGTTATCTGAGAATAAACATTATATAATATCTATTCTTTTAAATTGGTTAAATTATGTTTTATGGCCCAAACTGTATTAACAGTTAATTTTGGTGATGTTCTATGTGAGCTTGAGAAGAATATGTTATCTGTTCTTGCTGGGTAAAGTACTCAATAGACGTCAATTATATCCAATTGACTGATGGTGCTGTTGAGTTCAATTATGTCCTCACTAATTTTCTGCCTGCTGAATTTGTCCATTCCTAATAGAGTTAGGCTGAAGTTTCCAAGAGTGGATTCTCAGGACTTCCCTGGTGGTCCACTGGTTAAGGATCCATGTTCCAATGCAGGACACATTGAGTTTGATCCCTGGTCGAGGAACTAAGATCCCACATACCACAGGGTAACTAAGCCGGCACACTGCAACTATCGAGCCTGCTTAGCACAAAAAAGAGCCCATGCACTGCAATGAAAGATCTCACATGCAGCAACCAAGATCTCATGCACCACAACTAAGACCTGATGCAGGCAAATAAAGAAATAAATGTTTTAAAAATAATAAAATAAAATAGTGAAATTCATCTATTTCTCCTTGCAATTCTATCAGTTTTCATCCCATGTATTTTGGCAGTCTGTTGTTAGGCATATATACAATAAAGAGCTGAATGAATCACAAGCTAGAATCAAGATTGATGGGAGAAATAGCAACAACCTCAGATATGCAGATGATAACACCCTTATGGCAGAAAGTGAAAAGGAACTAAAGAGCCTCTTGATGAGAGTGAAAGAGGAGAGTGAAAAAACTAGCTTAAAACTCAACATTCAAAAACCTAAGATCATGGCATCTGGTCCCATCACTTCATGGCAAATAGATGGGGAAAAAGTGGAAGCAATGACAGATTTTATTTTCTTGGGCTCCAAAATTACTGCAAACAGTAACTGCAGCCATGAAATTAAAAGACACTTGCTCCTTGGAAGGAAAGCTATGACAAACCTTGACAGCATATTAAGAAGTAACCATTAGTTTGTTTTCTACATTTATTACTCTACTTCTGTTTTGTAAATAAGTTCATTTATACTTTTTTTAAAGATTTCTTACATAAGCAAAATGAGGAGGTGGTGGCAGAGGATGAGATGGTTAGATAGCATCACCAACTCAATGGACATGAATTTGAGCAAACTCTGGGAGATAGTGAAGGACAGGGAAGCCTGGTGTGCTGCAGTTCATGGGGTCACAGTCAGACATGACTTAGCAACTGAACAACATATAAGTGATATCATATGATATTTGTCTTTCTGTCTCTGACTTACTTCACTGAGTATGACAATTTCTAGGACCATTCATGTTGCTGCAAATAGCATTGTTCTTTTTTATGACTGAGTAATACTGCATTGTATATATGTACCACATCCTCTTTATCCATTCCTCTGTTGATAAGTTTGTTTTAGATTCCTCACATAAATGGGGTCATGTAATATTTGTCCTGTGTCTGGTTTATTCCTCTATGCATAATGTCCTCCAGATTTATATATGTTATCATAAATGGCAGAATTTCCTTTTTAAGGCTGAATAATATTCCATTGTATGTATATAGCACATTTTCTCTATCCATTGATCAGTTGTACTGTATTACTGTACTTTTCAAGGTGCTGTACTGTAAGATTAAACATCTTTTCTTTACTTTTTAAGTTTGTGTTTGTTTTTTTTATGTATTAGTTGTGTGAAAAGTACTATAAACCTATTATAGTACAGTACTATGTTGCTGTTTGTGTTAGTTGGGTACCTAAGCTAACTTTGTTCAGCTTATGAACAAATTGGACTTAACAAACTCACTCTCAGAATGGAACTCATTTGTATATAGGGGACTTGGTATAAAACTACAAAAGGTTCAGCAATTCCACTTTTGGGTATATATCCAAAGGAACTGAAATCATAATTTTGAAGAGATATCTACACTGCCATGATCACTGTATAGAGGGCATAGAGGGGTTGGCATCCAGTGAACAGGCAAGAAGAATTATTGGATGGAGGAGGGAGGGGAGATTGGAAAGGGTAGAGCTGAAAGAGCATCAGCAATAGGAGATGGAGTGTAAGCTGCAATTTCACTCATACCTGAGGTTAACAGAATGCACATTTGCATCTTTGAAAGTTTGCAATTTGAAGGTTCACATGTAGGAGACTTAGTATAATTGAGCATTTTATTATTTTGTTTTCCATCTTTTCTTAGTATATCAGTTATATTCCTTTTTTAAAAAACTTTTTTAGAGGTTGCCCTAGATTATGCAATATACATTTATAACTAATCCACAGTATAAGTATCATATACAAAATATTCCTAATTCCTTCTTTCCAAATTTATCATTGCTGTCATTCATTTTGCTTATACATAAGCATACAGAATCAAATACATTGTTGTTATTTTTTTTATTTTGAGCAAGCTATTTTCTGTTAGATTAATTGATAAGAAAAATAAAAGGTTTTATTTTACCTTCTCATATTCTTTCTGCAATGCTCTTTATATAGAGTTTCTGATCTATACAATTTTCCTTCTCTCTGAAAATGTTCTCTTAACATTTATTACGAGGCACATCTATTGATGACAAACTTCAATTTTTGTTTGTATGAGAAAGTATTTCTCCTTCACTTTTGAGGAATAATTTTGTAGAGTACAGAATTCTAGACAAGTGTTTTTCTTTCCTCAACATTTAAAGTATTTCAAACCAATCTCTTCTTGCTTGCATGGTTTCTGAGAAGAAATCATTATAAGTCTTATGTTTACTTCTCTATAGGTAAATTATTTTTAAACTATGGCTTCTTTCATGATTTTTCCTTTATATTCTCTGCAGTTTGAATATGATATGCATATGTGTGATTGTTATTTGGCATTTATCTCATTTGGTGTTCTTTGAGCTTCCTATATCTGTGATTTAGCATCTGACATTAATTTTGGGGAAAATCTCAGTCATTATTGTTTCAAATATTGCTTGTTATTTTCCCTTTCTTTTCTTTTTGATATTCCAGTACATATATGTTATGCCACTTGTAGTTGTCCTACAGTTCTTGGCTATTCCATTCTAGGTTTTTTCAGTCTTTTTTCTATTTTTCAGTTTTGGAAGTTCCTGTTCTCTCATCATCAAGTTCAGAAATTATTTTCTCAGCTATATCTAATATATTAATGAGCCCATCAAAATTGTTCTTTCTGTTACACTGTTTTTATCACTATCTTTTCTTTTTTTCAGAATTCCCACCTCTCTGCTTACATTATCTACCTGTTCTTCCCTATTATCTACTTTTTCCACTGAAGTCCTTACATATTAACCACAGTCTTCTAACATTTCTGCCATATCTGACTTTGGTTCTGATGCTTGTTCAATCTCTTTGAGCTATGTTTTCAGCTTTATAGTATGCCTTCTGATTTTTTTTTGTTGTAAGGTGAACATAATGTACTGCTGTTATGGATTGAAGGTTTGTGTCCCCCTAAAATTTATATTGAGCTTTAAGCCAACTCTTTCACTCTCCTCTTTCACTTTCATCAAGAGGCTCTTTAGTTCTTCTTCACTTTCTGCAATAAGGGTGGTGTCATCTGCATATCTGAGGTTATTGATATTTCTCCTGGCAATCTTGATTTCAGCTTGTGCTTCTTCCAGCCCAGCATTTCTCATGATGTACTCTGCATATAAGTTAAATAAGCAGGGTGACAATATACAGCCTTGATGTACTCCTTTTCCTCTTTGGAACCAGTTTATTGTTCCATGTCCAGTTCTAACTGTTGCTTCCTGACCTGCATACAGGTTTCTCAAGAGGCAGGTCAGGTGGTCCAGTATTCCCATCTCTTTCAGAATTTTCCACAGTTTATTGTGATCCACACAGTCAAAGGCTTTGACATAGTAAAAAAGCAGAAATAGATGTTTTTCTGGAACTCTCTTGCTTTTATGATGATCCAGCAGATGTTGGCAATTTGATCTCTGGTTCTTCTGCCTTTTCTAAAACCAGCTTGAACATCAGGAAGTTCAAAGTTCATGGACTGCTGAAGCCTGGCTTGGATAATTTTGAGCATTACTTTGCTAGCGTGTGAGATGAGTGCAATTGTGCGGTAGTTTGAGCATTCTTTGGCATTGCCTTTCTTTGGGATTGGAATGAAAACTGACCTTTTCCAGTCCTGTGGCCACTGCTGAGTTTTCCAAATTTGCTGACATATTGAGTGTAGCACTTTCACAGCATCATCTTTTAGGATTTGAAATAGCTCAACTGGAATTCCATCACCTCTACTAGCTTTGTTCGTAGTGATGCTTCCTAAGGCCCACCTGACTTCACAGTCCAGGATGTCCAGCTCTAGGTGAGTTGGCTTAAAGCTCAACATTCAGAAAACTAAGATCATGGCATCTGGTCCCATCATTCTTGGCAAATAGATGGAGAAACAGTGGACGCAGTGGATGACTTTATTTTGGGGGGCTCCAAAATCACTGTGGACGGTGATTGCAGCCATGAAATTAAAGACACTTGCTGTTTGGAAGGAAAGTTATGACCAACCTAGACAGCATATTTAAAAGCAGAGACAGGGGCAGTCCTAAGATGGCAAAGGAATAGGATTGGAAGACTACTTTCTCCCCCACAAATTCATCGAAAGAACATCTGAACACTGAGCAAATTCCACAAACAACTTCTGAATGCTGACAGAGGAAATCAGGCACCCAGAAAGGCAGCCCAATGTCTTTGAAAGGAGGTAGGACAAAATATAAAAGATAAAAAGAGAGACAAAAGAGGTAGGGATGGAGATCCATCCCAGGAAGGGAATCTTAAAAAAGAGAGAAGTTTCCAAACACCAGGAAACATTCTCACTGGCAGGTCTGTGGTGAGGCTTAGAATCTCAGAGGGCAACATAACTGGGAGGAAAAATAAATAAATAAAACACACAGATTACATGCCTAATGGCAACTCCCAG
This sequence comes from Capricornis sumatraensis, assembly GCF_032405125.1. Classification (NCBI taxonomy): domain Eukaryota; kingdom Metazoa; phylum Chordata; class Mammalia; order Artiodactyla; family Bovidae; genus Capricornis; species Capricornis sumatraensis. The sequence goes on along the minus strand of NC_091092.1, from coordinate 44,720,173 downwards.
CAGAGAAGCAGCCCAGACACTCTCATCCACCACTAGCAAGTGGGAGCTGGACAGGGAGGCACGGGCTGCACTGCTTAGGGTAAGGACTGGGCCTGAATGCCCTGAGGGCAATCTGAGGGAACAAACTTGAGATAGCAACCCAGACTGTGGGATAGCTATCCCACAAAAAGCCCTAACCTAAGACACTGCCAGGCCCGCTCACAGAACAAAGGACTGAGCAGAGCTAACCGGCTGCAGACTGGCCCATCCCCTGCCAGAGACAGGCAGGCAAGGGCAGCCAGAGCTGGAAAGGGGCAATCACGGCCCCAGAGAGGCATCCTCTACCAAACTGCAAGCAGGCTTCATTGCTAACCAAGACTTCTTGGGATTCTGGATGGTTGACATCCACCAGGAGGGTTGCAGCCAGAGATCAGCTCCCCAGAAGAGACACATGGCCCACCTGAGAAGGCGCGCCTGTTCTACACCCAGAAAACTGAGCAGCTGGGACGGGGGAGGCAATAAGATGCACCCTCCAACTGGGGGTGACTGTGCTCACCAAGCACCTGGTCACCTGAGCTGCTCGGACCTGGGAAGGGCACAAAACGCAGGCCCAACCGAGTCTGCGCCTTTGTGGAGTACCTGACAACCTGAACCTGAGTGGCTTAGACCTGGGAAGTGCACGCAACCCAGGGTCTGCCTCAGACAGTTCCCAGCAGAGCAACCTAGAGCCTGAGAAGTGTAGACCATGAAAGCACACACGCTGTGAGCAGGGGCAAACCCAGTATGGCTAAAACACTATAAACACTCCCCACACACACCAGTGATATTTGTTTGCAGTATTCCTCCCTCCCCAGAGCACAACTGAACAAGTGAGACTAAAAAAGTGACCACCACCACCCTCTTGTGTCAGGGCGGAAATTAGACCCTGAAGAGACCAGCAAACAGAAGAAGCTAAAATAAACAGAGGGAACCACTTTGGAAGTGACAGGTGCAATAGATTAAAACCCTGTAGTTAGCATCAACTACATAGGAAGGGGCCTATAGATCTTGAGAAGTATAAGCCGGATCAAGGAACTATTTGAAAATGAATGGGAAAACCAATACAATATTGTAAAGTAATTAACCTCCAATAAAATAAATAAATTTATTTAAAAAAAGAAAATGAACTGAGCCCACACTGTCCACAACAGCTCCAGAGAAAGTCCTAGATATATTTTTACTATTATCATTTTTTAATTAAAATTTTTTTTATTTTTAAGTTCTCTATTTCTCCTTTAATTTTCATTTTTATAACCCACTATTACCTTGCCAAAAAAAAAGATCCAATTTTTAAAGCAAACTTCATATGTATATTTTATAAATTTTGTGACTTTGTTTTTCGATATTGTATTTTTGAGAATCTAACCTCTACACTAGATTTTTAATCTTTGATTTTTGTTATTTGTTATCAATTTTGTACCTTTAAGAACCCAATCTTCAGTATCCATTTTTATTGGGAGTGAGATTACTGGCTTGATTTCTCTCTCCCCCTTTTGACTCTCATTTTTCTCCATCAGGTCACCTCTATCTCCTCCATCCCCTTTCTCTTCTCTACCCAACTCTGTGAATCTTTTTGTGTGTTCCGGGCTGTGGAGAACACTTAGAGAACTGATTACTGGCTGGATCTGTCTCTTTCCTCTTGATTCCCCCTTTTATGCTCCTGGCCACCTGTTTCCTTCCTCCCTCTTTTCTTCTCTGTGTAAATCTGTGAACATCTCTGAGGGATCCAGACTGTGGAGAGCACATAGGGAAGTGATTACTGGCTAGCTTGCTCTCTCCCCCTTTGATTCCCTCTTTGATTCCTGGTCACCTCTATCTCCCTCCTCCCTCTTCTCTTCTCCATGTAACTCTGTGAACCTTTCCAGGTGTCCCTCACTGTGGAGAAACTTTTCATCATTAACCTAGATGTTTTATCATCAGTGCTGTATAGATGGAGAAGTCTTGAGGCTACTGTAAGAATAAGACTGAAAACCAGAGGCAGGAGGCTTAAGTTCAAAACCTGAGAACACCAGAGAACTCCTGACTCCAGGGAACATTAATCAAAAAGAATTCATCAAAAGCCTCCATACCTACACTGAAACCAAGCACCACCCAAGGGCCAACAACTTCCAGAGCAAGACATACCACGCAAATTCTCCAGCAACACAGGAACATAGCCCTGAGCTTCAATATACAGGCTGCCCAAAGTCACACCAAATCCACTGACATGACATCTCAAAACTTACTACTGGACACTTCATTGTACTCCAGAGAGAAGACATCCAGCTCCACCCACCAGAACACGGACACAAGCTTCCCTAACCAGGAAACCTTGACAAGCCACCTGTCCAACCCCACCCACAGCGAGGAACCTCCACAATAAAGAGGAACCACAAACTGCCAGAATACGGAAAGGCCACCCTAAACACAGCAATATAAACAAGATGAAAAGGCAGAGAAATACTCAACAGGTAAAGGAACAGGATAAATGCCCACCAAACCAAACAAAAGAGGAAGAGACAGGGAATCTACCTGATAAAGAATTCAGAATAATACTTGTGAAAATGATCCAAAATCTTGAAAACAAAAGGGAGTTATAGATAAATAGCCTGGAGACAAGGATTGAGAAGATGCAAGAAATGTTTAACAAGGACATAGAAGAAATAAATAAGAGTCAATATATAATGAATAATGCAATAAGTGTGATCAAAAATACTATGGAGGGAACCAAGAGTAAGAATAATTGAGGCAGAAGATAGGATAAGTGAGGTGGAAGATAGAATGGCAGAAATAAATGAAGCAGAGAGCAAAAAAGAAAAAAAGAATTAAAAGAAATCAGGACAACCTCAGAGACCTCTGGGACAATGTTAAACATCCCAACATTCGAATCACAGGAGTCCCAGAAAAAGAAGACAAAAAGAAAGCCCATGAGAAAATCCTTGAGAAGATAATAGTTGAAAACTTCCCTAAAATGGGGAAGGAAATAGCCACCCAAGTCCAAGAAGTCCAGAGAGTCCAAAACAGGATAAACCCAAGGCAAAACACCCCAAGACACCTATTAAGCAAATTAATGAAGATCAAACACAAAGAACAAATATTAAAAGCAGCAAGGGAAAAACAACAAATAACACCCAAGGGGATTCCATAAGGATAACAGCTGATCATTCAGTAGAAACTCTTCAGGCCAGAAGGAATGGCAGGACATACTTAAAGTGATGAAAGAGAAAAACCTACAACCCAGATTACTGTACCCAGCAAGGATCTCATTCGAATATGAAGGAGAAATCAAAAGCTTTACAGACAAGCAAAAGCTGAGAGAAGTCAGCACCACCAAACCAGCTCTCCAACAAATGCTAAAGGATCTTCTCTAGACAGGAAACACAGAAAGGGTGTATAAACTCGAACCCAAAACAACAAAGTAAATGGCAAATGGGATCATATTTATCAATAATTACCTTAAATGTAAATGGGTTGAATGCCCCAACCAAAAGACAAAGACTGGCTGAATGGATACAAAAACAAGACTCCTATAAATGTTGTCTACAAGAGACCCACCTCAAAACAAGGGACACATACAGACCAAAAGTGAAGGGCTGGAAAAAATATTCCATGCAAACAGAGACCAAAAGAAAGCAGGAATAGCAATACTCATATCAGATAAAATAGACTTTAAAATAAAGGTTGTGAAAAGAGACAAAGAAGGACACTACATAATGATCAAAGGATCAATTCAAGAAGAAGATATAACAATTATGAATATATATGCACCCAACATAGGAGCACCACAATATGTAAGGCAAATGCTAACAAGCAAGAAAGGGTAAATTAACAATAACACAATAATAGTGGGAGACTTTAATACCCCACTCACACCTATGGATAGATTAACTAACAAACTAGATTAACTAGTTCAGTTCAGTCGCTCGGTCGTGTCTGACTCTTTGCGACCCCATGAATCGCAGCACGCCAGGCCTCCCTGTCCATCACCATCTCCCAGAGTTCACTCAGACTCACGTCCATCGAGTCCGTGATGCCATCCACCCATCTCATCCTGGGTCGTCCCCTTCTCCTCCTGCCCGCTGTGATAAATAAATGTCTATTGTTTAAGTCACCCATTACATCATATTTTGTTATAGCAGCCTGAACTAAGACAACTAGGTAAAAGGAACTGTGGTAAATAGGCATTTAGTAATGTCATGATAAGGTGTAGGGGAAGAGGAAGCATTCAATAGCCCTATGATTAGGTCATAATCTTTTGGTGATCCTGTACCCTTGGATGGTAAATTTCACAGGATGGGTAGTGGGGGTTAGAGTTGGGTGCTTCCCTTCCCTCAAGTAGGCTTTTAAAAACTCTAGCATGTGAGGTTCTAGTAAAATAGTTTCTGGTAAAATAGCTTCTCCTGAGAGCATACCTTGTTAAGAAGAACATAATGGTTCCAACATAATTTCTTTTCTCCTCTGCCTACTAAAAACACAAAAGAATCCTCTCTGATATTTACTGTGAGGGCCTGGTCAAGCTCCTAGAAGCAAAACTCACAGAAGTTTGGTGGCCCCCATATGACTGGGTCCCTCTGGGGTCTCTAACTCCTAGAGCTGTCCACACTGACCCTCCAGCTCAGTTTACTGTAACTGAAATTCATTGATTCCAGTTCAGACTCTCCTACTGCAACACTGGGTCCCAAGGAGGTTTCTCCTCATAGATTTCTAATTCATCAAGTAGTGATTCTCTGTATATGTCTGTCTGTCTATCCAATTTCAGGGGGAGCAATTTGCCCTGTGACCTCACTTCTCTGACAGATCTAGGAAGAGTTGTGGGCTTTTCCATTTGTTCAGCTTTCTATTTGTTAAGACAGCATGGCAACTTCTAAGTCAGTTATTTGTTTTTCCTACCTAAGTATACATACCTTTTTTAGCAACTCAGTCCCTGTTTCCTACAGTAAAGTTAAAAACAGATTTGTTTGTTTTTTAAAGGAAAGTGACATAACAATAAAGATGAAAATCATGCTCAATTCTTTAGATGATTTTTTTTCATAAACATATTTTCCTGTTATGGTAAATTTATATTAAGTAAATAATGATGGCATTAACTGGCATTCTTGATGTGTTTTTGATCATCTTTTTCCAAAAGCTATTGCTAAGAGAACTTCCTAAGAAACACCACTTAACCACTAAATGACCATTTCTTTTATAATGGCCATTTCTTATATATAATGATAGCTTAGTTAGATATTGCTCTTCATTCCATTTTCTTCTCTATTCTATTGCCATTAACAATAATGAGATTTTCACACTTTCTCTTAAAATATAATAGATTCATTGAGCAATTGTTTCCCTGCCAAATATTATTGTAGAAAATGAAACATGTCTTCAGAGTGATGTTTAATAGCTCAAGCCTTACCCAAAGCCCTCAAGCTTAGGATCCATATCTAATTTGAACCTTATTTATGGCCCTTATCATACTGTACTATAATTGTTTACTTGTCTGTCTCCAGACTGGATTTGCAGATCCTCAAGGGCAAAGGCCATATGATAATCATTTCTGTATTTCCCATGTCAAGCACCATGCCTTGCACATAGCTGGCACTCAGGAAATACTTGTTGAACTGGGATATACCTCCTCTTACCCTTGGTTCACTTTTTGCCATATATTCATTCACTCACTCACTAAGTGAGCACATATTCATCGTAAAAATGCTCCCGTCCATAAACATGGAAGAGGACTTTTCAAGTACAACCTTTTCTGTATAACCCTTTCAAAGACAGGTTTTTACTGCACATCATTCATTCAATAACAAAAAATTTTATTGAGTGCTTCATTTGTGCCTGGGCTTTCCTGGTAGCTCAGCTAGTAAAGAATTCACCTGCAATGCAAGAGACCCCAGTTTGATTCCTGGGTTGGGAAGATCCCCTGGGGAAGGGATAGGCTACTCACTCCAGTATTCTTGGGCTTCTCTGGTGGCTCAAATGGTAAAGAATCCATCTACAATGCAGGAGACCTGGATTCAACCCCTGGGTTGGGAAGATACCCTGGAGAAGGGAATGGCTACCCACTCCAGTATTCTGGCCTGAAGAACTGCATGGTCAGAGGAACCTGGCAGGCTACAGTCCATGGGGTCACAAAGAGTCAGACGCAACTGAGCAACTTTCACTTTCACATATGTGCCTGGAATGATGCTAGGCACTGAGGCAACAGTAATATGACTGATGAGGTCTTCACTCTTATACTGAAAGAGACAGATATTAAACAGCTATTTAATCACAGTAGCATGTGTCTCAACAGAGCACAATCATACCGTTTCTAAACTGCCTTTCCTCATCTGTCTACCCCTTTGGACTCATGCCCTTAAGGACGAGAACTCTGTCTACGTGCTTTACTGACTCTCACCCTTCCAGTACCTACCACAGTGCCAGACATATGCTGCCGCTGCTGCTGCTAAGTCGCTTCAGTCGTGTCCGACTCTGTGCGACCCCATAGACAGCAGCCCACCAGGCTCCTCCATCCATGGGATTTTCCAGCCAAGAGTACTGGAGTGGGGTGCTATTGCCTTCTCTGGCCTGACATATGGGACGAGACCAAAAAACATTGGACAAATAAATCAAAAAATTAAAGAGTGAATGGCCAAATGAATAAATATGATCAGTATTACTGTGTGGTAAAATTAACTAGGCAGTCTTCATACCTCCTACTGAGCAAGTCCTCTTGGATTTACAAACAACAGATACAACTTACAGAATCATAGCCAGTGTGGTTATGGCCTATGGAATTTAAGTACTCCCTATTTCTATCAAATTATTATTCTTCCCAGAGGAAGGAGAATCATTGATGAGAAGTTAAAGAGGACAAGGAGAGATTTAATAATAATATAGAGCAGTTATTGATAATGAACCAAAGTCTGTACTAAAAGGTTTACATAGATTATCTCATTAAGTACTTATAGCATCTCTTTGACATGGTATAATTATCACCATTGATAGAGAAAAGAGAACCCTTCTACAGTGTTGGTTGGAATGTAAACTGGTACAACCATTATAGAGAACAATATGGAGGTTCCTTAAAAAATACTAAAAACAGAACTACCATAGAAGCAATCCCACTCTTGAGCATATGTCCAGAGAAAACCACAATTCAAAAAGATATATGTACCCCAATGTTCATTGCAGCACTATTTGCAATAGCTAAGACATTTAGGAAGCAACCTAAATGCTCATTGACAGAGTAATGGATAAAGGTGTGGTACATACATACAATGGAATATTGCTCAGCCATAAATAAGAATATAATAATGCCATTTGCAGTGACATGGGTGGGCCTAGAGATTCTCATACTAAGTGAAGTAAGTCATACAGATACAGACAAATATCACACAATATCACTTATATGTAGAATCAAAGAAAAAGATACAAATGAACTTATTTACAAAACAGAAACAGACTCACAGACTTCAAAAACAAACTTACAGTTAACAAACGGGAAAGGTGGGAGGAGGGATAAATTAGTAGTTTTGAATTAACATGTACATACTACTGTACACGAAATAGATAATCAACAAGTGCCTACTGCATAGCACAGAGAAAACTACTCAATACTCTATAATAACCTATATGGGAAAATAATCTAAAAATGAATGGATATATGTATATATACATATATATATATATAACTGAATTATTTGGCTGTACTCCTGAAACTAATACAACATTGTACATCAACTATACTCTAATATAAAATAGAAATTAAATTTAGAAAACAATAATTATCACCATTGTTTTTTAAACATGAAGAAACTGAGGATCAAGGAATTTAAATGATTTTTCCATGGTCACAGTAAATAGTGTAAGTGGAAATATAACTCAGGTCTGTGTGTCTCTAAAATAGAGCACTAAAATGCCTTGATAGATGCCTAATATAATTGACCAAGTGTTCTCAGTGTGAGAAAAGGAAATCAAAATCTGCAGAGGGTCATATAGAATGTGAAAAAATATATATTCACTTGGTTAAAGATGCTAGATTGACAGCACATATTTATCTCCTTTCCTTCCTACGAACTTCTAAAATGACACCAAAGGAATTGTTTTAAGGTATAAATCTATAAAGACCAAAAAGATTAAGAGAGAAATCATCAGAAGCCATCACTCAGAAGCCATGGGTGATATTTCAACAATTCTTGGAAGTAGAGACTTCAGAGGAGGATACTGGATAAGCCAGCTGATCTGCTCTGTGAAATCCCCGAGAGACACCAATAAGGTAGGAGTGTAATTCAGAAATGAATACTGGAGAATGGCTGAGTATCTGTGTGTGAACTGAACATCCTCTGATGTCCCTACCTTTATTCCAAGCAGTAAGGCAAGAAACTATAGGTTCTATCTCTGGAAACTTAAATGAATAAGGTCATGACTTAAAAGACACCAAACTATGCTGGAGAGCAGTGGTTAGATATCTTAAAATTTTGCTTCTTAAACTGTGAGACCATTCTCACTCCCACCTCCAGATTCCTCCCTGCTAGGTTCAAAAAGTGACAACAGCCAGGCTTCTGTCAAATCCTGCCCCCAAGACACGGAAGTATTATTTTTGGAGACACTGGCCTATTTGAGCAAACTATCTCCACATACTTACAGCTGAGATGTGAGGATCCCAGTAGAAAAGTCTGGCTTCTCATACAACTACCTGTTGTAGGCTACCATTCAACAAGCTTTATCTGCACACAGACTTCCTATAAGTGTTTTTGTACCTCACTCTTAAATATACTGAACATGTACCAATCATCATCTGACATATAATCATCATCCCACTTAGAATATAAACTCCATGAAAGCAAGGGTTTTGTTTCCTTTTTTGTTCATTTAAAACAATTTACTCAATATAGTTGAATGAATGAATAAATTTTAGGAAAGTCTCCAACATTAAATGAGCAACAAATAAAGCATAAATAATGGAATCCAGAACTATAACAGAGAAAATGGGGGGGGGGGGGACAGGAAAAAAAATTTGTGTTTTAGAAATCTCCATATTGACATCAGTAGGAATGACAGAGTATGGACATCTAAAAATTCTCTCCTCCGTAAAATCAACAAGAACATGGGAGGGGGGATTGTTAGAATCAACATTTTAAGAACTCTGTATATTAACGAAAAGATTGCAGCAACTGTATTTTTTAAGAAAATGGCTGGTTTTCTGTGTAAGAGTGAGCTTTGAGGCATTTTTAACTGACTCTATTCCCACATGGCTCTCCCCAGCTCAAGAGTAGCCTTGAAACCTAACATCCTGCAATTACAGTGAATAGCAGCAGCCTGGCAGCCACTGGAGAAAAAATGGGGTTCAATAAACTATAAAACCCAGAGAAGAAAATTGTCATTATTTGGCCTATCTGGTGATTTCCTGGAAGATTCCACTCACAAGTTTTGCTGTTATTTAACCAGACTGCTGCTGCTGCTGCTGCTGCTGCTGCTGCTGCTGCTGCTGCTGCAGCTGCTAAGTCGCTTCAGTCGTGTCCGACTCTGTGCAACCCCATAGATGGCAGCCCACCAGGCTCCCCCGTCCCTGGGATTCTCCAGGCAAGAACACTAGAGTGGGTTGCCATTTTCTTCTCCAATGCATGAAAGTGAAAATTAAAAGTGAAGTCTCTCAGTTGTGTCCAACTCTTAGCGACCCCATGGATTGCAGCCCACCAGGCTCCTCCGTCAGTGGGATTTTCCAGACAAGAGTACTGGAGTGGGGTGCCATTGCCTTCTCCAATTAGAAGCTTGTCAAATACCTAAAATCTTTTCTCCAGGGAAAATTATAGAAAATAATAAGAAGTGGTTGAAAAACTTCAAGACTGCCTTTTAGGAGTAGTTAAAAGTTCAAAAATAGGCTAACAAGCAAGTTTAAAAGGAAAACCTGGAGAATGAGATATCCAGGGGCTTTGACAAGCTCTGACATAGTCCACGGAATCTAGAAAGCCATGTGCATGTGTAATGAGAAATCAGCTCTTATTGAGAATCCCTTGTATGTCCCACACTCTTTTCAAGATTCTCTTTTTGTCTTTCAACAGTTTAATTATGATATGTCTAGGTGTCACTGTCTTTGAGTTTTCCTACTTAGAATTTGTTGAACTTCTTGAATATGTAGATTATTTAGATGACCCAGGAAAAATGTATAAACTCCTAGAAAGACATTAACTAGCAAAGATGACTCAAGAAGAAATAGGAAGTCTAAATAAACCTCTAAGAAGTAAAGCTATTAAGTCAGCAATCAAAAAATTTCCCACAAAGAAAGGCCCAGGTCCCTATGGCTTCACCAGCAAATCTTAAAGAAGAATTAACACCAAAAACTTGCACATTCATCTGAAAACAGAAGAGGAGATACTACCCAACTCATTCTATGAGGCCAGTATTACCCTGATACTAAAACAAGACGGACTTAAAAAGAAAACTATAAACCAAGCTCTTATGAACTGAGATGTAAAATTTCATCACAAAATACTAGCATATTTACACAAAATAACCATAAATAAATCCAGCAACATATACAAAAGATTGTAAACCATGACTGACTGAGATTTAACCCAACAATGCAAGGTTGGTTCAACATCAGAAAATTAATTGATGTAATATACCATATTAATAGAATAAAAGATAAAAAACCACATAATCATTTCAGCAGGTGTGTAACAGTCATTTGATACAACCAAAACCCTTCCATGATAAAAATAAAATAAACAAACCAGAAAAAGAAATGAATTTCTTCTGCCCTTTACTATGAAAAATCCACAGCTAACATCATACATAATGGTGAAAGACAGAAAACTTTCCTCCCCAGAGATCAAAGACAAAACAGGAATGTTCACTCTTGCCATGCCTATTCAATATTGTACTGGAAGTTCTAGTCAGGGCAATTAAGAAACAAAAAGAAAGAAAAGGCTTCTGGATTAGAAAAGAAGTAAATCTATCTCTAACTACAAATGACATAATTTTGAGTACATGAAATTCAAAGGAATATACACCAAAGAAACTGTTAGCACTAATAAATATGTTCAACAAGACTGCAATGTCAAAGAACAAATACAATAATTGATTGTATTTCTATACACTGCTGCTGCTGCTGCTAAGTCACTTCAGTCGTGTCCAACTCTCTGCGACCCCGTAGACGGCAGCCCACCAGGCTCCCCCGTCCCTGGGATTCTCCAGACAAGAACACTGGAGTGGGTTGCCATTTCCTTCTCCAATGCATGAAAGTGAAACGTGGAAGTGAAGTCGCTCAGTCGATACACTACTGATAAACAATTCAAGTGAAATTAGGAAAACAATTTCAACAACAATAGCATCAAAAAGAATAACGTTTATAGGAATAAGTTTAACAAATGAAATACCCACATTATCTTGAAGAGATTGTTGGTAGGAAGATGATCATTAAAACACACTACTATATATAAAATAGATAACTAATAAGAACCTACTGTATAGCATAGGGAACTCTACTCCATACTCTGTAATGGCCTATATGCAAAAAGAGTCTTAAAAAAAAAAACAGTGGATATATGTATAATTGATTGTTTGCTCTACACCTGAAAATAATAAAACACTGTAAATCAACTAGACTCCAATTAAAAAAATTTTTTTAAGAAAGGAATTTTTAAAGTGATTGGGAGGAGATTTCAGCTTAAAATAAGGAAAATGTTATTGGAAACTGTAGGAAAAGTGATCCTCATTATAAAGTAGTAAAGAAGTTGTGTTCTAGTGTTCTGTGGAACGTTAAAAGTGATAAACATGGATATTTAACCAAGGAGATTTCTAAGCAAAGTGTTGAAGGTGCAGTCTCATTTCTCCTCACTGTTTTTAGTAAAATAAGAGGGGAGAGACAAATTGAAGTAATCGTTAACCAAAAAGGAACTAGAACTTGAAGATTTGGAAATGTCTCAGCCTATTCTTATTATGAAAAATGAGAAAGCATGTTCTGGAGAGAATACCAAGAGAATGGCTGGAAAATCATTGGATAAAAAGATTATGGGTGCTATTCATAGATTTAATCAGCCATCTCAGCAGAAGCTAGGAATAGCAATGAGATTATATTAACAGAAATATTGCCGGCTTGGTCTAAAGAGGACAGAGGTCACAATGAAGGAAGGCTCTTAGACTCCTGGGATTCTATAAGATGAAACAATAGAGCTGTCCAGCAGCAAACATGTGCTGTCTTTCAAGAAGAGGGAAGAATGACCCTGAAAGTGTTCAGAAGTCAGTAGGGCTGCCACTCCCATCACAGACCGAGGGGACAAGGCTATCTCCTCCTCAGTTTCAGCAGTCCATGCTGCTGCTGCACAGTGCCACAGGGACAGGGCCACCATTCACAGCTACACAGGTGATGCTGCTATTGCAGTGGGCCCAGAGGGCAGAGCATTGAGCCAAAGAGGATTATACTTGAGCTTTAAGATCTAATAGAATTTGCCTGTACTTGTGACTGCATTTGGACACAGGGCTTTTAAAGAGGTAAAGTTAAATCAAGTCATAAGCATGAGTCCTAATCCAACATTCCTGGTGTCCTTATAACAAGAGAAAGAGAGACCAGAGACGCACATTCCCAGAGGAAAGGCCATGTGAGGACACAGTGAGAAGATGGCCATCTGCAAGCCAAGGAAAGAGGCTTCAGGAGAAATCAACCCTATGGGCACCTTGACCTTGAACTTCCAGCTTCCAGAACTGTGAGAAAATAAATGACTATTGTTTAAACCACTAGTCTATGGTATTTTGTTATGGCAGCCCCAGAAAATGAATATAGCCACTGCTGCTGCTGCTGCTAAGTCGCTTCAGTCCTGTCTAACTCTTTGTGACCCTACGGACCGTAGCCCGCCAGGCTCCTCTGTTTCTGGGATTCTCCAGGCAAGAATACTGGAGTGGGTTGCTATGCCCTCCTCCAGGGGATCTTCCCAATCCGGGGATCAAACCCACTTCTCCTACATCTCCTGCATTGGCAGGCAGGTCCTTTACCACTAGCACCACCTGAGAAGCCCAATACAGTCACTACAATCAAGTTTCTACAGTTTGTCACCAAAAATATTCCTAACTGCTACAATGCATCATAGGCAAAGGACTATATATTTATATCTATATGTGTGTGTAAAACCAAATAAAGAAGAATAACTCTATAGATAAAAAGAAAATTAATATGAAGAAATAAATGTGTTCTTAAACACATGAAAAGAATACTCAGTCTCACTCATAATAAAAGAAATACACCTTTAAACTACAATGAGATATAACTTTTTACCTAACAGATTTTAAAAAAATGCATGATGCATGGTGAAAATGGACACTCATACATTACTGATGGAAGAATAAATCTCTAAGAACAATATTTCAGGGGTAAATTTAGCAAAATCTATAAAAATATAAAATTCACATATTCTTTGACCCAGGAATTCTACCTCTAGGAACTGATCCTACAGACATAGTCATATGGGTGCAGACTGAAATATGTTTAAGGTTATGCATTGAAGAATTTTTTGTAATAGCAAAAGTCTGGAAGCAACCTACGTATTCAGCATAGGAAATTGGTTAAAATCTATACAGTAGAATATTATGCAGCCACTAAAATAAATGAAGTGAAGTTGCTCAGTCGTGTCTGACTCTTTGCGACCCCATGGAGCCTACCAGGCTCCTCCCTCCATGGGATTCTCCAGGCAAGAGTACTGGACTGAACTCATATCAACTCATCTCCATGATACAAGGTTAAATGATAAAAAAAAAAAAAGTAAGGTGCAGAACTATATGTAAATTATTTTAGTAACTAGAAAAGGGAAAACAAAGTACACTTATAGATTTGGCTATATATACATAGAATATGTCTAAGGATACACAGAGATGATAGTGGTTACCTCAAAAAAAAAAAAGAAAGAAAGAAAGGGACACACATAGATCAAAAGAACAGAATATAGAATTCAGAAACAGAGTCACACAAATACGGACACTCTGTTTGGGGCAAAGGAAATTTAATAGGGGGAAGGGATAATCTTTTCAACAAACGCTACTAGAATGATTGGACAATCATATGCAACCATATGCAAAAAAGAAATTAACCTAGACCTAAACCTCACACCATAAATAAAAATTAATTCAAGATAGATCGTAAGCTTACAAATGAAACATAAAGCTATAAAATTTTTTAGAAAAAAAATAGAAATCTTTGTGACCTTGGGTTTAGCAATTAGTTTTTAGATCATGAGTCTTACAAGAAAAAATTAATGAATAGGATTTTTTTCAAATTATAAACTTTTCCTCTGCCAAAGATACCGTGAAGAGACTTAAAAGACAAGTCATAGACTTGGAGGAAATATCTGCAAACCAGATATCTAACAAAGTTTCTAGACTATAGAAAGAGCTCTTAAAATTTAACAATAAGAAAATTAATATGAATTAAATTATTTAAATGGGCAAATATTTGAACAGACATTTCATACCAAATATTATTTACAAATGGCTATAAGCACATGAAACCCCACTCAAAGTCATTAGGGAAATGACATTAACAAGGATGTAGGCTGTATTAGAAAGAGCCCTCATATAGGAGTTAATATATTATATTTATATCAAATGTAGTAGTCAATTGAATCACTGAGCAAGTCACTTAACCAATGTACAACTTTTCTGCTTCTGCAAAAATGATGGACCTTGACTAGATTATTCCTATAGTCTCTGCAGTTCTTACATCCAATAATTCTAATTATTCAAAATGTCTCTAATCCTTAAATATGTAATGTATCTCTCTGTCTTTATTGAATTAAAAATGTGTTGCCTTGTATTTTAATCACTCCTAAATGTTAGTCACAAGACCCTGGCTAGAATATAAACTGTTTAGTACAGGGACTATGTCTCACATAGGAGAAGGGGGCAACAGAAGATGAGATGGTTCAATGGCATCACCAACACAATGGACATGAGTTTGAGCAAACTCCGATTGACAGTGAAAGACAGGGAAGCCCGGCATGCTGTAGTCCATGGGGTCACAAAGAGTCGGACATGACTGAGTGACTAACAACAAATGTCTCACATAGCCTTTGTATTCACTATAGCAGTAAGAAAAGTACACTAGAAGAATAGTTACTTAATACTCATTAAAGTGAAATAAACTAATTCTAAATCTTTTAAAAGATTGCTATGTTTTTCTATATGTAAATGTATTTCAATTAAAAACAAATAAATATTGAACTTAATGATATTCACACTGAAGAGTTTAGAAGTGATGTATGCTGATGTCTGCAACTTATTTTCCAATAATCAACACAAAGCTCATAAAATGGACTGATGGATGGAAAGAGACATAGATAGGTGGATAGATATATAATAAAGCAAAAATAACATGTTCATTGTTAAATCCAAGGAAGGATGAATGTGTAGATGTTCACTACGAATGTCTCTCAACTTTTCTGTGTGTTTGAAATTTCTCATAAGAAAATATTGGAAGAAAAGCAAAGCATGAGAAAGTACTATGAAAGGAGTCATAGGATTTTAAAGTTTATCAGAAAGGAACAAGTCTTTTAAAAGATACCCAAAACGATGCTATGGGTAAGGAAATCAAAGTTAAAATGACTTACACATGATGGCCCAGCTTGAAAGTGGCAGAGAAAGGTCTGGAACCCACATATGTCCACTCCCATAGCATGCAAAGTCTTCTCAACAGCAAGCCTCCAGAGACACAGTGCCACAACCACATATAGCTGTCCTCTGTCTAGCACAAAACCATGCACAGTGAACACTTAGAACCATTAGATAAGGAGGGAGGGCATGTCTTCACCAGCTCTGATCAAAGTTTTATTCAAAGAATTTTAGTGAAATCAGGTTCTGGGCTTCATTTGTCAACTGAGAATTTTAAACTTCCCTTGGGATATTTGTAGGCATGAAACTCTCATTCCAGCCTTTCTTACACCTAAGAGTCACTGCTTTCTCATCTTTGTTGAGTCAGAAATACTTCAGTTAAGTAAATAGCCTGGAGAGAACTACCATAGCCTACATCAATCTTTTTGGACCAGATTGCACATTTTAAAGCACAAATAACCCTAATATTCATCAACAGGAGAATGAATGAATGAGAAAATTGTGATGCCATTATACAATGGAATACCATGCAGCAATTAAAATTAAATGAATGCACTAGCCCTGCATGTAACAAAATGGATAAATCTCAAAAACATCATGTTGAACAGAATGCGAAAGTTACAGAAGAATGTATTTAGCACAATATCATGTTTTAAAATTTTAGAAACATACAAAACAAGCCTATACATTATTTGAGGATATGCAGCTATGTATTTAATGTATGAAATGATAAAAACCAAAATCAGAATAATGCTTTCCTCCTGGAAAAGAGAGGAGTTACACAGGTGCCTTCTGTAATTCTTGTTTTAGAGATGAAAACTTAAAACATAGAGTTCTGTTTCTGATCATTGCAGATGAGCTCATTCAGAACTACCTTTCTGCTAAAGAAAACCAACAAAGTATTTTTATAAGAACATATATTTTAAATTATCAAGGAACTAATAAAAGAGTGTAGAATTACCAAGCCTAGATTCAGGCTTGGATTAGAATACTCAGATAGGTATTTGGCCCACTACTGCCCATGGGGATTTTGCCAATATCAAAGTAGCTGCAAGGTGAGCAGCCTTGTTGACAGTTCTAGAGCAACAAAAGTTGGAGCCCAGGATCCACAAAGGGTGGGAACTGTGTAAACCACCCCTGATCTGGGGCAGGGACCTCAAAAGACCAAACACTAGGTGGCATAAGCATGAACTGGAAATATACCATACCTCGCATGGATTACAGCCCTGCTTAGGATTATCTGGGTGGTCCAGAACACCTCAAACCCTACACCTGGAGCAACATGATCTTGAATAGCTAACGTAGAGTTCTGACACTTAAGCATTTGGAAGTACATTCTTCCCCAGTCTAGCCTCCAAATGAGAATGCAGCCTGACTGATCCCTTGATGTAGACCTATAAGCCCCTAAATAAAGAACCCAGTTAGGCCATGCCCAGACTCCTGACCCACCAAAACTGTGAAATAATAAAGTGTGACCCTTCAAACTTGGATGTTTGAAGCCCCAGAGTGTGTGGTAATTTGTTACATTTCAATTGATACATAATACAACCCTCATGTTGACTAGTCACTGGATGCAAGTTGTCCCCAAGAAGGCTTGACCTTGGATAAAGTCCTCTCTTCAACAGAAGCAATTCCTATAAAAAGCTGGCAGCTGAAGACTGGTATGCAACAGAACCTCAGAAGCTGGGTGAATAAGTCCTTCAGACCTAAAAGGGGACTGAGGGAGTAGTACAGCACAGAATCCACAGCAATCATACCTATCATTCACATCTCATTCAGTAGTTTCCTGTGGTTGCCCTAACAGAGCATAGTTCTGGAGGCAAGAAGCCTGAGATCAAGGTGCTGGCAGGGCCACACCTCCTGCTGGAAGCTCTAGGGGAGAATCTCTTCCACCTTCTGGTGGCTGCCTGGCAGTTGTCTGTCCCTGGCTTGTGGTTTCAAGATTGCTGTGAGAAATATTAATAACCTCAGATATTCTGATGACACCACCCTTATGGCAGAAAGCAAAGAAGAACTAAAGAGCCTCTTGATGAAAGTGAAAAGTGAAAGAGTGAAAAAGTTGGCTTAAAACTCAACATTTAGAAAACAATGGTCCCATCACTTCATGGCAAACAGATGGGGAAACAGTGGAAACAGTGACAGACTTTATTTTGGGGGGCTCTAAAATCACTGAAAATGGTGACTGCAGCCATGAAATTAAAAGACGTTTGTTCCGTGGAAGAAAAGTTATGACCAACCTAGACAGCATATTAAAAAGCAGAGACATTAAGTTTGCCAACCAAGGTCCATCTAGTCAAAGCTATGGTTTTTCCAGTAGTCATGTATGGATGTGAGAGTTGGACTATAAAGAAAGCTGAGTGGGAAGAATTGATGCTTTTGAACTGTGGTGTTGGAGAAGACTCTTGAGAGTCCCTTGGACCGCAAGGAGATCCAACCAGTCCATCCTAAAGGAAATCAGCCCTGAATATCCATTGGAAGGACTGATGTTGAAGCTGAAACTCCAATACTTTGGCCACCTGAAGCAAAGAGCTGACTCTTTTGAAAAGACCCTGATTCTGGGAAAGATTGAAGGCAGGAGCAGAAAAGGACAACAGAAGATGAGATGGCTGGATGGCATCACCTACTCAATGGACATGAGTTTGAGTAAATTCCGGGAGTGGTGATGGACAAGGAGGCCTGACGTGCTGCAGTCCATGGGGTCGCAAAGAGTCGGACACAACTGAGCGACTGAACTGAACTGAACTGTGGCTTCTTTGCTACAATCTGTCTCCATCTTCACACTGCCTTCTGAGTCTCTGTGTGTCTTGTGTTCTTCTGTCTCATAATGATATTTGTGATCCCTCGGCCAGATATGACTTTACCTGCTGGTTCCAGTCCAAAGTTCTACCCTCATGTTCTCTATCCTTGGAAACTCAAGAATCCCTGAGTGGCACTTCCTTTATGGCATTTTCCTTAGAACATCTTCTGTTATAGTCCTAACCTTGTATACCTTCACCCTTACCATCTGTCTCTGAGCTCCAGGAAGCATGTGCTTTATGTTCAACTTCCAACTCAATCACTTACTAGTGTGTGTGACCTTAGGCAAGCTCTTTTAGTCATTTACTTTATACATATTTATTGAGTGCCTTCTATTTTCCATGCATCTTATCAAGTGCTAGGTATGCAGCAGTGAACAAAGCCCCCTGTGAGACATACCTTCTAGAGAGAAAGACAAACAGTAAATGAGATAAGAGTGAAATGTATTTTATATATTTATATGTGCTTACTCAGTCGTGTCCGACTCTTTGTGACCCCATGGACTGTAGCCCACCAGGCTCCTCTGTCCATGGGATTCTCCAGGCAGGAATACTCGAGTGGGTTGTCATGCCCTCTTCTGGGGTATCTTCTCAACCCAGGGATCGAACCAAGGTCTCCCACATTGCAGGTGGATTCTTTACCATCTGAGCCACCAGGAAAGCCAGGTATATATATTTACATACTTTATATCAAATAGTAACAAGAGATCTGGAGGAAAATGAAGCAGTAAGAGAGCTTAGAAAGCACGGGGTGGTGAGGAATTTGGAACAGAACTGTCAAGAAAGGTCTTACTGAGAAGGCGGCAGTTGAGAAATTTTGAGGTAATGAAGCCACTAGTCATGTGGTTATCAAGAAGAATGCCATCTCAAGCTGAAGAAATAGCATGAACAAATGTCTTGAGGTGAGATCATGCTTGAAATATGAAGTATGAGCTAGAGGGAGAATAAGTGAGGAGGAAGGTAAGTGAGAGGGAGAAAGTAAGAGATGAAGTCAAGGTGGTAAGCAGCAGAGTCCAGATCATAAAGGGCCTTGAGGACTTTGAGTTTTACTCTGAATGAGCCTGGGAGTCACTGGAGAATTTTGAGTAGAAGAATGACAGGATCTGGCTTACTAGCTGCTGGGTAGAGGAGATACTGCAAGGGGATGTGGTAAGCAGAAGATTGAATATATATACATCCCCAGCCAAGAATTCTATCTCCTGGTTATTCAATCAAATGCTAATCTGGGTAGCACTGTGAAAAGATTTTTCTAACATAAATGAAGTCCTAAATCAACTGACATTAAAATATGGGGATTGGGACTTCCCTGGCAGTCCACTGATTAAGAATCCACTTTCCAATGCAGGGGACTCAGGTTTCATCCCTGGTTGGGAAACTAAGATCTTATATGCCACAGGGCAACTAAGCCCATGTGCCACAACTCAAGAAGCTTGCACACGGCAACAAAGACTCCATGTAGCCTAAATAAATAAATAAATAAAATCTAAGCTTTAAAAAAATATATCATGGAGATTATCAGGGTGGGCTGGACCCAATCAAGTAAGCCCTTTCTCTGGGTGGTAGCAGAAGAGGAATTCAGAGAGATCTGAAAAACACAAGTCTTTGATGTATTCGATGTGCCATTGCTGAATTTGAAGATGTAGGGACCACATGGGAAGGAATGTGGTTGGTCTTTAGTTCTCCCCCTGACAACGACCAGCAAGGAAATGGGGACCTTGGACCTACAGCCACAAATATATGGATTCTTCCAACAGCCTGAATGACCTGGGAAACAGATTCTTCCTCAGAGCTTCCAGGTAAGAATCCAGTCTGGTTGACACCTCAACTTTGGCCTTGTGAGATCCTAAGCAGAAAACTCAGCCAAACACTTCAGACTCCTGACATATACAAGACTGTGAGATAATATTTTAAGCTGCTCAAAGTGTTAGTTGCTCAGTTGTGTCTAACTCTTTTTGACCCCTTGGACTCTAGCCTGCTGCCAGGCTCCTCTGTCCATGGAATTCTCCAAGAAAGAATATTGGAGCAGGCAGCCATTCCCTTCTCCAGGGGATTTCCCAACATAGGGATCAAACCCAGGTCTCCTGCATTACAGGCAGATTCTTTACCATCTGAGCCACCAGGGAAGCCCATTTTAAGCTGCTATGTTTGATTTGTTATGCAGCAATAGGGGGCAAGAGAAGAAGCTTGGAAACCAGTTAAGAAGAACAATTACTATCAATGGTAGCAATTTAGATAGGAGAGGACAATAGTTCAGGCCAAAATCAGAGCCATGGAGATGGACAGAAATAGTCCAATTTCAGATGTATTTTGAACATGTGAGAAAGAAGTTTTTGATCCAAGAGCAGGAAGAATAGAGATTCCCAAGACAGGAGGGAAGAAGGCAGGGCACAGCCATTAATAGAATGGACAGCCACTGAGAAGAACAGGAAAAGTTAAGACTCTTAGAACCAGCTTGGTCCAAGATGGCAGATGTAACTTCCACTGAAACTTGAGCCTCACTATATGCTCACAGTATACATTTGCTGTTGTTATTCAGTTGCTAAGTCGTGTCGGACTCTTTATGATCCCATGGACTGCAGCACGCCAGGCCTCCCTGTCGTTCACCATTTCCTGGAGGTTGCTCAAATTCATGTCCATTGAGTTGTACATTAGCATGCTAAATAACACACAGACAGGTCATAAAATGCCAAAAAGTGGTCGGTGGCCCAATTCCTGGAAATCTCCTCCCTTTCCCTCAAAATAATTGGAATAATCCTCCCATTTATTAGTCTATGAAATTACCCAGCCAATAAAAACCACACCCACACCCTGGGTCTATTCTCACTGTCTGAGACTGACGACACTCTGCCCATGGAATGCGCATCTCTCTAAATAAACCTTCTTTCATTTTACTATGGGTCAGTGTAAAATTTCCTGTGCAAAGCCTAGGACCCTCACCTGATGGCCCATCCCATCTCATTGGAGATCTGGGACATGACCATCCTCTCGCACCTCATTTTCCTGCAACAATCTCATCAACTCAGATTGGGAAGATAAGGAAAAAGCATTTTAAGGGAAGGGGAACTCCATTCAGGACATAAATCTGAGATGCCTATTCAACAAATATGGTGGGATCTAAATATGGTGGTGCCATAAAACTAAATGAGATCAAATCTAGACCAAGAAGAGATCCAAAGACCAAGCCCTGGGGTACTCCAGAGTTAGGTCAGGAAGATAAATCCACAAAAGAGAATGAGAAAGAGCAGCAGTTAGTTTCTCTCAGCTTCCTCCTCTGTACAATAGGGATACAAATAGTACTTCTATAGAGTCACTGAGGGCTTCCCTGATGGCTCAGATGGTAAAGAATCCACCTGCAATGCAGGACACCTGGGTTCAATCCCTGGGTTGGGAATATCCCCTGGAGAATGAAACAGCTACCCACTCCAGTATTCTTGCCTGGAGAATTCCACAGACAGAGTAGCCTGGCAGGCTATATTCCAAGGGGTCACAGAGTCAGTCACAACTGAGTGACTTTCACTTAGAGTCACTGAATTAAGTAATGGGTCTTTTAAAATATTTACTTATCTATTTAGGCTCCACCAGATCTTAGTTGCAGCACACAGGAATCTTTGATCTTCTTTGCAGCATGTGAACGCTCAGTTGTGGCATGTGGGATCTAGCTCCCTGACAAGGGATGGAACCCAAGCCCCCTGCATTGGGAACACAGAGTCTCAGCCACTGGACATCCAGGGAAGTCCCAAGTAATGGGTTTTTAAGAACATAGAACAGTGTCTGGTACATTGGATGCATTCAACAAATGTTAGTGATTATTCAACAGGGCAGAGGCCATCTTTCATTTATCCTTTATCCTTGTCACCTCCACCTCTCTGCCTCCATCCCCACCACCTCACCAGCACCAATGCAGGGCTTTGTACACAATCATCACTAGAGTGATCGATATCTACTAAAGTGAATTTAATACTCCATCATAGTGTTCTAAAGCTGGGATTACTTTTTCAAGCTGAGTGAAATGAGCAAATCCATATGGCCATTTGCAACTCAGGATTTGGGGAGCCAAGGGCAAGAGAAACTGTCAAAAAACGAATTCCTTCATTTTGGCAAGTGGCTTCTGTCATTAAGCCACAGCCATGCTGATGACTCTACACACACAGCTTTTCTCCCTAGATTTCCATTCTGGAGCAGTCGTAAGTGGAAACAACACAACAACAGAGAGAAAACCGATTCTGTTGACAAGACAAGGCCACAGATACTTAGTTTTCAAATGAAATATCCCTGTAGGGTTTACTTATTCTCTGTTTGGAATCATTTCTTCAGACCCTCAAGATATTTATAAACTCCTAACTGAAAAATACTGCCCATGGTAGGTCATAATTCTTTGACATGTGCTTTGTGGTTTCAAACAGTGACCTGAACAGTGGCTACTGGGAATACTGGTGCATTTCCCTCCTAACTCCTCCTCTGAGACTTATTTACTGAAATGCTTTATTGCCTCTGTACTGAGAATAATTTAAAACTGCAGTTAAGCCTGTAGTGGTTAAG
This sequence comes from Capricornis sumatraensis, assembly GCF_032405125.1. Classification (NCBI taxonomy): domain Eukaryota; kingdom Metazoa; phylum Chordata; class Mammalia; order Artiodactyla; family Bovidae; genus Capricornis; species Capricornis sumatraensis. The sequence continues at coordinate 44,697,278 of NC_091092.1, read as the reverse complement.
TAAAAGCATGCATCATTTGGACTGAATTTGTTGAGAATGAATCAACTGTTCACTATCTGCCGTGAAATTTTGAAAATTCTAGACAATTAGCTCCTTGAAAAGAAAAACTGTTCTAATTTACTCGGCTGCACAGAAATGTACTCAGAAGTGCTGTTCAAAGCCTTAACGTTTGCCTTCTGTGTTTTAAGGTAACTGTTCCAATCTCAGGAAAATGTGTGAATTTAATTAATGGTATCCAAACAAAAGAAGCATTTCCAAAGTGCTCCAATCCATATGAGACCAATATGTTGACTTGTTGATGTGAATTTAATTAGTGTCTTCAAGCATTAACTCCAAAAGCCCCTTTTATCTAATCATCACATTTATATAAACCATTAGCACGTAGTACTTGTTTTGAAATGCTTCGCTACATAATCCAAACTGTTGTCCTACCCTGGGAGAGTCTCTAATAAACCCAGTATATTTCGACAGAGAAACTTTTGTACCCACATCAAGTAAATTTAGGCTCAACTGTTGCACAGAAAGTAACTTAAAACTGGTCTTTAAGCACAAGGAACGGAAGTGATTTAGTGCTTGTTCTGTTTTTCCACCACCTTCTGTCATGAATAAAAAGGAGGAAATCAGATTGGGCCAGCTTAACCAGTCTCTCAGGAAGCAGCCTGAGTGAATGACTAAACTGAGTCCCAGGGCTCCGTGCTGCACAGAGTGACAATGACTGAAGAAGTCGGTTCGTCGGGCAATATTGACTTGACAGCTTTAGGCGAAGAAATACCACTCTTGGGTGTGCCAGGAACAATTTTCAGTAATAATTACATTTATCTTCCAGTGACTCCTTTTCCCTGTCTCTCAAAACAAAAGTTCTTAAAAACAAAAAAGAATTTTAATATGGCTTTCAGTAACCGCTGTAATGACTCTCTGGCCCTAAAATTTGACTGTGTGGATCACAATAAACTGTGGAAAATTCTGAAAGAGATGGGAATACCAGACCACCTGACCTGCCTCTTGAGAAACCTATATACAGGTCAGAAAGCAACAGTTAGAACTGGACATGGAACAACAGACTGGTTCCAAATAGGAAAAGGAGTACATCAAGGCTGTATATTGTCACCCTGCTATTTTAACTTATATGCAGAGTACATCATGAGAAATGCTGGGATGGATGAAGCACAAGCTGGAATCAAGATTGCTGGGAGAAATATCAATAACCTCAGATATGCAGATAACACCACCCTTAGGAGAAGAATTAAAGAGCCTTTTGATGAAAGTGAAAGAGAGTGAAAAAGTTTGTTTAAAGCTCAACATTCAGAAAACTAAGATCATGGCATCCAGTCCCATCACTTATGGCAAATAGATGGGGAAACAGTGGAAACAGTGGCTGACTTTATTTTTTGGGGCTCCAAAATCACTGTAGATGGTGATTGCAGCCATGAAATTAAAAGATGCTTACTCCTTGGAAGGAAAGTTATGACCAACCTAGACAGCATATTAAGGAAGCAGAGACATTACTTTGTCAACAAAGGTCCATCTAGTCAAGCCTATTGTTTTTCCAGTGGTCATGTATGGAAGTGAGAGTTGGACTATAAAGAAAGCTGAGCACTGAAGAATTGATGCTTTTGAACTGTGGTGTTGGAGAAGACTCTTGAGAGTCCCTTGGACTGCAAAGAGATCCAACCAGTCCATCCTAAAGGAAATCAGTCCTGAATGGTCATTGTAAGGACTGATGCTGAAGCTGAAGCTCCATTATTTTGGCCACCTGATGCAAGAACTGACTCATATGAAAAGACCCTGATGTTGGGAAAGATTGAAGGCAGGAAGAGAAGGGGATGACAGAGAATGAGATGGTTAGATGGCATCACCAACTCAATGAACATGAGTTTGGGTAAACTCCAGGAGTTGGTGATGGACAGGAAGGCCTGGCATGCTGCGGTTCACAGGGTCACAAAGAGTTGGACACAACTGAGTGACTGAACTGAACTGATCGTGGTGGTGATTTAACTCTTTAGAATCAACACAATAAGAAGCCAGCCTTTTGGAGTGTAGCCTGAGATCCAAGACAGGAAGGTAACGGGCCAGTAGCAAGCAGGCTCTGAGGTCAGACTGAACTGGGTTCAAATCCCAGCTCTGCCCTTACTCTGTGACCTTGCACATGTCACTTACATTTCTGTACCTCAGTTTATTCATCTGTAAAGTAGGGATAAAACTAGTAATCCCTGTTTGAGTGTGCTAGGGTACTGTGTTACCACAGTGCCAAAAACTAAGTGACCTAAACAACAGAAAGGTATTTGTCTCACAGTTCAGCCAGCCAGAAGTCTTAAGACTTGTTAGCAGGGTTGTTCCTTATGAGGCCTCTGAGGGAAGCATCTAGTCCAGACCTCTCTGCCTGGCTTGGTGATGGCCATCTTATTCCTGTGTCTCTTCACATCAACTTCCCTTTATGTCTGTCTGTCTTTGTCTCCAAATGTCCTCTTTTCATAAGGACAGGGATCATATTAAATTGCAGCCCACCTTCACAACCTCATTTTAACTTGATTCCCTCTACAAAGGCCCTATTTCCAACTAAGGACACATTCTGAGGTACTGTAGGTTAGGTCTGCAACATGTAGATTTTGGGGGAAGACAGTTTAACCAAGAACATTCCGCAAGCAGGTGCTGTGAGGATGTGATGAGATAATATATGCAGCTAGCATAATTTAGCATAGGTTCTGGCTAATATAAGCACTAAAAAAAAAAAAACTAGTTAATATCAGGCACTGCAGGGGTCCATACTTACTGATTTTATGGGCTTAGATAATTTTTAGTAAAGATGAAATCAATAACTATCACCGCCCCCCACCACCATCGCTAAAGAATACTTCCTTCAACAAGTACAGATGGTCAAGGTGAGAAATGCTAAAGCATTGCAAAAAGTAATGAGGGGGACAAACTTGGGTAGTGAGGTACCTTGAAAGTAGAAACTGAAAAATTCCTCACCTGACAGACTGCAAAATCAATTGTTGGATCATCAAGCAATCTTGGGATGGTGTAAGATACTTTGAAGATGACTTCAGTCTAGAAAAAACAGCAAGCATTTTAACAGACTAGTCAAAAACCCCAGAATGACAAGGCTAGAAGACCTCAGTCCCATGGTCTGTTCTATGGAAAGACTGGAGTTCAAGTGCAATCTGAATCGTTGCCTTATAGCCAAAGGAACAATAGGCTCTGCTATGGTAAATTTGTCAGGTTACTCTTTCAACAATGTGTATTCATAAGCACAGGACATGTGGCCTGATCATAAAGAAAGCAGATGGAATTTCTTATACCTTTCTATATACACGTTTGCTTAGGCAAGGAAAACGGGTCCATGGAGACTGGAAGAAAATGGCCACCAACAGAGTCAATTCTGATTGTACAGTTGAAAAAGGAACTGTGTGGCAGAAGAAATGTAAAGCTACCAGTAAACAAACTCGCTTCTAGACCTAGACCTGCTACTAACTAGCTTTGTAACTTTGTTTAAATCACTTCTCTCTGGGCCTTACTGAAAAAAAGGGGATTGGGCTGGATAACTGCTGCATTTCTGTGTCTTGGTTGATAATTAACTCTTTTATACAATAAAGCAATGAATAATACACTCTAAACTATTAGCAGTGGTTCTGGGAACTGCAGACTTCACAGTGTAATTACAACTTCCCATAATGTCTATGTATTACCAAATAGAGTTAAAGTTTCAGAAGACAACCCCACTCTCTTGAGAACCTTTGCCAACTGCCAATTTCTTTCATATAACAGATGCCCCATTTTCTTCCTATGCATCTTATCTTAGTAAATGACACCTTCCTCCACTTCATACTTCTGGGAGTTATCCTTCATCCCCAAATCTGGGCGATATCCTTCATCCCTCCCTCTCAATCCCCACAACCAGCCAACTACCAATTCTCATTCATTCTACTTCCTAAATATGTCTCAGATCTATTTACTTTTACCAACTCTACTGCCACTAACTTAGTCCAAGCCACTTACCTACTTCAAGTCACTAACCTAGTCCAAGCTACATCATCTGGGCTGTGACAATAGTCTTCTTCATTGATCTACCCACTTCTACCCATGCCCACTCTTCCCAGTCCATCTTCCACGTAACAACCCAAGGGATCTTTTTTTCTAAGTTCTCATAGCACTTCCCCATGGAAGTGGGGAAGCACTTACTTTATTCTGCAAAAATAGCACTTCACATATTGTCACACCCTTTATTGTATACATATCTATCTCTTCCACTAGGTTGCAAAATTGTTGAGATGAGGAGGTGGATCTTACACATTTTTCTACTCAGGATATTTAGTACTTAAAAATACTAAGGTAAAGAAAATTGAACCAAATTTTAATAAATAATATCAACAAAATTACATAATATTACAGTGTTTGTAAATATGTAGTTGGCATATATGAATGTGTGCTCATATTATACAAATATACTAAAATGTTAAGGATAATTTATTCAGTGAGGTAAGGTTATGGGTTATACTGTGTATTCTGTAACTGTTTTGTAAATTTTCTTTTATAACTATTGAGATGTAAATATAAAACTGTACATAATTAATACAACTTGATGAGTTGGATATACACATAATACACATGAGACCATTATCAAAATCAAGGTAAAAAGCATTTTCATCACCTCCAAAAGTTTCCTTGTGTCCCTCTTCTTTTGTAGGGAGTGGAGGTATGGACACAATATGCAAATCATATCACATTACATCCTTTCTTAACCCCGCCTCCAGTGGCTTCCCACTGCACTTAGAATAAAACCCAAACATAACTCAGACCTCTGTTTCCTCATCTCTCCAGGACCCCATCATCTCTCACCTGGACCTGCTTCTCCCCAACTCATGCCTCATATTCCATTTTCTATACAGAGTCAATGATCTTTTTAAAATGCAACATGAATTTGTCAATCTCATGATTAACACCCTATCATGGTTCCCTATTATCTATTGGGTTAAGTCCCAACTCCTTCAATTCAGTTCAATACACTCCCTCAGTCGTATCCAACTCTTTATGACCCCATGGACTGTAGCACGCCAGGCTTCCCTGTCCATCACCAACTCCCGGAGCTTACTCAGACTCATATCCATCGAGTCAGGTGATGCCACTCAACTATCTCATCCTTTGCCGTCCCCTTCTCCTCCTGCCTTCAATCTTTCCCAGCATCAGGGTCTTTTCAAATGAGTCAGTTCTTCACATCAAGTGGCCAAAGTATTGGAGTTTCAGCTTCAGCATCAGTCCTTCCAATGAACATTCAGGACTGATCTCCTTTAGGATGGACTGGTTAGATCTCCTTGCGGTCCAAGGGACTCTCAAGAGTCTTCTCCAACACCACAGTTCAAAAGCATCAATTCTTCAGTGCTCAGTTTTCTTTATAGTCCAACTCTCACATCCATACATGACTACTGGAAAAACCATAGCTTTGACTAGAAGGACCTTTGTTGGCAAAGTAATGTCTCTGCTTTTCAATACACTGGCATAATTTTTCTTCCAAGGAGCAAGCACCCAACTCCTTAGCTTCCAAGGAGAAAGTACCCAACTCCTTATCTTGGTATTTAAGGGCTTTTCATAGTTTCCCAACATTTTCCCCCCGATCATACCATCTATTTCATCAGCCTCACCTTTGGACACTCACTTTCACCTTTACTTTGTCCTAACTATAACAAATCTCTTATTTTTTCTTTGTTTTAAATTCTATTGTGGAAAATTTCAGATGTACACAAAAATAGAAAGAATAGGACAATTAATCTCCTAATATCTATCATTGTACTTCAAAATTATCCACTCTCTGTCATTCTTGTTTTGTCTATTTGGTCTCCTCCCCACCCCACAGACTTTTATCTTTCTGGAGCATTTTGGAGCAAACCCCAGATTTCACATACACTCACCTGTCAATATTCAAGTGGGCAGTTCTCACAGAGGAGAACTCATCAACCTGCTTGGTGTTCGCCAAATATGTCTACTCTTCCCTGTGTCTTTGCACAGTGTGTTCTTTCTGCCTATTGTGGGCTTGGTTCCCTTACTTCACCTGACAAACTGCTAGGTACCATTCAAGGGCCACCTCAAATGTTAGTCTCTCTGTAAAAACTTCCCTGCCTCTCCTCTGTGCTCCCACAGTATTTTGTAATATGCTACACATTTACTGATGAAATAGAAATATAAAATAATAAGTATGGTGGTGGCGGTTTAGTCACTAAGTCGTGTCCAACACTTTGCAACCCCATGGACTGTAAGGCCTCCAGGTTCTTCTGTCTATGGGATTTCCCAGCCAAGAATACTGGGGTGGGTTGCCATTTCCTTCTCTAATACATAAGTATAGCTCATATTAAATTATATTAATAGATCATATAATGCTATTGTATATTTCCTATTTCAAAAAACATTATAAAAATAGAATATGATATCTGGCCTATCAAATACCTATTGTATTCAAATTCTGTGTTATTGTGCCTTTCTCCCCTACTAAAGGGGAAGCCCTTTGAGACAGAGATTGTTTCTGTTTCTTTCTTTTCTCACAGCTTGAGCCGACCATGTTTGTACTCATCACCTAGCAGTGTTTGGTACACAGGGTTGATTTGCAAATATTTGTTGCTGCTAAGTCACTTCAGTCGTGTCTGACTCTGTGCGACCCCATAGATGGCAGCCCACCAGGCTCCCCCGTCCCTGGGATTCTCCAGGCAAGAACACTGGAGTGGGTTGCCATTTCCTTCTCCAATGCATGAAAGTGAAAAGTGAAAGCGAAGTCGCTTAGTCGTGTCCAACTCTTCGGGACTCCATGGACTGCAGCCCACCAGGCTCCTCCATCCATGGGATTTTCTAGGCAAGAGTACTGGAGTGGGGTGCCATTGCCTTCTCCGAAATATTTGTTAAATTAATATATTAATCAGGTATAGTATCACAAAAAGCATATAGTAATTAGAGTTTAACAATTTACAATAGCCAAGACTTGGAAGAAACCAAAATGTCCATCAACAGAAGAATGGATAAAGAAGATATGGTATATATACACAATGGGGTAGGCATGTGTGCATGCCAAGTCACTTCAGTCATGTCTGACTCTTTGCGATCCCATGAACTGTAGCCCGCCAGGTTCCTCTGTCCATGGGATTCTCCAGGCAAGAATGTTGAAGTGGGCTGCCATGCCCTCCTCCAGGGGGTCCTCCCAACCCAGGGATCAAACCCAAGTCTCTTATGTCTCCTGCATTGGCAGGAGGGTTCTTTACCACTAGCACCACCCAGTAAGGCCAATGGAATATTGCTCAGCCATTTAAAAAAAGAAAATAATGCCATCTGCAGCAATATGGATGGACCTAGAGACTATCATACTAAGTGAAGTAAGCCAGCCAGAAAAAAGATAAATGATATTGCTTATATGTGGAATCTAAAAAAAAAAAAAAAAAAAAAGATATGAAAGAACTTATTTACAAAACAGAAATAGATCTACAGACTTAGAAAACAAACTTATGGTTACCAAAGGGGAAAAGGAGGGGAATAAATTAGGAATCTGGAACTAACAGATACATTCTACTATATATCCTAAAAACAACAGGGACCTACTATACAGCACAGGAAACTATACTCAATATTTTGTAATACTTATAAGGGAAGAGAATCTGAAAAAGAATATACGTTTCCATCTATGTAATGAAGGACAGGGAACCCTGGCATGCATGGGGTTGCAGTGAGTCACACGTGACTTAGCAGCTGCTGCTGCTGCTGCTGCTAAGTCGCTTCAGTAGTGTTCGACTCTGTGCAACCCCATAGATGGCAGCCCACCAGGCTCCCCCGTCCCTGGGATTCTCCAGGCAAGAACACTAGAGTGGGTTGCCATTTCCTTCTCCAATGTATGAAAATCAAAAGTGAAAGTGAAGTAGCTCAGTCATGTCCAACTCTTCACAACTCCATGGACTATAGCCCACCAGGCTCCTCCATCCATGGGATTTTCCAGGCAAGAGTACTGGAGTGGGGTGCCATTGCCTTCTCCAGACTTAGCAACTGAACAACAGCAAATATGCACATACATACACACACACACACACACACATATATATATATATTTAGTTATATGTATATGTAACTGAATCACTATGCTGTACACCTGAAACTAACCTAACACTGTAAATCAACTCTACTTCAATTTTTTTAAGTTAGAAATTTAAAAAATATTAATTTGGAGTTCAACAGACTTGGATTTAAGTTCCAGTTCCAGCAGTTATTTACAAGCTATCTTACCTCTCTGAGCCTTGATTTCTCATTTGGCAATTGGCATAGTAATGCCTGTGTATGTTAGTTACCCAGTTGTGTCTGACTCTTTCTGACCCCGTCAATAGTAGCCCATCAGGCTCTTCTGTCCATGGAATTTTCCAGGCAAGAATGCTGGAGTGGGTTGCCATTCCCTTCTCTAGGGGATCTTCCTGACCTAGGGATTGAACCTGGGTCTTCTGCATTGCAGGTGGATGCTTTACCACCTGAGCCACCAGGGAAGCCCATAGTAATGCCTACATCCCTGTATTGTGTGTGTGGGAGGGGGGTAAGTAAATAGTAACACAGTAGTAAATTCAAAAGCAATCACTACATACAAAAACCTTCCACGTGTACAGAAACAACAACAAATATGCAACATGACCTAAGGCATAGTGTTTCACACAATGCCTAGCATATAGAAAGTTCTCAGTGGTTGCAAGCTATTATCATTACGCTTGGCGATGAGGCTGCTGCCAGCCACCCTACTTATTCATTCACCTTTGTGTGTGGGAGAAGTGATTGATGGATAACCAAGCAGCTCAGCCCATGCAACAACTGTTCTTCATTTGTTGGTTCCATGGTTGTGTGACTGCTGCTTGCACTCTCTTATGTCTGCAGTTTATCAGCCATTGAAAATATTCCATACGGAGGAGGTCCTAAGATGGCGGAGGAATAGGATGAGGAGACCACTTTCTCCCCCACAAATTCATCAAAAGATCGTTTAAACACTGAGCAAATACCACAAAACAACTTCTGAACGCTGGCAGAGGACACCAGGTACCCAGAAAGGCAGCCCATTGTCTTCGAAAGGAGGTAGGACAAAATATAAAAGATATAAAGAAACACAAAAGAATTAGGGGCACAGACCCATCCCGGGGAGGGAGTCTTAAAAGAGGAGAAGTTTCCAAACACCAGGAAACCCTCTCACCAGCGTGTCTGTGGGGAGTTTTGGAATCTCAGAGGGCATTACAACCAGGAGGAAAAAATAAATAAAACCCACAGATTAGGCGCCTAATTGCAACTCCCAGCGGAGAAGTAGCCCAGACTCTCCTGTCCACCACCAGCAAGCGGGGACTGAACAGGGAGGTGCAGGCTGCATTGCTTAGGGTAAGGACCAGGCCTGAATGTCCTGAGGGCAATCTGAGGGAGCTAACATGAGATAGCAACCCAAACCATGGGATAGCCAGAAAGGAAAAAAAGAAGAGGAGAGAGAGAGAGAACTTTCCTGCGAAAAGCTCTAACCTAAGGCACTGCCGGCCCACTCACAGAACAAAAAACTGAGAGAATACCAGAGGAGAGTTAGCCGGCTGTGGACCATCCCATCCCCCGCCAGAGGCAGGGAGGCAGGCGGGCAACAGCCAGAGCTGGAAGGAAAGGGGCATCTTCTACCAAACTATAAGCAGGCTCGCAGTTGCTAATCAAGTCTTCCTGGATTCCTGGACGGTTGACATCTATCAGGAGGGTCGCAGCCTGAGATGAGCACCCCAGAAGAGACACACGGCACACATGAGACAGCGCTCCCACTGCGCACCCAGGAAACCGAGCAGCTGGGACCGGAGAGGTGATAAGATGTACAGCCCATGTGGGAAGAGAGCGGTCGCCAAGCACGTGGTCACCTGAGCTGCTTGGACCTAGGAAGGGCACAAAACGCAGGCCCAACTGAGTCTGTGCCTTTGTGGAGTACCCAAGAACCTGAACCTGAGCGGCATAGATCTGGGAAGTGCACACAACCCAGGGCCCGCCTTAGCCTCTTCCCCAGCAGAGCAGCATGGAGCCTGAGCAGTGCAGACTGGGAAAGCACACATGCCGTGAGCAAGGGCAAACCCAGTGTAGCCCAGACATTGCGAGCGCTCCCCACACACGCCAGTGATACTTGTTTGCAGTGTTCCTCCCTCCCCACAGCACAAATGAACAAGTGAGCCTAAATAATTGACCACTTCCACCCCCTTGTGTCAGGGTGGAAGTTAGATACTGAACAGACTTGCTAACAGAGGAAGTCAAAATAAACAAAGAGGGAACAGCTCTGGAAGTGACAGGTGCAACAGATTAAAACCCTGTAGTTAGCACTGACTACATGGGAAAGGACCTATAGACCTTGAGAAGAAGTATAAGGTGGAAAAAGGAACTATCTGAAACTGAACTGACAACACACTGCCTTCAACAGCTCCAGAGAAATTCCTAGATATATTTTACTATTTTTCAATTTTTTAAAAAATTTTAAGTTCTTTATTACTCCTATAATTTTCATTTTTAAAACCTACTATTACCTTGAGAAAAAAAGACCCTATTTTTAAAGCAAATTTCATATTTTTTATATACCTTTTGCAATTTTGTTCTTTTAATATTGGATTTTCAAGAGTCTAACCTCTACTCTAGATTTATAATCTTTGCTTTTGGGTATTGGTTATCAATTCTGTACCTTCAAGAATCCAATATTCAGTACCCATTTTTACTTAGGAGTGTGATTGCTGGCTTGGTTGCTTTCTCCCCTTTTGACTCTCCTTTTTCTCCCTGAGGTCACTTCTATCTCGTCCCTGCCCCTTCTCTTCTCTATTTAACTCTGTGAATCTCTTTAGGTGTTCCAGGCTGTGGAGAAAACTTAGGGAACTGATCACAGGCTAGATTGGTCTCTCTCCTTTTGACTCCCCTTCCTCTCCTCCTGGTCACCTCTATCTCCTTCCTCCCTCTTCTCTTCTCTGTGGAACTCTGTGAACCTCTCTGAGTGTTCCAGACTATGGAGAGCAAATAGGGAATTGATTACTGGCTGGCTTGCTCTCATTGCTTTTGATTCCCTCTCTTCTCCTCCTGGTCACCTCTAATTCCCTCCTCCCTCTTCTCTTCTTCATGTAACTCTGTGAACCTCTCTGGGTGTCCCTCACTGTGGAGAATCTTTTCACCATTAACCTAGATGTTCTGTCATCAGTGCTGTATGGATGGACAAGTCTTGAGGCTACTACAAGAATAAGACTGAAAGACAGAGGCGGGAGGCCTAAATCCAAAAGTTGAGAATACCAGAAATCTCCTGACTCTAGGGACCATTAATCAACAAAAACTCATCCAAAAGCCTCTATACCTACACTGAAACCAAGCTCCACCCAAGAGCCAACAAGTTTCAGAGCAAAACATACCTAGCTAATTCTCCAACAAAGCAGGAACATAACCCTGAGCACAAAAATACAAGCGGCCAAAAGTCACACTAAACCCACAGACACCTCAAAACTCACTTCTGGACACCTCATTGCACTCCAGAGAGAAGAGATCCAGCTCCATCCACCAGAACACCCACGCAAGATTCCCTAACCAGGAAACCTTGACAAGACACTCATTCAACCCCACCCACAGGGAGGAACCTCTGCAATAAATAGGAACCAAAAACGTCCAGCATACAGAAAGGCCACCCCAAACACAGCAACCTAAACAATATGAAAAGGCAGAGAAATATTGAGCAGGTAAAGGAACAGGATAAAAGCCCACCAAGCCAAACAAAAGAAGAGGAGATAGGGAGTCTACCTGAAAAAGAATTCAGAATAATGATAGTAAACCTAATCCAATATTTTGAAAACAAATGGAGTTACAGATAAATAGTCTGGAGACAAGGAGTGAGACAATGCAAGAAAAGTTTAACAAGTACATAGAAGAAATTTTTAAAAAAATCAGTCAATAATGAATAATGCAATAGCTGAGATCAAAAGCACTCTGGAGGGAACCAATAGTAGAATAACTGAGGCAGAAGATAGGATAAGTGAGGTGGAAGATAGAATGGTAGAAATAAATGATGCAGAGAGCACAAAAGAAAAAAGAATTAAAATAAATGAGGACAACCTCAGAGAACTCTGGGATAATGTCAAACGCCCCAACATTCGAAACACAGGAGTCCCAGAAGACAAAAAGAAAGACCATGAGAAAATCCTTGAGAAGATAATAGTTGAAAACTTCCCTAAAATGGGGAAGGAAATAGCCACCCAAGTCCAAGAAGTCCAGAGAGTCCAAAACAGGATAAAGCCAAGGCAAAACACCCCAAGACACATATTAAGCAAATTAACAAAGATCAAACACAAAGAACAAATATCAAAAGCAGCAAGGGAAAAACAACCCACAAGGGGATCCCCATAAGGATAACAGCTGATCTATCAACAGAAACTCTTCAAGCCAGAAGGGAATGGCAGGACATACTTAAAGTGATGAAAGAGAAAAACCTACAACCCAGATTACTGTACCCAGCAAGGATCTCATTCGAATATGAAGGAGAAATCAAAAGCTTTACAGACAAGCAAAAGCTGAGAGAAGTCAGCACCACCAAACCAGCTCTCCAACAAATGCTAAAGGATCTTCTCTAGACAGGAAACACAGAAAGGGTGTATAAACTCGAACCCAACACAACAAAATAAATGGCAATGGGATCATATTTATCAATAATTACCTTAAATGTAAATGGGTTGAATGCCCCAACCAAAAGACAAAGACTGGCTGAATGGATACAAAAACAAGACCCCTACAAATGTTGTCTACAAGAGACCCACCTCAAAACAAGGGACACATACAGACCAAAAGTGAAGGGCTAGAAAAATTATTCCATACAAATAGAGACCAAAAGAAAGCAGGAGTAGCAATACTCATATCAGATAAAATCGACTTTAAAATAAAGGTTGTGAAAAGAGACAAAGAAGGACACCACATAATGATCAAAAGATCAATCTAAGAAGAAGATATAACAATTATAAATATATATGCACCCAACATAGGAGCACTGCAATATGTAAGACAAATGCTAACAAGTATGAAAGGGGAAATTAACAATAACACAATAATAGTGGGAGATGTTAATACCCCACTCACACCTATGGATAGATCAACTAAACAGAAAATTAGCAAGGAAACACAAACTTTAAATGACACAATAGACCAGTTAGACCTCATTGATACCTATAGGACATTTTACCCCAAAACAATGAATTTCACCTTTTCTCAAGTGCACATGGAACCTTCTCCAAGATAGATCACATCCTGGGCCATAAATCTAACATTGGTAAATTTTAAAAAATTGAAATAATTCCAAGCATCTTTTCTGACCACAATGCAGTAAGATTAGATGTCCATTACAGGAGAAAAACTATTAAAAATTGCAACATATGGAGGCTGAACAACACACTGCTGAATAACCAACAAATCACAGAAGAAATCAAAATATGCATAGAAACTAATGAAAATGAAAACACAACAACCCCAAACCTACGGGACACTGTAAAAGCAGTGCTAAAGGGAAGGTTCATACAATACAGGCTTACCTCAAGAAAAAACAAAAAAGTCAAATAAATAACCTAACTCTACACCTAAAGCAATTAGAAAAGGAAGAAATGAAGAACCCCAGGGTTAGTAGAAGGAAAGAAATTACAAAAATTAGGGCAGAAATAAATGCAAAAGAAACAAAAGAGACAATAGCAAAAATCAACAAAGCCAAAAGCTGGTTCTTTGAGAAGATAAATAAAATTGACAAACCATTAGCTAGACTCATCAAGAAACAAAGGGAGAAGAATCAAAAACCAACAAAATTAGAAATGAAAATGGAAAGATCACAACAGACAACACAGAAATACAAAGAATCATAAGACACTATTATCAGCAACTATATACCAATAAATGGACAACTTGGAAGAAACTGACAAATTCTTAGAAAAGTACAACTTTCCAAAACTGAACCAGGAAGAAATAGAAAATCTTAAGATACCCATCACAAGCACAGAAATTGAAAATGTATTCAGAAATCTTCCAACAAACAAAAGCCCAGGACCAGATGGCTTCACAGCTGAATTCTACCAAAAATGTAGAGAAGAGCTAACACCTATCCTACCCTAACTCTTCCAGAAAATTGCAGAGGAAGGTAAACTTCCAAACTCATTCTATGAGGCCACCATCACCCTAAGACCAAAACCAGACAAAGATGCCACAAAAAAAAGAAAACTAGAGGCCAATATCAGTGATGAACATAGATGCAAAAATCCTTAACAAAATTCTAGCAAACAGAATCCAACAACATATTAAAAAGATCATACATTATGACCAAGTGGGCTTTATCCCAGGGATGCAAGGATTCTTCAATATCTGCAAATCAATCAATGTAATACACCACATTAACAAATTGAAAGATAAAAACCATATGATTATCTCAATAGATGCAGAGAAAGCCTTTGGCAAAATTCAACATCCATTTACGATAAAAAACTTTCCAGAAAGCAGGAATAGAAGGAACATACCTCAACATAATAAAGCTATATATGACAAACCCACAGCAACCATTATCCTCAGTGGTGAATGACTGAAAGCATTTCCCTGAAAGTCAGGAACAAGACAAGGATGCCCACTTTCACCACTACTATTCAACATAGTTTTGGAAGTTTTGACCACAGCAATCAGAGCAGAAAAACAAATAAATGGAATCCAGATTGGAAAAGAAAAAGTAACACTTTCACTGTTTGCAGATGACATTATCCTCTACATAGAAAAACCTAAAGATTCCACCAGAAAATTACTAGAGCTAATCAATGAATATAGTAAAGTTGCAGGATATAAAATTAGCACACAGAAATTCGTTGCATTCCTATACACTAACAATGAGAAAACAGAAAGAGAAATTAAGGAAACAAGCCCATTCACCATTGCAATGAAAAGAACAAAATACTTAGGAATGTATCTATCTAAAGAAACAAAACACCTATATATAGAAAACTATAAAACACTGGTGAAAGAAACAAAAAATGACACAAATAGATGGAGAAATATAGCATGTTCATGGATCGGAAGAATCAATATAGTGACAATGAGTATACTACCCAAAACAATCTATAGATTCAATGCAATCCCTATCAAGCTACCAATGGTATTTTTCACAAACTGGAACAAATAATTTCACAAATTGTATGGAAATACAAAAAGCCTCGAATAGCCAAAGCAATCTTGAGAAAGAAGAATGGAACTGGAGGAATCAACCTGCCTGACTTCAGGCTCTACTACAAAGCTACAGTCATCAAGACAGTATGGTACTGGCACAAAGACAGAAATATAGATCATTGGAACAAAATAGAAAGCCCAGAGATAAATCCATGCACCTATGGACACCTTATCTTCAACAAAGGAGGCAAGAATATACAATGGTGAAAAGACACTCTCTTTAACAAGTGGTGCTGGGAAAACTGGTCAACCACTTGTAAAAGAATGAAACTAGAACACTTTCTAACACCATACACAAAAATAAACAAAATGGATTAAAGATCTAAATATAAGACCAGAAACTATAAAACTCCTAGAAGAAAACATAGGCAAAACACTCTCCAACATAAATCACAGCAGGATCCTCTATGACCCACCTCCCAAAGTACTGGAAATAAAAGCAAAAATAAACAAATGGGACCTAATTAAACTCAAAAGCTTTTGCACAACAAAGGAAACTATAAGCAAGGTGAAAAGACAGCCTTCAGAATGGGAGAAAATAATAGCAAATGAAGCAACTGACAAAAAATTAATCTAAAAAATATACAAGCAACTCTTGCAGCTCAGAAAAATAAACAACCAGGAAAATAAAATTCCAGAAAAATAAACGACCCAATCAAAAAATGGGCCAAAGAACTAAACAGACATTTCTCCAAAGAAGACATACAGATGGCTAACAAACACATGAAAAGATGCTCAACATCACTCATTATCAGAGAAATGCAAATCAAAACCACAATGAGGTACCATTTCACGCCAGTCAGAATGGCTGCTATCCAAAAGTCTACAAACAATAAATGCTGGAGAGGGTGTGGAGAAAAGGGAACCCTCTTACACTGCTGGTGGAAATGCAAACTAGTACAGCCACTATGGATAACAGTGTGGAGATTCCTTAAAAAACTGGAAATAGAACTGCTTTGTGACCCAGGAATCCCACCGCTGGGCATACACACTGAGGAAACCAGAATTGAAAGAGACACATGCACCCCAATGTTCATCGCAGCACTGTTTATAATAGCCAGAACATGGAAGCAACCTAGATGTCCATCAGGAGATGAATGGATAAGAAAGCTGTGGTACATATACATAATGGAATATTACTCAGCCATTAAAAAGAATACATTTGAATCAATTCTAATGAGGTGGATGAAACTGGATCCTACTATACAGAGTGAAGTAAGCCAGAAAGAAAAACACCAATAGAGTATACTAATGCATATATATATGGAATTTAGAAAGATGGTAATGATGACCCTATATGCAAGATAGCAAAAGAGAAACAGATGTAAAGAACAGACTGTTGGACTCTGTGGGAGAAGGCGAGGGTGGGATGATTTGAGAGAATAGCATTGAAACATACATTATCATATGTGAAATAGATTGCCAGTCCAGGTTCGATGTATGAGGCAGGGTGGTCAGGGCTGATGCACTGGGATGACCCTGAGGGATGGAATGGGGAGGAGATGGGAGGGAGGGTCAGGATGGGGAACACATGTACACCCATGTCTGATGCATGTGAATGTATGGCAAAAACCACAATATTGTAATTAGCCTCCAATTAAAATTTAAGAAAAAATAAATTTTAAAAATATATAAACAAATAAAAGTTAAAAGAAAATAAAAATAAAATAAAGTCAACTTTAACAATTTATAAAAAGAAAAGAAAAGAAAATATTCCATGCTACTGAATGCCAGGGTTCAAGACAGCATTAAGTTTATCCAAGCTGATGGTCAAGGGTGGAGGAATCATACAGATCCCAAAGTGTGTGGGATAGTCCCAGGCTACGTTTATGGTATTCTTTTACTCTCAAGAGGGTTATTTGTTGTTTGTGTCCAACTCTTTGCGACCCCATGGACTGCAGAACACCAGGCTTCCTCGTCCTTCACTATCTCCCAGAGCTTGCTCAAACTCAAGTCAATTGAGTCAATGATGCCATCCAACCACCTCATCCTCTGTCGCCCCCTTCTCCTGCCCTCAATCTTTCCCAGCATCAGGGTTCTTTCCAGTGAGTTGGCTCTTCACATCAGGTGGCTAAAGTAGAGGGTTATAATTTGCACAAAAAATGATATTATGATTAGCCTCATCAAGAATATATAATATTTGCTACTCAAGTTACTTGTTTTCATAACAGTAAGAAGAAAAACACCCAAGTTAAAGTCTTATTAGGCTCTTCTCCAGAGAAATATCTTTCTTATATTTGGCACAAGGTTTTTTTTTTTTTTTGGGGGGGGGGGCGGTGATTTTTCTTTTGGCTTGTTTTTGCCTCTACACAGCACATGGAAGCAGACCATGAGGGAAATTAAGAGTGGTACAATCAGCCTTGTCTCATAGCCCCTGGGTTCATTTACATGAGGAACTATTCTGTGTTTGCATCTGTCTGCTCCTGTAGCAGCATGAGCAGGATGCCTTCCTGGACTTCAGAAGGCATTCTATTTGGAGCTCTACCACCTGCCCACTTTTTGGCCACTGGCCACATGGCAGGGCAGTGCCTATAGCCATAACCTGCGCAGATGGTCCCCAGTCGCCAGCTCTCTCCCAGACTGCAGTTTTAAGGGGGGCAACTTCATTTCCTTGTGGCTCAGCTGGTAAAGAATCTACCTGCAATGAGGGAAACCTGGGTTTGATCCCTGGTTTGGGAAGATCCCCTGGAGAAGGGAAAGGCTACCCACTCCAGTGCTCTGGCCTAGAGAATTCCATGGACTATACAGTCCATGGGGTCACAAAGAGTTGGACACGACTGAGTGACTTTCACTTTCACTTTTCACTTCATTCTACAGCCTGTGCCCTCAGCTACCTGGAAACTTAAAGACAACTCTGCAACCACTCCTAGCTACCGCTTGAGGGGCAGGGGTGAGAACCAAGGGCCACAAACCAACGTTGGCCAACTTCAATATCTCTACTTAACTTCCTTTTATGTTGACTGAGCCAGAGTCAGTTGGATATGAATCATTAAAAAGCATTCTGTCAGTCAGACTATGCCACAGATATTTATATCTGCTGGTTTAGTCCTTATTAAAGCTGTTCGGCCATGGTATATTGTAGGCAAAACTTCAGTGTCAGCTGTTCCCAATGAGAAGAAACATCATTATGCATGACGATCCAGCCATCATGAACTGTGTTTGATTGATGCCTGTTCCGTGCCCTGCACAATGAGGAAGAGAAAGTCTAAATCCCACTGGGAAAAGCAGAGTGCAAACACAGAGCAGGGTAATTTACTCCAATCAGAGAAGGACTGAACTCCTTCGTTGAATCTATGCATCTCCTCTACTGAACATGAGGGGAACAGTGGTAACTGAGACAAGCACCACTCCTGCCCTCATGGGACTTATAAGAAAGTGGGCAAGATAGACATTAAAACTGCAATTTTAAAATGCCCTGAAGGTTAGAACAACAACAGGATATAAAGGAAGGGCTTAACATGATCTGGGATGGCCAGGGATACTCTCAGGACTGACTCCTAGAGGAAGTGGCAACTAACCTGAGACCTGGAAGAAGTTAGCTGCACAAGAATCAACAAATTGTATTCATTTGCACACTCATATATTTAATGGGTATTTGTTGAGTGCCAGGCTCTGTCCTGAATGCCAAGGAAAGTGTGTTGAAGAAGACAAAATGAGTCATCATAAAGCATACTGTCTAGCAGAATTTCCAGAAAGTTCATGATCAAGGAGAGTTTTCAGAGACCTTGAGCATTTCTGTTCCCTCCTATCTTTCCTGGCTAGAGAAACACGGGCCACTTACCCCAAAGTTTAAGGTAACTGGTCTCCTAGCTTGTAAAACAATCCCATTCTAAGGCTGTGAACCCTACTCTCCTTTTGAGTCTGGTGTTTAGGTCAAGGGGAAACTTTGATTTTAGATTTTTTGGACTCTGAGTCAGGAATCACTGAACCCCCTCTACACATACATACACATCCTAGTTTCTATTCCTTGCTTATTTGCAAAATATCTCCCTGGCTCCCAGAATCCCCGGGCTGGTATAAGAATCCTCCTAAGACCTTGTTTCTTAGTCTATATCCCCATTAGAGATGGGCTTTACTCTTTCAAAATACCCTCCGTATTCCAAAACAGACAAATTATGTGGAAATCACTTCTAATACCCTGTCATTTTCAGTGTATTTACTTCACAAAACATTTCATAATGTAGAGAGGTTTTCAGTCTAGAGCATTTTCTCCAATATGTTTATTAGAAAAATATCAAAAATACAGAAAACTTTGAAAGAACTGTACAATGAACACACACATACACATCACTTACATTATACAGTGAACATCTCATTATATTTATTTTATCACATCACTGATCAATCTGTCTTATTTTGGATGCACTACATAGTAAATTGCAAACATTTTCACCCCTAAACACTATAGTATGCATTTTTAACTAAAGTTTAACATTTGTTTATGGTTCTTTTCTTTAGGTTAAAATTTGTAAAAGGTACAATGTACATATCTAAACCACTGAATGAGTTTTGACAAATGCATGGACCTGTGTAAACCAAACTTCTAACAAGGTGTAGAGTATTTTTATCACCCTAGTAAATTTCCTTATGCTGCTGCCTCTCCTAGTCAATTGCTACTTATCCACCACTGGCAATGATTGCTACAATTTTTTCATCATAGATAGGTTTTGTTTATTATAGAACTTCTTATAAATGGAATCACACAGTGTATAATCTTTTGTGTCTTTCTCATTTCCCTCAACATACTTTGAAGATTCAACCATGCTACTGCATATATCAGCATTTCATTCATTTTTATTGCTGAGCAATTTACCATTGTATGACTATTCAACTCCCATTCCATAAATTTTGGAAAACACATTGCCTTTCCAAGATTTCTGTGAATTCCCAGGGAAGAAGAGCCAAGTGCCAACAGACAAAGTAGAGAACAAAATTTAGATGATAGAAGCAAAAAAAAAAATGGACAAAATTCTAGGGTTATATCAGGAAATGGGCTGGAGTAAGCTGGAGACCAGGTTTCCCTGGTGGCTCAGATGTTAAAGAATCTGCCTGCAATGCGGGAGACCTGGGTTTGATCCCTGGGTTGGCAAGATCCTCTGAAGAAGGGCATGGCAGCCCACTCCAGTATCCTGGAGAATCCCTATGGACAGAGGAGCCTGGCAGGCAACAGTCCATGGGGTCGCAAAGAGTCAGACACAACTGAGTGACTAAGCACAGCACAGCACAACCTAGAGACCAGTAAGATACAGCAGGAAGACCAGTGAGGGCTCAGAGAAGAATATGGAGACAGAACAAGGTGTGGGAACAAGCCAGGACTTCAAGAGTACTTTGGGGGGTTGCTCAATTCCAAATGTGTTCTCTTTGTTCCTAATTTGAAGAACTCCTACCAGACAAACACGGTAGTGCAGGGACTAATCAAAGTCAGCATCAGAGGAAAATGAGATAACAAAGAGGGCTTAATCTAGATGGAATGTTCAAGGAAGAAGCAGCATGAAGGACTGTTCTAGGAAACAGCCAGAGCAAAGGCTCAGAGGCAAAAAAAAACCTGTTGTGGAAATGATGAGAAGGCAGAGTGGCTACTGTAGGGCCTGGTAGGGAGACTGTCAGAAGATAAGGCTGAAAGAGAGTGAACAGATCATGAGATCCTTGTAAGCCACTGAAGTTTTGCCTTTATCCTAACAAAAACAGGCATATTTAAGAGGGGCTTTAAAGAAGAGGGGAGGCGGATGATTGCATTTGTGTTTCAAAAAGGTCACAGTGGCCATGGGAGGGAAGATGATTTGGACAAGGGCCAGGGTGAAGGCAGAGATCCCAGTTAGGACACTACTGCAGATGTCTAAGTGACAGAAGGAGATTTTTGGATCATGGTAGTGACACTAGAAGTAGCAGTAAGATATCAAGATGAATTTCACAAGTCAAGCTGACAACTTTAGGGTTTTAAGTGAGGAAACTGGAAAAAGAGTCCCAGCTCCTGTTCTGTAATAATTTTTTCCAACTGCTTTTCTACATTATCCTTTGATCATGGAATGTAGCTGTGGTCTTCTTTGCTGGAAATGTTTAGGTTTCCTGTTTTGCCTACAGAGGCCTCTCTCTTCTATTTCTGATTCGTGCACTTAATAGCATCCCCAGATATTATCTCTGAACTTTAATCTAATGCCATTTGCGGACCCTACTTAAAACCTAGTCTTTAGGTGGATGAATATTTGTGAGTGTGTGTTGTGCCTAGAAAATGTCTGGGAACATAACCACCTAGTGTTAGTAGGGACTATCTCAGGATGGGAGGTATTTTCTTTAACTTTTTATTTTGTATTGGGGTATGGCCAATTAACAATGTTGTAACTGTTTCAGGTAAACAGCAAAGGAACTCAGCCATGCATACACATGTATCCATTCAGGGTGGGAGGTATTATTAACATATTTTATTTCCTTCTTTGTTATTGTAGTTTTTTAAATTACCACAATGAATATGGATAACCGGTGGGGGGGGGGGGCGGGGGAAGCAACAAAGTTATTACATTCTTAAATCCCAAAGAAAGGTGATATAAGACCTTAACCATAGACACGACTATCCTTTGTGTTATGCTGTCCCCGTCAGAGGCCCTCCACTCTCCAGAGAAGATCTGAAGTATGTGACTACCTCCTGGGAAACTGCCTTCAGGACCTGCAGTCCCAATTTCAAGTGTGCTCAGTGGCCACATATCTTCACCCTCTGGGTGGGGCTTAAAGTTTTGCAAACAGCCATAAGCTATTTGGAACCAGATATGTTGAGCCTTCAGGGTAGAGGGTGGTTGAGGGAGCCAAAGGTGAAAAGGTAAGTGATGCTATTTTAGTTAAAACAACCACCACCTGTGACTCCAATGTTATAAGACCTGGTTCTTCTGTTTTGTTCATAAACTGCCTCTGAAGACAGATCCCAAGAAAAGCTTGCTTGTAGCCAGCTTTTGAGGAATGCATGCATTCTTACATGCAGCCTAGGCATCCTCCCAAGCTTAAAAGCCAAAATCTATCTCATGACCTTTCAGTCACTTCTTCATTACAGGCAGATTCTCATTGCTGAACACTAATAGGAAATTTCTGCATCCTATTCCTTTCCTCCAACCAAAGTCTAGGTTTTAAGTAGGGTCCCCAAATAGCATTAGATTAATGTTCAGGGATACTATCTGGGGATGCTATTAAGTGCATGAATCAGAAACAGAAGAGAGAGGCCTCTGTGGGCAAAACAGAAAACCAGAACATTTCCAGCACAGAAGACCGCAGCCACATTCCATGATCAAAGGATAATGCAGAAAAGTAGTTGGAAAAAAATTATTACAAAACAGGAGCTGGGACTCTTTTTTTTTTCTCCAGTTTTCTCACTTCAAACCCTAATGCGAATACCAGCCAATCAGATGCAATTTTTGATCATGAGTGTTTTGGCTCTAAGGGAATAATAATAATAAAAAGCCATCTAACTTTTTCAGCAGTTTATTTTAAACTCTCTAAAACTTACCTCTTGTCAGTGATATATTAGATGACTCTTGGTATTTTATGGTGATGCATAAAAATAATGTAATTATGAATGTGCCATTTGCAGAACAAAGTAAGTATGTTGGGGAAAATTGCTCTTGTAATTGGCTGCAATAACTATCCCGGATTTAAGGACCTGAAATATGTGACCGTAATGCAGAAAAACCTAAGGAAAGTTAAAATATACTGGATGCTTGGGGCTGGTGCATTGGGACGACCCAGAGGGATGGTATGGGGAGGGAGGAGGGAGGGGGGTTCAGGATGGGGAACACGTGTATACCCGTGGTGGATTCATGTTGATGTATGGCAAAACCAATACCATATTGTAAAGTAATTAACCTCCAATTAAAATAAATAAATTTATATTTTAAAAAAATTAAAAATAAAGTAAAAAATATATAAGGACTTCAGAGCTCAGATATGTAATTCTACCCAGGATCTTAGTGTCTGAGTGCTCTCCATGAGATCTAGGCCTAGAAAGGGAAGACATTTGTCTGCCTGACCCTTTCAATGACTACTTGAAAACGATTAAGAGCCAGGAAAGCTGCTAAGCACTCACCTAAGACTATGGCTATATTGGAACTCTGTAGGACAGTGAAAGGTAAGACCCCACACGTTTTGTCAAGTATTTGAGCAGGTTTTTCAATGCAACTCTTTATGTCCAAATGGAAGAGCAATTGTTACTGCCTTTACCTCTTCAAAGGAAAAGATAAGCTCTCATGGTCTGCCTCCTGAAACATCTTCCAAAACTGCAGGTCTGATCATGCCACTCAGCTGCTCACATGCCTCTAGGTGTCCTCATCCTGAGCCACATTGTCTACAAAATAAAAAGCCTCAGCCTGACAGCCATCTCCTTCTACTTCCTTGCTCCCAATCAACATCCTCAACTGTATTGACCCATACACAGCACTCCCTTCACATACTCTATGTCTTTGTAAGGACTTTTAGTTGCTGTGGTTGTAGGTGTTTGGGTTTTTTGTTGTTGTTAGTTGGTTGTGTTTTTTTTTTTTCCTTTGGTTGTTTGTTTGTTTGGGAGAGATTGTTTTTGTTTAGTTGTTGTTGTTGGTTAGATGAGATCATTTGCTAGGAGAAAATGTCAAAAAGAGAATAGGGTCCAGGACTCAGTCCTGGGTCACTCCAACATTGACAAGCTGGGAAGAAGAAGGAAATGAGTCTGATAAGGAAAAAAAGGGGGGGGGGCAGAAAGGTAGGAGAAAATTCTGGGGAGTGAGGTGTCTCAGAAGCCAAGAAGAATTTCAAGAAAGAGGGAGCAGTCATTGGGGTCAGATGCTCTAGAGACATTAAGATAAGGAGGTCTGAAAACTGACCACTGGATTTAACACAACAGAGCAGGGCTGGAGAGAAGAGCATAGATATAGAGAAAAAAGCAGGAAAGCCCAGGGCCCTGAGTAAGAACTACCTGTTACTTGAAACAAGCTGTGCCAATGGTATTTGCTGACCCCAGGTTTTAAGAGTGGCTGAAGGAATCTGGGTGGCTTTGTGAACAAGAAGGACTGGCAGGTGCTGGAGAAGGGGAGATTCACTGCTCATTGTTAGTAGCTTCTAGAAGACTATCTCCACAAGATTCTTCCTCCTCCTTAGCAGCTATCTCCCTAGCATTCCCAGAGGTCTTGTCCCCCATCAGCTGCTCCACCTGCTTCTCAACCTATTTAAATATCAAACCAGCTATACCAATTAGCACCAGCCCAGCCATCCAGAGCCTGAAAAGAAATGAAGTGTAAACGCAGAAGTCAGAATGAAGAAACCCTCAAAAAATGCTCCCCCATCTCCCCAAATCTGCTGTTACATTTTTTTAAGGTAGGGAAGGTTTTTCACAAGATGCTGTGAGAGCAGGGAGGGGGAAACACGTGTGCAGCGAGAAACAAACATGGCTAGGAAAGACCTTCATGAGCTGATCTTTCCGGGGTCTGTTTGTAGAGCTGTATTAAACTTTCTCTGGAAACCATTAGAAGAGAAATGTTGATTACTGTGTCCAAATGTGCTTAGGTTCTGGGACCGAGACAAGTCACTTGGGACTTGCCTGAGATGCACCACTGTTTGTACTACAGACTGTTTAAATATCAGGCACCAGCATCAAATGGCTGCTTTCTTCTACACTTCAAGTTTTTCAGTGGAGTCAAATTGATAATACCATAACAATACAGCAAAATGATTGTAATGAACACTGCTGCTCCTCAAAGTTAGTTCCTGGAAACGGTCCTCACTTCTCTTTTGCCCTCCATCTTAACGAAGTGCAGAAGCACCCACTCCTAGCTCCCAGGCCTGTTGCCACCAGTTCTTGTCACCAGTCATGATGCTAAAGAAAGAAGAAATGTCCCAAGTGCAAATTCAGGCAGCATTCTCAAGCTCTGGCCTGGGAAACTCAGAGACAAATCCAAGATCTGCCACTAACTCACCTGGTAACTGCATTGGCATTCTCTCAGCCTCCGTTTCTTCAGCAGTAAAGTGGGAGGAGTAAATAAGGACAGTCCAAAGATGATTTCCAGAACAACCTGTGAGGGTTTCTCTTGAACTTGTTTTGTTTTTCTCTTTACTGTCATTGTGTGGCCACTGAAACATCTGGATAAGATACAGCAGTCCTTGGGCTGCCACTTTCCCCTTAAAGAGCCAAGTCTCCCAAGTTCGAGGAAAGAGGCGAGTCATAAGCTGTGGATTTGTTTCAGCCTTTTCAAACCAACTCCCCAAGCACTCCAGAGTTTCTGTCCTAAACATGTTTGCAGGCAGAACTTGCACATATTCTAATAGGCAGGTATTAGTACTTAATATGAAAATTAGGAATTTGGGTCAGAAAGAAATCCCAAAACTTTAAGACCAATAGAGCAGACAGAATATCAATAACCTCAGGTATGCAGATGACACCACCTTTATGGCAGAAAGTGAAGAGGAACTGAAGAGCCTCTTGATGAAAGTAAAAGAGGAGCGTGAAAAAGCTGTCTTAAAACTCAACATTCAAAAAACTAAGATAATGGCATCTGGCCCCATCACTTCATGGCAAATAGATGGGGAAACAGTGGAAACAGTGGCAGACTTTATTTTCTTGGGCTCCAAAGTCATTGCAAATGGTGACTGCAGCCATAAAATTAAAAGACGCTTGCTCCTTGGAATAAAAGCTATGACCAACCTAGACAGCATATTTAAAAGCAGAGACATTACTTTGCCAACCAAGGTCTGTCTAGTCAAAGCTATGGTTTTTCTAGTAGTCCTGTATGGATGTGAGAGTTGGACTTAAAGAAAGCTGAGTGCCAAAGAAGTGATGCTTTTAAACTGTGGTGTTGGAGAAGACTCTTGAGAGTCCCTTGGACTGCAAGAAGATCAAATCAGACCATCCTAAAGGAAATCATTCCTGAATGTTCATTGGAAGGACTGATATTGAAGCTGAAGCTCCAATATTTTGGCCACCTGATATGAAGAACTGACACATTGGAAAAGGCCCTGGTGCTGGGAAAGATTGAGGGCAGGAGGAGAAGGGGATGACAGAGGATGAGATGGTTGGATGGGATCACCAACTCAATGGACACGAGTTTGAGCAAGCTTTGGGAGTTGGTGATAGACAGGGAGGCCTGGTGTGCTGCAGTCCATGGGGTCGCAGAGTCAGATATGACTGAGGTACTGAACTGAACTGAGCAGAGAGAACTGAATTTGAGTCCAAACTCCTCTCCTATCCTGTGTGACCTTGAGCACATTACCTAACTTACTGGATTACCAATTTCCTCATCCATAAAATGGAAATGCTAACAGTAGTCCTTAACACACTAGGTTCTTCTAAGGATGAAAAGAAACAAGACACATGCCCTTCCCAAGCATGGTGACTAGATGATACATTGACTGCCTATGGTTTTAAATCCCTTGTTTTGAGCTTGTGGCTAAGACTATGGCAACGGTTGTTTCCAAGATGAAATTTCTTTCCTGTTCTCAACCCTGGAAACCATCTGAGAAATACCCAAAAGGTAGGGCAGAAGAACAATGGCTTCATTATCCAAGGAAGATGAAAGGGGGAAACTTCCTGAGAAAGTCCCCCTGGCTCCCTCCTAGACCTTAGAGCCCTAATCTGAATTTAGCAGAACACATGACTTTGAAACATGCTATTTTGACTTCTCACACATCAAATTCAAAGTCAAAATCATCTAAGCCTTGCTTAGATACCTGAGATGAGTCACTCTGTCTCTTCTTTCACTGGCCCGACAAGGCTCTTTCCAATCTCTTGTTGGGACTTCTGAGATGACTATACATATTGTTGTGGCTGAGAAGCATTTGGTCTACAATTGTTTTCATTTTCCCCTTCAGAAGCAATAGCAATTGAAGAAAAATAAAGTTGGATTATCTTAAAATAGGGGGAAATGCACAAGCAAACAAAAATATCACAAAATGTGCCTCTTTATGCTGAGAAAAACAGATCTACTACTTCTCTCTTGAGATCCCAAAGGCCTCATTCAGCATATGGTGTCAGGTCACTTAATAAATATTGCTTAAGGGGATGATGATGAAGATGATGATTTTCATAAGAATAAATACCTCTCCACCAGGCACACATCTCAACCTTCTCTTTTGTAATAGAACCAATGTCCCTTCTTTCCCATCTGTCACTACAGATCATGTTTTATAAAGAATATTGCCACTTACCAAAAATGGGTCTTCAGACAAGGAATTTAACCTCTCTGTACTTCACCATAAGGACCATGATAACAGTTTGAGCACAAAAACACACCCTATTGACCCTGACTTGTTTCAGGAAATGGCCAGCTACAATCTGACACTCTTAACAATGAATAATCTTACCTCTATTGAAATGTCCCTAAAATGCTTGTTTACCCCCATGGAGCTAATCACCGACTGCCAACCATACCTGAATTAAAAGTTACCCTGCTTCCAAAATTCCCACACCAATTGAACGCTTGCCAATCAAAGACTGTCTTTGTATTTCCTCTTTTATACTCTATAAAACTTACTCTCCTTTGTAACATGTGTCCCACCTGCTGAAACAAAAGTTACTGCAGCAAGTTTATGAATCAGCACCCTTGTTAATTCTGTCTGTGACTTCATTTTGTCTTTGACACGCTCAAGAAACAGCAGCTATGTCAATTCATAGTTCTATACTCCACTCCACTTGTTCAACCAGGCCTTGCACACAGAAAGCACATGACCCATATTAATGAAATAGTTAATAGTAAGTTAATTATAAACTTATAGCTACCAAAGGGCACAGAGGGGAGGATTAAATCAGGAGTTTGGGATTAAAATATACATACTACTTGATATAAAATAGGTAACCAGCAAGGACTTACTGAAATGGAAAAGAATCTTAAAAAGTACAGTGTGTGGCTGATTCATGTTGATATATGGCAAAAACCATCACAATATTGTAAAGTAATTATCCTCCAATTAAAATACATTAATTTTTAAAAATCATAAAATAAATAATAAGTTATAAAAGTATTGCGTGTGTATACACACACATATATAACTGAATCACTTTGCTGTACACCTGAAACTAATAAAACATTATAAATCAACTATGTTTCAATAAAATTTTTTAAAATAGTAAGTTAATTATTACTTTAATCAACATTTATTGAGCCTCCTACGTCACTAGTCCCTGTACGAGGTGTTTTCACTCACATTTTCTCTTTTTACCACATTATTCATAAACTCAATCTTACAGGTTGAAAATCTTTTCATTATTTTCTAGAAGCTGTGTTAATGATAAGAAAGAGCTCTGTTGTCTGTGAAAACTGAGATCTGGAAATCCTAGTCCCAGGACACTTCTGACTTATACTTTTACTTGTACTTTAAAATAGTACAGCTGGTGGGATTCCCTCAGCATGCAGGAATCCTGATAAATTAAAGAGTGTTCTTTTCCCTTTCCTCACTTTGCCAATCCTTGTAATGTATTTCCCTAATTGCCAAGATCTTCTTATCTTTTGCATTTTATACTGTGTGAGATTGTAAGGTAGGGGCAGTGGAGGAAACATCCCCTTAAATTTAGGAGAAGGACTTAAAAGTTCATCCACCATGAATGAATAAAGCCCTGAAAAGGAAGGAAATTCTGAGACATTCCACAATGTGGGTGAACTTTTAGGACATTATGTTTAGTGAAATAAACCATTCACAAAAAGACAAATACTCCATGATTCCATTTATATAAAGTAGTAAAATTCATAGAATCAGAGAGCAGAATGGTGGTTGCCACAGGCTAGGGGGAGGGAGAAATGGGAAGCTGTTGAATGGGTACAGAGTTTCCACTTTGCATGATGAAAAGAGTTCCAGAGATCTGTTGAACAAGATGAATATATTTAACACTACTGAGCTGTACACTTAAAGTAGTTAAGATGGTAAACTTTTTTGTTGGTTTTAGCACAATGAAAAAATATTAGAAGATGCAGATTCCACAGTGATCCAAGGGCCTTGGTGAGGCAGCATTAAGCCATCAGCCCCAGGCATCTCCTACAATGCCCTTCCTTTTGAATTGAGGGCGCACCACTCAACACACGTCTCTCTTCCACTGCCATGACTTCTGTAGCTTCTTATTTATGATCCTACAAGTGAGCTTTTACTAAGAAAACAGAAGTGCATGAGACAAGCACTTTCCCACCAATTGCTTTCCAATTGATATTGAGAAATATTCAATCTCCTCTACAGAACAATGCATGGGAATTTGCAGTTGCTCATCTCTACTCTGTTTCCTTATTACCAGGGGCTCTGTCAAAGTCATTCCACGTGAGCTTTGAACTAAAGCTAATGGATCAACTGAGTCACTGTATGCATATGAAACATGTTCATAACAAATATTTAAAACCCTAGAGCCTACCTTTCAGAGAAGTGAAGTGAAGTGAGCTCGCTCAGTCGTGCCTGACTCTTTGCGACCCCATGGACTGTAGCCCACCAGGCTCTTCCATCCATGGGATTCCCCAGGCAAGGATACTGGAGTGGGTTGCCATTTCCTTCTCCAGGGGAACTTCCCGACCCAGGGATTGAACCGGGGTCTCCCACATTGCATGCAGGCGCTTTACCCTCTGAGCCACCAGGGAAGCCCCACCTTTCAGAGAAGGCAATGGCAACCTACTCCAGTACTCTTGCCTGGAAAATCCCATGGATGGAGGAGCCTGGTGGGCTGCAGTCCATGGGGTCGCTAGGAGTCTGACATGACTGAAGCAACTTAGCAGCAGCAGCAGCAGCAGCAGAGCCTACCTTTAAATATCCTCATTACTGTGAAACTCATCAGTGAAAAAGAGCAACTCCAAGGCAAAAGTGACCAGCATGAAATTGATGAGCAGAGAGTGGCTGAGAGAGAAAAGAAAACTCAGCTCTGGTTAAAATTTCACCTTGTTGATCCCGTTTGTGTGTGTGATGGGCGGTGATTTCTGGCCAATCTAGGATGTTTTAATTTATCATAGTGTTCATGTAAACAAGGCAGTTAATTGAATAAATGCCTTAAATATTTCCAGCTTAATTGAGGAGAACATCAATACGGTTTTTTGACCTCTAACATTTGCATAATAAACTCTAAACAAATCTCTCATTACCAACTTCTCTGAAAAACAAACATATCCTGCTAAAAATGGAAGACTCAGAAACAGATGGGGATCACCTTCATTCTGTCCTCAAAATGTCCCTAGATTCACATCTACCCATGACCTTGATTCTCCTTCCTCCATATCTCCCCAACTCCCATATCCCCTGCCTGCAACAATGCCATCCTATCAGTGAATACTTACAAAATAGTCTCCTAGTCATTTCTCTACCATTGGCTATCTGCTTCATTGTATTAACAGCAATAATAGCAGTAGTAATAGTAATAATGAAGTGAAGTGAAGTGAGCTCGCTCAGCTGTGTCTGACTCTTTGCAACCCCATGGACTGTAGCTCACCAGGCTCTTCCATCCATGGGATTCTCCAGGCAAGGATACTGGAGTGGGTTGCCATTTTCTTCTCCAGGGGAACTTCCCAACCCAGGGATCAAACCCGGGTCTCCCGCATTGCATGCAGGCGCTTTACCCTCTGAGCCACCGGGGAATAGTAATAATACTGACAGTCATAATAGCAACAATTTATTGAGCCCCTAATACGTGCTGGACACAGTAGTAAATGTACATTTATGTTTACAGATTCCTTTAATACTCATTTAAAGTTCTGTAAAATAGACACAGATGAAGAAGGGTAAGTCAAAATCTAACACACAATCAAAATCTAGCATGGCTAGTAAGTAGAACTAGGTCTGTCTGACTCCAAAGTCCATTACCTTGGTGTCCCTCCATGCCACCACTAAGAATCATATTTTCAGAACTGGGCAAATATTATAAAGAACTCCAAGTGTTATAATCCACATTCATACAATGCATGACAACAAAGTAAAATGTGGTTTCTCTTTTCCAATCAACCACCAGAACTTCTGTATCAAAGTGAATGATGACCTTCTGAGTGGCACCCATGGGAGGACATACACTGATTCCAAGGACATGAGCATTGATCCAGTGTTCCAACATTTCTTCAACCCTCTTTATCAGAACTGCCTACAAAATGCACTTTGAAGCTACACAGGAAAATTTGTCTCCTCACCAGAGAGACAGAGCTCATTTCAAAATTCAAAACATTCACTGCTGAGCATGATCACCCACCTTATCCACCAGTGTGGGCTCTAAAGACTTTGGGCTGTTTGTTCAAATATAGCCTGTTCTGAGAGGAAAGATTTATCACCACAGAGGAGATTCAAAGGAACATGTGACAGGCTCTGAATGCAACTTGACAATAGAGTGGCTTCTTCCTCCCCAACATCAAGCATCTGGTTTGCCTTTTGAAAATGTCATGGCAAACAGGCAAGAAGGAATCGAGAAGTTCTTTTCTGATTTAGAAAACAAAACTTTTCCCTCTAAATGTAATGTCCCAGAAAGTTTGCCTTCTCCAGATGACATTCATAGATCCTAGAAGGGCTACTGCTGGATACAAGTTGCTAGTTGACCTTTGCTTTGCAGTGGCCAGAAACCAACTGGCTCCCTGGGGTTATTCACAGTGAAACAGGAAACAAACTATTTCTCACAGCAACTCTCCTTTGGTTGGAACTGTTTACTCCAGGAATAAATTCACTGCTGGTATAAAACTCTATTCCTACTTTGCCTGATGTATGTCTGTGAGAGGCGAGAGCAAGGCCCTTTGCCAGGTGGTTGCTTGGAGATAAACAGGCAGTGGCAAACCAGCTGCCAGTTGGTCATCCTTGCAACCACCATTAAATACATATTTCAAGCTGTCTCTCCTGCTCATACTGATAAAATTTCTAGTATATTTATTGTGCAGGAAGTAATCATCTCAACATAAGCATGATGTACCAAACCATATTGCTAAGTAAATAAGATATATGCTTCATGGATCAATTACCTTCATGCAAATAGCACATCACTTTAACACTCTCATGATGTGTCAAGCTTTTTGCATTTGAATGCCAAAAAGGATATAAAGGGGAATTATTATTTTGGTGCTAGGGATATGATACCAATGTAACATCCCTGGGCCAAGCAGTGGGACTTTCTGGATGTGGGAGTTGCAAAGAAAGGGGCACTTCAAAAATACCCTGAGTAAAGGATGGCCAACCTGTGGCTAGCCCTTGAGCAAATGTGAAAGAAAACCCAAGGCCATTCTGAATGGGATTGATGCTGTAATTAAATTGCATTTTATATCTCTTAGATTATATACTGCCTTGAAATGGTTGGGAGCATTATAATCAATAAGCAATGGGGGAAAGCAGGGGAATTTCATGATCTTCTTTTCAAATAAAGCAGACAGTAGATTCAGTCATTTATCAGTGGTCCTGTGAAATCTAGCATTTGCTCTTAGATTCCATTGAAAATCTCATGCTAAATCATCCAGAGAGCAGTCATTTGGGGCAATTTATTGGAGGTTCACTGGGCTCTTGAAGCTTCCTACCACCTTCCTCTTCATGCCTTTCATTACCAGGCTCCCACATCCCTCTTCATGCTCTGAGGGCCATCTGAGGTCACTCTCACAGACCTCCTGGTCTAAGATGCTGCTCTGGGTTAACATAGAGGCTTTCTGACAGCCTTAGACCTGTGTTTAACTTTGTTAGGTAAATTCAAGTGAAACCCAGCTGAAATACCCAACTGAGGATCTGCTGTGAAAAGCACATTCTACACAAACTGTATTGGTATCTATAATATTCTCATTAGTGAGTAAAATTCACATTCCCACATGAACTGGAAATGCTGGATTTCTTCCCCAGGGTTTTTCTCTTACTAGGCTGCCTTTATCAGAGTGAAGGCTCAATCAAATACTCTTTATTTGTGTGTGTGGTGTACAAGCCTCTAAGAGCTCTTTAGTCATTCTCCTCCTCAGTCTGGTTTTTAATTTTCCTCAAGGGAGAAAAATCTGTTTTACATGTAACCTGAGCACATGACAATATCCAAATCATTTTACAAGCCAATGAAATGTTGTAATAAGCACTGCCAGAAAGTTAGTAATGTTAGCCATAAACATTACCCATGCTCGCTGCACATTTGCCCCATCAGCAAAATCCATCTGCATCAAGAAATGTCTTGGCAGCACTAATGTACCATCATGACCCTAAATGCATTCAGATTTTCTTATAAACAGAAACAGGAAGCCCTAGACTAGAAGGGTTGGCTGTGGGAGCAGATTTTTTTTCCTCTGCCATATTATTTCCTTTCATAAAGACTCCTGATTTTTGGTGACTTTGCCTCTTGGTGAGTCCCATGAGAACTCGGTTGATCATAAGGACTTTGCACTTTCCCCAGCTCTCCTGGGACTACTAGCCAGAGAGGACATTCCCAATTAGTCATCTTTTTCAGCAGGGCATGTTGCCTGACACTAGTGAATCTCAGAGCATGAATACAATCCCTCTCAAAAGCTGTATTTGCTGCCACTGAAGTTTGTGGACACATCAAGTTTGACAAAAAGTAATTTCACAGGAGCTTGGCTGGTACTACCTGGGACCAGATCCTTTTATTTTGTTCTTTTTTACAAAGCACTTTGGGCAAATGTAGCACCTTTTTACAAAATGCCACATATTTACTTGGAAGTCTAAGTGGTAAAACAGTCTCTAACGCAATCACCCAATCAGTGGCTTCAAGGTTAGGTCATGAGAGCTGAGATACTTGCAGACTTGGTTAAAGAATTCCTCTCCTTGATAGTACAGCAGACCCTAAATCCCCCTTGAGGTCAAATGCTTCATCAGTTCAGTATCCTATATGGATACTGCTGCAAATTCCCTGTGTTCCCACCCTACTGGAGAGTAAAAATGTCCTAAATATCCATTGATAACCATTTGAAGCATGCATTGATGAAAGACTTTGAACAGCTATGGGTACAGCCCTGGGAGGGCTGCAAAATATTAATACATGTTTTGATTTAACAAACTTTTTATGATTATGAAACAAACCAGAAATCATTCCTAAGCCCACAACATATTTAGAACCATTTAGCAAGTGTGTGTACATCTTCAGTAAACTTAATATAAACCAAATACAGTCCTGCTATTTTGTCATTGCTGAGAGACTTCTCAGTTAGCCTGATGACATCGCCAATACTATCTTTTGCTGTTGATTTAGAAACATACTCTGTAAGCACTTCTCCCTTTATTTGCGCAGAAGACATTCAACTACTTATTGACGATGAAACTCGCTGGTCAAAGGAAGCACTCAATTTGACTTCTTGACTTTCCCCATTTGGGGGACAGTCTCAAATGCCTCCAAGGAGCAGCATAAGCATCTGGTCAGTTTTTCTCTAATAACACCTGCATTTGCTCTTAAACAAGACAGGACTGAGCAGGGAGGCAGAGAGGGAGAAGGGGAGAAGGAACAAAGGCACTAAAGCTTAGTTAAATCCCTTAGAATAATAGTAATAGTGTTTATTTAACCCCCCAAAATTAATGGTCAAAAGTCAAAACCAAGAGCAATCAGTTCCCCTATTCTTTAGGAAAATATGTGTTCTTTTAAAACACAGCCAGTAACATAGCTGAAATTGGCTTATTCTGCACACTAAGCCAGGATTCTTGTTACTGCCATGTCACCTGAGTTCAAGTCCAGTCTTTACTCTTTTCTAGCCAGGTGAGCCTGAGTCATTCTACCTCTCTGAACTGTTTCTGAACAGTTGCACATAGGAAAATCACAGTATCTACTGCACAACATTGTTATGACACTTAAAATCAAGATGAGAGGATGGGACACTATAAAGTACTTGGCAATGCCTGCAGACTCTCAAGCAGATTATAAACGTGAGGTAATGTTATCTACAATTTAGGGACCACCCAAGTTCATGTGGTTGCTTTGGAGAAGCTGCAAGATTCCAAAGTGCTTTTAGCAGTAAGTATAGTTAGGTCTGTTTTCATTCCTCTCAGCTCTCATCTTCCATGAATGTAGTACATATCTATTAGGCAGACCAGTTGGTTACTCAGCCACTCCACTTCCCAATCAGACTGAGTAGAAGAGTGTACCAACTGCTTTGACCCAGAGCTAGGTGTACCCTCTCATCTCAGTGTCTGCCTTATTGCCACCCGCCTCCAGGCATCAGACAATGCAAGAGAGAGGGAGGCAGAGGGAATATGGAGGTAATGTGACTCCTTTACTACATGCAACCAACTGGCAGATACTTGGCTGTTGGCCATTCAAATCCTAGAGTCCATCTGCCAACAGGATTGCCTTTACCCCTCCTGGGCTCACAGATGTATACAGGATGGCAATTAGCTCAAGCCATGGCTAAACAATGTCATTCCAGCTATTTTCCACAAAAATATTCACACCCCGTGCCAGGATGAATAACCAACTAATAACCCAATGTCATTGGTGGTTCACGTATACACTGTGTATGAAACCAGCTTATATGAGTGTTATATTCTCATGAAGTACTTTGCCTCATGTTATTCTGCATTTCTCCTCATAACAACCTGGGAGGGGGTGGGTAAGATAGGTGCTACCCTCTCCTCTTTCAAAATGATGAGGCTAAGACATAGAATGTTATTGTTCCAAGTAATACAGCTGTAGCACAGGGAACTATATTCAATATCTTGTGATAAACCATAATGGAGAAGAATATGAAAAAGGATATATATCTGTAAAAGTGAGTCACTTGCTGTACAGCAGAAATTCACACATCATGTAAATCAACTATACTTCAATACATTTTTTTTAAAGTAATACAGCTGGTCAGTGAGAGGCCCAGGCCTAGAACTCAGGATTCCTGACTCCCAGTGCTCTCTCTAGGTGCTAGGTGTCAACAGAAAGGGAGTTGTGGTCAGTATAGGTAAGAGAGACAGAGGAGCTCTTAGAATGGCTTCATCAGCACCCCGTCACACTGGCCCACCCACATGCAGCACTGACAAAGGAAGATGTCTGAGCTTTTCAATGCGAAGACTGACTGTCCCACTGAATGCAAAGAGAAGTCCTCCATGTTAACAAGCATATTCTCTTGCAGCCACCAAAAAACACTGAGCTTAACCCAGCATCTCCTTCTCCCTGGAAACTCAGCTTTGGAATTTCACCAGCCTGATCTCCACAATCACACTGTGTAATCCCTACAACATGGCTATGAACTCACCCAATTCCTCAGCTTCATGGCTTCTTTTCAGGAACAAGGAGGGGAAAGCTTGCCGCCCTGCAAAGAGAACACCTTGGACCATTGATCAGCATTCATGGCAAAAAAAAACAAAAAAAAATCTCAAAGATAAACAGGGCTGCCCTTAAACAAGTTGTATTCTACCCAATTTTGCCCTGGGCTGTATTTCTCATGAGCCCATCAATTTCTCAGAAAGCTATTTTTATTGTTTTTATATAATGACTATGCCTGCAGGACTATGAACTTCTGCACTGGAGAAGAGCCACAAATAAGGCAGAGTCATGGTTTTCACCCACAAACACGGCAAGTCATTTCATACTCCCTGGCCCTACTAATTACTGAAAATAATTATGCAACAGTGAGAGCTTTCTCCCTCATTGTGTTTGAACTGATCATAATAGAAAGCCCTCAGGCAAATTAGAAGTCTAGCAACTGCTTTGTTCAGAGTGGGAGAGAATAGTAAACTGGGAGGAGGAGGGCACAGGAGTAGAGCCAAGGAGAACTGGAGTGACTTAGGTTCATGCAGGAAATTTCTCATCTCAGAGTCAATTTCCTTGTATCTCTTCCCGTATTTTAAGTGCAAAACAAGAATAATAGCTCAAGTGTGTCCTGGTTGAACCATAGGCTCTCCCTGAACTGGAATAGGTAGCTCTTCAGTCAGGTCAATGAAGTGATTTTCTTGGCAGAGAGAGATCACTGGCTTCTGTGGCAGTTCCCAGTCAGGGCTCCCAGAACTCGTCAGTGGCAACCAGTGAATCCAAGATACTGTAAGGGAGGGGCTGCTCCAGCCTCTACAGCACCCAACTCCCTGCAAATGCTCATGGTCAGTTTCATCCCTGGCACCTATGTTCCATCCCTTGATTGCTTGTTTCTGATTTTTATAAGTAAAATGTATACAGAGAAATGCACAGGTCTTAAGTGTACCATTCAAAGTTGTTATTCAGTCGCTAAGTCGTGTCTGACTCTTTGCAACCCCATGGACTGCAGCACGACAGGCTTCCCTGTCCTTCACCATCTCCCGGAGTTTGCTCAAACTCTTGTCCATTAAGTCAGTGATGCCATCCAACCATCTCATCCTCTTGTCCCCTTCTCCTTCTGCCCTCAATCTTTTCCAGCATCAGGGTCTTTTCCAATGAGTCGGCTCTTTCGATCAGGTGCCCAAAGTATTGGAGTTTCAGCTTCAGCATCAGTCCTTCTAATGAATACTCAGGGTTGATTTCCTTTAGGATTGACTGGTTTGATCACTTTGCTGTTCAAGGGACTCTCAAGAGTCTTCTCCAGCCCCACAGTTTGAAAGTTATCAATTCTTCGTCACTCAGCCTTCTTTATGATCCAACTCTCACATCCATACATGACTACTGGAAAAACCATTTTTGACTATATAGACCCTGTCAGCAAAGTGACGTCTCTGCTTTTTCATACACTGTCTAGATTTGTCATAGCTTTTCCTCTAAGAAGTAAGCATCTTTTAATTTCATGGCTACAATCACTGTCTGCAGTGATTTTGGAGCCTTTTCCCCTTCTATTTGCCATAAAGTGATGGGACAGGATGCAGTGATCTGGTTTTTGAATGTTGAGTTTCAAGCCAGCTTTTTCACTCTCTTCTTTAATCCTCATTAAGAGGTGCTTTAGTTCCTCTTCACCTTCTGCCAGTAGAGTGGTATCATCAACCTATCTCAGGTTGTTGATATTTTTCCCGGCAATCTTGATTCCAGCTTGTGACTAACCCAGTCCAGCATTTCTCATGATGTACTCTGAATATAAGTTAATATAAGTTAAATAAACACAGTGACAATATACAGCCTTGATGTACTCCTTTCCCAATTTGGAACCAGTCTGTTGTTCCATGTAAGGTTTTAACTGTTGCTTCTTGACCCACATACAGCTTTCTCAGGAGACAGGTAAAGTGGTCTGGTATTCTCATCTTTTTAAGAGTTTCCCACAGTTTGTTGTGATCCACACAGTCAAAGGTCTTAGTGTAGTCAATGAAGCAGAAGTAGATTTTTTTCTTTCTAGAATTCTCTTACTTTCTCTATGATCCAACAAAAGTTGGCAATTTCATTTCTGATTCCTCTGCCCTTTCTAAACCCAGCTGGACATCTGGAAGTTCTTGATTCATGCACTGCTGAAGCCTAGCTTGAAGGATTTTGAACATAACCTTAATAGCATGTGAAATTAGCACAATTATATCGTAATTTTAACATTCTTTGGCATTGCTCTTCTTTGGGATTGGAATGAAAATTGACTTTTCCAGTCCTGTGGCCACTGCTGAGTTTTCCAAATTTGCTGACATATTGAGTGGACGACAATAACAGCATCATCTTTGGGGATTTTAAATACCTCAGCTGGAATTGCATCACCTCCACTAGCCTTGTTTGTAACAATGCTTCTTAAGGCCCACTTGACTTCACACTCCAGGATGTCTGGCTCTAGGTGAGTGACCACACCACTGTGGTTTTCTGGGTCATACATACACAGAACTTTTTTGTATAGTTCTGTGTATTCTTGCCACCTCCTAATCTCTTCTGCTTCTGTTAGGCCCTTACCATTTCTGTCCTTTGTAATGCCCATCCTTGTATGAAGTATTCCCTTGATATTTCCAATTTTCTTGAAGATATCTCTAGTCTGTCCCATTCTATCATTTTCCTCTACTTCTTTGCATTGTTCATTTAAGAAGGCTTTCTTATCTCTCCTTGCTATTCTCTGGAACTCTGCATTCAGATGGGTATATTTTTCCTTTTATCACTTGCCTTTCACTTCTCTTCTTTTCTCAGCTATATGTAAGGCCTCCTCAGACAACCACTTTACCTTCTTGCATTTTTTTTCCTTGGGGATGCTTTTGGTCATTGGGCTTCCCAGGTGGTGCTAGTGGTAAAGAACCTGCCTGCCAATGCAAGAGATGTAAGAGACGCAGTTCAATCCCTGGGTCAGGAACATCCCCTGGAGGAGGAAATGGCAACCCACTCCAGTATTCTTGCCTGGAGAATACCATGGACAGAGGGAATCCATAGGGTCACAAGGAGTCAGACACGACTGAAGCAACGTAACATGCACACATGGTTTTTGTCATTTAGTTCAGTTCAGTTCAGTCACTCAGTTGTGTCCGACTCTGCAACCCCATGAATCGCAGCATGCCAGGCCTCCCTGTCCATCACCAACTCCTGGAGTTCA
Organism: Capricornis sumatraensis; assembly: GCF_032405125.1. Taxonomy (NCBI): domain Eukaryota; kingdom Metazoa; phylum Chordata; class Mammalia; order Artiodactyla; family Bovidae; genus Capricornis; species Capricornis sumatraensis. Next base: position 44,657,805 of record NC_091092.1, on the reverse strand, counting down.
CTCAGACTCACGTCCATCGAGTCAGTGATGCCATCCAGCCATCTCATCCTCTGTCATCCCCTTCTCCTCCTGCCCCCAATCCCTCCCAGCATCAGAGTCTTTTCCAATGAGTCAAGTCTTCGCATGAGGTGGCCAAAGTACTGGAGCTTCAGCTTTAGCATCATTCCTTCCAAAGAAATCCCAGGGCTGATTTCCTTTAGGATGGACTGGTTGGATCTCCTTGCAGTCCAAGGGACTCTCAAGAGTCTTCTCCAACACCACAGTTCAAAAGCATCAATTCTTCGGCGCTCAGCCTTCTTCACAGTCCAACTCTCACATCCATACATGACCACAGGAAAAACCATAACCTTGACTAGACAGACCTTTGTTGGCAAAGTAATGTCTCTGCTTTTGAATATGCTATCTAGGTTGGTCATAACTTTTCTTCCAAGGAGTAAGCGTCTTTTAATTTCATGGCTGCAGTCACCATCTGCAGTGATTTTGGAGCCCAAAAAAATAAAGTCTGACACTGTTTCCACTGTTTCCCCATCTATTTCCCATGAAGTGATGGGACCAGATGCCATGATCTTCGTTTTCTGAATGTTGAGCTTTAAGCCAACTCTTTCACTCTCCACTTTCACTTTCATCAAGAGGCTTTTTAGTTCCTCTTCACTTTCTGCCATAAGGGTGGTGTCATCTGCATATCTGAGGTTATTGATATTTCTCCCAGCAATCTTGATTCCAGCTTGTGATTCTTCCAGCCCAGCATTTCTCATAATGTACTCTGCATATAAGTTAAATAAGCAGGGTGACAATATACAGCCTTGATGTACTCCTTTTCCTATTTGGAACCAGTCTGTTGTTCCCTGTCCAGTTCTAACTGTTGCTTCCTGACCTGCATATAGGTTTCTCAAAAGGCAGGTCAGGTGGTCTGGGATTCCCATCTCTTTAAGAATTTTCCACAGTGGATTGTGATCCACACAGTCAAAGGCTTTGGCATAGTCAATAAAGCAGAAATAGATGTTTTTCTGGAACTCTCTTGCTTTTTCAATGATCCAGCAGATGTTGGCAATTTGGGTCATTACCTCCTGCAAAATATGAACTTTCATCCATAGTTCTTCAGGTACTCTGTCTACGAGATCTAGTCCCTTGAATCTATTCATCACCTCCACAGTATGATCATTAGGACTTTGATTTAGGTCATACCTGAATGGCCTAGTGGTTTCTTCAATTTAAGTCTGAATGTGGCAATAAGGAGCTTATGATTTGAGCCACAGTCAGCTCCAGGTCTCATTTTTTTCTGACTATACAGAGCTTCTCCAACTTCAGCTACAAAGAATATAATCAATCTGATTTCGGTATTGACCATCTGGTGATGTCCATGTATACAGTCATCTCCTGTGTTGTTGGAAAAGGTTGTTTGCTATGACAATGCATTCTCTTGGCAAAACTGTTAACCTTTGCCCTATTTCATTTTTTACTCCAAAGCCAGACTTGCCTGTTACTCCATCTCTTGACTTCCTACTTTTTCATTCCAATCCCCTATGATGAAAAGGACATCATTTTTGGTATTAGTTCTAGAAGGTCTTGTATGTCTTCACAGAACTCATCAACTTTAGCTTCTTCAGCATTAGTGGTTAGAGCATAGGTTTGAATTATTATGACGTTGAATGGTTTGCCTTGGAAACAAACCAAGATTATTCTGTCATTTTTGAGATTGCATCCAAGTACTGCATTTTGGAATCTTTTGTTGACTATGAGGGCTACTCCATTTCTCCTAAGGGATTCTTCCCCACAGTGGTAGATATAACAACCACCTGAATTAAATTTATCCATTCATATCCACTTTAGTTTGTTGATTCCTAAGATGCTGATGTTCAATATAGCCATCTCCTGCTTGACCAGGTCCAATTTACCTTGATTCATGGAACTAACATTCCAGGTTCCTATGCAATATTGTTCTTTACAGCACTGAACTTGACTTTCACCAACAGGCACGTCCACAACTGAGTGCTGTTTCCACTTTGGCCCAGTCTCTTCGTTCTTTCTGAAACTATTAGCAATTGCCCTCTCCTCTTCCTCAGTAGCATATGGGACACCTTCTGACCTGTGGGGTTTCATCTTCTGATGTCACATCTTTTTGCCTTTTCATACTGTTCATGAGTTTCTCCAGGCAAGAATACTGGAGTGGGTTGCCATTTACTCCTCCAGTGGACCACGTTTTGTCAGAACTCTTCAGTATGACCCATCCACCCTGAGTGACCTTGTATGGCATGGCCCAGCTTTATTGAGTTACACAAACACCTTCAACAAGGCTGTGATCCCTGAAAGGAACCATTCAATGAGTTTTGATAATGCACACACAAGGATAACCCACATCCCAATCAAGATATAGAATATATCACTCACCCCGGTTCCCTCATTCCTCTTTGTAGTCAGCACACATGCTCATACAAACATATGTGTGCACACCACCCTCAGAGCCCCAGTGGTCTGACTGTTCTCACTATGCCCTATTTTAGTACTTCAGTCAGTCAGTTCAGTTGCTGTCATGTTCAACTCTTTGCGACCCCATGGACTGCAGCACATCAGGCCTCCCTGTCCATCACCAACTCCCAGAACTTGCTCAAACTCATGTCCATCGAGTTGGTGATCCCATCCAACCATCTCATCTTCTGTTATCCCCTTCTCCTCCCACCTTCAATCTTTCCCAGTATCACAGTCTTTTCCAATGAGTCAGTTCTTCACATCAAGTCGCCAGCACATCAGAGCTTCAGCTTCAGCATTGCTCTTCCAATGAATATTCAGGACTGATTTCCTTTAGGATTGACTGGTTTGATCTCCTTGCAGTCCAAGTGACTCTCAAGTGTCTTCTCCAACACCACAGTTTAACATCACAGTATTCATGTAATGGAAACATAATACCATATACTCTTTAGGATAAGGCTTCTTTCACTTTCATAGATATTCATCTATATATTTATTCACTAAGTAGAACTCTAATACATGACTATACTATAGTTTTTTTTAATTCCTTCACCAGCTGATAGACATTTGGGTTGTTTCCACTTGGAGGTAATAAAACTGGTATAATCCTTCTTTTACAAGTGGAATCAGGCTTCCATTTCATTTCTCTTGGGAAAATGCCTAGGAGTGAGATGACTGGGTCATAGGGTAAAAGTGTGCTTAGTTAAATATGAAACTACCAGATTTTTTTTCCAAAGTGGCCTGCCATTTTACCTTTCCATCAAAGATGTGTGAATATTCCAATTGTTTCCATCTTTCCCCACACCTGCCAGTCAGTCTTTTTTAATTTTAGCCATCCCAGTGAATGTACAGCGGTATCCCATGATTTTGGTATGCTTTCCCTAATGACCAATGATGTTTAACACTTTTTCTGGTACGTATCAGCCATTTGTATTTTCTCCCTTTGAGAAGTGTCTGTTGAAACCATTTGCCTATTTTTTTACTGTATTTTCTCATTATTGAGTTATAAGAGTTCTTTATATATTCTGTGTATAAGTTCTTAATGCTGTGAATATTTTCTCTCAATCTAAGACTTACGTATCCATTTTCTGAATGGTATCATTTGGTGAGAAGTTACAAATTTTTATGACATTTAGTTTATCATATTTTTCTTTTATGATTTTTGTTTTTTGTGTCCTAAGAATATAATCAATTTTAAGTCCTGTTGATGCTCCCTCTTCAAGTGGTCTTGTTTCTGGCCCCTTTTCCGTTTTCTTTCTTTTTTGCAAATAACCAACTCCAAGCCACCATCATCTTTTGTCAAGACTATGAACTCTTCAGAAGCCAAAATGGATCTCACAGTTCCCAACTCTCCACTCCCACCCCTACCAGTCCCTCCTTTGGTCTCCCCTATCCTTGCCACACCCTTGATTCTTCTCTTGCTCTTACACCATATGTTAAGTGCGTCAAGAAATCATACAAGCTTTCTTCTCACACACATATCACAGTCTAATTGGAGTATAGCAGCAGGTGTTTTTCTAGTCTTCTCTAGAAGAGTGCAAGCTCCTTGAGACAGAGATGCTACCTCACTTACACTCGTGCAAAGAGAAGGCAATTGTTTACATGCTGCAATGTCACGCACCAGAGAGCATCTCTCTCCCATCACAGTGCTCACACGTCTCAAGTATCAACATCAGAACTCCTTTGTCTGGGTTCCTGAGTCTATTTCAAATGCCAGCATTCCTGGCATGTCCCACCAAAGTATTAGTGGTGCATCACATCTGCTTCCTTCGTGTGAATGCATTAGCCCATAGGGGAGAAGGAGAACACCACCCAAAGAGAAGGACAATGGAAAGAAAGGCCCACAGTACAATTTCATCTTGCCTTTGCCCTGCACATTGCCAACACCCCATGGGTAGCAGAGTGGTCCCCGACTGGCTACACAAGGAAATGTTTATACTCAGAATGTACCCATACTATTCCTTTCCTCCACAGATGTTACTCACACCAGAGAACATAAAATAAATTTCTTCAAGACCTTAGAAGAATAATTTTTATAAAAAGTTAAACAATAGAAAGAAGTAAGAATCTAACCAAGATGATGGAAACTGGTAAAACCTTTCTGAAAAGCAATTTGGCTCTCGGCATCATAAGCCTTTGACCCAGCAATTCCCCATTTGGAAGTCAATCCTCTGTGGGGAAACAAAATCCAGAAAAATAATTCTACGTAATGATACACATTTATAATGGTCAACAAAACGGACAACCGAACTGTCCAACAATAGTGGGTTGGGTAACAGATATAAGGGAATACTAAGCAGTCAATCAAAGTTGTATTTTCATGGAATATTTAATGACCTGGGGAAATGCTCATGATATAATTAAAGTGGATAAACTAAATGCAAAACTACAAATGCAGTATGTGTATATTTTTGATGGTGTTTATTGTGTAAACAATTTGTCTATTGTGCCTAGAATAGTGCCTGCCATGTAATAGTGCTTGGCTCAATAAATAATCATTAAATGGATAAATGTCATATATATAATATGTGATAGTCGGTCTAGTCAAACTCAAAAATATAGTCCGTTTATGTTTTTTTCCAGTAGTCATGTATGGATGTGAGAGTTGGACTATAAAGAAAGTTGAGCCCCAAAGAATTGATGCTTTTGAACTGTGGTGTTGGAGAAGACTCTTGAGAGTCCCTTGGACTGCAAGGAGATCAAGCCAGTTCATCCTAAAGGAAACCAATCCTGAATATTCATTGGAAGGACTGATGCTGAAGCTGAAACTCCAATACTTTGGCCACCTGATGCAAAGAACTGACTCATTTGAAAAGACCCTGATGCTGGGAAAGATTGAAGGCAGGAGGAGAAGGGGATGACAGAGGATGAGATGGTTGTATGGCCTCATCGACTTGATGGACATGAGTTTGAGCAAGCTCTGAGAATTGGTGATGGACAGGGAAGCCTGGTGTGCTACAGTCCATGCAGTCGCAGAGTTGGACACGATTGAGCGGCTGAACTGAACTGAACTGAATGTAACATTATATAACACAGTCTTTGAATGATTAAAATATTTGAGTGTTCACAATGTATCACACTCTACACAGAAAGCTTTACATGGTATGTGCATGCATGTGTGCTAAGTCGCTTCAGTCATGTCCAATTCTGTGCAACCCTATGGACTGTAGCCTGCCAGGCTCCTCTGTCCATGGGATTCTCCAAGCAAGAATACTGGAGTGGGTTGTCATGCCCTCCTCCAGGGGATCTTCCCCACCCAGGGATCGAACCCAAGTCTATCTACATTGGCAGGCGGATTCTTTACCACTAGCGCCACCTGGGAAACCCTTTACATGTTGTACACACCACATTTCATTCTTACCACAATCCTTGTGAGACAGTTAGTGGCACTGTATCAATTTTTACAGAAAAGGAAGTTGAAAGTCTGAAAGGGTAAATAATTGTATCAAAGGACACTCAGTTACTAAATGGCAGAGCTAGGATTCCCACCCAGGCAGTCTGATTTCACAGCCTAAGCTCTGTAACAATACAGTAACACCATGCAGATTCAGCATTTATAGGGAAAAAAAGACAAGGAGAGAAAAACACCAGTATGTTACCAGTACCTTATCTCTGGCTGACAGGGTAAAAAGGCATTGGTACATTCTGCTTTTGTTTTTCTTTATTTTCCAAATTCCCTATAATAATTCAGTTCAGTTCGGTTCAGTTCAGTCACTCAGTCATGTTCGACTCTTTGTGACCCCCATGGACTGCAGCACGCCAGGCTTCCCTGTCCATCACCAACTCTCGGAGCTTACTCAAACTCACATCCATTGAGTCGGTGATGCCATCCAACCATAATTATGCATTGCTTTTTTACTCGGATTTTTTTTGTTTCTAATCAAGAATTTACCCAGGAACTTTGAAGTTCTCAGCACTCAAGTTCAGCCCTTGGTCCCAACTCCACTCTCACATTCTTGGGGCAGATCCACTTCCCTGCCGTCCTAACCTAGCACTGTGCTCTGACCTCTTGCCAAATCTACCTGATTTCCAGCTGTAAGTGTAAACAATGCTTCCTGGCAGAGGCTGGAGTTAGCTGTGTCCCTCTGCAGTCCCTAGTATCCAGCTTTCTGGCTTTCCTTGGTCTAATCCCTTGTTCTGCCTTGGCCCCAGGTTCTCTGCCTCCTGGCAAACCATCCCCCACAATCCCTTACCCCTATCTTTCTCTCACAGAGCCTATAGGGCCAGTATGGCATTATGGCAACAGCGACTACCACAGCTGGCGGCAGAGGGGGGTGGAGTGTGTACAGAGTCCTTGCAGCATGCAGGATCCAGGGACAAGCCACAACAGCACTCTCTTTCCTCTGCGACATCTTCACTTCCCTCTTCAATTACAGACTCCAAGCTGATCACACCACGTTAATAAGGCCCTGATCAATGCTAAGGAGTTATTTTATGATTCCTGCAGGTTGTATTCCTATTATTATTACACACCACAGCATCACATTAGCTTTCAAAAAACAAACCAGCATTGATCTGCTGACTCACTCTATGGTCTCCTATGACGCCCAGATCTTTCCATTATGTTTGCATCTCCAGGCAAAGAGAGAATTGATTTCCTCTCCAGCCCTCCATAAGAAGTTCCTGTTCATTCACCGCTCCCAATCTTCCCCCGACCCTCCCATCCTCTGGACAGAAATTGGAGAAATGCAGAAAGCAACAAAACCCTCAGGTCTATTTGTTAAAGCCCTGAAAAGCAACAACCAAAAAGACAAAAGCATTACAAGAAGTAAACTAAAGGCTTTTTGCCTAATTTCCCCAGATCTCTCCAATTTTTGATTTGAAAACTTTATAACCAAAATTATACTTTATTTTTTATGCTATAAATCAATACAATGGAGTAGTTAAGAGCTGAAGTTATGGAGTCAGAGAGATCTAGACTTAAAAGCCAGTTCCCAAATCTCCTAGCTGTATGATCTTGAACAAACCACTTTGCCTCTTGAGACCTCAGTTTTACCACCTGCAAAATGGGAGTAATTATAGTACAGTCAGGCTTCCCTGGTGGCTCAGCAGTAAAGAATCTGCCTGCAATGCAAGGGACTAGGGTTTGATCCCTGGGTCAGGAAGATTCCCTGGATGAGGGCATGGCTGCCCACTCCAGTATTCTGGCCTGGGAAATCCCATAGACAGAGGAGACTAGTGGGCTACAGTTCATAAGCTTGCAAAGAGTCAGACATGACTAAAGGGACTGAGCATACATGAATACTACAGTGAGCTCTGCAATAATGTGATGTATCACAGTTTTACATGTTAGATGATTAAGAAATACATAAAAACTATAATAAAGGTAGCACTTTAAAAAGACTTGATTTGTAACAACAACAACAAAAAAGACCTGACTTGTGGAGGCAGCTGTTAAGAGGGTTGCAGCTTTTGAGTTCTTACGCCATGGTGGAGGGAGGGTGATATGAAATCAGACAGAAATTTGTCAAGCACATGTGGGCAAGTGTGGCTCATATCACACATGGTGAACTGACAGAGCTGGTGGACGTTTGGATCGTGTATGTGTGTGTGTGTGTTCATGCATGCACAAGTGCACTCATATTCCTGCATGCACACGCTTTGCGTACTACTCTGTGGCTCAGTTCAGCTACATGCAGTTTCCTGTGTTCACTGAGACTTTCTCATGGAGAGATTGTGCACAAGCATACACGAAGTTCATGTTATGCTCAAACTGGTCCCTAAAACATCAATCCCATTAGAACAAATTCACATTTCTCAAAAGAAGATTTTATAGCAGAACTGACTGTACCAATCTCCTCGGCTTGGGAAGATTACATGAAATAATGCCTTTAGCAAAAAGCCTAGTACCTGGTAAGCTCGCAGTAAATGATAGCTGCAGATAGCCAAAGCAACACTAGTAGCTCAACCACTGTAGCCCTACAGTGCCTGCAGGTAGGACCCAGAACCACTTCAATGTGGGTTTTCCTTCACATATCTGATGAGAGGCAACAAAAGTCCAGTAAAGCTCATCTCAGTTTGGATTCATCTTTTGCCACACCCTACTTGCTAACCAAGTGTGTGTAACACTTGCAATTAATTCTGGAACACCTTTTATGGCCCTACAGTACCAAACCATGGCTAAGCAGTGTAGAATTTACAGAAGAGCCACAACAGCCCAACGGCCTAAAAGAGTTTCCTCTGGGGACTTCCCTGTTGGTCCAGTGGCTAAGTCTCCACGTTCCCAATACAGGGGACCTGGGTTCAATCCCTGGTCAGGGAACTAGACCAAACATGCCACAACTAAAGATCCTCCAAGCCTTAACAAAGATCAAAGATCCTGCGTGCAGCAACTAAGACCTGGTGCAGCCAAATAAACACACAATACATTTTTTAAAAAAGAGTTTCCTCTGATGATCAGTGGGAAGAGTGAGGTGTAAGGGGAGCCAGGGTGGTCTGGTTGAAGGGCCTCCGATAAACAATAGACACTGTTGGTTCTGGAGAGGGCAGTGACATAATCAGAGCCATTGCTTAGAGCAGATGTCAGCAAATTTTGCTCACAAGAGGCCAGATTATAAATTTTTAGACTTTGCAGGCCATATGAGTTTTGTTATAACTAATCAAATCTGCTACTGCAGCATGAAAAGAGCCATAGACAAAACATCCATGAATGAACATGGCTGGGTTCCAATAAAACTTTCCTCATTAAAACAAAACAGGCAGATAGAACAAGATGGAGGAGGAGTAGGAGGATGCGGAATACATCTTTCTCCACGGATACATCAGGAATACACCTTCAGACACAGAAGTGCATGCAGACACCAGCTGGGAGCACACAGGAGTACCTGACCAGTGGAGAAGAATATACGGAACCACACAAAAACTCAGTAGGATGAAGGAAGCAGGGGGCAAAACAGGAGTACTAGTAGGACTGGACCTGCCCTTGGTGGGTGGGGAAACTGAAGCAGGGGTCTAATTCCCACCTCAGGGCAATTGTATGGGTCAGAGGAGAAACATTTAAGGCTGAGAGTGAAGCAGCTGATCTGTCACAGCCTAAATGGAATGAGAATCAGACAATTTGCCACAGACATACGTACCCTGGACAGAGACACAGGTCCCCGGGAAGGTGCAGTGGCTAGGAGCTGGAGTTCAGGGATTGTGGAGCAATCCCAGGGTGAGGGCTGCTGTTGACTGCTGGGAGATGGACTGAGGGGACGTGAGGGAGGAGACTGTGGTGGGAAATGCCTATGGGGGAAAGTCAGGCAGCCATGGAAGTAAGGTGATGCTGCTGAGTCATGCATAGCGGGTGGAGCCATCACCATAGCCTCTCTCTCCCCACACATCAGCACTGGCAGCTGAACAATAGAGAGGCTGGCCTATCAACCGCCTGTTGTGTGGAACAACAGAGTAGGACCCCACCCAGGGTGCTCCCTTTTGGTGCCTGATGCACCAAACAACAGAGTAGGACCCCAGGCAAGGGAGCCCTCTAAGTGCCTGAACAGGCGGAGCAACGCAGAAAGACTAGCCAAAGAGGCCTTATGATCGCCAGCTACCAGAGGCTCGAGAAAAGGCTCTGATAGGGCCATAACTCCTGTGGCTGACGCAGTCCATGTCCCTGCATACTTAATACCTCCAGGGTCCCCACGACCCAAACAGCTGCACCACCTTCACGCGCAACCCTCACCAGGGCAAAGCTGCCACAAGGGGAAAAGTCTTGCATCTATGCACATGTGGTTGCTTTGGTCATGTCCAACTATTTGTGACCCTGTACACTATGGCCTGCCAGGTTTCTCTGCCAGGGGGGTTCTCCAGGCAAGAATGCTGGAGTGGGATACCATACCCTTCTAGAGCACTGTATTTCCTAGCCACCAACTCCTCTGAGTACCTGGTGCTGCCAGGGCACCTGTGACCCAAGCAACTGCACCACCTCTACCCCTGGCACTCACTGGGGCAGACCCAAGTCCTCTAGGGCAGCCTCAGGAACAAGCCCCAGTGGATGACCCACATGCAGAGGTGGAAATAAAATCACAATTGAAACCCAGGGCAGTGTGGCTAAAGAAGAGGACCCAAAACCTTCCCACCAGCTGTACAAGCTGCAGATTAAATCCACACAATAAACTAGGCAGACTCTGTGTCTATGGAATACATAAAAGGACATTGAGACCTCCCACAAAAGAAAATGCACTAGTTCTGACAGTTGTGGACATTGGAGGCAAGAACACACAGGAGTAGGACCAGATTAGAGTCTGAGCTGCCCCTACAGCAGGTCCAGAGATGAGCACAGCATTGGAGGGCATCCTAGGGAGGTGAGGTGAACTGTGACTCCCAGCGAGTGAAAGGACGCTGACAGCAGAGACTCAAGAAAAATATTTATTATTCTTATATTCGACTTGTTCTATAGTTACTTTTGGATTACTTTTTTCATTTTGGTTTCTTTTTTTCCTCTCCCCCACCCCCTCTCCGGTCTGTTGTAGTTGTCTAGTCATTGATTTTATTAGCACTATGAAATCTATTTAAACTTTTTTTAAATCACGCTTTTTATTTCTGTTATAAACTTCTGCCTCTATGTTGGCCTTTCACAGTTCTGTAGAGTTTTCCTTAAATTTTTAAATTTTTTAAACATTAATTTTTCTACATTTATTCCTTTGTTTGCTTTTCCTACTATTCTTTTCCCCCTTGCAGTTAATCTTTACAATATATAAAACTTCTTTTGTTTTTACTTGGTATTATCTTTAATTACAAAGAATTTTCCAATCACATCACATAGAGATCATTTTATCCACTGCTCTGTTTGGCTGCCAATCTCTTATCTTTCTCCTCAGCAATGGTAAGGCGAATACCCTTTCCATGGGGAAGAGGGATCCACGGTTTGTTGCCTTTGCCAATAACGAAAATGTTAGAGAGCCGTGTGGCAAAGCTGTTGCCGTTTGCATCTTTCACATGAACTAAATCAAAAGAACCTGGATGTCTCTCCCGGTTTGTAATCACACCAATTCTTCCCAGGTTAGCACCTCCAGTCACCATGCACAGGTTACCAGTGTCAAATTTGATGAAATCAGTAATCTTGCCAGTCTCCAAGTCAATCTGAATGGTGTCATTCACCTTGATGAGGGGATCAGGGTAATGGATGGTACGAGCATCATGGGTTACCAGATGAGGGAATCCTTTTGTCCCCACAAATATCTTTCTTACTTTGCACAATTTATACTTGGCCTCCTCAGGTGTAATATGATGAACAGCAAAGCGACCCTTGGTGTCACAGATCAAACGAAAATTCTCTCCAGTCTTATCAATGCTGATGACATCCATAAAACCAGCAGGGTAGGTTATATCTGTGCGGACTTTGACATTGATCTTAATGAAACGCTGCATGCAAATCTTCTTTACTTCATCTCCAGTTAGGGCATACTTAAGTCTATTCCTTAGGAAAGTGATTAGTGGGAGACATTCCCTTAGCTTGCGGGGACCGGTAGATGGAAGAGGGGCAAACACACCAGTCAGTTTATCCAGCATCCAATGTTTTGGAGCTGCTACGTGTTTCAGGTGCTTCTTGGGACCCTGAGCCATGGCTGAGCTAGGCACAAAAAGAGATATAAAACTTCTTTATCTATCTCTATTTAACTTTGCATTTCTATTCTTTCTTTCTTTTTCTCACCATATTTGTTAGTTTTGTTTTCATTGCTTTATTCCCCAGTTGGTACCTTGCTTTAGTTTTGTTTTCCAGTTTGTGCTTTAGTTAGTTTTGTTCTTAACTGGTGGATATCAGTTTTGGGTTCCTCTGTTTGCTGGGTCAACCTGTTGTACTTTATTTTTGTTGGACTGTTTTGATTTTGCTTATGGGTGTATATGTATGTGTGTATATTCCATTATTTTAATTATTATTTGCCTGGTTTTGTAATTGCCATTTGTCTGGGGTTTGTCTTTGGTTTCTCGTTTTAGGGTATCTGTTTCAATCTCATTTAATGCCATAACAAACCACCTGTGGAATCTACATTCCTGGCCAGACATCAAGCCCTGAGCCTTTGGAATGGGAGTACTTATTCCAAGACCCTAGACTACCAAAGAAATCCTAACCCTAGGGAGTATTAAATAGTGAGAAGTCCCAGAAAGGCAACCACTTGTATACAAGACTCACATCACCCAACTACCAGTAGCACTCTGTGCAGGATGCATCATCCAAACAACAAAAGTGAAAGTTGCTCAGTCGTGCCCAACTCTTTGAGTCCCCACGCTGCAAAGTTCCACAGCTCATGGAATCCTCCAGGCCAGAATACTGGAGTGAGTAGCTGTTCCCTTCTCCAGGGCATCTTCCCAACCCAGGGACTTAACCCAAGTCTCCTGCATTGCAGACAGATTCCTTACTGGCTGAGCCACCATGGAAGGCCTCCAAGCAACAACCAAGACAAAAATACAATCCAGTCAGCAGCCAGGATTACCATCTCATTCAGCCCTGCCTATCAGAGGGAAAAAAACCTCACTTCCTCCCACCAGAGGGACAAGTCACACCCTACACAAAGCTTACACAAACCACTGGACCAAACTTATGAGGGCAGAAACCAAAAGAAAGAATTTAACCTTGAAGACTGGAAAAAGGAGACCTGAAACACAATAAGTTAAAAAATAATGAAAAGGCAGAGAAATACTGCACAAATGAAGGAACAAACTAGAAACACACAAGTCCAAATAAATGAAGAGGAAATAAGCAAACTAACTGAAAAAGAATTCAGAATAATGATAGTAAAGGTGATCCAGAACCTAGAAAATAAAATGGAGAAAATGCAAGAATCAATTAACAAAGACCCAGAAGAATCAAAGAATAAACATACAGAGACAAACAACACAATTACTGAAATTAAATTAAAAGTACTGAGAAGGAAATGGCACCCCACTCCAGTACTCTTGCCTGGAAAATCCCATGGACAGAGGAGTGTAGTAGGCTACAGTCCATGGGGTCGCAGAGAGTCGGACACGGCTGAGTGACTTCAGTTTTGTTTTGTTTTTTTTCAGTCAGAAGGAATTAATAGCAGAATACCTGAAACAGAAGAACGGATCAGTGAGCTGGAAGATAAAATGGTGGAAATAACTGCTGAAGAGTAGAATAAAATAAAAAGAATGAAAAGAACTTAGGATAGCCTCAGAGATCTCTAAGAAAATGTTAAACACACCAACACTTGAGTTATAGGGGTCCCAGAAGAAGAAGAGAAAAAGAAAGGGTATGAGGAAATTGTTGAAGAGATTATAGTTGAAAATTTCCCCACCATGGAAAAGAAAATAGTCAATCAACTCCAAGAGGTGCAGAGAGTCCCATACAGGATAAATCCAAGGAGAAACATGCCAAGACACACACTAATCAAACTATCAAAGATTAAACACACAAAAAAAAAATATTAAAAGCAGCAAGGGAAAAGTAACATACAAGGGAAACCCCCATACATTTAACAGCTGATCTTCCAGCAGAAACTCTGCAGGCCAGAAGGGAATGACAGGATATATTTAAAGTACTGAAAGGGAAAAATCTACAACCAAGATTACTCTACCTGGCAAGAATCTCATTCAAAATTGATGGAGAGATAAAAAGCTTTACAGACAAGCAAAAGTTAAGAGAATTCAATACCACCAAACCAGCTTTACAACAAATGTTAATGGGACTTATATAGTCAGGAAATACAAGAGAAGAAAAAGATCTACAAAAACAAACCCCAGAGGCAGTCCTAAGATGGCAGAGGAAAAGGACAGGGAGACCACTTTCTCCCCCACAAATTCACTGAAAGAACATTTGAACACTGAGAAAATACCACAAAATAACTTCTGAATGTGGCAGAGGACATCAGGCACCCAGAAAGGCAGCCCATTGTCTTCAAAAAGAGGTAGGACAAAATATAACAGATAAAAAGAGAGACAAAAGAGTTAGGGATGGAGGCCCATCCTGGGGAGGGAGTCTTAGAAGTTTCCAAACACCAGGAGACCCTCTCACCGGTGGGTCTGTGGGGAGTTTTGGAATCTCAGAGGGCAACATAATCGGGAAAATATAAATAAAATAAATAAACAACAGTAAAATAAATACTAATAAAGTAAATAATACCCACAGATTAGGGGGTCTAACTACAACTCCCAGAGGACAAGTAGCTCAGATGCTCGTGTCCTCCATCAGCAAGCGGCGGCTGAACAGGGAGGCACAGGCTGCACTGCTTAGGGTAAGTACCGGGCCTGAATGCCCTGAGGGCAATCTGAGGGAGCTAACATGAGATAGCAACCCAAACTGCGGGAGAGCCAGAGAGGGAAAAAAAATAATAATAAAAGGATGAAGGAGAGAGAATTTTCCCGTGAAAAGCTCTAACCTAAGGCACTGCCAGGACCGCTCACAGAACAAAAGCCTGAGAGAATACCAGAGGAGAGCTAGCCAGCTGCAGACCAGCCCATCCCCCGCCAGAGGCAGGGAGGCAGGCAGGTGACAGCCAGAGCCAGAAGGAAAGGGGCAATCTCAGCCTCAGAGATGGCATCCCCAATCAAACTGCAAGCAGGCTCTCAGTCACTAACCAAGTCTTCCTGGGATCCATCAGGAGGGCCGCAGCCAGAGATCAGCACCCCAGAAGAGACACAAGGCACACCTAAGATGCAGCTGCGCACCCAGGAAACCAAGCAGCTCGGACCAGGGAGGTGATAAGACACACCGCATATGGGGAATGTGCACTTGCCAAGCACCTGGTCGCCTGAGCTGTTCAGACCTAGGAAGGGCACAAAACATGGGCACAAAATGCAGGCCCAACTGAGTCTGTGCCTTGTGGAGTACCCAAGAACCTGAACCTGAGCGGCGTAGATCTGGGAAGTCCATGCAACTCAGGGCATGCCCCAGAAAGTTCCCTGGCAGAGCAACCTGAAGCCTAAGCAGTGTAGACGGGGAAAGCACACATGCCGTGAGCAGGGGCAAACCCAGTGTGACCCAGACATTGCGAGCACTCCCCACACACACCAGTGACATTTGTTTGCAGTGTTCCTCCCTTCCTGCAGCACAATTGAACAAGTGAGCCTAAATAAATGACTGCCTTCGCCCCCTTGTGTCAGGGCGGAAGTTAGATACTGAAGAGCCTTGCAAGCAGAGGAAGCCAAAATAAACCAAGAAGAGGGAATGGCTCTGGAAGTGACAGGTGCAACAGATTAAAACCCTGTAGTTAACACTGACTACATTGGAAGGGACCTATAGACTTTGAGAAGAAGTATAAGGTGAAACATGGAACTATCTGAAACTGAACTGACCACACACTGCCCTCAACAGCCAGAGAAATTACTAGATGTATTTTACTATTATCATTTTTAATTTATTTTTGTTTTTTTATAATCCTTTAAATTTCATTTTTAAATCCTACTTTTAACTTGAGGAAAAAAAGACCCTATTTTTAAAGCAAATTTCATATTCCTTTATTATCACTTTTGTGATTTTGTTTTGTTTTTTTTAATATTGGATTTTTGAGAGTCTAACCTCTACTCTGACTCTTAATCTTACCTATTTGGTAATTGTTACCAATTTTGAACTTTTAAGAATCAAATCTTCAGTACTCATTTTTACTTAGGGGTGTGATTACTGGCTTGATTGCTCTCTTCCCTTTTGACTCTCCTTTTTCTCCCTGAGGTCACTTCTATCTCGTCCCTGCCCCTTCTCTTCTCTATTTAACTCTGTGAATCTCTTTAGGTGTTCCAGGCTGTGGAGAAAACTTAGGGAACTGATCACAGGCTAGATTGGTCTCTCTCCTTTTGACTCCCCTTCCTCTCCTCCTGGTCACCTCTATCTCCTTCCTCCCTCTTCTCTTCTCTGTGGAACTCTGTGAACCTCTCTGAGTGTTCCAGACTATGGAGAGTAAATAGGGAATTGATTACTGGCTGGCTTCCTCTTGTTGCTTTTGATTCCCTCTCTTCTCCTCCTGGCCACCTCTATCTCCCACCTCCCTCTTCTCTTCTTCATGTAACTCTGTAAACCTCTCTGGGTGTCCCTCACTGTGGAGAATCTTTTCACCATTAACCTAGATGTTTTGTCATCACTACTGTATAGATGGAAAAGTCTTGAGTCTACTATAAGAATAAGACAGAAAGACAGAGGCAAGAGGCCTAAATCCAAAAGTTGAGAACACCAGAAATCTCCTGACTCTAGGGACCATTAATCAACAAAAACTCATCCAAAAGCCTCTATACCTACACTGAAACCAAGCTCCACCCAAGAGCCAACAAGTTTCAGAGCAAGACATACCTAGCTAATTCTCCAACAAAGCAGGAACATAACCCTGAGCACAAAAATACAGGCAGCCAAAAGTCACACCAAACCCATAGACACCTCAAAACTCACTTCTGGACACCTCATTGCACTCCAGAGAGAAGAGATCCAGCACCACCCACCAGAACCCCAACACAAGCCTCCCTAACCAGAAAACCTTGACAAGCCACTCCTCTAACCCCACCCACAGGGGAGAAACTCCACAATAAAGAGGAACCACAAACTTTCAGCACACAGAAAGGTCACCCCAAACACAGCAACCTAAACAAGAAGAAAAGGCAGAGAAATATTCAGCAGGTAAAGGAACATGATAAAAGCCCACAAAACCAAACAAAAGAGGAGGAGATAGGGAGTCTACCTGAAAAAGAATTCAGAATAATGATAGTAAAACTAATCCAAAATTTTGAAAACAAAATTGAGTTACAGATAAATAGTCTGGAGACAAGGATTGAGATGATGCAAGAAAAGTTTAACAAGGACATAGAAGAAATTAAAAAAGAGTCAATCAATAATGAATAATGCAATAGCTGAGATCAAAAGCACTCTGGAGGGAACCAATAACTGAGGCAGAAGATAGGATAAGTGAGGTGGAAGATAGAATGGTAGCAATAAATGAAGCAGAGAGCAAAAAAGAAAAAAGAATTAAAAGAAATCAGGACAACCTCAGAGACCTCTGGGACAATGTCAAACGGCCCAACATTCGAATCATAGGAGTCCCAGAAGAAGACAAAAAGAAAGGACATGAGAAAATACTCGAGGAGATAATAGTGGGAAAATTCCCTAAAATGGGGAAGGAAATAGCCACCCAAATCCAAGAAACCCAGACAGTCCCAAACAGGATAAACCCAAGGCAAAACACCCCAAGACACATATTAAGCAAATTAACGAAGATCAAACACAAAGAACAAATATTAAAAGCAGCAATAGAAACCAACAATTAACCCACAAGGGTATCCCATAAGGATAACAGCTGATCTTTCAACAGAAACTCTTCAAGCCAGAAGGGAATGGCAGGACATACTTAAAGTGATGAAAGAGAAAAACCTACAACCCAGATTACTGTACCCAGCAAGGATCTCATTCGAATATGAAGGAGAAATCAAAAGCTTTACAGACAAACAAAAGCTGAGAGAAGTCAGCACCACCAAACCAGCTCTCCAACAAATGCTAAAGGATCTTCTCTAGACAGGAAACACAGAAAAGGTGTATAAACTCAAACCCAAGACAACAAAGTAAATGGCAATGGGATCATACTTATCATTACCTTAAATGTAAATGGGTTGAATGCCCCAACCAAAAGACAAAGACTGGCTGAATGGATACAAAAACAAGACCCCTATATATGCTGTCTACAAGAGACCCACCTCAAACCTAGGGACACATACAGACCAAAAGTGAAGGGCTGGAAAAAGATATTTCATGCAAATGGAGACCAAGAGAAAGCAGGAGTAGCAATACTCGTATCAGATAAAACAGACTTTGAAATAAAGGCCATGAAAAGAGAAAAACAAGGATCAATCCAAGAAGAAGATATAATAATTATAAATATATACACACCCAACATAGGAGCACCGCAAATATAAGGCAAATGCTAACAAATATGAAAGGGGAAATTAACAATAACACAATAGTACTGGGAGACTTTAATACCCCATTCACACCTATGGATAGATCAACTAAACAGAAAATTAGCAAGGAAACAAAAACTTTAAATTATACAATGGACCAGTTAGACCTAATTGATATCTATAGGACATTTCACCCCAAAACAATGAATTTCACCTTTTTCTCAAGTGCACATGGAACCTTCTCCAGGATAGATCACATCCTGGGCCATAAATCTAGCCTTGGTAAATTCAAAAAAATTGAAATCATCTCAAGCATCTTTTCTGATCACAATGCAGTAACATTAGATGTCAACTACAGGAAAAAAATATTAAAAATACAAACATATGGAGGCTAAACAACACACTTCTGAATAACAAACAAATCACAGAAGAAATCAAAATATGCATAGAAACAAATGAAAATGAAAACACAACAACCCAAAACATATGGGATTCAGTAAAAGCAGTGCTACAGGGAAGGTCACAACAATATAAGCCTGCCTCAAGAAACAGGAGAGAAATCAAATAAATAACCTAACTCTACACCTAAAGCAACTAGAAAAGGAAGAAATGAAGAACCCTAGGGTTAGTAGAAGGAAAAAAATCACAAAAATTAGGGCAGAAATAAATGCAAAAGAAACAAAAGAGACCATAGCAAAAATCAACAAAGCCAAAAGCTGGTTCTTTGAGAGGATAAATAAAATAGACAAATCATTAGCCAGAGTCATCAAGAAACAAAGGGAGAAGAATCAAATCAACAAAATCAGAAATGAAAATGGAGAAATCACAACAGACAACACAGAAACATAAAGGATCATAAGAGACTACTATCAGCAACTATATGCCAATAAAATGGACAACTGGGAAGAAATGAACAAATTCTTAGAAAAGTATAACTTTCCAAAACTGAACCAGGAAGAAATAGAAAATCTTAAGATACCCATCACAAGCACAGAAATCAGAAATCTTCCAACAAACAAAAGCCCAGGACCAGATGGCTTCACAGCTGAATTCTACCAAAAATTTAGAGAAGAGCTAACACCTATCCTACTCAAACTCTTCCAGAAAACTGCAGAGGAAGGTAAACTTCCAAACTCATTCTGTGAGGCCACCATCACCCTAAGACCAAAACCAGACAAAGATGCCACAAAACAAAAACAAAACAAAACAAAACTACAGGCCAATATCACTGATGAACATAGATGCCAAAATCCTCAACAAAATTCTAGCAAATAGAATCCAACAACATATTAAAAAGATCACACATCATGATCAAGTGGGCTTTATCCCAGGGATGCAAGGATTCTTCAATATCTGCAAATCAATCAATGTAATACACCACATAAACAAATTGAAAGATAAAAACCATATGATTATCTCAATAGATGCAGAGAAAGCCTTCGACAAAATTCAACATCAATTTATGATAAAAACCCTCCAGAAAGCAGGAATAGAAGGAACATACCTCAACATAATAAAAGCCATATATGATAAACCCACAGCAAACATTATCCTCAATGGTGAAAAATTGAAAACATTTCCCCTAAAGGCAGGAACAGGACAAGGATACCCACTTTCACCACTACTATTCAACATAGTTTTGGAAGTTTTGGCCACAGCAATCAGAGCAGAAAAAGAAATAAAAGGAATCCAGACTGGAAAAGAAGTAAAACTCTCACTGTTTGCAGATGACATGATTGTCTATATAGAAAACCCTAAAGACTCCACCAGAAAATTACTAGAGCTAATTAATAAATAAATACAGTAAAGTTGCAGGATATAAAATTAACACACAGAAATCCCTTGCATTCCTATACACTAACAATGAGAAAACAGAACAAGAATTTAAGGAAACAATTCCATTCACCATTGCAATGAAAAGAATTAAATACTTAGAAATATATCTACTGAAAGAAACAAAAGACCTATATATAGAAAACTATAAAAGACTGATGAAAGAAATCAAAAGTGACACAAAGAGTGGAGAAATATACCATGGTCATGGATCAGAAGAATCAACATAGTGAAAATGAGGATACTACCCCAAACAATCTATAGATTCAATGCAATCCCTATCAAGCTACCAACGGTATTTTTCAGAGAACTAGAATAAATAATTTCACAATTTGTATGGAAATACAAAAAGCCTTGAATAGCCAAAGCAAACTTGAGAAAGAAGAATGGAACTGGAAGAATCAACCTGCCTGACTTCAGGCTCTACTACAAAGCCACAGTCATCAAGACAGTATGGTACTGGCACAAAGACAGACATATAGATCAATGGAACAAAATAGAAAGCTCAGAGATAAATAGACATACCTATGGACACCTTATCTTTGACAAAGGAGGCAAGAATATACAATGGAGAAAAGACACTCTCTTTAACAAGTGGTGCTGGGAGAACTGGTCAACCACTTGTAACAGAATGAAACTAGAACACTTTCTAACACCATACACAAAAATAAACTCAAAGTGGATTAAAGATCTAAATGTAAGACCAGAAACTATAAAACTCCTAGAGGAAAACATAGGCAAAACACTCTCCAACATAAATCACAGCAGGATCCTCGATGAGCCCCCTCCAGAGTAATGGAAATAAAAGCATAAATAAACAAATGGGAACTAATTAAACTTAAAAGCTTTTGCACAATGAAGGAAACTATAAGCAAGGTGTAAAGACAGCCTTCAGAGTGGGAGAAAATAATAACAAATGAAGCAACTGACAAAGAATTAATCTCAAAAATATACAAGCAGCTCCTGCATCTCAATTCCAGAAAAATAAGTGACTCAATCAAAAAATGGGCCAAAGAAGTAAACAGATATTTCTCCAAAGAAGACATACAAATGACTAACAAACACATGAAAAGATGCTGAACATCACTCATTATCAGAGAAATGCAAATCAAAACCACAATGAGGTACCATCTCCCACCGTTCAGAATGGCTGCTATCCAAAAGTCTACAAACAATAAATGCTGGAGAGGGTGTGGAGGAAAAGGAACCCTCTTACACTGTTGGTGGGAATGCAAACTAGAACAGCCACTATGGAGAACAGTGCAGAGATTCCTTCAGTTCAGTTCAGTTGCTCAGTTGTGTCCGACTCTTTGCGACCCCATGGACTGCAGCACTCCAGGCCTCCCTGTCCATCACCAACTCCCGGAGTTCACTCAGACTCACAGCCATCGAGTCAGTCAGTGATGCCATCCAGCCATCTCATCCTCTGTCGTCCCCTTCTCCTCCTTCCCCCAATCCCTCCCAGCATCAGAGTCTTTTCCAGTGAGTCAACTCTTCTGGAAATAGAACTGCCATACGACCTAGCAATTCCCCTGCTGGGCATACACACTGAGGAAACCAGAATTGAAAGAGACACGTGTACCCCAATGTTCATCACAGCACTGTTTATAATAGCCAGGATGTGGAAGCAACCTAGATGTCCATCAGCAAATGAATGGATAAGAAAGTTGTGCTACATATACATAATGGAATATTACTCAGCTATTAAAAAGAATGCATTTGAATCAGTTCTAATGAGGTGGATGAAACTGGAGCCTATTATACAGAGCAAATATAGTCAGAAAGAAAAACACCAATACAGTATATTAACACATATATATGGAATTTATAAAGATGGTAACAATGACCCTATATGTGAGACAGCAAAAGAGACATAGATGTATAGAACAGTCTTTTGGACTCTGTGGGAGAAGGCGAGGATGGGATGATTTGACAGAATAGCATTGAAATATGTATATTAACATATGTGAAACAGATCACCAGTCCAGATTCAATGCATGAAGCAGGGTGCTCAGGGCTGGTGTACTGGGATGACCCTGAGAAACAGGATAGGGAGGGAGGGTCAGGATGGGGAACACATGTACACCCATGGCTGATTCATGTGAATGTATGGGAAAACCACCACAATATTGTAAAGTAATTAGCCTCCAATTAAAAGAAAAAGAAAAATATAACAAACCCCAAACAATTAAGAAAATGGCAATAGGAATATATATATATATATCAGTAATTGCTTTAAATGTAAATGGATTAAATATTCCAACCAAAAGACACAGACTGGCTGAATGGATACAAAAACAAGACCCATATATATGCTATGTACAAGAAACCCACTTCAGACCTAAAGACACATATAGACTGAAAGTGAGAGGATGGAAAAATATATTCCATGCAAATGGAAGTTAAAAGAAAGCTGGAGTAGCCATCCTCATATCAGACAAAATAGACCTTAAAATAAAGAAGATTACACGACATAAGGAAGGACACTACATAATGATCATGGGACCAATCCACGAGGAAGATATAACAATTGTAAATATCTATGGATGACAGAGGATGAGATGGCTGGATGGCATCACTGACTCGATGGACGTGAGTTTGAGTGAACTCCAGGAGTTGGTGATGGACAGGGAAGCCTGGCATGCTGCGATTCATGGGGTCGCAAACAGTTGGACACGACTGAGAGACTGAACTGAACTGAACTGAACTGATGCACACAATGTAGGAGCACCTCAATACATAAGACAAACACTAATATACATAAACACTAATATACATAAACTGAGAAATTGACAGTAACACAATAATAGTAGGAGACTTTAACACCCCACTTACACCGATGGACAGATCATCAAAACAAAATTAATAAGGAAACACGTCTTAAATGATACATTAGATGAGATGGATCTCGTTGATATCTTCAGAATATTCCATCCAAATGCAGAATACACCTTCCTCTCAAGTGCACATGGAACATTCTCCAGGATAGACCACATCTTGTGTCACAAATCAAATCTCAGTAAATTTAAGAAAATTGAAATCATTCCAAGATTATTTTCTGACCACAATGCTATGAGACTACATATCAATTACAAGAAAAAAACTGTAAAAAACACAAACACATGAAGATTAAACAATACATTTCTAAATAATGAACAGGTTACTGAAGAAATCAAAAGGGAAATTTAAAAATTCCTAGAAACAAATGACAATGAAAACATGACAACTCAAAACCTATGGGATGCAGCAAAGCAGTTCTAAGAGGGAAGTTTATAGCGATACAATCCTACCTCAAGAAACAAGAAAACCATCAAACAGACACCCTAACTTTACACCTAAAAAGAACACACACACACAGAAAAAATTAACAGAAGGAAAGAAATCATAAAGATCTGAGCAGAAATAAATGAAAAAGAAATTAAAGAAACAATAGTAAAGATTAACAAAACTAAGAGCTAGTTCTTTGAGAAGATAAACAAAATTGACAAAACTTTAGCCAGACTCATCAAGAAAAAAAGACAGAAGAATCAAATCAACAAAATTAGAAATGAAAAAGGAGAGGTTACAACAAACACTGCAGAAATACAAAGGATTATAAGAGACTATTATGAGCAACTATATGGTATTAAATGGATAATCTGGAAGAAATGGACAGATTCTTAGAAAAGTTCATTCTTCCAAGACTGAACCAGGAAGAAATAGAAATTATGAAAAACTCAATTCAGTTCAGTTCAGTCACTCAGTCATGTCCGACTCTTTGTGACCCCATGAATCGCAGCACGCCAGGTCTCCCTGTCCATCACCATCTCCCGGAGTTCACTCAGACTCATGTCCATCGAGTCCATGATGCCATCCAGCCATCTCATCCTCCGTCGTCCCCTTCTTCTTCTGCCCCCAATCCCTCCCAGCATCAGAGTCTTTTCCAATGCGTCATCTCTTCACATGAGGTGGCCAAAGTACAGGAGCTTCAGCTTTAGCATTATTCCTTCCAAAGCAATCCCAGGGTTGATCTCCTTGCAGTCCAAGGCACTCTCAAGAGTCTCCTCCAACACCACAATTCAAAAGCATCAATTCTTCAGCACTCAGCCTTCTTCACAGTCCAACTCTCACATCCATACATGACCACAGGAAAAACCATAGCCTTGACTATACAGACCTTACTCGGCAAAGTAATGTCTCTGCTTTTGAATATACTATCTAGGTTAGTCATAACTTCTTCCAAGGAGTAAGCGTCTTTTAATTTCATGGCTGCAGTCACCATCTGCAGTGATTTTGGAGCCCAAAAAAATAAAGTCTGACACTGTTTCCACTGTTTCCCCATCTATTTCCCATGAAGTGATGGGACTGGATGCCATGATCTTCGTTTTCTGAATGAACAACTCAATTACAAGCACTGAAATTGAAACTGTGATAAAAAAAAAAAAAAAAAAAACTCCCAAAAAACGAAAGCCCAAGACCAGATGGCTGCACAGGTAAATTCCATCAAACATTTAGAAGAGCTAACATCTATCCTTCTAAAACTCTTTCAAAAGTTTTAGAGAAAGGAACACTTCCAAACTCATTCTACAAGGCCACCATCACCCTGATACCAAAACCAAAGACAACACACAAAAAAGAAAACAACAGGCCAATATCACTGATGAACATAGCTGCAGAAAAAGCCTTTGACAAAATTCAGCACCCATTTATGATTAAAACTATTCAAAAAATGGGCATAGAAGAAACCTATCTCAACATAGTAAAGGCCATATATGATAAGCCCACAGCAAACATTATTCTCAATGGTGAAAAACTGAAAGCATTCTCTCTAAGATCAGGAACAAGATAAGGGTGTCCACTCTCACCATTATTCAACATAGTTTTGGAAGTCCTAGCTATAGCAATCAGAGAAGAAAAAGAAATAAAAGGAATCTAGATGGGGAAAAGAAGAAGTAAAGCTCTTACTGTTTGCATATGACATGATACTATACATAGAAAACCCTAAAGATACCATTAGAAAATTACTAGAGCTAATCAGTGAATTTAGCAAAGTTGCAGGATACAAAAATCAATACACAGAAGTCACTTGCATTCCTGTATACTAACAATGGAAAATCAGAAGGAGAAATTAAGGAATCAATCCCATTCACCATTGCAACATAAAGAATAAAATACCTAGGAATAAACCTACCTAAGGAGACAAAAAACCTGTATACAGAAAATTATAAGATGAAAGAAATCAAAGATGACTAAACAGATGGAGAGATATTCCACGTTCCTGAGTGGGAAGAATTATGAAAATGACTATACCACCAAATGAAATCTACAGATTCAGTGTGATCCCTATCAAATTACCAATGGTATTCTTCATGGAACTAGAACAAAAATTTCACAATTCAGATGGAAACACAAAAGACCCTGAATAGCCAAAGCAGTCTTGAGAAAGTAGAATGGACCTGGAGGAATCAACCTTCATGACTTCAGATTCTTCAGATTAGGAAGAATCAAATTTCCTAATCTTCAGACTGTAGATTATACTACAAAGCTACAGTCATCAAAACAGTATGGTACTGGCACAAAAACAGAAATATAAACCAATGGAACAAGAAAGAGAACCCAGAGATAAACGCACACAACAATGGGTATCTTATTTTTGACAAAGGAAGCAAGAATATACAACGGGGCAAAGACAGCCTCTTCAATAAGTGGTGCTGGGAAAACTGGACAGCTACATGTAAAAGAATGAAATTAGAACACTTTCTAACACTATACACAAAGATAAACTCAAGATGGATTAAAGACTTAAATGTAAGACCAGAAACTATAAAACTCTTACAGGAAAACATAGGCAGAACATTTGATGACATTAATCAAAGCAAGATCCTCTATGACCCACCTCCTAGAGTAATGGAAATAAAACAAAAGTAAAGAAGTGGGACCTAGTTAAACTTAAAAGCTTTTGCACAGCAAAGGAAACTATAAACAAGGTAAAAAGTCAACCCTCAGAATGGGAGAAAACAATAGCAAATGAAACAACTAACAAAGGATTAATTTCCAAAATATACAAGCAGCTCATACAACTCAATACCAGAAAAAAAAAAAACCCAATCAAAAAGTGGGGAAAAGACCTAAACAGACATTTCTCCAAAGAAGACATATAGATAGCTAATAAACATATGAAAAGGTGCTCAACACCGCTCATTATTAGAGAAATGCAAATCAAAACTACAATGAGATATCACCTCACACCGATCAGAATGGCCATCATCAAAAAGTCTACAAACAATAAATGCTGGAGAGGGTGTGGATAAAAGGGAACCCTCTTGAACTGTTGGTGTGTACGTAAATTGATACAGCCACTATGGAAGATGGTATGGAGATTCCTTAAAAAACTAGGAATAAAACCACCATATGACCCAGCAATCCCACTCTTAGGCATATACCCCAAGGAAACCAAAATTTTAAAAGACACATGTACCCCCAATGTTCATTGCAGCACTATTTACAATAGCTAGAACATGGAAGTATGTCCATTGACAGATGTCCATTGACAGATGAATGGACAAAGAAGTTGTGGTATATATACAAAATGGAATATTACTCAGCCATAAAAAGGAACACATTTGAGTCAGTTCTAATGAGATGGATGAACCTAGAGACTATTATACTGAGTGAAGTATGTCAGAAAGAGAAAGGTAAGTATCATATACTAATACATATATATGAAATCTAGAAAGATGGTACTGATTAATTTATTTGCAAGGCAGCAATGGAGAAACAGACATAGAGAACAGACTTATGGACACAAGCAGAGGGGAAGAGAGGGTGAGATGTATGGAGAGAGTAACATGGAAACTTATATTACCATATGTAAAACAGATAGCCAATGGGAATTTGCTATATGTCTTGGGGAACTCAAACAGGGTCTGTGTATCAGCCTAGAGGGGTGGGGTGGGGAGGGAGATGGGAGGGAGGTTCAAGAGGGAGGGGACATATGTATACCTATGGCTGTATTATGTTGATGATTGACACAAAACAACAAAAATCTGTAAAGCAATTATCCTTTAATTAAAAAATAAATTCAATCAAAAAAAAAACAGGCAGTGAGCAAGGTTTGGTGTTCATGTCATGGCTTGCCAATCTCTGATTTAGAGAAGTCCTTATCTAATATAATCTGTGCCACAAATGCAAGCCACAGAGGTAATTTTAAATTTTTTTTGCATCCACATTTTAAAAAGCCAAAAGAAAGAGGTGTATTTTTTAGTAGTGTATTTTTAGAGGAGTACTTTAATAGTATATTTCATTTAACCCAGTATATCAAAAATATTATCATTTCAACATACAACAAACAAAGAAATTATTAATGAGATATTTTACATGATTTTTATCATACCAAGTCTTTGAAATTGGTTACGAGCCAAACTGAATTTCTCAAAAGGGTGTTGAAGTTTTAATCCTCTGTACTTGTGAATATGATCTCATTTGAAAGAGGGTCTTTGCAGGTGATCATATGAAGACAAAGTCATTACAATGGGCTCTAATTCAGTAGGACTGTTATCCTTATTAAAAGAGGACATTTGAACACAGAAACAGACACATACAAAGAGAAAAAGCTATGTAAAGACAAAGGCAGACATTGGGGTGATGGAGCAGAAGCCAAGGAATGCCCAATATTGCCAACAAAGCACCAGAAGCTAGGGAAGAGGCCTGGAACAGATCCTCCCTTAGAACTCTCAGAAAGAACCAACCTTGCAGACATCTTGACCTCAGACTTCCAGTCTCCAGACAAGGAGGAAATAAATTTCTGTTTTTTAAGCCACTCAATGGGTGGTGCTGTGTTACATCAGCTCTAGGAAATGAATACAAAATCAAAGCCTTTGTATTTACAGCACAACTCAACTGATACTAAACATATTCCAAGTGCTCCACAGTCAACCAGGGCTAGTGACTACCTACTGGACAGTGCAGCTTGAGAGACAGCAATTTGGCTTCCCCTCAGAGTGGGCTGAGTAGCTTAGGGAAAGAAAGGCATCTGGGAAACAGGGAGTTTGAGGATTAAGTATAAACAAAGAACTTTTTACAAATCTTGACCTTTCTTGAAAATGTATTAAATGGAATAGTGCTAGGTGTTTACTTTCTCTCAATAGTTTAGGGCCCTCAGGAACTGACCACGGCAAAGCCAAGGAGTGCTCCATTTTCTTTAGTTTGGGCCAAAGTCATTTCATTTCAGAGTTCTGTTTTTGCTTCTATGGTGTATGATCATTTTTAACTCCCAACTGATTTCCTCTGAACTCAATATGTGATATTTTCCCTTGAAGTAATTTGGTGGTTTCATCATTTTATTGATCTTACTTTCCCATTAACTGTATTCGTGCATGCAATATATTATCTGAAGTGACAGGAAGATGGTAACAAAAGCTCCATTGTTGATATCTGACTGCTGACAGCTTTCAAGCTACTTTCCCCTTTTCCCCTTCTGCCCCACATCTAGTAAGCTAATAAGAAAGCTGGGCCCTCTCTCACCTGGTGCTGATGAGAAAGCTCAAACCAAGTACACCCCAAGCCATGTTAAAGACTCTTCACCCCAACCCCATCTTCTACACACACTAAAAACCAGAGCCACTCACCACATATCCTTTGCACAAGGCAAGTGGATGGGCTTGAATGCCAGCCCTACTCTCTCCAGAAAGCCTCATGATATGAATAATAAAACTTTCACATCCTATTGGTACATGTGTGACATCTTTGGCCTCAAGATTCAAATCAATTTGGTGTGTGAGTAGCAGGTATGATACTGCCCTTTCACAGAGGAACTCCAAGATGGTTGGTGCTGAGAGCAGTAGTGTCTAAAAGATGCCCAGCACCTCCTGGAGGCCTTTCTTCTATTGCTTCCAGTTAACTACCTGGCTCTACAGCCTGCAGGCAAATCTACACTTTGAGCCGCTCCCTAGGGCCTGCTGCCTAGTGTGCTCTTTGAACTGTGCTGCTACCTACTAGTGAACTCACGTTAGAGTTGCTGCAGCATTTAATAAGTCCTAGAAAGCCTCAGTCTGGAGAAGGAAATGGCACCCCACTCCAGTTCTCCTGCCTGGAAAATCCCATGGATGGAGGAGCCTGGTAGGCTGCAGTCCATGGGGTCGCTAAGAGTCAGACACGACTGAGCGACTTCACTTTCACTTTTCACTTTCATGCATTGGAGAAGGAAATGGCAACCCACTCCAGTGTTCTTGCCTGGAGAATCCCAGGGATGGGGGAGCCTGGTGGGCTGCCGTCTATGGGGTCACACAGAGTCGGACACAACTGAAGTGACTTAGCAGCAGCAGCAGCAGCAGCAGCAGCAAGCCTCGGTCACTGATTTAATCTACCCGAGTCAGAAGATTTGCATTTTGGGCCAAGACTATGGGATTGGGACCCTACTTAAAGTGGCCCTGTGTTGGGTATCTCAGCCTGGACCTATTGGTCTCAGATTGAGTCACGTGTCTCAATTCCTGCACAAGGTATGACTGATGCCATACTCAAGGAAACAACTCTTATCCAGTGATTGCTGAGCGTATGTTTCAACCAGGCATTGGTCCTATTCTATATAGTGTTCAGGGAAAAGACTGAAAACATGTGCGATATGATGGTCATGGGTGGTCATTGGGGTAAGGAACAGTTGTCATGTGGAATGCTGAGGTCACATGCCTAAAAGAAGATGGCATATTAGGACCCTAAATGCCTCTGGTGCAACAAATATCTTGATCTTCAGTATTATAGTGGAAAGCATGCACCCCTGGTACCCCTGTGGCAAAGACCCTTATGAAAAACATCCTTAATGATTTATTCCCAACTCTCTTAAAGAATAAGGGGTCACCATCACCTTATTAGATGGTTGCAAAATGGATCAATTAAGACTCTGGGTTCAACTGAGTGCCACATGTGATCAACATACCAAAAGGTTAATTCAAACTCAATTTAAGCCCAGAGTCTCTAGGCCAAATAAAACAATAATTGCCATAACAAAGGTCCCTAACCCTGATAATACTGATTTGGGATGCTTTGAAGGAAGAAACTTAT
Source organism: Capricornis sumatraensis (assembly GCF_032405125.1). Classification (NCBI taxonomy): domain Eukaryota; kingdom Metazoa; phylum Chordata; class Mammalia; order Artiodactyla; family Bovidae; genus Capricornis; species Capricornis sumatraensis. Next base: position 44,627,661 of record NC_091092.1, on the reverse strand, counting down.
AAACATGACCAGGGTAGAGAGGAGTCCTCCAACACAAGGTATATCCAGTAATGACCAAAACAAAAAAATGAAACAAACAAAAATTGATGTGGGATGGAGTAAAGAGAGAAACTACAATAGAGACCTACAATTTGACTCAATTGCATAACCAAATTGCTTGAAAACAATTTATGCAACAGAAAGCTAAAAGTATGCTGATTTTGCACTTCTAAAATGCTCTAAATTAATTTTAACATCTGCTGAAATGAACCAACTGGCAAACTTCCATGGCCTTAATTGATACTGGGGCTCAAATTAAAGCCATACCTGTAGGTCTCACTAAATTTAAACAAGGTATCCTCTATACTTTCAGAGAATTACCAAACATAAAGTAGAGGCGGGGAAAGGTATGCCTCAGCTTTAACCATCAGGACCACTGCCTTGACTAAAGTCCCCATGGTCAAACTGCCCACTTCCCTAACACATCCCATAGTGGGCATGGATGCTCTGATCAAATGAGTAATAAATTGAAATAAAATTAAATATTTGGTATTTACAACTGGTGTGATAAAATAGAACCATATAGACCTCCTCCCTGATGAAAATCAGCCAAGGGAAGAGATACATGGGACCAAGTTCCTCCAAATTGGAGCTTCCAGTTGTCTTCTCTCCACAGTTGAGGACAGCATTCGTTTCCTGGCATCAATATGTGACAATATACATTGAGTACAGTCCACAAGGGAAGCTCACCTGAGCCTTGAGTTCAGAATCTTTATCAGGGCTTAATAGTACACACCTGGCCAGCCGTCAATATGGCTGATCTCAAACTTCAGTCCCTCCGGAGGTCAAGTGAGACATCATGAGGTCTCCCACCCTAAATCAGACTGTTACTGTGACCCAAAGTCCTGAGACAAATGAAGATATTCCTATCGGGGATGGCATTTCAAGGGCTTAGAATTATCTCCAAGAAGCTAAGGGAAAAGGCTGGACCTGCCTTTGGGCAAGGTTACATTCTTTACTACACAGCTTCCATAACTAATGTTATTGAAATTACTGGACCCAATCCACAATTGGAAAATGTTTTGCTACTAAATATTTGGTGAATATGCTCTCAGTTCAGTTCAGTTCAGTCACTCAGTCGTCTCTGACTCTTTGCGACCCCATGAATCGCAGCACGCCAGGCCTCCCTGTCCATCACCAACTCCCGGAGTTCACTCAGACTCATGTCCATCGAATCAGTGATGCCATCCAGCCATCTCATCCTCGGTCATCCCCTTCTCCTCCTGCCCCCAATCCCTCCCAGCATCAGAGTCTTTTCCAATGAGTCAACTCTTCGCATGAGGTGGCCAAAGTACTGGAGCTTCAGCTTTAGCATCATTCCTTCCAAAGAAATTCCAGGGTTGATCTCCTTCAGAATGGACTGGTTGGATCTCCTTGCTACTCAGTGCCTATTTCCATAGTCTCTCAATTGAATTCTGCCCTCATCTTCAAAGAGATATAATACACCTTCACCCAGCTACACACAGAGTATCTCAACAACCCTGCCAGGGCACACACAATCTTTGCAGGGAAGATGTCAATGGTCTCCAACTTTCCTCATGAGCACAGGTATAATATCCCACTGATGACATCTTCCTCTGAAGAGATTCATCTGACACACTGATTCAGGATACAAAAATATCCACAAAGGAACTCACAAAGGAGGATGAGCTGTTGCCCCAGCATTTGGCTAAATTCCTGGGAATCATTTGGCCAAAGGGCCACTCCACCCCAATACTGTCAAGAAACAACTATTGACCATCTCAGCAGCCACATCATTAAAACAAGCCAAACATCTTTTAGACATTTCAGGGTTCCCAAGGCAATATATTCCTTCTTTTCAAATTTTACTTAAACCCACTTATGCTGTTACTTACAAATCAGCCCATCTTGAATGAAGTTCCTACCAATGAAATGCACTTGAATGTGTCCAAAGTGCAAGATGGCAGGTACTCTCATTAGTGTCTTCCAGAGAGTCTTTCACTGTAGAGGCTTCAGGAACCTCCTCTCCTGCCTCCTGGAGTCTCTGGACCACCTAGGATGGCCATAAGTTGTTTATGTAGAAAACCTTTTTTTTCTGGTGCAAAAGCTGCTCCTCAGCCCCAGACTACATGCATTAGAGCAACAACTGTTGGCTATTTGAGCATACCAGGCCCTTCTGCAGATGGAGACTCTCACAGGAGACTCTCCACACCAGCTGCCCAGGATGCTTTTGATCATGGTGGCAGCACCCCTCCTTATTGAAACGAAAATAATATTTCCATAATAGGGCCAAACCTGGGCCTTCTAGCATAGCTCACCTACAGGAATGGGTGGCCTCCTCTGTCCCCAGGCCCTTGACAGATCCAATGATGCTGAAGGAGATTACCTTCTTCCAGATTCAATGATCACCTGAAGAGCCCCTTGGGATCAACTTCAGATCCGCAAAGGGAACTGGACCACTTTACAGACAGCAGCGCTGCTGGAGAGCTGCTGCTGTTCGTCATCTAACCTGGACATCCCTAATCATAGACAGGACTCAAGAGTCATCAAAACTGAGTCAACTACAGGCCATCATCTTAACACTAGAGGATACCCTGGACAATCAATCCCATAAGCATTTGCTTGGTTGTTTCTTTTTTTTTCTATAGACTCTTGGGCCACTGCCAATGGTGTGGTCACCTAGTCTGACCAACAGCAACAACAATTCCTTATCCAAGGTTGCTCCTTTGGGGTAAAGAATTCTGGGAATTTATGGCTTCACAGTTACCCAAAATATAAATCAAGGTCACACATGTCTCTGCAAGGTCCCAGCAAGACACTTCTTATCCTCTTCAGAGTTCCAGACATCATTGATAGAGAATGAGGCATTCATTTCACTTTTCAGAATACACAATGCTAGGCTCTTGAAGCAGGTATTCAAAGGAACGTTCAAGACCCTCACTGGTCTCAGGCTGCAGACCTCATAGAGCATCATAATGGCTTACTTAAACAAGTTCAAATTCAATTAAATGAAACACAGCATAATTCAGTCATCAGTGAAACATCAGAGATGAATTGCATCAAAAATAAAGAGTCTGAATCCATGTTTTAAGCTTGCTGATGGCTTTCCAGCCCACTCCCTCTTTCTCATTTGTCCCAAGTTTGCACAACTCTGGAATAAAGTCCAAGTGATCCCTTCCTTCATGCCAGCAGGGAGGTTCAAACCATCAAAATTTCAAAGGAACCCTCACCTTTACCCCATGCCGAAATCAAAATAAAACCAAAACAAGCACTAGTCTCTTCCTTCATTCAAGTTAAATGGACCTGCTTGGGAGCTTGCCATGCTCACCTTATGATGGAATAGCTTTTTCATACCATCTTGGTGCATTATGACATCTCGGCCTTGATTTCAAAACCAATCTGAGGCTGAGATGATTCTTTCCTCATCAGGGCAACCATAAAACCAAGATTCTACCCATTAATAAATAATAGAAAATGTACATCCCATTTCTGATGAAAGCTGACTCCACCTCCAGAAGTAACTGACTTCTAGTCACAAAGGGAGATTTTTGCAATTGTATCCATGAAAGAAGACGTTTGAGAAGCTTATATAACATGTCACATACCTCCCCCACTCCCACTTAGCTACAGATTAATTTCCCCTTAAATATGTTTGCAAAAGCTTACTTTTCTAGCCAGGCAGAAAAGAACGCAACATTCAAAGCTATCGTCTGTACAGAAATCCTGGTAAAGAGTTTTAAAGAACTGCAATGTCACAGCTCGCCTGGTATTGTTAATCCATGAAAAGGAGAGTCAGCATTGCCCAAGAAAGCTTTGTTAATACTATAACCATCACACACTTAGCCAGCAAAAAAAAAAAAAAGTAGCAATAGTAGGATTGAATCTTGAGTAGGTTTTATAGAAATGAAGGGTCTGTAAGAGGTTATATAGTGAAAATGATACTGACAAATGCCATAGCAACCAAAACTGCTTGTTGTCTTGTAAAAATAAAAATCTTCCTGATGGTCAGGCATTTGGTGTGTGTCTGTAGATAAGTATATGAATAAAAAGATTCCCTCAAAATAAAATCCATTCCAGGGCTGCTAAGACTGTTCAGGGAAAGGGGTAACTTTGATCGTGGAACTTTTCTTTTATCAGTCTAATCCTACACAGAAGATATCAATTTCAGTTTCTGATGAAAACAGAAAGGAGAAATCTGTATTTATGTGAGTATGTGAAGCAGCCACTGCACCACCTGCCTGCACAGCCAGGTTTTGCTCTCAGGCAGGGCTCTTCAGAAATACTGTATTTCCACAGAATGAGATTTCATTTCCTCCTTTTGCTAAACACTGCTCACAGCCCTCACTCACAGAGTTCTTTCTGGGTCTGACTTCCATTCTTCTTGCCCTGGTTTCAGTGCTTCTCATTTTTCTGGAGATGGTTTTCCTTTTACCTTATTGGTAGATTTCGTAAGTAGATTTGAACCTTATTGGTAGGTTCAGCATCCTGCCACTTTGAGATAAGTCCTCAGCTCTTGAATCCAGTCTTGTCCACTGGTTTATAAACTCAGAAATATTTATATTCCATCACTATGCTCACCCTGACATTAGTCCCACTAGAATATGAGTGCTCCTCTCTCTCTCCCTCTCTCTCTCTTTCTCCTAGGAGTCACTGCAATTTGCTATTCCCATCTCAAAGGAATTCTAATGGAAATCTTCTTTCTCCTCTGTCTTCTCCCCTTACATACACACACTTCACATGGTCCACATTCTCAACAAAGTGGAAAGCACTACTATAACTTGAATGCATCCTCTGAGCTGTCCACTTGATGAACCCCTCTGATCCTCACTCAGCCTTATAGGTTGTCATCCTCCTTCTCCATATGAGGAAACTGAGGCTGAGAATCAAAGCAGAAGCCTTGCAGCACTAGCGCTCTGCAAAACTGAAATTCCCAATTTAACCCCTGGGGCTGCTACAGCTCCCCACCATCAGGCCTGGAGATCAAGGGCAGAGTCTCAGACTGTAGGGGTGGGGCAGGCCACTCCCTCCACCCTCCCTCCTTGAAAAGTGCTAAGAACACCATGAAAATATTCAGTGGTCCTTGCTGGGAGTCCAGCCTTAGGTCCACCAACCAGCCCCATCTCCCAAGAAGACCAAGAACACAAAACAAAAAAACCAAGGCCCCTGGGGCTCTCTGCCATCTTCTCTTGGCAGTCCAGCACACCTCCCTCTAAACCCAAGGTGTACAGACCTATACTAAGTCCTGAGCAGTGGAAGTGGCCTTCAGTATTTTTCCTGCTATGCCTTCCCTGATTTTCCCCTTGCAGGGAGGTTGCACAGTTACAGAGAAAAGCAAGCAGTTGAACACTGTCAGAAGAAATCAAGTTTGAACTTTGAACTTTGCATATGTGCAACAATAAAATTAAAAATAGAGAGGATAGGTAAGGGGGAAAAAAGAAGAAGAAAAACGTACATTTAAGAAGGCCCACACAATGGCAGTGCTTCTGCAAGCCTTGGGTTTTCTTAAAAGTGACATGCAATTGTTTCTTGCAATTGTTATTTCTCTTATCATTTTCTCTTTCCAACCTCTTACAGATCTGCCTTTCACAGAAACACATTTGGTGATGGGTACTGAACTGGAACACTCTACTTGTGATAAACCTGTCCTGCCGAGTTTCTATAAAAGGAGAGGGGAGGTACAAGGAGGGGGAACTCTAAGAGAAGATAATGCCATAATTGAGACAATAGTAATTCTTCTTCTTACTTTTACCGTTAAAAACATTTTAACATTTGAAGGGATGAATACATAGCCTCTCAGGCTCTGCTATTCAATAATACAATTCATTACAAGGGAGCAGAGAGGAATCTCGGTAGCATTAAAAACACCAAGCAAGGGGGAAATGAAGGCCGGTATTACAAGCCCTATGGCCAAACCCAGAAATGAATGACAATTAGATTACAGTTCGAGCTCAGGCGATCCAGACACACATTTTGAAGCCCATCCATATTTTTCAGAAGGAAGAGGGAGACGAAGCCTGGAATGTTGTCTTTCAAAAGTATTAATGATGCGCTATAAATTTCGTCCACGTATTAATGATAATTCAGTCCTCATTAAACGCCGGGTGCTGATAGCAACCCACATTTCGGCACAGCAGGCCCTCGCAAATTTATTTCCCTTTGTGAAACCCAGTTTTCTTTAATAGTTTGTCGAAACATAGACTGAAGCTGCGCAGGGGTGAAAATCCATTTCTACGTCTGATCAAACTCAGGGTTTTCTAACCCGCAGCGCCTGCGCTCCACGGACCCGCGAGCATCTTCCTGGGGCTGCACATTACGTGTGGTTCCCAACAGGGTACCAGAGAGAGAGAAGCCCCCCTTTCTCCTCGGAGTGCTTCCCCAAACGTAAATGGTGGCGAGGGCAGCAGATGGCAGCCTCCAGGGCGCTGCGGGATGGGGGCTGGAAGTGGCAGTGTCTGAGCCTGGCGGGCACCGCGGTCCCGAGAGAGCGCGGCAGGGACCCGGGCTGCACGCTACTGCAGGCGCTGCCCTCGGGGCCAAGGCCGAGCGCCCCGTTTTAGGCACAGTTTTGCTAAAGAAATAAAAGACCCGAAGCGCCACCCCCTAGGTCTGCGTCCTGGGGTCCAGGGGAACCCAGGACCCCGGGGACTGGAGGTGGAGGCGCGCGGCGGTGCCAGGGGTCTTCGCAATCACTCTCGGTGATCCGAGCGGATAGGGCTCGGGCACTCCCGCAGTGACAGCTCCGCGGCACGAGAGGGCGCCGCGCGCACAGCTCGCTTTCGCCGCGAGCCGGGGACCGGCGGGGACTTAGGGGCCTCCGGGAGGCGAGGGACGGAAGCGAGGCTTCACCTGCCCGCCCGTCAGCCTGAACCACCGCCCTCTCCACCCACGCCCCCGGTAGCGCGCGGCCCCGGGCCTCCCTCTGCAGCCCACAGGGAGAGGCCTGCGCTTCTTAGAAACATCGGATCAGGTAACCTCTGCTAACAAGCTGGCAAAACGCAAATGAAGGAGGGGGAAGCATCCATAACACCCACGGGAGCTCAAGCAAATGTCATTTTTAAACGGCTGAGAATGAGCAATTGCCATCAGACCCCATCCTGCTGCACCTCACAAATCCCTTAGCGCTGGCTCTGTCCTGAGGAATGTACCCCACCTCAGAGATGCCAGGTGCCACCCACCAAGGGGGCGTCCGCTAAGGACTGCATCACAGTCATCCGAAAAGCACCTACTATTGTACTTGCCACTGTCGCTCTGAGCACTTGCACATCAATCATTCTATTTAATCCTCAAAACTATCCCAGGAGGCATTCTCAGCCTCACTTTACAGAGGCAGAAACTGCAGCTCAGAAGGGGTATAGGATCTGTTCAAGTTCACACAAAAACAATGTTCTTTTCACCGTCCACACCACCTCCCTGATGGGGAACACAGCTGGCCAAATGACTGCTTACACAATTCTTCAATCCAGCAAGAAATACTGGAGCTAAAAAGTATGCATATGAGTTTATAAAAATAACCCAGACTCTTAATTCCTTTTCACTTGGAAATAACCCCCAAACCTTCCTCTGGTGTCCTTTGAATGCGGTATCTCAGACTGGCTGAAGTTAGCCTTCCCCACTTGAGTCAGGAAGTGATCGCCCACACCAAGAGCCATAGTGGCCCCAGACACCCAGAGTCCTTTAGACTCTCAGGCCTGGCTTCTTGCCAACATTTGCAAGATCTACTTTCTGTTCACAGAATGGAAAAGCATCCAATAAGTGGTCCAGAGGTATCACTAAACACATTGGCATAAACTAACTGATGCCAGGATCTTACCTCCTTCCAGAAGCTTTTTCAGCCCACATTAATTTCTGTCTCTGATCTCCTCCTAGTACTTAATGTAGGAGCCACCCTGTAGCGACTTGCTTGTTTCCATCTCCTGTTCTCTGATTCTCTTGTGTGTGTCCTTCTCCACAGAGAGCTGGCAAGAACCACGGGAGCAAAGGCCATGTCAGCACTGGACAAGCAGTAGCTCTTGGGGACTTGTGAAATTGAATCAGGGCCGCATCTCTGCTCATAGCATCTATCACTTTCCACCAATGAAACAAGGTGGCCCTGTCTGCTTTTTCATCTAGTTTGGGGGTTTGTTTATTTGAAACACTGATGCCTGCTGACAGGTAGAGTTTATAAAAAGACAACAGTAATGGAGAAAAGGTGAATTATTTCCTTGGCATGATGTAATGTTCACTGTGTCCTCTCTTCTTGTTTGGATCCCTGTTTCATCTTTCTTTCACAGCTGTATTTTGATAACAGGTACTCATCTATGCTATAGAAAACCAAAATACAAATGAATATTAATAGGAGACACCACTGTCTGGCCAATTCCCATCTTCTCCACCATTTGCTAGTAACACACTTAGAGTGCTGTGTAGCAATCAGATGTGTTGGGCTGGATATCTCTCCCTCTCTCTCATAATGCAGTAGCCAAACAGGCTGTTACTGATAAGAAATGGAAAGATGGGCAGTGAGGAGAAGGAAGCAAGAATTGATAAGGAAACGTGATGAAAAAGGTGGAATGGTGGGATGCTGGAACCTGGGAAAGCAGCAAGGCAGTATGTACGTTGTGTGTAATCAGTCACTCAGTCGTGTCCAATTCTCTGTGATCCCAGGGACTGTAACCCACCAATCTTCTCTGTCCATAGGATTTCCCCGGCAAGAATACTGGAGTGGGTTGCCATTTTCCTTCTCCAGGGGATAGTCCCAACCCAGGGATGGAACCCGCGTCTCCCGCATTGCAGGCAGATTCTTTACTGAGCCACCAGGGAAGTCCCAGTATGCATATACAGAACCCCATAACTTGAGAGATGAAGTGCTATGCACTGAATATTTGTGTCCCTCCCCCCAGATTCATATGTCAGAATCCTAACCCCCAATGTGATGGTGTTGGGAGGTAGGGACTTGGGGAGACGCTCAGGTCACAGAGGTGGAGGCCTCATGAATGAGGTTAGTGCCCTGATAAAAGACCCCAGAGAGCAGTCGCAGTCCTTCTACCACGTGAGGACATAGTGAAAAGAGAGCAATCTCCGCACTAGACACTGAATCTATTGCTGCCTTGATCTTGGACTTCCCAGCCTCTAGAACCATGAGAAATTAATTTCTGCTGTTTAATTTTTTTCATTATGGTAATTCAAAATAAGACACAGAGGAAGGCCCAAATAGTTGGCACTTCTTGCTAAACCAGGTATGCCACCCAAGCAGCTCTTTTCAAAATGCACACATTTGCAGAAGCTTCAGAGTTTCCAGATCCACCCCGCCATGTTGCCTCAGCTTGAAAATTAGTTCCTCAGGCTAGCTAGGTACTTTGAAGTGAAAAGGACAAGGAGAATTTCATTCAGGATTCATTCTAGTTAATAATCCCCAGTGGCTGCTAACATCACAAAGAGTGAGATGACCACACAACACGCATCTCCTAACAGAGGCACATGACACCATCTCTGTGGAAGTCTTGCTGAAAAGCAAATGTGAGTCTGATCAAACATCAATCCAACTGCCCATTTACAGGAAAAACAGAGGACAGAGGAACATGTTAAAAGACATGGGGATGCAATCAGCAATATCCAGACTCCTGGAAACTCTACATAACAAATGATCTCATTTCTTCAACAAATAAATTGGAGAGCAAGAAGGAGAGAAGATATGGGGAAACCTGTAGATTAAACAGCTTAAATAGGGGATTCCCTAGCAGTCCAATGGTTAAGACTCCAAAGCAGCAGGCATGAGTTCGATCCCTGGTCAAGGAACTAAGATTCTCACATGCTGCACAGCATGACCCAAAAAAGTCATTAAAAAAATCTTAAATACATATCAAGCAATTGCAGTGTATAGATAATAAGTAGAACCTGATTCTAACAAAATATATAACTACCAAAGTCCCATAGCATCTGAGAGATGATTGGAAATTTTAATCTCATTGGAGAGCTATGGTATTAAAGAATTATTATTAATTAGTTTACATGTGGTAATGGTGGTATGTCTGTGATTGTTTTTAAGACTCCCATGCTTGATCTAGAGATACATATCCAAGTACTTACAGACGAAATGATAATATCTGAGATTGGCTTCAAAATGTTCTAGGGGTGAATATTTATAACAGTATTATTCATAACAGACAAAAAGTAGAAACAACTCAAATGCCCATCAGGTGGTAAATGGATAAGCAAAATGTGATACATCCATACAATGGAATCAATTCAGTTCAGTGGCTCAGTCATGTTCAACTCTTTGCAACCCCATGAATTACAGCACACCAGGCCTCCCTGTCCATCACCGACTCCCAGAGTTTGCCCAAACTCATGTCCATCGAGTTGGTGATGCCATCCAGCCATCTCATCCTCTGTTGTCCCCTTCTCCTCCTGCCCCCAGTCCCTACAATGGAATACTATTCAGCAATTTAAAATGTATGAACAGCTGATACACACCACAGCTTGAAAAACATTATGCCACATGTAGAAACCTAGAAGCAAAAGCTGCATACTGCATGATTCCATTTATATAAAATGCCCTAAAAACACAAATCTATAGAGACAGAAAGCAAACTGGTAGTTGCAGAGTGCTCAGTGTGCTCAGGAAAATGAGCCCCAAGGAATCTCTTTGGGGGTGATAAAAAATGTTCTAAAACTGTATGTGGTTATTGATAGTTCTACAACTCTATATATTGACTAGAAGCCATTCAGTTTTATACTTCAAATGGGTAAATTTTTTAAAATGAGTAAATTCTATAGTTTGTAAATTATAACTCAATAAACCTATTTTGCTTTTAGTGCTCCAGGAGATGGGAAGAAGAAGTGGGTAGGAATTAAATGAGACAAGATCAGCCATAATTGCTTAAGCTGGGTGATGGGTACATGGGGTTTATTAAGCTATTGTCTTTAATTTTGCATATGTTTGAGAACTTCCACAATAAAAAATAATTTAAGAGTGAGAGGAAAAGAAAAAAAAAAAGTGAGAGGAGGAAGTTGGAGGAAGTGGAAGTTGAAAGTCATCCGGAAGTGAGGTTTCTCTGGAGACCTGCTACTCTCTCCATTTCTGTTTCTCACGTGTCACATTACCTCTCACGGTGTCCTGTGACACTCGAATGACCAATTGACAAAGCCACTCAACACTCTCTAGTCCAAATTCCAGACGGCACTGTCTGCATGGTCTGGCTGATTGCCAAGGCCACCCTTAGGCCAAGCCCTTGGTGCCAGTCTCGATAGGATCACTCTTGGGTCAGGTGCCCATTTCTGGTCCAAACAGTGAAGAAAGAAGGAAAGGAAGGAAGGGAGGAAAAAAGAAAGAAAGAAAGAAGGACAGGACTTCCCTGGTGGTTCAGTGGCCAAGACTCCACGCTCCCAATGCAGAGGGCCTGGGTTGCATCCCTGGTCAGGGAACTAGATCCCACATGCCTCAACCAAAGATCCTGCATGCCACAACTAAGACCTAATAAATAAATAATTTTTAAAAAGAAAGAAGGAAGGAAAGCAAGAGAGAAAGGAAGGAAGGAGGAAGGAAGGCAGGAAAGGGAAAGAAAGAAAGACATGCAAAATGATATGTACCAAGTTCCCTGGGGAGGGGGCTGTGGAATAGGCTGTTTGCTCTAGAAGTGAAAGTTGAGTGAGACGCTAGCATGTCCCATATAGACCCCATTCCTGTTGCCCATAGAACATAACAGAAGGTGCTACCTTTCAGGAACTGCCTTTCCTGCATGTGGCTCTAGCAATTGAGTCTGAAACTCAACAAGCAAGAATGAACAAAAAGTGATGGGATGTACCCTAGCCCAGCATTGGATGGCAAAGGTTAAAGAACAAGTCAAACTCCTCTTAAGGGCCCACAGACGTTAAGTGTGGACCTAAAGAAACTCAGGAAGTCCCCAGCAACCTATAGAGGTCAGTGATTCAGCAGGCCCAGCACCTCTCCTCAACGCCTTTTCTCTGGTAACCTACTCTCAAGGGTTTTTCCCAAAATTAATTGACCATAAAGATGATAAGAGAGATTTAAGAAGAAAAAGAAAAGACTTCTGGGTGGCCAGACCTGTGTCTGCCTTCTTGTGGTGGGGCAAGTAAGTGACAGTGAGTGGTCCGTTAGCAGCAGCTCACCCCTGCCACCTCTGAAGAGGCTGAATACAAACATTTCCTTGGTTATTACCCCATGAGCGCACCTACCACCTCCCACACAAGTGGCGTGTTGCCTTAGGCAGGGAAAGTGCTACAATTGAGCAAAGAAAGCTATTCAGCCTCCAAGCCCCACTGGCTTGTCCCGCTTGAATACACCACAGGAAAAGTAGGACTCTGCCACTCCAGCTCTTTGGCTGGGTCAGTGCCAGCCAAATGCTGGGGTAAATTCATGATGCCAAAGAGATACTCAAGACTGCCACAGTGAATTCCAACTAACTGACCCCTTTTCCCTCTGCCTGTAAGTGCCAAAGGAGCATGTCTCTGATGGGACCAGTCTAGCCAAAGCTGCTGCCCAAGCTCCGTATCTTAGTCACTCTCCCTAATTGCACACCATGGCAAATGTGAGGAGCTCAACACAGCTCAGCCTTCACAAAGGACATTCTGCTTCAAAATGGACCAGACTCAGGTACATTAAGGACAAGTGTGCATGCCCTGAAGTGCTCTTTGCCCAACTCTTAATCTTTACTTTCTGGATCCCAGCTTCCCCCCTCTGCTGCTGCTGCTAAGTCGCTTCAGTTGTGTCCGACTCTGTGCGACCCCATAGATGGCCTCCTACCAGGCTCCTCTGTCCCTGGGATTCTCCTGGCAAGAACACTGGAGTGGGTTGCCATTTCCTTCTCCAATGCATGAAAGTGAAAAGTGAAAGTGAAGTTGCTCAGTTGTGTACAACTCTTAGTGACCTCATGAACTGCAGCCTACCAGTCTCCTCCGTCCATGGGATTTTCCAGGCAAGAGTACTGGAGTGGGGTGCCATTGCCTTCTCCGCTCACATGTCCCCAAAGCTCCGTGGCACACATGAGCAAGCTCTCCTGAAGGAAATCATGATGTCTCCATCAAGAAATAAAATATCAGGATGAGAGAGGTTTTAACTAATAACATTCACCCTCCTCTACCATTTACTTTTCATTAGGCTCACTTCTTTTCTGTGTCACTGGCTTTCTAAGTTTATTCATTTCATCCACTAGTCCTTCACCTTCAATCAAGCCACAGCTATGCATTCAAACATAACTTCACTATTAATTGAGCTTTTACTTTACTCTTGCCTGTTTTCTTCATAGATTTTGGCTGCTATAATAGAAAGCAATGGAGTCTCTTCCCCATTTGCCAGCCACAGAAGTACGTCCCAGTGATTCTATATCCACCAGCAAGCCTCCCATCATAGAAAGCACCCTGACCTGAGACGCCATGAGAATCTGCCACTTGACCCTCATTCCCTCTCCTTTGTATTGTTGGTGGGGCTCAGCACAGAATTATTGTCCAAGGGCAAATGACTCCTTCCAGATACAGTCAAGGCTCTGATCAATTCTGGTGGTTTGCTGATCACCAACACTAGTCCTAGACGATGAAGTCAGAGCATAACCAAGCTGCAGTAGGGGATGCTGAGCTCAGCACAGGCCAGGAGCCACCTTCTAGGGCTGCAGCAATGAACCCAGCATCCTTAGACTCCACATTACATGGACTTGCCTTCACAGGTCATGAACTCCCTACAACTATATTCAGATTGGTGTGTCTGTATGTGTGTATATACACACATATTTGGTGGACAGGGTCCCCAGCTTTCATTAGTTTCTCAAAGGGGTCCCTGATCTAAAAACCAAACAGTTTAGCATCACTGTACTCAAAGAAACACTAAGCTTGGTCAGCAGTTCTCCCCATGGCATTGTGAAGAAGAACAAAGAGCCAGAGTACAGGGCCGGGCATGATGAAATTGAGGATGAAAGTTCAGGGCCATTTTCTTCAGAGCCGCACAGCCCAGTCCCAGCCACCAATCCAGATGGAAATCCTGGCTCCAGGGTTCAGGTATCGCAAAAATTTTGCCTGATTGATCCATGGACAAGAGTGTGCATTGAAAATGTAGTAATGCAAACTGAATCACTGGGATAACATTTACACATCCCTGTCCTTCCTATGGGCCAGTCCTCTCATTAAAAGGATGAAACTGAGCCCAGGGCAGGGAAATGGCCTACCTACTATCATTCAGGAAAACTGTGACTGAGACTGGCTACAAGCTGGATTTCTCAGACACTCCCATATTACCACATAGCACCTATTGGTTTCACCTGTCATCTCCCTGCACCCGAGGCCCCTATGGAAGACAGAGGCCTATAGTTAGTAATAGATACTGATCAGGTCATTTTGAATAAGGCTTATAAAATGCTGATCCTGGAATAACCAGAGTCAGCATCCCAGTGGGAGAGGGAAAACCAAAAGAAATGCACCACAGACTGACTTACTTCATTCCAGCAAATAGAACCCTGACCAAACGTGAGCATTCCTTAGGAAAGAACTGGACTGGAAGAAACAGAAGCTGGAATCAAGATTGCCGGGAGAAATATCAATAACCTCAGATATGCAGATGACACCACCCTTATGGCAGAAGGTGAAGAGGAACTAAAAAGCCTCTTGATGAAAGTGAAAGAGGAGAGTGAAAAAGTTGGCTTAAAGCTCAACATTCAGAAAACGAAGATCATGGCATCCGGTCCCATCACTTCATGTGAAATAGATGGGGAAACAGTGGAGACAGGGTCAGACTTTATTTTGGGGGGCTCCAAAATCACTGCAGATGGTGACTGCAGCCATGAAATTAAAAGACGCTTACTCCTTGGAAGAAAAGTTATGACCAACCTAGACAGCATATTCAAAAGCAGAGACATTACTTTGCCAACTAAGGTCCGTCTAGTCAAGGCTATGGTTTTTCCTGTGGTCATGTATGGATGTGAGAATTGGACTGTGAAGAAGGCTGAGCACCGAAGAATTGATGCTTTTGAACTGTGGTGTTGGAGAAGACTCTTGAGAGTCCCTTGGACTGCAAGGAGATCCAACCAGTCCATTCTGAAGGAGATCAACCCTGGGATTTCTCTGGAAGGAATGCTGCTAAAGCTGAAACTTCAGTACTTTGGCCACCTCATGCAAAGAGCTGACTCATTGGAAAAGACTCTGATGCTGGGAGGGATTGGGGGCAGGAGGAGAAGGGGACGACAGAGGATGAGATGGCTGGATGGCATCACTGACTCGATGGACATGAATCTGAGTGAACTCCGGGAGTTGGTGATGGACAGGGAGGCCTGGTGTGCTGCGATTCATGGGGTCACAAAGAGTCGGACACAACTGAGCAACTGAACTGAATTGAACTGATGGCAATAACCACAAGAGGGCTATAGATAGTTTAGAAAGTACTTTATCAAAAACCCAGGACAATGTGTACCAAGAATGCAAAATATCAGAAACTTTGAAAGAATTACCTTTGAGCAACAAAGTAGCCAAGTGAGAGAGAGAGGAGCTGTAAGATAAATGCTCCTTCTCCAAATGGAAAGGTGGCTCAAGCAAAGGGAACAAAGATGCTCTTGAAAAGTGTGAGAAAAAAGGCACTAAAATTCAGGGGGACCAAGGGAACTGAAAAGGAACCAGACAAGTTACCTAAAAGCCAAATTTGAGATCTAGTCTAAGGAGAATGCCAGCAAGACAATCAATGGGGACAACTGACAGTTCGAATAGCAGCCATGCTTGGGAGACCAAAAAGTGAACAAATACCAAGCAGAATATCAGTGGGATGTCTGCTTCCCTGCCCCCACTAGAAGTGTCCAAGTCATGAGACTAGATAGTGGCAAATGCTGTGGATGTCCAAGGCCTACAGAATAACTTAACTATGCACCCGTTACTCGGACTCAGGGGCAAAGTATCTATGTGAAACTAGGTCCAAAGATGCAGCCTATCCTCATCAAGAGTCCCATGACAAGATTGCCACATTGCCAATAAGAGCTCCATTCATAAAGTAGGGTCCTAAAGAGATCCTAGGGCACAGGCTGGGCAACACATAAGTTTTAAGTCAAAGGATGAGTTCAATGACCATTTGGACAACAGTTTACACAAGATGAAGTCATGCCAAACCAATCTATCAGAAATTTTTAAGCAGTAAAAATACATATGGATTAAAAAGGGAATGTGAAAACAAAAGATTTTGACACAGTTCCAAACCACCATTGGAGTGCAAGTACGGTTGTATCAGGATAAATCATGGGCACAGGGACAGGAAACAAGGAAAAACCTGATTTTCTCTGAGGAGAGAAGTCTAGACCCCATGTGTGTGTGTGTGCATGCTCGGTCATGTCCAACTCTGTGTGACCCCATGGACTGTAGCCCACCAGGCTCCTCCATCCATGGGATTTCCCAGGCAAGAATACTGGAGTGGGTTGCCATTTCCTACTCCAGGGGATCTGCCTGACCCAGGGATCAAACCCACATCTCCTGCATTGGCAAGCAAATTTCTGTATCACTGAGCCACCTGACTCTAGACATTATGGCCTCCCCCAAAAAAACTGATGGAGAGATCTAGTTCATCTGACGTACTCAAAAATTATGTGGAAGAAAATCAGCCTAGTAAAAACTTCAGGTTTCCAGGCAACACTCAACCCTTTTGAGTAGTAACATGTTAAGCTCTTTAGATTAAACTGCAGAAGATGCTGAGAGGCTGAACGAGTGGGCTGAAAAGTAGCAGGTGAGCGTCAGTGTAGGCAAGCACAACATAATGCACCATGGAAAAGAATCCCATTAACCACTCAAAATAACACATGAAGCAATCAAGCCTTCTTTGTACAATCCTCAGGACATCTGCATCCAAAATGAAAGGGCTAATTCTTCTATTATATAAATGGAGTGACACAGAGGTCATCCAGCTAGAGATGAGGATATGGAGGCTGAGGGACAGAGCCAGGACTAGAACACAGACCAGAGGACTTCACTGGGAGCACAGCAATCACAGAAGAGCACATGCATGTGCTCTCAGTCACTTCAGTCGTGTCCGACTCTGTGCGACCCTATGGACTGTAGCCTGCCAGGCTCCTCTGTCCAAGGGACTCTCCAGGCAAGAATAATGGAGTGGGTTGCTGTGCCCTCCTCCAGGGGATCTTCCTTATCCAGGGATTGAGCCAGTGTCTCTTCTGTCTCCTGCATTGGCAGGCGGCTTCTTTACCACTAGCCCCACCTAGGAAGCCCCAGCAAAGAGTATTAGCCTTAAAGTATGAGTGGACAGTGAAGAAGGCAATGGCAACCCACTCCAGTACTCTTGCCTGGAAAATCCCATGGACAGAGGAGCCTGGTAGGCTGCAGTCCATGGGGTCACTAGGAGTTAGATACAACTGAGCGACTTCACTTTCACTTTTCACTTTCATTCATTGGAGAAGGAAATGGCAATCCACTCCAGTATTCTTGCCTGGAGAATCCCAGGGATGGGGGAGCCTGGTGGGCTGCCGTCTATGGGGTTGCACAGAGTCGGACACGACTGAAGTGACTTAGCAGCAGCAGCAGCATGAGTGGACAGATGAAGGAGTCTTGGAAACAGTATGGTATAATGGAGGGAGCACAGGTTTTCAGATACATTCTAGCTGTGTACAAATTCAGCAAGTTGCTTAATCTTTTTGAGTCTCGGTTACCTTAACTGTAAGATGGGAATCATGACACATACTTTCCAAGGTTGTTATCAGTAGTATTTTAAAAGTGCTCTACAAAGGGATCTGAAAAGATGCTTGACATCACTAGTCATTACGGGAATGCAAATCAAAACTACAATAAGATTCTACTTCACATCCACTAGGATAGCGATAATCAAAAAAGGAAAATAAGCACTGGCGAGGATGTGCAGAAATTGAAATCCCAATACACTACAGGTGCACATGTAAAATGGTACAGCTGTTGTGGAAAACAATTTGGCAGATCTTCAATAAGTTAAACAGAATCACCACATGACCTAGAAATTACACTCCTAGGCATATGCCCAAAAGAATTGTAAACAGATGTTCAAACAGAAACTTGGACATGAATGTTCATTGCAGCACTATTCACAATAGCCAAAAGGTAGAAACAGCTCAAATGTCCATCAACTGATACACAGATAAGCAAAAGGTGGTATATCCATACAATGAAATACTATTCAGTCATGAAAAGGGATGAAGTACTGACACATATTACAACATGGATAAACCTTGAAAACACAGTGCTAAGTGAAAGAAGCCAGTCACAAAAGATGACATAGTACATGATTCCATTTATACAAAATGTCCAGAATAGGTCAATTTAATAGATTTGAGACAAAAAATAGATTAATGATTACTTAAGGCTAAGGAGTGGGGACATGGGATGTGGAATAATGGGCTGTTAGCTAAACGGTTTCTTTTTGAGGTCATGAAAATATTCTAAAATTGAGCATGGTGATGGTCACATATACCTGTTAATATACTCAAATCAGTTGAATTGTACACTAAATGGGTGTATGGCATGTAGTAAGTAAGTGTTAGTTGCTCAGTTGTGCCCGATTCTTTGTGACCCCATGGACTGCAGCCCACCAGGCTCCTCTCATCATGAGATTTTCTAGGCAAGGATACTGGAGTGAGTTGCCATTTCCTTCTCCAGGGAATCTTCCCAATCCAAGGGTCGAACCCAGGTCTCCTGCACTGCAGGCAGATTCTTTACCGACTGAGCTACATGTAGAATATATCTCAATAAAGCTACATAAATAAAAACAGTATGTTCTACAGACAGTGATGTGTCAGTAAAGGTTTAACATCTGGCTTTCAGAGAAATAAAGTCCTGATTTGTAGTGTTTGATGATTTCCATGGTAAAAATACTCCCTTGGCCAATTTCAAGTGATCAATGTGATGTCAGTCAACATGGAGTTGTAAGGATTTGTGTGGCAGCACACCATTATAAAGTATTTGCACTACACATATACAATGGGCATAGATAATCATGGATAATAGTAAAAGGTGATGAAATAATTAGGAAGTGATATGTTTTGAGTATTTATTACCTTTTTTAATGTAATTCATTTAACTGTACACTTATACAATTTAATTTTTAACCATCACTTGCAAAATTCCTGATAAAACAACAAACCAGTACACCAGCTCTCACGAACCAGTACAGATTGTCTCTAGACTGTCTCTACCACACTGTATCACAGAACACTCTTTTTGAAGAATTTCACATGAGCAGCTTCCAGAAAACTGCCACCTTTTGCATTCCTCTGGGCAAAAGCTCTAAAAATTATATGGTCATTATAGTTTAACTTGAAGAGGTTGCTTTCTCCCCCTCTAATGCTGATATCTGAGCATGGCAGAAATATTTTCCTAAATGTGGAAACATAATCCTACTTTCTGTCAACTCCATTTTGAGGCACTTTGGCCACATCTCTACAGCCAACAAGCAATACTAACAGTTCAAGGAATGCACCAGAACATATTTGAGGAACCACCTCTCTCTCTAGCTGACCCACAGGTTCTGCGGCTCCCTTCTGATTCTTAACCACCATCAAACTCTTTTTTTTAATCAAATTTCCAAGTCTTAATTCAATGAAAAGCAAAATATAAATTTGCATTTGAAAATTCCACAGACCCTAACATTTCATGCAGAGACATGGGAGGTTTGAAGTGTTTGGTACTTTGAATATCCAGTACTCACCAACCATACATCAGTTTTAACCACCCAAGTCCTCCACTCATGTGTCATAAAACAGAGGAGGCCATTTCAGTGTTCCTGGCACCTGACGTGGCACCAAAGTTAGGCTGTGAAACTCTAGAGCCTTTGAACAACTTGATTCAAGAAGAGTTAAGTGTGGTTCCAAAAATGAGAGGATTTAAATCTTTCTGACCCTGAGGATGACAGTAAGCAAAACAGCTATGGAGAGTGGGCACTGTAGTTATCCATATGCTATTGGGGTGGCTTAGAGCAAATTATTTAGATTCTCTGAGCTTCAGTTTTCTCATCTATAAAATAAGGAATATTAACAATACCCACCTCACAAGATTGTTGGAGAATTACATGAGATAAGGTGTATAAAGTTCCTCACTTATGAGTGATAATACATTTTTAAAAATTGCTTAGGAAAGGGAAGCAAAATCGTGTCTCTGCTAAGCATCTGGGCTATAAATTCATAGTCAGTCCTAAATTCAAATTCAAGCCCTGCCTGTTTCTAAGTGACTCTGAGTAAGCCACAGCTTCTGTCTAAGCCTTTGGTTCCCCACATATAAAATGAGGTAAATGATAGCACAGTGTTCATTAAATGAGCTGGGAGAAGTCAAGTGCTAGGTACACTGTTAAATCCTCAGTAAATGAGAGCTGCTAAACTGCCATGAGGGGATGTACACAATTCTGCAAGCATTTGGAAAGAGCTCACATCATGTTCCCATCACAGAGGGTCAGAGGGGCAAGAACACTGACTACTCAAACACAAGGGTATGCTGATGAGGGTGCTGGGACGGGGTGCTGGGAGGCCTGATGATTCCCTCAAAGAAAGGTGAGTATTCTAATGTTGGAGGTGGGATCCTGGACACCCAAACCATTCGCTTTGGGTTTTTTTCCCCTGGGGACTTATTTTTACATACAGTTTTATTTAGGTATAATACATGTAGATTCAACTGCAAAAATCTAAACAGTACAATTTGATGAGTTTTGAGATAGGAATATACCACAAACCATCAACACCACCATCAAGATAGAGAACATATATGTCATCTCTAAAAGATACATCATACCCTTCCCTCTCTCTTCCCCCATCTCAACACAACCACTGATCTGCTTTACGTCACTTAGTTTGAATTTCTGGAATTTTACATAGTAAGGAGTCCATATAGTATGTATTCTCTTTGAGTGGTTTCTTTCACTCAGCATAATTATTGTGAGATTCAGCCATGCTGTTGTATATAGCAACATTTTGTTCTCTTTTCGGGTAAGTAGCCATCACCACACTCAATTTTAGAATATTTTCTTAACCTCAACGTGTGAATATACCATTCACCTGTTGATAGACACTGAAGTTATTTCCAGTTTGTATCTTACAAATAAAGGTTCTATAAACATTCATGTACATCTTTACATGGACAAATGCTTTCGTTTCTTTTAGGAATGGAAAAGCTAAGTCATATGTTCAGTGTATATTAAATTTTTTTAAGCCAGCCAAACTCTTTATCAATGTGGCTGTTTTATTTTACATTCCAAAAGCAGTGTATCAAAGTTATAGTTTCTCCAAATATCCTCGCCAATTATATGGCAAGGATTTATGGAGAAACAGGAACTACTGTGATGTGCCTTGGTATGGTTTTCATGTTTCCTGTGCTTGAATTTTGTTGAGGTTCTTAGATCTGTTGGTTTAGTTTTTATTACCTTTGGGAAAGTTTCAGTGACTATCTCTTCAAATAACACTTCTGTCTTCCTAACTTCTTCTGGGGCTCCACTTATACTTATATTAGGCTACTTGAAATTGTCCCACAGCTCACTGTTTCTCTACTTATATTTTTTCTCTTTTTTTCTCTTCATTTTGGACAGTTTCTATTTCTATGTCTTCAAGTTCACTAAACTTTTCTGCTGCAGTATCTAATGTGCTAATAATGTCATCTATTGTATTTTTATTTCAGACATTATATTCTTCATCACCAGAAGTAAGATTTACATCTATTTTCTATCTTTTCTATCTCTCCTTGACATGCCTACACTTTCCTCTACCTTCGTAAACATACAAAATACATGTTTCAAGTCACTTTACTTTTTTTGCCCAATTTCATAATTCATGTCTATTTCTATTTAAGGATTTTTCTTCTTCTTATGGGTTGTATTTTCCTGTTTTGCATGCCTTATAATGTTTTATTAGATTTCAGACTTTGCAAATTTTACCTTCTGGTGTGCTAGAGAATTTTGTACTCCTTTAAATATTTATGAGCCTTGCTTTAAATTGCAGTAAAGATACTTGAAAACAGTTCAACTCTTTTAAAGCTTGCTTTTAAGCTTTGCTACGTGGAACCGAACAAACTTTACACCAAGGTTAACTTGGCTCCACTGCTGAGGTAATCCTCTTTGAGTACTCAGTCTAATCCCCTGAATATTACGAGTTTCTTCTCTCTGGCTGTTGGGAAACTGAGCTATTCCAAGTCCTGTGTGAGCTCTAGAAATCACTCCACCTACCCTTTTGAGTCAGGTCTCCAGAGCTCTCTCTCTGGGAAGCTCCTCCATGAAACATCCCTTGCAAATTCTAGCAACCCTTACCTACCTCCCTGAATTCTGACCTCTGTCTTCTCAGCTTAGGCAGACTTCTAGGCTCATCTTGGGTTCCAAGCTGGTAAACTTTCTCTAGGTAGTCAACTGGGGCAATTGTAGGGCTTGCCTCATTTGTTTCCCTTCCTTGACAATCACTGTCCTGCACATCCTATTTTCCAATGTGGGACAACCATTATTTCATATATTTTGCCCACTTTTTTAGTTAGTTAAGAAGGAAGGATAAATCCAGCTCCTGTTACTCGTCCATGGCCAGAGGCATAGGTCCAGTTTTCAGTTTTTAAATAGTTGAGGTAGATTAGTTTGGAGATTTTTAGTAACATCAAGATATAAAATAGATGGAATCAGTGAAAGCCTGATAGGACCCTTGGAGATTACCTAACACTAACCCCACTTCATTTGGTGGATTAACAGAACTGAGATCAGAGAGGGGAGGGTATCTTCCCAAAGTCACACACCTAATTCTAGCCACAGAATTAGGACTAAAAATCAGGTCTCCTGCTCTTTATTTGTATTCCATCTGGTTATTTTCTGCTGATTTTTTCTTCCAAACCATTTTATTTGGATAGATACAGCTTAGAAATCTAGACCTTCTGTCCTGCCCAAGCCCATTGAGTGGGAAAAATTAGCTCACACCCAGAGGGTATTTAATTTCATGTGATTTTTGCAATCACAATCCCTAGGGTTGGCATAAAGTGAATACTAGAGCAGCTCATAACACTGAAAAACTTAAAATAGCCCCACGGGTAGGCACTCCAGAACAAAACCATATATTTTTCCCCATTGACTTATTATGAACTCACTATGCAGGAAAGAGTGTGACTTAGAATCTAGATTGGCTAATTTAGTCATTTCACCACCTATGGGAACCATGTATCCTACACAAAGAAGCCATTATCACCGCAACTGCATTTGTCTTCCCACAATTTTAGCTATTCATCTGGATTCAAAAACTCTTTCTGGGCTTGGTCTCTGGGAGCTTTTCTTTCTGTCCTGTCTCTTGACTCTTCCAAGAAGCAGCCTAGGATATGCTCCTGCTTTGGAGTCAGAACAGGTTTTACATCTCGGCTCCAGTACTTACTTGCTGTGTGACCTTGGGTAAAGTTACTTAACCTCTCTGTAAGGACTGGGAGGGTACTCGCATATATTGATTTTAACGCTCATTCTTTTTGCAGTTTAGCATCTTTGAAATCAAGATGCATATTGCCAGCAGTGGTGTAAAGGTTAAATTTGCAGTTTTTTATTCTTAATAGTATATGATGTCTTGGATTCTAAAAATACTGTATTAATCTCTAACGTGCAGAGTCTCCTCAAGGATTAAATAGGATAAAGCAAGCATACATACAGTTTGGCATGTGGTAGGTGCTGAAGGACTCCTGCACTCCCACTGTTACTGGAACCAATACTTGACTGGGTCCTGAGCCTCTGACTTCCCTCATCTGGCAGTTGGTACATGCATTGGGGCAGTCTGATGAGGTGAACAAGTCTGGGAAGACCGGGCTGGCACACTGCTGGCTGGTATTGCAACTTGTGGTTGTCATCAGGCCCTAGAGGCTTTCTAGTAGCTTCCCGCCCTCCAGTTCTGCTTCATTAACACCACTAGCCCAATCTTACCTCTGCTGCTAAGGTGACTTCTGGTGCCATCATCCCAGACTCTCCCTGTCTCATCCCAAAGAACCTCCACAGAATCTAACAAAGCTTGTCAGTTGAAGGGCTCTCCCAAGGCCATTGGAATCAGACCCTGCAGGGCCTGAAGCCAGATCCACATTCCCCAAGGCCCCCCACATACCTCGAGTTGGGATGCAGATACTTGCATGCTTTTGAAATTCAAGGACACGAACTCTGCTCCCGCCTGGAGGGGAAAAAAAGAAGAAATAGACACCTGAGGATTAACAACCCTCAAACAACTCCCTGTACAGAAAAGTGGCCTACGTTTCTTCCTCAGGGCTTCCCCACCTTCTGTACTGTCTCCTGCAGGCAGACTGACTTTGGGTGCAGAGGCCTCATCACACTCAAGCTCTTCCATCATGTCCCTTGGCACTAAGGGGTGTAGCTGCTGATTCCATGAGCCCACCTCTCTGAGGCACTTACTTCTGACGTGCACCAAGAGGTTTTCTCCCTGTTCCCTGCTGGATCCCAGCAGTCCAGGAAATTCTCAGGACTACAGTAAAAAAGAAGAAAGAGCAGGACAGACTAGACTAGCCTTTGTCTTTGGTCATTTCTCCCAGCTTGACAGTCTCCCAAATGATTCTAAAATACGGTGTCTGAGTGAACTGCCACATGACAGTTCATGCCACCCAGGATTCTGCACCATGGCCAGTGTGAGACTGGGAATTAATAATTGTGAGTGACTATCATGGAAACTGTCTCCAAAGAAAAACATCCACAGTTATACTATTCAAACTTCAGAAGATAAAAACAGGCCTACCCCCCACCCCAAAAAAAGACAAGAAATCTACAGCAAATGATAGGACTTGAAATCCAAAGAACATCTTGGGGCCTGATTCTACACTTGCCTTGTATCCCTGCCCAAAGGCATGGGGTGCAGTGGGGGGAGGGGTGGATCTCCATCCATCCCATCAGTCAACTCAGAATCTTGTATCATCCTAGACCCTCCCCAGCACCTCCCTGTCCTTATCCCTCTCCACTGTCAATTTTGCCTGTCTAGGGGTCTATGCTCAGCCCCCTCATTGTGACCTGTTGAGACTGTCTTGTCTCCTGCCACAGCCTTCTTTGTGCTCTTTCCCCATTCAAAGTCTTGCCCCCTCCACTCCCAACCCCACCTCTGCTTCTAGGAGACACTGCTGCTGCTAAGTCGCTTCAGTCGTGTCCGACTCTGTGCAACCCCATAGACGGCAGCGGTCCCTGGGATTCTCCAGGCAAGAACACTGGAGTGGGTTGCCATTTCCTTCTCCAATGCATGAAAGTGAAAAGTGAAAGTGAAGTCGCTCAGTCGTGCCTGACTTCGAGACCCCATGGACTGCAGCCTACCAGGCTCCTCCATCCATGGGATTTTCCAGGCAAGAGTACTGGAGTGGGGTGCCACTGCCTTCTCCGAGGAGACCCTAGAAAAACAGAACTCTTTCCATATGGCCCTACACAGAAACCATCAGTGAAAACTGAAAATCGTTTTTAAATAATATATAATCTTATCATACACTAGATGATAACTTATAACACATCCACCTTCATATTCTGAATTCACATATAAAAAACGTATAACACATCCACCTTCATATTCTGAATTCATGTATAAAAAACGTATAGGCCATTTTAAACAAAAGTATCTAGCGGACTTCTCTGGCAGTCCAGTGTTTAAGACACTGAACTTCCACTGCAGGGGGAACAGGTTTGATCCCTGGTCAGGGAACTAAGATCCCACAAGCAGCTGTGGCACAACCAAAACAAAAAATAGTATCTAATTTTATACTCTGATTTTTCTCACTCATTAAACCTTCAAAAAAATCAATGAACAATAATGGCAAAATACTTGTTAGGATTGCATGGTGAGAACAACAGGGAGTTATATGATGATTCTCATCATATTTGTGCATGTTTGAAACTGTGCATAATAAAACATATCCTCAACGGCCCTCCACGGATCTCGGAATCAAGTCCAAACCGGCATTCAGGGCCCATCAGGATTTGCCTCCACTCCATTTTTCCGGCTCACCTGCTGGCACTCACTGTGCTGCAGCCTCTCTTGGCACCCAGCTCTCTGCTGCAGCCCTCTTTGCCCATGCATCTCCTTCTAGAAGAACACATTCTCCCCGTCTGTCATGCCCAGAAGGCGTCTCATCATCCCTTGGAAACCAGATGAAAACAACTCCTCGTCTGGACCACCTTCCTGGGCCACCTTCCTGGACATGACTCTCTTCTGGGAGGCAGAGGGAGTTACAGTCTGGTATTTGCCCGCCTGGTAAAGAGCAAACAACGATGTGCATGTGTTTCAGAGAGGCCCAGAAAGTCTTAGTTAATAGTGAAGTGAAAGTCGCTCAGTCATGTCCCACTCTTTGGGACCCCATGGACTATACAGTCCATGAAATTCTCCAGGCCAGAATACTGGAGTGGGTAGCCTTTCCCTTCTCCAGGGGATCTTCCCAACCCAGGGATCGAACCCAGGTCTCCCACATTGCAGGCAGGTTCTTTACCAACTGAGCTACTAGGGAAGCCCCTAGTTAACAGAGCAGGTACATTTACTTGAACTTCTGGCAAGTCGGGTAATTTCTCTCGGCTTCTGCTTCTGTCTCTATAAAAATGAAGATAATAGCAGCACTTATCTCACAGGGCTGGGGTAAGGATTCAGCGGTATTCTCTATGTAAAGTTTTCCCACAGTACCTGGGGGTGGGTGGACCAAGAGACTGACTTACAGACAGACTTCAATCAAATACTAGAGTGGATAATTGAGCAGCTCGTCTTAGAGGAAATGCTCCCAAGGCCTACAGGAAAGGAACTGCTCTTTAGCTCTTACTGGGAGCTAGAGCAAATTGTGGCAAATCGGTGATATCAGAGTCACTTCCTCTCAGAGTCCCGGGGAGGTTCATACTTGAGGGAGGGTGGGAATGAGGCGCGGGGAGGGTCTTCCAAGGTCGAGGCCCCAGGCCCTGGCCAGCTTTCTGCTTCTCTTCGGAAGACGCACACCAATCTGGGGCCTGTCCCTGGACCGAAATCCGGGGGCCTAGTCGGCAGGGAAACCAGCCCCGGTGACGCTCCCCAGTCTGAGTCTCCAGTGAGCTCGGACCGCCCGGGGCGCTGATGCGGGGTGAGCGGCGCTAAACGGGCCCGACGCAGTGCCCCCCGCCCGCCCGCTCCTCCGGACGCCCGCGGCCTCGTGCGTCAGCCGCGCGGGCGGGCGCGGGGGGGAGGGGGGCGCCGCAAGGTGAGGGCCCCGCGCCGCCTTAAGAAGCCGCGCGCCCCCGCCGCCGCTCAGAGCTCGCAGCGCGCCGCGCCGGCCGGACGTGCGGGCTCGGGCGCCTCGGCTCTCGCGGCTCGCGCCGCCGGGTTCCAGCTAGCCGCCACCGGCGCCTCGGGAGGCCGCCTGGTCCAGCGCTCCGCGTCCCGAGGGACCGGCACGCAGCTCCCGCGGCGCGACGCCTCCGGCAGCAACAGGTAAGCGGCCCCAGCCCTGCTCCCTGCGCCCAGCCGGACCCCCGCGCTCTGGCGCTCCGGACGCCCGTCCGCCGCGGCCGGTCGGCGACTGCGCTGCCCCGCGTGGAGTTCCCCCCGCCCCAACCCCTGGCGCGGCCCCTTCTCGGCCAGTCCCTCGCCCTCGCTTTTTCACTCGCACTTTCCCTCGTCCCCCGCCCCTATCTTATCGATGTCTTCTCATTCTTTCTCATATTCTCTGCTTCCCATCCTCTCTTTTTAAAATTTTTCTGTCTGTTTCCCCGTCTCTTGCCCTGTCTCTCCTTCTTCTTCTGTCTCTCTCATTGGCTCATTCATTGACTCTAGGTCTCTTTTCTCTATCATTCTCTCTGTCTCTGGGTGGCTCTCATTCTGTCTCTCATCTTTTTCTGTCTCTGTCTCCTGATGTTTTCTTATTCTCTTTCTCTGTCTGCCTCTCAATCTCTTTGCGCTCTCTCTCTCAGACTTCTCCTCCACCACCTCCGCCTCTTCCCTGGCTCTCCCCAGCTCACCCATCCCTCCACCCGCCACCGCTGAGGCCGGGTGGGCTGGAGAATGGAGACAGGATGCCGAATTAGCGGTTGGGGGGGGGGGGGGCGGCGTCCGCAGTAGGCATCCCCCCTGCATCCAGCCGCTTCTGTGCTTTGAGAAACTGGGAGGTTTAACCACCAGAGCCCGCGGCGGCCAAGGCGGCAGCTGGTTTCCATGGTAAAGTCGACAGAGAGATAGAGATCAGAGATAGAGATCCAGCCAGAGATAAACCGAGGTGAGAGATCATCGGAGAAGGATAGTAAGAGAGAGACTGCACACACACTCAAACATACAAAAAAAAAAAAAAAGTGTTTCGCGAAAGTCCCAGAGAAGAGAGTGAGAGACAGAGAAGCTGACTTCCTTTAAGTGCACGCGCTGTAAAGAGTCTGAGTAACGCAGAGGCAGAGACGATCAGGAGACACGGAGTAGATCCTGAGGGACACAAGCAGATAATGATAAGGAGAGAACTTAAGGCGCGGGGAAGACAGAAGCTGCAGCGGGTAAACAGGGAGAGACACCGAGGGAAGAGGATCCGAGAAATTCAGAGCAAGAGCAGCGAGAGATGGGAGACGCTGAGAGACAGAACCCGAGAGAGACATGGTGACAGGAGAGCTGGAGAGATGCGGAGATGGTCAGAGACACACACTCAGCGAGTGATACTGAACAGGTGCACCGGGGAGCCACGGAGATTGTCAGGGAAATAGACTGTGGGAGAGAAGTGGGGAGACAAGACAGCATCAGGGGAAGACGCAGAAGCGCACGCACTGGCGAGCGACAGAGACAGTGACTGGCAGAGACACAGAAACGAGAGGGCATCAGAAAGAGACGGAAGGAGACAGGGACGAGACCCAGAGAAAGACGGCGAGACGCAGAGACGCGCGTGCACACAGCCACGGAGAAAGTGCGCTGGCGAAAGCTGACTCAGAGGGAAACTGAGGCGGAGAAGCTGACCGCGAGTGGGAGGGCGAGAGGGGAGTAACAGAAACGGAGGTGAGAGGAGGACAGACTGGCAGAGGAGAGACAGCGTGCACGTGCTGGCAAGGGTCTGAGAAATAGCGACAGACCCCAGAGTGAGGGACAAGGGTGAGACAGTCAGAGAAAACCGGTAACGCGCGCACGCAGACGCGCACACACACATGAGATACAGGGAAAGTGCGCTAATTAGAGACTCTGGGGAGAAAAAGAGAAGTGTACACACGTAAACAGGCAGGGATGGAGCGCGCGCGCGCATGCGCTAGCGGGAGAGCCCGGGAGAGATCTCTGGAGAAACCCAAACTGCGAGACCCCCAGAGAGTGTGGGAGGCGCACGCGCCAGCTGGAGACAGCTGTGGGAGGGGTGTCTCGGAAACCCCCCAAAAGAGGGAGAGGCAGAGAGACCCAGAGAATAAGAGAAGGATTTAGAGAAACTGCCCGGACGCGGGGGAGAGACCGGGGCACGCGCACGGGGTCCCCGGGGCTGGGGTCCTGCAGCGCTGCTGCCCAGCGTGGAAGCGCCCACCCCACCCCCGCGCCCCAGGCAGGGGGACTAACCCAGCCCGCGTGTTTCTTTCGTCCCCAGCCTAGGCGCTGAGTGTGTTCCGTGCGCCCCTTCGCCGCCCGCCGGGGCCGGCCCGGCGCCCGCACCTGTCGCCCTCCTGCCCCTGCTGCCATGGCGTCCACCTGCACCAACAGCACGCGCGAAAACAACAGCAGCCACGCGTGCATGCCCCTCTCCAAAATGCCCATCAGCCTGGCGCATGGCATCATTCGCTCGAGTGTTCTGCTCATCTTCCTCACCGCCTCCTTCGTGGGCAACATAGTGCTGGCGTTCGTGCTGCAGCGCAAGCCTCAGCTGCTGCAGGTGACCAACCGCTTCATCTTTAACCTCCTCGTCACTGACCTGCTGCAGATCTCGCTCGTGGCCCCCTGGGTGGTGGCCACCTCCGTACCCATCTTCTGGCCCCTCAACAGCCATTTCTGCACTGCCCTGGTTAGCCTCACTCACCTGTTCGCCTTCGCCAGCGTCAACACCATCGTGGTGGTGTCCGTGGATCGCTACCTGTCCATCATCCACCCTCTCTCCTACCCGGCAAAGATGACCCCACGCCGGGGCTACCTGCTCCTCTATGGCACCTGGATCGTGGCCATCCTGCAGAGCACGCCCCCACTCTATGGCTGGGGCCAGGCTGCCTTCGATGAGCGCAATGCCCTTTGCTCCATGATCTGGGGGGCCAGCCCCAGCTACACAATTGTCAGTGTCGTGTCCTTCATCGTCATCCCGCTGATTGTCATGATTGCCTGCTACTCTGTGGTGTTCGGGGCTGCCCGCCGGCAGCACGCACTGCTCTACAACGTCAAGAGCCACAGCTTGGAAGTGCGAGCCAAGGACCGGGTGGAGAATGAGAACGAAGAGGGCAGCAAGAAGGATGAGTTCCAGAGCGAGAGTGAGTTCCATGGCCAGGATGAAGGTGAGGTCAAGGCCAAGGAGGACAGCGTGGAAGCCATGGAGGGCAGCAAGAAGGCCAAAAAAGGGAGCGTGGAGACTGGTGAGGGGAGCATGGAGGCCACTGGCAGTGAAGAGGTCAGAGAAAGCAACTCTTTGGTGGCCAAAGGCAGCACCAAAATTCAGAGCAGCAGGAAGGCAGACAAGGGCCGCCTAGAGGTCACCCAGTGCAACATTGACCTGGGTGAAGACGACCTAGAGTTTGGTGAGGATGACCTCCATTTCAGTGAGGATGACATCGAGGCAGTGAACATTCCAGAGAGTCTCCCAGTCAGTCGTCGAAACAGCAATGGTGACCCCCCTCTGCCCAGGTGCTACCAGTGCAAAGCTGCTAAAGTGATCTTCCTCATCATCTTCTCCTACGTGCTGTCCCTGGGGCCCTACTGCTTTCTAGCAGTCCTGGCCGTGTGGGTGGATGTCCAAACCAAGGTACCCCAGTGGGTGATCACCATAATTATCTGGCTTTTCTTCCTGCAGTGCTGCATCCACCCCTACGTCTATGGCTACATGCACAAGACCATCAAGAAGGAGATCCAGGATATGCTGAAGAAGTTTTTCTGCAAGGAGAAGCCCCCCAAAGAAAACAGCCACCCAGACCTGCCCGGAACCGAAGCCGGCACCGAGGGTGGAACTGAAGGCAAGATCGTCCCTTCTCATGATTCTGCCACTTCGCCTTGAAGTTGGTTCTAAGGTAAACCTTGAACTGTTCACAGAATACAGGAGCAGCTTTCTCTTAAATGGACCATCCACAATCGCGTTAATGCCAACCCATACCATTCCAGGCAAAGGTTCTGCACATGCCCCCTCACCACAAGGTAGATACATATATGGAAGAGGTAGGAACTGGGGTCTTCCCTAAAAAGTGTGCCCCTCAAAGAATAAACTTGAGGATTCTGACTGAAATTTCTCTCCCCCCCAAAAAAAAAAATTAGGCTCTAAATTTCTTAAAGCAACAAGGGCTATCCAATTTGGACACGTGCTTGGTATTATGTCTGTCTCCCCAGAGCTACCATGTATCAGTTTTTGCTCTGAGGGAAAAGGAAGATGATGCTGGTGAACTTAAGGACTTGTGAGCTCATGGGAAGGGCTCCAGCGTATGTTCAACAGAAAGAAAAGCAATGGACCAAGTCATTCATGGAGCCCAGGAAGCAGAACCTGACTGACTGATCAACGTATTAGCCAAATTCTAGACTGAAGAGCCCCCACAATCTGGTGCAAAGACTATTACAGAAACTAAGGGCATTGTGTAGTTAAAAGACCAAGAAGGTTTCTATATCCTCCAAAGGGATCCAGAAAAGTGAAAGAAGATAATAGAGCATGAAATGGGGAGCTAATCCAAGGGAGAAGATAGGAAAATCACACATCTGTGGGTCTAAACAGTTGACTTTTTTCTATACAATCCTGGGTTTGGGCATGGGCGGAGGCCACAATTGTTTTATGCAAATGGAAAATTGTCTGTTAACACTGAACTATTTTCTGTCTCCTATTTGAATAATAGTGGGACAGAAATCACCACTGTTTTACAATTTTCCCTTTGTGATTGAATTGAGATGCTCATGAGAATCCTCCAAATCACCTCTGCCAGTCACTTGTCCTACAAAACTCACACTGCCAATCAAGAGAGATATGCCCACTAGAAATGTCTTTTGCGCCCCTGAGATCATAAACAAGACATATGATCTCCACATGGGGCAAAAGTAAGGCAAGATAAATGTTTTCCTTCGTCCAGGCACACCCATGAGTCTTTTCTACCTGTGACCATCTCTGAAACCTGTAAGCTCTCCACAGATGTGGCAGAGAAAAATAAGAGTTGGAAATAACAGAGAGGATGCTTTTTCAATACCTGGCCTATTACTTGACCTGTTCCAGACAATGCTAAATCGAAACATTCAGGTCTGACTTATCCTCATTATTTCTGTCGAAGTATATCACTTTGGGAAAACCTTTACAAGATCTAAATCATCCTTAGGGTCAATACAGAGGAAGAAATTTCAAATCCCAAACCCTGAAATCACTTTGAGTGGGTATATACTTGTGTATTTCTGAGGGCACAGACCATATTGACATGAACAAATAACATAGAACAAAAAAATGGTCAAGACAGTGTTTTGATCCTCCTGAAGATCACATTAAAGCAACTCTGTGATCAAGTGTTCATTCAGAAATCCAATGTTAATATGGGTGGAGGGAGAGGAAAGAGTATTTCATGGAAAAAATGGTTGATCAGGTGGTGTATATAAAGATGGCCATATTCAGGGTTTAGTCTCATTCTTGTGTGATGACCATGTCTGTATTAGAACTGAAATTTCTTTCATTTAAAAGCCAAGCTCACTTATGTTTTATCTCTTCCTCCTGACAGATTCCAGCATGAGCATCTCAAGGGGGAAGAGGTAAACAGCAGTCAGTGTATTTGGGCTATGAATAAGTCTGCATGGAATTTGGCATTGCCATGTTCAGAATTTAGGAAATAAATTTGGGGATAGACCCAAATAGTATTGAGCTGACCCATAAATTTGATATATCCATGAAAATCATATTGATTTCAACCCCAGTAATTTGGAACTTGTGGTAATTCAGACAAGACATGGGGGCTAAAGTTTACCTTTGTAAATCATTTATCTTTCTACCAAAATGTGAATTAACAGTCATAAATTTATGATACCAATTTATTGCCAAGCTCCTGTAACAGTCTGTCCTCAAAGGATTTCTGGGTGAAGAAATGGCCCATGTGACCAATCCTTCTATGGGGGGAGGGGTTTTGCCTTGAAGATCAGTCATGGTCAAAGGAGTTTGACGTATTGGTAGCCTGTCCTTTAAGTAGAAATGCTTACCTGGGTAGGAAACAGGTTTTCAAACATAAGTGTCTCCAAATATTTTGTTGAAACTGAACTTCTTGTTTTATTTTTAAAGCGCAACCCCTTCAAAGTGTATCAGAGAAAATTGTTTGCCAAAATCCCAAATCCAAATGGAAGCAGAACCTGTCCAAGTGTGGTAAGTTCACTTAACACACACAACATCCTCCAGGGCACCAACACTCACCAATTTCCTTTTTCAAGTTCCTCTTTTCCCTAATTTAGTCATTGTCCATTCTCATAGCAAATTGGATTTTTCAAAGTCGAAAACCTTTTGAAAATAGGGGACTGGGTAAAGAGAACCTTTGAATTAAGAGCATTCTGCTTTGCTGACATTTTCTTAATGAACAATAGGGCCTCTAGTGAGCTTGGAGATAGCAACTGCTTCAAATTGTAGGCTGTTTTGAATAAAACACTATCAACTTAATGAGGTTTTACTACACATACTGTTTTGTCATTTGAAAATCTGAAAGCACACACAGAAGTCATCATTAGCCTCACAGATCCTCATGTGCAATAGCTTTCCCTAAATGTTTTTAAAGGAGGTGTTCTTCTGCCAAGGCCACTTCATACATGCAGTAAAAATCCCATTAAAGTCCAGGGGCCAGACAAACCAGACTTTGAAATGATGTGGTTTCCAATTTAATGATTTCCTTATTTAAAAATAATAGAGCATCCAGTTTGCCAAGGAGTCGCAGGTGCTTTGACTAACACACCAATTTCAACAAGCTTGGGAAGGCAGTAATAAGGAGCAAGCCCCAGGCTTCTGTGACTTTTATGATTGCAAGGGTCCATCTTCTCTATGGCACCACAAATACCAGCTGCTTGGAAGTCCTGTGTACTTCCGGCCCCCTGCCTACCTCCTGTCATTATGCCCACTGCCTTCACCCCCTCCCCCTGCCCTGCTGGCCCTTCTTGAAGCTCTGTGTGCTCACTCACCCCCACTCATCCCCTTCCCACCCAGAGCTGACAGGTTCACAGGGACCCCGGGGCCCATGAAGCAGGGAAGAACAGAAGTAAACAGAGGGACCAGCAATTAAAGGTATTTTTCTGTCTCCTCCCCCAACTCCAGTCCAATTTTAAGATGAGGGGATATCTACTTCAAATTCAGCAGGTAAGGAAAACTGCCATTTTATCATAGGAGGGGGTAGGCACCTCATTTCTTATCAAGAAACACCCACTACAACACATCTTTGGGAGCACATTCAATTCTGTAGATACTGTCCAATTATTTCAGCCAAAAAAAACACTAAAAAAATTACCTATAAAATTGTAAGGTGCCTGATACTGCCTTATTTTCTACATAATTAGCCAACTAAACTAGGTAAAGTTACTTCAAAAGATTTTTTCATACTACCTAGAGGGTAACATGTAAGATTAAACTACACTTTCTTTTTAGACTTTGCCAAAATGCTCTTAAAGCTATCTGAAATATACCATTTGGAAGAGAAAAATTATGCATAATCTGGTCATTTGAATGCTTCAAAATAAAACCCTCAGAGGTCGTTAAGATCAAACAAAGAGAGTACCAATGTCAACTTGTGGACTGTATTTTTTTTTTCTCATAACTGCCCTCTCCCAGATTTTGAGAAAAAAAAATCAAAGAAGTGTTTTCCCCTCATAATATCTTTCTTATTGTATTCTTCTTTAAGACACACCCTTGTGCTGTCAGGAGAGGCTTCTCTAAGCAAAATGTCTTTTCCCTCTAGAGAAGACAAACGATTAAAGGAACAGGTGGCTGTGAGCCAGTCACCAAGACAAGGAGAGAAAATCTGGTCAGTCGTGGCTTTTGACCTTCTTGGTCCTTATCTCTGTCTCTCCTTTTCTATGGGCCAGACAGGTGCT
Organism: Capricornis sumatraensis; assembly: GCF_032405125.1. Taxonomy (NCBI): domain Eukaryota; kingdom Metazoa; phylum Chordata; class Mammalia; order Artiodactyla; family Bovidae; genus Capricornis; species Capricornis sumatraensis. The sequence continues at coordinate 44,592,601 of NC_091092.1, read as the reverse complement.
CCTGGCCCCTCTCAAAGCCCTTCCAAGTTGAGGCATGAGGAGACAGAAGCAGCACCACAAACAACAGATCATAGCTTAGAAGTCAAAAAGGAGAGAGACCGTTGTCATAAATTCTTTCCAGTTACTTACAATCTCTTCCTCTAAGGCAAAGGCCCAGCTTGCTTACAGCAGTCTTCTGCTAAAAGCAGCACTGCTGACTGAAGGAAGAACTAGGAAAGCTAAAATTCACAACTAAAGTTCATTGCTCTTTGTTAAAAAGTAGAGTAAGAATCCTCAAGGTCAGTGAAGGTTGCCAATAGTTGTCAAGTATTCTCATCACTGCCTCTCAAAGCTCACCTATCTCAGTGTCTACACACCAAGGGGAAAACACAGTACCTTGTACACTCACAAGAGGTTTGCTATGGCCGAGAATTCCTTCCTGGATCTCTCTTGTTCTAAAATACACGCAAAAACAAGATTGGTTTCAGTTTGGTGCTTCAAAGTTGAGTGGATTCCCCACCCCTTCATCTGTGCTACAACTTTGATGTTAAAACTTTTGGTATTTTTGTCTGTTTTAGTGGTGTATTCCATTCTGTAGTAATTCTTCTAAATGTAAGCTATTACTGTATACAAAATATGTGTTCTTGGAGATAAGGTGCTAGATATTAGACTGTATGTGTCTATAGATTGTGTCACCATCAAAAATGGGTAGTGCGTCCATGTAAAGTTAGTGAATCAAATGCATGCACGATTCTATTTGTGACCCACACCTTGGTCAGTTTCTGAAGTAGAACATAGTATATTTGTGTTTAAAGTTTTCTTTTTAAAGTGTATACTACAGGATGTAGAAGAGGCTTCAAGGTGGGGTGGCAGGAAGTGGTGCCTTTCATTTCTTAAATCCCTGGTACAGTATACGACAGGTGAGAACTGATTCTGGTACAATTGGTAATTATGGCAACTTATTCGTCTTGGCTGAAGTTCTCGCTGGCAGTTCGACGACACACTTGGCACTGGCACGCCTGTTTTCCATTCATTGTATAGAATGCAAAATGAAAAGACAATCCTTTCATCCTTATAAAGCAAAGACCCCAGGACAGGCTATTGGAATCCTATTAGCAGGATGGAAAGAATGATGTACTCTCAAAATCCAACCAGTACCTGACTGTGAACTGACAGTTTGCATTGAGCAGATCTATATTGTGACCATCTCTCCCCTCCCAAAGCAGTACCACAAACCAGAAAAAGGCTGCTCTGTTTTATTTTCTTCGATTGATTGCCTGAGAAGAGCTTAGATGAGTAAATAGATAAAGAAGTAGTGGGACACCTCCGGGAGTCACAGCTAAGATGGTTGAGAATTACAACCATATAGCAGCAGCATTTGCATCAGACAAGAAGAGAGAACTATGAGATGAGTTCATTATATTTTAAGAATAAAAATAGTAAAGCTAAAAGCTATATATATATATTGAATAATTTCTAAAACTGCCTTTTAATACCAAATTTTATGTGTTGTTTTTGAGACTGAAAGCAGGAGGAAAATGCATTCAGTCAATAAACAGTTTTCATTAGTATTTTGAATTTGAATTTTTCCTTTTCCTTTTCAAAAAGTATTTGCAATTTAAAAGTGCCTTTTCAAAGGATTGCCAAACTACAATCCTGGGGCCAAGTTCCCACTGGCACAACTTACCTTCAGGTGCACAAAAGGGGTGGACTTAATCCTCCTCCCCCCAGCAAGAAGAGAAACCCCTTCACACCCCAATCAAATTCATACATCAATACTGTTACACAGATCAGGAATCTCAGAGACTCTGCCCAAGGACAAGCTTTCATATATTGGTTGACTTCAATTGGATCCTTTCTAAAATGGTTACAGCACATGTTCTTGCTGGACAGGAATAATGGACTCCTGCTTGGGGAATGCAGAGAGATTGATGTTTGTGGTTTAACTAAATATTATTAAATAATGTTTGTGTTTCTTAAATAGGTGCTGTTAATCTGTCCTTGGTATATTCTTCTTAAATATGCTAAATAAAGTCTAATTTTAATGCATATCTGGTTATTGTTCTGAGCTCCATGGGAAAAACATAAGGGAGGGAGACACATAACTAGTTCTCCATCCCTTCTCTTTTGGTTGAACAGAGGAGATGGGAGAAACTAATCAGAGTACATGGTAGAATGAAAGACATGGGCTCCAGTATTTTTGCATTGTTTTTCCAATATAAGGAATATGCAGTGGGAGGGAGAGTGGTCTTCAGGGGCTTGCTGGAAGAGGGGAATCTGCTTAGCCCTCCCAAAGTGAGAGTGATCAGATTTCAAAAATAAACTTATGGTCACCAAACGGGAAAGGTGGGAGGAAGGATTAATTAGGAGTTTGCGATTAACAAATACACACTACTATATATAAAATACATAACCAATAAGGACCTGCTGTATAGCACAGAAAACTCTACTCAATGCTCTGTTCCACATATATGGGAAAAGAATCTAAAAAAGAGTGGATATGTACACGCATAACTGATTCACTTTCTGGTACACCTGAAACTTACACATTATAAATCAATTATTCTCTCATATAGAGACTTCCTTGGTGGTCCAGTGGTTAAGACTCTACCCTCCCAAATGCAGGGGGCCAGAGTTCAATCTCTCGTCAGGGAACTAGATTTCATATGCTGCAACTAAGACCTGGCTGTTTGTTGTTTAGTCGCTCAGTCATGTCCAACTCTTTTGTGACCCCATGGACTGTAGCCCACCAGGCTCCTCTGTTCATGGAATTTCCGAGCCAAGAATACTGGAGTTGCTATTTCCTCCAACAGGGGATCTTCCCGACCCAGGAATTGAACCCACTTCTCCTGCACTGGCAGGCTGACTCTTTACCACTGAGCCACCTGGGAAGCCCCAAGACCCAGTTCAGCCGAATAAAATAAATATTTTTTAAAAACTATAATAAGAAATAACAATTTTTAAAAACAGCAAACTGAGGGTGGGTGATCAGAGTGGAAAAATGGGGCCAGATGGCTTGTGGGGCTCCCAAATGCCAGCCTTATTCCCAAGGCCATGGGGTTGTGGGGTGGCGGTGAATAGGCTTTAAGAAACAGTACTGCCCAGCACCTGGATCACCCCCACTGGGCTCCTGGCCCTGCTGTCCTGCTACTCATGACCAGGACACCTCCCTTGGCACAATTAAGCCACACACAGACCATTCTCACCACCACCACCACCCCCCAAAACACACACACAATGCAGCTCCAACTCACCAGGATTTATGTAACAAGAGGCAGGAGCGTGTTCCCTCAAGCCCCAGTCTAAGAAAATGGGTCTGCCTCTAACACCAATCATGACATGAAAGAAAACACAGAGCACAGATGAGACAAACAAATATGTCTAAAACTTAAAGAATCTACTAGTTCCTCTCAAGTCCAGGTGCCTGACCTACTGGTAGCCCTTCTTCTCCAAATCTTATCAGTGGTGGTATAAGGAGCTGCTCCTTGTACCTCTGAAGCAGCCCTACAGAGGTTCAGGGAGCTATCCATGCCCATTTCAATCAAAAGAAAGTGCCCTCCCTTCTCCATTTTCACTCCAAAATTGAATTGAATACTGACCTACACGCTGTATTTCAAGATGTTAAAAGATGGCTGCCTTATTCACACAGTCACCTTTGACCTTGGTCTGCGAATGCCCACCAGGCAGTGACCTTCTCCTGCTACAGAAATACTTTTATTAATACCTTCTAACAAGCTACCAGTGCAAGCAAGTGAGCTCAGATAAAACTATCAGGCAGCAAACCTGGTAGGAGCTGAGTCCCCTGAAGCTGGAACAATGCTTAGTGGAGAGTATTTAGAGGAGAAGGGACCTGGTTCCAAGCCATCTCCTCATAACAGCTCTTCCTCTCAAGCAGAGTTTAGGGGTCAGCTTTCGATTATGAAACAGAATGCGAGAGGGCTAAGAGGATCTGAAAATCCCACTGTCAAGAGACAACTTTGACCATCTGTAGCCACTCTTCCCCTCAGTCTGCTCCAGGCCCCAGTCACAACTCTGCTCCTTCCAATATAGAAGAAGGCCTACTATAGGCGAACAAATGAGTTTCTTCTTCCCCAATGCAACTCGTCAACCCTTCCTCCCTCTCCTACTCTTTCAGAATGCAATTCTCTGACCTTGTCTCTCTTCATTCCAGACTCCCCTTCAAGAGCCACACCACCTCTTTGATCCCTGCACACACCAACATGTATTCCTCAGCTTGAGGGCAACTTTGAGAACATTCATGAATTGAAGGGTATGTATAGATGGTTTTTAAATGTTTACCTCAATAAGACAAATATTTATCAATAATCTTTATCACAAAACAATGTATGAATTTCATGCCATCTCCCCTGAAACTGCAAGCTCAAAGAATATTTGCAATACAAATTCCCAATATTTAGGGAGTTGTGACACCTGACTATTGTCTAGTAGGAGCAAATAAATCCAAGAGAACTGACTTCAAAGATTTGTTATCTACACACAACTAAGTCAAGCTTGCACACTCTCAGCACGTTCTCCAAGGGCAGCAAGCAAAAACAATAGGCCACTAAACAACCACGAATGTACAGATTTAATTGAGTAATAAGACAACAGTATCTGGTATTTCATAAACTCTGTATGCTAAACCAATGGATATTTTTAAGTGATCACCCAGATACAAAGGTGTAATATTGTTTGTACAATCAACTTAAGTTGGAAAATGTCACATTTTACCTAACATTTATTTGACAATAGTTCTGATGTTCTGATCAGACAAGGAAGAAAAAGAAGGGGAAAAAACCTTCTTAACTGAAAAACCAGTATACTTAAATTAAGAAAAAGTACCTCCCTTGCTCTGATTGTTTTAAATTAAATACCGTTTTATGGTATCATTTCAGGAAAATAGTACTTAGAATAAACCTACTTGCCACCTCGATTTTTCTCCCATACAATCGCATTTTGTGTTACACAAACTGAGGCCAGTGAGATTTTTTAATTGATATGTATTTAAAAGCATGCAATTGGAAGCATATGTATCTCTGCAGATGTTCATATAAGATACAGATACATATTCAAAGGCAACGGTGACGTGCCTTGAAGCCTTTGGGGGGATTCTTTAATCCACTTTCACCACGCTGTAGATTTTAGAAATAAAAATAAAGCAGGAGAAAAATCCAATGGTTCCTGAAACAAAATGAGAAAGATCTTTGTTAACCTGACATTATAGAAAATCAAAATAGCTTTCTCAAAAATGCAAAGCATGTCACTTTGGAGATGGAGTACTGCTTCTCTGCATCTCAAGACTTGTACTTTATCCAATAAAAATCACCAGACTCTTGCTGAGCAAAGAGGATGAGCAGCAGGGCTAGAGGCAGTCACCTGCAAAGGGGTGTGAGAATCCATTTGATTGAACACTGCAGGTCTCTAACCAAAGCAAAAAACAAGTAGCTTAAGTTCTCTATTTCAAAACAGATACAAAAAGGTCCAAGGCTACTTTTCTAACACAATAAACTTTGTATAACTTGCTTCAATTTGGAAAATGTAAATAACCATTATCATTATACATAGCAAAATCAGGAATAATCTTGGGACTTCCTTCGTGGTCCAGTGGCTAAGACTCCGCTTCCCACTGCAGGGGGCCCCGGTTCGATCTCTAGTCACGGAACTAGATTCCACATGCCGCAAGAGTTCACGTGTGGCAACTAAAGATCCTGTGTACCACAACCAAGACCTGGCGGAGCCAAATAAATAATTTTTTTAAAAGCAGGAGTAATCTATTTACGTATATAATCAGAGCATATATTAGTTTTCTAAATGAAAGTTTTATATTATTAAGCTTGAGAAACATCCCATCTCTGGGGATTTATCCTAAAGAAATAATCCTATAGAGAAAAAAATGTCATGCAAAAAATATTCATAATGCTGATTTATAATATTGCAAAACTACAAACACACCAAATGCCCCCAAATGATAGACTAAGATGAAATAAGAGAGGCAGCAGAAATGTCAAATATAGAGACTTCCCTGGTGGTCCAGTGGCTGGGACCCTGAGCGCCCCATGCAGGGGGCCACGGTTTGATCCCTGGTCAGGGAACTAGATCCCACGTGCTGCAACTAAGAGTTCGCATACAGCAACAACAACAACAACAAAAAAGATTCCACGTGCCACAACTAAGACCAGCACAGCCAAATTAATTGATTAGTTTAATTTTTTTAATTTAAAAATGACAAATATAAAGATATATAAAGCAGCATGGGCCAATCTTTTTTAATAACTTATATACTTTACTTTTGGCTACATTAGGTCTCCGTTGCTTTGCTTAGGCTTTCACTAATCTTCATTGCAATGTGTGGGTTTCTCATTGCAGTGGCTTCTCTTACTGTGGAGCACAGGCTCTAGGGCTCGTGGGCTTCAGTAGTTGTGGCTCACAGGCTTTAGAGCACTGGCTCAGGAGTTGTGGCACAGGGGCTTAGTTCATCAGGGGCCTGTGGAACCTTCCCCGATCAGGGATCAAATTCGTGTCCCCTGCACTGGAAGGTGGATTCTTATCCACTGTGCCACCAGGGAAGTCTTAGGGCAATCTTTATAATATGGTATTAGGTGAAAAAAGCCAGGTCTTAAACAACTTCCAGGTTATCACACCTATGAGAACATTACATAAGCTTTAAACCTGTAGACTAGAGCACAGCATAAACAAAAGAAGATACTTTCCTATTTTAGGGTGACATGATTATGGACAAATTTTTCTTTAATATAAAATTCCATTGATGTTCACACTATAAAAATAAATTTTCAAATGACCTTAATGTTCAATGACTTAGTTGAAGAAAATTCTAATAAGATTTTGATCTAATAAGATCAAATCCCATAGGCTAAATGGGGCACCATAAGACAAGTCAGTCATCTAGGAAAATATCTTAATAGCAAGATCACAGAAAGCTTTAGGCAGGATGTTACATTTTTCTATGCCAATTTCTAAATTTAGAATAACTTTCCATCCTATATACCATCATGCCACTTCCCTCCCACTCTTTACAGCTCCTTGTCAGTTAATATGGTATCAAACCAGTCAATCCTAAAAGAAATCAGGATTGATGCTGAAGCTGAAGCTCCAACACTTTGGCCACCTGATGAGAAGAATCGACTCATTGGAAAAGACCTGATGCTGGGAAAGATTGAAGGCAGGAGGAGAGGGCGCAACAGAGGATAAGATGGTAGGATGGCATCACCAACTCAATGGACATGAATCTGAGCAAACTCCAGGAGATAGTGAAGGACAGGGAAGCCTGGTGTGCTGCAGTCCATGGGGTTGCAAAGAGTTGGACATGACTTAGCAACTGAACACACACATGGTATAGTGATAAGATTATGGGCTCTAGAGGGACACAAATGTCCTCTGTTGGTTATTTGTTGATCTTAGGCAAGTGAGAGCCTTGCCAATACTCAGTTTTCTAAGCTGAAAAATGGGGATGATAATACCTATTCCTACTTTTGTCTACCTTTTCTGAATCCAACAACTTCAAAGTTTCATGAGATAACATATGTCTCTGAATCTAAAACACTCCTGATTTCCATTTGCTGCATATTAGTCCCATAAATTATGAAAATGTCTATGAATTCTGAACCTTTTGATGCTCTACTTAAAATACCAAAATGTGTCCTATCCAAAACACAAAAATTCATCAGCCCTCACACTGTTCTGAGAGCTGACTGAGCTAAAGAATATGGACTTCAGAGTCATGCAGACGTTTAGCTGGGTGATGTAGAACAAGCTACCTTTCTCCTCTGTTCCTCATAACTGAAAAGGAATCATACTCCCACCCACCCAACAGGCTTGACCTGAGGAAAAAAGGACAAAATACATTAAGATTGTCTGTCAAAATAGGCACTCAAGAAATGATGTTCTGATCAATCACTGATGTTCTGATCTGGGGTTGAAAAGTATGTTCACTTGGGATTTATTTGACTAAACTCCTCAACATCACCTGGAATCACCTGGGAAGATTTAACAAATACTATTGTCTGGGTCATACCCTCAGCTATGCTACTTAACTGATTGAGGTGCAGCCTGAATGTCAAGATTTTTTAAATCTCCCCAAGTCCTGCTACTAGGAAGCCAGGGTTCAGAACCTCTGGGCTAGCCTATCTGTCTTCCTTCCTTCAATGTTTCCTTTCTTTCTTTCTTTCTTTTTCTTCCTTCCTTCTTTGTAAACAAACATTAAATATTAAGAAGGGTGTGGAAATTTCTAAGGGCCATTGAACCACACAAGTTAAAAGCAATGTAAAGGAGCAGGCTTCCCAGGTGGCTCAGTGGTAAAGAATCTGTCTGCCAATACAGGAGATACAAGAGACACGGATTCAATCCCTGGGTCAGGAAGATCCCCTGGAGGAGGAAATGACAACCCACTCCAGTATTCTTGCCTGGAGAATCCTATGGACAGAGGACCCTGGCAGGCTGCAGTCCATGGCATTGCAAAGAGTCAAATACATCTGAGCGACTCAATAACAACAACAAAGGATCTGGAGGAATTTTAAAAAATTTTCTACAACTCAATTGCTGGTACTACAACTTAAGGACAGAAAAAGGGAGATGCGACAAAAAGGGAGAAGTATTATACCTCTGATGTCTTTGCCTACATTTGCCCCAGGACAAAGTACTAAGAAATGTCCTAGTTTCTTTCTAAACTTCATAATCTTTTTTCATTAGGTCTGGAGACACATTACAAAAAGACAAACCAACTACAGGATCTTGAGTGAGGCAGTCCAAGACAAGCAGAGAAGCCCATTTCCCCCCATCCTTTCCCTAAATGCAATTCTACAATGAGAAAAACAAAATTCACAGCCTGATCTAGGACTGGCATCCAATACACATTTCCTCCAAGGCCTTCCCAAAGTCTTCATGTACACTTGAAAAAGAAGAAACTAGCTAAATAAAACATTTTGAAAGTCTATCACATTCTATTCAATATAAACAAACCTTTAAAGAGGCTTTCCACAGCTACTGAGGAGACTAAATTCCAATATATATTAATTTGAGAATTGGCACCTGTGACTAAGACATGCTGAAAAGATTTTTCTAACATTGGAATTAGAGCCATTGCACAGAAGAATAAAGAGAAAGCTTGTTAGGAGCAAAGGTCTTAGGGACCTTGACTCTCTTCAGCCATATTTGATTCAGTATTCAGTAAACACTTTCTCTGGGCCTGGCACTTGCTAGGTAATGTAAAGGATAGAAAAAGTGGCTCAGGGACTTCCCTGGCAGTCCAGTGGTTAAGACGTCTCACTTCCACTGCAGGGGGTGCAGGTTTGATCCCAAGAGGGGGAACTCAGATCCTGCATGCTGTGAGGTGTGGTCAAAATGTAAAAAAACAGCGGGGGGATCTCTGGTGGGGAACAATGTCAGTGGCTAATCAACATATTGCTGCTTATATAGAGGTCACAGTCAGAGACTTGGAAAGGATCCTTAACTCCAGTCTTTCTCACTTTCATATTTTATCAGCCACCAAGACCTTCTAATTCCAACTTGGAATTTTTTTGAAGTGCAAATATTTTATTTTACATTCTTACTTAAATACTTATTTTCACCTCCCTTCATGGCACAGTGGGCAGTGGATCACTCTCATAAATGCTTCTTTTCCTCAACTGAATACTTACCGTGATACAGAATACAACCACTTTTCCCCTCTCAATTGGTAACCTGTGACAATTTTTGTTTCTGTATTTACTGCATAAACTCTTAATAGAGACAATTTAATATAATTTATAAACATATTTTATACTCACATTTGCATAACTGTATAACTTATAAAAATCAGAGATGGTAAATGTAGTTTTCACTGATTCCTTCATTAATTTATGCTTACTTTCCAAGCTCAATGCTCTAGCAATAATAAAATAATGCTTTCTATGATCTTTTCTCTAAAAACTTTATTATCACTTCTAGAACATGATTGGTGTTGCTTTTTTTATGGGAATCTTCTGAATCCATCCCCTCCATCCACCTGTCCATCTCCATAGCCATTAGTTTTAAGTCATACTCACTAAAGTCATACTCACTAAATCTCTCATCCACAAAACTATCTCTTGGCTTGTCTTTATGGCCAGTCTCCCTCTCAAATCAATTCTCCACTCTGTCAGAATGATTGTGATATTTCCAAAACACAAATTTGATTGCCCAGCCCCTACTTACAAACTTTAAATAGCTTCCCATAGCAAAGGTACTTAATCCTTGGAGAGTATCACAAACTTGTTAAGCAATTAAAAATACAGATAAGCAAGGATTCTGATTCAGAGGCTTTGGGATAGGCCCTGGGCATCAGATTTATTGGTTTTAGTTGGTTTAATTTAGCCAGAGATATGAACAAATACCTTCATGACCAAGACAATGACGATGATGATTATAATAATGACAATAGCTGTTATTTATTAAACGCTTGGGTTTCCCTGGTGGCTCAGCGGTAAAGAATGCCTGTAGTGCAGGAGACAAGGGTTTGATCCATGGGTCAGGGAGATCTCCTGGAGAACTGAATGGCTACCCACTCCAGTATTCTTGCCTGGAGAATTCCACAGACAGAGGGGCCTGGCCGGCTACAGTCCATGGGGCCTCAAAGAGTCAGACACGACTTAGCAACTGAGAACAGGGAAAAGGAACACTTCCCTTCCTTTGAAATTTTTAGTATGATGCTTGAAACTAGAAGAATACTAGCTAACACAGGCCCCAGAGTTAGAATAGGTCTGTAACTACCTGTACTGGGAAAAAATGTTAAGACCTTGAGGTTTTCAATATTCTTGAAAATAGAGAACACTATGTCCTGTTCATTCCAATAGCACCTGGCATTTTGGTCCATAAATATAAGCTGAAATAAAAAATGAGCTGGGATTGAAGAGGTAATAGAATTATCCCAAAGATTATACTGGCCTTGACTCCCTGTATTCTAGAATAATGCGGAAAAATTGGAAGGGTGTGCCTTTATATTTTTAAGAAGGGGTGGTAGGGTTGAAAGAGCATGGAAAAGACTTGGAATGGGCTGTTATCATCATCTGCCCTGAGGGTGATGTTTTATGGCTTTAGGTACATGTACCTGTCTTCATTCTCCCAATTACAGGAAGTCCACAGATCTAACAGAAGACCACAGAGGAGATTTCATAGGCATCATTTGGTGGTTGGTTTGGCCCTAGCTTAAAGAAAGTACCTCTTTCTTAAGAAGGATGTATAGAGTTGTGTTTAAGAGAATAAACAGTGGAGTCAGACCAACCAGGATTTGAATGAATCATAGCTCCCAGACTAAGCTAGCTAAGTGACCTTGAACAAGTCACTTAATCTCTCTGGACCTCAGTTCCTCATCCATGCAACAGGAGTAATATGACTTACACCTCATAATAGTTAGACAATTAGGTGAAAATTGAGATAAATGTATGTTAATAGTTGACACATAATTGACTCAATAAGAAATAAATAGTATTATATCTTATGTTTTCATATTCGCTGTAAGCACCTTGCCAAGCCCATAAAAAGTTTAATAAATATTTGTTGGCTGCTTAACAGTTAGCATTAATACATCTTTATTTCTTTCTGATCTTTTGTCGTTTAGAATTTAAATTTTTTTTTCATATTTGAAATCTGTTTATTTTTTATTTTTATTTTTTTTAATTAATTTTTTTAATTTAATTTTAAAATCTTTAATTCTTAATAAGACAGAGACAGTTTGGTATAATAAAGCACAAAAGGACCACTATAGCTAATATTTGTATATTAAGATAATTGGACTTTTCCTTCAGTATAGTTTATTTCATCATGCACTGTGTGAGAACATTTTTCACTTCAATTTAGTGACAAAAATATTATACAGTAGACACTCTCAAAATATACTGATCTTTATTTGCTTCTTTTAATTAATAAAAACATATTTAAAGCATAGACACTTAGTGAGAAAGCCAACAGAAAAGCACTCTGAACTTGGCTGATACTTCTGGGTCTTAGAAACTCTTTGCATCACACTGGCTTCAATCACTGCACAGTGATTGCTGATTCAGAGTCTCTGATTCTAAACATGTTCTCTTGAGATGAACAAACCTATATTTGGAAAATAGCATTAACTCCCAAGTAAAAGTGAGGTTCAAAAATAGTATTTCTTACAGTACTATTAACATCTGGGGCCAGATAATTCTTTGTTGTACATCATAGGATGTTTAGCACTATCCTTGGCCTCTACGCACTAGATGTCATTAGCATCCTCCCATTCCAGTCGTGACAATCAGAACTATCTCCAGATATCGCTAAATGTCCTATAAGGGGATAAATTTGTACCTGGTTGAGAACCACTTCTCAGGAAAAATAGACTGTGGCTAAATGCAAACATTTATATAAAATATTTAATTTACTACCCAATGGTAATGCCAACCAGGATTTATATTAAACCATAAACCCTATTATCACAATAGAACATAGCATTTAAACTTTAGGAGAATGAATCTTAAGTGTTAGATCTTAATTGGTTATTCTGATCATATGTCTATTATATCAAACTAGAGATACATTATTTCAATTAATTTTAAGACTTTAATTCATTTGTTGATATCAGAAAGAGAACTTGATGCAAATTTTAAAAATTCACTATCCTCCAATCAAGATCAAGTGTGTGCCAACCATCAACCTCCATTAGAGATCTGAGTAAAGCGATCAAATTAGAAGATATCACAGCCTACTTGGTCACGCATAGACTTCTTTTCTTTAATAGCTGGTTTCTTAACAGCTGGTTAAACTAGTTATACTGAAACTAGTTAGGATTTGGGACAAGTCACCCAACTTGAACTGAAGTTTATCTTTGTCTCTACAATGCAACATTTCCCTCCTGGTACCCTTTGGTGACATTATTGGTATAGTGTGGCTTATCCTTCTCCCTGTTCTTTGAATTCTATTTCAAAATGTTATTTACACATCTGTTAGTGTGCTATGTACTGAAAATTGAGTAGAGGAACACCAGCCACAATGCACATCATTTCCTTTGCCTCAAAAACTGAGAGGAAGAAAACAATGGGGTGCCATTTTAGACATACTGAGCTAACAAAAAAGAAAACCATTTTGGGGGGAGTTGGTTAGTGTTTCTGTTAAAATAATACTCAATGCCAGCCAAGGCTGTAGGGAAAATGATACAACTCTGCTGATGCCAGAAAAGCATAAAGAGCCATAAAAATATTTATGCTTTTTGACCCTGTCATCCCATTTCACAGACTATCCTAAGGAAATGATTCAAAGTCGGTGGGGCGGGGAGGCAGTTGGGGGGCGGGGGGGTTCAACAGTGAAGAAACAGTTAAGTAATTTTCTCAACAGATTAAACAGCCATAAAAGTGGCAAATATAAAGGATATATAGGAACATACTCAATATTGAAAAGTGATAGCTATGAGGTCCTGTTATGAGGTCCATTATGATGCCATGGATGAATTCAAGTACTAACGAGGAATGTGGTGACCACAAGGAAGAACTTCGGATGAATGCATAATTATTCTAAGTTAGTGTAAAACTCTTCAGTATTTTTTACACACAAGTAGATATTGCTAATTTTAAAGTTCTCATTTAAAAAATTCACTCTCAGAAATATCTGCCTGTAGCAAGAAAGAGTAATCAGCAATTAAGAACTGTACTTTGTGTACATCTACATTCTCAAGACTAATTATTTCATTAAGAATGTCTTCCTCAAAAGTGAAACACCATGAGCAGAGGCAATAAGCCTTGCTTCCTGCTGTGAACCTCAAAATATAATGGTGAAATGGAATACAGAGATGCCATTCAAGAGTCTTAGGCAGAAAGGGCTTCTTAAAGAACAGTTGTAGAAAATGGATGTCAAAAGCATACTTCACTATTTAAAAATTTTTTCCTGATATGAACGATAACCAGGATTTACTTTGGAGATTTTTAATGATTTAATTTTAAAATAGATATGGAGATCTCTTTTTCTCTCCCCACCCCGCCATGAAAAATAATTTGCTCTGATTCAAGACAGGGACATAGTAAGATCCTAAACTCATCTCCTCCCACAGACACACCAAACCTACAGCAATACATGGAACAAATTCCTCTGAAAAAAACCTGGCATAGCAACATCTTCACATGTGACAAATGAGAGGGGAAACTACATCATAGTGGGTAGGAAAGGCTGGGACAATGATCTTACCATAAACCCCAAATCCAGCATGGTGATACACAATTGGAAGGGAATCCAAAACCTGGAGCTTCTTTCTGAGGACCAAAGGGTTCATGCTCTACATCGGGCACTCCAAACTTTAAGACTGGCACCTGAGAAATAAACTCTCCAGACATCTGGTTTTGAAAAACCATGGGGCTCACACCCATGAGACCCAAGCAGCTGACACAAACTGAAGTTTGGCTCTTAAGGGCTCATATGCCATCTCCAAAATATACTAATAGTTCATGCAGCTCAATATTAAAAAAAAAAAAAAATACCCAATCCAAAAACAATGGGCAGAAGATCTAAATACTCATTGCTCCAAAGAAGACATAAAAATGGCCAAGAGGCCCATGAAAAGATTCTCAACATCACTAATGATTAGAGAAATGCAAATCAAAACTACAAAGAGGAATACCTCACACCAGTCAGAATGACCATCATCAAAAAGTCTATAAATTCCCTGGTGGCTCAGACGGTAAAGTGTCTGCCTGCAGTGCAGGAGACCTGGGTTCGATCCCTGGGTTAGGAAGATCCCCTGGAGAAGGAAATGGCAACCCACTCCAGTACTCTTGTCTGGAAAAATTCCATGGGCTGAGGAGCCTGGTAGGCTACAGTCCATGGGATCACAAAGAGTCGGACATGACTGAGCGACTTCAGAGAGGGTATGGAGTAAAGGGACCCTCCTATACTGTTCCTGGGAATATAAACTGGTACAGCCACTATAGAGAACAGTATGGAGGTTCCTTTAAAAACTAAAAATAGAGCTACCATATGATCCTGAAATCCCACACCTGGACATATGTCATATATCTGGAGAAACCATAATTCGAAAAGATATAAGCACCTCAATGTTCATTGCAGCACTATTTTGCAATAGCCGAGACATAGAAACAACCCAAGTGCCCATAAATGATGAATGGATAAAGAAGATGTGGCACTATATATACAATGGAATATTATTCAACTATAAGAAAGAACAAAATAATGCCGTATGCAGCAACATAGAAGGACCTAGAGATTGTCATACTGAGTGAAGAAGTCAGAGAACAACAAATATCACATGATATCACTTATATGTAGAATCTTAAAAAAAGGGTAGAAATAAACTTACCTACAAAACAGAAAGAGACACAGATGTAGAAAATAAATTTATGCTTACCAGGGGGTGGAGGGGAATAAACTGGAAGATTGGGATTGACATATACACACTATTATATACAAAATAGGTTAACTGATAAGGACCTACTGTATATCACAGAGAACTCTACTCAATACTGCAATAGCCTATATAGGGAAAAAATCTAGAAAAGAGGGGATATATGTATATGTATAACTGATTCACTTTGCTGTACACCTGAAACTAATACAACATTGCAAATCAACTATTCTCCAATAAAAATTAAGTTAAAAAATCAAAACTACAGTAACCTAACAACAGTCAGAATGACTATCATTAAAAAGTCTACAAATAACAAATGCTGGAGAGGTTGTGCAAAAAAAGGAACCCTTCTACACTGTTGGTGGGAATGTAAACTGGTGTAGCCACTATGGAAACACTATGCAGATTCTTAAAAAATTGAAAATAGATTTACCACAAGATCCAGCAATTCCACTCCTGAGTATTTATCTGAAGAATACAAAAACACTAATTTAAGCTATATAAACCCCTATGCTCACTGAAGCATCATTTACAACAGCCAAGATATGGAAGCAACCTAAGTGTTTATCAATAGATGAATCAATAAACAGGATGTGGTATATGTGTGTGTAGATACATATATATACATAATATATATAACATCTATATACATAATACACATATATTATATATATATATAACTCAGACATTAAAAAAGAATAAAATCTTGTCATTTGACCATTTGGGACAACATAGATGGACCCACAGGGTATTATGCTAAGTAAAAGAAGTCAGACAGAGAAAAACAAATACTGTATGATTTCACTTGTACATGGAATCTAAAACACAGAACAATTGAACAAACATAACAAAATAGAAAGAGTCATGGATTTAGAGAACAAACAGGTGGTTGCTGGAGGTAGGGAGTAGGGGGAAGGAGTGAAACAGGTGAGGGAAATTAAGAGATACAAAATCCCAGCTACAAAATAAATAAGTCATGGTATGAATTGTACAGTATGGGGAATATAGTCAATGATTATGCAATATCTTTGTATGGTGACAGATGGTAGGTAGACTTATCATGGTGATCATTTTGAAATGGACAGAAATATCAAATCACTATGCTGTATATCAAGAACTAACATAGTGTTTTAGGTCAATTATATTTCAACAAAGAAACAAACAAATTCATAGAAAAAGAGATCAGATTTGTAGTTACTAGATGTGATGGGTAGGGGAAGAGGAATTGGTTGAAGGCAGTCAAAAGATACAAAGTTTCATTTATAAAATAAATAAGTACTAGGAATATAATGTACAACATGGTAAGTATAATTAATACTGTTGTACATTATATATGAAAGTTGTTAAGAGTAAATCCTAAAAGTTCTCAGAAGAAAAAATTTTTTCTATTTTGTTAATTTTGTATCTATATGAGATGATAAATGTTCATTGAACCCACTGTGGTCATCATTTCATGATGCATGAAAGTCAATAATTATGCTGTATACCTGAAACTTATATAGAGCTGTCTGTCAGCTATACCTCAATAAAAAATCTGAATAAAACTGGAAAGGAAAAAATACATACACCCTCCAGAAAGATTTTAGGCTTGTTACTATGCTGCTGCTGCTGCTAAGTCACTTCAGTCCTGTCCAACTCTGTGTGACCCCATAGACGGCAGTCCACCAGGCTCCTCTGTCTCTGGGATTCTTCAGGCAAGAATACTGGAGTGGGTTGCCATTTCCTTCTCCAATGCATGCATGCATGCTAAGTCACTTCAGTCATGTCCAACTTTGTGCAACCCTATGGACAGCAGCCCACCAGGCTCCTATGTCCATGGGATTTTCTCGGCAAGAATACTGGAGTGGGTTGGCATTTCCTTCTCCCCGTTACTATAGATATATGAAATTTATTACCAAAAAGTGGGCAGAAGATCTGAATAGACATTTTTCCAAAGAAGATATACAGAAGGCCAAAAAGTACAAGAAAAGATGCTCAGTAGCACTAATCATCAGAGAAATGCAAATCAAAACCACAATGAGATACCATCTCACATCTGATAGAATGACAATTATCAAAAACACAAGAAATGAAAAGTTTTAGCAAGGATGTGGAGAAAAGGGGACCCTATGCACTGTTGATAGGAATATACATTGGTATAGCCACTATGGAAAATGGTATGGAGGTTCCTAAAAAAATTAAAAACAGAATTACCATATGATCCAGAAATTCGACTGCTGGGTATTTATCCAAAGAAAATGAAAACACTTACTGAAAAAAAAAAAAAAAACCACATATACCATGTTCACTGCAGTGTCATTTACAGTAGCCAAGTTATGAAAACAACCTAAGTGTCTGCTGATGTATAAACGGATAAAGAAAATGTGGTATATGCATACAATGGAATATTATTCAGTCATTAAAAACATAATCCTGCTTTTTGTGACAACATAGATGGACTTTGAGGGCATTATGCTAAGTGAAATAAGTTAGACAAAGAAAGACAAATACTGCATGCTCTCACTTACATGTGGAATCTTAAAAAAATAAAACATCAAGCTCACAGAGAATAGATTGGTGGTTTCCAGAGGCTGGGGGATAGAGATAAGAATGTGGGCAAAATGGGTGAAGGTGGTCAAAAGGTACAAATTTCCAGTTATGAAATAAATAAGTCATAGGGATACGATGCACAGCATGATGATTATAAATAATAATACTATACTTATTAGTATTTAAAAGTTGCTGAGAGAATAAACCTTTAAAGTTCTCATTGATTGCAAATATTTTGTAACTGTGTATGACAGATGTTAACTAGACTTATTATGGTAATCATTTGATAATATACACAAATATAGAGTCATTATGTTATACACCAGAAACTAATAAAATGTTGTATATCAATTACACTTCAATCTAAAACATTTTTTAAAGTAAAATAGATATGGAAACATTATTCCATAACGGTATCTACTCTCTTTCATACACTATGTAATTCAAGAAGAACCATATGCTTAGCACTATGAAGGATAGAAAACAGACATAAGATGTGTGGTCCCTGTTCTCAAGAAGATTCCAAGTTAGGTGGAGAGACATGCTAAAAAAAAAAAAAAATCAGGATACACGCCTGAAGTCAGTAAATGGTTCAGTTTAAGAGATTTAGAAAATACACGGAGCAGGCAGAACAGGAGCCCAAACACCAAGGTAAGTTTAGATCTTGATAAGGAAGTATGGCACTATTAAAGTTTTCTAATAAGATGAATGAAATTATCAGATTTAAACCCCCTCAACTCCCCATCTCTCCAACAATAAAATCTAAATTCCTTAGTAGAGTTTTTGAGACCATGGTAAGATCTGCCAGTTCCTTATATCTCTAACATCACTATTGCCACCTAGTGAAATCCCCGCCCCTTGCCATCGTGAACTCCTCTGTGCTCTCTGAAGATGTCAAATTCCTTCCCACTTCAGGATTTTTGAACATGCTGTCACCTCTGTTTGAAACACTTGATTATCCACCTCTTCTTTCATATCATTTCTATCACAAAGCTCATCAAACCCGTAATTCCTTCTTTGTCTGCCATCTATTAACATATAACATCCACAAAAGCAGGGGCCCTTACCTGTCTTGTTCACCACTATGTCCCCAGCACCTAGCCCAGAGTCTAGTGCTGTGTAAGACAGAAAAAGAAGCTTCTGAAGAAGAATAAATAGGGAGGTTGTGATTAACTATAAAGCATGGAAAAGTGAAAGTGAAAGTCGCTCAGTCATGTCCGACTCTTTGTGACCCCATGGACTAATACACCCCAAGGAATTCTCTAGGCCAGAATACTGGAGTGGGTAGCCTTTCCCTTCTCCAGGGGATCTTCCCAAGCCAGGGATTGAACACAGGTCTCCCTCATTGCAGGCAGATTCTTTACCAGCTGAATTACCAGGGAAGCCCAAGAATACTGGAGTGGGTAGCCTATCCCTTCTCCAGCGGGTCTTCCCGACCCAGGAATCGAACTGGGGTCTCCTGCATTGCAGGCAGATTCTTTATCAACTGAGCTATCAGTATCAGTTCAGTTCAGTTCAGTCTCTCAGTCATGTCCGACTCTTTGCGACCCCATGAATCGCAGCACGCCAGGCCTCCCTGTCCATCACCAACTCCCGGAGTTCACTCAGACTCACGTCCATCGAGTCAGTGATGCCATCCAGCCATCTCATCCTGGGTTGTCCCCTTCTCCTCCTGCCCCCAGTCTCTCCCAGCATCAGAGTCTTTTCCAATGAGTCAACTCTTCGCATGAGGTGGCCAAAGTACTGGAGCTTCAGCTTTAGCATCATTTCTTCCAAAGAAATCCCAGGGTTGATCTCCTTCAGAATGGACTGGTTGGATCTCCTTGCAGTCCAAGGGACCCTCAAGAGTCTTCTCCAACACCACAGTTCAAACGCATCAATTCTTCAGCACTCAGCTTTCTTCACAGTCCAACTCTCACATCCATATATGACCACAGGAAAAACCATAGCCTTGACTAGACGGACCTTTGTTGGCAAAGTAATGTCTCTGCTTTTGAATATACTATCTAGGTTGGTCATAACTTTTCTTCCAAGGAGTAAGCGTCTTTTAACTTCATGGCTGCATTCACCATCTGCAGTGACTTTGGAGCCCAAAAAAATAAAGTCTGACACTGTTTCCACTGTTTCCCCATGTATTTCCCATGAAGTGATGGGACCAGATGCCATGCAGGAAGTCCATAAAGCATGGAAGGGCCATGTTAAGAATTCATGCAAAATAAGCCAAGGAGATCAGAGATTAGAGATGAGGGTCAAAGAGAGAGAGAAATTCGGATGAATCAGTGGGTGGGGGAGGAAGTGCTAGATTCACTTTCTGGAGCATGAACCAACATGACATGCAAATGTTCAGAATATAGATGAAGAGAGGTTATGGCTAGAGACAGAGATTTGGGAGCTGTCAGCACTAAGGAGATAAATGAAGGCCTGGGACTAAATAAACTCTAAAAGGGAGAGTGCAGAAAGAAAGGACTGAAATGCTGAAGCTGGAACCCTCAATAAATCCTAGAGTTAGGTGACAGGAAGAGGGAGGGAAACAAAAGAATTCACAATACAGCACAGAAAGAAGAATGCCAATCATGCTAGGAAGAATTTCACAGAATGGGTGTGGTAGTGTTTAACGAAGAAGCCAAGGAGGATGGAGACTAGGGAACGGCCGTTAGGTTTTTGCAAGAGATCACTGAGCACCTTGCAGAGTCAGATATTAGTGACAGAAGCAATTTTAGTGGTGGAGACTACCAATGGGCATAGATGTTTGTCAGCAATGGGACCATTTGGGATGACATTTCACTTTTGAAAGAAGCTGCTGGTAATATAAGACTCCCAGAAAAAAGTAGCCTGAGTCAGGTAATGAAGGTAATGTTAGGTAATGAAGAAAACATTAGCCTGAAATCACTGCACTCAATCCATTCAACTGCACATTACACAAATATAAAAGCCAGTAACATACAAGGAGAGAAATCCAAAACAAGACACTGTGGCCAGAGATGGCATGTACACACAGCAACATGGGTGAAATTCACAAACAATCTGGAGGAAAAGAAACCTGATCTCAAAGAAGCCAGACATAGAAGAGTATATCTTGTATGATTCCATTAACCTACAATTCAAAAACAGGACAAGTTAACTGATGCTGTTAAAAGTCAGGATGGTGGTTGCCTTTGGGGAAGATGAGTGGAAAGACGCCCAACAGAGGCTTTGGGTCTGTGGATCATGTACTTTTTATTAACATGGCTGTCAGTTACAGAGTGTGTTCAATGCTGCACACTTATGACGTGTGCATTTTTCTGCAGGCATATTTCAGTAAAAAGTTTAAAAACCTCAAAAGCAAACATGAGGAGCCTCATTAGACTAGAATAGTGAGACACTCTTAGGCCTTCTTAAAACTGAACTCATTTTTTAGTTCCCCAACCAGGAATGGAACTCAGGCTCCCTGTAGTAGAAGTGGAAGCGTGGAGTCTCAACCACTGGACCACCAGGGAATTTCCTAAATAGAACTGAGAGATGAGAGGAGGCCTGCACAGTCTTCTCTTTACTAAAGAGTTGAGAGCAGCAGGTACACAAAAAGGACAGAAACAAGTCATCACCAAGATGCCCAGTTTCTCAGATAACATTTGCCTGTGTCTTAAGGCTTTGATTTCTGACAAATTTTCATTGTTAATTTTTGCACATTTGTTGAACCTGGAGGGTTAAAAGCATAGGAAAATGTTTGAAATGTTCCAAACTGACCTACACAAATGATGTGACTTGAGCTAAAACCAGAACTTAAAAAGTGAGGCAGGTAGAAGTGGACCACTGCCTCCCTTGGGCTGGCAAGGGCATAAAGCTCTCCAAATTCATTATTTCTCCAATGGGATCATTTTAGAAACCATGCCATTTTTTCACCTGCTTTAAGCATTCATCTAAACAAGAATTTCCATCACATCTGAACCAAAATAACAATTCCAAGTGAGTAATCCTGAGAAGTATCCATCTTGTTCCTCACCTATAATTAAGTATATTGACTTAATCTAATTTTACTAATTTAAAAGTTATTCAAGTCAGTTAATTTTTTATGCCTGGAAGGAATTCGAAAGTGATTACACACAACCCTTACTGTGCTTTGGAACACATCCCTACTGTTTAAAAATATTCACAAGGGATGGTCTTGCAGCTAAGTACATAAGGTCCCTCCAGCTCCCCAGGCCTTGCAATCTTTTATCCCCAAAGCATAGAAATGAACATGATGACTTTGTTCCCTCTTCCTTCCATTAATTGTTAATTGATGCTTATTATATTACGGCTATCTCCAAGTCTCTTTGGAGAATCCAAAATATACAAAATGTAATTCTGTGCTTACCGGTGAACAGGAAAAAAATCAAGACCATGATCATCGTGTACCCAAAGTACAAAATGGTGCTTGCAATGCCTGTGATTTTAAGTCTGGCGAAGAAATAGTAAACTGCATAAGCAAAAAAATAAACAGCTGTAAAACTGCTGGTAAGAAAGGCTCTCCACCACCAATGATAATCCTGTGAGAAGAGGTAGAAAAAAACAACTTTTTAGATGAAACTCTAACTATACATGGGTTAGTAATTATAAGAGGCAACATAAAATAGGCTCTATAGGATTATGGATTAAAAGAAATAAAAGGAAGTTTCATAAGAAATTTAATTTCATATGTACTGTCTGACTAATGTACATCCTGCTTGGGGCACCCTCACAACGATAAATTCTTGGTTTCCAGGGGGACCATGTGTGCCCTCAGGGACTGTACTTCTAATATGCACATCCTTTCTCTCTAGACGCTGCTTCAGCCCTGGAAGGCTTTCACGTCAGCTTCAATTTACTGGCCAGAGTTGTGCTGGGCCTAAATTGATGCCCCAGTTCAGGTAAAAAAGGTTAGTAGAGAAATTTAAGATAGATCTTTTTTCCCCCTTACAGTTTTATTGAGATATAACTGATATACAGCACTGTCTAATTTTAAGGTGTATAATATAATGATTTGACTTAACATATCATGAAATGATTATCGCAGTAATTTTACTGAACATCCATTATCTTATATAGATACAAAATTAAAGAAATAGAGAAAAATATATTTTTCCTTGTGATGAGAACTCTTAGGATTTACTATCTTAACAATAGTCATAAAGAGCACACAGCAGTGTCAATTATATTTA
The DNA here is from genome assembly GCF_032405125.1 of Capricornis sumatraensis. Classification (NCBI taxonomy): domain Eukaryota; kingdom Metazoa; phylum Chordata; class Mammalia; order Artiodactyla; family Bovidae; genus Capricornis; species Capricornis sumatraensis. The sequence goes on along the minus strand of NC_091092.1, from coordinate 44,569,591 downwards.
TCATGCTGTACATTACATCCCTAGTACTTGTTTATCCTATAACTGCAAGTTTGTACCTTTCAACCAACTCCATCTAATTCTCCCTCCCCCTAACCCTTGCCTCTGGTAACCACAAGTCTGATCTCTTTTTTTATAAATTTGTTTGTTCAAAATAGACCTTTATGGTTAATGGGAATTATTTTAACTGGCTAAATTCATGACCTGTGGAGGCATGACAGAGGTCAATAATCAGGTTAGTCTCACCCTGCCCATGGGTCCTTCCTGATAATAAAAGTACCATAAAAGCACCAAGGTCAAGGGCCAAGGGGATAAACTGTGCAGAAAAGAGTTAACATAGCAGGTCTGAGGTTGCCATCTTTAGGAAGGTCTGCTTACAAGGTTGACTCTTGGCTTAAAATACTTGGGAATTTAGCATTTAATCATTCCCTGACTGATAAGACTGGTTTTCTATACCTAGACTGTACAAACTATGTGATCCATGGAGAACACATGCTTTCCTTTAGAGTGTCTGGAAAGTTTGGAGTTGTTAGGCAGAGTGTGCCTGTGTGACTAGCTCCCAATAAAAACCTTGGCTATTGAGTCTCTTGTGGGCTTTCCTGGGCAGACACATTGCACATATACTACTGCATTTTTTACTGCTGCAGAAGGAGCATGCTGGGTGTGTCCCCTCATGAGGGAGAGAAAACACAGGAAGACTGCACATGGGTTTTTTTTTCCAGGTTCCATCTGTGTCTTTTTCCCTTACTGATCCTGTTGTGCATCCTTTTGCTATAACAAACCCTAGCCAAGAAGATGTCTATACACTGAGTCTCATGAGTCCTTCTAGTGAGTCATGAAATATGTGGGTGGTTTTGGGGGCACTCAAACCTTTCTAAGAAATATATGTATGTGTATATATATATATATAGCTAGATCTTATGCCTATTAATGTTTTATTAATGATTGTTACAGAATTCCTATGACAAATGTATCATAGAATGAATGAGTACCTAAGTATAATATGTACATAATTATATATCTTTTACTTTTGTTCCTATAGCTCAAGAAAAAAAATGCTCTAAGACATCATGTATATAGTAATCATTCCCTAAACTCTCTTGTCACCTTTAGAAAGTCACATTAAATTACCAAAATAAGAGGGATCTAGGGGGTTTAAGAAAATATATTCACCACCAGCTTAGTTATTCAAAATGACATCAGGAAAAACTGAGGGTGGCATTGGGTAAAAAGAATTATATATGTCCATGGTAACCAAAAGGCAACAAAAAGAAAGAGAAAGGGCCTTTAGCAGCAACCTCAAGCCCATAAAATATAATCCTGGCCTAAGCTACAAGAAAATGTTAATTGTTAAAAAGAAAACATCATCAAATCAGATCTTTTATGTCAGAACTATCAAATCAGTTCCCTATGTTTTCCTATGTTAACTGAATACTATACAGAAATTATAGTAACTAGCCAGAGAGAAACTGCTTTCTCTTGAAAACTTTCTATCAAAGTAGCGTTAACTTACTAATGAAAGAAATCAAAGAGGACACATATAGATGGAGAAATATACCAAGTTCATGGATTGGAAGAATCAATGTAGTGACAATGAGTATACTACCCAAAGCAATCTATAGATTCAATGCAATCCCTATCAAGCTACCAACAGTATTTTTCACAGAACTAGAATAAATAATTTCACAATTTGTATGGAAATACAAAAAACCTCGAATAGCTAAAGCAATCTTGAGAAAGAAGAATGGAACTGGAGGAATCAACCTGCCTGACTTCAGGCTCTACTACAAAGCTACAGTCATCAAGACAGTATGGTACTGGCACAAAGACAGAAATATAGATCAATGGAACAAAATAGAAGCCCAGAGATAAATCCACGCACCTATGGACACCTTATCTTTGACAAAGGAGGCAAGAATATACAATGGAGAAAAGACAATCTCTTTAAGAAGTGGTGCTGGGAAAACTGGTCAACCACTTGTAAAAGAATGAAACTAGAACACTTTCTAACACCATACACAAAAATAAACTCAAAATGGATTAAAGATCTAAATGTAAGACCAGAAACTATAAAACTCCTAGAGGAAAACACAGGAAAAACACCCTCCGACATAAATCAAAGCAGGATCCTCTATGACCCACCTCCCAGTGTTTTGGAAATAAAAGCAAAAATAAAAAAAATGGGACCTAATTAAACTTAAAAGCTTTTGCACAACAAAGGAGACTATAAGCAAGGTGAAAAGACAGCCTTCAGAATGGGAGAAAATAATAGCAAATGAAGCAACTGACAACTAATCTCAAAAATATACAAGCAACTCCTACAGCTCAATTCCAGAAAAATAAATGACCCAATCAAAAAATGGGCCAAAGAACTAAAGAAACATTTCTCCAAAGAAGACATACAGATGGCTAACAAATACATGAAAGGATGCTCAACATCACTCATTATCAGAGAAATGCAAATCAAAACCACAATGAGGTACCATCTCACACCAGTCACAATGGCTGCCATCCAAAAATCTAGAAACAATAAATGCTGGAGAGGGTGTGGAGAAAGGGAACCCTCTTACACTGTTGGTGGGAATGCAAACTAGTACAGCCACTATGGAGAACAGTGTGGAGATTCCTTAAAAAAACTGGAAATAGAACTGCCATACGACCCAGCAATCCCACTGCTGGGCACATACACCGAGGAAACCAGAATTGAAAGAGACACATGTACCCTAATGTTCATTGCAGCACTGTTTATAATAGCCAGGACATGGAAGCAACCTAGATATCCATCAGCAGATGAATGGATAAGAAAGCTGTGGTACATATACATAATGGAATATTACTAAGCCATTAAAAAGAATGCATTTGAATCAGTTCTAATGAGGTGGATGAAACTGGAGCCTATTATACAGAGTGAAGTAAGTCAGAAAGAAAAACACCAATACAGTATACTAGCACATATATATGGAATTTAGAAAGATGGTATATCCAAGACAGCATATATAACCCTATATGCAAGACAGCAAAAGAGACGCAGATGTATAGAACAGTCTTCTGGACTCTGTGGGAGAAGGCGAGGGTGGGAAGATCTGAGAGAATAGCATTGAAACATGTATATTATCGTATATGAAACAGATCACCAGTCCAGGTTCGATGCATGAGACAGGGCGCTCAGGGCTGGTGCACTGGGATGATCCAGAGGGATGGGATGGGGAGGGAGGTAAGAGAGGGGTTCAGTATGGGGAACACATGTAAACCCATGGCTGATTCATATCAATGTATGGCAAAAACCACTACAATATTGTAAAGTAATTAGTGTCCAACTAAAATAAATGAATTTTTTAAAAAAGCATTAACTTGATAGCTGCATCAAAATCAAAATGTGTCATTAGGAAAACACAATATAAAAGTGATCTCAAGTTGTAGAAACCATGTAGTTAACAGTTTAATCCCTTTCTCAACAGACTTCTAATTCTAATAATGCAAGTTTAGAAAGCTTCAGATGTATTAGTTTCTTATGTCTTTACCTCAGAACACAAGTGAAAATAACACAGCAGAATGGTAGCTTCAGAACAAGTAATCAGAAGAATTATAAAGACTAAGAAAAGGAAGCCAAACATGATGTACATCTGATGAGACCTGAAAAGAAAAATGACAATTTTAAAATAAGCTTTAACTTAAGGATACACACAGAAAGATCCATCCAACTCTAAACAGTAAACTGTCACACACTTTTCTCACCTTGAGATTTTCATTTCAGACTTCATCTATTCATGTAATATCATCAAATTCATGTAGTATCCATGTAGTATCAAATATATATGTATATTCCCTCACCTACACAGCTTCAGAATTTGGCCATATTCTCTCTCATCAGAAACAGTATTGCTACTCACTAATATTTGCCTGCTCCTATAATTTAGTTTTCACTTGAAACCCATCAATTTTCTCTATACACATTTGAAAACATGTTTTCTCTTTAGAAACGGAAATGGCATAAATACCAGCGACTATATTATACAACAGAAAACCACAGAATCAAATTTTGTCTTTGGAGGTCTATTAACAGGTAGCTTCTCCAAATTGGTCTTTATAGCACAACACACATAATTCTATTAAATCTACTTTGAAACATGCATCTTTAAAAATATCAGTGTGTAGATTACATTTAGGCCAAACTTCAAAGGAATGAAGTAATTCCTTTCATTATTATAGAGCAAGCTGACTAAACTGGGATAAGAAATAGACATTTCAAAAAGCCTTATGAAGAGAAGAAACTGGTGAACTGATCAATATTCCATTTTAAAACCTCATGTAAAATATACACCTGGGGGTGAGGATGAAGGATGGGGGTTGGGAAGAATCATCTCTAGAGTTCATAAATATATACAAAGTTGTACACAACAAGCACCCTGGTTTCTCATTGAAACAAAAATTAAATCATCTAAAGAATCTTGGCTCAAACAGTAAAGAATCTGCCTGCAATATGAGAGACCCAGGTTCAATCCCTGGGTCAGGAAGATCTCCTGAATAAGGGCATGGCAACCCACTCCAGTATTCTTGCCTGGAGAATTCCATGGACAGAGGAGCCTGGTGGGCCACAGCCCATGGGGTCACAAAGAGAGTCGGACACGACTGAGCAACTAACACTTCAAATAATCTTTCAGTTTTGCTTTAAAAATACTTTCCCATCAAAAACATCTGCAAAATTTGGTTACTATAATCTATTTTACAGCATGTTAAATATTTCGTTGCTGACAAGGTAACAGATTTTACTGCTTATCTTTCAAACAACTTTGACACAGTGCTGTTTATAAAAGGTGGGCAATTAATGTCTATGATTAAACCTAATTTCCTAGGACATCAAAGCTTTGTCTAGAAGATTCTTTTGGGACAAAGTATTATAAACATGCACAATTGGTGACTGCATTTTATTTTATTGTGCATTTTCACAATCTAAAAATTCCTCCAGAGTAAATCCCATTTGGCAGCTTCCAAAACCAAAATGCTGTCAAAAATCAGGAAGTAAGAAAAAAAAAAAGGGACTTGGAGCAACTGAAATAAGCTGTCACAAAGCAGGGGCACTAAAACTGTAGCACTTTAATCAGAGAGCACTGGTTCTTACTTCACATGCATTTCTATATTGGTTATTGGTGCGTGTGTGCTCAGTTGTCTCCAGCTCTTTGCAACCCCATGGACTGTAGCCCACCAGGCTCCTCTACCCATGAGGTTCTCCAGGCAAGAATACTGGAGTGGGTTGCCATTTCCTCCTCTAGGGGGATCTTCCTGATCCAGGAATCAAACCTGAGGTTCCTACACCTCCTGCATTGGCAGGCGGATTCTTTACAACTGAGCTACCTGGGAAGCTCCATATTGGTTATTAGGACTCTTAAATGACAACAGATTAAAAGTAGCAGATAAAAAGAGGAAGGCTATAAGGAAAAGGCATCTGACAGCACAACTAACAGTTGACAGAAAGGAAGATAGAAAACCATTACTTATAGCTCAGTACAGATGAAGACCCCAAATCAGTGCTATTCATGTTATTTTTAGCAGAGAAAATAAATGAAATCTTGCATGGGAGGCCAGTATGGAAAACAGATACAAATCAGAGCTTTCTATTCCATCTTTAGGTACCTCCCTCCAAGGGACACCTCCACTCAACCCCCTGCAAAGTCTCAGAGAAGTATGGTTTGAGACCAACTTTTCTAAGTCACCTGGAAAGGATTAAAAAGAGGCTATTAATTTTCAAAAAGGAAACCTTTATAGACATTTCCATCCAAAAGTGACTTTAAAATGTTGTAAATTAAGTCTTAGTTTCCTAGGAAATTCCCTTGGGTCAGATTGCTATTGCCTGGATAAAACAGGGTAGTACATGAAGTCTTACTATACCAGAATTCGACCTCGACATATAGGAAAATTAATTTATTAAAAATTAATATTTTGGAGATTAAGAAGATATGAATACCTATGGCTGATTCATGTTGATGCTTGACAGAAAACAACAAAATTCTGTAAACAATTATCCTTCAATTAAAAAATAAATAAGCTAAAAAGAAGATATGATACTCACCAAATGCTATTTAGAATAAAAAATAGTTGGATAAAAATACAACCAAAAGGTAAAACGCCACCGATGATGATACTAAAAAGTGGTCTTCTAATGAAATCCTGGTGAGGAATATGACGAGGAATCTGGTTTGTACTAACCGGATAGTCAAACTGCTCGAAAATAAATCAAGTGAAAATCAGAATGAAATAAACCCGAAGTAAATTTATACAGACAGCATCACAATACACAATCTTGAATCTGAACATTTTCAAGAGCAGTTATATGGGCAAAGGCTAGACCAATGCTGTGCAATAGAAATACTATGATGCAAGCCACAAATGCAGTAAGTATCCAGTTTCTTAGTAGGTGCATTTTAAAAAGGTGGAATCAACTTATTGATATATTTTATTTGATCTAATGATCTAACATGCCCAAATAGTATCATTTACATTTGTGACCGATATAAAATTATTAATCAAGATATTTTACATTCTTCTTGTTGTTGTTGTTCTAAGTGGTTGAAAACCAGTGTGTATTTTACACTTATAGCACGTAATTCAGACTAGCCACATTCCAAGTACTCAAAAACCATAGTTGTTGAGTGGCCACCATATTAGATAGGACACAGCTAAACAATAAGGATGTTTATCTTTCCTTACACATTTCAAGGGAGATATTGGACAAAACTTACTAGTGACTGTTTCAATGTAAAATAATATATGACATCAAAAAATTCTCTCTTAGAATTTGTCTAATAATTTATCTCTGAAAATTTGTCAATAGTTTTCAGAAATTTTTCTTTTTCTGCTCTATGTGGAACTCCACTTCCTGTTTTGTCTTGTCTGACTTCTCCCATGCAAATTCACGCTGCTGCTGCTGCTGCTAAGTCACTTCAGTTGCATCCAACTCTGTGACCCCATAGACAGCAGTCCACCAGGCTCCCCCGTCCCTGGGATTCTCCAGGCAAGAACACTGGAGTGGGCTGCCATTTCCTTCTCCAATGCATGAAAGTGAAAAGTGAAAGTGAAGTCGCTCAGTCGTGTCCAACCCTCAGCGACCCCATGGACTGCAGCCTTCCAGGCTCCTCCATCCATGGGATTTTCCAGGCAGGAGTACTGGAGTGGGGTGCCATTGCCTTCTCCAGCAAATTCACGCTATGTCCTCATAATACAACCCTTTTGTAGTGTGGCCTCATTTAGTCTTTTTGGTATTCTGTTCCTTTTCCCTATATGTTGAATAGGCTATCTTTAAATCTGTAAACCGGGTGAGAAGATACAAACTATTACACAGAGAATGGATAAACAACAAGGTCCTACTGTATAACACAGGGAACTATATTCAATATCCTGGGCTAAACCATAACAAAAAAGAAAAAAAAAATCCATCAACAGAACCCATTTCTTGGATTGTATCTTGGCTTTCTTCCCCCAACTATATAATCTTATCATTTTTCTGACTTTCTTAAAGTCAGCCTCCCTATAATATATCTTTTAAATTTTGCCCATCAGAGAGAGAGGGAAATATAAACAACCCATAAAATATGAAATACAGGTGCACGGGGATGACCCAGAGGGATGTTGTGGGGAGGGAGATGGGAGTGGGGTTCAGGTTTGGGATCGCATGTACACCCGTGGTGGATTCATGTCAATGTATGGCAAAACCAATACAATTTTGTAAAGTAAAATAAAGTAAAAATAAAAATTAAAATAACGAAAAATAAATAAATAAATAAAAATAAAAACAATAAAAGGTTTGATCCAAGGAAAAAATAAAAAATAAAAAAAATAAAGTGTACTGTCTTTCATTTAAAGTTTGTAAAAATCTTTTATCCCTAAATGATTATTCTTTGTCATTTTCTCCAATGGTACATCTTCCATTTCCTGTATAGTCTATTCACACTGAGGTATTATTTCAGACATCATTCAATGGTCAAAAGCAGTATTTTAAAAGTTTACCTTTTGGGAACTTCCAATGTATGCACCCAAAAATGTTAATGGCACTGAAATTCCAAACCACAATGCAAGGATTCCTATCAAGGTACCAAATGAGATAGCAGATGATGACCCTTCAATCCAAAGAATTAAATTCATGATGAAGATGTCAACAAAGACTACACTAGGGGAGAAAAACCATCAGAAAATGTTACAATTTCAGGAAAATGTTATAAACATACTTGATATGAATGTTAGAACATTAAACCCTAGAAGAATATTAAATCATTCTGTGTAAAGCCAGTTATTGAGTTGGAGCTTAAACTCAATACCATATATATAACAAGACAGCAATTTATTACAGGACATAATTTCTACATCTCACTCATCTTTGCAGCTCAAGAGCCTAGAAGAAAATAAATAGGGTGTGGAATAATATAACATTGAAAACCAATATGCAATAGAGTAAACACAATTAAGAAAATACATATATTAAAAACAGATTTTAGAATACTAGACTGAAATGGGCTACATGAAGCTTCTTGTCAAACAAGTATTCATTTAAAATTAAGAGTTTTATGATTTCCTGTAAGGAAGTTCATTAAAAATTATCTTACACATTTCTTTTTTTTTTTCAGCACCTTCCTAACAAAGATTCTGCCATACAATTTCTATTAATAACTCTAAGTGGTGGGGGAAATGTTTACTATCATGCAGACATTTTCAGCTTTTTTTTGACCTTCAGTACAGGAGGTAGAGAAATCTTAAAAGCTGTTTCACATGTAGTGCAGATAGGGCTCAAAGTTATTAAAAGTCCTTTTAAATTCCAGCAAAGTGTAAGAAGCATTTTGGGGAATGGTGGCCAGTTTGATTTTTTTTTAAAGAGTATATTTGCCAAAGTGGGGGTGAGAGACGGTAGGAGTGGGAGTTTGGGGATTAGCAGATGCAAACTGGTATATACAGAATGAATAAACAACAAGGTCCTACTGTATAGCACAGAGGACTATATTCAATATCCTGTGATAACCATAATGGAAAAAGAATATGAAAAGAATTTAAGATGTTATGGAAAAATCTGAACAAACTTTTCGGCCAAACCTGTGTGTGTGTGTGTGACTGAATTACTTTGCTGTACAGCAGAAATTAACACAACACTGTAATTCAACTATATTTCAATAAAAAAATTTCTAATGTATATTGACAAAAACCTACTTGTGTATACAGCCTGGTATGTAAATAAGATTTTTTTCCTCTTGATACCACACCTCAGAAACTGAGTCTCATTTCAGTAATTTAGTATTTGGTTAGATTATTTCAAGTAGATTTTTGTACTCTGGATTTACAATTTTGTTGACAAAGATTTTGGTGATCAATTTGCAAATATTTGTTAATCCTTGAGTATAAGAATCTGTTTTTTCTCTGCATGATTTCAATACCTTTAGACCATGAAATTTTCGCACTTTATGTCCCTGGATATGTTCCAGTGTCTCCTGGCTTATAGTCTATGGAACTTGAATAGAATTTGTGTCCTGCTGCTGTGTGAAAACTGTATAAATCTTAATTATGTTGAATTGGTTCATAGTGCTTTTCAGGTCTACTATGTCCTTCTACTTTTCTGTCTATTCATTCTATTAATGTTTTAGAGTTTGATTTTGAAACTTCCCCTAAAAATCTTAATTTATCTACTTAAAAAATAATTGTAATATATAGTGGAACTACATATAACTTTGTTTTGTATTTTCCAAGTCTCCTGTAAATGTGTTATACTTCCATAATTTAAAAGTAGTATTTAATATTTTACAGCCTAACTAAGTGTAATGGAGATCACTATTTTAAATCTAGGAAATAAACCATCATGTGTCTAAAGAGGAATAATTTCAAATGAGCTGATAAGGTTTTTATTACTTTTTTATTTGAAATGTTTTATGGACTGGTTTAATTCTGTTTAAAGTTCAACTGTGTGCTTATGGTTTATTTTGTATAAATTTTACAATAAAATGATTTAAATTTTCCCAAAAAATAAAACAAAGTGTTTAAATTAGCCATTCAAAATTAGCAGGTCAGCCCCTAAGTCTAACGGATAAATCACCAGGCAAGCCCAGCTACTATGCCTGTAGATGTTCCAGACAAGTTTAATCACAGCTACAGGTAAATATGGGTATCAGTGGTGCGGATGTGAGTGTTTCTGACAGGGATTCATCCCTTCCTCTTTCTTAACATTTATTTATTTGGCTACGCTGGGTCTCAGTTGCTGCATGTGGGATCTAGTTCCCTAATCAGGGATTGAACCTAGGCCCCCTGCGTTGGGAGCATGGAATCTTAACTACTGGACCACCAGGGAAGTCCTGTGAGTGTTTCTGAAAGCCTAAATGATGAGGTTGAAAAGATGGGCAGAAGTTAGATTGTGGAAGGCTTTGAATGTCCAGTTAAGGAATATAGACTTTATCCTGTCAACACTAGGAAGCAACTGAAGGGTTTTTACACTCAAAGCTGTGAGGTATTCCATGCAATTTTCCGGAGAGGTGAATCTACAGCATCCCAAAGGACAAATCTAAGGGAGGAGATACTAGAGGCAAGGAGACTAGATATAAAGTGTTAAGAATCTGTACAATGTGATGATGGTTAAAATGTAAAGAATGGATACAAAAGACATGAAGAATTAAAAGACTTTGGGTTAAAGATGGCACATTGAATGCATATTTAGTTCTGCTCCCTCATCAAAACCCTGATACAATTATAGCAAAAGAATTTTTTAAAGGCATAAGGATGGAGGGATGTTGTAAAGGGGAGAAGACATTAGCAGCAAAGTTTGGAACCAGAGAGCAGACAAATAGTAACCGAGTTAGTTGGAGTACAAATCTGTATCCTAAGTCATCAGTAAAAAAGCTGAGAGGCAACTCAGTTTATAGCACAGAGCTCCAAAAAGGCTTGGGAATTTGTGGTGCCAGGTACCTCTACAGATAGGGATGAAGGAGTAGCTAAAACCAGAAGGACTGGTTCAAAGTCAGCCTGAGATGTTGACATACCTGCAGATTCTGTCTCCCATCCCCCAACTCTGCAGAACCAAACAACGTCATTTTACGACCCCTGCAGAAGACAGGAGAGTTAGTTCCTTAGAGAAGATTCCTGAAGCTCAGGGAAAAATTTTACCAAGACAATTTAAGATCCTCAGAGAAATTAAAGGAGACATTGCAGCCATGAGACAGGAAGAGGAAATTTTAGAAGACTTTTGAGAAAATAGAAGAGTTCTTGCTGTTGTTCTTATCGTGTTTTTGTTTTTGTGTCAGCTGTACCACAGGACTTGCGGCATCTTAGCTTCCCTGACCAGGGATCCAGCCCCGTGCAACAGAAGCACAGAACCCTAACCACTGGGCTGCCAGGAAATTTCCTAGAAGAGGTCTTAGGAATTAAAAGTATGACGAGAGGCACTTGTATGGGAAATCTAAAAATAAATAAATAAATAAACTTATTTACAAAATGGAAAGAGACAGACATAGAAAATAAACGTATGGTTATCAAAGGGGAAAGTGAAGTGAAAGTTGCTCAGTGGTGTCCGACTCTTTGAGACCCCATGGACTATACAGTCCATGGAATTCTCGAGGCCAGAATACTGGAGTGGGTAGCCTTTCCCTTCTCCAGGGGATCTTCCCAACCCAGGGATCAAACCCAGGTCTCCACATTGCAGGCAGATTCTTTACCAGCTGAGCCACCAGGGAAGCACAAGAATACTGGAGTGGGTAGCCGATCCCTTCTCCAGCGGGTCTTCCTGACCCAGGAATCGAACCAGGGTCTCTGGCATTGCAGGTGGATGCCTTACCAACTCAGCTATCAGGGAAGGAAAAGGGAGGAGAGGAATAAATCAGGAGGTAGGGATTAACATATGTAGCCCACCAGGCCTCTCTGTCCATGGAATTTTTCCAGGCAAGAATAGTGAAGTGAGTTGCCATTTCCTCCTCCTGGGGATCTTCCCAACCCAGGGATTGAACCCGTGTCTCCTGTGTCTCCTGCATTGGTAGACAGGTTCTTTACCACTAACGCCACCTGGGAAGCCCATATATACACACTACTATATATAAAATAGATAATCAGCAAGGACCTACTGTATAGCACAGGAAATGATACTCAATATTTTATAATAATCTATATGGAAATAACTTTGAAAAAGAACATATATATGTATATATACACATATAACTGAATCACTATTTTGTATACCTGAAACTAACACACTATAAATCAACTATACTCCAATTTTTTAAAAAAATGACAAGGTGAATTTAAACCTTAGTAAAAGGGTTGGAAGATAAAGCTGATGAAATGTCTTAGAAAGCAGTTTAAAAAGAAAAAGAAATGAAGAACAGGCAAGAAAAAAAAAAAAGGAAAATTAACAATCAACCCAGGTAAATGTAAAACAGAAGTTACATGGATAGAGTTCTTTCTGAATATCTTTTAGGGATAGTAATTTGCTGACGATCAAACAGCTGAAAAGAGGCAGAGCTGGAATTCTTACTCAGATGTGTGTGTGTGTGTGTGTGTGTGTGTGTGTTTTAACAGCAAGCTTTCTCCATCCCACTGTGCTATAACAAAGCCTCTACAGTAGGAACCAACCAGACCAATCGCATCTACCTTCTCCTCCCCAAAACATTTTGCCAAAGATCAGAGACAGGGGATGTGGTGACAGCCACTTGATGCTGCACCAGGTTAGGCTTTGAGGTCTACTGTTTACAGAATCTCTGATTTCAGTCTTCAGTTGTAAATTCTCTGAAGGCCCATTCCAGTTCTAGTATTTTAAGGCTTCTTTCATATTTTCCATCTATTTTCAATTTCTTACTTAGGATCATTGTTTTGGATCCTTCCCCATCCCTCATTATAAGTGATTTTGTCCTTTCTAAACCTTCTTTCATTTTATTCTTTTATTATTTTTTTATTCATTTATTCTTTCATTTTACCATTTCTACTTCACCTTTCCTCCTCGCATTTACAGACTCTTCTATTAACACTTTTTTCAGTAGGCATATCTATTCTGCTCTTTAAAGGCTCATACTTTGCTCCTGTTGGAGATATAGCTTCCAGTCCTTTCAAACAACAGCATGTACAACAATAAAACCTCCACCTTACGTCTCATCAGTTTCTGGCTTCTCAATAAGGGAGTTTAGTTTCCCATGATTTAACCATACTTCCTCAAATGTTTTTTTAATACCTTTCTGCTCTAATGAATTTGTTGAGCCGCAATATTCCTCTGCCACATTTTCTAGCTTTGGAAAGATTCATTTTAGCTGTTATCTTTCCATAGCCAGAAAAATTACTTCTCAGTTGACAAATCATAACCTTCTTTCTTATATATAAACTCAATTAACCCATCTTAACGATTTCCCTTTTGAAAGTACACTCTAGAATGCTAATATGTGTTTAACAATTCTGTAACTGTCCTTCCATTTCATGTTTTTATATTCTAAGTATTTCTTCCTTTGTTGATGTCTAATTATTTCTAGACCTTTTCATAGAATCTTAAATAGCAAAACTAGAAGGAAACTTAAGAGGTCACCTGGGTCCATCTCCTACTTGAAACATTTATTCACACATTCATCAAACAGTTATTGAGTACCTAAGAGTTAGGCCCTGGTGTTCCAAGATAAATAAAACAAAAATCCTTGCTCTGAAAAAGCTCAGTCTAGTGGGGGACAGAGATAAACAAGTTACAACATAGGAAATACTATAGCAGATAATAGATATAAAACAGCACGAACACAGAAGAAGAGAGTGACCAAAAACGCTTTGTAGTTCACAAAACAATTTCACAACCCATTAGCTCATTTACTTTTCTAAATGACTCTGTGACACAAGCATTACACACAAGGAAATGGACAATCAGAAAGGTTATAGGACTTATCCAAAGTCACTTAGCTAATACTGAGTACTAAATTCAACCTTCCTTCTTCTAATTTTAAAGTTTGGGTACATGCCCATCAACCTCTGCTGACTCTTCCCTTTCTTACCTACCACTTTTGGGGCTACATGCAGCAAAATGACATCATTTAATAATTTTACTCTTTTAAATTTCTCTTAGGAAGTGTATGCTCATTAATTGAACTGCTTCTCCATTTAAATTCAAAACCATTTTTACATTGTCCATGTCCTTACCATGAGGCACTGAAAGTCTCTTTCAACTTAACACACTTTAACAAATAAGAATCCCAGTACCTTAAGATTCTCCCTCTCATCTACCTAAGAAAGCCCCTAAACCTCTTGATAATCACAATGGTATGATCACTCACCTAGAGCCAGACATCCTCAATGTGAAGTCAAGTGGGCCTTAGAAAGCATCACTATGAACAAAGCTAGTGGAGGGGATGGAATTCCAGTTGAGCTATTTCAAATCCTGAAAGATGATCCTGTGAAAGTGCTGCACTCAATATGCCAGCACATTTGGAAAACTCAGCAGTGGCCACAGGACTGGAAAAGGTCCGTTTTCATTCCAATTCCAAAGAAAAGCAATGCCAAAGAATGCTCAAACTACTGCACAATTGCACTCATCTCACACGCTAGTAAAGTAATGCTCAAAATTCTCCAAGCCAGGCTTCAGCAATACGTGAACTGTGAACTTCTAGATGCTCAAGTTGGTTTTAGAAAAGGTAGAGGAACCAGATATCAAATTGCCAACATCCGCTGGATCATTGAGAAAGCAAGAGAGTTCCAGAAAAACATCTATTTCTGCTTTATTGTCTATGCCAAAGCCTTTGACTGTGTGGATGACAATAAACTGTGGAAAATTCTGAAAGAGATGAGAATACCAGACCACCTGACCTGCCTCTTGAGAAACCTAAATGGAGGTCAGGAAGCAACAGTTAGAACTGGACATGCAACAACAGACTGGTTCCAAATAGGAAAAAGAGTATGTCAAGGCTGTATATTGTCACCCTGCTTATTTAACTTACATGCAGAGTACATCATGAGAAATACTGGGCTGGAAGAAGCACAAGCTAGAATCAAGATTGCCAGGAGAAATATCAATAACCTCAGATATGCAGATAACACCACCCTTATGGCAGAAAGTGAAGAGGAGCTAAAAAGCCTCTTGATGAAAGTGAAAGAGGAAAGCGAAAAAGTTGGCTCAAAGCTCAACATCCAGAAAATGAAGATCATGGCATCTGGTCCCATCACTTCATAGGAAATAGATGGGGAAACAGTGGAGACAGTGTCAGACTTTATTTTTTGGGGCTCCAAAATCACTCCAGATGGTAACTGCAGCCATGAAATTAAAAGACGCTTGCTCCTTGGAAGAAAAGTTATGACCAACCTAGATAGAATATTGAAAAGCAGAGACATTACTTTGCCAACAAAGGTCCGTCTAGTCAAGGCTATGGTTTTTCCTGTGGTCATGTATGGATGTGAGAGTTGGACTGTGAAGAAAGCTGAGTGCCGAAGAATTGATGCTTTTAAACTGTGGTGTTGGAGAAGACTCTTGAGAGTCCCTTGGACTGCAAGGAGATCCAACCAGTCCATTCTGAAGGAGATCAGCCCTGGGATTTCTTTGGAAGGAAAGATGCTAAAGCTGAAACTCCAATACTTTGGCCACCTCATGTGAAGACTTGACTCATTGGAAAAGACTCTGATGCTGGGAGGGGTTGGGGGCAGGAGGAGAAGGGGACAACAGAGGATGAGATGGCTGGATGGCATCACCGACTCGATGGACATGAGTTTGAGTGAACTCCGGGAGTTGGTGATGGACAGGGAGGCCTGGCATGCTGTGATTCATGGGGTCACAAAGAGTCGGACATGTCTGAGAGACTGAACTGAACTGAACTGAACTGAATACATGTATATGGTATACAATGTGAAAAGTAAAAGGAAACACAGAGAAACAGTGAAAATAAGTATAAAACAGTCTCCTTCACACTGTCCCCCAGCCATGCAGCAACCCACCTAGGGGACAACTACTGTTAACAGCTGCTTTTCAAATTAAAAATATATATATTTTCATAAAACTGTGGTTTGATACTGAACCATTTCATAGTCCCTGTAACCCTGAGCCATGTTTTTACAGACTTCCACTCGAATTTTTAAATTTTTCTGTCTAAAACATTCTTCAAAATTGATCCCACAGAAAACAAGATAAAAACAGCTCATAGTGCACTGAAAATGCTAATTCATTTCCAGACATTAATTGTTCAATTTAGTTAATCAAGCTTAGTGACACAGCATATTCTAATTCTTTTAAATTTTCTATTCTAATGACGTAACTTCTTTTTACAATGAGATGGAACATCTGTCTGATGAAAAATAAGCCATTATTATTCATCTGAAGCCATGAAGGCAGTTTCAGGAGAGATTTACATTTATTTCCTCTCCAGTGCCTAGCATAATGCATTAAATATAGTAAAAAAAATTTTCAAAAATACAATAAATAAGTTGAATGAGTAACTAAATAATGAAGAGAATAGTAGATGGTTTATTGACTAGTTCTTGCTCGCAATATCCCTTGTATTACAATCCAGTATAATGACTTTTGCACAATGGCACTTTTGTGCCAAAGTTACTCAATTTCAGATTCATCTGAGTCTTGAACTTGAAGCAACAAATGCTTGAAATATTGTCAAGGACATTGCTTTCTTACATAAAGGTGTTAAAGCTCAGGAAAGACCACCCATTCTAGTTCCCTTGAAAAGAGTTACAGAAAAAAGCAGATGGCTCTATTCAAGGTGGCAAGGGGGAGAGGAGTGCATTGTCCTTATTTTAAATAAATCAAAAACTCTGTGGTACAAGTATTTGATGTGCAAACTTGGAATATTCAAGCCTTTCCCTGGAGTTGAGGGGAAAAGCCACATGTAGATAAAACATTATGAGTCTGCTGAATGTATCATCTATCACTGCATTGCACTGATGATGGCTTTATACTCAGTCACAGAGCATTTGCTCTCATTTTGTCACTAATTAGTATACAATGCAACTGAATTTATTATGTATAACTGCCATTATAGAATTTCCACCATTGTGTCGGGGCTTCCCAGGTGGCTCAGTGGTAAGAATCTGCCTCCCACACAGGTGATGCAGGAGAGGTGATGCAGGAGACGCAGTTTTGATCCCTGGGTCGGGAAGATCCCCTGGAGGAGGAAATGGCTACCCACTCCAGTATTCTTGCCTGGGAAATCCTATGGACAGCGAAGTCTGGTGGGCTACAGTCCATAGAGTCACAGAGTCGGACACAACTGAGTGACTGAGCACACATATATCCGTTATTGTGACACACTTCTAGCACTAAGGACATGGGAATTTTACAACAAATGGAAATTAAATTACCACAAAACAGGACTTCCCTGGTGGTTCAGTGATTGGGAATCCGCCTGCCAATGCAGGGGAGATGGCTTTGATCCCTAATCTGGGAAGATTTCACATACCATGGAGCAACTAACCCCATGAGGCACAACTTTTGAGCCCACGCGCCTAGAGTCTGTGCTCCACAACAGAAGAAACACCACAGTGAGAAGTCTGTGCACCACAATTAGAGAAAGCCATGCAGCAATGAAGTCCCCGTGCAGCCAAAAACCACAATTTTTTTAAAGTTCTGTGTAACAATTAAGATATAATCCATGACATTTTCTAAAAAAAAAAAAAAACCATCCTCCAGAACATATCAAGGAATTTTTTTTTAATGAAACATGCTATGGATTGAATTGTTTCCCCCAAAATTCTTATATTAAAATCCTAATCCCTACTCTGCTCAATGTCATGTGGCAGTCTGAATGGGAGGGGAGTTTGAGGGAGAATGGATACATATATATATGGTTGAGTTCCTTCACAGTTCACCTGAAACTATCACAACATTGTTAATCACATATACCCCAAAACAAAATAAGTTTTTTTTAAGAACCCTAATCTCTAATGTGATGGTGTTTGGAAATGGGGCCTTGGGAGAGGGATTAGGTTTAGATGAGGTCATGAGTGGGCAGCCTTCATGATGGCATTAGTGCCCTTACAAGAAGAGATGCTGTAGAGTTCAGTGTCTCTCTTTTCCTCTGCCATGTAAGGATGCATCAAGATGGCAGCCATCAGCGACTAAGAAGAGAGCACTCACCAGGACCCTATCTCCTGTTGATGCCCTGATCTTGGGCTTCCCAGCTTCCAGAACTGTGAGAAAATAAATAGCTGTTGTTTAAGCCACCCAGTCTATGGTATTCTGTTATGGTAGCCTGAGCTGACTAAGATAAAACATATTAAAAAATTTGAAGATAAAACTCAAAATGAGTCAGTACCTTATTGGTGAGGCATTATGGGAAGAGCACTGGTCAGGGATATTGGGTTAGCCAAAAAGTTCACTCAGGCTTTTCCATAAGATGGAAAAACCCAAATTAACTTTTTGGCCAAGCCAATATATAGCCTGAGCTCCATTACTGACTTCACGTATGACCTTGAACATGTTGATTCTGCATCTTCAGAATTAGGGGACCAGATGAGCTCCCTAAGGGCCACTGTGCAGCACCACCCTGACTCTCTCTCTGACCATGACTCTGCCCACGGTCTGCAGTCACTAATGACACTGCGTAACTAGGTGAGACAGGAAGAAATAATCACAGAAGGCAGAGACAAGAAGAATAACACAATGTGGTATATAAGCTGCCACTCTAACATGATATATAAGGCAAGATGCATAACTGAGATGAGCATTTATAAAACCTGCTTCAAAAACAAAGATCAAAATTGAATACTGCAGCACCATCACCATCTCTTTGTACTAAGGGTTAAGATGTACAAAAAGATGAAAAGAATGCAAATATATCAAGAAAAGAATGCTGCAGCCACAGAAAAAACAGTGGTCACTCACCTCCATTCTACTCTTCATTATTATGTACGATAATTTTTCCAAGGTAAGTATAAGAAAGATTATAATTGTGTAGAGAAAAGAGAACATGAGATACTAACCCAGGACACAGCAGTGCCGTCAGCAAGAAATTTGTCTTCCACTTCAGACCTCTAAATGCTGAGGAAGTAAAGGACAGAATAATTACTAGGGCAACTAGATTTAGTCCTCTTTACAAATATTTTACAGGAATGAAGACACAATTATATTTTGTTAGGTCAGCTAAAATTCCTGATGCAATTTTTTTAATTTTCAAGCTTTTTAATTTCTATATTTAACACACCAACTTGGAATAATAATAGTAATGCTTACACTTGTACACCTTAGCAGACACGTATCCAGCAAATGCTCCCATAAGGACCCATAATACAACAGAACAGGTCATTAAAGCACCACGATTAGCAGGAGAAAGGAAACCAAGGCAGGCAAGAACTACAAGCACAAAGAAGAAATATCAAACCAGTGACAATAATAGCCTCAAAACACAAAAGGCTTTATAATATATTAAAGACACCTTATTAAGACATTTTTATGAAACAGCATACAGGGAAATTCTCTGATGTTACTTACTTAGCTAATTTTTTGACAATCTGTTCTTAATGAAAAGTCTGATCCCATACAAGGCAAACTTGTTTTCAATTTAGTCTTTAACCTCCTTGTTTAAATCATTAATTATATTATTTTAAATCAAAGAGATCTTCCCTTTCCCTACTCCAGTAGCCACTCCCTAAAGAGCAAATCATTTTTCCCCACAAAAATTTCCTTCTGTTTCCTTTTATTCAAGGTAAGGGGGGAAAAACATCACAGTGAGACTTGGTCTCAGGAAAACATAACTTTAAAAGCTAAATTTAGAGGTTATCACTGACATCTGAAACACCCCAAAAGCCATTTGTTCACAGAAGCTTTGTTTGTGAAAATCCCCACTCTGGTTATCAAAAACTGACTAACTCTACTCTTGGCTGATAATGAAGGCAGAGAGAGTTCATCAGCCATTGTAAGCCTACTAACGATGCCACTTCATTTACACATTTCAAGACCAGCACTTGGGCTTGCCTTAGCATTTCAAAATCCTAATCTCTGAATTATAATTCCCTGAGCCCACCTAAAATATGATCTACCTACATGCAAAGCAAGGAACATGTATATTGGACATTACAATAAGTTATTCAGAACTGAAGAAACTATGAAAGGTCCTTGATATAGGAACATATTCAGACTCATATCCTTAAAATACAAACTTTATTTTAAATATACTACAAATACTCATTAAAATACACTATAAACTACACATTTCCTTAAACTTTAGGGTGGAATTTTCAAAGTTCTTTTGTACACATGAATCGAAGTTTAACCTATGTCAGAATGTTGAAGATGACACATATTGATCTGAGCCTACTCACATAAAGTAATAAATGTCATAATCAAAACTTGTGTTCCTTGACCCAGTAAAATTGATAGCAACATTCCATGCCTTGGAGGTCTGAATACATCCCCATGAACAAGCTTCCAACCATAATCCTTCTGGATATCTTCCTGCATAAGAGAATTAATAAACACAGGAGTGTTTTTAATAAACACAGGAGTTATTATGACAGAAAGTTACAAGAGCTCTGAATGTTAGCGGAAAACTAATTTTCCTCTAAAGACAAACTAATGGCTCATTTTGGATAAAGTAAGTCTCTGGCAGGTATGTGATTATTATGACAGAAAGTTACAAGAGCTCTGAATGTTAGCGGAAAACTAATTTTCCTCTAAAGACAAACTAATGGCTCATTTTGGATAAAGTAAGTCTCTGGCAGGTATGTGATCCTGCCATACAAATGAGCCATTCTCTAAGTTTTGCACTGGAGTGTGTTAATTATGTAGAGCACACAACTGGCTTGATTTTCATGGAGAAAGCAACATGATTTAACATACAAAAAAGAATTCAACTAATTCTATAGAAATTAAAAATTCATCAATACATAAATGATTATAAGAGTCAGAAGAGTATAAATTAGATAAAACTAAATTTGCCCTAAATTGTATTATTTTGCAATGTTTTGTACATATTCTCATGTTCCAAATTAATGAAAATCTTAAATAATGATATTTTGAAAGATCAGAACATGGAAAGATATATAACCAAAGAGTTGATAGCAAATAACTCTCTAATAAACTTACCTATACTTTTTAAGAATCTACACAAGACTCTATACTTTGATTCAGCACAATATGCAAAATTACTAGACATTAAAATGTGTTGTATTCAAGGTACTATACTCTAAGTAGAAACATAACCTTGAGAACTGGGCAAAGCATGAATCAAATATGTACATTTTTATTTAAAGGAAAACAAACCTGATTATATCTGATAATATCTTTGTGGAGAGTTCTTAATATGATCATAGCCACCATTCCAGTTAAGAAGAGCACAGTGACAAATGAATTCAAGATACTGGAAAATGGAAAGAAGGAAAAATAGAAGTTAAACCTCAGATTTCTTATTTGAACAGTAAAAACGAAAATCCGTGCACATGTAAAAGACATTCAAATTATCATGTCAATCAGTTCTCTAAAGTTAAATTTGGATCAAAGGCTAATACATTTGGATAATACCTCAATATATTAAATGAACTTAAAGTTCTATCACAAAAGTTCATTTCCAATTAAGCAATAGAAGCAACACTATTCTTAAGGTTATTTTACAACTTTTTAAGAGTACATTCCCAAAAATAAACAAGGGGAAATGAAAAAGATCAGGAACATAAACTTAGTTTCAGAACATGAAACTGAGAATGGAAGACCAGGAGTCAAGGTTAAATTGATGACTGGCTGACTGTCCTTAGGTGGATCCTTAGATGGATCGAGGCTTTTAACTTTATCAAGTCTTTATCAAGTTTCAGGGTAAAGATCCCATGGACCAGCTCTTACTGGTTCCAAAACTGAATCTTAAAAATTATGTCCAAATGAAAACCAAGACCTTCAGCCATCCCACCACCCAGCCAAATCTGGACACATTTTTAAAAGTTTCACCAGAATCTCTGAAAAGACCAGCACTGTTGTAGAAAAATGCCGCTAAGATGTCTAAAATGTTTGCTAAATGTCATAAGTAAATTAGCTCAAGACAGAAACTAAAGTATATTTATTGTTATATCATAAATATTAATACTAGAGATTAGCCCCACCATTGATCTGGATGCCCTTTCCTTTCATGACCCCTTTAAAGAAACTATTTAAATAAATTTTACTTGAAGAGACTCCTTGGGGGTGTAACAAAATGGGACATGGACTATTGCCCCAACAAAGATTTTCTAGAAAAGTTAAGATATGATCATTATAATGAGGAGGAGAAGGAGGTAGAGGAGAAGGAAGAGTGAGGATAGAAATAGGAGGAGGAGGAGAATGGGAGCTATTCTCACTTTAAAGGCAATAGCATTGTAAATCAACTATACTTCAATAAAATGAAATTTTAAAAAATAAAGGAGATAACTAATGAGAACCTACTGTTAGCTCAGGGAACCCTACTCAGTGCTCTGTGGTGACCTAAACGGGAAGGAAATCCAAAAAAGAAGGGATATATGTAAACACATAGCTGATTCACTCTGCTGTACAGCAGAAACTACCTCAATATTGTAAAGCAACTATACACCAATAAAATATTTCTTTAATTAATTAATTTTACTTGGAGGCTAATTACTTTACAATATTGTGGTGGTTTCTGCCATATATTGAAATGAATCAGCCATGGGTGTACATGTGTCCTCCATCCCGAAATAAAATATTTTTTTTAAAAAACAAAGGCAATGGCCGTATAAGGAAAATCATCACCTCAGAAGACCATACTCATAGAATTATACCCTTCCTTACTTTCATCTTTACCTTTATAGTCTTCTTCCATCCAAAACTGCTTTATTATAAGAGATGAAGGGGGAGAAGTACAGTTTCATCTATTTCTCATCAGCTTCTCTGATCAGTCTCCTAAGTTACTAACTGAAGATCCTATGCTCGCTGTCAGCACTTTAGGAAAGCCTCAATCATCACATTCTCAGTTGGTCCATCCTTCAGTTTCATGTTGAAACTATTCCTTCTACAGTCATGAAGGACTTCTAATGCTGTGGTTTGACCCTGTTGAAGATTCCTGAGGAATCAAGTCCCTTCACTGTGAATCCACTAGAATGTAAGCTTCCTGCAAGCAGAAGCCTGTGTGCCTTATTCACTGCCATGTCTGACCACCTCCCCTAGTGCTTGGCATCCTAATAGGGATGAAAAAAAACACCTGGAGAATGAATCGACCTTCACTCACAGATTATCTCCACACAATTGTCTCATCTAAATGACTTGCCTTGACTAAATGACCACTTGCAGTGCTTTGGTTTCTCATCTGTAATCTTTTCATCTTTCTCTGCTCTCTTCCCAGTGTTCCATGACATCTTTACCTTCCTCCACCCCAGCTGGTTACTGCTTTTCCTACACTCTACTTTGTTCAGACTTTCTGACCCCACAAATGAAAGCATCTGTCTTGTTTTCCTTCCATCTTCTGCACAGGGTCCACTATCGCAGTCCTATCTTGCCTACTTCCCAGCATGTATTACTCTTTACACGCAGACATGCTATCTCTTGGACATCTCAGCCTTCTCTTTCCCTTGAGCATAAACATTAGTATATTTACAACAGATTTTCCTTTTTGTTTCTCTTTGTGTATGTAGAGAAGTGGGGGAGGAGAAGAGGAGAAATTAGCCAGAGAGAAGAAAAACTGTCACTCAAGATCATCTCTGATAGGGGGTTGGGGGAAAGGGAATTGGGTGAAGTAATTAAAAGGTACAAACTTGCAGTTGTAAAATAAATAAGTACTAGAGATATAATGTACAATGTGATAAATATAATTAACACTAATGTATGTTATACTGAAAGTAGTTAAGACTGTAAATACTAAGAGTTTTCATCACTGAGGGGAAATTTTTTACATTTCTTTCATTTTGTATCTATAGGAGATCACTGATACTCACTAAACTTAGTGTGGTCATCAATGCAAGTCATATCATTATGCTGCACACTTTAAACTTATACTACTATATGTCAATTATTTCTCAATAAAACTGGAAGGAACAAAAGATAATCTCTGGTAACAAAATAATTTTTAAAATATACATATGCATATATATGTGTGTGTGTATATATACATTTCCCACCATGAAGCTACTTACTCTTTAATTCATAAAGTGCTTACCTAAACCACTGAATTCTGGTATGAGACATGGACATCAAAATATAATCCCACCTAGAACCCCACCTGATCTGTTTGTTTTCCTAAAAACAAAAATACAAAAATCACATGATCAAACTTTAAATGACCTTTTATTAAAGGTTATAATCCTAAAACAGAAAGTTATTCTGCCTGTACATTCTCCATTTCTTTACTGCTAACTTCATGGAATCATGCAATCTAGCCTGACATTTTCATCTTACTTTTATTTACTGATACCCTATATCATTTCAGGCTTCCCTGGTGGCTCAGATGGGAAAGCATCTGCCTGCAATGCGGGAGACCTGGGTTCGATCCCTGGGTTGGGAAGATTCCCTAAAGAAGGAAATGGCAACCTACTCCAGTACTCTTGCCTGGAAAATCCCATGGACGGAGAAGCCTTGTAGACTACAGTCCATGGGGTCACAAAGAGTCGGACAAGACTGAGCAACTTCACTTCACTATCTCATTTCAAAAAGGGACTAGGAAAAAAAATTTAGTTTACTATTCATCAGAAATAATAGCACCCTTTTGCTATTTTTCTGTCACCCTAAATCTACCCCATACTTCATTTCCTTTTGTCCAGACCACATTTTCATCTTAATTGAAACTTCATAGGCATATATAATGAGAGTCACTGTGGTTTGTTTTTAAATTTAAAAACCTAAAAACAACCAAAAATTCCCATCAGAATAGGAATAGACAAACTATGGTAATCCATGCTAAGAAATACTATGTAACCATTAAAAAGAATGATGTGCATCTCTAGGTGATGACATGTCTATGAAATAGCATTAAATGAAAAAATAAAGGTGAAAAGTACATAGTAAGACACGTATGTACAGCAAGATTCTATTCCCCCTTCAAAAAAATATACATATTTTGTAGATGCAAACATTTTTCTGGAAGAAAAAACAACGGTTATACTTTCGGAGGAAGAGACTAGAAATTAGGGGAAGGGTAGTAAAGGAAGGCAGAATTTTACTTATACATTTTCTATATGGTTTGAAGCCTTCACCACATATAAGTATTGTCAATATTATTATTTAAATTGAACTAAAATTTTGAACTATAAGACAACTTGCTTCACAACACACCAAATCCACCAACTGCAAATAGGTTTATTGTTACAGTATTTTGTTTACTTAGAAAACAGTATTCAATTTCTGTCACTATTTCTTACAGAATATTCTAATATTTTACTTTTGTACTTTAAGTATTTTGAAATGTTTCAGCAACAAACTGATAAAAAGTTTTTTAATATTGTGGTTCTCAATACTTATTAAAACCTAAGAAAATATAATCACCAGTTGTTTCTGCTGATGTATGATCAAACTCAACCTTTCAATAGCTTTCTTATAAAATAGCCCCAATAAATGAATATCTTAAAAGATAATCCCTGATAAACATTTAAACGATTAATGTGGTATTATTACCCCTTAAATTAATGGTATGATCTTAGCAAAAGGAAAACACAGGTAACAAATTGACCAAATTATATTTGAAATGACTTATTATTTAAAATTTGGTATCTGCACCCATCATTTAAAAAGCGGATATTTAATTTTTAAAAAACAGGGTTTTTTAAGTATCTTTAATATTAATTTCTCACTTAAATGCTTTCTTCTCTGCAATCACCCACTGTGTTTCTTCAGTCTTTTAACTTCTTTGAGGCTTTCAATGGCTAAGTCAAAGATCTCTCCTGGTAAATGTCACATTGCACTTGAAAATATGTGGTTTATTTTCAAATATCTTTTGATAATGATTTCTAAAATAATTCCAGTGATAAGAAAACAGACTCTGTATGATTTCAATACTTTTAGACCATGACATTTTGCACCTTGTTTTATGTCCATGGATATGTTCTAGTGTCTCCTGACTTATAGTCTATGAGAACTTGAATAGAATTTGTATCCTGCTGTTGTGTGAAAACTGTATAAATCTTAATTATGTTAAATTGGTTCATAGTATTTTTCAGGTCTGCTATATCCTTCTACTTTTCTATCTATTCATCCTATTAATGTTTGAGAGTTTGATATTGAAGCTCCAACTAACAATCTTAATTTATCTACTTAAAAATAACTGTAATATATAATGGAACTATAAGTAACTTTGTTCTGTATTTTCCAAGTCTCCTATAGATGTATTGTCATACTTTTATAATTCAAAAAACTTTTAAATGGCCAGAAAAAAATAATAAAATTAGGCATCTATGTTTTTTTGTGAAGTGTGGGGGATAGGTATAAAGAAAGTCAATGTACTCTGCTTTTAAAAAAAATGGAAATGATGGATTTTAATTAAAATGACTTTTAATTCACCAGTAGACTTTAGCTAACACCTGATGACTCAGTGTTCATGATGAACATCATCTATGAAAGGTCAGGCTGACATTTTGTATCTACTGATGTGAGGTATCATTTTGCAGTCTTCCTGTTGAGAATCCATGGCCTGAGCCTGGTCATGAAGAACCATCAGACAGACCCAGGTTGATGGTCATCCTACAGAATGTAAGGTCTGTACTCTTCAAAATTTTCAAGAATATGAAACATAATGAAAGACTGAAGAACTGGCCCAGATTGGAGGAGATCAAAAACTAAATATAACATGTAATCCTGGAAAGGATACTAAACTAGAAAGGGGAAAAGTGACATTGTTGGCCAGCTGGTGAAATCTGAATGGATAGATATGAATCAGATGGTAATGTAATGCTGTAATGCCAATATTGATTCCTGGTTTGCACAGTTGTATACTTGTTTTAGGGAAAGACACTCTGGCAGATTTAGGGGTGATGAGACAACATCTAGCTCTCAAAGGATTCACAGAAAGACTAATGATAATGGACACAGAGAGAAGAGCGAACAATGGAGCAAATGAAGTAAAATGTTAAACATTGGAGTATCTAGTTAAAGGGACTACAAGAGTTCTTTGTGTTATTTTAGCAATTTTTCTGTAGTGTGAAATTGTTTCTAAATTATTTTTAGAAAATCTGAATTTACAGACTGACAAATTCAGGGATAGATATTCATTGCATGAAAGGATTTGTCTTAGCCATTTTATTATTAAAATATTGTTCTTATACCAAAGTGTGACTTAATTTGTCAAAATTTGAATTGCATGCATTTCTTCACCAGACTACTGTCCACTGCCTTAAGCAAGTTAACGCATATCAAGCCTTTTAACAAGGAGTGAAATAAGTGAGGGAAATGAAAAGGTCCAAACTTCCAGCTGCAAAATAAATGAGTCACAAGTATGAAATGTACAGGGTGAGGAATCTAGTCAATGATTATGTAATACCTCTGTATGGTGACAGATGGTAACTAGACTTATCGTGGTGATCATTTTAAAATGGATAGGAATATCAGATCACTGCTTTGTAACAAACAAGAACTAACATAGTATTGTAAGTTAATTATACTTCAAAACCAACAAACAAATAAATCCACAGAAAAAGGGATCATATTTGTAGTTACCAGAGGTGGAAATGGGGAGGGGGGAATTAGATGAAGGTGGTCAAAGGGACAAATTTCCAGTTATGAGGTAAACAAGTACTAGGGATGTAATGTACAACATGTTAAATATAATTAACACTGCTGTATGTTACATATGAAAGTTGTTAAAAGAGTAAATCCCAAGAGTTCTCATCACAAGGAAAAAATATTGCTTTGCTATTTCTTTAATTTTGTATCTATATGAGATGATGAATGTCCACTAAATGTATTGTGATCATCATCTCATGACATAAGTCAAACCATAATGCTGTACACCTTAAACTCATACAGTGCTCAGTCGCTCAGTTGTGTCCGACTCTGTGACCCCATGGACCGTAGCCCACCAGACTGCTCTGTCCATGGCATTTCCCAGGCAAGAATACTCGAGTGGGTTGCCATGCCCTCCTTCAGGGGATTTTCCTGACAAAGGGATTGAATCTCTTGCATCTCCTGCATTGGCAGAAGAATTCTTTACCACTGCACCACCTGGGAAGCCCCTAAACTCATACCATGGTGTGTATATCAATTATAGCTCAATAAAACTGGAAGAAAAAATAAAATGTAAAAAAAAGAGATACTTTCAAATATACATCATGAAGTTTGGCTTTTAAGTACAAAGAGAGCCTAGAAAATCTGCAGTTGTTAAATCAAGTAGTTTTTGCACCCAACATTGCCATCTGCTGGAAATAACGGTCCACAACACATATTCCTCCTCCATAAGACAATAAGAAATTATTTTAAAATCCTAAGGCACATTTGAGACAAAATGACAAATGTAAAAAGATAACTAAATGGTGGAACCCATTTTTTAAACCCATTTAAAATTAATTATTCTACATCTTTACATCCCAGAGTCTCAAAATATTTTATAAGACATAAAAGCATATGAGGTAGGCAGGTCTTTAATGCTCTTTCTAATGAAATCACAAGAAGCAAAGGCAGAAATATAGATGAGAGTTCTTGATTCAGGACCCAGTATATGATGGGTTTCACTCAGTAAAAACACCTGCAGGGAATCAAAGAATCAAGGGGCAGACAACTAGAGTTTCTTTTAGTCTAGTTGTTTTCAACAGGGAGAACAGCACCCTCTAGGGGACATAATGAAACGACGCGAGGATACTACTGGAATTAGAAGCATAGTAGAATGCCAGACGTCCTGCAGGGCACTGGAAGACCCACACAAAGAATTGAGAACAATTTCCAAAAGCCCCCATCCGCCATTTATGTGAGTGAAAAAAACTGCTTATGATTATCTGCAGCTAGATTCTAACTTCAGTTTACAATTAAAATATTTTCGTGTGCTAAATCTTTTCAGTCGTGTCCAACTCTTTGTGACCCTATGGACCGTGACCCACCAGGTTTCTCTGTCCATGTGAATCTCCAGGCAAGAATACTGGAGTTGGTTCCCATACCCTCCCCCGGGGGCTCTTCCTGACCAAGGGATCGAACTCTTGTCTCCAGCATCTGCTGCATTAGCAGACAAGTTAATATACATTTATTTTTCCCCCAGGAATGCAACTACCATGTAAATTGAGGGAAAACGGTACTGTTTGGCTTGAAACTTAATTAAAATTGATCAACATTTCAGAAAATCATGGCATCCTTTAGAAAGATGTGATATTTGAGCCACCAATATACAATAGTCTCATATTCATCTGTATTCATATATATCATATTTACAATGATTATACACATAGGTCCCTGGAGGAGGAAATTGCAATCTACTCCAGTATTCTTGCCAGGAAAATCCCATGGACCAAAGAACCTGGTAGGCTGTATGTAGTCCATAGGGTCCCATAGAGTGGGACACGACTGAGCATGCACACACGCATGAATACACATAGGCGCAAGCATCTAACAATGACTGAAATATATCTTATTAAAAATTAATTTTTTATTTCTCCTTTATATTATAGTTGTAGTGTTATACTGATGTCTCTTGAAATGATGTGTAAGACAAGTCTAATTATCTAGTATCTATTAAAATTATTTTACAAGAGTAAAGGGAGAAGGATAAAACATTTGTTATTAAAAGAAGATATTAATCTGATAGGGTTGAGAACTACTGATTCAGCTCCATTCCCTCACTTTACTATGGGGAAAGTGAAGTACAGAAAAGAAAATGAACTTGCTCAAAGTCAAGTATGAGTTTGAAGTAAACCAGTACCAAAATTCTCTGATTCTCAAATTCAGTTATTGGTTCATGGTGCCTGAAAATCAGGAATGCATCTTGCAAAAAAAAAAAAATCTATATATGTGGCTAGGGTCTCAAGCTAGCCCACAGCTAAAGCTTATATAACTCACATACACAGATACATAGCTAAAATTAATGTGATTAGAGTAAAATCAAAAAAATCTTCGATAAAGGACAGAAATAGTCTGGACCTAACAGAAGCAGAAGATATTAAGAAGAGGTGGCAAGAATACATGGAAGAACTGTACAAAAAAGATCTTCACGACCCAAATAATCGTGATGATGTGATCACTAATCTAGAGCCAGACATCTTGGAATGTGAAGTCAAGTGGGCCTTAGAAAGCATCACTACGAACAAAGCTAGTGGAGGTGATGGAATTCCAGTTGAGCTGTTTCAAATCCTGAAAGATGATGCTGTGAAAGTGCTGCACTCAATATGCCAGCAAATTTGGAAAACGCAGCAGTGGCCACAGGACTGGAAAAGGTCTGTTTTCATTCCAATTCCAAAGAAAAGCAATGCCAAAGAATGCTCAAACTACTGCACAATTGCACTCATCTCACATGCTAGTAAAGTAATGCTCAAAATTCTCCAAGCCAGGCTTCAGCAATATGTAAACCATGAACTCCCTGATGTTCAAGCTGGTTTTAGAAAAGGCAGAGGAACCAGAGATCAAATTGCCAACATCCGCTGGATCACGGAAAAAGCAAGAGAGTTCCAGAAAAACATCTATTTCTGCTTTATTGACTATGCCAAAGCCTTTGACTGTGTGGATCACAATCCACTGTGGAAAATTCTTTAAGAGATGGGAATACCAGACCACCTAACCTGCCTCGTTAGAAATCTGTATGTAGGTCAGGAAGCAACAGTTAGAACTGGACATGGAACAACAGACTGGTTCCAAATAGGAAAAGGAGTACGTCGAGGCTGTATATTGTCACCCTGCTTATTTAACTTACATGCAGAGTACATCATGAGAAACGCTGGGCTGGAAGAAACACAAGCTGGAATCAAGATTGCCGGGAGAAATATCAATAACCTCAGATATGCAGATGACACCACCCTTATGGCAGAAAGTGAAGAGGAGCTAAAAAGCCTCTTGATGAAAGTGAAAGAGGAGAGCGAAAAAGTTGGCTTAAAGCTCAACATTCAGAAAACAAAGATCATGGCATCCGGTCCCATCACTTCATGGGAAATAGATGGGGACAGTGCAAACAGTGTCAGACTTTTTGGGGGGGGGCTCCAAAATCACTGCAGATGGTGACTGCAGCCATGAAATTAAAAGACGCTTACTCCTTGAAAGAAAAGTTATGACCAACCTAGATAGTATATTCAAAAGCAGAGACATTACTTTGCCAACTAAGGTCCGTCTAGTCAAGGCTATGGTTTTTCCTGTGGTCATGTATGAATGTGAGAATCGGAATGTGAAGAAGGCTGAGCACCGAAGAATTGATGCTTTTGAACTGTGGTGTTGGAGAAGACTCTTGAGAGTCCCTTGGACTGCAAGGAGATCCAACCAGTCCATTCTGAAGATCAGCCCTGGGATTTCTTTGGAAGGAATGATGCTAAAGCTGAAGCTCCAGTACTTTGGCCACCTCATGTGAAGAGTTGACTCATTGGAAAAGACTCTGATGCTGGGAGGGGTTGGGGGCAGGAGGAGAAGGGGACAACAGAGGATGAGATGGCTGGATGGCATCACAGACTCCCATGGACGTGAGTCTGAGTGAACTCCTGGAGTTGGTGATGGACAGGGAGGCCTGGCATGCTGTGATTCATGGGGTCACAGAGTCGGACACAACTGAGACACTGAACTGTAACTGAACTGAACTATAAACAGTAAGTTTTCTAAAGTAAAATATGGTGAGTAAAAATACCTTAGCCCGGCATTCAAGGCCATTCAAAATGTGTCTCAAATGTATCTTTCTAACCTTTCTACAAATACTGTTTACATATAAACGATTAAAGTCTCGGGTGTTATACTGAATCTTTTTGGCCTTTATATACCCAGGACTTAACATCTGGCACCTAGGATGCACTTATTACCTATTGCTGAGTGAATAAACAAATGAAAAAATTTCTTTCAGACAAATCTATTCACTGTTCCCCACTTACACTACATTCTCACCTGGAAAGCCCTTCCTCTAGCCCCCCTCCAAATTCCTAAATTCCAGGTCTTTTAACTCAGTCTATGACCTTTCCCAAAATGCCTTGCACATTCTACCCGTGCTATCCAAACCATCCTCAGCATCCTTCAAGGACTAGCTCAAGGCCTCTCTCTTAAAAAGCCTTCCTAGCACCTGGGAGTTCTTCCCAGCCTGGGCCTGGATGGTGGGATCTGGCCTCCCCTGCCCACCAGAATCCTGGGGCTTCTGGGAACCAATCCAGCCCCTCCACCAGCCCCCCAGGGCCTCGCCTTCTGGATGCCCCAGGGCCTTCTGGCCTCTAGACACTGTCTTCCCACCAGAGCCCCACCCTCCCCTGGGGGCTGTCTGTAAAGCCCTCCTGTCACCACCCTTTGTTGCCAGGCATAGTTCCTGCCCATTGTAAACTCATACCTTGGGGACTTCCCTGGCAGTCAGGGAAGCAAGATTCCACATGCCAAAAAAATAAAGAGATAAAAAATAAAAATAAACTCACACCATTAAAGTGGCTGTTTCAGGAGCCTGGATTCTGTAGCCAACTTAATCTAGATTTATAATCCATTTGTGACCTTGGGCAAGTGACTTTATGAGTCTCGGTTTTATAGTCTATAAAATGAAGATTTAAAGGTGGTCCAGTGGTTAGGACTCAGCACTTTCACTGCTGTGGCCCGGGTTCAATCCCTGATCGGGGAACTAAGATTCTGCAAGCCAAGAGGCCAAAAAAAATGGAGATTTAAAATACCTGCCTTCAAAGTTAAGTAGGAAAAATAAAGTTAAACTAGGTACTTTATAAAAATTCCCATGCTAGGCACATAATCATGCATACCAAGTTGCTCAGTTGTGTCCAACTCTGTGTCAAACAGTTGTAGCCCGCCAGGCTCCTGTCCATGGGATGCCCCAGGCAAGAATACTGGAGTGGGTTGTCATGCCCTCCTCCAGGGATTCCTGACCCAGGGATCGAACCCGCATCTCCCACATTGGCTGGCAGATTCTTTACCACTGAGACACCAGGGAAGCACCATGTCACCAACTAGAGACATCAATAATACTGGACTAGATTTACATCTTCCCTTTCTTCTAAGTGTAATTCTTATGTCTCCTGCATTGCATTACTGCCAAGCCACCAGAGAAGCCCAAGAACATAACAGACCCTCAAAAATATTTGTTATATAAACAGATGAATAAAAGGTCTTCATTCAAATATTAATCATTATGGTCCCATCCTTCAGTAACTTCTGAACAAAATCATTATATAAACTCATATGAAAAAGTTGGCTTAAAGCTCAACATTCAAAAAACGAAGATCATGGCATCCAGTCTCATCACTTCATGGCAAATAGATGGGAAAACAGAAGAAACAGTGGCTGACTTTATTTTTCTGGGCTCCAAAATCACTGCAGATGGTGATTGCAGCCATGAAATTAAAAGACACTTACTCCTTAGAAAGAAAGTTATGACCAACCTAGGCAGCATATTAAAAAGCAGAGACATTACTTTGTCAACAGAGGTCTGTCTAGTCAAGGCTATGGTTTTTCCAGTGGTCATGTATGGATGTGAGAGTTGGACTATAAAGAAAGCTGAGCGCAAAAGAATTGATGCTTTTGAACTGTGGTGTTGGAGAAGACTCTTGAGAGTCCCTTGGACTGTAAGGAGATCCAACCAGTCCATCCTAAAGGAGATCAGTCCTGGGTGTTCATTGGAAGGACTGATGTTGAAGCTGAAACTCCAATACTTTGGCCACCTGATGTGAAGAGCTGACTCATTTGAAAAGACCCTGACGCTGGGAAAGATTGAGGGTGGGAGGAGAAGGGGACAACAGAGGATGAAATGGTTGGATGGCATCACCGACTCGATGGACATGGGTTTGGGTGGACTCCAGGAGTTGGTGATGGACAGGGAGGCCTGGTGTGCTGTGGTTCATGGGGTCGCAAAGAGTAGGACATGACTGAGCAACTGAACTGAACTTGTGGATAATGGGAGCCAGGTTTCTCAATATCGGAGAAAGAAGTTACAGATCAGCAAGGGGAGAGGGCTAGCATGACCACTGAGGTCAGAGAGATCAGTATGAATTCCTATTTATCACATTTATTTTATCCATTTATTTTTATATTTTCCCATTTACAATTAGAAAATAATCTGTGGAGTGCTACTTTGTCACTGTGAGAATAACCCAGTTTCTCCAGCACTCAGTCATCTACAGTTTTAATATCCTTTAATCAATTATTGACCTGAATCAATTATTTACTTGGAGGATGAAAGGAGACTTATTTTCTTTTTTTTCTCTCTTTACTGCACTGTCTGGCATGTGGGATCTTAATTCCCTGAACAGGGACTGAACCTGTGCCCCCTGCATTGGAAGCAAGAAGTCCTAACCACTGAACCACCAAGGAAATCCAGAAAAAGAGACTTATTTTCAAATTCTGTCATTCCCACTGAAGCAATTCGATAAATGATAATTAAGTACACAGCTGCTCATTTTCCACTGAAAGCTATGTTATAGGTTCAATATGATTTATTGTAGAGAATTGAACTTTTAATTTTCATAATATTAAATTTAAAATAATATAATCTCACCAAGTTTACATTTAAATAATGCAGAAGAAAATTTAATCATATGGCAAGTGTTTACATTATATGCTTAAGTTAAAAGGGCAGGTTACGAAACAATGTAGCTCATCCGATTCTCACAACCTAAGGATACTGCTAGTAGCAAGCGTTGTTTGAGCTCCTTCTTTGTGTCAGAAACTATACCACGTGCCTTTAGTTATATTTCCTTGTTTAAATTTCACCCCTGTGATGTAGATAATTACTATTATCGACCCCGTTTTACAAATGAAGAAACTGAAGATTGAAGAGATAAGTAAATGGTAGGCAAGATCTAGTGTAGCAGGTAGTGGTAAAAAACAGGAATTCAAACCCAGCTGTCTGATTTCAGAATTATCTCTTAATTCCATACACCAAAATTTTCATGGTGGTTCTCAGCACACAGTGGTATTCTAAATGACTTTTATTTTCATTTTGTGATCTTTCTATATTTTTACAATGAACATGAATTACTACTATAATTTTTTTCTTTTTTACTTAAAACTGACAAGGACCTACTAAATAGCACAGGAAATTATACTCGCTATTATATAATAACCTATAAGGGGAAAGAATCTAAAAAAGAATATATATATATGTGTGTGTGTGTGTGTGTGTGTGTGTGTGTGTGTGTGTGTAACTGAATCTCTGTGCTGTACACCTGAAACTTACATGATATTGTATATCAACTATAGTTCAATAATTTTTTAATTTAAAAAGTAAAAAATTCTAGTTTAATAGAATCTTGTAAGCTACTATAAGACACAACAACCGTATACA
Source organism: Capricornis sumatraensis (assembly GCF_032405125.1). Lineage (NCBI taxonomy): Eukaryota > Metazoa > Chordata > Mammalia > Artiodactyla > Bovidae > Capricornis > Capricornis sumatraensis. Next base: position 44,534,354 of record NC_091092.1, on the reverse strand, counting down.
CCTAGTGTACACAGAGTAGAATCTGCAGTGGGATATAAATGTTACTCCAGACTAGTACTCCATAGTCAAAGATGATTCTAAACTGTTGAGTTAGACTCAGTCAGAGGTTTCTCTATTAGGAGACTTTAAAACACTCATGTGGGCTTCAGAGGTGATTCAGCAGTAAAAAAAATCTGCCTACCAAGCAGGAGTGTGAGTTTGATCCCAGAGTCGGGCAGGTCTCCTAGAGAAGAAAATGGCAACCCACTCCAGTATTCTTGCCTGGGAAATCCCATGGACAGAGGAACCCAGTGGGCTACAGTCCATGGGGTTGAAAAGAGTCCAACATAGCAACTAAAAAACATCAAACACTCAAGTGCTTTGTGAAGCTACAAAAGCAGACAGTAGAAAGTAGCATTTTCCAAACTTATTTGACTAGCATTCTTGGGAATGCACTTTGGGACATGTTGATATGTACGATTATCACTGGCTAAAAAATTTTTTAAAAAACACAGACATTTTCAACCCAAGACAGAAAATAAAGAAACAGCACCATCAGAGATATTCATAACCACTCTTCCTGGCACCCTCCCCACAACTGTAACAGCAACTTTCTGGTGTTCAGATACAGAATATTGTGGTTAAAAGCAATTAAGTAAAGGCAAAAAAAGAATCTTGTGGCCTAGTGTATTCTCACTGTATAAGTATACTCTGCACCTATGAGCTACTTTTGTATAAGACATTTGTAAAGCAAGTGGTCCTGTATCTGAGAGAAGGCATAGGAAACCCTGTGTGTCTACTTACTGGCTAGGAGCTGTGCTAAATATTTTATGTTTGTTCACTTATCTCTGCTAGCAATCACATGAGGTGACTATTTTATCCCCACTTTATAGATCAGGAAATATAGGCTCAATGTAACCTGCCCAAGTTCACACAGCTAAGAAATGTCAAAGCCAGGATTCAGACCTTGGGTTTGTCTGGTTCCTTCCATTGTACCACATCTGGAAGCCACAGGCCTTCTAAGCACCTTAAATGAGTTTCAATGGGAAGGAAAATTCCTCTTCTGAAATAGCTCCCAGGATTAAGGAAAGTTAAAGAACAAGAAGTTGAGACCTAACCCCAAATAAGGCAATTCCCCCAAAAGCCCCATATGCTATAGCTGCATCTAAGCTTGCACTTTAGCTCTTTTGACTGCCACAGTTGCTTCCTAACAGGCAGACCACTAACACCATACCATGTAGGCCTCTGGCTTGAGTCTAAACTTCAGTTTAGATGTGCTTTCCCTTGACATTTCCTGTAAACATAAGCATTCTTACACTTAAATTTTTTTATTTTATTATTTTTTTCTTCCAGTTTTACTGAGTATAATTGATATACAGCACTGTATACATTTAAGGTGTACAGCATAATGATGGGACTTAACATATGTCATGAAATCATGACCAGAATAGGTTTAGTGAGCATCCATCATCTCACATAGATACAAAATTAAAGAAATTAAAAAATATGTTTTCCTTATGATCAGAACTCCTAGGATTTACTCCCAACTTTCATATATAACATACAGCATTAATTATATTTATCATGATGTACATTATATCCCTAGCACTTATTTATCTTGTAACTCCAAGTTTGTAGTTATGACCACCATTATTTAATTCCTCCCTCCCCTCATCCCCTGCTTCTAGTAACCACAAATCTAATCTCTTCCTCTGAGTTTGCTTTTGAAGTATAATTGACCTACAACTCTGTCAGTTCTTGTTACACAACATAGTGATTCAATATTTCTATACATTTCAAAATGATCACCACAAATAAGTCTGTTACCATCCTACACTTAATTTTAATAGCCAATTGATAAGTGATAAAAATGTATAAGAGCTTCCACTCTTCAATCTACTTCTGATAATAGCCTGGAGTTGGAATACTATTTTCAATCACTAGGGAAAGGTTATTTTAATTTCTTCAGGGTGTACTTCATTCCTTTTCCCAGATTACACTTCTGTGTTTCATCCAGAGATTAGAAGACTGGACTATACTTATTGGACTGGTAAATTGCCTGTTTTCACCAATTGTATTTTGGGTAAACTGCAGGATGTAGGATCAAGTAATCCTGACCTCTAGCTGGATGACTCAAAGTACACACATACCTCTCTAACATAAACGCTTCTCATTTTCTTTACAGTAACTCTGTAGGCAGAAAATATAATAGACCTTTAATATAGAAAGCGAGAATGGAATAGTGGAAAAACTATGAGTTTGGGGCCAAACAGACCTGAGTTTGAATATCACTTCCACCTCCTGCTAGCTATGATCTGGAGAAAATTACTTCAGCTCGCTGGGCTTCAGGATCCTCATTTATAAAATGGAGATAACCACTCTAGGTGATACATAGGGACAAAAGCAAGGCATCCCCAAACTGGAATTGCTTTGAGAATGAGATTAGGAAGAATTGTGTTATAATGGCTGTCAGGCCATCTATAGAAATGACACAAACCAAGCACAATTTGTAAGTGTTCAAAGAGATTTGAGACCTGATCCCAAATAAGGTGATTAGGGTTTTGTCTCAGGAAAGCACATCCAAAGCTGTAAGAAATAAGCCTTGTATAAAATCAAGTATAATCAAAGCTGAATCAAAAATATGTCACATAGTCTTTAAGAAAAACTATAAAGAGAAATACATATACCTACATAGTGATAAAAAGTTTTCCCTATGAAAGGAAAGCCCCAGTGTTCATTTTCTGGAGAAGTACCTCTAATACTAAGGCTAAGAGTATCTGATCCATGAATATGAACATCTGGTCCATGTGCCATATGAATAACATCTTTTAATACTTGTCTTCCTTTTTCTCTGGGGTCCTATGTTCACCAAGAAACTTTCTACTTATTCTACTCTATTTATATTTGTTTTCTCATATCTCTTTATCATAGGCAGATGTGCTAACCAGCTAACATGAAAGATGTGGTCAACGAGGCACTTAGATTTCTCCAAGTAAATTATGAAATTGGTGTTCTGGTTTATATATTGGACCCTTAGGAGTTTGCCTAGTATGAATCTATCTCACTTTGTTATACTCACAGAATTAAAATTCTGAAGCAAGATTTTTAAACTGACAGAAACCTAGTATTGCTGAGCATGCTAGAGAACAACCTAGCAACTTTTTTGTGAAGAATTTGGTAATGTGTTATCAAAATGTGTACACCCTGGGACTTCCCTGGTGGTCCAGTGGCTAAGACTCTGTGCTCCCAATACAGGGTCCCGGGTTTGATCTCTGATAAGGGAACTAGATCCCACATGCTGCAACTAAAGATCTTGCATGCAACAACAAAGATCAAAGATCCTGTGTGCTGCAACTAAAACCCAGCACAGGCAAACAAATAAATACATCTTTTTAATGTTTATACCCTGTTACCTAAATTCCTACTTCTAGGAATTTAATGCAAGGAGATAATCAGACAAATAAAAAAGGATGCTAATTAAAGCACTGTTTATAAGCATTAAAAATTAGACATTTGGATTTTTATCAATAGAGCACTAAATAAGTCGATTACAGCCTATACATTAAATATACTATGCAGTCAATAAAAAGAAGGTGGTGACTCTGTATTTATTGACCTGGAAAAATGTCCATGACATACACAGTAAGTGAAAATGGTATATATAATATCCCATTGTACTAAGTTGTGCACTTTTTAGCACCACACACAGTATTTTTCTACAGAAAATGATATCCCCATGAGCTCTGCCATGGTATATGAAATGCTGCATGTTATAATCATCTTTTGGAAATTTACAATGCTGTTTATCATAGTGAATACTCTTAAAGCCATTGTTTTAACATTGTTTAACCTAGCATTATCCAAAGTAACCTCCTCATAGATCCTTTTTTTTTTCACATAACACCTTTTAAAATAAAAAGCTAAAATTTAAAAAAAAGCTAAAATGAATAAAATATGAAGGAACTTGTTTCCAGAAAACCCTTTGGGAAACATGGGCTTCAAAGAGCTGATAGATTATTCACCAGAATGTTATTAGTCTATCTACTTATTTACCAAAAATACATACCATCTTTATAAAAATAGCTACTCACAAAAGGGATAATTCCAGATGTACAAATAATAATAAATGTTATATGTTGAGGACCTATTCTATATCATGCTAAGGGCTTTATGCATTCTGAAAATAAGGATGAAATGACATGAGAAGAAATTGAGCCTCAGAGATCACATGACTTGCCTATGCACAAGTGGCTAGTAAGTGGCCAAGCCATAGTTTGAACTGCAGGTCAGTCCAAATGTCCAATATGTCTGCTCTTTTCACTATAGTAGACTTTGTCTCCTCCACAAGATACTCTTCCTTTAAGGTCTCACTTGAGCAATCAGCCAGTCTGCCAACCCCAGGTGACACCTCTCTGGTTTCCCATGTACCTCATTCAAACCTCAATATGAAGACTAAGTAAAGTACCTGGCAAGGTACCTGAAATGTAGTAGATTACATACAGCAATTCCTGTAATGATTGTCCTTTGAATGGTTTTAACATAAAGAACTTATCTTCTTTCTTGGACTCCTAAGGTGCGCTATGCAACTTTCAATTGATAGAAATAAAGGCTTTAATATTAAGACTTCCCTGGTGGTTCAGACGGTAAAGCGTTTGCCTACAGTGCGGGAGACCCGGCTTCGATCCCTGGGTTCGGAAGATTCCCTGGAGAAGGAAATGGCAATCCACTCCAGTACTCTTGCCTGGAAAATCCCATGGACAGCAGAGCCTGGTAGGCTACAGTCCATCGGGTCGCAAAGAGTCAGACACGACTGAGCGACTTGATTTTCATTTCATATGATAGTTATATACTTGATTTAGAAAAAAAAAAAAAAGTAAGATTATGGCATGGAATACTTACTTGAAATTTCACAGAGTAAGTGTAGATGATGTTCAACTTATCTGTATAGTCTCCAGGGATTTCCATAGGGGTTCCATTGCAAGTTAGATGGTTTTCATCTACATGTTTATAGCTAGTAAAAGAGAGGGAGAAAAGGAAGGGAAGGGAATTTTTATATCAAATTGAAATTGTAAATTTCTGATTCATGGCTCTTTGGGCATGTAATAACAGCAGGCTGATAAAAATGGGCCTTTCATTACATTCTGCATTTAAAACTCTTTACAATTTAAAATATTCTTGTTTCTAAATGTCCCTAACATGCAAATAGACTCAATGTACTGCCCAAAACACAATACTTAAGAACTTTCTCTTTGCCTGTGGATAGATTTTTTTAAATCCTTCTATTAGTAAATGGCTTTATTTTTCATCTTTCATCCCATCCCTCTCTTCTATATACTAAAAAAAAAAAAAATCTATCTTGTAACCTCAACTATAGTTAGAAAATCAAATAGATGAGACAGAAATCATATTTATAAGCACCCAGAGATTTAAGGGCCTACTGTGTATAAAATGCCATGCTTAGCCATAAAAGGGCCTGAGGATACATCTATGTGAACCTTTTGTGTTTGAAAAAGAGAATGATTATTAAAATCCAAAGATGGAAAACAAAAACTAGAGAAGCTTGAAACTAGACAGAACTGGTGAAGCTAGCAAATGCCTGGTCAGAAATAAAGTGACTCTTCCATTTCTTGAAAAATAAAAGAATAAAGGGGAGAGAGAAAAATCAAAAGGAGAAGCCATGTTGCTTCATTTTTGAATTAGTTGACTCAACATACAGTTTACCCAGTGGTTTCTGTCTAAAGATTAATATGCAATCCTGATGAGATTATTATCTTTACACATACATGCACAATCAAACCACTCACTCACAACTGCAAAGGTTACTGGTGTGCACATCTTTTGTATTCATTCTTGTAACCCTACTTACTGTCTGGTCCATAATGTGCCCTTACAAGTGTAGGATAAACGTATTCTATTTAAAGCCAAAATACATTTTAAAATAGCTATGAATTAGAGAAATCATAATTGTTAAGGCTACAGGTCAACATTTCACACTGAAGGGAAAAATTAAATTACTACATGATAATGCATATCAAGTATGCTCTGAAGTATGGGTCTTAAACCCCATACAGGGAAGATCTGCATTTCATATAAGAGACTATGTGGTAAAAATTCTATAAAGGTCTCTAATCAAGTTAGAAGCCCTATTTTAAACCATTGGCCTTATATATGGATTGTATAAGGCCTTCCATGCCACTTTCACAACTTCAACTTTTACTCTGAAATGGGAAGTCACTGGAAGATTCTAAGTGGAGGATTGACACGAGCTGAAATTTTAAAAGGGTCATGTGTATGTATGGCTGAGTCCCTTCACTATTCACCTGAAACTATGACAACATTGTTAACCATCTATACCCCAATACAAAATAAAAGTTTAAAATGAAAAAAATAAATAAATAAAAAGGAATGCTCTGAATGCTGTATTGAGAAAAGGTTATGAGAAGACAAGGGTAGCAGCAAGGAAACCAGCTAGGTTTCTGCAACAACCAGGTAAGGTATGACGATGTTCTGGACCAGCTGATAGTGCTGGAGGTGATGAGAAGTGGTAGATTCTAAATATGTTTTTAAAATAGAGCCACATGGGGAATTCCATGGTGGTCTCTGGGCTTCCATCACAGGGAGCATGGGTTCCATCCCTGGCCTAGTAACTAAGATTCCACAAGCCATATGGTGCTGCCCAGAAAAAAAAAAAAAAAAGCCAGAGCCACATGATATACTAAAGGATTAGACCAGATATAGGGTATGAGGGAAGAATGATAAAGAGAAATCAAGGGTGATTTCATGGTTTGGGGATCTAAGCAACTAGAAGGATATAGTTGCCATCTACTGAGATGGAGAAGACAACAAGAGAAGTGGGTTTGGAAGGAAGATTAGATTATTTGGGGACATGTTAAGTTGGAAATGCCTATTAGACATCCAAGTGGCAAACAGACAGCTAAATATACAAGTCTAGAGACCTAAGAGGGGCTTCCCAGGTGGCATTAGTGGTAAAGAATCTGCCTGCCAATTCAGGAGACACAGTAGACATGGGTTTGATCCTAGGTCAGGAAGAGCCCCTGGAGGAGGGCATGACAACCCTCTCCAGTAATCGTGCCTGAAGAAACCCATGGACAGAGGAGACTGGTGGGCTACGGTCCATAGAGTAGCAAAGAGTTGGACTTGACTGAAGCAACTGAGCACACACACAGAGACCTAAGTGTCACTGTGGTATCTGATGCCAGGAGACAGGGTCAGATCACCAAGGTGAGTATAAATAAAGAGGCAGAGCTCAAATACTGAGTTCTGGAGCCCTCTGATATTAAAAGGTTGAGGAAAGAGGGACTTCCCTGGCAGTCCAGTGGTTATGACTCGGGTTCAACCCCTGGTTGGAGGACTAAAATCCCACAAACCGTGTGGTAAACCCAAAAACGACCAAAAAAAAAAAAAAAAGAGAGAGAGAGAGAGAGAGAGAGAGGTTGGAGAATTTGGAAGACTGATGCGCAACCAGTGAGACAAGAGAAAACCAGGAAAGTGGTAACCCAAAAGCCAATGCAGCAGGTGTTTTAAGGAAAAAGAGATAATCAACTATGGCAACCATTAGGGAAATTAACAGGGTACAGTACCTGAAAGAAAACACAAGACTTTAGACTTAGAAAACCATTAGGCCTAATTCACATCTATGACCTTGAGCAGAATGCCCAATTCTGAAAAAGATGAATTTTAACACAGTCCTTATTCTCAGGGGGACCAAATAAATGAGCTTTCCTGTGATTATATAAAAGTTTTATTGTGATTACTATGGGCAGGATAGATAAATACAGCTCTAGAAAATGATTTTCTTGGCTTTTTTTTACTCTAAGTCTGAGAATATGAAATGTGCCTGTAAGCACTAAATTTGATTTTCATATAGCCGATGAGATTAGCTTCCTATATCATACTTCGTATGTTAACTACCTTTCTACCCAAATGACTTTCAACAGAAGCAGCCATTCTGAGTCAGATCTCACAGTCCATGAACCTAAAATTCTATTCCTACTTATCAGAAGTGACATACACAAAGAAGCATGGGTGATTGCCCTTGACAATGGTTAGTATTCCCTGGCCTCTCTGGGTAGCTCTGTTTATCCTGTTAATGATAAACACGCCCTGATCCTTTTAATCTTTCTTTTATTTTCTATCTGCAATACCTTATGAAATAAATCTTCAAAAAATTTTAATGTAGCCACTAATTTCCAAAAGAATATCTTTTTACAAAGATAAATCAGAGTTGGAAAGTGCCAATGTTCTTCATCTTTTGGGGTCTTGTTTATCTAATTAAATATATGGACCCTTTTACCCAGAAAAATACACATAAATAAAAACTGGGTTTGATGCATCAGAATCTATATTAAAAACCCCTAATTCAGTCCCCTCCTTTTGTAAATGAGGAGATTGAGCCTGTGAGACATCAAGTTAACGTACCCAGGGCCAAAAGCTTGGTACAGTACATTCTTTAACTATTCTTTCCCTTTGGTCATTAGTTGTGACAGATGGAACAACCTTGGCTAAAATAAAATAGGCTAGTAGATTTAAAAACAATGAAATCTGATCCATCTTGATGAACTTAGGGTTGACTTCCAAAATGGAACCAGCAGATATGAGACTAAAATCCAAATTTCCAAATTCCTTGTTCTGTGTTCAGAAAACTATACCACACTTACCTCCTTTAATATACTTCACCTTAGTCTCAAAGGATAACTTCCTCCATCTTAATATATCAGATTTTATAATATTTTACCCATATCGATCATGATTTGATATACTGTATGATTTATTCCCCCTCCCTCTTTTAATTGAAGAGTACCTATCTTATCCTACAGTTTCAAAGAATCTTGAAGTTAGAACATCATTTGCACCTATCCAGTCTCTTACCCAATGCAGAACTGCCCTTGAAATTCATTAAGTATTCACTTACTAGGGACCAGACACTATGCTAGGTGCTTAATTATGAAATCTCTAAGAGCTGGGTCATCTAGGCTCTTCCTACAAATATCTAGGGATTACTACTCACTACTTCTTGAGAGTGCTTATTCAACTGTTAGAGAGCTCTGACTGCTAGCAGATTCTTTCTCAAACCCAGCTGATACCTGCCTAATAGACTCCATTGGAACTAGAATTCTCCTCTGAACAAACAGAAACCTTAACGTAATCTCTGTCATATGGCAGCAACTCAAGAAGAGTTAGGACACCCTCAATAAGGCTATTCTCTTCCAGATCTGTCAGTTCTTTCTCACATTACATGTTACTCGCATGCTTACTATAAGTAAAAGGGAATAAAATTGTCTGTTTGATTTTTTAAACTTTATGTCTAAGGTTATATCACACATATATCCTAAAAATGAAAATTCTGGTGAGATCTTCTACATTTTGAATTAATTTTTAAATTAATGGAACTAATTTAAAAGATATTCTATAATTACCTTTTGGGTTCAAGTCTAGCAGAAACCAATTTTGAAACATACCAATCTACTTCATTTTCACTGTGATATGTAATGGTAATATCAACGTGGTTGAAGATGTAGTAAGTATTAGTTTTGTTGAATTCAGGCTGCAAAAATATAAAGAAATTTGAAAGAAGTTTGAATGTTTCCTATAAACTCAAAAATATAAATTGTGACCATGGAATGAAAATGAGATATATTAGTTCTAAAAAACCAAGCTATAAATTAAGCATACTGAAGTGTAAATGTGTTTTTATAAGATTAAAAGTGCAGCCCTGAACATCTGGCCTTAAACAGTTGTTACAAAGGAATAATATTGAAAATGTAAAATTCACAAATGCACACATTGCTGGTTTTTAACCACACAAAAATATGAAGTAATGCAAATAAACTAATAAATTGTTATAGGTACTTAAAGTTTAAGCATATCAAGAGTTTGGGCTTTATTTATGGTTAAAGTAAGGAAACAAGAAAAAATAGAAGACGTGTTGCAGAATGCAAACTGTGATGTCTCTGGGTAGTGAGACTACAGGCATTCATTTTTCCACTGGTTCTTTAGATTTTTCTGTACTTATCAAATTTTGTATAATGAGGGGATATTTACATCTATAATCAGAGGCATCAAAAAGTGAATTAAACTCTATCAGTCAAGTACTCATTAGTTCATTCCCTAACAGCCAATGCTTCTTAAACTTGAAAGTTTATACAAATCACCCAAATGCAGATTCTGACTCACTGGGCCTAGGGTGAGACTTGAGATTCTATATGTCTAACAAGCTCCCAGGTGGCACCGATGCTACTGATCCTGGAACACACTTTGAGAACCACTGCTCTAATTCAGAAGAAAGAAAACTTCTGACTGCTCTTTTCTGGTAAAAGTGGTTAAAGGAGAGTGAATGATTATTTTTCCATAAGGATGTGGGAGAAGCTTCTGTATAAGACTTATGATGGGTTGGACTATCCCCCGGTACAGTTAAATGAGAGACAGTATAACTATACAGAGAAATACAATGAAGCTGCAGCAGATCTGCATGTACTGGTATGGAGGTATGGCCATGATATATGCTAATAGAAGCAGCACACTGCGCTTAGTCACTCAGTCACATCCAGCTCTTTGTGACCCCATGGACTCTAGCCCTCCAGGCTCCACTGTCCATGGGGATTCTCCAGGCAAGAATACTAGAGTGGGTTGCCGTGCCCTCCTCCAGCAGATCTTCCCCACCCAGGGATTGAACTCAGGTCTCTCACATTGCAGGTGGATTCTTCACCACCTGAGCTGCCAGGGAATCTCAAGAATTCTGGAGTGGGTAGCCTATCCCTTTCTCCAGGGGGTCTTCCCAACCCAGGAATTGAACTGGGGTCCCCTGCATTGTAGGCAGATTCTTTACCGGCTAAGCTACCAGGGAAGCCCCAGAAGCAGCACAGCATAGGGGTTAAAGAAGTGGACTCCACAGTCAAATTGCCAAGGTTGAAGGCTCAGGTATGGCATGTACCAGCCTGTGTGACGTTGGTCAAGTTGCTTAACCAATCAGTGTCTTGATTTCTGTACCTTTACTGTAGACATCATAACAGGGTGTGTGTTAGTTGCTCAGTCATGTCCAACACTTTGTGACCCTATGGTCTGTCCATGGAATACTCCACACAAGAATACTGGAGTGGGTTGTCATTCCCTTCTCCAGGGGATCTTCCTGACTCGGGGATTGAACCCAGGTCTCCTGCATTGCAGGCAGATTCTTCACCATCTGAACTACAGGGTGCTGTAAGCATTAAATCAACGCATGAAAAGCATTTCAACTACCATGAGGCATAAAGTACTGGATCTGAGAGATAACATGGTAACAAGGTCCTCCAGGATCTGAATCCTGCTTATCTCTCCAGACTCATCTGCTGCCATAGCCTCTACTTAAAATCTGATATTACTACCAAAGAATTCTTTATTCTGTGCTCTCACAGCACTCAGCTCATATCTATGTCACTTATATCAGATTGTAGTGGGTGTATTTACATGTTTCCATCCCCGAGTAAATTGTGTTCCCCATTTGATCACAAGGCTAGAAATTTTGTCTGGCTCATTCAATCACTCAACAAATATTTTTGAACATCTACTATGTGCCAGGCACTTCTCAAACACGTTTTCAGAGCTAATATACTGTAGATGTTCAAAAAATACAAGAGGCACTTTGAGATGGTGCAAAGAGAACAGAATTTGGATCAAAAAAACATTGGCATGAGGGAATTCCCTGGTGGTCGAGTGGTTAAAACTCACTGCTTTCACTGCCATAGCCTGCGTTCAGTCCCTGGTTGGGGAACTAAGATCCTGCAAGCTGCATGGTGTGGTCAAAAAGCAACCACAACATTGAGATGGAATTCATATTTTGCCACATACAAGCTTTTGTATGTCAATTCTTCTGGGCCTTGGTTTTCTTAGCTGTAAAATGGGGCTGCTGCTGCTTAGTTGCTCAGTCATGTCCAACTCTTTGCTACACTATGGACTGTAGCTCACCCAGCTCATCTGTCCATGGGGATTCTCCAGGCAAGAGTACTAGAGTGGGTTTCCATGACCTCCTCCAGGGAATCTGCCCAACCCAGGGATCGAACCCAGGTCTCCTGCATTGCAGGCAGATTCTTTACTACTGAACCACCAGGGAAGTCTGTAAAATGGGGTTACCATTACTTAATTCATAAAATTATTAAGAGGAATAAGTGAGAAATCATATGGAAAGAGCTAGTTTAGTACCTGGCACAGAATAAGGAAATCATTAAATGTCAGATTCCTTCCTACTAGATATTAAAATTATGCTTTAATGGGGTGGGAGGTGGGGGGGGTTCAGGATTGGGAACTCATGTACACCCGTGGCTGATTCACGTCAATGTATGGCAAAACCAATACAGTATTGTAAAGCAAAATAAAGTAAAAACAAAAATTAAAATAAATAAATAAAATAAAATTATGCTTTAAAACTTTAACTAGATTTCCAATTCCCATCTTATTAGGGCCAAATTTCCGGCTGCAAAGCACAAATGATAAACATAACAAATATCCCCTTAAAAGCAACATGAGCATAGGATATAGCACACTAAGAGTGACCCCTAATGTAAACTATGGACTTTAGGTGGTCATCATGTGATGCATCAATGCAGGCTCATCAGTTGTAATGAATGTCCCACTCTGGTGGAGGATGCTGAGAATGGAGGAGGTTATGTCTGTATGGCACAGAGGGTGTATGGGAAATCTCTGTACCTTCCTCTCAATTTTACTATGAACGTAAACCTGCTCTGAAAGAATAGGCTTTAAAATTTAAAAAAGCAACATGAGGTGACAAGAAAGTAAGGAACTACCAATGCCAGATTCTTTTTTTATTTACTATTCTTATTGTTTTTTATTTATTTTTATTTTTTGGCCATACCATGTGGCATATAGGATCGTAGTTCCTTGAACCAGGGATCAAACCCATGCCCCCTGCATTGGAAGCCCAGAGTCTTAACCACTGGACTGCCAGGGAGGTCCCAACGCCAAATTCTAAGGGGAAGCAGTAAGTCAGAGAGGTCAGCTGGGTAAGGAAGCACTGATGCTGCTCTTGCCCTGAGGATACCTGCTAATTTGGGCAAACCTGAACTTCAGTTTGGATAGCTTCATGAGGAGGAGGAAGGGGGCACTCAGGGAGGGCCCTCCCCGATGAGAAGGCTAATATGAAACCCTCTGCACACTAAGCTGAGACCACCCACCCCTTCCAAAAGCAACATCCTCAGGATAAAGGTGAGCCAGAAGTGAGCCTACTCCTATAGTTCCAATGGACTATTGGGAAGATGGCCTCAAAGATAAACAGAACCAGGTGTGGGTAGGGGGAGAGAAATAAAACTGTCCTCAAAAATCACAGATTTGCAGGCTGGATTCACATCATCTAAGTTGCCTCAGGAAGTTTAAATTATGAATTTGCCTTAAGGTGTTCCCAGACTGGTATTTCCCAAAGACACCATGTGGAAGTAAATGAAAATCCTCTCTGAAGGAAAGTACTTTGACCCTAGGACTCAAACTCCACAAATACTACTTGAGAACAATGAATATGAAGTCAAAATAATGAAGCACACAAGGAAAAAAGGAATCATGAGCAGGAACTAGCAGAAACAAATTTGTAAAGATTTCAGATCCAGGAATGATAAGAGGCAGATTTAAAATTAACCAAACTTAATATATTTCAAAGACATCAAACACAAGTGTGCATCAAATAGATAAGTATAAAATAATGACCTAGCAGATTTGAAAAACAACAAAACTTGTAGAAATGAGAAAGATTATTACTGATATTTTAAGAGAAGAAACATGTGAAAAGACAATTTATAGACTAGAAGATACACCAGAAGAACACAGTACAGAAAAAAAAATAGAAAACACAGAAAAAAGTAAAGACATGTAGAGAAGAAAAAAACACTTAACATAGCTTTAATTGGAGTCTAAAAAGGAAAGAAGAAAATATCTGACTATGGCTGAGAATTACAGAACTGATAAAAGGCACCAATCCAGGAAACTCAAGGAATTAACAACACGATTAAAAACACAGCAAAACAAAAATCCATACCCAGATGCATAATCATGAAACTATATCATACTCTCTAAGAAATAGGTGACTGGAATGTCCCTGGTAGCCTAGTGGCTAAGATTCCAAGCTTTCACTGCCTCAACCCTGGTTCAGTCTCTGGTCAGGAAATTGAGATCCTGAAAACCATATGGTGTGGCCAAAAAAAAAAAAGTGACCAAGAAGTAGGTAGGAATGAAAAGACCAAAACAGAAATTCAAACCTTAAATATTAGAAGAATTACAACAATAAAATGTAGACCACATAAAGACTTTTCAAAGAAATATTATATTTCATGGAATTGAAAATGCCACCACTTGCAAAACATCATTTTATGTGCTGCTAAAAAAATACACTGCCAATTAAACTTTAACATGCCATCAACTGGAAGACACATCTTGATTTCATAAATGATAAAATATGGGGAAGCATGAGTCTTAGAATCAATAAAATATGGAATATCAAAATAGTAAACAAAATGTAATATAACAGAACTGAGAGTGAATGTCATAGCAATACATGTAAATGGGCTTAACTCAGCCATTAAGAGGAAAAGATTTTTCAGAAGATGCCCTGAAGCAAAACCCAACCTGTTGTATAAAAGAGACATATCTAAAATGATTGGATTTGGAAAGTTAAATTGAAAGGATAGGCAAAGTCACACCAAGCAAATGTATGCAAAAAGAAAACAGGAGAGTGGAATCTCCTCCTCCAGACATGATGGAAGAATATGAGACTAGATTTACTCGTTCACCTTAAACAATTTTTTCAAATGGTTAAAATATTTGAAAACGGTTTTCAGACCTTGGACAACAAAGAACATTAAGAGAGTGATCACCTAGAGAAGGGGAAGCCTCAAGCTTCCTTCCCAGAGAGAATTTCCAGGCTGTGGTACAGGGAAGGGGTACCCAAAGAAGCCCCGCAATCTCCCCAGTTGGGAAGACAAAGTTCAAAGTCCAGAGAGGCCAAGGGGGCTGGATTTTGTGGGGCAGAATACCAGAGAGAGGGGAGCTGCACAGAGATTTCTGGAGATAAACAAGGGCTCTCTTTCATCAGAGTACTGATCAGTGCCTGTATGTAAGGTGTGCCAGTTATTGATTTATTGCCTCTCATTGCCAGATTCATGCTCTTTGACCTCTGTGAAAATTATCTGGGCCCTTTGAGTATTTTAACTAGGTTTCCTTTGCAAGCTGGCACTGAATGAAGCTTTGTCAGTAGAGGGCGCTGGCTAGACGCTGCAAGAGAAAAGGTTTTTGTTTCCTGGTTGAGGGAAGCTACAGTTTCTGAAGCCTCAGCATCCCCTAAGGAATAGTGGATCCAGTTATCACAGTAAAAGAAAGAAATAAAAGACATCAGGTAGAGGGGGATGAACAAGCAGAGCACAGAAGACTTTTAGGGCAGTGAAACTACTCTATATGATATTATAACAGTGGTCACATGTCATTATACATTTGTCCAAACCCATAAAATACACACAAGAGTGAACCCTAATGTAAACTATGGGCTTTGGGTGAAATGTGTATCACATTAATTAATGTGTATCACATAATGCAACAATGTGTATCTTCACTGTGTATCAATGAAGATTCATCAGTTGTAACAAATGTACCACATTCTGGTGAGTGATGTTGATAATGAGGGAAGCTATGCATGTGTGAGGGCAGAAGGCACCTGGGAAGTCTCTGTACCTGCCATTTCCTTTTTCTTTGACCTAAAACTGCTCTAAATGATAAACCTATTTTTAAAAAAGAGATATTATCTGCATCCTGATAAAAGAACACATCACTACCTTATCTTGTCAAAGAGATCAAACCTGAATCTAATCAATCCACTAGATCCATCTATCAACTTCTAAGAAATCAGGGACAAAGGAAAATGTACCCTTGTTTGGATGAATGATACAAGAATACACAAGTGTATAAATCTGTGATAAATCAAATCCAAAGATGCTAATTATAGAATCTAGGTGCTGGGTATGTGAGTGTCCACTATACAATTCATTCAACTTTTCTGTGTGTTTGAAAACGCTCCCGCAAAAAAGAGAATGCTCAGTCCATGGGGTCATAAAAAGTCAGGACACAACTGAACTACTTCACCTTCACTTTCACGAGAAAATATTGATAAAAGATATATAAAATGCTCAAGTCTAAACTATAGTGTTGAGAGATGTAGACTTGGGTAATAAAACTGTAAAAGAAACTCAAGGAAGTGATCAGGGTGAAAGTTAGGATTATGGTTATCTTAGGGAATGCAACACAGTTTCAATGGGTAGGATACATGGATACCTTCTGAGGAGGCTGGCCAAATTCAATTTCTTGATCTGGCTAACGCTTACAAAGGTGTTCCGCTTATAACAGTTCATTAAACTTTATATCTGCTCTGTGTGGTTTTCTGTTATCTGTTTTTTTTTTTAACAAAAAGGGTTTTTATTAAGCCCATATCCTTTGGAGAGTTCCCTGGTGGTCTAGTGGTTAGGGTTCAGCGCTTTCACTGCCATGGCCATAGTTCAATCTCTGGTCAAGGAATAAAGATCCTGTAAACTACATGACCCAG
Organism: Capricornis sumatraensis; assembly: GCF_032405125.1. NCBI lineage: Eukaryota > Metazoa > Chordata > Mammalia > Artiodactyla > Bovidae > Capricornis > Capricornis sumatraensis. The sequence goes on along the minus strand of NC_091092.1, from coordinate 44,517,790 downwards.
CCAAAAATAAGAACCATTCCATATAGAATTTCATCTAGAGTATCATACACAGACTTTATTTATCCAAATTTCTCCTATTCATTAACTTTTCTCTTCTGTAATTTGCTGCTTTTCCTCCCACATTCCCTATGTCAATGTTTACCATTGTGAAGAATATATATCACTGGGGATATATGAGATAATCTTAGGTAGTAGATGAAAAAAATCTGTATTCTATTTTTCTATGTACTTGAAAATAGATGAACAGAATACTAAGCCTGTAATTTCTATAATATCCTTTTAAATAAGTTTAAGTTAAATTAGAGATAAATACATATTTGCCATCTCTTTTGCAGAGCATTGTATTAATAAGTCTCCTAGACTGAGCCAGAAGACTATTGAGGTCCCTAATAAAACAATAGCTTTTGTAAAGCAATTATATTCCAGTTTTTTTTTAAAGGAAAGAAAAACTTTTGAAAAATAAAACAATTATTTTGTTACTGCTTCTAAACTCTGTATCCCGTTTATCTCAACTTTGTTACCTCAGAGTGATTTCTCTGTGCTCCAAGAAGGCCTTGGTCTTCTCTGTATTCCACTCCAAATCCTTATGCTTGTCAGATCTAAAGCCATTTGTCTTTATATCTTTACCTTTGCTAGTAATACCTCATAAATGAAATCATACAACCTGTAAAATTTTATTTCTGGCTTCTTTCGCTTAGTACAAGTTTGAGATCTCTCCATGTTGTGCACGTGTCAACAGTTTGCTCATTTTAATTGCTGAGTTGTTGTACAAGGAATGAATACCCCATATCTTCTTCATTTATTCACCTGTTGAGGGGCATTTACATTGTTTGCAGATGTTGGCTAACATAAATTGTTACAAATGTTTGTGTAAAAAAAAAAAAAAGCCCCCTTTTTCCCAGGATATCTTTACTGGAGATGGGAGAAGAGATGGAGTTTTCATGTAACTAGGACTTTTAGTGGCCTGCTCTGATATGCTGGAATCCCTGAGACACGTATACAAACTACACCTCAGGCCCCATGAGTCTTGTTAGATATGTCAAGCCTTTGATATTAAAAAATACCTCTGAAATTTATTAAAGATTAAATATCTATTGCTTTATATACCATGGTCACTATACTTTTTGCTATAGGTATTATAACTAGCAGTATCAAATATAACTTTCCTTCCTAAATTCATAACAATAAAACTTTAAAGAAATTTTTAAAATTACAGATAAATAAGTACAAGTGCCTCAGTTGTGGCACAAATCACCAAGGTGGTCCCTGAATGACTAAAATGTAAGAAGCACAGCCCTTTTCTCTGGAAAGAAACAATGAAGGGTATCACCATTTAGACTCCAAAACCTCTGCTCTTCTCTCTCCCTTCCCCTTCAGCCCATTGCTGATCCACATTGAGTCTCTCCATATAAGAAAGATTCTAAGTAGTGCTGCCATTCCATGACCATGCAGCCTCCAAGGCAGCCCCAAGACACTTCTGTTACCCTAGGACACAGTAGAAAACAGTTTGAGAATCACAAGATAAATTTCAAACCATGTGATTAGGACTTCCAAGCTAAAAAGATCTGAGTTGGAGTCCTATGCCTCCCACTTACTAGCTGTCTGCCTCCAGTCATGTCCCTTACCGTCTCTGAGATTGAATTTTATCATCTGTAAAACAGCAGTAGTAGATTCTAGCAACAGGACTGTTTCAAGGATTAAATTAATCACTGTGTATAGGGTGATATAACATTGCTTCTGGCTCATAATAGGCATTTAATGTGACTTTCCTTACCACTGTATACAGGACCTCCTGCCATGATCTGGCTTCTACCTACCCCCGTTTTGAGCTTCATCTCTACATGCATCCCCCAAACCCCAAACCTTATGCTGCAGATATATCCAATTACTCACAGTCCCTCAATCACAGCATGCTATTTCAGACTTCCAATCTCTTGACCAATCTCACACTGATTTCCCTTCTAGAAATGCTCACCCACCCATTCATCTAACAAATACTTTTTAATTCCCTTCATTATATCCTCCTTACTCCTTAGTCTCCTACCATAAAACATTTTATTGCATCAGTTTGCTCACAAGTCTATCTCCTACTTAGGACTATGAACTTCTAGAGGGCAAGGGACCACTTGTCTTTGTATCCTCAACCTCTAGCATAAAACGGAGACAATAGTAGGTGTCCCATTCATGTTTAAGTGACTATGCTGCTGCTGCTGCTAAGTCGCTTCAGTCATGTCCGACTCTGTGTGACCCCATAGATGGCAGCCCGCCAGGCTCCGTTGTCCCTGGGATTCTCCAGGCAAGAACACTGGAGTGGGTTGCCATTTCCTTCTCCAATGCATGAAAGTGAAAAGTCAAAGTGAAGTCGCTCAGTCATGTCCGACTCTTAGCAACCCCATGGACTACAGCCCACCAGGCTCCTCCGCCCATGGGATTTTCCAGGCAAGAGTACTGGAGTGGGGTGCCATTGCCTTTAAGTGACTATACTAGAAAGCAAATTGTAAATGAAGCAACATTCTTTTATTTCTATAGTAAGTTCTAAATACTTACGTGCATGAAGCAAGCATCACTGGATACGCCACTCTGGGTAACAAAGCATCCTATTGGAAATCCTGTTGTACAGTACTTATTTCCACCATTTATATCACGACACCATACCACTGGCATATTATCAATAATCCTAAATATAAATATTTTAAGGAAAAGATTTAATAAGTAATTTATATCAAGCAAAACTAACATCATCTTACACATATTTAAGTTCAGATTCTTGTTTGGTTTTGTTTTGGCCACACCACATGACTTGCAAGATCTTAGTTCCCCAACAAAGGATTGAACCCAGGCCCATGGCAGTGAAAGTGCCGAGTCCTAACCACTGGACTGCCAAGGAATTCTCCAGAAGCAGTTTTAAAATCTATTTAATATCTACCTGAAATTATATACTATTTTTTTGTGGATTGGCTTTGATTAAAAATCTTAACTTATGGGGAGGAGGTGGGAGGGAGGGCTTAACAAGGAAGAGGTATATGTATACATACAGCAGATTGATGCTATTGTACAGCAGAAACTAACACAACATTGTAAAGAAATTACATTCCAATTTATTTTTATTAATTTATTTGTACTCCAATACTGAAAAACTCTTTTTAAGAATCTGAACTTAAGGAATTCCCTGGTGGTCCAGTGGTTAGTACTCCACTCTTTCACTGCCAAGGGCCTGAGTTCAATCCCTGGTCAGGGAACTAAGATCCCACATGCTGTGTGGCATGGCCAAAAAAATGAAAAAAATAAATAAATCAATAAAAATTCTTCCACTTATTACCCATTCAACAACTATTTACTGAACACCTGCCATCTGCCAGGCACTAATACATAAATTCATTTTCAGATAAGAAATAAAAAGGATGCTATATGAAATCTAGCAAATGAAGAAGTCACCCACAAGTTTACCAACTGTCAAACATTGTTTTTCATTCTGTTCTCTTTCCTTGAAGATGATTTTTAAATCTCCAATCAAGATTTCCCCCAATCCATCCCCAAATGCCAACATATTTTCAAAGAATGCAAACTGGTTAATTACTCTATAGTAAAACTACTAATTTATACTATCACAACATACATTTCTCCAAAGGGAAATAAAACTGCTTCTGAAGGGAATTGAAATTTTAAGTCATACGATGTCAGATGCCAAACATACCAGTGATGTTGATAATTCAGTTGCATTCCTCTCTTCAAAAAATCCAGCTTTTTCTTTTGATCTTCCTTTGCTGTATCATAAGATTTCATACAAACTTTCACACATGTCTCTGACTTGTTAAAGGAAAACTGTTAAGAAAGAAAATTAAAAATATTAAGAGATTTGGACTAAGTTGTACAAACCAAAATTCACAAAGTAAGCACTTTATCTTGCAGATAAAACTTTTCATCAGAGATTTCAGTAGGCCATGATTCTCAACACTATTTCCTCTACACTTCAGTACACATCTGAAGTAATTAAACTAGACACACACTGCTTTCAAGAGAACCTGCCTTCTTCAGTACTATATAAGGTGGGGTATAAAATCCACTGCAGCTTTCTATAAATTACCCTGATCTAGAACACTTCACTTAAAACTGATAATAAAATTGGTTGTAGTAATGGTTATGCTGCTGCTGCTGCTGCTGCTAAGTCGCTTCAGTCGTGTCCGACTCTGTGCGACCCCATAGGCGGCAGCCCACCAGGCTCCGCCATCCCTGGGATTCTCCAGGCAAGAATGCTGGAGTGGGTTGCCATGTCCTTCTCCAATGCATGAAAGTGAAAAGTGAAAGTGAAGTCACTCAGTCGTGTCCGACTCTTCGAGACCCCATGGACTGCAGCCTAACAGGCTCCTCCGTCCATGGGATTTTCCAAGCAAGAGTACTGGAGTGGGGTGCCATTGTCTTCTCCAGTGATGGTTATAGAACTCTATGAATATACTAAAAAGCACTGAAATGGACACTTATGAATGGGTGAATTATTCGGCATGCAACTGATCCCTCAATAAAAGTGTTACCAAAAAATAATAAGAAAATATTTGAAACTTTTAATATGAAATCTCTTATTTACAAAGTCTGGCTACTGGAGATGACCAAGGTGAAGTGCTAGTGTTGTTAATCAGAAAACAATGAGCAAGAATAAACAATGAAAATCCAACACCTGATATCCTGAAATCATACAATATTAACCCCAAACTGAATTGAACTGTCATGTTTCTTCAGTGCAAAGCATAGCATTTCTTGAAAAGGTGCACTTTTCTTTTAGTACAATGGTACAATAGGGGGAGTATGTACAACTTTAATCATCAAAAAGCAAATGCCTGACACACAGACCAATGGAACAGATCAACAGAGAGCCTAGGAATTACACCTACACAACTAGGCCCAAGTGACTTTTTTTACAAAGGTGCAAAAGCAAGTCAGTGGAGAAAGAATTGAAACTGTTGAAAAGGTCTTTTCAGCAAATGGTACTGAAGTAATTGCACACCTACAGGCCAAAAAAGAAAGAAAAAAAAAATTTCAACCCAAACCTCACACCTTATACAAAAAATAATTCAAAATGGATCACAGACTTAAAGATATAAAGCTAAATTATAAAACTTTTAGAAGCATAGAAAAATGTTTTTAGGCCCGAAGGCTATACAAAGTCTTCTTAGACTAGACACCAGAAGCATGATTCATAAAAGGAAAACTTGATTACTGGACCACAGAAAATTTTAAGTATCTGTTTCATGAAAGACCCTAATAAGAAGTCAAAAAAAAAAAAAACAAGTCACAGACAGGCAGAAACTATTTGCAAGTGACTGCTGCAACAAAGGAATCATAACTAGAATATATAAAGAATTCTGAAAACTAAACAGAAAAAGAATAGTAAATGGAGAACTTTAGGGAGCCTTGTGCTGATAGAACTATGCTATGTATTGACTGTGGTAGTAGGTACACAAATCTGCATCACACACACACAAATAAGTGCATGTAAAACTAGTGAAATCTGAATAAGCTCTGTGCATTGTCTAACGGTTTTGCTGTCATACTGTAGTTATACAAGATGTTGTTGCTTTTGTCAGTCACTCAGTCGTGTCCAACTCTTTGTGACCCCACAGACTGCAGTACTCCAGCCTTCCCTGTACTTCAGTATCTCCCAGAGTTTACTCAAACTCATGTCCATTGAGTCATTGATGCTATCTAACCATCTCATCCTCTGCCACCCTCTTCTTTTAATGTGCAAGATGTTACCATTGGGCAAACCTGGGCAAAGCGTACATGAGACCTCTCTGTTCATTCTTTTGTCATTTCCTGTGAATCTATAATTACTTCAAAATAAAAAGTTGTAAAACAGGCTAATGCCTGATGGTTTCACATATATGGATCAAATTATACACTTTTAATATATATAGTTTATTGTACCTCAGTTATACTTCCATGAAGTTGGGAAAAAAAGAAAAAATTAGTGCCTTCATAATCATAACTGCTCATGAAAACATCCTTACTCTATCATCACATCTATTAAGATATTGAGGGCAATATCAATAGACACTGAGAGTCCAATTATATCTACTTATATCACCCTACCCAAAATATATAAGAACAAAAAATTAAACTTTTTCTCTTTATGAAGCAAAAAAAAAAAAATGTGAAAGGCAAAATCGTCGTGTGGAACCACCAACTACTGCAGAAAGCTTAAAGAGCATAGAGTCATCCCACAGTATCAGTCATTGTGCTCAGTCTCTGAGTCACGTCTGACTCTCTATGACCCCATGAACTATAGCCCACCAGGCTCCTCTGTCCATGGAATTTTCCAGGCAAGAATACTGGAGTGGGTTGCCATTTCCTCCCCTAGGGGATCTTCCCAATCCAGGAATCAAAATCTCTCGTCTCTTGCTTCTCCTGCATTGTCATGCTGATTCTTTACCACTAGTCCCACCTGGGAAGCCCAGTGAAGTATATCAGTGGAAGACATCAAGATCCATAGATACCAAAATCCACCATTGCCCAAGTCCCTCATATAAAATGGTGGAGTATACACATATGTTGGAGAAGGCAATGGCACCCCACTCCAGTACTCCTGCCTGGAAAATCCCATGGATGGAGGAGCCTGGTAGGCTGCAGTCCATGGGGTTGCGAAGAGTCAGACACGACTGAGTGACTTCACTTTGACTTTTCACTTTCATGCATTGGAGAAGGAAATGGCAACCCACTCCAGTGTTCTTGCCTGGAGAATCCCAGGGATGGGGGAGCCTGGTAGGCTGCTGTCTATGGGGTCGCACAGAGCCAGACACGAATGAAGCGACTTAGCAGCAGCAGCAGCATACACATATGGGGCTTCCCAGGTGGCGCTAGTGGTAAAGAACCTGCCTGCCAATGCAGCAGACAGAAGAGACACTGGTTCCATTCCTGGGTCAGGAAGATCCCCTAGAGGATGGCATGCCAACCCACTTCAGTATTCTTGCCTGAAGAATACCATGGATAGAGGAGCCTGGTGGGCTACACTCCAGAGGGTCACAAAGAGTCTGACACAACTGAGGTGACTTAGCATGCATGCATATGCATATAACTTATACACATCCTCCCCTATATAGGTAACCCTTGGACAATGCAATTAGGGGATCAACCCTCCCTGAAGCTGAAAATCTACCTACAACTTATAGGGTGGCCTTCCACATAGACGGTTCCTCTGAATGAGATTCCACATCCACAGATTCAGACAACCATAGATCATATAGTGGAAAAAAAATCTGGGTATAAGTAGACCCACACTGTTCAAACTTGTGTTGTTCAAGGGTCAACTGTACTTCAGATCATCTCTAGATTACCTATAATACTTAATATATAATGTAAATGCTGTGTAACTAGTTTTAAGCATAATGTAAATACCATGTAAATTGTAATTTTGCTTTTGGGGACTCTGGAATTTTTTACCTGAATATTTTTGATTCTCAGTTGGTTGAATCCTCAGATGCAGAACCCTCAGATTTGGAGGGCCGACTATATTAATGCATTCTTCTGGCAACACCAGAGTCTACCTCCTTTCCTTTTTCTTTTCCTTTTAAAGCAAAGACTCTTTGGTATGACTGTTGACCCTTGAACAACTACAAGTTTGAACTGCCCAGGTCTATTCTTATATGTGGATTTTTTTCAACAAATATACAGCAGACCCTCTGTATCTATAGGTTTGACATCCACGTATTCAACCAACTGTGGATGGTAGATGGCAAACTTAACATGTGAACCATGGTTCGTTCAATCTACAGATGCAGAACCTGCCTGTATGGAGGGCTGACTATGGGACTTTGAGTATATGTGGATTTTGGCATCCACAGTGGGTCCTGGAACCAACTTCTCATGGATACTGACAGACAACTCTGTATGTAGTCAGTTCTGAGAAGATTCACTTTAAAATAAAATTTAAAATAAGATAACTGAATAACCTCATAAGGAGACGATGTAATTCTTTCTCCAAACAGTACTTGTCCGAGATTTTCAGTAGGACTTTGCTTTTTGAAGTCATGACAGAAATCAAATCTAAAAAAAGAAAAGTTTAAGTAAGGTTTAAAAAAATTCAGCAAAGAAATCAGTCCTGATCATTTATCTAGCTGCTCCACCTTTCATGGTAGATTCTGTGTTTCTCTTTAAATTGTTTAACCTCTGATAATTATGAATTCATGATTCAAAATGCTCATGGTACTGCTCTTGACTTTTGTAATGTAGGTAATCACAATCAGAAGGAAACCAACACTATTTTTAGGGTTAAACTTCAAATGACATGTAAGCACAAATAAGGAAATCATGGCTTAAAGTCTGTACTGATTCTAACCTGAGACATTTAGAAACTGTAATTATCAGTTCTGACCAAAGGGGAATTTTTTTTAAAAAGCCCCCAAACACATTCTCACATATTCACAAATCAAATGGTTTCTAACTGAAAAGAATCACAACTACGTTTAAGTAAATTTGAATGTAAAATGGTTTACATAGAAGATAAAATAAATAGTAGGCTTGAGTAATATTTTTAATACTCATACTAACACCCTACATTTACACCTGGCATTTTAATGAAAATGAGACTTGATTTTATTTCTGCTTAATTAGAGGCAGTAAAGCAATACCAAAGGAAACTATGATCATTTTTTTCCAAGAAGTGCATCATTTGTTGTTATTGTCAAATGAATGATCACACTTAATCTTCAATATGTAATAACTACTCACTACTAAACTAAGCACCTTCATCCATTAAAATCTTAGTAGAAACCTACCTATCCGATGTTTTAGAAATAAGGTACAACTGCAAAGATATTTTTTCAAGGTTCAAAGAGTAGCAAATTTATAATTTGCCTTTCTTATAAAGAAAAATCAAGAGTGGAAACTTCCTAATCTTTTAAGCATTTGTCTTACATTGAAAGTTCTCTATTCTAATCATTTTTTCCTATTACCTTTATTATAATATTACCACATTTCTTAACATACCCATGGCTTGCATTCACTAACTTTAAAAACTGAAGGCACATCTGAACAGTATTATATCATAATTGTGATATAAATTAATCATAATTATATGAACTATATCAGATATAATTATAGTACTTATAACTTACGTATTATATTCATAAGGCAGCACAGACTCTACTGAGTCCAATCTGTTTACATACAGTTCTATTGATGACTGCAAGAAGGAAAAAAAAAACATTAATAATACAAAGTAAAATAAGGTAGCACTTGCAAAATATATAATGAAGCAACTGAAAGGTAACTGGGTTTATCACTCCCATCAATTTATAACTGTATATTTATAAATTTATAACTTAGTGTAGTGTTGTACATTTATAACACAGTACAGTTATAAATTTTAACAGTATAGCTATAAATTCATAACATTTCATTTATCTGGCATTATCAGGGTCTCTGAACATATAAATTTTTCAGATACCTCAGCCATTCTTAACTTTTTAAAATCATATAACACTTGGAGAATATGATGAAAACTATGTTCCATCTCCCCAGAAAAGCACACATGTTCACCAAATTCCATATTCAGCTTTAAGAGGCTTCATAAGGACCCTAGCGTCCATGGAACTCAAGAACTTGAAATAATTAAGCTACCTGCATAAGTGCTTTTTTTGCATTATTTTAACTATTTCTATAATTATTCTAAAATACACTTCACTCTTTCCCATCTTAAACAAAACATTATGATCACAATTTAACCTTCCTTGATGGCTCACGGTCATTTTGAGCATCAGCCATTGCACTTGCTTTGGCTCTATGACATCTTCAGTATCAACTGAAATGAGAAGAGTTATTTGCCCCAAAACTGAATGGCAAGAGATGACTACTCACACCCTCACTGCCCCCACTCACTCAAGTGTACCAAAGAATATAAACTTGTATGTAAAGATTTTATGTCTCTTTCCTTATGGCTGTTGCTGTCATTACATGTATACTCTGATTTTATTTTGGTAAAAAAAAAAATGCATGTGAACTCTCATTCACTCCTGGTTGGGAATGTAAAATGGTATGGCTACTTTGGAAGACAGTTGAGCAGTTTCTCACAAAACTAAACATACTCTTACCGCATGATCCAGGAATTTTGCTCCTTGGTATTTACTCAAAACAGTTGAAAACATGTCCACACAAAAAACTTACACACAATGTTTATGGCAGCTTTATTCATCATTGTCAAAATTTGGAAGCAACCAAGGTGTCCTTTAGTAGATGAATAGATAAATGTACTGTGGCACATCTAGACAATGGAATATTATTCAGCACTAAAAAATGAACTAGTCCACTATGAAAAGACATGAAAGAGACTTTAATCATATTACTGTGGGAAAGATGCCAAGCTGAAAAGGCTACATACTGTATGATTTCAACTATGTGACATTCTGGAAAAGGCAGAAGTGTAGAGACAATAAATACATCACCGGTTGTCATGGATTAAAGGGACATTAGGATGAGTGAGCAGAGAAAACAAAGGATTTTTAGGGTAATGAAATTACCCTGTGTGATATTATAATGATGGATACACATCACTATACATTTGTTCAAACTCATAGGATGTACAACACTAAGATTAAACTGTAATGTAAACTATGGACTTTGGGTGATAATGTTATTCAGTGCAGGTTCACCAACTGTAAGAAAGGTACCTCTGGTTGGGGATGTTAATAATGGGAGAGGCTATGCATGTGGGGGGCAAGGCATATGGTAACTCTATATGCTCTCTGCTCAATTCTGCTGTGAATCTAAAACTGCTCAAAAAAATAAAGTTTACTGAAAGTATAAATGTGCAGTTGTTCAGTCGTTCAGTTGTGTCCAACTCTCTGTGACTCCATGGACTGCAGCACACCAGGCTTCCCTGTCCTTCACTGTCTCCCAGAGTTTGATCAAATTCCTGTTCTCTCAGTCTGTGATGCCATCCAATCATCTCATCTCACTACACGATTTCTGCCTATCTGAAATCAAGAGGCCAGACACTATCTGATTTCAGCCAATCGGAAATCCAAGAGGCTGGACACTATTGAATTCAGGAAGTTTGGCATGCTAAACATAAGAAGGTACAATCTCAGAATCAAAAGTAGAACACATTCAAGGAAGCAAGTAAATCTAAAAGAAGAGCTTACAAAAGAGAAATTCCAGACATTTGATATGGTATTATTTTTGCTAGGAAGTCTGCTGAAATAAAGAAGAACGAGCCAGCACTAGGCATTACCAGGCAGAGAAAAGGCAGGTGTAAAATAATTTTTAATGCCATTTCTTACTTACTGTATTTGGCAAGATGATGGCTCAAAATACTACTATCAATACTTCTCAAAGGAAAAGGCAAGGTCCAGGTTTTAAATGCAAATTTGCTGCACCTAGACCTGGTCTCTAAAAACCCCAACTTTCAATTTGTTAAGTCTGTAGTCAAGCCACACCTAGCACTGTTCTTAGCTCTAAAGCCTTTGCGGTTCCTTTTACCAAAACATTGCTCACACACTTGACAGGCAACTTGAGACCAGAAAATAAGTCTTACTATTCATTAATACTTTTTCAATGGATTACTTGCAAAAAAAAATTTACAGTGAGTTTCTAGTTTAAAAAAACAAGGCTGCCAAGGAAGGAAGTCAAAAATTTATCAGGGGGACGTGTGGAAGAGGAACTGAGCAAGAAATCTCTGGCTAAAGAAAACTCATAATGATAATGGTCACCACTTATTGAAAGCTTACCATGTGCCAGATGTTTTTGTCAGTGCTTTTCATACCTTGTCTCATTTCAGTCTCACAAGTCTGAGAGGTAAATATTATCTTGCTGTTTGCAGAGAAGGCTCAAGGGAAGCCAACATGAATTAACAAGAATTAAACAGGTAAAAATCTGAGACCACAGGAGTTAGGAGTGACACACACATGGTGTGACTATATGTAAGATCAAGTGAGAAGTGTGTCTTGAAAGGCAGATTGTATAAAGGGGACAACACGAAGGGGAAGTGGGGGAGAAGACTATACGTAGGAAGAGGAAGGAACCACCTGAAGAGGAAGGAACCACCGAGATGGAGGGGGAGGGGAGGAGCTAAGAAGGGGAGGGGCTATGACGGGGAGGGGCTATTACAGGGAGAGCTATGGAGGGGAGGGGCTATGATGAAGGAGGGGCTATGATGGGGGAGGGGCCATTACGGGAGGAGCTATGGAGGGGAGGGGCTATGACAGGGAGGGGCTATGACGGGGGAGGGGCTATTACAGGGAGAGCTATGGAGGGGAGGGGCTATGACGGGGGAGGGGCCATTATGGGAGGAGCTACGGAGGGGAGGGGCTATGACGGGGAGGGGCCATTATGGGAGGAGCTACGTAGGGAGGGGCTATGACGGGGAGGGGCTATGGGGGGAGGTTGGAACCACTTGGGAGGGGCTGTGAGGGAGTAGGCAGGACCAAGCAGGAGCAGGAACTAGGGGGACCAAGGAAGGGGCGGGGCCAAGGGGAGGGCGGGGGCAAAAAGGAGGGTGGAATCTAGGAGAAGAGGGGAAGGGAGGGGCTGAGCTGAGAGGGAGGGGACGAGAGGGGAGGGGCTGAGCCGAGAGAGAGAGAAAGAGGATCAAGGGAAAAAGATAGATCCGGATCTGCCAAGTGCAAGGCTCTGCGATCGAGACCCTGAGACACACCCACAGAGGGGCCTTAGGCATTCCGGCTAGAGTCAGAGAGCTCTCAGCACTCGTCGGCCCCGGTGTGCCTGATACTCCAACCCGAAGCCTTCCCCTCACATCTCACTTCCTCCCTCTAGTCCTCACCTGACAGTTATTGGTCTCTCCATTCACTTCGCAGAAATTGACTGGCGCCAACCCGGGAAGATAGAAAGCGTTGGAGCTGGCGGTCTGAAGGCCCAGGATCAGTCCCAGCACCAGCAACCCCCTGAGCCCGGGGAGGGTGGGCCATAGGCTCCAGGGGTTGGTTCCCAGGCAGAAACCACGAATACTCATTTTAGTAGCCGGTTCTGCGCTTGGGGACACACACACCGTGGGCGAGATTGGACCCAGTGGAAAGAAGAAGCGGAAATGATAAGGAGAACAGTGAAAGGACAGAGGAGAGCCCAGACCGGCTAGTGAGACTTAGCACTCTGGGGAAGGCCAACTGTTCTGGCCAGATACTGGCTTGTAACTCGGTTGCTACGCGACCTGGCTGCCTTTATGAGCGCGCGCGCCGTACGCATGCGTGATGGTCCTGCTGCGTCTTCCCCCACCTTCCCCCTCCCCCCTGCCCCCCTCCCCTTCCTCCCAGCATCCCCTGCGGAACACGTTCCCGCGGTTTAAGCGGCTTCTCGCGCGCCTCTTTAAGAGGTTCCTCGCATAGTCTGGAGGGAGGGTGCAGGGTGGGGGAATGGTTGTGAGGTGGGGATGCAGTCTGAAAGATTTCAACTTTCCAACATTCCAGAGTCTGGCATCCTCTTGACTTTGCCTCAGCACCAGAGTAACAGGGTTACCGGGCGGTAAGCCGCCCGGCCATCTTCAGGTCTTGCTGCAGGTGGGTGGAAGGGAGAAGACAGGAAATTCCCGGACCTTGTTGCCCACTATAATTATTACTACGGGCTTGAAATGCAGCTAATCCAAAACTGATGTTCTGTAAGTGTACATTGCATGTTACTGTTGTTCAGTCGCTAAGTCATGTCCCAGTCTGCAAGCCCAGGGACTGCAGCAGACCAGGCTCTTCTGGCCTCCCCTATCTCCCGGAGCTTGCTCTAGTTCATGTCCATTAAATCCGTGATCCCATCCAACCATCTCATCCTCTGTCGTCCCCTTCTACTCTTGCCCTCAATCTTTCCCAGCATCAGGGTCTTTTCCAGTGAGTCATCTCTTCACATCAAATGACCAAAGTATTGGAATTTCAGCTTCAGCATCAGTCCTTCCAATGAATAGTCAGGGTTGATTTCCTTTAGGATTGATTGGTTTGATCTCCTTGCTGTCCAAGGGGCTCACAAGAGTCCTCCAGCACCACAGTTCAAAAGCACCGATTCTTCCACACTCAGCTTTCTTTATAGTCCAACTCTCACACCCATACATGACTGCTGGAAAAACCATAGCTTTGACTATAGGGACCTTTATCAGCAAAGTGATGTCTCTACTTTTTAATATGCAGTTTGGGTTTGTCATAGCTTTCCTTCCAAGGAGCAAGTGTCTTTTAATTTCATGGCTGCAGTCACCATCTGCAGTAATTTGAGAGTCCAGGAAAATAAAATCTGTCACTGCTTCTACTTTAACCCCTTCTATTTGCCATTAAGTGATGGGACCAGATGCCATGATCTTAGTTTTGTTTTATATTGAGTTTCAAGCCAGTTTTTTCCCTTTCCTCTTTCACCCTCATCAAGAGGTTCTTTAGTTCCTCTTCATTTTCTGCCACCAGAGTGTTATCATCTGTATATCTGAGGTTATTGATATTTCTCCAGGCAATCTTGATTCCAGCTTGTGCTTCTTCCAGCCCAGCGTTTCTCATGATGTACTCTGCATATAAGTTAAATAAGCAGGGTGATAATATACAGCCTTGATACTCCTTTCCCCACTTTGAACCAATCCATTGGTCCATGTCTGGTTCTAACTATTGCTTCTTGACCCTCATACAGGCGTCTCAGGAGACAGGTAAGGCGGTCCGCTCCTCCCATCTCTTTAAGAATTTTCCACAATTTGTTGTGATACACACATTCAAAAGCTTTATCATAGTTAATGAAGCAGAAGTAGGTGTTTTTTCTGGAATTCTCTTGCTTTCTCCATGATCCAACAAATGTAGGCAATTTGATCTCTGGTTCCTCTGCCTTTTCTAAACCTAGCTTGTACATCTGGAAGTTCTTGGTTCACATACTGCTGAAACCTAACATGAAGGATTTTGAGCACAACCTTGCTAATATGTGAAATGAGTGCAATTGTACGATAGTTTGAACATTTTTTAGCATCACCCTTCTTTGAAATTGGTTTGAAAACTGACCTTTTCCAGTCCTGTGGTCACTGTCGAGTTTTCCAAATTTGCTGACTTATTGAATGCAGCACCTTAACAACATCGTCTTTTAGGATTTGAAATAGCTCAGCTGGAATTCCATCACCTCCACTAGCTTTGTTTGTAATAATGCTTCCTAAAGCCCGCTTGACTTCACACTCCAGTATGTCTGGCTCTAGATCAGTGACCACACCTTCATTGTTATTCAGGTCATTAAGACCTTTTCTGTATAGTTCTGTGTATTCCTGTCATCTCTTCTGCTTCCTTACCATTTCTGTCCTTTATCATGCCCATCCTTGCATGGAATGTTCTCTTGATATCCCCAGTTTTCTTGAAGAGATCTCTAGACTTTCCTATTCTATTGTTTTTCTCTACTTTGCGTTGTTCATTGAAGTAGGCCTTATCTCTCCTTGCTATTCTCTGGAACTCTGCATTCAGTTGGGTATATCTTTCCTTTTC
The DNA here is from genome assembly GCF_032405125.1 of Capricornis sumatraensis. NCBI lineage: Eukaryota > Metazoa > Chordata > Mammalia > Artiodactyla > Bovidae > Capricornis > Capricornis sumatraensis. Next base: position 44,502,374 of record NC_091092.1, on the reverse strand, counting down.
TCCCTTGCCTTTCCCTTTTCTTCTTTCTTCAGCTATTTGCAAAGCCTCCTCAGACAATCAGTTTGCCTTCTTACATTTCTCATTCTTTGGGTTAGTTCTGGTTACTGTTTCCTGTACAGTGTTACAAACCTCCACCTGTAGTTCATCAGGCACTCTATTTACCAGATCTAATCCCTTGAATCTATTCATCACCTCCACAGTATAATCATATGGGATTTGATTTAGGTCATACCTGAAAGGCCTAGTGGTTTTCCCTACTTTCTGCCATTTAAGCCTGAATTTTGCAATAAGTAGCTGATGATCTGAGCCACAGTCAGCCCAGGTCTTGTTTTTGCTGACTGTATAGAGCTTCTCCATCTTTGGCTGCAAAGAACATAATCTGATTTCACTACTGCCCACCTGATGATGTCCATGTGTAATGATCTCTTGGGTTGTTGGAAAAGGGTGTTTGCTATGACCAGTGTGTTCTCTTGACAAAACTCTGTTAGCCTTTGCCCTGTTTCATTTTATACTCCAAGACCAAACTTGCCTATCATTCTGGGTATCTCTTGACCTCCTACTTTTGCATTCCAGTCCCCTGTGATGAAAAGGACATCTTTTTTGGTGCTGGTTCTAGAAGATGTGGTAGGTCTTCACAGAACTGTTCAACTTAAACTTCTTTAGCATCAGTGGTTGGGGCATAGAGCTGGATTATGGTGATGCTGGATGGTTTGCCTTGCAATGGTACATTGCACACCAGGCTTCAAAGACTTTGCATGATAAAAAGAATGCAAAACCTTCCCAACTTCATATTGATTACATGTTGAAATGATAATATTTAGGGTGAAAGTGAAAGTCGCTCAGTCATGTCCGACTCTCTGCAACCCCATGGACTGTAGTCTACCAGGCTCCTCTGTCCATGGAATTCTCCAGGCCAGAATACTGGAGTGGGTAGCCATTTTCTTCTCCAGGGGGGTCTTCCCAACTCAGGGACCGAACCCAGGTCTCCCACATTGCAGGCAGATTCTTTACTGTCTGAGCCACCAGGGAAATATTGCATTAAATAAAACATTAAAATTAACTCTGTTTCTTTTTTGTGACTTAATTTTTTATTGAACTATAGTTGATTTACAATGTTATATTAGTTTCAAGTGTACAGCACAGGGATTCAGTTATATATGTGTATATATCTATTCTTCTTCAGAGTTGTTTCCATTATAGGTTATTACAAGATATTGAATATAGTTCCCTGTGCTATACAGTATGTCCTTGTGTTTATAATAATAATGTGCATCTGTTAATCTCAAATTCTGAATTTATCCATTCATTTTTTTAAGTGTGGCTACTAGAACATTTAAGATTTTATATGGGGCTCTAATTATATTGCTGTTGGACAGCACAAGTCTGGGGAAGGAGGAAAAAGGGAGGGAAACTGAAGAAGAGCGAGTAGAAGGATGGGGGGTGCTCTTAGATTCTGAAAGAAAGTTTTCTTTCTCTTAGGGCAGGGATCTTATTTTGCAGCCTCTGTCAGAATCCTTACCTTCTGCTCCTTGTTCTGTCTTTTAATGCAAAGTGTCTGCATTTGCGCCTAGAGAGTATTGTAGGTGCATGCTCAATCTTGTCTGATTCTTTGTGACTCCGTAGACTGTAGCCCACCAAGCTCCTCTGTTCATGGGATTTTTCAGGGAAGAATACTGGAGTGGGTTGCCATTTCCCATTCCAGTGGATCTTCCCAACCCGGGGATTGAACCTGCGTCTCCTGCAAGTCTCCTGGATTGCAGGTGGACTCTACTGCTGAGTAGAGTAGAAGTATTGTAGGCATCATAGGACAAAAATAGAAGAGCTTATTATTTTTCCTCCTTATGTCTCAAGAGTTTTGGAGAACAGAGGTCGTCTGTTTATGTTGAGATGTGTGTGCCTGGCCAAGGGCATTTCTGTGCAAGTTCCCTCACTCCAAGAGGTCTGTATCTTCTGCAGATTGACAGGGGTAATTCAAGCCGGAACAAAGGCAGCTAACTGGCCAATAGCAGAAGCTGGTAGAAATTTTAGCAAGTTAACTCCTGGACCCAAGAGGTAGGAAAGGTTGTTGGGGAAATGAATGGAGAAAATGTACTAATGATCAGAATTAGTCATGTTGTTAGTACAAGGATTAAACTTGACCAGGAAAACTGGAGAAGCCCCTGTAAAGATTTGGAAAACAGGATAACCCAGCAGGCCGGAACTGCTGCAGGACTGGGCAGCCTGCCAAGTGCCTGTGGATTCTGCTAACCCAGGGGGGTGGGGTTCTGGGCACTGCTTGGAGGAGGGGTGCCCTCCAGGTCCTCTACAGGATGCCTGCCCCCGCCCCTCTGCTCACTCTCCAGAGAGATTCTGAGAAGCAGGAAAGAGCAGAGGTCAGCAGATTACCATCCTCACCCTCTACAACTCCAATAATGCCATCAAGGTTTTCCATTAAAGCTTCCTGCCACGCTGTGTCTCTTAACCTCAAGAAGTGAAGCATCACAGAAAGCTATGTCCCCATTCTCTGCAACAAGACATAGCCCTCCTGGTGTTATCAGTGTGTGATCATCACCAGCCCCAGCCTTCTGCTGGGCCCAGAGATACAGCATATTCTCTGTGCTATAGAGGCTCTAGGAATTTGTATTCTGCCTTGTCACTCAATTGCCTTGGGAGACTGACCTAAGAAAACGTTGGTACAATTCGTGCCAGAGAATATTTTGCTTGTATTCTCTTCTAGGTGTTTTATGGTGTCATGTCTTATATTTAAGTCTCTAATCCATTTTGAGTTTATTTTTGTATATGGTGTTAGAGAATGTTCTACAATTATTCTTTTTTTTTAATTTTTATTTTTACTTTATTTTACTTTACAATACTGTATTGGTTTTGCCATACATTGACATGAATCTGCCACGGGTGTACATGAGTTCCCAATCCTGAACCCCCCTCCCACCTCCCACCCCATATCATCTCTCTGGATCATCCCCGTGCACCAGCCCCAAGCATCCTGTATCCAGTTTTCGCACCACTTACTGGAGAGACTGTCTTTTCTCCTTTGTATATTCTTGCTTCCTTTGTCAAAGATTAATTGACCATAGGTGTGTGAGTTCGTTTCTGGGCTCTCTATTGTGTTCCTTTGATCTATCTGTATGTTTTTTATGCTAACACCACACTGTTTTGATTACTGTAGATTTATCTGAAGTCTGGAAGGGTTATGTCGCTTGCTTTGTTTTTTTTTTTTTTTTTCCTCAGTATTGCTTTGACAGTTCTGGGTCTTTTATGATTCCACAGCATTTTTAGGATTATTTGTTCTGTGGGAAAATGCCATGGATAATTTGATAGGGGTTACATTAAATCTCTAGATTGCTCTGGATAGTATAGCCATTTTAAGGATATTAATTCTTCTAATCCAAGAGCATGGGGTATCTTTCCATTTCAAAGAAATTAGTTTCTTAATGTAGACTATGCCCGAAACTCCAGGAAGACATGGGTTCTCTCTCCTGAGCCATGATGAATGTTGGTGGAAAAGTAGAGCATGAGCACTGTACTAATTGTATGTGCTTACTTGTCTCTCTCCTTCTACTGAAAGGAAGCTTCTTGAGCACAGAATCCATTTCTTATCTTCAAATCCATAGCGCACATCTGGGCCCTTTGTAATTCAGAATAAATGAAAAAATGAATTAATATATGAAGTCACTTACACTGTCACAGACATTTTGTGTTTTACCTCATTTGGAAATCAAAAGAGGATGAAGTCAAAGGACAGACAAGAGTAAGTATAGATAAGGATAATACCCCCTTTATTTATGTAGCTGTAGAGTTTGCAACGGAGAAGGCAATGGCACCCCACTCCAGTACTCTTGCCCGGAAAATCCCATGGATGGAGGAGCCTGGTAGGCTGCGGTCCATGGGGTCTCAAAGAGTCAGACACGACTGAGTGACTTCACTTTCACTTTTCATTTTTATGCATTGGAGAAGGAAATGGCAACCCACTCCAGTGTTCTTGCCTGGAGAATCCCAGGGACAGGGAGCCTGGTGGGCTGCCGTCTAGGGGGTCGCACAGAAGCAGACACGACTGAAGCAACTTAGCAGCAGCAAAGTTTGCAAAGTTTGTGCCTATCCATTACTTCAAGTGATTAAGAGGTAGGCAGGGTATTTATTTAATGTGAAGTAACTGAGACCAAGAGAAGTTAATTTGTTTGTCCAAGGTCACACAGATAATCGATGACCAAGTCAAGGCTGGAAAACAGGTCTCCTGATATCTAATATAGTTCTTAAATTAATGGAATTAAAGGAAAGTGAAGGAATTCTCTGATGGTCCAGTAATTGGAACTCCATGCTTTCACTGCAGGGTCCCCAAGTTCAATCCTTGGTTGGAGAACTAACATCCTGCAAACCTTGTGGCATTGCCAAAAATAAAGAAATGTTTTAAAAGGGAGTGAAAAATGTTTGGTAATAAAAGAAATAAACTCATTTTATAATGTAGCAGTTACAATTCCAGCTACATTAACTAAGAATGTTCTGGAAACAAGCAGGTAAAGGATTAAGCAAAGCATATAAATATCAGGTTAGGAGCTATCTTTGACAAAGGCACATAGATTTAACCATGGGATTTGTAAAATGCAGTGTCACTCAGACAACATTGTAAAGGGAGATAAACACAAGGAATGGCACTTCACAAAAGCAGATGCTTCAGGACACATTAGTGAAAATGTACAAAACAGACCAATGCAACTATTAGGTTTTAATAGTTATTTTTCCCCATGTTTCTAACCATGTGGAGTTAAAGGTATCCAAGCTACAATCTCCATCCTCTTTCCAGTTCACTTCAACGTGCCCATACCAAAATTGAGTAGAACAAAGGAATACTGGGATCCAGCAGAATCATACTCTATTTAAGCCATGTTTCTAAATCAGCATATTGGAACATCAAAAAGAGAACTAACCTGCCATGGTAGGTCAGCTCCAGAAACTACATCACATGTTTCATAGATAGGGGCAGATTAGCTTATTCCTTGGGCTTCCCACCTTGGCTCACTTTTTCCTTCCCCATTGCCCACGATCTAAATATGTTTCTCTCAGAACTGATAGTGCCAATGTGATCATGTCACACTCCTCTTTAAAATCATTTATTTGCTGGGGCTTCCCTGGTGGCTCAGTGGTAAACTGCCCGCCAGTGCAGGAGACACAGGTTCAATCCTGGATCCGGGAAGATCCCACATACCACGGAGCAACTAAGCCCATGCACCACAACTATGGGGGAGTCTGTGCACTAGAGGGAACCACAGCAACTCAGCCTACGTGCCACAGCTACTGAAGCCTGTGTGCCCTAGAGGCCGTACTCTGAACTAGAGAAGCCACCGCGATGAGAAGCCCGCACACCACAGCTATAGAGTAGCCCCCACTCGCTGCAACTAGAGAAAAGCCCGCACAGCAACAAAGACCCAGCACAGCAAAGACCCAGCAGAGTCAAAAAATAAATAAATAGAATTAGAATCCTTTACTGAGCAAATTAATGCAATATGGGGCCCCAGATTGGATCCTGCTGCACACACACACACAGAGAGAGAGAGAGAGAGAGAAGGACATTAGTGGGAAAACTGGTGAAATCCAAATAGTCTGTAGTGTAGTTAATATTAATAGTATTGTACCAATCTTGATTTCTTAGTTTGATCATTCTACCGTGGTTATGTAAGAGGTTCATGTTAAAGGAAGCTCAGTGAATAGGTATATGACACCTTTTTGTACTATTTTTGCAACACTTTAGTAAATCTAAAATTACCTCAGAATAAAAAGTGGAAAAAAATCTTCTCCTAGCTCTTCATTACCCTAAGGATTAAGTACAAATTCTTTGCCTTTGTTCAGGAAGACTTGCACGACCTAACCCTTCACCCCAACATGAGTACATACTCTAGCATCAAAATTTAGTGCAGGGAAGGAGGGAGCAGGGCGGGGGGTGGGGGAAAGAATGAGAATTTCACTCCCACAGTCAGGCCACTCTCTGATTCTGCTCCAAAAAACTACTTTCAGTTACATGAAAAGGCCATTCTCTCTAGCCTCTGAACAAATAGATCCTTGCTGTTTCTTCATCTAGTAGGCTCTGCTGATCCTGCCACCCCCTCTTCCACCTTTTGCTTGGCTGAAATCTTACTTGTACGTTTCTTGGAAAGTTACCTTTCCTAGCAAATCTTCCCTGACAACCCGCCCCCCTACTCCACATATATACCACTCCCTCCCCACGGATACACCACAGAGTTGGATTCGTTCAGTTCAGTTCAGTCGCTCAGTCGTGTCCGACTCTTTGCGACCCAATGAATCACAGCACTCCAGGACTCCCTGTCCATCACCAACTCCCGGAGTTCACTCAAACTCATGTCCATCGAGTCGGTGATGCCATCCAGCCATCTCATCCTCTGTCGTCCCCTTCTCCTCCTGCCCCCAATCCCTCCCAGAATCAGAGTCTTTTCCAATGAGTCAGCTCTTCGCATGAGGTGGCCAAAGTACTGGAGTTTCAGCTTCAGCATCATTCCTTCCAAAGAACACCCAGGGCTCATCTCCTTCAGAGTGGACTGGCTGGATCTCCTTGCATGTGCTCCCACTACACCCTATGCGTTTTTGTGCTTTGTCACTTTCACAGTATTATAGTTCTGTCTCCCCCATTAGTCAGTTGTTGACTCTGGGTCTTCTCATTCTAGATACACCTACGACTTTCATACAGCAAGGCAGACATTAAAATAGCTTGATTTCACAGGTTTAAAACTTTGAGGATTGAGTTTTCCATTCAAGTAATTATTCGTATAGTTTATATATTCTATGATATGGTGAGAATGGAGAGTTTTCATTTTTTTTTCTTGATACTGTTGAGTTTCTAGGAGTCATATTTCTGCACCAATATTAACTTATTATCCAAAGGGTACACTATATCCCTTTATTAAGGGGATCATTGAGAAATGATCAGCACAGTAAGTCTAATTTAGCTTCTATCACTATACATACTTCATCTTTGTGATGAAACTTTTAGGATTTACTCTCTTAGCAAGTTTCAATTATGCAATACAGTGTTATTAACTATAGTCACTGTGTTATAAACACTACACCCCATGGGACTTATTTAGCTGGAAGTTTGTACCTTTTTGCTCCCTTCACCTATTTTACCCACCCCCAGTCCTCCACCTCTGGCATCCATCAATCTCTTCTCTATACCCATGAGCTCAGTTTTTGTTCTTTTGTTTTGTTTAGATTCCACATATAGATGACAGCATATGGTATTTATGTTTCTTTGTCTGACTCACCTCACTTAGGATATTGCCCTCAGGTCTATCCATATTGTCACAAATGGCAAGATTTCCTTCTTTTTGTGGCTGAATAATATTCCATTTGTGTGTTGCATACATGACTGTGTATCTATCTGTCTATCACATTTTCTTTATCCATTCATCCATCCATGATGGACATTTAAGTTGCTTTCTTGTATCTTGGCCATTGTAAATAATGTTGCAAAGGATGTGGGGGAAGGGACAATGTATCTTTTCCAGTTACTGTTTTCATTTTCTTTAGATAAATACCTAGAAGTACAATGACTGAATCATATGGTAGTTCTCTTTTTAATTTTTTGAGGACCCTCCATGTTGTTTTACATAGTTGTTGTTGTAGTTGTTCTTTAGTTGTTCAGTCATGTCTGACTGTTTGCAACCCTGTGGACTGTAGCCTGCCAGGCTCCTCTGTCCATGGGGATTCTCCAGGCAAGAATACTGGAGTGGGTAGCCATTTCCTTCTCCAGGAGATCTTCCTGACCCAGGAATCGAACCTGCATCTCCTGCATTGCAGGTGGATTCTTTACTGCTGAGCCACCTGCAAAGCCTGTTTTCCATACTGGCTGTACCAATTTCTTTCCTTCCCTGATAGCTGAGTTGGTAAAGCATCCACTTGCAATGCAGGAGACCCTGGTTCAATTCCTGAGTCAGGAATATCTGCTGGAGAAGGGATAGGTTACCCACTCCAGCATTCTTGTGCTTCCCTGGTGGCTCAGCTGGTAAAGAATCTGCAATCAATGTGGATGACCTGGGTTTGATCCCTAGGTTGGGAAGATCCACTGGAGATGGGAAAGGATACCTACTCCAGTACTCTTGCCTGGAATATCCCATGGATGGAGGAGCCTGTAGTCTACAGTCCATGGGGTTGCAAAGAGTCAGACACGACTGAGTGACTTGTTTCCTTTTCCTTTGTACCAATTTAAATTCCCACCAACACTGCATGCTTTTTTCTACATCCTTGCTATCATTTGTTATTTCTGTTCTTTTTGATAATAACCATTGCAACGGTGTGAGATGATATCTGTTTGTGGTTTATTTACTTCTTTATTTTTGACTGCACTGGGTCTTCATTGCTGCAGGCAGGCTTTCTCCAGTTGTGGCAAGAGGGGGCTACTCTCTACGGTGCATGGGCTTCTCACTGTGTTGGGTTCTCTTGTTGTGGAGCACAGACACACATTTGGGAGAGTACTGAATGAGAAAAGAAGATGATCTAGGGCAAGTCTTTAAAATAATTCAACAAATTTGTGGTCTAGTAGAGAAGGATAAGGTGCAGGGCTGTTAGAAAAAGAGCAGGCAGAGAGGTAGGTAGAAAACCAGAACGTTAAATATAAAAAAGCTTAGAAGTCAAAGGAAGAGAGTGCTTCAAGGAGAAAGTGGCCAAGAAGAAAAAAAAGGCCAAGTAAAAGAGCAGAAAACATCTTTATCTTTTTGATGTGGTGACACAGATGTCATTGGCAACATGAAAGAGAGCTATTTCAGGGAAATGATCTGGATAAAAGTCAGATTGTAGTGGGTTGAGAATCGAGTGAGAGGTGATAAAATGGAGTAGTTGGTATAGATAACTCTTTTTTGACAACTCTTTCTTTTACTTGATTTTTAATTAAATAAATAATATATAAACATATTTTCCTTAAAAAAATTAAACATTACAAACAAGACTAAAATCCTCTTTGATCACTGCCACCAATCCTGGTTTTCTTCTCCATCTTTCAGAGGTAACCATAGTTATTTGCTTGATATGTCCTTCCTGGCTTTTTTCTATATATTAATATATTACTGTTATAGGTAACAGCATAATTTAACACAGTTGTTGTTCAGTTGCCAAGTTGTGTCTGACTTTTTGTGACCCCATGGACTGCAGCACACCAGGCCTCCCTGTCCCTCACCATCTCTCAGTTTGCCTAAGTTCATGTCTCTTGAATTGGTGATGCCATCCAACCGTCTCATTCTCTGTCGCCCTCTTTTCCTTCTGCCTTCAATCTTTCCCAGCATCAGGTCTTTTCCAATGAGTCAACTGTTCGCATCCCCCTTCATGGATCACTGCCTTGTTGTGGGGAAGGGGCCTGTGTAATTCAGCGAAGCTATGAGCCACTGAAGATGGACTGGTCATAGTGAAGAGGTCTGACAAAACACGGCCCACTGGAGGAGGGAATGGAAAACCACGCCAATATTCTTGTTGTGAGAACCCTATGAACTGTATAAGAAGGCAAAATAATAACAATGATAATAACGTATATATACATATGCATATGCTTTACATGTATCAATGTTCAATTGCTCAGTCATGTCTAAGTCCTTGTGACCCTATGGACTGTAGCCTGCCAGGCTCCTCTGTCCATGGGATGTCCCAGGCAAGAATACTGGAAGGGGTTGCCATTTCCCCCTCCAGGGAATCTTCCTGACCCAGGGATCGAACTTGCATCTTCTGCATTGGCAAGTGGATTCTTTACCACTGAGACACCTGGGAAGCCCATTTATATCAATACATATATTATATGGTATAATATGATATATGGAATGAACTACTTCATTTTTTAAATGAATGCACCACAGATATCACATACTATATTATAATTTGACCTTCTTCTACTGATAGTCTTTTAAGTGCTTTTATTTTTCCCCCCAAGTCACTCACAATTCTGCAAAACACTGCCTTATATACACTGACTTTGTCAACGAAGGCAAAAGGAAGAGTATGCTCATTTAAATTTCAATAGACACAATTTCAATACCAAACTGCCCTCCCAAATGACTGCACCGATTTTCCCTCCCATCAGCAGTGGGAGTCTCGTAAGACTACTGACTACCCCTTATCCCACACCTGCAGCAACTCTTTCAAGATATTTGGCTGGGGAAGGAAAAAACTATCCCCTGGTAGCTAGAAGGGGGTGAAAGATTGAAAGAGAGAGTTTTGTATATGAGAAAGGCAAGAGTATGTTTTTTGGTTTTTTGTTTGTTTTGTTTTAAATTCATTTTTATTGGAGTATCATTGATTTACAGTGTTGTGTTAGAGGATTTTGTGGGGCCCTGCCGTGAGGCATGTGGGATCTTAATTCCCCTACCAGGGATCAAACCCCTGCCCCCTGCAGGGGAACCACTGATTCCTAACCGCTGGACTGCCAGGGACGTCCCAGAGCATGCGTTCATGTGCATGAGAAAGTTCCAGTTGAGAAGGGGAGGTTGCATATACATGATGAAAAAGAGACAATTATTGACATAAAATTCCCAGGAGAGCAGAGGAGGACATTATCCCAAGAAGAAATAGAAGGAATGGCCTTACGTAAGAAGAGGCATCATTCTTCTATTGCATTGGTTCTCTAACTGGATTGTGCATCAGAATTCCCTGGCGACAACAAGAGCAAAAGAGAAACAAAACAAAGGTAAATAAATAAAACAGAATTCCCTGGAGAGCTTCTTAAAACTGATCACTGCCCCCTTCTCCACCAGAGTTTGTGATTCTGTAGGTTTGGAGGTGGGATCTGCAAATCCACATTTCTAACAAGTTCCCAGGCAGTGTTGATTCTGTTGCTCTGTTCTGGGGGATTAACTACACTTTGGGAACCACTATCCTATGTAGCAAGAGGCAAGGAAGACAGGGTGGGTGAGAAGATGGGTAGATATGTATATTTGGTCAGCAGAAGATGAGGGAGTTCCTATCTAATGGCTTCTATTTTCTCCGTGAAATGAGAGTTGTGGTCAAGTACTGAATGTATGAGGGCAAGTAGGAGGTGGTGCTGGGGTAGGAGATTAAAGAAGAGTTGGGAGGGTTGTAAAAAATGGTTGCAGAAGGCAGGTGAGTGGATTGACCAAAAATATGTAATAAAATTACTAGGCAATACTGAAGTCTTACTTGGGGTCTGTGATCATGAACTTTACAATAGGCCCAACTTGCCCAATTATGTGACTTTTTCCAGTAGCCATGGAGAACGTAAATTATCAGTTTTACTCAAGACCAAGGTTTTGCCACTCTAATGACTCAAGGAGACAAACAGTAGCTCAGGCTAGAAACCTGACACCACCATTGATTTCTCCCTCAGTCACAGTGCGTCATCAAAATTAATAGTTAACACACAATATCAATTGTGCTTACTGTACTCTAGAAAATGTGGTAAACATGCTGTGTATATTAACTCATTTCATCCTGACACTTCCTATAAGTACCATTATTATCATCATTTTGTAGACACACACACTGAGTGAGGTGCAGAAAAATTACGGATTTGCCTGTATCCATCCTGCATGTTCGATCCCTGGGTTGGGAAGATCCTCTGGAGAAAGCAATGGCAACCCACTGCAGTATTCTTGCCTGGAAAATTCCATGGACAGAAGCCTGGTGGGCCAAAGTCCATAGGATCACAAAGAGTCTGACACAACTGAAATGACTTAGCGTGCACACATGCAACTAAAAAGTGGGAGAGCCAGGCTTCCAACCAGGCATTCTAGCACCAGGGGTTAGTTCTTAGGTAGACTATTCTGCACTGTTTCAACTTCCCAACTATCATATATATATACATATACATATATATGTATGTATGTATATATATATCGGAGAAGGTGATGGCATCCCACTCCAGTACTCTTGCCTGGAAAATCCCATGGATGGAAAAGCCTGGTAGGCTACAGTCCATGGGGTCGCAAAGAGTCGGACACAACTGAGCGACCTCACTTTCACTTTTCATTTTCATGCATTGGAGAAGGAAATGGCAACCCACTTCAGTGTTCTTGCCTGGAGAATCCCAGGGATGGCAGATCCTGGTGGGCTGTCGTCTATGGGGTCGCACAGAGTCAGACACGACTGAGGCGACTTAGCAGCAGCAGCAGCAGCATGTATATATATATGTATAGGCCACATCACAGGGCATGGGGGAATCTTAATTCTCTGACCAGGGAAGCATTAAGCACTGGACAACCAGCAAATTGCTCCAACTATCTTTCTGATCGCTCCACTTTTCATCCTGTCCACAACCCCTAGTCCATGCCACATCAGAGCTCATGCAGCCTTAAACTCCTTTTCCAGCTTCTATGCTTGCCACTGAAGCTCATTCTCCATGGAGCTGCCAGAGTTATCTTTCAAACTAGCAATCAGCTCCAGTGCTTCTCCCAGACTGAAGCTCTCCGGTGGCTCCCATCATCCTTAGCATACACTCCACAAATACTCACTATGACTTACAGGATCCTGGGTGATCTGATGCTGTCCTAACCTTCCAACTGGATTAACTGTCATTGTTTGTCCTAAATCACCATAGTGACTTCTTTTAAGTGCTTCCTATACATCTCATGCTTTTCCTCAGCAGGGCCTTTGCACATCCTGCTACAACAATCTAGAATGTTCTTCCCATGGATAGTTGCTTCTCATCCTTAAACTCACAGCCTACATGACACTACCCCCAGAGAGATCTCCTCTGGCCATTGCAAGTCTCCTCCCATGGCACACACATTAAAAAAAAGAAAAAAAAAAGATCTCTATTGCTGCAGCTTACTTTATTCTCAGAGGTTTTCACTACTTATTGTTTGTTTTCTTGTTTTTCTCACAACCTCCTCCCCAACTAGAATGTAATAGAATGTAAACTTCATGAGGGTGGGGACCAAGCACATTTTAGTCACCATTGTGTACCAGTTTCCTACCATAGTGATCAACAGAGAGTATGTACCCCATGAATATTTGGCAAGAGAATGAGTTAATTAATTGGAGGTATCTGAGTAGTAATGTCACTCAGGAAGCTGAACATTCAGGTTGAGGAGGCAAACAGAGATTTGCCACAGAAATATAAATGCTGAGGCAGAGAATTCCTTGGTGACTCTGCACTCCACTGCCAGGGACACAGGTTGGATCCTTGATCAGGGAACTAAGATTCCTGAAAGCCTCCTGGTGCCCCCTAAAAAGCAAGCAAACAAACAAACAAAAAACCCTTGAGACCACAGAGATAGTACTGTAGTGGGCTTCCTGGGAATGGATGAGATTACTTAAGGGGTGAGGAGAAAATGAAAAAACAAGAGCATCTATCAATGAGACTGAAGAAACTGTAATATTTAAAGATGGACTGGAAAATTCTGGAAGAAAATATTTTTCAAAATGAAAATTTTTGTTATAATTAGTTAGTTAGTTAAGTCGCTCAGTCGTGTCCGACTCTTTGCAAACCCAGGGACTGTAGCCCACCAGGCTCCTCTGTCCATGGGATTCTCCAGGCAAGAATACTGGGGTGGGTTGCCATTTCCTTCTCCAGGGGATCTTCCCGACCCAGGGATCGAACCCAGGTCTCCCATATTAAAGGCAGACGCTTTAACCTTATGTTACATGTAATTTCTAATTTGTTGTTACTTAGTTGCTAAGTTGTTTCTGACTTTTTGGTGACCCCATGGACTGTAGGCTGCCAGGCTCCTCTGTCCGTGGCATTTCCTAGGCAAGAATACTAGAGTGGGTTGCCATTCCCTCTTCCAGGGGATCTTCCTGACCCAGGGATCGAACCCATGTCTCCTGCATCTCCTGCACTGGCACGTGGATTCTTGACTACTGAGCCACCAGGGATGCCCAATTTCTAATTTATAATATATAATTACAAATATTGATTTACTGCAGCTAATAAAGCTGACAGAGTTCCTTATTCTCTGTTATTTTTTCATGTATACATTTAGTTTTTGTTTTTTTAAACCACTTGGCTAGTGAGATCTCAGTTCTCCTGACCAGGGATTTAACTTATGCCCCCTAAAGTGGAAGCCCAGAGTCTTAACCACTGGACCACCAGGGAACTCCTTTAGCTTTTTAAATTTTAATAAAGTTATGAAAATATCAAAGGCTTTTGAGAACCATGGTTGAACAAAGTTAGTTTTCAGTTTAAAAAAAAAGAATGAGTGAACCATCCAAGCAATTTGAGAATGAACAAATGCTCTTATAGTTAAGTGAATCCGTGTTTTCATTCGTGCCTCTGGGTTTCATGTCAGGAAATCCCTTTTGGTCGACCTTCAAAATATATCCAGAATCAGACAACTTCTCACTACCACCACCAGCAGCTGTCCCCAGCACCCAAGGCCTTATTACAGTAGCTTTCACTAGGTCTCCCTGCTCTCAGCCTTGCCCCCATGAAAGAAAAATATTGCCTGCCTTGTTATCAAACAAAAGATGCTGTGATCATTAAGGTGTCAGCCACTGCCACCGTGCAAGGGTGAGACTGGAGGGAGCCCCCAAATGTGCACCCTGGGGGACTCAGGATGGGAAAGAATGGGGTACCAGCCCTGGATAGTTAAGGTGCATAGTAAAAGAATGATTTCAATGAGTCCAGACTCTTGTATCTTCCCATACAAAGAAAAAGCACTAGATTCATTAACTTAAGATGTCTGGTTTTCTTTTAACTAACAGTAATCTTGTGATTACTGAAACTGAAGCTCCAATACTTGGGCCACTTGATACAAAGAGCCGACTCATTTGAAAAAAGACTCTGAGGTTGGGAAAGATTGAGGGCAAGAGGAGAAGGGGGTGACAGAAGATGGGATGGTTGGATGGCATCACCAACTCAATGGGCATGAGTTTGAGCAAGTTCCAGGAGATAGTGAAGGACAGGAAAGCCTGGTGTGCTGCAGTCCATGGGGTTGCAAAGTCGGAGGGACATGACTTAGGGACTGAACAACAACAACAAATCTTGTGATGTTCCAACTACCTGGGTTTTTGTTGCAAAAACTATGTATCCTGGCTCCTCCCTTACTTCTTTGGAGCAGTTCCTCAGAGCGATGTGAGAGGCTTAAGTCCTCAAAAATTCCACCAAATAAACAAAATTCTCAACTTTTAGGTTGTTCATTTTTTTCAGTTGACACTCCCTACACTGTCTGCTGCATACAGCAGCAATGTAATCCTGTTCTGGGGTAAGACAAATGTGTCCTTTCTCTGGTCAAAGCCCTCCAGTGGCTTTTGATTTTAATCCCTGGTGGCTCAGTTGTAAAACTTTCGCCTGCTATTGCAGGAGACGCAGGAGACTTGGGTTCAATCCCTGGTTCAGGAAGATCCCTGGAGAAGAAAATGGCAACCCACTCCAGTATTCTTGTCTGGAGAATCCCATGGACAGAGGAGCTTGGCGGATTACAGTTCATGGGGTCGCAAGAGTCAGGCATGACTGACCGACTAAACAAAAAGGTGAAGGGGAGCAGAAATGGGCACATCCAAGTCAAAATATGCCTCTTTGCCATGAGGAATATTTTGAGATGATTACCAAGAAACAGCAGGGGGCTTCCCAAGTGGCTCAGTGGTAATGAATCCGCCTGCCAATGCAGGAGACATGGGTTCAATCCCTAGGCTGGAAAGATCCTACTTGCCTAGGAGCAGCTGAGCTCCCGTGCCACAACTATTGAGACTGTGTTCGAGAGCCCAGGAGCTGAAACTACTGAGCCCATGTGTCGCAACTACTGAAGCCTGAGAGCCTTAAAGCCTATGCTCCCCAACGAGGGAAGCAGTGAGAAGTCTGCACACTGCAACTAGAGAGTAGCCCCTGCTCCCACAACTAAAGACTAAGCCCAAGCAGCAAAGACCCAGCACAGCCAAAAACTAAAATAAATAAATTTGAAGAAACAGCAGACACAGGAAAAGTTTTGAAAATCATGGAGAAGTTACCCTTTTGTAAGAGACATTTACATTTACAAGGAAAATCTCCATTTGTAAATGTCTTTCTCCCTATACAGAAGAAACAGAAGGATAATCTTATCTTTAGAAACTCTTATCAATGGGGAGTGGAATACTTGCGATTTGCATCACAATCATATTCTTGTTTACTGTACTTGGCTTGATAGTCATCTGTTTTAGCTGATGAGGTATTTAAAATGGTGGCTTGAGTGGAAGGGGGAGGGCCAAGATTGGGGTAGAGGATAAAAGGGACAAACCACTGGGTTAGCCAAAAAGTTACTTTAAAAACCCAAACAAACCCATTTTTCAGTTTAAAAACTCCAACGAACATTGGGGCCAACCCAATATTGTGCACAAAATAAGCTACACACAACATTGTAAAGCACCTATACAAATTACTGTTGGGGCCAGTGTGAGGAAAGCAGGAGAGACTCCATCTTGAAGCTTGTCATCAATCTTAAAGACAGGATGTAAACGGGGCCTGAACCCGCCCAAGAGTGAGGAAACCATTGCTAATGAAAACCAGGTCTCCTGGCATCCCTCCCTACAGATGGCAGTTGAGGTCAGGCTGCCCCTGTTAGATTAACCATGGAGACATCTCCTCTTAATGTATAATCATTGTTGTACATGATTGAGTTTTACAACAAAGAAGTTGCTAACATGTAACGAGTCACATAGAGGGGTGTGGGGGCAGGGGTTATAAAACTGGGCCTCTCAGAAACATCAGGGTCCTTGTTGGGAACTGATTCCCCTTGGACCAGCTGGCGTAATAAACTATACTCCACTGTCTTGAGTGTCCTCCGAGGTGTGTTTTGCGACTCCAGATTCCACAATACTACAAGAATATACTGTGCAACACAAAAAATATAGCCAATATTTTATAATAACTATAAATGGAGTATAACCTTTCAAACTTGTGAATCACTATATTGTACATCTGTAACATATAATATTGTACATCAACTATACTCAATTAAAAAATGATATAAAATGATGGCTTGAGTCATTTCCTGAATTACTCAGTTTTCCTGGTTATCACCCATGTATATGGGAGGTATGCATGTTATTAAACTTCTGTTTCTTTTTCTTCTATTAATGTCTTTTTATTACAGCGGGAGGCGGGGACATCTCAGCCAAGAACCTTGAAGAGTAGAGGGAAAATTATTTCTCCTCCCCAGCAAAGGCAAATTCTCTACCAATGGCCTACAAAACCCTCCACGATCTGGCCTTTGGCTTGTGCTCTGCTATTTTTGTGTTCATTCACTCAGTTTCATCCATCCTGGTCCCTTTGCTCTTCTTAGAAGGGGGCAGGTATGCTTCAGTCTTTCTGGCACAGTCTTCCCCCAGATGGCTTATTCCCTCCTTTATCTTTACTTCAATGGCACATTCTTGGTTGAAGCCAACTCAGATCCACCCTTTTAATTTTGTACCCTTTCATTCCTGTACTCCTTGACACCCTTCCCCTGCTTACTCTGTTCTATTTCTTTAGAAGAGGTGGCAAGAATACACAGAACTATACACAAAATATCTTAACGACCTGAATAACCACAATGAACTAGATCCCACACGCTGCAACTAAAGATCCTGTGTGCTGCAACTAAGGCCCAGTGAAGCCAAATAAGCAAATAAAAATAAAGACAAAAAGAATATATGGGTGTTCCCAGTACCATTTGTGAAAAGACTATCTTTTCCCTGTATAAATTGCCTTTGCACCTTCATTGAAAATCAACTATATATATATAACATATATGTAATATTTATTATATTTTTATAGTCTCTCTATTCAAGAACATTTCATGCAAAGATGGGCAAAATAAAGGACAAAAATGGTATGGACCTAACAGAAGCAGAAGACATTAAGAAGAGGTGGCAAGAATACACAGAAGAACTGTACAAAAAAGATCTTAATGACCCAGATAGCCACGATGGTGTGATAACTCACCTAGAGCCAGACATCCTGGAGTGCTAAGTCAAGTGGGCCTTAGGAAGCATCACTACAAACAAAGCTAGTGGAGGTGATGGGATTCTAGCAGAGCTATTTCAAATTCTAAAAGATGATGCTGTGAAAGTGCTGCAGTCAATATGCCAACAAATTTGGAAAACTCAGCAGTGGCCACAGGACTGGAAAAGGTCAGTTTTCATTCAAATCCCAAAGAATTTGTTTCATAGCATCTTTCATTTTCAAACACACATTATGTATTTGATTTATTGTTTATTGTCTAGCCCTCCTCACTAAAATATTAGCTTTAGGTGGTCAGGGACTATTGTCTTTTTGTTCACTGATGAATTCTCAACACTCAAAGCAGGCTGACACACAGTAAGCACTGAATAAATATTTGCTAAATGAATGAGCAGATGGATGTTCCTCATGACAAGATTATAAAAGTATCTACCCATTTTTCTTCTAGTACTTCAGTGGTTCTACATTTTACATTTAAACCTTGGAGCTGGAATTTATTTTGGAGTAAAAAATGTGGTCTTCCCTGGTGGCTCAGACGGTAAGGAATCCACCTGCAATGCAGGAGACTCAGGTTCAATCTCTGGGTTGGGAGGATCCCCTGGAGAAGGGAATGACAACTCACTCCAGTATTCTTGCTTGGAGAAATCCATGGACAGAGGAGCCTGGCAGGCTACAGTCCATGGGCTTGCAAAAGAGTTGGACGTGACTGACTAACACTTTCTTTCAAAAAGTGTGGCATGAATCTATTGCAGGAAGGGGGACCACTTACTTCAAGGGCCCAAGTGGGGTCTCTTGTTTATCACTCAGGAATTGTCTGAGGAGACACAGATGCTGACAAAACAAGAAATTTTCTTGGGAAGGGGTGCCTGGGAGGAGAGCAGGAGGGTAAGGGAGCCCAGGAGAACTTCTCTGTCACATGGCTTGCAGTCTTGGGTTTTATGGTGATGGGATTAGTTTCTGGGTTGTCTCTGGCCAATCATTCTGACACAGGTCCTTCCTGGTGGTGAATGCATCCCTTAACCAGATGAATTTCAGCAAGAAGGATCCTGGAAGGTTGGTAGGACTTACAGACTGGCGTCTCCTTTTGACCTTTCCTGAATTCTTGTGGTTGCTGGTGGCTTGTCAGTTCTATGTTCCCTACCAGGACCTCCTGTAGTAAAACAGCTCATACAAATGGTTACTGTGGTGTCTGGCCAGGGTGGGGGATTTAGGTCAGTGGTTCTCCTAACAAATCCAGATTTCTTTCTCCCTTCCAAAGGCTCTCTAATTGCCTTGACACAAGTTACTGAAAATGCAATCATCTTTCCAGCCCCCACCATTTTGAGATATTTCCTATGGTTTGCTTCAGTTCCTTTTTAAGGGGGTATGAAATGTGAAAGCATTAGTTGCTCAGTTGTGTCCAACTCTTGGCAGTAGCCCACCAGGCTCCTCTGACCATGGAGTTTTCTAGGCAAGAATACTGGAGTGGGTTGCCTTTTCTTTCTCCAGGGGATCTTCCCGACCCAGGGATCAAACCAGGGTCTTTTGTATTGCAGGCAGATTCTTTACTGTTTGAGCCACCAGGGAAGCTCAAATATGAAGCCTGGTTAAAAGTCATCATCTCCTCCACTGTAGAGAAAGATACAGTAGAATTGTATCTTCACTCATCCTTCCAGTTACTATGTATCAGAGCTGTACACTGGTTACAAAGTTTTTTTCCTTGCTTGTTGTAGCAAAGTAGGCTATCTTCTGGAAAGTGTCTTGGAAAGCCTCCCAATCTTTAATCACATACAATTCTTCCCTCCCTTCCTCCTTGTTTCATGCCAGATAACAGACATTTTTAGAACAAGTGGCAAGATATCTTTCTGTAATTTGGAAAACAGGCATAACTGGCTGCAGAGTGACCTCACATTTGCCCTTTCTGTAAAAATGCAAGGCTGACAGGAGAGCTTTCCTTTAACTAACTCATCACAAAGTGACCCTTAGCTTGATGACTGAAGGTTATTTCTTAACCATTTAATGGTTTTAAGTTTTTAAAACTATGGAGTGTTTTTGTTTTATTGTTGTTTGTTCAGTGAAAAAAAAAAGTGAGCCCTTTTCAGGTGAATTGGGATTTGAGACAAGGCCATCAGTATTCATTAAATACTTTATTATACACCCATCTTATACTAAGTACCATGGAGGATAAAAAAAAGCTTGTAGTTCATTCATGTGTGTGTGCTAAGTCGCTTCAGTACGACTTTTTGCGACCCTATGGACTGTAGCCTGCCAGGCTCCTCTGTCCATGAGATTCTCCGGGCAAGAATACTGGAATGGGTTGCCATGCCCTCCTCCAGAGGATCTTCCCTACCCAGGGATCAAACCCATGTCTTTTACATCTTCTGCATTGGCAGGTGGGTTCTTTATCACTAGTACCACCTGGGAAGCCCTGTAATTCATTCAGTCAATATTTATTTAGCACTGATTATATTCCAGGGATACATAGGGGCAAATTTAATATCACTTGACTCAGACCATCAATCATTGAGATGACATCTGGAGAGAAACAAATGGGGCAAAGGAAAAACCAGAGTTAAGAAAACTGTAACTACGTTTAATAATAATCCAAAGGAGTAAACAGGAAGAAAGAAGTAAAGAGAAAAATCTAGAAGATCCAGGAGAGGGAAGGATGGGATTCAGAGATTCATTTGGGGCAGCGTGAGACTTGCTTACTGGACTGTCTGTGGACCAGAGTTGCTAACTCTCAGCCTGCCCACATCCCTTCTCTCTTGGGACTACATCAGCAACACCCTGCTTCCTGCCCCTCCCTTCCCCAGCACAGCCATGGTGATCTCTTTAGATGAAATCTGATTACCTCCACTTCTGATCAAATCAGTACACCCTCTGCCTCCCTCTCCACCTACTTGCTTTGTCCTCTCTGTCTCACCTCTAGATTCTAAGCTACAGCCATAATGATCCTCTCTTACAGATTCTTCAGCTAAACATCCCCCACCACACCTTCCTCTCTCTTGCGGTCCTTTGAAGTGCTGTCTACCCTAGTCTAGAGCGCTCCACTCCCCACCCCCCATCCCCATATGCCTGAGCACCAACCACAAAACCTGCGTGATCTGTTCCCATCTTGAGACCCAAGGGGACAAAGCCATCTATGGTAGAGTCAGCCCTGTTTTGCCCTAGACTGGAAGAGGCCCTGTCATCCTCTGTCTGGATCTGAGACAGAGAATGAGTGCCTGCTGGCCTCAGGGGGAGGGATTTCTCCTAATTCTCCCTGGAGGTGCAGACTCTGCTTCCTGAGCCATACATTTAAGTGGTTCATGCCAACCTGGCCAGTTCCCAACTATTGGCAGAGACAATAGTATATATAACTTATTCTGAACACAAGTAGACGTGACTTTTGCTTTACTTATCATTTGGCTGAGAAAAGAAAAAAATAAGAACAAATATTCTTATGCTACTGAGCACTATTCCCTCCATTAATGTTAATAACTCAGAGCTGGTTCCAAAGTTCCCTGGGGGTTTTTACCTATGACCTGAGTTGAGCATCATTTACTACCACCTCCCCGGCATAAATCATAATTCACCATGGCAGACAGACCAACTGTAACTGTGTAGAAGAAAAGTAACAACTGTTCACAAATTCTATCCCTCCCACAAAATAAACTGGTAACATTTTAGCCTATTTCCTTCCAGTGTCTTTCTCTCCACGTGTATTTTTTAATACTTAATACTGTGCGATTGGGGGACTTCTCTTTTCCCCATTATAGTCTCTTCTTTGGTGGTCTCATTCATTCTGATGAGTTTTATTACTATTTCTAAAGCAACAAACTTAGCCCTGATCTTTACTCTGAGCATCAGATTTCTCCATCCCCACCCACATCCCCAAACTTGCTCCCTTGCAGCTGTTTTAGTAAATGGCCACCCCTTACTAATACCAGATACTTACTCATCCATCATGACTTATCCTGTTTTTCAAATTATACCTCAATGCTTTTCCATCTGATTCATGAGCAAATCCTGTCCATGCTGCTTGCCATATACACCTGCCACAACCCTAATTCAAGGCACTGTCTTCTCTTTGCTGGTCTATTTGCACAGCCCCATTGTTGTCCCTGCTTCCACACCTACCCCCTGCAATCTTGTAGTGGGTTTGAATGTTCTGCCTGCCTTGGCTCCCTCATATAATGCCCCTTAAATTCTGGTCACCCTGGGTCCCTTTTTGTCCCTTGAAACATGCAAGGTCTTTCACTCCACTTTATGCTTCTTTTTCTGAAAAGCTTCTGATCCTCCCCTGCCCTCCAGCTTACCCATGGAGGGTTTCGTTTCTTCTTCAGATCTGACCTCCAAAGTCACTTCTTCAGGTAGACCTTCCCTGAGGGTTAGATCGAATTTGGTCTCTCAAATATTGTCCATCAAAGCACCTAATCACAGCATGCAATTGTTTGTTAATTGTATTTAAATTTCTTCTTCAGTTTTTAAAGAAATTAGCAAATCAGAAATGTTTGTGATCCCCTCCACGAGTAGGATTGACAGGTAAAAATGAAATCTCCAGTTAAATTTGCATTTCAGATAAATGGCTAATAAGTACATCATATTGAGAGCTATTATACTGAAAAAAGTATCTGGCATCCGAAATTCAAACCTGACGGGGTTTTCTGTATTTTCACCTGCTAAATCTGGCAGCATTACCAATGAAGCGCGTTGACCTCCTCTTGCTTATTCTGGGTTGTACCCTCACGGCCAAGCCCAGAGCCTGCCTGCAATTAAGTAGGTGCTCAGTAATTGTTCTATAAAACGGGTTATCTCCCCGCTGTTTAATACAGGTTTTTTCCCCCACTTGACATTTATCAGAATTTTCCCCATTCACCAAAAATTCTTGTTAAAGGCATTTTGGGGAAATATATTTTATTATCTAAACTTCTTTGTTTTTCCTTTCTGCAAAACTGGCATAGTTCTACCCTCATCATGTTGTTTCGAGAATTAAATGAGTTAATGGTTGTAAAGTTTAGCACCTTGCCAGGACCACTAGAACACGCAAAAAATTTGAATTCTTTATTATATGCAGTCTGTGAACCATTTTAGCAGAAAGCAAAAACGCGGGTTTGTGGAGCACCGGTGGGGGCTGGGAAAACGGTTAGAAACTGGGGCCGGCCGAAGAGACAAGGCCCGGGGGAGGAGCGAAGAGTGATTAACAGCGGAAACAGCCAGTGAGGATACTGGGAACCTCTCCCCCTCCCTACACGTTTCAAATTCTAAGCCCCGCCTCCATCCGGGTCCTTGAGCCTCGTTCCCGGGCCGTATAAAGTTTGCTGTCTCCTTTGTTCGCCCTCGTTGCGCAGTAGTGCGAGCGCCTCACAGCTTCCGTTCTCAGGGTCGGCTGCCCTCCCGCGTGCCGAGCTGCTAGGAAGCCGCTGTTGGCGAGCTCGTAGGAGCTTGAGACTGTCGTCACCTCTCCAGTACGTGAGTCCTTTTCGTTACTTTGTATCTTGCGTCCATTCTTGCCACGTTACAATTTGGGATTATCTCCCTGGAGGTGAAGGTGGCGGACGCCATTTTAAGAACCCGGAGGTGCCGACCTATTTAGGCAAAGCTGGGAGTGTCGACGGGAAACCGACGGCGGCGGGGGGCGCTTCGTAGTGTGCCTCCCCGGAAAGTTTGGCTGTTTCTCCTGCAGGGGTGGGGGTGGCGGAGGTTACACTGGAGCGGGACGAAGAGGGACCGCGCCTCCTCCGCCGATATCTGCGTGGGGATGGCCCTGGCCTCGGGCGGGCACGTGCACTTTTGCGCGGGGTCCTTGTTCATTGGCGGGCCTTGGAGAGGAAGCCCTTTGAATTTTCTGAAGCGCGGCTGGTGGCAAAAGTTACTCCCTGACCCGGGGAGGTTGTTCTGGGCGCAATCCAAGTGTCGCCATTTTGTATTTTCCACGCGGTTTTTAATGACGGGTTTTAATTGGGTTCCACTGCAGCCTTTGAGTGCTGGGTTACAGAGCGCGCTTCCACATTCCGTTATTTCGTATGAGATAATATTAATGCTTTTTAAAAGTCGGTAATGTGAGCGGGGCAGGGGCTGCTGACGGAGAGTCATAACTTGGTTAAAACTTTAAATTGCTGCTTAGATTTACTAGGAAATCGTAATGAAAGGAGCTAGACTTATTGGATTGGTCAGAGGGACCTGCGTTTGGTCTGTGACCTTGACTGAGTAGGTTTTTTAAAATCACTAGGATAATTGGGATGGGATAATTGAATTTTTTAAGGCTTCCCTGGTGGCTCAGCGGTGAAGAATCTGCCTGCAACCCGGGGTTTGATCCCTGGGTTGGGAAGATCCCCTGGAGAAGGGAATGGCTACCCACTCCAGTATACTTGCCTGGAAAATCCCATGGACAGAGAAGCCGGGCGGGATACAGTCTATGGGGTTGTGAGAGTCGGACACGACTTAACAACTAAACAACAACAATTTAATTTTTAAAATGCAGTAAATCTAGTGTTTAAAGTAAAATGCGCTTTTTGAAGTGTTGTAGTTACTTAAGACTGCCAAAGTGGATTAAAGATACAGGAATTACAAGTTGGCTTTATAAACCAGTTTATTAAACTGCTGTCACTAAACTAATTACACAGGTTTTCTGGTGAGGCTTAAGAATTGCTTTCCGTGTATTATGTTAATGATTTTAGTAAACAAAAAATAAGCCCTGATACATAACATTGGGTAAACTTGAACTTTTTTTTAGGGAGGGTAACTCTTTTTTTTCCCAACAGATTTTAACCAGGGGGGAAAAATGGTTGAGGCAGATCGCCCAGGAAAGCTCTTTATCGGTGGCCTCAATACAGAAACCAATGAGAAAGCCCTTGAAGCAGTATTTGGCAAATATGGACGAATAGTGGAAGGTGAGTTATCTGAAAATGTATGCAGGGTTATTATAATTAAAAAGGTGAGCTGTGATGACTTCGATTGCATTGATCACATGAAATGATAATGTGCTTTGTCCTCTAAGAAGTTCTGAGCTTGCTTTCTTTTTTACAGATTAATTTTTGTTTTTCGTTTTCAAGTAGAGTAACACTTTTTCCTCCTGAAAACTACTTTTTAGTTCTCTTGATGAAAGATCGTGAAACCAACAAATCTAGAGGATTTGCTTTTGTCACCTTTGAAAGCCCAGCAGATGCTAAGGATGCAGCCAGAGACATGAATGGAAAGGTAAAAGTATCTGCAGTATACAATGTTTCCTAGTATGTAAAATAGCACATTGTTACCCAAGTCCAGTGTAGGGCTGCTCTTGAATTTGAGTATAAACCTTTCCAGGACCCTGCTACAGTGTGTTGTAATTTCAGAAGGACCTTTTGTACTCAGTGTATTCTTAACCAAAAAATCATTCAATTTTAAATGTTACGTATGATACTTTGTATTATACTTCAGCTTTTCTTTTTGGTTATTTGTCTTAATAAGTTGGTAATTGTTTCGCCTTGTTAAATTTTACCAACTTAACGTTTTAGTTCAAATAATACCTTAAAAATTTCAATGTTAAACAGAAAGGTAAAAACATTTTGAAGGACATACTAGTGTCAGTGCATAGTGGATCGGCAAGTTCTCTTTTAAATATTTCTAATTAACCATTGGTATTATTTAGTCCTTAGATGGAAAAGCCATCAAGGTAGAACAAGCCACTAAACCGTCATTTGAAAGTGGTAGACGTGGACCACCTCCGCCTCCAAGAAGCAGAGGCCCTCCCAGAGGCCTTCGAGGAGGAAGAGGAGGAAGTGGAGGAACCAGGGGACCTCCATCCCATGGAGGGCACATGGGTAATGACTTAAGTTTAATTTAGGCTTGGTATATAAATTAAGAACTGTAACACATCAGTGTGTACTTTGGTTAATAAATCTTTATTTTAAAGGCCTTGGCTTTTGAAATTGAAAACATTTTATTCATCTACCAAAGTGATTTCCTTAAGGGAAACATAGAAGGCGTACTCAGTTAAATTAACAATGCCTTGACATAATTAACAATAAGCTATTCTTCATCCAGATGAACTCATATTCTATAGGGAAAAATACTTATAGAAAAATCTTGATAGGTATTGTTGGTATTTGGGGATTTTTTGAAGTAACTTGAACCCTCAGTAGAACCTTTCAGTTCTACTTTTCTGATCTATACTAACTCATGTCTCTATGTAGACTAACATGTCTCACAGTCTCTATGTAGACTAACAACTAAAGATTTCCCCAGCTAAACAGAAATGGTCTTGTTCTTGATCAAGCAAAACTTTTGTAGCTTTTTCATGTATTAACATGATTTTTTTTTGTTCTAATGTAGATGATGGTGGCTATTCCATGAATTTTAACATGAGTTCTTCCAGGGGACCACTTCCGGTAAAAAGAGGACCACCACCACGAAGTGGGGGTCCTCCTCCTAAAAGATCTGCCCCTTCAGGACCAGTTCGAAGCAGCAGTGGAATGGGAGGAAGAGGTAAATGTTCTGTATATGACAGTCTATCCTACCATCATAACACAAGGATTGAGGTGAATCCTAAAAGTGATATTTAAATTGTACCTAGATCACTTGGAGTCATGAAGTTAAATGCAGAGCATTGAAGATAATTTTGGTGTAATTAAGAAATTTTAGAGGATTTCCTCATATACATCCATATTGTCATATTTGTTTGAATCACTGCTTTTCATTGCTTCAATGCAAATATACATTTTTATTTTGCTCAGAGTGTATTTTTAAAATTGATTTTTCCTTAAGCTCCTGTATCACGTGGAAGAGATAGTTACGGAGGTCCACCTCGAAGGGAACCCTTGCCCTCTCGTAGAGATGTTTATTTGTCCCCAAGAGATGATGGATATTCTACTAAAGACAGGTAACAGAAAAGTATGGTAGCTTTTGTCTCTTAATACTTCAGGTTGAGGAGAGCTCATCAAAAGTATGAACCAAGTTACTTTTGTTTCTTTAGCTATTCAAGCAGAGATTACCCAAGTTCTCGTGATACAAGAGATTATGCACCACCACCAAGAGATTACACTTACCGTGATTATGGTCATTCCAGTTCACGTGATGACTATCCATCAAGAGGCTATAGGTATGTGACTTTGCTCTTGCTGCCATGGCTTGATGTAAAAAAATTTTTTTAGCTGTAAAAACTAATGTTTTGGGGCTTACACATATTTCTCTTTAATATAGTGATAGAGATGGCTATGGTCGTGATCGTGACTATTCAGATCATCCAAGTGGAGGTTCCTACAGAGATTCATATGAGAGTTATGGTAAGATTTTGGTTGAGGGTCTCCGACTATCACCAGCTTGAGTTTTTAGGTTCATGAGCCAGTTTATTAGGCTGTTGTGGTGCTTGCTTTTAAAGGGATGTTTGCTTGCTTTTAAGGGGGTAATTTATTCAGCTGGGCTTTTCCTAGTCTTGTGAGGGGCTTTTGTTTTTTCTAAGTTTTTTTTGAGGCTGTTGGCTTGCTTTGGAGGGGATTTTGCTTGCTTAAATTGGCAGCCTTATGTGTTTTCCCCCAACAGTGAAAATACAATTTAAAAACTTTATTAACAAGATCAAATGTTTACCATTGCAATATGAAGGAAAGTCTACAGTTCAAAATTGCAACTTATCACTGGAAAGTTGGCTGAGTGTCTACTATAAAATAACAAGCTGTCTGGAATATCCTCTTGAAATACACACCGTCTTCAGTCTTTTCAAACAAACATTAAAACCCACCCATTTCCGTGTCTCAGCAGATGAGCAAATCCCTGTTAATGGCCAGCAATGGCAGAGTTTAAAATCTCCCAGTTAAGACAGTAAACGTTTAATACAAGAATTCTGTAAATTCAGATTTAAATGTTGTATATATACAATTTATAGTGTTGCCATATTACCTGACCGTTGACCCTGCAGGTAACTCACGTAGTGCTCCACCTACACGAGGGCCCCCGCCATCTTATGGTGGAAGCAGTCGCTATGATGATTACAGCAGCTCACGTGACGGATATGGTGGAAGTCGAGACAGTTACTCAAGCAGCCGAAGTGATCTCTACTCAAGTGGTCGTGATCGGGTTGGCAGACAAGAAAGAGGGCTTCCCCCTTCTATGGAAAGGGGGTACCCTCCTCCACGAGATTCCTACAGCAGTTCAAGCCGCGGAGCACCAAGAGGTGGTGGCCGTGGAGGAAGCCGATCTGATAGAGGGGGAGGCAGAAGCAGATATTAAAAACAAACAACTTTGGACCAAAATCCCTGTTCAAAGAAACAAACAAAAGTGGAACCTGTTCTATCATAACTACCCAAGGACTACTAAAAGGAAAGATTGTGTTGCTTTTTTTAAATTTCCTGTTAAGTTCCCCTTCCATAATTTTTATGTTCTTGTGAGGAAAGAAAGTAAAACATGTTTAATCTTTGATTTTATGACATTGCTTTCAACAAGCAAATGGAATGTTAAGTGTGTTTAAGACTTGACATGTGTACTAGTGGTGTAATCTTCCAAGTAAAAGTGTCCCTAAAGGCCACTTCCTATAGGATTTTCCCCAGTAAATGATGAGGCAAGCAGTTTATCTTACACAAAATATCTAGTCATCTAAAATGGAGAGATGAATCCTCCTGCCTATATAAACAAGCTAGCTATTAGAGGGTGGTCGGGGTATGCTACTCTTAGGATTTCAGAGTGTCTTCAAGCTGAAATCTCAAATGTTCTCAGTATGAAAAACCTGAGATCAGATGCATATATGTAAAAAAGTGCTATTCGCCCAGTAAACCCAGAAAAAAGCAAATGGATAATGCTGGCCATATTTTGCCTTTCTGACATTTCCTTGGGAATCTACAAGAACCTCCCCTTTCCCCCTCCCCAATAAGACCATTTAAGTGTGTGTTAAGCAACTACAGAATACTAAATAAAAAGTTTGGCCAAAACCAACCATGAAGCTGCAAACGATGCTTGCTCTTACTGTTTCAAATTTTTGCAACTCTGTAGTGTCTCACTTTTAAGGAACAGCTTGATTGCAAAGGAGAAAATAGATAAGCAATGAAGTTATCTCCAACTTCTCAAAGGCTTATGACTTCTAAAAAGTGAATCTATCAGCATTCCACATCAGATTTAAAGCATCAAATGCCTGTGAAACAGCAAAGATGGTAAGCAAAGCAAACTAGTTTTTCCGTCTAAGTCGAAATTGAACACTTACCTTCCTCATAGTACAGTGAAACATACTGTACCTCATGGCAATGGAAATGCTTTCTAGATTAAAAAAAAAACTTTTGGAAAACAAAGTGTTCGATAGCATATTAGAAGTCCTCCAAATTCAACACTTGGATTTCTTTTTTTAAAGCATGTGTGACACTTAAAGGCCTTAATACAGCTGTTTACCAGTAGCGATCTGGGGCTTGGGAGGGGGTATTTTTTAAATCTTATTTTTGATGAAGACCTTTAAACATGCTTCATGTTTTAACGTTTTTCAAGTTAGTCTTTTAGTCAATATAGGAAATGGCTTAAGTTTGGGGTCCCCCTCTCTTTACCCCCAGTAAGCCATTGCAAACCTGACATTTAGTTGGATGCCTGACTTGTTTTTAGTTCTGTGAAACTACACTCTATGGAGAAAATCTATTGCAAGTGGTCTTTAAAAAGCAAAACCTGAGGCAGCATGACCCAGGTCCAGCCATGAAGTTGAAAAAGATGCTCTTGAATATAGTAAACTTGAAGACCTCCAACTAAAAATCCTTACACTGCACTTAATTCCTTCAAATAAGTTTTGTCCGTTCAACTTATGGATTTAACATGGCAGTGCACCATTGGAACAGAATGGGAATCCATAAGCCATGCAACTTAACCATTTAAGCCATTCCAGTCCATCCCAAGCCAGTGAAGCTTCCACCACTTAAGAGAAATAGTAGAACACGAAATACGTTAAGCTGCAAGTCTGAACTTGCCTTTTCTTTCTGGAAAAGAGGGCAGTTATAGGCAAGTTTTGAAGAATTTTCTTAAGAGAGATAACTAGTTACCTATTTAATTTTTACAGGTTGAGAATTTTGGTCATGGTCTTGATGGTCATGGAGTGCTGATTTTTTTCACACTAGATAAAGCTGGCAACAAGAGAAATGCAATGCTAAGGTAAGTTTTGAAAGCAGTGGCTTTTATAGGTATAAATACTATGGCATTGCCATGTTGCATGCCTTGATATTGGCAAGTTATCTGTAATGGGTTAATTTTAGGATTAGCAGGGTAAATCTGTAACACCTAGTACATAAAATAGGAGTAAGGTTTTCTCAAAGATAGCTGTATTGAATGTATTTAATGTATACAGCTTGCTAGTTCTTTGTTACCAGTTGTTGGCTGGAGTGATAAAGTGTAGCGTTTTGCTAAGTGAACCAGTTGTTGGCTGGAGTGATAAAGTGTAGCGTTTTGCTAAGTGAACAAACTTGTGTGAAGTTCAAACTGTTTGCTGAGCCTTTTTAAAAAGGATACTGTATCAGTTCCAATTTCACTAAAGGGTGAACTGATAACAGATGCCACTAAATCCTTAGCTTGAGTAACAGTTTTACCATACAATGATAACAGGAATTCTGATGGGTTTTTTTTTTTTTTTGAGCTTCCTGGGTTATTTCCAGAATGAAACAGTAAATATGTTGTGACCTGATAGCACCTTTTCATTTTACAGAGCTGTTGAAGCGGAAGAATTGCTGATTGTCCTTAAGGCACAACAGTTGCATAAGCAGTACTCATCAGAATTGGTTTGGTGCAGACAAGATGTTTGCTTTCCAGGGTTCCTGTGGCTCTAAGGAAGGCATCAACCCCAGTTGGTTAGCACTCTTAACTAGGGAGTGGCAGTTTCTGAAAATAAGTAATTGACAAGATGGAGAAAGGGGAGTAATTAAGGAAATGGGTAAGTGGAGGTAGTCAGGAAGTTCTTGTTCTTTTTTCAGCTTTGACTTTACTTTAGCTAAAGTCGTAGAAGTGATGTGAAAGTCGCTCAGTCATGTCTCTGTGACCCCACGGACTATACAGTCCGTGGAATTCTCCAGGCCAGGATACTGGAGTGGGTAGCCTTTGACATCTCCAGGGGATCTTCCCAACCCAGGGATCAAACCCAGGTCTCCCGCATTGCAGGCGGATTTTTGACCAGCTGAGCCACAAGGGAAGCCCAAAGTCATAGGGACAATTGCAACTTAGAACTTCCTAATTACTACTGATTGTCAGAAAGTTGGATTAGAAAACTGAAAGGCATAAGAGGTAACTTTATCCAGTAAAGTGATTTTTCAGTAAGTAAAATATTTCTTTGTGTTTATCCAAAAGTGAGATTTAGTTTTAAAACTAAATGGAAGACTAATATCTGGAAACTAAAGTAACTGGAAACAGCTGAAATGCTCGAAAGCACACTTTGAAAACTGGAGACAATTGGGCCGGTTGGCTTTTGCTGTTTGTTTTTATTTTTTAAAGAGAATAGTTGTTTTGTAAGCTTCCTTTACCCCCTACCCCAGTTCATGTCATGCAAACAAATCGTTACAGCTTTATCATTTATTGCATTGAAGATTAGAGCCAATGGTGTAAAAGCTAATGTTCTCAAAGGAAACAGATTTGAGTTGTTGGGTTAGAAGGAACCAACTCACCTGAATGTTTACCTAGCAAATATCAGTACTGTCATGTTTATCATTTGCAGTTGTGGAAAATATGCAGAAATTTAACCCTCATTTTGATAGGCTCTTCCAATCACAGATCATGAGGGTATTGACCAAATTTAAAAAGCCATTGCACTTACATAGCTGTCTTCCTCAATCATTCTGTAATCGAAATTACTTGGGTCTATGGTCCCAAGGACCTTTTGGCTCTTGAGATTTTATTTAGGTATCTTGAAGATAGTGTAGAACATAGACTAATCG
Source organism: Capricornis sumatraensis (assembly GCF_032405125.1). Classification (NCBI taxonomy): domain Eukaryota; kingdom Metazoa; phylum Chordata; class Mammalia; order Artiodactyla; family Bovidae; genus Capricornis; species Capricornis sumatraensis. The sequence continues at coordinate 44,470,703 of NC_091092.1, read as the reverse complement.
TAGTAAAACAAATACTAAATTGAAGACTGTTTAATGACCAGACAGCTATTTGGCAAATAGTTTACTGACCCAGCAGACTTATTTCTGCTCCTGTTGGGAAAAGAATTGGTCTTGATTTATACTTGTAAAAGAAACAGAACAACATGTTTCCCTTGTTTAACTGGTAGTTGAATATAGTACTTAGATATAATAGATGGCTTTTCTCTTTTTGGAATGTTTTGTATTTGAACATAATAAAACTTGACGTGCATTTTTTGTGGCTCTGGGGTCTTTTTTATAATAAAGGATTTTACTTTGGCTTTTAAATAAGGATCTGCAAACATCCCCCACCCCCAAACCCTAGTTCTTAGGCACTGTTTGCCCTTGCAGCCAGTTGCCAGGGAACATGGTCACTGAAGTAGCCTATGGCTAGGCTTCTTAGGGGAGGGAGCTTCGGGTGGGCATTGAGGTAATTCAGGTGATTTCATGTAATCCTTACCCTGAAATTGGAGCAATAACACCAAAACCCTGAAAGCTAGAATACCAAAGATTGACTGTAATGTTTCTAGTATTTCCTGCTGGCTCCTGGGAGAATACAGGTCGGTTAATTCAATTTGGCAGTGAGTCCCACTTTGAACGAAGTCCCTTGGGGATGTCATTAAATCAGCACAGGATTAGTGTGTGTGGGTTCATGTTTATTTGCACTTGATAAAACTAATTTAGTGACAATTGTCCTTTAAGGGAAAGCAATCAGTGGGTTGAGTATAGTACCTCACAGGCAGCGAAGCACTGTTCCCAGGGGATCATTGGCTGTGGGGCCCCTGTTTCTCGTAGGGGAAGGTGAGCTTGCTAAAGCTGAGTTGGGCTAAGTTGATACAGATTTTGTGACCCTGTGGACTGTAGCCCACCAGGCTCCTCTGTCCATGGGATTCTCTAGGGAAGAAGACGAGTGGGTTGCCATTTCCTTCTCCAGGGGATCTTCCCAGCACGGACTGAATCCACATGTCTCATTTGCATTGGCAGATGGATTCTTTACTAGCACCACCTGGGAAACCCATAAAGCCGAGTTGCTAAGTTGCTTCAGTCTGACTGCTACCCCATAGACGGCCGCCCACCAGGCTCCCCTGCCCCTGGGATCCTCCAGGCAAGAATAGTGGAGTGGGTTGCCATTTCCTTCTCCAATGTGTGAAAGTGAAGTTGCTGAGACTCCTAGTGATCCCATGGACTGCACCCTACCAGGCTCCTCTGTCCATGGGATTTTCCAGGCAAGAGTACTGGAGTGGGCTGCCATTGCCTTCTCTGTAAGCCGAGTTGGAGGATTGCAATTGTGTCCCGGCTTGCCTGGTTGCTCAGTGGTTAGAGAATCTGCCAGCTAATGTAAGAGACAAGGGTTCCATCCTTGGGTTGGGAAGATCCCTGGAGTAGAGAATGGCAGCCCATTCTAGTATTGCCCAGATAATTCCATGGACAGAGGAACCTGGCCAGTTACAAGTAACAGTTCACGGGGTTGCAAGTGACATAATTGAGTGACTGAACAATGTTAAAGGTCACCTTAATGTGGTTTCCTGCAATCATGCGCTTTGTAGGTTTGCCTTTGTGAGGTGAGTCAGGCCACTGCAACAGCCTTCACTTTGTGGTTCCCGTTACATGTATTTCATTTCACTCAGTCGTGTCTGCCTCTTTGCAACCCTGTGGACTGCAGCATGCCAGGCTTCTCTGTCCATTAACTCCCGGAGCTTACTCAAACTCATGTCCATTGAGTCGGTGATGCCATCCAACCATCTCATCCTCTGTTGTCCCCTTCTAATACACCGTGTAGATTATATAGCCAGGTGAAAACTCATCACCGAACCCCCTCTCTGGTGGCTCAGATGGTAAGAAGCTGCCTGCAATGCAAGAGACCCAGGTTCTACCATTCCTGGGTTGAGAAGATTCCCTGGAGAAGGGCATGGCAACGCATTACAGTATTCTTGCCTAGAGAATCCCACGGACGGGAGCTTAGGCAGGCTACTGTCCATGGGGTAGCAAAGAGTAGGACAGGACTGAGTGACTAACACTCATTGTGTAAATAACCTCAGGCAGTTCATGGCAGTGTGTGCATGCTCAGTTGTGTCTGACTTGGGATCCCAGGGGCTGTAGCCTGCCAGGCTCATCTGTCCATGGAATTTTCCAGGCAAGAATACTGGGTTGGGTTGCCATTTCCTACTCCTGGGGGATCTTCCTGATCCAGCAATGGAATGAACCCGAGTCTCTTGCATTGGCAAGCTCATTCTTTATCATTGAGCCATCTGGGAAGCCTGAATAGCCTCAGCTCTGTACTACCAGTTGTTCCAGGAAAACTTAAATCATCCCATCAATTTTTATTTTTTTAAGTTAGTTTTAATTGGATAACTGCTTTGCCGTGTTCTGTTGGTTTTCTGTGAAACATCAACGTGAATCAGCCATAGGTATATCTGTGTCATCCCATCAATTTCTGTTTAGTTGCACGTCAACCTGAAAAACAACAAGCTCTGAACGAATTTTGAAGGGACTTCAACCTAAAGCATATGAGATTTGGTAAAGACATACACACTCTCAAGGTAGAGAACGTTGCTGTCACCTCACCACGTTACCTTGTGGCCCTTCCTCAACAATTCTTTCCTTCATCCCCAGACATACAGACTAATTGCCTGTTCTGGAACTTATAAATGCAAGATACAGGTCCTTGTATAAGGCTATCATTAGGCAGAATGCTTTTGAGATTCAGGCATGTGTGTATGTATCAGTACTGGATTTTTTTTTGTTTTTTTACATACTCTTGGCTATTACAAATAAAATCCCTATGAATGGTGTTCTTATGCAAGTCTGTACATGGTTAGAGATGAAAACAGGTAAGAAATTGCTGGATATTACATAAAGCAGAAAGTTTTGTAAGAAATGGCCAGATGATTTTTCCAAAGCTGTGTTACCACTAACAGTATGAGTTCTGGTTATTCTGTACCCCATCAGTGTATCATTGTGGCTTAAATTTGTGTATCTCCAGTGAATAGTGAGTAGCATCTACATTTTAAAAATTGTGCTGCATCTTTGCTGCTGTGCGGGCTTTTCTCTCACTGTGGCAAGTGGGGGCCACTCGTTGTGGTGGCTTCTCTTGTTGCAGAGCACAGGCTCTAAGGCCTGTGGGCTCAGTAGATGTGGCTCACAGGCTTAGTTACTCCACTGCATGTGGGATCTTCCTGGATCAGGGATCAAACCCACGTGTCCTGCATTGGAAGGAGGATTCTTTACCATGAGCCACCAGGGAAGCCCCACCCAGTATTTACATTTTTTGAACTGAAATATTTACAGTGAAATGCATAGATTTCAAGTGCTCAGTTTGATTAGTCCTGAAAAATAGGCCAAAACTTGTGCATCAGGAGAGAACGTTTCCCTCCAGGAAGTTCCCACCCACTAGAGAAGCAACACTGACTTGATTTCTACTGGTGCAGGGTATTTTTGCTTAATTCACTTCTTTATATACATTAAATCCTACATCAATGTACCTTCTGTGTTTACTTTTAAACATGTTTGAAGCTCATCCATGTAGTTGTATTAGTAATGTGTTCCTTTTCGTTGCAGGGTAGAATTCCAGTGTGTAGTTTATCCCTTATATTGATGGACATCTGGTGTGTTTGCAGTTTGGGGCTATCAGGAATAATGTTGCTATGAATATTCTTGGGCAAGTTTTGGACATACATTTTCATGTCTTCTGGAGAAACATCCTGCAGTGGAATTGATGCAGTAATAGAGTAGATGATACATGCTTGATTTTAAGAAACAGCCAACAAGTTTTCTTCAAAGGTGACTACCACTTTGAAAAGTGAAAGTGAAAGTGAAGTCGCTCAGTCATGTCTGACTCTTTGCGACCCCGTGGACTGTAGCCCACCAGGCTCCTCCATCCATGGGATTCTCCAGGCAAGAGCACTGGAGTGGGTTGCCATTTCCTTCTCCAGGGGATCTTCCCGACCCAGGGATCGAACCCAGGTCTCCTGCATTGCAGGCAGACTCTTTAACCTCTGAAGTCCTTAGCAATTTATGAAAGTTCTGGTTGCTTTCCAACATTTGCTGCTGTTGATCTGTTCCATTTTAACCATTTTAGTGGATGGGGTGGTGGTGGTATCACATAGTGATTTCTTGTTTGTTGGCCACATGGCACAGTTTGTGGGATCTCAGTTCTCCAACCAAGGATCAAACCCACGCCCCCTGCAGTGGAAGCCCAGTCTTAACCACTGGAGCGCTGGTTATTGTTACTTAGTTCTACTTTCCGACTTCAAAGTCTCTTCCATGGTAAAGGCTTGCCTCAAAGGAGTGAAGATTTCTGGTTTGGTGCTCATGATTATGAGTAGGAAATTAACATGTCTGTAAGCTCTGAGGGCTTCTTCACAGCCTCACTGTGAGTACTGTGCTCAGGAAGTCCTGATGCCATTGCCTTTGGGTTTTTTCTCTTGGGATACTCACATTCCTCAATGAAATCTTGGTCAAATTCCTGCCTTTGAGGGTCTTGTGTTTATTTACTTGCTCTAGACGTAGGGCTGGGGTTTCTCTGTGTGGGTGGGAGTGGGAGATGACTCGGCCTGTGTACCTGCCAGTGTAATATACCCCCTGCTCCCAAGCAACTCCGGTGCCGCCCTGTGTGACACTTGACACCACCGTTCTGTCTTGCTATGCTGACAAAGTAGACCGTGATTCTCCCAGAACAACACAGAAGGGGGAACAGAAGGACACAATCAGAAAGTTTCCTCTGGCCTCTCTCGTCCCTGGTGCGCCCCTCTTCCATTTTAGGCCGCTTGTCCCTGATGTCCAATCCCCCACCCCAGACTCGCCCCTTCCAGTCTCTTGGTGGTCCTCAGTTTTATCTGGACTGAGTTAGAATTTCAGCTCCAGTATCACCAGTTCTGTGACTTTAGGCAAGTTACTTAATCTCTCTGTACTTGTTTTCTCATTTGTATAATGGGATTAATATAGCATTGGCTGGGGAGATTAAATGAGCTAATAGTGCCTGGCGCATGGTAAATGCTGCAGAATGATTTCATCATTATCTGTCAAATTTCCTTCTGTGTGTCATCTTTAGGGCTGGAATTGCAGGGAGCCAGCACGTTATGTTAGACCAGCATCTTGTCAAGGACTGAAAGTCCCTACTGCAAGCCAATGTTCGTTCTTTCTCTCCTGAGTCATACTCCTCAATTTTTTAATTGTTGTCATTAGTCCACACAGGACCCTTGTCGTTTAATTTTCACTTTTTATTCCCACTCCCATTCCCCTGCCCAGCAGTGGCAACAATTCTAATGCATTTAATCTATATTCTTTGTGTGTGTGTTCTTACTGAATATATCAATGTTTTATATGCATATGTTTTATTCATTTTTTAATTTTAATTTTTTAATTATGAAAGTATTATACTTTTTACAGGATAAATGTGTGTTATCAAACACATTTACAGGAGACTTGGAAAATAGAGAACAAGGTTACATGAAGTTCCACTTTATGTTACAATTATTTTATAAGTAGATAAATTATGAGTTTTAGTTGGAGTTTCAATAATAAATGCTCAAAAATTAATAGAATGAATATACAGAGAAGTAAAAGGATATAGTGGACCTGAAAAGCATTGTGAACCAATTCAACATAATTAATACAATTTTCACACAACAGTAGGATACAAATTCTATTCAAGTTCCCATAGACTATAAACTAGGAGACACTGGAAAATATCCAGGAACATAGCACAAGGTGAAAAAATTTCATGGTCTAAAGTTAATGAAATTACACAGAGTCTGTTCTCTTCTCACTGTGGAATTATGGTAGAAATCACTATCAAAAGATATTTGAAAATAACCCACATTTTCCAGTGCTATGTGACATTTACCAAGGGAGATCTTCAACTTAGCCATCAAAGGCATATATTTTAAGTTAAATGATATATTGTATACCTCTCTCTGCTTCTTACAACTTCTGATCACCAGTTTTGAAGTTTTGAAGACGTTGCAAATATATATCTAGTCCATTGCTTCTAACTAGCATAGTATTTGAAGGTGTTCCTTCCCTGTTTAGCCTGTTCACTCTCCCAGTTTGGCATATAAACTGTTCTTCCTGGGTTTTAAGTGTGTATCTAGCTGCCTAGAGTAGACTGAGATTTGACTATAGCTATGGATTTAATGGCAGTTTAAGTGGTTTTGGTGGGTCTTAAAGAGAATACCACCCCCTTTCAAGGAATCTGCCTCAGGTGAAGTTATCATAGGATTTTAAGCAGCGGAAGGCTTATTTCTCCAGATATAGCAGGACAAGCTGCTTCAGCTGGTAAGGGAGGTTGAGAATGGCTTGCAGCTTCAAAATTGTTCGTTTCAGCTAGGTCCAAACAGTTTCACCTAGGTCCAAACTCCATTCTAAGTTTCAGGGTCCCATTCCTTATCAATCACTGCCTTTCACAAGAGAAACCTGAGGCTGAATTCAACTGTCACTGTAATTCAACATCCTATGATTTTGGTTTTCAGGACTATCCGCCCTGTGATTACAAGAAGTAAGAGGTTTGTTTTAGGGTTGTCCTGCAAGCTCTTTGATTTTCTTTGATTTGAACTGAGAATTAATGGACTTCAGCTTATATTTTGTTTCTTTGTAAGCACTCAGACACACTCAGAAAAATCCACCCAACACCGCATTCTGATGGTCATCATTACTGGTATAATGGTTAGGCGTAGCAGCTACTTGATCCTCCAAAGCACTGCTTCTGTTGGCACTTCTTGATGCATTGTGATTGCCTCAGCATGCCACGGATTGCTAGCATCTTTTCTTCTCATTTGCAAGGAGCACTTCCCTCAAGTCCAAGTTCAGTTCAGTTCAGTTGCTCAGTCATGTCCGATTCTTTGTGACCCCATGAATCACAGAACGCCAGGCCTCCCTGTCCATCACCAACTCCCAGAGTTCACTCAAACTCATGTCCATCAAGTTGGTGATGCCATCCAGCCATCTCATCCTCTGTCGTCCCCTTCTCCTGCCCCCAATCCCTCCCAGCATCAGGGTCTTTTCCAATGAGTCAACTCTTCGCATGAGGTGGCCAAAGTACTGGAGTTTCAGCTTCAGCATCAGTCCTTCCAGTGAACACCCAGGACTGATCTCCTTTAGGATGGACTGGTTGGATCTCCTTGCAGTCCAAGGGACTCTCAAGAGTCTTCTCCAACACCACAGTTAAAAACCATCAATTCTTTGGCGCTCAGCTTTCTTTATAGTCCAACTCTCACATCCATACATGACCATTGGAAAAACCATAGCCTTAACTAGACGGACCTTTGTTGGCAAGTAATGTCTCTGCTTTTCAGTATGCTATCTAGGTTGGTCATAACTTTCCTTCCAAGGAGTAAGCATCTTTTAATTTCATGGCTGCAATCACCATCTGCAGTGATTTTGGAGCCCCCCAAAATAAAGTCTGACACTGTTTCCACTGTTTCCACTGTTTCCCCATCTATCTGCCATAAAGTGATGGGACCAGATGCCATGATCTTTGTTTTCTGAATGTTGAGCTTTAAGCCAACTTTTCCACTCTCCTCTTTCACTTTCATCAAGAGGCTTGTCAGTTCTTCCTCACTTTCTACCATAAGGGTGGTGTCATCTGCATATCTGAGGTTATTGATATTTCTCCCGGCAATCTTGATTCCAGCTTGTGATTCTTCCAGCCCAGCATTTCTCATGATGTACTCTACATAGAAGTTAAATAAGCAGGGTGATAATATACAGCCTTGACATACTCCTTTTCCTATTTGGAACCAGTCTGTTGTTCCATGTCCAGTTCTAACTGTTGCTTCCTGATCTGCATATAGGTTTCTCAAGAGGCAGGTCAGGTGGTCTGGTATTCTCATCTCTTTCAGAATTTTCCACAGTTTATTGTGATCCACACACTCAAAGGCTTTGGCATAGTCAATAAAGCAGAAATAGATGTTTTTCTGGAACTCTCCTGCTTTTTCCATGATCCACCAGATGTTGGCAATTTGATCTCTGCTTCCTCTGCCTTTTCTAAAACCAGCTTGAACATCTGGGAGTTCACAGTTCACATACTGCTGAAGCCTGGCTTGGAGAATTTTGAGCATTACTTTACTAGCGTGTGAGATGAGTACAATTGTGCGGTAGTTTGAGCATTCTTTGGCATTGCCTTTCTTTACGTGGGGTCGCTCCTCTCCCTCAAGCCCAAAGACATGAACGAATCAATCCCCAAATCCTGTTTTTGTGAGTCTGGAGTTGTCAATTTTCCGGGTCTATCTCCAGGCCATTTCAGTATTTATTTGGAGAGGGAAACTACACAGCCCTACAGAGCAGGGAAGGTTTGATATGAAGAATTATTTAACATGGATAGAATAATGAGGGATTACTTAGAAGTAAAGAGAACTCTTAACAGCATATGTAGTAACCACTATTCCTAGGGCCAAGATGGAGTACTCAGGAAGAGCCCCACTCCCACCCCAGGGCTGAAATCTAGACCTTGTTGGGGAGGCATGGCTTTGGCTTGTTGAATGGTAGAGAAGTCACTGTGGTGCCACACCCACAGAACTTGCTAGAACTCTACCCTTTAGGGTACTGAAAGTGAAATTGTCGCTTGCCCAGTCGTGTCCAACTCTTTGAGGCCCCATGGACTGTAGCCCACGAGGCTCCTCTGTCTGGGATTTTCCAGGCAAGAATACTGGAGTGGGTTGCTGTTTCCTTCTCCAGGGGATCTTCCCTTCCAGGGATCAAACTCACGTCTCCTTCATCTCCTCCATTGGCAGGCGAATTCTTTACCACTAGCGCCACCTGGGAAGCCTTTAGGGTACTGAAGGAGGCTTTTGGTACCCAGCTGTAAAACTTGAGCAGGGAGGGGAGTTTCTGGGGCAACTGCTGCCCATAGCACACTGCAGGAGCTCTGAGCACAGTAGGGCCTGAGGCTGGAGACACCCACCTCCACCAGAAGAAGCTTCCCTGGCTGGAGAAACACATGCTGCAGGAGCCTGCCAGGCAAGCATATGTCACCCCGAAAGCAAAAGTCCTTTTTTCTTCTTATAATCTCTCTACAGTGTCCTTTACTGACAAAACGTAATATGATGTTGTGATGGGATAAGAAGTACGTACTTGAATCTTCATCCCCAGCTTCTTCTGAAGCAGCCCCAGAGTGATAGACATGAAAAGAGCATCTTTTGCTGTAATACTTGGTTTTTGTCCTCAGTTCCTGAAATAGTTCCAGAGTGGTAAATGTGAGATGATTTTCTTTTGTTGCAGGCCTGTTTTCACCACACCCGGGTTTGTGCTTATAGAATGACTTTTGGAAAGTCCCTAAGGGTGTGGGGCTAGTTGCCAGGAAACCAACTCTGTGGTGAGAGGACTGGAACTTTCAGACCCACCTCCTGACCTCAGGGAGTGGAGAGGAGTGGTCAATGATGTAATCATGCCTATATAATGATACCTTCATAAAAACCCTAACCAAAGAGTTAACAGGCTTCCCACGCTGGCTCAGCGGTAAATAGGTAAATAATCTGCCTTCAACACAGGAGGCTGGGGTTTGATCCCTGGGTCAGGAAGATCCCCTGGAGAAGGAAATGACTACCCACTCCAGTATTCTTGCCTGGATAATCCCACAGACAGAGGAGCTGGGCAGGATACAGTCCGTGGGGTCGTGAAAGAGTCGGAGACGACTGAGCAACTAAACAACAGCATGAAGGATAAACTAGTCTTATAAAATGAATTGGGAAGTGTTTGGTCCTCTTTTTTGGCCATGCTGCACAGTTTGTTTAATCCTAGTTCCCTGACTAGAGGATTGAACCCAGGTCCCTGGCAGTGAAAGCAGAGAGTCCTAACCACTGGGCAACCAGGGAACTCCCCCTCCTCCTCCTCTCTTTTCTGAGAGTGTGTTCAGGGTTGGTACTACTGTCTTTTCTTTAATGTCTGATAGAATTCATTAATGAAATCCCCTGGACCTGGAAATTTCTTTGTGGAAAGATTTTTTTTTAATTGCAAATTTAATTTATCAAGTAGACATAGATCTATTCAGGTTTTCTATTTCTTTTTGTATCTGTGGTAGGCAGGATTCCAAAATGGCTCCCCAGATTTCCCTGCCTAGTCCCTGGGACATGATATGTCATAGTCACAATTATGTTCCTTGATAAAAGGGATTTTGCAGATATAATTAAGGTTATTAATCACTTGACTTTTACAAAAGAGAGATCACCTGAGTAGGCCCAATATAATCTCATGAACTCTTAAAAGCAGAGGTTTTTTTTTTCTCTAGCTGTTAGCACAAGAGGCAGTCAGAGAGATTCTAATATGAGGATTTCATATGCCATGACTTGCTTGAAGATGGAGGCAGATCATGTCAAGGAATAAGGGTAGCCTCTGCTGCTGCTGCTGCTGCTGCTAAGTCGCTTCAGTCGTGTCCGACTCTGTGCGACCCCATAGACGGCAGCCCACCAGGCTCCCCTGTCCCTGGGATTCTCCAGGCAAGAACACTGGAGTGGGTTGCCATTTCCTTCTCCAATGCATGAAAGTGAAAAGTGAAAGTGAAGTCGCTCAGTCATGTCTGACTCTTAGCGACCCCATGGACTGCAGCCCACCAGGCTCCTCCGTCTATGGAATTCTCCAGGCAAGAGTACTGGAGTGGGGTGCCACTGCCTTCTCCGAAGAGTAGCCTCTAGAAGTTGAGAGAGGCCAGCAAGGAAAAGGAACTAAATAATACCATCAACCCAAATGAGCTTGGAAGCTGATTCTTCCCCAGAACCTCAAGAGAATAGCCCGGCCCAGGCAGTGCCTTAATATTAGCCTTAGATGACCCTAAGCAGAAAACCTAACTGGGTTGAAAACATCCATTTGATTAACTCTCTCATTTCCCTCAAGTCTTTGCTCATCTCATCCCCTCAATGAGGCCTCTGACTCTCCTATTTAATGCTGCAATCTGCCCATCCCAGGCTTCCAGGGTGGCTTGGCGGTAAAGAATCCACCTGTCAATGCAGGAGACACAAGAGACATGGGTTCAATCCCTAGGTTGGGAAGATCCCATGGAGAAGGAAATGGCAACCCACTTCAGTATTCTTGCCTGCAAAGTCCCATGGACAGAAGAGCCTGCTAGTCTACAGTCCATGGAGTTACAAAGAGTCGGACATGACTGAGCACACATGCAAAGCCCATCCCATCTCTCCCCATGCCCAGCAGGCCTGAGCTCCATTACCCTGCTCTAGTTTTCCTCCATAATTTTATTACTTTCTTACCTACTATTATACCCATTATTTATTTTCTGTCCTTCCTTGTTAGAATATAACCTCTGTGAGATTAGGAAACTACCTGTTTGTTTATTGATGTGTCTTAAAAGTCTGGCAGAGTAAAAGTTCAACAAATAGGTCGAATGGTTCAATACCCTTTTCTCCCCTTACTCTTCCCAAAATGTCTCTGCCTAACACACTTTGACTATTTTGCATATACCCCAAATATACTGCTCCATTTTGTTGTTCAGTCACTCAGTCATGTCTGACTCTTTTTGTGACTGGACTGTAGCCCACCAGGCCTCTCTGTCCATGGGATTTCCCAAGCAAGAATATTGGAGGGGGTTGCCATTTCCTTCTCTAGGGGATCTTCCCTACCCAGGGATCGAACTTGCATCTCCTGCATTGGCAGGTGGATTCTTTACCGCTGAGCCACCAGGGAAGTACCATACTGCTCCACGGCCAACCCCAAAGAAAGATAACCCAAATTTTGTGAATAATTGCATTGAACTCCAAATGCAGAATTTCTGGGCTCTTACCTCTGTATTCTCCTAGATATGGACTAAAAATGCTAACTTTCTCCCCAAACATTCTATATAAAGTATTGGGAGGAAACAAGAGTATGATACAGCAATGGACAAAATTCAAGTGGAATCTATAGCCCTTGCTTAGGTAACTAGTCACAAGGCTATAACTGGTATTTATAAGATTCTCCCTAAAAGATCCATTTTTTATACCCTTTTACTTCAGTTAATGGTATTTTATTAACCTTCATTCCTGAGGAGTCCAACTACCTGTGTGTTGTAGTAATCTTCTTTAGCTTTTAAAAAAACATTTTAAAAAATATTGAAGTGCGACACAGAAAAGTCAAGAAAGCGACTTCCACCTTTGACCATGATGGAGTAATTGGTACTGAACCCACTTTCCCACCATAAGCAATAGTAAAACTGGATAAAATATGAGACAACTATTTTCAGGCATTGCTCAGTAAGTGTTAAAGGAGTACAATCCCTGAGAAAAGAGAAACACATGAGGGGAGCCGCATATTCACTCCAGTTCTCTGGCCTGGGACACTTTTCTGACTGTAACATGGGGAGGTAGAGTCCAAGTCCCATCGAGTTAAAGTCGGGGTGTTAGGACAGTTGCATTCTTCTCAGTAGGCTCAAGAAGATCCATTTTCTTGCTCATTTGCTTTGTCGGTAGATTCCATTTCCTTGTGGTTGCAGAACTGTGGTCCATGTTTACTCACAGGTTGTAAACTGAAGGATACTCCCAACTTCTATGTGCTCAGTAGCTTCAGTCATGTCTGACTCTTTGAGACCTAATGGATTATAGCCCATCAGGGTCCTCTGTATGGGATTCTCCAGCAAGAATACTGGAGCGGGTTGCCATTCCTCTAGGGGATGTCCCTGACCCAGGTACTGAACCTGGTTCTCCTGCGTCTCCTTCATTGGCAGGCTGATTCTTTACTGCTGAGCTATCAGGGAAGCCCTCCCAGCTTATAGAGGCTACCAGATTCCTTCGCTTGTGTCCCCCTTCCTCCAACATCAGAGACAGCAATGGCAGGTGAAGTCCTTGTTACATTACATCTCTGACCTCTTCGGCCTCTTTTTTCCTCTTTTTACAATTCTTGTGATTAGATTGGGCCCACATGGATAATCCAGAATAATTTCTCTATTTTATGTAAACTGATTAGTAACTTTAATTCCATCTACATCTTTAACTCCTTTTCTCCATGTAACATAACATATTTATAGGTTCTGGGGATCAAATGTAGACATCTTTGTGGGTACCATTATTCTGCCTACCATATAGGATATGTTCTCTAACTATAATGGAACCATGCTAGAAATCAATATCAGAAATGCAATAGGAAAATCTATGAGCACTTAGAAATAAATCTTTAGCACTGCTAAATAACCCATGGATCAAAGAGAAACTCTCAAAGGAAATAAAAAAAGACCTAAGAATTGAATAAAACAGATCAAACTATGTGGGACTGAGCTAAAGCAATGCTGAAAGGGAAATTTTTTTTTATATAGTAGCTTGAGATAGACTTTACCCTTTTAAAGTGTGCAATTCAGTGGTTTTTAGTGTATTCACAGAGCTGTACAACATTTCCACTATCTAATTTAAGAATACTTTCATTGCCCCCCAAAGAAATCCCATACCTATTGCAATTTCCCATTCCTCCTTGCTCCCAGGCCTTAGAAATAACTAATCTCCTCTCTGTTTCTATGGATCTGCCTGTTTTTTACTTGCATGTGAATAAAATCATACAATATATATGATTGGCTTGTTTTAGATAACACAGTATTTTCAAGGTTCATCTTTGTTGTAGCCTGTATCAGAACTTTCTTTTTTGTCAAGTAACATTCCATTGTATGGATATAAGGCATTTTGGTTACCCATTCCACAACTGATGGGCATTTGAGTGGTTTATTCCTTTTGCTTGTCATAAGTAATACTGTGTGGGTTTTGGTGTGTGTGAACATGTTTTCAGTTCTCCTAGGAACATACCTCAGAGTCAAACTGCTGGGTCATATGGTAACACATTGCTTACCATTTCGAGTAAAAAAAGAAAACAAAACACATCATTTTCCAAAGTGGCTACACCATTTCACAATTCCACGAAAGAGAAATTTATAACACTAAATGCTGTTTACATTAGAAAAGAGAGGTCTCAATTCAATAATCTAAGTTCTTTTTTCAATCAACCAGAAAACAAAAAGCAAAATGAAACCAAAGGAAACAGAAGGAAGGAAAGAATAAGAACAGAAATCACTGAAATTAAAAACAGGAAAACAGTAGAGAAATCAATGAAGCAAAAGGTGATTCTCTAAAAAATATCAATGAAATTGATAAACTTCTAGCAAGACTGACAAAGATTTTTTAAAAGTTATAAATACCAATACTGGGAATCAAACAAAGGATAGAACTACAGATCCTACACACACTGAAAAGATGTAAAAGGGAATGTTAGGAACAACTTGACACTCACATATTTGAAAACAGAAGAAATGTACCAACTCCTCCAAACCCACGAGGTACCTGTGATGTTTAATTTTATGTGTCAACTTGACTGGTCTAGGCGAAGCCCAGATAACTGGTAAAATATTATTTCTGGGTGTCTGTGAAGGTGTTTCTGGAGTAGATTAGCATTTGAGTTGGTAGACTAAATAAAGAAGACTGCCCTCATCCATGTGGATGGGCATCATAGATTCAAGGCCTTAAAAGAACAAAACAGGCAGAGGAAGGATGAATTTGCTCTCTGCTTGAGCTGAGAAATCCATCTTCTCCTGCCCTTGGACATCTATGCTGGTCCTCAGGCCTTTGGACTTGAACCGACTTATACCATTCAGTTCAGTTCAGTCGCTCAGTCATGTCCGACTCTTTGCGACCACATGAATTGCAGCACGCCAGGCCTCCCTGTCCATCACCATCTCCCGGAGTTCATTCAAACTCACGTCCATCGAGTCGGTGATGCCATCCAGCCATCTCATCCTCTGTCGTCCCCTTCTCCTCCTGCCCCCAATCCCTCCCAGCATCAGAGTCTTTTCCAATGAGTCAACTCTTCGCGTGAGGTGGCCAAAGTATGGGAGTTTCAGCTTTAGCATCATTCCTTCCAAAGAAATCCCAGGGCTGATCTCCTTCAGAATGGACTGGTTGGATCTCCTTGCAGTCCAAGGGACTCTCAAGAGTCTTCTCCAACACCACAGTTCAAAAGCATCAATTCTTTCGTGCTCAGCTTTCTTCACAGTCCAACTCTCACATCCATACATGACCACAGGAAAAACCATAGCCTTGACTAGGCGGACCTTTGTTGGCAAGGTAATATCTCTGCTTTTGAATATGCTATCTAGGTTGGTCATAACTTTCCTTCCAAGGAGTAAGCGTCTTTTAATTTCATGGCTGCAGTCACCATCTGCAGTGATTTTGGAGCCCCCCAAAATAAAGTCTGCCACTGTTTCCACTGTTTCCCCATCTGTTTGTCATGAAGTGATGGGACCAGATGCCATGATCTTCATTTTCTGAATGTTGAGCTTTAAGCCAACTTTTTCACTCTCCTCTTTCACTTTCATCTTATACCATTGCTCCCCCCAACCAATTCTTGGGCCTTCAGGTTTGGACTGGAACTATACCACCAGATTTCCTGGGCTTACAGGTGGAGATGGGACTTCTCAGCCTCCATAATTATGAGACACTTCCTCAAAACAAATCTTTTTCTGTATATCTATATCTTGTTGGTTCTGTTTCTCTGGAGAACACTAATATAGTGCAGGCTTACCTCAGGGATATTGCAGGTTAGGTTCCAAACCACCACAATAAAACAAATATCATGATAAAGAGAGTCACACCAGTTTTTTGATTTCCCAGTGCATATAAAAGTTATGTTTACACTATACTGTAGTTAATTAAATGGGTGTTAGACTGCCCCTTTCAGGCTTACAAGTCCTGTGCTCGCCCAGCTTCAAGACCAAAGAAAGAGCCCTTAGTCAATGACAGAGACATCACTGGTTTGATGGATGGGGGGAGCTTACATGACAGAAGCAAGGTCCTGCAGAGATACCCCACCCACTCTGTGTAGTGGATGGAGGGGCGATCTCCAGTTATAGGGGAATTGACATCAGGTGGGCTCATTAGTTACCAGGGCAACTAGGGGCAAGCCCCTCACCACCCCTTTGACAAGAACAATGACTAGCTGGGGCCTGAGAAAAGTACATAGGAAGGTCAGTCATGTGAGTAGCGTGTAGGTGAAGCACGCACTGGTTGGGCAGGGGATATACAGAGAGCAAGAGAACACCCATCTTGAGTGGCCTAACCATACAATGTGCAATAGCATTATGTCTAAAATAACAATGTACATACCTTAATTACAAACACTTTATTGCTAAAAGCTAACCATTATCTGAGCCTTCAGTGAGTCATAAGCTTTTTGTAATGGTAACATAAGGTATCACTGATCACAGATGACTGTAACAAATATAATAATGAAAAAATTGGAACTATTGTGAAAATTAACAAAATGTGACACAGAGTCATGAAATGAGAAAAGACTGATGGAAAAATGGTGCCGATAGACTTTCTTGATGCTCGTAAACCATTTGTGAAAAACACAGTATCTGCGAAGTGAAATAAAGTGAAAACCAATGAAATGAGGTGGGCCTGTACTAAAACTCAACCAAGATAAAATAGATCATCTGAATAGCCCTTTTACCACGAAAGACATTTGAATTCAGAAACTAAAAAAGCTCCTTAAAAAGAAATCTTGGGAACTTCTCTGGTGATCCAGTGGCTACGACTCCAAGCTCTCAATGCAGGGGGCCGGGGTTCAATCCTTGGTCAGGGAACTAGATCCCACATGGCACAGAGAGTTTGCATACCACAACTGAAGATCCTGCAGGTCGCAATGAAGATCAAATATCCTGAAACTAAGACCTGGCACAGCCAAAAACAACAAAAAAGTGCTACCTCCATAGCATGGAGTAATGTGCAGCAACAAAGAAGAATGAACTTGATTCATGCCACAAACTGGATAAATCTCCAGAGCATCGTACTAAGTAAAAAAAGTTAATCCCAAATGTTACATAATATATAGTTTCATTTATATGACATTCTTAAAATCACAAGATTATAGAGATGAGAAGCAGATTAGTAGTTGCCAAGGACTGGGCACTGGGGCATGGAAGGTTTTGAGGTTGGTGTAAGAGATTGCATGAAGGAATCTTGTGATGATGGTGTTGCAGAAACCAGTACTCGAGAAACCAAGCACCACACTTGGAGAGTTGGAGAACTCATGTTAATTACATCGGCAGGCCCAGAGGGTTAACACTCCAAGCTCTGAGCCCTGAACAAAGGGGTTGCAGAGTTTTTATACACAGACAGGTATGATTAAGCGGGTTTGTGGGTTTGTGGGTTTGCAGGGGCTGGGAGATTGCAAAGAGCAGGACAAGGGTGAGTGAGATAAGCTCCAGTTCCTGGTATTGTGAGTCCCCACTTTCTGAGACCTACTTGATCCAAACTTTGCAAGGAGCAGGAGGTTATGTAAAATTTTAACTTTGCCTCTTCAATGGAGCAGTTAGTTCTACACTTTCACTTTCAAAGTATTGAAAGAAAAAATCTGTCAAATGAAAGTCCTATATCCAGAAAATGAATATGAAAGTCACTCAGTCGTGTCCGACTCTTTGCAACCCCATGGACTTATATAGTCCATGGAATTCTCCAGGCCAGAATACTGGAGTGGGCAGCCTTTTCCTTCTCCAGGGGATCTTCCCAACCCACGGATCAAACCCGGGTCTCCCACATTGCTGGCAGATTCTTTACCAGCTGAGCCACCAGGGAAACCAATATCCAGAAAACTTTTCTTCAAACTGAAGAGAGTTGCTAACAGAGTAGATCTTAGGAAAAAATTATCACATCACAAGGAAAAAAATTATTATGTGTTATGGATGTTAACTAGATTTATTGTGTTTATTGTGGTGATCATTTTGCAATTAAACAAATAAAAACTGAAGGCAACATAAATTCCCAGATAAACAACCAGTGAGAGAATGTATTGCTAGCATAATTACTTCACAAGAAATAGCAAAAAATAAGTAAATTAAATTAAATGGAATAAAAATCAAAATAAGTTTTTTTTTTTTATGGTGAAAAGATTTGATACCAGAGAGTAAATCAAATCTGTACAAAGAAGCAAAGAGCATACTAAAGGTAATTATGTAGGCAGTTATACAAAGACAGAAATTATATATCTAAAGTACGTTCCCTTTTCTCATCTAAACAGATTTGTAAAACAACTCCATAAAATAATAATTATAAAATTGTATTATTGGGCTTTTAACATAAAAAGATGTGATCTATATGACAATAGTATCAAGCGGAGGAGAAAAGGAATGAAACTATATTAGAGCAAATAAATGACATAAAACAGTAAGTTGAAACCACAGGAAAAAAAAAAAAAGAATGCCACAAGTGGTAATATCTATGTTACTACAAAAAATTCAAGCAACCACTAAGAAAAATAACTCAAAAAATAGAGAAATTATTCAACAAAGGAATGAAAAAGATACAGTAGAAAATGTGTTTAATAAAAAATAAGGCAATAATTAAAAGAGGGACAGAATACTCCTCAGATGACACATACATAAAAAATTAGCAAAATGGCCAACATAAATCCAACCATGCCAATAATAACATTAACTGTGAATGGATTAAGTGACTTAACCAAAGGTAATATTATGAGTGGATTAAAAACCCAAGATGAAACTATGTATTATCTATGAGAGATGTACTTTAGTTTCAAAGACACAAATATGTTGCAAGTGAGATGTGTTCATACAATGTAATAAAAATGTTCCTAGAGACAAATTATATTTTATAATGATTACTTGCATGGGTGCTAGGTAGTTTCAGTCATGTCTGACTCTTTGCAACTCTATGGACCATAGTGGGCCAGACTCCTCTGCCCATTGGATTCTCCAGGCAAGAATACTGGAGTGGGTTGCCATGGCCTCCTCCAGGGGATCTTCCCAATCCAGGTATTGAACCTTTATCTCTTATGTTTCCTGCATTGGCAGGTGGGTTCTTTTCCACTAGTGTTACCTGGGAAGCTCAAAATGATAAATGTTAGCAAAAAATGTAGCGAAATTGGAACACTTGTGTATTGATGTTGGAAATATAAAATGTTTCAGCCACTTTGCAAAGCAGTTTGACAGCTCCTCAAAAACTTAAACACACAGTTACCATGTGACCCAGCAATTCTACTCCTAGGTATGTATCCAAGAGAAATGAAAACATGTTCACAGAAAGACTTATGCATGGATGTTTGTAGCAGCTTAATTCATAATAGCCAATGGTTAGAAACAATCCAAAATCTCCATCAACTGGAGAACAATAAAATGAAATATATTCATTCGGTGGAATACTATTTCCATAGTATTTCCATAGAGATGAAAAAAAAAACCAGACTACTGTTTCATGCTAAATATGTGAAAGTTGCTCAGTCGTGTCCGACTCTTTGTGACTGTATAGTTTACAATGAAATTCTCCAGGCCAGAATACTGGAGTAAATAGCCTTTCCTTTCTCCAGGGGATCTTCCCAACCCAGGGATTGAACCTAGTTCTCCCACATTGTGGGCAGATTCTTTACCAGCTGAGCCACATGGGAAGCCCAAGAATACTGGAGTGGGTAGCCTATCCCTTCTCTAGAGGATCTTCCTGACCCAGGAATTGAACCAAGATCTCCTGCCTTGTAGGTGGATTCTTTACCAACTGAGCTATGAGGAAGCCCTGCTATAACATGGATGAACTTCAAAAACATTCAGAAACTAGGTGCAAAAACTACCTATTCTATAATTGCATTTATATTAAATGTCCAGAAAAGACATATCTATATAGACAGAAACTAGGTTAGCTGTTACCTAGGTTTGGGAGTGAAGATTAACTGCAAATGAACATGAAGGTGATGATTGCACAGTTCTGTAGATCTACTAAAAACTGTTGAACTGTTACAGAGATGAATTTTATGGTATGCAAATTATACCTTAAGGAAGTTGAAAATATGATCAATATCATTAGTTACTATGAAAAGGCAAATTAAAACCCAAATGTGATAACATCACATATCCACTAGAATGGCTAAAATAAAAAAAAGTAGACAATAACAATTATTGATAAAGATACAGAGAAATGGGAAACTTCATAGATGGCTGATGGGAATGTACATGGTGCAGAATGTACATGGGAATGTGCATTGGAAAACAGTTTGGCAGTTTCTTAAAATGTTTAGTTATAAGTTTACCATATGACCCAGCAGTTATTTTCTAGGGTGAATGTGTACCCAAGAAAAGACTAGTACAAGAATGTTCCAAGGAGGGTGCTACATTATAGCCAAAAAGTAGAAGCAAATCAAATGTCAACTAACTGATGAATTGATAAACAAACTGTAATACAACAGAGTGTCATTCAGCCACAAAAATGTATGAAGTACTGATACATGCCACTATGCCACTGAACCTCTAAAATGTGATGGTAAGTGAAATAAACCAGATAAGAAAGTTTGCAGATTGTATCTACATGTATTGATACACATACTGTATCACATGTGTTATACGATACCATTTATATGAAATGTCCAGAACAAGCAAATCCATAGAGACAGAAAGTGGTTGCATGGGCCTCATGATGAGAACAAGCATTAACAGTAAATAGGATTTTACTGGGATGATGAAAATGTTCTAAAATGGATTTATGGTGACAATCATACAGTTTAGTAAATTTACCAAAAATCAGGGAATTGTACACTTGACATGGGTAAATTATATGATATGTAAATTTGCATCAATAAAGAAATATATACATTTTTTTGCTCTGCCACTTGGCTTATGAGATCTTAGTTCCCTGACCAGAGTTTGAACAAACAGGAAGAGCATGAAGTTCTAACCACTGGCCCACCAGGGAATTCCCAATAAAGTTATATTTTTAAAAAACTGATGTGTGTTAGGGATGGGTCGTCATTACTGTTGTTCTGCCTGGATTCCCTCCAGGGATACTGTGATTTACAATAAGAAATATATACTTGGTTTTCCTCATCATTGCTTGCACAGAGCTGCTAAAACATTTGAAATTTCCTGAGTGATAAGAGATATTAAGGTATCTTTTCTTTTTTTTTAATGAATAATGAATAATTTTTATTTAAAAAAAAACTTTTTTTTTTGGTATTGGTTTTACCACACATCAACATGAATCTGCCACGGGTGTACACGTGTTCCCCATCCTGAACTCTCCTCCCTCCTCCCTCCCCATACCATCCCTCTGGGTCATCCCAGTGCACCAGCCCCAAGCATCCTGTATCCTGCATCAAACCTGGACTGGCGATTTGTTTCTTATATGATATTATACATGTTTCAATGCCATTCTTCCAAATTATTCCCCCTGCCACAGAGTCCAAAAGACTGTTCTATACATCTGTGTCTCTTTTGCTGTTTCACATACATGGTTATCGTTACCATCTTTCTAAATTCCACATATATGCGTTAGTATACTGTATTGGTGTTTTTCTTTCTCGCTTACTTCACTCTGTATAATAGGCTCCAGTTTCATCCACCTCATTAGAACTGATTCAAATGTATTCTTTTTAATGGCTGAATAATACTCCATTGTGTATATGTACCACAGCTTTCTTATCCATTCATCTGCTGATGGACATCTAGGTTGCTTCCATGTCCTGGCTATTATAAACAGTGCTGCGATGAACACTGGGGTACACGTGTCTCTTTCAATTCTGGTTTCCTTGGTGTGTATGCCCAACAGTGGGATTGCTGGGTCATATGGCAGTTCTATTTCCAATTTTTTAAGGAATCTCCACCCTGTTATCCATAGTGGCTGTACTAGTTTGCATGCATTTATTGCTTGTAGACTTTTGGATCACAGTCATTCTGACTGGCGTGAAATGGTACCTCATTGTGGTTTTGATTTGCATTTCTCTGATAATGAGTGATGTTGAGCATTTTTTCATGTGTTTGTTAGCCATCTGTATGTCTTCTTTGGAGAAATGTCTGTTTAGTTCTTTGGCCCATTTTTTGATTGGGTCATTTATTTTTCTGGAATTGAGCTGCAGGAGTTGCTTGTACATTTTTGAGATTAGTTGTTTGTCAATTGCTTCATTTGCTATTATTTTCTCCCATTCTGAAGGCTGTCTTTTTACCTTGCTTATAGTTTCTTTTGTTGTGCAGAAGCTTGTAATTTTAATTAGGTCCCATTTGTTTATTTTTGCTTTTATTTCCAATATTCTGGGAGGTGGGTCATAGAGGAGCCTGCTGTGATTTATGTTGGAGAGTGTTTTGCCTATGTTTTCCTCTAGGAGTTTTATAGTTTCTGGTCTTACGTTTAGATCTTTAATCCATTTTGAGTTTATTTTTGTGTGTGGTATTAGAAAGTGTTCTAGTTTCATTCTTTTACAAGTGGTTGACCAGTTTTCCCAGCACCACTTGTTAAAAAGATTGTCTTTTCTCCATTGTATATTCTTGCCACCTTTGTCAAAGATAAGGTGTCCATAGGTGTGAGGATTTATCTCTGGGCTTTCTATTTTGTTCCATTGATCTATATTTCTGTCTTTGTGCCAGTACCATACTGTCTTGATGACTGTAGCTTTGTAGTAGAGCCTGAAGTCAGGCAGGCTGATTCCTCCAGTTCCATTCTTTCTGAAGATTGCTTTGGCTATTCGAGGTTTTTTTGTATTTCCATACAAATTGTGAAATTATTTGTTCTAACTCTGTGAAAAATACCATTGGTAGGTATCTTTTCTTATTCACAACAAACTCCTTTGAACCACAACTAAGTTTCTATTAATGAGGTGACTTTTGGAAAGCCCCCAAGGATAGGGCTGGTTGCCATGGGAACCAATCTTGTGATTAGAGAGTTGGACCTTTCAGCACCAACCTCCAACCTCTAGGGATGGAAGAGGG
This sequence comes from Capricornis sumatraensis, assembly GCF_032405125.1. Lineage (NCBI taxonomy): Eukaryota > Metazoa > Chordata > Mammalia > Artiodactyla > Bovidae > Capricornis > Capricornis sumatraensis. The sequence continues at coordinate 44,448,034 of NC_091092.1, read as the reverse complement.
GTAGAGGTTGAATCAATCACCAATGACCAATGATTTAATCATTCATGTCTAAGGAATGAAACCTCCATAATAACTCAAAAGGGTGGGTTTAGAGAGCTGCCCAGTTAGTAACCACATGGAGGTGCTGGAAAAATGGTATGCCTGGAATGTGCATGGAGCTCTGCTTTCTTCCCACAGACCTTGCCCAAGGCATCTTGTCAGTCTTGATATTCCTGAGTTGTATCCTTTTATAATAAACTGATAATAGTAATTATAGTTGATCATTGAAAAATTCAAGAGTTAGGGGCACTGACCCTGGGAGCAGTTGAAAATCTGCTCCATTTGGGTGGTTCCTCCATATTTGAGGTTTCACATCTCAGATTCGGCCAATGGTAGATGGTATAGTAGGTCGTATTTATTACTGTAAAAAAAACCAATGCATATAATTAGATACTCGCAGTTCAAACCCTTGTTACTCAAGGCTTAACCATAAGCTTTTTCCTGACTCCTGTGAGCTACTCTGCTGCTGCTGCTGCTAAGTCGCGTCAGTCGTGTCCAACTCTTTGTGACCCCATAGATGACAGCCCACCAGGCTCCCCCGTCCCTGGGATTCTCCAGGCAAGAACACTGGAGTGGGTTGCCATTTCCTTCTCCAATGCGTGAAAGTGAAAAGTGAAAGTGAAGTTGCTCAGTTGTGTCCGACTCTTGGCGACCCCATGGACTGCAGCCTACCAGGTTCCTCCGTCCATGGGATTTTCCAGGCAAGAGTACTGGAGTGGGTTGCCATTGCCTTCTCCACATGAGCCACTCTAGCAAGCCTCAAATTCTTTTAACAATTTGTGAGCACAATTCCACTGGCTTTTGTTGTCACTTTGCTTCTGTACCTGTGTCTCTACTGCTCTTAGAAGCCTGGTTTTGGGTTAATGGAGCCACTTTGCTTGTACATGCAGAGAGCTGGCATTGTCTCTGAGTTTATAGTCATCCCTACACAAGCCCTTTTCTTCCCATCTGCAAGTCGTGGACAGTCTACTCAGTGACTGACTGCTGTGAGAGTATGTGTATGTAGTTCCTTTGCCTCAAGTAGGAACAAGCTCTGAGGCAGAATTTCCATTCAGTGTTCTCCTGCTGGATCGCACTGAAGCAACCCTCCACAAGATGTTGCCAGAAAGTACATATTTGTTTAGCTTCTTCCTCTTTCCTGTTCCACTTCCTCCATTCTCTTATCAGGTTGTCCTGGGAGAACTTCCTTAAGTTCATTGCAAGTACATTTCAGCAACTGCTTCTGGGGAACCCAACCCAAAATGAGGGAGCTATTTATTCCTCATTCCCCTAGTTTGCAGGTGGAGGAACACCCACTGAGGTAACACTCCAGGCTTCTCTGTCCCCTCACTTGCTTCTCCCTATGGGACTAGGAATTTGGCATGTGTGGCTAGAGCAGATGCTCTGTGAGCCCTCAGATAGAGATGCTGCCTGAGACCTTGTGGGCCAGTCAAGGCAAATCCTTACTTTGCATTGTGTGTCAAAATGAACTGTTGACATTGTCAAAGGGAAGGGGTCATGTAATCATTTTGACAGCAAGTAAATGGTTGATATCCTCAAGGGATGGTGCCATACTGGGGACTTGGTGTTGGTCTCTGTTGCTGGAATGTTAACATTTGGCCATGCCAATGTGTACATCAGTGAAGCCCTGGCTGATGGGCTCATGCATAGCTGCCGTCACTGCCACTGTGCCTACTCCATTGTTCAAGGACTAGGATGGCAGAGGACAGACTGGCTGACATCAACTGACCAGATCATCCTGTCTCCTTGGTCATTTTATGAAAAGACAAAATCCTTCATTTTGTGCCCATTCCAATAAGTCTATCCACATGCCTCTCCCTCAGACCTCCTTGACCCCAATCTTTCCTTCTTTCCCATCCAAGCTCCTGACCAACCAACCAACCAAACCATTCACTGTTGGCCGTGAACCAATATATATCATAACCTCAAGCCACTTCTTCCACACAAAGTGGATGACCAAGTGTACCATCAAAAGCTCTGCCCACTGTCTTTCAGGGACATCCTTGAGCGGAATGGTAGGGAAGCAGCTGCACATTTTCAGCTTATACCCAAACACTGAGCCGACACATCCAGGAACCAAGTTTGAGCTCTTTTTTGCTTGCAGCTTGTCATAAGGGATGCTCCATTTCATGTGCCCATAGGTGAGATTTGAAGGGGAGACCCCAGTGCAACAGTGGTGGGTGACATAAATGTCTGGACCTCTTGTTCCTACAGCTTCCTTGTTTCCTCTGTTTGATCCCAATCCAGTTGGATGTACCACTTCATCTTAGAATGAATTTCTGCTGGGTGTGCCCAACCTTGTAGCTGGGCAGATCAGACAGGATCCAGCTCATGATAGGCAGTTCTGGGAACATGGTCACTTGATGTCCCAAGTTCAGGTGTTCAATCTCTTTTAGGGCCCAGTAGCCTGCCAGGAGTTCTTTTCAAATGGTATACAATTCTCTCCTTCCTGATGGCATGGCCCTGCTCCAGAACACTGAGTAATAGCACTGCATTGCTCCTATTTGGCCTCGTCAGAGACTCCACATGGCTTTTTTATTTTTTTTTGAAAACCACCAATACCTCTACCTTCATGGAACTTTCTGGATCATGCATTTCACTGACCCAAATAACAGGATTGCATTTACTACATCTGGGGCTTGCTACAGAGGCCTTTCTTGCTCTGCTGCTGCTGCTAAGTCACTTCAGTCGTGTCCGACTCTGTGCGACCCCATAGACGGCAGCCCACCAGGCTCTGCCGTCCCTGGGATTCTTGCTCTGAGCCCCATTTAAAATGAGTAGCCTTCTGTGTCATTCAATAAACAGACCAGTGCAGTATTTCCTAGTGCAGAATGTTGCTTCCAGACCCAAAGGGTCCAACTTGCCTCCTGAATCTTTGTAGGGTTTCTCTCCGACTCTCTAGAGTGTGTGTCTTATCAGGGCATCCAGGGTACTTTTGCATTTTGCTCCTCACGTCCAGTTAACATGGTACCATCTGTATGGTGGACCGATCCGATGCTTTAGGAAGTATCCAGATGGCTTAGTTTCCTTTGTGCTATATTATGAGAGAGAGTACAAGAAATTGTCTGTCCCATGTGAATGGAACCTGTTTCTGATATTCCTTCCTGATGTGTGTGAAAAGAATATATCTGCCCAAATCTGTGGCCACCTGTTTATCTGCTCGAGTAAAGAGACCATGTCCAGCTCAGTAAGTGTAATTAGGACTGTTACTGGGCAGATGCCAGACTGATTAAATGGGCATATGATAGAGATCATGGCTCTTTTTGTAAAAAAAAAAAAGTTTATTTATTTGTATTTTTGACTGTGCTGGTTCTTTGGCTGTGCTACACACGGGCTTTCCCTAGTTGCAGTGAACAGGGGCTACTCTTCACTGTGTAGTGCACTGGTGCACGGGCTTCTCATTGCAGTGAAATCTCTTGCAGCATGCAGGCTCAGTAGCAGTGGCTCCCAGGCTTTAGAGTGTGGTGGGCTCAGTAGTTGTGGTGCATGGGCTTAGTTGGCCCATGGCATGTGGGTCTTAGTTTCCTAACCAGGGATGAAACTAGTGTCCCCTTCACTGGCAGGGGGACACCAGTGGACCACCCAGGAAGCCTGGGATCATGACTCTTGCATCATTTAATGTTTTGAGAGTGACACTAATCTTTGCTCCCATCCCCATGCTTGTGCAGGGATTTGAGGTTTTTTTCTTTTTTTTTAATTTACCATTTTGACCCTTGGAATGTTTTTTGGGGGAGAGAGTTTCAGGGTCTTTCATAGGGCCTTTCCTATTATAATATCTCTTACTTTGTAGATCAAGGAACTAATGTAAGATATCTACTAACTGCTAATATATTCATTGCAATTATTCATCTGGGAGTCATGGAGATAACTACTGGACCTACAGAGACAGACCTGAGCTGATACTGTTTATCTCATTATTATCTGACCCTCGTATACCCCTCTCTAACAGGGCAGCCACACAGCAGTTTGGGCTTCTGTGTATCAGTGTCAATTTATTTCCTGGTTCCAATAGACCTTGAAAGTGTACTCTCCTTTCCCCAGCTGAGTAAATGGTCATAGATCCTGACTTTCAGACTGAGGAAATCACTACCAGGTATACGTGCCATGTTTTTATAGGGTCCTTCCTTATGGGAACCTGGCCTTACCTTCGCTTTATGGATTTTGGGATCTGAGAACTGTCTTAGTTCTGGAAGTTGGGAAAAGAGATGTGACCTTCCACTGCAGCAGTTGACCTGTGTCTTAGTCTGTTTGACCTGCTATAAATAAAAACACCAGAGACTGGGTAGCTTATAAACAATAAACGTTTATTTCTCACACTTCTGGAGGCTGGAAAGTCCAAAATCCAGGTGACAGCAGATTTGTTGTCTGGTGAAAGCCCACTTCCTGGTTCACAGACAGCCATCTTTTCATTGTAACTTCAAATGGCAGAAAGCATGAGAGATCTGTATGGGGTATCTTTTGTAAGGACACCAATCCCATTCATGAGGGCCCCACCCTCAGGACCTAATCATCTCCCTAAGGTTCCATCTCCAAATACCATCACCTTGGGGATTAGGTTTCAACATATGAATTTGAGGGGGACACAAACATTTAGTCTATAGCAACCTCAGACTTCTGCTTATTTAATTTATATCTATATGTCAGTCTCTCAGTCGTGTCTAACTCTTTGCGACCCCATAGACTGCAGCACACCAGAATTCCCTGTCCATCAGCAACTCCCGGAGCTTGCTCAAACTCATGTCCATTGAGTCGGTGATGCTATCCAACCATCTCATTCTCTCTCTATGAAAGAGAATAATCATGCCCCTAGGAATTCAGTGTTCTATGAATCATCTCATTTGAAATGCATGGGTCAGGCACACTTTGGTGAGATTGTACCTTTGGTGCCCATTACAGTAATTATACCCACCAAGCTTCTCATGCTTAAGTGCTATCACCTGACCTCACATTTTCCAGAATCTTATCACCCCTGTTGCTACTAGGGAGTCCAGTCCTGCATCTTCTACCATAAGCCCTGGCTCACATCCACAGCCTCCCTTCCTTCCCCGTTTTCCTCTTTCTTTCTTTCTCTTTCTTCCCTCCCTTCCTTCCTTTCACCCTCCTTTCTTTCTGTTCCTCTAGATAAATCTATCTTTATTTGCTTTTGCTTATGAAAGAGTCCATTTAAAAAATTTTTATGTATTTATTTTATTTATTTTTGGCTGTGCTGGGTCTTTGTTGCTGCACAGGGTTTTCCCTAGTTGTGGTGATAGGGGGCTACTCTCTAGTTGCAGTGCACGGTCTTTTCATTGCAGTGGCTTCTCTTGTTGCAGAGCATGGGCTGTAGGCATGTGGGCTTCAATAGTTGCAGCACGTGGGTTTCAGTAGTTGCAGCATGTGGGCTTCAGTGTGTGCAGGATGCAGGCTAAGTAGCTGGGGCACACTGACTTTAGCTGCTCCATGAAGTGTGGAATCTTCCTGGACCAGGGATCAAACCCATGTCCCCTGCATTGGCAGGAAGATTCTTACCTGTTGGACCACCAGGGAAGTCCTCAGGAGCCCAGTATTTATGGCAAAGAATTTCTCATGGGTTTTGAGACTCCCCTATTGTTTTTTCTAGTCATTTACAGGAAAACAGAGAAATTTGTTCTACTAATGTTGTATATGGTTTGTCACTAATCTCAGAAACCAAAGAACAATATAAAATTGATTGATACTTTGGCTTTGGTACAGTTCTTTGCTTCACAGGGGCATAAGGCCTCACTGGACAAATCAAAATATTGCTGATCTGAGATAAAACAGGACATCTGTTGTCAGCTGTAGGCCACAGAGTGTGGCAGTCTGGGAGATAGCCCATTTTGCAGATCTATCTGTTACTTTAAAAACCTGAGATAATTTTGTGATGAGTACAAAAGAGCTGTAGACAGTAGATTCCAGTTTTTGCAGAGGAGACAAATCTTCTGATGAAGCAATTGCCTGGTTCACCTCCAGATTTTCTGGTTTGGTCCTTAGAATCTGAGGAGGCTTTTGAAAAACTGAAATTGATGATAGCCTCTCCTTCAGCTTTGAGGCGTCCAAATTTTGAAAAAAAAAATTCTGACTTGTTTTATGTGCTGTTCTTGTTAGAAATGCAGATTTAAGGGAATTCCCTAGTTGTCCAGTGGTTAGGACTCAGCGTTTTCCACCCACTGAGGTGGCCTGGGTTCAATCTCTGGTCCAGGAACTAAGACCCCTCAAGCTGTGTGGGGTGGCCAAAGGAAAATAAATGCAGATTTAATGATATTTACCAATGGGCAATGTACTGTAGCCAAAAGTGACCCACTTATGTCCTCCAATGCTGTGCTGACTTGTCATACAGTCATGGAAGCTCATGGTTTGTTTGGAATTAAGCCAACACAAGCAGATGAGTTAATATCAGTTACTAGAGCTACAGTCCTTGGTCTGGGCTTAAATATATAATGTATTGACTAATAATAAAGGGCTTCCATGGTGGCTCAGTTGGTAAAGAATCCGCCTGCGATGTGGGAGACCTGGGTTCAGTCCCTGGGTTGGAAAGATCCCCTGGAGGAGGGCATGGCAGCCCATTCCAGTATTCTTGCCTGGAGAATCCTCATGGACAGAGGAGCCTGGCAGGCTGCATACAGTCCATGGGGTTGCAAAGAGTCAGACATGACTGTGCAACTAAGCACACAGCACTAATAATAAATGTATGTTTGGTATCTGTCATGCAACAGAGCAATTTAAAAAATGGAGGATTTTCACTTTATTTAGAAGTGAAAAACACAAAATATCACGGAAAACTGCAAGGTGATTTGTGGTACCAGTAGTTCACATTGCTGACAGAGTGGCAAAAACTGCTGTTAAAACATGGCAGACTTCACAAACTTAGAAGCCCTATTCTTTTTTTTTTTAATTTATTATTATTATTTTCAGCTGGGAGATTCTATTCTTTGAAAAATTTAATGTTTTGTACAATTTTTAAGAAGTCACTTTCCACTTGCAGTTATTCCAAAATATTGGCTGTATTCCCTCTGTTATACAATATATCTGTGAGCCTATCTTTTTTTAATATAAATTTATTTATTTTAATTGGAGACTAATTACTTTACAGTATTGTATTAGTTTTGCCATACATAAACATGAATCTGACACAGGTATACACGTGTTCCCCATCCTGAACCCCCCTCCCTCCTCCCTCCCTGTACCATCCCTCTGGGTCATCTCAGTGCACCAGCCCCAAGCCTCCAGTATCAAGCATCGAACCTGGACTGGCAATTCATTTCATATATGATATTATACATATTTCAATGACATTCTCCCAAATCATCCCACCCTTGCCCTCTCCCACAGAGTCCAAAAGGCTGTTCTATACATCTGTGTCTCTTTTGCTGCCTTGCATACAGGGTTATCATTACCATCTTTCTAAATTCCATATATATGCATTCAGTTCAGTTCAGTTCAGTTCAGTTCAGTTCAGTCGCTCAGTCGTGTCCGACTCTTTGCGACCCCATGAATTGCAGCACACCAGGTCTCCCTGTCCATCACCATCTCCCAGAGTTCACTCAGACTCACGTCCATTGAGTCAGTGATGCCATCCAGCCATCTCATCCTCTGTCGTCCCCTTCTCCTCCTGCCCCAATCCCTCCCAGCTTCAGAGTCTTTTCCAATGAATCAACTCTTTGCATGAGGTGGCCAAAGTACTGGAGTTTCAGCTTTAGCATCATTCCTTCCAAAGAAATCCCAGGGTTGATCTCCTTCAGAATGGACCGGTTGGATCTCCTTGCAGTCCAAGGGACTCTCAAGAGTCTTCTCCAACACCACAGTTCAAAAGCATCAATTCTTCGGCACTCAGCCTTCTTCACAGTCCAACTCTCACATCCATATATGACTACTGGAAAGACCATAGCCTTGACTAGACGAACCTTAGTCGGCAAAGTAATGTCTCTGCTTTTGAATATGCTATCTAGGTTGGTCATAACTTTTCTTCCAAGGAGTAAGCGTCTTTTAATTTCATGGCTGCAGCCACCATCTGCAGTGATTTTGGAGCCCCAAAAAATAAAGTCTGCCACTGTTTCCACTGTTTCCCCATCTATTTCCCATGAAGTGATGGGACCAGATGCCATGATCTTCGTTTTCTGAATGTTGAGCTTTAAGCCAACTTTTTCGCTCTCCTCTTTCACTTTCATCAAGAGGCTTTTTAGCTCCTCTTCACTTTCTGCCATAAGGGTGGTGTCATCTGCATATCTGAGGTTATTGATATTTCTCCCAGCAATCTTTCTTTTTTTTTCTCCCGGCAATCTTGATTCCTGCTTGTGTTTCTTCCAGTCCAGCATTTCTCATGATGTACTCTGTATAGAAGTTAAATAAGCACAGTGACAATATACAGCCTTGACGTACTCCTTTTCCTATTTGGAACCAGTCTGTTGTTCCATGTCCAGTTTTAACTGTTGCTTTCTGACCTGCATACAGATTTCTCAAGAGGCAGGTCAGGTGGTCTGGTATTCCAATCTCTTTCAGAATTTTCCACAGTTTGTGGTGATCCACACAGTCAAAGGCTTTGGCATAGTCAAAGCAGAAAGAGATGTTTTTCTGGAACTCTCTTGCTTTTTCAATAATCCAGTGGATGTTGGCAATTTGATCTCTGGTTCCTCAGCCTTTTCTAAAACCAGCTTGAACATCTGGAACATTGGCTACAGTCCAAGGGGTCGCAGAGTCAGACACAACTGAGCATGCACTCAGGATTATTGTTAGGTAATTCCCACAGCCCAAATTTCCTGCAGAGTTTTGGGCACTGAGTGTAGCAGTAAATTTGGGCTGTGGGAATTACCTAACAATAATCCTTGAGTGCATATTAAAGATATTAAACATATTCAAGAGATGTGCTGTTTGTCAGCAGAATTCTTTACAGGTCTCTCCCAAGTTAACACAGGAGAATCTCCTAACTAACTTTACCAAGCACCTGGTGATGACTGGATTTCATAGAACTAATGGTTGTGAAAAGTAAGAGATTTTGTCTGTTTATGGTATGTATGATGTTTGGATGGCCTGAAATGTTGCCCACTTCAAAAGCCAATATTCTGGAGATGGTAAACCCCTCTTAATGTATATATTTCCCCCTTTTGAGATACTAGAGCATATTGGCTAGGACAGAGGAAGTCACCTTATTTCTACTGTTGTTCAGGAAGTATGCAATTTTTTGCAGATTCCTGTAAGCCTCAGTCCTCCAGATGTGTAGAGGAAAGAATCAAACTCCCTGGCTAAGACTCAGCAATCTACCCTGTTAACATGGCCTAGAACCTTATTTAAAATTTGAGTGATGCCTGCAGGCAAGTATGGAATTTCTCCCTTTGAAAGTTTGGCAGCTCTATGAATTTGGGTCTGCGACCACCAGGTCCTGTGCCTGCTTTACCTGAATCTTCTCATAATCATGTGCAATACTTGGAAAGCTTTCTTTTGAGACTTCCTTGGAGGTCCAGGTGTTAAGACTCCACACTCTCACTGCAGGGAGGGCGGGTTCCGTCCCTGGTGAGGAAACTAAGGTCCCACATGCTGTGAGGTGTATCCAAAAGTAAGTAAATACATACAGAATTAAATAAAATTTCTCTTCCTTTGGCCTGAGAAAGAGAAGGTGATCTTAATCAGGATCTTTTGGTTTGAATTAGTAAGCCTAGGTTCATTTCCGGTTTCGGTAGGGTAGATTTTTAAAAAATTATTTTTAATACAACATAGTCCATGGGGTCACAAAGAGTCGGACACAACTAAGTGACCTCACTTTCACTTTTCATTTTCATGCATTGGAGAAGGAAATGGCAACCCACTCCAGTGTTCTTGCCTGGAGAATCCCAGGGACTGCGGAGCCTGGTGGGCTGTCGTCTATGGGGTCGCACAGAGTCAGACAGGACTGAAGCAACTTAGCAACAGCAGCCTGTGTAAAAGACAAATCTAACTTTTCTTTTAAATCTTGTTTTAAATTAAGTGCTTCTGATAGAAAAACTAGATATGTTAAAAGTCAAGAATCATAAAGTAGGAATTACAGCTTTAAATTTCATATTTATAGGAGGATGCATTTACGAGACTCTTAGAAACTTATATATAAGACCACAGAAAATAGGATAATAATCAAATCCCTGGAAATATGATAACTTGTAAACCATGAAATGATAGAAGTCAGGGGGTTGCTCTGGCTATCCAGTGGTTAGGACTCCACACTGCCAATGCAGGGGACACAGGATCCAACCCTGGTCAGGGAACTAAGATCTCACATGCCATGTGGCATGGGCAAAAGATTTTTTAAAAAAGACTTCTCTCTTCCCTGGAAACCTTGAGACAATGATATAGGACCTGGAAGGACCCATCGGAGGAAGTCTTCCACCTCTACCAACTGGAAAACTTCATCTGTATAAAGGTATTCCAGTGAAAAAATGGGCTGAGTTGAACGTTTTTAAGTGCTGCTGATCACCCATATGGCTATAAAGGTAAAGGAGAAACTTAGCTGGATTCATGCTTCCCACTGCAGGAAAACTGCACTGTGTTTTTCACAAAGGATTTTTCTAGAACCATGGATATTGATACTGAACTCAATTGAAAAGAGATATTCTAGAAAATTGATTACTATTCTCAGAAGCTACATGGCTGTCCTACTCAAAGCAGTGCTTATTCTAATTACTTTAAGAATCAAATTTACTAAAAAAAGAAACATTATGACATAACTTTTTCTTTCTGCACTCTTAATGGTTCCCGAAATCACATATTTCCAATCAACTCTAACTTGTGCTCTCAGTTTGTACTTGATCTCAGTGTAAAATCTCACAGTCCGATTATTGGCAGAGTACAAGTGGGACTATCCTCATTAATAATTTTTGATTGTTGTTGTTCAGTCACTCAGTCGTGTCTGACTCTTTTTGGCCCCATGAACTGCAGCATGCCAGGCTTCCCTGTCCATCACTAGGTCCCAGAGTTTGCTCAAACTCATGTCCATTGAGTTGGTGATGCCATCCAACCATCTCGTCCTCTGTCATCCCCTTCTCCTCCTGCCTTCAATCTTTCCCAGCATCAGGGTCTTGCATCTATGTACTTGAGCTCTAAATATAACACAGAATATTTCAACTGGTTTGATTGGAAGGTTGATGTAATTTTAAAAATTGTCTAGTTAGCAGACAAATGGAAAGCTCGCATCTACAGATAAAAAATGCAGAAGACAGGTCTGATTAACACTTAGAGACAAGTCTCAGTATTGTGGGATAAACAAAGGTGGATGCCTATTATCTATAGATATTCAATTGACTGTTACAATAGTGTGAGTATTGATTTAGACCAACATGAAAACGGCCCATAAAATGGGTTTGCCCTCAAGACATAAAACATTAGAATCGGGTACATGAAACACTACAGTTTCAATCTGTATTCTTTTTTTTTTTTTTTCAATCTGTATTCTTGAACTGGTGTCTCATAATGAGACTTTGATATTAGATGATGGACGTGTGTCTCTTTGTATTTCACATTTGAAAAAAAAATTTGGAAAGATGAAACAATTATTGAAAGGCCTAACATCATGTAAATATGATGTTACTTGTATAATCAATGGAAACTCAGGATAAATTTATTGCCCTTAAAAGGAAGACTCTTTGGACTTCACTCATGGGATGCAGTTTCCCAAAATTAAAATTTATTAAGAACTAGTTAGCGACTTCTTGGGTGGCCCAGTTGTTAAGAATCTGCCTGGCAATGCAGGGGACAAAGGTTCGATCCCTGATCTGGGAAGATTCCACATGCCAAGGAGCAACTAAACCTGCGCACTGCGATTACTGAGTCCACAGTCTAGAGCCCACTAGCCACAACAACTGAGTCCATGTGTTGCAGCTGCTGAAGCCCACATGCCTAAAGCCCATGCTTTAGCCACCACGAGAAGCCTGCGCACCACAACTAGAGAGTAGCCCCTGCTCGCTGCAACTAGAGAAAGTCCTCGAAAAGTGATGAAGACCCAGCACATCCAAAATTAAATACATAAATAAATATTTTAAAAAAGGAAGACACTTTTTTTAAAGCTTATTTTATTAAAGCATAGTTGGGCTATCCAGGTGGCTCTGTGGTAAAGAATCTGCCTGCAATGCAAGAGATGTGGATTGCATCCCTGGGTTGGGAAGATCCCCTGGAGAAGGAAATGGCAATCCACTCCAGTATTCTTGCCTGGGAAATCCCATGGACAGATGAGCCTGGCAGGCTACAGTCCATGGGATCACAAATGAGTCAGACACGACTTAGCGTCTTAGCACACATGCATGTAACTGTTAATTTCTACTGTACATATAAATCAACTATACTTCAATAAAAATTTAAAAAATTTCTAATGTACAGCAAAGTGATTCAGTTATACATATATAGACATTCTTTTTCATATTCTTTTTCTATTATAGTCTATCACAGAATATTGAATATAGTTCCCTGTGCTATACAGTAGGACCTTGTTGTTTATTCATTCTATCAATATGTATAATACTTTGTATCTGCTAATCCCAAACTCCTAATTTATCTATCCTCCTCCCTTTCCCTTTCAATAACCATGTTTGTTTTGTGTATCTGTGAATCTTTTTCTGTTTTGTAGATAAGTTCATTGTAGATTAACTTGTTTTTATAGATAAGTGTCATATTTTAGATTCCACATGTAACTGATATCATATGGTATTTATCTTTTTCTTTCTGACTTAGTATAATCTCTAGGTCCATCCATGTTGCTGCAAATGGTATTATTTCAAGAAGGTTAATTCTCCTGGTTGAAAATAAAGTATGAGATTTCCTTCTCCTTTTTCTCTAAGCACTTATTTTAGAAAACTTGTAATAATAAGCACTTTCTCAGCTCTTTGAAATTTATTTTTAAAATTAATTAATTTATTTTAATTGGAGGCTAATTACTTTACAATATTGTGGTGGTTTTTGCCATACATTGACATGAATCAGCCACGGGTGTACATGTGTTCCCCATCCTGAACCCCCCTCCCACCTCCCTCCCCATCCCATCCCTCAGGGTCATCCCAGTGCACCAGCCTGAGCACCCTGCCTCATGCATCAAACCTGGACTGGCGATCTATTTCACATATGGTAATATACATGTTTCAATGCTATCCTTTTGAAGACTATAGACTTTTTGCCAGCTTTGTGACCCAGGAAGTTCTCTCTTATGGACCTGGGAACCAACTCTTTGATATAAACCTCAGGAGAGATTGCCCCCTTATCTCCTAGTTTCTGTGGGAGGGTAGGAGCCTAACTTTGGTAGGTACTTCACTCAAGTTGCAAAACCATAATTTTCCATAAAGATATGAGATGTTTGTTTTTTAACTTGATAAATTTGCTAACACAGATGATCACCCCAATTACCGAGTAAAGTTAGGATTAACTGTGTGACAAATGGTGCTGTCAGGTCCTTTTGCTGAAGAAGTAATTACCATTTAGGGACTTCCCTGGCAGTCCAGTGGTTAGGACTTAGCACTTTCACTGCTGGGCCCGGGTTCAGTTCTGGTTGGGGAACTAAGATCCCACAAGTCGCATGGCAAGGCCAAAATAAACAAAAACAAAAACAAACAAACCATGGATAATAGGTTGTATTTGCCTGGCCATACAAAAGGGTGAGATTGCTTTCAGTCTTTGCAATCTCTTAGTAGATTACCTGTGATCCACATCACATTCTGGTTTAATGCCTATTGACTAACACGTGTTTTTCTTTCTCTGCTACCACTGTGGAAGGGATTTCTGAGTTTGGAGAGATTTTGTTTTTAATTGTATTTCTCTAACTTAGGCAAAATTACACCCACCCCCACCAAGGTGCCCATGTACTAATCCCTGAAATTTGTGAATGTTACCTTACATAGCCAAAGATGATTTGCAGATGTGATTAAAGCTATAAACCTTGAGATGGGGAGAATAGCCTGGATTATCCATTGTGCTAATCCAGCTGGGCCTCCCTGGTGGCTTAGTGGTAAAGAACTTGCCTGCAATGCAGGGAGCTGCAGGAGACTTGGGTATGATTCCTGAGTGGGGAAGATCCCTTGGAGAAGGACATGGCAACCCAATCTAATTACATGAGTTCTTAAACAGTGAAAGAGAGAGGCATATGAGTGGGTCAGAGATTCGATGTGAAGACTCAACTAGTTGCTAGCTTTCAAGATGGAGACGGGGGCCAAAAGCCAGGGAATGGTGTTCAGGCTCTTATAACAAAATGCCATATACTGGGTAGTTTAAAACACAACTTCTTCCTGGTTCATAGCAACTGCCTTCACATGGTAGGATGGACTGGGAGCGTCTTTTATAGAGACTAATCCCAAGAATTCTGGAATTAGTGGTTAGGCCTCAGCATGTTCACTGCCATGGACTGGGTTCAATCCTTGGTGAGGGGAACTAAGATTATGTAGTGTGCAAAAAAAATAGAAGACACTAATCCCATTTATTATGGCTCCACCCTCATAGCCTAAGTACCTTCCAAAGGCTTGATCTCCTAATGCCATCATTTTTGAGGTTAAGGTTTGAATAGAAGAATTTAGTGGTGGTTAGGAGGCAACTATTCAGAACATAGCAGTAAGTAACCTCTAAAAGCTGGAAAAGGCAGCGAAATGAATTTTGCATCAAGAAGGGAGCACAGTCCTACTGACACTTGATTTTAGTCCCATGAGACCCATGTTGGACTTCTGAATTACAGAACTGTAAGATAGCAAACTAGTATTGTTTAAAGCCCCTAAAATTGTAGCAATAAAAAACTAATACAGCAAGGTAATCCCCAACAGCTAAGAGCAAATCCAAGGAGAAGGCTGCAGTTGTAAGCTGTTGGCTGCAGCAGTCCCAGGAGCTGGAAAATGGGTACACTGTTCATAAAAGGGACAGAAACCATGGCTGCTATAATACGTGTGTGCATCGTGCTAAGTCACTTCAGTTGTGTCCGACTCTTTGTGGCCCTATGGTCCTTTGTCCATGGGATTCTCTAGGCAAAGAGACTGGAGAGGGTTGCCATGCCCTTCTCCAGGGGAATCTTCCCAAACCAGGGATCAAACCCGTGCCTCCTGCATTGCAGACAGATTCTTTACCATCTGAGTCACTAGGGAAGCCCATGGTTTTGTACATAAAGATTTATTTCATTTCTTCTGAAATTTATTTTTGTTAGTGGTATGAGTTGGTGATCTACCTCTTTTCCAAATGGATAGTCAGTTGTCTCAACATCATTTATGGAGAAGTCAATATTTTCCCTGTAGATTCAATTTAATTAAATTAATTTTTATTTTGGTCATGTCACACGGTATGCAGGATATTTAGTTTTGGTATGTGGGATCTTAGTTCCCCAACCAGGGATTGAACCTGGGCCCCCTGCTGTGGAAATGTGGGGTAGGGAATTCCCACCCTATTGATTTTTTCTTTTTAAAATATTTATTTCGTTTTATTTTGGCTGTGCTAGGTTTTCATTGCGTGTGAGCTTTCTCTAGTTGCAGTGAGTGGGGGCTACTCTCTAGTCACAATCTGTGGGCTTCTCATTGTGGTGGCCTCTCTCGTTGAGAAGCACGGGCTGTGGCGCTCAGGATCAGTAGTTGTGGCACACAGGCTTAGCTGCCCCGAGGCATGTGGAATCCTTCTGGACCAGTGATCGAAACCATGACCCCTGCATTAGGCATATTCTTTACCACTGGACCTCCAGGGAAGTCTTCCTTTTCTTTTTTTTAGATGTATTTATATTGGAGTATAGTTGCTTTACAATGTTGTGTTAGCTTCTACTGCACAACAAAATCAATCAGCCACATGTATACATATATCCGCTTTCTTTTGGATTTCCTTCCCATTGAGGTGACCACAGCGAATTAAGTAGGGTTCCCTGAGCTATACAGTATGCTCCTCTCAGCTGTCTATTTTATACATGGCATCAACAGTGTATATGTGTCAATCTCAACCTCCTAATTCTCCCACCATCCCCGTCACCTTTCCCTCTTGGTATCCATACATTTTTTCTCTATGTCCGTGTCTCTATTTCTGCTTTGCAAGTAAGATCATATACACCATTTTTCTAGATTCCACATATATGCATTAATATATGTTTTCCTCCCACCCTATTTGTTTTAAATATCATGTCTAGTGAAAGTGAAGTCGCTCAGTCATGTCTGACTCTTTGCGACCCGTGGACTGTAGCCCACCAAGCTCTTCCGTCCATGGGATTCTCCAGGCAAGAATACTGGAGTGGGTTGCCATTTCCTTCTCCAGCGGATCTTCCCGACCCAGGGATCGAACCCAGGTCTCCCACATTGCAGGCAGATGCTTTAACCTCTGCACCACCAGGGAAGCCCCAATACCATGTCTCAGTTCAGTTCAGTTCAGTTCAGTTGCTCAGTCATGTCCAACTCTTTGTGACCTCATGAATCGCAGCATGCCAGGCCTCCCTGTCCATCACCATCTCTCTGAGTTCACTCAGACTCACGTCCATTGAGTCGGTGATGCCATCCAGCCATCTCATCCTCTGTCGTCCCCTTCTCCTCCTGCCCCCAATCCCTCCCAGCATCAGAGTCTTTTCCAATGAGTCAACTCTTCGCATGAGGTGGCCAAAGTACTGGAGTTTCAGCTTTAGCATCATTCCTTCCAAAGAAATCCCAGGGCTGATCTCCTTCAGAATGGACTGGTTGGATCTCCTTGTCTAACATATACCAAATTCCCACATGTGCATGGGTTAGTTTCTGGGCACTCTATTTTTAGGGGAAGCACTGATTTGTTCAATTAATTCTGAGTCAACACCACATGTGTTTACTTATTGTACCTTTATAACATTTCCTTATGGAAAGGAAAGTTGCCTTGTGGGTAAAATCTCTTTTTTTAATTTTAATTTTAAAAAATAGTCTTCTGTATCTGAGAGGAAATGTAGCATGACCCTAGATGAAATCACCTAGGGAGTGAACATAGATAGAAAAGAGAGGGTGCCCAACAACTGAGCCCTGCTGTGCTCCAATATTTAACTTATGGAAGGAGGGGAGGAACCAGTGAAAGAGACAAACAGAAACCAGTGAGGCTGGAGGAAAACTATCGGGCAGTCTGGAAGCCACATGAAGAATCTGTTTCAAGTGGAGCAACTGCTAAGCTATATTATTCCTTTGTGAAACCAAAACAAAGCAAATAACAAGACAAACAAGAAGCCTTATCTCTTCCTCAAGTTAAATAATTGTTAGTGTGCTATTTATTTTCCAATATAACAATTATAAAACTATAAGGTCATTCTGTATAAATTATACAAATCAAATATTGAACACAAGAGTAGAAACAACTCAAAGATTTAATCACAACATTAGGAACTCAAAACTGTCAGAGTATAATAATTTATTATTTAACAGTTTTACATCTTGTTTTTATGAAAACAGAAATCTTTATGACAGTTTCAATACTGACTTGCTCTATGTCTATAGAAATAATCACTATATATGACAGTTTTCTTTTGACACTGTAGACATTAAGTAGTTCTTTTTCTTTTCTTAAAGTGTCTTTTGTTATGTTTTTTACTTTATTTATTTATTTTTGTCTGTGCTGGGTCTTCCTTGCCTTGCACAGGTTTGTTTAAGTTACAGCGAATGGGGCTAATCTCTAGTTGCTATGTGCGGGCTTCTCATTGCAGTGGCTTCTCTTGCTGCAGAGCATGGGCTATAGGGTGCAAGTATGCTTCAGTAGTTGTAGCACGTGAGCTTAATTGCCCCGTGGCCTGTGGGATCTTAGTTCCCAGATCAGAAATCGAATTAGTGTCCCCTGCATTGGCAGGTGGAGTCTTAACCACTAGACTATCTGGGAAGTCCTTAAGTAGTTCTTAATACATTTTAATTTGGGGAACCTGCATTCTCTATTGGTGACCATTATTGATGAAATTAAATACATCCTGAGAGCTCTAGAAGTATTCACAAATGTATCTGGTGAACTATTGCTACCCAACTGAATGCAGAGTTCCAGAGAATAGCAAGGAGTCATAAGAAGGCCTTCTCAAGGGAACAATGCAAAGAAACAGAGGAAAACAAAATAGTGGGGAAGACTAGAGATCTCTTCAAGAAAATTGGAAATCCAAAGGGAACATTTCATGCAAAGATGGGCTCAATAAAGAATAGAAATGGCAAAGACCTAACAGAAGCACAAGAGATTAAGAAGAGGTGGCAAGAATACACAGAAGAACTATACAAAAAAGGTCTTAATGACCCAGATAACCACGATGGTGTGGTCACTCACCTAGAGCCAGACATCCTGGAGTGTGGAGTCAAGTTGGCCTTAGGAAGCATTACTATGAACAAAGCTAGTGGAGGTGATGGAATTCCAGTGGAGCTATTTCAAATCCTGAAAGATGATGCTGTGAGAGTGCTGCACTCTATATGCCAGCAAATTTGGAAAACTCAGCAGTGGCCACAGGGCTGGAAATGGTCAGTTTTCATTCCAATCCCAAAGAAAGGCAATGCCAAAGAATGTTCAAACTATAGCACAGTTACACTCATTTAACACATAACCAGGGCTTCCCTGGTAGCTTAGCTGGTAAAGGATCTGCCTGCAATGCAGGAGAACCCAGTTCAATTCCTGGGTCAGGGACTTCTCCTAGAGAAGGGATAGGCTACCCACTCCAGTATTCTTGGGTTCCTAGGTCACTCAGATGGTAAAGAATCTGCCTGCAATGAGGAAGACCTGGGTTCAGTCCCTGGGCTGTGAAGATCCCCTGGAGGAGAGCATGGCAACTCACTCCAGTATTCTTGCCTGGAGAATCTCCATGGACAGAGAAGCCTGGAGGGCTATAGTCCATGGGGTCACAAAGAGTCGGACATGACTGAGTGACTAAGCACAGCGCAGCACATGCTATCAAGATTACCCTCAAAATCCTTCAGCAGTATGAGAACTTCCAGATATACAACCTGGATTTAGAAAAGGCAAAGGAACTGGAGATCAAATTACCACCATTCATTGGATCACAGAAAAGAGAATGAAATTGCTCCCTTCCCCCCCAAAAAAATCTACTTCTGCTTCACTGAATACACTAAAGCCTTTTACTGTGTGGATTACAACGAACTGTGGAAAATTCCACCACCTGTCTCCTGAGAAGCCTGTATGCAGGACAACAAGCAACAGTTACATGAAACAATGGACTGGTTCCAAACTGGGAAAGTAGCACGTCAAGGCTGTATATTGTCACCCTGCTTATTTAACTCATATGCAGAGTACATCATGTGAAATGCCAGGCTGAATGAAGCACAAGCTAGAATCAAGATTGCCGGGAGAAACATCAACAACCTCAGATATGCAGATGATACCACTTTAGTGGCAAAAAAGTGAAGAGGAACTAAGCCTCTTGATGAAGGTGAATGAGGAGAGTGAAAAAAACTGGTTTAAAGCTCAACATTGAAAAAATAAAGAAAATGGCATCCGGTCCCATTACTTCATCGCAAATAGATGGGGCAAAAGCAGAAATAGTGACAGATTTTATTTTCTTGGGCTCCAAAACCACTGCGGACAGTGACTGCAGCCATGAAATTAAAAGACGCTTGCTCCTTGGAAGAAAAGCTATGACAATGCTAGACAGCATATTAAAAAGCAGAGATACCAGTTTTCCGGCAAAGGTCCATCTAGTCAAAGCTATGGTTTTTCCAATAGTCAGGTACAGATATGAGAGTTAGACCATAAAGAAGGGTGAGCACTGAAGAATAGATGTTTTTGAATTGTGGTGTTGGAGAAGACTCTTGAGAGTCACTTGGACAGTAAGGAGATTAAAATATTCAATTCTAAAGGAAATCAACCCTGAATATTCATTGGAATGACTGATGCTGAAGCTGAAGCTCCAATACTTTGGCCACCTGATGTGAAGAGCTGACTCATTGGAAAAGACTCTGATGCTTGGAAAGATTGAAGGCAGGAGGTGAAAGGGGCAACAGAAGATGAGATGGTTGGATGGCATCACTGATTCAATGGACATGACTTTGAGCAAAGTCCAGGAGATAGTGAAGGACAGAGAAGCCTGGAATGCTGCAGTCCATGGGGTCACAAAGAGTCAGACATGACTTAGCAACTGAATAACAACAGCAACATTGCTGCAAATATATGGTGTACTTCAACAAGAGGCTTACTAGATTTTAGTAACCAGCTTTTCAGTTCCATATTTTAGTTCCTCATACATCAAAGAGTATCAATATCTCAGTTCTTACATAATCAGTTCAGTTCAGTCGCTCAGTCATGTCCAACTCTTTGCGACCCCATGAATCTCAGCACGCCAGGCCTCCCTGTCCGTCACCATCTCCCAGAGTTCACTCAGACTCATGTCCATAGAGTCGGTGATGCCATCCAGCCATCTCATCCTCGGTCGTCCCCCTCTCCTCCTGCCCCCAATCCCTCCCAGCATCAGATATCATCAGTCATTTCCATTTTAAGCCTTCCCAGATGTATTAGCTTATTTATATTATTATTTTATATTTATATACTATATTTATTAATGACATATATATGTATCAGTTCAGTTCAGTCGCTCAGTCATGTCCAACTCTTTGTGACCCCGTGAATTGCAGCACGCCAGGCCTCCCTGTCCATCACCAACTCCCGGAGTTCACTCAGACTCACGTCCATTGAGTCCATGATGCCATCCAGCCATCTCATCCTCTGTCATCCCCTTCTCCTCCTGCCCCCAATCCCTCCCAGCATCAGAGTCTTTTCCAATGAGTCAAGTCTTCGCATGAGGTGGCCAAAGTATTGGAGTTTCAGCTTCAGCATCAGTCCTTCCAGTGAACACCCAGGACTGATCTCCTTTAGGATGGACTGGTTGGATTGCCTTGCAGTCCAAGGGACTCTCAAGAGCCTTCTCCAACACCACAGTTCAAAAGCATCAATTCTTCAGCGCTCAGGTTTCTTTATAGTCCAACTCTCACATCTATACATGACCACTGGAAAAACCATAGCCTTGACTAGACAGACCTCTGTTGGCAAAGTAATGTCTCTGCTTTTGAATATGCTATCTAGGTTGGTCATAACTTTCCTTCCAAGGAGTAAGCATCTTTTAATTTCATGGCTGCAATCACCATCTGCAGTGATTTGTGAGGCCCAAAAATTAAAGTCTGACCCTGTTTCCACTGTTTCCCCATCTATTTCCCATGAAGTGATGGGACCAGATGCCATGATCTTTGTCTTCTGAATGTTGAGCTTTAAGCCAACTTTTTCACTCTCCTCTTTCACTTTCATCAAGAGGCTTGTCAGTTCCTCTTCACTTTCTGCCATAAGGGTTGTGTCATCTGCATATCTGAGGTTGTTGATATTTCTCCCGGCAATCTTGATTCCAGCTTGTGCTTCTGCCAACCCAGCATTTCTCATGATGTAGTCTGCATGTAAGTTAAATAAGCAGGGTGACAGTATACAGCCTTGACGTACTCCTTTTACTTTTTGGAACCAGTCTGTTGTTCCATGTCCAGTTCTAACTGTTGCCTCCTGACCTGCATATAGGTTTCTCAAGAGGCAGGTCAAGTGGTCTGGTATTCCCATCTCTTGAAGAATTTTCCACAGTTTATTTATTTATCCACACAGTGAAAGGCTTTGGCATAGTCAATAAAGCAGAAATAGATGTTTTTCTGGAACTCTCTTGCTTTTTCAATGATCCAGTAGATGTTGGCAATTTGATCTCTGGTTCCTCTGCCTTTTCTAAAACCAGCTTGAACATCTGGAAGTTCACGGTTCACGTATTGCTGAAGCCTGGCTTGGAGAATTTTGACCATTACTTTACTAGCATGTGAGATGAGTGCAATTGTGCGGCAGTTTGAGCATTCTATGAGACCTTTTAGAACTAACACCCAAAAAAGATGTCCTTTTCATTATAGGGGACTGGAATGCAAAAGTAGGAAGTCAAGAAACACCTGGAGTAACAGGCAAATTTGGCCTTGGAATATGGAATGAAGCAGGGCAAAGACTAATAGAGTTTTGCCAAGAAAATGCACTGGTCATAGCAGACACCCTCTTCCAATAACACAAGAGAAGACTCTACACATGGACATCACCAGATGGTCAACACTGAAATCAGTCTGATTATATTCTTTGCAGCCAAAGATGGAGAAGCTCTATACAGTCAGCAAAAACAAGACCAGGAGCTGACTGTGGCTCAGATCATGAGCTCCTTATTGCCAAATTCAGACTTAAATTGAAGAAAGTAGGGGAAACCACTAGACCATTCAGGTATGACCTAAATCAAATCCTTTATGATTATACAGTGGAAGTGACAAATAGATTTAAGGGACCAGATCTGATAGAGTGCCTGATGAACTATGGACAGAGGTTCGTGACATTGTACAGGAGACAGGGATCAAGACCATCCCCATGGAAATGAAATGTAAAAAAGCAAAATGGCTGTCTGGGAAGGCCTTACAAATAGCTGTGAAAAGAAGAGACGTGAATAGCAAAGGAGAAAAGGAAAGATATAAGCATCTCAATGCAGAGTTCTAAAGAATAGCAAGAAGAGATAAGAAAGCCTTCCTCGGCAATCAATGCAAAGAAATAGAGGAAAAGAACAGAATGGAAAAGACTAGAGATCTTTTCAAGAAAATTAGAGATACCAAGGGAACATTTCATGCAAAGATGGGCTTGATAAAGGACAGAAATGGTATGGACCTAACAGAAGCAGAAGATATTAAGAAGAGGTGGCAAGAATATACAGAACTATACAAAAAAGATCTTCACGACCAAGATAATCACAATGGTGTGATCACTCATCTAGAGCCAGACATCCTGGAATGCGAAGTCAAGTGGGCCTTAGAAAGTATCACTATGAACAAAGCTAGTGGAGGTGATGGAATTCCAGTGGAGCTATTTCAAATCCTGAAAGATGATGCTATGAAAGTGGTGCACGCAATATGCCAGCAAATTTGGAAAACCCAACAGTGGCCACAGGACTGGAAATGGTCAGTTTTGATTCCAATCCCAAAGAAAGGCAATGCCAAAGAATGCTCAGTTGTGTCCAACTCTTCATGACCCCATGGATGGCCGCCCACCAGGCTCCTCCATCCATGGGATTTGCCAGGCAAGAGTACTGGATTGGGGTGCTATTGCCTTCTCCAAAGAATGCTCAAACTATCGCAAATATATATATATATAGGTATGTATAAATTATATATTTATTGTTTGCATGCTAAGTCGCTTCAGTTGTGTTAGACTCTTTGTGACACGGACTGTAGCCCACCACGGTCCTCTGTTCATGGGGTTCTCCAGGCAAGAATACTGGAGTGTTTTGCCATGCCCTCCTCCAGGGGATCTTCTCGACCTGTATCTCTTACATCTCCTGCCTTGGCAGGAGAAGTTTTTTTAAGTATAAATCATGATTATATTTTTTATTTGTATTATTACTCTCTAATATATTATTTGCAATACTGAAAAGGCAGATTTGTACTAGGCTGAATTGTTGTTTAGTTGCTAAGTCATGTCTGACTTTTTTGACCCTATGGACTGTAGCCTACCAGGCTCCTCTGCCCATGGGATTTTCCAGGCAAGAATACTGGAATGGGTTGCATTTCCTTCTCCAGAGGAACTTCTTGACCCAGGGGTGGAACTCGTCTCCTGCATTGGCAGGTGGGTTCTTTACTGCTGAGCCACCAGGGAAGCCCACTAGTCTGAATAGCCAGGACCCTGGAACATGTAAATATAATCTCATTTGGAAAGAGGATCTTTGCAGAGGTGATTAAGGGCCTTCAGGTTATTACGAATTTTCCAGGTGGTTGCTATATGCCAATACAAGTGTGTTTATAAAGGAGAGGCAGAGACTTCCCTTGTGTTCCAGTGTTTAAGACTGTGCTTCGACTGCAGAGGGAGGGCACAAGTTCAATTCCCGGTTGGGGAACTAGGATGCTGCGCAGTGCGGCCAAAAAGAAGATAGAGGCACAGGTTTTAGTGATGTGGGTAGAAGGCAGGGAATGCTGGTAGGACCAGAGAATGGCTTCTCCCCTAGAATGTCTAAAGAGAGCAGGGCCCTATTTGATTTCAGACTTCAGGCCTCCAGGACTATGGAAGAATAACTTTTTGTTGTTTTTCTGTTCACAATGCTTTATTGATTTAGTTTGGCTGTGCTGTGTTTTCAGGGCTGCGCTCGAGCTCTCTATAGTTGCTGAGAGTGCGGGTCACTCTCCAGATGCGGCGCATGGGCTTCTGTCGTGGAGCACAGGCTCTGGGAGCACGGGCTTTAGTGGTTGCAGCACGCAAGCTCAGCAGTTGCGACTTTCTGGCTCTATGGTTCTTGGGCTTCAGTAGTTGTGGCACAGCAGTTCATTAGTTATGGCTCGTGGGCTCTAGAGCTCAGGCTCAATACTTGTGGCACATGGACTTAGCTGCCCCCTATCCCCACTGCATGTGAGATATTCCTGGACCAGGGATCACACCTGTGTTCCCTGCATTGACAGACAGATTCCTATCCACTTTGCCACCAGTTCAGTTCAGTTCAGTTCAGTCGCTCAGTTGTGTCCGACTCTTTGCGACCCCATGAATCGCAGCACGCCAGGCCTCCCTGTCCATCACCAGCTCCCGGAGTTCACTCAGACTCACGTCCATCGAGTCCGTGATGCCATCCAGCCATCTCATCCTGGGTCGTCCCCTTCTCCTCCTGCCCCCGATCTCTCCCAGCATCAGAGTCTTTTCCAATGAGTCAACTCTTCGCATGAGGTGGCCAAAGTACTGGAGCTTTAGCTTTAGCATCAGTCCTTCCAAAGAAATCCCAGGGTTGATCTCCTTCAGAATGGACTGGTTGAATCTCCTTGCAGTCCAAGGGACCCTCAAGAGTCTTCTCCAACACCACAGTTCAAACACATCAATTCTTCGGCGCTCAGCCTTCTTCACAGTCCAACTCTCACATCCATACATGACCACTGGAAAAACCATAGCCTTGACTAGACGGACCTTAGTCGGCAAAGTAATGTCTCTGCTTTTGAATATACTATCTAGGTTGGTCATAACTTTTCTTCCAAGGAGTAAGCGTCTTTTAATTTCATGGCTGCAATCACCATTTGTCACCAAGGAAGTCCAATTTTTGTTGTTTTAAGCCACCAAATTCTGTGATAATTTGCTACAGCAGCTCTAGGAAACTAATACAGCCATGATAGTCTTTAATTATTGTAAACTTTTCTTTTAAATATGATACTGTATACAATATAGACAAAAGCTTAGCTTGAAATTGATCACCATAGATATACAGTTTAAATGAGTTAGTCTTTCCCTGTTTTATGTTTTTACACTGAAGAGGTTAGTCTCAATTTTAATAGGCCCTACAATTTGTTCGGCATCATTAATATATTTGGCTTAAACATCATGGTTTGTTTTTTGTCAAACAATTTCTAAGTTCCTTCGATGCTTTCAAAGGCACCTGTATGTGGATGACCAATAGTGATAACTGTGATATTTCAATTGTGATAATATGCTACAAACTGATTCTGTGATTCTCTCCAAACTCATTTCTCCTCAAGGAACTGAGAAAACAGGGTATTGAATTGATCATATACATGGATTTTGAAATCACCAGTTGAAAAAAGCTTTCAGGTTTTAAACTTAGAGTCCTCAAATTGTAAAAATATGAACACTTTGCTAATAATTAAAATATCTATGATTGTGAATGGCACTTACTTAGATATAAGGCACTTGTGCAGTGGACAACCTGAACAACAATACGTAGTGACCTTGATTTCAAGAAGGAGAAAGTAATCTGATATTTCAAATGCCACTGAGAACTACTAATGTGTCTTTATAATTGACCACTGGGTTTGATAACATGGAGATTGTTATGGGCTGAATTCTGTCCTCCCAAAATTCATATGCTGAAGTCCTAAACCCCAGTACCTTGGAATGTAATTATATTTGGAGATAAGGTCTTTAGAGAGGCGTTTAAGTTAAAGTGAAGTCTTTAGAGTGGGTCTTAATCCAGTATGACTGAAGTTCTTATGAGAAAAGAAGGCCACAGAGACAGCAGACACGATGTGTGTAGACAGCCAGGTGTCCACGTGAAGATACAGAAAGAAGGCAACCATCTGTAAGCCAAAGAGAGAGGCTTCAGGAGAATCCAGACTGCTGAAGCTTTGATCTCAGACTTCTAACCTCCAAAATTGTGAGAAAATAAATTTTCTGCTGTTTAAGCTACCCAGTCTGTGGTATTTTGTTATGGCAACCCCAGTGTTACTGAGTCCAAACTCATATCACTTGCAGCACAACAGGTCAATCAATGGAAAAACAAGCTGTTGGGGCAAGCAGTGGTGGCTTTATTAGGAAAGCCAGCAGGCTGGGAAGATGGTGGACCAGTGTCCCAAAGAAATATCCTGCCCAGGTTTGGATGCTAGTTTCTTTTATTGTACAGAGAGGGGGAGGTGTATGTGTGTGTGTTAGTCACTTAGTCGTCTCCAACTCTCTGTAGCCCCATGGACTGTAACCCACTAAGCTCTTCTGTCCGTGGAATTCTCCAGGCAAGAATACTGGAGTGAGTAGCCATTCCCTTCTCCAGGGGATCTTCCTGACCCAGGGATCGAACCTCTGTCTCCTGCACTGCAGGCAGATTCTTTACCATCTAAGCCACCAGGGAAGCCTCAAAGACAATAAGTTGTTGCAAATATTTCCTGGTTCCGGCAGACTCCAGAGGAGATGTGTTGATGTCTTCTTTCCTGCAGCCTTTTACAGGTGGGCCTGGTCAGAATGTTTCCTGTGAGCTAAGATATTTTATCTTAACTTCATTGCTTAGGAGGCAGGGTCCTGGGAAATGGACCATTATGTCTACTTTAAACTATATGATGCTGTGAACATGCTGCACTCAATATGCCAGCAAATTTGGAAAACTCAGCAGTGACCACAGGACTGGAAATGCGTTAGTTTTCATTCCAGTCCCAAAGAAAGGCAATGCCAAAGAATGCTCACTCTACCGCACAATTGCACTCATCTCACACACTAGTAAAGTAATGTTTAAAATTCTCCAAGCCAGGCTCAACAATACGTGAACTGTGAACTTCCAGATGTTCAAGCTGGTTTTAGAAAAGGCAGAGGAAGCAGAGATCCAATTGCCAACATTCGCTGGATCATGGAGAAAGCAAGGGAGTTCCAGAAAAACATCTATTTCTGCTTTATCGACTACACCAAAGCCTTTGACTGTGTGGGTCCCAACAAACTGTGGAAAATTCTGAAAGAGATGGGAATACCAGACCACCTGATCTGCCTCTTGAGAAACCTGTATGCAGGTCAGGAAGCAACAGTTAGAACTGGACATAAAACAACAGGTTCCAAATAGGAAAAGGTGTACGTCAAGGCTGTATATTGTCACCCTGCTTATTTAACTTATATGCAGAGTACATCATGAGAAACGCTGGGCTGGAAGAAGCACAAACTGGAATCAAGATTGCTGGGAGAAGTATCAATAACCTCAGATATGCAGATGACACAACCCTTATGGCAGAAGGTGAAGAAGAACTAAAGAGCCTTTTGATGAAAGTGAAAGAGGAGAGTGAAAAAGTTGGCTTAAAGCTCAACATTCAGAAAACGAAGATCATGGCATCTGGTCCCATCACTTCATGACAAACAGATGGGGAAACAGTGGAAACAGTGGCAGACTTTATTTTGGGGGGGCTCCAAAATCACTGTAGATGGTTACTGCAGCCATGAAATTAAAAGACACTTCTTGGAAGGAAAATTATGACCAACCTAGACAGCATATTAAAAAGCAGAGACATTACTTTGTCAACAGAGGTCTGTCTAGTCAAGGCTATGGTTTTTCCAGTGGTCATGTATGGATGTGAGAGTTGGACTATAAAGAAACCTGAGCGCTGAAGAATTGATGCTTTTGAACTGTGGTGTTGGAGAAGACTTTTGAGAGTCCCTTGGACTGTAAGGCGATCCAACCAGTCCATCCTAAAGGAGATCAGTCCTGGGTGTTCATTGGAAAGATTAATGTTGAAGCTGAAACTCCAGTACTTTGGCCACCTGATGCGAAGAACTGACTCATTTTAAAAGACCCTGATGCTGGGAAAATTGAAGGCAGGAGGAGCAGGGGACGACAGAGGATGAGATGGTTGGATGGCATCACCAACTCAATGGACATGAGTTTGAATAAACTCCGGGAGTTGGTGATGGACAGGGAGGCCTGGCGTGCTGCAGTCCATGGGGTTGCAAAGAGTCGGACACAACTGAACGACTGAGCTGAACTAAACTAAACTGAAGCTATAGGCAACATCTCTTTAGTGATTAACTTATAGCAAAAGCAATAGAACACAAAGGTTAAAGGAAAAGAAATGGATCCAATATGGAGTAAGATTTGTTCTTCCTTATTATAGTAGCAGACTAAGATAATACTGTTGCAGGAAATGGGGGGATAATTGCAAGAGCAAAGTCTTTGAGTGGTTGAGGTTGATCTTCGCGAGGAGCACCGACAGTTCATTGATTATAACAGGAGGGAGGACAGAGCAGATGAGTACAGATGTAGATAGCTTGGTTGACTTGGAGAAGGGGAGATAACTGGTTCAATTTTCTCAGTTAAATATGCAAGATTATCATCTGGCAGTGAGGAGCATAGAGAGGAAGATGCAGATCTGATGAGAGAAGCCAGTGTTTTCAATAATCTTCTGATGAAGTGAAACAGTAAGTGAACTAGAGAAATATAGTAAGATTACTTGGTAGTGCTAAAGAACCCAATCAAGGTGTGAGATACTAAAGTGAATCCAGAGACTTCCCTCATGATCCGAAGGGAAGGATCGGCTAAGACTCCGAGCTCCCAAGGCAGGCAGTCTGGTTTTGATTTCTGGTCAGGGAACTAGACCCCATATGCAGCAACTAAAAGATCCTGCATGCCACAACTGAGACATGGAACAGCCAAATTAATATATATATATATTTTTAAAGTGTATATTGTACCTATGGCATTGTGAGACCTGTGGGTATCTTTTATTTCAAGAATGTTATATAAATGAAATCATACACTATGTAACTTTTGGGGATTGATTTTTGTTTCATTCAGCATCATTCACTTGAGATCCACGTAGGCTGTTGTGTGTATCGATAATTTGTTCCTTTTTATTGCTGAGTAGGATTCCATGATATGGATGGACCACAGTTCGTTTATCCATTTGCCTGTTGAAGGAAGGACATTTGGTTGATTTCCAGTTTGGGCTGCTACAAATAAAGCTGTTTTGAACATTTATGTATAGATATTGATATTTTTATTTTTTCTGGAATAGATTACCAAGAGTATAATTGCTGGGTTAGATGGCAAATACATGCTTAGTTTTTAAACAAACTAAAAACAACTTTTTTTTTTTTAGATTTTTTAAAAATATATTTAATTGGAGGATAATTGCTTTACAATGTCATATTGGTTTCTGCCACACAACTTTTTTTCCCCACAAACTACTTTTCCATAGTGGCTGCAACATTATACATTCCTCCTAGAGATATAGGAGTGATCCAGTTTCTCTGCATCCTTAGCAGCATTTGGTGTTGTCACTGTTTTTTGATTTTAGCTCTACTGATATGTGTGTAGTCAGATCTCACTGTGATTTTAATTTGCATTTCCCTAGTAGCTAATGATATTTAACATCTTTTTCATGTGTTTATTTGCCATCCACATGTCCTATTTCAAGAGCTGTTTATGTCTTTTGCCCATTTTCTATTGGATTGTTTATTTTTTAACTATAGTTTTAAACGTATTAAAAGGTGTTTTAGACTTTTTAATATGTATTCTAGATAGTAGGTCTTTATCACATATATGATTTCTAAGAGTTTCTCTCAGTCTGTAGCTGTCTTTTCATCCTCTTCAAATGGGTTTTCAAAGAACAAAAGTTCTTAATTTTGATGAAGCCTAATTTCTTAACTTTTTTTGTTCTGTAGATTGTGATTTTATAATCTTCCAAACTTGTCATTATTTTCCTAGGATAAGTTTCTAAAATGACCTTGAGGAAGAACTTTAGGCATGATATAAAAAATGTACATCATAAAGGAAAAAGATTGGTATATTTTATTATGTATAAATTTAAAATTTCTGTATAATAATTGCTAAGAAATTAATAAAATGTAAAAAAGGCAAATACTAACCAGGAAACAATTTAAAAAATATATATCAAAAGATTAGTATCCTTAATTGGAGAAGGCAATGGCACCCCACTCCAGTACTCTTGCCTGGAAAATCCCATGGATGGGGGAGCCTGGTAGGCTGCAGTCCATGGGGTCACTAAGAGTCGGACATGACTGAGCTACTTCACTTTCACGCATTGGAGAAGGAAATGGCAACCCACTCCAGTGTTCTTGCCTGGAGAATCCCGGGGATGGGGGAGCCTGGTGGGCTGCCATCTACGGGGTCGCACAGAGTTGGACACGACTGAAGCGACTTAGCAATAGCAGCAATATCCTTAATATCTAAAGAGCGATTATAAGTGAACAAGAACAAACTATATTAGGTCTCACTTGTATGATATAGACGACATAATTAAAAGTAGACTGAGCCAGGGACTTCACTGGCAGCCCAGTGGTTAAGACTTTGCCTTCGAGACTTCCTGGTGGTGCAGTGGATTGGAATCCGCCTGCCAGTGCAGGCAACAAGGGTTCATTCCCTCGTCTGGGAAGATTCCATGGCCTCGGAGCAATTAAGCCCCCGCACCACAACTACTGCGCCCGTATGCTCCACAAGAAGAAGCCACTGCAATGAGAAGCCCAAGCACTGTAACGGAGAGTAGCCTTCGCTGACCGCAACTAGAGAAAGCCCACGCAAAAGCCACAAAGACCCAGCATAGCCAAAAAAACCCCAACAACTTTGTCTTCCAATACAGGAGGTGCAGGCCAATCCCTGGTCAGGGAGCTAAGATCTCACATGCCTTGTGGCCAAAAAACCAAAGCATAAAACAGAGGCAATATTGTAACAAATTCAATAATGACTTTAAAAATGGTGCACACCAAAAAAAAAAAAAAAAAAAAGTAGGCTAAGCCAACCTCTGCTTCTACCCATGAAGGATTATGTGGTATGGACTTGTCCTCCCAATATAAACAACTTGAAAACCAGTCAGAATATATGAAACAACTCTTTCCAGAAATTGAGACAACCAGCAGTATAGGACTTTGATCCCCAAGAGAAGGGAAACAAATGGGGAAGAACCTTATGGTCACTCAGATTTTTGCCTAGAGGCAAATTCAGTTCTATAACACGAGGAGGGGTAAATTGATCGGATGCTGTGTTGGAAAAAAAAAAAAAATCTCTGAAAGACATTTTAGGGACAAATGGGAAAGTCTTAATATGAACTGAAAATTGGATGGCATTAGTGAATTTTGCTTATGTTGAAAATATCCTTAATTTGAGGAGAAGCATGCTGAAGTATTTAGGGTGATTTAGGGTGATAGGATGTCTGCAACATATTTAATCATTTATTTACAAAAATATAGCCACTGCGCCTATTTAGGCAAGTGAAATATGGCAGAATGTTTCCAATGATTAAATCTAGATGGTGGGGACAAAGGAGATCATCATATTCCCTCAGTCTTTCAGTAAGTTATACATTTTCCTTATTAAACTGTGTGTGGGGAGTTTCAGTTTTAGTCCCCCATCCTGACATTTTGGTTGGAATGCAAACATCATGACTAGTGTCCAAGCAGTCTGTTTTATTTACTTTTTTTTTTGCTCATCACAATTGCCTTTTTATTTTATCATTATTATTTTTTGGTTGCACCTCACAGCTTGTGGGATCTTAGTTCCCTGACCAGGGATTGAACCTGGGCCCTCGGCAGTGAGAGTGCAGTCCTACTACTGGCCCACCAGGGAAGTCCCACAATGGCCTTTTAAAAAATAGCAATTTTGTTGAGACATGATTAACATAGTGTATAACTTACCTATTTAAACTGTACAATTCAATGGGTTTTAGTATATTTACAGAGTTGGGCAACCATCACTAAATCAATTTTAGAATATTTTCTTCACTTCCCCCTCCCCGCCTGGAAGTCCCACTCATTTCCATTGGCAGTCAATCCTTATTTCCCCTCAATTCTCACCTCAGTCCTAGGCAACTGCTGTTCTACTTTCTATCTCTGTGGATTTGCCTATCCTGAGCATTTCATATAACTGATCATACGATATATGATCTTTTGTGACTGGCTTCTTTCACTTAGCATAATGTTTTCAAGGTTCATCCATGTGTAGGATGTGTCTGTACTTAATTTCTTTTTGTAAAATGAATAATATTTACTTGTAACATTTTATTTATCCATTCATCCGGTGATAGAAATTTGAGTTTTCACTTTTTGGCTATTATGAATAATGATGCTATGAATCCTTGTGTACAAGATCTTATGTGGACATGTTTTCATTTCTCTTGGAGTAGAATTGTTAGCACATATGATAACTGTATTAACATTCTGAGTCACTGCAAAACTGTTTTCCACTGCAGCTGTGCCATTTGACATTTCCCCCAGCAATGTATGAGGGCTCTAATTTCGCAACAGCCATGCCAACACTTGTTATTGTCTGTGTGTGTGTGTGTGTGTGTGTGTTTTATCATAGCCATCCTAATAGGTGTGAACTGGAATCTCATTGTGGTTTTGATTTGCATTTCCCTGAAGGCTAATGATGTTGAGCATCCTTTCTTGTGCTTATTAGCTATTTGTATATCTTTGGAGAAATGTCTCTTCAGACAATTTACCCATTTTTAGCTATTTGTCTCTTTGTTGTTGTAAGAATTTAATATATATATATATATATATTCTGGATACAAGTCCCTAATCAGAAATATGATTTGCAAATATTTTCTCCCATTCTGAGTTGTCTTTTCAGTTTCTTGATGGTGTCCTTTGAAGGACAAAATTTTTAGTTTTGAGAAAGACCTGTTTATCTCTTCTTTTCTTTTGTGGCTTGCGGCCTTGGTGTGATATCTAAGAAACCATTGAGGGGACTTCCCTCGTGGTCCACTGATTAAGACTCTGTGCTTTCACTGCTGGGGGCATGGGTTTGATCCCTGGTCCAGGAACTAAGATCCCACATGTTGTGCAGCCACAACAACAACAACAACAACAACAAACCCACTGCTTAATCCAAATTCACACAAAGAATCATTTAGAACTATGAGGTGGGAAGCTAAAAATGGCAAAGTAACTGAAAAGTAGCATCCTGGATCTCTGATGACTAGGAAGCTGCATGCTAGCCTTGGACTGCCAAATTCTGCATTTGTTTTATATGAGAGTGAGATAAAGTATCTTATTTAAAAAATTGAGGACTTCCGTTTCCTAAAATGTGCTACAGAATGAATTATTTGCAAACAAATAACTGACATTGATTTAGTATCCACAAGGTGTGACAAACTTTTTTTTTTTTTTGGTTGCACACTTCAGCTTATGGATCTAAGGTCTCTGACCTGGGAACAAACACAGATACCCCTTACCTGCCCCCCTTCCCATTGCACAGTGGAAGCGTGGAGTCCCAGTATGACAAAATTTTATGAATCAATAACAAGAAGACAAACAACCTAGTAAAAAATGGGCAATAGAAATGAACAAAGATTTTACAGAAGAGGAAATATGAGTGGCCAATCAACATATAAAAAAATTCTCCGGACTTCCCTGGTGGTCCAGTGGTTACGACTCTGTGCTTTCACTGCAGGGGTCCTGGGTTCCATCCCTGGTTGGGGAACTAAGATCCCCCAAGCTGTGTGGTGCAGCCAAAAAAAAAGGCTCAACCTTATTAGTAATCATACAAGAGTAAATTTCACACCCACAAAAATTTTTAATTAAAAAGTCTGTAATATGGAGTGTTAGCTATGATATGGAGCGATGGGAAATCATACCCTGCTTGTGGGAATGTAAATTTGTATAATCATCTTAGAAAACCATGCTTTGAGGATCGCTATGTGGCTAAGGACTAATTGTAGTGGGAGTAACTGAATAAACAAGCTGAAAAGACAGTTGGTTGTGGTTAGAAAATGTAGTGCTTGAATTCATGATGCAGGAGGCAGAGAAGTTTGTTCGATGACCAAGTACAAGGTGTGACCTTGCAAGTGGTTAGCTAAAGTGGAGGTGAGTTCAGTGAAGATGATGAAGCGTGTTAGTCTGGGTCCAATTAGGACAGAGAAAGCACAGGGGGATTTTAACAGGAAAAGTTTAACATAAAGAATTACTAACGATAACAGGGGACTGGAGTAATAAGAGATTGGCTGGTAAGAAGTCAAGGGAACTCTAAAAGAATATAGGAAGAGCAGATATAATATACAATGGCAGACAATATAAAAACAATATGTAATAGTCACTACACACAGAGCTGTGATAATCTCTCTTTCCCTGTATAGCTGAGATCCAGGCCTTGTTAGAGAAGTTGCCTGTGGTGTGCTGAGTCAGAGGAACTTGCTGGACATTCACCCTCTGGAACTGGCTGAAAATGTGCTTCTCTAGGATGTTTCCCATTCATAGGGGAGGTATCGCACCAGAAACACTGCTACAGAACCACCCAAGGGTGGTGCCAGGGGAAATTGCCACTCACTGTGCATTGAGGAAGCCAGTGTGCAGAAGGTGGGTGCTAGGAAAGAGGAGGGTAGGGTGGGTGGGGATGAGGTGTCAGCGGGGGTGGGGTAGGTAAGGGGGTGGTCTCACCAGGAGTCTATGGAGGAAACACACAGGAAACAGGAAGTAAAGCCCCTTCTTCCTGCCAGGTCTTTCCACCACCATCTACTAGATAACATATATCAAACCTGCTGGCAAAAGAACACAGCCTGAAAGGCCCCAGATCCATTTTCACAACAAAAAGAGGGACTGAGAGGTACTATATCGATTACAGGAGGTCAAGAAAGTGAGTGGTCATGCAGTTGGGTAGCTGTTCTTGTGAATACTGAAATTATCACTGGTGTTTGCAGACATTTTGGTGGAGCATAAGGTTATAAAACAACTTGTTTCTTCAAGTGTGACCTTGGTCCACTGCCTCAGAATCAAGGGGATACTTTAATAATACAGATTCCTTTGTTCCACTGCAGATCCTCTAAACTGGGATATTAGGGAATTGAGCCCCAAATCTTTTTAACAAGTGCTCTAGATTTAAAATTCCAGAAATCATTTATGATTATTCCAAACACAGAAAAGTAAAGAAAATAACATAATGGGTTCCAATGTACCCAGAAACAACAAATGTTAACACTTGCCCTATTTGCTGTAGTTTTTTTTTATTTTTAATATGATATTACCAATTTACCAATCAGCACAAGTTCCACTCTCATGCCTTTCTCCTCCCTCCATCACAAGAGGTGATTATTTTTGTATGTTGTCATTTGTAAATGACTGCTTTAGGTGATGCAGAGCCTTTGAGGGTTTTTGAGCAGGAATATTAAACTATTACAGAGGTGTTTTTGGAAAATCAACCAAACTGTGCTCTGTAAGGGAATTCATTAAAATGAGAGGATGAAGGGGGAAAGCCAGTGATGAGGCAGTTTCAGTGACCCAAGGTGTGTGGTATTAAGGATCTGAAGTAGAACCAGAAACCTTTGCTCTTTGTATGGCAAAAACCATCACAATATTGTAAAATAACTATCCTCCAATCAAAATAAATTAATTAATTGAAAAAAGAGCACTATACTAAAAAAATTTTGTGGGAGGCATTTAATTAATTAATTTAAAAGTAACTTTTATAACAGGATAGTTGTCTTTTTTAAAAATTTGATTTGCTCATAATTTATGTTCTACTTTATTTTAGGTGAAATCTATATGTAATTTCAAGTTGAAAAAATCAACTTCAGTGCTCCCATTTCATTTAGTTTATGTTTTCCAATTTCTCTGTCTCTTTCTTTTTTCTTTTGATGTTCTTTCTCAAGCCTTTATCTATCAAATATAGTAGAAAAGCTTTTGTATACATATATATAACATATGTATAATATATATATTTTAGAAAATTATGAATTTTTGCCTAGCTAAAAAGTTTATGACAGTTTGATTCCATATGTTTGACTTAATATGAATAGAATGTTACATTTTTAACTCATATTCACTCAAAATATTGGTACAGTTCCATGTATTTGGTATCTAGTATTACTGCTAAAAGTCTAGAAAGTTTATTATCTTAGTGATTTTAAAAAAATGAATAAGGCTTGAAACTTCTAATCCAATTCTGAGAATATAAAGAAATACCACGTTGTTAAAAAAAAAAAAAGAAAGAAAGAAAATTAACATGTGGTACAATATTATTAATTAAAGTACAGCTTTTGTTCAAATTTCAAAAAAAATGGGGGCATTAAGTTAATTAATTTAAAATTAATTTTTATTGGCATATAGTTGCTTTATCTTTTTATTTTATTTTTTTTTAAATTTTATTTTTACTTTATTTTACTTTACAATACTGTATTGGTTTTGCCATACATTGACATGAATCTGCCATGGGTGTATACGAGCTCCTAATCCCGAATCCCCCTCCCACCTCCCACCCCATATCATCTCTCTGGATCATCCCCGTGCACCAGCCCCAAGCATCCTGTATCTTGTATCGAACATAGACTGGCACTTCGTTTCTTACATGATAGTATACATGTTTCAATGCCATTCTCCCAAATCATCCCACCCTCTACCTCTCCCTCAGAGTCCAAAAGTCCGTTCTATACATCTGTGTCTCTTTTGCTGTCTCGCATACAGGGTCATCATTACCATCTTTCTAAATTCCATATATATGTGTCAGTATACTGTATTGGTGTTTTTCTTTCTGGCTTACTTCACTCTGTATAATTTTTAAAAAATTTGCTTATAATTTATGTTCCACTTTATCTTAGGAAATCTATGTATAATTTTAACTTGAAAAAAGGGAACCCTCCTATACTGTTGGTGGGAATGCAAACTAGTACAGCCACTATGGAGTATTACTCAGCCGTTAAAAAGAA
This sequence comes from Capricornis sumatraensis, assembly GCF_032405125.1. Lineage (NCBI taxonomy): Eukaryota > Metazoa > Chordata > Mammalia > Artiodactyla > Bovidae > Capricornis > Capricornis sumatraensis. Next base: position 44,411,201 of record NC_091092.1, on the reverse strand, counting down.
TTCATTTGAATCAGTTCTGATGAGATGGATGAAACTGGAGCCGATTATACAGAGTGAAATAAGCCAGAAAGAAAAACACCAATACAGTATACTAACACATATATATGGAATTTAGAAAGATGGCAATGACGACCCTGTATGCAAGACAGGAAAAAAGACACAGCGGTGTATAACGGACTTTTGGACTCAGAGGGAGAGGGAGAGGGTGGGATGATTTGGGAGAATGGCATTCTATCATGTATACTATCATGTAAGAATTGAATCGCCAGTCTATGTCTGATGCAGGATACAGCATGCTTGGGGCTGGTGCATGGGGATGACCCACAGAGATGTTATGGGGAGGGAGGTGGGAGGGGGGTTCATGTTTGGGAACACATGTAAGAATTAAAGATTTAAAAAAAAAAAAGAAAAATCTGCAAAAAATATAGTTTGCAAAATAGAGCACATACTGGCTACTTTTTAACAAATCTGAGCAATATTCATTCAGTTCAGTTCAGTCGCTCGGTCGTGTCTGACTCTTTGCGACCCAATGAATCGCAGCACGCCAGGCCTCCCTGTCCATCACCAACTCCCGAAGTTCACTCAGACTCACATCCATCGAGTCCGTGATCCCATCCAGCCATCTCATCCTGGGTCGTCCCCTTCTCCTCCTGCCCCCAATCCCTCCCAGCATCAGAGTCTTTTCCAATGAGTCAACTGTTCGCATGAGGTGGCCAAAGTACTGGCGTTTCAGCTTTAGCATCATTCCTTCCAAAGAAATCCCAGGGCTGATCTCCTTCAGAATGGACTGGTTGGATCTCCTTGCAGTCCAAGGGACCCTCAAGAGTCTTCTCCAACACCACCGTTCAAAAGCATCAATTCTTCAGCACTCAGCCTTCTTCACAGTCCAACTCTCACATCCATACATGACTACTGAAAAAACCATAGCCTTGACTAGACGGACCTTAGTCAGCAAAGTAATGTCTCTGCTTTTGAATATACTATCTAGGTTGGTTATAACTCTTGAAAACAATACCAAGATTATAGAAATTCAAAGTTACAATCCTGTTCAGAAAACTCAGATTTAAAACATCTTTTCAGAAAGTTCAGTGTCTATCTTCTAAAGTTATTATGAAATCGATTTCATATCTGGTGTCATGTTGTGTGCTTAGTCAATAAAGTAGAAATAGATCTCTGCTTTATTGACTATGCCAAAGGCTTTGACTGTGTGAATCACAATAAACTGTGGAAAATTCTGAAAGAGATGGGAATACCAGACCACTTGACCTGCCTCTTGAGAAATCTGTATGCAGGTGAGGAAGCAACAGTTAGAACTGGACATGGAACAACAGACTGGTTCCAAATAGGAAAAGGAGTACGTCAAGGCTGTATATTGTCACCCTGCTTATTTAACTTCTATGCAGAATACATCATGAGAAACGCTGGACTGGAAGGAGCACAAGCTGGAATCAAGATTGCAGGGAGAAATCTCAATAACCTCAAATATGCAGATGACACACCACCCTTAATGGCAGAAAGTGAAGAAGAACTAAAGAGCCTTTTGATGAAAGTGAAAGAAGAGAGAGAAAAAGTTGGCTTAAATCTCAACATTCAGAAAACTAAGATCGTGGCATCCGGCCCCATCACTTCATGGCAAATAGATGGTGAAACAGTGGCAGACTTTATTTTGGGGGGCTCCAAAATCACTGCAGATGGTGACTGCAACCATGAAATAAAAAGACACTTACTCCTTGGAAGGAAAGTTGTGACCAACCTAAGCAGCATATTAAAAAGCAGAGATATTACTTTGCCAACAAAGGTCTGTCTAGTCAAGGCTATGGTTTTTCCAGTAGTCATGTATGGATGTGATATTTGGACTATAAAGAAAGCTGAGCACCGAAGAACTGATGCTTTTGAACTGTGGTGTTGGAGAAGACTCTTGAGAATCCCTTGGACTGCAAGGCGATCCAACCAGTCCATCCTAAAGGAGATCAGTCCTGAATATTCATTGAAAGGACTAATGTTGAAGCTGAAACTCCAATACTTTGGCCGCCTGATGTGAAGAGCTGACTCATTTGAAAAGACCCTGATGCTGGGAAAGATTGAAGGCAAGAGGAGAAGGGGATGACAGAGGATGAGATGGTTGGATGGCATCACTGATTCAATGGACATGAATTTGAATAAACTCCTTGAGCTGGTGATGGACAGGGAGGCCTGGCATGCTGCAGTCCATGGGGCCACAAAGAGTCAGATACAACTGAGTGACTGAACTGGACTGTGTGCTTAGATAAAACAATTGCTAGATTTCTGTATGGCAGAAGGGGAGCAGATAATGTTGTTCACCAAAATGGATACACTCTAATATTCATATGATGGAAGAGAAAACTTAGGCTTCTACTTGAATTAAATGAGTCAGTGAGGTAATTTTATGCAAGTTCTGGATACATGTATCCACCTTTACTTCTGCCATTCTCTTCTTGCAAGCTTAACAAGGTAACTTTTGCATAGTATTTTATTTTTTCATACTCTTATGTAAAGCCTGTGCTTTGTGCTGCTGTGATCCCCTGTCTTTCAACCTTCCACTCTGTTCCCCCAGGTCCTTAACTTCTTTTCACTGCCCTGGGTTCCATGGCTAGTCATTTCGCCTGTATGGTTGCTACTGTCCTGGAATGCCTTGCTTTCTTGACATTTGCCCAACCAACCCTAACTTCCAATCTTTATACTAGTAGAAGTATTTCTTCTGCTTTGAGATGGTCTTGCCTTTCTGATTTTACTCTGTTGCTTACAGTCACTTGTGATAGCCAATGTCTAAAATGAGGCAGATTTTCACCCCAATAACCCCAGTGGGCTCAAGCCTATTTTGAACAAGGCTGGGTTCCTGAAATTACCCAGGCTTTATTCTTCAACAAAAAATGTAAGTGATACCTCAATAATACTGCCGGATTTGTTTGTTTGTAGGATACAATTCTGATGAGCATTTGTGAGAAAACTGGTCAAGTGAGATATCAAAGTATATTTAAGCAGGTTACATTTAAGAATTTCATCGATCAACACATAGATTTTGGTTTTATTTCCATTACATAGATTTGGTCATGGATCAAAAGTCAATGAAAACTTTTGATTGACTATACTTTTGCTCATAAATATAATTATATCAAACTGAATATCTGGAGGTCAAATCTTTCTTATAGAACTATTGATAGATACAACAACATGAATGAAACTCAAAGGGATGATGTTAACTGCAAGAAACCAGACAACAGAAAGTTCCATATTGTGTGATTCCATTTATACAAGATTCTAGAAAATGCAAACTAATCTATAGGATTGAAAAAGGTTGTTCATTGTCTGGGACTTTAAGGGAAGGGAGGAAAGATAGGGTTGAAAGGGCACAATAACACTTTTTGGGGATGACAGAAAAGTTTTTTGAATTGTGTGTATATGATTGTATCATGGGATGTATACATATGTCAAAATCTATTAAATCATACATCTTAACCATGTGTGATTCATTATGTCAGTTATATCTCAGTAAAAGTACAAAAATCATTAGCAAGGAAAACATGTTGGTTCTAAGTCAAAATGTCTGCTGTGTACCAGGCACTCTGCTGGGGACAGTGTTCATCAAGGCAGACAAGACCCCTCCCTTAGTGGAGGCTACATTCTGGTGGAGGAGACAGATCAACAAATGACAATAGTCAAGTCTGGACAACTGTTATGACAAGGTAAAAAGGGGAGGCTTTGAAAGAATGTAGCCAGATTTTAAAAAAAATTTTTATTTGGCTGCACCTGGTATTAGTTGCGGTATGTGGGATCTTCACTGTGGCATATGGGATCTAGTTCCCTGACCAGGGATGGAACCTGGGCCCCCTGCATAAGGAGTGTGGAGTCTTAGGCCCTGGACTGCCAGGAAAGTACCCCAAACATGTAGCAGGATTATCTAAGCTGATTATTTGGTAGTAGATGCCTGTCACTGTATTGAAAAGATTCTGAAAGTTAGCATGATCCCATGCATCAGGAGAGGGTAGGGAGTACCATGCATTTGCCCAAATCAGGCTATACTGTTGGCCTTATCATAAATTTCCTAATCATGTGGCTATTATAACTGGTTATGAAGATGTTTTAAGAATAGTGTATATCTCTTGTTATAGACCAGTTTTTTTTCCAGAGCAGTATTTTTAAGGCAAAGTGTTTCTTGTTGGGGAAACATCAACCTTCAGACTGTAGTATAGACAGAGGACAAGTGTTCTTTTGTTCTCGAAAATTCTGTTTCCAAGTGCTTTTTACTCGCTGATATGACTGTGTCTGAGCCTTTGCTAAGGGCACTGCAGCTGGATTGTGTAGTGGAACCAGGTCCAGAAAAAGAATCGCTCAAGAATGCAAGTAAACAGGATGTCAGATGTTATCCTTAGTCTATTTCCCTAAACATAGCTTTTTGGCTGCAAAGTAAAATGCCATTCTTCTAGTTTGTGCTTACACAGAGTGATGGCTGACAGCAGGCACAGTCTTCATCTGCTTGGCACGTTGTCACCATGCAATTCAACGTGTTTTGCAGAGGAATGATCATGACACATTATCTCAGTGAGACAGTAAGAGGACATCCGGCCATTTCTTGGAAGAATTTTCCCAGCTTACCTTCTCTGAGCCCTGTTGTGCCAGCACAGCTCCCCACGAGGCTCAGATCTGTCTGACCTAAGAGCCAGTTGGCATCTTCCTCTTGACAGAAGCCAGATTTTCACTGGGGCTAGACTATTTATTGACAGCATTTTCCCAGACTGGCCCATGAGTATCTCATTTCCAAGGTCCCCTGAAGTGCTGGCTCGCCTCTGTTTTCCCAGAGCGCTCACTGCCTTCTCTTTCCTCCCTCCCCAGCATCCTGCTCACTTCCTTCCCTTACAGCTTCTTGCACTGTTGGTTTTTTTTTTTTGAGGGGGGGGAGGGGTGTGAGTGTGTGTATGTATTTCTTCTTTTTTTTTTTTTTTAAAAAAAAATCCTAATGAATTTGTTTTGCAGCTTTTGAAAAAGAATCCCAGTGTTATCCCGGATTTTCCCCTCATTCATTCTATTTCTACATCTTTGAGTGTGAGCTCTGTGGTTTTCAAATCCCAGAATTGGAGTGGCTTCCACCGTTGTCTAAGGAACGTTGTTTTAGAGCTTTGCTCTGCAAGCACGAGAAGAGAACTCATAAAAAGGAAGACAACAGCAGATGCAATCGCGGATGTGGCTTAGTCCTTGCAGCTGCCCCAGAGAGGTGCTCGGGAGCATTCAGTCTGCAGTAATGAATCCAGAAGAGCGCGTCGTGACCTGGCTCATATCCTTGGGAGTATTAGATTCCCCTAAAAAGACCATCTGTGATCCGGAGGAGTTCTTGAAGTCCTCGTTGAAAAATGGGGTAGTGCTGTGCAAACTGATCAACAGATTAAGGCCTGGCTCTGTAGAAAAGGTAAGGGAAATTTGCAGTATCTTTAGGGTTGCTCACCACCAGAGAGCAGCGGTAATGTCACTCTGGAGATTTTCGGTTGCCTGGGTCATGGGACACTCCTGCTTTCATCTCTTTTTGAGATTTAACCGTTCTTTCTTACTGTTTTCATAGTCGGAAAAAGTCAGAAAATGAAAGGTTTTCCTTTAGTGATTGGCCACTAGAGGTTAGTACAGTAAAAACCTTTGACACCACTGGTGCCAGGGGACAAGGAGAACACCCCTGTCACGAGCTGGCTCTGCCACAGAGACGCGTGTTGTGCCTCCCTGTGCACCGAGGACATGTTTTGAACCTGAGGTTCATGTGAGTCTGTGGAGTAATGGGATGATTTGTAACAGATATTCAGGGTGCTTATTGATGGTATGACTAAATTTACTGTGGATTTACTTCTCAAAGAAATAAAGTATCCATTGAAAGAGAGGCTATTTAGCAATCAGGAGAAATAATCCAAAATGTCACAACGGGTTTGTTAAAACAATAGAAACCAAATATATGTTTTGAATGCAACACGTGTTCAAAGTGAAACTAACCTTACTCATTTTTAAAAATCCAAAATTGTGAAGGTTGGAAACCCATGATCACCAGTAAGAATAATTTTTAAAATGGGCACCTTAATCAAGTTTAAAAGTGGAGCCATAAATTATTTTCTTAAGGTCAGCAGGGAATGAGACACTGAGTACAGTTCATTTCCCTCCTTGAGGCAGTGTTTTTATTGAACATACCGATTTACTTATAATTTCTCAAACTTGGAAAACAGTGATAAAATGGAAAATGTCGAGAAATGTGATCAAATGTAAAGAACAGCGAAGAGGGAAATATAATTTTAATACATTATCATGAGGAGGATGGAGGGAAATGATAGGTTGAAAGCAGGAACCAGGATGAAAAAAACTTGCAGGGTCTCTCTAATTTGCTATCACCATGCTTTGCATGAGAAAGTTTATAAGTGGAGATGACTTGGGGCTAAGGATTTGGTGACATTTGGAACAAGACCAACCGTTTAGATTTTTGCATCACTTCCTTCAGTGGTTAATTTCTCTTCCTGGATTGACAGTAATGTTGGCCCCACCTTAAAAAGCCTACTTTATCTACTTATCAGCGAATGATGCAACGATGTGTCCCACTTGGGATGACAGTCTCCAAGTGATATTTGACTGTGTTTCTTTAGTACTGTCTGGAGCCCCAAACTGAAGCTGACTGCACCAACAACATCAATGACTTCCTGAAAGGATGCGAAGCCCTTCAAGTGGAGGTAAGCCCACCCAGGTTGCCTTCCTTGTGGTCATTTTTCACTCTGCTAATGAACATGGTGTCGTGGTAAAAGGCTTATTTTCACTGTTAAACAGAGGAAGCATTTTTATGGAAACCATGGTTAAGATCGATGGTCCCCAGTCATGGTTTGCTAGTTTGTTTGTTTGTTTATTTTTTTTCTGGAAACCAATTCCAAAGCAAAACAAAATCAAAATTCAAAATATGGTAACTTTTATTTTACTGTATAGCACAGAGAACCATATTCAATATCCTATGATAAACCATAATGGAAAAGAATATTAAGAAAAAGAATGTCTGTATATGTGTAACTGAATCATTTGGCTGTACAGCAGAAATTAACACAGCATTGTAAATCAATTTAAAAAAGACAAAATATGGTACCACTTACAAACATCTCCCAAAATTTGTTGTATGACTCAGTGAATTCAAACCAGGGCTCTGTGACAACTTAGAGGGGAGGGATGGGGTGGGAGGTCGAAGGGAGATTTGAGAGGGTAGGGACATATGTATGATTCATGTTGAAGTATGGCAGAAACCAACACAATATTGTAAAGCAATTATCCTCCAATTAAAAATAAATTAAAAAAAAACACAGCTCCCAAGCTCTGAAAGCAGGCTTTTGGTGCCAGAGGTTGTATGGTATGTGTCCCTACTAAGTGGAGCCCAAAGTGGGCCACTGGATGCTGCAGAGGGTTACTGTAATCCTTTTGAGTTGGGAAGGGTGGAAAGATTATAACCACTTTTCCCTACTAACACTTTAGAACAGAAGCCATGAAAGAACTTGGCCCTGAGGTAGAAATTGTATATTAAGTTACACTGTATTCTTTTATGTTATGTGGATCCTTGCAGTAAGTATAGGGGGTGTTGCTGAAAAGGAGGTGACACTTTTGCTTGTATGTCACATTATTTAATGTCTCTGTGCCTTAGTGTTTTAATCTGTAAAATGGACACAATAATAACTACCTCATGGGGCTGTTTTAAGGATCAAATGAGATACTGCATAATAATTTAGAGCTAAGAGCTTGAAATTCCAAAGATCTATGAAGTAACGTAGGTAGAGTACTCAGCACAGGACCTGGGGTGTAAGAAGTATAGACATGCATTAGTAGTATCACTTGTGGAGAAATGTTAGTACTGGTTTGAGCCTGGACTCTTCCCTACAGGCTCAGACAGTAAAGAATCTGCCTGTAATGCAGGAGACTCGAGTTCAGTCCCTAGGTTGGGAAAATTCCCTGGAGAAGGGGACAGCAACCCATTCCAGTATTCTTGCCTGGAGAATCCCATGGACAGAGGAGCCTGGTGGGCTACAGCCTGTGAGCTTGCAAAGAACTGGATACAACTGAGCGACACTTTCACACACCTTCTGATATTAGACTACTTGGGTTCAAATCTCAGTCATCTCTTGCTAGTAGCTTTGTGACCTTGGGCATGTTATGGCTCTGTGCCTCAGTCTCCATACCTGCAAAATGGGAAGAATAGCAGCACCTGTCTCATGGGATTGGTATAAGGTTTCAAAGAATTCACATCCTTGGAAGAGTGCATGGCACACAGAAAGTTTTCTCCAAGTGTTAGTTAACTACTAGTAGTACTAGTACAAGTAACTTTTCCCCAGATAAACTTTACTTTCTTCAGAGTTCTTCTGAAAGTTAGCCATAGCATCAAGCTATGCTTGTTTCAGAATATTTTATTCCAGATTTCCGTATTGCCAAATTTTAGCTCCTTCCCTCTCTCTCTCTTTATCTTTCTGTGTGTGTACCTGGGCACATGGTGTGTATGGCTTTTAAGGCAGGTGCAACCTACTCTATATCCCTTATAGAATGATGTCTGCTATGAACAGATCATGGCATTTTCTTTTCATTTGTTAAACAAAAACATGGTGTGGTTGCCAATGATTTATGCACTCTGAAGTTGTCAGAAGGTATATTGAGCTTCTATATGGTTCTAAGAATACTAGGTGATACAGAAACACCTCCTGGGTCTGGCATTGTTGGAGAATGAGTCGTTTCACATAAGTGGATTTTTCTGATAACTAATGCTTATTCCGTTAAGCACCCATACTTAAAATATTTTTGGCCACTTTGGACACAAATCTTTCTTTGAAAGTATAACATAATTTTCATTTCTTACATGAAGGTCGCCAAACATATTTTGATCTCTTTTGGATAATTCAGGCTGGTCTGAGCATCAGATGAATATTGTGAGGAGGCAATATCTGTCAGGATGGTTAAGCACATACCTTCTCCAGTTTGACAGACAGACATGGGTCAGAATTTTGGCTCTGTGTGATTCTGGGAAAAGTTATTTGGCCTCTCTCTGCTCCAGTTTCCTCATCTGTATAATGGAGACATGAGTAATAGGTACTGCATTGGATTTGTTTATTTATTTTTAATATTTTGACCATACCTTGCAGCATGTAGGATCTTAGTTCTCTGACCAGGAATCAAACCCTCGTCCCCTGCAGTGGAAGCAGGGAGTCTTAATCACTGGACGGCCAGGGAAGTCCCTGCACTGGATTCTTTTAAAGATCAACTGAAATAATGCATCTAAAGCACTTCATATGTCATTGCACATAACACATGCATAATAGCTGTTCACTCATACCATTATTACTGGGTAGTGTTGCACACAAAATTATGCCTGAAAGGGGTGCATAACAGTCATACTGAGGCACTCCTAGAACCCTGAGGGAAGATTAATAAAATCAATACATGAGGAATGAGATTGAAAGCTGAGCTAGGGTGCACCCAGCAGCCAAAAATACTGACCATTCAGTCTCAAGTTCCCAAGGTAGCTAGAAGATAGACCTAAACACAAATATTTGCAAATTAAAAAACATTATTTTAAACATTGAAAGTATTTGACATACAATATGGTATAAATTTAAGGTGTACAATGTGTTACCTTAATGCATTGATATTTTGTAATATCATTGCCATTGTAGCGATATTTATCACATCACTTAAGTACAATATTGTTGTCTGTGTTCCCTATAGTGGACATTAGACCACTATGGTGTATTTACTGCTCGTTGTAGGTTGGTACACTTAAACAATGTCAGTTTTCACCCCTCAGCCTCCACCCCCTGATAACAGCTCTTTTTTTCTGTTTGATTTTTTAAGATTCAATGTATAAGTGAGACCATACAGTATTTTTCTTTGACTTACTCATTTAGCATAATGTGTTCAAAGTCCATCCCTGTTTTTGCAAATGGCAGAATATCCTCCTTTTGCATGGCTGAATAACAGTCCATTGTGTGTGTATACCACATCTTTTCTTGAAATCCATTCATCCATTGATGAACACTCAAATTGTTTCTGTATCTTGTCACTTTAGGTAGAGTATCTCTCAGAACTAAAGTACCTAGCACAGTGCCTAGTCTGAAGTGAAGTGAAGTGAACGTTGCTCAGTTGTGTCCTACTCTTTGCGTCCCCATACAGTCCATGGAATTCTCCAGGCCAGAATACTGGAGTGGGTAGCCTTTCCCTTAGGGCATACTTAATACTTTTTTTGTTGACACTATGAAACTGTTAATGTTTAAAAAGCAAAAAGAGCAGGGCTTGATTGTTGCCAAGGACACACTATTATTTATATACAGAAAGAGTGCCAGCTTGAAACGGTCAGTTTGGAAATCTAGAAAAATGAAAGCAGAGACGCAGCAGTACATTGACAATTTGAGTGTTGACTGTGGGGCACGGTGACCACATGAAAGAGCTGCTGCCTTCTGACCCTCTGAGTGGCCAGCTGGTCTCTGTAAGTGACCTCCGTCTTTGTGTTCTTATGTGGCTTTAGTGTCCTAGGGTCGCTAGAGGCTCACGCCACTCGCAACTGATCAGGGAAGTCTGCTGAGACACCTGGGAGACAAGGGTGTTTCTGAAGTGCCTCCCAAACTTCGATAGCATCTTCCTAAAAATATTTCCCCATTTTCTTTCTTTTTAATTTAATTAAAATTGTTATTATTAGTATTGGCCATGCTGTGTGGCTTGTGGGATGTTAGGTCCCCAATCAGGGATCAAACCCGGCCCCCGCCGCCTCCCGCAGTGGAAGTGAGGAGTCCTAACCACTGGACCACCAGGGAAGTCCCTAAAAATGATTTTTTATTACATGAAAAATTCTTTAAATTCTATAGTGCTTTCTAATTTTCAAAAGTTTCACACATGTGATTTCATATAGTCCCATAATAACCCCTTTTATTCCCTTATCCCTATGTTGCCCCCTCCCTCCTTCCCTCTCCCCACAGGCAGTTTGTTTTCCATATCTGTGAGTCTGCCTTTTTTGTTTTAGTCACTAGCTTGCTGTATTTTTTAGATTCCACATATAAATGATATCATACAGTATTTGTCTTTCTCTGACTTGTTTCACTTAGCATAATGCCATCCAAGTGTCCATCCCTGTTGGTATAAACTGGCATTATTTAGTTCTTTTTTATGGCTGAGTAGTATTCCAGCCATAACACACACACACACACACACACACACACACACACACACACACCACATTGTCTTTATCCATTCACCTGTTGATAGACACTTAGATTGTTTATACCTTGGAAATTGTAGATAATGCTGCTATGAACATTGAGGTGCATGTATCTTTTGAACTGGTGTTTTTGTGTGTGTGTTTATATATATATACCCAGGAGTGAAATTGCTGGGTCATATGGTAGTTCTATTCTTAGTTTTTTGAGAAACCTCCATACTGTTTTCCACAGTGGTTGCACCAATTTACATTCCCATCGACAGTGTAGGAGGGTTCCTTTTTCTCCACACCCTCCCCAAATTTGTTATTTGTGTTCTTTTCAGTGATAGCCATTCTGACTTGATTTGCACTTCCTTGATGATTAGCAATGCTGAGCATCTTTTCGTGTGGCTGTTGGCCATCTGCATTACCTCTTTGGAAAAATATCTATTCAGGTCTTCTGCCCACTTTTTAAATTGGGTTGTTTTTTGATGTTGAGTTGCATGAGCTGTTTATATATATTGGATATTAACCTCTTATTAGTCAGCATTTGCAAATATTTTCTCCCATTTAGTAGATTGTCTTTTCATTTTGTCAATGGTTTCCTTTGCTGTACAAAAACTTTTAAGCTGTAGGTTCCATTTGTTTATTTTTTAAATTTCCTTTGCTTTAGGAGATGGATCAAAAAATATTGCTGTGATTTATGTCCAGGAATATTCTGTCTATGTTTTCCTCTAGGAGTTTTATAGTATCTGGTCTTTAATCCATTTGAGCTTATTTTTGTGTATAATGTTAGAGAATGTTCTAATTTCTTTCTTTCACATGTGCTGTCCACTTTTCCCAGAACCACTTATTAAAGAGACTGTCTTTTCTCCATTGTATATTCTTGCTTCCTTTGTCATAGATTAATTGACCGTAGGTGAGTGGGTTTGTTTCTGGGCTCTCTATTCTGTTCTACTGATCAATGTATCTGCTTTTGTGCTAGTACCACACTGTTTTGATTGCTGTAACTTTGTGGCATAGCCTGAAGTCAGAGAGTGTGATTCCTCAGCTCTGCTCTGTCTCAAGATTGTTTTGGCTATTTGGGGTCTTTTGTGTTTCCATACAAATTTTTGAATTATTTGTTCTAGTTCTGTGAAAAATGTTACGTTGGTATTTTTGATGGTTTGTTGTTGTTGTTCAGTCTCTAAGTCATGTCTGACTCTTTGTGACCCCATGGACTGCTGCATGCCAGGCTTCCCTGACCTCCACTATCTCCCAGAATTTGCTCAGATTACTGTCCATTGATCAGTGATGGTATATAACCAACCATCTCATCCTCTGCTGCCCTCTTGTCCTTTTGCCTTCAACCTTTCCCAGCATCAGGGTATTTTCCAATGAGTTGGCTCTTTGCATCAGGTGGCCAAAGTATTGGAGCTTCAGCTTCAGCATCAGTCCTTCCAATGAATATTCAGGGTTGATTTCCTTTAGGATTGACTGGTTTGATCTTGCACTCCAAGGGACTCTCAAGAGTCTTCTCCAGCACCGCAATTCAAAGGCATCAACTTTTCAGTGCTCAGCTTTCTTTATGGTCCAAGTCTCACATCAATACTGAAAAAACCATAGCTTTGACTAGACAGACCTTTGTTGGCAAAGTGATGTTTTTGGTTTTTAATATGCTGTCTGGATTTGTCATAGCCTTCCTTGCAAGGAGCATCTTCTAATTTCATGGCTGCAGTCACCGTCCACAGTGATTCTGGAGTCCAAGAAGATAAAATCTGTCATTGTTTTCACTTTTTTCCCATCTATTTGCCATGAAGTGATGGGGCCAGATGCCATGATCTTGGTTTTTTGAATGTTGAGCATTAAGCCAGCTTTTTCCCTCTCTTCTTTCACTATCATCAAGAAGCTCTTTAGTTCCTCTTCACTTTCTGCTATTAGAGTGGTATCATCTACATATCTAAGGTTGTTGATATTTCTCCTGGCAATCTCGATTCCAGCTTGTGCTTCATCTAGCCTGGCATTTCACATGATGCTGCTGCTGCTAAGTTGGTTCAGTCGTGTCCAACTGTGCGACCCCATAGACGGCAGCCCACCCAGCTCTCCCGTCCCTGGGTTTCTCCAGGCAAGAACACTGAAGTGGGTTGCCATTTCCTTCTCCAACACATGAAAGTGAAAGTGAAGTCGTGTCCGACTCCTAGCGATCCCGCGGACTGCAGCCTACCAGGCTCCTCCATCCATGGGATAGAGTCTGCATATAAGTTAAAAAAATAGGGTGACAATATACAGCATTGCCACACCCCTTTCCCAGTTTGGAACCAGTCCATTATTCCATGTAATGTTCTAACTGTTGCTTCTTGACCTGCATACAGATTTCTGAGGAGGCAGGTAAGGTGGTCTGGTATTCCCTCTCTTAAAGAATTTTCCACAGTTTGTTGTGATCCACACAGTCAAAGACTTTAGCATTGTCAATGAAACAGAAGTACATGTTTTCCTGGAATTCCCTTGCTTTCTGTAGATGATTCTTTCCCCCACTGAAATGATTAATGTAGCTGAGTGGTAAGTTTTCAAATCAGAAAGCATGAGTCCTCCAAATTTGTTCTTCATTTTCAAAATAATTTTGGCTATTCTGGATCTCTTGTGTGAGCATATGGATCAGGATCAGCCTGTACATTTCTGCAAAAAGGCAAACTGGAATTTTTAATAAGGATTGTATTCAGTCTGTATATTGCTTTGGGGAATATTGCCATCTGAACAACATTAAGTCTTCTGATCCATAAACACAGGATGTCTTGCCATTGATTTAAGTCTTTAAAATTTCATTCAACAATGTTTTGTAATTTTCAGTGTACACGCCTGTGCTGCCTTGATTCAGTTTATTCCAAAGTATTTTATTTCTTTTGATACTATTGCAAATGGAATTGTTTCCTTAATTTCACATTTGGGTTGTTCATTGCATAGAAATACAATTGATCTTTCACCATTAAGCATAATGGTAGTTGTGGGTTTTCATAGATGCTCTTTATCAGGTTAAAGGAGTTCCATTCCTTTCCTAGTTTTTTGAGTGTTTTTTGTCATGAAGGGGTGCCAGATTTTTTTGAATGCTTTTCTTTGCATCTGTTAAGATGACCATTGATTTTCTCCTTTATTATACCGCAATGTTTATTACATTATTAATTTTCATATGTTAAATCAATCTTGTATTCTTGGGATAAATGCCAGAGGGTCACCTTGTATATGCACATAGAGATTTGTGTACCTCTGTGATTATTCTTGAAGCATCTTTCTTCATAGAAATGGAATACCTGTGTTACAATTTGATACTCTCAAATTCCCCTACAAACATGCTGTATGAAGTTCTAATCCTACCAACAGTGTAGAAAGTGCCTTCTTCCTCATGTCTCTGGTGGCCCTGGATATTATTTATCATTAATGTTGGCTAAAATGTTGGGTGCAAATGGTATTTCTTTATTGTTGTAATAGTAATTTCATGATTCCATGTGCGTTTGGACATTTCTCATGCCTTTATTGTTTATTTGTATTTCCATTTTTGTGAACCAAATGTATCTTTCTTATTTATTTACATAATGGAGAAGGCAGGGAGGACACTCAGGCCTCAAGAGAATATCTTCCAGAACATATGGAAAAATCCTCATGTCTAGGTAGAGTGTCACTAATGTGACCAATAAGTCCCTCGACAGCACTGTCCTAGCTATGGTCTTTTTTCTGCCTTTGAACTTGCTGGGAGTCAGGGACAGATACAGTTCTTATGATCATTTGGGACTGGCCTGGGTGGTACCTCTGACTACGCAGTCCTGGCTAAGCCCCAGGAAGGACTGGTCTGTCCCAGCTCTAGTCCTCTGGTTTTTCTTTCAGCCAGGCTTCCCCCAGCCTCATCCCCAGTAGGCACTTCTTTTTCACCTGCCACTTTTATGAACAACCCATTGCCAGGGATACTCTACCATCTCCTATTCTGCTCCTGGGCCAACCTTACTTCGCCGTTTTGTTTATGAAGGATTTCACTGAACGTATATGAAGCTCAGTTAGGGCTTCTTTCACTCTCTTTCTCCCTCCTTCTCTCTCACCAGCTGGTATCAGTATGGCTTTTTCTTTGCCCCCACCCGTAACTGCCTCCTGTCTCCCTGAGTCACTCCATCTGCCTTGTCACTGGAACAGCATGGGTGCTCTCCCCAAAGTGGGGCCTGTGGGATGGACGATTTGCCATTTCCCAGGGCCGGCTCGACAGGGAAGCAGTTCTGGAAGGAAGGCAGCTCTACTAATGATCATGAGTCAAGGGCTAAATCTCCCACAATCGATCTGAGCTCTAGGAGAGCAAAGCCTCCCTGGAGCAGTGAGGCAGAGGCCAGGCAACTAAGCAGTAGCTGCAGTGGGTATCAGGCCCTGAAACGGCGACGTTCTCTCCGAGAACTCAGAGTCCCCTTCTCTCGGCCTCAGTTGACTCATCTGTAAAAATGAGGAGACTGGAGTAAGGATTGGTAATGTCTCACTGTTGGACACTGTTTTTAACTGGCCGTTTCCATCAGTTTCCGCTGGGGAAAGCTTTGTATATTTAGCCGCTCAATTTGAGCTAGTGAGAAGACTAAAGAGGATTTTGGTAAGTTTTTGGTCTTTTTTTTTTTCCTCTTTCTGTCGAGCCAGTCTGATACTCCTACTGGAATTTGCGTGAGTTACATCAAATGACACCCATGACTGGCCATCCTAATCTACCGATTCCATTGCTTTTCGGTAAAAATTGGACTTCAAGTAAGGTCGGAAATATTTGCCTTCTCTCACGAACCTTTTCATTCTCCCTCGAAGAGACTGTTTGGTGTGGGGCCTGTTATCCGAGAAGTCCGGGAAGGGCATCCAGGACAGTTCGGGGAAGGGAGGGGTGCGGAGGGCCGCTGGAGAGCGCTTCCTCTCTGGGGTGGCTCAGCGGCTCACCACAGGGTTTAGGGGCTCCAAGCCGCGTCCGGGGCTGGAGGAGGAAGCGGGCCACCTGGCAGGGCTGCTCAGTGAGGCCGGGATTCCCGCCCGAGGCTCTAGCAGAGGCCCGCGGCAGGCCAGGCGGCGGCAGCCCCGGGCTCGGGGTTGAACCCGGCGGCAGCAGCATGCGCAGTGTGGCGGCCGCCGCCGCTGCTCCGTGGCTTCTGCTGCCGCCACGGCTACCGGGCGGCGGCTGCGGCGGCTGCTCTGCCCTGCGCCGCTGTCACTTCCAGTTCCTACTTCGGCGATCCAGGTCCGGGTCACTGCTTCCCCGCCGCTGGCCCGGTCCCTCCAGGCCGCTCTCCCTCCCGGGCTCTGGCTCCTGGCTGGAGGGGGCCGGCGAGGTCTGAGAGCCGGGTGCGGAGCGGCCGCAAAGGCGGGTTCCCAGGGCAGCCGCTGCCCGCCCGTCGCCGCCCCGCGCGCCCTCGGCCGGCTCGCCGCCCGCGCACCCAGCAGGGCGCGTCTCCTGCACCCCGCTTTCGGCCCCGCGCTCCCCGCAGCTTTGGAAACAAGAACTTGAGGGCCAGCATCTGGCTTCCCTTTAGATTAAAAAAGGCGGGGGGGGGGGCATTAAAAAAAAACAAATTAAAAAAACCCCTGGTCTGGAGAGGTTGCGGGCGCTGCTCAGAGTTTGGAGACGGGCGCCCCCTCCTCGTCCGCGTCCAGGAGCAAAGTTGCAGTCGCCCCTCCCCGCCCCGGCGAGCCGAGCCCTCCAGTTTCGCCCTGGTGGCGGCCGCGCTCAGGGCAGAGTCCCAGCTCCGGCCGAGTGGAACCGTTCCCGCAGCCTTGGCACCGGCTCGGCCGCCCGCTCGCCGGCCCGGTGACTCGGGAGGGCTAGCGGCTTCCCGGCGGCGGCGGCGGCGCGGATAGAGCGAGCGAAAAACTGGAGGACCAGAGGGCAGCCGCCAAGCCAGGTGACCTGCCCGGGCGAAGGGTCAGGGGAAGGGGACCGCGCGAGGGCCTGGGGTGGGGCCGAAGGACCCTCGTTGGCGACGAGCCGCCCTTCCTCCCCGGGCCGTGGCCGCGGGGTCCGTCCTCCGCCAGGCCTCGCGGGGCTCTGAGCGCTTGGGTGCCGGGAGCGGGGGCGGGGGCCGAGGGCGCAGAGCGGGGACGCGCCAAACTTAGGGGCGAGTTGTCCGGCTCTGGCCGCGAGGTTTGCATCAGACGCGATTCCTTCTTTTCCCTGAAACCAGGGCAGGAATCAACAGTACTATTTTTCTTTTATACTAATTGACATCCCCCACCCCCCCGCCACCGTCCCCGGCATCCGTACATTTGGGGATATTTTAGGCGTTGAGTACACAGGTCTGTCGCAGGAATGGTTTGTGGATGGGGAAAGTCCTGTATCTACAAGGTGTTCTAACGTACCTGTGGTTAATTTCGAGTTTTCATTTTCCAGTCATTTAGGAACCCAACAGGTATTTGAGCGATTTCGTTTCTCAGCTCTAGAGTGGAGAGCCCTTAAGTTTATCTGTCTCTTCGAAAATCTTATAGTTTTATTTTTGGTTTGTTATTGTTTTTGGATACAGGGGTGACTCACATGATTTTTTTTTTGTCTCTCCTTAATGTGTAGTGGGAGAAAAAATAGAGTCCTAAGGGAATATATTTTTCTATGCAACTATGTACCTTTTGTCAAGAAAAGCTTCACATAAACCAGAAACCATTATAGGAGAGGAGACAATTTTAAAAGCAAGATTCTGAGGTTCAGACTGTTTTTCTAACTTGTATTTGCCTGGGAACCCCACGATTTGTCCTTGAACTTCCTATCTTAATTTTGACATTGACCATGGTAAGAAGAGCTCCGATGACATCATTTGCTCCAGCCACAGTTCTGGTGTTCCGTGACTGAGAGCGCCTGTCTCCAAAACGTAAAGCCTGGGCCTGCCCTTGTAGTTCAGCTGAGGCATTTCCAAGGATTTCTCTTAAGCAAAGTATTATGCTACATGCCAGGCAGTGCTGCAGTCTCTTCTTACATAAGCGAGCTTCAGGCTGGTGGAGTCTCTGGGTGTGCTTGAAGCAGTTAATATCAGAGAGTTCTCAGTCTTGGGGAGGGAGGGTGGTGGTTGGTGACTGGAGTTTGGAACAAAGTAAATTTCCAGCCTAGAAATCTCATCTTGCCTTCTTTTGCTGCTTCAAGTTTTGGAAAACATTCTATTTATCTTCTCTAAAACTCACTGTGCCCTTGTAAAGGATGTAGGAGAGATGGCATTGCTTTCATTGGCCAGAGAAACAGAAAAGTTTAGTGATCCAAAGTCACAGAGCTGACGGGTGGTGTCATCAAAACTCTCACCCGAATCTTCTGCTCTCAGCCCATGATTCTGCTTTGTGTTTATGCCAACGTGACATTTGATACAAAAGTGTCTCATTTGGTATATATCGTGGATGGTATGTCTTCCAAGCTACTGTTTCTTTCTGTTCTTTCTTGCCAGCTCACAGGACTGGTACTGTTACTGTTACTAGAGGTGAGGTCAGCTTTCCACAGGAGGGTCTGTGGTTGGTATTGACCTATGGTCTGCCTCCTCTCCAATCATCTTTGGGGGTAGCAGTGTTGAACAGAGTGAGCCCCCAGGGCCCAGAAATGTCTGACATTCATTTGACATCACTAGCCCAAGTATAATATTACTTCAGTCTTTACAAAGAAATTCATTCAGGAGGAGAAACCAGAGAGTGTGAGTTTTGTTCGTCTGCAGCGATCTGCTTATCACTGGGCTGAGACTTAGGAACTTAGACTTGAAGGAGAGAGAGGAGTTGGGTACCTACCATTTCTCAAGCACATACTGTGTTCTAGGTTGCGTGCTAGGTGCTCTAAGTATATTATTTCATTTCATCCTCACAACAATCCTAGGGGGGAGAGGATATTGTGCCCATTATACACTGGTGGAAACTGAGGTTTGAGGATGATCCAGACAAATGCCACACACTTCCAGTGCAAAACAGAGCCAGAATGTAATCACTGATGTTCCTTACTTCAAAATTTGTTCCCTTTGCCACGTGCCAAGCTGTTAACCCAAAGGAGTTATTGAGAATATGGGAACATCTAGCCTTGGTTTTTCAGACATAGCTGTACATCAGAGCCGCTTGGGGTGTTTTTAAAAAAATACAAATATTGGGGTCTACCCACACTGGGCTTTTGTGTTAATTGGTCTGCAGTGAGATCCAGACCTTCCTCACTATTTCTTCTTTTTTTTTTTTAATGTTTAAGTAAACTTTATATTGACGTACAGCATGAATTCAGGAAACTGCACAAGTCCTGAGTAAAAAGTTCATTGGATCCTTACAAACTGAACACGTCTGGAACTGGTGGTTCAGTGGTTAAAAATCTGCCTGCTAAGTGCAGAGGACACAGGTTCAATCCCTGGTATGAGAAGATTCCACATGCCTCAGGGCAGCTAAGCCCATGTGCCACAGCTACTGAGCCCAGGCGCCCTAGAGTCTGTGCTTCGTTGTTCTTTCTTTTTTATTGCTAGTGGTATTCCATTGTGTAGATGTCCCCTATTTTCTTTATCCATTCACCTGTTGATGGACATCTGGGTTGTTTCCAGTTTGGGGTTGCTATGAACAATGCTACTATGAATATCCCTGTGTATGTCTTCTGGTACACATTTCTGCTGGGTTTATACATAGGAATAGAACTGCTGGGTCATAGGGTATGTGTATGCTTGGCCTGAGTAAGTGCTGCCCCCAAATTTTCCGAAGTGGTCTTATTATTTGGTTTTGAAAGCTCCCCAAGTGATTCTAATGTGTAGCCAGAGTCGAGAACTATTTCCCTGGTTTATTTAGAGTTCAGCCGTCCAGCAACCCCTAGAGTCTGCCACCAAGCTGAGAACCTCATCAGCCTTGGATCGTCTAGAAAATCTCTGCTGAACTGGGCAGCTAGCATCCATTTTCCCATAATCCTTTGTGCACAGCTACCTTTTTGCTGCCTGCCCATTCTCAGCGTGGTAATCTGTGATTACATTTCTCTCTCTACTAGTCTCGGGGCTTCTCAAAGGCAGGAACTAGGGGTTGATCATCCTTGTAATGCCAGCAGTCATGACAGAACGTGGCACATAGCAGGTGCTCAGTAAATGTTTATTAAATGAATGATTGCTAGAATGACTGAGTGGTCAAGCAAGGTCTGGGCTGCAAAAGAGATGCCTGCTCTTTGTCCTTGGACATGTGCACTTCATTCCTAGGAGTCTCCCTTAAGCCCTCACTCAGAACCTAATTGCTTTTATTTATCGAAGCCTGTTGGAATTATGGGTAATCTGGTTGCTCATCCCCAAACTGATTAGAAATAGCAAATTAGATTAGATGAGATAAGGTATGTGGAAGCACTGTGTAAACTGGAAAACAGCATCTAAATGGAAAGTTGTGATAAAGGGAGAAGAGAGGTTGCTCCAGATTCTACTTGCTGGTGATGGTAGAAAGTCTGTATCTATGTGAACATGGAAGCAATGAAATCAGCAGGAGACACAAACTATAAAAAAGCAGACTGCCAAACATAACCATCCGGGCATTTTTGGCATGGGGTCAGGTAACCCAGCACATGCTGTGTGGTCTAGTGGTCAGAATTTCTAACTTTCTCCACCTTGGTCTAGGTCTGATTCCTGCTCAGGGAACCTTTGTTCTTGAGAAGTCGTGTAGTAGTGCAAAGGCTAAGAGCTTGAGTTTTAGACTTGAACTGACCTGAGGTAGCCACTTGTGAGGTATGACAATTTCCTTCATGGTGAAAAGCGTTAGTCGCTCAATTGTGACCCTATGGACTGTAACCTGCCAGGTTCCTCTGTCCATGGGATTCTCCAGGCAAGAATACTGGAGTGGGTTGACATGCCCTTTTCCAGGGGATCTTCCCAACCCAGGGATTGAACCCAGGTCTCCTGCATTACAGGCAGATTCTTTACCAACTGAGTCACCAGGGAAGCCCTTTCTTCATGGTAGTGTTAGGTAATGTTAGGTATATATATTACTTTCTTATTATTAGATATATGTTGCTGCTGCTGCTAAGTTGCTTCAGTCATGTCTGACTCTGTGCGACCCCATAGACGGCAGCCCACTAGGCTCCTCTGTCCCTGGGGTTCTCCAGGCAAGAATACTGGAGTGGGTTGCCATTTCCTTCTCCACTGCGTGAAAGTGAAAAGTGAAAGTGAAGTCGCTCAGCTGTGCCCGACTCTTAGCGACCCCATGGACTGCAGCCTACCAGGCTCCTCCATCCATGGGATTTTCCAGGCAAGAGTACTGGAGTGGGTTGCCATTGCCTTCTCCAGATATATGCTACCTCTTAGCATTAAATGAGAGAAGTAAAGCACTTCACACTAGTGCCTGGCACTGAGTAAACACTCATTAGCATCTAATTAGTTCCTAATTTAGCTGTATTTTAGTTTTTTGGCTGCATTGGGTCTTCGTTGCAGCATGGGCCATGTGGGATCTTAGTTCCCTGACTAGGGATTGAACCCACATACCCTGCATTGGAAGGTGGATTCTTAACCACTGAACCATCAAAGAAGTCCCTGGAATTTTAATATATCCTAGTAGACTAGTGTTCACAAATGATCACATTGCAGTATCCAAAAAAGGTTCACTTTCTTTCTTGTTGACAGGTTAGGCAAACTCTATTTAAGAAGGGAATCGTGCTTAATAGAAAGATTTGCTTTAGAAATTTTAACATCAAAAAAACCTTGGGACTTCCCTGGTGGTCCAGAGGTTAAGAATCCACCTTGCAATGCAGGGAACATGGGTTTAATCCCTGGTCCAGGAAGATCTCATATACTGCAGAGTGACTAAGTCCGCAGGCCTCAACAACTAGAGCCTGTGCCCCACAAAAGTAGCCACCGCAATGAGAGGCCCCCAGTCACTGCAACTAGAGAGTAGCCCCCGATTGCCACAACTAGAGAAAGCCTGCACAGCAATGAAGACCCAGTGCAGAGAAATAAATAATGAAATAAAATAAAAGCCCTTGGAGACAGGAAAGGGTAAACTGTGGCCTCTGGGGAATGATGGCTTCACCTGGGGTTCTGACATTTTACACTTGTTCCACTGAGAATTTAGACAAGGATGAAATGTAAACCAGGAAAAAGAAAATCCAGCCATCTTGTTTCACAGTTCTATGCTTTATTTGACAGAGATTGCTTGTTTTTGGAAAAAAGTTGTTAGAAAATAAAGTTGAAGGTTAAAATCCCCACATATTTTTTAATACTAAACATCTTTCTTCCAAAGATAAAACAAAGTTGAACATTTCTGGGAATTTTCGGTGAAAAGTGGTGGTGGGCTTGACCTCTGTTCTCCTAGTGAACAGCAGAACTCCATCCTGCCAACATTATTAACCTCTTTCACTCACTAATTGAAGTGGTTTTTTTTTTTCTTTTTCGGAACTTGAAATTCTTAGTGTCTCGCATCACAGAAAATAATTTGACTTTAGATTAGAGGGTGTTGAAATGTGTTGAAAATTATCTGTAGGTCATATTTACTGTGTTTACATATTTTATTTGGAAGATTGCATAAAGACAGTTAAAATTTTGGTGATGTTATAGCCCAGTGATAGCCATGGGATAGAAACTGGAAGCTGTAACTCTAATTTCTGATAATATATGTGTAATCTTAAGAGTTTTATGAACTGGTTATAAAAGTTCCTGTTAAGTCTCCAGCCTAATGTCTTGCTGCTGTTTTTAGTGCTTAGTGTGGTTGATTTTTAAGTTCTGAGAAGAAATTTGTATATGGGTTTCTTTATAACAACTCAGGACACGAAATATGTTTGGGGATCCAGTTCTAAAGAGGAACTGGAGAAGACAAAGCGACTGAATTCTTCTGAGACTATGAATTATTCAGTTGTTAACCACAGTAACTTCTTTAGCTACCATTTTGTGTGCTAATAATAGAAACGGTTTGGACGGATTCCTCTTGGAACTGAAAAATCAGGAAAGCTTTTCACTCTTTTCTAGTCTAGGCATAAACTAGGAGAATGTTTAAAAGGATATTTTCAGTTTCTCATGTTTACCTGGATAAAATAGTAGGTGTGTCTTCTAAAACAAAGGTATTGATATTCGTTTTTATAATTACTATAGCTTGAAATTTAAAAATCCACCCCAGAGCAGTTTGCTTCTTGTTTTAGTTGAATGAAACAATTCAACAAATGGTTTTTTGTTTTTGATGATGACTGACAAAACCTTTCCCCTTTGCTCCCAGGAAATAAGTAATAAACCTGTTGAATTGGGCACAGTTGAGGAGGAAAAATAATTAACTGCCTCTATACAAAAAACAAAAACAAACAAAACCCCCATGGTATGTAATACTTAAAAAGGAAACATATAGTTTCTGAATTGAATTGAATGTGTGTTGATAATACCAAAAGGAAGGCATTTTGTTGGAATTAAATCTAAGTCAACTCTAATTTGGTTTTAATGTTGACTCGAATCCAGGCTGTTTCTGGGGGCAACAGAGCACAATACAGGCCTTTATTAAGACCACACAATCTTGGCCAGTTCTCCCCTGCTCCAGCCCATTCTAATTTGGTTGTATGCTATAAATGAGGCGACCCCCCGAGGATCGGTCTGAGAGGTGAGGACGTTGCCAACACAGCATAAGGTAGGAGAGCCATTGGTGATGACACTGGGGTTAGCACCAAAGGGAAGTACAAGGTCTGGCCGGATTGCTTAGGGCCTTTGCTTAGCTCCGTTTTAAGAGGAGGTGTATGTCCACTCAGCCCAGAAGGCTGCTCCTTATCTACATTTCAACATTGACCTTGCCACTTCCTCTGTTGTCATCTGGAAGAAAGACTTACAACACCAGACATCTGTCTAATTAGCTCCCAGCTTTGTCAGACCCTGGCAAACTGGACCCTACCACACAGAGGGTTGTGTGGCTTCAGATGACATCTAGTCACGTGTCATTTTTATTTGACTTCTTGGCAGAAGATTTACCTTCCTAATTAAGTTCTGCTTAGAGAAATAGAGTAAAATCCCAGCTTTGTACTTTCTTAGGGACTTGAATATTATTACAGAGATCAGACATGTCAACTGAGAGATTGAATAGGGCAATGGGGAAGAGAAAGAATTAAATTAAGGTGAGATGAAGTGCAGCAGTTTGCAAAGCAGAGAGTGAAAGCGTTATAAGGACTTGCTTGTCTCACCCTAGACAAAACATGAAGGTTTCCCTACCCTTTGGAAGCACGGGCATTACTTTAAGAGACATCTTTAAGGGGTCAAGCTGTGAACAGCTTTTATGAAGAGCTGGCCCTGTGAAGCAGTCCCTCAACACTGAGGAACATTCTGTCTTGTATTAATAACTTGTCTGTTCTTCATGGCTAGGTTTCCAGCAAACTGGGGCTACTTACCAATGATTTCTGAGAAATGTATGCAAACCAAGAGAATTTGGTATTTTACTAACCAAAGAAATTTAACCACTTCTTTGGAGAAATGTGTGTTGTGATAGTGTAAATCAGCATTTTTACTGTGAAATAACCCACTTGCATTCTTTGAAGATATGCTGGTATTTGGGAATGGATTGGGGATTAAAAAATCACCTTCAAGGAAAGAGAACAGAATGAAAAATAATGCTTGACAGTTGGTGTATACTTGTAGGGACTTTTTTTTCTTGACAGATTTCATATAGCATCCGTTTTATTTCTTATTTTAAAACAAATTTATGCATTAGTACCTGGCATATACCAGGTGTTCAGTAAATATTTGTTGAATGGGTAATGAGTGGATGAATTGTTAAGAATTAATTTTAGATAGCTTGAATATCTAACAGCCTATATGTAGATTATCAAGAGCTGACTTAATTTATTGAAGTGACTCTTTAGTGGATGAAAATAAGGCTAATAGGAAAACTGGGTCTCTCCTAGTCAGTATTATTACTCAGTTTCTTTATACCAAGCTGGAGCACCTGTTTCATGTTTTTAAAAGTTAAAAAAAAAAAGAAAAGAAAAAGAAAAACATGAGAGATTAGGTCACACAGTGTCTTATGGAAGACTTTCTCTGCCTTTCCTGTCCTCAGGTCATTTCTTATTCCTTGTGTTACCCAAACTCTGTCAATTTCACTACAATTTCAAGTGTGAGATTTGCATATCCAGGACTCTAACTTTGATTCTCCAAAGTGGTCCCATGCAGTAACCGCACTTCTTTTGGGTGAGATAAATGCTTTATCAGCATTTTTTTCTTCTCTCAATCATATTCTTCAAAAACAAACATCTGTCTTCCCATGTGATGGAAAATATATGAGCCCTGATTTAACAAGTTCTATGAGAAAAAAAAAAAAAAAGACCTCCCCCTGCCTTTCCTTCTGGAGAAGGTAGGCCCAAAGGACAGGTGTTTCTGGTGGAAGAAATAGCCACTTAAATTTTAGGTTGAAAGGAAAGAGGAATAGTCAGCAAATGTTTGTGGATCGTCTGTGTGGCAAGTGCTGAGCATTGTGGAAAAAGGCAGCATGTGTACGGGAAATAGTCATGGAGTTTTGCAGTGGATGTCTGGCTGGGTAGCCATGCTGCCAGAGTCTAGAGCATAATACAGAGTGGAAAGAGAAGCTCATTGTGTACTAAGGTAGCGAGTTGAAGGAAGACCCTGTGGAGGAGAGTGGTGGAGGATGGGCCCCGAAGACCTGCTACAATTCAGATGATTGAGGGAACTTGTTCATAAAGAGAAGGGTGCCTAGCAGAGAGCGGCGCAGTGAAGGAAGCAGAGGATTCTGGGGCATACATAGAGGTGATGGTAAGAAATGACATACTTGCTAGTGGTGAGACCAGCTTGAGAAGCACTTTGAATGCTGGCTTGAAGCGTGTGGACTTGATCTTGTAGGCAGTCACAGTCAAGGTTACCTTAGGCTGAGAGACGTGACTTTTAACAGAAAGCACTGTTCATGCTGGCTTGGATGTCTGAGCTCCTGAATGCCCACTTTCCTGTGTTTGGATGGTTTCCTAGACACAGATCTTGTTTGGGGTCAGATGGAGGAAAACTAATTAACTTATTCATTAATTGGTTGATTGATGTCTGCTGGGCCTCGATGGGCATCTCTGAAAAGGGCATAATTTTGAAAAAGTGACCCACATAGAGAAGTAAGCAAAGTATGCCAAAAGTCTTTGCCAAATGAATTGTTGAAGGTGATCTCGAAAGAAAGAAAGTGGGAGAAACTGGCACAACATCCTTCCTACCCAGATTAGCTGGTGTGAGAGGGACTTCAGGCATGTGATTTGTGGTCTTGCCAATGGCCTGTCACTGCTTCTTCCTTCTCCTGGGTTACTTTGCCATATTTTGTCATGTCCCACTGTGCCCTGCTGGGACTTGGACTCTGTTTTAAGGCAAGGGATAAACAGGTTAATGTGGCTCTTAGTGGCTGTCTTTTAAGCTGTTTTACAATAGACTGTTCAAAAAAAAAAAAAAAAAGATAACCCAGCCAGCCAAACAGTGACATCTCACAGTTCTTTCCAGCATCCCTTCTCTATAGTGCCTACATCATGGTGCTTTGGGAGGAGATTTGTACCACCTGAGACAAACCAGAAATTGCACGGGCACATGAATCACTGAAATCCATCCCCGTGGAGTTTGAAGCATCTTTAGTCACCTCACAGTCACTGGGCTTCAGTTTGGGGATAAGCACAGGTGTGTGTTAGTTTAGATAACAGATGTTTCCTGAAAAGTCATATGGAAATGGATTCTTTTTCTTTGCTAATCATATTTCTTTTTGCCTTTACTTGTGATCTTGACAATGCCTTTTCCTCAATTATAATTAATCACCAATTGGTGAAAGCTTCTAAACTGTAATTCATCAAACAGTTTTTGAACACCTACTATGTGACACTCTTCTGGACACTGAGGATCCAGAGATGAAAAAAAAATTTAAGACTATTGCAGTATAGTTGATTTACAATGTTATGTTAATTTCTGCTGTACAGCAAAGTGATTCAGTTATACATTTTTAATATTCTTTTCCTTTATGGTTTGTCCCAGGATATCAAATATACTTTCTTGTGCTATACAGTAAAACCTGGTTGTTTATCCATTCTGTAAGTAATAGTTTGCATCTGCTAACCCCAAACTCCCAGTCCGTCCCTCCTCCACAACCAGATATGAAAACGTTTTAAAAATCTGGCTTCATGGGGCTTATTTCAGTTTTTCTGATAGTCCACCCTACCAATCCACCAATGAATGGTGGTTTATTGAGTGTCTCATATGTATTGAATGCTGGACCAGGGCTGGGGGACACTGTGCTGCAAAGAGTTGGCTTTCCAATGGGAAAACCAGGGCTAATCTTAAACCCTGCAGAATAAGTAGAGAGTATTACATTGGAGTTGACTGAGAGCTTATGTGTGTGCCATCTATGCAGACAGCAAGAAGAAAGAGAGGCATGAGGGTGGAGGACTTTAAGGAAGGCAGTGGGTGAGACTGCCAGAGGGGGGTCTCCTGTGTTCATTGCCCACCTCCTTCCCTCAGCTTTGTGCTTGTAAAGGCTATATATCGTCACCCTGCTTATTTAACTTATATGCAGAATGCCTGACTGGATGAAGTACAAGCTGGAATCAAGATTGTGGGGAGAAGTATCAATAACCTTAGATATGCAGATGACACCACCCTGGTGGCAGAAAGTGGAGAGGAAATAAAGAGCCTCTTGATGAAGGTGAAAGAGGAGAGTGAAAAAGCTGGCTTAAAACTCAATATTAAAAAAACTAAGATCATGGCATCTGGTCCCGTCCCTTCATGGCAAATAGTCGGGGAAACAATGGAAACAGTGACAGGCTTTCTTGGGCTCCAAAATCACTGCAGATGGTGACTGCAGCCATGAAATTAAAAGACCCTTGCTCCTTGGAAGAAAGCTATGACCAACCTAGACAGCATATTAAAAAGCAGAGACATTATTTTGCCGACAAAGGTCCGTCTAGTCAAAGCTACGGTTTTTCCAGTAGTCATGTACGGATGTGAGAGTTGGACCATAAGAAGGATGAGCGCCAAAGAACTGATACTTTCAAACTGTGGTGTTGAAGAAGACTCCTGAGAATCCCTTGGACTGCAAGGAGATCCAACCAGTCCATCCTAAAGGAAATCAGTCCTGAATATTCATTGTAAGGACTGATGCTGAAGCTGAAGCTCCAATACTTTGGCCACCTGATGCGAAGAACTGACTTATTTGAAAAGACCCTGATGCTGGGAAAGATTGAAGGCGGGAGGAAAAGGGGATGAGAGAGGACCTTGTTGTATATCCATTCTATAAGTAATCGTTTGCATCTGCTAATCCCAAACTCTCAGTCCATCCTTCCCCAATGCCCAGACATGAAGATGTTTTAAAAAACTGGCTTCATGGGACTTATTTAAGTTTCTCTGATAGTCCACCTTACCAGTTCACCAGGGAGTGATGATTTATTGATATAAGCTTGGCGTGCTACAGTCCATGGGATTGCAGAGTTGGATGCAACTGAAGGACTGAGCAACAACATGTAACACTAGTCTCTCCTGTGCATGGAATTTCTTGCGAAGCAGTTGCTTCTACTAGGTTTTCAGGCTCTGACCCTAAATCATAGAAAGCAGGGCTTTGGGAACCCTGTCTTCACAGGAGAGTCCCCTCCTTCACTGCCTGGACAATTAAACCAGCAGGAGCTCTCGGCTCTTAGACTTTCCGAGCCTCTTCTCATGGTCTTTATACCTATGGCTGGATTCATCATGGGGAGTTCTAAAAGAAATAGTACCTGGAATATCTAGGGTGTTTTTTTTATCTTTTTAATGTATCCTTTACATGAAAGGACAAGGAAGAAGTATAAAGGATGAGGATGTTGATTTGGGACCCCATGTTCAGGCATTCTTCAGTGTAAAAATGGATTTTCCAAAAGTTTGTTATTAAGTTATTGTAAGGAACACATAGCAGATTTTCCCATAGGAATATGGTACTACATGGTGACTGTTTTCTGGCCGGCCCACAGCTGCTTGTTTAATAACTAATGTGACTGAATTACAGATGTCACGGAGACTAAGTGGCGGGAATGACACTGTATCTCTGGGAAAATATGTTCCTTGTTCCAATCTGCAAGACTAAGAAATAAGTTGCCTTCTCTGAAGGGGTGGGGACTTAGGGCTCAGGGAGGACACCCCCAGCTCTGGTGCACAGATGCTTCAGCGGAGGGGGGAGGGGTCTGGAGGGTCTGTCCGCCCTACCCTTCAAAACTGGCAGCTTGTGTAACTTTAGTGACAGAGGCACAGGAGGACGGTGGGGGGCGGGAGGTGGGCCACAGTGGCCATCTGGCTGGGCGGCAGCTGGTTCTAGGTCTTCAGCTTCTCTCCTTGGCTTGGCAAGTGCTATTGACAAGAGAGATTTTGTCTTTTCCTTTCTTTCACGTCTACTCCCTTTTTGGTGAGATTATCCAAAGCCAATTGTCCTCTCTCTTTCTCTTTTTAATCTTGGCACTGTTTCCATTGCTGCTGCTACTGCTAAGTCGCTTCAGTCGTGTCCGACTCTGTGCGACCCCACAGACTCCGCCGTCCCTGGGATTCTCCAGGCAAGAACACTGGAGTGGGTTGCCATTTCCTTCTCCAATGCATGAAAGTGAAAAGTGAAAGTGAAGTCGCTCAGTCATGTCCGACTCTTTGCGACCCCATGGACTGCAGCCCCCCATGGGATTTTCCAGGCAAGAGTACTGGAGTGGGGTGCCATCGCCTTCTCCGACTGTTTCCATAAGGATGCCCATATCATTCCTCATTCCTTTCCCTCTTTCCTGAACACTTGCTACTCAACTGAAGATAAATTTCTGTCCTGGAGAAAGTGGTTTTTGCCGTAAACATGTGCTCACAAGGAAGAATGGAGATCATAAAGTTGGATGTGGTGACGTCAGTGATGCTGAGGAAGCCATCTGGAAGTGAATTTTGGGATTTCGAGATGAGGCGTGAGCAGTAACAATTATGCTCAGACCTTTGCTCATTTTACAGGAGCTCTGTGAAGCTGGACTTCCTGGCTCTGGGTATTATGAGGTCCAAGTCATCAAGAAGCCCATATTAGTTATCTAAAGTAACTCTGTATAAGTCCACAGAAACAAAAGGACATAGATGGTCAAAGCCATCCCCAATTGCAACGCGAGCCCCACAAAGCACTGGCCGGAAGATAGAGCCAGAATTTATAAATAAGCCATTTAAAAATGACATTTTGAAAAAAAAATCAGCTGTAAACAGGTAATAATTATGTTAGGCTGTGATACTCCAGACTCCCTTTGCTCTGATTCTGTATTATCCAACAAATTTCTGATTGTAATTTGGCTTACCATGTAGATTTCTCTGTTGGGAGAGAGTGATCTAGACCGTAAAATGGAAGGATCCAATCCTCTTAATGGTTCATTTTTTGAAAAATTAGTACGTTGGCTTTTCACTTTATGTATTAGCCTTTTGTGAATGTGGTTAATGTGAGTCTATTTTCAAGAGCCTTGAGATTTGAAGACCAGATTCTGGACCTTGGGGACCCAGCCAAGATGCTGCCTTTGGGAGCCCCTGTTCAGAGGATGAATCAGCAGGCCTTTTACTGGGCTCCTTTGGTCAAAGACATCTCTCACCATCCAGATGGGAAACAGAGACACAAAGAAAGTAGTGTTGCTTTCCTTGAGTCCTCACAACTGCCCCACAGTGACAAATCTTGGATTAGAGTCAAGGTTTCCTGACCCTCACGTCGGTGTTCTTTTCAGCACACCGATGTTATTGCAGCTACATGCATAAGTCAGACCTTGTTCTCTAAATGGCTGAAGTGTAGAGAAAGGAAGGAAATAAGGGAGAGAAGTAGCGAGCAGGCTTTGCACCATATCAAATTGGAAGAGTTATCATTTAAAACCAAGCAGAGTAGAAATGCTAACTCCTGTATTCTAGTAAGTGGAATACCAGTATCAAAGTGAGTCCAGTTTCTGAGATGAGAGGATTATTTGTTGCTGACTGGGTGACTGCTTTCAGGAGGAGCTGGGTGGAAGCATCACAGGTCGTGTCTACAGAACCAGGAGCACTGCCACCCAGTGAAATATGACTAAGCAGCTCAGATGTGCTTGCTCTGTCGCACGACGTAATGACATTTCCTCCAAAGTTCAGGGGTTAATAGAGGCAGTGTGCTCAGCTGTGAGGATTAGAGAATGTGATTCAAGATGGTCTAAGTTAATTTAAGATCTTATTCAATAAGAACAAGAAGAACAAGGAAGAGATGGAATGTTCCTAAAATATTTGAAACAAGTTTTTTTTCTTTTTTTAAATGGGCCTGAAGCATAAGCTATATACATGTGGTCTCACTGAATCACTTGCTTTGCAGTTGATTAGGCTTTAATAGTTGAGTGATGGAGTCTATTGTGATCCCCTCAAACCCTGAATTAGCTTTAAATGAAATGCACTGAGTGGTACTGAAGCCACATGGCATTAGAGGCATCACCTAGTTCTGAACTGGTTTGTGGTATGGCTTCTTGTCTTAACGAGGATGTGGCGGGGGCTATGACTGGTTAACGCAGATGCTTAGAGCATGATGCTGAGGAATGGTTTCACTTGGTCCTGTAACCATGGGCCGGATCCCCCACCCCCACCCCCACCCCCACCCCGTCAGCCAACACTTAACGTATATAGACGATGGAACCAGACGAACAAACAGGAGTAACTTAGTACAGCCCTGAACCCCTTCTGGCAAACACGATGAGGTGCCTGCTGGGTCAGGGCTGCCCCCTGAAATGAGAAAGACAGCACAGGAGTTAAGCAAACCCCTGCAGAGACAGTCTTCTCATACAGGTGAATTTCTCTTTGTCACAATTAGTTGAACTAAGTTGACTTAGAGGTTGTAACCAACTTGCTGCGGGTGGTAAAGGTACTCCTTGTATTGACAGCAGCAAGGGATTTCTTTTCATGTACAAACTCACAGATTTCATTCTCATCTTTTTAATGTCAGGAAAACATGGTGGCTCAGATGGTAAGGAGGCTATCTGCGATGCAGGAAACCTGGGTTCGATCCCTGGGTCAGGAAGATCCCCTGGAGAAAGGAATGGCAACCCACTCCAGTATTCTTGCCTGGAGAATCCCATGGACAGAGGAGCCTGGTGGGCTACAGTCCGTGGGGTTGCAAAGAGTCAGTGCATGACTGAGCAACTAACACACACACAGTAAAACTTCGAGTATGCATACAGGGCTAAAATGCTCCTCAGAGCACTTTCTTGTATATTTTTATTGATTCCATCACATTCTTGCTTTGTGACTTAACTACTTACTTTGAGTCACCATTTACTTATCTATAAAATGGGGGAAAATAACTGTACCTAGATTACAGGCTTGCTGGGAGGATCAAAGGCAATGAATGGATGGTGTCAGCCCATAGCACATAGCAAGGGCTCAGTAAGTCAGGAAATTGTAGCAGTAAGACTACCAAATGGTTGGGGGAGTGTCTTCTGCGCTTCCTTACTTTTGTCAGTTTAGGGAGGATGTCATAAAATAGCATACATGTTGAAACTGAAAACTCCTCCAAAAAGGATCTATTTGTAAAGCCATATAAATATTAACTTCTGTGCAGCTTATACTGGCAGATCCCCAATGGTTCAGAATTAACACCTGGTGTTTAGTGGATGGAAAATAGGTTTTGCTGTCATTGTGGATATCCAAAATGGAAAAATGTGGGGAAACATTTAAAAATGAAGGGCCTTGTCTGATTTCAGCTGCTGATGTAGGATTAGACCTTAGGCTAGCTCTATGTAAATACTTAAAATCTTTAATGAACTTTACTCCTTGTCTCTCCATTGCTTACCCAGTGTAGAGTAAATGTTTTTTTGTTGTTGTTATTCTTGAACCTTGCCTCATTCCATGGCAGGCCTGGGACCTTGAAACCGTTGAGCTGTAGTCTAAGAAGCAATCTTTTCTTTCCTGTCTGCCTCACAGTAGTGGTGAATGGAGGGAGGGAATCCTGCTGTTCATTCGACCTTCACAGATCCAACTGGAACTAAGCAGCTAATTTCTGCACCAAAATAAGTATCAAGAAAGTTCAGCTAGGGACTTCCCTGGTTGTCCAGTGGTTAAGACTCCATGCTTCCAGTGCAGGGGACACAGGTTCAATCCCTGGTCGAGGAACTAAGATCCCACATGCTGCATTGTGTGGACCAAAAAAAATTTTTTTTAAAAGTTCAGCTAATCTGAAGCTCAGTTTCATACCAGAGACACTAAACAGGTGCATGAAGCTTTCATAGAAGAGCCAGAGATGCGTGTCATCCGGCCATTGTATTGGGAAATCGCATATAGCATCTGAGCAGAAATTTGCGTTACCTTTTCACCATCCCAGTGCTTTGCAGATAGAAAAGGGGAATTGGTTCTCCATTTTGTACATGTAAATGATTGGGATTAATCCTAGGCAAGTGACTTGTATTGGAGTCTACTTACCTCATACCCTCTCCATGGTGGGGGCGTCTCCCTTGCTTTTTCCCAGATGGGTGCCAGTGCCCTTAGTTTTTCTCCACATCATCATCTCTAAACTTGGTCTCACACCTCTCATTTCCACTAAGGTGTAAAAGACTGATAGCAGCTCAAAGTATTGCACTTTCTATAGACAGTATTTCCATTTTAGTAGGTGACCAATCTCAAGAGCGAGGAAGAAGGTCTGGGACGGAATGTTCAGTATTATTCCATGTGAGGCTCGTGAGGGTGTGGTGCAGTGGAGGGTGACATGGTTCTGTCTAACTTTCCATTGGCTCAGAAATCATAACCCTCCGGCTTTGCCTTCTCTACTAGTCCAGAGAGGCCGCTTCCAACTTCTTCCTATGTAGTTCCGAGTGCTTCAGAACAGCATCTGTGGGTAAATTCTAGTGTATTGAGGTTTTCTAAAAAAAGGGAACTGTGTATAGTGCACGCAACTTCCCTCAAGCAGATGCAGAACCTCTTGCTGATGCATGTTTCATTTTCTGATCAGTGTTTTGATTCTCAAATTCGGCCAAGTACCAACACAAGTGGGCTTCCCTAGTGGCTCAGTGGTAAAGACTCCGCCTGCCAATGCAGGAGATATGGGTTTGATCCCTGTGTTGAGAAGATCCCCTGGAGAAGGAAATGGCAACCCACTCCAGTATTCTTGCCTGGGAAATCCCGTGGACAAAGGAACCCGGCAGGCTACAGTTCATGGGGTTGCAAAGAGTTGGACATGACTGAGCGACTAAACAACAACTAATACAAGTGAATATTGCCAGTGTGGTCGCCTATAGGAGGTCAATTAACCTGGATAAGGAGCAACCTCAAAAGAAAGGTGGAGGTTTTTTATCACAGTTCTCAGCCTTTTTCTGCTAATATTTACATCCATTTATTATTTTAGACACTACTCATCTCCACCACATCTACCCAATGCACACATCCATGTGCATACACATGCTTACACTCCCACTAGGAGTTTTTTGCTTTGTTACCATTTTGGCATACATGTCATTAAAGTGAAGTTGAAAGTGAAGTCGCTCAGTCATGTCTGACTCTTTGCGACCCCATGGACTGTAGCCTACCAGGCTCCTCTGTCCATGGGATTTTCCAGGCAAGAGTACTGGAGTGGATTGCCATGTCCTTCTCCAGGGGATCTTCCTGACCCAGGGATCGAACCCAGGACTCCCACATTGTAGACAGACGCTTTACCATCTAAGCCACCAGGGAAGTCCTTACATGTCATTAACACTTTCCCATTGATATCACTTCTAAGGGAGATACAATAAGTTTGGAATCCCATGGGATACTTGATAGTGTCTCTAGGGTCTGTTGCATCTTGTTCACTCAGGTCTTGGCAAACTAAAATAGAATGCCTATCCATTTATTCCTGGAAACCTTTGCATTTTAGATTGTAGCATTCAGGAACATATTTGGATTGTAGTGTCCTTTAACTCTTTAGTAATATTGACATCTCCCCTCTGCTAGAAGTATATTAGAATCTCATTTTTAGATGTGATTGGGCTCATCAGTCATTTTAAGTTTGAATGCAAAACATTCATTGATTAAATTAATAAAGACTTGTGGGTCTCAGAAGAGGCCCATATTTGCATATATTGTTTACACTGATGGCCTCCCTCCCAAATGTGGGAAAAAAAATGGATACTATATATTTTCACTCAAGAGACAGATTTTAGGTCTTAAAGAATATGTACACAAAGAAGACAAAATTGGATTTTGACAAAGCTCCCAGAAAACATGCAGATTAGAAATGGAACAAATGACTCTACCTTCCCATCAGGGAAGACAGATCCTTCAGAATCTTAGGCTCATTACCAACCATGGCCCACATGAAAAGGTACATTTTATTCCCATCACCACACTGGGGGGAAAAAAAGGATACAAACTTCTTGACATCCTGGAACAAAATGTTTTAAGGTGTATTTCCATCCAGAAAGTGGGCCTCTGGTTAAGCATTGGAGGGTGGTGCTAGTGGTAAAGAATCCACCTGCCAATGCAGGAGATGTGGGTTTGATCCCTGGGTTGGGAAGATCCCTGGAGAAGGAAATGGCAACCCACTCCAGTATTCTTGCCTGGGAAATCCCATGGACAGAGGAGTGTGGTGGGCTACAATCCCCTGGGTAGCAAGAGTCAGATACAACTGAGCACAGCATGGCACAGCACAATAGATATGTATATAGATCTGGGAATCCAGGTGGCTCGGTGGTAAAGAATCTGCCTGCCAATGAAGGAGATGTGGGTTCGATCCCTGGGTTGGGAAGATCCCCTGGAGAAAGAAATGGCAACCCATTCTAGTATTCTTGCTTGGGAAATCCCATGCACAGAGGAACCTGGCAGGCTACAGTCCATGGGGTCTTGAGAGTCAGACAAGACTTAGCCACTAAACCATATATAGATCTGTATCATTGACTGGCAGATTAATAGGTTGAGCCTGTCCTTGAGCAGACTTCTAGTTTCAAATACACATTTATGAGACTAGAAGACATCGCCATACACTTTAATACATTGAAAGCATTTAAAATTTTTTTCTTAAATTTGTGAAATTATTTTTTACTAAAGTATAATTGATCTACAATGTTTCAGGTGTACAGCAAAGTGATTCACTTATACATCTATAGATCTATTCCTTTTCAGATTCACTTCCATGATAGGTTATTAAAAGATATTGAATACACTTTTAAATGAACAATTGTCTTTAAAACAGTAACTGCTTGGTATCTTCCCTAGGGACAGGGGATATCAGAATGATGGTTGAAACTGGCCGTGTGAAATATTGTATTTCTTCAATGTTTTGCTGCCAGCAGTTGAGCAATACCAGGAAGGGCAGAGGTCATATCCGGAAAAGTTACCTAAGGCCAGGAAGAACCTAGAGGCTCAGAGTGGCCAAGGGTCAGATCCATGAAGATGAGCTGAGAGGGGCAAGGTCAAGCCGCAGAAACTGGGCACTGAGGCTGGGAGCAAGAGGCAGGCCTAGGCAGGAAGTTTGGGCAGTGTGAAGTTGGGACCCAGTGTGTGGCCACAGTGAGGATGGGCAGAAGTGAGGAAGGCAGTGCTGACAGCGCCCAACTGAGCACAGTGAATAAAGTGTACTGAGGGAAGGGTGTCACAAGGGCTCCCCCTCCTTCGGTAGTTGATGGGCACTGACTGTAACCCAGCACAGGGTTTCCGGTAACTGGGCCGAGAGTATTGATGGGTTCAGGTCAGGAGAGCAGGTCTGTGCATTTCCTGGTGGGCGCTGCACTCAGCGTAGTTCTCATTTCCCATTACTGCTTCTCTCTGACTCACTGATGGCTGCCATATGTCATTAGGCGGCTTTGCTGCCGCTTTCATTTTTTCCCAACGGTGTACAGAGGTTTGGGTCTTGGCTTTTACATTATTTTCCCCTGAGAGCTGGAGGAAGTAGCCTTCTGATACTTTGGTTTGTTGAGTTGAATACTTACAGTGTCTTAACAGTTTCAATTTCCTTTCTCATAGATATTTGATCCTGAGGACCTTTATGCAGGGGTCAATTTCTCCAAGGTTCTGCACACTCTTTTAGCTGTCAACAAAGCAACAGAAGGTAAGTAGGGCTTGAGATGGGGGGGGGGGGGGCTGGGTGACATGTTTGGGTTCACGTGTCTCTGATTCCTCTAGGATCCGACTATGGCCACAACTGTGCCCTTGAGACAGATTTCTCTCTTCCCCTTAAAAGAACCCCAGTGGGTGCCAGATGCTTTAATTCGTCATACTTTAGGATTTCAACATAACTATTACAGATGTTTTGCTAATGCCCTTAATATAGTAAGAATCAAGAAACAATTTCATTCAAAGCTATCAAATAGACCCCTGAGTATAACAGGCAGAAAATTAAAAGGAAAAAGATCAGTTCCTTTTTTCATAAAGTTTACAAAATGCAGCCGTTACTTCCCTTTCCCCACCAGAGACATTTTTTTTTTTCTCATAGTTTTCAGTATGTCTTTGTCCATGTTAAGGAACCTTTCAGTAACCTCGCACTGGAAATGAAACCTCAGGTTCATAGTGAGAGAAAAGAACATCATTTATTTAAATGTTTAGTACCCATCACATTGGCAGAATGAAATAAATATAAATCCTAGTGCATGTGAACCAAATGATGATAACCTTAAAGGATAGCTTCATTCCTTCCATGATACAGTATCTTACTGAGAGCAGGGCAGTAATAACCATAGTTAGCATGCGTTGAGCCCTTACCATGGGTCATGGCTGTCCTAAGAGCCATCGGTAGTCCCATTCAATCTTTGAAACAAGCCTGGGAGTAGGTGGACTAGGTGTCAGTAGTAGGTGCATATTACAGATGAAGAAAGTCAGGCCCATAGTGGTTCGAGCAGAAAGTAAGCAGCAGACCTGGAATTCAGACCCACATCTCACTGACTCGAGAGCCCCGACGCTCCAACTTGGGTCTTGCTGCTCAAAACACTGAAAAGTCAACACGCTGTGTGCCCAGCACTGCCAGGTGCTACAAAGAAAGTGTAAGACGTGATCCCCGCCCTGGAGAAAATTACCATCTATTTAGGGAGACTCAACTTACCCATGTGAAACAATTAAAGAACAAGAACAGACAATATAATCAAGTGCCAAAGAGGCTGGGGCATCTTGGAAGCTATCAAGTAATTACAGTTTTAGTCAAAAGAGCTGTATATAATAGCAATAAATGTAAAAATACTTCTCTGAAGTTGTTCTTTTGCTTTCTGGAAGAAAATGCTTTGGCGCTATTGCAAGGCGTATAGCAGAAAGTACAGCTAATTCAAGTAACTATATTTAACACACATGACAACTACCCAGTTCTGGGCAGGGAGGATCGTATAATTCTAACATTATGCCATACAAATTATATGTTCCTTTGCCAGACTTTCCTAGCAAGTTTTACAGTCTCTTCCCTTGCCACAGATATTTATAAAATACAAGGAGGTGAAAGTTAAAACCCACAGCATCAAGGAGATTACTTGGATACTGAGCTTGTCGCCTAGGGAATGTTTGGGCTTTAGACTTTTGCAGTTTATATCTTTTAAAAATAAATGGAGAGGAAAAGAACTCTCATTTGAATTTGTCAGGAAGCCAACTCCTCCCTTTAGTATGCTCTGGGCATTCTGAAAACACCCAACTCAGCGCTGGGCTGATCGAATTTCACATGGTTTCAAGGAAAAGACTCTTGAATTTGAGTTAAAAAAAAGGTTTTAGTATCAAGACTGCATCTTTCCCAGACACACATTCTCTCTCATTCTTATTCTCCCATCCCCCAGGCACAAGGGAGATTTGACATTATATGTGCCACATTGCTCCATGTGAGGAAGAAAAGAACCACTCAGTTATGGGCCAAAAAACAAAGCGAGAAATTTAAAATATTTCAAAGTAATAAGAGCCACAGACAGCTGTTTGGTACCCAATATAGTTCTGCTGGGGATCACAGGGCATACTGTTGCAACGGGTTCAGGAGCAAAGTATTGTAGAGAAATGGGTTAAGAGAAAATGTGGTTGTGTCGCTGTTTTTCATTCTACTGGAGAACAATGGCCAGTAAGGTTAAGAAAGAGAAGTTGGCCACTGCAATGGAGGGGAGGGGGGATGAAATAAGCTCAGCATGTTCATCATGGAACAGTTAGAAGTTTGGTCAGATTGCCTTTGATAATGTCCCGTGAAAGATAATATTTTGCTGGAGACGTTTTTCTGACACAAGGGGCTCTCTTTACGGTGCCTTTTCCTCTTTTCACAGATCAGCTCTCAGAAAGGCCATGTGGACGTTCCTCTTCTCTTAGCGCTGCTAATAGTTCTCAGACAAACCCACAGGGAGCAGTTTCTAGCACAGCTCCAGGACTGCAAAGGCAGTCAAAGCCAGTGGTAAGTATGGTCCCCACTTCCCCTGGCCTGTTTTTAAATCCATAAAATTCGATGGCTATCTTGGTTACATCTCCATAGGTGGTGACATACCATCCTGTTGGTTTGCGGTGTTGTGATAAAATGAATTTGGAACCTCACCCCCATTCAGGCTGGCCCAAGGGAACGCATCAAAGGCATGTGGGCTGCAGAGTCAGAAAGTCAGGGTTGAAGCCTCAAAGTTCTATCCCTTTCTACTGGAGTGGGTAGCCATTCCCTTCTCCAGGGGATCTTCCTGACCCAGGGATTGAAACCCAGGTCTCCTGCATTGCAGGCAGATTCTTGACTTTCTGAGCCACCAGGGAAACCCATCCCTTTCTAGAATTGAGCAACTGAGAACCCTATGCAAATGTCAGTTGTTAGTCCAACTTCCTGAGGGAAGTTTGCTGTTATTTCCCCATCACCAGCCCCCACCTCTCGCCCCCGCCCCCGCCCCCGGCTTATTAGAGAACTAAATAGTGCCTGGCACAGTGCAGGCAATCAATATATATTACTTGCTCTCATCATCATCACTGCCATTTTCTTTTTCTCTTTGCATTCCTATTGAGCTCCTGTATTGGGATGGCTCAGTTATCATTGCATTTGGTCTTAATGGGAGCTTTCTTTTGGAAGGAAGCACCCTAGCTTCTGCTCTTTTGAGACCTTT
The DNA here is from genome assembly GCF_032405125.1 of Capricornis sumatraensis. Lineage (NCBI taxonomy): Eukaryota > Metazoa > Chordata > Mammalia > Artiodactyla > Bovidae > Capricornis > Capricornis sumatraensis. The sequence goes on along the minus strand of NC_091092.1, from coordinate 44,371,161 downwards.
ATTCCTTGTCAAAATCCACCCACTTGCTTTAAGCCGTCAGGAGCTATTAGTTCCAAAGTACTTTAATTACTTCCAAAGCACTTAACCTTTTGAGATCAGAGATCCCTTTCAGAAGCTGATGAACACTGTATGGTTCCATACCCCTTGGGCCCTCTCCAATTGTATGCAAAATCTTCTCCCTGAACTTACTAGTCTCTGTTTTGGGTAAAGGCACATTGTGCCATCATCTTCTCAGGGACCTGTGACAGGTTAAGAGCTCCTGACTTGGATAACTATGGGATATTTGATCTTTGCATATGACTAAGCCTTAGCCAATTTAAGATATTCTTAGTAATTGGGAGGTGGGAGGCAGATTTTATGAGATGAGGTTAGTACCTAATCTTGGTCATGTAATTATGTAAGACTTTGTCTGAGTGTTGGGTACAGGCAGAGTGGGATAGTTTATTAATCTACTTTGTTTCCTAGCTCATTTAAATAAGTATCTTTCAGGAATTCCCTAGCAGTCCAGTAATGAGGACTCCATGCTTCCATTGAGGGGAGCCTGGGTTTGATTCTTGGTAGGGAAACTAAGATCCCCACAAGCTGAGTGGTGTGGCCAAAAAAATAAAAGTAGTATCTTTAGATAACTGGTGGGGGACAAGGAGATGAAGGCATGACCCCCTCCAAAATACACATTCTCACAAATGCAAAAGTTTGCCTACAATTTTGAGGGCTTTATTAATCCCCTTCTTCTCACTGCCTGTGCCCCTGCAAGGCCTACCTACATTAGGCCCATTCCTAAGTTAAAGATTCAAGACTGAGATAGACCTGGGGTTTTATCCTTGGTCACCCTACTTTATTTGCCTAAATTCATAGAATTTCTGCCCCAGCCTCATTGACATAAGTACCTAATCTGGTGTGACTTTTATTTCTCCAGGAGATGACGGAAAATGGAAGTCACCAGTTGATAGTAAAGGCGAGATTCAACTTTAAGCAGACTAATGAAGACGAGCTGTCTGTCTGTAAAGGGGACATCATTTATGTCACTAGAGTTGAAGAAGGAGGCTGGTGGGAAGGCACATTAAATGGGAGAACAGGCTGGTTCCCTAGTAATTATGTCCGAGAAATTAAATCCAGTGGTAAGTCAATCTTTTCAAAGCTTTTTTGACTCTCAAAGCTTTTTTTGGTCTTTGGACAGAAAATCTTGCAGTTTTCATTGGTTCACAGAATTGTTTGTACTGGTATATGTGAAAAAGACTAGAACAGAACTGGGGTAAAAAAAATCTGTGATTAGATATTTTGAAGCCAAGTTGTATTTAGATTACATCAAGGCGGCAAGAAACTAAAAAAGCAAAAGAATTCAAAGCTTAGACAACTGTTCCACCTTAACTATGTCCCTTTCTGCTACTAATTCTAGCCCATGTAGCCCATCTATAAAGTCCTTCCTGCTACTCCAAGAATCACGGATGGCAGAATACAATAATAAGAGAGGCCATGTGCTCGCTTCCTTTTTTTATCCCTAAGCTCTTTGAGCAAACTTAAGTCTAAATGTCTCAGAGATATGTAGGAGAAATAACAATCACAAGGCTGCAGGAAGCTGTCTGGCCACTTTGATTCTGAATAAGATTGCTCTTAAAGTCATTGCACACTGCTAACCGTTTACCCTTTTTCATGATGATACCCAGAGAAATGCAATCTAATCGCTCATCAGTAATCATTCTAGAACTTTCTTAGGTAACTCTCTTGCCTTTTATTCTTCAAGAAACTAAATCTTGCTTATATTACAAAACCAACAAAAATCCCTGGCATTATAAAAATGTGTCATAATACAGATAAAATAAGGTTCAGTTATTCACATTATTATTGCTCTTCATGCTTCAAAACTATTTACCCAGGGGCTCCTTTTGAGTAGTTAGCTCCTTGGTATATTTTTTCCTTTGGTTGATGTCTTTTTTGCTTTTTTAATACCTCAAAATTAATACTATTATTTAATAAGATTATAGGCTCACTATAAGTTAAAACTTATCAAAATAGATAATGGAGACAATGAAAGTTCCCCTCTTATCTCCTCCTCCAGATAACCACTGTTAGGAGCTTTTCCCTAAAGTATTTGAGCTGAAATTTAGCTTCACGCTTTTCTGTGTTGTGTGTCAGGTGAAGGTAGAGCATTTCCTTTAGTGGAATAAGTATTTACTAACAGATTTATAATTATGTGTGTGTGTGTAAATGTCTTAGTATCTTTTAGTACTGGGAATCGAGGAGTTTCTGTTGAGCCCTGAAGTATTTTCATGGGCTTTGCCTGGAATTTCCTTGGTTTTGATGATTTTCACAGCCGATTTTTACCCCTTTTACATCTTTCAATGTGTATAATCTGATTGTTAGACTCTCTAAATAATTTGACAGATTCACTGTAACTTTGTTCACTGATTCAATGCCTTCATCAGAAAAGTAAAAGGAACAGCCCTTGCTTCCTGGCCTGGCCTGGGAATCCCAAGCATTGTTGAGGGGATGTAGGTAGCCAACAGACAGCACGCCACCCTCCTTATAGTGTCCCTTACTGAGATGCCTTGTAGCATATAGTCTGGCTCCTCCCTTGTGAACCAACCACCCTAAGTTTGTCCTGGTCTTGGATCCCTTCTCTTTGAGTTTTTCCTAAACTCTCTTTGGTTTACAACTCAGTTAAGGATACACTTGGCAAGCTCTGGCTCTTGTTTGAGCACCTGGGGAACCTAACCCTTAGAAACTCTTTTCCAGCTGTCAAGAATAGGTCTGCCTAACTGGGGTCAGGAGGCCTGCCTCTCAGGGAAAGCCTAGGACTGGAAGAGTATGGACCACTTCCCACCTAGTTTATTGCAATAGCTTCTTAACTGGCATCCCTGCCCCTGTCCTTGTCACTCCTATAGTGTAATTTAAACTCAATAGCCAGAGGGTACTTTTAAAATGTACCTTGAGCATTATTAAAATGATTGAGAAGGTACTTTTAAAATGATCCTATTAAAATGTAACTTGAGTACTATAATGGCTCCCAGCTCAAAAACAGTGAAGGTCAAGGTCATCCCAATAGTCTACATGGCCTCCAGTATTGGCCTCTGGTGTCCCCTCTGACCTTCTTTCTGACCTCTCTCCCCCTCACTTGTCCCACTTCAGCCATGCGGGCCTCCTGGTTGCCTGTTCCAGACAGGTTCCTGCCTCACCTGCTGTCCCTCCACCCTTACCTACTTCAGGTCTTTGCTCCCTTGTTGGCTTCGAAGTAGCATCTTATCCAGTCACCCAGGGGAAAAGTGGACCCTGTTGCCACTACTCTTGTCCCCTTTCCCTTTTGTAGGGTTTTTTTTTTTTACCATTTATTTCTAACAGTGTATATTTATTTATTTATTTCATTACCATCTGTATTCTACCATTAGCATATAAGTGCCACAAGGGCAGAGATGTTTCTTCTGTTGATTTGGCTCGGTAAATATTTGTAAAATGAATGAATGTTGTGGGACAGGTTATTCAGTTCTGTTCAGCTTATTTGTTGAGTATTTCCTGGGTACTGGGTGGGGCTGTGCTGTACTTACCCACTGAGACGTGTCTGACTCTTTGCGACCCCAGACTGTAGCCCACCAGGCTCCTCCATCCATGAGTATTCTCCGGGCAAGCATACTGGAGTGGGTTTCCATGCCCACCTCCAGAGGATCTTCCTAACCCAGGGATTGAACCCAGGTTTCCTGCATTGCAGGTGGATTCTTTACCACCTGAACCACCAGGGAAGCCCAAGAGTACTGGAGTGGGTAGCCTATCCCTTCTCCAGGGGATCTTCCTGACCCAGGAATTGAACTGGGGTCTCCTGCATTGCAGGTGGATTCTTTTTACCAACTGAGCTACCAGGGAAGCCCACTTGGTGGGAAGGGGGTTGTAATAATCTGTCCTCATGGACTCTGCCCCCAAGGACTTTTCAGTCCAGTAGTCAGGATAGGTGTGTACATGACAGGTTAGGCCAGAGTCACACAAAGTTATATGTACAAAGCTGTTGGAAGAGTAAAGAAATTATTTGATTAACAGTAACCTAAGAGGAAAGAAGCACTTGACTTCGGTCTTGAATGATGAAAAGAGGCTTCTGATGGGCAGAGGATAGAAGCAGTTACTAAGTTAAAGCTGGGAAGTAGGGAAGCATGGAATGAGTGGTAGGAGGATTTGGGTTGAGGGTCAGGTGAGTGAGGAGAAGGGGTGTGGCTGGAGCTACTTTAAGAAGGCTGTCAATGACAAGCTGTAAGCAGGGGATTGCATGTGGTTTAGAGAAATCTTTCTAGTGGTGATGTTGGGGCTGGATGGCAGGGAAGTGGTGGGGATAATCAAGGAGGATGTGGGGAAAGCAGTAAAGACTACTGCTGAGGTCCCAGCAATTGACTTTGATGACCGTGGAGAAGAAGAGAAAGTGGATGGATGCAGTTGCTGCTGCTGCTGCTAAGTCGCTTCAGTCGTGTCCAATTCTGTGCGACCCCATAGACGGCAGCCCACCAGGCTCCCCCATCTCTGGGATTCTCTAGGCAAGAACACTGGAGTGGGTTGCCATTTCCTTCTCCAATGCATGAAAGTGAAAAGTGAAAGTGAAGTCGCTCAGTCGTGTCCGACTCTTTGTGACCCCATGGACTGCAGTCTACCAGGCTCCTCCATCCATGGAATTTTCCAGGCAAAAGTAGTGGAGTGGGGTGCCATTGTGTTCTCCGGATGGATGCAATAGATACTGTGAAAACAGAATCAAGAAAACTTGCTGATGATTAGCTATGAGGAAAAGGAAGAGGTGAACATAATGCCAAGCCTAGGGGTCCAGGTGGATGGTGAGCTCCTTAAGGGCATGCAGTGTCATCCGCCTAGCTGAGCAGCAAAGGTTTATTTGCCACGAGTAGGATATCAGTTCTATGATGAGGGAACCAGTGAAGCACATGAACCTGAACCATGCCTCTTGCCCTCGTGGTGTTCATAGTCTTGTGGGGAGATGGTCTTACTAGCATATCGAATGTTAAGTTCTAAATACAAGGTAGTCTGGAGAATGGTGAGCAGAAGAGAGGTACCCAGCTCATCCTGACAAGGAGGTCAAACAGAAATTATTCATCTTTGTATATCTTTCTGTGTCCATAGTGCCTAATGTAGTCCTTTGCTGCTGCTGCTGCTGCTGCTAAGTGGCTTCAGTTGTGTCTGACTCTGTGCGACCCCATAGGCGGCAGCTCATCAGGGTCCCCCGTCCTTGGGATTCTCCAGGCACGAACACTGGAGTGGGTTGCCATTTCCTTCTCCAATGCATGAAAGTGAAAAGTGAAAGCGAAGTCGCTCAGCCGTGTCCAACTCTTCGAGACCCCATGGACTACAGCCTACCAGGCCCCTCTGTCCATGGGATTTTCCAGGCAAGAGTACTGGAGTGGGGTGCCATTGCCTTCTCCTGTAGTGCTTTAGACATAGGAAATGTTTGGTAGATGCTGAACTCCCTTAATAGAGAAGATAGGAGGTTGTGTGTGTGTGTGTGTGTGTGTGTGTGTGTTGGGGGTGGGTGATTGGTACTGGAAGATGATGAGTTGTTTTGGACATGTTAAGTAGAGGCGCCAGCAGGTTATCATTTTGAAGATTTCTAGCAGGTTGGCAGGATGAAGTTAGAGCATGGGAGAGAGGTAAGAGCTGGAGATTAAACTGCCAATGAACACTACAAAGTGGTAGATGATGAAGTGTTCAATAGATAGCAGATCATCAGTGGACAGAGAGTACACTGCGACTGGAGTGGTTGGGAGAGGCTTCCTGGAAGAGATAGGACTTGAGCTGAACCCTCAAAGACACGGAAGCTGTGTGGATAGGTCCAAAAGAGAGTGGAGGACAATATAAGTTGTAGTGATTATTTGGGGAGAATGAAAACCGTGAAAGATCTGTGGTAGTTCAAGTGGAGCATATTTAAGGGACTGCGGAGGAGATTAACTCGGTGTAATGCAAACATCTTGTTGGGAAAGTAGGTATTAGCTCTTTGCCAGCTTGAATCCTTTACCACACAAATCTTGCTGCACAAAACAGTAAGAAGGCCACAACCTGCTTAGAAGGCTGCTGAGGGACAATATAAACTCAATGTTATGCTGTTTTATCCCCTGGAGAAGGGAATGGCTACCCACTCCAGTATTCTTGCCTGGAGAATTCCATGGACAGAGGAGCCTGGTGGGCTGTAGTCCATGGGGTCGCAAAGAGTCAGACACGACTGAGTGACTAATACTTATCTTTGGAATGTCTTTCCATAAAATCCATAGTGATGTGTCCACTTAGGAAAGAACATTTATCTTTAACGAGTCTTTAAAAATGATTTCTAGATTAAATGTGTAGCTCAAAGAAATGAAACCTTCAACTTGGAGTTTTCAACCCCTCTGCTATACAACTTCTGGGTCCTTTATAAAGTTGAGTCAGGCATGGAACAAAGGACTTCTGTGATCTCTATCTGCTTACTGTTGGGCCAGATGTGTAACATGGAGATCACTGGAAGAGTCAGGAATTCTGGAATACTCATTTACGGTAGCCTGGGTACAATTCAGGCTGATGCTACAGGTTCTTTTGTCTTAGAAATCAAATAAAGGAACTCCAGTCCCAGGCAACCCTCAGCCCGCAGACAACTCTGCTGGCTCCGCGGTGGAGAGCTGTGCAGAGTTTTGTTCCACTGACAAGAGCACTTCATGCTCTGGTAAGTTTGCACTTGGGGAATGGATTTTTAAGTTTGAGAAATCCTCTGCAACTTTTGTCTAGAGATAATTATGGCCGAAGCCCTGGAGACAGTTTCTTCCTCTCTTCAGGAGGAGGTTGATTTCTGAGGACTTACAGAACCACCACTCTAAAACTGTAGAAAGTTGAGAAATGGAATATTTGAGTATAATGTGTTACACACACACACACACACACACACACACACACACACACCTTTTAACATGAGTTTAAGGCTGAAGATAGAATAGCTTTTTGTGACCATGATGATGAAAGCCTCTCCGCAAGAATGACGGAACTCAGGCACAGGTGACATTAGGGAGCTCTTGTCACCAGTCCTGCTGGCCACCTTTCAATTTCCTGTCACATGAGAAAAATAAACCCCATTTTGAGGAAAAAATATTTTTTTCAAGGATCTTACTTCTTGAAAAGTACACGTATGAATAACTTAGTCATTATATAAACTACAGAAGCTCTTTTTTCTCCATCAGTTCACTTGACCCAGATACATTATAAATAAGAAAATTAGCCATTTATCCTGTTTGCAGTCTTTTTCTTCAAAATTAGTGGTAACTTGTGAATGACCTTGTTGTTTATACACCAAAATCATGTTTGCCACTACATCACAGTAAGTTATATCTCAGTAACACAGTAGGTTATATCTCCCCTTAAAATTTTTGTCTGTTACCGAGAAAGGGTGAAGGTTTTTTTTTTTTTTTTTTTTTAAGGGTGAAGGTTTTATCAGGACTTTGCATTAAAATTTTCCTGGCTATTGAGGCAAATATGACTGGAGCAGATATTTTAAGCAAGTTCTGTTTTCTTCAGCTGTTTCAGTTAAAGGGTCAATAAATCCTTCTAAAACTTCTTCTTTGCAGGTAAATATAGATGTCAAATGAGGGGATTAGGTAGATGGCTAATTAAATTGTATTAAGGCAGATTAAGAAATGACTCTTCCTACTTATTCTAATCCAAAAGCATGATGGGGCTTTATATTTACACTTCCTGTTTTAATCCCCAGGGTGTATCACACAGATCCTTCACATCCAGAGAAAACCAGTTATCACTAGATTTCTTTTTGACTTGTCACCACCAACAGGCATAGGAATCTATACCTTAGCAAGGGAGAGGAATGAATGGAGAGTTAATGGGAAAAGGATTGTTACATAGGAATAAGGACGATTTCTTTTTTTCCCAGCATTTGTAACTTTTTTTATTGAAATATTTGTTATTGTTGTTTAGTCGCTAAGTCGTGTCCAACCCTTTGCGATTCCATGGACTGTAGCCCGCCAGGCTCCTCCGTCTATGGGATTTCCCAAGGAAGAATACTGGAGTGTGTTGCCATTTCCTTCTCCAGGGGATCTTCCTGGCCCAGGGATTGAATCTGGGTCTCCTGCATTGCAGGCAGACTCTACCGACTGAGCTACAAGGGAAGCCCCAGTTGTATAGTATTATAGAAATTATACAATATAGTGATCACAGTATTTAAGGGTTATACTTATAGTTATCATAAAATATTTGCTGTATTCCTCATGTTGTACAGTATATCCTTGTAGCTTATTTTATACCTAATAGTTTGTACCTGTTACTCCCCTATCCCTATATTGCCCCTCCCCCTTCCCTCTCTCCACTGGTCACCAATAGTTTGTTTTCTGTATCAGTGAGTTTGCTTCTTTCTTGTTATAGTCACTAGTTAGTTTTATTTTTTAGATTCCATGTGTACGTCATATTGTACAGTATAGTATTTGTCTTTCTCTGACTTATTTCACTTAGCATAATGCCCTAGGAAGGTTACTTACTCTATACTTATATGACACTGTTGTTGTTTGAGTTATGCTAAATAACCCATTTGAATTCTTCACTGCATTGATTGATTTCTTTTTTGTTGATTGAATTGAATTGACCAGTTTTTAATGGCCTTAGAAACACCACCTAAAAGGTTTATGTTTTCATATTAGTTCTGGTTAGGTTATATTGGGGAGGAAGAAGTTTTCCTCTACCCTTCTAGGTTCTTTTGAAATTGATGAGACAGATCAACAAGTGAAAATCACAAAAAATTTTTAATAATCTGTCTACATGGGAGAGACCCAGGGGAACTGAGTAAGTTGCCAAAATGGTGAAACGTTCACCTTAAATACCATCTTCAGCTAAAGATAAAAGAGGGTGTTGGGGGTAGTGGTTTGAGACTTCAAAGGGGAGGAAGGCAATTGACATAGAGATGGAAAAGCAAATGTTTGGCAAATAAATGTTTGCTGGGCTTTGCAGAGACCATGGAACACAGAGTGGACTCTGATCTCCAAGAGTTGTCCCCACCACCCCCAGCCCATGTTCTTTCTTTGCAGTTATCTCTGCTGATAGCTCTGTTCTGGGAACAAGCCTTCTACCTAAATTCTCTAGACATCTAAGGGGGAGGTAAAAACCTGTGGCGGGTTCATGTTGATGTATGACAAAACCAATACAATATTGTAAAGTAATTAACCTCCAATTAAAATGAATAAATTTATATTAAAAAAATAAAAAAGAGAAAGACTTCCTGAGTCTTTAGAGCCTTGATTGTTTTCAGCCCAATATAATCCACGTGCCAAAGAGACATTTTGGGGAGGGAAAATTGACCCCCCTTCTGTCACTTGGAACCACCCCCAGGGACTGAACTTGTCTCTTCTGAACCTCCACGTATTCATTCCTTCTCTGCGTGTCTCACTGAGAGTGGGTCTCAGCTAAGACCGCACGTGGTAAGAGTAGGCAGTGGTGGGCTGGGGGGTAGAGGGCAAAGGAGGAACAAGAGGCAAGAACTGTCACTGAAACCTAGTACTGGTGTTTTTCTCTTTGCATCCACCCCTTGAGTTTTTTCATGGGGCCGGTTGTTTGCAAAGACTACATTTTTAAAGACTTTCCAAGGTTATCCTTCCAAATCTGTTTTCCTTCTTCTCTCGGGATTGATTCCCCATTCTGCACCCAGACTGCAGAGACATCCAGACCTTCCAGCACGACGCTGAGTGAGAGCAGGCATCCTTGCCTTGTTCCTGATCTTGGGGTTCGGAATGCATTCAGCCGTAGGTTTTTCTCTACTAGGTAAGATGCTAGCTGTAAGGTTTTTGTAGATGCTCTTTATTGAGTTGGAGAAGTTCTTTATTCCTATTTCTTTCTGGAAGTTTTTGTTGAATGGGTATTGAATTTTGTCCTGTGCTTTTTCTGCATCCATTGATATTATCATTTGATTTTTCTTTTTAGACTGTTACTAACATGGGTTTCATCTATTGATTTTTGAATATTTAACCAACTTGTATCCATGGGATGAATTCCATGGTATAAAGTTCTTATAAAATATTGCTGAATTCTATTTACTGAAACTTTGTTAAGGTTTTTTCATTGAAATTCATGAGGGATATGGGTCTGCAGTTTTATTTTTTGTACTGTCTTTGGTTTTGGTGTCAGTGTAATAGTGACTTTATAAAATGAATTCTTTTATTTTCTGGAAGAGATTGAGAAGAATTGCTATGACTTCTTCTTTCAACATTTGGTAGAACTCTGCATTAGAACCATATGGGCCTGGAGATTTCCTTTTTTCCAAAGTTTTAAATTTATAAATTCAGTTTCCATACTTATTATTAAGGTTCTTCAAATGATGTATTTAATATTGGGTGAACTGTGGTAGTTTTGGTTTTCTGAGAAATTGCTCCATTTCACACCTAATTATCAAATTTATGTGTTTTGAGTTGTTCATACTATTTCTTATCTTTTTGGTATCTCTAGAGTCTGTAGTGATATCCCATATTTCACTTCACATATAGGCAATATGCATCTTCTCTCTTTTTTCCTCTGTCAGTCTTTCTAGAGTTTGACTATTTTATTAAAATTTTTTTACTATAATTTTTTCATTGAAGTGTGATTAATTTACAATATTGTGTTAATTTCAGGTGTACAACAAAGGGATTTGGTTATACATATATATATCTCTATATTTTGAAAAATTCTTTTCTGTTATAGATCATTACAATACACTGAATATAGTGCCCTGGGCTATTCAGTAAATCCTTGTTAACAATTTTATTGATCTCATCAAAGCACCAGCTCTTTTAGCATTATGTTCAGCCACCCAGCAATCTCCATGGCAGTCACTGTTTTCTTTCATGTTTCCCTGTTCTACTTTACATAGCTACCATTTTTTTTCAGTTGCAGTGGCCAATTCCTTTGGGCTTTCCTTTCCTCTTCTGCATCTTTGCAGACTTTCCATTACTCTTTACCCTTCCTTTTGGCCTTGCTTTCGAAAGGCGACCACATCTTGCTGATTTCTCTGGAACGTTCTATTTTTAATCAGACTGGTTTATGTCATAATTACACAAAACAACTGAGTTTTAAGTAACATCAGGGCTATACTGTAGAAAACTTGCTTAATAAAAACTAAAAGAATTTGGTAACTGTTGATTTCAAGTATGCTGAAGAGTCAAAAACCATAGTGTGGTGGTGGGGGGCGAACACCAAGCTTGGCAATATAGTACTTGGGTTCATGTCCTGACTCTGCCACTTATAACCTCAAGTAATAGTCTGGGTGGCTTTGAATTGCTCAGATTTATCCAGTAAAGCCTCACGAAGCCACCATGTGGATCCAGGCAGATCTTAAACTAGATATGCCCCATTTTTTGTTGCTGAGGAGTGGGAGAATTGGCCCCCATTCCTGCGTTTTTGCTGTATTTCCACTTTATACAGCCTGGTCCAGCTAGACAGTTCACTGTCGCAGGAACAGCCCTGCCTTGAGTGTTGCCATTTCTACAGCTGTGCTCCTGGAATCTTCCCTGCTGAGAAAACGCTCTACTGTCTTCTCAGCCTTTTTGAATTCTAGCCCCCATCCAGGGACAGATCAAATACCCCGCTGCCCAGCAAGGTCTTCTCTGACCATCCCAGATCGAACTGATGGCCCCTCTGAGCTCCGAGGTAGATGGGGAACCACTGCTCCTGCCATCGACCAGGCCTTTCAGTAGCTTCATCTCTGGACGTCCTGCTGCTTGGGAGCACAGACTCTTGTCAAGACACACCTGGGCTTCAGTCTTGGCTCTGCCATTTCCCAAATTCATGCCCTTAGGCAGCTGACCTCACCTTTCTGTACCTTAGTGACCTCTGCAAAATGAGAAGATCATCTCTGCCTCACAGGGTCATTGTAAAGATCAAATAAAATGTCCTAAAAGCTGTTAATTGCCAAGTAAACATAAGGGATATTTTAAATATAAAAATTATTAGAAATCAAGGTTAAATGGAAAAATGTTCATGAAATAGGAGAGTTAAGCTGTAGATGAATTAAGAAAGATCACTGTGTGTGTGTGTGTTCACAAACACATGATAAAAGGAATAGGAAGATATACTTCAAAACGTTACTGTGGATGATGGTTAGCTCTTGGTGATGGGTTAATTGTTGGTTTTTCTTTTCTGTATATTGCATTTTTTAGGAGTGGAATGTCATAGATATAAAACTAGAAAATATTACTTTTAGAAAAGGGAAGATCAAGGCCTGATGATAATACTTGGTTATGTATACTCTACCATACTTCAGAAGGAATTTAAAGCAGCATACAATATAATATAGCAAGGCAAAAATGGAATAGAAAGCAATGATACAAAGGACAAAATGAGAGTAAGGAAGATAGTCTGTAGTGACACTGTTAAACATTTATGATTGCTGTCTTGTACTTTTTATTTTTAAAATTTCTTTTGGCTGCACAAGGTGTCTTGTGAGATCTTAATTCCCTGACCAGGGATTGAATCTGATCCCCTTGCAGTGCAAGTGAAGAGTGTTAGCCACTGGACCACCAAAGAAGTCCCCTGTCTGTATTTTTATTAAGTGGTTTCTTTGTTTTTTAAAAAAAGCATTCTGGGATGTCTCTTAGTCATGAGTTTAATAGCTAAGACAAACTTTGTAAAAGAAAAACAATATTTTATAGCACAATATAATGATATTAAAATGATACATAGAAGAATTTCCTGCTAGTTTTCAGTGTATTCAAGATTCTGATTATTTTATTCTGGGCACAATAAACAGCCAGCCCCAGGAAAGAATGGCTGCTATTATCTGTATTATGTTATTCTTGTATGGTTAGTTGCAAGTTACAAACATAACGTATTTGGTTAGCATTCCTTTGCTTATCTGTTTTATAATAAATCGAATGGAGAGGCAGATGAGTAAAGAAACAGCCCAACTGGATCTGAAGTTCTTGCCTTGACCCTGTCATTAAGAAGCTGTGACTTGGCCATCTGTAGTTTAGTAAGATTATAGCTTTACTTGTTTAGAAATGTACATTTCCTTTGAGCCTTCCACTTGACAATATTTATAATATGTTAGTTGACCTATGTTATAAAATGTTCATCTTAGACTTGTGTGATATTAATATAATTTAAATGTCTTTTTCACAGAGAGACCTCTCTCCCCCAAGGCTGTCAAAGGATTTGAAGCAACTCCACTTACCAAGAATTATTATACTGTGGTGAGTGTTCAGATGATGAACAAAAATTTTCTTGACTCTATATGGAGAACCACTGAAGTGTCGAGGCGACACCAATGGAAGACTGGAGAAAGTTGTATTGCAAGGGTCTAATGTCAGCTTTATTATAATGGAACTCTTCTACTTGTAGGTTTCTTACAGATGTCTAGAAGTTTTACATCCACTGTACTGAGTAATTCAAGGGGATTCAGAGCAAGGCCTTTTAAACTGCAACAAAAGAGAAATTGGCCGATATGTCAACATTATGGGGAAATTCAGCAGTTAGAGCTTGCCTTACAGATAGGAGGTGAATTCCCAAGTTCCTTTAATGCAGTAAAGTTTACATGATTGCATAGTGTGATTTTATTTTAGAATCAATCAATCTGCTATGATATCCTCGGAAATATTATCAACCTTGTTCTTGAGGAAAGCCCAAAGGGAAGACTGCCCTTTGGCACAGAGGGAGGAATGAAATGGCTCTGGCTTGAACACAGATATGACAAAATATATAAGCTCTAAATAGGGCATGTGCAATACTCAAAATAAGTTCCTGTTGAAAAAGAAATTGTATAATTTCCCTTAATCTACTCTGTTTTCCTCCATGTCTTCTTTCCAGACTTGGCCCAGTCACTAATGAAAAGGTCAAGTCCTCATAACCCTGAACTCTCCCCGTTTGGTAGCCTTGTCATCTTCCTCATCACAGCTGGAATATAGTTTCACTTTTCACCTAATGTACTATGTGTGTTTTTGCTGCTGACTCCTTTCATTGTGTGCATGGGTAAACAGTTTTTATTTTATTTTTTGGCCATACTGTGTGGCTTGTGGGAGCTTAGTTCCCAAACCAGGGATGGAACCCGTGCCCCCTGAGGTGGAAGTGCGGAGTCCTAACCACTGGGCCGGCAGAGGAGTCCCTCAAGAGTTTTAAAATCTTTCTATACATTTGGTTTCAAAAAAATGAAATATCATTCTTCAGTGAGTTTGCTTCATAATGATAACATGAACCGTAGTTGGTGTGAAAAATCAGGTAGGAACTTCATACCATGCTTCATTGTAGCATGAACAGTAATCATAGGGGATAATTTTGTCACTATTTTCCTTTTACATTTCTGAGGTTAAAATATATCACCCAGCAGAGCTAGGCTCCCTTCTCTCTTCATCCCTGATCACTTGTTTTAAAAAACTGGTAATGTTTTGATGCATTTCCTACACATATATAGCTATATATCATTATGTAGTTGTAATCATGCTATCTATACAATTTGTGTTCTGAGTTGTCATGTAAGGTTATCATATTTTCAATTATTTATTTGCCTTGTATTTTTTCTTCTAGTTTTATTGAGAAAAAAATTGACATGCAACACTGTAAATTTAAGGTGTACAGCATAATGATTTGACTTACATACATCATGAAATGATGACCCCAGTAAGCTATTGAATATCCATGATCTCATAGAGTTACAAAATCAAAGAAATAGAAAAAAATGTGTTTTCCTTGTGATGAGAACTCTTAGGATATACTATCTTAACAACAGTCATAAAGCGCATACAGCAGTGTCAATTGTATTTATCATGTTGTACTTTATATCCCTAGTACTTATAACTGTGAGTTTGTACCTTTTGACCACCTTCACACAATCCCCTCCACCCACCTCTGGTCCTGACCATTTCTTTTAGCTTCCAGGTGAACCCCAATGATTAAATTTTTAATGGAAGGGTGCAGTCAAATGGTGAATGAAAGTGTTACAATAGCTGCTTCTCCCTGCTGGTCTGGAACATACAATCACTCTGCTTTGACTCTTTCTCTGCCTCTGCTGAGTTTATGGGCATTATTCAAATCCTATCTATACTATATACCAACTCAAGATATACTGCAGTTTCTATCACCCACCTCCTGTTGGAGTCCATGTACCTTATTTCCACTTCTCGCTGTTATAAACAATTCTGCAGTGAACATCCTGTGTGTAACTTTGGCAAAGTGTATAAAGATCTGTAAGGTGAAGTCCTAGAAGTTAAATTGTTGAGCCAAAAAAATATATATATTTAAATTTTTTCTCAAACCAAACTTAATTTTTAAAAACCCAAAAGGTCTTGGGGAGCCCAGGATGGCCTGAGAAGGAGCTGTGGAGCTGTAGTATGAATATTGCTAGATTATTGAGGCCAATTGGACTTACCATTGTAATTAGATATGCATGTGAAAGGATTTGGGCTAGTTGTTGGTGTTTTTAAAAAATCTACGTTTTTGAGTATTTAGGCAAATTTTTAGCAGCAGCAAATTCAAAATATGTTCCAATTGTTCTGATCACCCTCCCAATCTGTGTTGAATACCTGAGTACTCACCCACAGTATTTGGAGATCTGGAAAATCAAGTTCACCCATATGTAAGGTGTCCCCATCTCATCTCACATTAGCTCTTCTTCCTAAGAGTCATTAGTTGTAGATGTTTTCCGTTGCTAGTTCTATAAGAGCACTAGTGTCTGATTTTTACTTCATTTTTTTAAAAACAGGAAGAATTTTTTATTATATAAATAATGATTAAAAAATCAGTGCAGGAAAAGTATAAAGAAGAAAATAAATATCACCTGCAATTCCACCACTCAGAGATGATCATCATTAACATCTTACTGAATCTGATGCCAAACTTTCTTTGATGTGTGGGTGTGTGTATACATATATACATATACATAGCCTGTTTAAATATAAACTTAGCTATAAATAAAACAGGAACTATGTCTTCATTATTTCTCCGTCATGGAGATTTTTTTGTTCTCACACTCTAACGATACTGTCTGTGATCAGACATGTTCTGATGCTCTTGCATTCAGCGAGTCCTCGCTAGTCTAAATGCTTTCTTTATTTTGGTCTTGTGTATTAGTCAAGGTTCTACAGAGAGACAGAACCAGTAGATATAGAGAGATTTACTGTAAGGAATTGGCTTGTGTGATTATGGAGGCTGAGAAGTCCCATGATCTGCCATGTGTAAGCTGAAAACCCAGGACAGGTGGTGGTGTAGTTCAGTCTGAGCCTAAAGGCCTGAGAACTAGGAGAGCTAAGGGTGTAAATTCCAGGCCTTGGGCAGATGTTCCAGCTCAAGCAAATAGAGCCAATTCTCCCTTCCTTCACCTTTTTGTTCTCTTCAGGCCAACAGATTGGATGATGCACATTGGGGAGGGCAATCTGCTTTACTCAGGCTACTGGTTCAAAGTTCACCTTATCTGGAAACACTCTCACAGACCTGCCCAGAAATATTATTTAGTCTGGGCATCTCATGACCCAACCAAGTTGACACATAAAACTGTCACATCCTGTAAGCTTGGACAGGATAGAGACCTCTTGGAATTTGCAGGTCTGCACACATTCTTTCACCTTTTTCAAGTTTCTGAGGGATTATCAGCTGATCTCAGACCCATTTAAGCCTCAGTTTGCTTCTGGTGGCACATCAGTTCTGAAATGTTTAGAAGTTCTCCAGTATGATTAAAGTGACCTAGGGAGCCCAACTCAGACCTACATCTGCCATGAGGCATGTTTAATGTATCTCACTGAGGCTTGGCCTCTCCTAGCCGGTTGTTTTGAAGGGGAGTTTAGCATCCTTTAGGGACATGGCAGCCTAGAGGAGGCTTTTGCTGCTCCTGACTTTGGTTCCTTCATTGTCCTAAAAATTTACTGTCATTTGTTAAACGTCTCTCACCATTGAACAAAAGCATATCATTTTCTATGAGTTATTTTTCTAATAATCTTCTGCTCAGTGGCTCTCTTTGCCTATTGTAAGTTGATGTTATGTGCCAGGAGGGATTAAAAATAAAGAAGAACAATAGCAACAAAAGAAAATGGTGACTACGTGAGGTGATGGATGTGTTAATTAGCTTGATCGTGGTGATCATTTCACAATGTGTGCATACATCAAAATGTCAAGTAAGATATCTTGAATATATATAATTTTTATTTGTCAATTAGATCGCAATAAAACTGAAAAAAAAGAAAAGAAAGAAGAAATTATGTAGCTTAGTTGTCAGGCTTCCTTTGCATGCAGCGCTTAGGTCTTGGCATCCATGGTCTCACTGGGAAGACACGACCGATGTGGTGTAAGCCACATGGCAGGCAATGATGTCAAGTGACAAACTGTCCTAAGATGAGTTGCTCCAGATGTGGTTGGGAAATCTTTTGCATTTGAAAGCCCCCAGGGAGACCATTAAAACTGTAGATATCTGGGATCCACATCTGGCTTGTTACATCAGAGTCTTTGGCCACAGGTCCTAGTAAACAGCATTTTTAAACAGTTCCCTCAGCTGCCTTCTCTCCATTCCTCACAGGCGATTCTGATACTCACTAAACTAAAATTCAAAAATCAATAAAGGAAAATATTGGATTTCCTAGGTGTATCAGTGGTAAAGAATCTGCCTGCCAATGCAGGAGATACAGGAGACACGAGTTCGATCTGTGGCTCGGGAAGATCCGCTGGAGAAGGGAATGACAACCCACTCCCATATTCTTGCTTGGACAATTCCATGGACAGAGGAGCCTGGCAGGTTATAGTCCATGGGGTCACAGAGAGTCAGACATGAATTAGCAACTAAACAACAACAGCAACAGGAAAAAGTTGAATGGCAGAGAGGGTTGAGGGCATGTTAGGGCTTAGATAAGCAGAGAAGAGCTGGAAAGGGAGTCAGGCAGGGAGAACCATGTGAGCATATTCATCCCAGCAAGAATGCGTGTGCCTACAACCTGTCCCTGCAGAAGGGACTGCATTCTCTTCCATTCCCATTAAAATGCCTCTCAGAAGGTGAAATTCCTTATTTATTGCAACAAGTGCGGCCCACTGTAAGAATGTGGTCCTTTGTGCTGCCACAAATAGGCCAGGCTCACAGTAAACCTGATACAAGTACCCCTCAAAGATATTGCAGGTTTGATTCCATGAGTGCTCAGTTGCTCAGTCATGTCTGACTCTTTGTGACCCCATGGACTGTAGCCCGCCAGGCTCCTCTGTCCATAGGATTTCCCAGGCAAGAATACTGGAGTGGGTTGCCATTCCAGTTACCATTACTGGAGTGGGTTCCATTCTCCAGGGGATCTGCCCGACCCGGGGATCAAACTCATGTCTCTTGAGTCTCTTGCTTTGGCAGGCAGATTCTTTACCACTAGAGCCACCTGGGAAGACCCATTTGATTCCAGAGCATTGCAAGAAACTGAGTTACATGAGTTGTTTGGTTTCCCAGTGCATATGAGAGTTATGTTTCCACTTTATTTTTCTTTGAAATCCTATCCAATTTTTAAATTTTAATTAAAAAATTTTTGACCGTGCTACACAACATGTAGGATGTTAGTTCCCCAACCAGGGATCAAACCCATGCCTCCTGCAGTGGAAGCGTGAAGTCTTAACCACTGGACCTCCAGGGAAGTCCCTGTTTATGCTTTACTGTCATCTATTAAGTGTGCAATGGCATTATGTCTTAAAAAACAATGTACACACCTTAATTAACAAATACTTTATTGCTAAAAATGCTATGATCTAAGCCTTCAGCGAGTTGTTATCTTTCTGCAGTAGTCATATCAAAGATCACCGATCACACAATGAATATAATAATAACAATAAAGTGTAGACTCTTGGGAGAATTACCAAGAGTGACACAGAGACCTGAAGTGTGCAAATGCTGTTGGAAAAATGGCACCAGTAGACTTGCTTGATTCAGGACTGCCATACACCTTCCGTTTGTGAAAAAACACGATGTCCGCAAAGTGAAATGAAGCAAAGTGCGATAACACGAGGTTTGCCTGTACTAAACTCTGGAAGTTGCCTCTG
The DNA here is from genome assembly GCF_032405125.1 of Capricornis sumatraensis. Lineage (NCBI taxonomy): Eukaryota > Metazoa > Chordata > Mammalia > Artiodactyla > Bovidae > Capricornis > Capricornis sumatraensis. The sequence continues at coordinate 44,352,216 of NC_091092.1, read as the reverse complement.
TCTGCAACTGTATATCTGTAGAGATATTTCCCTACAGCCAAATAGGCAAATATAATAAGTAAGGCCCAGTATTGTTTATTTTTTCTAACTTTCTTCTACTTTATTGTAATGCATAGCAGATGCCTAGCCAGTCTGTCTTCAGTGCCTCCATTCGGTAGGAAAGGTGGGAAGATTTTTTTCTCTACCTTTCTAGTGCTTATCTACCCTTCTTAAAAAAAAAAAAAACACCTTTATATTTTAGAGTAGTTTTAGCTTCATGGTGAAATTGATCAAAAGGGAGAGATGTCTTGTATACCCCTGCCCCCACACATGCATAGCCTCCCCCACTATCAGCATGTCCCATCGGAGTGGTATGTTTGTGACAATTGATGAACCTACATTGACACATCATTAGCACCAAAGTCCAGAGTTGACATTGCCATTACTCCTGATGTTGGACATTCTAGGGGTTTGGACAAATGTATAATGACATCTATCTACCTTTAGAGTGTTGTTCAGGGTAATTTCACTGCCCTAAAATACTTCTGTGCATTCTCTCTTTTTTAAACCACTAATCTAAACTACCTTACCCATCTATCCATTTATTCCTTCTCCATATGCCCTATTCTTTTTTGCCTTCTTACTTCCTGTTTGACTCATCCATCTATGTTTTCCACCTGAAGCTGGGGAGATGATGAGAGTTTTCAGAGTCCAATTCTGTTTTGCTGAGTCTGTCAATTACAGGGCATGGTGCTGCTTGTTGTGTGAAAACCAAGGACCTGGAGAAGTGAAATTGACCACTGCACTTGAATGTAAGCAGGTGGCTCTTCTGTCATATAAGCCAAATATGGTATAAATACAAAATGTATTGCCCTTTCCTGTTTCATAGTAGTTTACCAACACAAACTCATTTTTTGTAGGCATCATGATTATCTCAGAATTCCTATAACACAGTGGTTTGGCTTAGATTTAAGTTTTCCTAAGGCCATTATAGTTTTCCTTTATCTGGGACTTATCTCTATATTCAGCCTTTGTTTCTGCATTTTAGCCCCGTAAAATAATTTCCTCAGACCTATATGATTTGTTCCCTTTGAAAAACAGAGTTATCAAAATGAATTCACTCTAAAGCCTTTCCAGGAAATGGAGGAAATATATTTTACTGGAAAATCAATAGCCTAGGATGAGGTTCAAAAGGCCTCTACCTCTTTTTCTATGGCTTCTAACCATCTGTTTTATTCTGAATTTAGTCAAAGGTTAATTGAGCAAAAGGACACTCCGTTGTCCTTGTGAAGAAGGAGTCAGGGAAGCAAAGGCAATGTCTGGACAGTCTATTTTAGTATTTGAGTGGATTTCATCTCAATCAGATTGTACTGCTCTGAAGTTGGTTGGCCTGCCAAACTCCCTGCCTTCTGACTCACCACTGAGGCCTTCTGTTTGGGAACACATAGCCTTCTCTGTCTGCTTCCATTTTTAATCCTTTTACAGTAGATGCCCTGTGGCCTTAAAAATAAAGAACCAGTCTCCAAAGTTCATCAGTTGGTCTATTGAGATTGAGGAAAGCAATAAAAGTCCAAGTGAATTTGGGAAAGAATTTTAGGCATCCACCGTGATGAGCATTTCTACTAATCACACCGCAGCAAGGGCAATACTGTTTAGTACATCATCATTCAAACACATTTTGCATTATTTAACGAAGGACTCATTAATCCCCTTTGTCAATCTAGCTTGTAAAATCAGCATTTAGTTCAGTTCAGTTCAGTCACTCAGTCGTGTCCGACTCTTTGCCACCCCATGAATTGCAGCACGCCAGGCCTCCCTGTCCATCACCAACTCCCGGAGTTCACCCAAACTCATGTTCATCAAGTCAGTGATGCCATCCAGCCATCACATCCTCTGTCATCCCCTTCTCCCCCTGCCCCCAATCCCTCCCAGCATCAGAGTCTTTTCCAGTGAGTCAGCTTTTCGCATGAGGTGGCCAAAGTGCTGGAGTTTCAGCTTTAGCATCATTCCTTCCAAAGAACACCCAGGACTGATCTCCTTTAGGATGGACTGGTTGGATCTCCTTGCAGTCCAAGGGACTCTCAAGAGTCTTCTCCCACACCACAGGATGGTTTTGATGCTTCTTCCATATTAAAAGCATCAATTCTTCGGCACTCAGCTTTCTTCACAGTCCAACTCTCACATCCATACATGACCACTGGAAAAACCATAGCCTTGACTAGACAGACCTCTATTGGCAAAGTAATGTCTCTGCTTTTGAATATGCTGTCTAGGTTGGTCATAATTTTCCTTCCAAGGAGTAAGCGTCTTTTAATTTCATGGCAGCAATCACCATCTGCAGTGATTTTGGACTGGAAAAGGTCAGTTTTCATTCCAATCCCAAAGAAAGGCAATGCCAAAGAATGCTCAAACTACCGCACAATTCCACTCATCTCACACTCTAGTAAAGTAATGCTCAAAATTCTCCAAGCCAGGCTTCAGCAATACGTGAACTGTGAACTTTCAGATGTTCAAGCTGGTTTTAGAAAAGGCAGAGGAACCAGAGATCAAATTGCCAACATCTGCTGGATCATGGAAAAAGCAAGAGAGTTCCAGAAAAACATCTATTTCTGGTTTATTGACTATGCCAAAGCCTTTGACTGTGTGGATCACAATAAACTGTGGAAAATTCTGAAAGAGATGGGAATACCAGACCACCTGACCTGCCTCTTGAGAAACCTATATGCAGGTCAGGAAGCAACAGTTAGAACTGGAAATGGAACAACAGACTGGTTCCAAATAGGAAAAGGAGTATATCAAGGCTGTATATTGTCCCCCTGCTTATTTAACTTCTATGCAGAGTACATCATGAGAAATGCTGGGCTGGAAGAATCACAAGCTGGAATCAAGATTGCTGGGAGAAATATCAATAACCTCAGATATGCAGATGACACCACCCTTATGGCAGAAAGTGAAGAGGAACTGACAAGCCTCTTGATGAAAGTGAAAGAGGGGAGTGAAAAAGTTGGCTTAAAGCTCAACATTCAGAAAACTAAGATCATGGCATCTGGTCCCATCACTTCATGGGAAATAGATGGGGAAAGAGTGGAAACAGTGTCAGACTTTATTTTTGGGGGCTCCAAAATCACTGCAGATGGTGATTGCAGTCATGAAATCAGCATTCAGCCACCCTCAAAACTTGCAACAGTATGAGTTTAGTATATGTTTTCATTCAGCTCTCCAGAACTCAGTCAAAGGCAGTAAGGAGTGTCTGCCTTCCTACTTCTGTTGGTCCTGTACGAGTGATTGCAGCGCAGATAGAACCCTTGGAATACTGCTTTGCTTAGCACACTCCAAAAAACCCATTGGAGCAGGGCAGTTGGCACCTTTCTTGCAAAATCTTAGTCCTTTCTCTTAAGGGAACTTGAGATGATTGCATTTTAAAGGAAGTTGAAATAATAAAACTGTTTCAACAGGGAGAGGGAGGTTGAATTATAGCAACCTTGAAGTTAAAGTAGTGATGTTTAATTGTCTTAAAAAATCACACTTTATGATGTAAATAATGTCTTCAAATTTTCTAATTTAAAAATTCCCTCAGCCAATGATTGTGTTTTGTTTTCTTTTTCGCTTTTTCTTTCTTTTTTTTTTTTTAACGAACATTATTATCTGGGTAGTATGACAGTTTCAGACAACGGTGCTTGAAAGCAAGGTTGAGAATTTGAGACCGTACATTACCAGACATGGTCTTTTCAGAAAAATGTGAACAAAGGAAGTGATAAACTGACTTCATTCTCTCCTGGATATAAGTGGGAAGTCAGGCCACCAGCCTCTTTCTTTCAATATGAATACTGTAGACAAATAAATATTGCTAAAAAGGAAATCTGTATATGAGTTTTACCTCTTAATAACTGTGGTCCTGTTGAATTCTAGTGCAGCTCTTTCCATTTCTAAGAATAAAAAATGAATCCTAGGGCTGAGTGTGAGTAAAAGTGATTATTTGATACACTGCAGTGAACAACAGCTCAGCTGGGCAGAGAGGTGTAAGGATGGACAAATTGAGTTTGGAAGGATATTCTACTGGATGAGAACTTGAACTCAGAAAAAACAGAAAAATTTCCATTAACAGATGAGAAATTTGTCCTTTGACTTTAAGATAACAGCTATAATGAAATATAATTCACATACCACAAAAGTCACCACTTTAAAGTGTACAATTCACTGATTTTTAGTAAATTAACAGAGTTGTGTGATCACCACCATCTTATTTTATAACATTTTCATCACCTCAATAAGAAACCCTGTACCCATTAGTACTCACTCCCTCCAGCCCTTAACAACCACTAATCTACTTTCTGTCTCTCTAGGTTTTCCTTATTCTGGATGTTTCATATAAATTGAATCATACAATCTTTGTTCTTTTGTGTCTGGCTTCTTCCTTAGCATAACATTTTCAAGGTTCATCCACGTTGTGTCTTAGTAACTCATTGCTTTTTTTGACTGATTAATTTTCCATTGTATAGATATAATAGGTTTTGTTTATCCATCCATCACCTAATGGACCTTTGGGTTATTATTTATAATGCTGTTGTGAAAATCGATGTGCAAATATTTACATAGACATATTTTTTCATTTTTTCTAGTAATGGATTACTGGGTCATATGATAACTCTATGTCTGACTTCTTGAGAAACTGCCGAACTGTTTTCCACAGTAGCTACTTTCCATAGAAAGTTTTTGACTTTCCCACCAGCAATGTATGAAGGTTCCAGTTTCTCCATATCTTCACCAACCCTTTTTGTTTTCTATTTTTTATTTTTATTATAGCCACTCTACTAAGTGTGAAGTAGTATTGTGGTTTTGATTAGCATTTCCCTGGAGAAGGAAATGGCAACCCACTCCAGTATTCTTGCCTGGAGAATTCCAGAGACGGGGGAGCCTGGTGGGCTGCCTTCTATGGGGTCGCACAGAGTCGGACACGACTGAAGCGACTTAGCAGCAGCAGTAGCAGCAGTGGTTAACTATGTGGACTATCTTTTTATGTGCATATTGGCCATTTGTATATCTTCTTTGTGAGATGTCTATTTAAATCCTTTGCCAACTTTTAATTGATTACTTTTATTGTTGAGTTGTAAATTCTGAATAGTAGACCCTTTTCAAATACATGATTTGTAAATATTTTCCCTATTTTGTGGGTTGTCTTTTTCTTGACAATGTCCTTTGCTGAGCTTCCCTGGTGGCTCAGTGGTAAAGAATCCAAAGGAGACACAGGAGACATGGATTTGATCCCTGGGTTGGGAAGAGCCCCTGGAGAAGGAAATGGCAACCCACTCCAGTATTCTTTTTTTTTTTAATTTTTAAAATAAATTTATTCATTTTAATTGGAGGCTAATTACTTTACAATATTGTAGTGGTTTTGCCATACATTGCCATGAATCCATTCCAGTATTCTTGCCTGAGGAATCCCATGGACAGAGGAGCTGGTGGGCTATAGTCCATGGGGTTGCAAAAGAGTTGGACATGACTTAGTGACTAAACAATGTCCTTTGATACATAAACGTTTTTAATTTTCATGAATTTCAATTTATCCATCTTTAGTCTCTTGTTGCTTGTGCTTTTGGTGTCATCCAAGAATCCATTGCCAAATCCAAGGTCAGGAAGATTTCCTCTTCTGTTTTCTTCTCAGGGTTTTGTAATTTTAACTCCAGTGTCCATTTTGAGTTAATTTTTTAATATGATGTAAAGTTGGAGTGCAAATTCTTTCTTTGTATGTACTTATCCAGTGATCCCAGCACCACTTTTTAAAATATATCTCTTTAAAAACTCTATTTTATATTGGGGTAGAGTTGATTAACAGTGTTCATGTTGTTAGTTTAAGGTGTACAGCAAAGTGAGCCTCCAGCAACTCATCAATTACAGTTCAGGTTTTCCTACCTTGCTTCCCATTCCTGTGGAGGCTTCTCATGATTTTCTGCTCTAGCAATATATGATCTCTATCTGCTTGTCTGTTTCTCTAATTTTGAGTGTATCATTTTTCCCCTGTGACCTCAATTCCCTGACAAATGTAAGCAAAGTTCTTTTTCCCATTTTTTTTAAAAAGCTATTTGCTTGTTTTAAGGGTGGAGTGATGACTAGCAAATGCCTTAAATGCTGGAGTGGAAACCAGAAGTCCTGTTTCTTCCTTTTTGATGTAGGCAGTCTCCAAACACTATTTTAACTGCATCCTACAAGTTTTTTATGTTGTGTTTTTTTTTTTATTCATCTCAAGATGGTTTCTAAGTTCCTTTGTTGTGCTTTGACTTCCTATAAGGGGTAGCATTTCTATTCCATTATTGGATTAATTTCACAGCACATTGGTACCTCCAGGCCCCTAGGTGCACGCTTATTTTTAGAGTAGGCATTCCTTCTTAAGGAATAGAGAAACTGAAAGTAGACATGAGTGGCTGGCAGGAGGGGCTACAACTTAAGCCCTAACTTTTGAGGCCACCCCATAGCCTATGTCCTTGTCGGCTAGGGGTGATATTGCCCTTTAGGTGACATTTGGCATGGTCTGGGCACATTTTTTATTGTCATACTTGGGTAGGGGGTGGCGTGCAGCTATCTGATGGGTAGATTCCAGTGATGTTGCTAAACATCCTACAGTGCACAGGGCATCCCCTCACAACAAAGAGTAATCTGTTCTGAAATTCAATAACTGCCATTGAGGAACCTTTCTTTTAATCCTTTAAATTGGAAGGGACTGTTTCCCAACTCACCCAGCACCTCCATGTACAGTGTCTCCCTTACCTCTTCACAATGGTCCCTGAGGTAGGTGAGATGTCACAATCTGAGATGAGGCAAGCGAAACCTTAAAACTGAAGCAACCTGTTCATTGGTAGCAGAGCCTGGACTACTACCCTTCAGTTCAGTTGTTTCAAAAAAACTCACAGCTACCTGGACCTCCCAGTGGTTTTTCCATTCCACCTTTCAAAAGCAGATCATCATGCACTGTCTTGTGAGTACACATCTGGCATGTTGGTAGGTTAAGGGACTTCTCCTGGCTAAGAATGCTTCGCATGGTCTTATGAGTACCCCGTTCAATGTCTCCCTCTGCAGATAGAGTAGAAACTCCCTGAGGGCAGGTATGGCCTTTGTCACCACATAGTGAAAGTTGCTCAGTCGTGTCTGACTCTTTGCGACCCCACGGACTGTCCATGGAATTCTCCAGGCCAGAATACTGGAGTGGGTAGCCTTTCCCTTCTCCAGGAGATCTTCCCAACCCAGGGACTGAACCCAGTTCTCCCGCATTGCAGGCAGATTCTTTACCAGCTGAGCCACAAGGGAAGCCCTGTCACCACATAGACACTCAGTAAATTTGTGTTGAATGGATTAGAAGATATGAGAGAAAGTACACCAAAATATTAGCTTGGTAGATCTCTAAGAGCTTGTAATGAAGGTTGTAGCTGCCTCCACAAAAGGCTGGGAAATGGGGCATGACTCCAGGGCTGGTGGGGGAAGAGAAACTGTGGACCTATTTATTGATTATTTTGCCTAGAGGATTCTCTTTTGGCTATCATTAATAATACTGGTAAGCATCATTTAATTCCTCACATTTCAGCTTCTTTTTCTCTTTGAAATGTTTATACTAGCACTTTTTACTTTGAATTAAAAAACCAGTTTTAACCCCGTTTAAAAATTCAGTGTCCTCAGATTTTGTCACCTAAAGATCTTCTCAAAAACATCGTTTAAAAAAATCTGTTTTGGTGTTTGATATCAGTTATCATGAAATTATCCTGACATTGAATCTCTGTGTCTTGGGGTAGTTGGTCTCAGTCTTCTCAACCATAAAATGGAAATGATGATCCTTTGTTAGCTGAGACTTTTACTGAGGATAAAATAATTTAAAGCGCACAAAAGCATTCTGAGCCATACTATGTAAATGATAGGGCCCCTCCAAATAAAGGTAATTCTGAAAAAACATGTTTGTGTGAGTTATGCAATATAACCAGTTGTCATGCAATTATTAGTTTGCTAGAATGCGTTCAGATTTTGTGTTCCTTACTCACAGTGCTAGCCTGAGTAAATAAGACTTTTCTTTCTTATAATTTGATTAAAAGATCTAAAACTGTATTTTATTTTGGACTTTTCTGACAATTTCAATACCTTGATCTTTGTTTCTCCATAGGTGTTACAGAATATCTTGGACACTGAAAAAGATTATGCTAAAGAACTTCAGTCTCTTCTTGTTACTTACTTAAGACCCTTGCAGTCCAATAACAAGTAAGTTTTATATTTTAAACCCCTCACTAAGGAAAGCAAGATAATGTCAGCATATGGAGTCATTACTCTTATGTCAGTGAATAATTGATTTTGCCCTTTAGAAGAATTTCCACAGATCACAGGTTGCCAAGAACATGGTCAAGGCAACAGAAATTATGCAAGATGTTGCTTTTGGAGAGCTTGACTTTCTCTCTCTTCTGGCTATGGCGGGAATGAGTCGATCTGCTTTTCTGTCTGTCACCATTTTTGTCTTGTCTGTTTTTAAAGGGATATATTTGGTTTTACCTTCCAGAAAAAGGACTTGCTGATGTTTTTATGCAAAAAGCACAGACACTGGAAATTCTTCTGCTTGCTGTGACCTTTGCTTGCCAGGGCAGAAACTCTTTCCCATGCTCTGAGAGTGGAAAAAGCGTGGCGTTTTGTGAGTGTTCCTAAGAGCCATTCAAGCCAGTATTTCACCCAGGCCAAAGAGAATGAGAAAGAGATGTTAGGATGTTTTTCACAATCCAATATTCAAACCTTATTCTGGTCATGGAAATCTGAAGGCCTGAATTGCAAACTTACTTTTCACAAAAGAAAACTGTTGACCACTCTTTTTTTTTCGGTGTTTGTAGACCTGGCATATGTAACAAATAATGTCCAACTGCATTTGTGTGTTTTTATTTTAATGGATTAAACTTTCCTAGAGATTATGATTTAAGTCAAATAGAAAATTTAGCAGTTGATAAGTAGAGTGGAGGACAAAAACCCTCTTCTTTTACTTCAGTTTGAGTATATTTTTGACAAACAATTGCCTAAATTGTTGGCTTCTAGCTTAAATAAGTTTAATGATGTATTTCACTATTTTCTCCCTTTTTCTAAATCATGCTTGCTTAGACATAATATCCTATTTAGTTTCCCACTTGGTTATTTTCATGACACTATGGGAATCCTACTTCAGTATGAAAGGATTTTGTACTCCTGTGTTTTTTCAGAGTTTAAATGATCAACAACAAAGTAGCTTTTGTTATTATTTTGTAAAATATGAAGTGCTCTGTGAATCATAGTTCTTAGAGCTGAATGGAACTTCAGTGAATCATTGGGTCTAGTGCCCTGGAAGAAATGACTTTCCTCACTGAATAAATAAGAAAACCAAATCCCAGAGAGGCTCACTGCCCTGCCCATCACATGGTCTAGTCAGTGGCCAGACTCAACCCGCTGTGTCTCCTGCCACTGAGTGAAATGTGGGTCTGTGTTCTAGAGGTGACAGGCAGAGGAGGAGAGGGACACTGATGTGTTAAAGCTGACAGCAGAGATGGCAAGGTTTCAAATAAAGGAGTGATTGATGAGCAATCAAGAACTAGACAAAGGCAAGGAAAGGAAAAGAGCCAGGGCAGAGGAGGTGAGAGAACCGAGCCTGAACCACACTGTTCCATGGAAATTCAAAATGCACTTACAGTCACTTTCCATTGGTTCTGCCTTGTAGACCCCGAAATGATTTGAGCAAAGCAGACTGTTTACTGTTTAATCCTGAAGGGTCCAGCTAAGTGCTCAGCCAAGTTCCTGCTCCTCTAGGGGAGCAACAGCCAGGAAAGCTGGCGAAAGCTGGCTAAACGGTTTCACTTTTGACCCCCAGGAGAGGGGTTTTTCAGCTTGTGGTTCAAGAGGGCATCAGAGTGGAGGAACTGGGTGCTTTTTATACTCTAGGGGTTCCTGGTAACATCTGTTTGGGTCTTCCTTTTCTTTGTCAGCAAAAATAACTCTCCTGTAAACCCTCTCCTAGTATTATTATATTAAGGAGAAATAACGTGTGGCAGACATTGGCCTTTTCAGTCAATCTTCAGAAAAGTTTTCTGTCAAAAAAGTGGTTAGGAGCATTTACTCTGGAGCTAGAATGTTTGAGTTCAACTTCTGGTTTCACCATTCATGGGCTTTGTGACTTTGGCTGATTTGCTTAACCTCTCTGTGTGGGGGTTTCCTTATGTGTAAAATGGAGACAGCAATAGTATCTATCTCATAAAGTTGTTGTAAGGTTAAGACAAGTTGTTATTTGTAAAATGCTTACCTCAGTGTTAAGCACTATACTAGTGTTGGCTCCTTTTTTTTTTTTTTCTGGTAGGAGAAGAAAAGATGGGAAAATTCTTAGTACAGAGGTGATGGATAAAATTGTTCAGTTTGTCTTTGTCTGATTCCATTCCATTCCAAAAACAAACACACACATCAGTACTATTTCTTCCCTCCTACTTCCTCTCCAGATTTCCTTGAGTTGATTTACAAGCCTTTTAATTTAAGAGAAGCTGGAGTTTGCTCTTTTTCCTTGTGCCTTATATGGCATATATAATATCTTCCAATTACTGTCCCAGCTCCTCTAGGGAAGAGAATTCAAAAGTTTTTACACTTATTCCCAACTGTGATGTATTCTACCTACTTTAGATTCTTATTTATTTTTTATTGAGATACAATTGACATGTAAACATTATATTAGTTCAGATGTACAGTGTAATGATTCAGTATTTGTATATATTGTGATATAATCACTACAATAAATCTAGTTAACATTTATCATCACACATAGTTACACAATTTTTTTCTTGTGATGAGGACTTTTAAGACCTACTCTCTCAGAAACTTTCCAATATGCAGTACAGTATTATTGACTATGGTCACCATGCCATACATTCCATCCCTATGCCTTCCTTATCTTATAACTAGAAGCTTGAACCTTTTGACCACCATAATCCATTCCACCCACCCCCTCTCCCCACCTTTGGCAACCACCAATCTGTTCTCTGTCAATGCTCAGATGTTAAGCACTTGTTACTCATTTACTCCTTGCTTTGTAAAATACCTAATGTCCCTTGTAAACACTCATTTTCTTTAGGATCATTATTCTTGTTATAGAAAAGGAAACCAAAGAAAGAAGTTTTAGAAAGTTGCTTAAGACCACAGAGTTGGTGTCAATTCAGAAGAAAAAGTTAAAATATAAGAATTGCTTCTTTTGTCCCATGTGCCAGTTACTAGCAAACTATCACCTAACCAGACTAGAGAGAGATAGCTGATGTCATCCCCAAGTTCTTTTCATTGAAGCTGCATATATATATTTTTCAGTCTGAGTACTGTGGAGTTTACATCTTTATTGGGAAACTTTGAGGAAGTATGTACATTTCAACAGACGCTCTGCCAAGCCTTGGAAGAATGTTCAAAGTAAGTATCTCACATTGCCATTAAGATAGCTAGCAACATTGGGTTTTTTAATATGCATTTTGTTTTCTTTTGACTGTTGTCTTAGATATGGGCACTTTGTATTTATGCATTTATACATTTATTACAACTTTAGTAAATTGCCCCAATACAGAGAAAATCTGGACTTCCCTGGTGGCTCAGTGATAAAGAATCTGCCTGCACAGCAGGAGATGGGGGTACAATCCCTGGGTCAGGAAGAGCCCCTGGAGAAGGAAATGGCAGCCCACTCCAGTATTCTTGCTTGGGAAATCCCATGGACAGAGGAGCCTGGCAGGCTACATACAGTCCATGGGGTCACAAAACAGTTGGACATGACTGAGCAGCTATACAACAACAACAACAGAGAAAATTCACTAGGTGGTGGTATTCGCAGTGTCAGACCACTAGTTGCGTATCAGTGTTCTACATCTAGTCAATTACTTCTGGCTCTATTTAAAAATTATATTGACAAATAAGGTCTAAATTGACTATGGATATTAGATGATAATTCGTGCATAGCAAATTACTTTTCCAAGTAATGCCTTTATGTGAAGCACAATACATCACTGAAGGCTAGCTAGATCATTGAGGTGTTCAACTTCATACTGCAGAGTGAACTGTGATGATCATCAGGCAATTTACTTCTGGAGCAAGATTAGTTGTCCAAGTGGTGGATCTCAGACATTGCTGACTTTTGTTGTCTATAGGGAACTTGGGGGCAATTGCCTGTTTCTTGAACTTGGTGAAGCACAAGTGGTTGTCCACAGAGGAAGCTGGTGAGAGCCCTCCCAAGGAGACCTCAAGAGCCACTCCAAATGCTGATAGGGATCCAGATGATTGGTATGGAAAGATGGTGACTAAGAGCAGATTGCCATCTAGATTTGTCATCTTTGTTTTCCATTTTATAGAGAAATACATAGAAGAGTCCAAAGAATAAGCCAAAATTATTATAATCGATATCTCTGAGTGGTGGAATTCCAAGTAATTTTTTTCTTGTGCTTTTCTGAGTTTTTTGCAAACTAAGATAGGTGACTTGTAATTTTAAACATCTGGGTGTCACCTTGCCTAGCAACTGCCACCAAGACTACATAACACTTCTTTGTGATGTGTCATTTCTGGATTCAGTTAGTTTTGTCTGTGCTTGAAGTGAAGTGAAGTGAAAGTTGCTTTGTCACGTCCGACTCTTTGTGACCCAATGGACTATACAGTCCATGGAATTCTCTAGGCCAGAAGACTGGAGTGAGTAGCTGTTCCTTTCTCCAGGGGATCTTCCCAACCCAGGGATCGAACCCAGGTCTCCCACATTGCAGGTGGATTCTTTACCAGCTGAGCCACCAGGAAAGCTCAAGAATACTGGAGTGGGTAGCCTATCTCTTCTCCAGGGGATCTTCCCAACCCAGGGATCAAACCAGGGTCTCCTGCATTGCAGGCAGATTTTTTTTACTAACTAAACTATCTGTACTTGAACTTCATGTAAATTAATCAAGAGTATTTTTAGTGTATCTGACTAAATTTGAATATCGTAATTTGAATAAGCATCTTAGAACCCCTATTAATGCAAAATAAGTATCTGACTCTATGTATTGGAGCTATGTTTGGTGGCTGGGGTTTAAAGCAGTGGCCAAGAACTTGCATTTCATAGATAAAATGGTTATAATATAGAAGTTTCTTTTTAACTTTGGCAAAAGAATTCAAAAGGTTTGCATGTTGCCAGGTTTAGCAGAAATCATCTTTCTTTATCTTGTTTTCTCTATTACATTGTGTGTTCCACTTGTTTTACTTACAGGTTTCCAGAAAACCAACACAAAGTAGGTGGTTGTCTTCTGAGCCTCATGCCTCATTTTAAATCTATGTATCTGGCGTATTGTGCAAATCATCCTTCAGCTGTAAATGTGCTCACCCAGCACAGGTAAATTATTAACATTTCCCCCCAAAAGCTGTTTTGCAATGATACCCTTTCCTCAGACTACCTATTTGGAAATCTAGAGTCTCCCTCTGAACTCTTGATTATCCCTGTTCATCATACCAGAAATTGATTCATTGTTATATGGTTTTATTGCCCATTCATGTAACAAGGAATTTATTGAGCACCTACTATGTGCAAAGTCCTATAGTAGCTGATGGGGATCCAGTTGTGAACAAGGAAGAGAAGGTCCTTTCCCTCATGGAGCGTAGACTCTTGAGAGAAATAGACATGAAATTATGTGTCACGTACTTTAAGCAAAGATCTCTGATTATAATTATACACGAAGATAAGCTTTTGGATTCATGGAGAACAGCAGAACACTGTCTCCTTTAAGAGTCCTTGCAAGGGATCCAGCTGAGCTCACGTCTCTCCTGCCCTTCCTTACCCTCTGACAACTCATCCTTGACACATTCACTGATATAGTCATTGGGACCAGGATTCTGTAGGATAGACTTGAAGACAGTTTTGACTTTGAAACTGTGTGCTAGAAATCCAGGTGGGACAATAGGAAGAACAACACATAGAGGCACACATATGAGTGAACTCAGAGTCTAGATTCAGACCAACATGATTCTGGAGGCTGCTATAGACAGAAAAGACTTTTCTCTTAATTTGACTTGAACTCCCAGAGCCAGGCTGGAACACTAGTTGACACCAACCCTCAGAAAGTGATGGAAACTTTGGTTTTGTCCTGTTTTGTGAGGGGCTTGATTGGCTTTATAAGGGCATTTTGAAGGTAGAATTCAGTAGGTCCTCCTTAGAGGTCAGTTTTACTTCCCTGATGAAAGTTGTGAATTTTTATGAAATAGCAAATATGGACGTTGGAGTTTAAAGAAAGAGAAGCCATGACTCTAGATTATTTAGGCAAGTGGCTCAACTGCTTAGAGCTAATAATAACACTGACAATGTGCCAAGCGCATGATGTAAAAGCCTATGATAGAGTTACTATTATTACCATCTCTGCTTTACAGATAAGACATTGGAAGGTTAAGTAATCTGCCCAAGTACTCATAACTGTTAAGTGGTTGAGCCAGAATTAGAATCCAGGTCTGTCAGACTTCTAAAAAAATGTCTTTATGGAGGCATGTGTTTCACCTACAAAGAGAATACTCTGAATGCAAATTTAAAGGATTATCATAAAATGAACACTTATGTACTTAAGAAATAAAACATTGCCATTTCCTTTCTAATATAACAGCTTTATTGAGATATAATTCACATACTTTACAATTCACCCATTTAAAGTGTTAAATTAATTTAAGTAAATTCAGAGTTGTGCAGCCATCACCATGATCAATATTAGAAGATTTTCATCATTCTCCAAACAAATCCATATTCATTAGCAGTGAGTCTCTATTGCCAGACCAAGGCAACCACTGAAATACTTTAGGTCACTATAGATTTGCTTATTCTGAACATTTCATATAAGTGAAATGACGCATCATATGGCCTTTTGTGTCTGGCTTCCTTCACTCAGCATGTTTTCAAGGTTCATCAGTGCTGTTGCACTTATCAGTACACTGCTTTTTAAATTGTCATATAATGAAAAGCATTCCATTGTATGAATACCACATATTGTTCTTCCATTCACCAGCTTGTGGACATATGGATTGTGAATGGTGTTATTATGAAGGTTCATGTACAAGTCTTTGTGTGAACATGTTTTCATTTCTTTTGGGTAGATACCTAGGAGTGAAATTGGTGGGTCATACAGTAACTCTGTTTTACTTTTAGAGGAACTGTGAGACTTTTCCAAGTGGCTGCACCAATTTATATTCCTACTAATAATTTATGAGGGTTCCACTTTCTCCACATCCTCACCAACATTTGTTATCATTAGTCTTTTTGACTATAGATTATAGCTTTCCTAAAAGGTATGAAATGATACCTTATTGTGATATTGATTTGCATTTCCCTAATGACTCGTGATGCTGAACCTCTTTCATGTGCTTATTGGCAATCGGTGCACCTTCATTTGGGGAAATGTCTATTCGGATCCTTCACCTGTTGTTAAATTGGGTTACTTGTCTCATTATTGAGATATGATTAACATACCATAAATTCACCATTTAAAAATATACAACTCAGTGGTTGTTTATATATTATGTTGTGCAACCATCATCTCTATTTAGGTCCAGAGTATTTCTATCACCCTCAAAAGAAACCCCTTACTAGTAGCAGTCACCCTCCATTTCTCTAAGGGCTAATGATATTTCCTGTGCATCTTGGCTATTTTAATATCTTCTGTGGAAATGCGTCTACTCAAATCGTTTGTCCATTTTTTATGTGAGTTAATTCATCTTTTCATTTTTGAGTGGCAACATTTCTTTGTACATTCTTCTTTGTATACTCTTATCCAATGTGTGATTTGCAAAAAATTTCTCCCATTTTGTGGGTTTTCTTTTTACTCACTTGATGGTATCTTTTGAAGCACAAAAATTTTTATTTTGTTTAATTTTGATGATGTCCAATACATCTATTTTATCTACTTTGCTTATATTTTGGTGTTACATCTAAAAAACTATTGCCTAATCTAGGCTATGAAGATACGCCTTTCTAAGAATTCTATAGTATTAGCTTTTTAATCCTTTTTTGAGCTAATTTTTACATATGATGTGAGGTAGAAGTCCAATTTCATTTTTTTGTATGTGGATAAGAAAGTAGAGAAGACCACTAGACCATTCAGGTATGACCTAAATCAAATCCCTTATGATTATACAGTGGAAGTGACAAATAGATTCAAGGAATTAGATCTTAGATTAGAATTAGATAGACAGCGTGCATGAAGAACTATGGATGGAGGTTCGTGACATTGTACAGGAAGCAGTGATCAAGACCATCCCTAAGAAAAAGAAATGTGAAAAGGCAAAATGGTTGTCTGAGGAGGCCTTACAAATAGCTGTGAAAAGAAGAGAAGCAAAAGGCAAAGGAGAAAAGGAAAGACATATCCATTTGAATGCAGAGTTCCAAAGAATAGCAAGGAGAGATAAGAAAGCCTTCTTCAGTGATCAGTGCAAAGAAATAGAGGAAAACAATAGAATGGGAAAGACTAGAGATCTCTTCAAGAAAATTAGAGATAGCAAGGGAACATGTCATGCAAAGATGGGCTCAATAAAGGACAGAAATGATATGGACCTAACAGAAACAGAAGATATTAAGAAGAGGTGGCAAGAATACACAGAAGAGTTAATAATCATGATGGTGTGATCACTCACCTAGAGCCAGACATCCTGGAATGCAAAGTCAAGTGGGCCTTAGAAAGCATCACTACGAACAAAGCTAGTGGAGGAAAAAGATGATGTTAAAGTGCTGTGCTCAATATGCCAGCAAATTTGGAAAACTCAGCAGTGGCCACAGGACTAGAAAAGGTCAATTTTCATTCCAATCCCAAAGAAAGGCAATGCCAAAGAATGCTCAAACTACTGCACAATTGCATTCATCTCACATGCTAGCAAAGTAATGCTCAAAATTCTCCAAGCCAGACTTCGACAGTACATGAACCATGAACTTCCAGATGTTCAAGCTGGTTTTAAAAAAGGCAGAGGAACCAGAGATCAAATTGCCAACATCTGCTTGATCATCAAAAAAGCAAGAGTTCCAGAAAAACATCTACTTCTGCTTTATTAACTATACCAAAGCCTTTGACTGTGTGGATCTCAACAAACTGTGGAAAATTCTTAAAGAGACAGAAATACCAGACCAACTGACCTGCCTCCTAAGAAATCTGTATGCAGATCAAGAAGCAACAGTTAGAACTAGACATGGAACAACAGACTAGTTCCAAATCGGGAAAGGAGTACATCAAGGCTGTATATTGTCACCCTGCTTATAGTGCATCATGAGAAATGCTGGACTGGATGAAGCACAGTTGGAAGGAAGATTGCTGGGAGAAATATCAGTAATGACACCACCCTTATGGCAGAAAGCAAAGAACTAAAGAGCCTCTTGGTGAAAGTGAAAGAGGAAAGTGAAAAAGTTGGCTTAAAACTCAATATTCAGAAAACGAAGATCATGGCATCCGGTCCCATCAATTCATGGCAAATTGATGGGGAAACGATGGAAACAGTGACAAACTTTATTTTGGGGGGCTCCAAAATCACTGCAGATGGTGACTGCAGCCATGAAATTAAAAGACACCTGCTTCTTGGAAGAAAAGTTATGACCAACCTAGACAGCATATTAAGAAGCAGAGACATTACTTTGCCAAAAAAGGTCCATCTTGTCAAAGCTATGGTTTTTCCAGTAGTCATGTATGGATGTGAGAGTTGGACTTATAAAGAAAGCTGAGTGGTGGAAGAATCAATGCTTTTGAACTGTGGTGTTGGAGAAGAATCTTGAGAGTCCCTTGGACTGCAAGGAGATCCAACCAGTTCATCCTAGAGGAAATCAGTCCTGAATATTCATTGTAAGGACTGATGCTGAAGCTGAAACTCCAATCCTTTGGCCACCTGATGCGAAGAACTGACTCATTGGAAAAGATCATAATGCTGGGAAAGATTGAAGGTGGGAGGAGAAGGGGACAACAGAGGATGAGATGGTTGGATGGCATCACTGACTCAATGGACATGAGTTTGAGTAAACTTCAGGAGTTGGTGATGGACAGGGAAGCCTAGTGTGCTGCAGTCCATGGGGTTGCAAAGAGTCAGACACGACTGAGTGACTGAACTGAACTGATCCAATTGTCCCAGCACCATTTGTTGATTTCTATTGTTATAAATCTGTTCCATTGTATTTTATGTCCCAGAATTGGATCTTTCTTTGTAAATGTTCATGTGAACTTAAGAATTTGTATTTGCTGTTGTTGAATCAATTTTTCAATAAATGTTGATTAGATCAACTAGATGAATGATATTGTTCTTTTCAATTACATCCTTATCAATTTTTGACCTGCTGAATTTACTGATACTGATAGAGGGATGGATTGTAATAGCGGAGCCATCTATTTCTCCTTCCAGTTCTATCACTTTCTTTTCACTGAAGTGTTTTGATGTTCTTTTGTTAAAAATGCATTTGTGTTAAGGATTGCTTTATCTTGTTGGAGAGATGGCCTTTTTATCTTCATGTAATTCTCTCTCTTTATCCCTGATAATTTTCCATGTTCTGATAATCAGCTTTTTCTGAAATTAACATAGCTAGTCTAGCTATCTTTTGATTACTCTTAATATGTCTTTTTCCATTCTTTCGCTTGTAATCTGTGTCTTATAGACAATATATAATTGAGTCTTGTTTTTTAATCCACTTTGAGAGTCTCTATCTTTTAACTGGCATATTTAGACCATTCATATTTAAAGTGATTATTATTATAGTTGGATTAATATCTAAAATGTTGTAACTGTTTTCTATTCATTGCACTTGTTCTTTCTTTGCTACCCCCCTTGTACTACCTTCTCTGGTTTTAGTTAAACATTTTGTATGATTTCATTTTCTCTTCTCTTTTAGGAAGAATTTTAGTGATTTCCCTAGAGCTTGAAATATCCATTTACAACTACTCTGACAGCAGTTACAACTACTCACATAACACTTAACATTTCACAAGTAGTAACTTAGAGTATTATCAGTTCTTCCCCCTCATCTCATATTATTCTTATTCATTTCATTTATTCATAATGTAAAATCACTCAATATATTGTTCCAATTATTACTTTGAACAGTTCTATTAAAAATAAGAAAAAAAGATTTTATTTTACCTGCATTTATTCTCTGACACTCTTCCTTTTTTATGTAGATCCAAGTTTCCTTCTCTCTGAAATACTTCTCTTAAAAATAGTTGATAGAAAATCTACTGGTGACAATTCCCCTCAGTTTTTGTTTGCCTGAGAAAGTTTTAATTTTGCTTCCACTTTTTTTCCTTCTTTTTTTATTGTGTAAAATAAACAAACAGCTGTATAACATGAGATCTATCCTCCTAACAAATTTTTAAGTGTACAGAACAACATTGTTAATTATTAGCACAATTTTGTACAGCAGATCTCTAGAATTTTTTCATCTTTTGTAACTGAAACTTTATATCCATTGAAGAGTAACTCCCCATTTCCCCCTTACCTCAGCTCCTGGAAATCACCATTTTACTTCCTGCTTTTATGAGTTTGACTAATGTAGATACCTTATATAAATGGAATCATGTAATGTGTTTCTGTGACTGACTTATTTCACTTAGCATAATGTCCTCAAAGTTCATTTATATTTTCACATATGACAGTATTTCCTTCTGTTTAAAGAGATAAGCATGTACATAGTACATTTCTTTATCCATTCATAATCAATGGACATTTAGGTTGTTTTCACAACTTGGCTATTGTAAATAATGCCTCAGCAAACATGGGAATGCAAATGTCTCTTTGAGATTGTTATTTCAATTTATTTGGATAAATACCCAAAAGTTGGATTGCTGGATTAAATAGTAGTTCTATTTTCAGTGTTTTGAGGAATTTCCATACTATTTTCCACTGTGGCTGCACCAATTTATATTCCCACCAACAGTGCACAAAGATTCCAGTTTCTTCACATCTTTGCCAACATTTGTCTTTCTTTCTTTCTTAATTTTAATTATTTATTTATTTTTGGCTGCACTGGGTCTTCATTGCTTTGCGTGGGCCTTCTCTAGTTGCGGCGAGCAGGGACTACTCTCTAGTTGTGGTGCACAGGGTTCTCATAGCGGTGGCTTCTTTTGTTGTGGAGCACAGCTCTAGGCACGTGGGCTTCAGTAGTTGTGGCACACAGGCTCTGGAGCATAGACTCAGGTGTGGTGCTTGTGGTGCCCAGTTGCTTTGCAGCACGTGGAATCCTCCTGGACCAGGGATCAAACCCATGTCCCCCACACTGGCAGGTGAACTCTCATCCACTGCACCACCAGAGTTCTCTTTCTTCATTTTTTGATAATGACCATCCTAATCAGATGTGAGGGAATGTCTCATTGTGTGTGTATCTCTGTGTGTGTTTCTACAGTTCTTTACCTGCTGCTGCTGCTAAGTCACTTCAGTCGTGTCCAACTCTGTGTGACCCCATAGACAGCAGCCCACCAGGCTCCCCCGTCCCTGGGATTCTCCAGGCAAGAACACTGGAGTGGGTTGCCATTTCTTTCTCCAATGCATGCATGTATGCTAAGTCGCTTTAGTCATGTCTGACTCTGTGCGACCCCATAGATGGCAGCCCACCAGGCTCCTCTGTCCACAGGATTCTCTAGGCAAGAGTACTGGAGTGGGTTGCCATTTCCTTCTCCAGTTCTTTACGTAAATGTATACAATCTTATGTAGTAAGGGTCATGTATCTGTTTTCCTCAAATAAATACTCATGTAATATTTTAATTGAAGTATAGTTGTACAATGTTAATATAAGTTACAGGTGTACAATATAGTGATTCAAAATTTTTAAATGTTATACTCCATTTATAGTTATTATAAAATATCATCATAGTTCTGATTTGCACTTTCCTAAGGATTAGTGATATTGAACATCTTTTCATATACCATTTGTATGTCTTCTTAGGAAAAATGTCTATTCAAGTCCTTTGCCCACTTCTAAATTGGGTTATTAGTATTTTTACTATTGAGTTGTAGGAGTTCCTTATTTGTTTTGGAGGTTAGCCTTTTATCAAATATATGAATTACAATTTTTTTTTCCTATTTTATAGATTGCCTTCTCATTTTCTTGATTGTTTCCTTTGCTGAGAAGAAGGCATTTAGTTTGATGTAGTTCCACTTGCCTATTTTTCCTTTTGCTAACTGTGCTCTTGGAGATCATTACTAAGACCAATATTGTAAAGCATTTCTCCTGTTTTCTTCTAGGTATTTTACAGTTTCAGGTTTTAGGTTTAAGTCTTGAATCCACTTTGAGTTGATTTTTGTGTGTGGTGTGAGGTAAGGGTCCAGTTTCTTTCTTTCTTTTTTCGCATGTGCATGTTCAGTTTTTCTAGTACCATTTGTAAAACAGTTTTTTCTCATTATATATTCTTGGCATCCTGGACAAAGATCGATTAAATATATATACATAGACTTATTTCTGGGCTTTCCTGTTTGTTCCATTGATCTATTGTCTGTTTTTGTGCCAATACTATACTGTTTTAAATACTGTAGATTTGTAATATGTTTTGGAACAAGGAAGTGTGAAGCCTCCAGCTTTGTTCTTTCTCAAAATTCTTTTGCTTATTTGGGGTCCATTTTGGTTCCATATGAATTTGGAGATTTTTTTTTTCTTTTTCTCTAAGAAATGCCATTAAGAATTTATAGGGATAACTTTGAATCAGTAGATCACTTTAGATGTCTAGACATTTTAACAAATAATTTCTTCTGATATGTGAATATGGGATGTCTTTACATTTGTTTGTTCCTTCTTTAATTTTTTCATCAATGTTTTGTAATTTTCAGTGTACAAGTCTTTGGTCTCTTTCATTATGGTTAGTCCTAAGTATTGTGTTCTTTTGATGCTATTGTGAATGAGACTTATTTACTTTCTTTTTTCCCTCCTTTCTTACTCTGTTTCTTTTTTTTTTTTTTGTTTTGGATAATTCATTGTTAATGTTTAGAAATGCAACTGATTTATGTATGTTAATTTTGAATACTGCAACTTTACTGAATTCATTTATCAATTTTACCAGTTTTTTTGGTGGCGTCTCTAGGGTTTTCTATGTATAAAATCATGTCATCTGTGAATAGAAATCATTTTACTTCTTCCTTTCCCATTTGGATACCTTCTGTTATTCTTTCTTGCCTGTCTGGCTAGGACAGCCAGTACTATGTGAATAGAAGTAACCAAAGTAGGCATCTTGTTCCTGATCTTAGAGAAAAAGCTGTTTTTCACCACTGAGTATGTTAGCTGTGTGCTTTTCATCTATTGCCTTCTTATGTTGAGGCAATTTCCTTCTGTTTGTGATTAGTTTAGTGGTTTGGTTTTTTTTTAATCATGAAAGGATGCTGGATTTTTGTCAATGCTTTTTCTGCATCTCTTGAGATTATCATGTGATTTTTATCTTTTGTCCTTTGAGTGTGATGTATCACACTGATTGATTTTTCTATGTCAAATCATTCTTGTGTCCTAGGGATATTTCCCACTTGGTCATGGTGTATGATGCTTTTAAAAAGTGCTATTAGACTTGGCTTGCTCATATTTTGTTGAGGATTTTTGTATCTATGTTCATCAGGATAATGGTCTGTAGTTTTCTTGTGTTTTCTCTGGCTCTGATATCCGGATAATCCTGGTCTCATAAAATTAGTTTGAAAGTGTTCCTATCTCTTTAATTTTTTTGAAAAAGTTTGAGGAGGATTGGTGTTAATTCATTTTTAAATGTTTGATAGAATTCAGCAGTGTAGCCATTGAGTTCAGGGCTTTCCTTTGTTGGGAGGTTTTTGATTACAAATTCAATCTTCTTACTCATTATTGGTGTGTTAAATTTTTTTTTTAATTTTTCATGATTCAGTGTTGGTAGGTTGTATGTTTCCAGGAATTTGTCTATTTCTTCTATGTTATTCGGTATGTTAGTTTATAATTGTTCATAGAATAGACATATCTTGGAGATATTGCAGGTTTGGTCCAGGCCACTGCAATAAAGTAACTCACCTGAAATTTTCCTAATGCATATAAAAGTTATGTTTATACTATACTATAGGCTATTAAGCATGCATTAACACGTTTTAAAATGTGCATATCTTAATTTAAAAATAACGCTGTTGGAAAAATGGTGCTGATAGATTTGCTTGACGCAGGGTTGCCACAAACTTTCAATTTGTAAAAAACACGATATATGTGAAGCACAATAAAGTGAAGTGCAATAAAAAGAGGCATGCCTGTAGTCACTTATGATCCTTTTTATTTTCATGGCATCAGTTGTAATGTCTCTTATTTAATTTTCTTTCTTTATCTGAGTCTTTTCCCTTAGTCTACTAAAGGTCAATTTTGTTTATTTTTTCAGCTCTAATTTTTATTATTTCTTTCCTTCTGCAAACTTTGGACCTAGTTTGTTGTTCTTTTTTCTAGTTCTTTAAGGTGTAAAGTCAGATTGTTTGAGCTCTTTCTTCTTTTTAATATAGGCATTTATCACTATAAACTTCCTTTTTAGAATTGTTTTGTTGCATTCTGTAAGTTTTGACACGTTGTATTTTTATTATAATTTGTCTGAAGATATTTTCTAATTTCCCTTTTGATTTCTTCTTTGGCCCTTGGTTGTTCAAGAGTGTGTTGTTTAATTTCCACATATTTGGGGATTTTCCAATTTCCTGTTAATTTCTAGTTTCATTCTGTTGGAATCAGAAAGGATACTTGGTATGATTTCAGTATTTTTAAAGTTAAGTTTTGTTTTGTAACATAACATATAACCTAACCTGGAAAATGGTCTCTGTACACTAAAAGAATGCATATGCTGCTCTGTTGGGCAGATTGATATGTATATGTTTGCTAGGTCTACATTTTTCAGGTCATTTTTTATCTGGATGTTATATCCATTATTGATAGTGCAATATTAAATTTCTCTGGTATTATTGTGTTGCTATCTATATCTCCTTTTAGTCTGTTCATATTCACTTTATATATTTGTGTGCTCTGATGTTGTTTGCATATATACATATTTTAATTGTTATATCTTCTTGGTTAGTTAATCGTTTTACTGTGATACTTTTTTGTCCTTCTTTGCCTCTTTTGACAGTTTTTGATATCAAGTCTATTTTGTCTGATATAAATGTGGCCACCCATGTGCTCTTTTGGTTACTGTTTGCATAAAATGTCTTTTTCCATCTCTTCAGTTTCAGCCTGAGTTTGTCTTTAAAAATAAAGTGAGTTTTTTTAGACAGCATGTATTTGGGTCTCTAAAAAAAATCCATTCAGCCGTTCTATATCTTTTGAGGACTTTAATCCATTTAAATTTAAAGTAATTATTGAAAAGGAAGAACTTACTATTGCCATTTTGTTCATTGTTTTCTGTTTATCTTGCAGCCTTTTTTGTCTCTTGCTGTCTTCCTTCATGTTTTATTGATTTTTGTGTAGTGACATGTTTTGATTCCTTTCTTATTTTCATTTGTGTATCATCTATAGGCATTTTCTTTATGATCACTATAGGCTTACATAAAATGTGACAATCTCTTTTCAGTTGATAAAAATTTAGCTTCAGTTACACACACAACTCTACACTTTACTTCCCCTCCACTTTATGTTATTGATGTCACAAGATACATCTTTTTACATTGTATATCCATTAGCATCTTTTTATAGTTATTTTTATACTTTTATCTCTTAATTTCTATGCCAGAATTAAAGCAAGTTATGTACTATAGCTAACAGTATTATAGTATTCTGTATTTGTTTATATATTTAACTTTACCAGTGACTTTATAAATAAGAATGCTATTGTGTTGCTGTTTATTGTCTTTTAATTTCAACTTAAAAGACCCTGTTTAGAATTTCTTGTAAAGGCAGATCTAATGGTGATATAGTCTCCAGCTTTTGTTTATGTGGGAAAGTCTTTATTTCTCCTTTGTTTATGAAGGATAATATGCCAGATATTATATTATTGGTTGGCAGTATTTTTCTTTCAGTACTTTCAATATAGGGCTTCACTGGTGGCTCAGCAGTAAAAAATTGACCTGCAATGCAGGAGAGGTAGGTTCAGTCCCTGGGTCGGAAAGATCCCCTGAAGAAGGAAATGGCAACCCACTCCAGTATTTTCGCCTGGGAAATCTCATGGACAGAGGAGCCTGACAAGCTACAGTCCATGAGGTCACAAGAGTCAGACATAACTAGGTGACTAAATTCTGTAAAGCAATTATCCTTCAATTATAAAAAATTAAAAACAACTTTCGATATATCATCCGTCTCCCTTCTGACCTGCAAAGATTCTGCTGAGAGACCCACTAATGGGAATTCTATTATATATGACAAGTTTCTCTCTCTCTCTCTCTCTCTCTTTGAGCTTGACTTTTTATTTAGATTCCACGTGTAAGTGATACCATACAGTATTTTTCTTTGTCTGGTTTATTTCACTTTAGCATTATGCCCTTAATGTCCATCCATTTTGTTGCATATGGCAGGATTTCTTTTTCTCATGGCTGATTAGTGTGTGTGTATATATATATATACAACTCAATAGCAAAAAAAGAGCCAAACAATCTGATTTAAAAATGGGCTGAAATGTTATATAGATATAGATATAAAACAGCTTCTTTATCCATTCATCTACCCATGAAAACTTAGGTTGTTTTCGTATTTTGGCCATTGTAAATAGTGCTGCTATACTGGGGTGAATGTATCTTTTCTAAATTGAGTTTTTTTGTTTTGTTTTTGGATATATACCCAGAAGTGAAATTACTGGGTCATATGGTAGATATATTTTTAATTTTTGAGGAACCCCTATACTGTTTTACATAGTAGCTGCACCAATTTACATTCCCACCAATAGTGAACAAGGGTTCCCTTTCTTCTACATCCTTTCCAATACTTGTCATCTCTTGTCTTTTTGATAATAACCATCCTAGCAGGCATGAGTAGTATTTCATTATTGTTTTGATTTGTATTTCCCTGATGATTTGTGATACTGAGCACCTTTTTATATACCTGTTGGTCATTTGTATGTTTTCTTTGGAAAAATGTCTTTTCAGTTCTTCAACCCATTTTTAAATCAGATTTTTTTTTTGCTATTGAGTTTAGTTCTTTACATATTATGAATATTGCCCCTTAAAGGATTATGACTTGCAAATATTTTCTCCTATTCCATAGGTTGCCTTTCTTTCTATTGATAGTTTCCTTTACTTGTTCAGAAGTTTCTGAGTTTGATATAGTCCCACTTACTTATTTTTTCTTCTTTTGTTTGTGCTTTCTGTGAGTACTCGAGGCTTTAGTTTTTTTCTAGTTTCTTTGTTTTTTCCCCTCCCTCTGTATCTTTGTGTTTCTTAAGAATTTCTTCACAGAGTCTATATCTTGCAGCTTTCTCAGCTGTAATCCACCATTGTTATATTGGAGCCATGTTGATGTGGTTGGTATAAGGTGTAATGGAGGGGATGCATTCTATAATATTATGGATAAATTTTACTTATGTAATAGACCAGTGTCCCTGACCTCTGATCTGTAGAAATGTTTCTTAGACTTTTTTCCTCCTCTTACTTATGAGAGGACAATTAGAGAGGGTCAGATAAGTCTCTGACAACATAGTTTCCTTCGGAGAGCAAGCCTTTGTTACGGAGAATGTTCTGGGAGCATTTCAGTACGGTCACTTTTCTCTCCCCTTCTCTGAAACACAAAGGGATTTTTCTCTGATTTTCTCTGTGAGAGCCTGCTTGGGTTAATGGATACAAAACACACAAAAGTTTTGGGCTCCCTAAGACTGGATCCTTGGGAATTTTTAATTGTCAAGCCAGTTCCATGCTCAGACTCTTGCAGTGTATCAAAAGTACCAGTGGCTTCTCCTCAGGGAAGTTGATCTTGGTTTTAATTCTTTGTGTTTGACTGTCTTTCTAGATTTTGGGCTGGTGGCTTTCCCTGTGATCTCAATTCTCAGTGGATCTAAGAAAAGTAATTGATTTTCAGTTTGTTCAGTGTTTTTCTTGTTGTGAGAATGGTAATGATAACTTCTAAGCTCTTTGGATGTCAGAGCCGAAACCCAATTTCCTTTAATGATTTTTAAAATTATTTTGTTTTTTAACCAGTTTGCTTAACTTGTATTTAGTAAATGTATAGAGTTGTACAACCATCACCACAATTCAAAATCATTTCTGTCACAGCAGATCCCTCATGCCCATCTGAGTCAATCTCTTCTCCCACCCCATAAATTATTTTTTTAGTGTTTGCTTTGAGGCTTTTCATATACATCTTGCCTGAATCTGCTTCATAGTAACAGTAACTTAATTCTGGGGAGATATAAAAATGTTGCTCCTAGTATAGCTCTATTTCTACTTCCTTTTCTTTTTCGCTACTTCCCTTTTTGAGCTACTTTTGTTATGCCTATCATGTCTATATGTTATAAACCCAATAATACATTCCCATAATTATTATTAGTATAATAATTTTCTGTCTATTAATGAAACTGAGAGAAGAATGAGGAATAAGGATATATGTATAGTATTTGTTATTTTCCATTTGTGTGAGGTGATACCTCATTTCAGTTTTGTCTTGCATTCCTCAAATAATTAGTGATGTTGAGCATCTTTTCATGTGCTTATTGGCCATCTGTGTGTCTTTTTCAGAGAAATGTCTACTTATTTGACAAAAATGTCAAATCTATTTTTGGATTGGATAGATTTTTTGATATAGAGTTGTATGAGCTGTTTGTATATTTTAGAAATTAAGCCCTTGTCAGTCACATGGTTTGCAAACATTTTCTCCCATTCTGTGGGTTGTCTTTTCTTTTTGTTAATGGTTTCCTCTGCTGTTCAAAAGCTTAAAAGTTTGGTTAGGTCCCATTTGTTTATTTTTGCTTTTATTTCTATTGCCTTGGGAGATTGACCTAAGAAAACATTGGTACAATTTATGTCAGAGAATGTTTTGCCTATGTTCTCTTATAGGAGTTTTATGGTGTCCTGTATTATATTTAAGTCTTTAAGCCATATAGACTTATCTTTGTGTATGGTATAAGGAAGTGTTCTAACTTCATTGATTTCCATGTGGCTATCCAGCTTTCCCATACCATTTGCTGAAGAAACTGACTTTCCCCCATTTTATACTCTTGCCTCCTTTGTCAAAGATTAATTGACCGTAGGTATCTGGGTTTATTTCTGGGGTCTCATTCTAGGGATAGTTTTTTGAGACCAGTGTTTGAAGTTTCTTCTGGCCCGCCTTAGTTGTCTCTTTCCCTGGATCTCTCTAGCAGCCTAGCTGGCCTCTTGTGTAGCTTGTTGCTCTTAATTAAGAGGACCAGCCTCCTTTCAGTTTTTGTTGTTGTTCATTCACTGAGTCATGTCCAACTCTTTGTGACCCTATGGACTGCAGCACTCCAGGCTCCTTTGTCCTCCACTGTCTCTCAGAGTTTTCTCAAATTCATGTCCATTGAGTCGGTGGTGCTACCTAAGCATCTCATCCTCTCTTGCCCCCTTCTCCTCCTGCCTTCAATCTTTCCCAGCATCCGGGTCTTTTCCAATGAGTCAGTTCATCAGGTGGCCAAAGTATTGGAGCTTCAGCTTCAGCATCAGTCCTTCCAATGAATATTCAGAATTTATTTCCTTTAGAATTGACTGGTTGGATCTCCTTGCAGTCCAAGGGACTCTCAAGTCTTCTCCAGCACCACAGTTCAAAAGCATCAATTCTTCACCACTCAGCTTTCTTTATGGTCCAACTCTCACATCCATACATGACTACTGGAAAAACTATAGCTTTGACTCTCTATATATATATCTTTGTAGGCAAAGTGATATCTCTGCTTTTTAATATACTGTCTAGGTTTGTCATAGCTTTTCTTCCAAGGACCAAGTGTCTTAATTGCATGACTGCAGTTACCGTCCGCAGTGATTTTGGAGCCCAAGAAAGTAAAATCTGCCAGTTTCCATTTTTTCCCCATTTATTTGCCATGAGGTCATGGGACTGGATGCCATGATCTTAGTTTTTTTTAATGTTGAGTTTCAAGTCAACTTTTTCACTCTTCTTTCACCATCATCAAGAAGTTCTTCAGTTCCTCTTCACTTTCTGCCATTAGAGTGGTATCATCTGCATATCTGAGGTTGCTGATATTTCTCCCAGCAATCTTGATTCCAGCTTCTGATTCATTCAGCTCAGCATTTCACATGATGTATTCTGGATATAAGTTAAATAAGCAGGATGACTATATAAAGGCTTGTTGTACTCCTTTTGCAGTTTTGAACCAGTCAGTTGTTCCACGTCCATTTCTAACTGTTGCTTCTCGTACTGCATACGAACTTCTGAGGAGACAGGTAAGGTGGCTAGTACTCCCATCTCTTTAAGAATTTTACACAGTTTGTTGTGATCCACAGAGTCAAAGGCTTTAGCATAGTCAGTGAAGCAGAAGTAGATGTTTTTCTGGAATTCCCTTGCTTTCTCCATGTTCCAACGAATGCTGGCAATTTGCTCTCTGGTTCCTCTGCCTCTTCAAAACCCAGCTTGTACATCTGGAAGTTCTTGGTTCACATGCTCCTGAAGCCTGGCTTGAAGGATTTTGAGTATAACCTTGCTAGCATGTGAAATGAACTCAACTGTATGGTAGTTTGAACATTCTCTGGCATTGCCTTTCTTTGGGATTGGAATGAAAACTGACCTTTTCCAGTCCCTGAAGCGACTTAGCAGCAGCAGCAGCAGCAGCAGCCACCACTGAGTTTTCCAAATTTGCTGACATATTGAGTGCAGCACTTTAACAGCATCATCTTATAGGATTTTAAATAGCTCAACTGGAATCCCATCACCTCCAGCAGCTTTGTTTGTAGCGATGCTTCCTAAGGCCCACTTGACTCCACACTCCAGGATGTCTGGCTCTAGGAGTGACCACACCATCATGGTTATCTGGGTCATTAAGACCTTTTTTGTGTAGTTCTTCTGTATATTCCTTCTACCTCTTCTTATTCTCTTCTGCTTCTGTTAGGTCCTTGCTGTTAAATCCTAAACTTTTTCCCACTTTTATATTGTCTCAGTTTACAGTTCTGCTACTTAAAGCTGTGTTATCCAGGGTGATTCACTTCACTTTTTAGAAATTTAATTGATTAATTTTAATTGGAGGCTAATTGCACCCAATATTGTGGTGATTTTTGCCATACATTGACATGAATCAGCCATGGGTGTACCTGTGTCCCCCTGACCTGAACCCCCACTCCCACCTCCCTCCCCATCCCATCCTTCTGGGTTGTCCCAGCGCACTGGCTTTGAGTACCCTGTTTCATGCATCAAACTTGGACTGGTCATCTATTTCACATATGTTTCACATACAAGTTTCAATGCTATTCTCTCAAATCATCTCACCCTTGCCTTTTCCCACAGAGTCGAAAGTCTGTTCTTTGTATCTGTGTCTCTTGTTGTCCACATATAGAGTCATCGTTACCATCTTTCTAAATTCCACATATATGCGTTAATATACTGTATTGGTGTTTTTCTTTCTGACTTACTTCACTCTGTGTAATAGGCTCCAGTTTCATCCAGCTCTTTAGAACTGACTCAAATGCATTCTTTTTAATAGCTGAGTAATATTCCATTGTGTATATGTACCACAACTTTCTTATCCATTTATCTGCCAGTGGACATCTAGGTTGCTTCCATGTTCTAGCTATTGTAAACAGGATTCACTTCACTTTTAAACCTTAGTTTACTCACTTGTAAAGTGAAAATTAAGCCACCTACCTTGCCAGGTTGGTGTGAGAAGTCAATGAAACAGTGTGCATAAAGTACCCGGCAAGGTAGCTGCTGTCACTCCTCATTTGTACTTTATTCATCTTCTACCAGCTACTTGTTGTTTTTTAGAAAAAAAAATCATGCAATATTTCAAGCACACAAAGAGCAGAGAGAAAATAAAGTACACCCACATTCCCACCATTCAGCTTGAGAAACAAATTATAGCGGCAGTTGGAGTCCTGTGCACACTTTCCAATATTTCCTGCTCCTCCTTTGCTCCCTTGCCCAAGGGAACGCCAGTCTTGAATTTGTTTTCATTATTTCCAGGAATATTTTCATACTTTACTACTTATCTTCAATAAAGACAAAATGATTCAGAGGCATTTTTCCTGTGATGGATACTTAAACATCCTGTGTAGACAGGGTAAATTTCTTAATACTTATCCCCATCATGTTAGCTTGCCATTTATACGAGTACATATTCTCTTTTTTCTGATCCAAGAATAGCAATCCTGAATAAATACCAGAAAGAAATGGTGTACCTCAGATGGCAGATTTTTGTAGTGTTTAGAGAATTTTCTGTCTTTAAAAAATTATTTATATTTATTTATTATTGTTTTTATTGGAGTATAGTTGTTTTACAACGTTGTGTTAGTTTCTGCTGTACAACAAAGTGAATCAAGTACATGTAAATATATAGCCCCTATTTTTTGGATTTCCTTCCCATAGAGGCCATTGCAGAGTATTGAATAGAGTTCCCTGTGCTATATAGTAGGTTCTCATTAGTCATCTATTTTATGCATAGTATCAGTAGTGTATATGTGTCAATGCCAGCCTCCCAGTTCATCCCACCCATCACTCCCCTGTTGGTGCCCATTTGTTTGTTCTCTTTATCTGTCTCTAGTTCTGCTTTACAAATAAGTTCATCTGTATCATTTTTCTAGATTTAACATATAAGCAATATTATATGATACAGTAAGTCCCCTACATACAAACACCTTCCATTCTGAAAATACATTTGTAAGTCCAATTTGTTCATAAATCGAACAAAGTTAGCCTAGGTACCCAACTAACACAATCAGCTATAGAGTACTGTACTGTAGTAGGTTTATAATACATTTCACACAATACATAAAATACAAACACAAAAAATAAAAACATTTTAAGTCTTATAGTACAGTACTCTGAAAAGCACAATAGTACAGTACGACAGCTGGCATACAGGAGCTGGCATCGAGTGAACAGGCAAGATGAGTTCCTGGCTGGAGGACGAAGAGGAGGCGGGAGATGGTAGAGCAATAGGAGACGGAGGGCAAGCTGCAGTTTCACTCATGCCTGATGTTGATGGCACAGGTTCTGGATCCTTGATGGATTTAACTCTATCCACCCTCTTGAAAAAACAATCCAGTGATGTCTGGCTAGCAGCTCTTTTTTCCTCTCGTCAGAGATGCCGCGGTAGCACTGGATTGCAGTCTGAACAGCTGCTGCAACCTTTGTCTACTGTTCTGCGTTTGGGTCCTGTGACTAACAGAGCCTCTTCAAATAAAGAAAATCCCCTTGCCTTTTCCTGCGTCGTGAAATTATTCAGTTCTGCAGTTATTTCTGCTTCCTCTTGTCTCCCTTCATCCTTTCTCTTGGCCCGCATTTCCAACAGGTCTTCATTAGTAAGCTCCACGTTCGCATCTTTGAAAGTTCACAACTGAAGAATTTTCTGTTGTATTTCTGTGTGCTAAAATGCTTCTGAGTCTGTATTTATCCATGTTAGGAGTTTAAAATATAAATAACAGTAGAGATTCCTTCAAACATTATGATTTAAAATTTGTTCCACAGTTAATATAAAGATTCTCAACTTTGGGAGGAAAATTACTGTATCTTATTGGCTTGATTTTGGTTAATGATTTTTTTCATTGAAGTATAGTTATTTACAATATTCCATGTTTACAGCAAAGTGATTCAGCATATATACGTGTGTGTGTGTGTGTGTGTGCACGCATGCGCATGTGTGCTAAGTCACCTCAGTCATGTCCAATTCTGTGCAACCCTATGGACTGTAGCCTGGCAGGCACTTCTGTCCATGGGATTCTCCACGCAACAATATTGAAGTGGGTTGCTATGCCCTCCTCCAGGGGATCTTCCTGACCAAGTGATCGAACCTGCAGTCTCTTACGTCTCCTGCATTGGGAGACAGCTTCTTTACCACTTGGGGCACCTGGGAAGCCTTTTATATATATATATAGTTTTTTTAATTCTTTTTCATTATAGGTTATTACAAGATATTGAATATAGTTCCCTGTGCTATATCATAGCTCCTTGTTTATCTATTTTACATGTGGTTAAGGAAATGGCAGCCCGCTCCAGTACTCTTGTCTGGAAAATTCCATGGGCTGAGGAGCCTGGTAGGCTACAGTCCGTGGGATCATGAAGAGTTGGACACGACTGAGCAACTTGAGTTCAGTGATTTTTTTTGAGAATTTTATAATATCCCTTGAATTGATGGAAGACCTAACTGGAGTCCAATAGAACTGAATTTTTATTTTAGTAACTTATTTACATGTAAGGAATGAAAATTAAAATACTTGGGGTTATCCTCAATGGTGTTTCTAGTATAATCTCAGCTATATTTTTAGGCATCCTGTGGTAATTTATGCTGACATACTAGAGGCAAAGCATAGTTGAATGAAAATTCAGATTAAAATCCTGTTTTACATGAAGGTTTCAGCTGAAATAGGGACATTGTTTTATTTCGGCTAAAGCTGTAGATATTTAGCAGCTGGACAATCACACGGGCTTCCCTTGTGGTTTAGCTAGTAAAGAATCCGTGGAGACCTGAGTCAGATTCCTGGGTTGGGAAGATGCCCTGAAGGAAAAGGCTACCCACTCCAGTATTCTGGCCTGGAGAATTTCATGGACTATGTAGTCCGCTGGGTCGCAAAGAGTCACAACTGAGCGACTTTCAGTTTCACTCGCTTATCACCGAGTCAGAGCAAGCCAGTCAGGTGAACATCTTTCTTTCTGCCGGCAGGTGGCAGTGGCATACTAGAAATGTTTATGACGATTGGCACTGAGAGCACACAAACAGCTTTAAAATGATATGATCGTGTGTTGGTACCTTGTGAAAAGTACAGTAAGCCATTTTCTGGATTTCGAGATATAAAGCAGACCCCAACCTTGATATGTTCCCCATATTTACATATATTTGAATGACTGCCCCGGTCTTTTGCTCTGCCCTGGGTGAGGTCTTTTGGGATTTCCCCTCTCTCTCCCCTTCTGGCTTCCTATTGTAGCTCTTGTTTCTTTCTGGGAGGTAACTTCACCCTTACAAAAATACCCGCTTCTCTCCCATGCTTCAGTGTGGCATCCATTCTTTTTCACGAGGGAGAGCGACCCGGTGTGAAACGACAGAGTAGGGAGAGAAGAGAGAGCATGGAAGCAGATCTGGACCTCACTTCCGGCTCGACTGCGGCAGCTACCACAAACACCACGTGTCCTTTTCCTCTTGTTAGTTTTATTCACTCTCTTGTTTACCATTGTTGTCAGCAGTGAAGACTTTGAGAAAAGCTCAGAGCTGTGTACTTGCTTCCGGGACATAAAACATAGGGAAAATTCTGAGACTAGATTCTGTTCTGTCTTTGAGGAACCAAGGAAGGGAGCAAGTGAGACTAATCACAAACAAAAAGTGGTGGGGACAGAAAAGAAGCAGGCAGCCTAGGTTCTGGGACTGGATCAGTGAAAAAAGGGCTAAGTGAGATCCACCCAACACAGTGGGAGTGGCATCCCTGGGACTTTCCACTGGCCAGACCCAGCCTCCCAGCTCCTCATGTCTCATCACCACTTTCCCGATTACAGCGATTCTCAAGAAAGGCTGGTGCAAGAGAGTGAGGCCAAAAGGGGGAAAAGCCTGACCCTTTTCTAGCTGCTTTAGATGGAGTTATCATCATTTGAAGTAGAAATCTATGCAGAGATTCTACAGAAACACTGTTAGATGAGATAGTTAAGCCCTGTACTGTTATTATAATGTACAATAATTTTCTTGAGTTTTCCAGCCCAACCCAGAATGTGCCAAAGCCCCATCCACTGTGTGCATTCTGAGAGATAAGGTTATATTGAGTTGCAAACAACATTCACACATTGAAAACTGCTTCTGTTGTATCACATCACAAATACAGAACATGTTAAACTCAAAAGACATTTCAAATAGGCTATATAAAAGTTAAAAGCTGTATTTGAAAGACAGATTGTGTTTTGGTACAGTGATATATATTTGCATATTATATTTGTGTATAATGATATTAATTTGTGCATTAAATTTATTTGGCTATGTAAAATATGTCTTTGAGGATCTATTTATCATAATGGGCAGTGGCTTTAAGATAATTTTGTTCTTTTGTTGCAATAGTCAAATGTTATTTTCCCCCCAATAACCAGTGTTTTATTCTGAGATAGCGATCTCATGTTATATTGGAAAAATTAAAGAAATTCTTTTGTAATATTTGACAAGCCTAGAAGTTAGAATGCTGCATGGAAAGTAGTAAAATACACATTGACATTTGCTTTTAATTGTAACTCTTGTATCAATTTGAGTAGAACATTGAGGATGCGGTAGTTATTTAGTCATGGAAAGGAAAAATAAGACTTGTTTACCAAATTGAAAAGAAGTTAGGAACGCGATTTTCTCAAAATTACATTTCTACTCAAATGCACTCTCCCACTTCGAGTTATTTTCCTAATTATATTTTATATGTGATGATTTTTTTCTAATTTTAAGCCAATCTGACCCAGAGGCAGGCTAACCTAGGTGTTTCCCTAGTGACTTGCATTAAGCACTATTTTTTAAAAAATTTTATTGAAATATAGTTGATTTACAATGTTGTGTTCGTTTCAAGTGTACAGCAAAGTGATTCAGTTATACATATAGAAACATATTCTTTTTCATATTCTTTCCCATTGAGGTTTATCACAGGATATTGAATATAGTGTTGTATAGTAGGACCTTGTTGTTCCTCTGCTTTATATATAGTAGTTTGTATCTGCTAATCCAAACTCCTAATTTATCCTTCCCCCATCCTGTTACCCCTTTAGTAACCAACAGTTCAGTTCAGTTCAGTCACTCAGTCGTGTCCGACTCTTTGTGACCCCATGAATCGCAGCACGCCAGGGCTCCCTGTCCATTACCAACTCCCAGAGTTCACTCAAACTCAAGTTCATCGAGTCAGTGATGCCATCCAGCCATCTCATCCTCTGTCGTCCACTTCTCCTACTGCCCCCAATCCCTCCCAGCATCACAGTCTTTTCCAATGAGTCAACTCTTTGCATGAGGTGGCCAAAGTACTGGAGTTTCAGCTTTAGCATCATTCCTTCCAAAGAACACCCAAGACTGATCTCCTTTAGGATGAACTGATTGGATCTCCTTGCAGTCCAAGGGACTCTCAAGAGTCTTCTCCAACACCACAGTTCAAAAGCATCAATTCTTCGGTGCTCAGTTTTCTTTATAGTCCAACTCACACCCATACATGACCACTGGAAAAACCATAGCCTTGACTAGACGGACCTGTGTTGGCAAAGTAATGTCTCTGCTTTCCAATATGCCGTCTAAGTTGGTCATAACTTTCCTCCCAAGGAGTTAGCGTCTTTTAATTTCATGGCTTAACCATAAGTTTGTTTATTTTCTATGTGAGTCTGTTTTGTAAACAAGGTCATTTGTATTATATTTTAGATTCCACATGTATGTGATATCATATGATATTTGTCTTTCTCTATCCAATTTACTTCACTTAGTACTATAATTTCTAGGTCCAAAGGACTATTTCTTACAGAAGTTCTCCCTGTGTTATTCAAGTCAGCTCAGCCCCCACCCTCCTTTTATTCATGATTTAGACCTCAGATATGGCCCATGCCATTGCTGTGTTCCACATCAAGCATCAGATGGTACTGATTTCCAACAGACTTGGGTATGAACCCCAACTTAGCTATTTACTTGCTTTCACTCACCCTTCCCGAGTCTTATGTTTCTCATCTGTAAAATGAAGATAACACCTGTTTGAAAATGTTGTAGTTAATATTAAACAAGAACAAATGCATGCAAAGACTTAGCATGAAGCAATAGCCTTATAAACCTCAATATTTAGGCTTCACGATTTTAGTAGGAAGTAGGTTTTATCCCTGTTTTACAGATGAGTCAGCTGAGGTTGGTAACTGATCCAGGGTCACCAAATTTGTTTTATGATTTCAAGTCCAGGGCACTTCCATCTCCTTGGCTGCTTCTGGACCAAGACTGCAGAAACTAATAAAACAGGCAGCACTGATGGTTAGGTGTGAGCACTCAGATGAGCTCTAGCTGCCGTGGAGGTAGCAGTTCCCAGTTGTTTTTTCTCTGACAATTCCTTTAATTCTGTGTGATCCAAGGTTTCTGTTTAACAACTGAAACTCCATTCTTTTCTCTCCTGGTCGCAAAAGCTCAGGGAGAGGGAGAGTGTTTATAGTAGGGTTAACCTGCAACCCACCCCACCCCCACCCCTTAGCATGTTATCACTGATAGTGAGTTTCTTTGAACACAATACAACTTATTTCCAACATGCCATAGTCAGAAAGTGCTGTGTAAGATGTATTCTAGGGCGAATAAATAGGTCATTTGGTAGTACAGGGTTCCTTTTGGAGAGTGATGAGAAGATTGGTGGGGTCAGTGGGAGTCTAAAAAGTTAAGAATTGATCTCACAGGCAATTGGAGGTTTTTAAGTAGGAAAGCAGCAGGAGTGAAATGGTGGTCTGCAGGAGGTTTCGGAAGCCAGAAAGCCTGGAAGCCAGGGGATCCACTGAACTATTGAAGTGAACTAGACTGAATGAGATGAAGGCCTGAACCAGGTCAGTGGCAGTGGGAATGGAAAGGAATGAACAGATACAAGAAGGCTTGTGATGGATTGGATATGCATGGGCGAGCAAGGAAGGAGAGGGGTCAAGTGATAAAGCAGATTTCCTTCATTTCTATTTTGCAGAAATGTAAACTATAATGATCTTGCAGCCCTAGGACTCAGAATCCTGATGGAGGAAAGGAGAAAATCTAGAATGTGCTGAAGGGCAGGGAAAACCCAAGGTTACACATTGGCAGGACATGGTTCCTAAGAGGTTTATTTTTTGGCCCCACCACTTGACATGTGGGATCTTAGTTCCCCAACCATGGATGGAACCCATACCCCCTGCCAGGGAAGCTCGGAGTCTTAACCACTGGACTGCCAGGGAATTCCCTACAGTCCTTTATTTTATTTTTGGCCGAGTTATTTGGGTAACCTGCTTCATGTTTTCAGATCCTAGACTAAGTGACTTTGTGATTAGTCGTGGAGACATGCTGTTGTCTGAATTTAGGACTTGATTCTGGAACATTGCAAGTGATGTTCTGGTGATGGAAAGCACTTGGTGAGTTATTCTCTTTGGCATCTCACCAGCCAGTAGATAAATGTTTGCAGTGACTCAGAAAAGACTTTCTGAACCTGACATTGAGATCATCTGATAGATTGTACACCCCATGACTCTGGGTGTAGGCTTCCTTAAGGGTAGAGATTTTTGTTTTCTTCACAGCTGTATTCCCAACAGAAAACAGAGCTTGTCACTTAGTAGATGGTCAATAAATAATTGTTGGATGAGGAAACGAAGCCAGGGGTCACGGGTGCCTGGCTCACCACTATACCCAGTGTTGTGTGCCATGCTGATGGAATTGAGTTGAAATGCGTTGGACAGCATTTGGGCTGGTAACACAAAATTTATTTGGTTTTATATGCTGTGAAATACAGGAAAATCATGTTCAGTCCATAGCTCTTTACATGGAATATTAAGCAATAACAAAACTATATTCGTCCTTTTGCCAGTGATGAGCTGGAACGATTTATGGAAAATCAAGGTGCATCCAGTCCAGGCATCCTCATTTTAACAACAAGCCTCAGCAAACCTTTCATGCGACTGGAAAAGTATGTTACACTCTTGCAAGAGTTGGAACGGCATATGGAGGTAAGGGAAGGTGAACTGTTTTAAGCTCTCATACAAAATATGGGCCTCTGCTATGGAGGCAGCAGCCAGTCCGCCTCCAAACTAGCCTTGGTGAGGAGTTCAGGAAAAATCTTGGTTTCAAAATTTACTTGATCCAGTCTTTCCTCTTCCCAGGCTTTTAGTTTTCCTCTTTATGCAGCAAGATAAGAAGGGGACTTTTTTTTTTTTCTCTGAAGATTTTTAAATTTTTGGACTTATTTTTATTAATTTTTTCTAGCTTTGTTTTTGAGGTATGACTGACCAATAAAAACTGTATACATTTAGATTGTATAACGTGACTTTTAAAAGGTGTATAATGTGATTATTCATTATACACGTACTTTGTGAAATGATAACCATACAATCAAGTTAATTAGCACATCCACTTTTTTTGTGTGAGAACGTTTTATGTCTTTTTTTTTTTTAGCAACTTTCAAGTATACAATTCAGTGTTGTTAACTATAGTCACCATGTTGTACATTAGATCCCCCAGATTTACTCATCTAAAAACTGAAAGATACTCCTTCTTTGTTATTAAATATTCATGGTTATTCTCCCTCCCCTCCCTTCTCCCAGCCTCGGTCTTGCTCACTGGTTGACTCAGATGGTGGTTCTACAGAGAGATCTTTCACCAAGAAATCTTCTATTGCTCTGATATATGAACCAACTTTCTTGTGGGAGATAAACAAAGCAAAACAGCATCAGAAAATGCACAGAAATTTTTTAATTATTATTATAGACAGGAGCATTTATCCCTAGGTCGCTGCAGTCGTTCAGCTTTCTGAGGCTAGATTACAGTGGAAGATTCTGGTATTTCTTGAAAGAAGAATAAATGGGTCCACTCTCAGTTTCTTTCTTTATGCAGCCAGACATCTCCATCAAAGTCCTCTTGCGTTTTTTGCCTCAAGAGCCCAAATCCTCTTATTAAAAGCCAGTCAACAGGGGTAGCTTCTTGAGTGGTTCTTGTGTGCAGGAGCCTGGGGGATGGGGCTGTGGGTGGGTGAGGGGGGCCTGGAGGCTGCATTTACCCTACTTGTTCTTCCTGTGTCTGGGGAAAGGTTTTGAGGTTTGAAAGGGTTTGAATATCTTTAAAGAAAAAGGTTGCATGCTGCCAGTCATGTCAGCATTTGTAAGGATTGAAAGTGTGTACTCTGAGCGAAACCACATTCTCAGGTTCTTTGACCTGCCAGAAATCTGCAGGCAGTGGGGAGCCAGTGAGTAATGCCAGCCAGAATGAAATTTCAGTTAGAGCCCAGCAAGGTGTTGAGCCCTGGATGGCCTTCCAAAAGCTAAACCAATTTGCTGAATC
This sequence comes from Capricornis sumatraensis, assembly GCF_032405125.1. Classification (NCBI taxonomy): domain Eukaryota; kingdom Metazoa; phylum Chordata; class Mammalia; order Artiodactyla; family Bovidae; genus Capricornis; species Capricornis sumatraensis. The sequence continues at coordinate 44,312,275 of NC_091092.1, read as the reverse complement.
GTTTGAGGTTGGCCCCTCCTGGTTTCTCACAAAAATTCAGAAATGAGCAGCCTCAGGTTCCGTGACTGCTCAGTGCTGAAGTGCAAATATTAATACACGCTTCACTGGAGGAGATAAAATCCCAGGTGCTCCTCCTGCCTGGATCCTCTGTCTTGGAGCCTGTTTCCACTCCTTCTCCGTGTGCTGGTGGTCCCCTGCCTTTGGCTGCCTTTCATTTCCCACTATGAGATTATACATACCCCAAGTATAAATTCACCATCTGGTAAGACACTTTATCCAGCCTTCTGATCATTGAGCATGGCTGCCGGCTCATGATAGAGTAATATTTGAACTTCGCAGTGGTCAGCTGATTTGGGGGAGGATGAGTTTATAAAGGAATACAACCTTTCTTTTCATAAGCAGTGCTGTTCTTGGCTTGGGTTAGACCTGTAATCTACTCAGCTCTGTATTTTATCACTGGAGGCTGGTTGCACAGCAGATATCTTCCCATTACTCCAGCTGAAATTCAAAGCTTAGCTGGATCCCTCCCCAAGAAGCTCCACTTTCTTTCATAAAGAGTTATGCAAGTGCGGACCCCTCAAAGCCATTTTTTAAAAAAATGGCTGTTTATTCGTTCTGAAGCTAATTCATTTTTTGACTGTACCACCCAGCTTGTGGGATCTTAGTTCCCCAACCAGGGATTGAACTGTTGCTACCTGCCTTGGAAGCACAGAGTCTTAACCACTGGACCGCCAGGGAAGCCCCTCAGAACCATTTTTGAACCTGTTCATTTTTGGGGATTGTAAGTCCCGTGAAATTGCAGATCAAATAAGCTTGCTGAAGAAGGAGCACATGGTATAAACTTGGAATTTTTTCCCATCCTCCAGGTTTAGTCTGCTAAAAGAAAATGGAGGAGGTTTAGCTTATGAGATTGGATTGATTTTTCTCTGAGCACCACTCAGTTTCTACAGTTCCCTACCTCTTATCATTTACTAACAACATGACCTAATGATGACCCCAAATAATTATTATTTATTATCCACAGTATAATAGCAAAAGGGGAAATGGAAACTCTTGCCTCAATAACCAAATATATGTTACCAAATATATAATGTATTCCAAACTGTCTTAATTTCTTCATCACCTAATCATTAAAGGTGCTGAGATTCCAAATGCTCAAGTGCTGTCTTACTTTTTAATCTTGACGTTAGCATATAGCAAAACTGATTTTTTTCTTTGAGGTACAATTCTATGACTTTCAACCCATGTATAGATTTGAGTTACCACCATCACTAATGCAATACACAACAGTTCCATCATCCCTCAAAATGTCCTTTTTTGATCTCTTTGCAGCCACACCTTCCTCCCACCCCACCCTCTGGCAACCACTGATCTGTTCTCCTTTAATACTGTTTTAAAATGTATTCCTTTGATAGGATACGCATCCAGATCACCAGGATATTCTGAAAGCAATCGTAGCATTCAAAACTCTCATGGTAGGTGATGCTTTAAAATTATTATTCTCTATTTCGTAGTCTTTGTTTCTAAAACAGTGACTTGTGTGTAATGTTTCTTTCCTTTTGCAAAGGTCTTTGGAGTGGAAACAGTAAGCTCTAGTGACCGTATTGCAGTGATTGTGTCATTTAATGTTGTCTTCCAAACATCATGCTTACCTGTGAAAGGTTGCCAGGCTGAGGGTGTAAAGTACTCACATTTGAAGTCTCTGCCACATTAAGCATGGCTGTGTAGGTGGGGGGTTTCCTTTTGTCTCTTTGTCTTTACCCCTGTGTTGCTCACCTTACGTCTGTGCAACTCGTCCTTCACTGATTGGCATCAATACTGGATTCATCTACTTATGCCAAAAGGTGTGAGTCTATTCTTTGCATAGGAAAAAGAAATCCTTCATCAAATCTAAAAGGAAAAAAAAAAAAACAGCTAAAATGCAATTGCCGTATACAGATTGCTATCAAAGATACCTTTATCTTAAATCTCGAGCATGATGGCTTAATGTCCTCTTGAAACCACTGATGTAAAACCGCTTGGTGGCATTTTAGGAGGAAAGTAAACGTTATTTGGGGTGATTGATTAAGTTGAGCTTCATTTTAGACATTTCCGTAGTATTCCAAGTGATGGGATCAATGTTCAGTTATTGATTCTTGCTGTAAGATTATTATGCACCTTTCACCGTCACCTCATTTTTGTTGCTGTTGAAAGATCTGTACCTGACGTGTCCACAGTTAAACAACAAGTTGAAGACCAGAGCGTAAGGTATCAGTTTAAATTTGCTGTGGTAGACAAAAAATGGTCAAATATTGGCAGTTTGACATGGTTCAACCTAATAGAACAGGCCACTGAAACCTGTGGCATTTGTTATTGTTCTTTGTGTCCCCTTTCTTTTTTCCTGTGTAGATTGAATATAACATGTCTCTTTTGAAAACAAATTAATTCTAATCATTTTACATGTTGTACAAGTTGCTTTGATAGTTACAGTATACTTATTCCCATTCCAGGTGCTTCAAAAACGTATCAGTTTATTTCTTCAAGCTTCCATTTACCTGAAAGGGACAGCAGAGATTTTATAGAAAACACATCCCAAAATGCTATGACAGTCATTTGGAAATAGGAATATGACTAATCATATGCTTATTTTCATATTCAATTTGGATTGAATACTGTTAAATTAAGATAACTGCATTTTCTGAAACAGTGATATATATATATAGTAATATAGTAGTGTGTGTATATATATATATATATATAGTAATTATAGCCTACATATTGTTTCTTGGCTTGTATTCTCAATTTGTATTTGTGCGATTCAGTTGTATCTCTTTTTCTAATCCTTTTAAGGATAAAAATGAACTTAGTGCTTTTTATAGCAACCTACTACTGGTCCCAAAACAAAGTGTAGCACAGTGCACATTTTTCATTATAAGATCAGTTTGAGTCACTGTGGCATAAAGAGTTTAATTTTCTCTTTTGCAATAACTCTTGGAGTCATTGTATAAATTAAGATGTTATTTGGTTGGAAACTGAGTTAGAAAAATAAGATTGCCTTGTAACTCAAAGCACTATTTATGCAAAGATAGACAAGATGGAGGGGGGGTGGAGCCAACAGGAATGCCAAGCAGCAGATCTGAATGTGCTGTCCCTGTCTGATGTAATTCTGCTTATTTTCCCATACTCCTTGCGGGGAGGGAGAGGCAATCCCCTTCTACCAGTTTATCTTGATGTTTTGACCAAATGAGAAGTAGCTCTTTCTTACAAAATGTTTGGGGGCTCAAGGCTAGCGATTTAACGTAGTAGACCTTTCTGCCTGTCCAGAATGGAGCTGGTGATGGGATTTGCGATGAAGAACAGGGACTCAGTGGAAATCTGAGAGTCAAAAACCACATCTTATTTTAGTCTTGTTTTAGGTCTGTTTCGGAAGATTCCTATTCCATTATGTTCTGCTTTGGTTCTGTAGGGGCAGTGCCAAGATCTCAGAAAGAGAAAACAGCTGGAGCTGCAGATCCTTTCGGAACCTATTCAGGCATGGGAAGGGGAGGATATTAAAACCTTGGGAAATGTGATCTTTATGTCACAGGTCATGGTGCAGTGTGGAACAAGTGAGGTAAGAGGTTTCACAGCTCAATACCACTTCTTCCATCTCTTCTTCCATATGTTTCTTCCTTTATGTTTTCTCCCATCAAGGTCAAACACTCGAACTTTCGCATCACAAACTGAGGACCTCTTCTTTGCCCAGCCCTCTGCTTGGTGCTGTGGGAGGGAGGTAGGAGGAAAGAACAGCCATGATCTTGATCTGTGCCTTCAAAGTACTCATTAGAGACAGATGAAAACCCAAACTGCAACTAGAAAACAAATCAAAATAGTCCATGACAGATTGTGACATCCCAGCAGTAGATTCCACAGAAGTTCAGAGAAGGGAAAGAGCAAGGAAAGACTATATGGAGACAGGACCCGAGGAGGGGGCCGTGAAGAGAAGAGGGGAAATTTTTGTAAGGGAGAGTTTCTTATTGTCTCAGGAGAGAGCAGGAACTTGGTGGCCTTTGTTCTTCAGGGCACTTGATTGGGAGCAGAGGAAACCTCCCAGGCAGAGTGCAAGAGCAAGCTGATTGAGAGGCAGGTTGTGAAGAATGTCAGATGTCAGGCAAGGGCAGTTCAGATGGATGCAACAGGCAGCATGAAACCATGCCAGACCTGACTGGGAGAGAAACACAATGAAAGGGCTGTTTATGACGCCATCTGGCAGCCGTACTGTCCACTAAACTGGAGGGGATGGGGCTGGAGACAGGCCAGCTGGGTTGGAAAGTGGTAAGTATCTCCCCCCCCACCAAGAAGGTGATGGTGGAGAGAATGAAACTTAAGGGGCAAGTCTGAGACCTGCTTGGAAGCCTATAGGAAGTGGGGAGCCATGGGCTAAAAGAGATGACAGGTGTCATTTCAGACCTGGTAACTTTCACGTGGTGGTCGGTATACAGATGGAGGTGACTTGTAGGCAGATGTTGAAAAGGTATAGAAATGTGGGTAGGAGGTCAGAATTAGAGGCAGAGGCTTACAGGTCGCTGATAGATATGCTTTCTTAGGAAATAAATGTCCGGAGAGAAGCACAAAGGCCTGAAGATGGATTATATCTTTTAGGAAGGGGGCAGGGTAGGGGAAGAAGGTTGATTACATCATCTGGCATGATTTATTGGGGACTACAATCATCTTCTCCTTCCCTAAATATCTTCTTCTACTCCCTGACAGGTCTGTGTCAGAGATTCATTACTTTGGGTTAATGTGGTTACCAAAGAGGAAAGTGGGGAGGAATAAATTAGGAGTCTGGGATTAACACATAAAGCAGATAAACAACAAGATTCTACTGTATGGCACAGGGAACTATACTCAATAGCTTGTAGTAACCTATAATGGAAAAGAATCTGAAAAATATATATATCTGAATCACTTTGCCATACACTTGAAACATTGTAACTCAGCTAGGCTTCAATAAAAAAACACTAGCAGAAAAATAAGCAATCTTATGTAAAATGCAGATACCCTGGGGAAAGTTAATGTAGCGACTCTAACAGTCTTTCATACCTTTGGGATAAACCTCTTGGGTAAAGCAAGAAAGAAATAGTGCCAGAAAAAGAAAGTGGAAGATAGAGGGAAATTAGGGGAGTGTGTTGTCATGGAAATTCCAGAAAGAACATTTGAAACTGGTCAGACTGCTGAGGGCTGCAGAAGGTTCAGAGTATGGAGACCAAGAAGCCATGAGATGTCACAAAAAGGCAGTGATTGATGACTTTGAGAGAGCGACAAGGGTGCAGTTATGGAGGGATCAATGGGGAGAAAAAGAAAGCAGCCAGTAATTTGGCAATAAAACGTCAAGAAATAAAGCCACAGGGGGCAGATGAAAGCCTATGAAATGGACAGGACATTTCATATGCTAAAGGCAGCAGAAAAAGCGAGTTAGACAAGAGAAGTGGCTGGAAGCAGGAGCAGGAGATAAGATGTCTGTAGAAGGAAGCCAACCAAGAGAAAGATGGGAGAGAACGCAGAACACTTGTTAGAAAAATTAGCCTTGAAACGTTGCTCTTCTCAAGCAGGAGGGAGATGGAACTGGGCTTGAGGATAATTGTAGGTAAAATGGCTGGACGTGCAAGCCCAGCAACATCTTTGGCATTTACTCACTGCATATCTGCTCAAGGAGTTCAGAGAAGCATTTGTGTCCAACATTTCCTTTCAGTTCAGTTGAGTTGCTCAGTCCTGTCCGACTCTTTATGACCCCATGAATTGCAGCATGCCAGGCCTCCCTGTCCATCACCAACTCCCGGAGTTCACCCAAACTCATGTCCATCGAGTCGGTGATGCCATCCAGCCATCGCATCCTCTGTCATCCCCTTCTGCTCCTGCCCCAATCCCTCCCAGCATCAGAGTCTTCTCCAATGAGTCAACTCTTTGCATGAGGAGGCCAAAATATTGGAGTTTCAGCTTTAGCATCATTCCTTCCAAAGAACACCCAGGACAGATCTCCTTTAGAATGGACTGGTTGGATCTCCTTGCAGTCCAAGGGACTCTCAAAAATCTCCAACACCACAGTTCAAAAGCATCAATTCTTCGGCGCTCAGCTTTCTTCACAGTCCAACTCTCACATCCATACATGACCACTATTTCCTTCTTTGTTTTATGTGGGTTTAATAATTATTGTGTAGTTACTGATTAATAGTAATTTTAGGAAGACTTTAACACATGGGTTAAGAGCAGTGGTCCCCAGCCTTTTAGGCACCAGACATGGGTTTTGGGGATGACAATTTTTCTACGAATGGGAGAGGGGTGGCAGGATGGTCTGGGGATGATTCAAGCACATTACATGTATTGTGTACTTTATTTCTATTATTATTACATCAGCTCCACCTCAGATCATCAGGCATTAGATCGCAGAGGTTGATCCTTGTGTTAGAGCATAATAAATTTCTTATCACTTGAACCCCTTTATTTGGCCACTTTTCAAAGTAAAATCATTTTCACTTTGAGAACCTCAAGACTTATATTGTGCTATATGGTTGCATCATGGGCAAGAAGGCATTAACAGTGTGACTTTTCAGGCTTCATGCTTGGGAAACAAGCATGGTCATTTGTATTTAACTGTTATGTATAGATGGACTTACCAGGTGGTACTAGTGGTAAAGAACCCGCCTGCCAATGCAGGAGATGGGGGTTCAATTCCTGAGTCAGAAAAGTCCCCTGGAAAAGGAAATAGCAACCCATTCTGGTATTCTTGTCTGGAAAATTCCATGGACAGAAGAGCCTGGTGGGCTACAGTCCACGGGGTCACAAAGAGTTGGGCACAACTGAACGACTGAGCACACACGTTGTGTATAGGAAGGAGACAGATAAACTGGATTTATATACATTTCAAAGTACAATTAAACGAGTTGTGTACTTTTAAGTTGGGTATCTTTTTTAAAAAAATCACTATTTGTGTTTCATTGCCTTATATAAGATCTATCTTACAAAAACGATTCCAGAAATTCTTAATAAACAAAATGTGCAATTTCTGTTTACATGTAATCTTTCTGCCTCCACTTCAGGAAAAAGAGGAGCGGTACCTCATGTTATTTTCAAGTGTTTTGATAATGTTATCTGCAAGTCCTCGGATGAGTGGCTTTATCTATCAGGTTAGTAGATTTCATATAGAGCAACAAGACAGATAATGAAAATAGGTTTTCATCTAGATGCACTGTTTCCAGTCTGTGTTAAGAGCTCCAGCCAGAAAAGGCAGAATGTTCTGACCCTTTGTATAATTAAACAATTTATGAGAGCAGATATTCCTTTGAACACAGACCTTTGTGTTAGCATAATGAGTTTATCCTGAACCTCCACTGCTCTGGTTATGAGATAGGTCATGAATGTGTAAACAGAAATCACAGTCTGCAACTAAGTAAATTAACAGCAGCATTTTCCAGGCCTAGATCATATCATTATTGCTGAGAAGATATAAAGCTGACAGTTGCCTCTGTGATTGTCTTATTATAGTCACGTTATATGACCCAAGTTTCTGAGATGGAAGTCATTCAACTCCTTAGGAAATTCAGCTTCTTTCAGTTGACTCCCAAGACACTGAGTATTATAAGTTATTGTTGCCTATCCTATCTTGCTCTAGCAATGACTAATTTTCATGAAATTTGAGTTTTTGCTTTGTTGACGGACTCTCCTGAAAATCTGTTAGAAGCGTAAACTGTGATTTAATCCTGACCTCATGACTTATGGTGTGTTAGCAAAACACAACCCACATTTTCCCATTGCTTTCTTGTCTGATTAAAATTTAAAGCAGAGAAACACATTATCTATTGACACACCGGAGAAATATGTCTCACCATAATTCAGCAGTGGTTCCTAAGAGGGTCAGAAAATCCAACAAAAACAGAGACATGTATAAGCACAGAATTAATGGGGATGTTCTTTTTCTGGTAGGGAAAAATACCAATAGCAGGAATGGTGGTGACTAGATTAGATGAAATTGAAGGGAATGACTCTACATTTGAAATCACAGGTAGGTAATTTTCTCTTCTTCAAATGCTTTTCAAAATGAACTGGGGTTTAAATAAATAAACAGTATTATTTTCTGTTATATAGTCCATGAGCAAGTTTTCCATGGACATGGTAAAGTATATTCCATTTCCTTGGATAATTAGGTTACAGCAAGAGGAGGGAAGACTCGTGGTAATTCATGAGCCTCAGCTTGGCCATTAGTTTCAATCTTCTCTTGCATAAGAGCTACGAAATAACAAGATGGACTGATTTAAATACAGTTTTCTCTCCCTTCTGTCATCTATTCCCTGGTGGCAGAGGAGCCAAAGATGTGAACTTTTATCAAAATTTTATCATCAGCCTATGAATTAGCAAGATTTGTGTTTCTAAAAAGTGCTGAAAAGCCATGAAACTTTCCTCACAAATTGAGCAATCTGCCACACCTTGGTCACACCCCCCCAACTGGCCTGCTGTCCCTTTTCCCAAACCTGTTTGATGTAATGGTTGCACGTTTTTCACTGATACAACTCAATGGCTAACACTAGGATCCTGGCCCCAGACCTTAACCCCTTCTTGCCCAATAGGGAGCCCGAGATTTGGTATTGGCCTAAAGACCAGTCTTAGTTGGATCTGGCTTCATCTTTGATATTGGGTAAAGCAGTATGCTATTCTCCTTTTAGACTATGAACTAGATGGGCCCTGTGCTTAAATTTGGGGACTGTGAGTTTGTTTGGAGTAAAGTTTTATATTACTTCCAAGATTCTATAAGCAGTAGAAATCAAGGATGGTTTTTATAAATCAAATACGAGTATTTATATCTTTATTATCATGGCTTATCTGTTCCTGATAGAAGAGTTTCAACAGGGTTAACTCATAGGTATTAAAACTTCTCAAGATAGACACCCAAGTCCTAGCTGCACGAAGTGTGTTTATGAATGAGGCAAGCTCAAGGTCCTCCTTGTCTTTTGTTTCCAAATGCTCCTAATCGGGTGATCCAGGTAACACAGTAGAGAGAATTGTGGTCCACTGCGGCAACAACCAGGACTTCCAGGATTGGCTGGAGCATCTGTACAGGCTGATCAGAGGACCTGCCTCTTGCAGTTCATTATCCAAAACATCATCGTCATCTTGTAGTGCTCACTCCGTAAGTAGCGTGTCTGTCCTGTCCAGGGATTATTGAGTCTCTTGTCAAATCCTGCCTACTGAGGACTTACAAGAGTGGTGAGCATGCCCTTAGCCTTCGGATAGTTTGGATTTGTAGGATTAGAAGTACAGTCAAACCTCATTAATTCTGCTTTCTTGTTATGGGGGAGGCCTATCCCAATTAACACAGAGTTTGAGATATGCAGCCTTATTTGACAGTTATACTCCAACTGAACTGCTAGCAAAGTTTTTCTAACCAGAAGTCCTGCTAAGATGTTTTAGTGATAAACAGGATTTATTTTACTTACCAACCGTTAATGCTTATCAATGCTTTGGCTCCAATCCTTTGGCCACCTGATGCGCCGAGCCGACTCATTGGGAAAGACCCTGATGCTGAGAAAGATTGAAGGCAAAAGGAGAAGGGGGTGACAGAAGATGAGATGGTTAGATAGCATCACTGACTCAATGGACATGAATCTGCACAAACTCCGGGAGATAGCGGAGGACAGAGAAGCCTGGGGTGCTTCAATCCATGGGGTCGCAAAGAGTCAGACACAACTTAGCAACTGAACAACAACAGCGTGCTTATACTGATAATGTGCTAAGGCAAAAGAGATAGTTTACCTTCTTAAGTACTGAAACATCTCCATGCAATCTCATCTATGCTATCACATTTCTTCATTAACCTTTAACGGTAAACTTTGAGAGCTGCCTCCTTCTGCTTTATCACAGAGTTCACAGAATTTGAATTGATGAGATTTTACTGTACTTGCTGAGACTGAAGATGTGCTGTGTCGTCTGTTAACATTCAAACCTGTGATGCCCAAATTCCAGTTTTGAGCATAGTGTGTCGTGAGAAGAAAAAGGGCTTTTGGCATCAGATCTGGGTTCAAATCTTGACTTTGCCGATTGCTGACTGGTTACTTCGCTTTGCTAAACTTTGCCTTAAGCTTTTCTGAAAATAACCTATGTAAGCACCTAATTGAGTGCCAAACACATGACTGAACTCATTAAATGTTGACTGTTATTCCACTTTCCTCCCTTTCAGGGGAAAAAGAAAACATCTGACTTGAATGAAATTGCAGGACAGAGGGAGGGCAGGCTCATGGGATGTGGAGTCATTGTTGTGCTGTTCCTTTGAGGCCCCAGGTCTTGACTGGAGAATGCCAGTTCTCCAACTGGAGACTTGTTTTCCCATCTTTTCCTTTCTGGGCCTGGCTTTTCAGATCCAACCACGCTATTGTTGTTCTTTCAGTGTGTGGCCCAGGGTTGGGTTCATATGGCCAATTGCTCCCATCTCATCAGACATTTTCCCAGTCTTTTAGCTCTACTGGACAGCCCCGAGGACCCTTGGAGCCTCCTCAAATTATAAAACCGTGGAGCTTAAGTTGTCTACGACCTGCACCTCCACTTAGACCATCAGCAGCACTAGGTTATAAAGAGGTAATTTTGCTACATATGGTATAAAATGCTTCTGACAAGCTGATTTTGTAGCTTATTAAAAATAGTTCTGTGGGGATGTGCTAGAATTGATGGTAGGTGATACAGTCAGTCAGTCTTGAGTTGCCAGACTCAGTGATTTTTTTTTAAATTTCTTAATTTTTCATTTCCCCATTGTCCGTCTACACATATATCTTAAATACCCACAGGCTTTCTGTGCACTGCCTGAGTTTCTCCAGTCTCCTCCTGAAGGGCCCCTGGTTTGCCTTTATGATGATATGATAATTCTATAAATTGGTCATGATGTACACACATCTCAAACAAAAGTCACTTCATTAGCGTGGAATTGCTAACCAAGCAGACCCAGTTCTGCATTTTTAATCATTTTGATCTATGAAACCAAATCAGTAAAAGTTTTATGGGACCAAACCCTGGGTCTGAACTATGAAAGTCTGAATTATTTGCTGCAGTTGGAAAGAAAGAATTTAATGAAAGGAGTGTCTTTAAAAAAGAGGCTTCTAAGCAACAAGCCTAGAGGACATTTGATATTTGGGTAGAATGGGGATTTCAAGTTTTTTTTTTTTTTTTTTTTTCTTGTCTCGAAGTTGCAGTCAGGAAATGCCAGTCACTATCTTCTGAAACTGTGTGGAGTGTTACCTTTTCCATCCAAACTTTTTTTTCCCCTAGCATGGTTCTCATCATTTCAGCTTTCAGAAAAGATCCTCATTTATTAGCAACTGTTCTTTAAATAGGTATTAACGCATGAAGATTTAAGTTTGTGACAGTTATGAGATGTGTCTCAGAATTATGGTGCCAAGGCAGCATATATTTTTGTACCAAATGTGTGTTTTTGATGTGTAACGCAGACTTAGCTCAGTTTTGAGTTTGTTTTGATTTAAAACACCATGCCATTGTTTCACTTGTTGCCTCCAATGCTTAGTGCAGTAAAAGTAGAACAATGTTTGGATACAAGAGGATTTTTTGATCTTTTCAACCTGACATGATAGGAAAATAATCCTTGAGCTGAATCTTTATTATGTACCTCTATTCAGAATTTGGCCAGAAAACAGCCCCAGAGATTGGCTTTGGAAATTGATCAGTGATTCCTGCAATCATCCAATTTTCTCCTCTGATTACCTTAACCAGGAGTGCCACTTCATAGTTACCTAAGTCCCCTTTTTAATGATGGATATTTTGTAATTGTCAGTTACTAAATTCAAATTAAGGTGAGCTTTGAAGTGTAAAGTTGACTTAATCCTTCACAGAACTAATCCATTAAAACTAAGGCATGATCACTTTGTTTCTGCTGGGAGAAGTGAGTTATTAATAAGTTCTTACTATATAGTGTGTATTTCAGTAATTTTCAGCATTTGTAATTCTTCACAGAACTGTATTCCTTGGGCTTTTGCATGACGATATGGCATCTGAAACTAATGTGGGAAACATGATGATATTCTCTCTGTGTAATTTATGATAACACTAACATTTCAAATGTTGTTTTAGAATTATTGATAAATGGATTTGGTCACTATAACCATCGACCTCTCACGCTCATCTTCTCTTTCTTTACATATTCACTTTAGAGGATGTCTTATATCTTAAAGGTAAGGGTAGAACAATATCTTTGGTGTACAGTGACATCATTTAATGCTGTGCTGTAATCTTTGATGAATGAAGCTTTCCTTTATGCTTGTTTTGTCCCTTTTTACAATTGGTAGCTAAAATATGAAGATACATTTCTGACATGTAAGTACTTTCTTCAAAAAAGTAGGCTCTTGGGAAATATGAACAAAAATGAAAAACTACGTGTGACAAAAGTAACAGGGAAAATAGAAATAGCATGTAAAATGTCTGTTTTCCATGGGCTTTTTTTTTTACTATTTCTATTTTTCCTGTTATTTTTGTCACATGTGAGTTTTTCATGTCTATCTGCTTTCTAAGGAGATCACTGAGGCTAATAGGAAGAAATTAAATTCTTTGTCGTATTTATTTTTAAGGTAGCAATTGTTATCCATTCATCCTGTATATACATTGCATGGAAGGTTGAAATAAGATGATCACTGTTTACTCGGATACTTAATGAGCACTTTTTAGACTTTCTGGTTATTCATATGGCAAATCCAACAATTCATATATCTTTTATCTGCTAATTAAAAATATGCCTTGCTTGGCTGTCAGTACATACGTGTAACCCCACATTATTTATCAGGAAATCTTTCATTTGGCTATTCTCTCTGAATACAGGGAATGTACTTAGTCTCTCTGCCTTAATTTTCCTGTCTGGCAAGTGGAAGTTGATATTCTTCTTTGTGGGACTGTGGCTAAGGAGAATTTATTAGTTTTGAAGCTCTTTGAAAAGTGGTCTATACCCCACTAAGAGTTATCATTGATATTTCATTCCTTTAAAACTGTATCAGTGGGAAGTATAAACCCAGTTAGGAGCAGTGTTATTTCTCTAGGAATGGCATCCATCACCATCTCTCCAGATTGTGTCCTAAAGGCACTTTGCCTCCTGCATCTGCAGTTGGACCATGCCATTCTTGGAGCCACTTTTACTGTGTCTAGTATTAAATTTTGATTCCCTCCTAAATGAAACTGTAAAAATCAGAGAGCCATTCTACTTAATTTCATTTGCTCTTTTTAATTTTTTTTTTCGGGGGGTGGGAGGGGCGAGAACCTTAATTCATGAAGAAATCTCTACCCTTATAGGAGTCTAGTAAAAGCCCCAAAACGATGAAGAAGTTTCTTCATAAAAGAAAGACTGAAAGAAAACCATCAGAGGAGGAATATGTCATCCGGAAAAGTATGTATGTGTTTTTTATTTTTCGAAAGTTGATTATAGATGAGGAATTTTTTGAAAGCAGAAGATTTGAGCAGTATATTCTCAGCGTCATCTTTCCCATAGGGAAAAACGCATGTGAAGGCTTAGCCTCCTCTAAGACTTTGAAATAAGCTGTCTCCGGCTGCTTTTCACCTGTATGGTTTTTGTGTTGACTGTTTGGCCTTACCTGGTTTAGAAATACTAAAGGGACCTATTTGCAGTGGATACATTTTTCCGTTCTTAGTTTCTGAATGCGTGAGATATTTGCCTTTACTGAGACTGACTCAGTAGACCTGAAGGGAGTTTAATGTTCAGTGATGTTCTCAGTTAGTCAAGGAATCTGCCTGCTGTCATATAGAAACAGGGCTGGATTTAGAGACAGACTGCAAAGTCGGTCAGCCAGTGGGTACATACACATTTGCCTCTGCTGCTGGGAACAAGGCACTCTGGGACACATATGAAGGAGTAAGTGACGCTTCCTAAATGGGTGACAGAGCTGTGCGTATCAGTCAGAGATAGTCTGGATAAACCTTTGCTAGACTTTAGCTTCTGTATCCCCCATCCCCCACCCCACTCCTAGGTCTGCACAGGAGCGTGTTAATAGTCACTTCTAGGATGAGTTGGAGGGGCTTGGAGAGGAGAGGGAGAATCAATGACTAGCCTGGCTGGTTGGGAAAAAATTGTGTTATGTTACTGGTGGAAAGCTTCCTTAGAGAAGGTGAGCCTTGAAATTTGATAGAGAGGAAGGGTGTGGTGTGTCAGCTAAGAACTGAGGCCAGCGCCAAGCCCAGTGCTGGCCCTGAAGCCTCTGAGACACTTGGGAGACCCTCTAATTTAGTGTTCTGAGTGGCTTCCAGAGCAGACCGCTCTCGGTGCTGATCTCACTGGTGCTGACCGCAGAGCTCCCTGGGGCTACTGTCACTCTTGCTCCACCATGACAGCTGGTCAGCTTTTCTCTCCTGCCTTGCATGAACACCATTGGTCAGAGAGGCCAGTGCCCAGCACCCACGTGCATCATTTCAAGGGTCCAGAGGTGTGTATCTCTGTGAAAAGTCACAATTCATCACATTTGACAGGTACGGCTGCTCTGGAAGAAGATGCTCAGATTCTGAAGGTGATTGAAGCCTACTGTACCAGCGCAAGCTTTCCACAAGGCCATGGCTCAAGTAGGTCCCCCCAGCCACTTTCTCTAATGAGTGATGTTTCTTCACTACTGCTCACTGCCTCTTGGAAAAAGAGCAAAGCAACCCAGATGGGCTGCAGGGCGTGGAAAGCAGGTGACTTGAAGCAGAGGAGTGGGTACAAGGCTGCATCTTTCAGATAAGCTGGTTTTAGCTACCAAGCGGTTTGTTTACCCACTATTTCTTTTCACCCAGAGAGAAAGAGAGATGCAAGAATAAAAAAAAGTTGGAGGTGATAGAAATGAAAAAAAAATTTTTTTTTAAAGTCAGTTTCCTTTGAAGTACACAAATACCTTCACCAACACTAGTTAGGAATTAAAGAGCCCAAAGGGTTCCTGTGTCTGTGAACTGATGCTAATCTCTTCTTATAGGCAGATTTGGAAAGGAAGTCAAAATATTATCTTTGATCAGCTGCATATTTAAGCAAACAGAGCTTCACCAAGCTCAAGTTTCAGAGTTGCTCTGAAAATCTGGAAATGTAGCTGCTTAGCAGGGCCTGTTGAGAGTGTCTACAATTTATCAGGGACCTATTAGCTGAGGGTATTTCTCCCAGCCTGAAAGTGAGATGATGTTTTCTGATTCTTCCTTGTGCTTTTATAAACGACATGTCACATGGCTTATGTCCTTGGCCTTTCATTATTAGAGACATTAAGGATACCTGGTGTCAGGGTCTTGCCTCTGCAGAAGCCATGAGGTCTCCCTAAGGCTCCACTGGGACAGCCACTGAGCCCATGCTTGAGCGTGGGCAGGGCTTCCTCAGTGAACCACCCTGAGGGGTGCTGTCAAAGTGACATGTCTCTAAGGGCATCATGGGAAAAGCATTCTATGTGGACTTTGATACATTTGACTTTGAAGGGGAGAGTGTCACACCTTGTGCTTCTCAGACCCAACCTGGCTGCAGCTTTGGGCATGCCTAGCCCTAATAACAAGATTCCAGGAGCCAGGAAAGGCAAGTGAGAGCAGTTTTTATCATAGAAACCAGGAAAGAGAGGGACACAAGGAGACACTAGAAGCAGCAGCCCTTCTATGATATCTGACCTCACCTCCTGCCTCCTCCTCCTGTCTTCACTCTGATAGACACAGGAAATTTGCTCAGAGGTGCAGGCAGGCATTCTGGCCTCAAGAGTCACACTGTCTCTCCTCCTCCCTGGCCTCCCTTTTATGTGTGGAAAGTGTCTAGCACAGTGCTTGGCACGCAGTAAGCCATTTAGCATCATGGTGTCATGGTGACCGACACCATACATCCCTCTCCAGCCAAAAGTTCTGCTCCCCTAAAACTGATCCCTACTGTTTCTTGCTGCATCCAGTTGGTTGGTCAGTCAGCCAGTCTGCTACCCACTTATTAAGCATCTATGAAGTCCTGGGCCCTGCAGAAGACAGAGACAGATCCCCTTCGAGGAAAGCATGGAGATTGAGTGAAGGCAGTGAGTGTTCAGAAGTTGAAGGGAATTGGCTCAGAAGAGAGGAAGCCAGTGGCTCAAGGAGACAGAAGATTAAGGGATCTAGCTCTCAGAGGAAGGATACAGAAAGGAGGCGGAGGTTGGAGGTGCAGGAGAGCTGTCTGGTCAGGTCCCATGGCTGCTCTGTCACCTTCTCCATCCCAGAGCAGGGAGATGGTGAGCAGACAGTGGTCAGGACGCCTGCATCTTTGCAGCTGTTGTGATCATCTCCCCACCCCTACTCTACCCTTGATCAAAATAGTCTCCACTGACTCTGCGTCACCCTGTAAGGTGGAGAACAAATGGGGTGAATGATGCTTCTGAAGACTTTTTAAGCATGTTGCATCCCCATATAGTGCTATGTTCTGCATGATTTTTACTAAAATACAAAACACACAGAGTGTGGTGTGCCATTCCCCAGAGATGGGCAGGGAGGAATGGTTGCTGGCCAGCTTTTTGCTTTGGAGGAGGCAGAACAGGAAAGGAGGGAGCCTTGGTTGAGGATAATCTCTCAGCAGCCTTTTCACAGTGTTTCTGGATACAAAATGTGCCCCTGCCCCCAGGGCTGAAACAATGTATTCGGCCATTTCATTTCTCATGTCAGAAAGATTTCGTCAGAAAATGTGACTGCTCTTGGGGTGCCAGTCAGCCAGATGCCGTCAACAAAGACCCCTCAAAAACAATCGTAGAAAGGAACAAACCCCCAATAAATAGTCTCCTCTAGTAATCCCCCTCCTCTGCCTCTGGCTACCCTTGTCTGTAGGTGCTCGCAAAGATTCCGTTCCCCAAGTCTTACTCCCCGAGGAGGAGAAACTCATCGTTGAAGAAACCAGAAGCAACGGCCAGACCATCATTGAAGAAAAGTGAGTAGAGCTGGCTAAACCTTTTCTGGTGTTTCCAGGGGCTGGAAAGAAGGTTCCGGCAGACCAAGCTAGCACTGAAGGGCAGACCCTCCTCATCAGAGCATGAGGCCCTCTTGGTTGATCGTACAGTTGGGAGCCCAGGGAGGGCTGCTCCCACAACAAAGGGAAGGAGAAAGGAGAGGCAGAGGCGGCAGCCAGCTCCCCGGACAGGAAGGGACTTCAGGGTAGAAAGGAATACTGCTCCAGATGGGTTTGGGAGGCATTGGGAAGGCCACAGCACCAATTCCCCTGCCCATGGCAATGCCCCTCACATTTATGGACTCAGGCACTGGACTTTCAATACTTGACCTCATTTAAACTCCTAGAGCAATCCAGTGAGATACACCACCATTGAGATTGACCACCGTTACAGATGAGAAAATTGTGATTCGAGAAAGTTATGTCCTTGACCTACCTTTGCACAGTAATGAGGGTGACCTACCAGGGGAAAATCAGGTTAAATACTTGTTTAAACTTGAGTCATTTCTGAAGTCAGGCCTAAATTTGCATAGGACAGCTTTTTTCATAGCACTTGGCACCGTCAATATATTTTTCCATCTGGTGTATGAAGTGATATGGCCAAATGGTAAAGCGCTTGGGCTCAAGAGAAGAACAGCCCTGGTTCAAGTTCAGATTCTGGTACTTGTTAGCTGTGTGACCTGGGACAAGTTCCTTCCCTTCTCTCTGCCTCAGTTTCCTCATCTATAAACTACAACTTACCAGTCCTCTAACCTTGGGTAACCAGTTTTCTTTTCACCCTCTCTTGGTCTCATTTTCTTCACATACAAAATAGGGATAGTAACCCTATTATTAATAATACTTTCAGGGTTGTTGTGAGGTTAAATGGAATAAGAAGTACAAAGGCTCAGCACATGATAATCACTCAATAAGTGATGATCATATAGTAATAGTTATTTACTCAATAGTAATAGTTAATAACTCAATAATAGTAATACTTTAATTACTATCATTATGGCTACATTCACCCACCCAACGACTTTATGAGGCTTTCAGGGAATGGGTTACTATCCCCATTTTGTATGTAAAGAAAATGAGACCAAGAGAGGGTGAAAAGAAAACTGGTTACCCAGGTTTAGAGGACTGGTAAGTTGTAGAATAAGTGGAACTCTGATCTCCAAAGTCCTTGTCCAGGGAGAAAGAGTGAGAGAGGAAATGACTCTTCTACAACTCAGCCAAGGTGCTTTATCCCTTTTGGAATATGTGGAATCTTCCAGAAATAATGCCCTGACTTTGTGTCACGTATGCTGGTGAGAAGGGCAATGTGCTCGTGCAGATACTATCGGCTAGGCAGGGCCTGGTGCCACCTCTCATTACAGAATGTCAGGTGATGCACCTTCCTTCCCCCAAGGGAGAAATCAAAACTTTACGAGCAGCCCTAGTCTCTTTTCTTTTCTTTTTTACTTTTTTCTTTTTAAAAATTGAAGTAGAATTGATATACAATAACATATAAGTTGGACTTCCCTGGTAGCTCAGATGGTAAACTGTCTGCCTAAAATGTGGGAGACCCAGGTTCGATCCCTGGGTCGGGGAGATCCCGTGGAGGAAGAAATGGCAACCCGCTCCAGTACTCTTGCCTGGAAAATCTCATGGACGCAGGATCCTGGTAGGCTACAGTCCATGGGGTCACAAAGAGTCGGACATGACTGAGTGAATATATAAGTTACAGGTGTACAATATACTAGTCGCTTTTTCCGTACTCACCCGAGCTGGGGAGTGAGCAGTGGAGGAGAGAGGTAATAGAAAAAGTGTGGTGACTCGGCATTGGAACGAGCTGGTGTGATGGTGGTTGTTAGCCCATAAAAATGAGGGACACAGGGGCCATTCATAGCAGCATCTCTCCCCAGAAAGGTCCGCCAGAAAGGTCACTGGTTTTCAGAAACTGTATTTCTATAAAGCTGCTTTTCTTCTTAAGTATCACTTAATACTTCGATGCCAACTATTAATCTCTAAACTTTATGTTCTAGGAGCCTTGTCGATACTGTTTATGCCTTGAAGGATGAGGTCAAAGAGCTGAAACAGGTAATGAAATTTCTCAGATCCTAACAAGCCTGCTCCCTCTTCCCTACCACACATGGGTAAACACCCTCAGGAGAAACCCAGGAACAAGGTGGTGAGGTGGGGATTTCCCTTGTGTCATCCAGGTGAGTTTTGTCGATTTTACCATGTGGCCTTGGATTTCAATTTCTGAGGCTTGCTTATATACCTATTTAGCGTTTAAAATAGGGTTCCAAACTTGGTTACAATTTTCGTGTTCCCTGACATTTGCAAACAGAATTTAAGAAAAGATGTCATTCATGGGACTTCCCTGGTGGCTCAGACGTTAAAACGTCTATCTACAATGCGAGAGACCTGGGTTCAATCCCTGGGTAGGGAAGATTCCCTGGAGAAGGAAATGGCAACCCACTCCTGTACTCTTGCCTGGAAAATCCCATGGACGGAGGAGCTTGGTGCAGGCTACTGTTCATGGGGTCGCAAAGAGTCGGGCACGACTGAGTGACTTCATGTAAATAGAACCAATAAGTCATGAATTGTGGGCTCCTCTGGCACTCTTCCTTGAGTTTGAGGACTGCCTGTACTTGGTGATGGGGTAAAGGCTAGATTGTAAGGAGAGAGACCAGAAGCTGGAAGCTCACTTAGGAGGCTATTACAGAACTCAAGGTGAGACGTGATGAAGTCCTGAGCTGAGGAGAGAGAGCCACTGAGGCTGCAGAGGAGGGACGGGGAGTAAAGGAGGTATATAGCCGAGTTAGAGCCTGCGGAAAATGGTGCTGTGATGTGGGAGTTAAGAAAGACTCAGAGGGCTCCCCTGGTGGCTCAGTGGTAAAGAGTTCACCTGCCAATGCAGGAGACATGGGTTTGATCCCTGAGCCAGGAAGATCCCACATGGCCCAGTGTAGCGAGGCCTGTGCACCACGGCTATTGAGCCGGTGCTGTAGAGCCCATGTGCCGCAGCAACTGAAGCTCGCATGCCTAGAGCCCATGCTCTGCAACGAAAGAAGCCACTGCAATGAGAAACCTGTGCACCACCACTGGAGAGTGGCCCCCCCTCCAAAACTAGAGTAAAGCCTGTGCAGCAACGGAGACTCAGCACAGCCAAAAATAAAGTAAATAAATAAAATTATTTTAAAAAGAGAAAGAGACAGAGATGGCAGATGAAACTTTTTCATCTGGGTATATACTTTGATATGGTGGTGTCCTTCCTGAAAATCAGAAACTACAGGAGGAAGAGATGTTTGGGTGTTGGGGGAGATACTGGGTTCACTTTAGAACATAATGAACCTGAGGGCCTTATAACAAGTGTAGGCGGAAATATCAAGTTGGCCCTGGGGACTGTGGACCTGGTGCTCCTGAGCTGAGATGAGGTCAGTGCCAGAGAGAATTGGGGTGGCCTCTTCATAGATACTTGAGTTGAAAGAAAAGAAACAGTAAGTGAAAAGAGTGAGTCAGAAGAGGGCCCAGGCCAGAGCCCTAGAGAATATTTGTCTTGATATTCCAGGGGTTGGTCAGTGAGAAGTAGAATAATCCAGAAGCTGCTGAGGGAGAGGAGTTTGAGGAGGGAGAGTGTCCTCAGTGGTGAAGGCTGCTAGGAGGTTGAGCATGAGGAGCCCTGTGGCAGGGACTGTTTGTTTGGTAACCAATCAGCCTTTTCCCATCGTAGGAGAATAAAAGAATGAAGCAATGCCTGGAGGAAGAGTTGAAATCAAGAAGGGACCTAGAGAAGCTGGTCCGGAGGCTGTTGAAGCAAACTGATGAGTGTATTCGGGCCGAGTCCAGTAGCAAGACCTCCATTCTCCCATAACCATCACTGTGCGGCTGGCAGAGGGTGCCTGTAGGGTGTCAGGAAATGTCCAGCTGAGTGATCTGACTCAGTTTGCTCACTTCTCTGGTTTTTATTTCATATCTTAGTCTCTGTGTGTGTGTGTGTGTGTGTGTGTGTGTTTGGATGAGTGTTTGTGGTTGTTTGCTTATTGATTGGTTGTTTATTTTTTTGACAGGAGTAAAAAAGCAAGAGGGGGTGGGAGAAGTCTCCCCAGAGTCTTTTCCATCAGTAAGCAAAGGGAAGCTATTGTAGGCAGATGACTCACAGGGTCTTCAGATGGCCTTCAATTCATAGTGCCTCTTTACCAGCCATTATCCTTGGGTCACTCTTGTTGGGCTGGCAGCTCTCCCCAAGTGGCTGGCCACAGCTTATTAAAATGTGAACTTGACTTTCCCCTTAATGCTTCCCTCTACCTGGCAGCCTCTCAGTACCTAATTTACTGAAGGCAACATTTCTGGAACTCTGACTGGGGAAGGTGAAAGGCAAATGTTTGCCCAGTGATCCAGCTGCCCTTCCCTGACACAGCCTGTGCCACCCTCAATACCCGCTTTTTAAAATGACTACCCTGTGTTGTCTATAAGACCAAGAAAACTGTAGTACCCTTTCTCCTTTCATGTTGGTTTATGTTTCCATTCTGTGGGGCAGAAGCTCTGGTCACCCATGCCAACACCAAATCCATTAGCAACCTGCACTGGAGCATCTTCCCCTCAGTAGCCGACTTGCCCATCTCTTGCCAATGCATGCTAGGTTTTGTCCCTGGCCTTCTGCCTTGTGTAGAAGTTTTCTATTTCCCCAGTGCTTTAAGCCAACCATCCCAATCAGTGTGTAAACTGGTTTGTGTGTGCTTTTGCTTTTTAAAAATATAGACTGTGAGCAGTTCCTTTTATCTACATCACATACTCAAGTTGCAACTTCTCATCCTTCAGTCTACACTGAGGTGATGTGGCGCCCTAGCAGACAGCTTTAATTCCCTTGATTGTCCTCCCATATATGCTGTGAGATGCTGTAATAGTCATCAGCCTCTTTGAGTAGGACTCTAAGCATGATTTGCAGATATGTGCTGTTGGGCCAGTTTGTACAGCTGGAAGGAAAGGGCCCCTCTAGTAGCTGTGTGCTGGTTCCTAGCAAAGCTGATTATTTGGAACTGGTTTACTCAAGTTGTTCATTGAATCAAACCCTTGCTGAGGGTTTCTAATATCTGAGAAGTTAGAACTGTGATAAACCAGGTATAGAAGGCAGTCATGGCAGAGCAGCACACATCCAAATCCAGCACAGTTGAAAGTTGCAACCTGCCACTGTCTCTCCCAAAGAGAGGCAATTTGACCACATGGGGGAGATCGCTGGAAAGAGAGGTCAAGGACCAATGGACAGATCAAAGTTGTCTCCCAGATATGTTCAGTAGGTACCTATAATTTGCAAATGTTGTTTAGAAACCAAACTTGAACTCCCCAGCTTGCTAAGCCCTTTTCCTTTTTAGTACAGGGTGGGGAGGGGTCTCAACTCCCATAGCTACTTGTTATGGGGCTGTTGACTGCTTGCCACATGGCAGAAATTACATCATCCACAGGAAATGGACTTTTCCTGCAGACCAATCTCAGCCAACCACACACAGCCGTCTTTGGAAGCTGAAGACCAAAGAAGACTTCTTGGAATGGCTGTGTTCTGTTTTTAGCCCAATGATTTAGAGATGCCATCCTTCACTTCCAGAAGAAAAACAACAATAACAACAACACAGATCGTAGCATCTGCCCTGTCTGTGGTTAGTCAATGGCTTGCAATAAATGTGCAAACGATATCTGTAGGAAACATTTTTTGTGATTACAAATACTTTAGTTGATAAGGTATATAGGATTGCTTAAAATATTGACAGGTCTTTATTTTAAAGTGACGTGTCCGTATGCATGTTTTGGGGGTGTGGCCCTTCTGATGAGAGGCCCTGGGTACTCTGGGTAATGTAGTTTTTGCAGAGTGGTGTCCACGCTCACACTCAACAATCCTATACAGGAAATGAAGCCATGTTAGCCTGACAGCAGTGTCTCCATAGTTGTGTTGTTTACAATACTCTATAAATGGGTCCCTATAACCCTGTAGTTAAACTGCTACCCTTCGAGGCCTTTCAGTTCCTCTTCTGTCATGTCCCTTCTTACACAAGCTCAAATTTTCTAACTTGTTTTTATTTTGAAGACTTTTAAAATGGACATTTTCAATAAATAAGAATAACAATGCTTTATAAAATAAGTGCTGTGTTTCTTCTTTTTATTTTCTTTTATTTATTTATTTATTTATTTGCTAGCTGGTGTGTGGAAAGATTTCTCATGCTGTGTTAGCTTCCTTTCCTGTTTCCCTCGTTAGTTATCCATGCTCATCAGGCCCCTGAACTAGCTTCTATCTTTTTCACTCAGGGCAGATGATATTTGTTCCCCACTTTGCAGAGATAATATGTCTCTTGAGGGAAAACCTCCCTTAACTTCATCACCCCTCTCCTCCTGGCCCCAAACTATAAACTGTCTGTACCTCTTCTTGCCATTTTTCTTCAATATTAGAGATAGAGATATTCACCTTCCTCTTCAAACTTATCCCTTGATCTTCAGTCTTGTTTCCATCTCTCTGTATATTTAGCAGGATTTTGCCAATTTTGCTCTATTTTGACCACAGTTGGAATGCCAGTTTCAGCAGTCAGGGTGAAAATATTTACCCCCAAACAAGATAGCTGCACTGGGTATTATTGGTTGCTACTCAGCATTCATTCCTCCCCTTACCTTACCCCAAGGCTAAAAAATAACTATCTCAGACTCCCTTGCAGCTAGGATTCTGGATATAGTGTGGGTTCTGATACATTTTCAGTTCTGCCAAGGAGATGCCTTTGCACAAGGTTGAAAGGCTTCAGTTAGGCAGAGCCTCTCTTCCCCGGGGCTTGGTGGCTGGCAGGGAGATCCAAGGACACGTCTGTGGCTTCTGTACTACATTCTGTACGTACTCACAGCTTTGTGAGTGACAGACTCTAGCAAGAGCCATATCCCCTGAAACTAGATTTGGATCACGACCACTGTGCTATGACCTTGACAGCCATTAGTCTAATGCAAGCCCCCTGACTTCCACTTCTGTAGTCATCAATTTTGTAGGCACCTGATACCACTTTTCTGCTTGAGATCGCTTCAGTGGTTTATGTTTCCTACACTGAAGCAATAGCTATAACACGATACCTCCTGTGTGTTAGGCTCAGCACTGTTTTACGTGGTTAAACTCCTGTAACCCTCAAAACAACCCTATTAGGTATTCACTGTTAATATACCTGTCTTACAAGTGAAGAAAGGTACAGTGATTGAACAATATGCTAGTGTGTGTGGAGCAGGGATTTGAAACCCTGGTCTGTCTGCCTCTTGGATCCATGTTCTTTCTACCGCATTGCCTCTTCTACACATGACACTTGCCAGGTTGGCTTCTACCTTGGCCATCTACTCTCCTGAAGTCACTGATGAGCTCTGATCGACAAATGCAAGGAGCACTTTTCAATATCCATCCTGACTTTTCTTCAGTATCTGATCCTTTGTTATTCAGTTGCTAAATCATCTCAACTCTTTGTGACCCTGTGAACTGCAGCATGCCAGGCTTCCCTATCCTTCATTATCTCCTGGAGTGTGCTCACACTCATGTCCACTGATTCAGTGATGCTGTCTAACCATCTCATCCTCTGTCATCCCCTTCTCCTCCTGCCTTCAACTTTTCCCAGCATCAGAGTCTTTTCCAGTGAGTCAGCCCTTCACATCAGGTGGCAAAGTATTGGAGCTTCAGCTTCAGCATCAGTCCTTCCAATGAATATGCAGGGTTGATTTCCTTTAGGGTTGACTGGTTGGATCTCCTTGCAGTCCAAGGGACTCTCAAGAGTCTTCTCCAACACCACAATTCAAAAGCATCAATTCTTTGGCATTCAGCCTTCTTTATGGTCCAGCTCTCACATCCGTACATGAGTACTGGGAAAACCAGAGCTTTCACTATGTTGACCTTTGTCCCTTGCCTCCTTGTTAAATCTCTACTTCCTTGGCTTTCATGATCCCAACTTTCCTGGCATTCATTCATCTTTCTGACCACCCCACAGTCTCCTTTGCTGAATCTGCCTCCTGCCTGCCCCATGAATGTTGCTGATCCTTAATGCTCTTTTCCTCTCTCTCTTTTTATTGCCTCTTCTTGGACAATCTTGTCTATTCCTATAACTTCATTTATCAAAGTACAGATGACTCCCTTGTCCGTATTTTTCCATCCTGACCTTTCTCCTGAGCTCCAGACCCGTGATGGCAGCTACCTTGTGGACATCTCAGTTTGGATGTCCTACAGCACCTCAGAGTCAGCATGTCCCAAACTGGACCCCTCATTTGTAGTCCCAGATCTGCTCTTCCAGTGTTTCCTATCCCAATAATGGCATCCATGGCCACTTAGTTGCCCCAACCAGAAAAATAGGCATTATCCTTCATTCCTTTCTCTCCCTCAACCCTGTATAAATGTATACATTAACCCTTTATACATATAGTCATCAAGTCTTACCATTTTTAACTCTGCAGTAGCCCCTGAATTTCTCTCCATCCTCCATTGCCTATTTCTGGTGCTTGTCATCTCTTCCTCAGATTCATGCATCTCTTTGCCTCTTGGTGTCTGGCCTCTTTAGTGCCAGTAGAATGATTATCTAAAAGATCTGACTATATCTTTGATCTGTTTTAAAATGTGGTGTCTTGCCTCTACCACACTCAGTTAAGTTTGATCTCCTTGAATTTCTCTTAAGTCCCAAATATGCCATTTGTCCTGTCTAGAATCCCTTTCCCATCCCTGTACATCAAACAACTTCTTTCATTTTCCATTTAGACTCAGGTCAAGTATCTGTATGAATTCATGATTTCCAAAATGCATATGCATATATATCTCTGCATGTGTATGTGTCCATTTATGTACATGTAGTGTGTGTGTTTGTATGTATTAGGATTGCCAGAGAAAATACAAGATACCCAGTTAAATTGGAATTTCAGCTGTACATCAGATAATGTTTTGGTATATATCAGGTCCCAAATTTTGAATGGAATATATTTATACTAACTTTTTCAGTTTTTACCTGAAATCCAAATATGACTGGGTATCCTGAGTTTTTATTTGCTAAGGCTGACAGCTTTAGTATGTATGTGCATATACATGTACATCTAAATGCATACATTTCCTAGGAGAAGTGACATCTTAATACAATGGACACACCTAGTGCCCACAACTTGGTTTCTAAACACTATATTCTGCACTGAAAGGAAGAAGAGCTTCTTGGAGAAATGGCTGATTCTGTGTCTGAGGCAGGAAAGGTACAAAATGAGCCTGGAACGTCTTGTTCTGCTAGAAAGTGATGCTCAGAAATATGAGAGGGGCATGTGAGAAAGACCCAGGTGTGAACTTAAAGAGGCTCTTACTGGCCAAACTAGGGAAAATTTGAGCACCAGAATACAGTAATGAATTAGAAAACACTGGAAAAAGTAGAAATCTATGAGTCTATACCAATAAATAAATGAGGAGAAACGGAAGGTTCTTGTTTATAGTACCATGAGTATTGACTGGTAAACAAGAAAGGAACTCTGGAGTTGGAAAAATCCCCATTTTGCAGCCATCGTAGTAAAGACCGATTCAGGCCAAAATTACCATTGGATGCTAAACATAGAGGGAAACTTTGATGATGAGCAAATTACTTGCATGGTCTTTAAGTGTTTCCCCAAAGAGTGCTTACTAGTTGCAAGGTAGGAAATAGTAACTCTAGATAGAGTGGGGATATTGGACAGCACCTGAAGTGAGGGATCACAGTTTACATCAACAATGAGAGTCCAATGACCATCACATGCCTCCAAATAGGACACCCGAGAAGAACACATCAGGTGTGTAGTTTTCCATCCAAAAAGTGTAACCTGAATTTAACCATGGGGAAATATCAGACAAACTCAAAATAAGGAACAATCTTAGGGACTTCCCTCACGGTTTAGTGGTTAAGACTGTGCTTCCACTGCAGGGGGCACAAGTTCCAGCCCTGTTTGGGGAACCAAGATCCCACATGCCACAGAACCAAAAAAAAGAAAAAAAAAGGGAACAAAAGAATTTAAGGAGCTCAAAGAGCTGTTTTTCTCTGCCAGGAGAGCACAAATGCTCTTCTAGATTGGGCTTCAGCATGTGCTGTTAGGCCAGTATATCAACATATTTTTTTCCCATGAGGCCCGCTGTGAGCTGACTCCTCCTGCCTGCTCCCCAGAACGCTTTATTTGTCGTCACACGTTTGCTTTTACGCGATTCACTCTATCTTTTGGGCCCTCCTTTCCTCCATGTGGTCCCTCTCCCCCAGCATCCCCTAAGGCTCGATCTGTGCCACATGTCCTGGAAAGCCTTTCCTGAAACCCACCTTCCCCCACTTGTCCTAGTTACATGTCCTTCCCGTGCATCCCTTGTAACACTGATTCTGACCCATGTTGCAGCATTCATGGTGGGCTTTCAACGTTTGCACACCTGTGATGCAAAATTCTGTAAGCTACTTGACAGCAGAGACTGGGTCATATCCATTGCATGCAAAGCACAGAACCTATCATACCACTCACTGTTGGATGGGTGGGTGGATGGATAAAAAACCAAGTCTTTGGGACTTCCTGGTGGTCACTTTCCAATGCAGGGAGTGCAGGTTCAATCCTTGGTTGGGGAGCTAAGATCTCACATGCCTTGTGACCAAAAAAAGAAAACATAAAACAGAAGCAATATTGTAACAAATTCAATAAAGACTTTGAAAATGGTCCACATTAAAAAAAAAATCTTTCAAAAAATACACATCTTTAATTCATAGTAACAAGAAATGTGAATCAGATTGAAGTTGTGTTAAAGGTTTCATGTGGGATTTCAAGAAATGGCAACCCATTCCAGTATTCTTGCCTGGAAAATTCCATGGACAGAGGAGCCTGGCGGTCTACAGCCTATGATGTCGAAAAGAGATGGACACAACCGAGCATGCATGCACAAACACATGCAATTACCATCAGAGAGGTACAGAAGATAAGTTTAGTGACCAAAATTATTGGGCTTTAAGTGGAGTTACATTAGCAGGAAAATGTGATGGATAACTCAGTGGAACTCCAGGAATGAAGAATGGAAAGCAGCTATATATTTAAATGGTTTTCTTGAGAGTTGCTGAATTGCCTCTTAGGGTTACTCAGAGGAGTGTGGTATGGAAGGAGGAGGTTTTATTATTATTAATAATTTTATTGAAGTACAGACTTCCCTGACAGCTCAGTTGGTAAAGAGTCTGCCTGCAATGCAGGAGACCCCAGTTTGATTCCTGGGTCAGGAAGATCCTCTGGAGAAGGGATAGTCTACCTGCTCCAGTATCCTTGGGCTTCCCTTGTGGCTCAGCTGGTAAAGAATCCTCCTGCAATGTGGGAGACCTGGGTTTGATCCCTGGGTTGGGAAGATCCCCTGAAGAAGGGAAAGGCTACTCACTCCTGTATTCTGGCCTGGAGAATTCCATGGACTGTATAGTTCATGGGACCGCAAAGAGTCGGACACAACTCAGTGACTTTCACTTCACAGTTGATTTACACTGTTGTGCTAGTCTCTGGTATATATGATTCAGTTATACATACATATGCATATTCTTTTTCATATTCTTTGCCATTATGGTTTATCACAGGATATTGACTATACTAATAGGTCCCTGTGCTACATAGTAGGACCTCATTTATTTTGGAAGGGGGAAGTTTATAAGCTGACATACTTTATATTGGGAATCAATGATTAAAAAAAAATCTTCCTAAATATCCTGAGGATGGAACTTGGAACTGCTTAAGACTACTGAAAAGTTTGGCAGCCCTCAGCCTCTGATTGTTAATCATTTTTGACAATGAAACTATAGGAAAGTCTTTGCTACACACAGACCTGCTCTAGTATTCGGTATATGTTCTTGTTCTAGACTTGCCTTTTTTTTTTTTTTTTGCTTTCACTTTGCTTCAAATTGGGTGTGGTCTTTGGTTTACTACATGGCAAGACCTTTCATGTGTACCTGGGCTGCTATTCACCTTGGTCTCGGAAGTTTCAAACATTTTAAGGTGCCATCCTGTCTACCTATGCCACTGGATGCAGGCTGGGGACCACATGGGGACCCCCTTTGGTGCTCTTTATAGGATGATCTGTTCCAGAGAGCAGACTCTGCTGGGGGCTTTCTGAGAATGGTCTCATCAAATCTTCATCAACTTTGCAAAGCAGGTATTTTTAGCATCTCCTCATTTTACAGATGAGGATACCGAGGCCCAGAGGAGATGAAATGAATTGTCTGTGGTGATGATGTTGGAAAAACAGTGGAGCCTGGATTAAGACTGTCTCTGTCTGACTCCAGACTTAACCACTGCACTACACTGAGGATTTCCGGTATTTTTTAAAATGGAGATGTGCTTCACAGAGCAAAAGAAAAATAATGAAAATCATGTTCCCTTTTGGTGTCTCCAAAGTATTTCAGACTGCTCTAAAGGCCTAAGGCAGTGCGACTTCTAACAATGCGGTCAGGCCCTCTGGAAATAGTCAGATTCAACACAAAATGTCTTCCCTCCTGGAGCCCAGGAATCTATATGTTGTTTCTTTTTAACTGGGGCCCCTGTATTGATAGCTTGCCGGGGCACACTGTTCCTTTTGTAGACATTTGCTTCTTATCAAGGAACACAGACAGTCCTGTTCATACTTTATTTTCTCTTTTGCTGAAAATAAAAATCACTGATCATTTCAAGCATTCCTCTCTCCATTCGTTAGCGAGAATGCAGACTGATACATTTACAAAAATAAATTCAGTTTGATAATTTATGATCAGGATATTATTAATATAGGTAGATCAGAAATGGACCCAAGTCCTTGTCATTTACTGGAACAACTTTGAAAATATTACATGAAGTTTGTAACCAACATCATGGACTATCTTGCCAATGATCATGTACTATTTTGCAAAATATAATAAAAATATATTATCTGTTTTTATTGACAGTATAATTTTCAGTCATTCTCTCCTCCCTGAGTATATTTTCATCCTATAGATATTTTTGATGTCATGAAGGTTTTTACAGTATGGCAAATTCTTGCTTTCACCAACACACAGAATTATTTCATGGACTCCTGGGTTGGAAGCAGCTACATGCACTAATTCACTAATTCCTTCCCACACAAAGAATAAAGAACCAATTCTGTGCCAGATCGTCAGTAGACACCGAAGTTACTGTCTTGGAAAAAGTCTTCCTTACTGTCACAGAGAAAGTCTTGGTCCCTAAGCAGCTCCCAACGTAGGAGGAAACGCCTTAATCTTGTAAGTGCTGTGAGCCTCAGTGCAGGGGACAGTGGGGAGGGAAATGGGGTCACAAGCAGAGAAAATTGCACTCCCATCTCCTAAGGCAGGAAAGCATTTGTAGCTTTGCGCAGAGGAGCTGAGGTTTGGCACTTACACTGGGACAGACATTGGCAGGATAAAAAAAATCAGTTCATTATTTTTGGCCTTTATTCTCAGGTTATTAAGAAGGAGCGGGGCATGAGACTTCCCTGGTGGTCCAGTGGCTAAGATTTGGCACTCCCAATACAGTGGCCTGGGTTCAATCCATGGTCAGGGAACTAGATCCCACATGCTAGAACTAAGAGTTCAAATGCCAAAACTAAAGATCCTGTATGCTCCAACTAAGACCAGGCATAACCAAATAAATAAATATTTTTTTTTAAAAAAAGGAGGGGAGTGGTGGGCATCAGGATTGTATTTAAGAATTCCCTCTGGCTGCTGAATGATGGATGAGAAGGATGAATGGATGAGAGGGAGCAGGCGTGGAGGCAGGGAGTCTAGGATGCTGTTGTAACTTCCAGAAGACAGACAGTAGGAGTTCAGACTAGGATCCTGGCAGTAGAGATAGAAAAAAGTAGGTTAAGAGCTATTTAAGAAATAAGGTTGACGTGTTGGGTTGGGGGAACGGGATGTGGGATTGAGTGCAGTGAGAAGTCAGGCCTGGTTGGTGGCTCGGGAAGCAGACTGGGGTAAGGCTGTCCCGAGTGGAATGGGCAACGCTAAAAGTGGGTCCCATCGTGCAGGGTTAAGATCAAGGACTCCATATGGATACCTCGGTTTTGACCCCTGGGCCCACCGTTTGGAAATGTGAGCAGAGGGGACACACTCTGGGGGGCAGGTCAGGACCAAAGGCATGACATTAGTAGCCTGAAGGGGGTTATTCGACCCCTTAGCTGGGACAGATGACCCCCTGTGAACAGGTAGAACAGGAGGAAAACAGGAGGAGAACAGGAAGGGATGGGCCTTTGAGTTCTTGGCAAGGGTAAGGCTGACCTCAGGTGGAAGCCATCTGAGGGGTTGAAGGCACTTGGATTGTGAGGCTGACACTTAGGAGAAAGTTCTGGGCTGGGGCTGTGGGAGGTGGCATTTAGAGGACAGTAGGAAGCATGGCCAGAGAAGGCAATGGCACCCCACTCCAGTACTCTTGCCTGGAAAATCCCATGGATGGAGGAGCCTGGTGGGCTGCAGTCCATGGGGTCGCTAAGAGTCAGACACGACTGAGCGACTTAGCAGCAGCAGCAGCAGCAGCAGCAGGAAGCACAGCAGCAGAGGAGATAGCCTAGAAATTTTGAGGTTCTGTGTCTACAGCATTCCTTCTGACAACAGATTTTATTAGCCACTCAGTTCCCAGAGGTGGAGATAGCCTAGAAATTTTGAGGTTCTGTGTCTACAGCATTCCTTCTGACAACAGATTTTATTAGCCACTCAGTTCCCAGAGGTGGAGATAGCCTGGAACATCATGGTTTCCAAAGAAGAAGAAGGCAGGGTGAAGTTCAGGGACAAGGTTTCAATCAGAGGATGTGAGGGTAGAAAGGCCTGGACATGAATTTCCTTCTAATGACCCTCTTGCCCACCCAAGGCTGTGCTCCACAGTGGGTTCTCAGCAACCGTGAGGCGAGGACAGTCGTGGCCGGTGTATTGTCTTCTCTTGGGACTGGGCCAAGCCTTCCCGTCAGCAAGATGGGGGCCTGGCCTCTGTGTGAGAAGATCATGACCAGGGTCTTCTTGCTGCCACAGCTGCTGCCCCTCTTCCTTCAAGTCTCCCATGTGAGAGTGACACTGTAGAAGGATCTTCACTCTGGAGGACAAGATAGCACTGTGGACATATCTCTGAACCTACAATGTCACCCAGGCTCAGACCAAACTTCTCTTGGAGAAAGTACACAAGCCAGCAAGTTTGCCCAGCAACTCTTCAGCCTCATGTTAGAAATTCATGCTCTAAGGCCTTCTGAGTCACTCAGCCAAGAAGGGATTGTGCTGTCCAGAGGACCAAAGGGCAGGACCAACAGCCAAGAACTGTGCCGACCTCTCCTCAGCCTCATTCTTATTGCTACAGTAATATTTTTCTGCTTGTATTTGCCAGAGGAAGGGCCCTCTACTGGTAAGGAAGATGAAGCCGCTCTGGGCTTCTTGTGTGAAAACCCCCTCAATTGGAGGTGACAAGACCGAGGGACAAATGCTTCCCTGCTCCATGCCCTCTTACCTAAGGTGCAACCACTTTGACAGCTATTAAAAAGATAAGCAACTGCTTCTCATTTAAGCTTCACTTAGCTGTGACTAATCGAGAAGAAAACCCAGCCTCTTTGCAATCCCCTGCAACGTTTCCAGAGCAAGCTTCTCACTGGCTAAGCTCTCCTGTCATCCATCAGAGGCTATCACAGCCCCCCAGGGAGTGTACTGTCACCAAGATATTTTGTGGTGCCACAAGCTTCAGAACCAAGTTTCTGAAAACACCACACTCTTCCTCTCCGCGAAACTCGCACCCCCGCAACCTGGCCTGGGGCTTCAGATGCTAAGTAACAACAATCATGTTAAGAGATCTTTATTATTCAAAAAATAAATAAGATAATCACAAGTTCATTCTGGAAACAATGAGGACTACAGGTAGATACAATAGGTTTCCTTTAAATACAGTCATTTCTCAGGGAGGAGTGTGCAGCCTCAGAGCCAACTTCTCTTCCCCCCCACCCCCCACCCCATCAACAGTAGTGGAGACAGGAACAGGGTTGAAATAAGATACTTGATGAGCAACAGCCTGACTCAGTGTGTGTGTGTGTGTGTGTGTGTGTGTGTGTGTGTATGTAGGAGAGAAAGAGAGGATGAGAATGAGTGTCAGGGTGGCTGGTGGGGGCAGGGTTTTGGTTCTCTACTGTCTTATACTTCCTGAAGTCTGCCCCACCTCCACCAGGGCCCTGGGGACCCAGAATCCACCATGATTGAATGTGAGCTGAAGCTCCCCGTTTCCCTTCAGCATCTTCACTGAGAAATCAAATACATCCTCCACTGAAAGACACTGCACGCAAAGAAACAAAACTAAACTTGGCTAATTTTCTGCTGTTTACTCAAATTCGAGCTGTGCATAATGGTGTCTTTTCACAGGACTCTGAACGTCTGTGTCAGTGGAGTTGCTGCTTCAGAATATAAGCTCTTATGGATCAGGGCCTGTTGGGGTTTCCCCTGCCTGGTAATTTACTCATTGCAGCCCTACATGCCTTAGGATGTATAATAAATAGTTCTCCGTCAGGAGGATACTAGGGTTATAAATAGGCAGTTCAACGGGGGAGTTATCTTAACTGTTTTCCTGGATTGTGAAGACCACCAGCATCAGCCCAGCCGCAGCCTCCCGGCTTACACCGTTCAGAGTTTGAGTAAGCCAAATGATGTGAAGCCGGTCCCGTGGCTCACTTGACTTGGATCAGTCACATTGACAAACACCGAAGCACCCGGTTGCAATTCAAAGACTCCTCCCAAGTGAATGGATTGCTGCCCGCATGGTTTGGAAGAACTGTGGGTGTTTGCAGCTCTCAGTAAGATTCTCTCCGATCCACTTGGGGACTTCAGGCAGAGGCTGGCTATAAATGGAGCTTGATTCAAAGCTTCCCGATTGGAACAGAAGGTGACTTGGGTGTAGATGTAATAGAGTCCTTGTCTTTTCACGGCCAGCTGTTTCCCGTTTTCGAGGGTTACCAGGTTGGTGCTTAGGGTGTAGTATCCTTTGGGGGCCCACTGGAGAACTGTAATGGAGAAGGGGGAAAGCCGTGGTGAGGTTGTGCATACATGATTCAGATTCTCACAGACAATAGAGTTCCATACTGGATACTGGCTTCATACAAGAAGGCAAGTTTTCGGTGTCAGGGAGTCTAAAGGATCCCTCCAGCCCTCAGAGACTATGGAGGAGCCACGGCTGACCAATCAGCCTGGGCTGCACTGTTGGACAGAGTTGGGTTCCAATCCAGATCTTATTCAAGCTTGGGCAAGTCAATCTCCCTGAGACTCGCTGTGCAGACTAACTCAGGTAACAGAGCACAGGGAGTTTCCTTCTCCCCTTAAAAGCTCTTAAAGCCAATTGACCCTTGAATTTCAGACGGTGCAAATGACTTAAAAAATCCCATGTCATAAATCATGCATGCCAAAATGCTCAAAGCCTTGCTAATATCAACTTTCATATCTTGCTTTCCTTGAAGTTTCTAAAGTCAAAGACTTGCTGATCTCTCTCACTCAGCCACAGCATAGAGCAAAGACAAGACCCCCATTTCTTCCTACCTGATCAGGCTCTTGCAAACCCAATCTGCCTCCCACAGCAACGACTAAAATTAGGCAAGGAAGTATGAAAATAAACCTGTCATTTCACTGTGTGTTTTGATTTCCCATTGTAGTGGGCGCCACCAACTTGAAAGTGCCTGTATTCTTGTGGCTAAGCCAGAGTACCCACCAACAATGTGCCATTTTCTCGGCTGAGATGTTGAGTGGGTTCAAAGTAGTGTGTGCAGCCGATTTCAAATCTCAGCTCCCACAGAGAGCGAGGCTGGGGGGGGTGGGGTGGGGAGAACTGAAAGTACTGAGGCATTTACTTCCTTGAGCTGTTTCTTTTTTACTCCTGCTTGGTGGTCTTAGGCCTATCAGGGTACAAGAAGCCACCTGTTCAGACTCACCCTTCCGTAATCAGGAAAGGCATCCTGAAATACCTGACATTGCTTGGGCTTCCAGACCACTCTAGAAAGGCTTCATTATGATCTGTTCACTTTTAGACTATCAGATTGAGAAAACATGGGCAATTTCCCTATCTTCCCATCCACAAGGTTTATTGTTATCAAGTCCTTACCTAATTTTTGTCCTTGCTGTAAGAGGTAGGTCAGGATTAAAGCAGCATGACCAAGTAGGTCTGAGAGATTTGTGGCTGGGGTGGGGTAAGAAATGTGACTCTCTTCTCATCTGATCCTCTGCAAACCTACCGGGTTGCAGACTGTCAACTACGCTAGGATCAAGAGCCATCATGGACCTTTTGACAGAACGTGGGAGCACTGTGACATCTATCCAAGGCAAGCTATTCATCTAAGAGGTGTCTCTATAGCTGGCATCCATCCAATCCGGATGAGAGGGTATCACGTGGATGACCACCCTGGACATGTCGATATGGTTGTGATATTCTCCCCTAAGTGTATTTTCTGAGAAAGGGGTACTGGCAGAATTACAAAACATTGTGGGAGTAAGTGTTATTCAAAAAAGGCTTTATGTTACTCTTCTGACAGCTACAGGGAAGTCAGTTAAGGAATGACACTTAAGATTTGTACAGTGCTTGACAGAATAACTTTCTTCCATATTAGCTGATCTGATGCTCAGAGTCACCTCGTGAAGGAAGTGAGACAGGAAACTGCTGCATAGGTAAAGGGACTTGCCCAAGGTCACCTAGCAAGTGGCAGTCATGGTTCTTAGACCTTAGTGTTCAAAACCTTTCTATCCAGCGCTCCTACTCCTGTACCATGATCTGGGATAACTACCTATGTGTTACACCCACTGAGAAGCCCAAGCCACCTCAGAGATGAGGCTGTATCTCCTGTCTCTCGGTTTCTATCTGTTTCTCTGCGTCTCACACACATGCATATGCATAAGCACACGCACACGCACACACATACACACACACACACATAGACACATACACACTGCTTAGAACTCCATTCCAGAGCACTGTGCTGAAATTTTCAAAGACTGCTCTAATGCTCTTGGCCTGCATTTATGTAGATGGGAGATTTTATGCTAGTGTGTATATTTCCATCCGTTTATCAGATGGGCCACATTCTCCAACACCAGCCGGTATGAGGTACAGATTTGGGAAAAAAGATCTGAGGGCTAGAATCATGAAGAACATATATGGAAAGAAAAATCATTCAGAGTTGAGAAGATTCCAGTATGTCATCTATTGTTACTTCATTGGAAAATCTAACGTCCCGGCACCTATTGATCTTTACAGAATGATTTTACCTTTAATTTCCCTAAGGTTGGCCCCAAAGAGGTGGGGGTTAATCATACAGGGATTGGAAGATGGCAGGAAATACCCCTTGAGGCCCATTTACACACAGTGAAGAGGGGTTAGAATGAGGGATGCTCCCAGTCAAGAGGTCACTACCTGCCATCTCTTCTATGTTATCAGCATAATGGTCCTTCCACCCAGTAATTCATCACTCAGAATCAGCCACAGAGCAAGAACCTAATGAGAACATCAGGATTGCTTTCCACTGCCTTTTGTCCCTTCAAGTCCCATCTGTGCATTTGAGCCCACTTTGAAGACAAAGGCAAGCGTGTGAGACGTGTCTGGGGAGCTTTGTAAATTGGGCCCCAAAGGAAGAGAGGAGCCTAATCGTTAGGCTGCCTGACTGTAGCCTCCTGGCCTGCCCCTCACTCAGATGACTGATGCGCAGATGCTTTGGACTTACCAGAGGTTGTTTTACTACTGGCCTCACTGATGACATGTGCTGCTATTTGAGGCTCCTGATCACCTGAAATGAAACCAAAGGCCAACTGTCAGGCCAAAGAAACACGAAACTGGCCACCAAACAATTTGGTCTAGTTCTGCACCTGGGTCACAGAGACTGTACTTAAACAGGTTATGTGAAAGGAAGCATAAGATGGCCTGAAATCCCTCCCACAGAGGGCAAAGTTTGTTTCTAAAATCTAAACAATCGAATTGATTATTTCCACTGAGCCCAATTCTTCCAAGAGAAGTTCAGTACTTGACTTCGCTTTACATAGACTGACACAGGCTAAAGATAAGTGATCCTCTTTAAACACATTTTGAATCTTACTTTGAAGAAAGCTCCCATCCATTGGTCATCTTCGTGAGCCCCAAGGTCATGCCTACACACTTAGCTAGTAAGATGCTTACGGTGTCTGATTTGGTCAAGCACTGGCCACAGTATATCTACTTCCAACCATTGCTTGTGTAAAAGACTTGCTCCTTAATTAGCTGTGCTGATCTTCTAAGTACAGACATGATGTGGAAGTTCCTTTTTTTTTTTTTTCCAGTAATGAGCTTGGAGCTGGACACCTTGTAGGTGTCCTATAAATACTGAGTCAAGTTGTGTGACCTAAATGACTGGGTTTGTTAAGTATGTATTTTCTCAAATGCTGCTAGGCAGCACCCGCATGAACTGGTTCCTCAAATTTCATGGCGATTAACAGACAATTTGGTACCACTCAACATATTTTACAGTCATTCTGAAAGCAAAGCCTTCATGGAAATCAGGCAACCCCTTGCATTCAGACCAACAGTTAAAGCAAGCTCTTTGCCTCAGAGAACAGTATCTGTATCTCTAAATGTATGAATGCATATCTTTGTGTATATTAAATTTGTATAAGCCATACCATCTTTACACTGACTTTGTGATATAGTAGTCTCTCTAACAACACCCATCTACCAACATTCCATTTCTCCCGTACTCAGCTGCTCAGGTCACCCCAGGAATTATTATATTGGTTTTGGGTGCTACATTCTAATAGGAAAAGGGAAGTCATTGTGTCCAGAAAAGGACAGAAAAATCCTGGAAAGGGGGAACAGTGGAAGACACTGAGGAGGTTTATCCTAGAGAAGAAAAGTCTCAGGGGCCATTATTGCCATTTTCAACATCTGGACAGCTGCTGTGTAGAAGAGAAATTATATATTTTGCTTAGTATGGCCCCAAAGATCACAAGTCGATTCAGTGAATGGAGATTACAAGAACAAATTTCAACTCCAGAGAAGAAAAGACTTCTCTTGAGTATATAGTAACCTTCTTTTAATTATTAGAGTCATTCAAAAATGGCCCAGGCTGCTTTATGAGCTAGAAGGTGTCTAGACATGTTTGTTCAGAGGGAAGATGGTTAGTGCTAGTGTGAAGGAGATTCATGACCTGGGGATGGTGTGAGATTTGAGGACAGTCAATAGGTCCCTTCAACTCTGGGATGTTTGAGATGCTCGGACATCAAGAACAGAGCAAAGGACAAGGCTGTCATACTGAATCACTTCTTGATCCCTGAGGTTCTACTGGCTGTGGTTCCCCATGAAAAACTGTTATTGTTGAGTGATGAATGACACCACTACCAAATGCTGACTGGTCATCTTATCCTCCGTAGGTGGCACTAGGCTGTATGGTTGCTGTAAGGTGTTGAAAATAATACAATTTCCTCATACTTGGTATTGTCAGCACTAAAAGAGCACAGCCTTCCCTGTAAATATGTCCACACAAATCCTTTACAAGTAACAGGCACCAACAAAGGTGTTGATTTCGCAGCCGTGTTCCTGCTTTATTTCCAGGGCTAAAGGTTCCCTGATTCAGCTTGGCATCGTTCAATACAGTCAGCCTAAAGCTTCCTTTTTGCTTTTAAGTATTCATAGAAATGGTAAAGAGCAACCTACCTTTGTGCATTTCGAAGTTTTTTTCTTTCTTCTTTACTTCTTTGTTTTGCATTATATCCTAAAATAAGAATCATAGCAAAAGGTCATTTTTACAGGAACTCTGGCAGGGCCTTTAGAGGGAGGCTGCATGCATTTGACATCTGTCATTACTCTGTTGTCTGTTTCTGGTGAGGATTATCGTATAGACTCTGATCTTGTCATTAATTCCATCCTACTGTAATTCAGAGCCCAGGGCTTTGATAGATGAGCTGACAGCCCAGAAAGCCCAGGGGTAGACCTGGAAACAGAATTTGGGCTCTGTTATTGTGCCAGGCCAGAGGTTGCCATCCCTACCCCTCTTATGACCCCAACCTCCCCAGCTTTGAGAGATATTGACAAATAATGCTGAATGGGGAGCTGATTCTTCCTTGGGAACTGGTAGATAGAATATTACTAAACATAAAACATGGTGTGTATCTATTAGAATAAAATTAGTCTGAAACCTCTTAGGAAACGGAAATAGTAAATTTGATATTGGGAAGAAATCCCAGACCCTGAAAAGACCCTCAGACTTTTTTTTTTTATTTTGTTGTCCATTTCAATGGGCTGAAGAGATTCTCTTGTTGTTGGTTGCCTCATGTGGCCTGTTCTTATTTAGAATAATCTACATAGAAGAAACCTAAGTAATCTCTCAGTGCAGCTGAGATTCCAAGGCAAACACGGTACTTCTTAAGGGGTTGCTTCTCACTAGCAACTGCAGGATGGTTAGAGGCCCTTACGAAAGCTAGCAGAGAGTATCATCTGCACAGGTTGGAAGGTAGTAAAGGCTGCTGTTGCCATTTTAAAGATACTGAATAAAAGGTCTGGTGGGCTTAACTGGCAGACATGAGGTCACCCAAGGAGTCTGAGGCTGAAGCCGAGAGTAGAAACTATGAGATCACACTCTGAGGCAGGGCTTAACCCACACCATCATCCTGTGCTCTGAGCACAAAGGAGGAAGGCAATAATATTTTCACATCTTTGGATAATCAAAGGCTTGTGGTCCTTCCCGTTACTGGAGTCAATTTTCCACAGCACCCTTCCTTTTTCTTCCTCCCTTAAAAGGAATTAATGTTGTTTCTGCTGAGGGGCTCAGGTGTCAGGTGTGAGAGTATAAGTCATGGAGCCTAATGGGCAACCTGCACCTCAAAATGCTTGCACGGGGCTCAGAGCTTCAACTTTCCACTTGAGCTCAAGGGTGGTGGCTTGAAAGTGCGGCGACAGGAAAATGTTTGTAAGATAATAAGCCAACAAAGGAGTATTTCGTGTCTTTTCAAAAGATGGAGTGTGATGATCGAAGTCGAGATACTTTTAGACTAGGTGGTTGCCCTGGTGTCAGGGCTTGGCCAACATGAAAATGTGAAGTCAGCAAAGTTTGTCTTTTATGCGTCCGGCCTTGCCTTTCTGTGAACTTTCCCCCAGCCACACGCCCCAGAGCCTTCCCCCTTCTCTTGCTTCACTCCCCACCTCATCTGACAGACTTTTTAAAGTTGATTTTAGAAAATCTGGAAGGAGTTATTTCTTTCTTAGTGGGAACTCGATTGGCAGGGCTGGATAGGTTGATCTTTAACTTGAAAAGGAGATGCTCTGACCTTATCAAAGACATCGTGGGCACTGGCCAGCAGACAATCATGGAACTGATCACTCTAGCAGGCGGTTGGTGGGGAGGAAGATTTAATGTGAAATTATACTAGTTAAAATGCTGCCTCCATTTGCCTAATGTCAACCATGAATCCCATCTTCTGCCCAGAGTGACAGCTCGGTTCTACCTGCCTCAGGAAGTAATTAGTTCCTTGTCCCTAAAGGTGTTCCAACAGAGATGGAGGGACTGCTGGGTAGAGACTGTGGGGAGAAGCAGCAGCTCTGGGTTGATAATTGGATCTGATGAATTTGAACATCCCTTCCTGAGATTTAAACTTTGGATTGCTCTGGAATAGTCAGATTGTGACCCAGAAGGGAAGCCTGTTAACATTAGCTAAGAATATAAATGATCCAATTTGGGATTATTTTGTTGTTGGCCTGTTGGGTTAAAAAAAAAGTCCAAAATATTTTGTTTTAGAATGAGAAGTTTCATGGCATGGATGTTGGAGTGGGGTCAGTCATTGGAAGAGGAGGAGGAGCTGGAGTATTTTAGGTCTGACTGTCGTGGGCATCGGAGATACAGATGACATTGACTTGGACTCTACTCCGCAGCAGTGGAGGCAAGAGGCTTCCTCTGTTTCACAGGAGGCACTCTGGTGGACATGCCTGAGAAGGTCTGCCATTTCAGAATATGAAACTTGGGAGCTGCCACTTTTTTCATGCAAGTATAAGCAGAGAGACCAAACTGACTTTTTCCTTGCTTTTCTCCTGGTAGCTGATTTGGGAAGCTTTGCATATCTGACTGGAAATATAGCCATGAGATATTGGTAATACAACTATAAAACTCTCAGTAAGAGGGAGGAAAGAAACCAACAACCATTCTCAATGCCTTTGGGGGAACTGGCCACTGATCCCAGAATTATAGAATGTCGAAGCTGGTAGTGCCTGGCGGAACATCTCAGCCCTCTCATTGGATAACTGAGAAAAATGAGGCCCAGAGAGGTGAAGTCATCTGCTCAAGATCACACAGTCAAGCACATTTAATATGCTAAGCATTGATCTCAAAGTGGATTTATTCACATTTAAATTTGCAACACCTTCCAATATTCTGTAATACTGGCCAGAAGCCTCAAGGAACCAGAGAAACTCAAATCATTTCCAAGCCTTGCATGTAAAGAGTTAGGAGTCTTCCTCTAAAACCTGTATTCCTGTGGAGAACCTAAAAGCCAGCCACAGATTTGAGCTGCATTCTGATTCCCATAGGTGACTCAGGGATAATCTCCCAGAGTCCTCACTACTGGATTAAATGATATACCAGGGACAGTATAGGAGGACAGGAAAAAGTTCAGAAATAAGATCTCGGGCCGTTCCACTCCTGGGTTAAATGACACATTATCTGTATGTGAAAACTCCTGTTGGTTTCTCTAGCTACCCATCCACCTGGCACAGCACTGTCCTCAGCCTGGATGTGGCCTCCTACTCACAACCCCCAAGTCCCCTGAGGGCCCAAGGTGTTTAACTTTGTTCTGAGGGGCAAATAGGCACAAAGATTTCTAGATGCTGTTCTGGAGAAAGAGCTCCTAGACCCCTTGTCTACGACCATGGGATTAATATTGTAGGCACATCCTCAGTAAACTGTCCCAAAACTCTTGCTTTAGGTACCCATCATAGGTCACTGATGGAGAAGAAAGTGGCAACCCACTCCAGTATTCCACCTGGGAAATCCCATGAACAGAGGAGCCTGGTGGGCTACAGCCCATAGGCTCACAAAGAGTCGGACACAACTTAGCGACTAAACAACAACATGAACCGCCGCAGTGACTTAATGCTGGGCACCAGTCTGTTGGGCAAGACGACTTTCAACTCTCTCTTCCTTGTGTCTTGACTGGCCCTAGAGCAGACTGGCTCCATGAGCAGGGGGTATTCTATGGAGTCTGGTTTGAGTGGCACTGAGACAGTCCATCACCCATTGCCCATACCTCTCCTCACAGTAAAAGGAAAAGATCTTACTTACGTGGTACCTGAAATTCCACCATGAGAGAAGCAAAGCGTTCCTTCACATGTTAAGAGTCTATCAGTGTTCAGAAGTCCCCCTCACTCCCAGTGAAGGCAAACCCTTAACTGGTGGCCTGCCAACACTGCAATGGCCAGTGTTTATCGCTTCCCTGGGAAATGGAGACCAGACTCTGGGTCCTCAGTGGGAAGCCACCAAGATTTGGATGGAAAGATAAGAAAAG
This sequence comes from Capricornis sumatraensis, assembly GCF_032405125.1. Taxonomy (NCBI): domain Eukaryota; kingdom Metazoa; phylum Chordata; class Mammalia; order Artiodactyla; family Bovidae; genus Capricornis; species Capricornis sumatraensis. Next base: position 44,269,933 of record NC_091092.1, on the reverse strand, counting down.
CATGGTGGACTTCATCCTCTCCCCCGCCCCGAGGCATCTGCCTGTCTGAGCTCACATGCATGTGTGAATGTGCCCAGGAGAGTGTGTATTTTCTCCAGAGAGAGCCTTTTTTGTTCTTAAGGGCATTCCTATGAGCGAGCACACTGTAAACTTTCCTTTCCCTTTTAACCGTAGGGTTTTGGCTTCATTTTTGCTTTTTTATACACACACCCATATACACGTGTGGACATATGTATGTCTACCTGTATCTATAGTATATACCTGACACATGTTTAAACTTTTACATGGTTAGGTTTTAGTTTCCCAACCTAGCAGGTTCACCCCTCCAAAACTTTTCAATGATATTTTTCCCAACGACTGAGGTCCTTACCTTGACCAAGTCTTCAAACCGGCTTCTAATTTCCTCACAGTTGAGTAAGGATAAGGACCCCTCTCCTTTATTGCATCTCTGTATCGTTTTCATGAACACAAAATCTTCATGAAGATTCCTTTCGTCTTCTATCTATTTTTGAAATGACAGGGACATGAGAAATTGTAATTCTGAAGAAGGCAGCTAATGATCCCTCTACAATCACTTCCATGGCCTCAGCAACACAAGGAGGGCTTTGCGAATATAAATGGGGAATGATAACACATTAGTACACTGGACTGGTGCTTCCCACGTGGCTCAATGATAAAGAATCCGCCTCCCAATGCAGGAGACTCAGGCTCAATCCCTGGGTGGGATTGAAAAGGAAATGACAACCCACTCCAGTATTCTTAATGGAAAAATCCCATGGACAGAGGAGCCTGGCAGGCTACAGTCCATGGGTTGCAAAGAGTCAGACACTACTTAGGGACTAAGCAATGATACTGAATTAGAGATATTTAGTATTAGCAGTTTAAAAAATCTACAAAAGCCAGCAAAGAAAATATGATGTTGCCTGAAATACTAGATAGAAATCATAGCTATTCTAATGAAATTTCATCACAGATTGTACATTTTTCCATGTATATTAGCAGCAACATTCTTTAATGGTCATATTTCCCATTGCTTCAATAATGACAGGTCATTATAAACACAATCTATAAAATAGTTTTCTGGTGAGCTAATTTGCCCACTTAGTTTTAACATTTGTGATCCAGCGCTTTATAAAAAGAAGGGGATTTGCAATGCGTGTCAATTACTCAAAGTCTAATTACATCTCTCTCTTTTTAACTTTAGTATTTGCAAAAAGCATTTACATTTTTAAAGAAATCATCTTTCATTCCCAAAGTTGAGATATTTTATTTTCTGATGTCCTAGAATAATTAAATGTATGGAAGTCACTTGGTTAATCAACGAATTCTGTGCTATTTTCTTGTATTCAGATTACAGTTTTAGGTTCAAAACAAGGTCCAGTTAGCCAGCAGCTTTCACTGTCATTAAGAGAACACCCAAGTGCCAGGGTAAATTTGAGTCTCTGTGTGTGTATGTGTTAGTTGCTTAGTCGTGTCCAACTCTTTGCGACGCCGTGGACTGTAGCCCACCAGGCTCCTCTCTCCATGGAATTCTCCAGGCAAGAATACTAGAGTGGGTTGCCATTCCCTTCTCCAGGGGATCTTCCCCTATTGAGGCTAGGGGAAATATTTGATTGGCAGGGCATTTGATTAGCAGAGCCCACCAGCCCACCAACAAACAACCAGACACAGAATCCCACTCTTTTCTAAGCAGTGAAAACTAAAATTTGTAGTAACCCAGTGAATTGCCTCAATTCTGCCTGCCCCACCTTATCCTGATAGAAAATCTTAGGGTCGTAATTCAAGGTTGGCGGCTCAATAAAGACCCCTCACACATCCCTGAGAAAACAGTCTCCAGATGCTGTGCATCCACAATTCCCACATCCAGACCAGACAAATAATTGATAAAATTTCTCCTTTTCATCCATGATTGATATTTTGTCAACACAGCCAATGATGCTTATCAGTGGAGAGGGGTATACACATGGAAACAGAATAAATCCTAATGGTAACTTTTTCTTAAGAATGCAGAGCAACCTACTAACTTACTCCACTCTTCTGTTCTACAAGTCCCGCTATTTAAGAATGCACAGCATCTCAGAGGGAAACTGAGCAGCTTACAACTACAATCAGCATTTGAGAATTATACAGAGACCACCACTTCCACTAAAAGTTGCAAACTGGGGACTTCTCTATGTCTATGTTAACCTGAAGCACTATGAATTTTCAGGTCAAATTGATGCTTTCCTTCTCTAAAATTAGAAGAAAAATAGTTGTCTCCATCAGAAAAAAAAATAGTTTACTTTTTAAGCAAAATATTAGCAAATCATTATAGCTAATGTCTCCACAGTGCTTATTTTGTGCCTGGTTCTGGTCTTAGCTTGAATTTAATCTATGAGGTGAGTACCATTATCATCCCCATTTCTCAGATGTGGAAACTGAGGCATAGAAGTGTAAAATAACATGCCCGGGATCTGAAAACGAGTAGGGGATTGAGTCAAGATTTGAACCCAGCAGTCTAACTCCACAGCCAAGGGTCCTGACCAGAGAAAAGAATAGAATATCTCACTAGCTAGACCACAACCACTATGCCACGAGACCATTTATCTATTTGGCTTCTTAACATTGTCCATCATTTGGGTAGCACTAAATCCAACCAACCCACACATCAATAAGAACCCTAAATTTAGTTAATGAAGACCCATGGTTCATCTTACCTTGTCCAATCTTCTGTGAAGATACACAGCAAAAAGCGCTGACCCAATCATCTGGGTGATAAGAAAAACTGTAAGTAAATACATAAAAATTTTCATACTGACAGGTGGTCCAGTGGCCACAGAGCGGGGAGAAGGTTGACTGTATGTTTCGATCATGCTGCGTTAGAGTTGAAATGATGTCTTCTGACTGAGAAGATGGCAGAGGCAGCATGAGAAGACTGTCAAAGTGGCCACCTTACTCAGGATTAGTTAAGAGCGCACAATCGTCGCAGCCCACACTTCCTGGAAAATGTGCTTCGCAGTCTTCTCTCCCAGCAAAAAAGTTACGTAAAGGTTTTTTTTTTTTTTTTTAACCTACCCATATCATTCACTTCCAGGCTTTCCCTTTCATTAGTAAAGAAGAAATAAGTTTCTTCTTCCATATATTCATTCTTGCCTTGAAATGTCATAGACTCCTTAACAGACAATGGCAGTATTTTCCTATCACTGTCTAACGTATGGGGTTCACCAGTTTCAAGGAAAGTGACAGATGAATCCACCAGCAATAGGCTTATTTCAATTTCAATCTTACTAATATAAAGCGGGAACCTGGTAGATGGAGAAAGAAAGAAACACCAACGGAAGTTTGGATTGATTTTATGACTGGCTTGCTGCTGGTTCCTTAAGATTTCTTTCATCTTTAAACCCAACAAAATCCCTGTGGCATTTCAAGTCAAGTCTACACAGCATAAAGCAAAAAGGAGTGCTAACAATTAGTAAAGAAAATTTAACTGGAAAGATAATTCGAGAAAAATACACTTCTTAATGAGAACCTACTGTATAGCACAGGGAATCCTATTCAGTGTTCTGTGGTGACCTAAAGGGAAGAAAACCCCCAAAACATGGTGCATATATATATATATATATATATATATATATATATATAGTGTGTGTGTGTGTGTGTGTGTGTGTGTCTGTACACTTTGCTGTACAACAGAAACTAGCACAATATTGTAAGGCAATTATACACCAATAAAAAAAATAAAAGAAAAATACATTTCTCCAAGGCCACGAGAAGTAGCTGCTGCTGCTAAGTCACTTCAATCGTGTCCGACTCTGTGTGACCCCATAGACAGCAGCCCACCAGGCTCCCCCATCCCTGGGATTCTCCAGGCAAGAACACTGGAGTGGGTTGCCATTTCCTTCTCCAATGCATGAAAGTGAAAAGTGAAAGTGAAGTCGCTCAGTCGTGTCCGACCCTTAGCGACCCCATGGACTGCAGCCTACCAGGCTCCTCCATGCATGGGATTTTCCAGGCAAGAGTACTGGAGTGGGGTGCCATTGCCTTCTCCAAGAGAGAGAAGTAGAGTGTTGAGTAATTCAGGCCAAAATTCTGCAATTGAGATTAAAGTAAGGATATTAGGTTGATTTAGACAAGTTGCCTAGCTACACTGTTCCAATTCATCAGATAACTGTTGATGCTGATCTGTCGGTTTGGAATAGGGAAAGTAGGCTACAGTTAAGAGACCTGAATTCTAGACCTTGGGGTACCAATGAATTGCTGTGAACCTCCAGCAAATCTACTCTCCCTCTACAGATCTCAGTTACCTCCTACCCAAAGGGGCAATTGTACCTCCTTTGCCTGTCCTCTAGGTTGTTGAGAAATCAAGTAAAGATGTGCCTGAAAGATCTTTGAAACAAGCAATAGCAAAACACTCTCACCTTAAGTTTTCTGGTATTTGTTCAGCCTATGAGGAGTTTTCCAAATGATTGCCAACTCCTTACATACTAGTAAACAGCAAACAAACAACAATAGCTTCAAAAACACCCAATGTTTTGACAGTGATTTGAATTATTGAAGCGTGTAGAATTACCCATTTCTGAATGGCTTTTGATGGTCTTATCAGATTGCCTTTGAAATAAAAACAGCTGTGGAAATCCCTACCCTACATCCAAACCTTTTCTAGAACCATGATAAGATTACTTTTGTGATTCCTATAAAATTGTTTTGACAGACAAATAGGAAATGTAACAAACTCCTCTGCTAGGCATGCTATCTGCATAGTTACCACCTGCTCTCTTCCCCTCCCACGCCCTAGCATCCTGTCCTGGGCCCAGATCTCACTACATCTGCCAAGTAGGTGGCTTCAATGCATGTGATAAACTTTGATCACTCAAATCAGAGGCTTCGGTTCTTAGACAAGGAACCTTAGTTCCACTAAAGGAAAATTATCACGAGAGCTAAAAGGGGCTCAAGGACATCTCCAGGGCCAGTTTCATGCTATGACAGCATGGCAGAGTTGCAAGGACCCTGTGACCATCAGCTCAGCCAAGCTCCGAGGGAGAAGTCGCTGGAGGGACCACAGAGATGCTGACAGTGGCACGTTTATTCTTGGGACAAATTTCAAGAGAAAATTATTGCCCCATCTCCCTGCTTACACTTCCTGACTTCTGCTCATAACATTCCCCTGAAACTGCTTCCACTATTCGCAACACAATGGTTTGAGTTGAATACTTTATAGGGTTAATTTTTAGTGACATTTCCAGTAGTCTGTTGACCTATTTTTTTGTTGGCATCCTTCTGAAATCTCTCCCCTCTTGCCTCTTAGTATCCTTCTTCGTGTGCTTCCTTTTCCCCTTGTGCCCCTTAAAACTTTGGCATCTCCCATCCTCATGCTCCTCCCACCCTTCCCCTCTTCTCACTCTATATGTTTATCTGGGATGGCTGCCATCCATTTTCATGGTTTTCACTATTACTTTCATTGTGATAAACCCCAGATGTATACCTGAACCCTGAACTGAAGATTTGTAAGTGCAGGTACCTCTGAGTCCAAGATATCTCCACTTGGACACCCCAAAGCCACACTGCATCTGCCAGGACCCCATATTAACTCATCCCGCCACTCCACTTCCTATCCAGACTTGTTTTCCCTCCAGACTCTCCCCATCTCAGTGACTGGTACTACTATACTCACCTAATTGTCCAAGACCTAGGAGCCATCCAGGATTCCTTCCTCTCTCTTGCCCAGATTACCCAATCCCAGTGGCTTCCTCATCCCCAAAAGCTTCTTGATTGCCACCACTCCTTTCTAGCCTCCAGGGAAACATCCTAGTCCAGGGCCACATCCCCTCTCTCCCAGATGACTGAATTGATTACCTTGTTGCCTTTCTAGCCCCACCCCATCCATCTTCCAGAAGAATGTTAACTCTGAATCTTGTCACTGACCATGTTATCTAATCTATTTTTACTCTCCTACAACTCTGCATCTGGACCCAGGGAAGCAGATTGACAGTTTCCTGGCATATTCATCATGAATGGGATTAGCTCCAAATGACTGATAGTCCTTTAATCCTTGAAGTACCCTCTTTCTCCCATCCTTCCTCTGCCTGGTCCTCTAGATTACTGTAACTTGCGTGCACGCTCAAGTTACAGTCAGTGTCCGACTGACTGAGTGTCGCTCAGTTGTGTCCGACTCTTTGTGACCCCACGGACTGTAACCCACCAGGCTCCTCTGTCCACGGGGTTCTCCAGGCAAGAATACTGGAGTGGGTTCCCATGCCTTCCTCCAGGGGGTCTTCCTGACCCAGGGATCAAACCTGTGTCTCCTGCACTGCAGGTGGATTCTTTACCACTGAGCCACTAGGGAAGCCCCCAGATTACTGTAACATTGGCTACCTTTCCAGCTCCCACATTTTAGTTCTATTTTCTGATTCTCTGTCAGATGTCCTTTGTCTAAAGACCTCCCATACCTGTCTCTCCACGGAGAAGGAGTGGATTGGCCCTGATATTGGGAACCCTTTAAAAATTTCAGTTGTTTACTGCATTCAGAAGTACTTTTTAAACTAGATTACCAAGAAATCTATAGACCTGAGGAGTACAGGAAAGTGCCTTTAGCTAAAGACAAATATTGACCATCTTTTTCTTAGTTCACAGAAAGAATCAAGTTAATGGATTGAATTGTTTCATTTTTCAGTTTTTCTTGCCTAAAATTTTCTGAAATTTCTGTCACCTTTCTCTTCTTTCCTTCTTGCTGGTGATTGATCTGCAATAAACAAGCATCAAGGGAAAAACTCAAAGAAACAATGGATCTCATGTATTCTGATGTGACTACGCTTGTGGTTGTGATTTTATATTGATAACCTAGAACACAGTCAGAGTTTCTCCTAGGAAAGTTATTTCCAGTACATAAGAAAGAGTTAAATATATCAGCGTTTTGTTTGTTTTACAAAGGGCCTCTCAAGGACTCTTTTCCCTGAATGTCTGTAAAACCCTAGCCTAGAGGATAGTGTTTCCATTGTAAGCATAGCACAAGTTCTGACCCCTGCCCACCTTTCTGTCTTCATCCTCCACAACTCACTCATGCTCAACCTTGAGCATCACCCAAGTCCAGCTGAGTTTATTTCCCTAAACATATTGTTTGCTCAAGTTGTCCGCTATGAATATCACGAGTGCATCCATGCGTAGTCACTCAGTCGTATTCAACCCTTTGTGATCCCATGGACTATAGCCCTCCAGGCTTCTCTGTCCATGGGGATTCTCCAGGCAAAAATACTGGAGTAGGTTGCCATGCCCTCTTCCAGGGGAATCTTCCCAACCCAGGGATCCAGTTCGCATCTCCTGAATTGCAGGCGTATTCTTTACCCACTGAACCACCAGGAAAGCTCATGACTCCTTCCTTTTTTATTCACTAATGTTGAAGAAATATCCACTCTGTGAAATGAGCCCTCCCAGCTGATAAAATGCCCTCTTCTGTGCTTAATCAATCATAGAGTTTGACATACTACATCATAATTGACTTGTCTGATTTCCCTACCATTAGCTTTTGGAGGAAAGACGATTAAAAAGCAAATCTCAGAATCCTTGCATCCTGACACATTGTAAGGAATTAGTAAATCTTTACCAATTTACTAAATTTTCTTTTCAGGGGATAGAAGGGAAAGTGTAAAACGTTCTAATCTGGTAGTACGGCACTGGCGAGGCCCTCTGGTGATAGACATCACAATGCATTTGTTTTCTGTTTTCTTCTATTCCTTTATCTCTCTTTCCTCTAGGATCAGTTTCATTTTCTTTATTTTGGTCCTTCTGTTTTATGTTGACAGTTTTCCTCCAATGTCTGATGACTTTAGTTGTCTGGATTCCCCTGGAGGAGGGCATGGCAACCTACTCCAGTATTTTTGCCTGGAGAATCCCCATGGACAGAGAAGCCTGGAGGGCTATAGTCCATGGAGTCACGAAGGGCTGAATACGACTGAGTGACTACACATGGATGCATATTTATGAATCTGTTCGCTTTTATGGTTGGATGGCATGGGTTTCCTCTACAATTGTGTTGATCTGCTTCCCCCACAAGCCTCTCTCTGGAATGGGAGAACTGACTGTGGGTTCTGTTTAAGTGGGTAGGGCTTTTCAACAGGCAGTCTTCCCTTTAGGTTATGTGGGTGGAGAGGTAGAAAGGCTGGGACCCCCACAACTGATAAAGAAGGGCTTTTCTCTGGGGGTAGAGCCCTTTAGAGGGTTTCACTCTTGACTGAGGTTGGTTTTCTTTTTCCTATCCATTGGAGAGCTCTCAGGGACCTCCCTAGGCTTTAGCCTGAGGGCAAAGGCCCAGTATTGCTGCTGACAAAGGATCCAAGGGGGTAGGGAGAGAGGAAGAAAGGAGTCACTTGTCCTAGCTGTTCCACTCTAGCACGTTAAAAAGAAATAGTTGTTTATTTATTCATTTATTCCACTGTATTCATTTTATTTTTTTATTTTAATTAATTTATCTTAATATGGAGGCTAATTACTTTACAATATTGTAGTGGGTTTTGCCATGCATTGACATGAATCAGCCATGGTGTACATGTGTCCCCCATCCTGAACCCCCCTCCCACCTCCCTCCCCATCCCATCCCTCAGGGTTGTCCCAGTGCACTGGCTTTGAGTGCCCTGTTTCATGCATCGAACTTGGACTGGTCATCTATTTCACATATGGTAATAAGCATGTTTCAATGCTATTCTCTCAAATCATCCCACCCTCGCCTTCTCCCACAGAGTCCAAAAGTCTGTTCTTTATATCTGTGTCTCTTTTGCTGTCTCACATATAGGATCATCGTTACCATCTTTCTAAATTCCATTTATATGTGTTAATATACTGTATTGGTGTTTTTCTTTCTGACTTACTTCACTCTGTATAATAGGCTCCAGTTTCATCCACCTCATTAGAACTGATTCAAATGTGTTCTTTTTAATAGCTGAGTAATATTCCATTGTGTATATGTACCACTGCTTTCTTATCCATTCATCTGCTGATGGACATCTAGGTTGCTTCCATGTCCTGGCTATTATAAACAGTGCTGCGATGAACACTGGGGTACACGTGTCTCTTTCAATTCTGGTTTCCTTGGTGTGTATGCCCAGCAGTGGGATTGCTGGGTCATATGGCAGTTCTATTTCCAGTTTTTTAGGGAATCTCCACACTGTTCTCCAGAGTGGCTGTACTAGTTTGCATTTCCACCAACAGAGTAAGAGGGTTCCCTTTTCTCCACACCCTCTCCAGCATTTATTGTTTGTAGACTTTTGGATAGCAGCCATTCTGACCAACGTGAGATGGTACCTCATTGTGAATTTGATTTGCATTTCTCTGATAATGAGTGATGTTGAGCATCTTTTCATGTGTTTGTTAATCATCTGTATGTCTTCTTTGGAGAAATGTCTGTTTAGTTCTTTGGCCCATTTTTTGATTGGGCCAAAATAAAACAATGGGGGGTCCCTTATTTTTCTGATATTGAGCTACATGAGCTGCTTGTATATTTTTGAGATTAATTCTTTGTCAGTTGCTTCATTTGCTATTATTTTCTCCCATTCTGAAGGCTGTCTTGTCACCTTGCTTATAGTTTTCTTCGTTGTGCAAAAGATTTTAAGTTTAATTAGGTCCCATTTGTTTATTTTTGCTTTTATTTCCATTACTCTGGGAGGTGGATCATAGAGGATCCTGCTGTGATTTATGTCAGAGAGTGTTTTGCCTATGTTTTCCTCTAGGAGTTTTATAGTTTCTCGTCTTACATTTAGATCTTTAATCCATTTTGAGTTTATTTTTGTGTATGGTGTTAGAAAGTTTTCTAGTTTCATTCTTTTACAGGTGGTTGACCAGTTTTCCCAGCACCACTTCTTAAAGAGATTGTCTCTTCTCCATTGTATATTCTTGCCTCCTTTGTCAAAGATAAGGTGTCCTTTTTCTTTTTTGAAGTCTCTCAGTCGTGTCCAACTCTTTGCAACCCTGTGGACTGTAGCCCACTAGGCTCCTCCATCCATGGGATTCTCCAGGCAAGAATACTGGAGTGGGTTGCCATTTCCTTCTCCAGGGAATCTTCCTGACCCAGGGATTGAACCCAGGTCCCCTGCATTGCGGGCAGATGCTTCAACGTCTGAGCCACCAGGGAAGCCCCAAGGTATCCATAGGTGTGTGGATTTATCTCTGGGCTTTCTATTTTGTTCCATTGATCTATATTTCTGTCTTTGTGCCAGAACCATACTGTCTTGATGACTGTAGCTCTGTAATATAGTCTGAACTCAGGCAGGTTGATTCTTCCTGTTCCATTCTTCTTTCTCAAGATTGCTTTAACTATTCAAAGTTTTTTGTATTTCCATACAAATTTTGAAATTATTTGTTCTAGTTCTGTAAAAAATACCACTGGTAGTTTGCTAGGGATTGCATTGAATCTATAGGTTGTTTTGGGTAGTATACTCATTTTCACTATATTGATTTTTGTTGCAGTGTATGGGCTTCTCACTGTGGTGACTTCTCTTGTTGAGGATCGCGGGCTTTCAAGCACAGGCTTAATAGTTGTGGGGCACAGGCTTAGTTACTCCAAAGCATGTGGGATCTTCCCAGACCAGGGATCAAACCTGTGCCTCCTGAAATTGGCTGGCAGATTCTTATCCATTGGCCCACAAGGGAAGTCCCTACTCCAGAGCTTAAATGAGTTACCATGATTCCTTCCCCATCTACCCTGCTCTTTGCATTTACCAACCCTGAGATTGCTGTATGGTTGAGAAAACCCACTCAGTCTGATTTTTTAAATTGCAGTGTTTTCTGCTGTGATTTCTCTGTTAGTCCAAATTCATTGACTTTTTTACTTCCCAATATCCCTTAAAATTTATTTCATATTGATGTCATCTTTTCTTGTTTAGCATTGTTGCTGTGATTTCATTCTTTTTATATTTATTTATTTTCAATATTTATTTATTTGTCTGTGTCGGGTTTTAGTTGCAGCACACAGGATCTTCAATCTTCACTGCAGCATGTGAATTTTTAGTTAAAGTATGTGAGAACTAGTGCCTTGACTAGAAATCGAACCCTGATCCTTTGCATTGGGAACACAGAGTTTTCGCCACCGGACCACCAGGGAAGTCCCTACATTTACTTTTGACTAAGTAATACATTCACATGGTTAGATATATAAGTGATACAAAAGTGTGTGCAATGTAGAGTCTTCTTTCAGCCTTTTCTGCCTAGTTCTTCACTGGCAACCAATGTTTTCAGTTTCTTAGTATCCTCCAGAGATGCTTTTATGTACATTCATGCAAATACAGTTATTCTCTTTCACTCTTTTTTACACACAGTAGTATACAATGCACTGTGTGCATCATTCTTTTTTCATCTAACACTATGCCTTGGAGATTAGTTTAGAGCAACAAAGTGCTTCTTTTTTCTTTTTTTTAAAGAACTGTATAATATTCCATTATATGAATGACATACCACGATTTATCTAACTAGTCCCCTCTTGATGAACATTTAGGTTGTTTCCAGTCATATGATATTAAACAATGCTGCAACAAATAATCCTATACTTATTCATTTTTTATTTAAAATTTGTTAAAATTTTACTTTAGAGTATATTTGATTTAAATGTTGTGTTAGTTTCAGGTGTACAGCAAAGTGACTTAATTACACTGATTCACTTTTTAAGCATTTCTGTGGGATCTGGTAGGCTAAAAATCACACTCACAAACACACACATACACAAAGTTCTTTTTTAAAATATTTACTTATTTGGCTGCAGTGGGTCTTAGTTGCAGAATGTGAGATCTAGTTGGAGTCTTAGCCACTTGACCACCAGGGAAGTCCTATATATGTAGGACTTATATTATATATTATCATTGACTAATCAATGTGTTAACCTGAATATATCACACTCAAAGGAAGATAATTTAAAAGTTATTGTTTATTTTCCATTAGTAAGATCAATGAATAGTTCAGTTCAGTCTCTTAGTCGTGTCCGACTTTGCGATGCCATGGACCACAGCACGCCAGGCCTCCCTGTCCATCACCAACTCCCAGAGTCCACCCAAACCCATGTCCATTGAGTCAGTGATGCCATCCAACTATCTTGTCCTCTGTCGTCCCCTTCTCCTCCTGCCCTCAATCGTTCCCAGCATCAGGGTCTTTTCAAATGAGTCAGCTCTTCGCATCAGGTGGCCAAAGTATTGGAGTTTCAGCTTCAACATCAGTCCTTCCAATGAACACCCAGGACTGATCTCCTTTAGGATGGACTGGTTGGACCTCCTTGCAGTCCAAGGGACTCTCAAGAGTCTTCTCCAATACCACAGTTCAAAAGCATCAATTCTTTGGTGCTCAGCTTTCTTTATAGTCCAACTCTCACATCCATACATAACCACTGGAAAAACCATAGCCTTGACTAGATGGACCTTTGTTGACAAAGTAATGTCTTTGCTTTTTAATATGCCGTCGAGACTGGTCATAACTTTCCTTCCAAGGACTAAGTGTCTTTTAATTTCATGACTGCAATCACCATCTCCAGTGATTTTGGAGCCCAGAAAAATAAAGTCAGCCACTGTTTCCATGGTTTCCCCATCTATTTGCCATGAAGTGATGGGACCAGATGCCAGGATCTTAGTTTTCTGAATAGTAGATGCATAGTAAATTGTGTTATTCACCCTCTTCAAAGCCAGGTGGACTTCCCTGATAGCTCAGTTGGTAAAGAATTGTCCTGCAACGCAGGAGACCCCAGTTCGATTCCTAGGTCAGGAAGATCCACTGGGGAAGGAATAGGCTACCCATTCCAATATTTTTGGGTTTCTCTTGTGGCTCAGTTGGTAAAGAATCTGCCTGCAATGCAGGAGACCTGGGTTCGATCCCTGGGTAGGGAAGATCCTCTGGAGAAGGGAAAGGCTACCCACTCCAATATTCTTGGGCTTCTCTTGTGGCTCAGCTGGTAAAGAATCTGCCCACAATACGGGAGACCTGGGTTCGATCCCTGGGTTGGGAAGTTTCCCTGGAGAAGGGAACGGATACCCACTCCAGTATTCTGGCCTGGAGAATTCTATGGACTGTATAGTCCATAGGGTCACAAAGAGTTGGACACAACTGAGTGGCTTTCACTTTCACTTTCAAAGCCAGATATTACATTTTAAAGCTTTCAATGCAAAGTCCTGTCTCACCTTGAGGATTCTGGTTGCACCTTGTGGGATTCTCCATGCAAGTCTACAGCAGAAAGCCTGAGATGGCTTGATATCTGCTGCTTCCATCCAGATGTTGCACTTGTTGGCAAGATTGTAAGATGCGTTTTCTGGAGATTTTTCCTTCGATCAGTTCATTTGCTCAAATCAACATTCACAGAGTGCTTACTGTGGCCCAGGTGCTGAGCTGGATGCTGGGAATACAAAAAAAAAAAAAAAAAGATAATCCCTACTCTGTCAGGAGCTCCCAATCTAGAAAAGCCCATGAACAGATAACCAGAAAACAATGTGAGAAGAGCCCCAGTGGAGGTGAACACAGAATGCTGTGGGAGCATTAAGGAAGAGTCACAGCAGGAAAGTAGGATAGGAAGAATGTCCAGGAAGGCTTTCTCAAAGAAGATACACCTCTGATAACTTTGTATACATGGGGTCACAAAGAGTCAGACATAACTGAAGTGACTTAGCACACACACACATTAGTTTTAATAGTGTGACTGGAATCTTCAATCTCTAGCTGCGTACCTCCATCCTATGTCTCCAAGATGAATCTTCTTGACAAATATCCACTCTTTGTTTCTAACTTGTGGGCACCATGACTCCACTCTCCATTAGTGTGAGAAAAGCCCTATTTGTTTATGTGCTTAAATAGACAAGAGACACAGGTAATAGTGGTTGCCGCTGAGAAGTACAATGGAGTTTACAGGGAACAAGTTTTAATTTTTGATCTATGCCTCTGTACCCTTTGCATTATTTTTATAATGAGAATATTTTACTTTTATAATTAAAAAAATATTTTCTTGAGTGCGCTGTATGGTATGTGGGATCCTAGTTCCTCAACCAGGAATTGAATCTCTCCCCTTGCACTGGAAGCACAGAGTCTTAACCACTGCACCATCAAGGAAGTCCTGAGTTTTATAATTTTATAAACTCATTGAAGTAAACCTTTATATACAGAAAAGTGCACAAATCATGTTAGTGAATTTTCGTAAAGTAAATACAGCCATTGTAACCATCACCCAGATTGAACAGTTGTAGAGTTTTACTAGCATCTTGGAAGTCCACCTCTTGTCTCCTTCCAGTCACCTCCACTTCTCACAAAGGTAACCACTATTCTGCCTGCTATCACCAAAGAATCATTTTGACTAAGATTTCCAATTGTTCCTTATCCTCACTAGCAGTTGGTATCATCAGCATTATTTATCTTAGCCCTTCTAACAAGTCTGTAGTATTGTCTCATTATAGTTTTGATTTGACTAATGGGGCTTTCCACGTGGCGCTAGTGGTAAAGAACTCGCTTGCCAATGCAGGTTAGATGTTAGAGACATAGGTTCAATCCCTGGGTTGGGAAGATCCATGGAGGAGGGCAGGCCAATACATCCCAGTATTCTTGCCTGGAGAATCCCATGGACAGAGGAGCCTGGCAGGCTACATAGGGTCGCAAAGAGTCAGACATGACTGAAGCAACTTAGCATGCACGCAGTGGCTAATGATGTTGACCATCGCTGCATGTGCTCATTTGCTATCCACATGTCTATTTGTGTGCTAACATCCTCCATAAATATAGAACATAATCGTTTAAGAAAATTATTTGAAAATAATTGAAATAATTATTTTATGATTATTATTACATAATAATATATAATAACATACTATTATATATTACTATTGTTATATAATTAATCATAATTATTGCAAACAATAATAATTGTTTGAATAAATAAGTAAAAATAATAAATAATAGTAAATATTATTAATAATAGCTATTATTTCAAACAATCCCCTCCAAGGGGATATCCTTTGAGCATAACAATTCTTCCAAGAGGCAGATTAGGGTGGTGGAAATAGGCAGATCTCAGTAGCAGGCATTTCAGACTACCCTATGTGCTGTGGGATCTTAGGCATATCTTTGAACCTCTTTGTGCCTTGGTTGCTTTGCCTAAGAAGCAAGGATAATAATAGTTCTTGCTTTATAGTCTGGGTCTGAGGATTAGATGAGAAAATTATGCAAGGTTCTATGCTTCATGCCTGAGATGGTCAGTGTTCATCAGTGTCTCTCTGCCCTTCTGGCAAAGCCTGGAAAGAGGCAAGAAAGAGAAGGTTGTCCTTGAGGCAGTCAACTGCTTACTATCTGAGAGAGAATGGATGAGAGATTCCTCTTTCTCTAGCTCTAAGGGAAAAAAAAAACTCTAGAGTTGTGTTCTGGGGGTAGGATTCTGTCCCCTCACTTCCTGCTGCCTTCCCAGCTCCAGCCCACCAAGCAGTAGGAGCAATCTGTTTTGAAGGAAATTCTATGAGAAATTCTAGTCATAACTGGGCTTTTGGACAATTTAAACACCTCCTGCTGTGTGTCTAGCAGAGAGACACAAGCCCTGTGGCATCTTTCTGTATAAGTCCCCCAAGTTCTCCCATTGATGTTTCTTGCAGGAGGATTGGGCTTCCCTGGCAGCTCTCCTGCCTGCCAATGCAGGAGACACAGGAGACCTGGGTTTGATCCCTGGGTAGGGAAGATCCCCTGGAGAAGGAAATGGCAACCCACTCCAGTATTCTTGCCTGAAGAATCCCACGGACAGAGGAGCCTGGCGGGCTACAGTCCAGGGTGTCACAGAGTTGGACATGACTGAGTGACTAAACAACAATAATGGCAGGACTGCACAAGCGCCCTTGATAACTACTTGATATCAAGTAGTTAGTGTCTGTTCAGCAAATATTTGCCCAGGACTTAGCAAGCACTAGGCTCTCTGATATGTCTGGGGAACCAAAATGAGAAAGAAAAGAGTGCTAATTAAGGAGAAAAGCATGGAGGAGGAAAGTTCCTGGAAGAGGTGACACTAGTGGAATTTTCTGGGTGAGGGAAGAATGCTTTCCAGGTACAGGGACCAGCCCAGGCAAGGACCCAGAGGCTGGAGCCCATGGGCTCTTTCTCTTCCTGAGTCTGCAGTCTTGGGACCACAGCCTTGCTCTGGGCTCTGCACAGTATCTATCCCAGGGTTTTCCAATGTGCCCTTAAAATGGAGCATCACCTAATGAGGACTTTATAGTAAAAACACCCTCTTTGTTCCAGGCTGAAGGGTCTCAGGGATCAAGTGCTGCATGGGTGGGTAAATTTAGGGGCATCCCTCTCTCTTCAGAAATCAGCCTGGTATGCTTGAACATAAAAGACCTGTCTGTGTGCTTCTAGCTCATTTTTTACCTCCCTTGCTGTAGTCTCGGACTACCTTCTGCATTTCCCCCTGAGTCCAGAACTTCAGTAAACTGGTTCCTAGCTCTTATTCCCCTGAATTCTGCCATGTAGCCTCTCCCTGGGGCCCTAATCTATCTCCACATTAATTCTTCTTCTTGACTTACTTTGTTCAAGGTTCTCTCTTCTCCCTGCCCCCACCTCAGCTTCTAACTCTTCTCCTCCAGGCTTTCTTCTTCAGTTCTGACTGAAGGCTCAGGCAGTCCTTCCCAGATCCCTTCTGCATCTGTTCAACAACCTCTTGGGGCTATTTCTCAGATGAGAGCTTCTGCTCCCAACTTGTGTCCTAGGTCTCTTCCCAGGAGACTGTCCTCTTCATGGGGACTGACTTAGGTGCCCTCCAGTTCTCCCACAGTGTCTCCTGGGGTCAGCCTCAAGGTTTCTGAAATGGGGAAACTGAGGCTCAGAAAAGAAGGGTGACTTACCAGAGTCTGGCAGCAATTTAGTAACAGAGTAAAACTAGCCCAGGCCTCCAGACTTCTAGCCAATGCTCTTTCCCAGGAATCAGGCTGCCTCTCAGAAGGCTCCGATCTTGTTGCTGCCATCAGCTCCCACCCACTGACTGCACCAGGCACCCACTCTCTCAGCACTTCCTTCCTGACCCACTTCATTAAGACTGAAGCTGGCCTGTCCAAGCTTCTGACTCAGCAGCCCAGCAAAGAACATCCAGCCCTGTCTGCATCTGGCTAAGGGAACACCCAAGGCAGGAAGCCTTTTTTTTTTTTCCCATCTGGCAGAGTGGGGGATGCAAAAGAAGTGGAGGGAAGTCAATGAAATGGTAAGATGTCAGGGACTAAAGGGAAGGGGTGGGAGGTGAAAGCATTATATCAAAACATTTAGGATTCTGGAGACATTCCTGACTGTCCAGAGGTCAAGACTCTGAGCTTCTACTGCAAGGGGCACAGGTCTTATCCCTGGTTGAGAAACAGAGATCCTGCATACTACATGTTTTGGCCAAATATATATATATATGCAAATATATATATATGTATGGAAAAGTTCAAAAGGAAAAAAAGGTAGTAATATCCCTTTAAGAATTTCCCAAAAAAAAAAAAAAAGATTTAGGATTTCTAGTTAAATACATTTGGGTAACAGAAATATATTTACTGACTTAGAAGGACCCCTGTGATACACTGTTAGTGCAAATATGGCAAAAATAGAATGTTCCCATAGTTCTACTTCTGTACAAATAAGTTGAGAGTGTCCCCAAAGTGCCTATAAGCAGTAGTTAGAAATTGGCTGTATGTTCCCTTCTACTCTCTGCACCAATGTTAATTTTTGCCTAGAGAGTAATGGTTGACAAAGACTACAACCTTGGAGAGCTGCCGTAACACAGGCATTCACTTGCAAATAACTGGAGCCAAGAACTTTTCTCTTTCACAATGTGCCACAGTGAATGGTGCCATCTTGTTCAATGTGGATATATTTTTATTTTTTAATATATTTATTTACTGGGTGCACTGAGTCTTAGTTGTACCATGCAGGATCTAGTTCCCTGACCAGGGATCGAACCCTGGCCCCCTGCATTGGGAATGCAGAGTCTTAGCCACTAGACCACCAGGGAAGTCCCTGTTCAGTGAGGATCTGGAATGGCTCCCACCAGAGAACATCTACATCTAATGCAACATCTAATCCAGTCAGGGGTCTTGACATCAAGATGTTTTCTGACTGGGAGGAGCAGGAAGCTCTGGGGACCCCTATTGTCACAGGATCACTGATGCCTACAGATCTCTTTCCTGACATGAGGGTCCCAACTATATCTAAAGCCTGTTCAAATAAGCAACAGGATTGACACTTGCAGTGGTTTGAATAGCTTCACCCCTCCCCCGCCAAATTCTTGTCCACCCGGAATCTGTGAATGTGAACTTAGTTGGAAATAGAATCTTTGCAGATATTACTTAAATTAAGATGACCTCATACTGAAGTAGGACGGGCCCTAATTCAATGACTGATGTCTTCACATGAAGAGGAAAATTTGGACATGGACTCAAATTGAGGGAAGATGGCAATGTGAGGATGGAGGCAGAAATTGGAGTGATGAAGCCAAAAGCCAAGGAATGGCAAGGATTGCTGGCTGTCACCAGATGCTGGAAGAGGCCAAGAAGGACTCTTCCCTAGAGCCTTTGGAGGGAGCACATCCCTGCCAAAACCTTGATCTCAGACTTCTGGCCTCCAGAACTGTGAAAGACTACATTTCTGTTGTTTTAAGCCACTCAGTTTGTGGCACTGTATTAAAGCAGTCATTGGAAAGCAATACCACACATCTTTGAAAATAAAAAATGACTCCATCTTCCAAAATGTTGCTCTAGTTGAGATGTAAGGTGAAAGATGCTCATCAATAGAGGACACACTTTCAAGCCTGGGGACTGTGTGGTCCCTCTGGTTATGCTCTACACTGGTCTATACATGCATAGAGAAATAAATCTGCAAAGAACCCCAAGACTTGTCTTTGAGTCATAAATTCTGGGAGATTTTTATCTTTTTGCTTTAACTTGTATTTTCTAAGTTTCCCACATGGCTATGTATTGCTTGTGTAAAATATGTGTATATACATCTACCTGGCATCTACTTATCCATCTACTGATCTTTAATTACTAGTACGCTTATATACTCAAAGAATTTTCCAAGTCAGATTACCTTCATTTCTTATGGATCCAAGGCTAGGAACTACTCCTGAAAAGCCCAGTGGTGAGGAATGTAGACAATAATAAAACCCTGTATCTGTGTGGTATTCCATGCTCTTTAAAGAGCACTCCTCATCAATCCATTCAATGCCATACCCTCCTCTGGTGGATAAAGAATCTGAGACTCAGAGAGTTGTTGAGGAACTTGTCTAAGGTTTCATAGCTAATAACTTATAGGGCTGTGACTAGCACTCATGGTCCCAACACCTGGTCCAGTAGCACTTTCTAGAATGTAAGATCTATAAAGACACTGCTTTTTGTCTGTCTTGTTCTCCTAGCCCTTATATCTCCAGCACTTAGAATGGTGCCAGGTACACAGTACGTGATCAGTACCTTTTCAGTGAATGGATGTGACAAAAGCAAGCTTCTCCTTAGAAGCATTTTCTGCTACTAAGAGCATTTTTGTTCAGACCAAGCTTTGTGCTCTGCAGAAGATACCCCACTCTCTTCTCAATCCCTGTCCTTCCACACAACCTCCTCCTCTGCCTCCATCCCCCAAAGGGTAGCTAATTTCCAAGGCTGACCTCTCAGATCACCTACAGGGGTAACCCCAAGTGGTGTGGTTCAAAGTGAGTCTGGAAAAGGCTCCTCATCCAAAAGTAATGCCACTCAACAAAAAGATCCAGGGTCAAGAGGAGGGCAGGCTTTGCCAGTGGGTGGGGTTGTCAACCTCAGAATGATTTATTTGGTTCTGAGACAAGGAATAGGACATATCAAGAAATACTGACACACAATAAGGGGACTATACCCAATATTTTATGATAACTGTAAATGAAAAGTAATCTTTAAAAATTGTATACAGATAAAAATTAAAGTGAAGGAAAAAGAAAGAATTATTAACACAGAGAAAAGACATACACACGGAGGAAATGGCAGCAAGGTGGATGGAAAAGAGTCTCAGTTCAGAAAGAGGACATGAGAAGTACAGAAAATGTACAAAAGTGAGTCTAGAAGGAAGACTTGGTGAAACAATGGGAAAAAGGAAGTGAGGTGGGGCAGGCGGAAAACACTCCCACCTAGCCTTTCATCTTCGCCCAACCCCCAGTCCTCACATCCTCTCCTAAGGCTACCCCTCCCACCGCCCTCCACACAGGTGACATCTTCCCACAAGGCCTTGTGTGTGGGGTGAGGTGGAGGGGGTGACTCCCTGAAGGCAGGCTTTGTACAGAGGGGCTGGCTGCCACCCCAGGTCTCCTTTTTAAGTGAAATTTCCGGGAAGCTTTAAAGTTGCTCCCTGCCCTGCCTGGGGGGTTTCCTAGGTGGCTTAGTGGTAAAGAATCCTTTTGCAATGCAGGAGAGAAAGGTTCTATCCTTGAGATACAAGATCCCCTGGAGAAGGAAATGGCAACCCAATCCAGTATTCTTGCCTGAAAAATTCCATGGACAAAGGAGCCTGGTAGGCTACAGTCCATGGGGTCCCAAAGAGTCAGACACCTACCAACTGAGTGACTAAACAACAGTAACAAAGCCCTGACTCAGAGGGTGTGGGTGTGGCTACTTTTCAGGCTGAGAAGGACTGGGTTTCTGGAAGCCCAGAAGCCAAGGACTTCAATTGGAGAAGGGGAGGGAGTGGGGGCTTCTGAGCACAGAGGTCAGGGAGCAGAGCTCTGGGGACTCCTCAGGATTTCACAATTCTCCTTTTCCCATTTAGCCAGGACAACAAAAGGAAGCTTAAAAAGAATTATGGGCCAATTAACTGAAGGTAAGAAAGTTACTTAAAAAGGAATGCCTACACCCGGGCACCATTGTCTTAATTAAAGACCATTCCTGGCTAATTTATTTGAGGAGAGGGGTGCTATTTTCACAGCAAAAGATTTCAAGAGATCACATATTGATGTGGTTCAATTACTAATTCTCCAATTTTTGTACTTCCAAACAAAAGACCTGTCTCAAAATCTACTCCCAACTGCAAGCAAAATAGACATTTGCAGCTTAAGACACAAGAATTTTCCATCCATAGAGTGGGTATCCATAAAGTTGATGAACAAGGAAAATTACTGCATTTTCAGAGTTAGCTCCTCTGAAACCGGAAATGTGACAGAGCTGACTTAGAGCTAAGACTTTCTCTTACTCCTGTAAGAAAGAGGAAAGGCTGTGTGCAAGGTAGCAGTGATGTGCAAAAACCACAGTAGAGGTTTTGTAAAGAAGAGCAATTGTGGCTTTTGCACAAGTTATTCCTAAACCGAGGCTGGGGACGGCATATGACACCTTTCAAAGCAGCTTCTGGACTGGTATTTCACTGAAATGAAGAAGATCTCTGAGCAAGACCGGAAAGCCAAAACTCTGTTTCATGACCTCTGCAGGAAAGTAATGGTTGCATTATGGAACATTCTAGAATGGCAGGCTCAAACCGTGGTGCGGAAGAACAGTAGGCCTTTTTGGGTGGGAGGGGGAGAGGCAGGGAAAATATAATTCCCAATTAGGTTTCTGATAGATTTTCCACTCTCTCTCCCCACCCCCTCACTTACTTCTGTGCTTCTTCTTTAGCCATCTGCTCTAGCACAGGGGATTTGATTCAATAGCTGGAAAAAGGATGTAGAGGAAACAGGGGAAAAAAGGTAATGTCAATCTCAGGAAGTCCAGAATATTTTTAAATCAAAAGCTGCCTGCATATATAGAGAATCTACATCACGTACCCATTACACTGGGAGTGCCCCTAAGTAAATCATGCCCTTAGATGTAGCCCTGGAAAAGAGTTTCACAGTAAATATTGTTTTAGAACTAATCCATATTTGGATGAGAAGAAAAGAAGACAGGTTAACTAGGTGAACAGAAATCACTAATGAGTAAGGAAATGAACAGGGAAAGCAAAGAATTGACCTGATACAGTATAATGAATTTTTTTTTGTCCCTCATGGGGTTCCTTGGACTGACTTAAGCTCCTATAGGATAAACTAGGAATTTTTTGTTGTTGCACTACACAGGATGCAGGATCTTAGTTCCCTGATCAGGGATTGAACCCATGCCCCCTGCAGTGGAACCATGGAATCTTAACCACTGGACTGACAGGGAAGTCCCAGGAATGTTTTAAACAGCTAACTCCTATAAACAGCATTAGGCCCAGACAACTTCATAAATGAATTCTTTCAAACTTTCAAGGAACAAATAATCTTGATACTTTAAAAAATGTTCTAGAATAGTGAAAAATAAGGTCTCCATTTTTAAATCAAAGCTGGTGTAACGTTAATATCAAGTTCTAAATAAAGAAAAACTTAATTTAACACTTCAGGAAATTAGAAAAAGAAAAAAAAAACTAAGTCCAAAGTTAGCAGAATGAAGGAAATAACAAAGATTAGATATAAGTGAAACTAAAAATAAATAGAAAAAAAAAACAACAAAACTAAGTTGGTTTTTTGAAAAGAGAAACAAAACTAACTCTTAGCTAGACTAAGAAAAAAAGAGAGAAGACTCAAATAAATACAATCAGAAATGAAAGAAAAGACATATATATTGAAAGGACATGTAACAACTGGTGCCACAGAAATAAAAAGCATCATAAGAGACTAGTGTGAAGAATTATACACCAACAAACTGGATAACCTAGAAAAATGGATACATTCTTAGACACATATAACCTGCTAAGTCTGAATCATTAAGAAACATAAAATCTGAACAGACCAATATGAGTAAGGAGTTTGAATTGACAATCAAAAACTTCCCAATAAAGAAAAAACAAATAATCTGTTTAAAAAATAGGCAGAGGATCTGAATAGACGTTTTTCCAAAGGTGTCCAACAAGCACATAAAAAGATGCTCAACGCCATTAACCATCAGGGAAATGTAAATCAAACCCACAATAAACCAACACCTCAAACTTGTTAGAATGGCTATTACCAAAAATACAAGCAATAAAAGTATTGGTAAAGATGTGGAGAAAAGAGGACCCTGTGCACCATTGGTTAGAATGTAAATTGGAGCAACCACCACAGAAAACAATATGAAGTTTCCTCAAAAAAATAAAAATAGAACTATCATATGATCTAGCAATTCCACTTCCAGTTATTTATCCAAAGAAAACAAAAACAATAATTCAAAAGATATATGCACCCTCATGTTCATTGCAGCATTATTTACAACAGCCAAGATATGGAAGCCAATCTGTGTTTGTTGACTAATGAATGGATAAAGAAAATATGATAAGTCTCTGAACACAGAAAAGCCCAGAACCAGATGGCTTCACTGGTAAATAACATTCATTCTCAAACTCTTTAAAAAAATTAAAAAGAAAGAAATACTTCATCCTCAAATTCATTTTATGAGGCCAGGATAACTAAAGCCAAAGACACCACAAGAAAACAAAATTGCAAGCTAATGTCCCTAATGAACATAGATGCAAAACTCCTGAAAAAAATATTGTTGTTGTTCAGTCACTAAGTCGTGTCCAATTCTTTGCAACCCCATTAACTAGAGCATGCCAGTGTTTCCTGTACTTCACCATCTCCCGGAGTTTGCTCAAACTCATGTCCATCGAGTCAGTGATGTCATTCAAACATTTCATACTCTGTTGTCCCCTTCTCCTTCTGCCTTCAATCTTTCCCAGCATCAGGCTCTTTGCTTCAGGTGGCCAAAGTATTGGAGCTTCAGTTTCAGTATCAGTCCTTCCAATGAATATTCAGGACTGATTTCCTTTAGGACTGACTGGATCTCCTTGCAGTCCAAGGGACTCTCAAGAGTCTTCTCTGAAAGGATCAATTCTTCAGTGCTCAACCTTCTTTATGGTCCAACTCTCACATCCATACACGACTACTGGAAAAACCATAGCTTTGACTAGACAAAACTTTATTGGCAAAGTAATGTCTCTGCTTTTTAATAGATTGTCTAGGTTTGTCATAGCTTTTCTTCAAGGAGCAAGCGTCTTTTAACTTCAAGGCTGCAGTCACCATCTGCAATGATTTTGGAGCCCAAGAAAATAAAGTCTGCCACTGTTTCCATTTTCCCCCAACTGTTCACTACAGAGTGATGAGACCAGATGCCATGATCTTCATTTTCTGAATGTTGAGTTTTCAGCCAGCCTTTTTCATTCTCCTCTTTCCCCTTCATCAAGAGGCTTTTTAGTTCCTCTTCACTTTCTGCCATAAAGGTGGTGTCACCTGCATATCTGAAGTTATTGATATTTCTCCCAACGATCTTGATTCCATCTTGTGATTCACTGAGCCCAACATTTCGTATGATATACTCTGCATATAAGTTAAATAAGCAGGGTGACAATATACAGCCTGACTTACTCCTTTCCCAATTTTGAAAAAAAAAAAAAATTAGCAGAGGAACAAATTGGGAGATTGGGATTGACATATACACACTGCTATATTTTAAATAGATAACCAACATGGATCTACTGTATAGCACAGGGGACTCTGCCCAATACTTTGTAATAATCTAAATTGAAAATAATTTGAAAAACAATAGATATATGTATATGTATAACTGAATCACTCTGCTGTACACCTGAAACTAACACAATAGTGTTAAATCAACTATACTTCAATATAAAATTTTTTAAAAAATAAAAGAACAAAAATTTAGCAAACCAAAGCAAATTAAAATGATCAAACACCACGACCAAGTGAGATTTATTCCCAAGATGCAAACATGGTTGGACATATGAAAACCAATCAGTGATGCTCCACATTAACAGCATGGTCATCTCAACAGGTGTAGAAGAAACATTT
Source organism: Capricornis sumatraensis (assembly GCF_032405125.1). Taxonomy (NCBI): domain Eukaryota; kingdom Metazoa; phylum Chordata; class Mammalia; order Artiodactyla; family Bovidae; genus Capricornis; species Capricornis sumatraensis. Next base: position 44,245,206 of record NC_091092.1, on the reverse strand, counting down.
GACAACATTCAACACCTTTTCATGATTAAAAACTCTCAACAAACTAAGAATAGAAGAAAAGTACCTCACCATGATAAAGGCCATTTATGACAAGCCCACAGCTAACATCATATTGGATAGTGGAAAGATGAAAACATTTCCTCTAAGATCAAGACAAGGGAGCCCACTGTTGCCACCTCTATTCAATGTTAAAAAAATTACTCTACTGAAAGAAACTAAAGGCATCCAAATCAGAAGAGAAAAAGTAAAATTATCCCTGTTTTCAGATGACATGATCTTATGTACAGAAAACCCTGAAGATTCCATTAAAATAACTGTTAGTATTAATAAACAAATTCAGTAAAGTTTCATGACACATAACATAAAAAATCAGTTGCATTCCTAAACACTAACAAGAAACTATTGGAGAAGGAAATTAGGAAAGCATAGCCATTTATAATAGCACTGAAAAGAATAAAATACTTAGGAATACATTTAACTAAGGAGGTAAGGTCTTGCTTATTAAAACTTGAAAATATTAATGAAGAAAATTCAGCAAGACACAAACAAATGGAAAGACATTGCATGTTCAAGGACTAAAAGATTTAATAATGTTAAAATGTCCATATACCCAAAGTAATCTACAGATCTAAGGCATCTCTATCAAAATTATGATATTCTTATTTACAAAAACAACAAAAAAAATCCATAAATATTATGTGGAACCACAAAGGACTCTGAATAGACAAAACAATTTTGAAAAAGAGCAAAGCTGGAGACCTCATACTTTCTGATTTCAAGATATATTGCAGAGCTACAGTAATCAAAACAGTATGGCACTGGCATAAAAACAGACACACAGGTCAATGGAAGTAGCTAGAGAGCCAAGACATAAATCCACATATATTGTGTCAACTATCTTTGACAAGGGTGCAAAGAATACACAACAGTGAAAAGATAGTCTTTTCAACAAATGATGTTGAGAAAACTGGATAACCACATGCAGAAGAAATTGGACCCATGAAATTGGACCCTTACCTTACATGACACACAAAAATCTACTCAAAATGGATTCAAAACTAAAACATAAGACCTGAAACTATAAAACTCCTAGAAGAACACGTGGGGAAGAGTTTCATGACATTGGTCTTGGTAATGATTTCATGGATATAACACCAAAAGCACAGGTAAAAAAATACTAAAATAGACAAGCGGGATTATATCAAACTAACAGGCTTCTTACAGTAAAGGAAACATTCAAATGAGTGAAAAGGCAATCTACAGAATGGGATAAAATATTTTCAAACCATATTTCTGATAAGGGGTTAGTCTCCAAAATATATAAGGAATTCCTACCTAAAAAAGGGCTAAGGACTTGAATGGGCTTCCCTGGTAACTCAGTGGTAAAGAATCTGCCTGCAATGCAGGAGATGCGAGTTCAATCCCTGGGTCACGAAGATCCCCTGGAGAATGAAATGGCAACCCACTTCAGTATTCTTGCCAGGGAAATTCCATGAACAGAGGAGCCTGGCAGGCTGCAGACCATGAGGTTGAAAGAGTTGGACATGACTTAGAGACTAAACCACCACCACCAATGACTTAAATAGACATTTCTTCAAAAAGGACATACAAAAGTCAATAAGTATATAAAAAATGTTCAATGTCACTAATCATCAGGGATATGCAAATCAAAACCACAATGAGCCATCACTTCACACCTGTCACAATTGCTATTCATCAAAGTGGTAAAAGGCAACAAGCAATGGCGAGGATGTGGAGAAAATGGAGCCCTTGCACATATTGACAAGAATGCAAAATGATGCAGCCACTATGGAAAACAGTATGAAAATTTCTCAAAAAACTATAAAGAGAACTGTCATAAGATCCTGCAATGCCACTTCTGGGTATATATTCAAAAGAATCAAAATAAGGATCTCAGAGAGATATTAGCATTCCTGTTCATTGCAGCAATAGCTGAGATGTGGAAACAACACATATGTCCATTGATGGACAATTGGGTTAAGAAAATGTGGAATAGACATATAATGGAATACTATGCAGGCTTAAAAAAGAAGGAAATTCTGCAACATGGGACAATATGGATGAATCTTGAGGAAATTATGCTAAGTGAGGTAAGTCAGTCACAGAAAGACGGACAAATACTCGATGACTCCTCTTATATAAGGCACCTAAAATAGTTAAAATCATAAAATCAAAGAGTGGAATGGTGTTTGCCAGGGGGTGGAGTGGGGGAAATAGAGAGTTACTAATCAATGAGCATAAGGTTTCAGTTAAGCAAAATTAATAAGGTCTAGAGATCTGCTGTACAACATTGTACCTATACTCACAATAAGTACACTTTAAAAATTGTGTACACTTAAAAACTGTTAAGAAGGTAAAGCTCATGTTAGGTGTTCTTACCACAATAAAATAAAAAATTTTCACTAATTAAAACTTTTTCATTTGAATAACAATGTGTTAAGATAAAATTTTAAAACCTCACAAAGAGCATGAAGAATTAAACTGCCTATCAGTTTCACACATAAATATTTAGTGAAACTATACTAAATAAAATATTTTAGTAAATGGAATCTCAGTTTGGTTCAGTTCAGTCGCTCAGTTGTGTCCGACTCTTTGCGACCCCATGAATTGCAGCACGCCAGGCCTCACTGTCCATCACCAACTCCCAGAGTTCACTCAAACTCACGTCCATCAAGTTGGAGATGCCATCCAGCCATCTCATCCTCTGTTGTCCCCTTCTCCTCCTGCCCCCAATCCCTCCCAGAATCAGGGTCTTTTCCAATGAGTCAACTCTTAGCATGAGATGGCCAAAGTACTGGAGTTTCAGCTTTAGCATCATTCCTTCCAAAGAAATCCCAGGGCTGATCTCCTTCAGAATGGACTGGTTGGATCTCCTTGCAGTCCAAGGGACTCTCAAGAGTCTTCTCCAACACCACACTTCAAAAGCATCAATTCTTCGGCACTCAGCTTTCTTCACAGTCCAACTCTCACATCCATACGTGACCACTGGAAAAACCATAGCCTTGACTAGACGGACCTTTGTTGGCAAAGTAATGTCTCTGCTTTTGAATATGCTATCTAGGTTGGTCATAACTTTCCTTCCAAGGAGTAAGCGTCTTTTAATTTCCTGGCTGCAATCACCATCTGCAGTGATTTGGCAGCCCATAAAATAAATTCTGACACTGTTTCCATGGTTTCCCCATCTATTTGCCATGAAGTGATGGGACCAGATGCCATAATCTTCGTTTTCTGAATGTTGAGCTTTAAGCCAACTTTTTCCCTCTCCTCTTTCACTTTCATCAAGAGGCTTCGAGTTCCTCTTCACTTTCTGCCATAAGGGTGGTGTCATCTGCATATCTGAGGTTATTGATATTTCTCCCAGCAATCTTGATTCCAGCTTGTGTTTCTTCCAGCCCAGTGTTTCTCATGATGTACTCTGCATATAAGTTAAATAAGCAGGGTGACAATATACAGCCTTGATGTACTCCTTTTCCTATTTGGAACCAGTCTGTTGTTCCATGTCCAGTTCTAACTGTTGCTTCCTGACCTGCATATAGGTTTCTCAAGAGGCAGGTCAGGTGGTCTGGTATTCCTATCTCTTTCAGAATTTTCCATAGTTTCTTGTGATCCACATGCTCATACCTTCACCAAGAGGGACTCATTTCAAGTGATGCAAAATAGCTTAATATTAGAATATCTATTACTCAAATTCCCATTAGTAACAGAACACTATTGCAATAAATGGTGAAGAAGCAAAAAAATTCAACATCAATTCCTGACAATGCATTTATTTAGTTTTAAGCCATGCCATGCAGCATGCCAGATCTTAGTTCCCTAACAAGGGATCAAACCCTGCATTGAGAGTGTGGAATCTTCACTACTGAATTGCCAGGGAAGTCCCCCTGATAATGCTTTTAGAAGCAAAAGAATAGTGAGAATCTTTATTCATAAGATAACTTATATTTAAATCTTACTATCTCTATAATCTTAGGCATATCACATACTCATTTTGCCTCAGTTTCCTAATATTTTAAATAATGAAAATAAAATATACCTCTCAGTGTCTGAGGATTGAGTTATATATATATATAAAGTGTTATCACACAATACCCAAGCCCCCCCACCCCATCTCTTACTGCCTTATTTTCTCACCTGTATAACACTCATTAACACTATGTGCAGGACACTAAGGTAAGTGATATACTATCAATTTTTGGCTTTCCTGTTTTTCTTTCATTTGCACCAGTGGATGTGGGATAATTTTACTGGGGCTGTAGCTTGTTTGTTCATGCATGGTCTTGTAAATAAACTCTTCCTGATCATCCCTCCATGGTAACTCCTGCTGCTGCTGCTGCTGCTGCTGCTAAGTCACTTCAGTCGTGTCCAACTCTGTGCGACCCCATAGATGGCAGCCCATCAGGCTCCCCCGTCCCTGGGATTCTCCAGGCAAGAACACTGGAGTGGGTTGCCATTTCCTTCTCCAATGGATGAAAGTGAAAAGTGAAAGTGAAGTCGCTCAGTCATGTCTAACTCTTAGCGACCCCATGGACTGCAGCCTACCAGGCTCCTCCATCCATGGGATTTTCCAGGCAAGAGTACTGGAGTGGGGTGCCATCGCCTTCTCTGATGGTAATTCCTAGACCCTCTTAAAACGAGATTGTACTGATTGACTTCATTGGTTGTATTAGGCATTAGTTCCCAGCCCTGTTTGCACGTTTGAATCGTCTGGGCAGCTTCCCTTGGTTCTGTTGGGTAGCTAGAATTGCAAAATGCAAAGTAGTCATTTTACTCCAAGTTACAAATACTTTTACTACCTCTACACAAATTGACATACACAGTCACCCCTTGGTATCCACAGGGTATCTCTTCCAGGCACCCCCGCAGATACCAAACTCTGCAGGTGCTCAAGTCCCTTACAGTGGTCCCTCTTTATCCAAGGATGCTCCACAATTTTGCAGCTGCAGATACAGAGGGTAAACATTCAATCAGCAATTGATTGAATCTGTAGATACAGAACCCATGGATACAGAAGGGTGACTGTATGTTATCTGATTCTGAAATCAGCTTTGATTCATTACTAAAAATTAGCTGAATGACTCGCAATACATAAAAGATCATTCATTAGAGGGATCTTTCTTTCAGAAAGAAAGAAAACTTAAAAGAGAGGGCAAAGAGCAAGTGACCACACTTGGAGGAATCTCTAAATTAGGTACAAGAGAAGCAAGGTGGGTGTCAAAGTATAAAGAATCAGGATTGGACAGTAGCATAGAAATCAGAAGGGGAAAAGATGCAAGAAAGATTAAGCTCACATTTCTTGTTTCCCTTCAAGTACTGCCTACCTCCTTACCTTAGGAATGCTTTTTCTGGGCTAAGCAGCTAAGTTTGACTCTCAGAACGAGAGCCACTCTTCCTGGCTTCAAATCTCACCTCCATCATTCTCTAAGCAGACAACATCAGACAAGTGAACTCCCGGTGCCTTCAGCTCATCACCTGCAAAATGGGGCCAACAGTGGTCTCTACTCCTCGGGGTGTTGTGAGCCCTAAACAACACACCAAGAACAGCACCTGGAAAACAGAACATACTGTGTTGAATGTTAGATTGTTGTTTCAAATACTCCCATTGTAGACCTTCATAGCACCATATGTTCCCCTCTTGTAGCATTTGTCCCAGTTGTCATCTTACAATTTCTTTTGGTGCTACATTGTCAGGTCTACCAGGATAAAGTCTCTTTGGAATAACTCAAAGCCAAATGATTTGGAACCTTAATTACATCTGCAAAATCCCTTCACCTTTCACATGAAATGTAGCCTAATCACAGGAGCGCTGTCATCGTAGCTGTAGATACAGCTCCTGTGCAGGGGAAGAAGATTATAGCAGGTGTGTACACCAAACCGTGGAAATCTTGGGGCTCGTCTTAGATTTCTACCTACCACAGCAATGATTTAATTGATCTTTCTCCCACTAGATCATAAAGTCCACAAGGGCAGAGGCCATTTCTTTTTGGGGGAATGAGTGAGTGAATGAAAAATGCAAGAGAATGAAGGAAAAATAGTTGTGGGGATATGTGATTTGATTCACCAAAAACCTTACCACTGTGGTCAAGAGGGAGCCCTTATTAACTTCACAAAAAGTTGTGAAAGCTGCAAAGCTGTGTAATCCAGACAAACATCAAGGCTGAACCCCTCTTTGGGGCTTGTGTTGCCAGAGGCCATGGGGGAGCTGCTTGGGGCTTCTGCTGGCCTGAGTAGTTCCTCAACCCTAGGGTCTCCATACCCCCAGCCAGCTCCTTGCCAGCACCCAGAACATAACACCTGGGGCACCATCTGATCTCAAGTGTTTATGAAGAGATCAAGGGCATCCTGAGTGAGGGAAGGAGGGGGAGAAGCGGCATCTAAGGCCAAACCTAAGAACTTCAGAGAATGAATCCAATACCTCACCTCAGAGGCACCCAGGCTTTTCTGCTGGGTGTGAGTGGTTGTGCAGTGGAAAAATGGTCTGAACTGTACTGGCCTGCGTGCCATTCACTTGCCACGTTCCTCTCCCAGCATCTGAATCCCTGTCCTGAGCTGAGACCCAGGACAGGCCCTGGGGCTTCAGTATTTTTTTTTTTAATACCACCTTGATGGAGATATAATTCCCATACCATATAGTTGGGTATGTTTAAAGTGTATGAAGTAAAGTCTCTCAGTCATGTCTGACCCTTTGCGACTTTTTCAGGCAAGAGTATTGGAGTGGGTTGCCATTGCCTTCTCCAGAGGATCTTCTCAACCCAGGGACTGAACCTGGGTCTCCCGCATTGTAGGCAGATGCTTTACCATCTGAGCCACCAGGGAAGTCCAAACATAGTTGGGTATGTTTAAAGTGTATAGTTCCGTGCTTTTTAGTATATTCACAAATTGTGCAACCATCACCACTCTCAAATTCTAGAACATTCTCTTTAGCAGTTATGCCCCGTTTTCCCTCCATCCCCCCCAATTCAGTTTTGCCTAAGGCAGGAGCCCTGCCCCCAAGCCTTTCCCCAGTCCAAGGTTTTAGTCTTGGTTGTGCTCCTGACCAGTTGTGTCACCATGTGGCCTTCCTTTTCCTGGGTCTCAGGTTTTCTAGATGTAAAATGAGAAGTTTGGACCATAAGATGTTCCCTAAGGGACTTTGCTGTTCCTATACTCTACCCACCAACTGCTACTGTAAGCAAAGTGTTTATTTAGGCTGACAGTCCAGCATCCTCTTTTTGCCTTCATTGTGCCTGCCTTCACTTTCATTCATCTCACCTGCCATATCCCTCTCTCTTCTTCCACACCCATTCATACCCCTCCCTTCAAGAGCCAACCCCAGCTGAGCCTCCTCCAGGAAGCCCAACAGGGCTCCCTTTCTCTAAACTCCATGGGCAACTGTATTGTCTACAGCTTGATCCTTCCTTATGCAGAGACAATTTGTGCTTCTTGTGGATAGCTAGGAAATGGTATCAAATATTTGCACTGCATCCCACATTGCCATCCTCTTTCTCCACCCGGTGCCTTGCATTGCTATGTTTTTGTGATTCTTTCCTTTTTGACCTTTGGCAAGTTATTTCAATACTTCAGAACTAGGGGTGAGAGTCAGAAGGAAACAGGAAGGGACGAATATGGGCTGGGTCCTTACTACACGCCCAGTCCATGCTAAGGAGCTGATGTGCTTTATTTCGTTAGAAGCTCCCAGCGGCCACTTGTGAAATAGAATCCAAGCCGGAAAGGGTCAAGTTACTTGGCCAAGCTAGTAAGGAGGCTTACTTTCTGTTAAGAATTCATTTTCAGTTAGTCAGAGATTTCTTTAACATTGTTCTTAAGCCCATTTTATTATTTTTCACAGAGAACTCTTACATTTTAGAATGCTTCACCCATCAATGCCTGATGGAGCTCTGGTTTTTTGATGACAAAAGTGATAAGCGCTCATTGTGGGAAACTCTAAAATGCAGAAAAATATAAAGGAGGAAACAAAAAGCACCCACAACCCAAAGATAACCACTGATAACATTTTGGAGTATTTCCTTCTAGGCTCACCAGCTTGCATGCTCTCTCTCTCAATAAAGAAAGATGCATACATAACACATCACTAGATTCCAACTGAGTATATAAGTTTATGACCCCTTTTTCCCTGAACACTATGTGGAAGTGAGCATCTCTCTGTTTGTTTCCCAATTTGTCCCTCTGAGGAACTGATTTCATAAATCATAAGAGGAGAACCCCGGCTCTCAGAGGCAAATGTATCAAATACCGAAGGCTAATAATCAAATGAAATCAGCTCCAGTGCCCAGTGAGTGGCAGAGAAATTTAGAGGTTGCTCTGGTAGCCTTGGAGTTCTCTTCCATTCTTGTGGCACTTAATTATATAGCACCACGCCCTGGCACTCACTCTTTCTTCTCTCCTCAACAAGCACTAGGTATAAAGCTTTTTGGGTGTCCTGTTCCTCCACTCCTCATTTTGCAATAAACAATTGCTGGAATGATTCAAATGTATTTTCACGATCTTTTTTTTTTTTTTCTTTTGTCAATGTAGTAAGCAGGCCCCACAAAATATTTTGGGAAACCTGGTGATTCACTGGATGGTCTGTGGGGACTGGGGAAAGCTTTAAGTGGCAAGTCATAGCCACAAAGGTCATATTCCTTCCATAGAAGTGGAAGCACCGGCTTGCACCCAGCAGGCTCTGGGTCCCTTTTTCCTACTCCAGGCCCTTGGAATTGAAATCAGGGGGCTCGGGCTGTTCTTCATCCTCCTCCTTTGGCTCAGCTGAGACTGCACCAGCAGACACACAGAAGAAAGGGCTGCTCCACGACCTCAATTTAGAGAAACGGATGGGAGCAAGACTGATGGCTCTCATTCTGGGGTGACTCAGAGTTTCTATGAACCTACTCATCACCGGCCAAGGACCCAGCTGAGCCCCGCTCCTAAGAAACCTTTTTAGGACGGAGCATTGCTCACCCCATTGAGATTCTCCATTTCTGGAAGATTGAATTAGGCAAGGGGAAAAAATCAACTCATGCTGTCAACCTGGGAATTTAGCTTTACAATAACTGGACAGGAACCTTCCTCTCAAATAAAATGTTGAAAAGGATTCTTTAGTGATACTGCACACACAAAACAGAGACTAAGAATAAAATGACTCACAAACCTAGCTTTCTAGCATAGCCATTGTTGTCATATTTCCTTTGTCTTTTCTCCACAAAAATATTTTATTCTTGTAATTACAGAACCCACATGTTTGTATCCTGCTTTTAAAAACTTACTTTTTTTCAGCTTTATTGAAACATCATTGACAAATAAAGTTATAAGATATTTAAAGTGTATGTTGTGATGCTTTGATATATGTACACCTTGTGAAAGGATTCCCCCAGCTAGTTAATTAACACCTCCATCATCTCACGTATTTGTCTTCACTTACCCTTTCCTAATAAGCATTTTTCTGTTACCCCACATTTTAATAACCACCGTTTTAAAAGGCAACATAATAGAATGCTTCTTTTAATAACATCACACCACTGCGAGACTGTGGTTTTTCTCCTATTCCTCTGCAGTAGGTGCAGAATTAAGAGGCTTAAGACATGGCTGCTGCTCTCGAAGCATTTCTGTTCTTTCTGGTGGAATTAGTCATTTCTTCAAAGACCCTGAAGTTGGTGTTCCAAAGCCTGAGTAAGCATCAAGTTTAGGATTGTCTACACAGGTACCCCCCTCCATGAGCAATGGAGTACATATGAGTGCCACAGGATGAATTACTTTCAGTGACCCAAATCTACCACCCTCCAAGTTCAATTCTCTATTGGCACCTATGTGACCTACTCTCAGCCAGAGCTGTTTCAATGGCCTTGATGTGGGGGTTGTATATGTGGAGGCCTCTCCCACACTTTTAATCTGGTTACTTGGTTTGATGGAGAAGGTGACCTGATGGGTTTATGCCCTACCTCTTCTGTGGTAACCAAGTGAGAAGATTCTAGCATCTTAAAGGGTATCACATTAAATCTTAAGGTGAGAAGTGGAAACTTTCTAAGTGGTTCAGCTGATGGAGGTGTCACCCAGACTCTATAGTTGTGATAAGGGTTACTGCATTTTGTCACATTGCTGAAAACTTCCAACCCTACTTTTCACTTAGAGACCAATAAATATTTAGACATTTTTACAATCTGTAATTTGTGTTTGTTGCTTGCCACAAGTATTATCAATCCAAATCATTTGCATTGTGATTCCCATAAAAAGTATGGACCCTCTAGAGCAGTGGTCCCCACCTTTTTGGCACCAGGGACTGGTTTCATGGAAGACAATTTTCCATGGACAGGGAGGGGGGGTGATGGTTTCTGGATGGTTTAGGCACATTACATTTACTGTGAACTTTATTTCTTCTGTTATTACATCAGCTCCACCTCAGATCATCAGGCACTAGATCCCAGAGACTGGGGACCCTTCTCTAAAGTATCCCAAATTTCAGGGGAAAAGCATGACCTCCATACAAAGAAATCTTCATCATTGGCTTCCCAGATTGAGGAAATAACAAAGTTCCCAGCAGCAATGTATTCTCAAGTGGAAAGAGCCATTTGAACATTTGGTGGCTTTAGCTATTCTGACATATAAACAGAGTATCACTCCTTTAGCTAAAGCTCAGTTTTGCTAACAATGACTTTTCTGCACTTTTCTAGCTAACCCTACAGTATGTTTTTAAAAAATTATTTATTTGGCTGCACTTGGTCTTAGTTGCAGCATGTGGTATCTTTAGTTGCTCCACTCGAACTCTAAGTTGTAGCATGCAGCATGTGGAAACCAGTTCCCTGATCTGGAATGGAACCTGGGGCCCCTGCATTGGGAGTGCAGACTCTTAGCCACTGGACCACTAGGGAAGTCCCTACAGTATGTTTTTATACAGACCCCAAGATCATTCGTATTTGTGATCTTGGGACTCTGATCAAAACTATCCTGGACCAGAATGTGGACAATGGTAGATCAACTGGAAATCAGGGTTTCAGCTTTGAATTATAGAAACATTGTGAAAAACAGATGTTATAAAAGATGCAGGAAAATAATACCATTCCCTACAACCTGTAGAGAGGGGGTCTTGAATACTCATATTTTCTCCTCTTCCTTAAGAATAACTTCTGGGCATTTTGCTGCTAAAAGGTGGCAGATTGCACCCCATAATTGTAAAAAAGATGCTCTCCCATTTGAATTGCCTCTTTGGCTTCCTCGATAAAATATTTCAGTCGTGTGGTCCACAGCCATTGTCTTCCTCTAATTGCTCTGACTCAAATGAAGATTGACTTTGTGGTTGGAAATTGTGTGACATTACCAAGAAAGCTCAGTCAGTACCAGGACTCTTCTCAAACTCCTGTTTGCAAACCCAAGGAAAGACCTTTAGCAGGAAAGGCCAAAATACTGATATGCAAAACAATCATGCGAGGTAGAACTCAAAAGATTATCGAACCTACCCTTCTCTCCGTTGTTTTTTCAGTCAAAGGAACCAGTTCAAGGAAATTTTTAGTGAGGCTCCCTACTGATTATTTGTGCTCATGAAGGACAAACAAGTTCTGGAAAATTAAAAGTCAGACAATATCAAAAGTTTATGTTAAGTTAGAAGTTTCAAAATTATTTCCCATCAAACTTATTTTTGCTTTTCTCCTTGCTCGGGGCCATCCTTTGCTGGAAGTAGAAAGATGGCTTTTAGAGCCAGAAAGCACTGCACCAGCTGCAGCAAGGATAGAAGCAGAAGCACAGAGCAGCAAACGGCCGGGGGGAGAAAGTGATCTTGTTTCTAAATGGATGAAAGGGATGGGACAGAGGAGATAACGGGTCACAGGCTCGTGAGACTCTGAGTTGAATGAGACCATGGAACAATAGGGCTTGTTAAGATGTAGATTCCCACACAAGAGATTCTGATTGGGTGGGTCTGGGTTAGGACCCAGGATGCTATTGGAGACAAGTATCCCAGATGATTGGGCTGCAGCTGGTTCATGCCAAATCCTACCTTGAGAAATCCTGCTTTAGCAGGAAGCAGATGCAACCATTTATTTTTACAGATAAGGAAAAAGAGACCCTAAGAGGTCGAATAATTTGCTCAAGGTCCTTGAGAAAAAGATTAAGAAGCTAGGTTTCTCAGTCCAGGGCCTCTCCCTCTCTGCTGTGGTCCTAGAGTGAGTTCTTTTCCTTTATTCTGGGCTCTTCACCTGAGTCTATGGCAATGGCCAAGGCAATCAGGCCTACTGCTGCCAGTTGGGGTTGGATCTCTCTTAATTACGTGCCTCAGATTGGGTGGGCTGTGCTGGGAAGGGAGGGGCATCCACAAAATGGTGTGCCCCCCTGAGCCTCACTGTTCCCCATAAACTGAGTGAACTGCAATATAGACTTTCCTGGGGCCAGACTGCCAGGCTGTAAGGACAAAATGCTAAGCTCTGTAGTCACCATTGGTTGAGCCAGACAGCTACTTCACATCAGAGACCCTGAGCCTTAGAGTACATCTGTCCTCTTGAGGACTTGCCCCAGGATACCTGGCCCTGAGGTATATATAAGTCATTAAAAACTTGGATATTTGATCACTTTACCTATCCAAAAAAAATATTATTAATTGACTGTATATGTAGTATAGTAGTTTGCTAGACTCCCATAACAAAGTACCACAGCCTGGGTGCTTCTACAACATAGATTTATTATCTAACAGTTCTAGAGTTTGCAAGTACAAAATCAAGGTGGTGCAGGGTTGGTTTCTTCTGAGGCTTATCTTCATGGCCTATAGATGACCATCTTCTCTTGTGTCTCCACGTAGTCTTCCCTGTGTGTTCATCTATGTCTTAATCTCTTCCTATAGGGACACCAATCATATTGGATCAGGGTCCACCTACATGAACTTTAAAAAAATTAACTATTTTACTACTTCTTTACAGATTCTATCTCCAAGTGCAGTCGTGTTCTGAAGTCCTGGGGGTTAGGACTTCAACATACGAATTTTGAGGAACCTAACACCCCACAGCATGTTGTCTTTGTCTATTTCTACAATAAACAAGGATGAGCAACTGATGATGGAAGTGGGTTTGGAGCAGCAAAGAGGAGAGGAAACAAACCTGTCTAGGGCTGCCCAGTGAAGGGAAAAGTGCTAAGTGAGAGAACTCAGATCTCAGGAAGGAAATTCCATCAATTTGATACTAAATCACACACCATATAGTTCGATTTGCACAAAAGCCAACATTTCACAAGAATAGATGAATGTTTCATGAAAACTCTTCACACGCAGGAACTGATACATTTTACCAAAAATGTGTGCTCTTCTGAGTCAAGAAAAAAAGACAATCATGCTTTTTTCCAATCTTTTAGAGCTTTCCAGTAAAAAGTTTCCCAAATCTCTTAACTTTAAGTGTAAAAAACTATAACAGATTACCTCAGAAATTTAAAAAATATATAATGACATCAAATATTTCACCACTGAGAACGTAGAGATGTTATAGACCTCTTCAGATGCTCCTGAGATGTGGTTTACTATGGCTGACATTGAGAAAATAGAGGTCATAGCTATCAAGGGTGGCCTGGCAAGAGGAGGGAATCCATCATGTGGGGGATGGAGACAAACAGCTTGGTAATGACAAAATTGTCTTGGCTCAGTCTTGCAGTTCACTAACAAACATTCGGAAGCTATTTGGGGTAGAGCATATTTGTTTCGTGAATGCGGGATTAGGCTATTTGAATCCTACTTGGACATAGGGGGATGTAGGTTTTGCTCAACCAGAATCCCATTTGGGCAAGGTCTGGAGCCCTAGACTAATAGTCTTTTGGGTGTCTCTTTGCAAGGAGCCCTGCCCAGGCAGAGTCATCACAAGAGCACTGAGTATCTGGGAGAATTGAAGAAGGGAGATGCTGAAGGAAGGAGTGAAAGAGGACACCCAATACACACCGCCAGTGTCACCCACTGTTGTGGTTCAGGCTAGCCTCAGGTTTAGAGTTCTATGAGGGAGTTAGAAAGCGAGTGCTGAGTCACCTACGCAGAATTGCTAAAAGACAGAGGTGGGCAATTCTGAGTTTTGGTGGTCACAGAGTTCGGCTTCTGGTAGGGCACAATTTAACGAATACCCTGGAGGTTAACATCAAACAATGGAAAAGGGAAAGAGAAATACTTGGTGTACAGAAGTTTGAACTCATAGGCTTCAGGTTCAACTTGCTGCTTCTGCTTTGTTTATGTGGTGGTCTGTCCACAGGCCAGTTTTGCATCACAGGATCATTTCTTACCTAAAGCAGCAGGATAGCTTATGGACTGTTGACTATACGCCAGGTTCTGCTCTAAGTACTTTACAAATAATAATGCACTGAATTTGTGCAGCAGATGAGGAAAAGGAGGTACAGAAAGATGAAGTAATTTGTCTAAGATTATAGTGCTAACAAGAGTCAGAGCCAAGATTAGAACCCAGGCATTCTGACTTCAGAGCCTTGGCTCATGATCACTTCTGCCTAGTCACTGCATACGAGGGAAGGACAGCTCTCCAGAGCCATTGAAAATGAAAGTGAAAGTCGCTCAGTCATGTCCGACTCTTTACAACCCCATGGACTCTACAGTCCATGGAATTCTCCAGGCCAGAATACTGGAGTGGGTAACTTTTCCCTTCTCCAGGGGATCTTACCAACCCAGGGATCAAACCCAGGTCTCCCACATTGCAGGTGGATTCTTTACCAGCTGAGCCACCAGGGAAGCCCAAGGATACTGGAGTGGGTAGCCTATCCCTTCTTCAGGGGATCTTCCCGACCCATTGGAGGAGTACTTTCCTAGAAAAGCTCATTCATCGATAGCTGAAGGCCAGCCCTTTATGTATGGGAACTTACAAATTATGCCCGTTGTTGGCTTGAAATCTTCCTAAAATGTTACTTTCCAACAGAAGACTCAGTATGTGGTTCCATTTTATTGAAGATTAAATCCAAGAGCTAGATTATTCATGCCTTCACTCCTCATTTGAGCACTGGTGCTGTTGATGCAGCCACTGAAGCCAAAGGTGATGGTGTGAAGTTCCAGCTGAAAGAGCTTTCTTGTCTGTGTAGAATGACAGATTCCCAGTGCTCTGCTCAAATCCTGTAGAGAACTTGTTGGCATGTCTTCAGCTGGAAACACAGATGCCTTAAGGTTGGCTCCACATCAGGGAGACCTGTTCAAGTGGCTCTGCCACTGATTACCTCTGTGATCTTGGGCAAGTCAGTAAACTTCAGGTTCCTCATCTGTAAAATGGGAATAAAGATATTTTGTATCTCCAGGGTTGTGGGAACCCAATGAGATAATGCAGGGGAAGCACAGTGCTTGACTCCAGAGTGAGCCTTATGGTCATGAACCAATCAGAGAGTTCCTTTCATTCTACACAGGAAACCCACCACTCTTAAGCCCTGGGTGTCATCTCAGGGGCTCTGGTCTTCCTAGCTGTGTTCATTTGTGGCTGTGTACTCAGCTCCCAGGCTGTCAGAAAAGTCTCTTCCAGTCCTAAGTCAAGCAAACCCGGGCCTGTCTGAAAGGGAGCAATAACACGAGTATTGATTGACATGGCTGGAGAATCATGCCTTGTTCAAAGCAGGCACTCAATGAGCGGTGCCTTGAACAGAGTACACAAGAAACCAGCTTGTTGATTTGATTCATCCCGTCTTGGCCTTGCCTCACTTTCTCCACCTGCACATGGGCCTAATAATACTCGCCACCTACACACCTTATTGTTATTGTGAGGTAGGCAAAGGCCATAGAGAGTGGGGGATCATTAGAAGATGTACATCTAACAAAGTGGAAACCTTTGAACTTTCAGCGCTGTGGGGTTGTCGAGCGGAGACCTGTTATCTTCATCTTTCAAACTCCTCTTCAACCTTTCAATTACGTTAGAAGTGAAGTGTTCCCTTCCGGCCCCAAGCTGGTGTGTATAGATCCAGGAGGGTGTTCTGGCCTCTGGCAGCTGGTACTCCAGCTTATCTCTCGCCAGAAGTCCCTTGAATGAAGATGGTGACAATATAACAGGTGCTTCTTGTCACGGCCACAGCCGTATACGATCTAATATACCAGTGGGACAGAGGGTACTCTTGTTGGCCACATAAAAAAATGAATGGGGCCTGAATTATCAAAGGCTATGGGGAAATGAACAGTTTATTTTCAGGAGAACTTGTTCTAAAATCATTTCAGTTCATTATTCTTTCACTCACTTTCCAAATATTTATTGAGCACCAATTATGTGACAGACACTCTTTGGAAGGTGCCTTAATGGATATAGGAATGAACAAACCAGACAAAGTTCCTGTCTTCATATATGTCTCATAATTGAGAGGATTAGACAGACAGTAATGAAACAAATAGATAACTTATCAAGATGATTTTAGATCATCACAAGACTTATGAAGACTACAAAAAGGGGTCATTGGCTAGAGAACGACCACCGTGGAGGAAACGGTTTAGCTGGGATAATTGAGAAAGGTGTCATCCAAACTGGCTTACGTCATTCTAAGGTTTGGGGACTAGAGGTCTCAAGGGCTTGGGTGTCCACCTCTCGAGATTTCTAAATCTAGCTGGAATTCCCTTCAAACTGTAAATTCTGGGACTTGCCTGAAGTCCAGTGGTTGGGAACTCCATGATTCCACTCCTGGGGGCGTGGGTTCAATCTCTGGTTGGGGAACTAAGATCCCCCAAGCCACACAGTGTGGCCAAACACACAAAAAAGATTGTAAATCCTACCTAAGGGAGGTGGGGTCACACTCAAGACCTTAATGTGAATTTGGCGTCCAATCTTTTCTCCGTCTGGAGGGATAAAGCACACATGGACCTGGGGAGACAGCGGGGCATGGAATGAGGCGGGGTAGAGAGGGAGCTCTTCGCAGGCTCTGCATCATTGTTTCCGCCCTCACATCAAGGTGCTTTACCCCTCAGGAACAATCTTTAGATGACGGGTGACTAGAAATTGGTTTGAGAGGTTTCCAAAGCCGTCGATACTGTGATCACTGTTGCCATACCTGCATACTTCCCTTCCTATCAACAAACACTGGAAAAGCTCTGATTCATGGCGTCGGGCTTGCCATGCGAGCTTCTTGTTCTGAGTCACAGTGGAAGAGCTCAGGGGCCTTTGGGTGGTAGGGCTTAGTAATGAGGAAGGAAACGGTTACTAGGAAATGAAGAGTTTCACTCATCAAAGTGATCGGTAACCAAAGAATGGTGATTTGGTTCTTTGTTACATGGTGGAATAGAAAAGAGTAGGTGTGTGACAGAGCCAGACCCAAATGACCCCGCACTGCTCAAAGGGCCAATGCCAGCTTCCTATGAAGCTGCCTAGGAAGTAGGTGGGGACGGCCCCAGTTGTGTCTCCATGTTGTTTATTTTCACCTTTCCCGAAATAAGCAATTTCAATCTTTAATTTCCATGTGGAAACACTCCTCACTCTCCTCTGCCCCCGAAATGTGGGTGTGTGGAAGAATAAGACTTTGCGGGTGGTAATCAGTGACCTGATTTTGGAAGTTTTACTCACAGCAGCTCTCCTCTCATCCGCCTTTGAATTGCTCTGTTTGTAATGGCTGCTCGCTAAACTGGCATAGCAGCCAAAGTCAGTTGAACATTCTAGAAACATTTGGAACTCAGAAACAATAATATAGAGCACTGAGCATATGCTTAGCTGTGTTGGAATCATTTTCTATATAACACATTTAATCTTACAGTAATTCCATGAGGTAGTTAGCTTGCTAATATACCCATTTTACAGATTGGGAAACTGAGGCCCACAGAGGTCAATTAACTTACTAAGCTATGGATAGCAAGGCAAGATCTAAACCTAGACAGATGCCTTCCACCTGCCTACCTGTTAATCATTATGCTATTCTTATTTCTCCCAATGTCTGTGACAAGTGTTATGCAGACCTCAGTGCTTGTAGCTGCTCTTGTGTGTTTTTCTTAAACTCTACTTTGATACTCATGTCATGTATTATTTATCTCCTCTCCAACTGTTTCCAGAAAAGATGGGAGGTGGTGTCTTAACCTCTAAGGATTCAACCCATCTAGAACAAGAGTTCACTGAGTGTCTACCAGCTGGCTTATAATTATTTGTTACCCACCCACACATTTCCCCCAAGTGTTTTTCATACCTGCCTCTTGCTCAAAGAATCAGGGCTGTGAACTTCTGAAGGCCAAATGAGCACTATAGTACTATTTGGAAACTATGAGTTGGGTGGGCATCATGCCCAGAGATGGCCCTAGCACATACTCTTACCTTTCAGAGATGACTGATTTCACTTTCAGAAATGCTGAGCCAAAGCAAAATGTTGCTGAATACTGGGATGAGATCCCAGTGCTCAGTTATTATATGTAGCAAGATGCCTAGGGCTCTTAGGGGGAGCAGTTGTGTTAATGCCTTTGTTAGCTAGCTTGTACTTGGTTAGCTGATTGAAGTGGTGTGCTTATGAGAGGGTCATGAGTTTGCTACTAGGAGCAAAGGTATGATGGCTATGTGTAGTTTGTGTCTTTCTCCTAGAAACACGGGCTAAGAGGGGAGAACCTGAAATCCTCAAATCAAAGATCCATGTTAAAAAAAAAAAAGAAAGAAAATATCCATGTACAATCCCAGGGGAGCAGGTCAAAGTGAAAATAGAAACTAAAGAGGCACATCCTAACTGGCCTTCGTAGCAAAATGGGATGAGATTGTCTCTGCGAGTTCGGTGCCAAACTTGCACTTATTTACCATAATCCGCAGGTCAATTTCAAGATGCCTCCTATAATAGAAACTGCAACAACAGTGCAAACTTGAGTTTTATTTCCCCTTTCTCCACAGAGACGTCCTACCTCTAGGGTCATGCAGCATGGTTTTCTCTCCCTTCCTGGCCATACTTTCTTCTCCAACCCTTTCTTAAAATTCACTAATTCCATGATAGTAACCCATAAAGAGGGTTTTTACCTTGGGGAGGATTAAAACTTTGTCTTCTATTCCATGGAGAGAACAGGAGGAAACAAGCTTGAGAAAAGGGGGTTTGTCTGATGACCACGGGCTCACTCCCAACACCCCTTCCAGTCACTAATTTGGTGTCCCTTCAGCCCCTGAATCATTCATTTCACGTGTACCTCTTGGCATAGTCATCTTTTGCTTCAAGATGTCAGTGTCTGTTTTCCATTGGTTTACATGTTTGTCCTTCCTAACAAAAGCCTCTGAGGCTTCTCACAGATCCAAGTCCGGTTTGAAACATTTGAAAAAGGTGAACGACATGAGACAAAAATCTAGAAGAGTTGTTTTTGAGTTTAGGTAAGCAAATGTTACAAATTCCCATCTGGGACTAAGTTGTGCCTAGCATGTGATAGCAGTGATTCCCCGGGTGCCTGGTGGCCTTCACAAGGAGCCCTTCCCACTGCTGCACCCTCTGAAGCACTAGGAAGACTCTACAGAGCCTGGGCTGACTGACTGCTAGTCTCCACTGACTAAGAACCACCCCATTCACTGAACAGTGAGGGAAAGGCCCTTCATCTCAGCACATCAGGAAGTCAAATGAAAGATGAAAATGGTCTCCATTTAAGAAGCACTTGCTGGGCTTCCCTGGTGGCTCAGTGGCAAATAACCCACCTGCAATGCAGGATTTGCAGGAGACTTGGTTCAGTTTCATTGAGTTAGATAAGGCTGTGGTCCTAGTGTGATTAGATTGACTAGTTTTCTGTGAGTATGGTTTCAGTGTGACTGCCCTCTGATGCCCTCTTGCAACATCTACCATCTTACTTGGGTTTCTCTTACCTTGGACGTGGGGTATCTCTTCATGGCTGCTCCAGCAAAGCACAGCCACTGCTCCTTACCTTGGACGAGGAGTATCTCCTTACTGCCGCCGTTCCTGACCTTCAACGTGAGATAGCTCCTCTAGGCCCTCCTGTGCCTGCTCAGCCACCGCTCCCCGGGTTGCTCCTCCCGGCCGCTGGCCCTGGCCTCGGGCGTGGGTGGCTCCTCCCAGCTGCCGCCCCTGGCCTCGGGTGCAAGGTGGCTTCTCCCGACCACCCCTGACCTCAGACGTGGGGTGTCTCCTCCCGGCCACCACTGGCCTCGGACGCTGGGTAGCTTCTCCCGGCCGCCGCCCTGACCTCAGACGCAGGGTGTCTCCTTCCCAGCCGCCACTGACCTCGGACACGGGGTAGCTCCTCTCGGCCATTCCTGCACCGTCACAGCCTGGCACTCTGGGATCAAATTGTCAACATCCGCTGGATCATGGAAAAAGCAAGAGAGTTCCAGAAAAACATCTATTTCTGCTTTCTTGACTATGCCAAAGCCTTTGACTGTGTGGATCACAATAAACTGTGGAAAATTCTGAAAGAGGTGGGAATACCAGACCACCTAACCTGCCTCATGAGAAATCTGTATGCAGGTCAGGAAGCAACAGTTAGAACTGGACATGGAACAACAGACTGGTTCCAAATAGGAAAAGGAGTACATCAAGGCTGTATATTGTCACCCTGCTTATCTAACTTCTATGCAGAGTACATCATGAGAAACGCTGGGCTGGAAGAAGCACAAGCTGGAATCAAGATTGCCGGGAGAAATATCAATACCCTCAGATATGCAGATGACACCACCCTTATGGCAGAAAGTGAAGAGGAGCTAAAAAGCCTCTTGATGAAAGTGAAAGAGGAGAGCGAAAAAGTTGGCTTAAAGCTCAACATTCAGAAAACGAAGATCATGGCATCTGGTCCCATCACTTCATGGGAAATAGATTGGGAAACAGTGGAAACAGTGTCAGACTTTATTTTTTCGGGCTGCCAAATCACTGCAGATGGTGACTGCAGCCATGAAATTAAAAGACACTTACTCCTTGGAAGAAAAGTTATGACCAACCTAGATAGCATATTCAAAAGCAGGGACATTATTTTGCCAACAAAGGTCCGTCTAGTCAAGGCTATGGTTCTTCCTGTGGTCGTGTATGGATGTGAGAGTTGGACTGTGAAGAAGGCTGAGCGCCGGAGAATTGATGCTTTTGAAGTGTGGTGTTGGAGAAGACTCTTGAGAGTCCCTTGGACTGTGAGGAGATCCAACCAGTCCATTCTGAAGGAGATCAGCCCTGGGATTTCTTTGGAAGGAATGATGCTAAAGCTGAAACTCCAGTACTTTGGCCACCTCATGCGAAGCATTGACTCATTGGAAGACTTTGATGCTGGGAGGGATTGGGGGCAGGAGGAGAAGGGGACGACAGAGGATGAGATGGCTGGATGGCATCACTGACTCGATGGACGTGAGTCTGAGTGAACTCCGGGAGTTGGTGATGGACAGGGAGGCCTGGCGTGCTGGGATTCATGGGGTCGCAAAGAGTCGGACACGACTGAGCGACTGAACTGAACTGGTTCAGTTTCTAGGTGGGGAAGATCCCCTGGGGAAGGGCGTGGCAACCCACTCCAGTATTCTTGCCTGGAGAATCCCATGGACAGAGGAGCCTGGCAGGCTACAGTCCATGGGGTCACAAAGAGTCAGACACGACTGAAGCAACTTAGCACTACACTACACTACTGTGTTCACATGGAACTTCACATGGATTAGCTGGTTTTATCATCACAGCAGCTCTGTGAGGTAGCAAATGTTATGATTGTCCTCATTTTATAAGATACTGCAGGTCAGAGGGATTTAAAAATTCTTCCAAGTAACTCAAACAAGGGCTCTGTATCAATCTAGAGGGGTGGGATGGGGTGGGAGATGGGAGAGAGCTTCAAAAAGGAGTGGATATATGTATAACTATGGCTGATTCAGATTGAGGTTTGACAGAAAACAACAAAATTCTGTAAAGCAATTATCCTTCAATTAAAAGTAAATTTAAAAAACTCTGCCAAGCTCACCTAGTTTGCAAGTGGCATAGCTGGACTCAAATGCAGGGGTGGACTCCTGCCACTGCCCTACTGTCCCCAGCACTCAAAGGCGGGACTGGAGCTGAAGTATAGGGACCATTTCACCACCACTTCGATTTCCTCAATTCTAAGATGCTATTGGGTATCTTAAGAGGCACCATTGGCTTAGAAAGAGCTTTGGGGAAAGAACATAAATCCCATGGTTTTGGTAAATTGCAGGAAAGTAGCATGGTTGGGGTCATGACTCTGCCACTTAGTAGGGGTGCCTGTGTGACATCTTGGAGAACTGACTTCATTTTGTGCCTCAGATTCCTCGATTGTCAGTGAGCGGAAAATCTAATCTCTAGGGCTACAAATGAATTAATACAGATCAAGCCCTGGGAATAACACCTGGAACTTAATAACATTAAGTTGTAGATAAATGTTAGCTATTATTATTGCTATCATTGTCATCATCCCACCAGCATCATAGTCACACATTCTGATTTCAGAAATAATGAAATGTGAAAACGCGCTTTTTAAAAGTGAGAAAATAAAGCTATCGATCTCATTCAACGGCTGCTGGAATGGATTGTGTAAAATGTCTTCTAATTCCATCATCTATGTGTCCTAAGCTTTAGTCACTTCTGCCACCCCCAGGGTCACTTTTCTCCTAAAACCTGAGGAGAAAGTTTGTCCCCTCACATTTACTCTTCAGTGGGTGTCCATTCAGCAGCCACTTCTCTGGGTACAGGTGCCCCTGGCTACTCACAGCCTGTAGCCACGTGGGGCTCCCGGACAATAGACCTTTCCAGTGTGCTTCCGCTCTTCTGCCTGGGACTCAGCCCTCCTCTTCTGGTCCTCACCAGCTCCATCACGCAGAGTTAGAGTTCTGTAGCAGGATTGGAGGCTTGGGGATAAGGGCAACTAGAGAGGCAACAATGGCGGAGAGAGGGTGCAAAACTAAATGCCAAACGTGGCGTTTGCGTTTATGTTGTTCAATAGAAAAGCATGAAAGAATTAACCCCTACATCAGGGTCCTTTGTGGACACATCCTCGTTCCTAGCCTTACTCTCCCCTATTGAAAGTGTGGCTTCCTTTCTCAATAAGGCTTCCAATTTCAAGGTGGACTACCTTACTGGAGGGACGTTCCACCCCATAATTCCAGACTTGGAGTACTCCCCGTAGGCCAAGCACTCCTCTGAGCACTTTATCAGTATTAACTATTGTACTTCAGCAATTAGGAAATGTGTACATTTCATGTTGTAACATTTCTGACACTAGGATGTCTCCAAATCAGTGGTGTATAGAGTTTAAGGGGCAGCTTGCTTTTTCTTTTTTTCAGTCAGTCCAGTCACTCAGTCGTGTCTGACTCTTTGCGACCCCGTGGACTGCAGCATGGCAGGCTTCCCTGTCCATCACCAACTCCTGGAGTTTGCTAAAACTCACATCCATTGAGTTGGTGATGCCATGTAACCATCTCATCCTCTGTCGTCCCCTTCTCCTCCTGCCTTCAATCTTTCCCAGCATCAGGGTCTTTTCAAAGGAGTCAACTGTTTGCATCAGGTGACCAAAGTATTGGAGCTTCAGCTTCAGCATCAGTCCTTCCAATGAATATTCAAGATTGATTTCAGGATGGACTGGTTGGATCTCCTTGCAGTCCAAGGGACTCTCAAGAGTCTTCTCCAACACCACAGTTCAAAAGCATCAATTCTTTGGCTCTCAGCTTTCTTTATGGTCCATCTCTCACATCTACATGACTATTGGAAAAACCATAGCTTTGACTAGACGGACCTTTGTCAGCAAAGTAATGTCTCTGCTTTTTAATATGCTGTCTAGGTTGGTCATAACTTTTCTTCCAAGGAGCAAGTGTCTTTTAATGTCATGGCTGCAGTCACCA
This sequence comes from Capricornis sumatraensis, assembly GCF_032405125.1. Taxonomy (NCBI): domain Eukaryota; kingdom Metazoa; phylum Chordata; class Mammalia; order Artiodactyla; family Bovidae; genus Capricornis; species Capricornis sumatraensis. The sequence goes on along the minus strand of NC_091092.1, from coordinate 44,221,537 downwards.
TCCACAATGATTTTGGAGCCCAAGAAAATAAAGTCTGCTACTGTTTCCATTGTTTTCCCATCTATTTGCCATGAAGTGATGGGACCAGATGCCATGATCTTCGTTTTCTGAATGTTGAGTTTTAAGCCAGCTTTTTCACTTTCCTCTTTCACTTTCATTAAGAGGCTCTTTAGTTCCTCTTTCTGCCAAAAGGGTGGTGTCATCTGCATATCTGAGGTTATTGATATTTCTCCCTGCAATCTTGATTTCAGGTTGTGCTTCATCTAGCCTGGCATTTCACATGATGTACTCTGTATATAAGTTAAATAAGCAGGGTGACAATATACAGCCTTGACGTACTCCTTTTCCTATTTGGAACCAGTCTGTTGTTCCATATCTGGTTCTAACTGTTGCTTCTTGACCTGCATACAGGTTTCTCAGGGGGCAGGTAAGGTGGTCTGGTATACCCATCTCTTTCAGAATTTTCCACAGTTTATTGTGATCCACACAGTCAAAGGCTTTAGCGTAGTCAGTGAAGCAGAAATAGATGTTTTTCTGGAACTCTCTTGCTTTTTCTGTGATCCAACAGATGTTGGCAATTTGAGCTCTGGGTCCTCTGCCTTTTCTAAATCCAACTTGAACATCTGGAATTTCTCAACTCACATAATGTTGAAGCCTTGCTTGGAGAATTTTGAGCATTATTTTGCTAGCATGTGAGATGAGTGCAATTGTGTGATAGTTTGAACATTCTTTGGCATTGCCTTTCTTTGGGAGTGGAATGAAAATTGACTTTTTCCAGTCCTGTGGCCATAAAATAATGGTCTATCTTATATCTTAGTCTCAGTGGAGATATGGAAATTTAATTGTCACAATGACTCCATCATGTAGGGACTTTTTTTTTTTTTTTTTTGACTGCACCGTGAGGCATGCAGGATCTCAGTTCCCCAACTAGGGATTGAACCCATACCCCCTGCAATGAAATTTGAAGTCCTAACTAGTGGATCGCCAGCAAAATTTTGTGGCTCAGATGGTAAAGCGTCTGTCTACAATGCAGGAGACCTGGGTTCAATCCCTGGGTTGGGAGGATCCCCTGGAGAAGGAAATGGCAATCCACTCCAGTACTATTGCCTGGAAAACCCCATGGACAGAGGAGCCTGGTAGGCTACAGTCCATGGGGTCGCAAAGAGTCGGACACGACTGAGCGACTTCACTCACTCATGAGGCTTTCAGGGTCTTAGTTCCCTGACTAGGGATCAAACCCGTGCCCCCTGTAGTGGAAGCACGGAGTCCTAACCACTGGACCACCAGGGAAGTATGTAGGGACTATTCTTATCAACATTATAAAGATGACGTATTTGAGCCTCCAAGTCACACACCTAATGAATGGTAATTGTGAATCTAGGCAGGCAGACTCAAAAGCCTACACCTTTAAGAGATGATCTGACCCCTTGGCATCAACATAGGTCCCCATTAACTATCAAGGATGGTCCAGCATAATTCAAACTGCAGAAGAGAAATATTTTCCAAAAGTTCTCGAAACCTGCCCAGCTGGCCCTGCTAAATTCCATTGTCACCCAAAGCAAGTGCCAGTGTTTTTTTTCTCCTGCTTTCAGACTATGCCCTGGGTGGGTGGGGCAGATGCTTCAGAGGCAGAAAAAGTAAGCCTACCACAGAGCCACCTACTCCAAAAGCTGGCAGAAGCTTTGAATGGAAAGTTTTTTTCTTTATTTTGGAGACTAGGTCAAATTCCAGGGCAGGGCTACCTCCTGCAATCTCTGCAAAGGGAAGCTGGGTGAGATTTACTAGTTCCTATGGGCTAACAACATCTCTGGGCTAGAGAGGTGATGGAAAGGGCAGTGGTTGTACTTCCAGTGACATGTATTTATGATATTATTATTTATTATATTTTATCTATTAGATGTGTCTATTTCATCCACTCATTTCCTGTGAGCTGGTGACAGAAAGAAGGAAGCTTAACACTTGAAGCAGAATTTTATATCTTCAAACTGTATGTGCATCAAGTAAGCAAGAAGCCAGAATATTTCAAAGTGAGAATGGCCCACCACAACCCCATCTCTAAAAACTGGAGGGAAACAGCTGTGAAATACCTAATAATTCATGAGTTTTGGAGCAGTCTATTCTAAGCATTTCCAAATGCTGCCAATTTTTGTTCTTCCTTTTGCTAGGCAGACCTTTGTTAAACAAGATTTTCACATCACCAGGCAAGAAAAAGCAAGTTTAAGAAGAAATTTAATATTTTACTATTAATATTAATACATCTAACATAAAGATCATGGGACTTTATTCCTGATATAAAATTAGCATCATGGGGAATTTCTTAAAAAAAAATACTTCACTTTTCTCATTTTTAAATGTCTTGTGGTATACATCATATTTTATAAAAAATGTAAATAAGCATTGTTTTATCTTGTTATATGTTTTATTTTTAGTGTCAGAGTGATTTAATTTCTCTGTTTTCAAATTTTGTAATAAAGGCTCAATCAGCATTTAAATCATATTTTGGTCATTTTTTTTTTTAGCAACAAATAATTGTGAAAACTACATTATGTTTTCTGCTATTTGCATGAGTGATCCATAAGCCCATGTTGGAGTACTAGCTATATATATTATAACTTTCAAAATATTTAATGGTTAAATACATTTGAAAACTCTTAACAGAGACACTATATTTTCAAAAGGAGAGCTGAATAATATAAATGACTTCTATGAAGGTCACCCTTGAAAAAGCTTGCCTTATGGTTAGTTCTTTCCTATATGATTGCACAGAGGATGAGATGGTTGGATGCCATCACCAACTTGGACATGAGTATGAGCAAGCTCCAGGTGCTGGTGATGGACAGGAAAGCCTGGCATGCTCCAGTCCGTGCGGTTGCAAAAAGTCGGACATGACTGAGTGACGGAACTGAACTGATAACAAATGCACTGTCTTTTCCTTATGCTTCTTTATTCTATCAGTTTTTGGAAACATATTACTGCTCTGTTTACCCTTAAAAATATTTTGAGATAAAATCCTACAAGTTCTACAAAGGCAGCTGTGATATGTAAAATCACTCTGGAGCCAGTCAGACGAGTTGGGCCGCTTTTGAGTTTCCAAAACTAGTTCTCACCTCTTGGCCATGGCCTGTACAGCATCTAAATGTGCCACTTCTGAGACATCCCTGGTGGTCCAGTGGCTCAGATTCCACTCTACCAATGCAAGGGGCCGGGGTTCAATCTCTGGTCAGGGAACTAAATCCCACATGCTGCAACTAAAGATCCTGCATTCCTCAACTAAGACTTGGAGCAGCCAGATAAATAAATAATTGCCCTGGATCATTAAAAAAAACAAGTGCCACTTCACACAAGCAACAGCAATTGCTCTGTTAAACTCTAGTGACTCCTTGGCAGAGGCTAATGCCATCATCCACGCATGTGTCCCTGTATGCTTTCATTCTTCAGACTAGCGTGGGAAAGCCATGCACTCTGGGGTGGAATTTCACTACCTCCCTTGACGATCTTTTGCCAGGATTTGTAGCTTTGTGTATTTCATGACAAGGCAAGTTAACTGGAAGTTAGGGTGTCTAATATTTTTCCTTCACTTGGACAATTTGTCACTAGTCCCAGAAAAAGTCTTTTCATAGTTCTGCTGTTTTGAGTCTTTGAGAGATGTGAATTTTAGTATATTCACAGATATGGGTAACTATAGCCACAGCAAATTCTAGAATGTTAGAAGTTTCAAGACCTTAAAAACAAACTCCGTACCATTTAGTTGTCACTCTCCTACCCCATCTCCACTCCTGACCCTGGGCCACCACTAATCTTTCTGTCTCTATAGATGTCTCTGTTCTGGACTTTGATATAAATGGAATAATATATAGTATGTGGCCTTTTGTGACTGGCATTTTTTCCTTAGCATAATGTTTTCAAGTTTCCTCCCTGTTTTTGCACAGGTCACTACTTCATTCCTTTGTATAACTGAATTATATTCCATTGCATGAATTCACCACAGTTTGTTTCAACTTAAATAGAGGCAGTGGGGGACCAATGATGGGGGCTAGAACTGGTACAAGTAGGCCTGATGAACCGTATGTGAAAACAAAAAGTAAAAATGTTAGTTGCTCAGTCGTGTCCGACTCTTTGTGACCCTATGGACTGTAGCCTACCAGGCTCCTCTGTCCATGGAATTCTCCAGGCAAGGATACTGGAGTGGGTAGCCATTCCCTTCTCCAGGGGATCTTCCTGACCCAGGGACTGAACCCAGGTCTCCTGCATTGCAGACAGATTCTTTACCATCAGAGCCACAGGATCCTGATGGACCTTAGGACCTGCCAATTCTAAGAATCTCTGAGATCAGACTAGGCACATGAATATCATGCAGGATTTGCAAACCTTTGGAGACCTCTGGTCTAGGTTTTCATCAGCACAGTTTTCAGGCCTGCTATACTAAAGATGCTAATAATTTGGGCACCAACAGGGACTCTGTCCAACTCATCATTCCTATGATCCTAAATATCCATGAGATACCCCCCTTTCCCAGTCTTGTCTGATTGCAACAGGATTGGGGGACATTTGACCAAGAATGGCCCCTTTATAGGCAAGTTGGTGCCCTATGCAGGACTCCTGTGGCCTGGCTGAAGAAGATGAACTTGAGCAGATTCCTCTCTTAGGAATACAGAATTGGGGAGCAGAGAGTCTGAGCTACCATCTAAAATGGAACCAAAAGACTGTAAGACAGACTTGGAGCCTGGGCCAAATGCGAAGGATCATCCCTGAGCAAAAGTTAGGAGAAAACTAGTCAAGAGAAAGAGGAGAATGAAACAGATATGCAGAGAGGAGCAGAGATATCAAGAGAGAGAACATGGGCCTCTGGAGAGAGAGACAGAGACTATAGCCAGAGACTGTAGCTTGAGAGCTTGGGGCTCTCGAGGGCAGGGCAATAGAGTAGAAGCAGCTAAAATCTGGGCCTGGGGTAGCCTTCTGCTTGGGGAGGCAGGACTTGGAACCTTTAAAATTTTTTTTCTTTTAAAGAAATAAATGCTTTTCTTTTCCCTATTCCACAAGTACTGTATGTCCATATGGAAAAAATCAACACATGCACAAAAGCATAAAGAAAATTCAAAAATAATCTGTGGTAATCCCACACCCAGATATAGCCACTGGTCACATTATATTGTATGTTAATTGCAGTCTTTTCTTCCCCTATATTCACAATACTCTTCCTGGCATTCTGATTCTCACCATCCTGGCAGATTGAAGCAAAAGTTGAAACAACCCTGCCATCTGCTGCCTGAGTCGTTCTCCTAAGCAGCTTTTTGGCTCTTTAAAGCTCTTTTTTTTTTTTTTTAAAATATTTTTTGTTCATATTTTTCTAATTACAAAAATAGTATGTTCTTTTTGAAAAGAAACAAAATTGACAAACATTTAGGGAGGCTAAGCAAAAAAGGACTCAAGTAAATAAAATCACAAATGAAAGAGGAGACACTGCCACTGATAACACAGGAGTACTAATGCTTATAGGAAACTGCTGTGAGCAATCATATACCACAAATTAGATAACCTATAAGAAATGCAAAAACTCCTAGAAATGTGCAACCTACCAAGACTAAAGCATAAAAAATAGAGAATCTAAATAGGCCAATTACTAGTGAGAACATTGAATCAGTAATTAAAAAAAAACTCCCCCCCCCCCAAAAAAAAAGTACAGGACCAGATGACTTCACTGGTAAATTCTATCAAACATTTTAAAAAGAATTAATAGCAATCCTTCTCAAATTCTTCCAAAAAACTGAAGAGGAGAGAACATTCATTTTACAAAGCCAGAATTACCCTGATACCAAAGCTAGAAAGGGACATTATGAAGTGAACGATGTGTGTACTGAAAACTAGATGACATCAATGAAAAAAATTAAAGAAGACACAAATAAGTTAATAGATATTCCATGTTCATGGATTGGAAATATTAATATTGTTAGAATGTCCATACTATCCAAAGCAATTCACAGATTCAATGTAATCCCTATCAAAATTCCAATGACATTTTTCACAACAATAGAAAAAGCAATTCTAAAATTTATTTGGAACCACAAAAGAAGCTGGATATCTAAAGTAATTCTGAGAAAAAAAAAAGAAGAAAACTGGAGGCACCATACTTCTGATTTCAAACTATGTATTGCAAAGCTGTAGTAATCAAAGCCATATTATACTGGCATAAAAAATAGACATGCAGATTAATGGAAGAGAATAGAGTGCCCAGAAATAAACCTGTGTGTGTGTAGTCAATTAATTTTTGACAAAGGAATTAAGAATATACAGTAGGGGAAAGGATAATTTCTTCAATAAATGGTGTTGAAAAAAATGGATAGCCACAGGCAAAGGAATGAAATGACTCATCTTAAAACATACACAAAAATCAACTCAAAATGGATTAAAGACTTGAATATAAGACCTGAAACCATAAGACTCCTAGAAGAAAATCTAGGGGGTTATGCTCCTTGACATTGATCTTGGCAATGATATTTTGGATTTGATACCAAAACCAAAATAAACAAGAAGGACCACATCAAATTAAAAAGCTTTTGCACAGCAAAGGAAACCATCAATAAATGAAAATGCAACCCACAGAATGAGAAAATATTCGCAAACTGCATATCTAATAAGGGGTTAAAATGCAAGTAACATATACAACTGAATAGCAACTCCCCCTGCTCAAACAATTTAAAAATAGGCAAAGGACATTTTCCCAAAGAAGACATACGAATGGTCAACAGGTATGTGAAAAGGTGTTCAAAATCATTAATTATCAGGGAAATGCCAATCAAAACCACAATGAGATATTGTTTCACACCTGTTTTGACGCCTATTACCAAAGAGACAAGAGATGACAAATGTTGGTGAGGTTACGGAGAAAAGGGAACCCTTGTACACTGTTGATGGAAAAACAGTATAGAGGTATCTGAAGAAAACAGAACCATTATCTGGAAGAGATATCTGTACTCCCATGTTCAGTGTGGCATTATATGCAATGGCCAAGGATGAAAATGACTTAAGTGTTCATCAACAGATGAAAAAGAAAGAAAAGTGATATATAATCAGTATACTATTCAGCCTTAAAAAAGAAGGAAATCTGCCATTTGCAATAATATGAATGAAACTGGAGTGCATTCGTGCGTGTATGCTATGCCGCTTCAGTAGTGTCCAACTCTTTGCAACCCTATGGACTGTAACCTGCCAGGCTCCTCTGTCCGCAGGATTGTCGAAGCAAGAATACTAGAGTGGGTTGCCATTTTCTTCTCCAAGGGATCATCCCTACCCAGGCGTCTCTTAAGTCTCCTGCCTTGGCAAGTGGGTTCTTTACCACTAGCGCCACCTAGGAAGCCAGGAGGCCATTACGCTAAGTGAAATAAGCCAGAAGAACAAATACTGCATGGTGTCACTCATATGTGGAATCTTTAAAAAGTTGAATTCTTAAAACAGATAGTGGAATAGTGGTCGCCAGGAACAGGGAGGTGAGAAAAATGGGGAGGTATTGGTAAAAGGGTACAAACTTTCAATTACAAGATGAATAAGTTTGAGGATCTGCTGTATAACACAAAGATTCTAGTTGAGAGTACTGTGTTGTATAATTGAAATATACTGAAAGTATACAACTTATGTGTTCTTCCCCCCAAAAAATATATAGATAAAATAAAAGTTCACTATGTGAGGTAATAGATGTGTCAATTAACTTGATTGTGGGATTCCTGTCACAGTTTATGTATATCAACTCACCACACTGTACACTTTAAATATATTACAATTTTATGTGTTCAGTTTACCTCAATAGCACTGGAAAAAATAGACACACATGATATTTGCAAGCTCATGCTTTGTAAGAAAAAGTACTTCATGGAGTTACATTTTTCTCATACAGCAAATGATAGGGAAAACATTGCCCAAAGTGAGAAGGGGAGTAAAAATATATCTGTTTATTTAAACATCAATGGGGGTGCTTCCCCGGTGACTCAGTGTTCAAGAATCCACCTGCCAATGCAGGAGACACGGGTTCGATCCCTGATCTGGGAAAATCCCACATACTGTGGAGCAACTAAGCCACTACAGCACAACTACTGAGCCTGTGCTCTGGAGCCTGGGAGCTCACATGCCACAACTACTGAAGCCCTCAGCCTAGAGCCTGTGCTCCGCAACAAGAGAAGCCACCACAGTGAGAAGTTCAAGCACGCTGCAGCTAGAGAGGAGCCCCTGCTCGCCACAACTAGACGAAAGCCGGTGTAGCCATGAAGACCCAGCACAGTCAAAAACAAACTAATTAAATTCTCTTTTTAAAATTAAAAACCAATGGAGAGGGATGGAATGAGCCATACCCCCTCCCCTGACTTACAACATTGCACTTCAGGAACGCTACAGACCAATCAGAGTGGGGTTTGGGACTTATATTTGAGTTCTGCTTATTGCTTGAGGGGAACAGGCTGTGTAGGGTGTGCAGAGTGGAGAAAAGATACTCAGATTTGTGCCACAGCAGTCGGGGGTGGGGGGGATTCTCCTCATTCAGTGAAATAAACAGTTGCAAACTCCCAGCAACAAACATATCATCTGAAGACCCTTTTGACTCTGGCTTACTTTTGCACAGATCCTAATCCAGCAACTTGGCTGGTGACAGGAATGAAATGGATTTGCAATATCTGTCAGCACAATTCTTTTCCCAGGAATTACTAGGAAGCTTTAGCTCTTATTTGAGACTGTGATTTATCTGATTGGCATGTTTGGGAAGAACAAACTAGACGTGCTTGACTTTTAAAAATACTGAGAAGCAACAGAATTTGGCCTCTGCACCAGAACCTGAGCAAATCTCAGAATTTCAATAGTTGCTTTCATGTCAGATTTCTCCCTGGCATATGGTGTTGGGTTGTCATGAAGTAAATAAAACAGATAATCTTGAACAGAAAGAAGAAAGTTCTCCAGATCATCTAAAGGGCTCAAACTTTCATCATGACCTGATTTCAAATTCCCCTTACCCCTACTTTACCTAAGACAAGGGCCTTTGTTGTAATTCTCACCAGAAGCAAGTCTCTCTTATGAGATTTCCATTTCAAAGATGAAATCAGTGGTAAGATAGCTCTGCTCTTTTGGTAACAGAGCTGTGCAAGCTTCCTCAACTCTAGCTGAATGAGGTCCCGCAACCTCCCTTCAACTATACTCAGGGAATGCTGAGGAGTGATTGGATGGGGAAGCCCTGGAATCTGTTCCCTAGTCAGAGAATCCCACATGAGCTGGCTTAGATCTGTAGGATTGGAGACAGTGGCCATGAGAACAGATGGACATAAATTCTACTTGAATTATGTCAATAGTTGGTAAAAAGATCCTTCATGGTATTTGTTTGCAAGAGTCTTTGCCCAGGTTGATGAGATCAGCTGTCTTTTTTGAGACATTTTGATGATCATCCTTCTGATGTTGCTGGAAGCTAGTTGTTAATATGTGATTTGGCAAAAAGGGAAGGGCGACAACTCAAGAATGGACTAGTTTAGACAGAGTATGACATCCCTTATACGCAGAATAAGGGATGCTTAATAAATACGCTTATACGCAGAATAAGGGATGCTTAATAAATATGCTTAATAAGAAGACATGATACAAAAGAACTTATTTACAAAACAGAAAGAGACTCACAGACTTAGAGAACAAACATGTAGTTGTCAGGGGGAAGGAGAGGGGAAAGGGATAGTTAGGGAGCTTGGGATGGACAGGTACACACTGTTATATTTAAAATGGATAACCAACAAGGACCTACTGTATAGCACATGGAACTCTGCACAATGCCATGTGGCAGCATGGACAAGAGGAGTGTTTGGGGGAGAGTGGATACATGCATATGTATGGCTGTGTCCCTTCGCTGTCCACCTGAAACTATCACAACACTGTTAATCAGAAACACTCTGATATAAAATAAAAGTTAGTGTCTTCCCTGGTGGCTTAGATGGTAAAGAATCTGCCTGCAATATGGGAGCCCTGGGTTCAATCCCTGGGTGGGGAAGATCCCCTGGAGAAGGAAATGGCAACCCACACCAGTATTCTTGCCTGGAGAATCCCATGGGCAGAGGAGCCTGGTGGGCTATGGTCCATGGGGTCACAAAGAGTTGGATTTGACTGAGCCACTAACCCACACAAAATAAAAGTTTAATAAAAATTTTTTTTCTTTCAGAAAAAAAGGATGGACTAGCTGATTCCAGGAAGAATCACGGGCCAATCATTAAAATGGTATTCTAATAGGAAGCTATCAAGAAGTTTCCCACCTAGGTATTTTCCAAGAAATTAAGTTACAAATAGCAACCAGAGGCATCGCATTTAGATTCTGCTATTGCATACATTCTTTTCAAAACTGGAGTTTTGTTTTTGTTTGTTTTGCCCTAGGAGAGGTCTGACAGAATGTGGTCCACTGGAGAAGGGAATGGCAAGCCACTTCAGTATTCTTGCCTTGAGAACCCCATGAACAGTATGAAAAGGCAAAATGATAGGATACTGAAAGAGGAACTCCCCAGGTCATTAGGTGTTCAATATCAGTGGAGAAATAACTCCAGAAAGAATGAAGGGATGGAGCCAAAGCAAAAACAATACCCAGTTGTGGATGTGACTGGTGATAGAGGCAAGGTCTGATGCTGTAAAGAGCAATATTGCATAGGAACCTGGAATGTGAGGTCCATGAATCAAGGCATATTGGAAGTGGTCAAACAAGAGATGGCAAGGGTGAACGTCGACATTCTAGGAATCAGCGAACTAAAATGGACTAGAATGGGTGAATTTAACTCAGATGATCATTATGTCTACTACTGGGGGCAGGAATCCCTCAGAAGAAATGAAGTAGCCATCATGGTCAACAAGAGTCCAAAATGCAGTACTTGGATGCAATCTCAAAAACGACAGAATGATCTCTGTTCATCTCCAAGGCAAACCATTCAGTATCACAGTTATCCAAGTCTATGCCCCAACCAGTAACGCTGAAGAAACTGAAGTTGAACGGTTTTATGAAGACCTACAAGACCTTTTAGAACTAACACCCAGAAAAGATGTCCTTTTCATTATAGGGGACTGGAATGCAAAAGTAGCAAGCCAAGAAACACCTGGAGTAACAGGCAAATTTGGCCTTGGAATGCGGAATGAAGCAGGGCAAAGACGAATAGAGTTTTGCCAAGAAAACGCACTGGTCATAGCAAACACCCTCTTCCAACAACACAAGAGAAGACTCTACACATGGACATCACCAGATGGTCAACACCGAAATCAGATTGATTATATTCTTTGCAGCCAAAGATGGAGAAGCTCTATACAGTCAACAAAAACAAGACCAGGAGCTGACTGTGGCTCAGATCATGAACTCCTTATTACCAAATTCAGACTTAAAATGAAGAAAATAGGGAAAACCGCTAGACCATTCAGGTATGATCTAAATCCAATCCCTTATGATTATAAAGTGGAAGTGAGAAATAGATTTAAGGGCTTAGATCTGATAGATAGAGTGCCTGATGAACTATGGAATGAGGTTTGTGACATTGTACAGGAGACAGGGATCAAGACCATTCCCATGGAAATGAAATGCAAAAAAGCAAAATGGCTGTCTGGGGAGGCCTTACAAATAGCTGTGAAAAGAAGAGAGGCGAAAAGCAAAGGAGAGAAGGAAAGATATAAGCATCTGAATGCAGAGTTCCAAAGAATAGCAAGAAAAGTTAAGAAAGCTTTCTTCAGCAATCAAGGCAAAGAAATAGAGGAAAACAACAGAATGGGAAAGACTAGAGATCTCTTTAAGAAAATTAGAGATACCAAGAGAACATTTCATGCAAAGATGGGCTCAATAAAGGACAGAAATGGTATGGACCTAAAAGAAGCAGAAGATATTAAGAAGAGGTGGCAAGAATACACAGAAGAACTGTACAAAAAAGATCTTCATGGCCCAGATAATCATGATGATGTAATCACTAATCTAGAGACAGACATCTTGGAATGTGAAGTCAAGTGGGCCTTAGAAAGCATCACCACAAACAAAGCTAGTGGAGGTGATGGAATTCCAGTTGAGCTGTTTCAAATACTGAAAGATGATGCTGTGAAAGTGCTGCATCAATATGCCAGCAAATTTGGAAAACGCAGCAGTGGCCACAGGACTGGAAAAGGTCAGTTTTCATTCTAATCCCAAAGAAAGGCAATGCCAAAGAATGCTCAAACTACTTCACAATTGCACTCATCTCACATGCTAGTAAAGTAATGCTCAAAATTCTCCAAGCTAGGCTTCAGCACTATGTGAACCGTGAACTCCCTGATGTTCAAGCTGGTTTTAGAAAAGGCAGAGGAACCAGAGATCATGGAAAAAGCAAGAGAGTTCCAGAAAAACATCTATTTCTGCTTTCTTGACTATGCCAAAGCCTTTGACTGTGTGGATGACAATAAACTGGAAAATTTTGAAAGAGATGGGAATACCAGACCACCTGACCTGCCTCTTGAGAAATCTGTATGCAGGTCAGGAAGCAACAGATAGAACTGGACATGGAACAACAGACTTGTTCCAAATAGGAAAAGGAGTACATCAAGGCTGTATATTGTCACCCTGCTTATTTAACTTCTATGCAGAGTGCATCATGAGAAACGCTGGACTGGAAGAAGCACAAGCTGGAATCAAGATTGCTGGGAGAAATATCAATACCCTCAGATATGCAGATGACATCACCCTTATGGCAGAAAGTGAAGAGGAGCTAAAAAGCCTCTTGATGAAAGTGAAAGAGGAGAGCGAAAAAGTTGGCTTAAAGCTCAACATTCAGAAAATGAAGATTATGGCATCCGGTCCCATCACTTCATGGCAAATAGATGGGGAAAGAGTGGAAACAGTGTCAGACTTTATTTTTGGGGGCTCCAAAATCACTGCAGATGGTGACTGCAGCCATGAAATTAAAGGATGCTTACTCCTTGGAAGAAAAGTTATGACCAACCTAGATAGCATATTCAAAAGCAGAGACATTACTTTGCCAACAAAGGTCCGTCTAGTCAAGGCCATGGTTTTTCCAGTAGTCATGTATGGATGTGAGAGTTGGACTGTGAAGAAGGCTGAGCGCCGGAGAATTGATGCTTTTGAAGTGTGGTGTTGGAGAAGACTCTTGAGAGTCCCTTGGACTGCAAGGAGATCCAACCAGTCCATTCTGAAGGAGATCAGCCCTGGGATATCTTTGGAAGGAATGATGCTAAAGCTGAAGCTCCAGTACTTTGGCCACCTCATGCAAAGAGTTGACTCATTGGAAAAGACCCTGATGCTGGGAGGGATTGGGGGCAGGAAGAGAAGGGGACGACCGAGGATGAGATGGCTGGATGGCATCACTGACTCGATGGATGTGAGTCTGAGTGAACTCTGGGAGTTGGTGATGGACAGGGAGGCCTGGCGTGCTGGGATTCATGGGGTCGCAAAGATTCGGACACGACTGAGCAACTGAACTGAACTTGCCCTAGGAAGAAAAAGTTAAAGGAGAGTCTAGACATCATATAAAACACCCACCCTAATTCTGCTGGTACTAAATTCTAATATAAAGTGTACTTGGCTAAATAGTGCCCCCTCCCCAATTCACATCCTCTCAGAACTTGACCTTATTTGGAAATAGGGTCTTTGCAGATATAATTAGTTAAGATGAGGACACACTGGATTAGGATAGGTCCTAAATCCTTAGACTGTTGTCCTTACAAGAAGGTCATGTGAAGACTCAGACACACACAGGGAAGATGGCCATGTGGCATGTGGTAATGGGGGCAGAGATTGGGGTGACAGAGGTACAAGCCAAGGAATGCCAAGAAATGGCAACTACTAGAAGCTAGGAGACGGTGTGGACCTGATTCTTATTTCCAAAAAAAGCCTGCCCTGCTGACACTTTCACTTCAGACTTCGGACCTCTGAAACTGCAAGAGAACCCATTTCTGTTGTTTCAAGCCACCCATTTTGTGGTAATTTATTACGGCAACCCCAGGACATTAAGGCACAGGTGATTTGGAGAGAAAACTACTGCCTAATGAATAAGCCTCTTTAACATTCCCCTCCCCCATTCCCGCACTCATCTGATGATACCTTTAATGACACATCTACAGACGACCAAGCATTCATTCTCCACTGAGGAGCCTCCCATGTAGGCAACTTTTGTGTGTGTATGTGTTAGTTGCTCAGTCATGTCCGACTCTTTGTAATCCCATGGACTGTAGCCCACCAGGCTCCTCTGTCCATGGAATTCTCCAGGCAAGAATACTGGAGTGGGTTGCCATTTCCTACTTCTGTAGGCAATTTGAAAGTGAAAGTGAAGTCACTCAGTCATGTCCGACTCTTTGTGACCCCATGGACTGTAGCCTACCAAGCTCCTCTGTCCATGGGATTGTCCAGGCAAGAATACTGGAGTGGGTTGCCATTTCCTTCTCCAGGGGATCTTCCCGACCCAGGGATCGAACCTGGGTTTCCCGCATTGGAGGCAGACGCTTTACCCTCTGAGCCCTTAGGCAATGATTATTCAAGAGATATGGGTTCTCATTCTAGCTCCATGGACTAATTGTGTATCTTTAGATAAATTACGTACCTTCTCTGGGTCCAAGATTTCATCAATCCATTAAGGAGGTTGAACACCACTGGAGGTTCTTTAAAATTCCATCATGCTCCCATCTTCTGTGGTTTCACTGGAAGATGTTCATTTTCCCTAATACATGCATGCTGCATGCTAAGTCACTTCAATTCAGTTTAGTTCAGTTCAGTTGCTCAGTCGTGTGTGACTCCATGGACTACAGCAAGCCAGTCCATGACCAGTCCCTGACCATCACCAACTCCCAGAGCTTGCTCAAACTCATGTCCATTGAGTTGGATGGATGCCATCCAACCATCTCATTCTCTGTCATCCTGTTCTCCTGCCTTCCATTCCCAGCATCAGGGTCTCTTCAAATGAGTCAGCTCTTCACATCAAATGACCAAAGTATTGGAGCTTCAGCTTCAGCATCAGTCCTTCCAATGAATATTCAGGACTGATTTCCTTTAGGATGGACTGGTTGGATCTCCTTGCAGTCCAAGGGACTCTCAAGAGTCTTCTCCAACTCCACAGTTCAAAAGCATCAATTCTTCGGTGCTCAGCTTTCTTTATAGTCCAACTCTCACATCCACACATGACTACTGGAAAAATCATAGCTTTGACTAGATGGACCTTTGTTAGCAAAATAATATTTCTCCTTTTTAATATGCTGTCTAGGTTGGTCATAGCTTTTCTTCCAAGGAGCAAGTGTCTTTTGATTTCATGGCTTCAAGATGGTTAATTTCAGGAACAAGAGGTTAGGAGGGGGGATATCACTTTTAGAATCAAACCCAATACCTGCCAGAGATGCTTGGAGGACTCAAAAAAAAAAAAAAACAAAAAACCTTGTGCACACCAGGACCCAGAGACCCCACAGAGACTGATCCAGACCTGTCTTTGAGTCTCCTGTGGAGGTATGGGTCAGCAGTGGCCTGTCGTAGGGGCAGGGGCTCTGGGTGAAGCTACCTGGTCACACAGCCTGTGGCATAAGCCCTCTTGGAGATCGCCATTAATCCCATCATACAGCCGCTGAGCAGACAACCCACAAACTGCAGAACAATTATACCAAAGAAATTCTCAGAATGTTAAGAAAGTTCTAGGACCCACAACAGATTTCCCAACCTGGGGATCTGGCAAGGAGACTGAGAACTCCCAGAGAATTTGACTTTGGAGGCCACTGGGATTTGATTACAGAACTTACACAGGACTGGGGAAACAGACTTTGGAGGGCATAAACGAAACCTTGTGAGCACCAGGACCCAGGAGAAAGGAGCAGTGACCACACAAGAGACTGGCCAAAACTTGCCTATGATTGTCCAGGAGTCTCTGGTGGAGGCATGGGTCGGCGGTGGCCTGCTGCAGGATCGGGGGCATTGAGTGTGGCAGTGTGTGCACGGGACCTTTCATTGGTGTCAGGTCAAACAACAGAGAGGGAACACAGCTCTGTCCATCAACAAAAAATTGGATTAAAGATTTACAGAGCATGGCCCTGCCCATTAGAACAAGACCCAGTCTCCCCCATAATCAGTCTCTCCTATCAGGAAGCTTCCATAAGCCTCTTATACTTATCCATCAGAGGGCAGACAGAATGAAAACCAAAATCACAGAAAACTAATCAAACTGATCACATGGACCACAGCCTTGTCTAACTCAATGGAACTATGAGCTATGCTGTGTAGGGCCACCCAAAACAGGCAGGTCATGGTGGAGAGTTCTGACAAAACGTGGTCCACTGGAGAAGAGAATGGCAAGCCACTTCAATATTCTTGCCTTGAGAACCCCATGAGCAGTATGAAAAGGCAAAAAGATATGACATTGAAAGATGAACTCCCCAGGTTGGTAGGTGCTGCTACTGGAGATCAGTGGAGAAATAACTCTAGAAAGAATGAAGAGACAGACCTAAAGTGAAAACAACACCCAGTTGTGGATGTGACTGGTGAAGGAAGCAAGGTCTGATGCTGTAAAGAGCAATATTGCATAGGAAGCTGGAATGTCAGGTCCATGAATCAAGGTAAATTAGAAGTGGTCAAATAAGAGATGGTAAGAGTGAGCACTGACATTCTAGGAATCAGTGAACTAAAATGGACTAGAATGGGCGAATTTAATTCAGATGACCATTATATCTACTACTGTGGGCAAGAATCCCTTAGAAGAAATTGAGTAGCCCTCACAGTCAACAAAAGAGTCCAAAATGCAGTACTTGGGTGCAATCTCAAAAATGACAGAATGATCTCTATTCGTTTCCAAGACAAACCATTCAATATCACAGCAATCCAAGTCACTTCAGTAGTGTCCAACTCTTTGCAATCCTATAGACCATAGCCTGCATGCCAGGCTCCTTTTTCCATGCGATTCCCCAGGCAAGAATACTGGAGTAGGTTGCCATGCCCTCCTCTGAGGGGTCTTCCTGACCCAGGAAGCAAACGTGTGTCTCTTACGTCTCCTGCATTGACAGGCGGGTTCTTTACCACTAAGCGCCACCTGGGAAGTCCAAAACTAATTAATTTATTTGGCAGTACAAGGTCTTAGTTGTCACATGTGGGATCTAGTTCCCTGACCAGGGATCAAACCTGGACCCCATCTCACTCCTGCATTGGAAGTGCAGAGTTTTAGACACTGGACCACCAGGGAAGTCCCTATACAGGGTGTGTATAAATTTCTTTCTTCTTTTTTTTTTTTGTGGCATCTTTGTCTGGTTTTGGTATTAAAGTGATGGTGGCCTCATAGAACGAGTTTGGCAGTTTACCTTCCTCTGCATAAATTTCTTGAAGACAAAGATCTTTCTCTTGTTCATTGCTGTTTCCTTGGTGAAGATCAGCGTCTGTCACATAGGAGGGGCACAATTAGTCCTTGAGAGTGAATGAATAAATGAAGACACAATCAAGGTAAAATAAGAGTAACTGGTCCTGATGTTTCAGGTACCTCTTTGCCTTTCCTTTTCCCAAGGCTGTTGAGACCAAGGTGAGGTCAAGGGTTCTAGATTGACTATCAACAGTGAGTGAGTGGTAGTCAGTCGTGTCCAACTCTTTGCGACCCCATGGACTGTAGCTCGCCAGGCTCCTCTGTCCATGAGATTCTCCAGGCAAAAATACTAGAGTGGGTTGCCATTTCCTCCTCAAGGGGATCTTCCCGACCCATGGTTCAAACTCATGTCTTTCACATCTCCTTTTGCATTAGCAGGCGAGATCTTTACCACTAGCTTCACCGGAAGCCCTATCAACAGTGAGCATTGATGGGATTCACGAGATAATTATTCCTTCTGCACTTCCTTTGCTTGAGGAGATAGCTGAAGGGCCTATATGCACAGGAGTGAGATACTCAATTTTTTCTGGCTCAGGACATATTCAAAAAAGAAAGGAGGGTGGGACTTCCCTGGCAACCCAATGGTTAAGACTCTGAGTTTCCAATGCAGGGGGCACAGGTTCCATCTCTGGTTGGGGAACTAAGATCCCACATGGCCAAAAAGTAAAAAGAAAAATTAATTTTAATCAATCAATAAAAAGAGGAATAGTTTGAAATAACAATTGAATTACTGCGTTGGAAAAAGTAAGATGGTCTGCCATAAGTCTTTTGGAAAAGCTGTGGGGAAAAAAAAAAAACCACATTTCTTATGAAGATAGGAAAATAAATCTTCCACACATGGGAAAAAAGCATAATGCTATCAAGTATCTGAGTACAGTTTAAATACAATTTTCATGGTATTTCAATTTTAGAAATGTTATAAAATATTTTGACAAGCATTCAGTCTCTACATTTCCTGGAGTAAGAGGCTAATGGTAAAATATTGAATGCAAAATAATAAATGAGAAGTCCTGCCACAGCACAGATCCCTAATCCAGTTTGGGGCAGGCTGTGTTTTAAATTATTAAACTGTTAAAAGAGTCATCTGGCAGCTGCTTTTAAAGAAAATATGACAACTGTTGATTTTTTTTCTGGAGCAATACAAAATGTGGTAAAAAAATTTCCACTTGAGATGGACCTGAGGTCAAATATAATTCACTTAGAAATCTAACAGAAACAAATCTGTTCTGGATCTGTTATGCTACTGCCATGGACTATTTCCACTGTTATCTTATTTCCTTCTATGAGTAACATGGGACAGGACTACTTCCCAAACCCAGGTTGATTAAGATCAGATGTTCCAACAGAGCAAGGGGCAAGAAGGAGGCCAGGGAAGGACAGGCCCTACATATCCTCTTGCACCCCTAGAACCACCATCCATACAACTTAGTTTAAAAGGAATGTCAAGGTCAGTGTAGTGTGAGGGATGAGGAAGGAGCTTGAGTTGACTGTGCACATGCTGGTTGTTTTTTTGTGTATTTTTGTGATTGAATGGGATTTTATTTTGTTTTGTCTTTTGACTGCAGTTAGAGCCTCCTCTTCCATCTCACCGAGAGTTGGTCCTAAGCCACTTGCTCATTTGTTGACAAGGAAACAGGCCCAAGTCAGATACTGCTGGATGCCTGCTCAATGGCCTTCCTACCTCCATGACTTTCCTGATAGAGGGACCCTGATAGTGTCAGACCTTCAAGCCAAGAGCCCTTGATCTCAGGGAAGATGTCCCCACCCACTGTCATTAGTGGTTCAAGCCAAGCACAGCAAACCCACTTCTGTTATCATATTATAGGTGACCATGTTGCCTACTTTGGGTCAGTGAGATAAAGGAGAAGTTCACTGGGAGGTCTCTGGAAAAATTCTTCCTCTTTGATCAAGGATAGAGGTAGAGAGAGAGAAAGTGTCTGCCCTACACCCACTTCCTGCTTTGGGAGGTTGTCAGGCCCTTGATTTAGTAGCTACTGAATACACCACTAAACTGTCTTTACCCACTGAAGGTAGCAGTGTGCAAGGATAGAGAGAAAGCTGGGTAAGCAGAGGCTTAAGCTGTGGTCTTTTCACTGGAACTGTTTCCAAATGTTTTAATATGTGAGAAAATGAAATGTATTTGTCATTTAAACCAGTGTTAGTTACTCTAATACTTGAAGCCCAAAGCAACCTAATTGATTGATTTTGTTGTTCAGTAGTTCAGTCATGTCTGACTTTTTTTGACCCTATGGACTATAGCACTCCAGGCTTCCCTGTCCTTCATCATCTCCCAGAGTTTGCTCAGATTCATGTCAATTAAGTCAGTGATACCATCCAGCCATCTCCTCCTCTGTCTCCCCCTTATCCTTTCACCTTCAATCTTTTCCAACATCAGTGTCTTTTAAAATAAGTTGACTTTTCTCATCAGGTGGCCCAAGTATTTGAACTTCAGCTTCAGCATCAGTTCTTCAAAAGAATATTCAGGGTTGATTTCCTCTAGGAAATTGATACTTGACACAAATAAACAAAGCAACATGATACAAGACACAAATAAACGAAGTGACATGACCAAGTGCGCTCAGGTCATTGGCATCAGTGGAAGGACTAGATGTGGAATGAATATGGAGTTTGGAATTAAACAAACCCATATTTTTTGGCTCTTTTATTAAATTTTTTATTGAAGTATAGTTGATTTGCAATGTTATGTTAGTTTCTGCTGTACAGAAAAGTAGTTCAGTGATATATATATATATATATATTTAATATTCTTTGCCATTATGGTTTACCCCAAGATACTGAATATAGCTCCCTGTTCTATACAGTAGGACCTTGTTGTTTATCCATCCTCTATATACACCGCTTTGCATCTGCTAACCCTTAATTCCCAATCCTTCCCTCCCCGACCTCCCCTCCCCTATGACAAGTCTATTCTCTGTTAGACCCATGTTTGAATCACTAATTTCCTGTGTGCTCTTGGACAAGTTACCTGATCTCTCTGGGCCTGTTTTCTCCTCTGTTACATGGGGTTAACATGAGCATCCACCTCATGGAGTTGTTGTGAGTTTTAAATGAGATTACATAATGTGTCTGAAAGTCAGTGAATGTCAGCTCGTTCTGCTTCCTCCTTGACACTTTGTCCAGTGTAATATTTTTTTTTCTTGTTTTAACAAATATATTTATTGTAACAAATATAATTCTAACAGAGTAATAATTTGTAAATTGATCATTTTATTTTTTACAAAATATGTTTGAAACAATGTAATCTTTTGACCTTGTCTTTTCAACCCACTCCAGTATTCTTGCCTGGAGAAGCCCATGGACAGAGGGACCTGGTGGCTACCATCCATGGGGTCACAAAAAGTCAGACATCACTGAATGACTAACACTTTTGGTTTCTTTCCTTAAGAACTATATTAGCAGTTGTGTTTTCATGATAAAATATTAGCTGTATACAACCTCATAGTACTTAGAGGATTAATTTTATTTCATTATAGACATTTTAATAATATTTAAATGTGCCTCCTCTTGGTAAGTCCCCCAAACAGTAGATTGCTTAGTACATTAATATCCAGAAAAGTTACCGCTGAATGCCTATATCTCTGGCTTTAAAAAATATTAGAGACTTGAAATTCGATGCATCATCTTGAAATCTTTAAGTTTTTCTAGGTAGTCCTTAAATCTCTGGGGTTTTTTTTAATGCTATTTTCAGACACCTATGACAAAAGCAGATGAATATAAGGAGTGACTCAATTGTTTCTACCTGTGAATATTGGAAAGAAAAATTATGCCTAAGTAACAGTAATTTACTTCCTGGTGGCTCAGAGGGTAAAACGTCTGCCCACAATGTGGGAGAGCCCAGTTCAATCCCTGGGTCAGGAGGATCTCCTAGAGAAAGAAATGGCAACCCACTCGAGTGTTCTTACCTGGAAAATCCTATGTACAGAGGAGCCTGGTAGGCTACAGTCCATGGGGTCCCAAAGAGGCGGACACGACTGAGCGACTTCACTTTTCACTTTAACAGTAATTTATGACATGGCCATAGTGTTTCTACAGCACAGGTCCTAATAACATCACATGTGAACAAATGCACTATCATAAATTTCTTCCAGTCATTATCTCAGCAAGTAGTGCCAACAACCCTAAATGGTGAGTTCTGCTATCCCCATTTGAGGGATGGGTAAACTGAAACTTGAGATAGTCAGTGATTTCTCCGAGGTCACACAGCTAGTTAAAAGTGCTACAGCTGAGACTGGATTCAAATTCTGTCAGACTTGGGAGCCCAGGTTCTTAATTTCTACACTTTCAGTTCAGTTCAGTTCAGTCACTCAGTCGTGTCTGACTCTTTGCGACCCCATGGACTGCAGCGCTCCAGGCCTCCCTGTCCATCACCAGCTCCCAGAGTTTACTCAGACTCATGTCCACTGAGTCGGTGATGCCATCCAACCATCTCATCCTCTGCCATCCTTTTCTCCTAGTGCCTTCAATCGTTCCCAGCATCAAGGTCTTTTCAAATGAGTCACCTCTTCGCATCAGGTGGCCAAAGTATAGGAGTTTCAGCTTCAATATCAGTCCTTCCAATGAACATTCAGGACTGATTTCCTTGAGGATGGACTGGTTGGATATCCTTGCAGTCCAAGAGAATCTCAAGAGTCTTCTCAAACACCACACTTCAAAAGTATCAATTCTTTGGTGCTCAGCTTTCTTCACAGTCCAACTCTCACATCCATACATGACCACTGGAAAAACCATAGCCTTGACTAGACGGATCTTTGTTGGCAAAGTAACGTGTCTGCTTTTTAATATGCTGTCTAGATTGGTCATAACTTTTCTTGCAAGGAGTAAGCATCTTTTTATTTCATGGCTGCAATCACCATCTGCAGTGATTTTGGAGCCCAAAAAAATAGTCTGCCACTGTTTCCACTGTTTCTCCATCTATTTCCAATGAAGTGATGGGACCAGATGCCATGATCTTAGTTTTCTGAATGTTGAGCTTTAAGACAACTTTTTCGCTCTCCTCTTTCACTTTCATCAAGAGGCTTTTTAGTTCCTCTTCACTTTCTGCCATAAGGGTGGTGTCATCTGCATGTCTGAGGTTACTGATATTTCTCCCAGCTCTCTTGACTTCAGCTTGTGCTTCTTCCAGTCCAGCATTTCACATGATGTACTCTGCATAGAAGTTAAATAAGCAGGGGGACAATATACAGCCTTGATGTACTCCTTTTCCTAATTGGAACCAGTCTGTTGTTCCATGTCCAGTTCTAACTGTTGCTTCCTGACCTGCATATAGGTTTCTCAAGAGGCAGGTCAGGTGGTCTTGTATTCCCATCTCTTTCAGAAGTTTCCACGGTTTATTGTGATCCACACAGTCAAAGGCTTTGGCATAGTCAATAAAACAGAAAGAGATATTATTTTGGAACTCTCTTGCTTTTTTGATGATCCAGCAGATGTTGGTAATTTGATCTCTGGTTCCTCTGCCTTTTCTAAAACCAGCTTGAACATCTGGAAGTTCACGGTTCATGTATTGTTGAAGTCTGGCTTAGGGAATTTTGAGCATTACTTTGCTAGAGTGTGAGAAGAGTGCAATTGTGCAGTAGTTTGAACATTCTTTGGCATTGCCTTTCTTTGCAATTGGAATGAAAGCTGACCTTTTCTAGTCCTGTGGCCACTGCTGAGTTTTCCAAATTTGCTGGCATATTGAATGCAGCACTTTCACAGCATCACTTTTTAGGATTTGAAATAGCTCAACTGGAATTCCATCACCTCCACTAGCTTTGTTCATAGAGAAGCTTCCTAAGGCCCACTTGACTTCACATTCAAGGATGTCTGGCTCTAGGTAAGTGATCATACCATTGTGATTATCTCAGTTGTGAAGATCTTTTTTGTACAGTTCTTCTGTGTATTCTTGCCACCTCTTCTTAATATCTTCTGCTTCTCTTAGCTCCATACCATTTCTGTCCTCTATCAAGCCCATCTTTGCATGAAATTGTCCCTTGGTATCTCTAGTTTTCTTGAGGAAATCTCTAGTCTTTCCCATTCTGTTGTTTTCCTCTATTTCTTTGCCTTGATTGCTGAGGAAGGCTTTCTTATCTCTCTTTGCTATTCTTTGGAAATCTGCATTCAAATATGTATATCTTTTCTTTTCTCCTTTGCTTTTGGCTTCTTTTCTTTACACAGCTATTCGTAAGGCCTCCTCAGACAGCCATTTTACTTTTTTGCATTTATTTTTCTTGGGGATAGTCTTGCTCCCTATCTCCTGTACAATGTCACGAACCTTCATCCATAGTTCATCAGGTACTCTATCAGATTGAGTCCCTTAAATCTATTTCTCACTTCCATTGTATAATCATTAGGGATTTTATTTAGTTCTTAGCTGAATGGTGTAGTGGTTTTCCCTACTTTCTTCAATTTAAGTCTGAATTTGGTGATAAAGAGTTCATGATCTGAGCCATAGTCAGCTTCCGGTCTTGTTTTTGCTGACTGTATAGAGCTCCTCCATTTTTGGCTGCAAAGAATATAATCAGTCTGATTCTGGTGTTGACCATTTCGGTGATGTCCATGTGTAGAGTCTTCTCTTGTATTGTTGGAAGAGGGTGTTTGCTATGACCAGTGCATTCTCTTGGCAAAACTATTAGCCTTTGCCCTGCTTCATTCTGTACTCCAAGGCCAAATGTGCCTGTTACTCCAGGTGTTTCTTGACTTCCTACTTTTGCATTCCAGTCCCCTATAATGAAAAGGACATCTTTTTGGGGTGTTAATTCTATAAGGTCTTGTAGGTCTTCATAGAACCTCTCAACTTCAGCTTCTTCAGCGTTACTGGTTAGGGCATAGACTTGGGTTACTGTGATGTTGAATGGTTTGCCTTGGAAACGAACAGAGATCATTCTGTCGTTCTTGAGACTGCATTCAAGTACTGCATTTCAGACTTTTTTGTTGGCTTTGAGGGCTACTCCATTTCTTCTAAGGGATTCCTGCCCAGAGTAGTAGATATAATGGTCATCTGAATTAAATTCACCCATTCCAGTCCATTTTAGTTCACTGATTCCTAAAATGTTGACATTCACTCTTGTCATCTCCTGTTTGATCCTTTCCAATTTGCCTTGATTCATGGACCTAACATTTCAGGTTCCTATGCAATATTGCTCTTAACAGCGTCAGACCTTGCTTCCTTCACCAGTCACATCCACAACTGGGTGTTGTTTTTGCTCTGGCTCTGTCTCTTCATTCTTTCTGGAGTTATTTCTCCAATGATCTCCACTAGCATATTGGGCACCTACCAACCTGGAGAGTTCACCTTTCAGTGTCCTATCTTTCTGCCTTTTCATATTGTTCATAGGGTTCTCAAGGCAGAAATACTGAACTATTTTGCCATTCCCTTCTCCAGTGAACCATGTTTTGTCAGAACTCTCCACCGTGCCACGTCTGTTTTGGATGGCCCTACACGGCATGGCTCATAGTTTCACTGAATTAGACAAGGCTGTGATAGAGTGCCTGATGAACTATGGACGGAGGTTCATGACATTGTACAGGAGACAGGGATCAAGACCATCCCCATGGAAAAGAAATGGAAAAAAGCAAAATGGCTGTCTGGGGAGGCCTTACAAATAGCTGTGAAAAGAAGAGAAGTGAAAAGCAAAGAAGAAAAGGAAAGATATACCCATCTGAATGCAGAGTTCCAAAGAATAGCAAGAAGAGATAAGAAAGCCTTCCTCAGTGATCATTGCAAAGAAATAGAGGAAAACAACAGAATGGGAAAGACTAGAGGTCTCTTCAAGAAAATTAGACACCAAGGGAACATTTCATGCAAAGATGGGCTCAATAAAGGACAGAAATGGTATGGACCTAACAGAAGCAGAAGATATTAAGAAGAGGTGGCAAGAATACACAGAAGAACTGTACAAAAAATCTTCACGACCAAGATAATCACGATGGTGTGATCACTCACCTAGAGCCAGACATCTTGGAATGTGAAGTCAAGTGGGCCTTAGGAAGCATCACTACGAACAAAGCTAGTGGAGGTGATGGAATTCCAGTTGAGCTATTTCAAATCCTGAAAGATGATGCTGTGAAAGTGCTGCATTCGATATGCCAGCAAATTTGGAAAACTCAGTAGTGGCCACAGGACTGGAAAAGGTCAGTTTTCATTCCAATCGCAAAGAAAGGCAATGCCAAAGAATGTTCAAACTACTGCACAATTGCACTCATCTCATACGCTAGTAAAGTAATGCTCAAAATTCTCCAAGCCAGGCTTCAGCAATACATGAACCGTGAACTCCCTGATGTTCAAGCTGGTTTTAGAAAAGGCAGAGGACCAGAGATCAAATTGCCAACATCTGCTGGATCATTAAAAAAAGCAAGAGAGTTTCAGAAAAACATCTCTTTCTGCTTTATTGACTATGCCAAAGCCTTTGACTGTGTGGATCACAATAAACTGTGGAAAATTCTGAAAGAGTTGGGAATACCAGACCACCTGACCTGCCTCTTGAGAAACCTATATGCAGGTCAGGAAGCAACAGTTAGAACTGGACATGGAACAACAGACTGGTTCCAAATAGGAAAAGGAGTACACAAGGCTGTATATTGTCACCCTGCTTATTTAACTTCTATGCAGAGTACATCATGAGAAACGCTGGACTGGAAGAAGCACAAGCTGAAGTCAAGATTGCCTGAAGAAATATCAATAACCTCAGATAAGCAGATGACACCACCCTTATGGCAGAAAGTGAAGAGGAACTAAAGAGCATCTTGATGAAAGTGAAAGTGGAAAGTGAAAAAGTTGTCTTAAAGCTCAACATTCAGAAAACTAAGGTCATGGCATCTGGTCCCATCACTTCATTGGAAATAGATGGGGAAACAGTGGAAACAGTGTCAGACTTTATTTTTGGGGGCTCCAATATCACTGCAGATGGTGACTGCAGCCATGAAATTAAAAGACGCTTACTCCTTGCAAGAAAAGTTATGACCAACCTAGATAGCATATTCAAAAGCAGAGACATTACTTTGCCAACAAAGGTCCATCTAGTCAAGGCTATGGTTTTTCCAGTGGTCATGCATGGATGTGAGAGTTGGCCTGTGAAGAAAGCTGAGCGCCAAAGAATTGATGCTTTTGAAGTGTGGTGTTGGAGAAGACTCTTGAGAGTCCCTTGGACTCCAAGGAGATCCAACCAGTCCATTCTGAAGGAAATCAGTTCTGGGATTTCTTTGGAGGGAATGATGCTGAAGCTGAAACTCCAGTACTTTGGCCACCTCATGCGAAGAGTTGACTGTTTGGAAAAGAGTCTGATGCTGGGAGGGATTGGGGGCAGGAAGAGAAGGGGACGACAGAGGATGAGTGGGCTGGATGGCATCACGGACTCGATGGATGTGAGTCTGAGTGAGCTTCGTGAGTTGGTGTTGAACAGGGAGGCCTGGCATGCTGCGATTCATGGGATCGCAAGGAGTAGGACACGACTGAGCAACTGAACTGAACTGAACTGTGGTCCATGTGAATAGATTGGTTAGTTTTCTGTGATTGTGGTTTTCAGTCTGTCTACCCTCTGATGGAGAAGGATAAGAGGCTTATGGAAGCTTCCTGATGGGAGAGACTGACTATGGGGGATACTGGGCCTTGTTCTGATAGGCAGAGCCATGCTCAGTAAATCTTTAATCCAATTTTCTATTGTTGGGTGCAGCTGTGTTTCCTCCCTGCTATTTACCTGGGGCCAAACTATGGTGGAGGTAATGAAGATAATGGTGACCTCCCTCAAAAGATCCCATGCATGTACTGCTACAGCCCGTGCTCCAACCCTGCAGCAGGCCACCATCGACCCATGCCTCTGCCAGAGACTCTCAGACACCCACAGGCAAGTCTCCTGTGGGGCCATTGTTCCTTTCTCCTGGGTCCTGGTGCACAAGGTTCTGTTGTGCCCTCTGAGGGTCTATTTCCTACACTCCATTGTTGCCTAAAATACCTGCTAAACTTCCTAAGTAACCACATTTTCTTAAACAACTGAACTGAAACATATATTTATCATTCATCATACTACTTAGCATTTATTGAGCACCTATTGTATGCCAGATAAATATCATTTCATTATCAGAACCCTGAAAGATAGGTATTATTGCTATAATAAAACAATAACTACTTATTGTAATCTGTATTAATATCAGTATCAATAGCATCAACATTAATTAATATCAACATTAATGGTAATATTTGTTAGTGTTAACATTCATTATTAGCAATGTTGATTAATAATATTAACATTGATTAACATTAATATTGATTATGAATTGATATGCACTGTGTGCTATGAATTAAGATAGATATTATTCATTCATAGTATTATAAATAAATATATTGTCTATTATAATAACTTTACAGATGAGGAGTGGGCAGTAAGTTCTCCAAGTCTGCACAATTGGTAGTGGGCATTCAGTTACAACACAGCCCAATTTCAAAGCCTGTGTTCTTTCCATTGTGCCACATAGCTTCCTGTCATAACTAGAGTAACTGCCTTAAGGAAGCTGCTCCAGGTTTAAAATGGAAAATATATCTATAGTAATATATTTTAAGTGTCTCAGGGGCCTTATAATTCTTTGGTTCCCCAAACAATTAAAATAGTGCTAGATACTGAGCATTCAATGATTGACTGCTTGATTGATAACGGACTGGTTGATAAACAGCAATGATCCCTTACTTACACCCATTTCCTTCTGAAGAAATGTTTATGGGCCTGACAGTGATGTGAATCTTATCATGCTTTCCAAGATATGTGTTATATTTGGCTGCAGGACATCCACAATGGCTGCAGGATGACCTCGCAGCAATGACAATGTCATCAGTTTGTGAAAGTCTTGAGGATACAATTGACAAAAGGAAAGCTGATCACATCATTTTTTTTAAGGTTCCATATAGCAGTACCTTTACATGAGGAAAAATGAAAAGCCTGGAGATTTGATTCTTCATTAGTCCTTTATGCGAAAGTCGAGAAATGGATATGAGTCATAGCTTGTAGACCTAAAATCTTAAGTGTCATGGCCGTAACTCTCCAGTAGATAGTGAAAGGGAAGTCGCTCAGTCATGTCCGACTCTTTGCGACCCCATGGACTGTAGCCCAACAGGCTTCTCCATCCATGGGATTTTCCAGGCAAGAATACTGAAGTGGGTTGCCATTTCTTTCTCCAGGAGATCTTCCCAACCCAGGGACTGAACCTGGGTCTCCCACATTGTAGGCAGACGCTTAGATATATAAGCTGAAATTCTTGACATTTTATATATTCATGACCCTGAAGGAATAGAATGAATGGGAGTAGGAGTTGGTGTGTATTTTATGAAGAAAATTAAGTTTGGTGTTTAAAAGAATGTATTGCAATTTTATTTGTGTAATTTCAGATTGGTGGCCTGTGGGAAACTAGAGAGAAGAAAAACAGAGTCTAGTGCTTATCCAGTTGCTAACTTACTGTGTGACCTTCTTCCCACTCTCTGGAATTCCATTCCCCCTTCTCTACAATGAAGGCTTGACCTTATGATCTGTAAAGTCCCTTTCATGTCCAAGTCAGCCCATTTTCTTTCCTTCTACTCCCCAGGTCATTGCCACAGGAGGAAGAGTGGACGTTCTTGAGAAAAGTCCCTTTGAGAGAAAATATCCCATCTAACGAACCTGGAGAACATTACGCAAAGTGAACTTAGGCAGTCACAGAAGGACAAGCACCACTTAATAGGACATCTATGAGGAATGGACTTCCCTGGTGGTTCAGATGGTAAAGCGTCTGCCTGCAATGTGGGAGATCCGGGTTCAATCCCTGGGTTGGGAAGATCTCCTGGAGAAGGAAATGGCAACCCACTCCAGTATTCTTGCCTGGAAAATCCCATGGATGGAGAAGCCTGGTAGGCTACAGTCCATGGGTCGCAAAGAGTCAGACACGACTGAGAGACTTCACTTTCGCTTTTCACTTTTCATGAGGAATCAAAAACAGACAAACTCATAGAGGCAGAGAATGGAAGGGTAGCTGCCAGGGGCTAGAGGAATGGGGAAAGGAGGAAATATTAGTCAAAGGGTACTGAATTTCAGTTATAAGATGAATAAGTCCTAACAGGGAACTATATTCAATACCCTGATATAAACCATAATGGAAAGGAATATAAAAAAGAATGTATAATGTATAATTGAATCTGATATATAACTGAACCAATGCTGAAGCTGAAGCTGCAATATTTTGGCCACCTGATGTGAAGAACTGACTCATTGGAAAAGACCTGATGCTGGGAAAGAGTGAAAGCAACAGGAGAAAAGAGTGGCAGAGGTTGAGATGGTTAGGTAGTATCAGCAGCTCAATGGACATGAATTTGGGCAAACTCTGGGAGATAGTGAAGGGCAAGGAAGCCTGGTGTGCTACAGTCCATGGGGTCACAAAGAGTCGGACATGGCTTAGTGACTGAACAACAAAAATAACTAAATCACTTTGCTGTAAAGCAGGAATTCACACAACATTGTAAATCAACTATACTGCAATACAAAAGATGATGAAGCCCTAGAAACCTATTGTATGGAATAGTGCCTGTAGTTAACAATACTCTATTGTATACTGGAAAGTTTGCTAAGAGAGTAAATCTTATGTTTAAGTGTTCTTTTTTGCCTTAAATTCCAATAGTTTATTTCCCATATCCTAAGTTCTGAAGTTCAGGGTAGAGTTTCAGCATTAAATAATGAAACATATCAAGTTTCAGACTATTTATTCATCAGTGTAAACCCCAACACAATACACCAACGTGATTTCGTGCATTTAGAGGGGAAATATTTTCTGGTTAAGTGGAAAATTGTGCGGATGGCTTCTGGAAGACCTTCATTCTAATCAGCTTTATAGTGAAATATTTCATTTAGAAGTCTGGACCTTCTTTCTTCAGTTTGCTGTAATCTACATTCACAGAGTAGAACTTGTACTGATCATTAGGACCTAGTTTGTTCCAAGGTTCCGGGTTATTCTTTCTGTCCCAACTGACATCGGGATTGAACAATGGCAGGCGTGTGACATACAGTGCTGCTCCAGTCCCTCCTGCTCCAATAAATATGAAGAGGGGGATCAAGCTAGGATGCCTCTTGGCCTGACCAATGATCTGGCAGAGCATGGTTGCGACAGTGGCCTCGAGTCCAAACCGAGAGAAAAACTAAGCCTCAAGGCCGGAGATTAAGCACTCACCGCCTGTTTAAGTGTTCTTATCACAAAATAATAATAATAGTAAAAGAAGTGGGAAGAAACTTTGGAGGTGATGGGTATGCTTACGGAAAAAGTTGTGATGATGGTTTCACAGGTGTATACTCACCCCAAACTCATCAGGTTGTGTATGTTGATGTTTAACGCACAGCTTTTTGTCAAACAGACCTCAACAAAGTGGTTTGAAAAAAAAAATACTCTGTCTTGAGTTGAAAGTACATGGAGACTATAAGGCTCTTCATTTTTGGAGCAAATAGCATGTTTCTTGTGTGTATTAGGATTCTTGGGGCTGCCAGAGACTTAAACTCAGCTGGAATTTTACTTATGCCAAATGGGAGACTTCTTGGTTAATGTAACCAAGCCATGGGAAAGTCGAGGCCAACTGAAACAAAAGCCTGTGATAACTGTCAGGATTCTCTTTCTTTCTCCCTTTTCTCTCCCTTTCTTTTTCAGACTCCCATCTCTGCCTCCCTGAGTGTCAGCCTCATACTCTCAGAGTAATTTCTTGACACACAGCTAGATACATAGGAGCTGGCCAGATCTGTACTCATATCTCCCAGAGTTGCTGTCAGAGAGGAATTTCTACCAGTTTTTCCTGAATGTCTTAGAAGTCTCAGGAGAGATTTTGATTGGCCTAGCTTGGATCAGGTGCCCACATCTCTACCAATCACTGTATCCAGGCAACAGAATTTGGCAAGAACATAGCAGTGTTCCTTCCATCACATGGTGGGAGTGGAGAAAAGAGCATTTTTCCAGAAGGGGAGTGCTGCTCTAGACAAAACACTAGAGAGCCACTGAGTGAAGCTTCATTGTCTTTAATGGGAGACTGATGAGTACAATCCACAATAACACCAAAAGACTCTATGACATTTTGGTACTCAGGGCATGCTATAGACTGAATGTGTCCCCATCAAAATTCATATGCTGAAATCCTGATGCTCAATGTGATGGCATTAGGAGGTAGGGCCTTTGAAGGTGATGAGGTCAAGAATGTGAAGGCCTCATGAATGGGATTAGTGCCCTTATAAAGAGATCTCAGAGAGATCCCTTGCCCCCTTCAACCACGTGAGGACACAGCAAGAAGATGCCATCTATAAATCAGGAAGTGGGCTCTCACCAGACATCAAATTTGCTGGTGCCTTGATCTTGGGCTTCCAGCCTCCAGAAGTGTAAGAAATAAATTTCTGTTGTTTATAAGCCACCCAGTCTATGCTAATATTTTTATAGAATCCAGAACAGATTAAGGAGAGTCAAGGAAAAACAAATACATTGCTACGTTGAACGCAAAGGGCTGAGGGTCTGAATGTGTTTTACCAGTTTCTTTTCTACAATGCAGACTTGCAATTTGGTAAAAGACATCCATTTTCTATTATGTCTCTCAAGGAGTAAGCAACAGAAACTTCATCCATTTTTATTATTCATAACAATACTTGATACTTACACACTATGGCATTTTCATCAAAGGATCTCAGAACATACAATTAGCAAGTATTAGTCAGTTTTCAGATGGGAAGTCAGAAGTGCTGAGAAGGGGAAGCCAGGCACTGTGAGTCTGCCTGGGATGGTAAACTTCTGGAAAGTACCTTTTCTAACCCTGGCCTACTCAGCCAATTCAGAGAGGAGATGCCCTCCAGTTCAAAAGCACTATTCCAGTCAAAATAAAGACAAGACAAAGGTCATGCTTTCATGGAACCTGAGATTCTCAGATATGGAAGAGTACTTGGAGGTCAGCTAATTTCCCATCCCTGCATATCTTTTTTCTAGATCATCAGCCATCTAGAGGTTGAACCCTATTCACTAAGCAACACATTTTATTCTTGAAATGGGAAGTTTATTCTTTACATTGGAATCCGTCTTTCCCAGGGCAGTGATTTTTTTTTTTTTATTCACTCTTGAAGGCATATTCTGTGACTGACACCCAGCTAAGTGTAGGGCTATGGAGTGAGTAAGCATTGGTCCCTGTCCTCCAGGATCTTGGTGTTTAGTGCAAGATAGCTGTCTATGGTTTAGTGAAGGTGTGAACATGGGAACCCAGAATCACGCATGCTGACCTCTGTCCAGAGAGGAAGCCCTCCTGGAAGAGCTAGCCCCATAGTTGATGTCTGAAGAAATGATAAGAATCTGCCAGATCAGCAAGGATGGATTCTGGATGAGGTGGAGGTGAGACTGGTGTATGCAAAGGCTCAGAGATGAACAAAAGAATGACTAATGGAGAGAACCACAGGTAGTCCGCTGTGATTGGAGAAGTGATATTTGAGGTTTAAGAGGCCAGGTTGATTCAGAGAGATGTGGGTGGTCCTAGAGATTGTCATACAGAGTGAAAGAAGTCAGAAAGAGAAAAAAATATACCATATAATATCGCTTACATGTGGAATCTAGAAAAATGGTGGAAATGATGCAAGGCAGAAATAGAGACACAGATGTAGAGAACAAACTTATGGTTACCAAAAGGAGGAAGAGGGGTAGGATGAACCAGGAGTCTGGGATTGACATATACACACTACTATGTATAAAACAGATACCTAATGAGAACTTGGTGTATGGCACAGGGAACTCTACTCGGTGTTCTGTGGAAACCTAAATGAGCAGGAAATCAAAAAAAGAGGGGATATATGTATATGTATGACTGATTCACTTTGCTGTGCAGCGAGAAACTAATACAACATTGTAAAGCAACTATCAGTTCAGTTCAATCGCTCAGTTGTGTCCGACTCTTTGCGACCCCATGGACTGCAGCACTCCAGGCTCCTCTGTCCATGGGATTTCCCAGGCAAGAGTACTGGAGTGGGGTGCCATTTCTTCCTCCAGGGGACCTTCCTGACCTAGGAATCTAACTTGTGTCTCCTGCATTGGCAGGGGCATTCTTTACCACTGAGCCACCTGGAAAGCCCATAAAGGATAATAAGGGAATACTACAAACCTCTCTACAGTCCTAAATTTGCAGGAATTTGTACCCAAATATTCATAGTGGCTATTTATAATAGCCCCAAACTGGAAACTACCCAAATGTCTTTCAGTAGGTGACTGGTTAAACAAATTGTAGTTCATCCTTACTGTGGAATGCTGCTGCTGCTGATACTGTGGAATACAGCTCAGCAAAACAGAGGAGTGTACCACTGACACACAGCAACAACTTGGATGAGTCTTAAGGGAATTGTGCTGAGGAGGCGAAAGCTGATCCTAAAAGAATAAATACTGTATAAGTATTATATAACATTCTCAGAATGGCAAAACTGTAATGATAAGAGAGCAGATTTGTGGTTCCCAGGGATGAGGAGATTGGAAGGGAGAGGATGGGTGTGGCTATAAAGGCATAACACAAGAGTTTTGTGGTGACTTCATGGCCAAGCATTTTGATTGTGGTGGTGGTTATACAAATCTTCACATGTGATAAAATTTCATGGAGTTATACACACACACATACACAAGTGTATATATATAACTGAATGAACTTGAATATGATCCCTAGATTTTAACGGTAGCAATTTCTTGACTTCCCTATTGTGCTATAGTTGTATAATACTACCGCACAATTACACTCATCTCACAATCTAGTAAAGTGATGCTCAAAATTCTCCAAGCCAGGCTTCAGCAATACGTGAACTGTGAACTTCCAGGTGTTCAAGGTGGTTTTAGAAAAAAGCAGAGGAACCAGAGATCAAATTGCCAACATCTGCTGGATCATGGAAAAAGCAAGAGAGTTCCAGAGAAACATCTACTTCTGCTTTATTGACTATGCCAAAGCCTTTGACTGTGTGGATCACAATAAACTGTGGAAAATTCTGAAAGAGATGGGAATACCAGACCACCTGACCTGCCTCTTGAGAAACCTGTATGCAGGTCAGGAAGCAGCAGTTAGAACTGGACATGGAACAACAGATTGGTTCCAAATAGGAAAAAGAGTACGTCAAGGCTGTATTTTGTCACCCTGCTTATTGAACTTATATGCAGAGTACATCATGAGAAATGCTGGGCTGGAAGAAGCACACGCTGGAATCAAGATAGCCGGGAGAAGTAACAATAACCTCAGATATGCAGATGACACCACCCTTATGGCAGAAAGTAAAGAAGAACTAAAGAGCATCTTGATGAAAGTGAAAGAGGAGAGTGAAAAAGTTGGCTTAAAGCTCAACATAAAACTAAGATCATGGCATCCGATTCCATCAACTTCATGGCAAATAGATTGGGAAACAGTGGAAACAGTGTCAGACTTTATTTTGGGGGCTCTAAAATCACTGCAGATGGTGACTGCAGCCATGAAATTAAAAGACGCTTACTCCTTGGAAGGAAAATTATGACCCACCTAGACAGCATATTAAAAAGCAGAGGACTTTGCCAACAAAGGTCCGTCTAGTCAAGGCTATGGTTTTTCCAGTGGTCATGTATGGATGTGAGAGTTGGACTATAAAGAAAGCTGAGTGCTGAAGAATTGATGCTTTTGAACTGTGGTGTTGGAGAAGACTCTTGAGAGTCCCTTGGACTGCAAGGAGATCCAACCTAAAGGAGATCCTAAAGGATCATTCTAAAGGAGATCAGTCCTGGGTGTTCATTGGAAGGACTGATGTTGAAGCTGAAACTCCAATACTTTGGCCACCTGATGAGAAGAGCTGACTCATTTGAAAAAAAGACCTTGATGCTGGGAAAGATTGAGGGCAGGAGGAGAAGGGGACGACAGAAGATGAGATGGTTGGATGGCGTCACTGACTCAATGGACATGGGTTTGAGTAGACTCTGCAAGTTGGTGATAGACAGGGAGGCCTGGCGTGCTGCGGTTCATGGGGTTGCAAAGAGTCAGACACGACTGAGCGACTGAACTGAACTGAACTGCAGGAAAGGCTACTCATATCTTCCCTGTGTATTTCTTTGCAACCTCCTATGAATTTATAATTGACTGTTCGTACTGAGTCATGTCGATTCTTTGTGACTCCCTGCACTGTAGCCCACCAGGCTCCTCTGTCCATGGAATTTTCCAGATAAGAATATTAGAGTGAGGTGCCATTTCCTATTCCAGGAGATCTTCCTGACCCAGAGATAGAACCCAACTCTTTCACGTCTCCTGCATTGGCAAGCGGATTCTTTACCAGTGCATCACTTGACCCATTTTAATTATTTCAACATAAAGCATTATTTTAAAAAACATATGAAAGTCTCCATATATGAAATCCATAGTCAACTGAGAAAGGCTGCATGTGCTGCACTGTGCTTACTTAGTGGCTCAGTTGTGTCCGACTCTTTGAGACCCCATGGACTGTAGCCCAGACTCCTCTGTCCATGGGATTCTCCGGGCAAGAACTCTGGATCGGGTTGCCATGCCCTCCTCCAGGGGATCTTCCCAACCCAGGGATTGAATCCAGGTCTCCTGCATCGCAGGCAGATTCTTTACCTTCTGAGCATGCATGCCTATTATTAGTGCTGTTATTACTCATCTGCCTTCCTGGTCCCAACTTTTCTCCATGTATAACAGCCTCAAAGAGGGTTTCCCAGGTGGCACTAGTGGTAAAGAACCCACCTGCCAATGCAGGAGACATAGGAGACACGGGTTCGATCCCTGGGTAGGGAAGATACCCAGAAGGGCATGACAACGCACTCCAGTATTCTTGCCTGGAGAATCCCATGGATGGAGAAGCTTGGTGAACTATGGCCAATAGGGTCGCAAAGAGTCAGACACAAGCGAAGCAACGTAGCACACACGCACAACAGCCCCAAAGAGTATTGCCAAAGTAAGCAGCTTTGCCCATCATGGTCGCTCCAGGGAAAACCAAAATCTTTTTGTTAACCTAGCTAAGGCATACAGTCCTCTATCACTCTGCCTCCTTCTAGTCCTTCCTTGATTCAAGACAGCAAGATTTCTGATTGGACAATAAAATTTATTTTTATTAACACAGTAAGAAGCACTTCAATAAGGGTGAGCTTCATGTCTAGTAAGAATAAGAGTTAACAAGAGCACCAGCATCTTCAGCTTTATATAATTGTATATGTATTAAATATAACAAGTGTGGTTTGTCATTAATTTATAGTAATTTAGACATAATAAAGACACTCTGTTCTCTTGCTTTGGAAATCAGCTTATTATTAATTCAAATCTTTCCCACTTTACTGGCCTAGGTTAAGAACATGGGCACTGACATGAGGTAAATAATGTAAGTTTATGTCCCAGCTCTGACACTTACAGGTTGTGAGAATGTGAACAATTTGTGTTGAATCGTATAAGCCTGGCTTCCTCATCTATAAAATGAGGTCTTAATCACAACTAACCCAGATGGTTGCTGGCGTGAGCCAATGAGATTTTGAAAAATTGGTCATCATGACACCTCCTGACATATAAAGTGAAAGTGTTAGTCACTCAGTCGTGTCTGACTCTTTGTGACCCTATGGATTGTAGCTCGCCAGGCTTCTCTGTCCATGGAATTCTCCAGAAGAGAATACTGGAGTAGGTAGCCATTCCCTTCTCCAGGGGATTTTCCTGGCCCAGGGATTGAACCCCAGTCTCTGCATTGCAGGCAGATTCTTTACTGTCTGAACCACCAGGGAAGCCCAATACACAGGAGTATTTGTAGTAAGTATTATCATCATCGTGATTATCACTTCACCACCCACCTCTTGTGGTGGCCAAGGCCCAGAACCCATGGTTTTAGGTGTCACTCGTTATTGTAATTCCAAGTGAGGCTGGTTCTTTCATTCTGTACCCTCTCAAAAACTTTTGAGAATATCTTCAGGCTCCAAGTAAACCTGTACTTATTTGGGGTCTACATTGTGGTTTTGACTGAGTTTCATTCTGATATTTAAGTTCAGCCAGAGGTA
The DNA here is from genome assembly GCF_032405125.1 of Capricornis sumatraensis. Taxonomy (NCBI): domain Eukaryota; kingdom Metazoa; phylum Chordata; class Mammalia; order Artiodactyla; family Bovidae; genus Capricornis; species Capricornis sumatraensis. The sequence goes on along the minus strand of NC_091092.1, from coordinate 44,184,206 downwards.
GAGTTCAAAGTGAAATCTAAAGAGGAAAGGCTCTTTTAAGCAATTATAACTGAAAAAAAAGTTTCTACAAAATGGAAAGTGCTGAGTGTTGCACAAATCTGAGGTCAGTTACTTTCTCAGGCCAGACAACAATTAGAGCTTTAATTCACTCAGCACTCCCACCGCCTGTTAGTCACACCATTCCCATGACTAAGGCAATGCTTTTACCAATGGAAATTCCTTTCTGGGGTGCCTTCTGGGTATAGCATTATAGAGACACACATTTCACATGTCAAACTAGAGAGCATTTTGTCTGGTGCAGTAAAAAAATAAACCCCTGGGTAAATGGAAGATCCAGGAACATCTAGTTGAAGGATCCTGCCAACATAAATAAATTTGGAGGATTATTCTTCCGCCTTGTTTATGAGTTTCACTTTTTCAATTTCCTTGCAGATTTTGGGATGCATTGCTTGATAAGAGAATTAGGACGAAAAGCAGTTACTAGATATGCCTCGCTCATCCCAGCTAATGGCATACTCCTGAGTGTTTTCGATACCATTTCTTTAGGAAGTTTTCTCTGACCTTTTCTCCAGCTCCATTAGGTTGGGGCCCTATGGAATCTGTAGGAGAGCAAAATTTGCCACCCCAAGATATCTCTTTGTAATGGGGATTATTTCAAGCTGAAAATAATCAAGGCCCAAAATGACTCAGGAAGAAGCTCCCCCTAACTGCCTAAAGAGTGTAGCTTGAGGACCAGTTCCAGGCTGGGAGCTACCATCATTGGTAACTATAGTGAGAACTAAGTGTGCACACAGGGCAGAACCCAGCAAAGTCTCTTACAATTCCTCTTTGTATCCTATTATCTCCACATAAAGCAGCAAACATTTGTTTACCGAATATTTGCTTTTCCAGCTCCGTATGAATTGCCTTTCTCCCCTTTGAAGCCCCAAACCACTACCCTGAATATCCTCTTTTGTCTTTAGCTGAAGTTAGTATTTAAGGTGAGAGTTTCAATCATTTGGGGAGTTAGTTTTCCTGGGTCTCTATCATGTATATATGTTCTTAAACTTGGCTTGATTTTCTCCTGTTAATCTGCCTAATGTCAATTTAATTCTTAGACCAGCCAGAAGAACCTAGAAGGATAGAGGAAAATTTCTTCCTCCCCAGTAGATCTCACAGTGTCTTGTTCCTTTCTTTCAGAGTGCTCATCACACTTAGAATTAAATAACAAATCACGTACTTGTGAGTGTAGTGTGGTTTTTTTTTTTTTTCTGCTAGACTGTACACTCTCTGAGGACAGAGCCTGTGTCCAATTTGGCCACTGCTTCTGGGACTCCTAGCTCACCACCTGGCACATAGTGGATGCTCAGTAAAGACTTCTGAGTTAATCTAGTTTCCCCTCCATCCTTGATCTGAACTAGCTTGATGAACTTCTCTGCCTTGCCAACAAGAAACTTGAATAGAATACAAAGGAATCAATGAAAACTCAAAGCTTAGCCCAGGTTTTTTGCAAAGGGATTCCTTCCGTTTGTAACATGAAGGGCCTACATTTCTTTCCCAGGGGCTTGGATGAACTAGATCTATTTCCTCTTCTCAGGGGTAAAGTGTTAAACTACTCCTTCTTTCCTCACCTCCATTCTAGTTTCATTTTTAGCTTGCTAATCTGACCTTTAGTTTAGTTTTTTTTTTTTTTTAAAGGCATCAAACACAAAGAGTAGGTATTTTCCCCCAGTGATATTAACAAAGTGAGACCACATCTATTTCTTAGAGTCTCTGTCGTTAGAGACCCGCTTGCTGTTCAAGGTTCCTGCTCCCCACGCATATGCCAGAAGGTGATCCATCCTTATCCCAAAGCCATTTTTTCTTGGAAAAGTTAGGCTGTGATGTTTATATGAATGTAGATCACTGAGAAAAGAATGGTGTGGTTTAAGCTTTGCTCAGGAAACCCAAGGACTTAGCAAATGCCAGACTTCTAAATATACGACTTAGGAATTACTCCCCCAAATGAGACATTTGCTCCCATTTAGTTCAGAATTTAATAAATGCACACAATTTCCTTCTCCACCCGGCTAAACCCCTATAACATTCAGGCAAAAATTGGAAGACCTCAGGCTGGCCTATGGTCAAGCAAAGCTCTGTACTGGGTGGAAGGCTGTCCTAGAAAACGAGGCCCCCTCACACCCACAAGGCAACTTATTAAGAATTACATAAGTTCAAAAAAGTCTGAGACATTTCTTGAGAACTCTTTTTAAAAATAATTATTATTCTTCACTCTTTTGCAGAATATCTTGGCAACATATTTTAAAATATAAGAAGACATTACTTTTCTGCCTCAGTTTCCAAGAGACATGGCTGCTCCTAATGATCTTTTGATCTCAGCTTAAGATGCCACATCACCTCCTCCAGGAAGCCTTCCTTCACCCCCACCAAGAAGGTGTCTTCCTCTGTGCTTCGAAAGCTGTCCTGGTGGGTCTGAGCTGAGCACTTAACCATGTAGTCCCTTCTGCCTGTTTCCTCCTGTCTCTCCCACTGGACTGAGATCCCCTGAAGGCAAAGAACACATCTTTTCCGGTCAGTCAATTCTGCCCTGGGAATTCCCTGGCTGTCCACTGGTTAGGATTTTGTGCTCTTACTGCTGAGGGTCTGGGTTCAATTCCTGGTCAGGGAACTAAGATCCCACAAGCCTCACAGCATGGCCAAAGGAAAAAAAAAATCTGCCCTTTCTTGCTTCTGGGCCTTCACTCCTAATTTTCCTTCAAGGCTTTTGTTTAAGCTCTTCTCCTCATACTCCCCACCCTAGACTGAAATCCTGTAGCCATGTGGCTTCCTAGAGTTACTGAAGCCATGGATTTGCTACTCTAGCTCCAATGGTTATGCTGGTCAATGTTTAATAACTGGTTTTCTGGGAAAAAAAAAAGATTCCTAGTTACAATGATCGCTGATTTCCATGGTATAAATACTTCTACCATGGTCAATTTCAAGCCATCAGTGTGAGGTCACTCAACATTGACTTGGGAAAAAGTACAATCAAAAATAAAATGATGAGGAAGTAATATACTTTGAGTATTTATTGCCTGTCTTAACTAAGTATATTTGATTTAATTGTAAGTTTATATAAATTAATTTTTAATTTTAACTTTTATTTGTTTATTTGGCTGTGCTGGGTCTTAGTTGCGGCATGTGATATCTCAGCTGTGGCATGTGGGATCTAGTTCCCTGACCAGGGATTGAATCCTGACCCCCCTCAGAGTCCTAGCCACTGGATCACCAGGGAAGTCTCTATATAATTTAATTTTTAATAGCAGTGTGTTTAGTAATCAGTTTTCTAAATTTTTTAACATTTATCCACTCTCCCAAGCCAACAGGAGCTCATACCAGCACAACCAAGCTCCCTCTTACTTCTTTTCTAGAAGGGACAAAAGTATGGATTTGCTGGGCTGTCTCCAGTGAAAATGGGTGAGTGTCTCCTCTGAGCTCGGTTGTGCTGTTTTACCACAAAGGTGTTGGAGAGGAAGAGAGTTTCCTCTACCCTTCTTGGTTCTTCCAGCTGGCCTAAGAATTTAACTGACATGAAACTGATGAATATCCAAAAATCACACAAAAGTTTAATAAGACATATACATGGGAGAGACCCAGGCAAAATCAGTAACTCCCCAAACATATGAAACCCTCACCTTAAATACCATCTTCAGTTAAAAACAAAAGAGGATGTCGGGGGTAGTGGTTTGGGACTTCAAAAGGGGTGGGAAGGCAACTGACCTGGAGATGGTCAAGCAAATGTTTGGTAAGGAAATGTTGGCTGGGCCCTGTAGATGCAAGGAGACACAGGGTGGACTTTGATCTCTAGGCCCTGTTCTGCCTTCCACCCCCGGCCCATATTCTCTGCAGATGTCTCTGCTGATAGCTCTATTCTGGAACCAGGTCTCTGAGTAAATTCTTTTAGGCAGTTAGCGAGAAGGTCTTGAGTATTTGGGGCTTTGATTATTTTCAGCTCAAACCCCTGACACCTCACAGCTGTATAACACCTCACAGCCAACTTCCTACCCACTAAGCTTATGCGTCACTCCCTGCTGAGAAACTGAACGAAGCTCTTCTAAGCACCTTACCCTGGACTTGAGGGGCAAGCACCCACTTTCTTCCTAAGGAAGCAAGCAAAATAGTGCAGGTTTGATATTAATGCCAAATTCACACCAAATCCCTTACAGCAAAAGAAAATTCTTGCCTTTCCAAGCCTCAGACATTGATCCAATTATTTCAAGACCAATTAGAATTCATTGAATTCCAACCCAATGGAAGAATTTAGACCTTTCTCTGAGGTTTCTTGGAATGGTTTTGACTATCCTAGAGCACCAGACCAGATACCAACAGGGTGTGTGTGTGTGTGTGTGTGTGTGTGCGCGTGCGCATGCTCTCAGTCGTGGCCAACTCTTTTGACTCCGTGGACTGTAGCCTTCCAGGCTCCTCTATCCATGGGATTTCCTAAGCAAGAATACTGGAGTGGACTGCCATCTCCTTCTCCAGGGGATCTTCCCAATCCAGGGATTGAACCCATGTCCCCTGCATTGGCAGGCAGGTTCTTTACCTCTAGCACTACCTGGGAAGGCCCCACCAACAAGATAGAACTACAGAATAGTCACAATGTGTTTGAGACCAAATCCCAGTCACAGTAGACCTACTTTTCAGGCACTAGTGGAATGTTCTGGAAAAGAACTTTAAATAATCAAAGCAATACCTCACACACAATGGATGCTTCCTACCTATGTGCCAAGCACAGTATAAGGCCATCCTCACAGACTAATTCATAAGGCCTCACGTAAAGACCTCAACTGGGGGCACCCTCATCTAAATTGTCAGCATGCTGGGGCTGTTGCCAATCCAGTGACATCAGACTGTGGTTTGGATCAAAAGTTTCTGCTTCATTATGTGTCAGAATGATGTCGTGGCTCTCTAAGAATTCACAGCTGGGGGGAAAAGTCTCTCAGGGACTATTCCTTTTTTGCCAAAATGGTGCCATTCAGAGTTGTAGGAGACGTGGCTTCCCCAACAAGGTGCCCAAGTCACCTTGGCTCACTCCTTTGAGAAGCACGGCAGGAAGACATCCCGTGGGCTCAGCTTTGCCCCTCTCTGACATCCGTTCAGAGAGTTGAAATCCGTTGGCTTTTCAGGGCAGTGGGTGACACTACCCACGGTCCTTACAGATCTTCAATAAGTTGACATTTCGCATCATTTGCATAAATCAAAGTGACGGAGGTGCATGAAGTTGCTGAGTTTGGGAGATGATCATACAGAAGAGAAAAAGACATTTCATGTTCTTACCGATGAGTGAAATAAGCAAAATTTGAAAAGGAAGTGAGAAGCTTTGTGGGAGGAACCTCTCAGGGAGAGGGCTGCAGTGGTACCTCTGTCTTGTACCCCAGTAATACACTGCTGGGGAAATGTTTCAAAACCACCCATTATGTGCACCCTAAAACCCAACATGCAGAATCCACATTCTCCCTGGAAACAAGAGAGTCTTGATTAGCTAAATCCTGATCTCAGAATAAAAACTCTCTGTGTCACATGGAAAATTGATCTGGTTTCCTCTAAATGAAACTTGAGTCTTGGTCCCCTGTGGCTGTTGATCTTTATCTTTTCCTGCAAAAATAAGTTTTTTTTTTTTCCTTACTGTTGGTGTGCAGAAACAGCCTAAATCAGCTTCCAAGCTGCTTTCTTCAAAAGGAGTTTCAGTGGCAGTAAACTAAATGTCCATAGACAGAGGAAGGATGAAGGAGATGGAGTACATCTATACAATGGAATATTACTCAGCCACAAAAAAGAACAAGATAAATGCCATTTGCCGCAATATGGATGGACCTAAAGATTATCACACTGAGTGAAGTCACTCAGCCAGAGAAAGACACATATCACATGATATCACTTATATGTGGAATCTAAAAACATGGTACAAACAGACTCATTTACAAAACAGAAATAGAGTTGCAGATGTAGAAAACTAACTTATCCTTCCAGGGTGTAAGGGGAGGGGGATAAATTGGGAGACTGAGATTAACATACACACATGACTATATATTAAAATAAATAACTAATAAAGACCCACTGTATATCACAGGGAACTCTACTCAATACTCTGTAATGTCCTATATGGGAATAGACTCTTAAGTAAATACATGTATACATATAACTGATTCACTTTGCTGTGCACCTGAACCTAACACAACTTTGTAAATCAACTGTACTCCAATAAAAATTAAAGAAAAAAAAAAAAAGAGTTTCAAGAGTTCAGTGAGTGTCCCAGTTCTCAAGTGCTTCTTATGCACACAATAAATCATTGTGAAATACAAAAAAAAAAAAAGAGTTCAGTGAGTGAATAGAAGAGGCAAGCAAGCAAACAAACAAAAACCCCAAGTGGCACAGCAATTTGGGTCAGAAGTTGAAAAACACAATTGTTGGGCCTCATTCAGGAAGGAAGATCTTTTTCATGTTAATCAACTACTAATTATAAAATAGGTGAGAGCAGGCGCTGTGAGGGACTGAAAAGGCGGGGGCGGGGGCGGTGCTACTTCGTAATTTACTCACCCTGGATTGGAGAGTGGGCGTTGTAAGATTTGGCACCAAACCCCAGCGAGTCACTCTGTAGCGTGGGTTTCTCTCAGTTTGGGCTTTCGGTTTGGATACCACAGGGTGGGGGAACTAAAGTCATTGTAAGACCAAGTTATCACATTGCTGATGTCCACTGCCCAGAACCAAGTCAAAGGGAGGGGATTTGTGGTCTAGGGAGTAAATGGAAGCAAAGTGATCTCAACGCTGCTTTTGTGTTAGAATTGCTTGGAGAGCTTTAAAAACTCTTGGTGTCCAGGCTGCACTGCGAATGAACTGAATCAGATTCTCTGGGAGGAAGATTCAGGAATCAGTTTTTTAAAGTTAATTAATTTTTTTAAAAGTTAATTAATTAATTAATATTAAGTTACTGTTGATTGATTGTTTCACTTATTTATAGGTATTGGCATTTTTAACAACAACAAAAACCTCCCTAGGTTGGCTTCCCTGGTGGCTCAGTGGTAAAGAATCCACCTGCCAATGCAGGAGACAAGTGATTTCAAGGTGCAGTTAAGATTGAAAATCAAGAATTAAATAGCAATAAAGCATAGCTAAAATAATCAAGTATTCTAATATGTTCAGAGTCTGTATTTTCTCTTATAGTTGGCATACAACATGTGCAATTAGCATTGTTGCCTCATATTAACATTGAGATACGTGTAAACTGAATACCTAATCAAGGGGCCAAGTATGGGGACTGACTTTGAGCAGACAGTAGGCTGGCAAAGCTGATGCCCTCCTCAGAGAGGTGGGCCCCTGTGAACTCATGGCCTTGGCACTTGGTATAGTTGGCCAATCAGTTGCTACCAAGTGATCAAGGTGGAGCAGAGATCCGAGAGCCAGACATGCAGGCGGATCCGGGATTCTGAGGAAACAGCATGGAGAGGCATTAAATATGGAAGCCCCCGGACTTCCCTGGGGGTCCAGTGGTTAAGACTGCATGTCCGGTGCAGGGGGTGCAGGTTCCATCCCTGGTCGGGGAACTGAGATTCCACTTGCTGTGTGGTATGGCCCAAACAAAAGAGAAACAAAACCTATGGAGGCCCCCCGAGACGGGATGGTGCACTGGAACACAATCAGAGAGGGAAGGAGCTTCATTCTGCCCCACGCTATAGAGTTCTTGATTTAGGCGCAGGCAGTAGCCACCCTCCTCTTTGGTGGGGGTTTTGGAGTTTGAGGGGATCTGCTAAGGCATCTGCTTCCTGGTAGGTGTGAGTTAGTTTCATGTTCAATGTGTTCGAGTCAAGAGCCACCTGTCAGATGGAGGACAAACTTTCGAGGTGCCTAAGACTTTCCTGGCTAGGAGAGCTGTGTGCTGCTCTGATGGGACTGGCACACCAGGCCATTCCTCCATGGCTGAAGCCTTTGGGGTCTGCTTGTGAAGATGGCACCCAATAAATATTCTTTTGCACCTCATTTGAGGACATTCAAGGGCTTCCCTCGGAGAAGGCAATGGCACCCCACTCCAGTACTCTTGCCTGGAAAATCGCATGGGCGGAGGAGCCTGGTGGGCTGCAGTCCATGGGGTCACTAAGAGTCAGACACAACTGAGCGACTTCACTTTCACTTTTCACTTTCATGCACTGGAGAAGGAAATGGCAACCCACTCCAGTGTTCTTGCCTGGAGAATTCCAGGGACGGGGGAGCCTGGTGGGCTGCCGTCTGTGGGGTCGCACAGAGTCGGACACGACTGAAGTCACTTAGCAGCAGCAGCAGCAGCAGCAGCAGAGAAAGAAGAGTTCATGCAGGAGCCAGAGGAGCCTCAGGAAGATTTGAGGAGAAGCAGCCAAGTGGGAGGAGGGATTGTCATGAGATCCCAGGGCATTGAGATAAAAGATCCAATTTAAATACTATTATATAATTAAGTCTTTGCCCACATTCCTAGTACCAGTCTATACCGACCCTGCTTTGCATGTATGGCTAAGATGAATTTCGTGCAATGATCAATTCTCTGTAATTAAAAAGTTCCCTTTAACAAGAAAATTTTTTCCAACAGGAACATTTTTAAATTCTCTCCCCCAACCCTTTGCTACAAAATGCATTTACAGGCAGACCTCAGTTGTGGGTTTGACTGCAGACCACGATAATAAATCAAATCTCACAATAAAATGGGTCATGTGAATTTTTTGGTTTCCTGGAGGATATAAAATTTATATTTACACTCTACCATAGTCTATTAAGTGTTCAATAACTGTATGCCTGAAAAAACGATGCCTTAATTTTAAAGTATTGCTAAAAATTGCTAACCACCATCTGAGCCTTCAATGAGTCAGAGTATTAACATCAGAGACCACTGATCACAGTTCAGTAAATAGAATGACAATTTAAAAGTTTGAAATATTTCAAGAATTAACAAAATGTGACACTGAGACACGATGTGAGCAAATGGTGTTGGGAAAATGGTGCCGGGAAAATGGTGCCGATAGACTTGTTCGATGCAGGCTGGTCACAAACTTTCAATTTGTAAAAAACCCAGTATCTTCAAAGCACAATAAAGTGAAGCCCAACGAATAGAGTTCTGCCTGTATTCTCCTATTGCATATATGGTACATATTATAACATCCTTTTTGGATAACTGTCCTGCTAATAAGAGACATTTCTAACTATTAAAAAATGATACTAAAGCTGAAACTCCAGTACTTTGGCCACCTCATGCGAAGAGTTGACTCATTGGAAAAGACTTTGATGCTGGGAGGGATTGGGGGCAGGAGGAGAAGGGGTCGACAGAGGATGAGATGGCTGGATGGCATCACTGACTCGATGGACGCGAGTCTGAGTGAACTCCGGAGTTGGTGATGGACAGGGAGGCCTGGCGTGCTGCGATTCATGGGGTTGCAAAGAGTCGGACACGACTGAGCGACTGAACTGAACTGAACTGATACCAATAAATAAACCATAAAGATATATTGTACAGCACAGGAAATACAGCCAATATTTATAATAACTTTATTTTTCTTAATATATATATTTTATTGAAGTAGTTTACTTAAAATGTTTCAGGTGCATAGCAAGGTGATTCAGTTATACATACACACCATACATTATTTTCAGATTATTTCCCATTATAGGTTATTAATAAGATATTCACTATAGTTCCCTGTGCTATACCGTAAACTTTGTTGCTTGTTGCATATCAATTTTTTTAATTAAAAATCTAGCATTCTTTTCATACCAAGTCAAACAACTGGAATCAAAACATCATAAATGTTTTAACTAGGTAAAAATTCATAAGTTTTCAAAAATGTATATTATACGTACTTTTTTATATGTGTATACAAAGGCTTTTCTACTACACTTAGAAAGAACATAAAAAAAAGCGAAACTGGAAGACATAAGTAAATGAAATGGGAGCACTGAATATGAAATAGAAACAGTGAAACAAACTAGATAAAAGAAAAAGATCCTCATATAGTCCAGCTGTTTTCAAACATGGCTGCTGATAAACATAAGTGGAGCTTTGAAAAAAAAAGACATACTTGGGCATTTATATTTTATGTTATATTCCAAGATAATTCTGACACACATCTGGATTTGAAAAAGTGATTACAGATTTTTCTATTAAATGGTAGTTTTGCTGGTCTGGAATATAATAACTTTAAGTGGAGTAAAATGTAGAAAAATTTTGAATCACTATGTTGTACACCTGAAACTAACATTATATTGTAACTTAACTAAACCTCAGTAACAATTTTTAAAAAATACACATCAAATAAGCATCTTAGTCTCTCAAAACATGATTTAATTAAACTGCTAATGTAGAAACCATATTTCTGGTCACTGATATGAGTGGTATGACTCCAGAGGCTTATCAACACATCACTTGCAGATGAGATTGTTTTTAACAAGAACATTGTAAGTTTCTCTTTAAAAGTCCCGGTCCCTGGGACAGTTTCCCTGCTGCCCCTGCCCCTAGAAAGGCAGAGATCACCTCTCTAGGGCAGAATTAGTTCCTCCACGCTCAGCAGCCCTGTTATTCCTGTAGATCATCTTGGAAATAAGAGGAAGAGGTGTGGTCCCCAGAAAATTGAAAAGTGAGCTGTCAGTGTGGACTCAGCACACATGCCCTAAGTTGCCTGCCTCATGTTTTGACAGTGATATTGAATGCTGACATTTATTAAGTGTTAACTCTATGGATAGCATAAGCCTTTAATCATCTCGGTTCAGTTCAGTTCAGTTGCTCAGTCACGTCCGACTCTTTGTGACCCCATGAAACGCACCACACCAGGCATCCCTGTCCATCACCAACTCCCGCAGTTTACTCAAACTCATGTCCATCGAGTCGGTGATGCCATCCAGCCATCTCATCCTCTGTTGACCCCTTCTCCTCCTGCCCCCAATCCCTCCCAGCATCAGGGTCTTTTCCAATGAGTCAACTCTTTGCATGAGGTGGCCAAAGTATTGGAGTTTCAGCCTCAGCATCAGTCCTTCCAATGAACACCCAGGACTGATTTCCTTTAGGATGGACTGGTTGGATCTCCTTGCAGTCAAAGGGACTCTCAAGCGTCTTCTCCAACACCACAGTTCAAAAGCATCAATTCTTCAGCACTCAGCTTTCTTCACAGTCCAACTCTCACACCCATACATGACCACTGGAAAAACCATAGCCTTGACTAGACAGACCTGTGTTGGCAAAGTAATGTCTCTGCTTTTTAATATGCTATCTAGGTTGGTCATAACTTTCCTTCCAAGGAGTAAGCATCTTTTAATTTCCTGGCTGCAATCACCATCTGCAGTGATTTGGGAGCCCCCCAAAATAAAGTCTGACACTGTTTCCACTGTTTAACCATCTATTTTCCATGAAGTGATGGGACCAGATGCCATGATCTTAGTTTTCTGAATGTTGAGCTTTAAGACAACTTTTTCACTCTCCTCTTTCACTTTCATCAAGAGGCTTTTGAGTTCCTCTTCACTTTCTGCCATAAGGGTGGTGTCATCTGCATATCTGAGGTTGTTGATATTTCTCCCAGCAATCTTGATTCCAGCTTGTGCTTCATCCAGCCCAGCGTTTCTCATGATGTACTCTGCATATAAGTTCAATAAGCAGGGTGACAATACACAGCCTTGACGTACTCCTTTTCCTATTTGGAACCAGTCTGTTGTTCCATGTCCAGTTCTAACTGCTGCTTCCTGACCTGCATATAGGTTTCTCAAGAGGCAGGTCTGGTGGTCTGGTATTTCCATCTCTTGAAGAATTTTCCACAGTTTATCGTGATCCACACAGTCAAAGGCTTTGGCAAAGTCAATAAAGCAGAAGTAGATGTTTTTCTGGAACTCTCTTGCTTTTTCCATGATCCAGCAGATATTGGCAATTGATCTCTGGTTCCTCTGCCTTTTCTAAAACCAGCTTGAACATCTGGAGGTTCACGGTTCATGTACTGCTGAAGCCTGGCTTGGAGAATTTTAAGCATTACTTTACTAGTGTGTGAGATGAGTGCAATTGTACAGTAGTTTGATAATTCTTTGCCATTGCCTTTCTTTGGGATTGGAATGAAAACTGTCCTTTTCCAGTCCTGTGGCCACTGCTGCGTTTTCCAAATGTGGTGGCATATTGAGTGCAGCACTTTCACAGCATTATCTTCCAGGATTTGAAATAACTGGAATTCCATGACTTCCTCTAGCTTTGTTCGTAGTGATGCTTCCTAAGGCCCACTTGACTTCACATTCTAGGATATTTGGCTCTAGGTGACTGATCACACCATCGTGATTATCTGGGTCGTGAAGATCTTTTTTGTACAGTTCTTCTGTGTATTCTTGCCACCTCTTCAGAATATCTTCTGCTTCTGTTAGGTCCATACCATTTCTGCCCTTTATCGAGCCCATCTTTGCATGAAATGTTCCCTTGGTATCTCTAATTTTCTTGAAGAGATCTCTAGTCTTTCTCATTCTATTGTTTTCCTCTATTTCCTTGCATCGATCGCTGAGGAAGGCTTTCTTATCTCTCCATCATTTAGTGTTCAAAAATAACCTTATAAATATGGTTATCCTTCCCATTTCAAAGATAGGGGAAACAAGGCAAAGAGAAGTAAAGTGACTTGCCTGCTGCCGTCTAGCTAGAGCCTAGTAAGACTGGCAGCACTTGGCCTTAACTGCAATCTACCGCCTCTCAGGAGGGGCTTCCCTGGTGGCTCAGTGGTAAAGAATCTGCATTAATGCAGGAGATCCAGGTTCGACCCCTGGAGTAGGAAATGGCAACCCACTCCAGTATTCTTGCCTGGGAAATCCCATGGACAGAGGACCCTGGTGGGTTACAGCCCATAGGGTCACAAAGTGTGACACAACTGAGTGTGCATGTGCGTGCACACACATGCGCGCGCCCACACACGTGTGCGCGCACACACACACACACACACATATCCTGCCTCTCAGGAAGCAGGAGCACGAAGCAGCACCGTGAAGGAGTAAAGTGAGTGAATTCGAAGTCAGCTAGTCAAGTCCAAGCTCTGTATCCTAACAGCTGGCTGTGCTACATTTGGCAACTTACGCACCCTCTCTGAGCCTCAGTTTTCTGATCGATACCAGGAGGATATGAATACTCGCTCTGCGAACCTCACCCGTTTGTTGGGATGATCAAATGAGATGTATTCTAAACGAAGGCTTTAAACGACAAAGCTTTGTGCAAACGCGAATAGGTGATAATATTATTTTCGCAGAACCTCACTCGTCAGTGGACGCAGAGTAGGAGCCGAGCACCGCTGATGAGGGGATCTCAGCCATCCCGGTCCATGCTCTGGCGACACGATCTGCACTGTATTGTAACTCTGCTTGGTAATCTGTCCGAGACTTGTTCGGGACTTGCCAACTCTGTCTGCACAGCACCTGGCTCAGCCCTTGGCCCTGAGAGAAGCCTAGGACATGGTACTAGTTTGTGGGGGTGACAGTGGGAGCGGCAAGAGGAGGAGAGGCCCTAACAGCAGCACTTGGAAGGACTCACTTTCTGGGCGGCTACACCACCAAGCTGTGGCCAGCAGAGGGCAGCAGAGACCCTTCCGAAGCCCAGACAGTCTCAGGCGCAAGCCCTGGTACCCCGCCAGGAATCCGTGCATCTCGGACCTTGCTTGAGATTTAGCCTCTCTCTAGGGAGGCCTGGTGTGCTGCAGTCCATGGGGTCGCAGAGTCGGACGCGACTGAGCGACTGAACTGAACTGAACCAAGGGGTGGAAATTGCGCTCCGTTTGACTGGTGTTTTCCGACCCTTTAGCAGTTTGAGAATTTCGGCCTGAAACTAGGGCAACAGGAGTCGTTTTAGTCACCAAGGCCAGACCCAACGTTCGCTAAGCCACCGCATCCGTGAGCTCTGAAACTCTTCGCGGAGGGACAGTTGTGCTGCCCGCTTCCTTGCCACAGAGTTCCATGCGTTTGACAAAAGGTATTATCAAATTTGGAAAGAGTTCCTGGCTTTTGAAGATTGAGAACTGGAAACTTCTGTTTTGTTTTGAATAGTGTATTCAAAGTCCCTTAGAGAGAGCTGCCATCTACATATTATTTTGATGTTCTATAGTTAATAGAAAGGCTCATAAGTCCGCATTGGGAGTCACTTAAAGTGGTTGAATGGATGGTAATTATTTTAGCTAGCAATGGAAAGAAGAGCCCAGCATACTGGTAAAGTGGCCTGCTTCTACTAATTGATGGGCCAGCCTTATTATTTTTTCCATTTGACACCAAAAGGCTGCTGGGACTAATGGCCTTTCAAGAGAAGGCAAAAGCTTTCTATTTATTTACCTTATTCTCTAGCTTTTACAGGGTCCCATTTTAATACCCCTTAATTACTCTATAGCAGTTGAGTGAAGGGGTTAAGAGTAATGGGCTTTGGAGTCAGACAAAACCGGGCTTGAATCCTGTCTCTAACAGCTGCCTGGGCTGGGCCACTTATGCTACCGCTCCGAGCTTTAATTTCCTTACCTGTAAAATGGCAACACTAATTCCTGCCTGGAAGGGTTATTGTAAAGATTCAATGAGATGATGCATCTAAAGCACTTAGCCCAGAGCAGGGACTGATGAGTGCTCAGTAAATCATAGCCCTTGATATTACTCAAATATTGTAAGAATGCTAAAACACACGCATACGCAATTATGAATTCACATTGAGGATAGTCAGTAGCCATGATAAAATGCTCAAATCAAACCCTCATAAGGTAATGAGGTTCAGAGGGATGAGGTAATGCCCCAAAGTTGGTCAGAAACTGCTAGAGATGGACCTTAAGTCCTGTCTGTCTGAAGCTAGAATTAAGTTTTCCATGTCAACTTTCTTCTGGAATGGCAATCAACTCTTCCCTCCAGCCTGAGATATCGCAGAGCTCTGGTGTAAGGGGCTGCCCTGAGTCTCCTTGGACAGCCATCCTAGAGCCCATGTCTCTAATTTAGGCTGTCTCCCAGGAAGCTGAGTTATTTGCCTAGAGTCACACAGTTGGCTGAGCAAGACCTGGAGAAAGAGTGGGAAATCCATTGTTCCTTAGCCTTGACCCTGTAGTTCTAGAACATAGAGTATAATTAATATTCCAGGCATCCAGTCATTCATAAATATGGCACTGGGGATATGGTGGTGATCAGGACAGACCCAGTTCACTGTCTAGTGGGGAAGAGACAAGGGGATAGTCACCTGGGATAAACATGGGGTGGCCAGTGCTATGATGGCTCCCAGGGAGCCATGGGAGCTCAGAGGAGGACACCTAATCCAGGCTTAGGTGGAGGTGAGGGTGCGGGCCCAGGAAGGATCAGTTCTCTTCGTTGGCCAAGAATAACATCAACTGGCCAGTGACACAGTGCTATTTGCATTCATTTTTTGACCAAACATTTACTGAACGAGGTACCTGTGCCAGGCACTGTGCTAGGCACGATAAAACACAGAGATTACTCAGCCCTGGGTATTGCCCTTCTGAAAATTGGCACTTTCCATTAGGAAGTAGGTGGCATGGTGCTTTTCAGTTTATTCAGAATTATCAACTCCCTCACCTTCAGGAAACAGGTAACAGTAAGTCTGAAAAATTCATTGGTTGGATTTCTGCCTGGTTAAAACATCTGTTGATTATTTGTTCTTTTTGCATCACAAAATGTGTTATTGTGTGAGCAGGAAAGCGCACCTGAATTTCTGGAACTTCCTGCACAGTTATAGGTTGTGATATTAACTAGTGGAGTCTTGAACACTGACCTTTGCCTTTTGAGGTTGAAATCAAACTCAACGTCAGTGATATTAAAGCAGACATGTTAGCACTGAGGCTTCTTTTTTGGTTTTGGCTTCCATTTTTAAAATTCTAGTTTTATTCCATTTAGAACCATGACATTTTGCACCATAGGTTTGTTCTACCTGAGTATATAAATTTTTTAACTGTATATAAATGGAATCTTGCTACTTCTTTTGGAACTCCAAAGTATTTCTCTTTTTGGTAAAAAAGGCAATATACTCTCAGGGTACCAAACTCTTCTGACCTAGAGTTGGAAATGCTTCTAATTTCAATAATTCTAGAAGTTACTGACATTAAGCCAGTTAGAGTGGACAGATTACCATTGCAGTCAGGTTTGGGGATACAAAATCTTAGCAAAAGGGTTGGGAAATTCTGAAAAATGTATCTCAATTATCTTCCTCAAAGTCCCTTTTCTGTCATTAGTAAGTTGGATGCAAACTAACAGAAAATGAGAATGTCATGTCACGGCCTATGTTATTTCAATGTATTTCACTTTCCAACTTCGCAAAGAATATATTCAGAGTATTTCCAATGAAATCCTCTGCTGTTGCCTTCGCAACATGACCAAATCATAACCAGAAAACTAGGGGTTTGTACCATCTTGCAGGATCTTACTTCCCTAACCAGGGATCAAACACGGGTCCCCAGCAATGAAAGCTTGAGTTCTAACCACCAGGAAATGCCCTATAAATATATTCTAAGTGAATGATTCTTTAAGAAAATCTCTGTGGGTGCAGGTCATTGTAGATTGTTTCATAGAGAGATTTTAGGTGCAAGGAAATGGTCAGCTCCTGCATTCTGATATTATGATGAGCTCTGTGGCTTGATTTTCACTTTATCTGGAGATTCCAGATCTGCATTGACTATGGGGTTGGGGAGACAGCAACAAGTGTGCCCTGTTAGAGCATCAGTTTTCTCTTTCTTCTTTCTGGGACATCATTTAAAAGTTCCCACGACTAAGAAAAATATTTTTTAGACTTTAAAAAATGTGATAGAAAGCACATCACTTAAAATTTATCATTGTAACTGTTTTAAGTGTACAGTTCAGTAGTGTTAAGTATAGTCACAATGTTGTATTGCATATCTCCAGAACTTTCTATCTTGCAAAACTGAAATTATACCCATTAAACAACTCCCTGTTCCTCCTCCCATCTCTAACAGGTTTTATCAAGGGACCATCACCAATCCTTTATGGGTCAGTGTTCTCACTAAAGGGAATAATTGTTACAGAAACTGTTCTCTCCTTCTCCCAGTGTTGGGACCTAACAAACGCCATGATAGGCTTCAGGGACTAAGGTAGGACTCACGGGAAAGGCTGAGTCATTGCCCAGTGAGGTCATCCCCGTGGATGCCAGGACTTGTCTAATCAGCATACTCCCCGTAACCTGGTTTGAGTTTATCAGGACGTAAAAGACATCCCCCTGCAACCAATAGCCAATTAGTAAATATCCGGAAACCCCTGCAGCCAATAAAGATTAGCCAATTAGTAAATACTAGGAAACTCCTGCAGCCAATCAGCCCTTGCCAGCTCTCTGTTCTAAAGCCTATAAATACTGCTGTAAATCTGGGCTCGGGGCTCCTTGCTCCACTCCACTGCGTTGGATGTGGTGGGAGCCCTAGCTCGAGCTAGAAATAAAACCCCTTCATGCTTTTGCATTGCTGTGGACGTCTTATTCTCTCAGTTTTGGGGACTCGGACTCTGGGCATAACACCTGCCCACTACTCGGGAACAAAAGAAAGATTCTGAAGTAGTGATGTTTTATCTTTTGTTAACTCAGATCTCAGAGCTGAGTTCTATTTCCCACCATCATTGCCCACAAGGGCTAGAAGCAGAAGTTTTGAGACCTTGAAATGCAGGGTTTTTGTAAAAATAAAAAGTTAAAATTAATTCTTTTTTAAAAAATTGAAATGGCAACCCACCCCAGTATTCTTGCCTGGGAAATCCCATAGACAGAGGAGCCTGGTGAGTTACAGTCCATGGGATCACAGAAGAGTTGGACATAACTTAGCCACTAAGCAATAACCAGGAAAAAGTTGCAGAGATCCCCCTGGGCTAATAGAACATTTTCCTTAGAAAGGGGAGAGCTGGTTTGGAATTCCAGCTCTGAAGAATTTCAGGCTGTGTGACTACTACAGACTGAATGCGTAGCTCCAAATTTATATGTTTTGACCTAACCCCCACTGTGGTATTAGGAGGTGAGGCCTTTGAGAGATTAGGAGGTCACGAGGGTGGAGCACTCATGAATGAGATCAGTGCCCTTATGTAAGAGACCCCAGAAAATACCCTCACCCCTTCCCTTACCTGAGGACACACCAAAAAGATGACTGTTCAACGCAGAGCACATCATGAGAAACACTGGGCTGGAAGAAGCACAAGCTGGAATCAAGATTGCTGGGAGAAATATCAACAACCTCAGATATGCAGATGACACCACCCTTATGGCAGAAAGTGAAGAGGAACTCAAAAGCCTCTTGATGAAAGTGAAAGAGGAGAGTGAAAAAGTTGGCTTAAAGCTCAACATTCAGAAAACGAAGATCATGGCATCTGGTCCCATCACTTCATGGGAAATAGATGGGGAAACAGTGGAAACAGTGGCAGATTTTATTTTGGGGGCTCCCAAATCACTGCAGATGGTGATTGCAGCCATGAAATTAAAAGACGCTTACTCCTTGGAAGAAAAGTTATGACCAACCTAGACAGCATATTAAAAAGCAGAGACATTACTTTGCCAACAAAGGTCCGTCTAGTCAAGGCTATGGTTTTTCCTGTGGTCATGTATGGGTGTGAGAGTTGGACTGTGAAGAAAGCTGATCACTGAAGAATTGATGCTTTTGGACTGTGGTATTGGAGAAGACTCTTATGAGTCCCTTAGACTGCAAGATCCAACCAGTCCATTCTAAAGGAGATCAGCCCTGGGTGTTCTTTGGAAGGAATGATGCTAAAGCTGAAACTCCAATACTTTGGCCACCTCATGCAAAGAGTTGACTCATTGGAAAAGACCCTGATGCTGGGAGGGATTGGGGGCAGGAGGAGAAGCGGACGACAGAGGATGAGATGGCTGGATGGCATCACCGACTCAATGGACATGAGTTTGAGTGAACTCTGGGAGTTGATGTTGGACAAGGAGGCTTGGCGTGCTGCGTTTCATGGGGTTGCAAAGAGTCGGACACGACTGAGTGACTGAACTGAACTAAACTGAACCAGGAAGCAGGTTCCCACCAGACACCAAATCTACCTGTACCTTGATCTTGGACTTCCCAGCTGTGAAAAATAAGTTTCTGTTAAGCGACCTGTACGTGTGTGTTCAGTTGTCTCTGATTATTTGTGACCCCATGGACTGTAGCCCACCAGGTTCCTCTGTCCATGGGATTCTCCAGGCAAGAATACTGGAATAGGTTGCCATTTTCTACTCCAGGGGATCTTCACATTAAAAAAAAAACAAATGGGTTACAAAATTATTTTCAATTATGTCCAGCTGGAGAAACAGTTATGGAAAGGGCAGAGTTTATTGTTTATATGGGAGAAAGATGTGATACAAAGATAGCTACTTAGTTTTATCTCTGGAGGGGTTACTTGTTTTCTGTGTTACACTTGATTTTTAGAACGAAAAACTGCTTCTACACAAGTCTCAACTGGCTTTGCAAACATCCTTATTTGGAATTCTTGAGTTTTTGCTTACTGAAAAAAGGAAATTGTTACCTTTTGTTGTTTTTTTAACCCAGGTATCATTCAAGTGAGTTTCCAGCCCACTGGAAACAATTCCCATTCTTTCAGATCATAAAGTTCAGGAATGGGTGTGTTTGGGGGGGAAGGGTCGCAGCCAGTGAGTCAGAGTGGATCAAGCCGCTTGTCAGTTTCTCAAAACTGTAGAGAAAAATGTGTTTATGGGCTCTAGCCCTATTGGGCTCGACTTTCCAGTTTCAAACCTTGATCCACCTGATTCCACCCCTTTCCCAGCTAGCTAGCATCTCGTAAGATTATCAACTGGGAGTGTAGATTAAGCCCCACAGATAATACATGGGGCCGGCTTGTGTATGTGTGTGCAGTCAACAAGAGTAAAATGCCAAAAGTAGTCAAAGAAATGCTTTTCAAGTTAGCTTTTTGGAAGTGAGGGGGAAAGTAAGAAAGGATGGTTCTAGACAGATGATCTGGGCAGGGATTTACTTGTATCAGAAGAGCTGGGGTCTTTCAGAGACAGGAGGCCTTTTCTTTTCTCTTTGTTAACGTGGGAAAATTGACTTCTACTTTCAGCTTTATACGAGAGAACTTCCAGGCTGAGGGATTTTCGGGGAAATAACATCAGATTACCCAGGTTACACCAAATGCCAGCTCTCTTGGAATCATTTCTTTTTTTTCCCTAAATAGCATAATTAAGAGTTCAATTCTGATGGTACGTGTTACCTTCTAACACAGACGAATCTTTCTACAGTGAGCCAAGATAAACACCCTTGTATAATGATGCACACAAGTGCTAGAGTCAGCCTCCACCCAGAATTTTCCCAACCATCACCTAAAAAAGAACAGCACTTTCGAAGGAAAATAACTTTGAAGGAAAATGTACTGTTTTTTTTTTCTCTTAGTAAATCTCAGAAACACATGTAACACATTGGAAAAACGATTGAGACAAGAGAATTGCTCTATTACTACCAAGGTTATAGATTCACTCATGTAAAAGCTGTGGTCTTTATTTACACAGCAGATGGGAGAACTAAATATCTAACAGCCACCTTGATGGTAACCCTTGGTAAGTATTATGGTGGAGAGAAAAGAGCCCTGAGATCAGACCTGGGATCTGGGCTACGTGACCTTGGGCAGGTCATTGGCCAACTCTGAGTCTTAGTACCCACATGTATTGCTGCTGCTGCTGCTAAGTCGCTTCAGTCGTGTCCAACTCTGTGCGACCCCACAGACGGCAGCCCACCAGGCTCCCCCGACCCTGGGATTCTTCAGGCAAGAACACTGGAGTAGGTTGCCACTTCCTTCTCCAAT
Organism: Capricornis sumatraensis; assembly: GCF_032405125.1. Lineage (NCBI taxonomy): Eukaryota > Metazoa > Chordata > Mammalia > Artiodactyla > Bovidae > Capricornis > Capricornis sumatraensis. Next base: position 44,163,461 of record NC_091092.1, on the reverse strand, counting down.
GCGTGAAAGTGAAAAGTGAAAGTGAAGTCGCTCAGTCGTGTCTGACTCCTAGCGACCCCATGGACTGCAGCCTACCAGGCTCCTCAGTCCATGGGATTTTCCAGGCAAGAGTACTGACCCACATGTATTACATGAAGGTAATCATGTCAATCGCAGAGTTGCTGGCAAGTTTGCATGAAATCATGGAAGTGAAAGAATTTAGAATTAAGAATAGCTTAATCCAGAATTTTCACTTTATTATTAACCCTTTGAGCTATGGGAACAGGGGGTATATGTGTGGGGAGTGCTGAGGGCAGGGATACCGGGATTGTCAGAGCTAAGTACCAAGCTCATGCTGGACTGTGAGCTACCAGATTGGAGAGATGGAAGAATTTGGAGAAATTGGTCATTTCATCCAGAACAATCTGCAGGGAGGTCCCGCTGCCTGGTCTTGGACCCATGTGGGTATGCACCTGGGTAGCCCCAGTGGTTCTGTGCTGAAAAGTTAGTGTTTTCTCGATGTCACTGACAGTGGAAGAGCTGCAGGAAAGATCCCGTGGTGATGGCAGTCAGGTGGGCCCCTGTGTGAGGCTGTCAGGGGCAGACGAGCACATGTGGGGTGTGGAGACCCAAGGTCCTCCTCGGGGGGACGGCAGCCAAGAAGTCACGGAGCTCATCTAAGAATGCTCTGGATACAGAACTTACTCTAGGCCTGGCTTGGGATGGGACAGTTTGCTTACTAATTTGTGAGTTACTTGTCAGATTGCTCAGTGATTAGAATCACTGTTTTGGAACTGAGTGATCAAATTTTTCAAGTGACAGTATCTCATTCATCAAGGCCAGCCTGAGACTTCTTCAGCTTCCCTTCAAACTTCAAGGATGCAGGAACCGTCCTGCCTCCCAGCCACTCTCTGTGGGTCTTGCCAATGCCATTAATAGGGAAGCTGGGTATCATCTGGTTAAGGCTAGAAAGTGTCAGGCTGTTTCTGGAATCTCTCTATTCAGTTGGAAGAGTGGGACAACCCCATTGGGTACCATGTGGTCACTGTTGATATGGGCAACCATGCTAATGGAGGGCAAGTTGGCCAATTGCTAAGTAGAAGGGCAGTGAACACAGAAGGTGAAATTTGTCATTTTATTGGGAACAATCTACAGGTTTGCTCCCCACCACTAAACAGCTCTTTTAACCATCTTATACGCTCAAGATTCACTTAACAAGTTTAAAAAAAAAAACAAAAAACATGCTGCAGGGCATAGGTGCCAAGAAAAAGTATAGAATTTCAGAGAGAACAGAAACTTGCTTTGAACCCGGTGCTCTTTGGTGGCAACAAGAAAAAAGGACGGTGATGTCTCCAGACCCTCTGGATTCACAGCAGAAAACCAGAAGCAGGTTTGGAAAAAGGAATTCTCTTCTTTAAACCCATGTTCAATAAAAGAACAGATCTCTTCTCTCTGGAGACTGGCTTCCTGAAAAATAGAATAAGCTTGATGAGATAGCAGCTGGCTTGGTGCCCAAGGAACCCAGGTTTGAGTCTTGACCTCACCACTCCCAGCTGTGTGACCTCAGGCAAGTTACCTAGCCTATCTGAGCCCCCCTTTCCCCATCTGGTAAATGGGAATACTAATGATACCCATTGCCTACATGAGTTAAACACATGTAAAGACCTTAGAACAGTGCCTGGCACAGATAGGCTCAGTAATACTTGTTAAAGAGGTAGTGTTCTTATATGGAGTAGAGTAGAATTAGCGTGTGGTCACACTGCAGCTAGCTTATTCGGTAAGACCAAGGACAGAAAACCGACCCTGGCACTTACCTTGACTCTGGGCAAGTTACTTAACCTCCCTAAAACTCCATGTTCCCATCTGTGAATGAGGATAAAAACAGCACCCATGGTGTAGCGAGCTATGGGTTCTTCTTTTACCTCATTTCTGTGGTTCTTGCCATTCTCTGCACCTTCTAATGACCTTTGGTTCACAGTGCCTCAGTCAGCCATTCGCTGTGGCCACACACTAGACCTTGTCATCACGTACACAGGTGGCACCCCTACCATCTCAATTTCAAACCACCATCTCCCGATGTCATTGGCTTAAGCAGTCTTATCACCACATTTTTACATACTCTCATCCTCCAATCCATCAACCTCTACTACCCAGCACCTTCCATCTGCCTCCATTTCCTTCTTTGAGCAGCTTACATAGCACGATCCCATGCTATGGGCCCTCATTCATCAGGCTCACTTGTCAAACTCTCAACCCTGGATGAGCCAGAGTTTGGCTTCTCTGTGCGTTACATTAACCCAACAGCCCTGGTGGAAAAAAAAAAAAAAAATCACACAAGTCAGCCAACTGTTTCCACTTAAACTCATGATGTCAGCCTTTATAGCTGATTCAAAATCATTTGATTAGTATGTTTCCAACTCCCCACAAACAAGCCTGCAAATCTAGTGGCATCTGTGTCCTTACTCCCCATCTTTTGTCTGCTTTCAATGGTAGAATGCCCCCTCCTCCTAGCAAATGCCAATGCTTCCCCACATCTTTGCAGTTGTCTCCAGCCATGAAGTTATTGTCATTGTCTTGTCATCCATCTCTTCATCTCTGTACAGGCTCTATTTTTATTTTCTTTCTGGTCACCTGAGGTTTTTTTTTTTTTTTTTTTTTTTTTTTTTTTTTTTGCAGTGGGGGGGAAGCTAATTACTTTTCTGTATAGGCTCTAATATTTGCCTCCTTTAAAAAATAAATAAATAAAAGACCCTCTCCGCCCCACTAATCTCTGTAGCTACTGCCTTACTTTTATTCACCTCCCTCAAGGTTAAGCTTCTGCAAGAAGCTACTGCCATTTACTGTGTCCACTTTCTCAGCTGCCATTCTCTCTTCAACCCACCCCATCCAGCTTTCGTCCACATGCTATTAACGAAAACTGCTCTTAACTACATTATCAAAATCTCTGATGCCACATCCAATAGAAATTTCTCTGGCCTTCTCTCATTTGATCTCTCGGAAGCCTTTGACACAGGTAATCACTCTCTGTGTTTGGAAATTTTCTCCTCTTTGAGTTCCTGTAACACCTCACTCTCTGGCTCTTCTCCCACCCAGGGGCTGCTCCTTCTCTGTATCGTCTGCTTGGTTCTCATATCCCCCAACTTCTAAATATTGGCACACTCCAGGACTCTGTCCTCTGCCCTTTTCTCTGCCTGGGTGATCTTTCAGTGGCTTGTAGTGTCGTTTTCATACCAAACAATCTCAAAAGTTTACTCAGGCTCTCCCCCGCTTCTGAACTCCATACTTACATACAACTGTTGGAGAGGGCCATCCACTTGCATGTCTTATCATCACCTAGAGTGAATGTGGCCAAGGCCGAGCTGTGTTCTCCTACAATCTGCCTCATTTCCACACATGTACCAGCATCCACAGAGTTGCTCATGCAGGCAAATGAAAACCTAAACACCCCACATATTAATAGATCTCAAACACATTCACTTCATCCAGCGTCCACAATTGCCATCTGATTTGGGCCACCATCTTGTGCTTCTGGCTTCGTAACTAGTTCTTTCTCCAATGCATCCTCTGCACAATAGTTCCGTGGCCTTATTAAATGCAAATTGGGTCACACTTCAAACCCTGCCATACCTCACTGAGTCACTTAGAAGAGAAAATCAACCTCCCCATGATCCAGAAGGTGCTGTCGCCCGGCCCCAGTTGACCTTTCCAGGGCTCACTCTGCCTACACTCATGTTTCTCCTAGTCCTCACTCACTTCTGGTCTGGGCAGGGCAGCCTCCCCCATCTCCATCCCAGCTCATCCTAAAGCTCCCGGCATCCCTCAGTCTATTTGGGTCCCTGCTCACATATCACTTCATCATAGAAGCCACCCTAGACCCCCTTTATCCAAAGCTGACCTCTGTTTTGCTCTGTTTCAACACTTGGTATGTTTCCTTCAGACTTACCGTAACTTGCAAACATTTTATTTTGTCCCTTTTTTTTTTTTTTTTGGTGGAGTCTACCTTCCCAACTAGGCTAATAACTGTGGGAGCAGGGACCAAGAAGAGTTTTCTACACCATTATATATATGTGTGTTAAGTGTACCATGTCTGGCAATATTTTCTGTAGAGATTGAAGGAATGTACAGTGAACCACTGTCTGTTTCTGCAGATTAAAAAAAATCAAATTCACTAAATATTTTGGCACCAGTTTTGGGGAGTCCCTCCAAAAAGGTCCCTCCAACTATGCTTCCAGCAGATTGCTCTTCTCTCCACATGGTCTCTGCCTCATGTAGGTGTGTGGTACCCACTCAAGAGGACTAGACCATATTGGAGGGGCAGGAGGGGATTGCCTTCCTTCAACAAATATTTATCTGGGGCCTAACAGAGGAAATCTTTCAGACTACCAAAATCTTTCCTGACAGTTTCATCTCGCTCACTTCAAAATAAGGTCAATATATGAGAACTCCCTGGTGGCCCCATGGTTAGGACTCAGCATTTTCACTGCAAGGGCCCAGGTTCAATCCCTGGTTGGAGAACTAAGATCCCGCAAGCCACTTGGCATGGCCAAAACAAAACAAAAATCCCAAATCAGGTTAATATAAAATATATCAAGACTCAAACATATAAAGAGGCTAATGAGTTCCATGCCGAAACTACTCAACCAGGAAGTGATGGTGCAGAATCTGGGTTTCACAAGCTCCCCTCTGGTTTTCAGCATCAGGCAAGATGGGGAAATGGGCACTGTGCTCTCTTAAGAACGTGGGCTTTGAGGGGTGTTCCTGGTCCTTTTTCCACCTAGAAAGTCACCCCCTTCCCACTCTCCATGTCCTGCCGCCTCCCTCTGCCCAGAGCCACAGTGGCAGAATAGCCAGCAGGGGGCTGCTGGCATAGCCAGGTACCCACTCCACACTTCCTGTCAACTATTCTCCACACGGCCCCTTCTCAGGGTAATACTGCTCCTTTGCATGCTTTCCAAGTTTCTGCGACCCCTCATCTTACTCAGGATACTGTCCTGGTTCACAGATGGACAGTGAGCCCATATACAGTGAAGCAATCATACCGGTTGCTAGTCTTCACTGCTGTACACTTGATTTAAGTTGGAATTGTTTTTGATGATTTATGTTTAATGTATGATGTTGATGATTATGACACTGTGAGAGCAAAGAAATAATTGTACCCCTGCCACTTGCTGTATGATCTTAAGCCAAGTCCTTTCACCTGTTTGAGACTCAGTTTACTCATCTATAAAATGGGTATATTCATTTCTTCACTCATCCAACCTCTACTTACTGCATGCCTCGTGTAAGGCACCTAAGATGTCTTCATACATGAATCATAAGGTCATTGTGGGGACTGAGCTCATAGCCACCACCGATACATGGTGTTGCTGTTAATTTGGGCCTATGAGCAATTGAAAGCATCAGGCTTTTGGTAATTCTAAGGCTTACAATTTTTTAAATGTATAAGCTAACAAGTACTTAGGAGACTTGATAATCCTGATTTCATACATTAGAAGGTGAGCAGAGCTCATCCCTTCAGGAAGACTTCCATGAAGCCTGATAAAACTGCTAAGGCTCTTGGATCAGCCCTTAATCTATCTTGTCACTTGGGCACAACAAGTTCCTCACGGGGGGTGATTTGTGACTTGCTTGTTTCACTCAATGGCATCAAAAAAATTTAATTTATACTCTATCGATAGATAGATTTTTACCATTTCCTTTTTTTGATGTTCTTTTATTGTTTCCAGCATCTGCTCACTCATTCATTAGACACATATGTTCTGACCTCCATGCCAGGCACTGCCACAGGTGCCAGGATGGGTTAGTACACCTCTCAAAGTCTTGGCCCTCAAGGAGTAGACATTTTAGGGAGGTCTATATATTTTGCTCACCCCCACTCCACACCAAACTATAAAGTGCCAGAGATCCAAGACTGCGGTGGCAGCTCTTCCCTTGATGCCTCTCAGACACACAGAGTGAGAACAGCTGAAGGCACATGGATGCCCTCCCTAAAGGCACTTTTTGCTGCCTTACTGTGTGCTGACTTACTAGAGTCTCATTTCCATTAGAATTTACATGTCAATACATATATGTAAATTAATCCTTATCAGAAATCTGATGAGGCGGGCATTATTTTAATCCTCCTTTTATAAAGCTACTGAGGTATGGAGAGATGAAGAAACGTGGTTAAAGTTCCTGAAGCTAGTAACTAATGAAGGTGGATTCAACCCTGAGCCATGAAGGTCCTCACGTCAAATCAGAGATCGCCCTCATTGGGCGGTTCTTACTAACACCACTTTCAAATTGAATGTGGGGCCCAGAGTCCTAGCCTTTGGTATCAGGTGGCATTTTCTGACTGCAGAGTCCTGGGGTGGCCCTATGTTCTAGGCTGAAAACTGAACATCTGGGAAAGAGCAGGCTAACCTTCATGAATTTGTTCATTTTCCTGCATCACCTTGGTTACCTCACTAAATCCAGCTCAGATAAAAGAACTTAATAAAATTGCTTTCACAGCCAAATTAGAAAATGGGCAAACCATTTTATAAGATACTAAGTGCATGGGCTCTTTGAGACTTAAAAGGCAGCCAATTCTAAGGGTAAAAACACCAAATAACAGAAATGAGAGTCATTCAGTTGCTGGAGATCCTGGTTTTTCTGCTAGAAGTTTGTTTTCAGGATGCGGAGACAAGATATCAAAGACAGAAGCAGACACTCACTTTCAACTGCAAAGCTGGCACCGGCAGGTCCACCATCAGGGGGGAAATAGATTTTCTTAACTAGGAAAGAAGAAAATATGATTGGGAATGAAATCAGGGACTGGGTTAGAAAGTGCACAGTAGCCCCCCAAGGAACCCTAAATCATGTGCTCCTCAATTTTGACATTTGACATGTTTTCTTTTATCAGATGCTACAAAAACAGAGACACTTCTGTTTTGTATGACCTTGGGGTTTTGTTCCCATATTATGGGCAGTGTTTCTGATCAAAGGTTGCTGACTTCTTCAACAGATCCTGGACTGTCAGCCACTGATTCATCCAGTGGCTATCAGCATTAGTTGGAGAGTATAAAGAGTTGGCAACAGTTGAGACTTTGGTGATGAATATTTGTTTGAGAATGGATCTAGAACTTTCGGGACTATGATAATGCTGGCATTGTGGTTTTGCTATGATGTGCCTGGCATATACTAGATGCTTGCTAAATCTTTGCTAAATTTGATTTGAACTGCATGGGCTTGTTTTGTTTGGGACGCGATGATTTGAGCTGTATTCTAACCATCCATCAAGACAGGGTTCCGCTGTGTGCGCACAAGCATATACACACAGTTGGCCTCATTTTCCCCTCTGAATCCAGCAGGAACAGATTTTTGAAAAAGAGGACAAGGGTGGGAATGCTCATAGGTTTCCCAAGCTTGACATTTTTATGATTTACTCTTTAAGTACATTGCTAATCAAACTCTGCAAATGATGGAATGGTATTTTAACAGAAAATTTGTTTTTGACATTAGGATGGAACACAGCATCTGACTTTAGACCTCGGTGTAACATAAATATACTTAGTTCAGAAGTAAAAGCAGCTTCTGGCAATTTCTTTCAGGTACAGACCAGGGAGCTGTAAAAGAAAACTCATCCAAGGTGCAGAAAGCCAAAGATGGAGCCCCAAGAAACTATGAAGCATCTATTATTACCAATATTTCGTGTGAAGGGCAAATCTTGCAGGAGAGTCACTTGTTTTTTTTGGTCAAAGTACACTTCAGGCCAGTTCTTTCCCATCCTTTTACAAAGAAGGGAGTCTTTTTTCTCGACGAGTATTTTGCATCTGCTGCTGCTGCTGCTGCTAAGTCGCTTCAGTCGTGTTCGACTCTGTGCAGCCCCAGAGACAGCAGCCCACCAGGCTCCCCCGTCCCTGGGATTCTCCAGGCAAGATTTTGCATCTAGTAGGTGCTAATTAAATATGTCGGGTGAGTGAGTAAATGGAATAAAACAGTGAATGAGCATTAAGGAGGTTTTCGTTTGGATGAGGAGTAGGGGGTCAGGGAGCAAAAGCCCCAGACAGCCAGGCACTATGACAGTCTCCACGCAGCAAGGGGGCGGCCTCCACTGTTTCTTTGAATTTTAATATGTGGAGCAGATGGTTGGTATAGACGGCCCTTGTTTCTACCCAGGAGTCTGGCATTATTGCAAGTTGCCAACCTGTTTGGAGGATAGTTTTGAACCTATAGGTGTATCACTGAGCTGTTTTACACATGGGTTATCTGGCAGTTCACAGTGAGATGAATGCAAGACCCTAAGATTTTAGGCAGCAGCCCATCATTTTTCTAGGCTAAGTCCGAGTCAGCAGACCCGGGTGAATATTCTGGGCCAACTGCATCTGGCTGGCTATCTATGCAACCCTGTAGTCATTAAACAGTGACTATCGATACAGCCTAGTGAAGATAGATGCTTTGTCCCTCAGGAGCCCCACAGCTGGAGAGGCAGCAATTAGTCTTCCCATCCCATCTCATGCCAACTCACTCTCAACCACAACCAATCAGAAGCAACCCTCCAACCGTACTTGGAGGCATTTCCTTACAGTGGGCTGAGCTGGGAGGCAGGTTGAAGAGCAATCCTGTGCTTCCGGCCATCTGGGCAGAGTTTCCATCCTCCCACGAGGCAGATTCTTGAGGATGGGTTAGGCATCTCTCTGGCTGGAGGAGACTTAGGAGGGGCTCATACTTCCCCTCAGGCTGGGGCTCCGGAACCAAGTGCCCAGTGGAAAAAGCATGAGGGTAGCCAGGCTCTGGGAAGCTGGGGCTGGCGAGGGAGGAGAAATGCCACAGCTCGCCAGGTTGAACGGAGGGGCCCCCAGTCAGGGACAGTGGGTGCTGATCCATAGGCATGAGACCAGATCCATTCAAGCTGCAGCTGGCGGCGCCATTTGCAAAAGGTACTTCCGGCTGTGGCTTTGTCCACGGAGCAGAGAAACGCCACTGATTTGGAGGCATGTCACTATCTGGGAAGGAAAGATTTAGAAGACAGGTTTGTTTACTGTTTTCAAAATGGAATTAGCTTTTTTTATGGTTAACACAGGGGCTTCCCAGGTGGCTCAGTTGTAAAGAATCCATCTGCCAATGCAGGAGATTCAGGAGATGGCAGTTCGATAGATCTCTGGGTTGGGAAGTGCCCTGAAGGAGGAAATGGCAATGCACTCCAGTATTCTTGCCTGAAAAATCCCATGGACTTACAGTCCAAAGGGTTGCAAAGAGTCAGACATGACTGAGCAACTGAGAATGCACACACCAACTATGTATGGTTAATATAATGTATTTTTAAATGTGAAAAATGTAGAGAAGGTTAAAAAAATCACTCTAAGCATAATATCAGAGACTATCAGTGTCTATCTTTAGGTGTACTTCTTTCCAGGATGTTTCTATATATGTACACATTGTTTTTCCATTTGTTCTCATGTTATTAAAATATCACAAACATCCTGCTATAGCAACAAATAGAACCAACACCAGCTTTTCAAATCACTGCATGGCATGCCGTCAGAAGGCAGTAACATGACTAACAAACACAATACTTGGGCAGCTCAGTTATTCCATTTTTTCAATTAACAACATTGGGATAGGCATCTTCATATATACATCTTTATATACTCATCCAACTAGCCCCTCAAGGAAACTTTTCTAGAAGTAGAATTACTTGATTAAAGGTGATTTATGTTGTTTGTTGCCATTTTTTGACTTTTATTTTATAGCTGATGTTTTGAATACACTGAAGAGAAGAACCCTTCATAAAGTTTTGTGAAGCCTTTCCTCTTCAATGTATTCCAAACACCAGTTGCCAGTATCATACAAGTCTGGGGTTGAAACTTCATTTTCAAGAACGGTCTGGGCCATGGGGATGTTAAGAGACTGGACCAAGTTAGCAAAGCAGATTAGCCAAGTAGAGATCGGAGCTAGAGGGGGTCAGTGATGGGTAGGAAAGTGGTTGCTTCATGGGCTCAGTCATGTCTGACTCTTTGTGACCCTGTGCACTGTGGCCCACCAGGCTCCTCTGTCCACGGGTATTCTCCAGGCAAGAATACTGGAGTGGGTTGCCATGCCCTCCTCCAGGGGATCTTCCCAACCCAGGGATCAAACCCAGGTTTCCCACATTGCAGGCTGATTCTTTATCATCTGAGCCACCAGGGAAGCCCAGTTTCTTGGACTTCTTCCTATAAAAGCAAAATGTTCAAGGTCAAGTGGTGACTCAGGTTCTTCTTGTAAAATTCTTGTGGACTAGCTAATGGGGATGGAGTCTCCTGTGGTCTCAGAGACACTATTCAAATTGTGCCTCTAACAGCAGCTGAATTGGAGTTCTCAAAGAGTCTTGGGCAGCTTGACATGAACGGATGTTTTCCCCATTCTCAACACCCACTCAGGCAAGAGGGGAGGTGGGAGAGAGCCCTGGCAGATGGTCCTTAAAGCCTGGAGGTTCTCATCTATCCAAGATAATGAAGGGGGCGTGGGTGTGGAGACAAAGGGAGACTGGAGGGCTGGAGAAGCCGTCTGGCCCCCTTCCCTTCCTCGTGCACCTCACCCAGCGCTCCTGAATGTTCAGTTTGCCTGGATCTTTTCTGATAGGTCTGCCCAGTTAATCTGGAGTATCTTACCCACCAGCACAGCTTTTCACGTAATATAGATGGTAAGGGCAAAACAAGCCCTACCCTACATAGCAGATATTCTGCTCAACTTTTTACATTGTTTAGGAGCGACGGTCGTCGGTTGGCTTCTTTTAATGAGGTCAAGGGCAATTAAACAATTAGCAAGATTTGTTCCTGACGATGACTGCTACTTTTGAAAACTGATATCTGCTGGGTAGTAGCAATTCGAGGCAGTATCTATGTGGGGTAGTAGCAATTCAGGGCCACTGTGTAGCACAAATAGAATAATTAAGCTGACTTAGGCTAATCACTGTTCCTGCTTCATATTGAATGAGGGTACTGCATGTCCTAAGCACAAATGAGAAACAATGTTTAGCCTCTGACAACTGGGCAGTTTCCATCTGAACTGGCCTTCCAGATCTCATACATAGGACCAAGGTTTGGAAGGCTTGAAATGTGGAAAGCAGGGCCCCAGCGTGTTTTGAATATTTTCTTTAACTGCTTCCCTTCCAGAATTGTCTGACTGAAAGGTTAAGGGGAGGGGGTGGATGTGCCTGTCCAAGGTCCCACTTGGTCACTGAGTGCACCAGAGCACAGTTTGGATGGGAGTATGTGGGAAGACACAGAGAGTCCCAATCCTGAATTCACAGTAACCCAATTGTAGGCCTTGGGGAGCCCAGAAAAGTCACCTTTCCAGGGCAGGCTTGGGTGTGGTGTCCCATGGAGTGGACACCCTGGACTTTGGTGGTCTCTTTCTCAGGCTTCTTGGACAAACTGCTCCAGTAACCACACCCGTCTAGTCGGAGAACCACTGGACTGGCTCATGGTGGCCGGTGCAAATAAGTGGCCCTGGTGACACTTCCTTACCCGAGTTCCCCCTCTTAGAGCCCCAGGCAAGATTCCACTGCCTTCTCAAACCCCAGCCTACACTAATGAATGGAGAGCAAGCAAGGAAAACCTTGGGGACATTTAGGGAAGGCTAGGTTTTTCATATTCTATTTTTTTCCTTCAGATGTGAGTCTATACTAGGCAGTGTTTATGAAATATTAACCACCCATATATTATGATGTCTTAAAGTGGATGCAGCTTTAGTCTTTTTTAAAATTGAAATATAATTGGCTTACAATATTATTTTAGTTTCAGGTATACAACAGAGTAACTCAATATTTTTAGAGATTATATTCCATTTATAGTTATTCTAAAATCTTAACTATAGTCTCTGAACTACACATTACATCCTTACAACTTCTGTCCATAGTAGTTCGTACTTCTTAATCCCCTTCCCCTAGTTTGCTCCTCCCGTCCCCCCCAGGCTGGATCTTTCTTTCAGTAGGAATACAAAAGGCTTCCAACCCCTGGACCCCTACTGTGAGCATCTAGCCCCTGCCTCTTAGTTCCATCCATGCCTCTAGCATTCACGAAGCCCCTGGTTCTAAGACCAGGTCCTGTTCAGAGAGCACAAGTCCCCATTTCCTCCTTATCCCTTTAGGATGAAAATGTCAAGCTACTCTCCCACCTGTTAAGCAAACCCAGAGACATCACCCATGACCACCACAGATGCTTCTGAGAGCCCCAGAACTTTCTAGAAAACACCTCTAGGCATCAAGGAGGTTGCTTCTACCCCAGAGGATCCTCCCTACACTCTGTCCTTGCATGGTGGCCCTGACACCCTGTTCCAGGCTGGCTTCTGGACACACCAACTTCAATGTCAACCCCTCAGAGTGGCTTCCCCTTAACAGCCAATGACAGCGAACATGTTTCCTCCCATGGAAGGAAGAGGACAATCCATGTAAAAGGTTTAGCATGGTGCCCAGGACCTTATAGGCACTCAAGAAGTGAGAGCTGCTGCTGTGGTTAATATTATTAATTATTATTTTGGTTTAGAAACGCAGCGTAGGCTCACATGCACAGGTTTCTCTCCTGGCTTGCAACACTCTACAGGATCAACCAGGAAAAAAGCCAAATGGTAACACGGGGGGCCTGAGGAGTCTCTTTGCCCTCAGTCATCACAGAAGGGAGGGGAGGAAAGGCCAGAGCCAAGGAGCCTGGGAAGCGGCGGTGCTTCAGGGCTGATATGGAGGATGGAGTAGATACTGGCTATAAAAGAGAGATTTCTGGGACTTCCCTGGTGGTCCAGTGGCTAAGACCCGCGTTCCCAATGCAGGGGTCCAGGGTTCCATCCCTGGTCAGGGACCTAGATCCCACATTCCACAACTAAAGATCTTGCCTGTTGCAACAAAGATCGAAGATCTGTGCGTCAACTAAGACCTGGTGCAGCCAAATAAATAAAATAAAAATTAAGAGAGATTTCAGAAGCCTTTGCTCCGTGTGTCAATTCCCAAAAATAATCCATCAAAGGTGGGCAGGAAAGATTGTCAATCTAGAGGAGCTTTTGTTTACTAAGCACTTACTATGGGCCAGGCTCTTTGTCTAGCATTCTGGATGCATCTCAGGAGAGCTTCACAACCGTCCAGATGAGAAAATAGAGACTCAAAGTGGTTCATGTAACTCGCCTAAGGCCACAGAACTAGCAGGTGGAGAGCTGGCTGAGTCTCAGCTTCACGCTTGGCCGGCTCTGCCTCCTATTATCTTGAGAATGCACCCACTCCTGCAGCTGGAAAGGTGGCAGATGAGCACAACGGGCCTAACATTTCTGGCAGCAATTTATCAGCAGATATCAAAACCCTGAAATCTGAGTGGACTTTTTGATATAGTCATTCTACCCACAACAATATATTTTAAGAATATAATCAATGATGCTTGTAAAAGTTGAGCTGCAAGGATATTCAATGTGATATTTACATATAGTGAAAGACTGGCAACAATCTAAATGTCCAAAAATTTTAACAGATTTGAAACACCTATAAAAAAGGATACTCTTGAGGCATAAAATGATGTCTTAGTAGAACATGAAATGGCAGTAAAGATATATATGGTTTATTACCCGTTAAAAATCCAAGTGACGTTAGGTTGTAAAACTTAGTATGGGCGCCTAGATGTGCATGTGGTTTTGTGTCCTGAATGCTTCTCTGTGTTTTGTAAAGTTTCAAAACTTAACACAGTATCTTTGTGATTAGAAAAATTAGTTTTAAAGTAAAAACTTAAGAACCCACTTGACTCAATGAACCTGAGTCACAGCTGTGAAAGGCCAGTGCATAACTGCCTGGTTGCCTTCCATCTAATCTTTCCTTCCTTCCTTCTTTGTCCCATCTCCACCTTTAATATAAATGCTGCTTTACAATGAAGTCGAAGCCGAGAACCCTCTGAACACACACACATATCTTGCCCCCATGAAGTTCCCAACTTTGGCCTGACCGATGTGCACACACTGACACTCCCCTCTCTGCCATTTTGGCTGGTGGCACTTGTTTCTGGTGTATTCACTCCAGAAACAAAGAAATATTATTTGTATTAGCTGAGGTTGAAATAACACTAGGACAGAGAGACAGCTTGTGGGGGACAGCTCTGTTTCAGGGCACCCCATGTGTGTGTAGGGGGGAGACTTTCCTACTCAGTCTCACCCCCTCCTTCAAAACCACCTGTCTAGGTCCTTTGCTGATTAGCCAGGTTCCCTTTCCCAACTGAAATGGAGATGAAATACAGAACATGTGCTTGTATTTTGAAAATGGCTAAGAGCTCTGTGCATGCATGTTCAATTATGTCCGACTTTTTTGCTACCCCATGGGCTGTATGTAGCTTGCCAGGCTCCCGTTTGTGGGATTTTCCAGGTAAGAATACTGGAGTGGGTTGACATTTCCCCCTCCAAGGGATCTTCCTGACCCAGGGACCAAACCCAGATCTCCTGCATTGGCAGGTGGATTCTTTCCCACTGAGCTACCTGGAAAACCCACTAAGAGCTCAGTATCTAGAATCAAATGATCTGATTATGAACAGCTGCTCTTATGAGCTGTGGGATCTTGAACAAGTCACTTGATTCTCTGAGCTTCATTTTCCTTATCAGGAAATGAGCACGGTGAGAGTTAACCAAAAGGTTACTGTGAAGATTCACTAAAATAATTCACGTGCCAGCCCCTGGGAAAGGGCCTGGAACATAGGAAGCACTCAATAAATGTTGGCCATTAGAAACATTATTAGTGAGAGTGCTAATGGGCAACAGTGTGGATGACCTAGAGATTGTCCTACTGAGTGAAGGAAGCCAGACAGAGAAAGACAAATATCATTATGATATTGCTTATAGGTGGTACCTGAAAAGAACTTATTTATAAAAATAACACAGACTCACAGGCATGGAAAACAAACTTATAGTTACCAAAGGGGAAAGAGGGAATATAAATTATGAGTTTGGGATTAACAGATACACTCTCACAAGGAACTATATTCAGTATCTTGGAAGAATCTGGAAGGGAAAAGAATCTGAAAAAGAATAGATACATATTATATACTTATATATAACTGAATCATTTTGCTGTACATCTGAAACTAACTCAACACTGTAAATCAACTATACTTCAATTTTTAAAATTGAAAAAATAAATAAAAAAGAAAGAAACCCAGCATTTCTTCCCCAACCCCATTGGATTCTGGAGGAGGGGAGGGGAGGAGACTGTCTATGAAAGACCTCAGAGGGCTCAGGTTGTGCGAATACCTTCTCTCAGCAGCCCTTGAGGGAAGGGAGCCAGCCCTGGGGCTGGGCTCATGGCTGGGACAGGAAGAATACAGGGTGGGTTGTGCACCAAGACAAGCCCCCAGAAATGGTAATTTATGAAGCTTCTCCGAGTTACCTACTCTGAAATCGCCAATGTCCTTTTAAAAGGGAAACAATTCAGATACTTTCAGCCTGTGTTTTCTTTTCTACCAGTAGGGCCAGTATAAATTATACCTAAGTAAATAAAAAAACCAACTTGGATTTGAAAAAAGCAGCCAGGAAATTCAATGGCATTTCCTAGCCACATGGGCCTGTCAGAGTACCCTTAAAATGTGGGTGAGCCCGCCATGGGAGCCCATGAATGGAAGCCTGTTCTCAGCTTAGCTGGGGCCTCGCTGAGGCCAGGCAGCCTGGGGCAGGCCTGCAGGGGCTGAGAGGATGCTAAGCGTCGGACGAAGAGCCACTTTATGGATTTCCCACCATTTTCGAAGCTGCGTGCAGTTCATAGAACACCTCCAGTGAGAACCACTGGGGACACGTCTTCTTTCAAGGGACCCTCCCCGGAGGCAACAGAGCTTATGAGAAATTTGACTCCTAACTGTGTAAGAGAGGCCTTGAAGAAAAGAGGCTTTCTCCTTCATTTGTTCCGTCAGCTGGACAAACACCGGCCTAACCCACAACACATGCTGCGAGGGAGATTTCTTCACAGTCGGGGGATCTGTTAGACTATCACACGGAAAATGTGACAACACAGAAGGTAGGTAGAGAAGAAAGCCGCCTCTGTTTGGCCAGAGAAGGCTATCTTGGGCCAGATACAAGACCACGTCCAAGCTTCCTTGGTGGGCAGGGGCTTCATAGAATACAAAGTGAAGTCAGGAGAGTTAAGAAACAGGGCGGCAGCCACCCAGCAGAAGCCAGTGGACAACTTGGAGGCTGAGGGGATGGTCCTGCTGGTTTGAAGGCGGGCCCGCACATCCACTGTAGACATTCAAAAAACCTGCCTCGAGCCCTCACACACCACAAAAATTAACTACCACCTCCATGGCACTTACTATGTGCCACTTGACATGAGTAATCTCACGATTCCTCCTTTAGTTCAATGATACTCAGTTTTACAGATGAGGAAACAGAGGCCCAGAGAGATAAAGTGATGTGCCCTGAGGTCACATGGTTAAACAACAGTAAAGCTGACCCAGCCCCAGGGTGCCTGGGTCTAAAGCCATATACCAAATGATACTGTCTCTCCAGTAACCCCATCAACAACAGACATCAGCACCCTGTGATCCAAATCACAATTTCATTCATTCTCTAAATATTTATTGAGTACCTTCCATGTGTCGGACATTAGGGTGGGTACTTGGAAAACAGCACTTAACAGACCGACAGCGTCTAGGGGGTAGGAAGAGATAAGAAACCCGTAAAATACACAATATGCCCCATGGTGACGCATGCTAAGAGAAATAAAACAGGGTAAGACAGTGACAGGGTGGAGACTTCTATGTTTTAAATAGACTGTTCAGGAAGGCCAGTCTGAAAGACGACATTCTAACAGATTTCAATAAAGGGGAAGTCTTGCAGTTACCTGGGAAAGAGCATTTCAGGAAGAGGGGAGAGAGGAAGTGCAAAAGGCCTGAGGCAGTACTGTACCTGCCACACGCTATGAAGAGCAAGGAGGCTATGCTGGAGTGAGAGGATGATGAGATCAGAAAGATGACAGGGGCTCAGGCAAGTGAGGGCCCCCTGTAAGGCCTTGGATTTGACTCCAAGTAGGATGAGAAGTGGAGAAGGCAATGGCAGCCCACTCCAGCCCTCTTGCCTGGAAAATCCCATGGACGGAGGAACCTGGTGGGCTGCAGTCCATGGGGTCGCTAAGAGTTGGACACAACTGAGGGACTTCACTTTCAGGTTTCACTTTCATGCATTGGAGAAGGAAATGGCAACCCAGTCCAGTGTTCTTGCCTGGAGAATCCCAGGGACGGGGGAGCCTCATGGGCTGCCATCTATGGGGTCGCACAGAGTCGGACACGACTGAAGTGACTAAGCAGGAGCAAGATGAGAAGTTACTGGAGGATTTTGAACAGAGAAGTGATATGGTACAACTTTCTGATTGCTACTTTGAGAACAGACTGAAGGGGAGCAACAGAAGCAGCAGAGAGACTGATGAGGAGGCAAAAATCCAGTGGGGAGAGGATGGCTTTTCAGACTAAGGGGACAGAAGTGGAGGTGGAGAAACATGTTCAGAGCTCAGACAAACTTTGAAGGTAGAACTTACAGAATTGTTCAAAGGGTTGGATGTGGGGTATAAGATAAAGAGAGGAGTTAAAGATGACTGCAATTAATTGGAAGGATGCAGCTGCCATTCATTGAGACTATGGACAGAGCAGGGTGAGGGGAAGATCAAGAGTTCAGCTTGGGGGACATCCCTGCTGGTCTGGTGGTTAACACTTAGCCTTCCGGTGCAGGGAGTGTGGGTTTGATCCCTGGAAGGGGAGCTCAGATCCCACATGCTTCTCAGTCAAAAAACCAAAACATAAACAGAAGCAATACTGTTAACAAATTCAATAGACTTTTGGTCCACATCAAAAAAAAATCTTAAAAAGAAAATTTAGCTTGGGACCTGTTTGGTTTAGATTCCTATTAGCTATGTGAAGTGAAGATATCAACTAGGCAGCTGTGTAGATAAGTCTGAAATCCAGTCTGGGTAAAGATATGATATTTCATCAGCACGTAGGTGGTGTTTATGTAGATGGTATTTAAGACAAAGAGACTAGAATAGATCCCCCAGGGCGTGAATGTAGAGAGAGAAATTGAGATCAAAGTCCTAGGGCCCTCAAATGTTTAAGAGATGAAGCCTTGAAGAGAAGAGGACATTCAGCAAAGGAGACTAAGAAGGAGGGGTAACCAGGGAGAGAGGTGGAAAACCATGAGTATGATATTATGGAATCCAAGCGAAGGAGGTTACTTCCAAGAGGAGGGAGCAATCAACCGCAGCAAATGCTGCTGATGAGTCAGCTAAGACGAGGACAGAGAAAGACCATTTGCTTTGGAAAGTGGAAGTCTCCCACGAGCCTGGATAACAGTGTTTCAAAGAGTGATGAGGATGACAGCCTGAGGGGAGCAGATCCAAGAGAGCAGAAGAGGAAGAGGAAAGAGCATGCATGGACACCTCTTAGGAGTCTGGCTGCGAAATGAAACCAAGAAATGGGACAATAAGCAACCAAGAATTGGTTATATCTCAGGTTGGGTTTACGAGGCAAGGAGAGAGAAAATGAGGGATGACGAATTGCTGGTGCTGACAAAGAAACGATTATCATATATTCAAGGCAATGTGTTTAGAATTAACTCAGAGTCAAATAGCCAAAGTGGACAGACTTAGCTATGCATGAAGAGCCTGGGATTTTGACCCTTCCTAGGAGCCAGATAGAGCCTCTGAATCCCATTGACCACATGGATGGGCTTTTACCCACACATCAATTCCCCAAACGACTCAAGAGCAGCCATTCCAGCAGCTGCTCTGAAGTACTCAGCACACCCTTAGACAGCACCTCCATGCTCTCCACCCAGCCCCTGGTTCCCAGTGGTAGCTTTAGTACCTGCTCCTACTATGCTCCCCTTCCACATGTTTCCTGAACTCCAAAGAGTCTCTGAGAAAACCATCTCACCTGACTGGAAAAGTTATTTCTAGGAGAGAAGCAAATCTGAAAGGCTAAAGAGGCTAATACACCAATTCCCTATCCAGACCCAGAGTCTAGCCAGTCAGAGTGATGGCTTCTGAAAACCAGTGAGCTCTTCACCCACAGGCAGAGGCCCCCTCCTGGGAGGCATGTCCAACCTCCAACGGGAGCAGGGCATTCAATGCATAAGCTCAGCACCTTTTGGCATTGTGCTCTTGAAGTAAGTGTTTTGAGATGAGACAATGCTTTAAAAAAAAAAAATCACCCAATAGTGTGTGCAATAGACACCCCCAGTACTGTTAAGGGTAGGGAGACGGATGCAGAGAGACAATCATTTTATCCACCTCCCTCTGGCCCACTCCACCCACTATTAACTGAGAGAAGCCTGGGTGTTTCTACAGGGGATGCATGCCCAACTCCTTTGGTGTTCTTGCCCTGTCAGACCAAGGTAGTAACAATAATAATGATGCTCTCATCGCATACTGAGTGGGAACCTAGCATTTAACCTAATTGAGGACACAATGAAATCCGTATATTAATTTGATTAAAGTGTCTTTTTTTTTCCTTTTTTTTGCCCACGCCATGTGGCTTGTGGAATCTTAGTTCCCCAACCAGGGATGGAACCTGTGCCTCCTGCTGTGGAAGTCTTAACTCCTGCTGTGGAGTCTTAACCACTAGCCAACTAGGGAATTCCTTAAACAGTGTCCATTTTCAAACGAAACTTCTGAGAAAGGGGTGTGGCTTCTCACGGAACAGAATGATGTGCCTTTAGCAAATATACACACGTCTCAGAACATCAGAACTGTTCTTTGATGACAGCCTGATAGGGAATTCCAGCCCCTCCCTCCCGACATGCTCACCATTCCTCAGCAGCACATCTCCGCTCGGGCTGGAAGGGTTCTGTCCCTGGGGGCTCTTGACATTGCCCAGAGCTCTGGAGAAGTGTTCATCCACCACACTGCTAATGTCCCCTTGGAAATAGGTGAAAAGGACACAGCGGGAATTCCATTCAGTTTTAATAGGGCTCTGTGTGTGGACGGTGGTCTTCGTCACGTCTTCCATGATGACTCAGGGGAGAGCTGCAGAGCAAACGCAAAATGTTACTGGCGCTCTTTTTCCAAGCGGTTTGGCTAAGTTGGCAGAAGTGGCTTCCTTGAGGACAAGCAGTTTGCGCCTAAGGTTCAGGTTCTCTCACTGGGGCTCCCAGGAGCTGCGCAGCTGCTGAGCAGTCTTCAGGAAAAAAGATAAAGTGCTGAAGGGGTCCTCTCTTATAAATGCAAAAGAGTGCCTGGGAACGTGATTAGAAGAGCATCAGGAAATGAAAAAAAAAAGGGAAAGAAAAAGGACACTGAAGCCAAAGACTGCAGTATTGCCAGCTGGGGAAGTGCCTGCCTCCCACTAGATTCCCCTGAACAAGGGCACGAGTCCTCCAGTAGACCTTGACTAAGCAATCAGTGGATACTGACAATTTGTTTCCCTAGCAAGCCTGGATTTCCACCTTGCCCACTTCTGTGCAGAAGCACCAAACATACCAAATTCTCCTGCTCCCCCTGACATGGTGATTCGTGTGGGATGGGGTCCTGTACTCACCCCCACCCCATCTTAGAATTAGCAATTACAATCAAGGCCTCCAGACAGACATACTCTGCCCAGAGTCACTTAGAAAATGTCAGAGCTTTAAATCCAGGTGCATATTGTTTTATTTTTATTTTTTTGGCTGCACAGTGTGGCTTGCAGGATCTCAGTTCCCCAGTGAGGGACTGAACTCGGACCATGGCGGTGAAAGCCCAGAATCCTAATTACCAGGCCACCAGGGAATCCCCAGACAGACACACTCGGCACCCAATGCAGCTAACATTTTTCACACTGATACTCTGTTGGGAAAGAGCACTCTGTTCACCAGGCTTCCTGTGCGCCTAGAGCGGTGCCTGCTCAATATTGAGCAAATGCTCCAACAGTCATTTGCTGAATTGCCTTCAACTTGGCCTCAATGGGTCCTACCTGTGAGCTCCCTGAGGGCAGAGGCTGTCCTTTTTTGCACCTAGGCAGGGACCAGGCACGCAGACGGCACTGCAGAGAGAAGCCATGGCTTTTCTTTACCAGGGAAATAATAGTTCTGGGTGCTTCGTCACCTCTGGCCATCCAATCCAACTTGCCCAGAGTTCTGGCTAAAGACATTCTAGTCATTCTGATGCATATAATGCAAATGACTAGAGTTGAATAGCCAGTCTCCTGGTCTAGTCTCTGAGATCCAGGAGGATGGGGGCCATTTCTTATTCATTTCTTTATCTCTAGCACCTAACACTAAGTAAACAATGGCTGAGTGATGAAATGCCATTTCGTGCAGAGAAAGCACAATGCAAGGAAATCACACCAATTAGGGCTCAGAGGACCTGGGCTTGCCCTTGACTGGGTGTGTGCCTTTGGGGAAATCACAGGGCCTCTCTGGCCTTCAGATTCCTCTAGGGTAAAATGAAGAGGTTGGAGTATATGAATTCTCCAGCCTATTTTATTTTCCTGCCAGAAGTGTCAGTCGATTATCATGGGAACATTAGGAGGGAGTCTGGGAGTAAGCAGAGGACCTTTATTTAAAAGTTCTCCTTTCAGAGTCTTAGCCCCAGTCACAGCTGGATTCTGCTGTCTCTAGAAGCCTTTGATTGAGCACGTCAATCTGTTTCCCCCTGGGTGACAGACATGTTAAGCATCACCAGGCACCACCCTAAAAAACATGAATCCACTGTATTCTTATTTCAAAAACACATGGGAGCCACCACGTTGAAAAACCGTCCAGCGGTGTCTTCTAAAGCTAAGTGTTCGCTTACCATAAGACCCAGCAATCCCACTTCTAGGCACATAACCAAGAGAAACGAAAACAGATGTGTGCACAAAGACTTCTACATGAGTGTTCGTAGTGGCTTTGTTTATAAAAGTGAAAACAGCCCAAATGTCCATCACCAGGAGAACAAATAAACGAACTGTGACATTTTCATACAATGGAATGTTCTTCAGCCATAAAAAGGCACAAACTACATCCACCCAACAGCATAGATGAATCACAAAAACATTAACCTGAGTGACAAAAGCCAGACACGAAAGACTGCATATTGTATGACTTCACTTACATGAAACAGGCACAAATAATCTATGGTGATAAAAATCAGGACAGCAGTTGCCTTGAGGTAGAGCTTGGAAAAGAGTGAGAGTGGACTCACAGGGGTGCTGGAAATGTCTTACATCTTGAAGAGGCTGAGGGTTACATATGGGTGCAGATGTGTCAAAGCTCATCAAATTGTCCAGTTCAGGTCTGCAAGTTTCACTGAAGGCAAATTATTCCTCAGTGAAAAAGCACATGATATCTTCAGATACTTGGGACTTCGAGCAATAAAGCAAAGGTGTAATCCTTGAGCACGTTACGGCATCTCAAAGTATAATCTCATTTATCTGTGGAATTTTCAAGAGCCAAACTACAGAATAAAATGGTCATTCCCAGGGGCAGGGGGGACAGAACCAATGTTGTTTAAGGGAATAAATGTGCAACAAGCAGTGAACAAGCCCTAGAAATCTACCACACAGTGCAGTGAATCTAGACAATACTGCATTCTAATCATCAAACTTGCTAAAAGACTAGAATTTAATTATTTGAACCAATAAAAAGGGTAATGATGCATCATGATAGAGGTGTTAATTATGGCCATGATGGTAATTGTATGACAATACATAAAATCATCACATTAACATGTTGTACATGTTAAATCTACACAATGTTATCTATCACATATATTTCCAAAAAATAGCAAATCAAATGAATAATAAAGGGATGGTATTATGAATGACCAAGTAATGATAAGCATGGACGAAGCCTTTTTGCTAAAGCTGCAGTTCACAGAAGACCTATTCTGTCCCAGAGGCTCCAAATATATTTTCTCCAATCTTTACAACCCTCAGACTAGGTACTATTATCCCCATTTTAAAGATGAGCAAATCTGGGCTTAGAGAAAGACGAAATCAAGGGCCCAGGCCATGCAGCTAGGTGGTGGCAGAGCTGAGGTTTGAACCCAAGTCTCCCTGGCTTCGGTGTCTGGCCTTTTCTCACCATCCCTTTCTACCTGTCGGAGCGAACAGTCCCTTCCCCTCCATGGGACCCTCATCCTAATCCAGTCCTCTGGCTCCCAGTCAGGCCGGCAGACGGTCTGTCTGTGCATTCTCATGGTGTCTCCTGGAAGCCTTCACCTGCAAGGGCAGCATAGCACCTTTGTCTGTCTTGCCCTCTTACCCTCTTGACAGTGGCCGTTGCCACTGGCTCAGGTATGACCCAGCCTGCCACCTCTCCTTGCTAAGTCTCCCTGAAGCCATGAGAAGCAGCTGGCCGGACCCCTGAGACATCAGTGCCGTGTAACACGCTCCTAGCCTCCCTGGGCAAAGACCATATGCTAGTTCCATAGAAATAGAGCAGATCAGAAAATACCGTCTCGGTCCCCCTCACCTGAGGAGCTCAGACCTCACACAACTGCGGATCCTCAATAAATCTTAAGTCCTACGCATGCCCCCTCTTTTCCTTGCCAAACACATGGACACATATTCTAAAGGAAAGCCCTGGAGTACATCTCTGGATCACATCTCATGAGCAGTTCCCTGGCTGTAGTCAGACCTCAGGGGATGAGGGTCGGTACTTGAGGGCTATTCACATCTGTGAGCTGTTACCTGGTTTAATCCTTTACAGAATCGCCTCCCACTGGACCTCTGGAGTGACTTGAGTGGTTTCATCCCCACATGAACCCTCCTTGAAGGGTCTCTTTCCTCAGGAAGTGAAGTGGTGGGGTGGGTCTGGCTTAGAAGGAGGTGCCGCAAAGCTGGAACTGAGGGTAGGACTTTCCTGGCCAAGATGCTGCTGTATTGGTGCCTGGCTTTGTAGCAAAAGCCTCTTGCAGACAAAACCCTTGGCCTTGGCCAAGCTTTGCCAGGTGTGCAGTTCAAATAGTGTAATTACAATATTCCCCAGTGCTCAGAAATTTAAGACACCAAGTAGGCATCGAAATAATGCCTGGTTTTCGGCCCAAATATTTTGGGCCAAGAGGAAAAGAGCAATAGTTTGGCCTCCATTCTACCAGGATGCCTACCTACACACGCTTACCACCCTTCTGAGAAATGGTACCCAGCACCCCTGGGCTTGGGATGGGGAGTCTGAGAGGTTGTCACAGTGATCACTTGGAACAAAGCCCCAAGGGCACCGGAAAGCATCTCCTTAAGCAAAGCATGTGATGCCCCCTACCACCACCACCTCCCCCCCAGCCCCAGTTCCTTCTCAGTTGAATTCACATCCCTCCTGCCTCCCCCAGAGTTCCTACCTTCTCTCACCTTAATTCTCGACCATCGGCGGCGGAGACACAGCAAGATGCTATGGCCGGTCGAAGGTGTGTTTTGCTGGCTGGAGCTGCCTGGCCTGCTTTAGAGCAGCTCAGTACTGGTCCGAGCAGGGCCTGGCGATCTTGTGCCCTCCCCTCGCTAACTTTCTACCCCTCTAGCTGAGCCTATACGAAGCATTTCCTGCTAGCTATCTATTAAGAATGCAGAAAATGTACTCCAACAAGTCAATCGGGTTGGGCACCTGCAGGAATGAGGAAAATAGGTAGTTCTTTTTTTATTTCTTTCTTTTTGCATTAAAAAAAAAGTGCTTAGCGATATTGTCTCTTAAAGTGGGCAGCCAATTGTTTGCCCGGAAACCACACACAGAGTAGTAGCGTCTGCAGCATCAGTGCTGGGGCTGGGATCCAAGCGATGGGACTTTGGCACTGAGAGAAAGCTTGGCTGGTCACTAGTTTCTTCCTGTGGGAAGAGAAAGGGAGCTCAGCCCTCTAGGATTCTGGATTTTCTCAGGCTTCCATGGGCCCAGAGGGATCAGGGATCGAGGACTTCTCCAAACCTGCAATAGATGAAGCAGTTCAGGACTCCAGCTTCAGGATCATAGCAAAGGAGTCCCAGTCCACATTCTGAAAAATCTGCAATAGCACCATCATTCAGACCCCAAAACCTGGAGCCGTTCTTTGCTTCTCCCATTCTCTGTTTCAACCATATTAATTTAACAGATATTTATTAAACACTTACTATAATGCCAGGCACCATTCTGGGAATTTTGTTCCATAGTGAACAAAACAGACCAAATCCCTGCCTTCGGGGAATAATAAATATGTAACATGTTTTATGTTTGCCTATAGTATATGGACTTGTCAGGTGTCAGTAAGTACTATAAAGAGAAATTAATCAGCCAGGGAATAGGAAGTGTCTCATTTATCTAGGATGTTCACGAAAAAATTTTCTGATGAGGTGACATTTGATCAGAACCCCGGGTAGTGGGGGAAGCATGTCAATACCTGCTTGCCTGATATCTGGGGGAACATCTAATACAAAAGATGGGATCACACCCAACCTGTTCACAGAAGGGTGAGGAGGCCAGCACGGCCGGAGAGGAGGGGAGAGGAGAGATGGCGCCATGGCACAGAAAGCCTCCTCGGCCATGCTTAGGCTGTGGACTCCTCCTGTAAGTGAGAAGGAAACCCATTGGAGACATTGGAGAAAACCATCAGAAATCTTGACACACAGAGCGTCAAAACACATTCCAGTCCCGTCCTTTTCTTGGTCACCTCTGTCCTTTGTCACCACCTCAGCCCTGCTCACTCTCCTGCAAAACCCCATCATTTCTCTGCAGGACCGCAGCTTCAGAACTCAGTACTTCCACCTTTCACTTTTCTAATTCTTCACCCCAAGACAGCCACAGTGATCATTTGAGGATGTGTATTAAACACTGTCGCTCCCTGTTGAAAAGCTTCTAGTGGTTATTTTTTCCTGACCTTGCCCCAACCTTGCTTCACTCCAGCCCCACTCACTGCTGACTGGTCCTTGACCCGGGATGCTTATCCCCCAGACCACCTCCTGACTTGCCCGCCTCTTCAATGAAACCTGGGCTCCGTCACTGCCTCTGAGAAGCCTTCCCTCACATTCCTATCCAAGCCAGCAGCCTCTCATACTCTTTGTCCTCTTCTCGCACTTCCTATTTCTTCAGGGTACTTTTCACCTCTGGATGTCGTATTGCAGAGCTCTTTGTTTATAGTTGGTCGCCTCTTCTAAAATCATGCCTGGTATATGTATTACTAGGATTTCAGTAAATATTTGCTAAATGAATGAGTGAGTAGTGAGGGGAGAGAGAAATTATTCAGGTATTCACACAAATAAATAGACGACCGCAAAGGTAATGAATTAGTATCTGGTGCCAGGCGAGGCTGTGATAAGGATGCTTGAATTCATCAGCGAAGGCCAAGTTGTCTTCCCTGTGCAAATAATGCTCGAGCTGAGATCCCAGAGGCTGAGAAGGAGTTAACCACACGAAGAGGGGAGAGATGACTGGTCCAAGCAGAGGAAACAGTATGTTCAGCAGCCCTGTGGCGGGAGGGGCCTGGCAAATATGAGTCACAGGGAAAAAGGTAGGGAGACAGCGGCAGGGAGTGCCTTGCAAGGTGAGCTGGAAAAGTAAGTAGGGGCCAGAGCCAGCAGGGCTTTTTGAGCCCTATGGAATAACTCTATCTCTTTCCTAAGAAGAAGAAGAAGCTATTAAATGGTTTTATGGAGATGTGTGTTAAAAATGGGGAAGGGGAGGGAGTTAGAAGCCCCTGATAGTGAAAGCGCAGAGTCCTAACCACTAGACTGCCAGGGACGTCCCCAGACACGCATTTTGAAAACTTTGGTCTGACTGCAATATCAAGAAAGAATGGAGGGAGCACGTGGCCGTGAAGAGATCACTTTGTGGTCTAGGGTACAGAGGATGGTAGCTGCATCTGGGAGTTGAGGTGAAAGCAGAGAGAAGTGGATGGATTCAAGATGTATTTAGAAAACAAATTTGATACTGGATTGGACACAGGGAATGAGGGGTCTCAAAGATGATAACTCCTAGGTTTGGAGGGTGCATGACTTCATTAATTAGTGTGCCTTTCAGAGCTATGAAATATCACTAGTGTGTTTTCTTTAGGAGAGGAAATCAAAGATTTCTGTTTGAACATGTTGATTTTGAGGAATTTTTGAGCTGTCTAAGAAAGGATTGACAGTAGTCCATAGGCAGATAGGTCTGAGTTGGAGATAGAAACATGGAAGCTAATGTTATTTAAACTGTCATTAAAGCCTTAGACTCTAACTCACCCAGGAAGAGCAGAGACTAAAACATAGAAAAGAACTAAAGCACTCTAAAAAATAAGGGAAAATAAAAGAAGCAAGACCTGTTCATGTAACTGCAACCTTTACCAGTCAGGTGGAAGTGACAAGCCAACAGACATTACAGAGAAAGAATGGCAAGGGAGAGAGGATAAACATCATGAGTGTCAGGACCCTACGCTGAAATGTGGGAGAATCTGATGCCTGAAAATTGGATTTAGTAGCATGGAAGTCATAAGTGATTTTAGTGAGAGATGCTTGCTGGAGGCAGAGGCAGGCTCCAGTGGGATGGGAGAAGAAGAAAGTACCCACAATGTAAAGAGGAGTTTGCAGGAGTTTGGAGGTGAAAGAGAGTGGAAAGATAGAGCAGAATCCAGCAGTGGGAGCATCAGGGCTTGAATGACTTGGGATAGATTTCAACATGACTAAAGACCAGTGGAAAGGGTCCAGTTCAGAGCAAGAGATTGAATCTCCCACCAAAAGAAGGCATTGTTAATAATAAGAAAATATTAGAGAAAGCAGGAGGAGAGAATGGGATCAAAGCCCAGGTGGAAAGATGGGCTTTAAATACAAGGAAGGACTGTTCTGTTTTCACAGGAGAAAAGGGACATAAAATGGTTGCAGACATACATAGTTTATAACTTTGGTACCTCTGGTAAGTATTTATCTACTTATTTTCAGTAAGAGAGGAACTGGACTAAGATGCAAGAGATCTTGACTTTTGTATAAGTCCTTCCCCTAAATAGACTTATAGCCTTGGAGAAGTTCTTTCTCATTTCTTTGCCCATTTTTAAAAGGAGCGTGCTCTATTAGATGATCTCTAGGATTTCTTACAACTATACTTTAAGTAAATCAAGGGAATGTGAAATTCAAATAGCACAGTGGTCAAGAATCCACCTGCCAAGGCAGGAGACACAAGAGATGGGGGTCAGGAAGATCCCTGGGGAAGGAACTGGCAACCCACTCCAGTATTCTTTCCTAGGAAGTCCGATGGACAGAGGAATCTGGCAGGTGACAGTCCATGGGGTCACAAAGAGACATGACTGAGCACAGCACACGCACATACTTTCAGCACTTCCAGTGGGCCAGCTATTGCACTAAACAATTAATGTGTATTAAACCACTTAAATAATTCTGCAAGGCTGGCACTATTATTATCCAATGTAAAAACGAGTAAACAGAGCCACAGAGAGGTTAAGAGCTTGTTGGAGCCAGGCAGGCCGATTCTATAGGACTGTACACTAAACCACTGTTATCTGACCTTTCGGAAACAATAGGAAATTTCTGGAAATTATACTCTGGAACCCACATCCTGCTCACACAGGAATGGAAGAAGGATATTGGAAAAATGATTATGAATCTTCCAAATAGAGCCCCTGAAAAGCTCAGAATTCACAGGGCTTAGGAGCTAGAGTGAGTCATGAAACAGAAAGTAGAGAAGATAGGTAAAGGTCTGCCAAAGTGGCTGGGCCATTCTCCAACTCTGTGCACAGTGTCTTGCTGTAGCGTTTAGCCTTGGCCATGGCCAGTGAGAGAAGCTTTCTAAATAAAGCCCTTCTTGTGCACAGAAAGGGAGCCCAGCATTGACTCTGTGGCTGGAGAGATAAGTGGGGATTGTCCAGGTAATTTGTAGACCACCATAAGGCTATGGAGAACAAACGACATGTTGGAATAGCAGTTAAGTCCTGTAAACCATGATACATCCACTAAGACACTTTCCCCACCTCTGATTGCCACCTGTTCCCCACCCATGCCTCATAAACAGGAATCCTCCTGTTGGCACATCCTAACTGTTCACCTGCATAGCTCTGTCACATTTCGAGAAAAAACCTGTCTGGTGAAGAGTGATTCACAACTGCTGTAGACTACAAACCAATTAACCAAAATGTAGCCACCTCAGTCCTTCATACGAATGGCCTGTCAGTAGACGTTTCAGGAAAACCAACAGCACAATGGAGAAACACTAGAATGAACAAGAAAATAATTGACTTCTGAGGGGAAAGTTCATGTGGAAAATGCTTTAAAAATTCTACCTTGCATCCTGAGAGATGTCCAAGAGAATACTGCATTGCTAGAACAAAATTAGTCTGCTAAGAACAACTGCTGAGATAAAACAGGTCAATCACAATGGGCATAACTTGAAAATGGCCTTAGCAGCATGGAAGCCAGATCATGGAAGAACAGTAGGACAGACTATGGAGTACAAAGGAGTATTTCATATTTTTTAAGGTTTCACATCAGCAGGGAACAAATGGATGAATCAGTTGATGGTATCAAGACAACGGGTTATTCATTTGGAAACAAATTAACTTAGAGGCATATCTTAGAGTTCAGTTATCCCCTTTCTCTCCCACTTGAGTTTCTCAATCTCTATTGGATCATTTCCATCATTATTCAGATATGCCCATGTATCTCCCATTTTTAACACCTCATCCATCTCCATTTCCATTCTTTTGTTCTTCTTCAAAGCAACATTTCTTAGACTTGTGGTCCATGAGTAGTCACTATCTCTACTTCTTACCTTTCCTTTCCCTCCTAAACTCGATCCATGGGGGTGTCCATTCTTACCACTCCAACATATCTGCTCTTGTTGAGGTCACCAATCATCTCAACATTACTAAATTCAGAGACATCTCTCTGTCCTTTTCCTACTTGATCTCTTACAGGTGTTTAGCAGGGTTGGTCACTTGCGTCTTCAAACATCCTCTTCTGGGTTTCCATGGCACCACTCTTTCTTGTTTTCCTCTGACTTTATTGCCTCTTTTTTCCCAATCTCCTTTGTTCAACCGATTGCTTAGTTTTGGGCTCTCTCCTTTGATTCTATAATCTCTTGTTTGATAATCCCACCTCCAGAGTCATAAATATCTTCTATGTAACAATGACATTACATTATTTTGCCAACAAAAGTCCATCTAGTCAACACTATGGTTTTTCCAGTGGTCATGTATGGATGTGAGAGTTAGCTATAAAGAAAGGTGGGCACCGAGGAATCGATGCTTTTGAAGTGTGGTGTTGGAGAAGACTCTTGAGAGTCCCTTGGACTGTAAGGAGATCAAACCAGTCCATCCTAAAGGAAATCAGTCCTGAATATTCACTGGAAGGACTGATGCTGAAGCTGAAACTCCAATACTTTGGCCACCTGATGCGAAGAGCTGACTCATTGGAAAAGACCCTGATGCTGGGAAAGATTGAGGGTGGGAGGAGAAGGGGACAACAGAGGATGAGATGGTTGGATGGCATCACTGACTCGATGGACATGAGTTTGAGTAAATTCCAAGAGTTGGTGATGGACAGGGAGGCCTGGCGTGCTGAAGTCCATGGGGTCGCAAAGAGTTGGACATGACTGAGCAACTGAACTGAACTGAGCTGACACAAATTTACATCCCTAGCCCAGACCTCTCCTCTAATACGCACTTCAAACATTGCATGTTGAAAACTGAACTCTGAATTCCTTGTGCTCCAATTGTTTCTTATGTTTTATGAAAAGTAAATACTAGAAGAGTTAAAGATAGAAACATAAAAATTAAACCATTAAACTACAAAAAGAATATGTAGAAATGTATATAGGGGAAATATATTACAGTAAGTATCATTTGAGATGGGGGAGGTCTTTCAAGCATGCCACAAAGCTCAGGAGGTACAAAGGGAAAGATTTTTCCATTGAAACACAGAAAACTCCTGCATACCTAAAATGAACATAGAGTTACAAGACTAAGGACGGAGAGAAACTTCTTGCAGCACTTATCACAAATGGCTACTATTTAGAATAGAAAAAGAACTACAAATCTTTGAGAAAAGCCAAGTCAATAGAAAACTCGACAAAGGATATGAAGAAGCAAATACAAGAGGAAGAAACATCAAGAGCCAACAAGAGAGAATAGATGTTTCACTTCCCTAGTTATTAGGGAAATATAGATTAAAAAGAGACCACTTGCGACTATCAGATTGGCAAACATTTTAAAGATTAACAACACTTAGTAATTAACAAAAATATGGGGAAACTGCACACTTTCACACACCATTGTAGTGAGCGGTGGTGTGAGCTCAACATTTTTGGAGAGCAATTTGGCAAAATTTTAAATATGTACATGATTTATGATGCAGCATCCTTCCTTTATGAAACATATTTTAAAGAAATACTAAAAGGCATTTAAAACTCAACTGGCATTTCACACAATGTTCTGATTTATAACAAGATAACTACAGGTCAACTGTGATCGTTTGAACGTGAACACCGTTCATCTGTGTAAACCTCCAGAGAGACTGATAATAACTGTTAGTCTTTGCTTAATTTAAAAACAAAACAAAACTAAAGCGAACTAAAGAATGTCAATCTACAGAGAGGTACAGTAAAAATTCCCTTTTTATCAAATGGGTAGAGCCTGCAGCTATTAGATAAGCACCGGTATTCTGCGGGTGTGGGGGAGGGGAGACAGTGGATATTTATCTAAAGCATTTCTTAAAAGTTTATTATAGTTTATGGTAGGAAATGAAGCACATTTGTGTCGCCCCTCTTTCCCTCTTTTAAAAGTGAATTGCTTCCCATAATCTAAATTCACAGTTTAGAAATGGTCAAGTGTTATTCAAATCGTTTCCTACCATATTTATTTAGTAAAGCTAACACCTCATGAAGACTGCATTATCTAAAATCAGTGTTTCATTGTAATGCTTGGCAGCACAGTGGATATGTTCATTACAGCTGTGTTAACAATCAATGTCGATCGCCACGTGACCTATTTAGTTTCTCCTGACACCACCAGAAGTGCCCTCCCTCTCCTTCTGTTCTTGGTGTGCCTGACTTAACACATCTTTGCAGCTCACATACTTTCCTTACGAAGCTTTTCCTGACTCCTGCCCCCTCCCCCACCATGGAGACGGGATCAGTGTTTATTTGTGGCCCCACTGCTTCCAGGCCAGCCTTCTATCAAGACTGGCTGCACCAGCAGCACCTGGGAGCTTGTTAGAAATGCAGAATCTCAGGCTCTACTCCAGATTTAGGGAATCACACTCTCTGGGGGTGGGGTCCAGTGTTTTAACTAGTTTTTCTAGTTTTGTATACTAAAATTTAAGAAGAACTGACCTAGGGGTACTTGACCAGAGCCTCATCAATCTCTGGGTACAAATGAAATCACACTGACATCACTGCCCAAATGACACTAGCTCCCTTGGTCACCCCCATTTGCGGGATTCTCAAATCCTTTCCAGGTCTGCTCCCTTCCCCACCAAATATTTCTGGGAGTCCCTAGGGTGTGTTCACAAATGCGCCTGAGTTGATCAGGATGGCTGCTCACCCCCGCTGTGCCTGATCTCCACTGCTGCTCAAGAGGAAATTTTTTTGAAAAAATAAATTTGTTTATTTTTGGCTGCGCTGGGTGTTCGTTGCTGTGGGGGCTTGCAGAAAATGGGGGCTACTCTCTAGTTGTGCTGCATGGGATTCTCACTGCAGTGGCTTCTCTTGTTGTGGAGCATTGGCTATAGGGCACGTTGGCTTCAGTAGTGGTGGTCCCTGGTCTCAGCAGTTGCAGCTCAGAGGTTCTAGAGCACAGGCTCAATAGTTGGGACGCATGGGCTTAGTTGCTCTGAAGTATGTGAGATATTCCCGGATCAGGGATTGAACCCATGTCTCCTGCATTGGCAGGCAGATTCTTTACCACCGAGCCACTAGGGAAGCTCAACAGGCATCTTTTAAGCTGATAGTTCTACACAATCCACTTAAGAGCTAGTTCAGTTCCTCAAGTGAGCAAAAATATAACTGTGTTTTGGCCTGGCGGAGTTAGATGTGAATAACTGCTGGTCACAGCATAAGGCTAAATGTGTTATCTGCCCCATAACTTGCATGGAGCAATTGAATTGCCCAGCCAAAGGTAACTTGCTTGCATCTCCAATTGAAACATCCTACTGAAGTGTTTTCCTGGTAGTTCAGATGGCAAAAGCATCTGCCTACAATGCAGGAGACCCGGGTTCAATCCCTGGGTGGGGAAGATCCCTGGAGAAGGAAATGGCAACCCACTCCAGTATTCTTGCCTGGAAAACCCCATGGACGGAGGAGCCTGATAGGCTACAGTCCTTGGGGCCACAAAGAGTCGGACACGACTAAGTGACTTCAATTCACTGAAGTGTTTCGACCTGTAAGTACCCCCTCTTCTCTTGCACATCCATTTCTCTGCAGCATACCATCTGCATAGTGTCACACACACTGTGTGTGTGTGTGTGTGTGTGTGTATGCTTATTAAAAAAAAGACTTCCAGTTCTGGTCTGATCTGTAAGAAACTTGGAAGTTACCAATGCATCCTAACAATAAGTAAAAAGCTACAAACTTAAAAATCAACAACTCTTCTTAGATTCCTAAGACTAGTGAGGTCACAGGGCAAACTGCTGCCCCCAAATAGAAGAGACTGACAGGGGAATACAGAGAGCCACAATTTACTGGAGCAGAAACCACTGAGGAAAGTGGTGCTCGGGCAGGAAAACCTGAACTGTAATCAACAAATTGCTGGAGGATCAGTATGGGCAAGTCTGAGAGATAAAATACTCCAGGGGGACCTAGTCAGCAGTGAGTGTCCACATTTTATGAGTTTTACCTCCAGGAACTCAACCAGGTTCTCACAGTAAATATTCGAGAAAAATTCCCTTGTGCTTCCAAAAGGGGGAGGGGAAAAGGAACCATTTTGAAAAACACCAGAGCACTCTGTTTTGTTTTGTTTTTTTTTAACAAGATATACCCTCAAGAGAGACAAGAGAGACTAGTTAACCAGAGCCTAACCTTACTAAGGTTTTTAGTGGACCCTTTTCACTTTTCACTTTCATGCACTGGAGAAGGAAATGGCAACCCACTCCAGTGGTCTTGCCTGGAGAATCCCAGGGACAGGGGAGCCTGGTGGGCTACCATCTCTGGGGTCTCACAGAGTCAGACACGACTGAAGCGACGTAGCAGCAGCAGCAGCAACTGACCTGAGAGAAGGGAAATACTCAACTCTAGCCTTCCTCTCCCACCTAAGGAGGGAGAAAAAGCTGAGAAACACTTGTGAGTTCATATTCCCGAGGCAAAGTTTCATTAAAAGACTGAGACCTAATCCTAGGACTGTAGAATGCCTCCCCTTCCCCAACACCTTATCTGCCTATCACTAAAGTTCTGTGTATCAGAGTTCCTTTCATCTCATACATTGCGTCTAAATTTCATGAAAAAATTCCAAGGCATACTGAAAGACCAAACGCATATTTTGTTGTTTTTAAATGATCCTTTCAGTACAGAAAAAAATTTAATAAATTTCAACACCTATTCATACACATTCATTCTGAAGCTTTTATAACTTCAGGAAACTCAGAATGGAAAAGAACTCCCTTAATTTGATAAAGGGCATCTGTGAAACACTGACATAATAATAAATAATACATCAAAACACAAATTTGAAGAAACAGAGCAACCATCAGAACCAGATGTTGGAATTATCAGACCAGAAATTTAAAGTGACTGTGACTAAGTTGATAAGATCTCTAATGGATAAAGTAGACATTGTGTCAGAACAGATGGGCTCAGTAAGAAAATAGATGGAAATTCTAAGAAAGAATCATAAAGAAATGCTAGAGACCAAAAGTTCTATAACAGAAATGAAGAATGCCTTTGGTGGGCTTATTCATAGACTGAATACCACTAAGGAAAGAGCCTCTGAGCTTGAGGATATCTCAGTAGAAACCCCTAAAGAAAACAGGAAAAAAAGAGTGGGAAAAAACCCTAGCAGAATATCCAAGGACTGTGGGACACCTACAAAAAGTGTAATAATACACACATAATGAGAATATCAGGAGAAGCAAAGGAACCGAAGGATTATTTCAAACAATGATGATGTCCCCAAATTAATGTCAGACACCAACCTACACATCCAGAAAGCTGAGACAACACCAAGCAGAATAAATGCTGACAAAACTACAGCCAGCTGTATTAGTTTCAAAGGACAGAAAATCTAAGATAAAGAAAAATTCCTAAAAGAAGCCAGAGGGGAAAAAACACCTTACCTGCAAGAGGTACAAAGATAAGAATGATATCTGATTTCTCAGAAACCATGCAAACAAGAAGAACGTCGAGTGAAATATTTAGTGCTGAGAATAGAATTCTACCAACCTAGAATTCCATAGCCTGTGAAATTATCTTCCAAAAGTGAAAGCACAATTCCTTCACTTTTTGTTTGTCTAAGAAGGTCCTCACTGCTTTTTCACTTTTGGATAGGTCATTCTTGATTCTTCTCTTGCCCTCAATCCCCACTCTATCAGCAAATGCTATCACCTCTCCCAGATAATTATATCCAGAATGAATGCAATCATTTCTCACCATCTTTATTGCTATTCTCCTAATCGGAACCACCATCACCTCTCACCTGGACCAGTGCAATAGCCTCTCGGGGCATTGTTTGTCCTCTAGGCAGTCAGCAGGATCTTTCTGAAGCAGAAATAAGATCACATCACTCCTTTGCTTAAAAGCTCCAAAAGCTTTCTTTTGTATAGCCTCTTTCTGACAGTGTGTCTTTGTGTGTTGGAAATTACTTAATAAGTAAGAAGGGACTGATATTGGGATAACACAGAAATTGTGCTAGTTAACACACCGTTTTTCTAGTGCATTAACATTTTAAAGTGATCTGTGGCAAACATCCTCACTATTACAAAGGCCTGGGCAATGTACAAAGACCCTAAGCAAAAAGCAGGAAATCTACAGAGAGACTTTCTATGAGTACTAGTATGCCTGGTTTAGTGCTCTGCATAGAGGCTGTGGTCTTTTCTGTGGTAAGCTATCTGTCCAAGCAATGAGCACAGATGAAGATGCTGCAAAGGCATTTCTCTCATGGTAAAATGACAAATAAAAAGGCTATGCCCTGGATTTCACTGGTGGTACAGTGGAGAGGAATCTGCCTGCGAATGCAGGAGACATGGGTTCGAACCCTGGTCTGGGAAGGTCCTACATGCCGTGGAGCAACTAAGCCTGTGTGCCACTACTGTTGAGCCCACGAGCTGCAACTACGGAAGCTTGTGCACCTACAGCCCATGCTCTGCAACAAGAGAAGCCACTACAAGGAAAAGCCTGCACACTGCAATAGAGAGTAGCCCCCACTCACTGCAACTAGAGAAAGTCCACGCACAGCAAAGAAGAGTATGTTCTGATTCATTTTATTTAATTTCACTGTGTGTATGTGTGCTTAATTATGTCTGACTCTTTCTGGCCCCATGGACTGTAGCCCGCCAGGCTCTTCTGTCCATGGGATTCTCCAGGCAAGAATACTGAAATGGCTTGTCATTTCCTTCTCCAGGGGATCTTCCCAACCCAGGGATTGAACCTGTGTCTCCTTTGTCTCCTGCATTGCAGGCGGATTCTTTACCACTAGAGCCACCTGGAAACCTGAGGATGGTCTTTATTAGAAGTGAATGCCCTCAAGAACTCATGTCTTGGAGAAAGAAGCTGACTCAGGGATTAAGACTGTGAAGGATTAACTGGCTGGGCTACAGAGCATAAATGCCATCAAGGCATAACTCTACTATTACCATAACTGGAATTTTGTGTGTTAATCGCTCAGTCATGTTCAACTCTTTGCAATCCCATGGACTGTAGCCCACCAGGCTTCTCTGTCCATGGAATTCTCTAGGCAAGAATATTGGAATGGATTGCCATTCCCTTCTCCAGGGTGTCTTCCCGAACCTGGGATCGAACCCCGGTCTCCCGCACTGTAGGCAGATTCTTTACCATCTTAGCCACCAGGGAAGCCCATTAGAATTGGTATTGCTTTTTAAATGTTCTGGTTACCATGTTCTTTGGGTTTTGAGTGGTTTGCCCTAATGTTACATTTCCCATTGTTGATTGTTCAGTCGCTCAGTCACATCCTATTCTGTGACCCTATGACTGCAGCACACTGGACCTCCCTGTCCTTCACCATCTCCTGGAGTTTGCTCAAACTCAAATTCATTGAGTTGGTGATCCCATCCAACCATCTCATCCTCTGTTGTCCCCTTCTCCTCCTGCCTTCAATCTTTCCCAGCATCAGGGTCTTTTCTAATGAGTCAGCTCTTCCCATCTGGTGGCCAAAGTATTGGCCCTATTATTTTTAGCACACATTTTCTGCAGAATGTGAAGTTTTTCCAGAGGCATTGTTATAACATTAATAGAAACATCTGTATTTACATAATCAAAACTTCTTACCACCTTCATCCCCCATGTTAGATCTACCTCCAAAATATGTCCTTAATCCAATCACTTCTCACCTCTTCCACAGCTACAACCCAGTCCAAACCACCATCTTTGCTTGCTCGGACTACTGAAATAGGCTCCTTTCTTCTCTCTGCCCGGACTACTGAAATAGGCTCCTTTCTTCTCTCTTCCTTCTAGTTCATTCTCTACGTAGGAGTAGAGGTCTCTGAAGAGATCCCTTTAAAACACAAATCAGGTGGCACCAACACTCTGTTTAAAAATCAACTCTCTGGGTGGGGGGAGGGGTGATAAATTAGGAGTATGGGATTAACAGATGTACAACATTGTATATAAAATAGATAACCAAGGACCTACTGCATAGTACAGGGAACTATATTCAGTATCTTGTAATAAACTATAATAGAAAAGCAGAAAAGAATATACATATATATGTAGAACCAATCACTTTGCTCTATACCTGAAACTAACACAGTATTGTAAATTCACTATACCTAAGTCAAAACCAAGTCCAAAAAAAGTAAAAGAAAACATCAACTCTCTAATGGCTTCCCATTATATTCCAAATAAAACCCATTCCCTTTCCTTGGCTCTCAAACCATGCTTTAGAGTCTGTTTGTTACTCCCTCTTCCTGGAACTGTCTTCTCCAACTCTTCATCTGGCAGGTTCTTTCTTATCATTCGGGTACTGGCTTAGATGTCATCTTTCCAGTGACCCTCCCTCTTTACCACACTAAAGAATTTTCTCCCCACCAAATCAACTCTAGCACATCATCTTGGTTTTACTTGCTCCCAGTATCTACCATCTGAATTTATCTTTTAAAAATATATGCATTGTCTATCTACCCTCCAGATTCCCCTTGTTCACTTCTGTATTCTCAGACCTAAAACAATGTTTGGGCCATAGTCTCTATCCACTGAATGAACAGATTAACTAGTACTTCTGAAAGCTGTATAAGCAAACTCCTGATTACATGAGACTCAGACATAAAAGGTTCTAAGATTTACAGACCTGTTCTTGTATTCTATGGATATACTTGAATTCTCCTACTCATTCATTTGAAGAGGTTCCTTGACTTCACCATTGTCTCTGTCATCATTCTGGGTGATTTCAACATTGAAGTGGAACTGGAAATGAAGCTCAAAATCTTGGTATTAAGGCAGTGAGTTTCTAACAGAGATATTGGTATATATGGAAATGAAATAGAGTCTTCCCACCAACTTGCCCAAACCCCTACTCTCTTGCAGTGATACTGGCCTTTGTATTTGAATCTGGCTCTTGTTTCTTCATTTTCATTAAAGATGGAGCTACTTCTACTGATTGGTGATGATGTGCATAGTCAGATTGGAAGAGACCTAGTTTGTAAAGAACAACATTTTGGTAAAGTTTCCAGCTGTCTGCAGAGCTGGTAGAGAATAAAATGACAGGGAAGAAGAGTGTCAGGAAGTCAGAGAACGAGATGAAAGGGATTTTACAATGGAAATATTCCAGTGTTCATTTGCAAAAGATACTTTCTACCCAGTAAGATTTCCAGAAATGAGGAGTCCATAAGCTCCCTAGAGAGTGTTCCTAGCGATTAACTGTCAGAATGCTTAACCTATCTTAGTAAGGCCTTTTGCTATCATTCAAATCCAGTTTTGTATGAAGATGAAGAAAAACAATGTGATAAAACTGTAATAATGAAATTTTTCATGTTCCCCAATAGAGATTAACTCTAACCATGAACCTTGTGTTTACAAAATCTTATCTCATTGGTGTTACATTACAGATAACTGTTGCCCTACTTGAAGTTCTTCACATTTTTCTAAAAATGTGGAGATTCTCACAGAACACAACATTCTTGATTATGATTCCCAGCCCTGAAAAAATATTTGATTGTCTATTATTTGGGAGAAAGCTGTGGCTGTTACTGAGCGTGCAGGCAGCTGGGTCTGGCGGGGGTGGCAGATGGGAGGAGGGGGATAGGGAAGGCAAGTAAACAAAATAATCTGTTGCTATGAAAGGGGTTCAACAACAGTAGTATCAAGGGGGAGAGGAGGGTGGGTTACAGAGGGTCAGGATTTCTACGCAGGTGATACCTGATGGGAGGGCAAACTCACTGGGAAAGACCCTGATGCTGGGAAAGATCAATGGCAAAAGGAAAAGGAGGCAACAGAGGATGAGATGGTTGGATGGCATCATTGACCCAATGGACATGAGTTTGAACAAACTCCAGGAGACAGTGAAGGGCAGGGAAGCCTGGTGTGCTGCAGTCCACAGGGTCACAAAGAGTCAGACATGACTGAGGGACTGAATAACAATACTTAGGCAGCCTGAAGGATGAGATCCAAATTGGCCGGGGAGACAGCATCCCAGGCTGAGGCATGTGCAGAGGTCCTGGGATAGGAATAAGAACCCAAGGTGATGGCAGTGTGAACATGAGTCTGGAGAGGGCAAGATCACTCAGAGCTTTGTGAGCAGGCTTGAACTTTATTCTAAGTGTGAATGGAGCATTTTAATAGAGACCCATCAGGGCACTGTGGGCAGTAAATGTGGTGGAAGTAGACATGGGATGAAGTGTTCAAATGTTGGGTGTTTTTGGAGTTAGAGCCAACATGGCTTGGACATGGGAGGTGGAGAGAGAAATCAAAGATGATTCCTAGGTGTGGAATTTGGAGAGTTGGGCTGCTGAGGTGGAAGGACCAGGGGGAGAACAGGATAATTTATTTTGATATTGAAAATCACCAAGAATGATGATGAGGTAGTGGAAAAGCCAACAAACGTCTTCAAATGAATGAATGAGAGTGTGCAAATGTATCCGTAGAATAAATTCATTCATTCAACAAATATTTATTTGAGCCCTTATTAAGGGCAAGGCTAGTGTCTCAGCAGTAAAAGAATCCACCTGCCAATGCAGGAGATGTGGGTTTGATCCCTGGGTCAGAAGATCCCCTGGAGAAGGAAATGACAACCCACTCCGGTATTCTTGCCTGGAAAATCCCATGGACAGAGGAGCAAGAGTCAGACGTGACTTAAGTGACTAAACAACTGTGCAAGGCTCTAGAAATGGTACTGATGGATCACTGCCACATTTGCTTTTCTCCTCCACGCCGCAGGGCATGTGGCATCTTAGTCCCCTCAACTAGGGATCAAACCCGTGGCCCCTGCATTTGGAGCTGAGTCTTAACCACTGGGCCACCAGGGAAGTCCTGACTGTCACATTTTTTTTTTTTCTGTCTTATCTAAACATAGATTACAGCTGCCTATTGAGGAGGGTTCATGCCTAATGCTGCCTCTATTCTCACTGCCCCTTCTGTCCCACTCCATCTAGTATATTAATAGATATACATTGGCCCAATCTATACTTATTAATGGACTGAATCAAATGAAATAGATGCTACAGTGAGTGTAAATATACCAAAACAAGTCTAAATTACTTGTATGTTAATATGGCCCCTAGTAAAAAGCATTAAAATGATATACAAATTTTGATTACCCTCATCTGTAATTTCTTAAGAATCTCCTGAAAACCAAAGCTTATGTTACTGGAATATAATTGTT
Source organism: Capricornis sumatraensis (assembly GCF_032405125.1). Classification (NCBI taxonomy): domain Eukaryota; kingdom Metazoa; phylum Chordata; class Mammalia; order Artiodactyla; family Bovidae; genus Capricornis; species Capricornis sumatraensis. The sequence continues at coordinate 44,122,678 of NC_091092.1, read as the reverse complement.
TTACAATATTGTGTTAGTTTCAGCTGTACAACAAAGTGAATGTTATACGTATATATATTTTCTCTCTTAAACCTCCCTCACCCCCCACCCCCAGCCCACCTCTCTAGGTCATCACACAACACTGAGCTCAGTCCCCTGTGCAATACAGCAGCTTTCCACTAGCTATCTACTTTACACACAGCAGTGCATATACGGCAGTGTTATCCTCCCAAATCATCCCACCCTCCCCCATCTTGTTTATTTAAAAGATAGTTTTGTGAGATCAGTAATATTCTAACCTTCTAACATGGATTTTCAAGTTTATTCCTATATAAAGTAGTTGAAGACTCAGAGGGCATGGTGTTGAAGCCTTTCAAAGGCATTCCTGAAGCAACTTTTGGTTCGTGCACTCAGAGTGGAATACATTATAATACTTATAGTTTTAAGAAGCACTACTCCTTAGAAATTGTCAGGGAATTGTTGAGCATTGCTGTGCTTACCACTCACCCTTACATTTTAATTTTCTTTTGATAACAGGATGTACTGCTGCTTAACAATAAATTCTGTTTTTAGGACCAATAAAACCTGATTACTTGGAAAACAGGTGGGTGCTTCATGACTCTTAATGTCTGCTCACCAGTATCACCTCATAAATTATTTACCATTTTACAGCTGTTGGTGAATTTTGCTTCCAGGATGTTTATGTGAAAAGAGTATGAGTATTTGATATAAACCAAATTAATGAGCAGGGGAAAAGAAGTTAGAACGAAAATGGCCTCCTTCTAAGTCTTAGAGCTAATGTATATTGTAGTTACGTGTTCCATTGTGTACAGAAAATAAAGCATTCTTTCCTTTTTGTTTAGAAAAACAATTCTCCAACAAATTACTATAAACTGTGAAGTGAAAGTGAAATCACTCAGTCTTGTCAGACTCTTTGTGACCCCTGGATTGGACAATCCATGGAATTCTCCAGGCCAGAATACTGGAGTGGGTAGCCTTTCCCTTCTCCAGGGGATCTTCCCAACCCAAGGATCGAACCCAGGTCTCCTGCATTGCAGGTAGACTTTTTACCAGCTGAGCCACAAGGTAAACCCATAAACTGTAGTAAAACGCAATAAATAAAGTGTTTAAATACTTCTGCCTTATCTTTAAAAGGAACACTATTTCTGTTTAACTTTCTTCACCTCTTTCACTGATTTGTCCCTGGTGAAAAGCCTGAAGATTTTTAACAGATCCCAGACATGAACTAAAAAATTCTCAGAAAGTTGGCTTGAAGTACAAGTCTTTTCTGTCTGAAGAGGGTAATGATTACACTGACAGACGGTATAATGAAAATGCACCAATGCAGTTTATTTTAATTCTAATTTATGAGAATAACTTCTTAAGTGCAACATCAGAAGTCAATTCATCAATACTGAATTTGGAAAGCGCAATCAAGAAAAGAGCCACATTTTTTTTATTGGAACTACACAATTTCCATAGTACTAGGTACCACGATTCTAGAACAAAATCAAAAACAAAAATCTGAAGTATGTGTGACAATAGTTCTTAAACTCCAGGAGATCCACACGAACTGCCCCAACTGGATACAGAAGGTTGTGTAGTGTACGTACAGATTTTTCTGGGGAAAGGTCCTGTAACTTGAATCACCTTCTAGAGGTGTCCAAACAGTAAATGGCAGAATTCTAATCTCCTCCATATTTTCAGTAATGGAAACTGTGGACTTTGGGAAGTTCACCTTTGCACATTTAAGAGTGAATTTTCATGGGAAGAGGGTAGAAAAAAGTAACTTGTGCGGACTGGGGAGCAAAAAACACCGAAGAGTTCTTTACTTCGTAAGTTTTAGTAACATGTTCTGGTTTAGAGAGGGGAAATGGGGATATCAGTGGTAACATCATAAAGTGGAAGCAAGGAGACACCTACAGGGATTTTTCAAGGCCTTAAAAAAAAAAACCAAACGTTAGTATGAATAAAGCAAGAGCAAGAATTAAAAATGCAATTTAACTCAAGTACAATTTTCTGTTTCTGCATATCAACAACTTTCTTTATTTCTGAATGTCACAAACTTCAATCAGAATACTTTAAAAAATATTATTTTGCATGCACTTAAGAAATCTGACAAAGGACGAGGAGCAAGTTAACTTGCATTATGCTATGGAGTTTGAACTGAACAGCCAATGAACACATATTTAAAATCATTAGGTACAGGTAACCATGAACACGTCACTGCATTAATCGGATGGCATCCTACCTCTATGCACACGTTCATGTAACACTACGAGTAATTACCCTGCAGCAGAGGCAAAATGGAGATGGAATCTCCCTAAAAAGCAAGTTTAAGGGATTAAATAGTGTCGTCATCATCATCATCATCACTACTGAGAACAAAGCTGCTGCCTGTGGACAAGGGCCCTTCCTCCTTAACATTCCCTAAGCCACCCACAGTCCCTCTCTCATCCGAATCTTCAAACAATTTGTCACTGGAGTCATCATCAAACAACTTCTCGTTGGAATCATCATCTTCAAACACCTTTTCATCTATGTCTTCATCTTCCTTTGCATCTCCATCTTCCTCATCTTCTTTTCCGTCCGAATCTTCAAATACCTTTTCATCTGCATCATCGTCTTCGTCCTTTTCATCAGCATCTTCAAGTTCCTTTTCTTCTGCATCTTCTTCGTCCTCTTTCTCATCTGACTCATCATCAAATACCTTTTCATATGCATCTTCCTCTTCTTCCTTTTCATCTGACTCTTCGTCTAACTCTTTCTCAGAGCCTTCTTCATCAAACACTTTTTCAGAGCTGTCATCTTCGAATTCTGATTTTTCAGACTCATTTTCGTCTAACTCTTTTTCCGGAATGTTTTCATTAAATTCCTTGTCAGAGGCATCTTCCTCAAAACCTTTCTCAAGGCCATTTTCTTCTAACTCTTTTTCAGAGCCATCGTCAAACTGCTTTTCTGAGCAGTCTTCAGACTCTTGTTCTGAGTCGTCATCTTCAGAAGCCACCTTTTGGGGGCTGGCCTCCCCCTCAGACTCCTTGCCGGGGCCTTCTTCTTCAGACTCCTTCTCACGGCCGTTCTTGTCAGGATCCGTTTTGAGTTTCTTCTTTTTGGATTCTCTTTCAGGGACAGTCTCTTTTGACTCTTTGTTAGGATTACCCTCTTCACGCTCTTTCTCAGGGCTGCCTTCTCCAGACTCTCTCTCGGGGAAGTCTTCTTCACGCTCTCTTTTGGAACAGCCTTCCTTAGACTCTCTTTCAAGGCAGCTCTCTTCAGATTCTTCTTGGGGACCTTCAGCTTCTTTTTCAGGGCCACTTTCTTTAGCATCTTTTTCAGAAGTAGCTTCTTCAACTTCTCCCCCATCTTCCATTTTCTCAAACTTCTTTTCATCTATAGGTTCTTCAAATGCCATTTCAGTTGCAGCTGCTTGAACATTTGTTTGAGATGTGCCAGGGTGCTCAGAAAAATGCCTAACTCTAGAAGGCCCTGCCCTTTCTGGAGCACGGATGGAATTTGAACGCTGTAGGCCTCTGTTGGCCTCAGGAGCATTGAGGAAAGCCTCCCATCCTCTCAGCCTTTCCTCCCTTTCTCTTGTGGTCTCCTCCACCTGTGTACACATGGAAACTGCTGTTAAGAGATGTTTTAGGCCAAAAGAAGTGACAACATCTTGGAACATTTCTAATATTGCTCACAGTACTCTGATTTTATAAGATATCACTTCTGGGAAATGAAAGCAATTCCCTATCTTCACTTTCCAAACTTTACACCTTAATTTAGCAGCACTGATCTTAAGATCATTTAAATAAATGCCCAATGCCACAGCACTGCAGAAATGTCTCATCAATTAAAAAGTTAATCATTGAACTGTCTGTACTTTATAAGACAGAAAAGAAGAGAAACACTTTAGCTTAATGCATTCTTTCCCTATTGCTGTTCTGAGCAAGCTCAGCACTTCAGACTTCTAAACTGAAAGAATGAAACATTTTTCTTTCCATACTCTCAATGTAAAGGATTATTTAAAAGTACTGTTACATTAAACAAATTACACATAACTGAAAACTTACATGAAAAACTGCTAGATCAGTATCTGTTGGAATGAAACAATTCATGTGTCCTTGACAGTTGCAGAACTCACCTGATAATCCGTAGTTCCATCCCACGCTTGGGCAGTGATTTGACGCCCACCAAACCACCTTCCATTGAGGGTTTGAATACAATAATCAGCTTCCTCTGGATCCTTAAAGGACACAGAGGCCACACCATCGGGGTGTCTCTAAAAAAAACAAGGAAGATAAAAGAAGGAATGAATGAGAAAACTGAAAGAGAAATATACACATGTGGCAAAGTAGGGCAGTAGTGTTTTTTCTGATCATTTAAGCTAAAGATTTTATGTATGAAGTCTTTCTTTCCATTTATTCCAACCAGTGACAAGCAGCTAGCTACTTCTTTAGCCTAACTTTGTCTAGCAAAAACCAAGCATGATATACTTGGCAATGTTCCTGCTCATAACAGTGTCAAAGGAGAAGCAGAACAGCATGGTTGTTAAGAATGTGGACTCTGAAGCTGAATGGCCTTGGGATTAAATCCTGGCTCTGCCATTTAGCAGCTAAATGACCTTGGGCAGAGTGCTCAATCTCTAAACTCTCTCATCTGTAAAATGGGTAAATAAATAAAAAATAGGTAAAATAGCACGTACCTATCTCAGAGGATTAGGAGGATTAAATGAGATAACATGTAAAGTAACTGTAGTTTGCAATCAATAAATGTTGACTCTTTTACACTTTCACCTGGCCATACACTCACTCAAGAGTGATGACAAAGGAAAATAACCACGGCATAAGCAAGTCTTATCAAAGTCTTGGCTTGTAATCCATGTTCATCTAATTATGCTATCTAATACTGCTAACAGACCACCACCACTAGAGAGCAGACCTACTACACAAAAACATTAATATAAAAAACTTGGAGGCATACTGACATTTGGTAATAACTTACTAAAATGGAAAAAAAATTGCTTTAGGAATCATTTGTTCAAGCCACTAACTTACATCAAAGAGAAGGAGCTTCCTAATTTGTCCAAACTTTGAACACTCTACTCGAAGGTCTTCTCTGATTTCATTCAACACCAGTGGATCATCCTACAAAAACACACTCAATTAAAAGGGGTTTTCCCCTTTATAAATCCTGAGAATGAATTTATTGCTTTGACAAACCAACAAACAAAAGTTTTGCTTAAGGTTATTAGCTATGTTTGCCTGCAGTCTACAAAATTAAAAAAAAGTCCAAGTCTAAAGAAGTTAGACTATCACATCTGCTGCTACTACTACTAGTCGGCCTGGCTTTAAGATAGGGGAATGGACAAGTATGGTAGGCAGCAATGGGAATGTCCGGTGGTAAAGGAGAGGGAAGAAACATGTCAGTGAAAATCCCAAATAATAGCAGCTGTAACAGGTGAAGTCCTGTGGCATATATTAAGTCAGAGACTAATAATTCTTATGTTCTGCATCGGCATCACAATGACTGTGAAGATGAAAAACCTTTGCTTTGTGCTTTGCATAGATTCCTATTTACCAAAATGCTGCAAGGAGGAGACATATATCCTTTTCATTGACTGAAGTGAAGTGAAAGTTGCTCAGTCATGTCCGACTCTTTGCGACCCCATGGACTGTATAGTCCATGGGAATCTCCAGGCCAGAATACTGGAAAGAGTAGCCTTTCTCTTCTCCAGAGGATCTTCCCAACCCAGGGATTGAACTGGGATCTCCTGCATTGCAGGCAGATTCTTTACCAATTGAGCTATGAGGGAAGCCCTTCACTGACTGAGTGTCCTACAATCATTCTTCGTGCTTCTGAGATTTTATTTTAACTCATAGGGTAAACCTCCCCTATAAGGATCCCTGTTCATCTTGCCTCCTACCACACTGCAATAGAAACCCACAAATAAGGAGCTGCGGTTAACCACACAATAAAAACACGCACTTAACTACTGCTTTATTGCAACTATGAGTCTATTAAGAATACTCAAACACTGCTGCTTCTAGTGGTCTTGAGTCCCCCCTCCCCCAACAACAAAAGGATTTAAGATTTTTTGTGGGAATTAAATTTTCTTCAAGTTCCAAAGCATGAAAAAGGCTCATGAAAAGTTATATTATCAACTTGAATTTCAACTACATAAAAACATATACAAGGGTATCCTATCTACTAATTTCTACTGAAGCAGACCTAAACACTTTTTAGGAAACATTTGAATCCTCACCAACTAAAGAGAACAGCAAAAAATGACAAGTGGCTTCTCCTTCCTAAAGTTTGTCAAAAGGCAAAAATAAACAACTGGTAGGCAGTTACTGAAATCAAATTTAAAATTAAAACTGTAAAAATCCTATAAATCTGAGGCTTCTAAAACTATAGCTGGCAGGACTCTGGATTTCTCCCACTTATAAAACCTAACTCTGGAGAATATGCCAATTTGTTTTATATAAAATTCTCAAATCTGAGAGGAATGGGGAATGGAACATAAACTCTATACTCATTTGGTAAAGCCATGGGGTGGCTTCTAGGGATGTGTGTGTGGCACGTAGCTCCTATCAGATTGGGTGCTTTCTGCAAACAGGAATCTCCCTTGACTGAATTTCAAATACCTCATAGAACACAGCACAGTTTTTTCACACAATGAACAGTCGATAAAAACTTTTTCAGTTTGATAAACTGTTCCTAGTAACTATTTTCTTTACCAAAGGAAATCAGAATTATATTTTTTAAAAAAAGTTTCAAAATATTTGACGAATTTAAGCATGATTCCACAGCTCTACTGTGGAAGGGAGAGGTGCATTACTGTCTTTGTTTCTTTTTTAAAAACTTTTTTATTTTTATTTTTGGCTGTGTCAGGTCTTAGTTGCAGCATGCAGGCTTAGTTGCCTGGTGGCATGTGGGATTTCAGTTCCCCAACCAGGGACTGAACCAGTGTCCCTTGCATTGGAAGGCGACTGTCAACCACTGAAGCACCAGGGAAGTCCCTGTCTTTATTTATCAAAGCCTCAGTGCCCTTCCTAAAAGAACATCAAATTTCAGCCAAAGACTTCCCAGACTTCTGTTTTCATTTTTACCAGCTTGAGAAACAAATATGTCTTTACAGCTATAGTATCATGAGACTTAAAGATAGTAACCCCTTCCCCTGGTTAAGTATCTTTAACTTGGCTAAGCATGAAAATTTTCCAAAGACAGCTCTTTGCAAGCAACAGACCTGAGACTAAACTCAGACTGTTAAGCCGAAACCTTCCACATGCGACACTCATAATTTTTTTCCAGAGTGGTGCTTTGTTTTCCCAGGAATAAACCGTATTTCTCATTCCTTTCCAATCTAAACCTATTCAAGACAGTAGCCAATAACCCCATGTAGCTACTGAGCCCTTGAAACGTGGCCTGTCCAAATTGATGTGGGCTGCAGGTGTGAAGTAAATACCAGATTTTGAAAATTTAGTACCAAAGGGGGGGGGGACAATGAAACATAGCTTATTAACATTTTTATGGTATATGCTAAAATCATAATACTTGGATATATTGGGTTAAATAAAATTCATTATTAAAATTTACTTCCCCCGTTTCATGTTGTATTTATACTGTGGCTGCCAGAAAAATTTAAGTTACACATGTGGCTCAGATTAGACTTCTATTGAACAGCCCTGGTATACACAATGAGAAACCCACCTCTGCATCTGAGTTTCAGTTTTCCATCTTTTAGTATTCAGATTTGCCAGGCATGATTTTTTTTTAAATAAGGCTTTGAATTAAACACTGAAAACCCCCTAAAATTACATTTAAAATACTAGCCTTCACTGTTCACCCTGATACCAAAAAGTATTTCTAGGTATTTTGCTTCTAGCACTAATCAACTGTTTGGAATAAAGACATACAGGCATACCTTGGAGATACTGCAGGTTCGGTTCCAGACCAGCACAATAAAGCAAATATTGCAATAAGGCAAGTCACACGAACTTTTTTGGTTTTCCAGTTATGTTACACTATACTGTAGTCTATTAAGTAGACAAAAGCATCATATCTAAAAAAGATATGCCTTAATTTTAAAAATACCGCTAAAAAATGCTAACCATCATCTGAACCTCCAGCAAGTCATCATAGTAACAAAGATTACTATAACAAAGACTATAACACAAATCACCATAACAAATATAGTAATAAAGAACAAATATGAACTACTGTGACAATTACCAAAATGTGACAGAGAGAAAGAGAGTGAGAAAATGCTACTAGAAAGATGGTGCTAACAGGCTTGCTCCACACAGGGTTGCCACAAAAACTTCAATTTTTTTTTTTTTTAAAAAGGTTCAACCCCTGGTCAGAGATCTAAGATCCCACAAGCCACATGGTATGGCTAAAAAGGAAAAATAATAATGATAAAATAAATAAACTGAAATAATTACATGTGGCTATAGTCTACCATACTGGACAATCTGCTACAGTGGACAGACCTATACTGATACACTTTTACATTCAAGCCGATGAAACACTGAGCAAAAAAACAAAAACTGCTGACAGGCTCTCACCAAGCTGGGCAGACCACACGAGCCCAGGTAGATGGGCAAACAAAGACAGCACCAAGGGTTTCTCTGCCCAAGAACTCTGAAGCCCATCACTGCCCTTCCCAGCCGCTGTGGCACAGCTGTCTGAAAACTTTCCTTCATTTGCAAAGATGCTAAAGAGAAAATATTCTATTCATTGAGTGAATGAAAACACTCTGCCTTGTGAGTAAAAGAGGTTTCATTCATTCTTTCACTTCTTCAGATAAATATTGAGGGCCTTCTGTGTCCTATGCACTGGGAATATAACAGCAAACCAGGAAGACAGAGCCCTGACTCTCACGGAGCTCATATGTTAACAGATAAGATCCAAAGACTTCAGATAATAAATGCTATGAATAAAATAAAACCGGCTAATATAAAGGCTCTATAATTCCACAGTTTATACTAAACCAATAAAGACTTTCTTTTTTAAACAATCAAGAACTGACAAGCATAAAATTTCTATCCTTTAAAACATCCACTGGAGGGAATTTGTAGGAGTCAAGGAAGAATAAATGTGGCTTTGGGGAGGAAAGATTATTTGTTAAGCTAGGAAAAATTAAGTCTGCCCAGGGTGATAGCTAGACTTAAGTGTCTCAATGAGCAAGGCAGGAGGCAGAAACAGGTTAATCACTCAACAGACTTCAACTTACAGAGAGCCTGGATACTTAATAAATTAAATATACATTTATGTTCATGTTCAAGAGTTAGGAGTATAGAATGTTGTGAATCTAGAGGTCTCCAGTCACAGAAATTAATAGGTCACCTAACTAAAAAAATAACTATCTGCCAAAGAAATAAAATGTAGATGAATCACAGGGAATTCTGGAGTTGTACCAAGCAGACTAGATACCATGATCCATCTATACATGCCTTTCAAAGCCCCAGCTGGGAGGGACAGCATTTCAAAAAGCATTTAGTGTGCATGTGAACTTGTGTGGGCTTTTTTTGGCCAACCTTCCAGCTTGAGGGATCCTAGTTCCCTGACCAGGGACTGAACTTGGGGCCCCCAGCAGTGGAAGCTCAGAGTCCTAACCATTGGGCCGCCAGGCAAGTCCCTATGTGCATTAAAAAATAACAACAACAACATAGTTCATTATCACTGCAAGTCTAAACTGGCTCTGTCGTATTTCAAGATTCTTCAGGATTCGAGACAGAAGAGACACCACACAGTACTAATAGACCACATGTATCTTCTCGATGACCTCAAAAGATACAGGCTTCATAGATGCACAGTAAATCTTATCACCTCACTATTTGCAGAGATGGAGTTTCACAGACCATTTTGGAGCTCTCTAAAAGGGGGGTAAAATGATATTGCCACTCTGACTCTGTTTCAGTGCACAAAAGAAACAAGAGTGGGCTTTGATAGGAATAAGAACATATGCAAACTGTCTGGAATTTTACATTACGAACATTGTTTTCTTATGTGTAACTTGTTATCATTAATTTCAGAATCCAGGCAGAGAATAAAGAATTGTTCTTCCATGAATGATCCCATGAGTCTAGGCCAAAACACACAGATAAGAACAAGACGCAGAATGTAACACAAGGTACCCTGACGGCAACTAATATTTCTTAAACCTCTCTAGTAGCTCTTCTTCCTTTATTCACTTTTATTTGCTGTTCCTAGAATTGTCCATGGACATCAAGTATTACAAAGTCCTCCTAACAGCCACTAAAGGGTCTTGTAAAAATTAGATTCTGAAAAAACAACCTCCACTACTCAAATGTCAGGGACTGTATTTCACTTGGAGAAGGAAATGGCAACCCACTCCAGTATTCTTGCCTAGAGAATCCCAGAGATAGAGAAGTCTGTGGGCTGCCGTCTATGGGGTCGCAGAGTCAGACACGACTGAAGCGACTTAGTAGCAGCAGCAGCAGCAGCAGTATTTTACTAACCTAAGGTTTTTTAAGGATCAAACTTTTAGCACTAAAGTGAGGTTTTCATTTCCAATTGTGAAACTGGTCCTCCCCACCAAAGTAAGCCTGTATTGTTGAACTGTACTTAGCATCCACAAGTAACTCACAGAAATCTTTTTAAGACTGTATTTTTATATAGCAGCTGCCATCTGGGGCCACAGTATGGGTATTAGCCTGGTTTACTTGGGATATGACTAAAAGAACACTGGGCTAAACCTGGGAAAGTCTGAAACCTTCAATTGATTCTTGGTTCCATTTTCCAACCATGACAACTCATGAACATGCAGGATGTGACATGAGAAAGATGCAATGAGGCAAGCTTTGGGTTCTCTTGAAAGAGAGAATATCTGTGTTTCTAACCGTAAGAATACTTCTTCCTACCTCAAAATCCATTGGATGAAACATGTTTTTGATGATGACAACTCGCTCATGGCGCATTCGGGATGGGCCAGCTCGTCTCTCAGGTCTCCAATCCAACTGCCTAATGTGACAAAGTAGGAACAAGAAGTTGTGAATTTCATTTCAGACTTGTTGGAGAGAGGAAAAAAACAAGCTATAAATATAATCCTTTACTGAATGCTTAATAATGATAATTATTATTTGATTTCAAAACAACAATGTGTATTTTAGTCACAGTTACTGCACAGCTTTCTGAAATAAAGACAATTGGCAGGTGAAAGATGGACCCAGTATCTGAAATGCCCAGAGTAAGTATATTTTTCAGAACTTCTGTCTGGTTACAAACATTCCAATGAGACTCCTGGAAAATTGGTAATTATTTAGTATTTATGACTATATAGGAAAAGATACTTCGAGGCCAAAGAAATGTTCAAATTGTATTAGTTTCTAGGTATTTTATAATTATAAAGAACAAACAACTGCACTGAAATATGTAAAACTACTCTGTTACAATCTTAAATCTTACTGGTTTGTCTATAAAGTGCTTAGGTATCTACTTTATTCCTATAAAAACTACTGGCATCACAACTAAATGCTTTTATAACCATTTTACCATTAGTTTAAGTATAGTGTTAGAAGCTTTACTAGAATTCACCCTGATCTAAGTGCTCATCATTTTGGCTCATTTCTTAAAAACAGCATATTTCAAAAAACATTAAATAACATAATAGAAACTTGATGACATGTATATATTATATATAAACACATAGTACATAAAAAATGATAAAGCTTGTAATTTCTAACTCCTACTAACAAGTATGAATGTAAAAATTTAGCTCCTGGTACGCTGATTCCATCCACATTAAAAATGAACTAATGGCTCTTGTATATAAACCTAAAACATCTTATTTAATTTGATATTCAACATTTTCTGTAGAGATGGCTTTAGTTTATTTAAGTTCCTATTGTATTAAAAATGAACACCCCAGAAAATGAAAAACACCGTCACTACCAAACATCCTGTTACACAGATTACTGAAGGTTTCTGAGGATCTAATAAAAGTTTAAAAAATTTTTGTTTTATATTGGCATATAGTTGATTTATAGTGTGTTATTTTCAGGTGTATAGTAAATGAAATTCTTTAAAAATAATCTGTAGGCATATTTGATGGAACAAAACTATGCAGTTATTACCAAAAACATACTCTAGAATATTTATACAAAATCTTTCAAAACAGAAAAAAAAAACCACCAACTTTTGTTGCATAGACAGCTTTTTCTTGTAGTCTTTGCACTTCTTCTTCTTCTTTGAGGCGTCATATTCTCCCTTCAACTGAAATTTTGCCACCTCCACATGTAATTTGTAGCCTCTAATTTCATCTTCATCCAAAAGTTTTAATGCCAGATCCACAGATTCTCTCTTTGTAAAGTGAAAACAAGTTACAATCAGTAAGTTACACACTGAAATGAAACTTTAGGAGTGTTTTAGATGAATGATTTGATTATACATAAAATAAAAATTTAAATGTAACTACTTACATGGGAATAAAGAACTCCAGAATGCCTATCAGGAAACTTGTATTTAAGTCACAACTGTCCCCAACCGGTTATATGAAGCTAGGCAAGTTATTCAAGCTCCCTGAGCCCCAATTTCTTCATCTATAAAATGGGAATGGAAATGCCTTCTTTGCAGAGTTCTTGACAAAATTAAAGTTATACCATTACTGGAATAGCAGTTTTGCCTTTTGGAGTATCGATTTCTCATCTGTATAATGAGGCAAATGGACTTGCGTGATTTCTAAGGTGCACTCCAGTTTTAAAATTCTAAAAGTTTCCTACTTAAAAGACTAGATGACTCAAGAAACTGGGAGTAGTTTGGTCAGCCTTTAATTTTTTTTTTGTTCATCAATTAAAATGTAGGTCTGTGATATACTAGGAAGATGATTATCTGACAACTTGAACATTACACACGTGTGGATTCTGGGTCCTAAAGAAAGGGGGCCGTTGTCAGCTCTGCACTGATTCAAAGATCTAAGGAAAACTCAAAAGGACAACTGAATTCAGCCACACAATCAAATATGGATCCTGGAATAATTAACTATGTTATTCTGGAACTCAATTCACTGGTTTGGTAATCTTGTACTTTTATGGGTCATAAATTTTATATAAAAAGTTTATCAAAACCCTACCTTTCTCTTTAAAAAAATTTTAAAACTCAATGAAACCCCCTAAGAGACTCTTCACAGATTTTTAGTAAACCCTGAAGAACTTATTAAGTGTTCAAGCTCCTTACATTTGAAAATTACATAAATATCTTCCTATAATGGTCACAGTCTTGTATGATCCCCATTATGTTCAAGAACGAGGTCAAAAACCTATCTTTCCCAAAGCTGTCAGCTTACTCTTAGCCCCCTCTGATTTCACTGAAATGCTGTATACTCGCAACACACTCGTGACATTGATACTGTTGTTTTAACACTTTGATTTCACTTTGTAATTATTTTCAGGTTCCATGACATATGTAATATGCCATCATTGTGCCCATTTCTTTTGTACCCCGCAATAATGCATAGTAACACATGCTCCTAACGTGACAGGTGTTCCAAAAATAATGGCTGCCTTGACACTGAGCTTTCCCCTTTGCAATTTATGGTACCATGAATACATAAAGTTCTGCAGATGTCTGTTAATACCATTCTATCTTCTCTCTCATTCAAAATATATTTCAAAGCACTAAGCTTAAGTTATCACTTCCTTTATGGTTTAATTCAGGGGTCAGAAAACTTCTTTTGTAAAGAGCTGGTAAGTTAATATTTTAGGCTATGTGGGCCATGTGGTCTGTGTGGCAGCTACTCAACTTTGCTGTTGCAATGTGAAAGGAGGTACAGACAAATGCTTAAATGAAACAATGTGGGAATGTTCCAATAAAACTTCATTCACAAAGACAGGCAATGGGCAGAAGTTTGCCAAACCCTGGTCTAACTCATTCCAATGGGGGAATAAAATGTTAGACTTTCTTATCTTTGTGGCTTTTTGAATGTGTTCTGCGTTGATTACATTCATATACTCGTAAAGAGATCTTTGCAGCAAGAATTCTTTTAAGACAAAAGAAGCACCTCTGTCCTATGACTTACATAATACCTTGACTTGGTAACATAGTTTCTTACAAGAGCAAGTGAGTAACTTTACAACATAGTTTTTTACTAGAGCAAGTAAATAACTTTATCAGTGTGATACACACAGGCACAATCAGAAACAATAGTTTTATTCCCATCCTGTTTTGAATAGCCCTCACCCTTGGTTATCAACTATACAAAATTATAGCCCTGGTTCCTGAGCTGAAAATGGAGATAGAAGAAACTTCCATGACCATATAACTAACCTTCAAATAACAGCAAAGTCCATCTCCTTTAAGATTTCCTTGATTATCTTTGTAAAGCTTGACCTTAAATTCTTCTGTTTGAGGATCTCTCATAATAATGCCAAACTTTGACATGAGTTGTATAAATTCATCCACTGTAATGTCTGGAGGCAAACCTGTGATGTTAAGGAAAACAAATTATAAAGCCATCTATAACAAAGGTGAGGATTACTTAAGTTTCTACTAATTCAAAATCTGTAACTTGGATAAGTGATAAGTGCACCAAAATTTTGGTTTTCTAAAAGTGTAAAAATCTCACATCTATAGAGTTGAAGAAATTTCATGTTTACATTTGAATACATACATACTCATTTGAAATATACATACTCAGGTAACTGCTGAGTTACCTACAGCCATCAGAAAGGATGGCATGCAAAGTTATATACATGTATTTTTTCTTAGTTTTATAAAAAAACAACATATTCCTCACTAATATAAATGGCTGAGCAAATAAATGACACAATGGTTAAAAAATAGAATTCAGAGATATGGAAATCTAAAAATAACTTTGTGGAAAACCTCAAAATCAAATATTTTCTATTCTAAATGTGGTTAAAAGGTATACATACCAGATACATAAACATTTGTATTTCTGCCTTCTTCAACATGAAACCATCCTAAAAATAAAAATCGAGTAAAAAATCAAGTAAAAACACATGCAAGAAAAGGTTAAGAGTCCCATTATGAAATCCTGACAGTGTGGCAGTTTCTCAAAACTTCCAGAAACTTTTTCTTACCCTTAGAATAAGACAGACTAAATCAAATCACTGGCTAGTTTTCAAAGTATTTGGATCTTTGGACAAGTAATTCACTTCAGAGCCCTGTCTGAAAAAAGATGGCTAGCTTACCTCGGTTCTTTATGAATCTGATACTACCTTAAAAAAAAAAACAAACCTTACTCCTGCTCTGACTTTAAGCCTTGGCATAGGTTGCTTCTGACTCCAATCTACTGTCAGATCTGGCCAAGCTGAAGCAAAATTGACTTGTTTAACTTAACTGGATGTACCAAAAAAAAAAAAAACCCAAACCAATCACATAAACAGAACTTTAAATAATCTCCTAATAAGAATTCTGTTTTGGAAAGGAAGAAACTGAGAACTGAACTGAATTGAAACAATCCGCTTGATGCCTACAGGTTAGTGGGAGAGCCAACACATGAACCCAAATAATAATAATAATTAAAAATACCCATCTTATGATTCTGTCAAAGTTCTAATTCTCCAAAAAGTAAATACATATACACATACTCATATTTTTAACTTTTATACTCATGTTTTGCAAGCTAAATCTACTTGCCTGATTCAGCCTTTCTCTTTTCTCCCTTCTTTTTCAGATCACTGGGTTCAGGGGGTTGTCTTTGCGGAGGTTCTTCTGCAGTCCTAGCACTGACATCTTGGACACTTGCAGTAGAACTCGATGCACCATCGTTAGAAAAGCCATAATTGGCCTGATATGTAGCAATGAAATCTTCAGTGATCTAAATAAGAAGTTTAGTGCACACACACACAAATTAAAAAATGATTTCCTACTGTGAAAAGTTTACACTGTATTAAATAACAGTATATTCAGTTATACAATGTCACATTTGAGTGTTTCTGTGGATAACAGTAATTAAAGCATATATGAAGAATAGTCACCTACATAGAAAACTGTGCAAAAGAGAATAAAAAAATTAAGACATGGGTACTTGGATTATCAACACAAAAGTCTGAGATACTATTAAAGGCATTTTAAGTGATGTTGGCACCTTTCTTAGTTGTTTCATTTGTAAATTACTCTGTAGTCTACTTGACTAAGACTACAAATATATATAGCAAAGGAAGTACCAGATAACAATAAACAGAATAAAAACCAACAGTCAACTAATAATCTAACAACAGAATCAAATTTTCTTTTACTATACAGATGAACATAAGTATATGTACTCAAATCACATTATCATTTAATGTCAAAACAAATCAAGAACAAATCCAACTCACATCCATCCTCCTGGCTCTTAGAGAAAAGAACAATTGCACACTGAAACAAATGTAGTTGTATTTTCCTACCAGTCAATGTGAGGCACACATAGGAATGAGGAAAATTTTAAACTTGGAAGTTTGAAGTGGTATGGGTTCCATAACATAAAAAGATACAGCCAAAAATTACTATACTATCAGATGACTGTTGAAGTACTCAGAAGGCTGAAGAAACCAAATCTGCACTCTAGCTGGCACCACCAGTACCCAAGTGAAATGTTAAGTTTAACAATTTAGAGGGATTGGAACATACACACAAATAAAAAATGGGAAAGAAAACAGTTTAAATAAATAATTTAAAAAATAACACTCAAATTACACAATGCAGACACGGTTTGCATCACTGGCTTGCAAATCTATTAGTGTGCGATAAGTATCCTTTTTTTCCACCTGTACCACAAGACTTTGATTAACAGGGTACTCTGACCAAAAAGTTTACAGAACCAAGTTTAACATCAGTCATTTTACTTCCAAGCTGAAACTGAAAGCTTAAAAATTTACAGGTACTCTAAATAAATAGGCACAGATCCTTTCCATCCAAATTCTGTGCTCCTCCTGTCATATTCCTGTAGTGATATGGTTCAAATATACGTGTCTAGGACCAACTTTAGTAGGAAAGAAAAAAAAAAGATGCAACCTTTAATCAGTAAAAATTTACCAATTTATCAATTTTTTTCAACTCAAGAAGTTGCATTTTGCACCTAGCACATCAGTTAACCATCTGAATTCCTAGGATAAGTAAGATTGAGACTACCTGAGATTAACATCGATTGAATTTGCTCTTTATGTTTTCCTCTTTGCAATAAAAAGCAGTCACTGACATAAACCAACTGCAACCTTCATAGATAAAATTAATAAGGCATAAAAAGGACTTAAGAATTAAATTACATTGAAGACATCTTCCTAAAGATTTCCGTTCCTTTACACGTCGGTTCTGCCAGAGACACAACAAAAAGAAACGTCACTAGCCAGAGGGGCTCTAACCCAGGACCTCAGCAAAGAAAACGTGAAAGGAGCGCCCCGCGAGGCTGGCCAGGTGGGCCCGCTGTGCAGCGGCGCCCGGGCGACTCTTACCTTGGGGAACCAAGCCTTCTTGTCTAGGTCCCACTCGTACGGGGTGTCAGTCGGCTGCTGCCCGAAAGAATCGGTTTCTCCACCGGGATCTTTCTCGGTGTCGTCGTCCTTGGTGTCTCCGTACAATTCTTGCATTCGCAACTGCTCATCAAACTCGTCATTCGCATCCAAGTTGTTGCCGCTCATGTTGCCCACTTAGCCTAGAAGCAAGGTCCGGTCGAGCGAAGAGGCCGAGCTGATGCTGGAGGGGAACAGAGAAAAGGAGGTTGGCCACACTCAGCCCGCTCCCCACCGCCCCCCGGCCCGCCTCCCCGCGGCGCCCCAGCAGCCCCCGGGAAGTCAGGGCCACTCGCCGGCCGCACCGCCCCCCGCTCCGCCCGCTGCCCGCCCGCCGCGCGCGCGCGCGCGCGTCGCAGGTCCCGGCCCGCCGCGCCACCGCCCACCTGATTCGCCCCGCCGGGCCTCGCCGCCGCTGCCCGATCCGGGTCGAGGCGGGAGCGCGCACGCGCGCCGCCGCCGCCGCCGACCGGGTCTGAGGCAACTGCGGCTCCCGCGTCAACGTCTGGAAACCACTTGGAAACCGAGGCCCGCTCAGGATGACGAAGTCGCCATTGTTGGCGCGTCGCGTCGTCGCGGGGCGCACCGGCACGCCCCCAGTGGCGTCAGTAGGAGCCGACACGGGCCAGAGGCGTGGGGCCCCGGGGGCGGGGCTCCGGGAGCTGCGCTGCTGCCGAGCGGAGATGCTCAGCAGGGCTGTCCTGGCGCGGCGGCCGCGGGGAGCGCAGGGCCTACGGCCTCCTGGGAACGTTGGGCTCCGCGGGGTCCGCAGCGGGGCGGTAGCCCAAAGGCGTGGGAAGATTCCCACTCGGCCGGCGCCGGAGCAGGCGTCGAGGCGGCCGCCATCTTGGGGGAGTGGACGGGGCAGGCGGGACATGACGCGCTGCGACAGAAAGATGCGCCTCCTTCTCCCAGAGGCCCCTCCTCCGCGTGGGAAACGAGTCTTTCACTTGTTTCGTGAAGACTTCCCTAGGAGAGCCGGGTTAGCCCGAGCTGGTAGTACAGGGTCTGATGTATAGTGCGTGTGTGGTGAGTGAATGAATGAACGAACGAATGGTGAGTGGAAGGACCAACCTTCTCTCCAAGTCTCTGCTCCGTCCTTTTCTCTTTCTGGTACCTTCCTCAGGCTGGAGATGACTCTGGAAAGGAAAGGCAACAGTTGCCTGTCCCTTGTTCTCCATGTTTCAGACTTGCTCAAGCTACAAATCTGAAACTGTAACATCCAGTGTACACACCACCTTTACTGCCCCACTAACGTCGTTTTTTGATGTTTTAGGAAAAAAGTGCATGTGATAGAACTTGCATGCATATTTATAGTGTAGATAACATGAGTTTTATTGGGCTCATATACGTTTTGCTAAATATTTCTTTTAGGATCCAAAAATAGTATACAGCTGTTTTCAGCAATGTGTTATTGAGCTTCCATTTCATTCCTGAATAGGTTCACAGCATAGGTGAACTAAGCAGATCATAGGTATACTAAGCAGTCCTGCTGCACGTGACTCTGAGCGCCTGCTGTATCCACAGGCCCTTCTGAGCAGGTGGCCAAAAGTTGATGTTTAGCTCCTGTGTGACCCAGTTGGAGGCCTGTGAGGTGACTTGGTAGGGTAGCCCCGCATTCTAGACTGAGTTTGACTCACTGAGCCAGTAAGCCTCTCCCAGAAAGAGGGACGAGTAGGAAATGTGGGCATGGGCAGAGTAGTCTTCTGTGGCCAAGTTCTGTATGGGTGAGAGGAGAAGCTGAGGCAGTGATAGAGGGTCATTGAGTCACCACTATAGTGGAGTTGGGAGCGAAACATGCTTGTATCTATGATAGCATTCTGTTTGGCCATTGGGTCCCACAGTTTTGTTGTTACTGTTTAATGCTGTTGTCCCTATGAGACCTGGTTCCTACTTTTATTTCCTTGTGGATTCCTAGAATTCAACCTCTAGTAACTGAGTTAATCTGGAAGTGTCTCTTTATAACCTGTTCTCACCCCCACCCCACCCCACCCCCCGCAATATTTTTTTTGCAAGAAACAGTCCAGGTAACAAGCAAAAGCGGGGAGGGCTGGGTCCTTTGTTATTATAAAGATAGTGGGTACCTCCTGAAACTCCAGGACTGGAATGTAGATAGGCTATACAAGGGGCTGCTGGACCCAGGAACCCAGAACCCAGTCAGCTGGCTTCTCCCTGACTGTTCTCTTCATCCTTCTCTTGTTCTCTGTGAAGGGTGGTCTGTGCAGT
This sequence comes from Capricornis sumatraensis, assembly GCF_032405125.1. NCBI lineage: Eukaryota > Metazoa > Chordata > Mammalia > Artiodactyla > Bovidae > Capricornis > Capricornis sumatraensis. The sequence goes on along the minus strand of NC_091092.1, from coordinate 44,103,005 downwards.
ATTCCTGGCATAATAGGCCACCAGCTTCTTGGTGTATAAAAATTCATTAACCTACAAAAGCAGAGACTACCTGGCCAGAGGAGTCACCTACCTGGCCTAGGAAGTCTTCCTGGAAAATGACTGAGTTATACCAAACTAGGGATTTTTTTTTTTTAAATGGCCCATTCAGGCTCACTCTGTTGGGGAATTTTCCTCTCCCCATTTTCTGTAATCCCAAGACTTAGTGGAAATAAAAGTAACTCCTTTTGACAAAAAATGTGATGGATCCCTGTCTTAAGATGGTTATAATTGCAGAAATTATTTAAACCCAAATTTGCTATTGTCAGTAGGAATGCCAGTGTTCAATGTTTTGTGGTACTATCAACCTCAATGACAAAGACTTAATCTAAGTTTGTGACTTTGGTTTCCTGCTTTGTAGCAGGAAAAAAATATGGTCCATTATTCTAAGTCTTGGGTCAGGGCAGACCCTGAGTAAAATTGAGAAGTATACAAAATTTATTTTTCATGTGTCCTCCCCCCACCCCACCCGCAATTTGGGAGCCTGTCCAAAAACAAAGAAATATTCCATAGTAGCTTTTCTGAACACAATAGTCAGTGTGAAACAAACTGTGGATTTCTTGTAAGGTTAGCTCTGACAAGGATAATCTGTTTTTTTTTTTAAAGACCACCCCCTCCAAAACAAAAAGCAAAGCCATGAATTTTAACCCCAATTAAATCAGTTTCTATCAGATCTTTAAGTTACCTAGGGATTACTCAGGATGAAAAAATCAAGTTCTTTGAGCTCTAGTTTTATCAACTGCTAAAAAGCTTGCTTAGCTTTTATTATCTGGTACTTTTGTGAAGTTATTTCTAAAATGTTATTCTTAGGAGAGTAAACGTGTAATTTTTACCCAGAGTAAGGAAAACAGTAAAATATTTTGGAGTTTGGGAACTTGAAAATACCCTTTGGAGTTAAAATGCGTTCTCAGTGATATTCTGTTACAAGTACTGTTTTTAGAATATAAAGTTACACAAAGTCATTGAAAACTTTATTTCATATTTATTTTTCTCCCCACTTGTTACAACATCCAACTCAAAACAATATTAAGACAATTCTAACATCCCCTACTTTAAGTAAACCAATTTTGCTTAAATGTAAAGTCTAGTGTTAATATTATATCCCCTTTAGAAGCCACATCTTTAAGCAAAAATTCACAGTTACACAAGCCATTTAAGGAAAGCTCAAAGCTATCAAAAGCACACCCCAGAGTCAAGTTTTTAAAAATACAAATTTAACTGTCGACAGTTAAAGGCTTTAATTTGCCCCAAGAAAACATTTTCTGAAACCACAGATCTAAAACTGACACATCTATTGACAAGTGTTTTGAAGTAATATTTATTACAACTTTATAGTGTTAGCAAGTAGGAACAGAGGATAGAAAATCAGAACCTTCCATCTGATTTCCAAGGGCAGAGATTAATTAGGTCACACTCTTATTAGAGGACTTAGGCACACATCAGTTTTAAGATAGTCAAGCAGAAAGATGATCTGATAACAACTAAACACCCAGGTGTTAGGGATTCCACGTGGTACTTCTGCATTTTTTAGAAAGAGGGCACTGCTTACCAGAAAGAAATGATTTTTCTCAAAGGATGAATTTCAGACAGTGACAACCTCACAGGTTTTTTGACAGGGATCCTTCTTTGGAGCCCTCAAATGACACTAAACATGGCCAGTGATTCTGCCTATGAAGGAGACAGGTTCTTCACAATATCTGTGAAAGATAACTTTGCCGAAGTATCAGTCAATGGGAGTTGTAACTCCAGAACTACCCTAAATGAGTAAGTGCTGACCTAGTAAGGCAAACACCCAGCCCCAGATCCTTACTTAACACTGACCCCTCAACACTGTCATTGCCATTGCACAGCTTTAGTTCCAATGGGATAGAGATTAATGGAAAAGGGCAGTCAAGAACAAATTGTGTGAAATTTTATTTTTTAGGACTTCATTTTTTTTAAGAAAATTGCAGAAGAGATGTTTTACCTCTCTTTGATCCCCTTTTCATATGCAAAGTATAATCTCTAGATTCACACCACATAATAAACACAAACACAGTTTTATGTAAATCACAAGAGTATATGAGAAATAAGCATCAGAGATGTGATGGAAACATATAAAGTTTTTAAGTGCCATGTGTACTTCACTTTATCTCCTATTTGGCCTCTGACATAGACAAATGTGTCACTATACCTAGTGGGGCTCCATTTTATTTAGAAAGCCCAGTAACGTTAATGCTTGTACATTGAAGAAAACTATGATTTGTCAAATTCTTCCCTCCTAAGATGCCACCACAATTTACAAGCCATTGAAAGTTCTGGCACCATATACCTACGCATAGCTCAGAGTTGAACAGACACTCTGGGAGGAAAAAATACCATTTTTAATTGAAAAGCTAGACTCTGTTATCTTCCTTCTTCACACTGCAGCCAGTGAATGGGGACACACTAATTTCAGACATCTGAGTGCTTGCAGCACCTGGGACCCTTCCCATCACTGCTAGGTTGTCAAGAGGGGTATTAGCAGCAGTAGGGTCAGGCCCCCCTGCCTTGCAACAGAATAATTGAGCTTTAAAATGCTGCTGGAAGGTATTGCTCAGCCAATAAAGAGCAAAGGGGTTTACACAAGAATTGCTGAAAGCCAGAATCCGAGAGATGATGGTGACAAATAAGTGAACGGTAGAGGAGTCCATATAGGTTTGAGAAGTGAATGAGCGGTAGAGATACAGAAGGTGATTCGGCAACCAGCAGAGAGCAAAGAGAGCCACCAACACCAGAACTGTTTTGGCAATTCGCTTCCGGGATTCAATCTATAGAGAGAAGAAAAATGACAGCAACAACAACTAAAAACCAAGAACCCATCGACAAACAAAACACCCCCAAAAAGAAAACATTGAGCTGGCAGAGATTTTAAAAAGCCATTTTCTAGATTAACTGAGAAATTTATAGTTAACAGGCTGGTGTCTCTTTGCACATGCAAGTGTGGGAAGGCAGCCTGTGGCTACAGAATACAGCAAGTGAATTGACATAGTAACCTGTGATGTTGGTCTCTGATTAGCTCTAATTCAGGCTCCTGTCTCTGGTTTTGAGATACTCTAGGGTGTCTCTAACTATCTCAAGGAGTGTTGTGGAACCTTTGAAGATTTAATTTTATTAAGAAATAAATGCTGTACAAAACTTTTAACTGCATCAGCAGAGGCTGACTAAGTTTGAACAGTCTTCTGGGGATTGTGAAAGTTGACAAACTTGTACCTAAAATTGTTTTTAATGTATAGGAATTGTACCCATATAATCAGGGTAATGAAAACCAATGTGCCATCCTTCATATATGAAAATAATCCTACCTACACCTCTTAATAAGAGAAATGACCCAAAAGAAGTGAAGACATTGCCTGTAGTCACAGATAGAGCAAAGGAAACTGTTCACATGGGCATGAAAATGCAACTTTATAAAATGGTGAATAAATAAATAAAATACAACTTTAGCCTCCTGAGCTAGCCTCCTGAGCACCACTGTTGAACCAACTGAAAGGACTAGCTTGAAAAAAAAGCACTGAGCTCTCCATGTACTGGTCAAGAGGTAAATGGAATCATCTCCTACCCAAGAAAGATAGAAATCCTGTTGGGTTGTTTTTTTTTTAATTAAGTGGAACAATGTTTTGCCAATATTCTTTTTATTCCATTCATATTTATGAGAGGAGAGCACACCTGGGTCTTGCAATGGTCTTAATCAAGCTACTGTGAGTCACTGTGTTCTCTTGCCACTGGCGCTGGGTCCCTCGAGACCTCCTACCCCCAGTCTGCTCATCTGTGTGTAAGTGGTTTGCATTGAATAATGTTATGGCTTCTTGCCGGTTCTACCATCCTGCGTTTTTCTATCATTCTGTTATACTTTCTAAAACAAAAGATGCTTCACTTTATAGTCTCATCTTGTGTGATGTTTCTCACTGTTCTATGGGGTGATTTTTGACTTACCCCAAACTTCAGCTGCCCCTTTTCTAATAATAACAGTCCTACCATTTACTGAACATTTACTATGCAGTAGGAACTATGTTAAGCATTTCATATATATCATCCAGTCCTCATTTTCATTTTATACATGAGGAAAGTGAGGCTCAGAGAAGTTAAGTAGCTTGCTCAAGATTGTTCAGCTGGTATGGAATTAAATCCTGGGTCTGACAGACTCCGGAGCCCATGATCATAGCAAAAGTATGATACCGCTATTATATTTATTGTCCAAAGGTGCAAAATGAGGCATTTCCCTTCTAAATACATGCATGAGTCCTGATGAATACATACCTGCTTGCGGGCATGGCTTTGTTCCTCAGTAGGTATGTTCAAGGTGCTTTTGTAAAGAGTTCTAGCAATCAGAGAATAATAGACAGAGATAATCGAAAGTGGAATAATGTAGAATACTAAAAAGCACAGCAGAGAATGTATCTCTTGCAGGAGCCTCTCAGAAACAGGGTAAGAGGCACAGGCTTTAAATGTTACATTTTTGTCAGGATCTTGAAAAGTATATACATTTGAAAATATAGCCTCCGGTAGAGCAATGATCATAGACACGATCCAGATGCCGCCAGCTTTGGCACAGGTCTTCAGGATGGCATTGGGGGGCTGACGCTCCAAGGGCTTCACAACTGCCTTGTATCTAGAAACATATAATCACAGCAAAAGGCAAAATCAATATAAAAATGACAGAATCTAAAAATTAGAAGTGACCTTAGTGATCACCCAGTTGTACCTCCTATCCATATGTATATAACCAACTCAACATTGACTAGCTGAAATTGGCTAGGATTTCCAATACACATAATACATCCCAGTAATTTTTATTTATGCTAATCACTTTTTCCTTTTATTCACTGTTGAGATAGTCCAGATTTGCAATTTATATGATTTTCTTGTAGATCCTCTATTTAGGGCAAATAAATGTTTTTTGGCATGATTTTGTGTGTGATGGAGAGTAATTCATTACCTGTGTATTACCTTAAGTGTTCTAAAAGACTTCATTTTTAAGTAAGTGACTGATATTAAATCTAATTCTCCTTTCTTCATGAGTGAGCAGTCATCAACCTTACTATAAAAGAATTCTATGAGTTTATGCAGAAAAGAGGAGAGGGTTAATTTCTTCCCTGTTCAAATGCTAATTTCTTGCCCAAGCCAATCTGTAGGTAGTTTCAGGGCAAGGCAAGGGTGAAATCGAAAAACCCTATACCCATCCAAAGATGCTTCCTTATTCTGACAAATCTACCTCAAAATCTATATAGCCTTTAGGTAAATCTGTCCTCAAACAGAATATAAAACCAGTGAAAGAAAATTCCATAAAAGACACAAGGAAAGATTTTCTTCCTCTCAGATCCTGGAATCTGAAGAAGCTTTTCCTTCTGGTACCGCCAGACATTGATTACTTACCGGCTTCTTGCAGGCTTTATAAAGCATCATTTTAAACATTTGGAGCCTCAATTTTTTTATGCTTTCACAGTTATTATTCTACAATAGGCGCACAGAAAAACACAGTACTTAGGCTGAAAATATCCTAACAGAGTCCAAACACCCTGACTGCCAGAGGTTCTCATACACTCCATTCATACAGCTCTAAAAGTCAACCGGGATTAATTTATGTCTCTGGAAACGAGAATGTCATTGAACCCTTATAGAAAAAAACAAATACAATTAAGTCACGACATTACATTGAGTTACCAGGAAGCCAAAAGCCTCACCGTTTTTTCACCATTAATTAATTTGATTCATTTCAAGTAAATTAGACGCATGTATCTTTTTAACCATTCTTCCGGTAGACAGTAATGTATATGCGGTCAATTTCACACCTATGCTGATGTTTTAATGTTGACAATATTGCACCACTAGGCTGCACTAATGTATAAAGCAAAAATTGTTTTTCTTTTTCACCTGGAACAATTTGCCTTAATAAACTGAGGGGAGGGGGGAGACCGTTCGGTATTCTTTCAAACAAACAATTACAGTTCAAAGAAAATAAACGATCCCCGAAGCACACAGTTTCAATCTCTCCTCCGATGCTAACACAGAAATTTTAACATTCTCATATCAACTTTTATTTAAAATGCCTCCCGATTTCCCAATCTTACATCCCGGTTACAGAGTGTGAGAAAAGCAGCAGAGTAGCCAGTAAACGCTACATACAAGCTTTCCTTTCTTTTTGTCTAATTTCACATCCTGGCAAATAGAACTGAGAAAAGAAACCCACCTGTCAGCACTGAGAATTGTTAACGTGAACACTGATACACCGACAGAAGTGAGCCGGATGAAAGAGAGCACCTTACATCCAATTCTTCCGAACAGCCATCCCTCTGCCAGGTAGTGGGTTACATCGACTGGCACACAAGTTAGCAGAAGTAAAAGATCTCCAAAAGCCAGGCTGGTGATGAAAATATTGGGAACTGTTTGCATGGATTTGGTCTTGAAAAAGACTTTGATGAGAATAGCATTTCCAAGGATGCCCACTGAAATGATCACAGCGTAAGTGATATAGATGGCACACAATGCTTCTATTCCTGGAGAGTTGTCTCCGGTCCTTCTTTTATTTGTGGAATCATTAGGGACGACGGAGCTCGATGATTCTGTGTCATTTGTGGTTGAAATTAAAGTCTGATTAGGTGACTGAGGCTGCCTTTGAGACATTTCTTCTAAAGCCTATGCCTTGAAAATTTCTTCTGCTCAGTTCAAATGTAGTTGATTGTCACGTCTAATGCCTACGTCTAGTAATGAGATGGTAGAGGAACAGAGAAGAATGGCAGGCAAATCCAAGACACTCAGATACTCCTTTCCTTCAGTTGTTCTGTGTCTCCCAGCATGCTTGGCTAAATGCTTACTGATCTGGCACTAGAGGGTGGGAGGTGGAGGAGTTTTATTGACGTTTCCATGACAGAAGGAGGGGGGTATTGGAAATGCTCTGCAGTTGCTTATTCTTTCCTGTTGGGGAGTCTTAGGACTACCCAGGTGTTATTAAATAATACTTACTGTATACTAGAATCACTCTGCTTCCATATCTAGCCACGAAGATCTGTATGGATTTTGTCAATTTTCATCCTTTTCTCTGCATTCAGCAGGTGGCCTAGTGTGCTCTCTTGACAGGAAATAAACATGTATGTCCCCTGAAGCACAAACTTGAATCCACTCCTCCAGGTTTAATATCAGAGAGGTGCTGAAGCAACAAATTATTTCACAACCAAGGAGGGATAATTCAGGTGACCTGGGCTTATCACCTGATTCTGACGCATGGTAATTCCCAATCCTGCGTATTACCAGGACCCTGCTACACAAACAATATCAAAGCAACCTTTAAGAGATGACAAATCCAGGCAAACCACCAATTGCTTTGTCTCTAAATGTCCTAATAAAACACCATTTACTGTGTGACTTGCTGTTTTAATGCCATGTATTTTTGTAAACGTTGTTTGGGGTTTCTCCCTTTAGAAATGGTTAAAAAGGAACCTGCCTGGTTGCAAAACAAAACAATGGAGAACACAACTCAAGGTTCTGACGCAAAAGGACTTCTAAGAATGAAAATCATTCTTTTCAAGTGAGGGAATGCCTCAGGTTATTCTAGAGGTGATGGGCATGTAGATAATGTTTACATTAACCCAAGGAAGCAGAAAATAAAAACAATCCTCATAGTACCAGCAAGAAATGCCCCTTGTTACAGAAAATGCATATGATTTCTGTGTGTATATGCGGGGTGGGGGGTTGTTTAGGAGTGGGAGGCGAGCAGTTTAAAGGCATTGGATAATATGACCTGCTCAGAAATATTCTCTGAAATGATCAAACTCAGAGGATAATCTCTCAGCTAGAAGAAACTTTTTGTAGTAAGGTGCTTATAAATATATCCAGATCAGAATCAGTCTGGAAAGTGATATGACAGACAGTAATATATTTGGTTAGCCAATGAACAGGAGCAGCAAACAAAGATTACTTTTATACTGACAGAATAATAAGCATGATAAATTCTACAGGGAAAGTGAATTGGGTGAATTGAATCAATTTTCTGGTTAATTTGAACAACCTAAACCACACCTATTCTCCACCCCCTTATGAAATTATCCTCAAAGCTTGAATTACCCAGTGAAATAACTGTTTTTGATGGGAATGAGGAGGGGGGATGTTTGGATTACCCCAAACCCCTGAACTTTGATGTGTATCAGTTCAGTTCAGTTCATTTCAGCCGCTCAGTCGTGTCCGACTCTTTGTGACTCCATGAATCACAGCACGCCAGGCCTCCCTGTCCATCACCAGCTCCCAGAGTTCACTCAAACTCATGTCCATCGAGTCGGTGATGCCATCCAGCCATCTCATCCTCTGTCGTCCCCTTCTCCTCCTGCCCCCAATCCCTCCCAGCATCAGAGTCTTTTCCAATGAGTCAACTCTTAGCACGAGGTGGCCAAAGTACTAGAGTTTCAGCTTTAGCATCATTCCTTCCAAAGAACACCCAGGGCTGATCTCCTTTAGGATGGACTGGTTGAATCTCCTTGCAGTCCAAGGGACTCTCAAGAGTCTTTTCCAACACCACAGTTCAAAAGCATCAATTCTTTGGTGCTCAGCTTTCTTCACAATCCAACTCTTACATCCATACATGACCACTGGGAAAACCATAGCCTTGAATAGACGGACCTTTGTTGGCAAAGTAATGTCTCTGCTTTTGAATATGCTATCTAGGTTGGTCATAACTTCCCTTCCAAGGAGTAAGCATCTTTTAATTTCATGGCTGCAATCACCATCTGCAGTGATTTTGGAGCCCCCCAAAATAAAGTCTGACACTGTTTCCACTGTTTCTCCATCTATTTCCCATGAAGTGATGGGACCAGATGCCATGATCTTCGTTTTCTGAATGTTGAGCTTTAAGCCAACTTTTTCACTCTCCTCTTTCACTTTCATCAAGAGGCTTTTTAGTTCCTCTTCACTTTCTGCCATAAGGGTTGTGTCATCTGCATATCTGGGGTTATTGATATGTCTCCTGGCAATCTTGATTCCAGCTTGTGCTTCTTCCAGCCCAGCATCTCTCATGATGCATATAAGTTAAATAAGCAGGGTGACAATATATAGCCTTGACGTACTCCTTTTCCTCTTTGGAACCAATCTGTTGTTCCATGTCCAGTTCTAACTGTTGCTTCCTGACCTGCATGTAGGTTTCTCAAGAAGCAGGTCAGGTGGTCTGGTATTCCCATCTCTTTCAGAATTTTCCACAGCTTATTGTGATCCACACAGTCAAAGGCTTTGGCATAGATGTATATACCCTTAAGTAATTTCATGCGCTGGGCTACTTCTTAAAGATCTGCTTTACAGAAAATGGCTCTCCATTGTATCATTCATCTGTTGATGGACATCTAGGTTGCTTCCTTGTCCTGGCTATTGTAAATATTTCTGCAGTGAACACTGGGGCAGATGTGTCTTTTAGAATTGTGATTTTCTCAGGTATATGCCCAGTAGTGGGATTGCTGGGTCATACAGTAGATTTCGACTTCTCGGGTGGCACTATTGGTAAAGAACCCACCTGCCAATGCAGGAGACATAAGAAGACTCGGATTTGATCCCTGGGTTGGGAAGATCCCTTGGAGGAGGGCATGGAAACAACCCACTCCAGTATTCTTGCCTGGAGAATCCCATGGACAGAGGAGCCTGGTGGGCTATTGTCCATGGGGTTGCAAAGTCAGACACGACTGAAGTGATTTAGCATGTAGCATGGCAGGTTTATTCCTAGTTTTTTTAAGGAATCTCCAAAACGTTCTCCATAGTGGCTGTATCAGTCTACGTTCCCACCAACAGTGCTAGAGGGTTCCCTTTTCTCCATATTTTCTCCCGCATTTATTGTTTGTAGATTTTTTGTTGATGGCCATTCTGACTGGTGTGAGGTGATATCTCATTGTAATTTTGATTTCCAGTTCTCTAATAATGAGTGATATTGAGCATCTTTTCCTGTGTTTATTTGCCATCTGTATGTCTTCTTTGGAGAAATATCTGTCTAAGTCTTCTGCCTATTTTTTGATTGGGTTGTTTTTCTGACATTGAGCTGTATGTGCTGCTTATACATTTTGGAGATTAACCCTTTGCCAGTTGTGTTTACAATTATTTTCTCCCATTCTGAAGGGAATATTACTCAGCTATAAAAAAAGAATGAATTTAAGTCAGCTGTAGTGAGGTGGCTGAAACTGGAGCCTCTTACACAGAGTGAAAAGAGAAAAACAAGTATTATATATTAACACATATATATGGAATCTAGAAAAGTGGTACTGATGAATCTAGCACAGAATGGACTTGTGGACACAGCTGGGGAAGGTAAGAGTGGGAGGAATTGAGAAAGTAGCATCAGCATATGCACACTGTCATGTGTAAAATAGTGGGAAATTGATAAATAATGCAGGGAGCCCAGCCTGGTGCTCTGTGATGACCTAGATGGGTGGGATGGGGAGAAGGGAGGGAGGCTCTGGAGGGAAGGGATATATCTGGTGGCTCAGATGGTAAAGAATCTGCCTGCAATGCAGATTCAATCCCTGGATCGGGAAGATCCCCTGGAGAAGGGAATGGTAATCCACTCCAGTATTCTTGCCTGGAGACTACCATGGACAGAGGAGCCTGGTGAGCTACATGTGGTCACAAAGAGTTGGACACGACTGAGTGACTAACCCTTTCACCTTCACCCTTTCGTGTGTGTATATATATATATATATATATATACACACACACACATATATATTTGTGTTGGTTTCTGCCATGCAACAACGTGAATTAGTCATAATTATATATACATATATATTACTTATTATATGGCAAAAAACCAACGCAAAATTGTAAAGCAATTTTCCAACAATTAAAAAATAAATTAAAAACAAAACAGCTCTCTATACTGTCCACATTTTGTTCTCACAAAGCTAACGATAAAATCTCTTTGGGATTCCTAGGTAGCATTTAGCAGGGAGTGAACAGTTTCCCCCAATTCACACCTCAGCTGATGGCCGCACAGCACTGTTTAGTAAGAAACAAACCCTTGTGTGTGGGTTTTAAAATTATCTGAATTCTAAAGATATCAGGCACACTTGCCTTGGGCTGCAGCCACCAGTGTGTCTTCCCTCCTTCCTCTGCCCTCTGGTCTGAAGAGGTCAGGAGAGAGCAGGGATGTCCCAGGTGCTGCTGTTGTTTTGGGCTCTTTAGAATTCCAGAATTCCAGCAGATCAGAGGTGGAAGTGATCTTAGAGATGATGACAACAAATCCTCAATTTTTTTCAGAGGCAAAAATGAGGTTCAGAGGGGGACAGTATCTCATGCAAGGTCACACAAGCATTCTATAGCAGAGCTAACATGAAAAGTTCCCTCTGGGTTCTGAAAGATTAAAAATCAGTGTCAAGTGCTGAAAACCCCTCAGCTCCTGACCATGAGCCATATTCGCTCATTTACATTGTGGACATAAGTTTTCCATGTGTTTGTTAACTAAAGAGTAAGAGATCTCCAGGCTAATAAATCATGATAGATACTCTAAATGCATCTACTTATGCTTCATTGACTATGCCAAAGCCTTTGACGGTGTTCAGTTCAGCTCAGTTCGGTCGCTCAGTGATGTCCGACTCTTTGCCATCCCATGGACTGCAGCATGCCAGGCTTCCCTGTCCATCATCAACTCCCGGAATTTACTCAGACTCATTTCCATTGAATCAGTGATGACATCCAACCATCTCATCCTCTGTCATCCCCTTCTCCAACTGCCTTCAATCTTTCCCAGCATTAAGGCCTTTTTAAGTGAGTCAGTTCTTTCCATCAGGAGGCCAAAGTATTGGAGTTTCAGCTTCAATATCAGTCCTTCCAATGAAGATTCGGGACTGATTTCCTTTAGGATTGACTGGTTGGATCTCCTTGCAGTCAAAGGGACTCTCAAGAGTCTTCTCCAACACCACAGTTCAAAAGCATCAATTCTTCAGCACTCAGCTTTCTTTATGGTCCAACTCTCACATCCATACACTACCACTGGAAAAACCATAGCCTTGATGAGATGGACCTTTGTTGGCAGAGTAATGTCTCTACTTTTTAATATGCTGTCTAAGTTGGCCATAACTTTTCTTCCAAGGAGTAAAGATCTTTTAATTTCATGGCTGCAATCACATCTACAGTGATTTTGGAGCCCCCAAAAATAAAGTCAGCCACTGTTTCCCCATCTATTTCCCATGAAGTGATGGGACCAGATGCCATGATCTTCGTTTTCTGAATGTTGAGCTTTAAGCCAACTTTTTCACTCTCCTCTTTCACTTTCATCAAGAGGCTCTTTAGTTCTTCTTCACTTTCTGCCATAAGGGTGGTGTCATCTGCATATCTGAGGTTACTGATATGTCTCCTGGCAATCTCGATTCCAGCTTGTGCTTCTTCCAGTCCAGCATTTCTCATGATGTACTCTGCATATAAGTTAAATATACAGCCTCAACGTACTCCTTTTCCTATTTGGAAACAGTCTGTTGTTTCATGTCCAGTTCTAACTATTGCTTCCTGACTTGCATACATATTTCTCAAGAGGCGGATCAGGTGGTCTGGTATTCCCATCTCTTTCAGAATTTTCCACAGTTTATTGTGATCCACACAGTCAAAGGTTTTGCATTGTCAATAGAGCAGAGATAAATGTTTTTCTGGAACTCTTGCTTTTTCAATGATACAACAGATGTTGGCAATTTGATCTCTGGTTCCTCTGCCTTTTCTAAATCCAGTTTGAATATCTGGAAGTTCACAGTTCACATATTGTTGAAGCTTGGCTTGGAGAATTAGGAGCAATGCCTTACTAGCATGTGAGATGAATACACTTGTGCAGTAGCTCGAGCATTCTTTGGCATTGCCTTTCTTTGGGATTGGAATGAAAACTGACTTTTTCCAGCCCTGTGGCCACTGTTGAGTTTTCCAAATTTGCTGGCATATTGAGTGCAGCACTTTCACAGCATCATTTTTAAGGATTTGGAATAGCTCAACTGGAATTCCATCATCTCCACTAGCTTTGTTCATAGTGATGCTTCCTAAGGACCACTTGACTTTGCACTCCAGGATGTCTGGTTCTAGGTGAGTGATCACACCATCGTGATTATCTGGGTCATGAAGATTATTTTTATATAGTTCTTCTGTGTATTCTTGCCACCTCTTCTTAATATCTTCTGCTTCTGTTAGGTCCATACCATTTCTGTCCGTTATTGAGCCCATCTTTGCATGAAATGTTCCCTTGGTATCTCTAATTTTCTTGAAGAGATCTCCAGTCTTTCCTATTTTATTGTTTTCCTCTATTTCTTTGCATTGATCGCTGAGGAAGGTTTTCTTATATATCCTTGCTGTTCTTTGGAACTCTGCATTCAGATGCTTATATCTTTCCTTTTCTCCTTTGCTTTTTGCTTCTCTTCTTTTCACAGCTGTTCATAAGGCCTCCTCAGACAGCCATTTGGCTTTATTTCATTTCTTTTTCTTTGGGATGGTCTTGATCCTTGTCTCCTGTACAATGTCACAAACCTCTGTCCATAGTTCATCAGGCACTCTGTCTATCAGATCTAGTCCCTTAAATCTATTTCTCACTTCCAGTATAATCGTTAGGCATTTGATTTAGGTCATACCTGAATGGTCTAGTGGTTTTCCCTACTTTCTTCAATTTAAGTCTGAATTTGGCAATAAGGAATTCATGATCTGAGCCACAGTCAGCTCCCGGTCTTGTTTTTGCTGACTATATAGAGCTTCTTCATCTTTGGCTGCAAAGGATATACTCAATCTGATTTCGGTGTTGACCATCTGGTGATGTCCATGTGTAGAGTCTTCTCTTGTGTTGTTGGAAGAGGGTGTTTGCTATGACCAGTGCCTTCTCTTGGCAAAACTCTATTAGCCTTTGCCCTGCTTCATTCTGTACTCCAAGGCCAAATTTGCCTGTTACCCCAGGTATTTCTTGACTTTCTAATTTTACATTCCAGTCCCCTATAATGAAAAGGACATCTTTTTGGGGTGTTAGTTCTAGAAGGTCTTGTAGGTCTTCATAGAATCACTCAACTTCAGCTTCTTCAGCATTACTGGTCAAGGCATAGACTTGGATTACCATGGTATTGAATGGTTTGCACTGGAAACGAACAGAGATCATTCTGTCATTCTTGAGACTGCATCCAAGTACTGCATTTCAGACTCTTTTGTTGGCTATGAGGATTAATCCATTTCTTCTAAGGGATTCTTGCCCACAGTAGTAGATATAATGGTCATCTGAGTTAAATTCACCCATTCCAGTCCATTTTAGTTCATTGATTCCTAAAATGTCGACATTCACTCTTGCCATCTCTTGTTTGACCACTTCAGTTTGCCTTTATTCATGGACCTGACATTCCAGGTTCCTATGCAATGTTGCTCTTAACAGCATCGGACCTTGCTTCTATCACCAGCCACATCCACAACTGGGTGTTATTTTTGCTTTAGCTCTGTCTCTTCATTCTTTCTGGAGTTATTTCTCCACTGATCTCCAGTAGCGTATTGGGCATCTACTGACTTGGGGAGTTCATCTTTCAGTGTCCTATCTTTTCATTTTTCATACTGTTCATGGGGTTCTCAAGACAAGAATACTGAAGTGGTTTGCTATTCCCTTCTCCAGTGGACCACATTCTGTCAGAATTCTCTACCATGACCCGTCTGTGTGGATCACAACAAACTGTGGAAAATTCTTAAAGAGATGGGAATACCAGACCACCTGATCTGCTCTTGAGAAATCTATATACAGGTCAAGAAGCAACAGTTAGAACTGGTCATGGAACAACAGACTGGTTGCAAATCGGGAAAGGAGTAGGTCAAGGCTGTATATTGTCATCCTGCTTATTTAACTTATATGCAGAGTACTTCATGAGAAACACTGGACTAGATGAAGCACAAGCTGAAATCAAGATTGCCGGGAGAAATTGCAATAAGCTCAGATATGCAGATGACACCACCCTTATGCCAGAAAGTAAAGAAGAATCAAAGAGCCTCTTGAAGAAAGTGAAAAAGGAGAGGGAAAAAGTTGGCTTAAAGCTCAACATTCAGAAAACAAAGATCATGGCATCTGGTCCCATCATTTCATGGGAAATAGATGGGGAAACAGTGGAAACAATGGCTGACTTTATTTTGGGGGGCTCCAAAGCCACTGCAGATGGTGATTGCAGCCATGAAATTAAAAGATCCTTACTCCTTGGAAGAAAAGTTATGATCAACCTAGACAGCATATTAAACAGCAGAGACATTACTTTGCCAGCAAAGCTCCATCTAGTCAAAGCTATGGTTTTTCCCATAGTCGTGTATGGATGTGAGAGTTGTACTATAAAGAAAGCTGAGTGCCGAAGAATTGATACTTTTGAACTGTGGTGTTGGAGAAGACTCTTGAGAGTCCGTTTGACTGCAAGGATATCCAACCAGTCAATCCTAAAGGAAATCAGTCCCGAATCTTCATTGGAAGGACTGATGTTGAAGCTGAAACTCCAATACTTTGGCCACCTGATGTGAAGAACTGAGTCATTTGAAAAGACCCTCCTGCTGGGAAAGATTGAAAGCAGGAGGAGAAGGGGTCGACAGAGGATGAGATGGTTGGATGGCATCACTGACTCAATGGACATGAGTTTGAGTAAATTCCAGGAGTTGGTGATGGACTAGGAGGCCTGGCGTGCTGCAGTCCATGGGGTCGCAAAGAGTTGAACACAACTGAGCGACTGAACTGAACTTTACCCTGTAATTCACCCACATAGCATAACCATGTCTAGTTAATTGTTTGAGATCAAGTTGCAAGGCACTTAGCCTGTACTAGATGATTAAGTCCCTTTTTGTTTGTTTTTAGTATACAATCTTATCATCGAAGGTTTTCAAAATCAACTTCTTGTTTGTAGATTTGTTGCATAGTAGCTCAGTTGTGTCTGACTCTGTGCAATCCCGTGGACTGTAACCCGCCAGGCTCCTCCGTCCATTGATTCTCCAGGCAAGAATACTGGAGTGGGTTGCCATTTACACATTGAACAAATAAATTACCAATCTTCTAAAGTTAGCTTTCATGGTTTCATGCCAATTCAGTTAATGTTAGCAAAATCTTAAAAAAAATCTCCATGGAACTGGGCATCTAAGGGTGCTAAAGAGATCTAATCTCCCTCTAAATTGGCGGCAAGAGGGATTAGAAGACAGTTGCTCAAGATTCTGCAAACTTGGCTCTAATGTCCTCAGCCATCAGTTGAACAGGAAAGGGGATCTCACATTTTGGTTTGCCTCAGAATCGCCATTAAGGCATGTCAAAACACAAATTGCTGGGTCTCATGTCCAGTGTTTCTCATTTGATTGATCTGGCGTGGAGCCTGAGCATCTGTGTTTCTAACAGGTTCCTTGGTGATAACTGATTCTTCTGGTAGGAGACCACACTCTGAGAATTACTTTAATATGATAAAAATTAAAATAATCCAGTTGACCAGCTGAGATCAAAGAGAGATTTCTGTGGGTCTTCATTAAAGAAAGAGGAATTCTGGACTTCCCTGGTGGTTCAGTGTATAAGAATCTGCCTGACAACACAGGGGACATGGGTTCAAATCACTGGTCGCAGACGATCCCACATGCCCTGAAGCAACTAAACTCGTGTGCCACAACTACTGGGCCCATTCGCTGCAACTCCTGAAGCCCATGCGCCTAGAACATGTGCCCTGCAACAAGCGAAGCCCTGCTCGACACAACTAGAGAAAGCCTGCACAAAGCAACTAAGACCTAGCACAGCCAAAGATAAAATAAAGAAAAATCCATGTGCCACAATGAAAAGATCCTGCTTCACACACAGAAGATCCCACGTGTCACAACTAAGACCTGACATAGCCAAATAATTTTTTTTTTTAATGGATAACAAACAAGGACCTACTGTACAGTGCAAGGAACTCTGCTCAATATTATATAACAACCTAAATCGGAAAAGAATTTGAAAAAAGGATATGTGTATATGTATAACTGAATCACTGTGCTGTACACCTGAAAACTAACACAACATTGTTAATCAACTATACTCCAATATAAAATAAAAAGGTAAAAAAAATTTTATAAAAATAAAAAGGAATTCTGTGATGTGACGGATACTTCAAAAATCCTCCCTATGGGAGGGAACTATGTATACCTATGGCTGATTCTTGTTGATGTTTGACGGAAAACAACAAAATTCTGGAAAGCAATTATCCTTCAATTAAAAAATAAATTAATTTTTAAAAAGTCAAAGTGAAGTTGCTCAGTCATGTCTGACTCTTTGCGACCCCATGGACTGTAGCCTGCCAGGCTTCTCCGTCTGTGGGATTTTCCAGGCAAGAATACTGGAGTGGGTTAAAGTTTAAAAAAATCCTAAGTTCAGTTCAGTCACTCAGTCGTGTCCGACTATCTGTGACCCCATGAATTGCAGCACGCCAGGCCTCCCTGTCCATCACCAACTCCCGGAGTTCACTCAGACTCACGTCCGTTGAGTCGGTGATGCCATCCAGCCATCTCTTCCTCTGTCGTCCCCTTCTCCTCCTGCCCCCAATCCCTCCCAGCATCAGGGTCTTTTCCAATGAGTCAACTCTTTGCATGAGGTGGCCAAAGTATTGGACTTTCAGTTTTAGCATCATTCCTTCCAAAGAATACCCAGGGCTGATCTCCTTTAGAATGGACTGGTTGGATCTTGCAGTCCAAGGGACTCTCAAGAGTCTTCTCCAACACCATAGTTCAAAAGCATCAATTCTTTGGCGCTCAGCTTTCTTCACAGTCCAACTCTCACATCCATACATGACCACTGGAAATACCATAGCCTTGAAGAGACGGACCTTTGTTGGCAAAGTAATGTCTCTGCTTTTCAATATGCTATCTAGGTTGGTCATAACTTCCCTTCCAAGGAGTAAGTGTCTTTTAATTTCATGGCTGCAATCACCATCTGCAGTGATTTTGGAGTCCCCCAAAATAAAGTCTGACACTGTTTCCACTGTTTAACCATCTATTTCCCATGAAGTGATGGGACCATATGCCATGATCTTCGTTTTCTGAATGTTGAGCTTTAAGCCAACTTTTCCCCTCTCTTCTTTCACTTTCATCAAGAGGCTCTTTGTTTCTTCTTTACTTTCTGGCATAAGGGTGGTGTCATCTGCATATCTGAGGTTATTGATATTTCTCCCAGCAATCTTGATTCCAGCTTGTACTTCTTCCAGCCCAGTGTTTCTCATGATGTACTCTGCATAGAAGTTAAATAAGCAGGGTGACAATATACAGCCTCAACGTACTCCTTTTCCTATTTGGAACCAGTCTGTTGTTCCATGTCCAGTTCTAACTGTCGCTTCCTGACCTGCATATAGGTTTCTCAAGAGGCAGGTCAGGTGGTCTGGTATTCCCATCTCTTTCAGAATTTTCCACAGTTTATTGTGATCCACACAGTCAAAGGCTTTGGCATAGTCAATAAAGCAGAAATAGATGTGTCTCAGCTCCAGGTAAACCACATCTAGTGAACCATCGGGTGCCTGTGCTCAAATTTCTCAGGATTCTAGGGGTGATCTTCCAATGGGAGAAAGATGAAATGATTTAGCTTTTGGCCTATGACTCAAGCTCAAATTCTGTCTGCATATTTGAGAAATGAAAAATGAATAACTAGAATCCTCAATCTGTACACCCCAACAAGAGGTTCTCCTCTCCACTTTTTTAAAGCTCTTGGGCTGGAAACAGGATGGATTTCTTTGTTATTAATTAACTGGGTTAGATCAACTTAAAGAGGACAAATTTGACTTGTGGGTGTATTTGGATCTATGTAATAGGGATTCCTGTCATCAAAGAGTTCTCTGATCTCCATAATTTCTTGCTCCAAAGCATAATCACTCTAATTTCATATTTCAAGGGGAGACTACTATTCAGAGTGGCCTTTTCAGAGACCAGGTTAAAAAAAATACAAATTATGCAACAGTAGGCTCTACGAAGAGCAGAAATTCCACCTGAATCTTCAAGTGGAATTTTTTGTTAAAGCAAATTCTTGTCATGGTTAAACATAATGGCTCCTGAAAAGTGAACAACCATGTAGGCTATTCAGATTTTGCTGCCTTTCTTTGTGCTGATCACGATACTTGTCCACCCAGTCAGTTCAGTCGCTCAGTCATGTCTGATTCTTTGTGACCCCACGGACTGCAGCAAGCCAGGCTTCGCTGTCCATCATCAACTCCTGGAGCTTGCTCACACTCATGTCCATCAGGTTGGTGATGCCATCTAAACATCTCATCCTCTGTCGTCCCCTTCTCCTCCTGCTTTCAATCTTTCCCAGCATAAGGGTCTTTTAAAATGAATTCTTCACATCAGGTAGCCAAAGTACTGGAACTTCAGCCTCAGCATCAGTCCTTCCAATGAATATTCAGGGCTGATTTCCTTTAGGATGCACTTGTTTGATCTCCTTGCAGTCCAAGGGACTCTCAAGAGTCTTCAACACCACAGTTCAAAAGCATCAGTTCTTCGGTGCTCAGCTTTCTTTATAGTCCAACTCTCACATCCATACCTGACTATGGGAAAAACCATAGCCTTGGCTCTATAGACCTTTGTTGGCAGAGTAATGTTTCTGCTTTTTAATATGCTGCCTAGGTTGGTCATAGCTTTTCTTCCAAGGAGCAAGAGTCTTTTAATTTCATGGCTGCAGTCACCATCTGCAGTGATTTTAGAGCCCAAGAAAATAAAGTCTGTCACAGTTTCCACTGTTTCCCCATCTATTTGCCATGAAGTGATGGGACCAGATGCCATGATCTTCGTTTTCTGAATGTTGAGTTTTATGCCAGCTTTTTCCACTCTGCTTTTTCACTTTCATCAAGAGGCTCTTTAGTTCCTCTTTGATTTCTGCCACAAGGGTGGTGTCATCTGCATATCTGAGGTTATTGTTGTTTCTCCTGGCAATCTTGATTCCAGACTTGCCTGCGAGTGTCCAGGAGTCTCCGGTGGAGATGTGAATCCACAGTGGCCTGCTGTGGGGTCAGTGGCACTGAATACAACAGTGTGAGCCTAAGTCCTTTTGAAGGAGGTTGCCATTACTGCCATCACCCCTACCATTTGGAGCCCAAAATCACTGCAGATGGTGATTGCAGCCATGAAATTAAAAGATGTTTACTCTTTGGGAGAAAAGTTATGACCAACCTAGACAGCATATTCAAAAGCAGAAACATTACTTTGTCTGTCTTGTCAAGGCTATAGTTTTTCCAGTGGTCATGTATGGGTGTGAGTTGGACTATAAAGAAAACTGAGCACCGAAGAATTGATGCTTTTGAACTATGGTACTGGAGAAGACTCTTGAGAGTCCCTCAGACTGCAAGGAGATCCAACCAGTCCATCCTAAAGGAAATCAGTCCTGAATATTCATTGGAAGGACTGATGCTGAAGCTGAAGCTCCAATACTTCGGCCACCTGATGTGAAGAGCTGACTCATTTGAAAAGACCCTGATGCTGGGAACAATTGAAGGCAGGAGGAGACAGGGATGGCAGAAGATGAGATGGTTGGATTGCATCACTGACTCAATGGTTATGAGTTTGAGTAAACTCCGGAAGTTGGTGATGGTCAGGGGGGCCTGGTGTGCTGCAGTCCATGGGGTCGCAAAGAGTCGGACACGACTGAGGGACTGAACTGAACCAACCTGAACCCCTACTATAGTCTGGCCTCAGGCCAAACAACAGGGAGGGAACACAGCCCCACCCATCAACAGAAAATTGGATTAAAGATTTACTGAGCATGGCCCCACCTATCAGAACAAGACCCAGATTCCTCCACAATCTCTCCTATTAGGAAACTTCCACAAGCCTCTTATCCATCAGAGGGCAGACAGAATGAAAACCATATTCACAGAAAGCTAATCAAACTGATCACATGGGCCACAGCCTTGTCTAACTCAATGAAACTATGAGCCATGCCATGTAGGGCCACCCAAGACGGATGAGTATGGTGGAGAGTTCTGACAAAAAGTGGTCCACTGGAGAAGGGCATGACAGACCACTTTGGTATTCTTGCCTTGAGAACCCCATGAACAGTCTGAAAAGGCAAAAGAATATGACACTTGTCCTCCCACACATGCCTCATATTCTTTGCTGTGGTCACCAATTGTAATAGATGGAGGCAGTTTTGCATCATACAAAATGTTTAGGCTTCATATATATATATATATATATATATATATATATATATATATATATATATAATATGTGTGTGCTAAGTCACTTCAGTCATGTCTGACTCTTTGTGACCCCATGGACTGTAGCCTGCCAGGCTCCTCTGTCCATGGGATTCTCCAGGCAAGAATACTGGAGTGGATTGCCATGACCTCCTCCAGGGGATCTTCCTGACCCAGGGGTCGAACTCCCGTTTCTTACATCTCCTAATTTGACAGGTGGGTTCTTTACCACTGGCACCACCTTGGGAAGCCCTATATATATATATACATATATGTACACACATTTATATATACATATATATACACGTATATATATGTATATGTATATACATATACATTTCGATCCCTGGGTCGGGAAGTTCCCTGGAGAAGGAAATGGCAACCCACTCCAGTACTCTTGCTTAGAAAATCCCATGGATGGAGAAGCCTGGTGTCCATGGGGTCACCAAGAGTCGGACACGACTGAGCGACTTCACTTCTTCACTTCATACATATATATATACACACACATATAATTTCATTCACACTGCACAGCATGTGGAATCTTAGTTCCCTGGCCAGGGATCGAACCTGTGCTCCTTGCATTGGAAGCACAATCTTAACCACTAGACTGCCAGGGAAGTCCTAGGCTTACAAAATATTGAGGTACAAATTATGAAGTAATGAATTTATTTCTTAGTGCATTTCTGCCTCTCAATAACCTTCTCCTTTTTCCTAGAATTCTCTCACATACCCTTAATCACGTGTCAAGTCAATAAAGGCCAGACACTTACCATATGGCTCCACAATTCCACTCCTAGGTATATCTACCCAAGTAAATGAAAACATATGTCCACAGAAAGACTTGAATGCAAATGTACACGGAAGCATTTTTCATAAAATCAAACTGGAAACATCAGTTGGAATCAACTAAATGTCCATCAGTTAGCAATCAGGTAAACATAATGTGGCTTATCCATATCGTGGAATACTAATCAGAAAATTTAAAAGAACAATATTATTTTAAAATCCAATTTACTGATTATCAATTTTACTTTTTTATGAGACAGAAATTACCATTTTGTAGCTATTTAGTTAGCAACACGAAACCCTTTCATGATCTATTATCTGTAGTGGGAATCGTTCCACATAAAAATAGTGACTCTTACAAATTGGAAACTGTATGTTAAATGCATTTGACCATTCCCTCCTTGACCTTTACTGTAGGATTGGAATAACTTGGGAGAGTTAGTTTTCTTACAAATTAGCACCTAACTTTCATGAGTTCAGAGTGGCTACTGATCCCAAATAAGAATAAACTATTAACATATGTGACAACAGAGATGAATCTCAAACATACTCAATAAAAGACACTAGATATTCTGTGTGTGTGTGTGTGTGTGTGTGTTAAGTCACTTCAGTTATGTCCCACTCTTTGCGATCCCCATGGACTGTAGCCCACCAGGCTCCTCTGTCCGTGGGATTCTCTAGGCAAGAATACTGGAGTGGGTTGTCATTCCCTTCTCCAAGGGATCTTCCTGACCCAGGGATTGAACCCGTGTCTCTTAGGTCTCCTACATAATCAGGCAGATTCTTTACCACTAGTGCCACTGGGGAAGAACAGATAATCTGTATGATTCTTTAATATGAAATTTTTAGAGAAAGCAAAGCTATGATGAGAAAAGGCACATCAGTGTTTGCCTGGGTCTGGAGGCTGGGGCAAGGATGACTGCTAAGCTGAGGCTAATGGAAGTGTTTGTAATTATGTGGTGTGATGATGTTTGTGTAATGGCATACCTTTATTAGGGTTTCTCAGGTGGCGCTAAGTGGTAAAGAACCTGCTTGCCAACGCAAGTTAGACTTAAGAGATGCGGGTTTGATCCCTGGGTAGGGAAGATCCCCCGGAGAAAGGAATGGCAGCCCACTCCAGTATTCTTGCCTGGAGAATCCCATGGACAGAGGAGCCTGGCGGGCAGCAGTCCACAGGTTTGCACACAGTCAGACACAACTGAAGCAACTTAGCAGGCGCACACATACCTTTATTAAAATTCAAATTGTACACTTGAAGTAAGTGAGTTCATGGTATGTAAATTGTACCTCAAGAAAGCTGAAAAATGAGAAGAAAAAAAAAAGGAAGTCCCAGGCTGGGCGCTCTTGGGGGATAGAGATGAGTATGCCACTTCCTGCCCGTGGGGTGGTGATGCAGAGGATTCGAGACTTCTCTGGTTAGTACTGCTGCTGCTACACCCAGTACCAGACTCTGCTCTGCAGCCTTCTGCCAGGACTAGGGCTCCTGTTTGAGGAGTCACAGAAATGAGTGGAACAAACCACTTGTCCTCAAAGAACATGATGAGAGAGAGGAGGTAAGGGCACCACCAGGACACCTGAATTTCTCTGGCATGTATAGACACTTGTCACACAGGATGTTTAGCTTCTTGCAAAGTCCTGCACCTCAAGTATTTCCTGCAGCCCCTAAGGATGGGGGTCTTAGCTATAGTTTGGGACTTAGATTGTCCTAGAGTCGGTGGCAATTTTTTAACACTTCAAGGTCTTTTCTAGTGTCTTCCCTGTGCTCACGAACAAATATGATTAATATATTGCCATCAGTCCTGTGGCTGCTCCACTGGGTGTCTTACCCTCTGCTCTACCGAGAACAGCAGTCCGTCTCCAAGGAGCACAACTGATCTGTGAGGTGCTTCCAGAATCACAGAGTAGGATAAGCATGCATGTTAAAAATAAGGTCTTCCTAAATCTTAAAAATTCTCATTACAAGAAAAATATGTATGCATAGTGATGGACATTAACTCAAGTTATTGTGGTGATCATTTTACAATATATCCAAATATCAAACCATTATGTTATATACCTGAAGCTAACATAATGTTGTAGATCAATGATACCTCAATTAAAAATGTCTCTCATCTTCCAATATCCAGATTACAATGGCACTGACACCCGCTCCCCTCCATGCGCACTCATGTTTTTCTAGAAAGGATTCTAATGGTTTCTTAAGTCTACCCAAGAATCTCTAGGGCTGTCTCCCTATATACATGAATCAGTCCTCTCTTCATTTGTTTGATCTGGTCCCCTAAATTTTTGGCAACCTAATCTTGACTCTTGAAATGGACTTCACGACTATTCACACCAAGGTGGTCCCACTTGCCGCTCTCGGTTGACTGATTAAATTCTCCCTCATTTGCATATAAGGAGGTTGCTGAATCCAGGTAGCTGGTTCTAGAGTCCTTGAAAGTGAAAAAGGTAGCTTGAAGCTGAGCCCCCAACACCTGGCTCGAGTTCCATACATAAGGGGTATGAACTGAGAGTTGGAACTGAATACATAGGTGAGCATCCTATGGTCCCAGGAATGGAGATAGGAGGATGTCACGGTCTGAGAATGTGACAGGATCTGCACTGCCCCTCTCACAGGCCAGAGGAAGTGCTTTAAGGTCCAGTACAAGAGTATAGTGACTTTCCTGGGCAGGGCTTACGCCAAGAACATCCGTCTCTTGGGACCAGGTCCATGTCATGTTTTACTACTGAGCAGTAAAGTGCAGAAAACTAGCATAACAGAATGTCCCGTGTCATAAGACAAAGCAAATATCAATCCTAGGAACATAAACATAGAAAGGAACTAACAGTTGTGAGGTAATGATAATTTGAAGCTCTGGAGATGCACAGAAATAATAATAAAAGGTAGACTCTGAACTCCTGACAAGCAAGACAGACCACTATGGCTTTGTAAATACAGGACAGTGCTTCAGTTCACATTTTCTTTCTTTCGTTCCTTCTGAGATGCTCTTCCTCTGTTCCACACTATCCACTTTCTTTCCAGCAGAGCGCTGCGCAAAATAGCTCCCTGCCTCACTTGGCAAGAGTAAGAGCAAGAGGACCAGACCCTGCCATCCTGGGGGAAGGGAGAGCATGTGACCTCGGCACCAGCAGGGGCAGCAAGGACTCTACGAGCTCCTGGCACATCTGGCCTTTCCTTTCCAGAGCCCACCTCACCCAGGAGCTGAATTTCCCATAAACAGACCAAAGTTCTCATTCTTCCTCCCTGTTTGGAATTCAGACACACCTGACAGACTCTCAGAGGCACTGGGCAGGCCCACTTCTCCAAATGGTGTGAGGGGGAGAGAAGGTTCTGTGTTCCAGGCTGCCTATTCGGGTGAGGGTTTGGACTTAGACACCAAATTTCTGAGTCTCATAGCCCTTAGCTAAGTAGGAGTTCATGGTGGATATGAGGTTGGGGAGTAAACATCCCCAGATTAACCTGAGGTTGGTTAAGTGAAGCAAGACGACAAAAATGCTGCCAAAGCAAGACTGCACACAACACCTCCATGTCTCCTGTCTTTAAGAGTATATAACAAGCCCGTCTTAGTAATATTTACACCAGGGTAATGAAATGAACTGTTTTATACTTCTCTCTCACACACACACCACATGTTTGAGTGCACATCAATAAGCAAAATTATTTACATACTCTCAAAGATGATCTCTTGGAAGACTTTCAAAAGATTTTCTGATAACAATAGTCCCAAGTATGGAAGGGGGAGAAGTTGAAGAGCCTGAAACAAGATTTGCCAACACAGCCCCTCTAGGGTCCTTTAGAGTCCAGACTCCACTTCTCACAGGCTGGCATATGGAGCTGTCTGCCTCATCTCATTGCTTGTGTGTGTGTGCAGTCACTCAGTCATGTCTGACTCTGTGACCCCACGGACTATAGCCCGCCGGGCTCCTCTGTCCATGGGATTTCCCAGGTGAGAATATTGGAGTGGGTTGCCATTTCCTCCTTCAGGGGATCTTCCGCACCCAGGGATCAAACTCAAGTCTCTTGTGTCTCCTGCATTGGTAGATGGATTCTTTACCACTGCAGCAAGAAATGAGCTGAGGGCTCTCATTCCTTAGCTCCCTTGTAAATAAAACAAGTGTGTTAGAGCCTTTACAGGCCTGGAGTGAGGGATTTAGCTAATGCTTTTCTCTTTCGGCTGAATTTACTATGGACAAGAGGACACTATCTTATTTCTGAAACTAATAAACCAAGACTAATCCTTGAATCTTTGACAGTGACTCAACAGAGTATAAAGATGAAGGATTTGTGATCACAGCTTTCAGGAGGTTAAAAGCAGAAGCCAGAAAACAAGGATTCAAACTTTTCCAAAATTGATTGATCTTTGCCCAAGGATTAGTACCCTCTCCACACCCTCTCCTCCATTTTCCTTTCTGCCCTGTTGAATGTAGACTGTGGGCTCTGCCGCTCTCTCCTCTCTGTCAGTTAGACCGACATGGGGCAGCTGGATTTGTGCCTTTACAGAGCCTGGAGCCAGGAAACACCTTCAGCTTTTCCATTTTCCCAGAGTCGGATCTCTTTCCAATAGAAGCAGGTGGGCGCTGATCATTAAGGGGATAGGTCAAAAGTCAGCTTCCTCTTGATTGTTGGGTGGAAGACAGCCCTAAGGGAGAATTAAAGGGAGCTCTGGTCCAGAGAAAGCAAGTTAACAGTGGAGGAAATGTTGGTACCCTGTAAGGTCTTGGAGCTTCACTCACAAGCCTCTGCTGCCACGTGCCTGTGGTCTCTGCAGACCCCTGTCCTCTGAGATTGAATGGAACTGGAAATAGCTTCAGCTTTTCAGTTTTTCCAGAGTCTGATCTATTTCCAACAGAAGCAATTGTGCACTGATGAAGGGCCATGGATCAAGAGACATCCTCCCCTTACTAGATGGTTGGGAGGAAGCCCAGAGGGAGACATGGCTGGGTGGCCTAGACAAGGAGATTTGGTGCTAGGCAAAAAAAAAAAAAAATTGGTGGCAACAGCAGGGACAAATTTGCTGCCCTGTCCACGTTAGTGCCCCTTCCTAAGAGTTACCCCTATGAGAGGGAGGCTCAGTGTGAAGAATGCAGCCTGGGAACTCTGATATTGCTCCTCTAGAGTGTGGCAGAATCGGTGAGAACACACTGTGGCCTTGAACCAGCGAGTGTGGGAGATCCCTTTTCTGGGCCACAGCAGCTGTGTTCCTGCCTGTACAGAGGCAGGTGCCTGGGATTACTCATAGCATTTCTATCATGTTTCAGCTTAAGCCATGTGGAAGGGAGCAGTGTGGTGGTGATTTGTGGCAGAAAATTTTGCATGGGTAGTGATCCTTGCCTCATGTGCTGGGCTGACAGACAGCTCAGGCCATGTTTAGGGACTTGTGGAAGTATTTTGTGGGAAGGTGGAAACAGAAAGGGAAATACTAGTGCCCTGGTCCCACCTGTGCGACCTCTCTGGGCCTTTTCTTGGGCTTCCCCGATGGCTCAGATGGTAAAGAATCCGCATGCATTGAGGGAGACCTGGGTTTGATCCCTGGGTCAGGAAGATCCCCTGGAGAAAGGGAATGGCAACTCACTCCAGTATTTTTGCCTGGAGAATTCCATGGACAGAGAAGCATGGCGGGCTACCGTCCATGGGGTTGCAAAGACTCAGACACGACTAAGCAACTAACCCTTTTATGTTCATATAATTATTTGGAGTTGCTAAAACTTTCCTTCCCCAGATATCCTTCAAGCCACCTCAAATACCTCATGAGGATAAAGCAAAATAATGTGTGTAAAGTGCTTAATACAGTACCTGGAACATAGTAAGTGGAACTTTAATAAAATATAAGTATACAATTTGATCTACAAAGACTGGACTTACACAATCATAATCAGCAGTTCGGTTTAGATTTACACTGATTCTTAGTTCTCACTCCACCACAGCATCATCTCAAAAGGTGTTGAGAGATACCTGTGCCTAGGCCTCAGGCCCAGAGGCTCTGAATCAGTTGGTCTGGTCTGGATCCCTAAAATCTGTACTTTTTTTTTGTATTTTGGCTGCACCACACTGCATCTTAGTTCCCTGACTAGGGATTGAAGCTGTGCTCCCTGCATTGGCAGCACAGACTCTTAACTACTAGACTGCCAGAGAAATCCCTAAAACCTGTATTATAAAAATCTTGCAAGCTGATTCCTAATGTGTGACAAGGGCTGAGACCAATATTAGGGCCTAGAGATGTTACTAAGTCTGGAACTTAAGGTCAAATTATCATCACCTGGCAAGAAGGGAGGCCTGAAGACCCTTAGAATGAGTTAGGGCCTTTAAAAGTAGGGTTGAGGGGAATGGTAAATGACCACTTTGATCAAACTACAAGGGGGTGGCTGTTCTCTTTTCTTTTTGCTTTTAAAGATATAGCATTATGAGAATAGAACTATAGCTACAGTGTTCTTACTCATGCTTTTCCTAAAGGAAATGCCACATCATAAAACACTTTGGGACTCACTGGTTAATTGGGTGAATAATTCAATCTTCAGGAAACTAGAAGCAGCATGTGAAAGTGAAAGTCGCTCAGTCGTATCCGACTCTTGGCAAGTCCATGAGATTCTCCAGGCCAGAATACTGGAGTGGGTAGCCTTTCCTTTCTCCAGGGGATCTTCCCAACCCAAGGACTGAACCCAGGTCTCCTGCATTGCAGGCAGATTCTTTACCAGTTGAGGCATTAGGGGAGCCAAAGAATACTGGAGTGGGTAACCTATCCCTTCTCCAGCTGATCTTCCTGGCCCAGGAATCGAACCAGGCTCTCCTGCATTGCAGGCGGATTCTTTACTAGCTGAGGTACCAGGGAAGCAGAATAAACAAAAGCAGCATAAACATCCTTTTATAAAATTTCAACTTTGAGCTCAAGATGTTGCTTGGCAAATACATTTGAGAGTATATGTTTCTTGTTTATTTCTGGGTTCATAGCATGTATTCCAGTGACTTCATGCAAAGTAGCGAAAGTGTTAGTCGCTTAGTCGTGTCCAACTCTTTGTGACCCCATGGACTGTAGCCCGCCAAGCTCCTCTGTTCATGGGATTCTCCAGGCGAGAATACTTGAGTGGTGCACGGGGATGATCCAGAGAGATGATATGGGGTGGGAGGTGGGAGGGGGGTTCAGGATTGGGAACTCATGTACACCCATGGCGGATTCATGTCAATGTATGGCAAAACCAATACAGTATTGTAAAGTAAAATAAAGTAAAAGTAAAAATAAAAAATGAATAACTAAAAATTTTTAAAAAAGAATTACAGTAAAAAAAGATATATAATATATATTATACATATGCAATAGTGCCTATGTACATATATATCCATTTCATAATCTTAAATTTATCTCTATTTGTAACTATAATTAAAGCTATTTTAGTCCTTTTTTAAAATAAGTGATCAAATATTATATATAAAAAAAAGAATACTTGAGTGGGGTTGCCATGCCCTTCTCCAGGGGATCTTCCTGACCCAAGGATCAAACCCAGGTCTCTTGCATTGCAGGTGGATTCTTTACCACTGAGCCACCAGGGAAGTAAGCTCTCAGTAATTATTTGTTGAATGAATGAATGAATTAAGGAAATGAACATGGCTCCCCAGACCGATCAATAGAACTGAGCTTAGCTGCTAAGACACATTCTAGCTTAGGAATGCACACATGTGAGACAAGTCTTTTGTCTATATTAGTAAGTTAATGTTAACTTCGTACATTATTGTAACTAAGAATTTCCATACGTGCTGCACCCTCAGAAGACTTCAGTGAGTGAAGAGGAGGCAGAGTTATAGCTCTGAGCTGGTGTATCAATAGTTCTGGTACTTCCTCCTTGGATATGTGCCACTAGATCAGTGAAAGTTTGCATCTTGATTATTAAAAAAATAGTTGGGTCACAGTATATAAAAAATACCAAGGAATAGGCAAAAAAGCTAGTAAAATTAATGAGCTATTAAGGTTGCAGGATACAAGAGCAACACACAAGATTCCATGGCATCCCTGTATAACAGCAACAAACCTGTGGAAGGAAATTAACAATTGTTGATGTTTAGTCACTCAGTCATGTCTGACTCTTTGTGACCCCATGGACTGTATCCTGCCAGGCTCCTCTGTCCATGGGATTTCCCAGGCAAGAATACTAGAATGGGTTGCCATTTCCTTCTCCAAAATAGCAACAAACATCTGGAAGGAAATTAACAATACAACCATTTTTTAATCACTCCGAAGGAAACGTAACACTTAGGTATAAATCTAACAAAGTGTGTATAGGTTATCTGGGCTGAAAATTTTTAAATGAAGATGCAAGAAATCAAGGATTTAAATAAATGGAGAGACACACCTTGTTCATGGATTGGAAGACTCAACATAGTAAAGATGTCAATTCTTCCCAAATTGATCTATAGATTTAAATGCAATTCCTGTCAAAATCCCAGCAAGATGTTTTATACTTATAGACAAGATTATTCCAAAATATATATGGAAAGGCAAAGGCACTGGAATCACTAAATCAGTTCTGAAAAAGGATAAAGTGGAAGAGATTACTCTACCTAATGTTAAGACTTAACTATATACCTACAGTAATTAAGGCAATATATCAATAGTTCTGATAGTTCCTCCTTGAATATGTGCCACTAAATCTATGCAACCTTGCATCTTGACTATCAAAAAAATAGTTGGGTCACTGTGTGTGAAAAATAGACTCATAGATCAATGGAATAGAATAAGGATCCTAGGCTAGATGAATGCAAATAGGTTCAATTGATTTTTTATGAAGACCCGAAAGTGATCCAATAGAGAAAGAAAAGTATTTCCAATAAAGGATGCTAGAATAATTAGACATCCATATATAAAACTAAAATGACCCTCAACCTAAACCTCACATCATTTACAAAAATTAACTTCAAATGATAACAAATTTAAATAAAAACAAAATTAATTTTAAACATTCAGAAGAAATCATAGGACAAAATCTTTGATATCTAGGGCTAGAGAAAGAGTTCTTAGGACATGATGCTAAAACCATGACCATAAATTTTTTTGAAATTAATAAATTAGACATTATAAAAACGAAAACTTTTCCCTGGCAAGATCCATTAAGAGAGTGAAAAGACCAGGTAGAGACTGGGAGAAATTATTTATAAGACGGATTCACTTCCTGGGGCTGCCATAACAAATCATCATAAATTTGGTGGTTTAAAACAGCAGAAATATATTCCCTCACAGTTCTGCAGGCCAGAACTCAAATATCAAGGTGTCAGCCTTTCTCTGAAGGCTGTAAACAAAGAATTCTTCCTTGCCTCTTCCTAATTTCTCATGGCTGCTGGCAAATCCTTGTCGTTCCTTGGCTGCAAATGCATTGCTCTAATTCCACCATTCTTTGCCACATGGTGTTCTCCTTAAGTGTCTGTGCCCAAATTTTCCTCTTTTTATGAGGATATCAGTCATTGGATTAGGGTCTGTCCTCCAGTGTGACTTCATTTTACCTTGATTATATCTGCAAAGATCCTATTTCCAAATAAGCTCACTGTCATAGGTCCTGGAGTTTCGGGGGAACACAATTAAACCCACAACTTGAATCATATCTTCAACAAAAGCTCTATATTCATAATATAAAAAGAACTCTCAAAACTCAACAGTAAAAACACAAATCCATCCAATCATAAAATAGGTAAAAAGCATCAGCAGATATATCACCAAAGAGAAGATGTGTGGCAAATAAGCATAGGAACAATGTTAAATATCGTTAGCTACTGGGGAAATGCAAATTAGAACCACCAAGAGTTGTTACTACACACCTATTAGTGTTAGTCGCTCAGTCGTGCCCGAATCTTTGCGACCCCATGGACTGCAGTCCACCAGGCTCCTCTGTCCATGAGATTTTCCAGGAAAGGATACTGGAGTGGGTTGCCATTTCCTTCTCCAGGGGGTCTTCCCAACCCAGGGATCGAACCCGGGTCTCCTGCACTGCAGGCAGATTCTTTACTGACTGAGCTATTAGAACAGTTAAAAATTAGTGATAATACTTGGTGAGGATGTGGAAAAACTGTATCACTCATGTACCACTGGTGGGAACGTAAAATGGTACAGACACTCTGGAAAAAAGTTTGGCAATTTCTTATTATTTTAAATGTATACTTACCATATGACCCAGCAATCACACTCATGGGCATAAAGAAATGGAAACTTATGTCTACACAAAAAAGTGTTCACTATTGTTCATAGCAGTTTTACTTGCAATAGCCAAACACTGGAAATAATTCAAATATTCTTCAGTGAGTGATGGTTGCACAAACTCTGGTATATGGTGGAATACAGTAAAAAAAGAAAGAAAGAAAGAAATGAACTATTGACATATGCAATAATTTGGATGGATCTCAATGGCATCACGCTTAGTGAAAAAAATTATTCTCAAAAGGTTATATACCGTATGACTCCATTTATACAGTACTTAAAAATGACAAAACTTCAGAGATGCAGAACAGATTAGTGGGTGCCATCGGAGAGGGATGGGGGTTAGGTGCAAACCCAAAGACAGAGCACCAGGGAGTTACTTTGTGGTAATGGAAACAGTTCTGTGTCTTGATTGTGGTAGTGGTTATACAAACCTATACTTGGGATAGAATTACCATAGAGCTATATATACATAAAAGGACTTCCCTGGTGGCTCAGATGGTAAAGCGTCTGCCTACAATGTGGGAGACCCGGGTTCAATCCCTGGATTGGGAAGATCCCCTGGAGAAGGAAATGGCAATCCACTCCAGTACTGTTGCCTGGAAAATCCCATGGACAGAGGAGCCTGGTAGGCTACAGTCCATGGGGTCGCAAAGAGTCGGACACGACTGAGCAACTTCACTCACTTCACTCATATACACATAAGTGAATGCAGTTTTAAAAATTGTGGAAAATGAATAGTCTTTAGTTAACAATATTATACCAATGTCAATTTTCTGATTTTGATATTGTATTACAGTAATATAAGATGTTGTTGTTGGGGGAAGCTGAGGGCAGTGTGTGCAGATCTTTCTACTATTTTTGCAACTTCCTGTGTGTCTATAATGATTTCAAAGCTTTGTTAATCGTCTGAATGCCAGGTGTGTGGATTCCATTAAATTATCTTCATCATCTTTGCAGGATCATCAGAGTTATTATAAGCTCTGTGTAGTAATAATAACAATTTATCAAGCACTTAGTATGTGTGAGCTACTGTGCTAAGCATTTATCTGATTTGATTCATGCTCTAGCCAGAAGAAATAGGTAGCATGATGTCACCTACCTTTAATAGATCAGGAAACTGAAAATTGGAGAAGTTCTGTAACCTGCCCCTGGTCACAGGGCTTTAAGTGGCAGAACAAAGGCTTGAATATGGATCCACCTGACTCCAAAAGTGTGTAATGAAAAACACAATGCCATAATGACTCCAAAATGAGGCATATGTCAGTTGCCTTAGTGTCTGGAACACAACCGATATCCCGTGACCTGCAGGCTTTGACTATCATCATCTTCACCATCACAGATGACCCCCAACTTACAATTGTTCAACTTTAGGAAGGTGTAAAAGTGATATGCATTCAGTAGAAATCTTACTTTAGATTTGGAGTTCAATCTTTTCCCGGATTAGGGATATGTGGCAGGAGACTCTCTGTGATGCTGAGCAACGGCAGCCACAACAACTCCTCTTCAGCCACATGATCAAGAGGGTAAACAACCAATATACTTACAGCCACTCTGTACCCAGACAACCACTCTGTTTTTCACTTTCAGGATAGTATTCAATACATTTGAAAAAATCATTTAATTATATTTTAGGGGGCACCACCTTGAGTAGCTTATGGGATCTTAGTTCCCCAACCAGAAATTGAACCTGCACCCTCAGCTGTGAAAGTGCAGAGTTCTAACCACTGGATAACCAGGGAATTCCCAGAATTCAATGAATTACAGGAGCTACTACACATTTTATTATAAAAGAGGCTTTGTGTTAGATGATTTTGCCCATCTGCAGGCTAACATAAATGTTCTGAGCATGTTTAAGGTAGTATAGGCTGTGGCGCTCTGTAGGTTAGGTGCATTAAATACGTTTTGGACTTACTGATTTTTTTGAACTGATAATGGGCTTATTGGGATGCAGCCCCATTGTAAATGGAGGAAAATACGTATTTACTTAATTGTGGTCTTACCTTTAGTATTGAGAAACATCTGGTCCTTACGCTTAGGGCAATGCGAATAGGGCCATAAGAAAGAAGTCAGATTCTCATCTGTAAAAATCATCAAAATAACGACCTCACAGGGTTATTGTGAATTTTGTGTAAAATTAAAGGTGATAATATACATGAAGGGTCCTTTGTAAACAGCAGAGCTCCTCTGATACTAGTTGCATTGTATTTTATTCTGTTACTTTACCTAGAGATTGGCAGCTAAAAAGCTTTTTGCCTCTCAGCCATGCCACAATCCACAAGCTCATCACCCTGCTCTCTCGCTGTGTGTTTCTATGGCATCAATCACCATAGTTTCTAGACTCTGTGACAGAAATATTAGGTGAAAGGCAGTTTAACGGAAGGAATCGGTGAATTCGATTCAGAGAACTCCATCCTCTCCAGCTTGAAGCAGAGTTGAGCTGAGCAGCAGGTCACATATCCACTGTTTCTCCATTCATTGCTTCCAGATTCCTTTTGCAAAGCTTAAAGGGATGAACTTAGAGTTTTAAAAATTATTATTATTTTATTGAATTATAATTGCTGTACAACATTATATAGGTTAGAGGTGTACACTATAGTGACTCACAATTTTTAACTGTTATACTCCATTTATAGTTACCAGAAAATATTGGCTATATTCCTTGTGTTGTACAATCTATACTTGTAGCTTATATTATACCTTAAACAAATGCATGCATGCATGCTAAGTCACTTCAGTTGAACCCAGGTCTCCCACATTGCAGGCAGACGCTTTAACCTCTGCACCACCAGGGAAGCCCCCAAATCATCTTTCCTCCTAGTATAGAATTTCACAGTTGTCCCTCTACATCAGGGGTTGGTTCACTATGACCAGTGAGTCGAGTATGGCCTCCCATTTGTTTCCATATCGTCCTTGAACTAAGTGTTTTTGTCTTTACTTTTTTTAGGACTTCCCTGGTGGCTCAGACTGTAAAGCATCAGCCTACAATGCGGGAGACCTGGGTTCAATCCCTGGGTTGGGAAGGCCCTCTGGAGAAGGAAATGGCAACCCACTCCAGTACTCTTGCCTGGAGAATCCCATAGATGGAGGAGCATGGTAGGCTATAGCCCATGGTGTCGCAAAGAGTCGGACACGACTGAGCGACTTCACTCACTCACTTTACTTTTTTTATAGCTTGAATAAAAAGTAAAAAATAATAGAAGAATATTTCACAACATAAAAATTACACGAAATTCACACTTCAGTATCCATAAATAGGCTTTCATTGGAACATAGATACTCTCATGGTTCAGACAGAATTGAATATTTAAAAACTGAAAATATTTCCTAGCTGGCCCTTTACAAATGAAGCTTGCTGACCCCTGCTCTATGTGATAAGAATATCAATCCTCCCAGATAAACTTATCTTCCAAACAGAAACAGACTCACAGACATAGACAACAGACTTGTGGTTGCCAAGGGGCGAGTGGTGATGGAGGAGGGATAGATCAGGAGTTTGGGATTAGCAGATGCAAACTATTATATGCAGGATGGATAAACAACAAGGTCCTACTGTATAGCACAGGGAACTATATTCAATATCCTATGACAAACCATAATGGAGAGGAATATGAAAAAGAATGTATAACTAAATCACTTTGCTACACAGCAGAAATTAACACAGCATTGTGAAACAACTATACTTCAATAAAATAAATTTTAAAAAGAAGAACATTGATGATTCATATTTCTAACCAACTCTATCTCCCACACTGTATCACAAGATTTTTATAGTGAAAGATCCATTTATTTTTCTCTCTTTGTATCCCACAAGTTGCCTGGCACAGTGTTTTAGTCATAATAGACAATTGATGAGTGTTTTTTTAAACAACAGAACTGGATCAAATTTCCATAGCATTTGGGTTTCTGAAGTGTCATCAGGCAGAATTCTTTATACCCAAGCCATTCCATTTCAGTGCCTGAGGTCAGTTGTAGAGATGCTACAGGTAAAATAATACTACAATCGATAGCAGGAAGAGTCAAGAATTATAGTCCTGTATCAGTGTCTGTTGTTTTTCACTCTTGGGGAAGATTTTCTCAACATAGACGTTCTCAGAAAACCCCAAAACCATAAAAAAGATGGATACATTAGATTACACAATAATAAAGAATTTATGTATGGCAAAACCACCTAAATGAAGTTAAGAGATAAATGAACTGAAGAGAAGAATTAATATCAGATAAAGAGCAAAGTTCCCCAAACGAATAGCTTTCACAAATCAATAGGAAAAAAGACCAACAAGCCTTAGAAAAATAGGTGAAGATGAACACACAGTTCACAGAAGAGCAAATAAAAACAGCTATTGACATATGAAAAGATGCTCAGAGGGGTCCTAAGTGCAACCCTGGGTCATGGCTAGTTCTTGCCCTTGGGAGGCAGTGGAACCTGTGAGAAGTCCAGCACGAATCCATCCTCGCTCATCGTCATCGCTCAGGGCATTGGCATTTCATTCAGCAGTCCTTAACACACAACTGCTACAAACCAGACACTATGCACAGTACTTAAGTGCTTATCTCTTTTTTTTTCCCCTAAATTGAAGTAGCATTCATACCCACCACCTATCAAAATAGAGAATATTTTCATTGCCCTGGAAAATATCTTATACTTCTTATACTTTTTTCCAGTCTATCTCTGCCCCAGACCTTTATTTTGATTTCTATCATCATGGATTAGTTTCACCTCTTGGAGAACTTCATATAAATGGAATCATATAGAAAAAAATAAGATGCTCAGCTTCAGTAATAAGAGAAATGCAAATATAAACACCATGATATAATTTTTGCCACCTGTAACAATGACAAAGCTTAATGACACAGTTCATTCTTGAAAGTGTGGGGAAATAAGCACTCTCATGCATTGCTGATAGAAGCACACATTTTCTCTGTATAAAAATACTCATGCCTTAAAAAACATAAAATAAAATATATATACCTTTTGACCAAACCGTTTCACTTCTAGGAATTTATTCTGGAGATATACTTATATATGTGTTAAATGATTTACACACAAGGTTAGTCATCACAGCATTTTTTAAAATAAAAGCAACATATTAGAAGCAAGCAAAATACAAATCAACAGGTTACTGGGTAAATAAATGATATTACATCTATAAATAGAATACTCTGCAGTCATAAAAAGAATAAGGAAGGACTTTACATAAATGAAAATGATAGAATTTTCAATGTATGTATACCCTTTTATAAATTTTGAATTTATAGCATGTAATGCATTACTTATACAAAGGAAAATTTAATTTTTTAAAATGTATCCATTTCTTGTTTCTTGATGGTGGATATTCAGGGTTTGTTTCATTGTCATTCCTTAGACGTATGCTAGACATTTCTATCTGTTCAGTAGTTAATAAAACTTATCAAAAATGAATATTTATTTTGAAGGGTAAGGATTTGTCAATTTAGGGAAGACTTTTTAGGCCATTGATCATGAATGGTAAAATTTGAGTCTAGGACTTTGCAGTGAAAATCAAGGTTTGTGAAAATATAAACACATTTTAATTTAGTCAAAGGCACTAATGGTGATGAATATAGGCAAAACTTCTCACTTATAGTGAATCATTAATTTTGACAATAGAAGTGTAAATAGGACCATAAATAGAATTTCCAATTATTCTCCAATGCCAAATATGTCAGATAGGATTTAGTCATGACATATTTATAATGAGGGGTATTTCTTCCTTATTTTCTGTGCCCTGTTCTGTGCAGTCTAGTATTGATCATGAGACAGTGAAGGACTCTGTCTCTCTTCAGGTCTGTTTTGGTTTGTTATCCTTTCAGACAAATGTCAAACAAATAGGAATTTTTTAAATGGTTGCTTCATAAATTAACCAAATGAGAAAAATCCTTTCTTCTCCGAGTGTATTGTTTCTAGGGATGAGATTTGATTGAAAGTTCATCCATATGCATATAAAATTAAGTGTTATAATAGCAATCAATTTTGCTTATACTAACTACTGGGTCTGAATGTCCCCAAAGTCCCATGTAAATCTTTAGTATCCAAATAACATACTATATGATTTTAAAACTCAAGGAGTAGTCAAGTCAGTGCTTTCCAATGACACTAACAATACCACACTCTAGTTCAAGTGTTATTGCTTACTGGCTGTTCTGTCTCCCCCACTGGCTTGGGAGCACTGTAAGGGCTGGAATCATGTATCTTTTCATCTTTTTAGCTTCCTTCTGTAGATTCTCATAATCATTGTCATAGAATAGATGTTCAGTAGGTTGTCAAATCGGAGAAGGCAATGGCACCCCACTCCAGTATTCTTGCCTGGAAAATCCCATGGACGGAGGAGCCTGGTAGGCTGCAGTCCATGGGGTCACTAAGAGTCAGACATGATTGAGTGACTTCACTTTCTCTTTTCACCTTCATGCATTGGAGAAGGAAATGGCAACCCACTCCAGTGTTCTTGCCTGGAGAATCCCAGGGACGGGGGAACCTGGTGGGCTGCCATCAATGGGGTTGCACAGAGTTGGACACGACTGAAGCGACGCAGCAGCAGCAGCAGCAGCAGCAGCAGGTTGTCAAATGAATGAATAAGTCCCCTCTCCCTATTGTTATTGGCCACATTTAAAAAAGCTAGAGTAGAGACCTTGTTGTGCAAGTTTTGGAGTCGAAGTAAGAGGCAGACGATGAACAGGACTCCCCAGTCATGCTTTACTATCCCTCTGAGCCCCTGACCAACCATGCTCTAAGTCATATGGTCGACAACTACTGGCTCTCAAAAAGAATCAAGCATAAGCATCCCAAAGAATAGAAACCTCAACTTTGAATTACTGTACTCATGTTGTTTAGTCACTAAATTGTGTCTGACTCTTTGTGACCCCAAGGACTGCAACACACTAGGCTTCCCTGTCCTCCACTATCTCCCAGAGTTTGCTCAGTTTCACTCGTGGCCCCCATACTAATTTGTACCTTGTTAATTTTATTTTGGTCTTTGCTAGTTGGTTCAGTTACCAAGATGGATAAAACAGGTCCAGACAACATCCAATAGAAAAGCTTAGAATTCAAATGAATTTGCTTATGGTTTAAACCTCTGTTCGCTTGTTTAATGAAAATTAAATGCTTAAATTTTATCTGAGTACATGCTTGTAACAGATTCATCACTTTTATCCATTTCTGTCTCTATATCTCTTGCTACTCTAGAAACCAGGAGCTGGCAAACCACGGCCCAAGATCAGTCACTTGTTTTTGCAAATAATGTTTTGTGAGAACACAGAGACACCTGTTTGTTTGTCTCTGGCTGCTTTCACAGCAAAGTTGAGTAGTTATGGCAGACACTGTGTGGCACTCAAGCCCAAAATATTTACTATTTGGTCCTTTACAGAAAACTTCTCTGACTCCTGCTATTTCTGCATGATCATATGACAAAAGATCTAAAGGAGGGTACATTGCTTCAACTTATACCTAATATTTAACCACACTTGAATATGTGCCAGACACTAGGAATTAAAAGATGATGAAGACCCTCAATAATGTTTGTACAAGACACACTTTCAGCACCAAGGAAAGGACATACTCCCATTCCAGATGACAAGGTAAACAAAGTTGCATTTGCAATCGAAATGTTACAGTGAAAAGCCCCCAGAAAGGAGGAAGCTCTGAGGCAGGCTAATCTGCTTTGCCTTTCACAGAAGCAATTATATACTTTCTAGAAACCTGAAGAAATTCATTCCAGCAGAGAAATACCTAACTCAATCAACCAATGTGTTAAGAAACTCCGTGGACTGAAAGGAGGAAGACTTCAAACTCTACTGGGGAGTTAGGGGAGGCCTTACAAATAGCTGTGAAAAGAAGAGAAGTGAAAAGGAAAGGAGAAAAGGAAAGATATAAGCATCTGAATGCAGAGTTCCAAAGAACAGCAAGAAGAGATAAGAAAGCCTTCCTCAGCGATCAATGCAAAGAAACAGAGGAAAACAACAGAATGGGAAAGACTAGAGATCTCTTCAGAAAATTAGAGATACCAAGGGAACATTTCATGCAAAGATGGGCTCGATAAAGGACAGAAACAGTATGGACCTAACAGAAGCAGAAGATATTAAGAAGAGGTGGCAAGAATACACAGAAGAACTGTACAAAAAAGATCTTCACGACCAAGATAATCACGATGGTGTGATCACTCACCTAGAGCCAGACATCCTGGAATGTGAAGTCAAGTGGGCCTTAGAAAGCATCACACGAACAAAGCTAGCGGAGGTGATGGAATTCCAGTTGAGCTATTTCAAATCCTAAAAGATGATGCTGTGAAAGTGCTGCACTCAATTTGCCAGCAAATTTGGAAAACTCAGCAGTGGCCACAGGACTGGAAAAGGTCAGTTTTCATTCCAATCCCAAAGAAAGGCAATGCCAAAGAATGCTCAAACCACCGCACAATTGCACTCATCTCACACGCTAGTAAAGTAATGCTCAAAATTCTCCAAGCCAGGCTTCAGCAGTACGTGAACCATGAACTTCCTGATGTTCAAGCTTGTTTTAGAAAAGGCAGAGGAACCAGAGATCAAATTGCCAACATCTGCTAGATCATGGAAAAGGCAAGAGAGTTCCAGAAAAACATCTATTTCTGCTTTATTGACTATGCCAAAGCCTTTGACTGTGTGGATCACAATACACTGTGGAAAATTCTGAAAGAGTTGGGAATACCAGACCACCTGACCTGCCTCTTGAGAAACCTATATGCAGGTCAGGAAGCAACAGTTAGAACTGGACGTGGAACAACAGACTGATTCCGAAGAGGAAAAGGAGAACATCAAGGCTGTATATTGTCACCCTGCTTATTTAACTTCTATGCAGAGCACATCATGAGAAATACTGGGCTGGAGGAAGCACAAGCTGGAATCAAGATTGCCGGGAGAAATATCAGTAACCTCAGATATGCAGAGGACAGCACCCTTATAGCAGAAAGTGAAGAGGAGCTAAAAAGCCTCTTGATGAAAGTGAAAGAGGAGAGGGAAAAAGTTGGCTTAAAGCTCAACATTCAGAAAACGAAGATCATGGCATCTGGTCCCATCACTTCATGGGAAATAGATGGGAGTGGAAACAGTGTCAGACTTTATTTTTTGGGCTCCAAAATCACTGTAGATGGTGATTGCAGCCATGAAATTAAAAGACACTTACTCCTTGGAAGGAAAGTTATGACCAACCTAGATAGCATATTGAAAAGCAGAGACATTACTTTGCCAACAAAGGTCCATCTCGTCAAGGCTATGGTTTTTCCTGTGGTCATGTATGGATGTGAGAGTTGGCCTGTGAAGAAATCTGAGCGCCGAAGAATTGATGCTTTTGAAGTGTGGTGTTAGAGAAGACTCTTGAGAGTCCCTTGGACTGCAAGGAGATCCAACCAGTCCATTCTAAAGGAAATCAGTCCTGTGTGTTCTTTGGAAGGACTGATGCTAAAGCTGAAACTCCCATACTTTGGCCACCTGATGTGAAGAGTTGACTCATTGGAAAAGACTCTGATGCTGGGAGGGATTGGGGG
Source organism: Capricornis sumatraensis (assembly GCF_032405125.1). Classification (NCBI taxonomy): domain Eukaryota; kingdom Metazoa; phylum Chordata; class Mammalia; order Artiodactyla; family Bovidae; genus Capricornis; species Capricornis sumatraensis. The sequence goes on along the minus strand of NC_091092.1, from coordinate 44,061,329 downwards.
CAGGAGGAGAAGGGGACAACAGAGGATGAGATGGCTGGATGGCATCACTGACTCGATAAATGTGGTTTTGAGTGAACTCTGGGAGTTGGTGATGGACAGGGACGTCTGGCGTGCTGCAATTCATGGGGTCGCAAATAGCAGGACACGACTGAGTGACTGAACTGAACTGAACTGAGGCATATCTATGGGCTTCCCTGGTGGCTCAGACTGTAAAGAATCCACCTGCAATGCAGGAGACCTGGGTTTGATCCTTGGGTCGAGAAGATCCGTCAGAGAAGGGGATGGTTACCTACTCCAGTCTTCTTGCCTGCAGAATCCCATGGACAGAGGAGCCGAGGGGCTACATTCAATGAGGTCACAAAGAGTAGGACACATCTGAGTGACTAAGCAGACCCACACACAAGCATAAATATTAACTCGTCTAATGCTGATAAAAACTCTATGTGTTGGGGATTTTACTCATTATCCTCTCTTTACACATGAGAAAACTGAGGTACAGAGAGGGAAAGTAACTTGCCCAAATCAGACAGCTTGTAACTGGGAGTAGGTATTTGAACTTATGTGGTTTGACTTTGAAGTCTGAGCTGTTAACCACCCACACCGCCTTTAAATGATTCCATGACTTTGGACAACTCACTCAATCTCTCTGAACCTCAGTCTCCTCATCTGTAAGATAAAAATGTTGGTTTTGATCTCTCAGGTTTTTAATGGCTATACTATTTTAAGATTCTTGCTATTAATAGACATTTACATGTACCTAATACTGTGGCAATTACCAAAGACAATATAATGCACGTATTACTCATTCACTCAATACATAATTAATGTGTGTCTACTATATACCAAACTGTATTCCAGCCACTAGAGATACAGCGGTGAACAAAACAGAAAAAAAAAAAAACCTGCTCTTATAGTACTTGCATTGTATAGAGTGCCATAATAACGATGAAAACCGTTTGTAGAGCAATTCCAGTGTGCCTGACATTATGCTCTGTAATTTTGTAGGTCGTTGTTTCTTTTAATCTTTGCACTGGTCATGAGCCCTATGGTACAGATGAGAAAACTGAAACTTGGAGAGGTGAGGTGCTTACCAAAGGTCACACCTAGTAAGTGGCAGAGCCTGGTTCATTCTACTTGCAAAGTTCATGTGTTAACTCATGTCGCACTACTTTCCTTATGAGGACTTTCTAACCGATGGGGTTTCTAACATACAGTATAGTGAGCTGGCTTAAAAAGAATCTCTTGGTATTTTGGTCATTTTTTTATAATATTTTTATTTATTTATTTATTTGACTGTGTTGGGTCTTAGTTGCAGCATGTGGGATCTACTTCCCTGACCAAGGATCGAACCCCTGGCCCCCTGCATTGGGAGCATGGAACCTGAGCCACTGGACCACCAGGGAAATCCCTATTTTGGTCATTTTTAAAAAGTGAAGCAAGAGTAATGGTAGGAACTTAACCTGCAAAGGTACATCAGAAACTCTGAGCTGATAAGCTAGAACATAAGGATTCCTATCTCTACGGTGACCACTGGGCCTCTTGAGAGGAATCACAAAAGGCATTTAGAGATTTTCTTTACAAGGATTTCCTTGCATTTCCTTTACAAGGATTAAAATTCTTGGACAAAGTAGAAGGCAAAGGGTGCCCTAACCTCTGGCTGGAGAGTCAAGAGGTCCCCACGATGATGGAGGACTCACACTCTAAGGAAGAAGATAGGAAAAAGAAGGGAAAGAAGGGTAGAAGGGAGAGAGAGAGAGAATATTCTTGTGTCTTTGGTCTCAATTTTGAAGTCATCCAAGAATGCATTTGGACCCAGGGTGATCTCAATCAAAAGCTCTTTAGCCCAGATCCTAGAAGAACTTCTAACTCCACAAAGTGTACTGCCAAGCAGGGAGTTAACTCGCACAATTTTGGTAGCAAACCTGTGCAAGGATTCAGAGCCAAGTTTTGTGCGTGTCCTAAAGTTTGGTGGGAACTTAGGGAACAATATTTGCAAAACCTGAACAGATTCAACCATTCCTCAGTAGATTCCAGAAGGTCTTTGGGTCTTTAGTACTTGTGATTATATAGCTAAAGTCAACAGCTATATAACTATTCAATGAATTAAAAATATTCCACTATATCAACCATTGTACAAATGTCTTAAAATCAATTGCAACATAATGGATCCAATTGTCTGGATAGGTCCAAGGATTTGGCTCAGTTAACAGTGTGTCTGTGTTGTGGGGTAGAGTCATTCAGGTTTGAATCAAAGCTAGGATTCAGACATGCCTAAATTCTGTAACTTCACTGAGCTCTCCACTCTATCACGCCATCACTTTCTCTCAGTTCTTTACTTCTCCCAGCTCCTTGTCCAGCTTAGGTTCCATGAACCACTATTATAATCACTTCTTTTCAACTCTCTGGTTTCTCTATCTCTCTACCTTTTCTCCCCGTCTCCTCCCTGATAGTATTTACCTGTCAAAAATCCAACTCTGATTGAACTCAGCACCGGAGCCACTAAATGTTTCTGGAGATAATCACAGAAGTGGGAGACCTGCCTTCACTTTCAGTTCACAATCACCAGTGAAAGCAGTGCAAGTTGCTCAGTCATATCCAACTCGTTGGGACCCCACAGACTATACAGTCCACGGAGTTCCTCAGGCCAGATTACTGGAGTGGCTGGCCTTTCCCTTCTCCAGGGAATCTTCCTAACCTAGGGATCAAACCCAGGTCTCCTGCATTGCAGGTGGATTCTTTATCAGCTGAGCCACAAGGGAAGCCCAATACTGGAGTGGGTAGCCTATCCCTTCTCTAACAGATCTTCCTGACCCAGGAATTGAACTGGAGTCTCCTGCATTGCAGGTGGATTCTCTACCAACTGAGCTATCAGGGAAGCCCAGTATCAAAAGGCAATTAATACCACTAGGCAGTCCTGGTACATTTTCCTGATAAATTCATTTTATCACTCTTCAAAATATTGATTTCACATCTCTCCTCTCTCGTCAAACCTGCTATACTCCTCATTCTCAACAGATAACCTCACTTTATATTTCACTGAGATAATAGAAACCCCCATACAAGAATCCCCTCCTTGCAGTTATCAGTCATTACCCACCCCTTGCAATACCTAGTCTTTCACTGAAGACTTCAGTACCCGAATTACCATCTCCTCGGCCCAAATTCTTGATATTCTTGGTGATTTCAGCATCTAAATGTAGGATCCCTCCAACCCTCTAGCTGCTGGTCAGATCCATGATTTCCTTTCTCTTTTTGTGATCTTTCCCTCCATTCCACTTCAGCCTTTTGTCATTTGACTTTTGTCATTATCCAAATATTCACCACCTGCAAAATTTTGACTTAGAAGCATCTCTCTGATTGCTACCTCCAACCCTTCCAGCTCACTTTTTCTAGAGCCTCTATGCCAACCACTCTTTGACTCTTATCTAGACCTCCAATCCATTAACCCTACCACTTTTTCACCAACCAATTGAAACTCTCATGGCTTCACTTTCCAGCTTAGACTCTGCAATCCAATAGTATGATTACCCCCTTGCATATATCCTCAAAGGACTGATGCCCTTCTACCACCATCATTCTTGCCTGTCAAAACCTCAGTGGTGGTTAAACCCAATTTTCCACCTATTCTGAGCTGGCTCCTGAGCAGCTAAAGCTGTCTGAAGAAAAGCATGCAACCATATTAACTCGTCTCACTTAATATTTTTGCCAAGACCTCCAGTGGGCCCTTAGTTCTGGCTGTCTGTCCTATTGTATACATGTCTCTAGTCAAGCCACTCTTCTACTCTTCCAGATGACTATTTCACAGCTTCTCCTCTTCAACCTCCAAAACTCTTTTCACTTCTTTACCTCTCAAAAGATAACTTTTCTTTTTATTTCATGAGAAAATGGATATGATAAAAAGTTTTATATGTTTCTACCACCAAATCTACCAACTTACCTACCTCTACCCTTGTGATTAAGTTACACATAAACAAGAGGCCAAGCTCTCTACCTGTACACTGGATCCCATCCTCCCTTGTCTACTGGAGAATACAGCTCCACATATATGCCCCCACCCTCTGCATCATCAATATTCTTCTTCTACTGGATTATTACCATCAGATACAAAAATGTGTTGTATCATTCATCACAGAAAAGTCAAATATCCTTCAAGCTGTCACTCTTTTCCTCTTCTCCTCTTTACACCAAAACTCAAAAGTTATAGAATTTCACTGTCTTCTGTTACTTTCCTCCCATTCTCTCTTGAATTCACTTAAATCAGGATTTCATCTCCACTGGTCCACCAAAATTTCTCTTAATAATCTCACCAATGACCTTCATGTGACTTAATAGCTCACTTCTCAGCCCTCGTCTTAGCATCACAGATGCTTTCGGCACAATGGCTCCCTCCCTCTTGATATACTTGACTTTCTGGAAACCATACACTTCTGGTTTTCTTCCTATCTTGGTAACCACTTCATTTCAGCCTCCCTTGCTAGTTCTTCCACATCCTTTCAACTTCTAAGTTTTGGAGTACTCCAGAGCTCATTCTTCAGACTCTTTTTCTTCTCTATCTAATGGTGTTGTATCAATGCCCATAGCTTCAAGTGCCAGCCATCAGTTGATGACTCCCAAATTGCTGTCTCCAGTTATGACTTCTCCCTTGGGCTCCAGACTCATCTCTCTGACTGCTGTCTCTTCATTTCCACTTGGTTGTCTAATATAGAGCTTGAATTTAACGTTAAAAAAAAACAACTCTAGATTTTTCTACTAAAATCTATTCTTCTCCTAGTCTTCTCATCTTAGTTAATAGTATCACCATTTATCCATTTGTTCAGCCCAAAAGCTGAAGAATCATCCTGGGTTACTCTCTTGCTTTCACCCCAATCCATCAACAAGGCCACTCAACTCTCGTATCCAAGTCATAGCCAATCAACCTCCTTCTCACTTTCCACAGCACCATCCCAGTCCAAGGTACGATCATATCTCCCCTACCTCTTACCTAGTTTCCCTGCTTCTTCTCTTGCTCTTCTGCAATCTGTTACCTACAGAACAGCCAAACTGATCCTTTTTCAAAGAAAAGGCTTCTCATTGCTATTAGAATGTAATCCAAAGCCTGTAAAGGTGATCGTAAACTTCCCATGCCCACCTTTCCAGCTCTGACTCCTATCTTTTTCATCAGTGCTACTAGCATATTTCTCCCCCAGGGTTTTTTTGCTCATTGTTCCATTTCTCTGAAACTTTCTCACATTCTTTTAGGTCTCTTCTCCTCACAAAGGACATTTTTTGGGGTTAACTTGGAAAAATAGCTTCTTCAATTCTCCCATACACACAACCACACAGTGACCTCTTAACCTATTTTATGCTTCCTCCTAACAGTTATTTTTTTCTGAAATTCTGTTACATATTCTGTGCTTTTAGTTCTTTGTTATATGTCTTCTCCCTTAGAACAAAAACTCCATGACAGGAAAGGAGGGACTTTGTCTATTTCACATTATCCTGAGATAGAGCCCAGAACAGTGCCTGATGTGTCTTCAGTGAATGAATGAATTGTCTCGTCACCAGACCCATAATTCTGCCTTCATCTGTACATGCCCTCTCATCTTTCCTGATACAATGAAGACTATTTCCTTCTTCCAATGAAGACCAAACCCAGTTCTTGCAAGCTATAGCCCAACTCTTCTTACCCAAGGATAATGATGACAATAGCAACAATAAAAATAAATACTTACTGAATACTTACTATCTGTCAGGCACTGGTGCTGAATGCCTTATATACATTACCTTATTTAATTTATTACCTTATTTACAACATCCCTATAAAATAAGTACTACTTGTTACTTCCATATTATAGAATAAGAAGTTAAGGCTCTAAGAGATTAAATGGCTTGATTGCGGTCACACATCTAATATGTGGCAGAGCCTGAATTCAAATGCAGATTTCCTTACCTAAACCCACACTACAGCCTGTTCACTCTGCTAACCTGGAAAAAAAGAAAAGAAAGTGAAGAAAAACAACAATGGATAAATACAAACTATTACATGGAAATGCCTGAAGATATCAATAATGTTTCTCCAAACTTTCTCCCACCCCAAACATAATTGAAAAACCCAGGAAAATAACTATATTTCAGGTGAAAATAAGGCCATCTTTACTTCCTCTCAATCACCCGTAATTTCCTTTTTTCTTTTCCACGCACCACTCACTGGTGCCACGCTGGTGTGATATATGTCCTTATGTAAATTTAGAATCTTGAGGTTTCAAAACTCAGTTTCCTAAAATATCAAATGAATTGCAATCTTATTCTGCCTCTCAGGGTGATCTTTGGTGCAAGAACTCGCCATCCCCCTCTCCCCCGTCCCAGCATCTAGCTAGGCTGCGTAGGAAACTAGTCATCAGCTCACAGCCCCATGCTGTTAGATGAATTCCTATCTGATCACATTGCTCAAGGCCCTCCTTTTGAGTATAGGGAAGTTTGGCCTGGGAGAGGGGAATTAACCAGGACAAAGGTGGTTGGATTTGGATCCCAAGGGCTGGAGGCTAAGACAGGGAATTACCCAAAGCTTCCAACAGTAGGAAGAGGCAGAAGCACCAGTGCAACTCATGAGAACTGAGACTTAAGCTAGGGAAACTAGCGTAGTCACTATACTCACGATACTGAAGTGGGGTGGAAAATGGGACACAAGGTTGAGAGCAGAATGAAAAGAAGGTTGGGAGCAGGTTGAGAAGGCCCAGGAGTGCTGAGTGGTCATTCTGAGTGCTCCCGCTTCCTTTCCAGGCTCCTCTGTCACCATCCTCCCCCCACCTAACAATATGAATCCCAGAAAGTTCTTCCATACCTCTGAGATATCTCATAGGTTGTTCCCTCATCCTGGAATACCTTTCTTGTACACCTTGGCCCACAGAAATCAATTCACCTTTCAAGGATCTACTTAAAAGTCACCTCCTCCATGAAGCCTTCTTCATCCTCCTCAAGTTAAAATTAGTCACTGCATCCTCTATACTATCAAGTTTACTTGTACCCTTCATAGCACATAAATTCTGTATTATATTGTAGTTTTTTGTGAACATGTCTGCATTGCTCACTACTGTGTAAGCTCTATGAGAGCAGTTTTGTTTCTTTCTTATACCTAGTTTCTTGAAGACAGGGAATTTTTAATCTTTGTCCTGTTTATCTTTGTGTTCTCAGGGCCTGGCAAAGGGGCTGGCACAAAGTGCTTATCGAATGAATGAATGACTGATGAATGAGGAGTGAAGGAATACCAAAGACAAACCACAGTATATAAAATATTAAAAGAGCTGGCAAGGCAAAAAAAAAAAAAAAAGACACCCTATTTTATCTATACTCCATCTTTTTCCCAAAAAGACTTGACATGGCTTGAAAGTCATATATATTTACATTAGGACAAATATAAAGTTAGAACATTGCTGAAGAGAACAGAAAGTGAGCAACTTTTGTGGTAGTAATTAGTCTCTTGGTTTAAAGCAGTAAGAAATAAAAATCCATCTTCAAAAATCCCATTTTCTGCTTTTTCACTCTTGACAGAAGCACACAACTTTCAGCAAAACAGTAACCCTCTTAGAAGAACTCAAAGACACAGGATACTAACACACACATCTTTTCTCATTAATTTTTTGTTATTCTTTTCTCAGCACTAACCAGTAAAGTACATAGGTGAGAAAACAAATGTCAAGGAGAGACAAAGAAGAGAAGTGTCAAAAAGAAATAAAGATTCAAGGTAAAAGATGAAGTAACCTTTGCCCACTGGGATATGCTGTTAAGTGAGTCAGCTGTCCTTAAATCTAACAGCCACCAACTTCTAAAGAAGATTTAAAGAGGCTTAATTTAAAGATTTAAAGAGAGAGAGAAAGACACAGAGAGACAGAGACAGAGAGAGAACATATTCCCAGGTAAGCTAAAGGAAAGATAAGGGGACGTCTCTGGTGGTCCAATGGTTAACACTCCATGCTGCCAATGCACACAAGTTTGATCCCTGGTCAGGGAAGTAAGATCCCACATGACACATGGTGTGGCTAAAAATTAATAAATTAAGGAAAGATAGGAAGAAAAATCAGCAACTCCATCAGGAAAGGAGGAACAGGAATGGACTGGGACCTAAAGGTAGAAAGTTACCTTTAGTTACTGTACAGTAAGGTACAGCAACTGGCCTTCTTGGCAGTCAAGGAAATAATACACAAGGGGCTACAAATCTCTCTCTTTCTAAAGAAAACATGGCCCCAATAGTAAGTCATCAATTCTGTTTCTCCAGGAGTGAGAATGGCTGTTTGAAACCCTCCCACTCTCTTAGCCATTGCCCTTTGTGACTGGTGACCCACAGTGGCAGGTTTGGCTGTGACCTTGAGAAGGAGGGAAGGGGAGTTGAGGGGTTCAGAACTACAAGGTTCTGAACATGTGGAATTGTTGGCTCTGTGCTCCTCCCACTGAGCCACCCAGTCATGGACTTTGACAAGTGATAGATAAGAAACCTTCCTCCAAAGAATCATGTATTTAAAACAAATATTAACACTGAAAATATGATCATTTAGGTTATTTACCTTGAGCTCCTTTTTAAAAAGAAAACCATTGAAAATTACAGTGATGGTTTATTTAACTTCTCAATTTGGAAAACCTTCTCAGAACATAGGGCAGCAATAACTAACATTTTCTATTTGTTAATTAACTTTTCCCATTGCCAACAGCTTAAACCTAGTCCCCTCCTCCGTAGAAAGACAAGTTACAGCTAACGTTTAAACATTCATCTCCCCCTTCTAATTGCTGTGTAGGAGTAATTCTATGATTCTGGAAGGAAACTTCAGCGAAAAAATGAACGACTCTCTCATTGCTATTTGGAAGTTATAAAAATTACAAGACATCATTCCATTATATTCTCTCATTTCCTTGTCATTGGAAAAGGTTCCAACCTTTCATCATATTAAAAAGCAATTATCAAAATGTTTTATTCCATAATAAGTTGACTACTAGGAGAGAAAGTATTCAGAAATCAAAATAAGGGGTTCTTTTTAGCATATAAACAAGTGAGTCAACCTTCCATATCTGAAAAAAAAAATGATCGTTGAATGATTACCTTTAAAAGCAACTTTTGGGAATTTGGTGTCTTTATTTTGGTGTTTCTCTATTGACTAATTCTTGTGAAACCATTGTGATTGCATGAAAGATGTTATCTTCCTGCTGACTCTGCAAGTTTTTTTTTTTTTTAATTTTAATTTTTACTTTATTTTACTTTACAATACTGTATTGGTTTTGCCATACATTGACATGAATCCACCACAGGTGTACATGCGTTCCCAAACATGAACCCCCCTCCCACCTCCCTCCTCATAACATCTCTCTGGGTCATCCCCGTGCACCAGCCCCAAGCATGCTGTATCCTGCATCGGACATAGACTGGCAATTCGATTCTTACATGATAGTATACATGTTTCAATGCCATTCTCCCAAATCATCCCACCCTCTCCCTCTCCCTCTGAGTCCAAATGTCCGCTATACACATCTGTGTCTTTTTTGCTGTCTTGCATACAGGGTCATCATTGCCATCTTTCTAAATTCCATATATATGTGTGATGGACTTCAGTTACAGCACCTTCCAAAGTTGGCCCACAGCGCATGTGCCAAGGTTGCTGGACTTTTTAGAGAGACTCTGCAGAGTGCATTCTTCTGGAGTCAGCCGGTCGACCAGCAGTAGGCTCTGACTCCAACACAGTGCAAGGCACTGTGCTTCTGAGCTGAGGAGAATTACAAAGGGATTTAAAGATATGCCGCCTAACCCCTTCATAATAATCCTTAACATTTGCACAGAACCTTTCAATTTACAAAGGGCTTTCCTCTAGGTTATCACTTTTTATCCTCACAATAACTGATAGAAGTCAGTACACTAGGTCTTACCAATCCTCATTTGATAGATGATGAAACCCAGGCTCAGAAGATTTATGTGCCTTGTCTGAGGTGAGTTAAAAAGGATCTGCGGCTAGAGACGAACTCCTGTGAGGAAGAGTACAGTGCTCTTTAACATCTTGTCACTTTTCACTTATCAACAAATGCAGGGCACCCATGAAAGGAGTAGAGCAAAATAAAATTGTATACAGAGTCAGCAACCTGAGTGATCAGTCAGAAAGGAGCAAAAGATACCGGGGTTGAGATGAGGTGGGCTGCGGTGTCACTCATGCCCGAGGCTGCTAGACCATAGGGCAGCTTTGTGTGAATTAGAAAAAAAGATGTTCCTTTCTGATGGAAGCAGTCCTGGAAGTACACGGAGCTTCAGAGCCTATGTGGGAAGTAGAAAAAGGGGGAAAGTGGTGGAGGGTACCCCTTCCTGCCAACAAATGTGACCAGTGCCAGGATGCAGGGTCTGATGAGCACGGTTTAGCTTTCAATCCTCATTCTCCTTCTCCGCTGGGTGCCTTATGCTGGACATTTCTACACAGCCATGTGGAGTGGTCCCAATTTAAGTAACTAGCAAGTCTAAGAATAGGGAAAGCTGGCTAGAGTCTTTGCTACTCAAAATCTTGTCCTTGGACCAGCAGCATGGGTTTCACCTGGGAGCTTGTTAGACATGCAAAATGGCAGACCCCCCTTCCAGACTTCTGACTGAGAGTCGGCATTATCATAAGATATCTAACTGATTTGGGTGGACATTTGAGTTTGAGAAACACCAGGCTACAAACAAGAGCCGGGCTAGGAACAGGATTTCTTGGAGCTGGAGACAGGACAATCAATGCTTTTTCATTGAACTGGAAAGCAGGTTTGTCTAGCTGCAGAAGAGGGCACTCAGACTAAAGAAGATGACACTTTGCTTGGAACTCAGTGTGGAAAAAACTTGAACTCTTCTTTGTACTACTTCCTTTGGCGTTATTTGAACCATCTCTGATGCATTAAGCCCTACTCATCTAAAGCTCATAATCCCTGTTCTCAAGGAGGTCACAGAGATAAAAGAAAATATCCAATCCACTGCAACAGGAACTGCCAGTGAAGATGTAAACAAAGTGCTGGGGGAAGTGCAGAGGAGCAGCAAACCCCTCTCCTTGTGATATTTGAGTGTTGAGTTGAATCACAAAAAAATTGATTACTCACACAGAGAGGAGAAAGTTGTCTCTGCAGGCAGAGATGTCTCTCTCCTGCACTGAATCATGGACCTTCTGTCGGGGTCTGGTTTAGTTTATATCTTGCTCCCCTTCCCTTATTTCAGGGCCTCGCACAGTGGCCAGGGCGTAACTGTTAATGAATGCTTGTTCAATGACTGATGAACCAACAGGCAGACTGGGTAAATAAATGAATGGCTTTGGAAAGAGGAATCATGTAGACTAACATGGGAGGTGGAGAGACCTGATAATTGCCCAGGAATAATATGGTTAAGATCTGCACAGGGGCTATGGCTAGAGAAACGAGGGAAAGATCTAAGAAACACTGTACCATGCTAGTATTTCTTGTTTGAAAGAGAAATGTGACAATGAGACAGAGATATTCTTAAAATACACTTTTGTCAAATCTGAATGCCCCTTGACAATGAGCTGAGCAAACTGCAATCAAACCCATTCTCTCCAAATGGATTGAGTGGAGGGCACGGGGAAAGGCCGCTACCAGGAATTAGTCTGACATTTTCCAGCTCACCGTGGGGTTCCATTTTGCTTTGGGTGAGAAAATGGGCATTTTCCTTTTACAGATCTTCACTGCACAGAATAAGGCAGTGGTCCCCTGAATGAAATCTGGTCATTAGTCTATCTTTCATAATCTGCATAATACTGCCAGAGTAGTGCAGAGGGAGGGGGTCTCAGGCCAGCAAGCCAGGGACCCAAAGGGGCCCATCTGGGCCCTGTTAATACAACAAAGCACCTCGCAGCCCAGCAGCCCCAGAGCTTCCTTGCACTAAATATTCAGTAATGTGGCATAATTGGCTTGGAGCCTGCATATACTACTGTAGGTTGAACACAGATGGCATTTTCTACAATATGAGAAATACACTTGAGAAATAGAAGTAATTTAGGCTCTCCTCTTTAATGTAAGACATGATTGGACTTTCAGGGATGGCTATGTTGAATGGATGGCATGCGGTTGAAGCCAGTAGAGTTGGTGGGGCTGGGAGGGGGAGGAGAGACTTCATGTAAAAGACGCAGAGATACCGAATCAAGTTCATGGTTCACCTGGAGAAAAAGAGGGACGCAAGGACTCCAGAGGCATTTCAGAACTAGGGAACAAATTGAATGTGGGTGGCCAGACATTGGCAAGACACAAGAATGACTCTTAGATTTCTCATTTGGGGAGATGGGGTGAAGATGAGTTGGGGCATGAACATGTTGACTTGGTGTCTAGGAGTCATTTAGGTGGAGATGTTTGTTTCAATGAAAATTGGAAATATAGGGCTGGAGTTCAATAGAGAGGTTTAGGCTAGAGATACAGACATGAAATCTATAAGCATATTGTTGCTAACAAAAGCCATAGAGCGGATTCTCTCTCTCAGAGAGAATTCACAACACAAGAAGAGAAGACTGAGGAGAGAATGCCTGTGGGAAAAGAGCCAGGACAGAATGGTACCAAGGAAGCTGAGGCAAGACAAAATTTCAGCATTGGAGGGGTTGTCAATACTTTGGAACACTACAAAAGGTTGAACAGGCTACAGGCTGAGAGGAAGTAATTAGATCAGTTAATTAGCAGGTCCTTGGTGCTGGAGATAGATCTCTCAGGAGGTGATGGAAATGTGTTTCTTAGAAAGGAACACCTTTTCATGGAAACAGAAAGGAATTAACAAGTAAACAAGCACAATAGAATAGAATGTAATGTTTTGGAGAACATCTTCATCATTAATAGAAATATTAGTGCCTGGAAAATTAGCAAAGAGGAAAGATGTAATCAGGCTTGGCTGTGTAGAAGAATAACTAATTTGAATCACTCATGCTAATAGCTCACCACTTATGCCTAATTAGCATGTGGCATGCTAACTATTGTGTATACTAATACATACTTGTCAGCTTAACTTTTTTTTTGGTTGCACCATGCGCACGCATGTGGGATCTTAATTCCTCGACCAGGGATCAAATTCATGCCCCCTGCAGTGGAAGTGCAGAGTCTTAACCACTGGACCACCAAGGAAGTCCTTCAACTTCATTTTAAGTTTTATTTTATTTCACAGCTATATTTTCTTCGGGTCTGCTCAGGCTTCACAACTTGTAGCTTATGTAATATTGTTTGTTCACTATCTTAAAAAGGTTTTAGAAAGAGTATTAGCTTGGACAGGAGAACATTCTCAGATGTCAGTTTACTTCTGTGACATTTAACTTGGCAATTAGGGGCTGAGAGAGGAAAAATATAATGTATATACAGGGAAAATGGAGGCCAACTTTATGGCCTTGTCACACTCAAGAAATATGCTTGCTAATGGAGATGCTTGTTCCATTTTGAGAGAAGATTGTGTTTTTGAAAGAAGCTTTCTTCCCAGGCCTCTGGTAGTTACATATAATTACCGCATCCTAGGGAACACAAATGTGATGAAAACTCAGCCAGTGTGTTCTTTGGAGGTCATCTTGTGAGATGTGGTTTGATGTGCATTACAACAAAACTTATCCTAAGATTTTTGTTTGTTTGTTTCCCCCACACAAAGACTCATTTGTTGGTTTAGGACACTAAAGTCTGTATTATTTGAAAAAGGTATTGGAATATGCTTTTAACTCTATTTTAATGTTATAAGGTTTGATGGATAAACAATATAATAACTACCTTTTATTGAGTGCTGATTCTGTGATAGACATGTTACATGTACTATCGCAGTACTCAAAAATTTGTATTGAATCTTCTTTAATTTTGTCCTTAATGTTAAGAAATGTGTGTGTGCTAAATCACTTCAGTCATGTCCAACTCTTTGTGACCCCCATGGACTGCAGCTCTCCAGGCTCCTCTGTCCACGGGATTCTCAAGGCAAGAATACTGGAGTGCGTAGCTGTGTCCTCCTCCAGGGGACCTTACAGACCCAGGGATTAAACCACCGTCTCCTGTGGCTCCTGCATTGCAGGCAGATTCTTTACCACTGAGCCACTGGGGAAGCCCTGCTAGGAGATAGACAATATTATCAATCCCTTTTTACAGAGGAGGGGCTAAGGGATCATCTGCCATCTACTACCCATTTCTTTCTTCCCAGTCACAGCAAACACCATTGAGTTGCCTCTGCTCCCTGTCTCCTGAGAGCTACTCCAGCCAGGCTCTTGTCTCCACCATTTATAACACCTGCTCCAGTGAAGTCACCGATAAGCTTCCCATTCCCAATCCACAGGTCAATTCTCAGTCACAGTCGTCCTTGACCCGTCAGCAGCGCTGAAGACGGTGGATACGCTTCCCTCCTTAGCTTTCAGGGTACCTCACTGTCTTGCTTTTCCTCCAGTTTCACTAATCCTTAGCTTCTGCTGGCTATGTCCTATCTCTGATGCAGTGGGGCCTCTGGACTCAGTCCTTAAAGCTCTTCCCTATCTCCACTCCCTTTTCGGGTAGTCTCATCTAGTCTCATGGCCACGACTCCCAGACTTCTCCCTCAAGCTTCAGATTTGTGTTCCTATTCAATATCACCTCCACCAGGATTTCTAATAGACATCTCCATGTGTCCAAAACACTGTTTCTGATCTTTCCCCACAATAAACAAGTAAGAAAGAACGAAACCTGCTCCAAACTCTACCTTTCACAGATGGAGGCCGTAACTATACCTTTCAGCAGATGGAGACAGGATTTCCATCCTTCTGGTTGTTCAGGCCAAAAACCTTGGAGTCATTTTAACATCTTATTTTTCTCAATCACCATACCCTATCTGTCATGAAATCATGATGGATCCACCTTCAGAATATACCGAGAATTCAACCATTCCTCACCCCCTCCACTGTCTTCTCTCTTTTCCTTGATCTTGCCAGGAATACCTCTGTCTACCACAGGAAGCCCTATGGTTAATTTCCTTACCTCTTTGCCCAGATGTCACCTTCTCAATAAGACTTACCCTGACCACTCTATTTAATACTACAACCTGCACCCTCCCCCCAGCAACCCAATGCCCAAGTACCCTTCCCAGCTTTTTATTTAGTCCATGACACTTTCTACCTTCTAACACATCACATAACTTAGTTATTTATTATGTTAATTGTTTGTTGTCTATCCCCCACTGTTAGAATGTCAGTTCAGGAAGGCATGGATTTTCATCTGTTTTATTTGCTACTGTACACTCAAGCATTGAGTACAGAACCTTGCCTATAGCAGGCCCCATGGTTTTTTGTTGCATTGCATCAAACAGCTTAAGTATCTTGCCAAAGGTTGGTGACATAGTGACAGGTCTAGCATTTAAACCTCAGCCTCTCTGATACTATAATGACTCTATTCTACTGCTTTCCATTATAGCCTGTGGCAGTGGGTCTCAGCAGGTGTGCCCTGTACCCCTCTGGTGAGTCAAGAAAGAGAAGTACTTTTACTATGCCCAAACATGCAAAATGATATGATGATGGCTATCATAAAGAATATTGTGCTGAGTAGACCATGGAATATAGAATAGATTGGAGTTCAACCTGCAAGGGAGGAAGAGGCAAAGGGCAACATCAAACAGCATCAAATGAATGTCACAGAACAACATCACCAGTGTCCAGAAAGACAGCAAATTCATGTGCCTCATGGGCATAGAGGTGAGGATAGTCAGAATAGTGAATTTTTCTACTAAAACCATGACACAGGATTGGTGTGTGTTGATAAACATGAGAATAAATGTAGCCACGCTATTCTAGGCCCTGTAAGGCATTGTTTTAGTGCAGTAGAGACTATCTTATTATTATTTTAAATATTTATTTGGCTGTGCCAGGTCATGTCTGCAACATGCAGAATCTTCCATCTTCATTGTAGGTGGGATCTTTAGTTGGGGCATGTGAATTCATAGTTGTGGCATGTGGGGTCTAGTTCCCTGACCAGGGATTGAACCTGAGCCCCCTGCATTAGGAGCACAGAGTCTTAGCCACTGGACCACCAGGGAAGACCCAGAATCACTTTATTATTATTAACTTGTTTAGTAAACTTTCAAAAGCCCTTCAAGCTTGCTGCCAAAAATTCTAGTATTCAAAAGTGTGTCATACCTCAAAAAAAGTGTTTTTTAAAAAGCATGCCGAGATGATATGGGGAGGGTGGTGGGAGGGGGGTTCAGGGTTGGGAACTCATGTACACCTGTGGTGGATTCATGTCAATGTATGGCAAAACCAATACAGTATTGTAAAGTAAAAAAATAAAATTTAAATTAAAAAAAATTAAAAATAAAAAGCATGCCATAGATTTTTAAAAAGATTGTTGAGAACCCTTGCAATCAGGTTAAGTTTCACTGGCTTTAACCACTCTCCCTCTGTGTAAGCAAAGCAGGGCAGTATACCTTTTTCTTGCTTTTATTTTGAAATTTTAAATATAATCAGAGGGGGGACATCCCTGGTGGTCGTCCAATGGTTAAGACTTTGCCTTCCAATACAGGGGTGTGGGTTCAGTCCCTACTCAGGGAGCTAAGATCTCACATGCCTAGAGACCAAAAAAACAAAATATGAAATAAAGAAACAGTATTGCAACAAATTCAATGAAGATTTTAAATATGGTTCACATTAAAAAATCTTTAAAAGAAAATTTTTTAATTAAAAAATTAAAAAAAATACAAACAAGCAGAGTGATTTCCCTGGTGGCCCAGTGGTTAAGGTCTTCCCTGCTGGCTCAGTCAGTAAAGAGTCTATCCACAATGCAGGAGACCCAGGTTCAATCCCTGGGTCGGGAAGATCCCCTGGAGAAGAAAATGGCAACCCACTCCAGTATTCTTGCCTGGAGAATTCCACTGACAGAGGAGCCTGGTGGGCTATAGTCCATGGGGGTCATAAAGAGTTGGACACGACTGAGTGGCTAACACTTCCACTTTCGAGTGGTTAAGACTCCATGCTTCCATTGCAGGGGACAGGGGTTCAATTCCTGGTTAGGGAATTGAATTCAATTCCTGGTCAGATCCCACATGCTGTGTGGTTCAGAAAAAAAAGCTGAAACCATATGATGGAGATGAATTTATTTAAGATGCAGACAACAACAACAAAACAAGTGAGAATTCTCTGATATGCAGGGTTCAGGGAAAGGAGTACAGGGCTTGGGAGACCTGAGTCTAGTCTAAGCTTTACAACTGAGAGTGCAGCTTTGGCCAATTCATTTCTCTTCTCAGAGCCTCAGTTTCTTCCTCCATAAATAAGTGATGATGATGAGGTGAGGGGCAATCCTAGACGACCTGCATACTCTCCCCCAGCTTTGATCCTGTGTGTGTCCATTATTCTGTGTTGGAGATAAAGGTGTTGCTGGAAACAGAGTCTTCAAGAGATTAGAAAGTATTTCGATGTATTTCTTTGTCTCTGTATTTAGTTAGTGCCTTGCTGCTGCTGCTGCTGCTGCTAAGTCGCTTCAGTCGTGTCCGACTCTGTGCGACCCCAGAGACGGCAGCCCACCAGGCTCCACCGTCCCTGGGATTCTCCAGGCAAGAACACTGGAGTGGGTTGCCATTTCCTTCTCCAATGCATGACAGTGAAAAGTGAAAGGGAAGTCGCTCAGTAGTTAGTGCCTTAGGTGCAGAAGATTGAGCTAATCAAACACATCTCATGACACATTTATCATCACTCTTGTCTTGTTGACTTTATTTGTCTGGCTTATCCCCACATTTTGGATCTTCCCGTGTGGCTCAGCTGGTAAAGAATCTGCCTGCAATGTGGGAGACCTGGGTTCGATCCCTGGGTTGGGAAGATCCCCTGGAGGGGAGCATGACAACCCATTCCAGTATTCTTGCCTGGAGAATCCCCATGGACACAGGACTACATGTAGCCCCCCATGGACTGGCAGGCTTACAGTCCATGGGGTCACAAACAGTCGGACATGACTGAGCAACTAAGCACAGCACATCCCCACATCTCATTCACACACTCCTTCCTCCCTCATTGGCCACCATTCTCTTCTGATTAATTTACTATATTTTTGTTGGTATGTATTCTTATAAAATGTGTATTATCATTTTCAGTGAATGTCTTTTTCATTTCTGTAAATGGTATTACAGTACATATTATTCTTTCTTGCTTTTTTTTTTTAACCCATCAGTATTTTCAAATTCTATACATGCTGCTCTATTTAAATCTAATCCCTTGCTTCTAATCACTGAAAATGACTCCCAAACGTTGTGTCCACCACATTTTGCTGCTCCACTCTCCGGGTGATGAATGCCAGATTGTTTCCAACTCCCTGTCACCATAAATAATGCTGCAATGAGAGGCATTCCAATTTAGAGAAGAATTGTAGATGAAGGTGAGAAGAAGAAAGGCAGCTGCTTCTGAACTGTGACTAGAATGCTAGTTAGGTCTTTTCTTCAACAGGCTATAAAGCCTCAGGTGATGGAATTCAATGCAAATACTTCCTCCAGGGCAGTAATCAGGATCTGAGTTCCTGTGGCGCCAAGTCATTATGTTCGCAGGTTTCTTTCACTGAATAGTTGTTTGAATCTATTAACCCAGTTAGTCAGAGATTTTGACATTGGGTAGACCCTTCACCTCTACCCTCACTCCCAAGAGATGAACCCACACCATTCCCCATCCCCCAGTGATGCAAGACCATGGTCTTTGACTTCAAGTGGCTCTTGAAGGAGGTCAACAAATTCTTCTGTTTCCTTACTCAGCGCTTCCTCCCGTTCTCTATAGCAGCTATTACAAACCTTCTCGATTTTATCACTTCTCCCCATACTCTCAGCAGGTTACATCACCTTGTACTTCAGAAATAAAATAGAAGCCACTGGATGAGAATTCCCTTTGATTCCTATTACCAAATCTATAATTTGCCTGCATCTACTCCCATCCTTTCTTCTTCTTATAATAGAATGCTCCATCTCTGTCTAGGAGGAATCCTTCCATCTGGGTTGTGGATCCCATCCTCTCCTTCCATGCTCTTTGGGTTAAATTGTATTCTCTCAATATTTCAATCTCTCCCTCTCACTATTTCAATCTCTATACTTCTACTAGCCACTTCTCATCACCACGCAAATGTGTTCAAGTCTTTCTGATTTTAATACTATATTTTAAAAAAACTAATGATTTGGATTCCTTTTATTACTTTTTCTTCTCTGATTGCTTTAGCTAGGACTTCCTGAACTATGTTGAATAATAGGGGGAAAGTGGACATCCTTGTCTTGCTCCTGATCTTAGGGGAATGCTTTCCGTTTTTCACCACTGAGAATAATGTTTGCTATAGGCTTATCATATATGGCCTTTACTATGCTGGAAGAAGAATGGAGCTTGAGGGATCAACCTGCCTGATTTCAGATTATACTACAAAGCTAAAGTCATCAAGACAGTATGGTACTGGCACAAAAAACAGAAATATAGACCAACAGGACAAGATAAAAAGCCCAGAAATTAACCCATGCACCTCTGGGTGCCTTATTTTTGACAAAGGAGGCAGGAATATACAATGGGGCAAAGAGAACCTCTTTAATAAATGGCACTGGGAAAACTGGACAGCTACATGTAAAAGAATGAAATTAGAACACTTCCTAACCCCATACACAAAGATAAACTCAAAATGGATTAAAGACCTAAACATAAGACTCAGTCAGTCGGTCAGTTCAATTGCTCAGTCGTGTCCAACTATTTGTGACCCCATGGACTGCAGCACACCAGGCCTCTTTGTCCATCACCAACACCTGGAGCTTATGCAAACTCATGTCCATTGAGTCGGTGATGCCATCCAACCATCTCGTCCTCTGTCATCCCCTTCTCCTCCTGCCCTCAATCATTCCCAGCATCAGGGTTTTTTCAAATGAGTCAGCTCCTCACATCAGGTGGCCAAAGTATTGGGGTTTCAGCTTCAACATCAGTCCTTCTAATGAACATTCAGGACTGATTTCCTTGAGGATGGACTGGTTGGATCTCCTTGCAGTTCAAGGGATTCTCAAGAGTCTTCTCCAACACCACAGTTCAAAAGCATCTATTCTTCGGCACTCAGCTTTCTTTATAGTCCAAATCTCACATCCATACATGACTACTGGAAAAACCATAGCTTTGACTCACAGACCTTTGTTAGCAAAGTAATGTCTCTGCTTTTTAATATGCTGTCTAGGTTGGTCATAACTTTTCTTTCAAGGAGCAACCATCTTTTAATTTCATGGCTGCAGTCAACATCTGCAGTGATTTTGGAGGCCCCCAAAATAAAGTCTGCCAGTGTTTCCACTGTTTCCCCATCTATATGCCATGAAGTGATGGGACCAGATGCCATGATCTTAGTTTTCTCAGATCATGTTGAGTTTTAAGCCAACTTTTTCACTTTCCTCTTTCACTTTCATCAAATTGCCAGTCCAGGTTCGATGCATGATACTGGATGCTTGGGGCTGGTGCGCTGAGACGACCCAGAGGGATGGTATGGGGAGGGAGGAGGGAGGGGGGTTCAGGATAGGGAACACGTGTATACCCATGGTGGATTCATGTTGATGTATGGCAAAACCAATGCAATATTGTAAAGTAATTAACCTCCAATTAAAATAAATAAATTTACATATTTAAAAAAGAGGCTCTTTAGTTCTTTGCTTTCTGCCATAAGGGTGGTGTCATCTGCATATCTGAGGTTATTGATATTTCTCCTGGCAATCTTGATTCCAGCTTGTGCTTCTTCCAGCCCAGCGTTTCTCATGATGTACTCTGCATAAGAGTTAAATAAGTGGGATGACAATATACAGCCTTGACGTAATCTTTTCACAATTTGGAACCAGTCTGTTGTTCCATGTCCAGTTCTAACTGTTGCTTCTTGACCCGCATACAGGTTTCTCAAGAGGTTAGTCAGGTGGTCTGGTATTCCCATCTCTTGAAGAATTTTCCACAGTTTGTTTTGATCCACATAGTCAAAGGCTTTAGCATAGTCAATAAAGCAGAAGTAGATGTCTTTCTGGAACTCTCTTGCTTTTTCAATGATCCAGTGGATGTTGGCAATTTGATCTCTGGTTCCTCTGCCTTTTCTAAACCCAGCTTGAACATCTGGAAGTTCACGGTTCACCTACTATTGAAGCCTGGCTTGGAGAATTTTGAGCATTACTTTACTAGCATGTGAGATGAGTGCATTATGCGGTTGTTTAAGCATTCTTTGGCATTGCCTTTCTTTGGGATTGGAATGAAAACTGACCTTTTCCAGTCCTGTGGCCACTGCTGAGTTTTCCAAATTTGCTGGCATATTGAGTGCAACACTTTCACAGCATCATCTTTTAGGATTTGAAATAGCTCAACTGGAATTCCATCACCTCCACTAGCTTTGTTCATAGTGATGCTTCCTAAGGCCTGCTTGACTTTGCATTCCAGGATGTCTGGCTCTAGGTGAATGATCACACCAATTATGATTATCTGGGTCATGAAGATTATTTTCATATAGTTCTGTGTATTCTTGCCACCTCTTCTTAATATCTTCTGCTTCTGTTAAGTCCGTACCATTTCTGTCCTTTATTGAGCCCATCTTTGCATGAAATGTTCCCTTGGTATCTCTAATTTTCTTGAAGAGAGATCTAGTCTTTCCCATTCTGTTGTTTTCCTCTATTTCTTTGCATTGAATGCTGAAGAAGGCTTTCTTATCTCTCCTTGCTATTCTTTGGAACTCTGCATTCAGATGCTTATATCTTTCCTTTTCTCCTTTGCTTTCTGCTTCTCTTCTTTTCACAGCTGTTTGTAAGGTCTCCTCAGACAACCATTCTTTCCTTTTTCTTGGGGATGGTCTTCATCCCTACCTCCTGTACAATGTCACGAACCTCCGTCCATAGTTCATGAGGCACTCTGTCTATCATACCTAGTCCCTTGAATCTATTTGCCACTTCCACTGTATAGTCATAAGGGATTTGATTTAGGTCATACCTGAATGGTCTAGTGGTTTTCCCTACTTTCTTCAATTTAAGTCTGAATTTGCCAATAAGGAGCCACAGTCAGCTCCTGGTCTTGTTTTTGCTGACTGACTGTATAGAGCTTCTCCATCTTTGACTGCAGAGAATATAATCAATCTGATTTCAGTATTGCCCATCTGGTGATGTCCATATGTAGGATCTTCTCTTGAGTTGTAGGAAAAGGGTGTTTGCTATGACCAGTGTGTTCTCTTGGCAAAACTCTATTAGCCTTTGCCCTGCTTCATTCTGTACTCCAAGGCCAAATTTGCCTGTTACTCCAGGTATTTCTTGACTTCTTACTTTGGCATTCCTGTCCCCTATAATGAAAAGGACATCTTTTTTTGGGTGTTAATTCTAGAAGGTCTTGTAGGTCTTCATAGAACCATTCAACTTCAGCTTCTTCAGCATTACTGGTCAGGGCATAGACTTGGATTACCATGATATTGAATGGTTTGCCTTGGAAATTAACAGAGATCATTCTGTCATTTTTGAGACTGCATCCAAGTACTACACTTCAGACCCTTTTGTTGGCTATGAGGGCTACTCCATTCTTCTTAGGGATTCTTGCCCACAGTAGTAGATGTAATGGTCATCTGAGTTAAATTCACCCATTCCAGTCCATTTTAGTTCGCTGATTCCTAAAATGTCAACGTTCACTCTTGCCATCTCCTGTTTGACCACTTCCAATTTGCCTTGATTCATGAACCTGACATTCCAGGTTCCTATGCAATATTGCTCTTTACAGCTTTGGACCTTGCTTCCATCACCAGTCACATCCACAACTGAGTGTTGTTTTTGCTTTGGCTCCATCTCTTCATTCTTTCTGGAGTTATTTCTCCACTGATCTCCCGTAGTGTGTTGGGCATCTACCGACCTGGGGAGTTCTGCTTTGAGTGTCCTATCTTTTTGCCTTTTCATACTGTTCATGGGGTTCTCGAGGCAAGTGGTTTGCCATTCCCTTCTCCAGTTGACCAAGTTTTGTCAGAACTCTCCACCATGATCCGTCCGTCTTGGGTGGCCCTACATGACATGGCTTGTAGTTTCATTGAGTTAGACAAAGCTGAGGTCCGCATGATCAGATTGGTTAGTTTTCTGTGATTGTTGTTTTCAGTCTGTTTGCCCTCGGTGGAGAAGGATAAGAGGCTGATGGAAGCTTCCTGATGCGAGAGACTGACTGAGGGGGAAACTGGGTCATGTTCTGATGGGCAAGAAATATAAGACTAGGAACTATAAAACTCTTAGAGGAAAACATAGGCAGAACACTCGATGACATAAATCAAAGCTACATCCTCTGTTTCCCACCTCCTAGAGTAATATAAATAAAAACAGAAGTAAACAAGTGGGACCTGATTAAACTTAAAAATTTTTTCACAGCAAAGAAAACTTGAAGCAAGGTGAAAAGACACCCCTCAGAATGGGAGAAAAGAATAACAAATGAAACAACTGACAAAGGATTAATTTCCAAAATATATAAGCAGCTCATGCAACTCAATGCCAGAAAAACAAACAACCCAATCAGAAAGTGGGAGAAAGACCTAAACAGACATTTCCCCAAAGAAGGCTTACAGATAGCTAACAAACATATGAAAAGATCCTCACCATCACTCATTATTAGAGAAATAAAAATCAAAACTACAATGAATCAGCCATGTCAATATATGGCAAAACCCACCACAATATTGTAAAGTAATTAGTCTCCAATTAAATAAATTAATTAATTTTAAAAACATGATCTTATAACAAAGCCTATCTTTAATAATCTGTATGAAATTCAAATAAATCACAGAATAATGATTGCAAGAGTAAAAAAAAAAAACTACAATGAGATATCACCTCACACCAGTCAGAATGGCCATCATCAAAAGCCTACAAACTATAAATGCTGGAGAGGGTGTGGAGAAAAGTGAATACTCTTGCACTGTTGTTGGTAATATAAACTGATACAGCCTGATATATAAACTGATACAACTGATACTATGGAAGACAGTATGGAGATTCCTTCAAAAACTAGGAATAAAACCACCATATGACCCAGCAATCCCACTCCTAGGCATATACCCTGAGGAAACCAAAGTAGAAGAGACACATGTATCCCATTGTTCATTGCAGCACTATTTACGATAGCTAGACCATGGAACCAACTTAGATGTCCATCAACAGATGAATGGATAAAGAAGTTGTGGTACATATACACAATGGACTATTCAGTTCAGTTCAGTTCAGTTCAGTCACTCAGTCGTGTGCAACCCCATGAATTGCAGCACGCCAGGCCTCCCTGTCCATCACCAACTCCCAGAGTTCACTCAAACTCACGTCCATCAAGTTGGTGATGCTATCCAGCCATCTCATCCTCTGTCGTCCCCTCCTCCTGCCCCCAATCCCTCCCAGCATCAGAGTCTTTTCCAATGAGTCAACTCTTCACATCAGGTGGCCAAAGTGTTGGAGTTTCAGCTTTAGCATCAGTCCTTCCAAAGAACACACAGGACTGATCTCCTTTAGAATGGACTGGTTAGATCTCCTTGCAGACCAAGGGACTCTCAAGAGTCTTCTCCAACACCACAGTTCAAAAGCATCAATTCTTCAGTGCTCAGCTTTCTTCACAGTCCAACTCTCACATCCATACATGACCACTGGAAAAACCATAGCCTTGACTAAATGGACCTTTGTTGGCAAAGTAATGTCTCTGCTTTTGAATATGCTATCTAGGTTGGTCATAACTTTTCTTCCAAGTAGTAAGCGTCTTTTAATTTCATGGCTGCAGTCACCATCTGCAGTGATTTTGGAGCCCCCCCAAATAAAGTCTGACACTGTTTCCACTGTTTCCCCATCTATTTCCCATGAAGTGATGGGACCAGATACCATGATCTTAATTTTCTGAATGTTGAGCTTTAGGCCAACTTTCTCACTCTCCTCTTTCATACTCAGCCATAAAAACGAACACCATTGAGTCAGTTCTAATGAGGTGGATGAGCCTAGAACCTATTATACAGAGTGAAGTGAGTCAGAAAGAGAAAGATAAATATCATAATCTAACTCATATGTACAGAATCTAAAAAAATGGTACTGAAGAATTTACTTACAGGGCAGCAGTGGAGAAACAGACATAGAGAATAAGCTTGTGGACATGGGGAGAGTGGAGGAGAGGGTGAGATGAATGGAAAGAGTGACATAGAAACTTACATTACCATATGTAAAATAGCCAACAGGAATTTGCTCTATGGCTAATGAAACTCAAACAGGGGCTCTGTATTTACCCAGAGGAGTGGGATGGGGAGGGAGATGGGAGGGAAGTTCAAAAAGGAGGGGATATATGTATACCTATGGCCTATTCACGTTGAGTTTTGGCAGAAAACAACAAAATTTTGTAAAGCAACTATCCTTCAATAAAAAATAAGTTAATTAAAAAAATTTTTTCAGCCTCAATCCCTTCCAGTGACCTCCACCTTTCTCCATTACCAACTCCTGAAACATAGCAAATAATTTATTGGAAGCAATAGTTTTTTAAAAATTAATTTTTATTGGAGTATAGTTGCTTCACCATGTTGTATTAGTTTCAGGTGTATAGCAAAATGAATCATCCATATGTATATACATATATCCTCTCTCTTTTGGATTTCCTTCTCATTCAGGTCACCACAGAGAATTAAGCAGAGTTCCCCGTGCTATACAGTATGTCCTCATTAGTTATGTATTTTATAGTGGTGGTTTAGTCGCTAAGTCATGTCTGACTCTTGTGACCCCATGGACTGGAGCCTACATAGTATCAATAGTGTATATGTTTCAATTCCAGTCTTCCAATTCCTTTCACTCTCTTTTCCCTCTTGGTATCCATACCTTTGTTCCCTGGGTCTGTGTCTCTATTTCTGCTTTGCAAATAAGATTATCTATGCCATTTTGCTATGTTTCACATATATTATGTGATAGCTGTTTTTCTCTTTCTGATTTACTTCACTCTGTATGATACTCTCTAGGTCCATCCACATTTCTACAACTGACCCTATTTCATTCCTTTTTTATAGCTGAATAATATTTCATTGTATATATGTACCACATATTTTTTATCCATTCCTCTGTTGATAAACATTTAGGTTACTTTCATGTACTGGCTATTGTAAATAGTGCTGTTATGAACATTGAGGTGCATGTAGCTTTTTTTTGTGTGTGTGTGAGGCCCCACTTTCATGGTCTGTATTCATACTGAAAATCAAGATCAAGCAAGCTTTTGCGCTTCTGCTCCACAGGAGGTTTCTGTCCTCCCTAAGCTCACCTTAGGCATGTATCTTTTTGAATTATAGTTTTCTCGTGGTATATGCCTAGTAAAGGAATTGTTGGGTCATATGGAAGAGCTACATTTTTGAGCAATCAATGTAAGTTTAGAACCCATCCACTGGCCTCACCCTTTTTAACTATGGCTTGATCTTTCACCAAAATGGCTGCCAGCAATTTACCACTAATTGTGGACTCATGCAACTGAAAAAGTACATCAGAGCCCCCTCCCATGAAATCATTCTCTAAGAACTAGTGAAATGTTTACAAGAAAAATAATAACTAGTCAGGAGGGGAGTATTGGCAATCATTTTAATAGTTTGACTCCCACGAAAAAATTCTATATTGAATAAGTTTCCTTAGGTGTGAAAGAGCTACATTTGTGCCCCTACACACTCATCCTCCAAGATCTCACCAGAGTTTCCTTGTCCCTAAATCCAGAAGAGACATTTCTCCCTTGTCATATTTCCATTCTCCCCAGCAAATTGTCACTAGGTTGTTTTGCTGTGAACCTCTCCCTTCTTGCCTTGCATGACACCTCACAGTTCTGGTTTCCTTCCTACCTCTCTAACCATTCCTTCAGGATGTCTTTTGCAGGCTGATCCATTTCTGTCTGACCCTTGGTATTTCTCATGTCTGGGCTTCCTTGCTTCCATTATTCTATCTTTTATATTCTATCCTTCAGTAATGCCAGTGATTCCTACAGTGACTTTGATTACCATCCATATGCCCCCAAATCTCTATTTCCATACTTAACTGCTCCCCTCTGCTCCAGACATATGTTTTACACATATTTTACACATATTTTATCAAACTATATGTACTGTTTTGCAATTTGCTTTTTAGCATAAGATATATTACAGATATCTTTACATTATTAATCATATTGATGCAACATTCTTTCTATTAGCTGCATATTATCTCACATTATATATAGCCCACATTTATTTAACTATTATACTATTGTTGGGCTTTAGTTTATATCCAGTTTTCACTGTTCCAGGGTTGCAGTAAAGACCCTTGCCCTTAAATCTTTGTATTTCTGTGCTAGGATAAAATGCTGGAAATGGAGTTTCTTGGGATAATTACATGTACATTTATATTTGGATGGACACTGCTAAGATATCCTCCAAAAAGCTTTTTCCCTTCTACTTTTCAACTGAGAGACAGCATGCATACAGTAAAGTAGATAAAATGCTCTATTTTAAGTGTGCAGCTGCATAAATTTGTATATATGTAAATTCCTGTGTAACCAACATCTCTATCAAGATATATACCAGTTTCAGCACCCTAGAAGTTCTCCTCTTGCACCAACCCAGTATATCCCCTCCCTCAGAGACAACCTTTATCTGACTTCTATACTCATCAATTATTTTTGCCTGTTCATATACATGAAATCATTTCTCACCATCATGTAGTATGACTATGTTTGGTTTCCCACAATTTGTTTACTCCAAGTGCTGATAAGCATCTGGGTGCTTTCCATGTTTTTGCTGTTATGAATACCAAGTGGATATGAGCATTTGTCTTCAAGTCTTTTTGTGGTCATTTGTTTGTATTTTTCTAAAGCACATACCTAGCAGTAGAATTGTAGGGTCATAGGGTTGTTTAATTTTTTATTAGAAATTACAAAACAGTTTTCTAAAAAGGCTGTATCTGTTTGTCCTCCCACCAGTCATATAAATTGAGACCTCCACGAAGTGTATGAGAGTATCATACACAGTATTGTTACTGAGTATTTGGTTTCCTTTCTCCCCAGTCAGTTGTAAGAATAGTGTCTCTCTCATTCAGCACCTCAAAATTAATGGACTCTCAATAAAATTGTAAAGTAATTCAGTTCAGTTCAGTCACTCAGTCGTGTTCAACTCTTTGCGACGCCATAAATCGCAGCATGCCAGGCCTCCCTGTCCATCACCAGCTCCCGGAGTTCACTCAAACTCATGTCCATCGAGTCAGTGATGCCATCCAGCCATCTCATCCTCGGTCGTTCCCTTCTCCTCCTGCCCCCAATCCCTCCCAGCATCAGAGTCTTTTCCAATGAATCAACTCTTCTCATGAGGTGGCCAAAGTACTGGAGCTTCAGCTTTAGCATCAGTCTTTCCAAAGAACACTCAGGACTGATCTCCTTCAGAATGGACTGGTTGGATCTCCTTGCAGTCCAAGGAACTCTCAAGAGTCTTCAACACCACAGTTCAAAAGCATCAACTCAGCTTTCTTCACAGTCCAACTCTCACATCCATACATGACCACAGGAAAAACCATAGCCTTGACTAGACGGACCTTTGTTGGCATGGTAATGTCTCTGCTTTTGAATATGCTATCTAGATTGGTCATAACTTTTCTTCCAAGGACTAAGCGTCTTTTAATTTCATGGCTGCAATCACCATCTACAGTGATTTCGGAGCCTCCCCAAAATAAAGTCTGAAACTATTTCCACTGTTTCCCCATCTATTTGCCATGAAGTGATGGGACCAGATGCCATGATCTTCGTTTTCTGAATGTTGAGCTTTAGGCCAGTTTTTTCACTCTCCTCTTTCGCTGTCATCAAGCGGTTCTTTAGTTCTTCCTCACTTTCTGCCATAAGGGTGGTGTCATCTGCATATCTGAGGTTATTGATATTTCTCCTGGCAATCTTGATTCCAGCTTGTGCTTCTTCCAGCCCAGCATTTCTCACGATGTACTCTGCAAAGAAGTTAAATTAGCAGGGTGACAATATACAGCCTTGATGTACTCCTTTTCCTCTTTGGAACCAGTCTGTTGTTTCATGTCCAGTTCTAACTGTTGCTTCCTGACTTGCATACAGGTTTCTCAGGAGGCAGGTCAGGTGGTCTGGTATTCCCATCTCTTGAGGAATTTTCCGGAGTTTATTGTGATCCACACAGTCAAAGGCTTTGGCATAGTCAATAAAGCAGAAATAGATGTTTTTCTGGAACTCTCTTGCTTTTTCCATGATCCAGTGGATGTTGGCAATTTGATCTCTGGTTCCTCTGCCTTTTCTAAAACCAGCTTGAACATCTGGAAGTTCACGGTTCACGTATTGCTGAAGCCTGGCTTGGAGAATTTTGAGCATTACTTTACTAGCATGTGAGATGAGTGCAATTGTGTGGTAGTTTGAGTATTCTTTGGAATTGCCTTTCTTTGGGATTGGAATGAAAACTGACATTTCCCAGTCCTGTGGCCACTGCTGAGTTTTCCAAATGTGCTGGCATATGAGTGCAGCACTTCCACAGCATCATCTTTCAGGATTTGAAATAGCTCAACTGGAATTTCATCACCTCCACTAGCTTTGTTTGTAGTGATGCTTTCTAAGGCCCACTTGAGTTCACATTCCAGGATGTCTGGCTCTAGGTGAGTGTTCACACCATCGTGATTATTTTGGTCATGAAGATCTTTTTTGTACAGTTCTTCTGTGTATTCTTGCCACCTCTTCTTAATATCTTCTGCTTCTGTTGGGTCCATACCATTTCTGTCCTCTATCGAACCCATCTTTGCATGAAATGTTCCCTTGGTATCTCTAAATTTCTTGAGATCTCTAGTCTTTCCCATTCTGTTGTTTTCCTCTATTTCTTTGTATTGATCGCTGAGGAAGGTTTACTTATCTCTCCTTGCTATTCTTTGGAACTCTGCATTCAGATGCTTATATCTTTCCTTTTCTCCTTTGCTTTTCACTTCTCTTCTTTTCACAGCTGTTTGTAAGGCCTCCTCAGACAACCATTTTGCCTTTTTGCATTTCTTTTTCTTGGGGATGGTCTTCATCCCTACCTCCTGTACAATGTCACAAACCTCCATCCATAGTTCATCAGGCACTCTGTCTATCATATCTAGCCCCTTGAATCTATTTGCCACTTCCACTGTATAGTTATAAGAGATTTGATTTAGGTCATACCTGAATGGTCTAGTGGTTTTCCCTACTATCTTCAATTTAAGTCTGAATTTGGCAATAAGGTGTTCATGATCTGAGCCACAGTCAGCTCCCAGTCTTGTTTTTGCTGACTGTATAGAGCTTCTCCATCTTTGGCTGCACAGAATATAATCAATCTGATTTCAGTGTTGACCACCTGGTGATGTCCATATGTAGAGTCTTCTCTTGTGTTGTTGCAAGAGGGTGTTTGCTATGACCAGTGTGTTCTCTTGGCAAAACTCTATTAGCCTTTGCCCTGCTTCATTATGTACTCCAAGGCCAAATTTGCCTGTTACCCCAGGTGTTTCTTGACTTCCTACTTTTGCATTCCAGTCCTCTATAATGAAAAGGACATGTTTTTTTTGTGTGTTAAATCTAAAAGGTCTTGTAGGTCTTCACAGAACCTTTCAACTTCAGCTTCTTCAGTGTTGCTTCTTGGGGCATAGGCTTGGATTGCCGTGATATTGAATGGTTTGCCGTGGAAACGAACAGAGATCATTCTGTCGTTTTTGAGATTGCATCCAAGTACTGCATTTCGGACTCTTTTGTTGACTATGTTGGCTGTTCCATTTCTTGTAAGGGATTCCAAGTAAAGTAATTAGCTTCCAATTAAAATAAATGAATTAATTTAAAAATAAATATTTGAGGAATTAGATTTGTAATTAAATGACCTCTATATATTATGCTTGAGGATCTCTACCACACAGCTGGAAGAGTGAACACATGTTACTGAGGACAATTTGTTTCTGGTGTGGATGTTTTATTACCCCCAGGACAGTCCGGGTTTGTTATGGGTAGCACTTTGACATACTTTGCTGCCTCCAAGAATCCCATGGACGGAAAAGCCTGGTGGGCTACAGTCCGTGGTGTCACAAAGAGTCGGACACGACTGAGTGACTTCACTTTCACTTTCATTGGTGTCTTAGCATGGGACTGGGTCCAGAGGAAGCACCTATAATGACCAACATGCAGTGCTTGGTCAGATAAACAGCTTAAAAGAATGTCAGACCTCCGTGAAACCTTTATTTTCTCACATTTCTGGACTCAGTCAAAAGGAGGCAGAGCAGAGAGGGATTCTTTTCTAGTTGTCGCTAGCTGTGTGGCCCCTAGCTCTAATACTAGGAAAAACAGTCCCCCATCCTCAAGTGCACCCTCCAATTTTTTTTTACCTGTGCAAGACTATTTATTGCAACATTTTTTTGAAATAGAAAAAGTTTGGAAACTGTCATTAAGAAACCTGCTTAAAAAGATATGGTGTAGCCATACAATGGAATGACATGCAGTCTTAAAAGAAATAGCTCTTTATATACTGATATATTACTAAATGTAAAACAACAGCAATATCAGAAAAAAGTCAAGGAGTAGGAGGAGTAGGTATATTACCTGACCATTCTGAGGGTTAAGACAAGAAGGGGAGAAGACCTAGAGGAATATTTCCCGGGTGGAAGGCAGCTAGAAGCCAATCCAGCTCACTGACAGCCTTCACAACCTGATTTCTTAGGTCCACCAACTGGGGACGTCTGATCCACTATTAAGTATACTCCTCTGTCTCTACTCCTGAAAGGGCCAGTGTCTGAGGATTTGATGGAGCCTCTACACTAGATTCTTATTCTTCCCCTATAATTGCTCTAAAGTTTTCCATTCTTCTGGGAATTGGTGGGCTGTGGGTTGTTTTTTTAATCTTTCTCACATGAACTAGGCCTTCATCAAAATTCACTGCAACTCAGATTAATTTCCATTTCTAGTTCCATTGCTGTCCAAAACCAACTAAGCATGATGGATGAGCTGGTTAACATTTTGAAGGTGAAAACTATCTATCTATCTATCTAACCATCTATCTAGCACGTCCCCTGATCTGAGTGCCTTCCCCCTGTTAATGTAGCACATCCTTCAGGCTCGCCTCCCCTCCCATCTAAGTGATAGGAGGTGTGAGCAAAAGCCATCAACCATGTTTCTATGATGAATACTAGGTTCACAGAAGTAAATGTTGAAAACCTGGGAATTTGCCAGTCCTAATTTTTTATTTAATTTGCATAATCATTTGCATAGGACTGCATACGTTAAGGAAACATCTGTAGTTTTCTTATGCATTTAGATGACATGAATTTTTTTCAACATTTGAAGTTGCCACTTATTATTGATTTCTTTTGCATCTTTTTTCAATATTCACACCAGAGTCCTGCAACACAGGGCCCTGAATGTCATATGCCTTCCCTGTTTCTATAAATCTATGTCTGTGAGTCTGTTTCTGTTTTATAAATAAGTTCATTTACATCATATTTTAAAAATTAGTTCCATGTATGAGTGATATCATATGATATTTGTCTTTGACTTATTTCACTCAGTATCAGAATCTCTAGGTTCATCCATGTTGCTACAAGTGGTGTTATTTTGTTCCTTTTTATGGCTCAGTAATATTCCCTTGTATAGGTGTACCACACCTTCTTTATCCATTCTTCTGTTGATGGACATTTAGGTTGCTTCCATGTCTTGGCTACTGTAAACAGTGCTGCTGTGAACATTGAGGTGCATGTATTTTTCAGATTATGGTTTTCTCTGGGTATATGTCCAGAAGGGGGATTGCTGGATTATATGGTAGCTCTATATTTAGTTTTATGAGAAACCTCCATTCTGTTTTCCGTCAGTGGCTGCACCAATTTACATTCCCAGCAACAGTGTACAGGATTCCTTTTTTGCTACATTCTCCACAACATTTTGGAGAAGGCAATGGCACCTCACTCCAGTACTCTTGCCTGGAAAATCCCATGGACGGAGGAGCCTGGTAGGCTGCAGTCCATGGGGTCGCTAAGAGTCGAACACAACTGAGCAACTTGACTTTCACTTTTCACTTTCATGCATTGGAGAAGGCAATGGAAACCCACTCCAGTGTTCTTGCCTGGAGAATCCCAGGGATGGGGGAGCCTGGTGAGCTGCCGTCTGTGTGGTCACACAGAGTCGGACACAACTGAAGCGACTTAGCAGCAGCAGCAGCAGCCACATCATTTATTATTTCTTTCCTTTTTTGATGTTCAATTTAAACCAATATTTAATGAAGAGCACTTACCTGTGGTATTGAGAAACAGAGTTTTGCCTTACCCAAACTGCACCCCCAAACCTAGAATACCCCACTCTCAGCCTGACTAAACAGCACATCATTTCCTGCAGGGGATGCACTTCTCTTTCACCACATCCTTGCTTTAATCATTCACTCTTCCAATGTGTGTATCTTGTCTCCCCAGGTAAACAGTAAGCTGCAGGAGGTAGTGGCCTAAGTACTACATGTCTGAATCTTTCTCTTCTCCGCAGAGTTCAACGAATTCTTGGAGGTTGACTGTTGATTGAAAACAGCCTAAATGTTCTAGATTCTCTGTCCCATAATTACTCAAGTCCTTTTTCAAGCAAGTGTCTGCCATTTTGTGGGTCTAGGAAGAGTAAACCAAAGGATACCTGAAGGATATTTAATCAGTGTTTTCCCTACAGTCTTTCAGTGTTGTCTAATTTGCCATAAACTCATGTTTTACTAATTAGCAGGAGTAGTCATGAAACGAATCATGAACTTTTCTATAAACTGGTGTTTCTATTCTTGACAGCATGTCAGATCATTAGAGACAAGCTGCACATTCAGAACAATCAGAATCCTATTACTCCCTGAAAATAAATAAAATCAGGGGCATTTTCCAAGGTCTCAAATGGTCCCCCCAAATCAAAGCACTTCCAGAATCCATTTTGTTGTTTCTGTTTAGTCACTAAGTCATGTCCAGCTCTTTTGCAACCCATGGACTGTAGCCTGCCAAGCTCCTCTGTCCATGGGATTTCCCAGGCAAGAATGCTGGAGTGGGTTGCCATTTCTTTCTCTGGGGGATCTTCCCAACCCAGGAATTGAACTCATGTTTCCTGCATTGCAGGTGGATTCTTTACTGCTGAGCCACTGGAGAAGCCCATAAATATGCATAGGTTTGCTAATTACACCCAAGTCTTGTCCCTAAATCTATTTTTGAATGAAAGTGACTTAATGTTGCCAAATCAAAGACATTTTCTAACATTCAAG
The DNA here is from genome assembly GCF_032405125.1 of Capricornis sumatraensis. NCBI lineage: Eukaryota > Metazoa > Chordata > Mammalia > Artiodactyla > Bovidae > Capricornis > Capricornis sumatraensis. The sequence goes on along the minus strand of NC_091092.1, from coordinate 44,027,213 downwards.
ATACATTGTTCATCATTTATGTCAGTCCTTTCTCTCTCACTCACTCACCTTCCCTTACCAAAAAAAAAAAAGTACACATAAAGCCCTATGGGGAACAATGGAGGTGAGATTTCATGAGGACAACATTTCATAGACAACAGGGTTGACTCAGTCAGATATCCAGGGGCCTAAGTGCCTACCTACAATTTTTTGTTATGTGAGACGGTAGAGGGAGCACACAGGGGTCTAAGAGCTTTATACCAGTGACTAGCACCAATGTTCCAGTCTGTTTAGTAGTCAGTGTTAAATCTTGCTTAGAGGGGTTAATACAGTAGCTTTAATGGGAGTAGACCTGGTGGGTCGGACCATGAGGGAGTGAGAGCTGAGTTACCAATATGAAGAGAAAGTGGTTAAGTTGTATCATGTTTCTCTGTGCTAGAAAATGTATAGCCCTCATCTCATTTAAGCCTCACTTCAACTCTAAGATGAATGTAATATTACTACCCCAAGCCTCACGTCTAGGAATCTGTCATATCTCTGCCAAGAGCTGTGATATGAACTCAGCTCTGCTCTCTCCATGGCCCACTGCACCATAGACATTTATGAGAGTAAGGGGGAACTCGGTTTATGATATTGAAACCCAAGAATTTATCTCTTTGTTCCTCATTGGAAGAGTCCAGTTACCTTTATTTATTTTCATTTATTTATTTCTTGAAGAAATAGTACACTCAGCACAAGATTCAAAAGACACAAAGAGATATAGGGTGAAAAGAAAATCTCCCTTCCTCCTTGGTTCCCAGATACCCAGTCCCCCTTCCAGAAGACTGTCACTCATACTTGCTGCTTGTGTATCCTTCCAGAATGTTCATCTCTTCACTTGTTTATACCTAAGGGCAAATGTGAGCAACCTGCCTTGGCTGGGAAGCCTTGGTGACAGCATTTGAGATGAGATCAAGAAGGCCACCCGTTGTGCTTAGCCACAGAGAGCAAGGTAGGCAAAATTCATCCTCAGGGTCACTCCATTTCAGTGAGTCTTCTCACCTCCATCCCTCTACTGTCCTGCTTAGCCTGACCTATCCTTTCCTCCCAAGGGAGAACCACTGGCTTCAGACAGCTCCTGTCCTGTTCCCTTGCTCAGAACCATGTCTGCTGTGCCTCAGGGGCTGTCTTGGTTGAGTTCATCCCCCCTAAGGAACTGATGGGTGTCTGGATTGATGAGCCACCGTTTTCACAAAACATGTTGACATTTTAACAAAGGGCTTCAATCAAAAGAGTAACTTGAAAAATGGGGATTTCAGATGCTTTGTCATGACAAGCCAACAGGATAGCACTTTTTTTTCCTCAAAAGGTAGGACCTTGTGACTTTTCTTCTCTCCTTCCTGCATGCGTGTCAGACCAACTGGGCACCTGAAAACTTGGGCCTCCTGAAATTCCTTGACACCCAGTGCAGTGAGGACTCTGACCATGATCCTTTTTTCCTTTCAGGATGTGGACATGAGAGTTTTTGAAACAAAATCTCCAACTCTGTAGACAGTTCTCCCCTAATATAGGCTCATGTCTTCTCTACCAAAAGAGAGGAAACAACTATTATAATGAATAGGAGAATTATTCTAGCTTTAATATTCACTAAATGCTATCTCATTCTGCCCCTTCCAAAATAATATTTAGAATACGAAGTTGGAACAGATGGTTTTACAAATTCAACATTTTCCACAATCTGGGGGTGGGGGAAAGTGGGATTTCTGCCGGGATTTATTTATAAAATCTTTGTTTGTGAATGGAATTCATTTTGATTTTCTCCGGTCATATTCTTCTCACACTATTAGACACAGCTTCACAACTCAAGGAAGAGAAACAGTTGGGATCTTCATCAAAGTAGTCTGCATTGGAAAAAAAAAAAAAAGAGCATTTTCAGCTGTGGCATTACAGGCTTTGCACATAGTAGCATCAAAAGAGATGTTTATCAATTGAAGGAATGAATAGAAGAATTAGAAAGGAAATAAAAGTTGTGGTGCTTTCCTCAGATAGTTTAATCTAAATCTGGGGTGAATTAATTCATTCTGACAGCATTGTTAGGCAATTACAAGTGCATCTGTTCAACCTGCATTATGACTTACAAGCTGTGTTATTCACAGTAACCCTAACCAAGGGGAGGCTAGTCATGGGCAAAGACTAGCGGCCTTTAGGAAGAGACAACATAAAATAATAGCACACCTATCTGTATCCCCTATGAAACTGATATTCTTGCTCTGAAGTTTCAGCTGTTTCTCAAGTCTGAGACTGCCTAGTGGTACAGAGGGTGCAAGTTTCCACTCAGTGCTAATGGAATCAAGTTTCTGGCTGTCATACGTCTGATGGCAGCATCCAGATTGCAGTTTTAGAACCTGTGGCCCAAGAGGCTGGACATCCTGCCCCACTGGCTGAGTTACTGTCACGAATAATGAGCATCTCGGTGCTGGCTGCAGGCACTTGGGCTCTCCAGGTCTATAGCTTGTTGTTAAACATTTCAATCCAGGATGTGGTACTGCTCTTTCAAAGAAAAACATTTCCATTTGTGTTGCATATTTGCTAATGAAACAATATCCCTCAGAGGCAGCAGGGGAGCCAGGAGTAACTCATCCTCTTAGAAAAATATTCCCCAATCAGTCACAGCTATTACCATCCAAGGAACTCCCACAATTTGGCCCCCCATATGCCATGCTTCATCAGTGCCTCCATATGAGCACCAACATGTCTTCAGGTTAGCTGGCCAGAGTTTGATGGATGCTTGTGGCCAAGGAAAGATTTTCTTCATACGCACCACCAGGCAGAAATGGAGACAGAGACCCCCACATTAGTCAATGAGCCTAAACTGGAAAATGATGTTGCTTCACACGGTCCTGAAGCTGATAGGCACTTTGGAGATGGTCCATCTTGGCCCCCACTCCACCCTCCACCATGTTGAAGGTAAGGAGATGTCACTCTGAGTAGGGAAGTGATGTGCCCAAGGTCACAGAGTTAGTGGCTTAAGCCAAAGCCTTCTGACTCCAAATTTGGTGCTTTTATTTATTATTTTTTTAACCCATCATACTGCTTCCAGATTGGCTGCAGCTCTTGGAAACAGGACTACTGAAGGAGCCAATAGAATGAAAACTACAATGGGTGAGGCTGTCCCACCACCAGCACTGAGATGGTGGGAGAATGACTACAGCCAGGCCACCAGAGGTGTTCTGTGTGTTGGCTGGACTCTACTTTGGTCTTTAAGAAAGGAAAACAGCCTGCAGTACGATACAGCCGGAAGCACAGAACATGAAGTCATTACACCACCACCTTGAAGTTCTTAAGTTCTTGCTCTAGTTTGCCTTTCTCTTTACCTTAGGCTTTCAGATCAATCCTTTCGCTACACTTTCCCTCCTAACACCCAACTCCAACTCAACACCAGTCACTGTACCTAGAAACTTGGCTTCCTGTGGAAGAAGGTGAGCATCTAAGAGTGACGTGCAGCACACCCTGTATTCTCAAGGGTGTGCGATGAGCAACTAGCCTGGGAGCCAGAAGACCTGAGTTCTGGCCCCAGTTCTGCTGCTGGTGGGCTGAGTGGCTGTCCATAAAGCATACTCCTTTTCCTGCTTAAGGTCCCTCATCTGTAAAATAGGGGCTTGCACTGAGCAACGTATAAGGTGCCCTTGGATTTTAACAGTGTGTGATGATCATTTGCAACTGCCCATGAATAATTTGTTTACCTCCAGTCTTCTCTCCTCCGTTAATCTAACCACCCACTGCACTGTACACACTATGTTCAGTATGTGCTTCTATGCAGTTTCTCGGCCCAGAGTGAGCCTGGGTGTACACATGGACCTGCGCGTGTCGTCTTGAGGAAGAATCATTTCCCAAGACCGCATCTGTGGCCTCACACTAATTCAGTGTCTCTGGAATGTGAGTGTAGATAGCACAGCCTTTTCTCTCACCATCTGGGGAGCTTGTTTCTCTAGGAGTGCCTTGGGCAGAGCCTAAAGATTTCACAATGGAACTAGCTGTAGTTGACTTGACTGATGATGTCAACAAGTTGTGCACAAAGGTTTCCCTCAGTCTCTCCTGTTTCTGCCTGACACTGAGCCCACACCAGGTGCTGCCATCTGAAACGACACCCCAGACAGTTAAAAATGGAAAACTCATCAAATTGTAGTCTTCAAATGGGTAGATTATACCTCAAGAATCCTCTTAAAAATATAAAGCTCAATGTACAGACTGTTCACTCTGGGTACCTCAAAGAGTGAAAAGTAAGCCTGAACCATAATGTGTGGTACAGGCAGAGCCAATTCACTTACCAAGGATGCCTCTTTCCCTAGAGCCCAGTACAGGGACCAGCAGGTTACTGACATGCCCAGCGAAAAGGAACAGGATCTCTGTGCTGCTTATAGAATCTTCTAGTTCAAGCTCCACCTTCCCTAAAGGCAATAACCTGAGCTTTGCATGGAGACTGAGAGAAGCTACCTAAATGGGACGGAAGAGCCTTTGGATGTGTAAAAAACTGGTTCACCTGGACTGGAGCTCTTTTCAGTGGCAACACCAGAGTCCACTACATCTCTCACTGTGCAGGAAGGACCTTTGGTGCATCTGGGCAGCCCACCAGCCATCTTAGGGAAGCTGACAAGTTCTCTCCTCCTCTACCGTCACTCCTTGTTTCCCACATCTGGCTACGGGCCAGAAAGCCCCTGGGACCCAGTGCCTGGAACACAGCAGGCACTCAATCAATGTTCTTTTAATTGAATTGAGACTCAAGTGACAGCAAGGACAAGCCGTCCAAGGAATTTAGGCCAGAAGTGAAGCCTCACTAAGTTAAAATATGGCCCAAATCACATCCTTCACCTGACTTCATTCATCTCCACACAAAAGTACAAATCATTTTCCTGGCAAGGAAAGAGCCTCCGTTTGATGCTAACACTGCATGAACTCAAGTCAGGAGGCCAGTTAACCTCATCAGTTTGGAAAAGCTGCAAAAGTCAAAACTTTACCCCAAACGGCATCTTACCAGAAGTGTTATCCAGTCGCAACCACCCATAACAGAAAAGCAGCTGCCACTGCTTCCGCACATGCTCCTTCACTGCACAGTGGGACACAAAAATGAGGAACCTGAAGTCAGGAGAAGAAGGCCAGTCTCTTTCAGCTTCTTTCACTCCCGGTCACCGGTGCCTAGACTCAAGCCTACTCTTGCCACCATCAATACTCCTAAGGAAACCCAAGGCTGTTACTAGTTTTCTGAGGTCACCTTTCTAGCTCCCTCCCAATGGCAGTGATAATAAGAAAGTGTATCAAGATTTCACATCAACCATAGTTTTAGAGCTTGAGAGGTCAGATGTGCAATGAGAAGCAGCCTCTGAGATGGCTTTCAATGTAGCCCAGACCCTGGCATTCACATCCTTATATAGTCTCCTCCCATATCATACCAACAGAATAAAATATGGCAGAAGTGATGGCACATCATTTGCAAGATTAGATTATAAAAGACATTGTACAATCTCTCTCTCTCTGGCTCCTTGTCTTTCTCTCCCTACCCACCCTGTCCCCACCCTCAGAGCTGATTAGAAGCTACAATGGTAATCATATTACAATATATAATGGGTAAAATGGAGTATAAGCTTTAAAACTTGTGAATCACTATATTGTACACCCGTAACTTAAATAACATTGTACAGCAACATTACTTCAATTTAAAAAAAAGGGAGAAGGGTCTTCCCTCGTGGTCCAGTGGTTAAGACTCTGTGCCTCCAGTGCAAGGGCCATGGGTTCAACCCCTGGTTGGGGAATTAAGTCCCCACATGCCACGTGGCCCCAAATTAAGTAAATAAATAAATATATGCAACTTAAAAATTTTTAAATAAATAAAAATAAAAACCATAAAGGCTTCCTTGGTGGTCCAGTGGTTAAGAATCCACCTTGCAATGCCAGGGACACTGGTTCAGCCCCTGATCTGGAAACATTCCACGTGCCAAGGAGCAACTAAGCTTGTCATGTGCCACAACTAAATGAAGCCCATGCACCTAAAGACCATGCTCTGCAACAAGAGTTGCTGTTTAGTTGCTAAGTCATGTCCTACTCATTCACGACCCCATGGACTGTATCCCGCCAGGCTCCTCTGTCCATGGGATTCTCCAGGCAAGAATACTGGAGTGGGGTGCCATTCTCTTCTCCAGGGCATCTTTCTGACCCAGGGATCAAACCTGATCAATCCCTGATCTCCTGTACTGCAAGCAGATTCTTTACCGCTGAGCCACCAGGGAAAGCAACAAGAGAAGTCACCTCAATGAGAGGCCTGTACACCGCAACCAGAGAGAGTAGCTCCCGCTCACCACAACTACAGAAAGATTGCACAGCAATGAAGACCCAGTGCAGCCATAAATAAATAAAAATAAAAAAGAAAGAAAGAAAAAAGGGACTTTAAATGCTCTGCTTCATGGAGTGGGGAGCTTTCTGTCTCTAGGAAGCTTCAGGTGGAGGCTTACTGTTACTTGATGGGAAGATCTGGCTTCCCAAGCCCCAGCCCTGAGACTCTCTGATTTCATGTGGGAGGCAGCAATCTGGAGGCTAAACAGAATGAGAAATCTCACTACCTCCCCTGAGGGGTTTATCTCCATTTGTAACTGAACCACTGTGATGAGGAAGCCAGCAGCACTCGCTCTTTGGCTAAGCAGCGACCACCTGGAAGGTAGTCCAGCAACTTGATGAGAGCACACCCCAGTCTCGGTCTCAGGGCAATTAAAACTCCTTCAGCTTCAGCAGGAATAAGGAGGCCACAGTGATAAAGCAGCCCCTCTTACTGCTCTGATTTCTTACACCGAGTTTAGCTAGTTCTCAGAATTAAAGGTTATTCTGTGAATTGCAATGAGCTGCGTGCCAGCTCTCCCTCTCTGCCTGACAGCCTCCCTTTTTCTTTCCAATAACAGATTGATCTGCTTACTCACTAGCACATAGCCATGAGGGAAGATGGCAGGTTTTTGCCACCTGTATTTTTATTTGTGCATCCCTCCTTCAGAAATAGCTCATCAAGAACATCATTTTTTCACACCTGACCACAGGGCAACCCCCTTCAGCCAAACTTGCAAACTTGCCATCTGTCTTTTAAATGGCTAATTTGTTCATGTGTTTCATTGCATTCTTGTTTTGAATGTTTGGGACTTGTACGTTGTGTGTATGTCTATGGAACTTGAGTTTGAAACTCTGAGATCCGAAAACCCCGTCTCTGCAAGATGGCACATTCTATCTTGCAGGTGGGACTAGGAACTAGGAAGGCTTGGTGATTGACATAAAGCCTATCCAACAGACAGAGACAGCCTGGCTCTGTCGATGCTGGATCTGTGGGGCTTTGGTTTTTGTCCTCAGGAGATATCTCCCTGGATTCTGCATGTACCCATCCAGGCTTCCCATTTAGAGACGACTTTCTCCTTCCAGTGTGAGAATGGAGCACGTGATGTTTTGCAAACACCCCTCCCCTGCTTTTAGCTCTAAACTTCTTTGCTTTCTGATTCTTTCGTCAGCTTTCGCTTTAATCCCTGTTTCCATAAGGTTGAGTGTGTTTCTCCTCAGAGCTCGTGTGCCTGAGAGAAGCCTGGAGTTAACTGCTTAGGAAGCAATCCACACAGGCGTTTGGTTCTGAATCCACCTCCGTACACAGTCTAGAGCAAGGCACTTTCGTTCTCAAAGCATCATGCTGCTGAGACCGGGGTATGTCAGTGGAGGCCAGGTAAAGTCAGGAAGTAAAATGAAGAACCATCGCCAGGGCCTCTCTCGGATATGACCAAGTGCTGGCGGCCTCAAAGGAAGCCATGTGACAGTGGTGTGCAGCACTTTTAAAAACTCTGTCCCCACTGCCAGAAGGAATAAAGACGGCATGCGGACAAAAACAACACATTTTGTGTCTCTTTATATTCCAATCAGAATTGGCTATGTAAGGGACATCCCTGGTAGTCCAGTGGTTAAGACTCCACACTTCAATGCAGGGTGCATGGGTTCAATTCCTGGTCAGGTAACTAAGATCCTGCATGCCACTCGGTGTGGCCAGAAAGTAAAAACTTTTTTTTAAAGGAATTGGCTGGTTGGTGGAATCCAGTGGAACAGAAAGTTTCTTTCTTTTTTCCTTAAAGATTTTTTTTGATGTAGACCATTTTTAAAGTCTTTATTGAATTTGTTGCACTATTGCTTCAACATTGCTTCAGTATTGCTTTTTGGGGTTTTTTGGCCATGAGGTATGTGGGATCTTAGCTCCCTGATGAAGGATGGAAGCAGCACACCCTGCATTAAAGGTGAAGTCTTAACCACTGGACTGCCAGGGAAGTCCCAAAGTTTAAGTTGATACACCTCATTGCTCTAAAATGAGATGGTTTCTTGAATCACAGGACTTGCAGTAAAAGAGTATACCTTATTCTGAATTGTTCCCCCACCCCCTGAAGCACCTTGTAAATGACTGGCCTAAAGTAACTGCAGAGCAATTCACATTTCCCATGTTTCCTCAGGGGTTAACAACCACAAGGATAAAGGATTCTGAGGTTTTTAAAACGCCAAATTTGAAACAAAGTTTTAACGTTTTTTTCCCCAGCAGCATTTCTCAGAGCTTGTAGATGCCAAGGTACATTGCGCCATTTCAAGAGTGAGGGAGGTACTTTTCTGCATTCCCCAAAGTTCTTTGACCATAGTACTCTTTCTTGCTGAGCACCCTATGGGATCACCAGCTGCCTTTACTCTAGTAAAAGGGTTAAGAGCAATAAAGTGAAAGTGAAGTCGCTCAGTCGAGTCCGACTCTGCGACCCCATGGACTGTAGCCTATCAAGCTCTTCCATCCTGTAGCCTATCAGGCTCCTCCGTCCATGGGATTTTCCAGGCAAGAGTGCTGGAGTGGATTGCCATTTCCTTCTCCAGGGGATCTTCCCGACCCAGGAATCAAACCCGGGTCTCCCACATTGTAGGCAGAAGCTTTACTGTCTGAGCCACCAGGGAAGCCCCTAAGAGCAATAAAGGAGACCGTAACTCAGTGGACTTCCCAGGTCGATTCACAGCCTGCCCCAGTAGCCCAAATGAACTGAGCCAATCTTGAGGATGATAGTGTGGGGTAGAGTTTGAGACACCCAGGATTATTCTGTGTGCCTCTTCTTGCCAAAAATTTTAACTAGGCAACATCAGATTAAAACAAACAGCAGCAATTACTCGGAGGTGTGTTAACCAGAGCCCTAGCTTTTACTTTTCATGGCATCCTTGGTCTTCCATTTAATAACTTCAGCAATCATTTGCTCCTTTCACTAGAAAGTAGAGAGTGAAGGGCTATAAAGTCATTAACTTAGGACCAGTTAATTCAACCAGCTGTGGTAACTTTTTCAAGACTGGTTTGTAGCAAAACCAAGATCAGAACCTTGGCTTCTTGCCAGGACCCACTGCTCTTTGCTCTCCACCTTCAATCCCCTATGGCTCTAGAACTTCCTAACCAGGTTCCTTCCCACAATATGAGGATATCTGATGCAGCCAGAGTCTATAGGGTCAACAGTTCAATGTTTCCACTGCTCAGTAATTTCTATGTTCAACAGGATTTGAATCTGTACACTTAGGAGCATGATGTATTGATGCAATGAATACTGTAGGAAGTATTGCCAATTAGTGTTCCATAGAGAATGGCCAACTAGCTGGAGCTGAGTTAGCTATCTGGGTTTCTGTCTACATCCCTGAGTAAGAGAGAGAGGGCTCATTTAATGAAGCCCGAACATCTAGCCAATGTTTCTAATGGCTTCCTGTCAGTCACTGACAGCAGAGGCCTCTTGGATTATTTTTTCCTCCTTGAAAAAATACTGAAGACTAAAGGTAAGATTTTCTAAAGCAGTAAGAGCTTTGATGGAGGTCTAGCTTGAGCCACACAAGGTACACAGAAACAACAGTTACTTTGCAAAATGTTAAAAATGGCAAAAAGATATAAGAAAAGGATCCTCACAGGTCCCCAGGCTAAAAAGGCCAACCCCCAGGTGAGACCACGTAAGAAGGTCAGACCAGTTGTGCCTTTGAGGTCTTGTAGAATCATCTTCCATCAAGTCTTCTGGCTTTGGGATTTCATGGAGTTCAGTTGAGCAAGAACAGTGCAGAACATGAAGAGATTCATGAAAAATATGAGGCAAAAATAAGCCACCACTGAGATGTAGAAGATAGGATCATCTTTAATCCAACAGCTGGAAGAGACCAAGGAGAGAAGCCCATTGTGAGGTAGAGAAACATAAACTGCTACTTATTTTATTGGAGTATAGCTGATTTTCAATGTTGCATTAGTTTCTGCTGTACATCAAAGTGAATCAGTTATATATACACATATATTCACTCTTTTTAAGATTCTTTTCCCATATAGGCCATTACAGTGTATTGAGTAGAGTTCCCTGTGCTATACAGTAGGTTCTTGTTAGTTATTGATTTTATACATAGTAGTGTGTGTATTGTCAATACACACAATTTATCCCTCCCCCTCTTTCCCTCCTGGTAACCATAAGTTTGTTTTCTACATCTGTGACTCTGTTTGTTTTTAAACTGCTATTTTTTTATGAGCCTCTGAAGATCACTGAGTCAGTTTCATTTCATGTGAGAATACCTGTAAACCAACCCGAAAGAGTTCACTCATGCTCACTGGGGGCAGAGCTGAGATCAGAACTCCAGTCTCCTGAGCCTCAGTCCAGGGTTTTTCCCAGCCTCAATTTAGAAATCCTAGAGGACAGTTCTGCCTTAGGCATGCAGAAACTTCTCAGTCCAGTTCCCTAGGAGGCTCTTTTCTTCCTCAACAGCAGAAAATGAAATTATATATTTTCCCCCAATGTGGCTTACACCTGAGTTTTTATTTGCAGGATAGATTCTGCTTTGCATGATAAATATCACAGTGAAAGGACATAGGTAATGACTGGCTTTTCAGAATGTTATATGAAACAGTAAAGAGATCATCAGAGGTAATGAAAATGCAACAAAAACAGGACAGCTCTAACTGTATTGCTTTCAAATATGATGTTTATTTTTGACCTCCCACCACAGCTAGAGATTTAAACTTCAAAAGGCAACTCTGGCCACTGGATTGGTTAATGGCTCTACAGTTTCTATTAAAGAAGAAATATGTAGTAATTTATATGAACAGATACTTCATCTCATAATATGCCAGTTACTACAGACATTATCTCTGATTTTTTTAAAATTTTACTTTACAATACTGTATTGGTTTTGCCATACATCAACATGAATCTGCCACAGGTGTACATGAGTTCCCAATCCTGATATCTCTGATTTTTGCACATAGACAAGCTTTACTAGTATAACTGTGTGTCAACTTAGCTGAGACTTCTTTTCCAGAACCAGGAAAATCCCCTGTGGTCATATTGTTCGTGTTGGTATGGTTACTTTCATATACAAGTGCCTTTTGTGTGTTTGTGTGGGTGAGATGGGATTCAGGGTGAGGGATGCATTTAATTCTCCCAGTAGAATCTAATACTTAGGGTTCCCCAGGCTTGTGGTTGCCAGTGGGGATGGGGATGGGAAAGGGTTGGATTGGGAATTTGGGATTAGCAAATGCAAACTGTTACATATATGTGTAACTGAATCACTTTGCTGTATACCAGAAACTAACACAACACTATAAATCAACTAGACTGGATAAAATAGATTTTTTAAATAGATTTAGATTTAATAAATATTGTTACTGCATTCCTGTATGTGCTTATTTGCCAATCTGAAGTGCAATGAATTGGGCATTTATTGCAAAATGTCTGTAGCTTATAATAATAAAGATGTTCGACCTTGTGGTAAAAAAAACAACAACCCAGAACTTAAGGTTCCCCAAATATCATCTTCAACCTTGGAAAAGGCTATAAAGTGAAGTGAAGTCGCTCAGTCATGTCCGGCTCTTTGCGACCCCATGGACTGTAGCCTACCAGGTTCCTCCGTGCATGGGATTTTCCAGGAAAGAATACTGGAGTGGGTTGCCATTTCCTTCTCCAGATCTTCCTGACCCAGGGATTGAACCCAGGTCTCCCGCACTGTAGGCAGATGCTTTACCATCTGAGCCACCAGGGAAGGCTATAGAAAACTCTTTAAAAAAGGTAGCACTATATGTTCGCATAGAGAATCATCTCCATGACATGTTAAGTACAAAGCAGTGTATATCTACTATTTGGGTGATAAAGTGTGCAGGAGAATATCTACACAAATTTGATTGTTGGTAATAAGAGTTGCATAGAGGGATGAAACTGGGGAGCTGGGCTTTGAGAGTGGACTTTACTTTTCATCCTCTACCCTTTTGTACATTTGAATTTTATACCGTTGCGCATGTACTATTTCTTCAAAATACAATTATTTTTTAAAAAGCTCTTAGAGTACTCTGCCTTTTCCTCACCAATTCACATATGAAAGGGTTCTTTTCAGGGAGAGTGGAGTGGATTTTGTTCTGGTTTTGCTTTTGCTTTTGCTTTTGATCTTTGATGAAGAATCACCATTAGACATCGGGGACCCTTTAAGTCACAAAACAAGCAAGGAGGGAAGATGGAGGAGGAGATGAGACGAAAGGGAAGAGAAAGGGGAGAGAAAGAAAGGATAACAAGGAATTATAATTAGAAGGCATCTGCTGGCAGTGGTAATACAATATTGACCCTCTGGAAACTGTCATCTCAATATGAAAGACAGAGAGGTCTGGGAGGCAAGACCTCATGCATTTGATTGCAGTCCAGCGGGAGAGGAAATCTATAGTGAGAAAGAACTTGAGAGGCTACAATAAAGAGAATGAAGATAATGAAGAATGGATAAGTAAAAAGTGATTCGAAGTATAAAGTGACGTTGTACAGCCTGAAGGACTGCATGGTAACTATCTACAGGCCTGTGAAAGAAGGTTCTGGAAAGGCAGAGCGATTTGAATGGCTATTCTCTGGTACTTGTGGGTGAGAGAACCAAACAGCTGGGCTTGTATATCAAAAAGAAAAAAGAGAAAATACAACAACAGGACAATAAGGCCAAGCCAATTTACAAAGGAAAGTGGTGGAGTCTTCTTTAGGAGACCTTTGTGGCTGAAATACAGAAAAGATTTCCAACCCACTTTAGTATTTCTTTATAGTGGCTCCTCCAACTCCTAAGTTCTGAGAGCTTTCTAATCATGACAGCTGCCGATGTCTATTATGTCGATTTTTTTTACTGTTTCTTTGCATTGTATCTACATCATTATCATACTCCCATTTCATAAATTTGAGAGCTCTTTACCAGCCAAAAAATTTTTAAAATAGATAAACTAATTAATAATCGCTGCCAGATGCATATTATTTACCATGGAACAAGCCACATGCTGAGCACTTTATATACATGGCATCATTTTAATCTGCACCCAGCACTGAGCATAAACATTATTATGCCCATTTTCCAGAGGAGGAAATGGAAAAAAGAGGTAAAGTAAGTTGACCAAGGTCGTATGGAGTCCAGACGCCTCAGATACCCACCTAACCATTATATCAGTGCGCCCATTACTTTGTTAGAGTAAAAAGGCTGAGGCTAATTTCCTCCCTGAAGCCAGTGTTTCAAGACCAAGGCCCAGGCCAGGAACACCTCACCATACCCTGATGGTCAAGACCACCACCATTGGAGAATCAGAGATGCTGGTACTTACAATGGAGTTGTTGAGCTCAGAGTCCCATACAGATCCTATTTCACAGTGAGTATGATTGCCACCATGATGGCTGGGATTCCTAGAGTGGGGAAGCAAGCCAAAGGCATCCCATTAGGAAACAGGAGAGAGTTCCTGATCAATGATTGTGAGTGCTGGTACACTAAGGCACTGTTTAAATGAGCCACAGATGTGCGGGCATCAAAATACCATTGTTTGCAAAATGTTTGTGAATTCTTCCAAGTTAAACATTTCTAGGAGTTCTCCAATCTGCTAAACTAAACAGCATGCCAATGGCTTCAATACAACACCCACTGGTTATTAAAAATAGCACAAGTGCCAAAAATCAACTTGGCAATGAAAGTATCTCGTTCATGGGAATAAAAGTTCGCATCAAGCATTTCTGCTCAGATGATCAGCTGCCAATTTGTCTCCCTTACAATACTGCCCATTAGTTCTGGTCTCTTTCCGTCTAGGTCACCTTGAAGGAAGGGCATAGGCAATCAGCTGCAGCCTTCAGTGCTTTTCTGACAGGGGAGCTGCTTGCACACTCGTTACTAGTTTGACATTTTGACTAGATCGACCAGTTAACAACCAGTCAATTTAGCCTGAGTATAATAAAGCAATCAGTTCAGTCAAAGTGGTCAAACGTGATGTGAGTATAGACATGGGGTTTAAAAAATCCAATTACATTTACATTTGCAAAACTTTCATGATTTCTCTCTTTCTCACAATGTATTTCTCCTAAACGAGGAGCATTATACTGGCATGGCACACATTTTAGGGGTCTTGTAAGATACTTTCCAAAGCTGTTTCAAAGCCCAGAGTGTCAAGCATCTTGAGAAATCCTCCACTTCCACTGTCCTGTCCTGTGATGAACAGGACACTCCCTTCTGGTCTGTATGTGGCTCACCTAGCACAGGGCCCAGCGTTATGTCGATGGAAAAAATATCACCCTGAAAAAAATCCCACCCTGAAGGGAGGGATGGAGGGAGCCCTCTCATTTAAGAAGAAATTTGTGGGACAGTCTCCAATCTGTGATTATACTTTGCTAATTGAGACAAAAAAAAAAAAAAAAAAGGTGTCTACATAGGGCTTCCCCTGTGGCCTAGACGGTAAAGAATCCACCTGCAATGCGGGAGACCCAGGTTCGATCCATGGGTTGGGAAGATCTCCTGGAGAAGGGAAAGGCTACCCACTCCAGTATTCTGGCCTGGAGAATTCCATGGACTGCGTAGTCCATGAGGTCGCAAAGAGTCGGACACGACTGAGCGACTTTCACTTCACTTCACTGGTTATTAAGAAATGTGGACAACTAAATCTACTGCCTCGGACAGGGATTTAAATAGAAGAATAAAACCTTTGAAACAGGCCGTTTTGGCATTAGGAAGATAGAACTTCAAACATAAACAGAGGCTAATATTTGTTTTCCTTACAGTTGACTGCGTTTGTCTAATATTTAAATGCTCTGAGACTCCCTGTAGCGGGCCGGCTCTGCAGTGATTCCCGGGCCAATGCGGCAGGGATCCAGAGGCCAAACAGACAAAGGCCTGAACCATGGCTGATATGAATTCTGGTGGAATGCCATGTGACCCCCGACGAATTCAAGAAGACAAGGCAGTCCTGTGAGGAGGCACTCTGAGGCCATCTACTACTTGCCACCTCACACCCTCTGGAAGGCTGTCATGATGCAGTTTCTCATCACCTCCCCTGGTGCGGGGCTTTGCACCCTGCCCCCTCAGAACAGAGTTGCACAATAAAAGTACCAAGCCTTAGCCTCGCCTGTCTCCCCCTGCATCCCAGCAAGTGTGTGTGGGATGTGCAGATCAAACAGATGAGAAGCCAGCCCTAGGGAATACCAACATGGAAGGAACAGGCGAAGGAAGAAGGGTCAGGAGAGGAAGCCGAGAGCGAGTGATGCCCAGGGACTGAGTGCTATTTCCAGCCCCTGCACACTTAGCTACATGTGTGTTATCCACCTTTTGGATTATTCATGAAACCTCTTCCACATTTTTCAGTCTTTCAGTTGACTCGAGGTGAGGGTTGCCAGGCATAAAGGGGAATATTGACTATTTTTGTCTTTGTACATCTGACGGTTCCAACGTATACTAGAAACATGTTTTAGATTGTGCTTTGTTTAAAATTAGCCTGTCTCCATTCGCCACATTAACATGGGTAATAGCACTAACTGTGTATCCAAAGAAAGCACATACTACATTAATGAACTCACTGAAAGGATGAGTAGCTAATTGGGAAGCTATTGTCTTCACAAGGCAGCGGAAGGTAAAATCTATCTTTCCAGGTATCCTATGCATCCCGCTTCACACACAGCTCCTATTTTGTTGTTGCTCAGTCATGTCTGACTCTTTGCGACCCCATGGACTGCAGCACACCAGGCTTCCCTGTCCTTCACCATCTCCCAGAGCTTGCTCAAACTCATGTCCATTGAGCCAGTGATGTCATTCAACCGCTGCATCCTCTGTCGTCCCCTTC
Source organism: Capricornis sumatraensis (assembly GCF_032405125.1). NCBI lineage: Eukaryota > Metazoa > Chordata > Mammalia > Artiodactyla > Bovidae > Capricornis > Capricornis sumatraensis. Next base: position 44,011,117 of record NC_091092.1, on the reverse strand, counting down.
TCCTCCTGCCTTCAATCTTTCCCAGCATCAGGGTCTTTTTCAGGGAGTCAGTTATTCACATCAGGTGGCCAAAGTACTGGAGTTTCAGCTTCAGCATCAGTTCTTCCAATGAATATTCAGGACTGATTTCCTTTAGGATGGAATGGTTGGATCCCCTTGCAGTCCATGGGACTCTCAAGAGTCTTCTCCAACACCACAGTTCAAAAGCATCAATTCTTCAGTGCTCAGCTTTCTTCACAGTCCAACTCTCGCATCCATACATGACCACTGGAAAAACCATAGCTTTGACTCTACAGACCTTTGTCAGCAAAGTAATGACTCTGCTTTTCAATATGCTATTGAGGTTGGTCATAACTTTTCTTCCAAGGAGCAAGCAACTTTTAATTTTCTGGCTGCAATCACCATCTGCAGTGATTTTGGAGCACAGGAAAATAAAGTCTGTCAATGTTTCCATTGTTTCCCCATCTATTTGCCATGAAGTGATGGGACCAGATACCATGATCTTAATTTTCTGAATGTTGAGTTTTAAGCCAGCTTTTCACTTTCTTCTTTCACCTTCATCAAGAGGTTCTTTAATCTTGTTTGCTTTCTGCCATAAGGGTGGTGTCATCTGCATATCTAATGTTACGGCTATTTTCCCTAGCAATCTTTTATTTTTAAATCATCAAGCCACTGTAGTTTATTTATTGTACTACTTTTTAACAGTCTATTCCACTATATTCAGTCATGCTTCTGCTATAGAAGCATACAATTTGCAAATCTATGGAAGCATATAAGAGGCAATAAGTAAACAAAGAAAATCTCGCTTAAAAAGAATGGAGTCTCTAGATTAAAGTGATCAGCAATGAAAAGATAAATAATGAGAAAATCATAACATTAGATATATTCTTGCCGAATTACTGAAGTACAAATGTTATCAAAAAAGCAAAGAACCTCATAAATTCCCAGCAGAACAGATAAAACAGGAGGAAAAATTAAAAAAAAAAATAACCACCCAGGAAAATAATAATATTCATGTTAATAGCAGAGAAGGCAATGGCACCCCACTCCAGTACTCTCGCCTGGAAAATCCCATGGACAGAGGAGCCTGGCAGGCTACAGTCCATGGGGTCGCAAAGAGTCAGTCGGACACGACTGAGCGACTTCACTTTCACTTTTCACTTTGACGCATTGGAGAAGGAAATGGCGATCCACTCCAGTGTTCTTGCCTGGAGAATCCCAGGGACGGGGGAGCCTGGTGGGCTGCCATCTATGGGGTCGCACAGAGTCGGACACGACTGAAGCGAGTTAGCAGCAGTAGCATGTTAATAGATGCAGTCCTCCCATAAACTTTGTAAAAAAAGAAATAAGCAAAAATAGCCTTATTATAATATGACAAATATTATTTACTGTATTAAAAAAGTATCACTTTAAATAACAAAACTTAAAAATCACTTCAATTAATATCAAGAAGCTTATAGTGATAACTATCAAAACTATAATTTAACATTGGAGTTTTGAGCAATAAGAAAAGAAAACTATTAGACAACATTTTTATACTAACATGATTTTAAGCCTAGGTAATCTAAGATATTCCCATCAACTACTAGAATTAATAAAAAAAATTTATGAAATTCACATACATAAGACAGAGGTACCAAAAATAAACAGTTCTCTCTTGTAGAAAAAAAAATCTAGAAATTAAAATATATACATCTGTGTTTTCCTCCTTTTCCAATACAATGTTGAAAAACTCTAATGTATTGAATCTACTTACTAAACAATTCAACGCTACAATTGGTATCTTTGGAACTAATTATGTCTCTTTACAAAAATCTTAGTACAAAAACTATCTTCACAACCCAGATAATCACGATGGTGTGATTACCCACCTAGAGCCAGACATCCTGGAATATGAACTCAAGTGGGCCTTAGAAAGCATCACTACAAATGAAGCTAGTGGAGGTGATGGAATTCCAGTTGAGCTGTTTCAAATCCTGAAAGATGATGCTGTGAAAGTGCTGCACTCAGTATGCCAGCAAAATTGTAAAACTCAGCAGTGGCCACAGGACTGGAAAAGGTCAGTTTTCATTCCAATCTAAAACAAAGGCAATGCCAAAGAATGCTCAAACTACTGCACAATTGCACTCATCTCACATGCTAGTAAAGTAATGCTCAAAATTCTCCAAGCCAGGCTTCAGCAGTACATGAACCGTGAACTCCCAGATGTTCAAGCTGGTTTTAGAAAAGGCAGAGGAACCAGAGATCAAATTGCCAACATCCGCTGGATCATCGAAAAGCAACAGAGTTCCAGAAAAACATCTGTTTCTGCTTTATTGACTATGCCAAAGCCTCTGACTGTGTGGATCACAATAAACTGTGGAAAATTCTGAAAGAGATGGGAATACTAGACCACCAGACTTGCCTTTTGAGAAACCTATATGCAGGTCAGGAAGCAACAGTTAGAACTGGACATGGAACAACAGACTGGATCCAAATAGGAAAAGGAGAACATCAAGGCTATATATTGTCACCCTGCTTATTTAACTTCTATGCAGAGTAACATCATGAGAAACGCTGGGCTGGAGGAAGCACAAGTTGGAATCAAGATTGCCGGGAGAAATATCAATAACCTCAGATATGCAGATGACACCACCCTTATGGCAGAAAGTGAAGAGGAACTAAAGAGCCTCTTGATGAAAGTGTAAGAGGAGAGTGAAAAAGTTGGCTTAAAGCTCAACATTCAGAAAACGAAGATCATGGCATCCAGTCCCATCACCTCATGGCAAATAGATGGGGAAACAGTGGAAACAGTAGCTGATTTTATATTTCTGGGCTCCCAAATCACTGCAGATGGTGATTGCAGCCATGAAATTAAAAGACGCTTACTCCTTGGAAGGAAAGTTATGACCAACCTAGACAGCATATTAAAAAGCAGAGACATTACTTTGCCAACGAAGGTCCATCTAGTCAAGGCTATGGTTTTTCCAGTGGTCAGGTATGGATGTGAGAGTCGGACTATAAAGAAAGCTGAGTGCTGAAGAATTGATGCTTTTGAACCGTGGAGTTGGAGAAGACTCTTGAGAGTCCCTTGGACTGCAAGGAGATCCAACCAGTCCATCCTAAAGGAGATCAGTCCTGGGTGTTCATTGGAAGGACTGATGTTGAAGCTGAAACTCCAGTACTTTGGCCACCTGATGCAAAGAGCTGAATCATTTGAAAAGACCCTGATGCTGGGAAAGATTGAGGGCAGGAGGAGAAGGGAATGACAGAGGATGAGATGGTTCGATGGCATCAGCAACTCAATGGACATGGGTTTGGGTGGACTCCGGGAGTTGGTGATGGACAAGGAGGTCTGGCGTGCTGCGGGTCATGGGGTTACAAAAAGTTGGACATGACTGAGCGAATGAACTGAACTGAACTGAACTAAAGTACAAAGATATTAATCTCTAAAGCAATTATCCTTCAATTAAAAAATAAATTTTAGAAAAAGATAATAAAACACCATAGATCTCTGGATGCCAATATAAGCTCTGCTTTTCTAAGGAAGTATAATTTCCACCAGCATTCTTGATTCCATTTTGTGGTTCACCCAGTCCAGCATTTTGCATGATGTACTCTGCATATAAGTTAAATAAGCAGGGTGACAATACACAGCCTTGACGTGCTCCTTTCCCTATTTGGAACCAGTATGTTGTTCCATGTCCAGTTCTAACTGTTGCTTCTTGACCTGTATACAGATTTCTCAGGAGGTGGGTAAGGTGGTCTGATGTTCCCATCTCTTGAAGAATTTTCCACAGTTTTTTGTGATCCACTCAGTCAAAGGCTTTGGCATAGTCAACGAAGCAGAAGTAGATGTTTTTTCTGGAATTCTCTTGCTTTTTCTATGATCCAGCAGATGTTGGCAATTTGATATCTGGTTCCTCTGCCTTTTCTAAATCTTGCTTGAACATCTGGAAGTTCTTGGTTCACATATTGTTGAAGGCTGGCTTGGAAAATTTTGAGCTTTATTTTGCTAGCATGTGAGGTGAGTACAATTGTGAGGTGGTTTGAGCATTCTTTGGCATTGCCTTTCTTTGGGAATGAAATGAAAACTGACCTTTTCCAGTCCTGTGGCCACTGCTGAGGTTTCCAAATTAGCTGGCATATTTAGTGCAACACTTTCACAGCATCATCTTTCAGGATTTGAAATAGCTCAACTGGAATTCCATCACCTCCTCTAGCTTTGTTCATAGTGATGCTCCCTAAGGCCCACTTGACTTTGCATTCCAGGATGTCTGGCTCTAGGTGAGTGATCACACCATCGTGGTAATCTGAGTCATTAAGATCTTTTCTGTATAGTTCTTCTGTGTATTCTTGCCACTTCTTCTTAATATCTTCTGCTTCTGTTAGGTCTATACCGTTGCTGTCCTTTATTGAGCGCATCTTTGCATGAAATGTTCCCTTGCTATCTCTAATTTTCTTGAAGAGAGATCTAGTCTTTCCCATTCTGTTTTTTTCCTCTACTTCTTGGCATTGTTCACTTAAGAAGGCTTTCTTATCTCTCCTTGCTATTCTCTGGAACTCTACATTCAGAGGGGTATATCTTTCCTTTTCTCTTTTGCCTCTCTTCTCTTCTCTTCTCAGCTATTTGTGGGCTTCCTCAGACAGTCATTTTGCCTTTTTGCACTAGCCATTTTGCCCTTTTGTGTTTTTCCATCTCCTATGGATCCAACACATTTTCTGAATGCTAAATCTTGTTTGAATAGGCAAGGGGTGGGGAATAGCTGAGCTGTTCATGTCACTTAGAATTACAGGAAAGCCACCAATGAGAACTATTCATGCTAAGTTCCTTCCTGGCTTCTTCTCTAGGGCGGCAGAATGGTGACAGTTATAAGACGTGGTGTGAAACGGAATATGTCTGATCCAGCACCCTCTCACATCTTTCAGGTGTTTTCCCTGGCCCTTAGACGATCTGACTACATCCTAGAGGTCAACGTCCAAACTATGGAGATAGACTCCCTGATTCAAACCCCAGTTCTGACACTTACTAGCTGTGCAAATTCTGGCAAATTCCATAATCTTTGTGCCTCAGCATCCTCATCTGTTAAGTGGGAATAATGATGAAACCTTTCCCATAGAGATATGGTGAAGATTAAAGGTTGTTGCTATTGTTTAGTTGCTCAGTCATGTCTGAATCTTTGCAACCGCATGTGCTGTAGACTGCCAGGCTCCACTGTCCATGGGATTTTCCAGGCAAGAATACTTGAGAATGTTACCATGTCCTTCTCCGGGAGATCTTCCCCAAGCAGGGGTCAAACATCTCCTGCATTGGCAGGTGGATTCTTTGCCACTGAGCCACCAAGGAAGCCCTGAAGATTCAAGCTGAGATTCAATGAGACGCTTTGAACCATGTTGGGCACATGGAACACTACCTCAGTGTTGGCTATTGTATCCATGCGTATTTGTTGGGATTGTAACTTGAGAAAGAGAAGGATAAAAGCTGACAGGTTCACTACTATAGATCTAGCATTTAGCACAGCACAGCAGCAGCTGCTCAGTAAATATGTGTGAACCAGTGTCTCGCCATAGAGGTCCGAATCTTGATTTACTGAGCAACACAGACAGAAAAAGAAATGCCCACCCCAAAACCAGTGAGGCAATGCTTAATTCCTTACCTATGATAATAGCAGAAGTTTGGTCCCTAATACTTGTATAATAGAATTAGACAGATACAGGCTTGAAACAGAGACATCAAGGACAATGGCAGATATACTTACCCCAACCAACCAGACAAAATTTAAAGATATAATTGGGAATGTATATGTTGAAGACTTCGACTAGAGCAAAATACATGTGGACTGCCTCCAGGCCCATCTAAGTCAAAGACACAAGCAGAAAGTAATGAAGTGCCACAGCAGCTGTGATACAAAGGCCCACTTTCTGAAATGACGATGACCAGGAATTGACTAGAAATACCGGGTTTAGCATCAGTAGTGCTGTGTACAAGTTGATCAGGATTTTGGAAGGATGATCTTTTTGAAGTTTGTTAAAGAAAAAGGTGCAATGTGAGGCAGGGTCTCTGCTTTTGATCAAGCATGGCCATGCTTTGTATGTATAATAATGAAAAGAATAAAAGAACTGCCTATTAAAATTTAATTATTCATATTACCTTACATGTACTATGTAAGTACACGTACAAATTTTTTAGTCTCCCACCATCTTTCCAGGTAGAATCAAAATATTCCAAGTAAGGTGACCTTTAGTAATAGGAATAACAATAGCTTCTCTTAGCTAAGCAGTCTCCTTTTTTGAAGAAAAGGAAGGAAAGACTTTCTTGGATACTACAATTCCACCATCACTCCTTCAACTGACTCAAGACTAAATCTACACATGACCAAGTGGGAGGATGACTACAGGAACCATTTCACATAGTTACTTGGGTATTTCAAAGATCCAGACACTTGACTTCATGGAATTTTTCAAGAATTTTCCATTTTCATTTGAAAAGAATTTTCAAGTCTTTTGCCTATTTTTAATGTATTGTCTTTCTTTTGCTTTTTGCTTTGTAGTTTTTAATATATTCTGCATACAAGTCCTTTGTCAGATATATGTATAGTGAATATCTTCTCTTAATCTGTGGCTTGCATTTTCACTATTTTCATGGTATCTTTTGATGAAAAAAAGCTCTTAATTTTAATGACGTCCAATTGATTAACTTTTTCTTTAATACTTAATGTTTTTGTACCCTGTTGGAGAAATCTTTTCCTATCTCAAACCTATTGTTGTTTTAAAAATTCAATTACAATTTTTTTTTCAAAGGAGCCTTGATTTTTTTTTAACCTGGCAATTTCATAATCTAAAGGATCTGACCTCTGCTTATAGTGATGAATAAGAACATTTTTGTTAAATTAACATGAAATTAACAAGGTTACAATGCCAAGAGCATCCATCAAACCAAATTAAACTTAGAGTAAAACTCTACCAACTTACTGAAAAGCTAGGTATGTCACTATTGCAGCTCCCAGGAAAATGGAGGCGATTCCACATCCGATGTATGTTATAATCACTAATGTCCATTCATTCACTGCATCCACTGCAGACCTGGATAAATCCTAGGGAATGCAATGTGTTGTATTTTATACATTTGGCTAGGCAAGTTTATGGTAAAAAGTTTCCAGTGCTCACTAACAGTAGGTTCCCAGGATGTACAGCATCTCTGTTAAAGCTCGCATAAAACCAGAGTATGTAGATGGATATACAGTAAGACTGTATATTGTTCATTGATTATGCCTAGTGCAACTTACTGTGTATGGGGTATGGAGAGCCATCAACAGCACTGGAAGAACATTTAGTCCTTGGTTTTATTGTCATTAACATGTTCCACACTTCAAATATAACCAAACTAATAGATGTGAATTTGAGATACACTGTGAATTATTATCTGAACTGAGCGTTCCAAAACATTGCACAGAACATCAAAAAAAAAATGTTCCTTTCCCTTAGACCTTCAATAATTTTCATAAAATTAAAAGACAAAGTGGACCTTAGAGATCACATAAACCGGTAATTTCTTAACCTGAGAACTATGAAAGACTTGAAATAGTGTGCAAATTACTTGAATATATTTGTGCATCATTCTGGGAAGACGGTCCATACTTGTCATCAGATGGCAATGGAGCTTCGTGACTCCTAAAAGGTTACCAAATGCTGGTCTACTCTGGTAGTTCTCAACTGGACACAGTTTTACCCCTCCCCTGGATCATGTGGCAACGTCTGGAGACATTTTTGGTTGTCACACCTGAAGAAGGTGCTACTAGCATCTGGTGAGTAGAGACCAGGAATGCTGCTAAACAACCTTGAATGCATGAAACAGCACCCACAACACAGAAATATTTGGCCCAAAATAGCAATAGCACTAAGGTTAAGACATCCTCATCTACTCCAATCTTTCACATTCCAGAAGACAAATTTAAGATCCAAACAAGTGAAATAACCTGACCAAGATCACATAGATAGCTAGTAACAGAGCTGGACTGTGAACCATGGTCTTTTGACTCATGCTGTAATGTTCTAACCAATTTGCAGGAGGGTAAACAAAATTCTTACAGTTCAATAAGTATCAGTGGGTTTACCTCTTATTTGTTGAGTACACAGGGCAAAAAAAAAAAAAAAAAGAAAGAAAAAGAAAACTATAAAACAGACTCTCAGCCCTCAGGGAATTTACCATTAGTAGAAGAAACAACTCATACACAACATATTCATATACCAGTATATAATATATACAGTACAGTAACTTAGGAGAACTAAGAAAGCATTCAAGGGTGGATAAAGAAGAAGGAAATGCATTTGAGAGCCATTTTGAAGGAAAACTCATCAAGTCCTGATGTTAGGGAGGACCACCGGAAATGAAGGAGAGAAGGATTAACAATTACTCCAAGGCTCTAAGCCTGGATATGCAAGTTGATCAGAAAACTCTTGCTTGGTTAACTATCGCAAGTGTTAAAAATAAATATTTCTTTCTTACACTGCAATTTAGCAATAACTATTAAAATTTAATATTCTAATTGGAAGCAATTCTACTTCCATCAATTTATTCTATAGAAATACACCAGTATTCAGTTCAGTTCAGTCACTCAGTCGTGGCCGACCCCATGAATTGCAGCACACCAGGCCTCCCTGTCCATCACCAACTCCCAGAGTTCACCCAAACTCATGTCCATCTAGTCAGTGATGCCATCCAGCCATCTCATCCTCTGTCGTCCCCTTCTCCTCCTGCCCTCAATCCCTCCCAGCATCAGAGTCTTTTCCAATGAGTCAACTCTTCACATCAGGTGGCCAAAGCATTGGAGTTTCAGCTTTAGCATCAGCCCTTCCAAAGAACACCCAGAACTGATCTCCTTCAGAATGGACTGGTTGGATCTCCTTGCAGTCCAAGAGACTCTCAAGAGTCTTCTCCAACTTCAAAAGCATCAACTCTTCAGCGCTCAGCTTTCTTCACAGTCCAACTCTCACATCCATACGTGACCATTGGAAAAACCATAGCCTTGACTAGATGGACCTTAGTCGGCAAAGTAATGTCTCTGCTTTTCAATATGCTATCTAGGTTGGTCATAACTTTCCTTCCAAGGAGTAAGCGTCTTTTAATTTCATGGCTGCAGTCACCATCTGCAGTGATTTTGGAGCCCCCCAAAATAAAGTCTGACACTGTTTCCCCATCTATTTGCCATGAAGTGACGGGACCAGATGCCATGATCTTCGTTTTCTGAATGTTGGGCTTTAAGCCAACTTTTTCACTCTCCTCTTTCACTTTCATCAAGAGGCTTTTTAGTTCCTCTTCACTTTCTGCCATAAGGGTGGTGTCATCTAATAAATTAAAATGTGTACTATAGCATTATTCATAATGGAGAAAAACAGTAACAACTCAAATGCTTACTGTAGCAGATTGGTTAAATTTCACTGTGTTAAATTCACACAGTGGAATACCATAAAAATATTTTTAAAAATTTAAGTAGATAGACATATGCTTGCCTGAAAGGTGTCCAATATATATTGTTAAGTGAAAAGCAAGTAGTAAAAAAAGTATGTATAATTTGATCCCATTTTTTAAAAACCAAAAGATATATTAATATACACATATAGGGAAAGAATCTGAAAGAACATAACTTAGTTCATACATATATTCCTAGTCTGTAATCTAATAAAAGTTGTCAAAACTCTATTAAGGAGTGATTAAGAGGCAACCAGGCTTCCCTGGTGGCTCTGACGGTAAGGAATCTGCCTGCAATGCAGGAGACCTGGGTTTGATCCCTGGTTTGGGAAGATCCACTGGAGAAAAGAATGGCTACCCACTCTGGTATTGTTGCCTGGAGAATTCCATGGACAGAGGAGCTTGGTGGGCTACAGTCCATAGGGTTTCAAAGAATCCAGCATGACTGAGCGACTAACACTTCACACACTGAGACAACTCACCATTAAGACTCCGAAATGGGTAAGGTGATCACATTGACAGATTGTGTAACTTACGTTTGTTTCCTTCACGTTATAGGCTGATGAGTTCCATCCACCTTGTCCATCTGCAAGTGACAGAAGGGAATTTCAAAGCAATTTTGCTTTTCTCAGAAATGTTTAACTTTTCATTATATGTACCTTTCCAATGTGTGCTATAATTAGTATTGTTCGTTAAGACAGCAGGATAGCAGTATAATTGAACTCTGAAATTAAATTAATCCTAATAGGCAAAATTGACTTGTGGAGGACTTCATAAATGGCAAAACTTCTTTGATTCTCACTTTTCCTGTTCTTCTACAGATTAAGACAGACTTTAATGATTAACAACAGTCCTGCCACTATGTTGGAGTGACAGAGTAAGGACTGTTTTTTTCAAGTAGCACAAAGAGGAAACAGATTTAGAACTTTTTGAAGCATTTGAGCTATGGAATACAGGCTGACGCGTCGGGTTCCTCAATGGGACTGGAATAAACATTTGAAACAACCAGCTCAACCTAGAATTCAAATGGTCTCAAGTGTTTTGCATTCAAGTCAAATTATGGTCTAGAACTCCTTAGGACCAATTAAAGCCTCTGGTCTACTTGACACCTGCCTAGTTTCTCACTCCTGAGCACATTCAGGCTTCTACAACTAACCCACATACCTTGAGAACCTGTAGCTCTTGGGTTGCTGCTAAGTCACTTCAGTTGTGTTCGACTCTGTGCGACCCCATAGACGGCAGCCCACCAGGCTCCCCCGTCCCTGGGATTCTCCAGGCAAGAACACTGGAGTGGGGTGCTATTTCCTTCTCCAATGCATGAAAGTGAAAAGTGAAAGTGAAGTCGCTCAGTTGTGTCTGACTCTGTGTGACCCCATGGACTGTAGACCACCAGGCTCCTCCATCCATGGGATTTTCCAGGCAAGAGTACTGGAGTGGGGTGCCATTGCCTTCTCCTGATCTTGGGTACTAGATGACATTTAGAGTTAAACCTCTAGAGTAGTTCTAGACTACAGGGGTTCTCCTAGCACAGGCAGCTAAGTGTGGTTAAATTTTGTCCATCCAGGATAACACTAAGAGATTCTAGAAGTTCTATATCCATGGACAGAGGGTGGGGAAAAAATATGACCTGGAAAGAGCCCATGAATGGATATTAATGAACACACAGATCAGCTTATTGAGGCTGTAGGGGACAAAGCTTATCATTTTACAGAAATCTTACTCTGAACAACTTGAAGGGGACCAGGAAAGGACAGTGATATCTCTGTTGTAAGAAAGTAGTATTCCCTTCCTCCACCCCAGAATTTCAAGGATACTAAAAAAGGAAACATCCCAGACAGAGCTTCTACAGGTGGAAGGATTGCTCCCACAGACACTCCTGGCATTCCAGGAGCAATTGCTTCTGTCTGGGAATTTTCTGAGATTGGGCTACCTCCCTACAGATTCCAATGGCAATGGCAAGCTTAAGAGGAACCCATTCAGCAATTCCTTTCCATCACCCCTTCTCTCTCTTTTTAAAATTTTTATCAGAGTATAGTTGATTCACAATGTGTTAGTTTCAGACGTGCAGCAAAGTGAATCAGACATACATATACATATATCCACTCTTTTTAGATTCTTTCCCCATGTAGGCCATTACAGAGTATTGAGTAGAGTTCCCTGCACTCTACAGTAGGTCCTTATTAACTATTTTATGTATAGTAGTGTGTATATGCCAATCCAAAACTCCCAATGTATCCAGCTTACCCCCTGGTAACCATAAGTTTGTTTTCTACATCTGGGACTCTATTTCTGTTTTGTAGGTAAGTTCATTTATAGCCCCTTTTTTTTTAGATTTCACATGTGAGTGATATCATGTGATATTTCTTTCTCTGTCTGACTGACTTCACACATTTAGCGCTTCTCTACGTCCATCTATGTTGCTGCAAATGGCATTATTTCCATGACTCCCTCTCTTATGGTCTTCAAAGACTCATACTCAATCAGGTAGGAAGGGTCCTTAGAGACCAACCAGAATGTCTTATCCCCTCCATGAAAAGATAAAAAGTTTGAAGCACCTAGAGAGTAAACCGGAGAAGGCAATGGCACCCCACTCCAGCACTCTTGCCTGGAAAATCCCATGGACGGAGGAGCCTGGTAGGCTGCAGTCCATGGGGTCGCTAACAGTCGGGCACGACTGAGCGACTTCACTTTCACTTTTCACTGTCATGCATTGGAGAAGGAAATGGCAACCCACTCCAATGTTCTTGCCTGGAGAATGCCAGGGATGGAGGAGCCTGGTGGGCTGCCGTCTATGGGGTCGCACAGAGTCGGACACGACTGAAGCGACTTAGCAGCGGCAACAGCAGCAGAGAGTAAATGGACCACTCAAGGTCACAGAGTCAATACAGAAGAGAAGCAGGAAAACAGAGGAGATAGTAGACCTGGCAGATTTAATGGGAAAGCTCAGATAAAGAGCCAGGTCTTCATTCCTCAGCTTTCTTCAAACAGCTCAAGGCTGCTCCGTACTGCTGTCTTCCAACTTTCTCTCTTCCAGTTTGCTGAGTTATGTGCTTTCTTTCTAATCTCCCAAAGAAGTCTTTTTTTTTTCAAAAAGAAAGTTTTAAAAATGAAACTCCCATGCCTTAATTAGATATGAAGCATATTCATATCTTGGTCATTCGGAGTTCCCTGTAGGGTCTGTTAAGACAGTAGCTTCAGTACAGCTTGCTCCCACGTAACTCCCAAATACCAACATGGTCAGGGACAAAGTCTCATTGAGAGTGAAAGCCAAACCTTGCTATGAAAATTACTTACTGTTATTCCCAAAGTCCCAAAATGCACAGCGAACTTGATCATAATTCAAGAAAAAAGAAAAATCAGAGGCAAATAGCTTTCCTTGTGACTGTCACCAAATAATGACAACTACACACAAGTCTTTTCTTCTTGATGTTTTCTCAAAGAGTAGACACACATACACACCATTTGTAAGCCAGTTTTAAAATAAACTCCAAGTATCTTGGACTTCCCTCGTGGCTCAGACGGTAAAGCGTCTGCCTACAGTGTTCAAGACCTGGGTTTGATCCCTGGATCAGGAAGATCCTCTGGAGAAGGAAATGGCAACCCACTCCAGTACGCTTGCCTGGAAAATCCCATGGACGGAGGAGCATAGTAGGCTACAGTCCGTGGGGTCGCAAAGAGTCGGACATGACTGAGCAACTTCACTTCACTTCACTTCACTTCATCTTGGGGTTTACAAGTGAGTAACAAAACAATATGTTAGTGCTACACAGTGATTGGTATGTATCCTTGAATATCGTTGGTAAAGTGAGAATTTGCCATGTCTTCCTGGTACAAGGCCCAGGAGGAGGATTGGAGTGGCTCTAATGTGCAGTAGGTGCTTCTTGTGAAATTCTGGAATTTGGGGCTCATAGCTGAGATCAAGCCTTATGGATACAATATTCAGATGCCTCAGGCTTCCTTGGTGACTCAGGGGTAAAGAATATGCCTGCCAGTGTGACACGGGTTTGATCCCTGATCCAGGAAGATTCCACATGCTGTGGAGCAACTAAGCCAATGAGCCACAACTACTGAGCCTACGCGCTAGAGTCCAAGAGCCAAAACTACTAAGCCCACATAGACCCTGTGCGCTGCGACAGAAGCCACTGCAGTGAGAAGCCCGAGCACCGCCACCAGATAGCAGCACCGCCACCAGATAGCAGCACCGCCACCAGATAGCGGCCCCGCCCATCACAACTACAGAAAAGCCCACACCGCAACAGAGACCCAGCAGAGCCAAAAGTAAAACAAACACATTTTAAAATAAAAAAAGATTAATCCGCCTCCTCATCAGGTCTAGTGAGCATTCCTGAAGCCTCACCAGCTCCTGCAACCTCCAAGGAGCTGGATGGCAATTAGAAATTGGTTTTTGGGGATGCCTGCAGGGCTGTGGCTGCAGCCAGAATTAAGAGATCTTACCCGTTAAATATATTTCATTTGGTATCTTTTAAAAAGAACTCCTTCTCCCACTCTTCCTTTTTTCCTTCTAGAATTAAGACCTGTGAAAAATATGCTGTACCATATGGTCTTTTAGATTGGCAATGAAGGAAGCTATTAAGACTCCACACTGGACATAGATTAACATCAAAGAATGGAGTAGTAGTTCATTCTAATATCATGGCTAAATTTGAGCATTTAGTAATATATACCTTATGCTATGCCATATGACTATGGTTTTAATTCTTTGGTGATAATTAATACATATTTTAATGCTCTTCATGGAAATTCAAAGGATAAAAATGTTTCACTATGTTGGATTAACTTGCCTTTCTCAAAAATAAATGGAATTAAATATCATTTAGAGTGATGGGAAAACCAAAAGATCCACTTGCCCCCAGTCACTCCCCTGCCAATCTGTCACAGCACTGGAAACGTGCTGCTACTTATCCCTTTGGACCAAGGCGTTATTTCTAAAGTCCCCAATTACAATACACCTCTGCTACCTGGAAGGGAACAATCTTCTTTATATCTTGGAATCACATCTGTTAAGTAGCCAATTATTTTTAACAGGAGAATCAGGAAGGGGATCTGAGGCCTTATATTTTGAGATGAAAATGGATATGGTAACTGGTTTCCTTGAATATGCTGCAGAGTAATAACCACTGGGTCTGCCAAGTTTTGAATGGATATATCAGAAATGCTGGCACTCACGACATATGTGGTTAATGCTTTTGTGATGTTTTTGGTCTGCAGATGAAACGTACAAGGAAGAGGAGGTCAGGTCCTACCTTTCTAATTTCTGGCATGTTAATCATCAGTCTAGAATTCTGAAGTACTGCACGCATTAGGTACAGACATGTGGAAAATAAAATCACAAGCTAAGAGGGACGTTTCAGAGATAATTTAGCTCATCTCCTGTCTTCACATCAGGTCTAAATTATACACAGCTGGACCAATTTCCAGCCATATACCCAAATATCTATCCTATGAGCACTGGTTTTGCACCTGCAACAAAGTTCAGCTATTGCTTGCTAGTGAATTCCAGTCTCTGATATGACGCTGCTGCTGCTGCTGCTGCTGCTAAGTCGCTTCAGTCGTGTCTGACTCTGTGCGACCCCATAGATGGCAGCCCACCAGGCTCCCCCGTCCCTGGGATTCTCCAGGCAAGAACACTGGAGTGGGTTGCCATGACGCAGTTTATCCCAATTCTAACCCTCACCCATCCTCACTTTCTTTGAGAGAGCCTCTCCTTATTGGTGCTTTTGAACTGTGGTGTTGGAGAAGACTCTTGAGAGTCCCTTGGACTGCCAGGAGATCCAACCAGTCCATTCTAAAGGAGACCAGTCCTGGGTGTTCATTGGAAGGACTGATGCTAAAGCTGAAACTCCAGTACTTTGGCCACCTCATGCGAAGAGCTGACTCATTGGAAAAGACTCTGATGCTGGGAGGGATTGGGGGCAGGAGGAGAAGGGGACGACAGAGGATAAGATGGCTGGATGGCATCACCGACTCGATGGACATGAGTTTGAGTGAACTCCAGGAGTTGGTGATGGACAGGGAGGCCTGGCATGCTGCAATTCATGGGGCCACAAAGAGTCGGACACGACTCAGCGACTGAACTGAACTGAACTCCTTATAAGGAACATCAACTCATCATGGGTTAGTTACAACCTCTTCCTGTTGCATCCTCATTGGCAATGGAAGCTGGTTGATTATCATCCAGCTTGGAACAGTGTCCTCCCAGGACACCATGACCTCTTGAACAGAGGCACTGTGTGTCCTGATGTCCCCCGCATGGTCTAGGACACAACAGGGGTTTTATCTTGTACCTACGGTGAGCCAGTTACTTTGTTAAGGGTGTTTCACATGCATTATCTTCAGTTCTCACTGGAACAATGTAGGCATTTTTCAGGTATACTGGGGCTTGGGAAGGCTCAAAAGCTTGGACAAAGTCACACAGTTGGTGAATGATAGAGCAGGGATGCATCATAAACATTGGTCTAAAGGAAATGTAGCCATTGAGATGCAGAGCTTGCTAATGCAGAGCCATTGAGCTGGGCCTTGGCCCATGTGCCACAGGCCAAGGCTTTAGGCGGCCAGGCAGCTGGGAAGGAGCTGCTTCTGGGGCTCACCTGAAGAGATGAGAGGTGAGGCGGGTACAGGACAGGATAGGGAGGAAGCAAAACTTCTGAGGACTTGCCAAGAAAGCCAAGAAGTGGGGCACCCTGATGATGTCTCATGAAGAACCTGCTGGGCCACTTTTAGAAGATGCCAAGCCCTCAAATTTCCTCAAATTTTCCAAAATCACTGCAGACGGTGACTGCAGCCATGAAATTAAAAGATGCTTGCTCCTTGGAAGAAAAAGCTATGACAAACCTCAACAGTGTATAAAGGTCCATGTAGTCAAAGCTATAGTTTTTCCAGTAGTCATGTATGGATGTGAGAGTTGGACCATAAAGAAGGCTGAGCACCGAAGAATTGATGCTTTTGAACTGTGGTACTGGAGAAGACTCTTGAGAGTCCCCTGGACTGCAAGGAGATCCAACCAGTCAATCCTAAAGGAAATCTACCCTAAATAGTCATTGGAAGGACTGAGGCTGAAACTGAAGCTTCAATACTTTGGCCACCTGATGTGAAGACCTGATTCATTAGAAAAGACCCTGATGCTGGGAAAGATTGAGGGCAGGAGGAGAAGGGGACGACAGAGGATGAGATAGTTGGATGGCATCACCGACTTAATGGACATGAGTTTGAGCAAGCTTCGGGGGATGGTGAAGGACAGGGAAGCCTGGTGTGCTGCAATCCATGGGATTGCAGAGTCGGACACGACTGAGAAACTGAGCAACAAATAATTTCTGAGCCCTTCAGCCACTGATAAATGAGGAATTATGAACACAGCCTGGGGCCCCCTGAGGAAGCTACTCACTTTCTGTTAGTGATCAGCTCTGTTCAACCAAAGCCAGCCTGGTGGGTCAGTGCTTCCCTTCCCAGAGGAATCCCCCTGGGCAGTTCTTATGTAGAGGAGGGTTTGCAGCAAGATCCAGAGGAAAGTGTCCTGGCAGATGGTCAAAAAAAAAAAAAAAAGTCCTAGCCCAGGCCCTCTTGTTTCTTGAAAGTCCCTTCCCCTTTCTGGGACACTGGTAACATGAGGGAAGGTGAACCAAATACCTAACATCCTTCCCAACTTAGTCTAAGAGATGTGGTTTTCTGTAGTGAGAAGGCCAAAGAGGGAGAAACACATAGTGACTTGGGACTGAATTAACCTACTTTCTGGCTTTATTTCCTTGACCTACAACGTGGCAGCCATTCAGGGAAAGGAACTAAACCCTTGCTCACTCTTCTGCCCTTTAGTTCTAGGCTCTGGTTGGACCGATTACCACTTCTGAAGCTTTACAGAAGTGGTTTCCTCTGCCTGAAACACCCCTCCCTCCTTCTCCTCACCCTTTTTAAATCTTCTAGCTGGTACTTGACTTCCATCTCAGCTGACACCTCTCCTACAGAGGCCTTTCCTGAGTTCCCAGACAGCTGGGGTGCTGGGGATCTGTGCTTCCAGAGCCCCTGGGCCATATTTTACTTGCCTTGGGCTCTGGCCCTCTCCCCAAGAGCCACCACTAGTGGAGGGGTGGAAGAGGAGACACATGTTTTCCAAGAGTGGTGTCTTATTAACAATATGGGGCTTCCCTGATGGCTCAGACAGTAACTATTCTGCCTGCAATGCAGGAGACCCAGGTTTGATCCCTGGGTTGGGAAGATCCCCTGGAGAAGGAAATGGCAACCCACGCCAGTATTCTTGCCTGGAGAATTCCATGGACAGAGGAGACTGGTGGGCTACAGTCCATGGGGTCTCAAAAAGTTGGACACGACTGAGTGACTAACACTTTCACTTAAGGTAATATGTTGTAATGACAGTTAAGGTTTTGACCAAAAGATGTTAGAAGAAGTAGTGTGAAAGCAGAGCAGTGAGACTTGGAACTTGGGCGGAGGAGGGTTTGTAGTTAAATTGTGGCATTTCTTGTATGTGATTACTCCACCAAAATGAGTGGCTCAGGTCCCAGCCTCAGGTCACCCTTTTGCATGTGATAACCCTCCCCCAGCAGCACCACACAATACACATAGTAGGAATTTAATAAATAATGGTTAGTTGAATAAATAACTGGGTGAATAAATGAATAAATTGTGTCACCTCCAGCAGGTCTCTTCCCCTCTCTGGGTCTCAATATCCTCATTGGTAAAATGAGGAGATGGGACAAAATGAATTATAAGGACCCTTCCGGTTCTGAAATTGATGGTAGGTTACTTCCAATCCTTCTTCATCTGCCACTATGACGTCTGAAGGCTAATTTTGGCAAAGATCTTTAATCTTTTTCAGTAGAAGGTGTTAGTGAATAAAAATGACTTATTAGGTGTGAAATTTATGCTAAACAGGTTTATCTTTTATTTTACAAAACAAGCACACCTCTCTGAAGAAGAGAGAAGCTAAGACCAAAATAATGGCATCTAAGGTGACAGAAATTACAAGCTTGCCAAAAGGATCTGAGTGCTATGAATCACATTCTTAATTTTTATTATAATTATTTGTTCATTAACTGGCTTGTCCTGGGTCCAGCTATTTTTCTCCACTAAAAATGCCTAATAAATATATAGCTAGTGAAAGCATGTTGAGTACGTAGCCCTATGCTAGGTGCTGTGAAAATAAAACATGTCTGAGCCATGACACATGCCACAACCTCCTTGGGAATACCAATCTAGAAACTAGGCAGAAGTGTAACACAAGAATACAAGCAGAGGGTAAGGAAGAGAGCAGAGGTTCATAAACTTTAGGCAAACTTCCTGGGTGGAATTTGAGCTAAGCCCATAGGAACAACTAGAATTTATACAGGGAGGGGAGCAATTACAGAATTCCAGGAGAATAGCATCCTGGAGATATAGCTGGAGATACGTTATAATGAATTGATATGTAGTATGTTTAAGCTGGCTCAATACAACCGCCTCCAAATAACTGTAGAAATTTAACCATTAGAAATTCATTTGTTTGGATAGTCTCTTTAAAAAATGTGCACACCCAGGCACTAATGCATGAACCTCATAGATACTTGAACTTTGGAGTCAGACACCCTGGATTTGATTCCTAGCTATGCCACTTCCTAGCTGTGTGACTTTGGGCAAAAGTACTTAACCTCTGTGTCTTAGTCTGTTAGGGCTGCTATAACAAAGTCCAGATTACATGGCTTATAAACAACAGAAATTTATTTTTCACAGTTCTAGAGGCTGCAAGTCCAAGACCGAGGTGCCTACATGGTTGGGTTCTAGCGAAGGCTTGCTTTCTGGTTGACACCTTCTTGCTGTACCTCACATGGTGGAAGGGGTGAGAGAACTCTCTGAGGCTTCTTCCATAAGAGCACCAATCCCATTCATGAGGGCCCCATCCTCATGACATAATCACCACCCAAAGGACTCACCGGGTGATACATCACCTTGGGGGTTAAGATTTCAACACAAGAATTTTGAGAGGATACAAATGTTCATATCAGAGCACTCTTTGAGTCTTGCAGTATAAATACTAACAATTAAGAGTGATCATCAGCAACATCATGCCATCTCTGATTGCTCTCTTTCCAGCAGCTAGATGGGACAGAGCAGACGGAAGAAATGGGCTTTTCATTAGGCAGAGCCCCAAGATAATCAAATAGTAAAATCAATGCAAACACTTACATGGTGTTAATTGTGTACAAGGCACTATTCTAAGCATTTTATATGTATTAAGTCCTTTAATCCTTCAACAGCCCAATGAGGTACTACTATCCTCCTGTTTACATAGGAGGAAACAAAGGCACTGGGAGCTGAAGAACTTGCCCACGAGTTCCCGTGGGTGGACAATGGCACAGCCAGCTTTAAATTCTGCATCTGGCCCCAGGGTCCCTGCTGTTAACCACCACGTCATACTGCCTCTCTGTTTAATAACAGGTGAGGACAGAAGCCCTTAGAGAAGGTTCTGTGGAGGCAGGGGGGAAGAGCAACGATGTCTGCAGGCAAGTGTCCTGCTGGACACCACTCAGCTTCAAATAAATTGGCCTGAGAAATGTGCGTGTTGACTTTGACGATACAGGGGAGATTTGGGAGGGGAGCACAGATAAACCGAAATGGCATTCCATCAGGAGAACTCGCTGTTCTTTTCTGGTTTTGAGACATCTTGAGGCCTCTGTTTGGTCACCAGATAATCCTTAAGGTCCCTTCCACAGCTGAGAAGCTGTGAAAATGAAAAACTGAGGAACATCATTAAAGTAGACGTTGATTCATGCTGAGAGCCAGGGGTTGTGCTGAGAGATTTGCAGAATAAATCAGAGAGCATATTTGAGAATAAACAGCACATCATGAAAATAGCAAGAGTTCATAATTACAGTGAGTCACCATATGTCAGTTCATGACAGTTACCAGAGGCAAGAACTTACCTTAAAGAGTGAAGTTTGGCCAAAAAATTAAACAAGATGGTGTGTAAGCTGCTAAGAGGAATTCTCTCCCTCAGTGATTCTCTCCCTCCCAAAACTCTCCCCAGAGGGACCTTGTCTAGGGAAATCTGTCAAGAAAAACCAGGAAATAAAAAACAGAGTCATCATCCATCAGCTTGAGGTCCTCCCCACTTTCTGCCCTAACCCCAGCCTTAGCCCTGGAGGATCTAACAGAGGGCTGAAGGGTGAGAACTAGCTCCACCAGCTATGCAAATCTTTTATTGAGTGGACCAAAAAGCTCCTTCAGGTTTTTGAACAATGTTATTGAAAAGCTTTTGTTGCAGCTGAATGAACATTTTGGCTAACTCAATACATGCACACACTCAGATTACAGGCCAAGATGTGACCCGGGGGGGAACACAGATACCCAGACACACACACACATACACACACGTACACACGACTTTTTGTTTCTTAACCTGTTCTTATTTCTGTCCCTTCGATCTGCTTCCACCTGAGTATTCACAGAGGTGGAAGAGGGATGATAAATAAGATGATTTGCCATAATTCTCAGGAATAAAGGCCCGTCTTCAAAAGCAGGCTACCTTCTCCCTTACAGTTCTGAGAGAGGAAGAAAAAAAAAAAAACAGAAAAAAAAAACCCAACACAGTGACGTTAGGCATTGTCTTACAGTTTATTGAGCAACACTTTCCTTAAAAAGTGGGGCAGAGAAGTGAGGCATTAGGCCTTAGGAATTAGAGGCTCACTATTAGAAGAGTTTGCTGATTTGATTGGTGCATGTGAGCATAGTAAGTCGCTTGAGTCATGGCCGACTCTTCGCAACCCGAAGGACTATAGCCCGCTAGGCTCCTCTTTCCATGGGATTCTCCAGGCAAGAGGACTGGAGTGGGTTGCCATTCCCTTCTCCAGGGGCTCTTCCCAACCCAAGGATCGAACCCAAGGTCTCTAATGTCTCCTGCATAGGCAGACAGGTTCCTTATTACTAGCGCCACCTGGTAATAGTATTTGGTAAGTACAGGTATATTTTTGAGAGTGAAAGAGGGCTTTATCAATAATTACACTGGAACCACAGTTGCAAACCTGCACTTTCCCAGGAAAAACAAGGGTATATGAGACCCTTACATGCATCCTGTCATTGAACCCCCTCTATTGACTGTGAAAGATATGTAATATTATACCAGGAAATGAAGGCTCAGAAAGGTTAAGTGACTTGTCTAGGGTCACACAGCTGGGATGTAGCTGAACGAACATAAATGTAATCTGCACCCACATTCTCCCCATTATCCATTTTGCTTTTCAAGGAACTATTATCTTGCCAGGTATATCATGGGGAGATGAAAGTTTGTAATATTTCTGAAAATGAATTGTAAGCCCAAAAGCCATATGGCTCTTCTCCTGGCACAAATGAACTTTGCTACAGCAATCAAGTACTATGAAGAGGTGATGATTTAGCTTCAACATGTGAGCGATTTTGGTACCAAGGAGTTCACTGGGGTTGCTTGGCTTTTTTCTTGACCAGGGTCTTTAATAGGAAACACTATATGTAAACAAAATGCAGTGGGAAGACATTTACTTCCAGTATGGTTGAGTAGCTCCAGATGGACTCAGCCTTCCTACACATAACAAGTATACAGAATACAATGACTTGAAGACACTGGAAAATGAACAAAACCAGGCAGGTTCTGGAGAAGAGTAGACACTTGGAAAAAAGTGGCATCACAAGATGAATTAGCTGTTTTTACAGCTGTTAGCCAGATGGCAGCCTGAAGCAAACACTGTGAAGGACACTCAAAATTCTGATGGAAAACCTTCAGTCTTTGTGGCATGAAGAACCAGAAAACAAAGGTCAAAGTAACTACAGCCCCTGGGAGGTCAAGGGGAGATCTTGTAAGGGAGAGAGCTAGTGATGGGGAGCCAAAATTCTGAGTGTAAACTTAGCCTGACCTCGGAACCACATACATATAGGACAGACTTCAACTAAGGATAAAGGAATTTAACTGACATTTGAGCTGCCATCCAAGAGATGGAATCTAGTTTGACTCCAACCATGTTAATTGTCTGGTATAACAAAAAGCAAATAATTTTCAGAGAAATACAGAAAAATCCAGAGTCTCTATAATATACCATTCACAAAAGCCAGGACATAATCCAAAGTTACCCTATATGTTAAGAAAAAATGAAAATGACCCATTTTCAAGTGAAGAGAATCAATGGAAATCAATCTTGAGTTTACTCAGATGCTAGAATTAGCAATCAAAGATTTTAAAGTAGTTAGTATAACTATGCTTAAGTGTTTAAGCATAATTTTTGAAATTATGCTAAAAGAGTAAATAACAGAAACAGAAGCAAAAAAGAATAAAATGGAAATTTTAGAACTAAAAATACAATATTGAAATTTTAAAAAATTGCACTCAGTGAACTCAGTAGTAGCATGAAGATGACAGAGGTCAGTGAACTTGAAGAGAAATCAACAGAAATTATACTATCAGAAAACTAAATAGTAAAATGATTGCAAACATGAATACAGTCTCAGGGACCTGTGGGGCAGCATCAAAAAATCTTGCATTCATGTAATCAGAATCTCTAAAGGAGAGGAGAGAGAGAATGGTGAGGAACCAATATTTAGAAAAATAATGGAGGAAATCTCCCCAAATTTGGTGAAAGACATAAATTTACAGATTCAAGAAACTCAGCAAACTTCAGATGGGAAAAATATAAAGAAAAACATGCCTAGGCACATAATAGTCAAATTGCAAAAAAAAAAAAAAAAAAAAGAGAGAGAGAGAGAGAGAGAAAATATTGAAAGCAAAGAGAGAAAAATGACATATTACACATCATAAATAGAGAAACAAAATTCAAATGATTACTGATTTCTGATCAGAGAACACAGAAGCCAGAATAGAATGGAACAACATCTAAAATGCTGTCAATCCAGAATTCCATAGTAAACAAAAATACCCTTCAAGAATAAAGGCCAAAAAAACAAAACATTTTCAGATAAATGCGAGCCAGGAAAATTCGTTATCATTAGACCATATACTACAAGAAGTGCTAAGTGAATTTCTTCAAATCGAAGGGAAATGTCACGAGACCTTCAGGAAGAAAGGAAGAATATTGAAAATGATAAACATCTCGATAAACATAGAGCTTCCCTGGTGACTCAGATGAGTTTGCCTGCAGTGCAGGAGACCCAAGTTCGAGCGCTGAGTCAGGAAGATCTGCTGGAGAAGGGAATGGCAACCCACTCCAGTATTCTTGCCTGCAGAATCCCATGGACAGAGGAAACTGGTGGTTCCATGGGGTCGCAAAGAGTCAGACACAACTGAGCAACTAAAACTTTCACACTTTCCCTGGTGACTCAGACAGTAAAGAATCTGCCTGCAATGCAGGTTCAATCCTTGAGTCAGGAAGATCTCTAGGAGAAAGGAATGGCAACCCACTCCAGTATTCTCGCCTGCAGAATCCCATGGACAGAGGAGCTTGGTGGGCTACAGTCCATAGGGTAACAGAGAGTCAGACATGACTGAAGTGACTGAGCTTGCAAACATAAAAGGCTACTGTCTAGTGGAGTTTCTGATCTTGTTAGTAATAATACATATGACAACTGTAACATAAAAGACAGAGGGTATAGGGGCTTCCTTGGCAGTCCAATGGTTAAAACTCTCTGTGTCTGCTGCAGAGGGTGCAGGTTTGATCCCTGGTCAGGCAACTAAGAGCCAGCATGCCACACAGCCAAAAAGAAAAAAAAAAAACAAACGGAGAGAGTGAGAGAGAAAGTTTCTTGAACTGAATAAAAATGAAAATACAACATATGAATCTAAAAGCATTTTTAAAAAGATAGAGGGTATATATAGATGTGTATGGTTAAAGTTTCTACATTTTCCATGAAGTGGTACAATAGTACCTCTAAGTAGACTGCAAAAAATATAAGGATGTATACTGTAATCTCTAGAGCAAACATTAAGAAAATAATGCAAATAGACATAACTAAAGAGGCAGAAAAAATTAAAATTCAATTATAAAAACTATTAAATCAAAAGGAACAAAAACCAGAAGGACAGATGGAAAATAAAATCAAATGGTAGTCTTAAATACAACCATATCAAAAATTATGTTAAATGTTAAAGAAGTACACACTCTATTAAAAGGCAGATATTTTCAGATGGATAAAAAATGAAACACAAACAGTGTGCTATCTGCTGCTGCTGCTAAGTCGCCTCAGTCATGTCCAACTCTGTGCGACCCCATAGACGGCAGCCCACCAGGCTCCCCCCTCCCTGGGATTCTCCAGGCAAGAGTACTGGAGTGGGGTGCCATTATGCTATCTATAAGTGCACAAATACAAAGTAAGTGGTTGAAAATACATATTATATATGTATACATACAGTAAGTGTAAGAAAACTAGAATGACTATACTAAAACCACTTAAATAGATTACAAGACAAAGAGTATTATCTGAAAAAGAAAGGCTATTTCATAATGATAAACAGGTTAGGATTAGAGGTATAATCAGGAAGACATGACAACATAAATGTATATTCACTTCATAAAGTAAAATTTGATGCAACTAAAGGGATAAATACACAATTTCACAATCCAAGTTAGAGATCTTAGCACCCCTTTAAACTAGGAAACAACTAAGAAAAAATCAGTAAAGATGTAAATGATCTGAACACTATCAACCACCTTGAGATCTAATTGATTTTTACAGTACAGCATATCCAACAACTGTAGAATGCACATTTTTTCCAGTGCACATGAAGCACCAAGGTTTTCAAGTGTATGAAACACCAAAATAGATCATACACTGGGATATAAATCAAATGTCCATAAATTTAAATGGATTGAAGTTATACTGAATATATTCTGTAACCAAAATGAAATAAACATGAAATCAATAGCAATAATATTCTTAGATATATCCCAAATATTTGGGACTTAAAGAATACACTCTTGGGACTTCCCTGGTGGTCTAGTGGTTAAGACTTTGCCTTCCAATGCAGGGGGTGCAGGTTTGATCTCTGGTTGAGGAGCTAAGATCCCACATGCCTCATGGCCAAAAAACCAAAACATAAAGCGGAAGCAATATTGTAACAAATTCATTGAAGGCTTTTAAAAAATGGTCCACATCCAAAAAATCTTTAAAAAATAAACAAAAGAATACACTCCTGAATAATTCATGGATCAAAGAAGAAAGTATGAAATATTTTGAACTGCTGATGACAAAAATACAACATATCAAAATTTGCGGACTACAACTTAAAGCAGTACACAGAAAGATATTTATAGCTTTTTATGACTACATTATTAATAGAAAAGAAGAAAGGTCTGAAGTCAGTGGTCTATGGATCTACCTTAAGAAGCTAAATAAGGAAGAACAAGGTAAACGCACAATAAATACAAGGAAGGAAATATTACTAATAAAGATAGCAAGAGCAAGCAAAGTTATTTCAGTTATGTTTGACTCTTTGCAACCACATGGACTACAACCCACCAGGCTCCTCGGTCCACTTGCCCTCCTCCAGGGGATCTTCCCAACCCAGGGATCAAACCTGCATCTCCTGTGGCTCTTGCATTGCAGGCAGATTCTTTATCACAAAAAATTAACAAAGCCAAAAATTGGTTCTTGGAAAGGATCAACAAACTTGAAAATATCCCTAGTTATACTGATCAAGAAAAAAAGAGCTAGAAAAGAAAATTATCAATATCAAAAATGAAAGAGGTATTATCACTATAGATCAGAGACTGACAAACTGCTCAGCAGGGCGAATCACATCAAGGGCCTATTTGGTAGGTCTAAATATGGCTTTTATATTTCATATTTTAAATGGTGTGAAAAAGAAAGAAGGAAGGAAGAAGGGAAGAAAGGAAGCAAGCGAAGAAAAAATGTGCAGCAGAGGGAGACCATTTATGGCTTAAAAATCCTAAAGTATTTACTATCTTCCTCTTACAGAAAAGTTTGGCTGACCACTCATAAATGTTATAGATGTTAAGAAATAATAGGAATGTTATGCACAACTTCTGCCAATAAACTTGAAAAGCTAACTGAAATAAATTCTTAGAAGAATATAACTAACCAAAATAGACACGAGATGAATCAGAACATCCATTAAACAAATTGGATTTAGTATCACAATACTTCCCATAAAGAAATTTCAGACCCAGAAAGTTTCCTAGTGAGCCCTATCAAGCATTTAATGAAAAAATAACACCAATGTCACACAAACTCTTTAAGCGTTTTATAAAGTTGGCAAAACACCAACCCAAAGTCTGATAAAGAAACTAGGGGGAAAAAAAACTTTCAGGAGCTTCCCCAGTGGCTCAGTGATAAAGAATCTGCCTGCCAATGCAAAAGATGAGGATTTGATCCCTGATCTGGGAAGATTGCACATGCCTTGGAGCAACTAAACCAGTGCGCCACAATACTGAGCCTGTGCTGCAGAGCCCGTGCTCTGCAATGAGAAGTCACCACAATGAGAAGCCTGCACACCGCAACTAGAGAAAAGTCAGTGTAGACCCTAAGACCCAGTCCAGCCATAAACAAATAAATAATTTCAAACCTACATCCTTCATGAACATAAGTGCTAAAATACTTAACAAAATATTATCACTGCATAAAAATGATAATATATCATAACCACTAGGGTTTCTTCCAAAAATGCAAAGATTGGTTTAACATCCTAAAATCAATGTAGTTTACCATATTAGATAATGGACAAAAGCCAAATGATGATTTCAAGAGACACAGAAAAAGCATTTAACAAAATTCAACAACTACCCACAGTAAAAATTTTCAGCAAACAAGGAACAGAAGAAAACTTCCTTAATCAAATAAAGGGTATCTAAAACACAAAACAAAAACATGGCTAATATCATAGTAATAGTAAAATAGTGAATACTTTTCTCCTGGTATCAAGACAAGATGTTCACTTTCACCACTTAGTCAACATTTTATTGCAAGTATTAATATCAAAATAAGTTCAAAAGAAGGAAAAAAAGGAATAAAAATTAATGAGAAAGATGGCTAATGTCACTATTTTCAGATGGCATTACATAGAAAGGCCCAAATAATCTCTAAAACAACTACTACAGCTAATAAGTGAGTTTAGCAAGTTCATAGGATACAAAATTTAGATGTATGATAGATGGATGGAGAGATAATGAGAGATTGGTGATAGATATAGCTTATCAATTTTATTTTAAAATACTTGTAGCAGATAATTGTAAAATTTAATTTTAAATTTAAAAATAATTTCACTTGTACTAAGTCAGAAAAAGAAACACAAATACCATACAAAATTGCTTATATGTAGAATCCAAAATAGGACACAAATGAACCCATTTATCAAACAAAGCATCATGGACATAGAGAGTAGATTGGTTGTTGTCAAGGGGGATGCAGTTGGGTGAGGGTTTGATTTGATGTAAATAGGTATATACAGAATGGATAAACAACAAGGTCCCACTGTGTAGCACAGACAATTGTATTAAGTATCCTGTGATAACCATAATGGAAAAGAACATGAAAAATAATGTACATATATATAGAGAGATATAACTGAATTGTTTTGCTGTATAGCAGTAATTAACACAGTGTAAGTGGATGTGAGAGTTGGACTATAAAGAAAGCTGAGCACCGAAGAATAGATGCTTTTGAACTGTGGTGCTGGAGAAGACTCTTGAGAGTCTCTTGGACTGCAAGGAGATCCAACCAGTCTATCATAAAGGAGATCAATCCTGAGTGTTCATTGGAAGGACTGATGTTGAAGTTGAAACTCCGATACTTTGGACACCTGATGTAAAGAGTTGGCTCATTTGAAAAGACTCTGATGCTGGGAAAGATTGAAGGCAGGAGGAGAAGGGGACGACAGAGGATGAGATGGTTGGATGGCATCACCGACTCAATGGACATGAGTTTGGGTAAACTCCAGGAGTTGGTGATGGACAGGGAGGCCTGGTGTGCTGCGGTTCATAGAGTCGCAAAGAGTTGGACACCACTGAGTGACTGAAATGAACTGAATTCAACTATACGTCAATTAAAAAATTTTTAATTCCATTTGCACCTGTATCAAAAAAAATACTTAAGATGAATTTAACAAAAGATAGGCAATACCTCTCCATTTAGCACTCGTGGCCAACTCATGTCGATGTATGGCCAAAACCACCACAATATTGTAAAGTAGTTAGCCTCCAATTAAAATAAAAAATTCAGTTAAAAAAGAAAAATAAATAAATAAAAGAAAAAAAAGCATTGCTGAGAGAAATTAAAATAGACCTGAATAAATGTTCCTGGATAAATATTACAAGATTCAATATTACTAAGAAATCAATTCTCCCAAAATTGTGCAATCCAAATCATAATCTTGGCAAGGTTTTTTTCTACAAATTGACAAGCACATTTGAAAATTCACATGGACATACAAAAGGCTTGGAATAACCACAGCAATCTTGAAAAAAAAAACAAAGTTGAAGGACTCCCACTACCTGATTCAAGACTATAGAAATAAAGATATGTGATATATATTTTTTTTCACAAAAAATCAATAGAGCTGAACAGAAAGCTCAAAAATAAACCTACACAAGGAATTCCGTGGAAGTCCAGTGGTTAGGACTCTGTGCTCTCACTACCAAGGGCCCATGTTGGGGAACTAAGATTCCACAAGCTATGCAGTGGGGTCAAAAAAGAATTTTTTAAAAAAATAGACCTACACTTACATGAGTATTTGATATTTTGTCAAAGGTGCCAAAGCAATCTATGGAGAAAGGAAAATCTTCAATAAATGATGCTGGAATAACTGGATTTCTAAATGGAACAAAATTAACTCCAAACCACACACCATACCACACCTCATACCATGCAAAAATTAAGTTCAATTAATTAGGATTATCATCCTAAATGTAAAAACTGAAACCATAGATCTTTTAAAGGAAAGAGTATCTTCATGATCTGTTGATAGGCAAAGATTTCTTAAACAAGTTATATATTGTTATTCATAAAAGAAAATAAAAACTGATGAATTATACCTCACCAAAATTACAACTTAATCTCATCAAAAGACACCACTTATCTAATAGATAAACCACATGGAAAATATTTTCAAAACATGTATCTGACTTATATCCAGAGGTTGTAAAAAAAAAAAAAAGTACTTTCAACTCAAGAAGAAGAAGACAAACAATTCAATTGAAAAATGGGCAAAAATTTTAACAGATATTTTACCAAAGATATAGAAAAGGCCAATACAAAAATGAAAAATCGCTCCATATCCTTAACCACTTTAAAAAGGAGTATGGTTGGTTCTTACAAATTTAAACTTATGACTTATGAACCAGCAATTCCATTCATAGGTATCTACTCAGTTCAGTTCAGTTCAATTGCTGAGTCATGTCCAACTCTTTGTGACCCCATGAACCGCAGCGCTCCAGGCCTCCCTGTCCATCACCAACTCCCAGAGTTTACCCAAACACATGTCCATTGAGTCGGTGATGCCATCTCATCCTCTGTCATCCCCTTCTCCTCCTGCTTTCAATCTTTCCCAGCATCAAGGTCTTTTCAAATGAGTCAGCTCTTCACATCAGGTGGCCAAAGTATTGGAGTTTCAGCTTCAACATCAGTCTTTCCAATGAACACCTAGGACCAATCTCCTTACTCAAGATAAATGAAAATATATATCCACACAAGGACTTTTACCTAAATCTTCAATGCATCACTAAACATAATAGCCCCAAACTAGAAACAATCCAAACAATCTGTGATATATCCATACAATGGAATATTACTCAGCAATAAAATGAATAAACTGCAAAAACAGAAGAATGAATCTCAAAAAAATCCTACTGTAGTACATAGAAGAAGGCTTATATAAGACAGTACATATCATATAATTCATTTATAGAAAGTTCTAGAACAGGCAAAACTATGGTTAAAAAAAAAAATCAGAACAGTGATAGGCAACAGAGGTAGCAGTCACAGGGATTGATGGGAATGGCCACAGGAAGACTCAAGAGTGATAGCAGTGTTTTATATCTTGACAGGGGTTTGAGTTACATAGATACATACATTTGTTGAAAATCAGAGAAAGTATACTTCAAATTTATGCTTTCCCCATATACAAACTTCATAATTTTTTAAACTATAAATTTAAAAAGACTGCTCTCCCAAACTTTTCTGAGCCAGGGTTGGTGGACAAATGAGGTAGTGTGGAGTAGAGAAAAGGGTTCAGACTTTAAAGCCAGCCAGACATAAATTTGACTTCTAGCTCAGCCATTAGGCTGTGTGTCTTTGGGCAAATTAATTTCTCTGTTTCCTTATGTGTGCAGATGAAATAGTAGCACAATGCCCAACATACAGTAAGTGCTCCATAAATGGTTTGTGATAGTTGCTCAGTCATGTACGACTCTTTGTGACCCCATGGACTACACCCGCCAGGCTCCTCCATCTACTGGCTTTCTCAGGCAAGAATACTGGAGTGGGTTGCCATTTCTTTCTTCAGGGGATCTTCTGGATCCAGGGATTGATCCCAGGTCTCCTCCATCACCGGCGGATTCTGTATCCACTGAGCCACCATAAATGGTAGTTATTGATAAACTGACATTTGAGGTGATTTGGGGTCACAGGGCCAAAAGAGGTATTATTGCATACCTCATGGACACTGTTCCAACCAAGCTATTGGCCTACTAAGGGTTATACATGAATCTTCCCAGGGATATTTGTATTTTCATAAGGCTCCATGAAGAGGAACTAAAAAACCTATTGATGAAAGTGAAAGTGGAGAGTGAAAAAGGTGGCTTAAAGCTCAACATTCAGAAAATGAACATCATGGCATCTGGTCCCATCACTTCATGGGAAATAGATGGGGAAACAGTGGAAACAGTGTCATATTTTTTTGGGGGGGGCTCCAAAATCACTGCAGATGGTGACTGCAGCCATGAAATTAAAAGACGCTTACTCCTTGGAAGGAAAGTTATGACCAACCTAGATAGCATGTTGAAACGCAGAGACATTACTTTGCCAACAAAGGTCCGTCTAGTCAAGGCTATGGTTTTTCCAGTGGTCATGTATGGATGTGGAGTTGGACTGTGAAGAAGGCTGAGAGCTGAAGAATTGATGCTTTTGAACTGTGGTGTTGGAGAAGACTCTTGAGAGTCCCTTGGACTGAAGGAGATCAACACTCGGATTTCTTTGGAAGGAATGATGCTAAAGCTGAAGCTCCAGTACTTTGGCTACCTGATGTGAACAGCCAACTCAATGGAAAAAACCCTGATGCTTGGAAAGATTGAGGGCAGGAAGGAGAAGCGGGTGACAGAGAATGAGATGGTTGGATGGCATTACCGACTCAATGGACATGAGTTTGAGGAAACTCTGGGAGATAGTGCAGGACAGGGAAGCCTGGTGTGCTATAGCCTATGGGGTCACAAAGAGTGGGACACGACACAGGGAGGTAATTAGTGTCCTCAAGTTTTTTGCTTGAACCTTGGGTGGATGCATTATGTAGAAATGGGGAACATTGGGGGAACACCAGGAAATAGATTTAACGTTTGACTTGGGGTAACTATTTATTTGGAAAGTTGCTGTCATTAAGGTTCAGTTAGAATTTGAATGCATTCTTTCGCAATTGGGATTCCAAGAGGATGACCCCCGGCTTGTTGTGCTCACAAAGCATTCAATGCATAGCTACTTGACCTTTAGTACTGGCAATGCCTGTATGCAAAGGAATTAACCGTATATATTGTAAATATTTTGAAATAACTTATTTTACCAAAGTACTTGTTTACTTCATGCGGATCAGATGCTAAATGGTTTTGCTTTCCCAAAGCAGCACTGATAGCAGCACTGATTATTTGTAATATAGTCTGGGTTAGGTTCATACTTATCTCATCACATTGTGAAATATCAGATACTTTGGAAACAATAATCTTTGTCTCTTCTTCATCCAGAAGAGGGGATTCATTGATTAAATTTCAAATGTGCTCTGCAACATCATTCACATTTTCTGGGGAAAGAAAAGTGAAATATAAAAGCTGCTGCATTACCTAGTGTTGGGCCATGCTTGACTGCTTCTTTCCCTTTAAAAAGTAAAGGCAGTAAAATGGAAACAATTACCAAGTTAACAAAATTTGTGAAGGGAGCACTGGACTTCGATTTCTACAACTGATGGAGTCCCAGAAAGTAGCACATAAGTCAAATTTTTATTCACTGAATCCTTTTTAAAATACTCCCCCAGGGAAACCTTTCTTGTCACTAAAGATTATCTTGCAATTAGATTCTAATTAAGTTAAGACTTTTGAGTATTGGATTGAGTTAAGTAGATCCCATCTGTACTCAGATATCACACTCACTCTATGCTTTCATAATCAAGGATGGTGCTTATGTTGTTCTGTCAAGAACTAGCAACATGCAGAACAAAAGCAGATATGGACCACATAACAATAAAGAGCACTTCAGGTTTTTCTAGAGAGTAAGAACAATAGATATTAATTCACCTACTTTTTTCTTCATTTTTTATTATGGAAATTTTTAAATATGCACAAAAGTAGAAAGAATAGTATAATGAATCTCAGTGTACCTCATGAATCACCTAGCTTCAACAAGTGTCAATGAAGAGCTCATCTTATTTTATCTACAATTCCGCCTACCTTCTCCCAATCCCAGATTATTTTAAAGCAACCCCCAGACATCATATCATTTCATCCATGAACACTTCAGAATGCATCTCTAAAACAAAGGACTACAGTTATCCTCCAATTAAAAATAAAAAATAGTAAAATAAAAAACGTTGTCAGAACCACAATACCAGCATATCTTTAAAAAGTTTATAATAATATTATCAAATATCCAGTCAGTGTTCAAAAGTCCTCATGTCTCGTAAGTGCTTTTTAAAAGTAATTTTTTGTTGGGCTCATCACTCACTGTTAAGCAGCTTTATTAGACAAATACAAAACTAGGCTTTAGTTTGATATAACCTATATGAAGCAGTATTCTTGTCTGGAGAATCCCATGGACAGAGGAACTTGACAGGCTATAGCCCAAGGGCTCGCAAGAATCGGACACGACTTAGCAACTAAAGAGAGAGAGAGATGAAGCTGGGCTCCCTTGTGGCACCCTCCCAGGTTAGAACACTCACATTCAAATCCAATAACCAAAATACAATGGAAAATAATTGAAAAATAATGTGAAAGTCAACAATAAACGATTTTTGAGAAATTTCTTTTAAAAACAAAAATACAGTCTGTTGAGAAAAATTCCAGAGAGAGATTACATTCGTAACACACTTAACCCGAGTTACATTACAAATGACCAACTCTTTCTCTCACTGTTTCTCTCTTTGCATCCTCCACAGTTGGCAGCATCTCTCCAAACCTCACTCTCCTACCCCAAGCACCCCACAACTTTATCCCCAACATAGCTTACAAAGGCCATTTTTTCCTTTCCCCCATTTTCCTCATTTCTTGCTTTAATCTCTGTCTGTCTGTCTCTCTCTCTTTAGCCTGTTCTTATCAACATAAATTAAATAGTCTTAACTGCTGCTGCTGTTGCTGCTAAGTTGCTTCAGTCGTGTCCGACTCTGTGTGACCCCATAGACGGCAGCCCACCAGGCTCCCCCGTCCCTGGGATTCTCCAGGCAAGAACACGAGTGGGCTGCCATTTCCTTCTCCAATTCATGAAAGTGGAAAGTGAAAGTGAAGTCGCTCAGTCGTGTCCGACTCCTAGCAACCCCAGGGACTGCAGCCTTCCAGGCTCCTCCATCCATGGGATTTTCCAGGCAAGAGTACTGGAGTGGGGTGCCATCGCCTTCTCCGAATCTTAACTGAGATCCTCTCAATTGTCTCTCTTTAACCATTACTCCAATCTGTCCAGCAATGGCAGAAAAATAGAGCATGCTCAGTCACAGATGTCTCTACTGCTCTTATTAAATTGTCCAGGCTTTGTTGTAAATGGGAGCTGCCTCCCTGGGTCATTATTCTTTGTGTTTCAGTGATGGGACTTCACTTCATGCACTCCCTGCTGTGGCCAAATGAAAGTAAACAATAGGCCAATGGGAGACTATTATATATTGTGGAAAGTAACTACAGACTTTTCACTGGGGGTTGTATGGTTTTTAAGCAAAATTCAAGACAAATTACATGCATTGTATAAAAATTCTAAGTTCCCAAGCAAAAGCAATAAAAGGAATCCTATTAGCTGTAGAATAAATAACCTCCAATGCTTGAAGTAGTTAAAATTAATCTGCCAGTAATTACAATAATGAAAACAGTAACATCAGTTATTCATTGAGCAACTTCTGTAAGCCAGTGTTCTAGTTATCTACTGCTGCAGAACAAACAACCCCAAAACTCAATGACTTAAAACAACAGTTTATTGTTATCTCTCATTGTTCTCTGTGTTGATAAACCTCAGGTGAGCACTTCTGATTTGGAGTCTCTCATGTAGGTGCAGTCAGATGACAGGTGGGACTGGGGTCATCTGAAGATTAGACTGGACTGGACGTCCAAGATGGCTCCCTCACATGCCTGGCAGTTGAGGCTACCATGGACTGGTCAGTTAAGGTTGTTGCCTCTTGAGTCAGTTGAGACTCTTCCCTACACATGACCTCTGCTGCTGGCTTAGGCTCAGTGCTACACTGGATCTGGTTTATGGTGTACTGGAGCCAGCTTGTGTCAACTATTGAGAACCAATTGTTACATTTTCAGGAATTTTGTGAGCCATTTTTAAAAGTTAAATTACATAAACTTACAATTAAATAAAGCATATTACAAATAATAGTGATAATCAGAACTCATTACTTCCTAATTATTTTATTGCATTTTATTTTTTTTAAAATATAAATTTATTTATTTTAATTGGAGGTTAATTACTTTACAATATTTTATTGGTTTTACCATACATCAATATGTATCCGCCACAGGTATACACGTGTTCCCCAGCCTGAACCTCCCTCCCACCTCCCTCCCCGTACCATCCCTCTGGGTCGTCTCAGTGCACCAGCCCCAAGCATCCAGTATCATGCATCGAACCTGGACTGGCGACTCGTTTCATATATGATATTATACATGTTTCAATGCCATTCTCCCAAATCATCCCACCCTTGCCCTCTCCCACAGAGTCCAAAAGGCTGTTCTATACATCTGTGTCTCTTTGCTGTCTCGCATACAGGGTAATCATTACCATCTTTCTAAATTCCATATATATGCTTTAGTATACTATATTGGTGTTTTTCTTTCTGGCTTACTTCACTCTGTATAATAGGCTCCAGTTTCATCCACCTCATTAGAACTGATTCAAATGTATTCTTTTTAATGGCTGAGTAATATTCCATTGTGTATATGTACCACAGCTTTCTTATCCATTCATCTGCTGATGGACATCTAGGTTGCTTCCATGTCCTGGCTATTATAAACAGTGCTGCAATGACCATTGGTGGTACACGTGTCTCTTTCAATTCTGGTTTCCTCGGTGTGTATGCCCAGCATATTTTACTGCATTTTAATAATCTATGTGATTGTTCACATCTACTGTGTTTATGCATCTCTTACCAACTTTATGTTCAGTGCTATATGTTGTAGTTTGTGTTCAGCCTTGGGAGGAGTATTACAGCAAAGAAATCAGCAAATGCTACAAATTTATTACTTTTTCCCCATAGAACCTGCCATTAAACATTTTCCAGCACACCACTGTTTGGGTTTTTGGAGTCTGGGTTCTGAGAGGATGAGAATGTACCAATAGAAAGGAAGGAGAAGATTCCAGTCTTCTTAAAAGTTAGTTCCATAAATGGCGCAGTAGTCACAACTGCCCAATTCTGTTGGGTTAAGCAGTCACAAGCTAGCTCTGATTCTACTCTCAGTTGACAAGGAGGGAATGAATTGATGGTGGCTACTTTGGAGACAAGATACCATAGCAGGGCCGTATACATACATTTCTTTTCATCTCATCATCACCTTAAACCTATGTGGTGGGTACTAATATTATGTCTTTTATATAGATTAAGAAATTAAGACACAGAGATTCTAACCCAGATTTTAAACCAGGCCTGCTTGATTCCAAAGCTAGTGTTCTTCAATATCATTTCCTACTACAGCATTTGTGCCTTTGTCCCTTTTCTCCATGGTGTTGGGGTTGGAGCAGCTGTACTTTGCAGGCCTTCTCCCTGACATCCTGAGAATTACATCATCCTCTGTCAATCACATACTCTTCTACCCTGATGGTGGAATGAACACAGACAGGAGACAGATTTGTGAAAAGTTCTAGCAAACTTCAGAGAGTGATGCAGCCTCAACATCATAGAGGTAACAAAAATTCAACACAACGAAGAATCTACAGAACTTTGAAATAAGGGTGGCTTTTCTACCTGTGATAATAAGGAGTTTTGTGAACTGAGAATTTAAGTGGGGAAATGATGAGTTTTCTCCAATCAAGATATCTCACACTTGTCAGCAAGATTGAAAGCTAAAGAAAAATTGTTTCAACGTGAATGCATTTTTCTTTCCTTTACTGTACTCATTTGTCATTAAGCTTCTGCCTTACAAGGTGAAGGATTCCTCCAAAGCTAATAAATTTGATAGTTTATTCTTCAGTCATATACATTATAGTTACCCTCTCACTCTTCTGTTTCTCTGCAGATTTTTTTAAATAAAGTGACTTCTGACAGTTAATTTTCTAAAAATCCCAATCCAACGCCATGCTCTTGTTGTTGTTATGGTTGTTTGTTAACTTTTTCTTCCACAGAGAAAATTCTATTAGCATGTCTAAGAAAAATGTGTTACTGAGAAGGAGGGAGGCCAGCACGAAACACAGACCTTTCTATCTTGCCACCCACTCACTTCAAGCTCCAACACTCTCTCTTGCCCGGACTCATGATTTCAGATCCAGAAACCATCAGAGATGTGCTTGCTTTTCTAATTCCTCTAGGTATTCCTTGGCAAGGATCTTGAATTTAAATCTTCTGCAAAAAGACAAAACTCAGAAGTTCACTGCCTCAGGGCTCTTCCCTGGCCCTATTGCAGGGTACTGGAATGCCTACATCTCAATTTCTAACTCTTCATCATGGGAGGAAACCACTGTATGCAGTAGAGCAATGCCTGACAGGATGTGCATAAACTGAAATTCTGTGTAGAAAGTTTATGCATAATTTAAAAAACACTGACAAGCAGAGGCAGGACTTTCAGGATAGTGTAGTAAGGAGAGGCAAAGGGAAACATTCACCAAGAGAGATCTCTGATGCTGGTCAACGTTAGCTAAGATAATCATTCAAAGTCCCTGGAGATTGATGGGAGATCTTACAGCAGACTGACAAGCATTTATTGAAGAAAATCTACAGAAATTTGTCAAGTGCAGTGGCGGGCCATGGTGTCTGAGCTAGGAACTGCACCCATCCTCTACAGATCTGCCTTGCGAAAGAATTGTTTCACTGGGCTAGGCAGCTGAGTGGCACTTACCATCTCCCCCAGGTCCCTGAGATGGAAGAACTGTTCTGAGTGGATTTGATGGCAAGTGAACGTTTGCAGTTCCCACCTTTCCAACTCTGAGCTGTTGAAGATCCATACTAGACAGTGGCAGCAGCTGAGTGTCAGCAATAAGTCCCTTTTGTCCCCAAGTGCACACACCCAGCTCCTGTTGCATAGGGAAGACCCTAGTGAAGTACCTGGTGAAGGGCATGTTCACCACCACCACCATCCCCAAGCTCTTGCCCCATACGACAGATATTTTGCCCAGAGGAGAATAGAAGAGAGCCTCAAAGATTGGTAGTACTCTTCTCTTAACAAGGGCACAGACTTTAATTGGGTCAAACTGTGGAGCAATTTATACCCTAGGGTTTTGTAAAAAATGGCAGAGCAATCAACTATCAACTAGGATGTTAACAACTGGCTGTGATATCAACAGAGGAAGGCCAGCCAGAAGCTTAGTGGGGAAATCAGAGAAATAGAGAGAACTCAGCTAGAGCCACAGTTGTTCCTAGTGCTCAAGGAAAATGTGTACATCTCCAAGGCTTCATCTTAAGGAGCAGCATCAAAGGATGTACACTGCAGGGGAAACAGACTTCACCAAACTGGTCTAATCAATGACATTTTTTACAGAGATAGAGTAAACAATTCTAAAATTCATACAGAACCACAAAAAAACCCTGAACAGCCAAATTGACCTAGAGAAAGTAGATCAAAGACATTGCACTCCTTGATGTAAAAATATATTAAAAAGTTACAGTAATCAAAACAGTATGAAGTTCATACGAAAACAGGCATATAAATCAATGGAATAGAATAGAAAGCCCAGAAATAAATCCATATATCAACTGACATTCAGCAAGGATGCCAAGAATATACAGTGACATTCAACAAGGATGCCAAGAATATTCAATGGGTGAACAGAGTCTCTCCAACAAATGGAAAACTGGATATCCACATACAAAAGAATGAAATTGGACCTTTATCTTATACCACACACAAAAATCAACTCTAAGTGGATTTAAGACTTGAAACTTTAAAACTCTTAGAGGAAAACATAAGATAAAACTTCATGATATTGATCTTGGCAATGATTTCATGGATGTGACACCAAATGCATGGATGAGAAAACCAAAAGCAAGCAAGTTGGACTACATCAAACTAAGAGCTTCTCACAGCAAAGGAAATAATCAACAGAGTGAAAAGACAACCTACAGAAGGGAGAGAATATTTGCAAACCATATATTTGATAAGGGGTTAATTTTCAAAATATACAAATAACTCCGACCACTCAATAGAAGAAATCCCACAGAAACCAATTTAAAAATAGGGTAAGAACTTGACCAGACACTTCTCAAAAGAATATATACAAAAGGCCAATGGTATGTGAAAAGGTGCTCAACAGCACTAATCATCAAGGAAATGCAAATCAAAACCACAATGAGATGGTAATTATTAAAAATAAATAGATAACAAGTGTTGGCAAGGGTGTGGAGAAAAGGGTACCTTTTATACACTGTTTATGTAAATGTAAACTGCTGCAGCCACTGTGGAAAATAATAAAAAGTTAAACATAGAATGATCCAGCAATACCACTTGTGAGTATATATCCAAAGGATATAAAATTATTATCTCAAAGAGATATCTGCACTTCCTTGTTCATTGCAGCATTATTCACAATAGCAAATATTTGAGAATAACTAAGAGTCTGTAGAGAGGTAATTGAATAAATAAAATTTTATTATACATATATATGTATACATACATACAAAATGGAATATTATTCAGCCTTAAAAAAGAAGGAAATCCTGTCATCTGCAGCAACACGGATGAAATAGAAGGGTATAATGCTAAGTGAAATAAGCCAGACTCAGAAAGATCAATATGCATGATCTCACTTATATGTGGAATCTAAAATAGTCAAACTTACAGAAGCACAGAATAAAATGGTGATTACCAGGGGTTCTCGGAGAAGGCAATGGCACCCCACTCCAGTACTCTTGCCTGGAAAATCCCATGGATGGAGGAGCATGGAAGGCTGCAGTCCATAGTTTCGCCGAGGGTCAGACACGACTGAACGACTTCACTTTCACTTTTCACTTTCATGCATTGGAGAAGGAAATGGCAACCCACTCCAGTGTTCTTGCCTGGAGAATCCCAGGGACGGGGGAGCCTGGTGGGCTGCTGTCTATGGGACTAGGGTCACAGAGAGTCGGGACACGACTGAAGTGACTTAGCAGTAGCAGGGGTTAGAGAAGAGGGAAGTGGGGAGTTACTAATCAACAGGCATAAACATTCAGTTAAGCAAGATGACTAAGTTCTAGATATCTGCTATAAAACATTGTGTCAGCTGTCAATAGTAATGCATTGTACATTTTAAAATTGTCGAGAAAGTAGGTCTCAAGTAAAGTGTTCTTACAACAATAAAATTAAATTAGAAGAAAGAAAGTAGATTGGACTAGGGGAAAGAGGGAATGGAGAGTGATTGCTAACATGTATGGCATTTCGTTTAGGAGTGATTAGAATGTTCTGGAATTAGTGGTGATGGTTGCACAATCTAGTGAATACACTAAAAATTAGGAACTATACACATTACATGGCTGAATTTTATGTCAATATCTCCATAAATTTTTTAATTACATTGAGATTAACTTATCAAATCACAAATATCCAAAAACCGGACAACATGCTGTGTTGATCTGAAAATGTTCAGAAACAGGCACTTTCACACCTTGCAAGTGGGAGTATAAGTTGGTGCAACTTTTACACAGAGCATTTTGATATCATGAAAAGTATGATTGATTTGAAAAGATACATGCAAAAAAAAAAAAAAGAAAAGAAAAGATACATGCAGCCCAATGTTCATAGCACTATTTATAATAACCTATACATGGAAGCAATGTAAATATCCATTAACAGATGAATGGATAAAGATGTGGAATATTACTCAGCCATAAAACAGAACGAAATAATGCCATTAGCAGCAGCATGGGTGGACCTACAAGTTATCATACTAAGCTAAGTAGTTCAAAGACA
The DNA here is from genome assembly GCF_032405125.1 of Capricornis sumatraensis. Lineage (NCBI taxonomy): Eukaryota > Metazoa > Chordata > Mammalia > Artiodactyla > Bovidae > Capricornis > Capricornis sumatraensis. Next base: position 43,970,251 of record NC_091092.1, on the reverse strand, counting down.
GATATCATATGATATCACTCGTATGTGGAATCTAAAATATGAGAGAAATGAACTTATTTACAAAGCAGAAACAGACTTGGAGACAAAACAAATTTATGGTTACCAAAGGGGAAGCAGGGAGGGATAAGTTAGGAGTTTGGGATTAACACACTACTATATGGGGAAGGCAATGGCACCCCACTCCAGTACTCTTGCCTGGAAAATCCCATAGACGGAGGAGCCTGGTGGGCTGCAGTCCATGGAGTCGCTAAGAGTCGGACACGACTGAGCGACTTCACTTTCACTTTTCACTTTCATGCACTGGAGAAGGAAATGGCAACCCAGTCCAGTGTTCTTGCCTGGAGAATCCCAGGGATGGCAGAGCCTGGTGGGCTGCCGTCTATGGGGTCGCACAGAGTCGGACACGACTGAAGCGACTTAGCAGCAGCATATACAAAATAGAGAAACAAGTTCCCACTGTATAGCACAAGGAACTATACTCAGTATTTTGTAATAATGTACAATGGAAAAGAGTCTGAAAATTTATATATATGCGCACATATAACTGAATCACTTTGCTGTACATTTGAAACTAATACATTGTAAATTAACTATACATGCATGGATGCTAAGTCACTTCAGACATGTCCAACTCTGTGAGCCCATGGACTGTAGCCTGCCAGGCTCCTCTGTCCATGGCATTATCCAGGTAAGAATACTGGAGTGGATTGCCATGTCCTCCTACAAGGGATCTTCCCAACCTAGGGATCGAACCCACGTCTCCCACAGCTGCTGCATAGCAGGCAGCTTCTTAACCACTGAGCCACCAGGTAAGCCCAAATTAAGTATATTTTAACTTTAAAGCTTCCCTGATAGCTCAGTCAGTAAAGAATCCACCTGTAATGCGAGAGACCCCGGTTCAGTCCCTGGGTCAGGAAGATCTGCTGAAGAAGGGATAGGCTACCCACTCCAATATTCAAAAATGCCAGAAGGAATAAAGCAAGTAAGGAAAAAGAAATGCTAATGTAAAGTACAGCATTATCAATTCAAAAAATTTTGGCATAGCAAATAAAAATAATTTATCTTAAGAAAGGTATGATCGACCCGGCAATTCTACTTTTGGGAATTTATACTTTGAGCATACCATACTTACACAAAATGACACATGCACAATATCCCTTACAGCAGTTTTTAGAAAACAAGGTGTAATTATCAAGTTAAATGTCCATCCATATGGACATCCATAGGTTAAAGAAATCAATTGGGGCATATCTGTGTTAATACAATGCAGTGAAAAAAAAATAAGGCAGCTCTTCATACATTAATAAGATAATTTCTGCAATATAACATTAAGAGAAAGAAGCAAGGTACAGAACAGCATGTATATCACTCTCCACTATGTGTACAGAAAGGGAGGAAGAATATACATACACATGCACATTTCCTTATAGATGCATAGATATCTCCATGGATACTAACTAAATGGCTGGGGTCAGCTGTGGGAAGGAGAGGTTTCACAGCATACCCTTTTTTATTTTTTCAATATTGAACTATATGAAGTAATATCTACTAAAACTCTTAAAAATTAAAATAAAACAAAAATAATAGCTAACCAAACATTATAAAATAGAAAATATTATGAAACAAAAATCACTGACAGTTCTGACTTCTCACGCTCCACTCCCACTTTCACCACCAGTAACTACCTCATTTCTGAAATTTGATTGTTGTCAGGTAAGGTAGATTTTCCTATGGGAGGTTTGCCTGTACTCTCTCTGATCTCAGGTCAAGTAGACAAACTAACTGAGGATTCATTATTTCTCTAATGTGTGCAGAATAGTCTTACTGTCACTTACTGTAATATTAGCAAGATCCACAATCTTATTAGGAATCGCTTGAAGCAATTTGCATTGTTTAAACTTTGGTTTTTCCCAGTGAAAAGATTTGCCAGTGTTGATACTGATTGAGCTGAAAAAGAGAGGAGAGACTAACAGAATCTTCACTGTTGGAGGATGAGGTCAGAATAGTTTGAAAGCGAATGATGAAGGAACATGGTATGTCTTTGGCATGCCTCCCCTTAGCCTACTGCTAGCTTCCTAGCTGAGATGGCAAAGGTAGGAACCCAGTGTTTGTACAGTGAATAAAACTTTGCTCTTGGGGGCCAAGTGAATGTAGGGTTCCCATGAAGGAAGCATAGACAGGCAAGAGAGCCCCAGATGGGGCAGGGCCACGTCCACTAGACCAAGAGTCAAGGCAGAGATTTTTGCCACTCTGGACATGACTCCTACCCTCACTTTTGCCTCTTACCCTCATTTTAAGAGAAAATTCCTGTTACAATTGTGGTCTCTATTTCAGCATATTCAATCACTCAAGACAGTATAGCCCCCACTGTGGTTCATTGGCCCGCATCATCCACCCTCTACTATGCCCGATCCAATTCAAGCCAGTTCATTGCAAATCAGCTAACCCATTTATTGGGAGTCTTCTGTGTTCTAGGACTGGTAGTAGGTACTACAGACAAACAAGACAGCTCCTTGAGGAGCTTGCAAATTGGTGCTTTGAGATTGTAAATGTAACTACATTTATTAGGCAAAATATGAAATGGAAAAACTGTAGAAATGAAACTGAATCTATTGAAACACCAAGCAAGGAGAACTTACTTGTAACTTTTTAAAAATAAATTTATTTATTTTAATTGGAGGCTAATTACTTTATAATACTGTATTGGTTTTGCCACACATCAACATGAATCCGCCACAGGTATACACGTGTTCCCCATCCCTCCTCCCTCCCTGTACCATCACTCTGGGTCATCTCAGTGCACCAGCCCCAAGCATCCTGTATCCTGCATTGAACCTGGACTGGCAATTCGTTTCACATATGATATTATACATGTTTCAATGCCATTCTCCCAAATCATCCCACCCTCTCCCTCTCCCACAGAGTCCAAAAGACTGTTCTATACATCTGTGTCTCTTTTGTTGTCTGGCATACAGGGTAATCATTACCATCTTTCTAAATTCCATATATATGTGTTAGTACACTATATTGGTGTTTTTCTTTCTCGCTTGCTTCACTCTGTATAATTGGCTCCAGTTTCATCCACCTCATTAGAACTGATTCAAATGTATTCCTTTTAATGGCTGAGTAATACTCCATTGTGTATATGTACCACAGCTTTCTTATCCTTTCATCTGCTGATGGACATCTAGGTTGCTTCCATGTCCTGGCTATTATAAACAGTGTTATTATAAACTGCGATGAACACTGGGGTACACGTGTCTCTTTCAATTCTGGTTTCCTCGGTGTGTATGCCCAGCAGTGGGATTGCTGGGTCATATGGCAGTTCTATTTCCAGTTTTTTAAGGAATCTCCACACTGTTCTCCATAGTGGCTGTACTAGTTTACATTCCCACCAACAGTGTAAGACGGTTCCCTTTTCTCCACACCCTCTCCAGCACTTATTGCTTGTAGACTTTTGGATCGCAGCCATTCTGACTGGCGTGAAATGGTACCTCATTGTGGTCTTGATTTGCATTTCTCTGATAATGAGTGATGTTGAGCATCTTTTCATGTGTTTGTTAGCCATCTGTATGTCTTCTTTGGAGAAATGTCTATTTAGTTCTTTGGCACATTTTTTGATTGGGTCGTTTATTTTTCTGGAATTGAGCTTCATGAGTTGCTTGTATATTTTTGAGATTAGTTGTTTGTTAGTTGCTTCATTTGCTATTATTTTCTCCCATTCTGAAGGCTGTCTTTTCACCTTGCTCATAGTTTCCTTTGTTATCCAGAAGCCTTTAAGTTTAATTAGGTCCCATTTGTTTATTTTTGCTTTTATTTCCAGTATTCTGGGAGGTGGGTCATAGAGGATCCTGCTGTGATGTATGTCGGAGAGTGTTTTGCCTATGTTCTCCTCTAGGAGTTTTATAGTTATTTGTAACTTTTGAGCTGAGCTGGGCACTAAAAGAACAGAGATGGAGAAAGTGCCCCCTCTCCACAACCAAAGAGAGCAAATAGCACAAGCAGAGAAAGAGATGCAAGTCCAGAAGGGCAACGGTCCATCTAGCGGGGAAGGAAAGGGGCCTGAGGGTCTTAAGTACTTTATTTAGGGTTTTGGATTTAATCCTTAAAGCAATCTAGAACTGGAGTGGGAAATCGACATGTTGACAGCCATACTTCAGGACAATTATGCTGGCAACAGTGTGAAGTGGAGCTGGGGGTGGGGAAGTAGCGGGCAGTTAGAAGGCCAGGAGACTGCTCTAATTGTAGGCACCCAGGGAGTGGCAGTGGGGTCAGAAAGGAAAGGGCAGGTGTGAGCTCTGTTTCTGACCATAAAAGCTGCGCGACTCACTAAGTGACTAGACGTAGGGAAGAAGAGGTAGGACTCAGTCTAAGATGTCACCTTCCAAAAGAGACCTTTTACATTTTTGTCAAAACCTGCTGTCCCTCCTGTCTGCACACTTAAGTTAATGGCATAAACCAGTAGCAAAGAGCAAGAAAAGAGGGGCTGATGAAAAGAGGAAAATGTTAAAGTCAAGAATAGTAGAGTGATTTAGTAAATTATTATGGCCCATCAACGAGGTAGCTTTTAAGGCAGGTTTTTGAAAAGGTCATTAAGACAATAAATGTAAAGCATGGAAAATGTTTGATAAACCACTGAGTGAAAGGTTAAATAACATTACTGCTATAAGAAGGGTGAATACCACTACATAAAATTTAAAACGCATAAAAGGCTACATGGGAAAAAAAAATACGACCACCTAAAAGCAGCTGTGTTCAGGTGGTAGGATCATGGGAGGTTTTTTTCTCTTTTGTCTTCTTGAAATTTTTTCTGGGTTGTTATTGTGTGGCACGTGTATGCTTAAGTAGACCCAAAAGGTGAAAGAAAGGAAGATGGGCACTAGAGGGGGAAGGAGGAGGTGTGCTCAGACAAAGGACTTGGAAACATGCTCCCAATTAAGCAGATCTTTGTGTACCCAACTAGCAATTAGAACTTAGCCGGTGCATACCAGTCTAGTAGCACTTCCATCTTCATTTTTTATGCATCTACTTTGGGCTGTCTCAGTAGCGTTGGTTAAGAGCCACTTATATGTCCCTTTGTATTTAGAGGCTGTTTCTTCGGCTTTGCACTTTCTGGGCTCTACAGAGAAAATGAATGCACATTTGAAAGGGCAAAAGGCACTTAAAAGTTTCCTGAACATCCATTACCACCCATCATTATTACCCTGCACATAAACATCAGCAAATAAAAGGGGAAACTTTTCTACCAGGCAATTTAAAGCAGGTTGAAAATAACATTAAATTGAATCTTTTTTAAAAATAAGGCTCCCAGTCAGATCTCACATTTGGTCCTTTGCTTTAAAACTACCACTTGACAGGACAGTTCTTCTGCTTCGGTTTCATTAAAATGGTACATACGCATTGAAAAAAGTCAAGCCACACAAAGAGATGTAGAGTAAAAATCGAAAGTCCCCACCTGCCGACTGCCTTCCTTTTGAGTGCACTTGTTAATAGTTTGGGGTGCAGTGACCAGACACTAAAGGCTGACTTCTCTTTCTTAATGGACTTTGGGCTGGACTTGGTTTTAATAAATTCCATGTATTCATCATAAGTAGTATAGATCAGGATGCTCTGTTCTGATATTGATGCTCTGTTCTGATATTGATGCTAAAAGCAAAGTTTTGCTGCCGAGTGTTGTCACATAAAGGGAGATGTGTCCTGAGCTAAGTTTTTGTGAGAAAGTCCCAATTTTTACTGACCACCCACTTGGTTTGTTTGATTCCATAAATCAGGGTGGCCTGAGAAGTAGGTCAGCAAGCCTTGCCCAGCCATCCCAGTCTCTTCTCTAAGGGCATAAGACACCGTCCTTTCCTTCTCTAAGCATTTAAGCAAGAGAAAAAGTGCTCCCACTCCACTGATGAACTGGCTGCTGCTAATATCCAGAGCAGGTTGATGGTCTCTGGTAACTCCTCTGGTACTCTGGTTTTTTTAACAAGCTCTTCCAGGTAAAAAGGCTGTCAGGGCATGATGAATACCAAGGATGTGGAAAGGAACTTAAAGACAGTTTCTCTCCCCCTCTGAAGGCAGGGTTTCTTGCTATGTATGCATTTGGAACTTTATAAAAAAGGGAATTAATTCATATGAAAACATTCACCCAAATTACCTAGTTTTCTCACTGCAGCATGTCCAGACTTTACTAATAATGTCAATTGATTTTGTGTGAAGTTTCCGTGCATGAAGTTGCCATGTATTTTACTTTTGCTCCTGCTAATCAATTTGGTGGGCGCTAAAGAAGAGGTGGCCTTTATGATGACCTGACAACGACAGCTAAAAAGCAGAGCAAAAGAGAAAGATGTTGCAGTTATGGCTACAGAGTGCAACTTGGCCTGTGGTGCTGAAACTCTGTGCAGATGACTTAATTAGTAGTCCATAAATATCAAGCATTTTACAGCTATTAAGTGGCAAATCTTCAGAAATGATGGAGTACAGCACATTGAAGTCATCTGATAAATTTTCTCGTATCCAAAACAAACAACTCAAAACCCATTTTTAAAAGAGCAGTCAGCAACATTTGCATTATGTTGAAATTGACTAGCTATGCAATTTCTAGGGGTTTGTGATAATTAATAGAGAAGATGGAGCATTCAGAGAAAACCTTTTACTCTTCTGGTCTCTAATTTATCCATCATTACCTCAATAATAAGGCAAATAGGCATATGCTCAATTAGTCTAGAAAACTGTGTTCTGCAGAAGGCTTATTTCTGTAATAAAATAATAATGATGATAATAATAGTAGCCAACATTTGTAGAGCTCTTGTTCTGCATGTTTTAATTCATGTTATCACAAGAACCTTATTAAGTAGTGCTATTATTCCCCCCATTCTGCAGATGAAGAAACTGAGCCTTAACCAAGGTCACAAAGACCTAATATCTTATTTTGGAATGTTCTCTCCATTAAAGATATGATGTGAAAAAACAGGGCTGTTCTTAACTTCAAGCTCTATAGCGAGGTCCTCAGACATTCCTAGTATCTCTATCTTCCATTACAAAGCACATTTCAGACTTACAAGTTTACCTATGCTTTTTCTCCATTTCCGTTTGTAGATCCATCTTTTGAAGAAATACTTTCTTATATTTCCTATCAGCTCTCAAAAGTCAGATGTGCCTGTGTTTACTCAGAATTTCTCTCTATGTCCAATCGAAGCCACGTCTGCCCCACCCCCACCGCTGATCCATATTTAGTGAAGTCCTTGTTCATACTACCCATTCCACTGGTAGCCAATCTCTTCTCAGCTTCCATCTTCTCAGTTTGAAGAGAGATTTTCTTTTTAAACCTCTCCTCTTGCTGCAAGAGTAGAGCAGACCCTCTACCCTTCGCACCCTAAATATTTTAAAGACCTTCCCATGAAACTTCTGCAGTTACATGTCCTTTTTTTCCTTTCTTTCTTTTTTTTTATTGGAGTATAACTGCTTTACAATGTTGTGTTAGTTTCTGCTGTACAACAAGGTGAATCAGCTCTAGGTATACATACACTCCTTCCCTCTTGAATCTCCCTCCCACCCACCCCCATCCCACCCCTCTAGGTCTATATGTCCTTCTTGGGTTGCATCAAGCAGAACAATAATAGCCAGTGTTCCAGGAGGACCTGGACCACGAGCCTGAACAGGACCGAGGCTGCTTTCCAGGTTGTTTTGCAATTTCCCTACTCAATATTTCATGGAGTTTTTTGATGACAACACTATATTGCCCTATCCCCAAATTATGACCACTTTGGACCCCATTTTCTCTTCACTACAAAGAGGCAGCAGGCAGGCTGCTAGGCTGTGCCATGACCAACTGAAGCAGCTTATTTCTTAAAGGCAAGAGCCCAATTACAGCATCTGCAAAATAACCAGCAGGTACTTTGATCTCCCTCTGACAGCTCTGACCAACAGGCTACACACAGAGAATTAAATGGAAAGAAAATTAAAAGTAAATGTACCAGCTCTGAATAAACTCAGTTCCTACCTGTATGGTACGTGGGAAATTGTAGCCAGTCCTTGCCCTTCTCTGTTTCAAATAACGCAAGAGAAAAGCACATAGTCACTGAAACCTTTAAACAAATGTCACAATTGACCACAGGCCTATTGCTAACAACTACAATCATAATTATACTTTATATCTATATAACCCATTGCCATCTATAAATCACCTGCAAAACATCAATGCATTTAGTCCTGACACCAACACTGCAGGGTGGATAATGCACAGATGTGTCCCTCCATGTTCTAGTCTCAGAGAACTGAAATGATGTGCCCAGTATCCCACAGAACTGGCAGCAGAGTCAAAGCCTTCAGGCTCTTCAAACATGGTGATGACAAAGAAATCACTACCAGGATTTCATGCTCTACATCCTGTACTAAGCACTCTATGTGGGTTATTCCATTCCTTCTTTTCAACATCCTTGTAAGGAATGGTCATATTATTATCTCCATTTGACAGATGAGGAAACTGAGGCACAGGGAGTTTAATTAAGTTGCCCAAGTTCTCATAATCAGGAAGTGGAAAAGCAGGGATTCTGACTCAGGCAGCCTGACTCTGGGGGCCACATTACCACCAAAAGGCTTTTACACCTATTATTTGAGAGGAATTTTAGTTATGTCACATTCTGTATACTGTTTTCAATTTTTACATTCTGACTCAGGTATTTACATCATTTTAAGTGATGGCAGATAATTTGGAATGCACTGTAGGCTTGACTATATTTTGTGTAGTCAAAATATTTATCTCAGATTTAAATGACTTAAAACCTTGGTGCATACTAATTATTTCAGAATCTAACATTGTAAAGCTTTAAGGCACTGGAACAAATAATGGGAGATAGTTTTGTCACATTGACTTGAATTCTACACAAGAGTGGATGCCCATTTTGCAAATAATTGTGTCACCCTTGGAAAAAAACAGGTTTCTCTGCCAGATGCCTATAACCAAGAAATTTCATTTATCATTTGCAATCCTCAAATCATTCCATACTTCCATAGACCCCAAAATGTGCTTCAAAAAATTAGCACATATACAGTTCAGAAATGCAGAGATTGGTTTTCTTAGTGGATTCTTGTGCAGATCCCAAAGAAAGTAATGTAGTTTGCCCCTCAATTATTACAGCTGAACCTTGCCTGATAATATACAGTTGAATTGAAGAGCTATTTACCTATATGTAATCAGGTATAGGGTGGGTTACAAGTAGATTTGTTTGAAAAAATACTTACAAATTGGTCCATGGTTATTTCTTTCCCAGTAATGTCTCTGTACAAAATCACCAGAAAATTATAGGAAAATAAACCACAGTACCAAATACAAGAGAGAACAAGTTCAGGAGAAAGACAACTGTGAGGTAGATGGTAGAATCCCCCTGCCTGAAATTCAGATAATACTAGGGCTCTAAGGAGACACTTTAAAAGAGCTGGGTCTAAAATGCCTGTTCAACCCTCTTGGAAAAAAAAAAAGAGCTGGGTCATTATTTGCATATCAAAATGGTGGTAAGCCTTTGACTCAGCAATCCCACTTCTAGGAATCTATTCCATAATAGTATCAGCAGGGGTGTATAAAAATATATATACAAAGGTGAAGAAAATCAAATGTCCATCACGAGGTAATTGGATAAATAAACCACAGCACATCCATACAAAAGAATTCTATGCAGTCATTAAAACAAATAAGCTACATCTGTAAGTATTAGCTGGAAAGGATATACATGATGTATTCTAAGGCAAGAAAAGAAAGTTGTAAAACAGAATATGGTCCCATTCTCTTAGCAAACTCATGACAACAAATCCAGAGAAATATATAAATATATAAAATAAGCCATTAACCAGTGTTCTTAAAGTAGGTGGGGAAAGGCAGCTTTCTGGAGATTTTTGCTGTCCATGTCATATATTTCTGTAAAGCTCTAAGTTTTTACATTGACCACATATTACCTCCGTAATAAAGAAAAATCATAGACATAGTTTTTTGAAAGAATGGTGTATACTTTAGACATTTCCAATTTTCCTTTAATAACCTATCATGGATTTACTTCTGTTACTTTCTGTGAACTTTCTTAAACCCATTTATGTTTGAACATGCAAAAGAAACAAAAATCCCAGTGTATGGAAGACAGGCAGTCACACTCAGTGTTTTTTAAAAAATCAGCTAACCATGGTGCACCAGAACCATGTTTATTTTTCAAAGGGATTCTTTGGGATTTTCCTTTAACAGAGGACTAGTATATGTGCAGGACAAGACCAAAGAAAATATTCCTCAGATGACCAGTTAACTTTGTTATGGTCTTCTGGATAGTACTCAGCACCTGCCAATTTCACTGCAATCACCTCTCCAAATCTGTGACCCAGGCAATTCTGGAACTAGCTAGCATTCCTCACTTGAAACATTACAAGTTCCCTTAGAATTTCTAATTCTTGAAAGTGCATTATCCAAAAATAAAAGGCCTTATTAATCCTCATACAATGGCTATCCCTAACGTTTCATCCCTTTAAGACATGATTTTTTCCCCTAAGTCACAGAATCATAGCATTTTAAAGCTAAGAGGGGTTTTAGGGGTAACTGAGTCCAATTTCACTACTTCCCCTATTTACTTTTTTCTGTTTTGTTCTCTCATTGACTTTATACCTTACAGTAATAATACAAACCTCTATATCAATCCGAAGAGAACCTATAGTCAGAAGGGAAGATGCAACTCAAAATGCAGCAGTCTCAAACAAAAACCAAGGGTATACCTTTCAGATAGGAACAGACCCACAGCAGATGACATTCACATATCTGCTTTTAATTTGAACAGCCAGATTAGCAAGAACAAATTCACTGTCTTGAAATATAGAATTCAACTGTAAAAGATAAAACATTTGTTTTAGTACTCCTGCTCCTCTTTCTTAACTCAGCAAAGTTACCTGAGATGATGTGATTATTAAGCTGCATTTATTATTTCAGTTGGTTTAACATTTCCATCTGCTCCACTCAGCTTTTTGATTTACATTTTACCTATTGGTATGGGATGAACTCATCCCTGCAAGATTCATGTTGAAGCTCTAATCCACTAATGTGACTGTATTTGGAGATAAGAGCTTTGAGAAGGTAGAGAAAGTGCAGTGTTAGTCACTCAGTCATGTCTGACTCTTTGTGACCCCATGGACTGTAGCCCACCAGGCTCCTCTGTCCATGGAATTTTCCAGGCAACAACACTGGAGTGGGTTGCCATTTCTTTCTCCAGGGGATCTTCCTGACCCAAGGATTGAACCTGGGTCTCCTGCATTGCAGGAGGATTCTTTACCATCTGAGCCACCAGGGAAGCCTTTAAGAAGGTACTTAAGGCTAAATGAAGTCATAGGGTGGAGCCCTAATCTGATAGGACTAGTGTCCTTATTGAGAAGAGGAAGAGACACTAGAGATCTCTCTGCGTACACACACACAGAAAAGGCCATGTGTGAGGATACAGTGAGAAGCCAAGGACAGAGGCCTCACCAGAAATCGACCTTGCCAGCACCTTGATCTTAGACTTCCAACCTCCAGAACTGTAAGAAAATAAATGTCTGTAAAATAATATATACATAATTTTATCATTTTGCTGTATGTGTGAAATTGGCACAGTATCATAAATCAACTATACCTCCATTAAAAAGAAAAGGAAAAAAACGTCTGTCATTTAAACCACCGAGTGCATCATGTTTTGTTATAGCAGGCCTGGTGGATGAATGCACCAACCCATTTTCAAGCACTTATAATCATGTCGTATATACTTGAAAATAAATGCTGATGGGGAGAGAAGGGGAACAGACATTATCAGTTACTGTTGGTGAGGGTGCAAGTTGGTACCAGCTATCTGGGAGGCCACTTAATGATAGCTATCAAAATGTAAAATATTCATGTCCTTTGACCTAGCAATTCCAGTTCTAGGAATTTATCCTACAGAAATACTCAAGTACACCCCCTTCAAATTTATTGCAAGAGCATTATTGTCAACATTGTTTCCAAATAGAGAAAAAAAAATAGAAACAAACTAAATGTCCTCCAAAGGATGCCTGGATTAAAGCTATGACATTACAACCTCCTAGGGAAATCTTTTTTTTTTTTTTTAAGTGTATGATGTAGGTCTATGTTTACTAGCGTGAGTGCGCCTAAAGACACATGGTTAAGTGAAAAGAAAGCAAGTTGCAGAATAGCATAATTAGCATGATTCCAGCTACTTTTGCAAAAAAACATGTATGAATCACTGTTAGTATATATAGAAAAAATCTGAAAGAAAATGCTTCAAACTGTTAAGAGGTGTTAATACAAAAAGTGATATTAGGGAGGACATTTATTTTCTGGGTTTCAGATTTTAGTGTCTGAATTTTTTACAGAGAGTAGGTATTACTGCTTATTATCAGAAAAATGTAAGGATAAATAAGACATTTCTTGCGTAAAAGAGAGAAGAAGTGAAAGTACAGAAAACAAAAATATTTAAGTACAACAGGATACACCATGTTATCACAGCTCTCCTAGGTTCCCCAAGTAAGGAAACATGGCAAAGGTGCAGAATTCATATCAGTGGAGAGACATGTACAGTTCTAAACCAATTAATAACACCTCATAAAAAGCTTTCCAGCATTGACACTATAAAAGAGAGACCACATACATCTTAATGGTGTTGCTTACAGAGTGGATAAATTTCCAGCAAAAAGAAAAATCAAAACCAATGTGCTGTAACGTATTATGCATAGAAAAAAGTGAAGCCTAGTTTTATATATATCGGGTTGGCTAAAAAGTTCAACTTTTTCCGTAAGATGTTACATATTTATATACATATATTTATTCACTTTTTTTAGATGTAGCATAAATAGTCCATAGATTATTTACCCCCTTTTTTTTTTTTTTTGCAAATTCTTTTACGACACTGGTAATAGGGATCCTTGGCTCTTCATCAAAGAGAGAGAGGCTCATTTCAATATTGTAGAAGGAAACTGTAAAAATAAGGAGATCAATCTCATTCCTTTAGTTCAAGAAATTTAACTTCTGCAAGTCTGGTCAAAACTGCTCTTTACTTTAAAGAAACCAAACAATGAAGCCTCATTCTTAAACTCTGCTTAATTTAACTCCAAGGTCAAGAAGCAGTACTTTTGGATCCATATACCAAAGCAAACCAGGATGTACCCTGGCAGTTTTGCTTTAATTTTTTGGGCTGTTCCTTGATGTCTGCATAATTGACAGATATTCTACAATTCCCCTCGAATCCTAGTTTTCATTGGCCAACAGATTTCTAGTCCTTTTAGTGGCCAAGCTGAACATTATCTCACAGGTTCATTTGTACTGAGAAAATGTTTATTTCTTCCTATGCCCTTCTTTATGCTTCAAGCTTTTCTCTTTATTCCCTTGTTTCTCTTGTCTGTACTATCAAGTTTCAATTAAAAAAATTTTCTATTTTAGAATATTAAAGTTGAGAAAATGGATTTCCCTGGTGGTCCAGTGGTTCCATTACAGGGGGCATGGGTTTGATTACTGGTTGGGGAAATTCTGTATGCCACTGATGTGGCCAAAAAATTCTGTATGCCATTGATGTGGCCAAAAAAATATCCATGTATATGTCTATATCTATATATAAAAGTTGAAGGAACATCCAATATTTGAATGATTTGGAAGCCAAATGCTCCCTGGCCACAGATAAGCATTAGAAGCCAGCTGGAGTTGGGAACTGGAGAAGATTGAAACCTGCATTAACAGAATTCAAAAAGAGCAAGCTAGAGTATCTTCTGGTGTTTTCTGGCATGTGGTCAACATGTTGGACCTAAGGCCATATAATCCTCTTATACGGAAGGGGGTAAGTTTCCTGACTCATGCACTGGCAGAGTCAGAGCATTAGGAAGAAAATGGATAGAAAGGAGGCTTAAAAGTGTCATACATTTGCATTATATGTCAATAAAGGAAAGATAAGAAAGATGGCTAGAGAATTGTGTTTGGAATAAGGTACCCACTGTAGATACTGTCTGAAGGAGATAAGAAACACCTGTACCCTTCTTTTGCCCTTTCTGCCTTCAGAGAATTGGCTCTCTTTGAGAACACATATCCCATTGTGCATACATTCTATTATGCCACATACATTGCAGAACATATCTTTGGACTAAACGGCAATCAGTTCAGTTCAGTTCAGTTGCTCAGTCGTGTCCGACTCTCTGCGACTCCATGGATTGCAGCACGCCAGGCCTCCCTGTCCATCACCAACTCCCGGAGTTCACTCAGACTCACGTCCATCGAGTCCGTGATGCCATCCAGCCATCTCATCCTCTGTCGTCCCCGTCTCCTCCTGCCCCCAATCCCTCCCAGCATCAAAGTCTTTTCCAATGAGTCAACACTTCACATGAGGTAGCCAAAGTACTGAAGTTTCAGCTTTAGCATCATTCCTTCCAAAGAAATCCCAGGGCTGATCTCCTTCAGAATGGACTGGTTGGATCTCCTTGTAGTCCAAGGGACTCTCAAGAGTCTTCTCCAACACCACAGTTCAAAAGCATCAATTCTTCAGCCCTCAGCCTTCTTCACAGTCCAACTCTCACATCCATACATGACTACTGGAAAAACCATAGCCTTGACTAGACAGACCCTAGTCAGCAAAGTAATGTCTCTGCTTTTGAATATGCTATCTAGGTTGGTCATAACTTTTCTTCCAAGCAGCAAGCATCTTTTAATTTCATGGCTATAGGTGAATTCAAAGTTTTGGTAGATAAAAAGGAAGGTGTGGAGTCCTGCCATGTTGTCTCAAAAGAGGAAGAAGGTAATGAGGACACATTTGCTGTAAAAGGATGTGTTACTCCAGTGGAGATGAGCAGAAATGGGGCTCCAGTAGCAGCAGATGTAGTGGTGGCTATATTTAGAAGGGAGTCCTGTGTGGGCTTAGGAAGAACTAACGTAGCGGGTGCTGATGCAGCTAGGATTCTGCTCCATGCAGATGTTGTTGTAGGGCTAGGTAGAAACATGGCACCAACAGATGGGGTATGGTCAACTGGAGGTGATTTACTCATTCTGCTAAAGGATGGAGCTTGAGGCACAGTCCTGGAGTTGGCAGTCACAGTGATTCTGGAAAATGCTTCAGAAGATATGGAAATGTAGGTACTGTCATTTGTGATTTTTATAGACACAGGGAAAGGACTTGGGAAGCCCGTAGTGATACCGTGCATTGTAGGTGTAGGGGTGGTTTTGGTGAGTACAGCACTTACACCAGCAAAGGGTCCTATTATAAAGTTAGTGAGTGGGTGTGTTGGTGTTATGTCAGAAGTCAGAAATGTGAATTTTATTTTTTTGACCAACAGAACCTAACATTTTTGCTTTTAGAATTATTTTTAATTTATTATTATTATTATTTTACTTTACAATATTGTATTGGTTTTGCCACACATCAAAATGAATCTGCCACGGGTGTACACCTGTTCCCAATTCCAAACCCCCCACTCACTCCCTCCCCAACATCATCCCTCCGGGTCATCCCAGTGCACCAGCCCCAAGCATCCTGCACCCTGCATCAAACCTAGACTGCCGATTCATACCTTATATGATATTATACATGTTTCAATGTCATTCTCCCAAATCATCCCACCTTCTCTCTCTCCCACAGAGGCCAAAAGACTGTTCTATACATCTGTGTCTCTTTTGTTGTCTGGCATACGGGGTTATTGTTACCATCTTTCTAAATTCCATATATATGCATTAGTACACTGTATTGGTGTTTTTCTTTCTGGCTTACTTCACTCTGTATAATTGGCTCCAGTTTCATCCACCTCATTAGAACTGATTCAAATGTATTCTTTTTAATGGCTGAGTAATATTCCATTGTGTATATGTACCACAGCTTTCTTATCCTTTCATCTGCTGATGGACATCTAGGTTGCTTCCATGTCCTGGCTATTATAAACAGTGCTGCGATGAACATTGGGGTACATTTATCTCTTTCAATTCTGGTTTCCTCGGTGTGTATGCCCAGTAGTGGGATTGCTGGGTCATAAGGCAGTTCTATTTCCAGTTTTTTAACCAAATGCTAATAAGTATGAAAGGGGAAATTAACAAAAGACATGTGGATTTTAATATCTCGTCTAAGCCATGCCCTGTGGGGCCACCCAAGACGGGCGGGTCATGGTGGAGAGGTCTGACAGAATGTGGTCCACTGGAGAAGGGAATGGCAAACCATTTCAGTATTCTTGCCTTGAGAACCCTATGAACAGTATGAAAAGGTAAAATGATAGGATACTGAAAGAGGAACTCCCCAGGTCAGTAGGTGCCTAATATGCTACTGGAGATCAGTGGAGAAATAACTCCAGAAAGAATGAAGGGATGGAGCCAAAGCAAAAACAATACCCAGTTGTGGATGTGACTGGTGATAGAAGCAAGGTCCGATGCTGTAAAGAGCAGTATTGCATAGGAACCTGGAATGTTAGGTCCATGAATCAAGCCAAACTGGAAGTGGTCAAACAGGAGATGGCAAGAGTGAACATCAACATTGTAGGAATCAGCAAACTAAAATGGACTGGAATGGGTGAATTTAACTCAGATGATCATTATATCTACTACTGTGGGCAGGAATCCCTCAGAAGAAATGGAGTATGAAGAAACTGACAAACAACTAATCTCAAAAATATACAAACAACTCATGAAGCTCAATTCCAGAAAAATAAACGACCCAATCAAAAAATGGGCCAAAGAACTAAATAGACATTTCTCCAAAGAAGACATACAGATGGCTAACAAACACATGAAAAGATGCTCAACATCACTCATTATCAGAGAAATGCAAATCAAGACCACAATGAGGTACCATTTCACACCAGTCAGAATGGCTGCGATCCAAAAGTCTACAAGTAACAAATGCTGGAGAGGGTGTGGAGAAAAGGGAACCCTCTTACAGTGTTGGTGGGAATGCAAACTAGTACAGCCACTATGGAGAACAGTGTGGAGATTCCTTAAAAAAACTGGAAATAGAACTGCCATATAACCCAGCAATCCCACTGCTGGGCATACACACTGAGGAAACCAGAATTGAAAGAGACACGTGTACCCCAATGTTCATCGCAGCACTGTTTATAATAGCCAAGACATGGAAGCAACGTAGATGTCCATCAGCAGATGAATGGATAAGAAAGCTGTGGTACATATACACAATGGAGTATTACTCAGCCATTAAAAAGAATACATTTGAATCAGTTCTAATGAGGTGGATGAAACTGGAGCCAATTATACAGAGTGAAGTAAGCCAGAAGGAAAAACACCAATACAGTATACTAATACATATATATGGAATTTAGAAAGATGGTAACGATAACCCTGTATGCGAGACAGCAAAAGAGATGTAGATGTACAAAACAGACTTTTTGATTCTGTGGGAGAGGGCGAGAGTGGGATGATTTGGGAGAATGGCATTGAAACATGTATAATATCATATAAGAAATGAATCGCCAGTCTAGGTTCGATGCATGATACAGGATGCTTGGGGCTGGTGCACTGGGATAACCTAGAGGGATGGTATGGGGAGGGAGGTGGGAGGGGGGTTCAGGAGTGGGAACTTATGTACACCCATGGCGGATTCATGTTGATGTATGGCAAAACCAATACAGTACTGTAAAGTAAAAAAAAAAAAAAAAAAAAAGACCCACACAGCTAAATAAATAGCTATGTACTTTTTAAAAAATAAAATAAAAGTAAAAAAAAAAAAAAAACAAGAAATGGAATAGCCATCATGGTCAACAAAATGCAGTACTTGGATGCAATCTCAAAAACAACAGAATGATCTCTGTTCATTTCCAAGGCAAACCATTCAATATCACGGTAATCCAAGCCTATGCCCCAAGAAGTAACACTGAAGAAGCTGAAGTTGAACAGTTCTATGAAGACCTACAAGAGCTTTTAGAACTAACACCCCAAAAAGATGTCCTTTTCATTATAGGGGACTGGAATGCAAAAGTAGGAAGTCAAGAAACACCTGGAGTAACAGGCAAATTTGGCCTTGGAATACGGAATGAAGCAGGGCAAAGGCTAATAGAGTTTTGCCAAGAGAACACACTGGTCATAGCAAACACCCTCTCCCAACAACACAAGAGAAGACTCGAAACATGGACATCACCAGATGGTCAACACCGAAATCAGATTGATTATATTCTTTGCAGCCAAAGATGGAGAAGCTCTATACAGTCAGCAAAAACAAGACCAGGAGCTGACTGCGGCTCAGATCATGAGCTCCTTATTGCCAAATTCAGACTTAGAATGAAGAAATTAGGGAAAACCACTAGACCATTCAGGTATGACCTAAATCAAATCCCTCATGATTATACAGTGGAAGTGAGAAATAGATTTAAGGGACTAGATCTGATACATAGAGTGCCTGATGAATTCTATCAGACAGGGATCAAGACCATCCCCATGGAAAAGAAATGCAAAAAAGCAAAATGGCTGTCTGGGGAGGCCTTACAAATAGCTGTGAAAAGAAGAGAGGCGAAAAGCAAAGGAGAAAAGGAAAGATATAAGCATCTGAATGCAGAGTTCTAAAGAACAGCAAGAAGAGATAAGAAAGCCTTCCTCAGCAATCAATGCAAAGAAATAGAGGGAAACGACAGAATGGGAAAGACTAGAGATCTCTTCAAGAAAATTAGAGATACCAAGGGAACATTTCATGCAAAGATGGGCTCAATAAAGGACAGAAATCGTCTGGACCTAACAGAAGCAGAAGATATTAAGAAGAGGTGGCAAGAATACACAGAAGAATATACAGAAAAGATCTTCATGACCAAGATAATCACGATGGTGTGATCACTCACCTAGAGCCAGACATCCTGGAATGTGAAGTCAAGTGGGCCTTAGAAAGCATCACTACGAACAAAGCTAGTGGAGGTGATGGAATTCCAGTTGAGCTGTTTCAAATCCTGCAAGATGATGCTGTGAAAGTGCTGCACTCAGTATGCCAGCACATTTGGAAAACTCAGCAGTGGCCACAGGACTGGGAAATGTCAGTTTTCATTCCAATCCCAAAGAAAGGCAATGCCAAAGAATGCTCAAACTACCTCACAATTGCATTCATCTCATATGCTAGTAAAGTAATGCTCAAAATTCTCCAAGCCAGGCTTCAGCAATATGTGAACCGTGAACTTCCAGATGTTCAAGCTGGTTTTAGAAAAATCAGAGGAACCAGAGATCAAGTTGCCAACATCCGCTGGATCATGGAAAAAGCAAGAGAGTTCCAGAAAAACATCTATTTCTGCTTTATTGACTATGCCAAAGCCTTTGACTGTGTGGATCACAATAAACTGTGGAAAATTCTGAAAGAGATGGGAATACCAGACCACCTGACCTGCCTCTTGAGAAACCTATATGCAGGTCAGGAAGCAACAGTTAGAACTGGACATGGAACAACAGACTGGTTCCAAATAGGAAAAGGAGTACGTCAAGGCTGTGGCAATAGGAAGTGCCCCAATACCTGTGGATTTGTGTTTGGGCCAAGATGTTGTAGACATGGATGTTGACTCAATAGGTGAGAATAAAGATGCTGTCCTCATAACAGCCGACTGAGATCCAGTTACTGAAGGTTTGGATACAACTGAATTGTTGGTGAATAGGTGTGTACAGGAAATTAGTAGCTACCACTGAATGAGAAGTCTCAGTAGCAATGGATTCAACCATTTTGGTTGTCCTTGTGCTCTCTGAAGATGGGGATTTAGTTATTTTCACGGAATTGGTAGTAGGACCTACGAAGGTACTCTTAGTAGACAGAGCGATGGCTGCTGACGTAGACAAAAGGTCAGCTGCAAATGTAGCTGTCTCGGCTCTGGAAGTCTTTAAAAAAAATTGGTGCAGTCATTGTTTTCAGTGGTCAAGATGTTGTATTGGAATACAGTCGAGTTGTATAATCAGTTGCAAATACAGGCATGCGTTTAGACACCACTGTAGAAGAATATGCAGTCTTTTGCGGTTTTAGTTCAGTAACTTGGGATGGAGTTGTCAAGTCTATTTGTTGTGAAAGAGTGGTACTTTTTTCTTGAATTATTATATTTTCAGAAAGAACTGAAAAGTTACAAAGCATATGTTAGTTTGCATTCAACTTTAGAAGTCAGAAAAGATTCTTTAAGAAAGAGCTCTATAATGGCTTTTCATATTCTTAAGAGGAAATAAGTATCAGATATGAATCAAATCACGTGGTTACAATTGACCATTGAATACAGGGGTTGAGCTGTGTGGGTCCACTTACACATGGATTTTTTTTTCCCAATAGTATAAATTACAGTAATTCACAATCCATGGTTGGTTGAATCCTCAGGTGTGGAACAGCAGATACGGAGAAACAACAGATACAGAAGGCCAATTGTAAGTTGTAATGGAATTTTCACTGCTCTGGAGGTTGACGTTCCTCACTTTCCCTTGTTCAAGGGTCAAATGTACCTGGTTTTTCTTAAGATGATTTTCTACTTTCCAAAAATCTATATGTGGTTCTCATAATTCCCTGGTTAAGTAACAAGTAGAAGGACATCAATTCCATTATATCTTCATTAAAAAAAAAATCAGGCATTCCTAACAGAGTTATGCATGGTAGCACACTGATTAAGAGGATTACCTTTGGAAATGAATCAATCTCTTGAGAGACACACGTTATCAAAACTCAGTTAAGAAGAAATAGATAACTTTGAATAGTCCTGTATCTATTACAGAAGTTGGATTATGTCTTTAAGTCTTCCAAAAAAGAGGATCAGCTTTGGATGCAAATAGATGTATTTTTAAATCATGGTTCCCTCATTTATTCATTATGTAATCTTGGACTAGTTAGTTTACCTTTCTGTGCTTCACTTTCCTCCTTTCTAATAAGAGATAATAACACTGACCTTAAAAAAATTGTTTTGAGGGGATTTTCCTGGTGGTCCAGTGGATAAGACTCAGAGCTCCCAATGCAGGGGGCCTGGGTTCAATCCCTGGTCAGGGAACAAGATCCCACATGCTGCAACGATGGCTGAGCATGCTACAACTAAGACCTGACACAGCCAAATAAATAAAGATTTTTTTAATTTGTTTTGAGAATTGAGTTAATGCATGTGAAAACTCTTAGCATAGCACCTGGGGCACAGTAAGGGCTCAAAAATGATTAACTGTTGTCAAATGCTTATATTCATCTCAATACTGTAGATTGAAAATGTTTTGATCTGGGACACCAAGATTAAAATTTCTTGAACATATGCCATTTATGTATGTATATTTACAAATAATGTGTATATATATATAATAAATGTACAATATGTATATTATAAACATAGTCAAAATATGTCAATAGAATGATAAAAATAAATAGAAACTTTGCAATATTTTCTTCCTGCACTCTAATGTATTATCTGTATGCTCCCTAGAATTGTGCACCTCACTTTGAAGACCACTGGAGCCTATCTTATGTCCCAATTCAAGTCAATTAAATTGAACAAGTATTGTAAATACTATTGTAGATTCTGTGAGAAATGTATAGAGTTTATGGCATGATTTTTTCCCTCAGAGAGCTCACACTTTTATTGGAAAATCTTTTATTACTGAAATATTTTTAGACAAAATGTAACATAATATTTTAAAAACAAAACAGTAAAAGCACGATGAAATAATACAGTTGATAATGCAGTGAGCAATGGAATATACTCAGGTTTCACATCTCTAAAGTAATGAGTTGGCCAAAAAGTTCCTTTGGATTTTTCCATAAGATGTTACAGGAAAGCCCAGGTGAACTTTTTGGCCAACCCAATACAAAGGGCGATCAGTGCACTCAGTTCAGTTCAGTTCCGACTCTTTGCAACCCCATGAATGGCACCACGCCAGGCCTCCCTGTCCATCACCAGCTCCCGGAGTTCACTCAGACTCACGTCCATCGAGTCCGTGATGCCATCCAGCCATCTCATCCTCTGTCGTCCCCTTCTCCTCCTGCCCCCAATCTCTCCCAGCATCAGAGTCTTTTCCAATGAGTCAACTCTTCGCATGAGGTGGCCAAAGTACTGGAGCTTCAGCTTTAGCATCATTCCTTCCAAAGAAATCCCAGGGCTGATCTTTTTCAGAATGGACTGGTTGGATCTCCTTGCAGTCCAAGGGACTCTCAAGAGTCTTCTCCAACAACACAGTTCAAAAGCATCAATTCTTCGGCACTCAGCTTTCTTCACAGTCCAACTCTCACATCCATACATGACCACAGGAAAAACCATAGCCTTGACTAGATGGACCTTAGTCAGCAAAGTAATGTCTCTGCTTTTGAATATACTATTCTGCCATAAGGGTGGTGTCATCTGCATATCTGAGGTTATTGATATTTCTCCCGGCAATCTTGATTCCAGCTTGTGTTTCTTCCAGTCCAGCGTTTCTCATGATGTACTCTGCATAGAAGTTAAATAAGCAGGGTGATAATATACAGCCTTGACATACTCCTTTTTCTATTTGGAACCAGTCTGTTGTTTCATGTCTAGTTCTAACTGTTGCTTCCTGACCTGCATATAGGTTTCTCAAGAGGCAGGTCAGGTGGTCTGGTATTCCCATCTCTTGAAGAATTTTCCACAGTTTATTGTGATCCACACAGTCAAATGCTTTGTCATAGTCAATAAAGCAGAAATAGATGTTTTTCTGGAACTCTCTTGCTTTTTCCATGATCCAGCAGATGTTGGCAATGTGATCTCTGGTTCCTCTGCCTGTTCGAAAACCAGCTTGAATATCAGGGAGTTCACAGTTCACGTATTGTTGAAGCCTGGCTTGGAGAATTTTGAGCATTACTTTACTAGCATGTGAGATGAGTGCAATTGTGTGGTAGTTTGAGCATTCTTTGGCATTGCCTTTCTTTGGGATTGGAATGAAAACTGACCTTTTCCAGTCCTGTGGCCACTGCTGAGTTTTCCAAATGTGCTGGCATATTGAGTGCAGCACTTTCACAGCATCATCTTTCAGGATTTGAAATGGCTCAACTGGAATTCCATCACCTCCACTAGCTTTGTTTGTAGTGATACTTTCTAAGGCCCACTTGACTTCACATTCCAAGATGTCTGGCTCTAGGTGAGTGATCACACCATCGTGATTATCTTGGTCATGAAGATCTTTTTTGTACAGTTCTTCTGTGTATTCTTGCCACCTCTTCTTAATATCTTCTGCTTCTGTTAGGTCCAGACGATTTCTGTCCTTTATTGAGCCCATCTTTGCATGAAATGTTCCCTTGGTATCTCTAATTTTCTTGAAGAGATCTCTAGTCTTTCCCATTCTGTCGTTTCCCTCTATTTCTTTGCATTGATTGCTGAGGAAGGCTTTCTTATCTCTTCTTGCTGTTCTTTAGAACTCTGCATTCAGATGCTTATATCTTTCCTTTTCTCCTTTGCTTTTCGCCTCTCTTCTTTTCACAGCTATTTGTAAGGCTTCCCCAGACAGCCATTTTGCTTTTTTGCATTTCTTTTCCATGGGGATGGTCTTGATCCCTGTCTCCTGTACAATGTCACGAACCTCATTCCATAGTTCATCAGAGTTGGGCACGCCTCTATCTATCAGATCTAGACCCTTAAATCTATTTCTCACTTCCACTGTATAATCATAAGGGATTTGATTTAGGTCATACCTGAATGGTCTAGCGGTTTTCCCTACTCTCTTCAATTTCAGTCTGAATTTGGCAATAAGGAGTTCATGATCTGAGCCACAGTCAGTTCCCGGTCTTGTTTTTGTTGACTGTATAGAGCTTCTCCATCAGTGCACTAGCTCCAAGCTAATGAGGAAGTTTTTTTAGAACACGTGCATGCTTGGGGCTGGTGCATGGGGATGACCCACAGAGATGTTATGGGGAGGGAGGTGGGAGGGGGGTTCATGTTTGGGAACACATGTAAGAATTAAAGATTTTAAAATTAAAAAAAAATAAAAAATAAAAAAAAATAAAAAAAATAAAAGAACACGTGGGCCTTTTGAAAAATGATAGGGTTTGGATAGTGAAAGCAAACTCACACAGCAATGAATACAGAGGCATTGAAAGGACCAGTCTAACTGGAAGGGAGTTATGTTGGCTAGGGGTACAAAAGAATGTCAGACTAGAATGGGTGGGCAGACAGATAAGAGAAGATAGCAGCTTTACTTTACTACAAGCCAAGCACTGTGCTACTTGCTCTCACATTTAATGCACCTAACAACCTTATAAGGTAGATATCACAATTAATCACCTTTTAGAGTTGAAGAAACTGAGTGTTAGAATCTTTACATGAATTAATTGCTCAAGTTCACACTTGGAGGTCTATCATCTATGGTCTTAATCACTAAATTCTTGAACAAGGAGATTGAGTTGATAAAAAGTAAATTTTAAAGGGTGAGTCAGATGGTAAAGAAGCTGCCTGAAATGCAAGAGACCTGGATTCAATCCCTGGGTTGGGAAGATCCCCTGGTAAGGGAATGGCAACTCACTCCAGTATTCTTGCTTGGAGAATTCCATGGACAGAGGAGCCTGGTGGGCTACAGTGCATGGGGTCGCAGAGTTGGACACGCCTGAATGACTAACACTTAGAACTTACTCTTTAAGGAAAATGAATTCTATGGCAGTGTACAGGATGGGTAGGAATGGGAAGAAACTGAGGGCAGGGAGACTTTTAAGAACACTGATAGAGTCCTCCTCCCCACCTCACTCCCACCAACCCAGCCATCCACTCCACCTGCACTTGAGCAGACAAACACTGCTGGACATAGCCATATAGGAAGAGGAATTAATATTTCTATAAATTCATGATCACCAACCTCAAATAAGCCTTTCACACTGTGCATCCAGCCTAGTACATTTCTCTGGTCAGTTTATGCTCCTACTCTGCAATAACTATTGATAGTCTTCCCCATTCTCAGACTTTACCCTCACATGTTTATCAAGTAACCTTGCCTCTTACTTCATAAAAAAAAAACAATAGAAGTCATCGGACAGAAACTTAGCTGTGCTGACTTCCCCTCCTGATTTTAAACACGTTCCACTCTCTTGCAAAAGAAAACAAAACCGTATATGGTACTGTCCTCTCATTCTTCTCCCCATCACACCCAAACTTTTTTTAAAAAGTTTATCAGACATCCCTGGCAGTCCAATGGTAAAGGCTTTATGCTTTCACTATAGAGGGCTCAAGTTTGATCCCTGGTTGAGTTCAGATGGTAAAGCATCTGCCTGCAATGCGGGAGACCTGGGTTCGACCCCCAGGTTGGGAAGATCCCCTGGAGAAGGAAATGGCAACCCACTCCAGTACTCTTGCCTGGAAAATTCCATGGATGGAGGAGCCTGGTAGGCTATAGTCCATGGGATCGCAAAGAGTCAGACACGACTAAGCAACTTCACTAGCACTGAGGAACTAAGATCCTGCATGCCATGCAGTGCAACCATAAAATAAAATAGAACTAATAACAAACATCTTTAAAAAGTTTATCGATACTGGCTATCTCCATGTTCCCCTGACCCATTCTTTCACCCACAGTAAGCTGGCTTCTGCCATCATCATTCAACTGAACAGCACTCACTAAGGCCACCAGTGGCCACCATGTAGACAAATACTATGAATACTTTGTCAGTCCTCATCCTACTTGACCTTTTAACAGCTTTTGATAACGTTGCCCACACCCTCCCTCTTAAAATACTCTTTTAATTGACTTCCAAGACATAATGCACTCTTGGCTTTTCTCCTACTTCTGTGGCCACTCCTACTGGCTATCACCTTTGCAGACATACTTTATTTTACTTGGCCATTAAATATCAGGGTTCCCCAAGGGTCAGTCCCAGCACCTCTTTTCTTCTCACTCTATGGTTTCTTCACACCTTGGATTCCAACTTACACCAATACACAGATGAATCTCAAAGTTATATTTCTAGACCAGATCTCTATTCCAACCTCCACACTTATATAACCAATTGCTCACTTGACATCATCTCTTGCATATATATCTCATTAACACCTCAACTCAACATGCCCCAATCTGAACTCTCTCCAAACTGGGTCCTCTTTCAGTATTCCCTAAGTGAATGACATCATCATACATTACACTGTGCAAGTCAAAACTCTCTCCCTCTGTCTCCTTCATTTTCTTTCATCTGCTATAGCCAACTCACAATCTTGTCCTATGGATCTTACCTGCTAAACATCTCTAGATTCCATCTTTTTCTCCATCATTATCACTTATCACTGTGCCAAAGCCACCATCAATCTCTCACCTAGACTATGACAGTAGCCTCCCAACTAGATTCTGCCTTCATTCTTGGTGCTCCTCCAATCTGTCCCATAATACAATCAGAATGATCTTTTTGACATTCAAATTTGATCATGTATCTCACACACACACACACACACACACACACACACACACACACACCTTCACATACTTAGCTCCCTTTAGTGACCTTGTGTTACTCATAGGATTAAAAAAGAAAAATTTTCAGGACTTCCCTGGTGGTCCAGAGGTTAAGAATCTGCCTTGCAATGCAGGGGATGGGGTTTGATCCCTGGTCGGGGAACTAAAATCCCACATGCAGCAAAGCAGCTAAGCCAGTGAACTGCAATTACCGAGTCCACACACCACAATGAAAAATCCCAGATGCTGCAGTGAAGATCACACGTGCCACAACTAAAACCTGAAGCAGCCAAATAAATACATAAATAAAGTATTTTTTTAAAAAAAATTTAACAGAGCTTAAATAAACTATACATGGTTTGGTCCCTACCTACCTCTTCCTTCTCAGTTTGTACTAAATTTCTCCCTTGTATTCTGGGCTTCAGCCCATCAGCCTCATTTTAATCCTCTAATACTTGGCATTATTTTCCCACCACAAAAGCATTGCATATGCTGCTCCTTCTACTTAGAATGATCTTCCCACCCTTCTTCATCTGATTAACATCTATTCATCCTCCAGATCTCACTCACGCATCACTTCTTCAAGGAAGCCTTCTTTTGCCTCCATGACTGGGTCAAACCAATCTATTCTAGGCTCTTATGACAAGCTTCTTATGACATCCCTCATACCTCTTCTTCATAGTGCTTGTCACAGATGCAGTTTTACATGTGTGCATGTGTGCTTATTAATATATGTCTTTCTCACTACACTGTGTGGGTAGGGACCTCATCTTTCTTTGCTCACTCACCATTGCATTCTCAGTGCCTAATACAGTGCCCAGCACATGGTAGATGTCCAATATATATTTGCTAACTGGACAAGTGGAAATGATGAAAGTTTGTAATAAGATGAGAGTAGTGTGGGAAATCACAATCCTACAGCAATTGGAAAGGAAGAATTGACAGGATATGTTAGCAAAGAGGTTTAAGAAATGAAGATAGAGCAGTCTCGGAGAACTTAACTTCTACTTTTGAACTAATTGGAGAACAGTGGTGCTATTCATAGAACTAGGAAAATTGGGAGAGCAGCTTCATTCAGAAAGAAAACACCCACTTCAGGCTTGGATAAGGGGAATTTGGAATGATGGTGGAAAATCTAAGTGAAAACGGTACATAGTAAAATTCAAGGCTAAGTCATAATTTTTCTGCAGTTCAAAACACCCAAAATGAAATCATGCATGTTCACCATTGGGAAATTATCATTTTAAATCTACCTGGGAAGCACAACATCTATGATGTAGGAATGACTATGGTGGTAGACAATCTACTAACTTATTTCACTGTCTCAGGCATTAAAATTGCTTTTAATTTGCATGTACAGAAATTCTGAGATGTGCGTGGGATGTTCTTTGAGATTCTGTGGTCATCAGCAAATAGAATGAGTGACAATCAGAAACCTGCAACTAACTGTATAGACCAGTTGAAAAATTCACACATTTATAAAAAGAAAACAAAATGGTTTAAGAAGTACTTTTTAACTTAATTTTACAACGTTGTTTCAATTATCAGAGATTCACATCCTATCAAGCTATGCTGCTGCTAAGTCACTTCAGTCGTGTCCGACTCTGTGCAACCCCATAGACTGCAGCCCACCAGGCTCCTCCGTCCCTGGGATTCTCCAGGCAAGAACACTGGAGTGGGTTGCCATTTCCTTCTCCAATGCACAATATTTATTTCAAGCTTTCTGCCTTCCGATTTGACCATAACTGCAAGTAAAAGAATTGTCAGGATCTTGGCTCCCATTTTTACAGATGGCTTTATCACAGCCAATTGGCTTAGCAAACCTGTTAAAGTGTCACTTATATCACATTGGAGGAGTGTGGCATCCCAGGGCCTTAATCACTCCCCATGAATGCACTAATTATCGAGAGAAGGGTTCACAATTCCCATTCCTTAACAAATGATTTATGATTGAGTTGCATTCACTTTTAGGAAAACAATAATACACTAAATACCACAAAAGCCTAAGTTATGTTCTTTGATGCAGCATTCAAACAGCACTGTTACAGAAACCCTTAACAAGTAATGGGAAACTCTTTTAGAACATAGAGGATGGGAATTAGGCATGGTATTTTTATCTAGAGAGGGCTGAGCTATAGATGTTAATTGTTATTAACACTTCTTGTAAGCATCTCAAAAAGAAGCAAAAGATTGAGAAAAAGACAAATGAGTTGAACAAAATTGCCAAGCAGGTGGCGTTTTAAGTACCAGATATCGCTTAGGAAATAATGTAACTTTCATTTTAACTTACGGGCTTCCCAGGTGGCGCAGTGGTAAAGAATCCACTTGCCAATGCAGGAGACATAGGAGATAGGGGTTCAGTCCCTTGGTCAGGAAGATCCCCTGGAGAAGGGAATGACAATTCACTCCAGTATTCTTGCCTGGGAAATCCCATGGACAGAGGAGCCTGGTGGGCTGCAGTCAGTGGGTTAGCAAAGAGTCTGAGCAACTTAGTACACACACATGCACACATTTTAACTTAAAACCTGGATTTGTATATTTCAGCAAATATCTTTCAGATGAAATGTTTTTAATAAAGACTCAAGTCTTCTGTAATTAAATCACAGAATTTTAGAACTGCCTTGGAGATTGTATTCAATCCCCTCACTTGGAGATTAGGCCCAAAGAGGTGCAGTGTTGAGAAGATGAGATTTGCACAGGTGAAATATGTAGAGAAGAAATAAGACAGTGTGCACTGGTGCTTCACTTATCTGGTACCCATAAGTGCATGCCCTCAATCTACACGGAAAACCACAAACCCTGGAAAAAGAAGGGACTCTATCTAAAAGAATCAAGGATTGGAAAATGTAAATAATAAAAGCCAGGTTGTGCAGATGCTGAACTGCTCAACAGAAAGCAATCACCCAGAACAGACAGATACAAACTTAGAAGAGATCATCACAGTGCTAAACCAAAACATGAAGACACCTTGCAAACCTTGGCATTGAAACCCATTGGGAATCCCAAATTATAGCCATGGTCTGAAACAATGCTGTTGTTTATGTTTAAACAAACATCTTGAAAAACATCTACTTCTGCTTTATTGACTATGCCAAAGCCTCTGACTGTGTGGATCACAACAAACTGTGGAACATTCTTAAAGAGGTGGAAATACCAGACCGCCTTACCTGTCTCCTGAGAAATCTGCATGCAGATCAACAAGCAACAGTTAGAACTGGACATGGAACAGACTGGTTCCAAATTGGGAAAGGAGTACATCAAGGCTGTGTATTGTCATCCTGTTTGTTTAACTTATATGCAGAGTACATCATGCAAAATGCCAGGCTGAATGAAGCACAAGCTGGAATCAAGATTGCTGGGAGAAATATCAATAACCTCAGATATGCAGATGACACCACCCTTATGGCAGAAAGCAAAGAGGAACTGAAGAGCCTCTTGATGAAGGTGAAAGAGAGTGAAAAAGCTGGCTTAAAACTCAACATTTAAAAAATGAAGATAATGGCCTCTTGTCACATCACTTCATAGCAAATAGATGAGAAAACAATGGAAACAGTGTCAGACTTTGTTTTTCTGGGCTCCAAAATCACTGTAGATGGTGACTGCAGCCATGAAATTAAAAGATGCTTGCTCTTTGGAAGAAAAGTTATGACCAACCTAGACAGCATATTAAAAAGCAGAGACATTACTTTGCCAGCAAAGATCCGTGTAATCAAAGCTATGGTTTTTCCAGTAGTCATGTATGGATGTGAGAGTTGGACCATAAAGAAAGCTGAGCACTGAAGAACTGATGCTTTTGAATTGTGGTGTTGGAGAAGAGTCTTGAGAGTCCCTTGGACTGCAAAGAGATCCAACTAGCCCATCCTAAAGGAAATCAGTCCTGAATGTTCATTGGAAGGACTGATGCTGAACCTGAAACTCCAATACTTTAGCCACCTGATGAGAAGAACTGACTTATCTGAAAAGACTCTGATGCTGGGAAAGATTGAAGGCAGGAGAAGGGGACGACAGAGGATGAGATGGTTGAATGGCATCACCGACCTGATGGACCTGAGTAGGCTCTGGGAGTTGGTGATGGACAGGAAGTCTGGCATTCTGCAGTCCATGGGGTCGCAAAGAGTCAAACACAACTGAGCAACGGAACTGTAATGAACTGAACTGAAACAGTATTCCTTGAATAATCACTTGTATCCCAAATAGAGTCAATCTAATCTCGTCAGTAGCTTTTTAACCAAGATTCATGGGAATTAAAGATCTTTTCAAACCCTAAGTCTAGCAATTAATTAGAATGGCCTAGCAAACCTGTTCAATTGATGCAAAAAAATCATTTGACAAAATCTCACATCCATTCATGAAAAAAATATCTTGGCAAGTTCAGAATGGAGGGTGTTTCTATTAACTTGATAAAGATCACCAAGAAACCTACAACATCAACCATAATGGTGAAAGGCTGAATGTCTTCCCATTAACACTGGGAAATAGGCAAGGATGTCAATTCTCACCACTCTTATTCAACATAAATAGTATGGAAACTTAGAGGCACTCCAATAAAAAAGTAAAAGAAATAGTAGGCATTGCAAATTAAGTGATTGTCCATGCAGAAAATCACAAGGAAGCTAAAAAAAAAAAACCCTCCTGAAACTTAAAAGTGAGTTCAGTAAGGTTGGAGGATACAAAATTAACACAAAGTAAAGCATTCTTAGACTTGATACCAAAAGCATGATCCACAAAAAGAATAATGATAAATTATACTTCATCAAAACTAAAAGCTTTTGCTCTGTTGGAAGCCCATGTGAAAAGGATAAAAGAGTAATCTACAGATTAGTAGAAAAGATTTGCAAAACATATGTCCAACAAAGGACTAAAATATATAAAGAATTCTCAAAATTCAACAGTAAATACATCCAATTTAAAAATGGCAAATAAATTAGTAGTCCGGGATTAACATATACACACTACTACATATAAAATAGCTAAACAATAAGGACTTGTATAGCACAGGAAACTATACTCAATATCTTGTAGTAACCTATATGAAAAAGAATCTGTAGAAGAATATATATGTGTATAACTGAATCACTTTGCTGTACACTTGGAAGGAACACAACATTGTAAATTCACTATACTTCAATTTTTAAAAAAAGAGAAAATAGGCAAAAGACATGAAGAGTTCATTGAAGAGGTTATATAGATAGCAAATAATCACAGTAAAAGACGTTCAACATTCTTAGGCATTAAGGAAATGCAAATTAAAACCACAATGTGACATCACCACATACTTACCAGAATGGCTAAAATTGAAAAACAGTGACAATACTCAATGCTGACAAGAATGCTGAGAAACTGGACCACTCATACACTGCTGGCAGAATAGAATATGGTGCAACCACTTTGGCAAACAATCTGACCTGATGTGCTTCAGTCCGTGGGGTCACAAAGAGTGGGACACAACTTAGCAACTGAGCAGCAACAACAGGGAGCTGAGATCCCACATGCCTCAGGGCTGAAACAAACAAAACATAAAACAAAACCAAAACTGTAACAGATTCAATAAAGACTTTTTAAAAAATGAAAAAAAAAAAAAAACCCGAAATGTTCAACTATTACACTTTGGGGCGTTCATCCCAGAGAAACAAAAATCTATTCTCACACAGAAACCTGCACACAAATACTCATAGCAGAGATTTTTTTGGTAATAGCGAAAAATTAGAATCATCACAGATGCCTTTTAACAGGTGAATAGCTAAAAAGTGATATATCCACACCATGGAATCTTGCTTTGCAGTGGAAAGAAATGAACTATGGGTAAACACAACAACCTGGATGACGCTCCAGAGAGTGATGCTAAGTAAATAAAAGCCAATCCTGGGCTTCCCAGGTGGTTCAGTGGTAAAGAATCTGCCTGCCAGTGCAGGAGACGCAGGTTCAATCCCTGATCCGGGAAGATCCAACATGCCGTGGAGCAATTAAGCCCATGTCCCAGAACTATTGAGTCTATTCTTTAGAGACCACAAACTGCAACTACTGAGCCTGTGTACTGCAACTACTGAAGCCCACGCACTCTAGAGCCCGTGCTCTGCAACAAGAGAAGCCACCACAATGAGAAGCCCGTGCACTGCAGCTAGAGAGTAGCTCCCACTTGCCACAACTAAGAAAAATCTGCACAGCAATGGAGACCCAGTACAGCCAAAAAGACAAATAAATAAACAGATGAACTTTTAAAAAGCAAATCCTTAAAGGTTACATATTGTATGATTCCATTTGTTAATGTTTTTGTTGAATTCTTTTTTTTTTTTTTTTTACTTTATTTTACTTTACAATACTGTATTGGTTTGTTTTTGAAATGACAAAATTTTAGAAACAGAGGACGGATTATTTGTAGTTGTCAAAGTTTAGGGATGCGAAAAGCAGAGATGTGGGGAAAGGGAGGAAGGTGGGCGTGTTTATAAGAGGGCAACATGATGGATCATTACAGTGTTGAAACCATTAGCCATTCGGTATCTTGAGTGTGTCTCTGGACACGCAAGCCAACACAGGTAATAGAACTGTATAGAACTTAATATACACACACACACACACACGAATGAGTACAAGTAAAACTAAAGAAATCTGAATAATATCAGTGGATTGTGTCCAGGTCAATATTCTGGTTGTTATGCCATAGCTTTACAAAACGTTACAATTGGGGGAAACTGGGTAAAGTGTACAAGGGATCTCCAGCTGCATGTGAACGTATAGTTATCTCAATGAAAATTCATTAAAAGAAGCAAATCCAAAAGTCCACACCCTGCAGGCAGTTGAACAATAGCTGAATGTCCGTTTGTACTGGAGAGACCACAGAAGCCATGGAGAGTGGCCTCCGTCTTTGAAGGGCTTTGAACGTGTTTCATCTCATTCACCTTTTGTGAACAACGGATCACTTGCGCAAATGACCTGCATGAGTTTTGCTGTCTGTGTATTTTAAAGTGGTGATAATCCATACTAATTCATAGGGGACTGTGGACTTAATTGCCATTTGCTCCTTCACTTTAGACCAAATTGTATTATTGTAACCATTGGGAGCTAGAGGACAGAGGTATGGAGTAGCTGAATATTCATGAGGCATTTTGTTGCGGATGTACCTGCCAACAGAATATTAAGTAGAACATTTGCTAAGGTACCAAATTCTGCTTGTGATTTGGGTATATCACCTCATATTAAATCTTTGCATTTTTCTAGACCACATTTCACATCTGATTTTTCTTTCAATCACGACCTCTGGAAATATAATTCAGAGTGTGTTTATTAGATTTGTGAGAGATATTGGTGACCAGAAACCGTCACAGACACATCTGCCTATGGGGTAGAAGAAATACAAAATGAGCATCTTTAAGATGATGAGGGAAAAAAAAATTGTTTTCAAAATGGTGTCTATATTCAGTTTCCAGGCAAGGACACAAAAAATGAATCCTGCAATAGAGAGAGAGATAGGCTAGAAGTTTCCATCTCTGAATCCACAGACGAATGTCACCCTGTGCAGGAGAATACAAATAAGGAGGTTTGAACGAACTTCAAACAGCCCTTGCTTATCATTCATGATGAAAAATGAGTATCACACAGAGAATTGATGTACAGGGGCAAAACCAAATCACCTTTTAGCTAGGAGAGCCCATCAGAGCATCCTATCAGAACTGATAATTGGACAGAAGGCTTAATAGTGGGCCAGACAAATGTCTTAGATAGTATGTAAACTATAAAATCAATCACTGCATATTTTAAGAATGGTTAGTTCATAAAGTAATTCAAAACAGCTAGAGCATTAGATTAATTAATGGGCTTCCCTGGTGGCTCAAACAGGAAAGAATCTGCCTTCAATGCAGGAGTTTCGGGTTCGATCCCCCGGTCAGGAAGATTCTCTGGAGAAGGAAATGGCTACATACTCCAGTATTCTTGCTGGAGAACTCCATGGATTAATTTAATAAATCTTAGCAAATCAACAGCTTCATGCACACAACGACCTTATGCTTTGATACAGGGTAGATTTTGCAGAACTGACTCAATTCATGTTACTTTATTCTTTTTCAAGAAACGATTTCTCAAATGCATTAACTGAGTGATTTAATCTACATACCTTTAGGAAGACTCTTCACTTTCATACATTCCCAAGTCAGAACAAATCTTTGTTGGATCATGTGTCTGAGCTGAGAATAGGCAATTATGCTCAACATACCTAGAGAGGAATTTTAGTTTGTGATCAGTACCTAACTGTCACTTCAAGAAATTTTGGTCACCATCCATTCCTTTTAAAAATACATTAGACTTTTGTCACATCTAAAGCCTGGAAACAACTTAAAAGTCCTTCAAAGGGAGCTCATTGAATAAATTATACCATAGCTCTATTCTATATAATCAGAAAGCCCTATATTTTCTGATATTGAAATATCTCCAAAATATACTATAAAATGTAAAAAAAATACAGAGGACTATGCTTATGGTCATGATCTCAAATGTGAAAGAGAAAAATGAAGAATATTTACACTGAAACACAGTTTTAAATTGTTTCTGCAAGGATATATAAAAAAATTAATCATTACTTTAGTGGGGAAGCACTTGGGCTAAGGGATTGAAGTGGAAGGAGACTTTCACTTTATATCTTTATGCATTGTTTAAATTTTAGCCATGCATGTCATTACTTTTAATTTAAAAACTGAATCAATTTTAATGAATAGTTAAATTAATAAAATAACTAGCAAAAATGGTAAATCAATTTAAACTATAAAAGCTTATATCCTTTTGTCTTGAAATTGCACTTTTAATCATGTGTCCTATGAAATTACAACCCCATGTATACCAAGATGTGTGTACAAGAAAATTCACTGTAGCATTATTTGTAACTTCAGAGTTGGAACCAATTTAAATGCCCATTGATGGTGAGTTAGTCAAATAAATTATAGTACACCTATACAATGGAATAGGAAACCCCAAAATGAATGAGGTGGGTATATTACTAAACATCTGATGTGTCCATCATATTAAGCTAAAACAAATCAAATTGTAAAACTACGTGTACATATGTGTATATTACTTTTGTTTTTTAAACTATACACATACATTACACCTGTGCATACATACACACATTATAAATCTACAGGAAAAAAATTCTAAAAGAAAAATGACACCTCTGTGGAGAGGATGTAAGATAGGTTTTACTGCATACTTCATGTACTTCTGTATTATTTGAGTTTATTTTATTCACAACAATATGGATTGCATTTATAATATTTTTAAATAAAGAGACGCTTTAAAACTACTCTAAAATGAAATTACTAATGATTAGCACTTTTGCCTTGATTCTTATTAAATAATAAACACCTTTATTAAAATAAACCCTTTGTTTATTTCTGAGATATCTACAACTACAATGAATACTTGTTTATTAAACTCAGGTAGTATTCATGGTTTTCAGCAAATGTTCCCCCAAAGCCTTGTTCTCATGAATATATAAATATATACATATATAATTTATGAGTAAATAGATTTATTGAGAATTATAACCTAGTAATGTGCTCATTACAATTTATTTTTGAAAGGTCATAATCTTTCTATGGAACATAAATAACAATTTATTAGGCAAAAGCTGAAGCTAGACATGTAGTAACCACTCCTATTTATTCAGATAATTGCCCTCTTTTTCCCAGATGTCAGACGGCAGCATGGAGGTAGAAGAAATTCTGTGGTGTTATAGTTCCTTCAGTGGGGAGCAGGCAGTGATCATAGCTGATAACCAGGTGGGTTAGCAGCAGCAGCAATTCGCTTCAAAGGAAGCCTCTAAGACAGTGTCTCAGAACATTTTGGGGGGCCACAGACTCCTTTGAGGTAGTCCTGCAAGCCATGGAGGGTGAAAAGAATGGCTTTGCAACAGGACAGATCTTTGTTCAAATCCCTAGTCCGCTACTTATTTGATGGGTGACCTTCAGCAATTTATTTAAACTCTCAGAGCCTCTCTTTCCTCATCCATAAAGTGCCTGGCACACAGCAAGGACTCAGTAAAAGGCAGCAATTATGTTATTTTAGAATATGATGAAAACTACAGACTGTCCTCGGGGGGGAAAAAATTCACCTTACATTTTTAGCATGGTGCATACCATCTCAAGGGCTTTGCTCACCCGTCAAGCCGTTCTGCACCTCAGGTTAGAAACCCCTGGTCTAAGGTTTGAAAAGAACATTTGAAGACACGAGAATAATAAAAATAACATTTTCTACTCCTTCTACTAACTGTTATTTTAGGTTGTGTTTTCTTTTCCTTGTTCATTGTATTGGATTATTTGTATATTATGTCCACTAGGACTTAATGAGAACAAGAGGATAGATTGTACATTAAAAAGTGTACAAAAGAGAAAAAACAAATGAGGGCCGTCTAACACTTTAACACTTCAGTTAGATTTAGTCATTTACCAGCAAAGTGTAGGAAAGACCATTGTCATTCACTGGCCAGATTAGGCTTTCAAAGACCACCACTAAGTATATGGATTTAATAGAGCCATATTTCTGGTTCCTTCCATCAAAGATAAAGTTACTTGCAACTGCTTTGAGTGAGCTGTTCAGGCTTAACCTACTAGTCCCTAGCTCAGTTTTTGTATGGAGCCAGCTTGGACTTTTCGCTTTCATTTTCAAGCCCTCACAACAGAGAAAAACCAAATGCCTGCAGGTAGTAGCTCAAAGGAATAGCTCTCCTGTTCCTTTGCATTAGTCTGAGCTCAAAGAAATACAGAAAGCTTCCAGAATGTGCCTCTGCCATTAACTCAAACAGCATCCAGACCATTGGTGAAAATCTATCTCCAGAGTCAGTAAGAGCCCTATTAGGCATGGATATAGCCCCTAATCCCTCTCTACCCCCTCCCAAATCCATAAGAACAGTAAATAATATTCCTCTAAGAATAAATAAACATTTCAGGAAATGAGAAAAAATTCTATCTGGATGCTGTTATCAATGACTTCACCCACGCTTTGGCTGCTGCTGACAATGATGGAGAAGATTGGATCTGAGAAGTGGGGTCATCCAGAGAAAAACAATCTTGAATTTCCTCCTTAAAAATGGAAAGAAATACATGTGTAATTCCAAAAACCCAATTTTCTTACAAGAGTTTCATTTTAAATGGTTCTCCCACATCACTGTTGCTTTCATAAGAAAAATTAATTGGTATACCAATACTATTTCCCACTAAAAGGGACTGGGGTTCTTTGGTAAAATGGCTGAGTCTTGGGCTGAGTGGGAAAAGTACAAGATGAGCCTGTAACACTAGTATTGTGCTAGAAACTAAGGAAGTACTTAAAAAATAATGGGAATATGTCAAAAGGACGCAAGAGCCAGATTGAAGGACTCCCACTGGCCAAATCTGGGCCAATCTGACCATGAAAATAAATGATAGCAACAGATTGTAATCTATTGAATAAACTAAGAGTCCATGAGTCCATGCTGATATAAACATATAAACAATCAGAGGAATAAATAAGTAAATGTGGAAGAAGAAGACACTCTTCCTCAAATAGAATACTAACTAATAAATATGGGAAAATGATGGAGTTCTAAAAATCATCATTTTGTAGTCATTATAATAATAAGTGATTGAGGCATGAATCATCAATAGATATAAAACTACTGGGTGAAAGTTTAATAAGAACACGATATTGACATAGTTTCCAAATATCTCCCAGGAAATTACTTAATTACAAAGGAAAAAAATAGTAACTTTGCAGTGGAGAAATCTAACAGTCATTATCAGAATCAATTGATCAAAGTTACCATCAGCAGTAATGAGACCAACTGGCATCATGAAAGGCAGGGAAAGACAAAGGATCTGTTCCAGATAGAATCTATAAAGACTCATAACTAAATCAAATGCATGATCTGAGTTGGATCCTGGACCAAGTAAAACAAGAGAAGTTATTAGGACAATTGAATAAATTTGAATATGGACTATGAATTAGATATTAGTATTATATCAATGTAAAACTTCCTGATTTTGACCACTGTACTGTGGTTATGTAAGAAAATTTCCTTATTCTCAGGGAATTACACACTGAGATATTAAGGGATTGAAATGGAGTCTTATATCTGCAACTTAATCTCAAATTATTAAGAAATAATTTGTGTGTATGTCTGTGTGGGTGTGGGTGTGAGAGTGTGTGTATGGAGTGGGGGAAAATAAGGAGAGCGAGAGGGAGAAAGATAAAACATATGAGGAAATTGGAAGTCAGTGAAGCTGGGTAGATAATATATAGATATTTTTTATCCTATTCTTGAGATTTTTCTGTAAGTTTGAATTCATATCAAAATACAAGACAGAAAATAATATTTGCTCTAAGTTAAAAGAAAAATGACAAAACTGTGGCAACCTTAGGCCCCTCTGAGGAAGACAGAACTTGAGCCTAGGAGTGGGTTGTTTAGAGTTGCTAAGAAAGACAATTCATCAGTTACTCACAGCAGCGCAATTTCACATCAACAGTTGGAATGATCTTGTTGATGAGCCAAACATCTTTTTCCCAATTAAACACATTTCCTCTCAGACACTTCATAAACTCTTCATTTCCCAGGACGTGGTCCCAGAGTTGAAAGTAGTACAAGCTGCTGGTGAACCTAGGAACCAGGCCTTGAACCTGGTCATTGCCTTTCTTGAGAAAATGTCCTAGAACCAGAGTCCCATTAGGCACTAGGTTCTGTGGTTGATCCATAATTACCAGTATCCTTTATTCAGGAATAGCTCTAATCTGCCCTTTCACACCATTCCATACCAACCATACTGTGTGCCACTGAAATGGAATCAGGTGGTAACGGATGTGAAAGGTCTTGCCAAAGTTGTACACAATTAGTTGCTGATGATCTCCCGAGAGTTCAAGTTCTATGTCTTCTCTGCCCAGGAAAGTGTTATTAGTAATGTAGGAGAAAGCCATCCAATCACTTGATTTGACACTCACAAATCACAGATCAAGGCCTACTGTGAATTGACTTAGTCCAGGAGTATTGTTGGTCAGGCTTTGCCATATGTGTCAGCTTTGCCATAAAAATCCAGCCTTTTTCCTTTTAGTGAGAGTGCATCTGCCCACATTTGGGGGAAGGGAAAAGAGAAAACAAATGAAATTTCAGTAACAAAAAAAAAATCAATTTTAACATTTAACATTTAACAATCTATTTTAACATTTTAACATCTTGTACAAATCCAGATTGTACAAGACTATTATGAGTCAATACTGGTGAGCATAAGCCAAAAGAGTAGATATTAAAAAAAAAAGATCACCTCTATTTGACATGTGACTTTATTTTGGCAGAAGAACTTCTTCCTAATTATATTTAGCCTGGGATAGTATGAAAAGTTAGATTAGTGTTCCCATAGGCCACAGCACACACCAACTGAACAATCTGGGGGAGGGGGCATTTAGAAGTGTGTGGCTAGTGGTGGGGAGAGGCCAGGAAAAGGCAGCTTGGAATTAAAATTTGCTGCACATCATACTCACTCATACAATCAAAGGATGACCATTTCCATCTACTTAACTGCCTTATTATATTCACATTGCAACAGCAATTTATTTCTCCAATGCCTTTTGCTGATCCAAATTACCTGATTTATTCTGCCTCTGGAGATGGCTTCTCACTGAGGCACTGACAGGGGCCTGAAGGATGGACAACACTGGAGCTGCAGGGCTTCTGTTTGCATTAAGGAGGGGTGCAGTGGCACTGCCCGGAGTGCAACCTGATTCCCTCCTACCATTTCCTCACTAAGAGGGCTGCAGCAGCTTTAAGAGGCTCAAGATGGCCATGGACCTGGTTACCATTGACTCTGGAGTCAGACGACCTGGGTTGGAATCCCAGCTCTGACACTCTTCAGGTAGGTCACTTTTTGAGCAAGTAACCTAACCTCCCAATGCGTCAATGTTTGCTTCAGTAAAATGAGAATTTAGGGCCACAAAGTTGCATGAATGCACAACCCAGGGTCAGCACCAAATAAGTCTCCTACCTATCAGCCTTAAAAGATTGATTGAGGATTAAGTGAGATGATGTGTGTTCTTAAACATTACTGAAGGACATGTGCATTGGTCCAGTCTTTTGGCAGGCAATTTGGCAGAATCTATGAAGGACAGAATAAAGGACAGAAATGGTATGCACCTAACACAAGCAGAAGCTATTAAGAAAAGGTGGCAAGAATACTCAGAACTATACAAAAAAGTCTTCATGACCCAGATAATTACAATGGCGTGATCACTCACCTAGAGCCAGACATCCTGGAATATGAAGTCAAGTGGGCCTTAAGAAGCATCACTATGAACAAAGCTACTGGAGGTGATGGAATTTCAGTTGAGCTATTTCAAATCCTAAAAGATGATGCCGTGAAAGTGCTGCACTCAATATGGCAGCAAATCTGGAAAACTCAGCAGTGGCCACAGGGCTGGAAAAGGTCAGTTTTCATTTCAATCCCAAAGAAAAGCAATTCCAAAGAATGCTCAAACTACCGCATGATTGCACTCACCTCACATGCTAGCAAAATAATGCTCAAAATTTTCCAAGACAGGCTTCAACAGTACTTAAACTGTGAACTTCCAGATGTTAAAGCTGGTTTTCGAACAGGCAGAGGAACCAGAGATCAACTTGCCGCTGGATCATCAAAAAAACAAGAGAGTTCCACAAAAACTTTTGCTTTATTGACTATGCCAAAGCCTTTGACTACGTGGATCACAACAAACTGTGAAAAGTTCTTCAAGAGATGGGAATACCAGACCACCTGATCTGCCTCTTGAGAAATCTGTATACATGTCAAGAAGGAACGTTAGAACTGAACATGGAACAACAGACTGGTTCGGGAAAGGAGTACGTCAAGGCTGTATATTGTCACCCTGCTTATTTAACTTCTATGCAGAGTACATCATGAGAAATGCTGGGCTAGATGAAGCACAAGCTGGAATCAAGATTGCTAGGAGAAATATCTATAACCTCAGATATGTAGATGACACCACCCTTATAGCAGAAAGTGAAGAAGAACTAAAGAGCCTCTTGATGAAAGTGAAAGAGGAGAGTGAAAGAGTTGATTTAAAACGCAACATGATCTGAGAAAACTAAGATCATGGCATCCAGTCCTATCACGTCATGGCAAAGAGATGGGGAAACAATGGAAACAGTGACAGATTTTATCTTGGGTGGCTCCAAAATCATTGCAGATGGTTACCACAGCCATGAAATTAAAAGACATTTGCTCCTTGGAAGAAAAGCTATGACCAGTCTAGACAGCATATTAAAAAGCAGAAACATTACTTTGCTGACAAAGGTCTGTCTAGTCAAAGCTATGGTTTTTCCAGTAGTCATGTATGGATGTGAGAGTTGGACCATAAAGAAACCTGAATGCCAAAGAACTGATGCTTTTGAACTGTAGTGTTGGAGAAGACTCTTAAGAGTCCCTTGGACTGTAAGGAGATCCAACCAGTCCATCCTAAAGGAAATCAGTCCTGAATATTCATTGGAAATACTGATGCTAATGCTGAAACTCCAATACCTTGGCCACGTAATGGAAAGAACTGACTCATTTGACAAGACCCTGATGCTGGGAAAGATTGAAGGCAGGAGGAGAAGGGGATGACAGAGGATGAGATTGTTGGATGGCATCACCGACTCAAAGGACATGAGTTTGAGTAAACTCCAGGAGTTGGTGATGGACAGGGAAACCTGTCATGCTGCAGTCCATGGGGTCGCAAAGAGTTGGACATGACTGAGAGACTGAACTGAACAAGGATATTTATTGCAGCATTGTTTGTAATTGAGAAAAAAATAGGAAAATCTCTATGTCTATCAAGAAGTGACTAGTTAATTGTTATCTGTATACAATGGAATCATAAAACATAGTAGATGTACAGAGTTGTGGAGAGATTTCCAAAGTTTACTATTATGTGAAATGGGAGTTACATAAATGGCAGAAAGTATTATCTATGTGCCAGATCCTATTTCAAAAATAAGAGAAAAATGTGTGTACTGGCAAATATTAGAAAAAATCTGAAAGAATATATACCAAACAGGTAAGAATGAGTATCTTTAGGTTTGAGGGTTTAGGGGGATTTTTACTTTCTATGTTATTATTTCAGTAATGTTTACAATCTTTATAAATAAGGCATTATATTTCTAATCAGAAAAAAAGGTGGATGTGTGGATAAATGATAGATAGACAGAAACCACT
Organism: Capricornis sumatraensis; assembly: GCF_032405125.1. NCBI lineage: Eukaryota > Metazoa > Chordata > Mammalia > Artiodactyla > Bovidae > Capricornis > Capricornis sumatraensis. Next base: position 43,927,762 of record NC_091092.1, on the reverse strand, counting down.
TGTGGCCGTACTTGGGGTTCTGCAGATAGAGGTAACTTCTGCTTGTGTGTGTGTTAGTCGCTCAGTCATGTCCAACTCTTTGCATCCCCATGGACTGTAGCCTGCCAGGCTCTTCTGTCCATGGAATTCTCCAGCCAACAATACTGGAGTGGGTTGCCATTTCCTTTTCCAGGGGATCTTCCCAACCCAGGGATCGAAGATGGGTCTCCTGCATTGCAAGCAGAATCTTTACCATCTGGGCTACTTTGAGCAGAAGTGTGGTGTAGTGAAATCCATAAAGGCCAGATTCAGGCCCCAGTTTTAACCCTTCCCTAGCTGCATGAGCATGGGAAATGAATGCAGGTAAAAGCATTTAAATATTTTAAATTTTTTTATTTAAGTATAGTTGATTTACAATGTTGTTTAGGCTCAGGTGCTCAGCAAAGGGATTCAGATATATATATACCAGTGAACCAATGAAGTTGCTCAGTCATGTCCACCTCTTTGTGATCCCATGGACTGTAGCCTACCAGGCTCCTCCATCCATGGAATTTTCCAAGCAAGAGTACTGGAGTGGATTGTCATTTCCTTCTCCAGGGGGTCTTCCTGACCCAGGGATCGAACCCAGGTCTCCCACATTGCAGGCAGATCCTTTACCGTCTGAGCTACCAGGGAAGCCCATGTATACACACACACATTCTTTTCCAGATTTTTTTCCATTATAGGTTATTATAAGATATTGAATATAATTCCCTGTGATATGTGGCTATCTATGCTGTATATAATAAAGTGTATATAGTAGTGTGTACATGTTAATCCTAAATTCCTAATTTATCCCTCTCCCATGTGAAAGTTTTTAAGACAGTATCTGGCACATAGTAGCACTATATGAACGTTAAATAAACTAACATCACTTCTCTATGCCTCGTTCCTCCATGGTAAAACAGGAGGAATAATGACCTACCTCGCAGGGATGTTATGAAAGTAGATTCAATAAGTAACAAATTCAGGCAATAACTAATGCTTTGGTCACATATGTGAGAAAGTTGATAAACTGTAAAGCCCCATATAAATGTCAGCTGCCCTGTTTGCCATTGTCATTATCAGAGGTCTCTTCTCCCACCAGCTCTTTAGCGCCCTCACACATGCAAGCACATCCACACTGAACCCTTTCTGCAGCCTCCAGGCCCCAAGCAGGGCTCCAAGGAGGCTGGGCTGCGATGAGGTGGGACAGGAGCTTTGTTCTTCTGTTTGGCCAGCCAACCAGCGCTCTCTGCTGGGCCTCTCCAGGGCCTGCTTCAAAGCCACTTGTGTTTCTGCATATGATTAAACTATCCACTGCAGATGTCTGCTTGGATGCTGCCATCTGTTCCCTGGCAATTTTCAAGTTCAAATTGCATGATTGCTCCCCTGAAGTGTATTCTCTCTTGATTTGGCTCCTCTGTGTCTCTTTGCCTCTACCCTCTGTTTCCTTTTATTTTAAATTACATTTATTGTTTCTCCCCTTTTAGAAAAAGAAGTGTTTTTTTTTCCATTATAAAAGTGATACTGTACATGTTTTTTAAAAGAAAAAAATGGAAAGTATTAGAAAGTAAAAAGAACAAAGTCAGCCAGAGCCCCACCACCCAGAGACAACCATTGTAAACATTTTACAATATTTGCTTTGTTCCATACATGGGTTTTGCTTGTTTCTATGTTACTGAGAACATATTGTGTGAAAAATGTGGTGCCCTGCTTTCCTCACTTAACATTATGACATATGTGTGCTCCGTGTTAGGAAAACCCTATCGTAAACCTCATTTCAATGACAAAGTTACAGCCACCAGGAGTGCCAGGCACTGTTGTATTTGTATTGATAAAACACGTATAACATAAAATTCACCATTTTACTCATTTTAAAGTGTACAATTCAGTGACATTTAATACATTCACAATGGTGTACAAACATCTCCAATATCTATTTCCAGAACATTTTCGTCACTCCCAAAGGGAACCCTGTACCAATTAAGCGGTCACTCTCCTCAGCTTGGCCCCTGCTGCTGCTGCTGCTAAGTCGCTTCAGTCGTGTCTGACTCTGTGTGACCCCATAGATGGCAGCCCACCAGGCTCCCCCATCCCTGGGATTCTCTAGGCAGGAATACTGGAGTGGGTTGCCATTTCCTTCTCCAATGCATGAAAGTGAAAAGTGAAAGTGAAGTCACTCAGTCGTGTCCGACTCTTCACAACCCCATGGACTGCAGCCTACCAGGCTCCTCCGTCCATGGGATTTTCCAGGCAAGAGTACTGGAGAGGGGTGCCAACCTCTAATCTGCTTTTTGTCGCTGTGGATTTGCTTATTCTCGAAATTTCCTACAAATGAAATCATACAATGTGCCTCTTTGTGTCTGGCTTATTCCACTCGGCATAATGTCTTAACGGTTCCTCCGTGTCATAGCATGTGTCAGTACTTCACTCTTTTACATGGCTGAATAATATTCCATTGCACGGGTATACCACGTTTCAAAAATTAATTAATCTATTAATGGATATTTGGATTGTTTCTACCTTTTGGCTATTATGAATAGTGCTGCTATGAACATTCAGGCTATTTGTTGTGCTTGAACATGTTTTCATTGCTTTTGTGTGTATAAGGAGTGGGTCTTGGAGTAATTTTGTGTTTAACTTACTGAGTAATAGCCAAACAGTTGTCCACCAGCAATCTATGAGGGTTCCAACTTCTTTACCTCCTTGCCAACTATTGTTTCCTGGGGTTTAAGAAATATTATAGCCATCCTACAGGGTGTGAGTGGCATCTCGTTGTGAGTTTGATTTGCATTTCCCTAACGACTAATGATATTGACCATCTTTTCATGTGTTTGTTGGCTATTTACATATCTTCTTTGGCGAAAAGTCTATTAAAGTCCTTTGCCCATTTTTTAAACTAGATTGTCTTTTTGTTGTTATAAGCACTCTTAATGTATTCTGTGTACTAGGACCTTATGAAATATGACCTGCATATATTTCCCCTTCTGTAGGCTCTTTTTTTCTTTTTCTTTTCTTTTTTGGCCATGCCATGTGGCATGCAGGATCTTAGTTCCCCAACCAGGGATAGAACTCATGTCCCCTGCAACAAAATTGCAGAGTCCTAACCACAGAACTACCAGGGGCTTCCCAGGTGGTGCTAGAGGTAAAGAATCAGCCTGCCAATGCAGGAAATGCAAGAGATGCAGCTTTGATTCCTGGGTTAGGAAGATCCCCTGAAGGAGGACATGGCAACCCACTCCAGCATTCTTGCCTGGAAAAGTCCATGGATAGAGGAGCCTGAAGGGCTACAGTCCATGGGATTGCCAAACACAACTGGGCAACTGAACACAGCACAGCAACCACTGAACTGCCAGGGAAGTCCCTGTAAGCTATCTTTTAACTTTCGTGATAATGTCTTTTGATGCACTAAAGATTTTAATTTTGATGAAGTATAATTTACCGATTTTTCTTTTGTTCTTGTTCCTTTGGTGTCATTTCTAAAAATCTACTGTCAAATCTACTTCAAGATCATGATGATTTACCTCTATGCTTTCTAATAAAAATTTTATAGTTGTAGTTCTTATATTTAGCTCTTTCATCCATGTTAATTTTTGTATATGGTGTGAACTTCATTCTTTTACCTGTGTTTACATGTATTTTTATGTATACAATGGATATATGTTTATATATCCAGTTTTCCCACCACTTTTTGTTGAAGATTACTTTTCCTCATTGAATGGTCTTGGTACCCTTGAAACCATTCAATGAGGAAAAAGTAATTAATTGACCAGACATATATGGGTTTCTTTCTGGACTGTAATTCTGTTCCATTAATCCATGTCTATCCTTATGCCAATAATGTATTGTTTTGATCATTGTAGCTTTGTAGTAAGTTTTTAAATCAGGAGGTATGAGTCTTCTAATTTTGTTCTTTTTCAAGGGTTTGTTGCCTATTCAGTGTTCCTTGCAATTCCATATGAATTGTGGGATCAGTTATTCCATATTTGTAAAAAAGAGCATTGGAATTTTGATAGGGTTTGCATTGAATCTAGAGATCTCTTTGGGGTATATTGTTATCTTAATATTAAATCTATAAACATGGGAGCTTTTCTGTTTATTTAGGTCTTCTTTATTTTAGCAATGTTTGTGGTTTAAGTGTAGAAATCTTTCACCTACTTAGTTAAATTTATTCCTAGGCATTTTATTCTTTTAGATAGTATTGTAAACAAAGTTGTTTTCCTAATTTTATTTCAGATGCTCATTGCTGGTGCATAGAAATACCACTAATTTGTGTATGTTGATATTGTATCCTGCAACTTTGCTGAATTTGTTTGCTAACTTAAATATCCTTTTTTTTAAATAACTGAGGATGTTCTTTATGTAAGATTATATTATCTGTGAATATAGTTTTACTTTTTCTTTCCAGTTTGGATGTCTTATTTCTTTTTCTTGCCCAATTGCTTTGACTAGAACTTCCAGTATAATATTGAATAGAAGTCGTGAAAATGGATATTCTAGTCTTGTTCCTCATCTAGAGGAAAAGCTTTCAGTTTTTCACCATTAAATATGATGTTCACTATGGGGTTTTCATAGATGCCCTTTACAAGTTGAGGAAGTTATGTCCTATTTCTAGTGTGTTGAATGCTTTCATCATGAAAGGGTGTTGGATTTTGTCAAATAATTTTTCTACATCAATTAATATGATCATGTGTCTTTTCACTTCAATCTATTCATGCAGTGTATTGTATTGACACATTAATTTTTATGTATTGAACCACCTTTGCATTCCTGACATAAATTCTACTTGGTCAGGGTAGCTAATCCTCTTACTCTGCTATTGGATTTTGTCTGTTAGTATTTTGTCAAGAATTTTTGCATCTGAGACAGGGTGCTCAGAGCTGGAGCACTGGGATGACCCTGAAGGATGGGATGGGGAGGGAGGTGGGAGGGGGATTCAGGATGGGGAGCACATGTACACCCATGGCTGATTCATGTCGATGTATGGCAAAAACCACTACAATATTGTAAAGTAATTAGCCTCCAATTAAAATAAATTAATTAATTTTTAAAAAAGAATTTTTGCATCAAAATTCATATGGGATATTGATCTGTATTTTTCTTTTCTCAGGATGTCTTTATCTGTCAGCTACCATTTTTAAACTCTCTAGCAGATTGATATAACAAGACCATGCCCCAGGTCTTTCTCTGGCAGAGCCTGAGGGAAAATAATGTTCTTGCCACAATAGTTACTCAGTATTTAATTTTGTTTTTTGCTAAATTCCAAAGCTGTTTGCCTGATGATGCCAAGTTTAAGCAATTTCTAAGCAGAACTGAATTCACTGAGCATTAAACAATGCCGCTTTCCCCCAGAAGGCTCCTGCTTTTTATTATCTGATTTTCAGGGCAGTAGTATAACTGGAGCCTTGGCCCCTACTGCCAGTTTCCAGTGCCCAGCATAACAGTTGGCACATAGTAGGTCCTTTATCGCTATAGACTGAATATAATGGTTGTGCCCTGTATTAGGGCACGGAGTTGGAGACTAACAAGTGGGTAGATGGAGGGCTGTCCATTGTGCAAAAGTTATCAGTGATGTGAGTGAAGCATCCAGCATAGGATGACAAATTCTAAACTACAAACTGAACTTGTGCGCCCTGCCCTCTGTTTTAGAAAATCTTTGGCAAAATGTCAGGAGAGAGTTCACTCTCCCTATCAGATCCCAAAAGTAACAAATACATTCATCGTAAAAGTCAGTGAGGGAATTCCTTGGCAGACCAGTGGTTAGGACTTGGCGCTGTCACTGCTATGACCCAGGTTTATTCCCTGGTCGAGGAACTAGATCTTGCAAGTAGCACAGCCAAAAATAAATAGATAATAGATAGATAGATAGATAGACAAATTTTAAAAAATAAAATAAGTAAAAGTCAGTGAATAAAAAGTTTAGAATTCTAGGGACTTTCCTGGTGGTTCAGTGGCTGAGAATCCACACTTCCACTGCAGGAGGCATGGGTTAGATCCTGGTTTGGGGAACAAGATCCTACACGCCATGTGGCCACACACACAAAAAAAATTGGAACCCTAAGAGGTAGATAATCAGAATGATTTTTTTTTAGCAAAGTCTCTTTGTTTTCTGAAGATAGGATGAGTAATCATCAGATTATACTTGCTTTCCTGTCCTCTCTTGGTAAAGATTCTCCTTGAAATGTTAAAGTGTTTCAAAGGTTAGGGGACTGAGATTTCAGGAGCACTGCTCTGCACCATCTTAGGAGGAGTGAACAAATGGGGTTCCTCCCTGGCCAGGCACTGTGGGCATGACCTGGTCACTGTTTCTCCCCCATAAAGTAACCTGCTTTCCTCTACTTTATGCAAGAGTTCTGATCCAGAGACCCTGACCAAGTATCTGAGTGGAATAAGTTGCCAGGGAGCTGTAAGCAAAGTACCACAAACAACAGAAATGTATTGTCTCACAGTTCCGGAGGCTAGAAGTCTGAGGTCAAAGTATAGGCAGGGTCATTTCCTTCTGAGGCCCCTGAGGGAAAAATCTGTTCCTGGCCTCTCTCCTAGTTTCTGGTGGTTTACTGGCAATATGGGGTGTTCTGTGGCTTCTGCTACATCACCCTAATTTCTGCCTTTATCCTCACATGGCCTTCTTCTTGTGTGCTTGTCTGTGTCCAAATGTCCCCATTGTATAAGGACCACCAGTCATATTGGATTAGGGGTCCATACTACTACAGTGTAACTTCATCTTTTTAATAATGTACTAATTACGTTTGTAATGACCCTATTTCCAAACATGGTCACATTCTCACGTGCTGAGCGTTAAGCCTTAAACATATGAATTGTAGGAGGGATACAATTCAACTCATAATACTGCATAAGGCTCAAAGCCCAGCTAACCACCTGGCAATACCTCCTGTCCAAGGAAGGAGAGGAACCAGAGCTGATTTGAGGGAAGGGGCTCCCTAGAGTCGTTGGCTGTACCAATTCTGTAAAGAATCTGCCAATTCTGAAGGTGAGCATTCTGCCAAGGATATACCATGCCTGCCTCAATGAAGGAAAAGTCATTACTCATAATAGGGCTCTTCTGGCTCTTAGTACACAAATCTTTGCAGAAGAATATCCAAGAACATTGGAAAATTTAGTAGACCAGCCTTGGCTGTCTAAGTAGATATAGTAGATACATGTTTGATACTGGGGAGCTCCATTACCTACGTCACTGTGGCCGTCATATAGACAACCATCCACATGATGATGGCTACTGTCATCCACTGCCTATACTTCCCGCTGGTCTTGTGAATAACCAACTATTCTTTACATAAACCCTTGTACACTGTTTGTGAGATTGCAAATTGGTGCATTCACTATGGAAAACAGTGTGGAGCTCCTCAAAAAACTAAAAATAGAGTTACCATATGACCTAGCAATTCTACCATCTGGTATATATTTGGAAAAAATGAAAACACTGATTAGAAAAGATACATGCACCGGTGATCAAAGTAGCACTATTCACGAAGTCAAAATATGGAAGGAACCTAAGTGTCCACTGACAGATGAACAGATAAAGAAATGTGGTACTTATGGTACTATTTCCAAACTGAACCTTAATACTGATACAGCTTAATAAGGCAAAGGTATCTGACAATGTTGGTATTACTAATATTTTGATATTATTGACAATAATATTTTATATAAGTTTAACATTTTTAAAAAGATATATACACACACACACATATACACACAATGGAATATTATACATCCATAAAAAGAATGAGATTCAGCCACTTGCAGCAACTCAGATGGATCTAGAGAATATTATGTTTAGTGAAATAAGTCAGACAGAGAGAGATACAGTATGATATCATTTATACATGGACTCTAAAAAGTAACACAAATGAATGCATATGCAAAACAGACTCACAGATATAGGAAATAAACAAGCAGTGGAGGAAGGGATAATAAAGGAGTAGGGGATTAAGAATTATACATTATTATGTACAAAATAAACTACAAGGATATATTATATAGCACAGGCAATTCTAGTCATTATCTTGTAAGAACTCTTAATGAATTATAATCTGTAAAAATATTGTCACTATGCTGTACAGCTGAAACTAATACAATATTGTAAATCAATTATACTTCAATAAATTTTAACTGATTAAAACAGATGGTATACTAATCTGGAACTTTACACATAGAAAAAAAATTCCTACCATCAATGAATAAATTTGCCCCCTACAAATGTAAAAACAAAAATGAAAAAAACAGATCTTCCGTATATAGAACCATCCAACTTTGAGCCTCATTTCTCTCACCAGTTCAGTCACAGAGTTATCCAACATGGCCTCTCCTCCAGATCATGTATGTGGCTTGCCAAGAGTTCTTGGAATAGGAGGCAGAGGAATCACCTTCACAAAGGTAATGAGATTGTCCCTTCAAATCTTGCATCCAAGGCCATGTCTCACTCAACAAAATAGATGTTCTTATTCATAAAGCCAGAAGCATCCTGGAACATTCATTTACTCAACAATGGTGGTCATTGAGCCCTGATCATGTGGCAGTGTTGGAATACAGTGATAGAGTGAACACATGTCCGCACCAGGTCCCTGGCCTTAACATTCCAGATAGAGAGAGGCAATCACTCAACAAAAGAAGAATTACGAACTCTGAACTGTGCTCTGAAGGAAATTAAAAGGCTGATGAGCTAGACAATGGTGGGGGGGGGCGGGGGGGGGGAATCAGGAATGTCTACATTCAATCAGACAGTTAAGGACAACCTCTCTGAAGAAAAGTCACTTTAGTCCTAGGGGATGAAAAAGAGCTAGGGTTACAAAGATGTGAAATAAGAGTGACCCAGACATGGGTAATAGTAAGTGCAAAGGCCCTGAGATGGGACTGCGCTTGCCACGCTCGAGGACTAGGAAGGTGTGTCTGGAGTGAGAGAGAGGAAGTGTGGTAGGGAATGAGGTCCAAGAGGCACTGGGAAACTAGACCATGCAGCGCTTTTTAGGGCTAATTACAGAGTGTCCTAATTGTGATGGAGATGTACTGACAAGTTTTCAGTAAAAGAGTGACTGACTTAGTACTTTAAAGGATTTCTCTGATTGCTCTGTTGAGAATGGGCTATCAAAGAGCGAAAGTAAAAGCTGGGACCCACAAGTCCATTCCCTGTGTCTGTGTCTCTATTCATGCCCTGCAAATAGACAGCCGCTGGGAAACAGCTTTATAGTACAGGGAGCTCAGCTGTGTTGACCTAGAAGGGCGGAATGGGGGATGCTGGGAGGGAGGTTCAGGAGGGAGGGGCTATATGTATACTTATGGCTGATTCACTTCGTTGTACAGCACAAACTAATACAACATTGTAAAGCAATTATACTCCAATTTTAAAAAAATAAAAAATTGTTTTTAAAAAGCAGGGAGCCCAGCAGCTATTTCTGCTTTATTCTTTCCCTTCTCTTTCCCCTTTCCCCTCCATTCTGCAGCCATTCGGTTCCTGACCTCAGTCTTCACCCCCTCCTTGCTGGTGCTGCTCTCACCCTTTAGGCCTTATGACAGATTTGGTTTCTTCTTCTTGATCCTTGATAGTCTCTCCATGGACGTGGTTTTCCTCCATACTCTGGCCTCATCCAGTGGTGGCATCTGAATCACCTCCTGCCCAATCTAGGCTTGACCTAACCCTGTCTCCCATGAAGATCCTCACAATTGGGAAACTGGAAACTCATCTGAAGTCTGGTGGGGACTGTTTCAAGAACCGATTTTTTTTCCCCAGGAAAAATGATGAATTTCTCACCAATTGAAGGACAATGAAAACTAACTGTTGGATAACCTAAAAGAAACACCTGGAGTAACAGGCAAATTTGGCCTTGGAGTACAGATAAAGCAAGGCAAAGGCTAAGAGTTCTGCCAAGAGAACCCACTGGTCATAGCAAACACCCTCTCCCAACAACACAAGAGAAGACTCGAAACATGGACATCACCAGATGGTCAACACTGAAATCAGATTGATTATATTCTTTGCAGCCAAAGATGGAGAAGCTCTATGCAGTCAGCAAAAACAAGACCTGGAGCGGACTGTGGCTCCTTATTACCAAATTCAGACTTAAATTGAAGAAAGTAGGGAAAACCACTAGACCATTCAGGTATGACCTAAATCAAATCCCTTATGACTATACAGTGGAAGTGGCAAATAGGTTCAGGGGACTAGATCTGATAGACAGAGTGCCTGATGAAATATGGACAGAGGTTCGTGACATTGTACAGGAGACAGGGATCAAGACCATCCTCATGGAAAAGAAATGCAAAAAAGCAAAATGGCTGTCTGAGGAGGCCTTATAAATAGCTGTGAAAAGAAGAGAGGTGAAAAGCAAAGGAGAAAAGGAAAGATATAAGCATCTGAATTCACAGTTCCAAAGAATAGCAAGGAGATATAAGAAAGCCTTCCTCACTGATCAATGCAAAGGAATAGAGGAAAACAACAGAATGGGAAAGACTAGAGATCTCTTCAAGAAAATTAGAGATACCAAGGGAACATTTCATGAAAAGATGGGCTTGATAGAGGACAGAAATGGTCTGGACCTAACAGAAGCAGAAGATATTAAGAAGAGGTGGCAAGAATACACAGAAGAACTATACAAAAAAGATCTTCATGACCCAGATAATCACGAAGGTGTGATCACTCACACTCACCTAGAGCTGGACATCCTTGAATGTGAAGTCAGGTGGGCCTTAGGAAACATCACTACAAACAAAGCTAGTGGAGGCGATGGAATTCCAATTGAGCTATTTCAAATTCTAGAAGATGATGCTATGAAAGTGCTGCACTCAATATGCCAGCAGATTTGGAAAACTGATCAGTGGCCACAGGACTGGAAAAGGTCAGTTTTCATTCCAATCCCAAAGAAAGGTAATGCCAAAGAATGCTCAAACTACCACACAATTGCACTCATCTAAGTTCAGTTCAGTTCAGTTCAGTCTCTCAGTCGTGTCCGACTCTTTGCGACCCCATGAATCGCAACACACCAGGCCTCCCTGTCCATCACCAACTACCGGAGTTCACTCAGACTCAAGTCCATCGAGTCAGTAATGCCATCCAGCCATCTCATCCTCTGTTGTCCCCTTCTCCTCCTGCTCCCAATCCCTCCCAGCATCAAAGCCTTTTCCAATGAGTCAACTCTTCGCATGAGGTGGCCAAAGTACTGGAGTTTCAGCTTTAGCATCATTCCTTCCAAAGAAATCCCAGGGCTGATCTCCTTCAGAATGGACTGGTTGGATCTCCTTGTAGTCCAAGGGACTCTCAAGAGTCTTCTCCAACACCACAGTTCAAAAAAATCAATTCTTTGGCACTCAGCCTTCTTCACAGTTCAACTCTCACATCCATACATGACCACTGGAAAAACCATAGCCTTGACTAGACGGACCTTTGTTGGCAAAGTAATATCTCTGCGTTTGAATATGCTATCTAGGTTGGTCATAACTTTTCTTCCAAGGAGTAAGCGTCTTTTAATTTCATGGCTGCAATCACCATCTGCAGTGATTTTGGAGCCCAGAAAAATAAAGTCTGACACTGTTTCTACTGTTTCCCCATCTATTTCCCATGAAGTGATGGGACCGGATGCCATGATCTTCGTTTTCTGAATGTTGAGCTTTAAGCCAACTTATTCACTCTCCTCTTTCACTTTCATCAAGAGGCTTTTGAGTTCCTCTTCACTTTCTGCCATAACGCTGGTGTCATCTGCATATCTGAGGTTATTGATATTTCTCCCAGCAATCTTGATTCCAGCTTGTGCTTCCTCCAGCCCAGCGTTTCTCATGATGTACTCTGCATAGAAGTTAAATAAGCAGAGTGACAATATACAGCCTTGACATACTCCTTTTCCTCTTTGGAACCAGTCTGTTGTTCCATGTCCAGTTCTAACTCTTGCTTCCTGACTTGCATACAGGTTTCTCAAGAGGCAGGTCAGGTGGTCTGGTATTCCCATCTCTTTCAGAATCTTCCACAGTTTATTGTGATCCACACAGTCAAAGGCTTTGGCATACTCAATAAAGCAGAAATAGATGTTTTTCTGGAACTCTCTTGCTTTTTCCATGATCCATCGGATGTAGGCAATTTGATCTCTGGTTCCTCTGCCTTTTCTAAAACCAGCTTGAACATCAGGGAGTTCACGGTTCACGTATTGCTGACGCCTGGCTTGGAGAATTTTGAGCATTACTTTACTAGCATGTGAGATGAATGCAATTGTGCAGTAGTTTGAGCATTCTTTGGCATTCCATGCTAGTAGAGTAACGCTCAATATTCTCCAAGCCAGGCTTCAGCAATACGTGAACCGTGAACTTCCAGATGTTCAAGCTGACTTTAGAAAAGGCAGAGTAACCAGAAATCAAATTGCCAACATCTGCTGGATCATGGAAAAAACAAGAAAGTTCCAGAAAACCATCTATTTCTGCTTTATTGACTATGCCAAAGCCTTTGACTGTGTGGATCACAATAAACTGTGGAAAATTCTGAAAGAGATGGGAATACCAGACCACCTGATCTGCCTCTTGAGAAACCTGTATGCAGGTCAGGAAGCAACAATTAGAACTGGACATGAAACAACAGACTGGTTCCAAAGAGGAAAAGGAGTATGTCAAGGCTGTACATTGTCACCCTGCTTATTTAACTTCTATGCAGAGTACATCATGAGAAACGCTGGGCTGGAGGAAGCACAAGCTGGAATCAAGATTGCTGGGAGAAATATCAATAACCTCAGATATGCAGATGACACCAGCGTTATGGCAGAAAGTGAAGACGAACTCAAAAGCCTCTTGATGAAAATGAAAGAGGAGAGTGAATAAGTTGGCTTAAAGCACAACATTCAGAAAACGAAGATCATGGCATCCGGTCCCATCACTTCATGGGAAATAGATGGGGAAACAGTAGAAACAGTGTCAGACTTTATTTTTCTGGGCTCCAAAATCACTGCAGATGGTGATTGCAGCCATGAAATTAAAAGACGCTTACTCCTTGGAAGGAAAGTTATGACCAACCTAGATAGCATATTCAAACGCAGAGACATTACTTTGCCAACAAAGGTCCGTCTAGTCAAGGCTATGGTTTTTCCAGTGGTCATGTATGGATGTGAGAGTTGGACTATGAAGATAGCTGAGTGCCAAAGAATTGATTTTTTTGAACTGTGGTGTTGGGGAAGACTCTTGAGAGTCCCTTGGACTACAAGGAGATCCAGCCAGTCCATTCTAAAGGAGATTGGTCCTGGGTGTTCATTGGAAGGACTGACGTTGAAGCTGAAACTCCAATACTTTGGCCACATGATGCGAAGAGCTGACTCATTTGAAAAGACCCTGATGCTGGGAAAGATTGAGGGCAGGAGAAGGAGACAACAGAGGATGAGATGGTTGGATGGCGTCACTGACACAATGGACATGGGTTTGGGTGAACTCTGGAAGTTGGTGATGGACAGGGAGGCCTGGCGTGCTGCAGTTCATGGGGTCGCAGAGTCAGACATGACTGAGCGACTGAACTGAACTGAACCTAAAAGAAACATTGTCTTGATTCATGAGTTTTAAGGTTGAAAATCAATACATCTATTGTAATTTTCATTGATCAATGACATTCCTCACAAACCCATTTTAATCTTCAACTTTTTCTTCTATGACTTCACTAAAGACTTCTAGGTCCCTCTATTCCTAGATCCCTCTTTACCTCCCACACATACAAAATCCACTTAGAGTTTGTGTCACACACACACCACCACCATACAGGTGTTCAAAGTTTTATAATTTCAAACTGCACTAATTTATTAAATCAACAAATATGTACTGACTGCCTCAGCTGTCCGTCACGACCTATGCTGGATGCTTTGCACGAAGAAACAGGACAAACATCCTGCCTTTGAGGAAACTGGGAAAAGATAAATCATCATCTTAGCAAGCAGTCAAGGTCAGGTGACAGAGTTGCCACTGTGACCCCTAGATTCAATTTCAAGCTTCATTATAAGAAACAGAGTTTCCCATTAGGCCCTGCATACAGCCAGTGTTTGTTGCTGATGGTGATGATGATTTGCTATTTTTCCAGATCAGCTCTCAGATCTGAGGGCCATTCCAATTAAACCTGAAGTCTATTTCATTAAGGAATTGTCACTCATTGGCATGTGTGGCCTTTTAGCTAAAGACTGATGTGCTAAATGAGCAATGTTATCTTACTGAATTCACTCAACATGGATGATATTGCAGTCTTCCAAAACGATCTCATTCTTAAGTCTCCAAATTACCAGATACTGCACTTCAACTGTCTCAATCATCTATTTGCTGCAGAATAGAAACAAAGACAGAATCTATCTCAGTTTTGATCACAGTCTAGTCAAGGGTTGGGCCTCCCAGATCAGATACACGTTCCTCACCATAAATCAGTGACCAGCTTTTGGCACACCTCAGCTTTCCCATGTGTATTCTATGATTGTTGCTATATATATAATAGAGATAGGAAGATGATATCATAATGCTCCAAGGAGCTTTAAATAAAGCTTTATGCATAAAAGAAAATAGTCTAAAAGTAAAACCAAAGCTTCAGTTAGGTGCGGATTGGCCCCCAAATGGCATTTCAGAGTTTCATTAAGAAATGTCAACGACAGCAGCTATTGTCTACTTGAGGCCAGTTCTCCATCCATCACAGGTAATCCTGAGTGAGTGGATTCACTTGCTGAAGCTCCAACTTGTCCTATAGCCATAAGAACCAACAGAAAGCCATTAAGAGGCAACCCAACAATTTGTCAAATACTTTATTTTGATAACTTACTGTCCATGAGATATTAAAAGGGTTAATAAGAATACATTTTCTTACCTGAGAGAAAGATAAAACTCGACATGAGAATGGTTCCATAAAGCTTCTGATATATAATGTGTTCTTTCATTGTTTAAATCTGCAATCAAAAAACCAGAAAGAAGCTGAGCTCAGTCAGAACAAACGATTTCCAAGTGCATGTGATTATGCTTGTCCTTTGCATCCCACACAAGACTTTTCCTATTGCTCAAAGCCAACATTTGTTGTTGTTGTTTAGTCACTCGGTCGTGTCTAACTCTTATGACACCATGGACTGTAGCCCTCCAGGCTCCTCTGTCTATGGGATTTCCTAGGCAAGAATACTGGAGTAGGTTGCCATTTCCTTCTCAAGGATCCCACCCCAGGAATCAAATCTGCGTCTCCTGCATTGGCAGGAGAGTTCTTTACCATGGAGCCACTAGGGAAGCCTCAAAGCTGACATAGTCAGCCACAATATAGACGCTTGTCTGAGTTATGCAGCTTGGCTGCCACCTCATCGATTGATTTATTTGCATATCTACTTAACACATTTTATTGAGTGCCTACTATGTGTCAAACACTGTGTTACACACTGGGAATACAGTGCTGGAAAGACAAGACAGGGATACGTGCTTTCATGGGGCAGTTAGCCCAGAGGGGAACTCAGTCATTAAAAGTATAATTACAAAAAGTGATATATTCAACTTTTTTTCTTTAAATCTCAGAAACTGTTTTTTTTTTAATTGGAGTATAATTGCTCTACAATATTACTTTCTGCTGTATAACAAAGTGAATCAACTATATGTATACATATATCCCCTCCCTCTTGAGCCGCCCCCACCCTCCCCAAAGCTGATATATTCAACCTTAATGCACACAACTTCAACCCAACTTGCTGTTTTAATCATCCTAAACTTTTTGGAGGAAGCATTATGCAAGATCTGATAGACAAAAGTAACTCATCAAATCATTGCTATTTCTAAAAGCACATCTGGTTAGAGAAACCTGACTATCTTCTTACATTGACCCACCTTTTCTCCTTAAATAATCGTAACTGAAACTGCTTATTTGGGAAACATATTGGAAGTCCCCCTTGCTCCAACCAAAAGCAGTATTAAAACTACAAATCCTATGGAAACTATTACAGAAGCTTGGCAGTAAGGCACTGGTGGGTATTTTCTGATTTTAAATAAAAAGTTAAATTAAAAAAAAGAAAATTTTTTAAAAAAGAAAAAAATACACTTTTGAGTGATTTACCACTGATTTTAACATTTTTTCTATAGAATAAGGCAACATATTGTATTTCTTTCCACTTCTAAGCAGGGTTTGGAGTGAATAGACTCACTTTATATTTAAAGTAACAGAAGCCAATTAGGAAACCAAATGAGTCTTGGGCATGCTATGAGCACCAGCCATTGATAAAGCTCTTCATATTTACCAAGTGTGCTACTGCTATTCTCATTAGAATAATAAGGAAATTTGTATGACTTAGATGGATTTTCTAAACTACAAGCTTAGAAGTAAGGGGCTGTCTAAATCTTTTATGACTTGCGAGATGAAATGCAGTTTAAATTTCCACTGCTGGAAGAGGATCCAACTGAGAATCCGTAACTAGCTTTGAGGCTGTATTGCTTATTGCCGTTCCTTCATTCTCCTGGTCCTCAGTTTCCTTATCTGTAAAAATGGAGATAATAATCTGCCTATTTCCCAGAGCTGCTACAAAAGAGGATCAAATGAGGTGATATTTCAAAGGCAATTTTCAAAGTATAAAGTGCTATAGAAATGGATATGATTGCTATCTATAAAATGGAATTTTCAGCAGCAAACAATCCAATTTATACCTTTCTTGCATTTCCTCTAAACTTTTATAACAATTTCAAGGTATATTTCAGAAACTTACCTTGCACCCCATAAATAAACCATGGAACATTCATACTACAGAATACTATGCAGTCACTAAAAGGAATAAGGTAAGTCTCTATGTTTATTAGGCATGAAAGGTGGGTTGGAGGAGGGGGGCTGACGACTGAGGATTTTTCCTTTGTATACCATACAATTCTGTACTGCTTGATTCTTTCATAATTAGCATACATTACCTACATAATTTGGAAATGTAAAGAAAAGGAGGGAGGGAGAAAGGAAGGGAGGGGAAACAGGAAGGAAGGGGACAACAGAGATAGGAAGGAAGAATGGGAATGAAAGGGGTTTCCTGTATGCCTCATACCATTCTATCTGTTTACAGTGATCCTGCATTACTTTCATAATTTAAAAAAAAAAATGAAGGAAAGAAGGAAAGGAAGAAAAGGGCAAGAGAGAAGAGAGGGTAGAAATTAAAGACTTTTATGTCTCATACAAATACATGCAATTTGGTTTTTATGATGAGTATCTGTTACTTTTGTAGTTTAAAGAAATTTAAAGGAAGGTGAAAGAGAAAGAAGGAAGGAAGACACTTACCTGAGGACTAGACTCCTTTAGCCTCCCACCCCTGTGTCACTGTGAAGTCCAGAAGATGAGTTTGCTTTTCCAATGACTAGATCTGGTTTCTGAATCCCTACATTTGATGTGAAATGAGACAAGCAAAAATAAAATAAAATAAAAAAGCAGGAGGCTCATTACTGCTGGCCATGCCTCAGTCACCTTCTTCTGTGGATCAGATCAGCCTCTCTGCTCTTAACTTTATGGGGCTTGTTGATTGGGTACATCTTTTTGTGGCTGGTAGCACGTCATGGGGCTGCTCTCCCAAGCATGAAATCAGCAGGAGTAAAGTTCTCAGGTATATCACACACCTGCAATAACCCATTAATTTGAGGACTCTTTCCCAGTTTTCAGTAATGATTATCTTTAGTTGCCAGTTGATTATGGCTTTGGTAAACTGGATCTATTAAATAGACACTTGTTCACTTGAGCTCGTTTCACTTTATTAAGACAATCGGGAGGAGGAGGCAGTGATGTTCAGAACTAGAAGCAGAAAGCAGAGGCCAAGGAAGTATTAACTTGTTCACATTTCACACTGTCAGTAAAGGGAAGCCAGCTGTTTACTCTCACTGCAGATCCAGCCTTCAAATGGCCTTGAAAAGAAGTAAACTTACAGAACTGGTTTGTTGGTGTCATTCTCAAGATGGAAGAGGTAGCTTTTGCCCCAGGAGGTGTCAGTAAAGACCTTTGGGGATGATGGAAATGCTAAATCCCATCAACCATCCAGAGATGATTCCTGCCACCCTCTGCATTTCCAAGATCGGAACCCTGAGGTCCACAGGGTAGAATGAATTGCTTAAGGTCATGGAGCTTATGAGAGGCAGAGCAGAAATGAGAACTGAGGCTCCTGACTCCCAGACCAGTGTGTTTTCCTTTCCACCTCACACCATAAATGGGAAAAGACAGTCTAAAAAGAGGCTGAGTCAACCTATCATCTGTAGGTTTTCCATGGGGGAAGGGGGAAGAAGATGTGTATAGAATCACCCCCACATCCCCAAGCCCAGAAAATGTAATCAGTATGTTGGATGAGAGCCCAGGCTTTGCAGAAGCTACACTTGAGTTTGAATTGCCATTGTGTGAATTTAGGGCCAGATGTTCCTTAACATCTTTGGAACCCCTGTGTCCTCTTTTGTAAAACATGGATAAGGGCATTCACACCATGCCTGCTCATTGGTCTGTCTCTCTCCTCTGGCCATGAGCTCTGGAAGGGTGGAGGTTCCATGTTATTCAGTGGTTCACACACTTCCTGGCACATAAGCACTCAGTCAATACTAGATGAATGGGGACTTCCCTGGTGGCCCAGTGGTTAAGACTCTGCACTTCCAATGCAGGAGGCACGGGTTCTTTTCCTGTTCAGGGGAACTAAGATCCCACATGCCCCAAGGCATGGCCAAAGAAAAGATTTGATGAATAAATGACTATGCTTTTCTCCCCTCCTAAGGACAGGAAAACACATCTTTCTCGTCATGCCCTGCCCTCATTGCAGGTACTTAATGAATATTTGTTGAATTTTTTAAAAATTTAGAAGAGAATATATTCATACATACTTGAATATGCTAAAAAAAATTCTCTGGAAGAAGACTTTGGTGAGAATAGTGGATTCTAGAAAAGGAGACTGAGAGGTCTTGAAGAAAACTCACTTTTCTCTGCATATGCTTTTGTACTATTAGAATTTTAATCATCTGCATGTATTGCTTTTTCAAAGCAAAACACTGAGGTTTAGTTTTTTTGGTTGTAGTGCAAATGAAATAATTGACTGGAAAAAGAAATGTGAAAAAAAAATAAAGAAGTTGGAACCTTTTGGTCAAGAAAAAGAAAATGCCACCTGAGGAGGAAGGGCTTTCATGGCTACCTTCCATTCTCAGGAAGGTTATTAGGAGAATGTTGACCATCTGTTCTCCATATCTATATAGTAATAGGAAACGGATTGAAATTGCAGTGGGAGATATGAGTTAAATATAAATAAGTTATTATCGACAATAGGAGTTGATAAACACCAGAAAAAGCTATCACAGGATGTTATGAGCCATCCATCCCTGGAAACTCGAAGGTCTAGATAGCCATATGGCTCTGCTGATTGAAGTGTCCTCCCACACAAAGTGCTGAGCTTGGTGACACTCTGTCCCTGTTTTGGACAATACAATAGACCCTTAATCTGGTGAAGGTCCAGGCTGTCATCATTCCCTCTTCCCTTTCCTGCAATGAGCATCCCACCAGGCCAGTTAGGAGTCTGATGGTTTCCATACAACATGGCCCCCCAAACACAAGCACACTACTGAATTCAGGGCTGGACCATAGAAACAGTGGAAGAGTCCAGTGCTGGAGAAGAGACCATCTGAATGGATGACTTCCTAAGGGATTTCCAAGGACAATCTTGATTATATTTGATTGCTACCTCAAACACTGGGGACTTCCTGGGTACCTCAAATGGTAAAGAATCTGCCTGCAATGCAGAAGACCGAGGTTCAATCTCTGGGCCTGGAGGATCCCCTGGAGAAGGGCATGGAAACCCACTCCAGTACTCTTGCCTGGAGAATTCCATGGACAGAGGAGTCTGGCAGGCTACAGTCCATGGGGTCGCAAAGAGTCAGACATGACTGAGTGACTAACACAGACACACCTCAAACACTACCCACCATCCCACCAACTCCCTGCTGGTAGTGGTTTCTGTGCGTACCTTCATACTTTTGCTTTATATGTAGGCATCCCTCGACAACATGTAATACTATTTCTAGCAAAAGGCCATCTTAGCTATTTGGGGTAAAGTGTTCTTACATAACCACAGTACACTTATCGAAATAGGGAAACTTACCTTGATGTACTATTATCTCCTATACAGTTCATATTCATATTTAACTAACTGTTTCACTAATGTCCTTTATTGAAGTTTTTGCCCTCTGATCCAGGGTCCAGTATAGGATGACACACTGCTTTTAGCTGTTATTAGTTTTCAGTATCCTTTAATCTGGAAATATTCCCTCAACCTGTATTGGACTTTAATCACATTGACATTTTTGAACTGTACAGGCAACTATTGTGCAGAATGTCCCTCAATTTGGTTTTGCATAATCTTTCCTCATAGTTCAGGTTATATATTTTTGGCAGGAATAGCACAGAAATGATGTGTCCTTCTCAGTGCATCACACAGGACACACATGATGTTATTTTGTCCCATTATTGAGGATGTTAACTGTGATCACTTGGTTAAGATGATGTCTGACAGATTTCTCCATGTTAAAGTTATTCCGTTTGTAATTTGTAAGTGATCTGTAAGAAAATACTTCAGTTCAGTTCAGTTCAGTCACTCAGTCGTGTCCGACTCTTTGCGACCCCATGAATCGCAGCACTCCAGGCCTCCCTGTCCATCACCATCTCCCAGAGTCTACTCAAACTCACGTCCATCAGGTCGGTGATGCCATCCAGCCGTCTCATCCACTGTCGTCCCCTTCTCCTCCTGCCCCCAATCCCTCCCAGCATCAGGGTCTTTTCCAATGAGTCAACTCTTTGCATGAGGTGGCCAAAGTATTGGAGTTTCAGCTTTAGCATCAGTCCTTCCAATGAACACCCAGGGCTGATCTCCTTTAGGATGGACTGGTTGGATCTCCTTGCAGTCCAAGGGACTCTCAAAAGTCTTCTCCAACACCACAGTTCAAAAGCATCAATTCTTTGGTGCTCAGCTTTCTTTATAGTCCAACTCTCACATCCATACATGACCACTGGAAAAACCATAGCCTTGACTAGACGAACCTTTGTTGCCAAAGTAATGTCTCTGCTTTTGAATATACTATCTAGGTTGGTCATAACTTCTCCTTATACTTTGTGTAAATATCCTATTCTTCATTGTCTTAGTTCACTCAAGATGCTATAAAAAATTACCAGAGACTGGGTGACTTATAGACAAGAGACATTTATTTCTCACAGTTCTGGAGACTGGGAAGTCCAAGATCAAGGCACCAGAAGATCTGGTGTCTGGTGATGGCCCACCTCCAGGTCCATAGGCAGCTGTATTCTTGCTGTGTCCTCACAAGGCAGAAGGAATGAGGGAGCTCTCTGGGGCCTCTTAAAAGGGCACTAATCCAATTCATTAAGAATCCATCCTCCTGACCCAATCACCTCTCAAAGCCTCACCTCCTAATACTATCACATTGTAGACTAGGCTTCAACATATGAATTTGAGACACAAACATTCAGTGTATAGCACTCCTTAAACCTTCAATCAATAATTTTAGCAGTCATTGCTAATTTTTGCCCAATGTTTGCCAAATGCCAATTTTCTATTTCCATCATTTGTCCTTCACTTATTAATAAGTTTTCTACAGAAAGAGCTTTCCCTTCTCCCATATTCATTCATTCATTCATTTTTAACATTATGAACTCATGGATTCTTACTTTATTGAGTGGTTTACAATCTATTATTATTTTGATGTTCAGTTCAGTTCAGTTCAGTCGCTCAGTCGTGTCCGACTCTTTGCGACCCCATGAATCGCAGCACTCCAGGCCTCCCTGTCCATCACCAACTCCCGGAGTTCACTCAGACTCACGTCCATCGAGTCAGTGATGTTCACATAGTCCTAAATGGGACAAATTGCCAACAGGAACTCTTTCAAGCTGGGCTCTATGTCCTTTTGACACATCCCTGTGATTCTTTTTTTTTTTTTTGATCTTTATTTATTTGGCTATTCTGGGTTTTAGTTGTGGCATGTGGGATCTAGTTCCCTGACCAGATATGGAACCTGGGCCCCCTGCTTTGGAAGCATGGAGTCTTAGCCACTGGAGCACCAGAGAAGTTCCAACACATGCCTGTGATTCTCTGAGCACTTCTTACCTTCTTGCACAAGATACTCCAGGTTTATCTTGTATTTCCCCTGCCTCAGACTTAACAGTCTGCCATTCTTTTAGGACCCCTGGTTCCATTTAATGGATAATAGTGTCTAGAAGCCAAGATCTGGGTCATGACAAGAGTTTTGAGTTGAAGAATAACATGATCTGACATGTTTTAAAAGGATCACTCAGCATGCTGTGCTAAAAATTGACTCTAAGGGGATGAGGGAGAAAGCAGGAATATGCATTGGTGCTGACAGAGTAGACTTTCTCTGCAGTGCCGGTCTGAGTATATGACTCTTCTGCCAAAATTTTTCAACAAATAACATCATTATCATTTAATTATCTAATGATTTTCCCACTCATCCTTCAAGACTCAACACACCAATTTAAAAAAATATATTTATTTTTGGTCATGCTGGGTCTTGATTGCTGAGGACTTTTCTCTAGTTTCTGAGAGCGGGGGGCTACTCTCTAGCTGTGGGCCTTATTTGCTCCAAGGCACTTGGGATCTTCCCAGACAGAGAATCAAATCCAAGTTCCCTGCATTGGCAGGCAGATTCTTAACCACTGGACCACCAAGGAGGCCCCAGTACAGCTATGGTTTTCCTCTGTGTAGCCTTCCTGAGCAATTCCCTCTACTTGCATCCCATCCTAGGTATAAATGATCATTCAGGCTATCATGAGATAGTGCCTCTGCTTCAGTCAAATTTCTAGACTCTGGGAGAGAGAAAGTCACCTCTTCAGGTTTCTTTTGTCCTAATTTATCAACTATAATGATTGTCCCTCGGCTGTGAAGCCTTTGGAAGCTCAGGTTCACTAGACCCTGGCCCCATAGTACAAGTGAAGCCCCAAGGCTGGAATCCTTGAGATTGAACAGAGGTAATAGGACTTTCAGGAGAACGCAGGCCTGCACAGACAACCCTAGGAAGATGGGTAGGCCAGAATTCAAAGGAGCCTGGGGCACAGGGAAGAGGGAAGTAATTGACTAATTAGGAGAAATAATTCAGTTGAGTTTTCCCCTGTTTATTCCCTCTGTTCATACTCTGTTTTCATTTTCTTTAATTAATTTATTGTTTTACTTATTTTTGGCTGTACTGGGTCTTTGTTGCTGCGCAGGCCTTTCTCTAGTTGCAGTGAGCAGGGGCTGCTCTGGCTGTGCTGCACAGGCTTCTCCTTGCGGTGGCTTCTCTTGTTGCAGAGCATGGGCTCTAGGCTCCCAGGCTTCAGTAATTGAGGCTCCCAGGCTCTAGAACTCAGGCTCAGTAGTTGTAGTATGGCTTAGTTGCTCCGTGGCATGTGGAATCCTCTTGGACCAGGGATTGAACCCATGTCCCCTGCATTGGCAGGTGGATTCTTAACCTCTGGACCACCAGGGAAGTCCCTTCAGATGGAAGCCCTTCTTCTCTTCAGTTCAGTTCAGTTCAGTCGCCCGCCTCTTTGCGACCCCATGAATTGCAGGACACCAGGCCTCCCTGTCCATCACCATCTCCCAGAGTTCACTCAAACTCACGTCCATCGAGTCAGTGATGCCTTCCAGCCATCTCATCCTCTGTCGTCCCCTTCTCCTCCTGCCCCCAATCCTTCCCAGCATCAGAGTCTTTTCCAATGAGTCAACTCTTCGCATGAGGTGGCCAAAGTACTGGAGTTTCAGCTTTAGCATCATTCCTTCCAAAGAAATCCCAGGGCTGATCTCCTTCAGAATGGACTGGTTGGATCTCCTTGAAGTCCAAGGGACTCTCAAGAGTCTTCTCCAACACCACAGTTCAAAAAAATCAATTCTTCGGTGCTCAGCCTTCTTCATAGTCCAACTCTCACATCCATACATGACCACAGGAAAAACCATAGCCCTGACTAGACGGACCTTAGTCGGCAAAGTAATGTCTCTGCTTTTCAATATGCTATCTAAGTTGGTCATAACTTTTCTTCCAAGGAGTAAGCGTCTTTTAATTTCACGGCTGCAGTCACCATCTGCAGTGATTTTGGAGCCCAAAAAAATAAAGTCTGACACTGTTTCCACTGTTTCCCCATCTGCCCTCCAAATCTATTGAAGCCCAGAAATAACATTATTCCTCTTATTTTTTTTCTTTCTTCTTTTTTTTTTTCGTTATTCCTCTTGTTATCTGACAATGAGTTACGATCATCCAAGTAGATCAGATCACAGCCTTTAAACAGGCTGGAAAACTGTAAAATGCTTCAAGTTAGTCCTCCTGCAAAGATCTAGCTTTCTGAAATACTTCCTTCGGGGTCTTAGAGATGAGTCTCATGAGCAGGTCTTGGGTCCCTATCAAAGTGCTCTAATGTCAACGGTCTCCAGCCACAGGCCACCAGGAACACAGTCACAGTTGAGTTTTCATTACTTGTTGCCACGAAGGAGAATACACACCATGAGGAACCATGAAGTGTCTCAGTCAGAGGGAGTTAGAAATGACTAATTACAGGGTTTGGGTTTTGGTTGGGTAATTTGGGGAGAGTTTAAGAAAGCAAGGAGGGCTTCCCTGGTGGCTCAGTGGTAAAGAATCCACTTGTCACTGCAGGAAAAATGGGTTCCATCCCTAATCTGGGAGGATCCCACATGCAGTGGAGCAACTAAGCCCATGCGCCATAGCTACTGAGCCCACGCCCTAGAGCCCATGCTCTGCAACAGATGTCACTGCAGTGAGAAGTCCTCACACCACAACTAGAAAGTAGCCCCTGCTTGCTGCAACTGGAAAAAAGCCCGCTCAGCACGAAAGACCCAGCACAGCCAAAAATAGATAAATAAAATCATGAAAGAAAGGGTTTGTTTTACATAAGGTGCTGTCAGAAAGCAGGGACAAGTGTATCATTGGGTATCTCAGTAAATCTGACTAGAATGAGGCTAAAGCTAGAATTGGGAAAGGCTGAAGCTAGCATTGGTAGATAAACAGCAGTCACTGAGATTAGCCAGGAGAAGGCGATGTTTGGCAGTGTGTCGGTTGCACAGTGACCTTGTTTTTGTTTGTGCTTAGACAAAATTACGAAGTGACCTTGTTTTGTCTGACTTGACTGTAGTCTTGGAGTAATCTTATCTGACACTGCGTGCCAAGTCACTTCAGTCATGTCCGACTCTGAGACCCTATGGACCGTAGCCAGCCAGGCTTCTCTGTCCATGGGATTCTCCAGGCAAGAATACTGGAGTGGGTTGCCATGCCCTCCTCCAGGGGATCTTCCCAATCCAGGGATCAAACCCTTGTCTCTTACATCTCCTGCATTGGCAGGTGGGTTCTTTACCACTCATGCCACCTGGAAAGCCTTATCTGACACTGGTGTTCTGTAAAATTATGTTTCACAGGAGAAGAACATGGTCTAGCTGTGAGTACCAGTCCAACCTATACCAACACCGAGGCTCAGATGCGAGCATCAGACAATTTCCTGGTTGTTGGGGACTGCTTCTTTTCTTTCTCCTTCGGCCCAAGGCAGGTTAAGTCAGGCTGCAGGTCATTACTCTTGGGTAGCCAGATTTCCCCACTGCAGATTGGAAGGTTGTTTTGAAAACACAGTCTGTACTGGGACTGGGATTTTTCTCTCTTGCTTGCTGCAGAGTAAGTTGCTGCATGCTCTGATATGAAAATGACTGCGCAATAAGAAGTCAGTATAAAAGGACTTTGGGTATTTTGCATCAGCCAACTGTAACACAAGCAGTCATCAAAATCAATGACCAGTAATAGGTCTTGAAGTCAGAAGTCTAGAATATAAAACCCAGATAATGAAAACATGTTTCAGAATTCAGTCAGGTTTGTTTTAGATAAGCAGGTGGCTTTTTCTTTTAGCCTAGTCACAAACTCTTCTGCTTGCCCTGTAGTGCTTACATAAGTATAACAAGTAACATTGCTCTAGCACAAACTTCCCCTTGGCTGGCTAAAAGGAAATCAAGGGCAATGTGATTGCCCAGGACAACTCTGGCTAATAAGTTTAGATGAGTTTGTTGAGCTTCCAGAGCAGAAGCATACCTTTTATAACTTCCATTAGTGGCAGAGACAGATTTCAGACCCCCATTCTAGTTGAATTATCCCCATTATGGGAATTGCAGGTCATAGTGCAGATGTAGAAAGGAAATCAATTCTCCTTCTTGGAAGTACTCCTGAATAACTTGTATTTGCCTCACTTTAGAGGCTTCTGGGCATCCTTCTCAAGGTAGAAGGCTGATGTCCACAGAAGACGTGGTACCCTAAGAATGGCATTGTAACATGTATACTATCATGTAAGAATCGAATCGCCAGTCTATGTCTGATGCAGGATACAGCATGCTTGGGGCTGGTGCACGGGGATGACCCAGAGAGATGTTATGGGGAGGGAGGTGGGAGGGGGGTTCATGTTTGGGAACGCATGTACACCCGTGGTGGATTTATGTCAATGTATGGCAAAACCAATACAGTATTGTAAAGTAAAATAAAGTAAAAATTAAAAAAAAAAAGAAGTGGTACCCTAGTGGAGCACAGATTATATTATGCAATGTTAATACTACAACTATTACTTACTACAACAGAAGTGAGCCCAATTTGTGTCTCTCAAGGTGGACATATCTCTTTAGTAGAGTTAAATAGTTCCCACAAAGCAGGTTGAAGAGAACAAACAGACCACTGCAATCAAAATATGCTCAATATTAGCATCTACTCCTGATTGACCAGGCTTTGCTGATAGGATTATAACAACTTTAGTGGAAGCATTTTGTTGAGGTGAGATCAAGGTCCAGTTTTCATAAGACTAAAGGTTGAGGTTAATGTTGTGAGGAAAACAGGTACCAGAAGGGACTTGTAAAAGGGAATCTACCTTTCCTGAAGTGTTTCAAGGAACAGCTATTAAATTGTTGCCAGCAGGGTTAGGTAGGGGGTAACAGAGTCCACAGTCAGTTAAATTCAGAGCACTGGTTATAGGGAAAACATATAAGAAAGTCTTGCTTTTTCTTAAGTGATAGAAGGAGACATAGGGTGACAAAAATCATGGGATGGAGATAAGGGATGTCCCATTAGTGTTCTAAAAGGCATCAAGTAGAATAATAGAGAGGTTTAGTGAAAGAGGAAAAGAATAGAAAAGAATGTAGCAGAATCAGAAAATTCATCTTGTTCTCTCATCTGGGGCAAATGCTGTTCACGTTAGAGGTCAGCAAGTTGTCCTGTCATCTTGGATAGAAGCTGTCCACCTCTGAAGTCAACCGACTTTGCAGGATTCCTAAAAATCCAAAGTTTCAGGTCTTCAAGTAGAGTGGATGTCTTGTAATCAGGATGAACTGACATGTATCTTTTGAGTTGAGAACCATGAACCCAAGGATCAATATACTGGAGCCATACGCTGTGACATGTGTTAACAGTACCTGATAAGGTCTTCTCTTTTGAGGCTCAAGAGCAGTTTTTCTCCACTGTCTTTTCCAGAAGATGAAATCTCCAGGTTGCCAGGGCACATCAAGGCTGTTCAGGTTAGCTATTTTGGCAATGTGACTGTACACATAGGTGATAAAGCCAGAGGTATTGTCTGAATCCCTTGCATTAACAGAGTAGAATTGAAGGCTGAGGGTGAGATTCCCAAACACATAGAGCTTATTATTTCATTAACCTTTAGTAATTCATAAGCTAGTTTGTGGGTCCCAGAGGCAATTGACCTTATAGACATTAAAGTTAATGGCACTACTTTAGGTCATAGAAGATTTAGGGTTTCTGACAGCATTACTAGTTTTTACTAAAGTGTTCCGTTAGTTCTCTATATTTTTTGTGAGGATGCTGGTTGATAAGGACAATGGAAGTTTCTGGGTAAAAGAGGAAAAGTTTACCGAGCTTCTTAATAATGGCACTGGTAAAATGAGTTCCACTACGACTACAGGCATAAGTTGGAATGGAAAAAAATGAGATTAAGATTTTATTTTTTTCAGTTAGAACCTACTACATGTTTAATTGTGTACCACCCAAATTCATAGGTTGAAGTTCTAACCCTCAGAACTTCAGAAAGTGATTTTTTGGAAGTGGAATCTTTGCAGATGTAGTTAGTTAAGTTGAAAGGTCATCAGTGTTAGCCCTAATCCGGTATGACTAGTATTCTTATAAAAAGAGAAATTTGGACACAGAAACAGGGAAACTGATAGCCATCCACGAGCCAAGAAGAAAGGCCTCACAGCCTCAGAAGAAGCCAACCCTGCCCACACCTTGATCTTGGACTTCTAGCCTCCAGAACTGTGAGACCGTCAAACCCTGTTGTTGGCGCCACCTAGTTGGTGGTACTTTATTACTGCAGCCCAAGCAAACTAATCCAGGGTTGTAACCCTTTGACAGGAAACGCTTTAACCACCCTGAAAATAAACAATAACCAGATACTTACAGGCTTGTTATTGTTTAGTCACTCAGTTGTGTCAAACTCTTTTGTGACCCCATGGACTATAGCCCCACCAGGCTCCTCTGTCCATGTGATCTCCCAGGCAAGAATACTAGAATGGGTTGCCATTTCCTCCTCCAGGGGATCTTCCCAACCCAGGGATCAAACCTGTGTCTCCCGTGTCTTCTGCATTGCAGGCAGATTCTTTACCAATGAGCCACCTGGGAAGTCTACTTATAGCCTCGTGAGGAGATATTTGTAGAAATTAACTTGGAGGTATTCAAATGGCCCTTCAAGCTTCTATTCCTGTCCACAACCCAACTTTACAGTTTAACCAGGTTTATGTTGTTAGAAGGTAGAGCATGTTTTGGGAACATGCCTCTAAAATTACCCCAACCCAACAATATTAAGTATAACATCATGGCAAATTTATCTCTGTTATTATGGTTAATATCATGAAGAATTCTGGCTAACATCCATTTTAAAGGATTGACATAACCAGTTAGCCATACCAAGAATACCAAATATTGTCTTTATGAAATGAGCCTTCAAACTTTTCCAGATATTTTTTTTTCCAAATTAGAAGCTTCTGTCTGACAATAAACAACAGCAAACAACAAACTTAGAGGAGTCTATTGATATTAAGGCCTCTCCTTTCTGAGACATTACAGGAGCAATTATCTTAATAAAAGCTGCTTATTTAATGGCAAAAATGATTAACTAAGGTTTTATCATTGAAAGGTCAGGGCGAGGTCAGGATGAAAGGTCAGGGCGAGGTCAGGATGAAGGGTCAGGGCAAGGTCAGGATGAAAGGTCAGGGAAAGGTCAGGCGTATTGAGGCATGCCCGGGCATGTCGGGACATGCCCCGGCAGAGGGCGCTGCAGACACACCCCGGAGACGGGCCGGCAACCAAGCTGACCAATCAGGAGCCGACACGAAGCCCTCGCCGTCCAATCAGGAGCTGACACGGAGCCCTTGGACACCAATCACCGCTGAGCCCGCGTTTTCTTCCTTATATGGGAGCCCCGGCCCAGGCTATAAAACCCCTTCCCCACCCCTCACACCTCACAGACTCCGCAGACTCCTTTTCCCCCGCAGACTCTCTTTACCCCGCTGACTCCCTTTGCTTTGCAGACCCCCCTCGCTCCCTTGCTTACCCGCCCCTGGGAGTTCTGCCCGAGAGCGACCGCCCAATAAAAGGCCCTGTTCAACGGTCCATAGGGGTGGCTCCTTCTTCCCGCGGCGTTTCTTACATCTGGCGCCCAACGTGGGGCTCGAGGTGAGGGCTTCCGGCACTCGCCATAGAGGCCCCCTCGAGCTCCACCGCCACAGTAGCCCCCCGGACCCAGGCAGCTGACCAACCCCCCGGACGGCAGGATACGGGGTAAGTCCCTTTGGCTTTGGAGCCCACCCTCCCTGGCGACCACCTCCTAGGACCTGGTAACCAGTGGCCACTTACTGGGTCCTCCCGGTCACCAGCTCGTGAGGGAGATGTCCCGAACGGCTGTGTAGACCTCCGGCTTTGGCCTCCGGCTTTGGCCTTCCTCGGTCCCCAACTCGGGAGGGAGACGTCCCAAACAGCTGTGCAGATCCTCCGGCTTTGGCCTTCCTCGGTCCCCCAATACGGGAGGAAGACGTTCCAAACGGCTGTGCGGACCCCCGGCTTCCCTTGGCACCCGAAGATGTTCGGGCAGCGAGGGTTAGTCTCCGTTTGGTGATCGCCATGGGATCGACGGCCTCCAAACCCGATCCCCAATATTCCACCCCCTTAGAGTGCCTGCTGGCTAACCTGCGGACCCTAAAACTAAAGGGATATATCCACTCCAAGCAGCTCACTTTTCTGTGTTCACAAGCCTGGCCTCAGTATCCCCTAGATAATGGCTCACAATGGCCAGCCACAGGGACATTTGACTTTGACGTCCTCTGTGATTTAGATAACTACTGCCGGAGAACGGGAAAATGGTCTGAGGCCCCCTATGTTCAGGCCTTTTGGGCGTTGCGCTCTCGCCCCACCCTGTGCACCACGTGCACTCCCCGCCAAATCCTGCTTACCATGGCTCCCCCTATTCCACCCTCCCGGGCCAAACCAGCTCCTCCCGTCTCTGAGTCCTCTGCTTTCTCTGTTCCTCCAGAAGATCTGGTGGCCCCTCCTCCCTATACCTCTCTCACAGCCCCTGCCCCTTCCACTCCGGACTCTCCTACCTCCGCTCCCGCCCCCGAGACTCCACCACCGGTCCCGGATCCTCCGGCCCTTAACCCTATCTTGTATCCTCCTCTTCCCCTTGTCACTCCCTCCCCTTCCCCGGTTAGCTCCCACACTCGCTCCCACAGCAACCCTCCGGGAGCCTCCCCTCCCCCTCCCCCAGCCCCGCTACTCCCCCTCCGACAAGTAGCCGGAGCTGAGGGCCTAGCCCAAGTCCATGTCCCCTTCTCCCTCCAAGACTTAGCACAGATTGAGGCCAAACTGGGTTCCTTCTCCTCCAACCCCACTCAGTACATTAAGCAGTTTACTGGTCTGACCCGCTCCTATGCCTTGACATGGCAGGACATATATGTCATCCTGGGGTCTACCACCACTCCCGAGGAGAGGCAGGCTATCTGGACAGCACCCAAGGCTCAGGCCGACCAGCGGCACTATGCCAACCCCTCCCCCGAGCGCCCCCCAGGGACTCAGGTGGTTCCTGACATTGACCCTGATTGGAACTACCAAGAGAGGGGTGGCGGCCAGCTGCGAGTACGCTATATGATCGAGTGTATCCTCGACGGGATGGAAACGTCCTCTCATAAGGTTGTAAACCTCCTCAAACTAGATGAGGTGACCCAGGGGCCCGACGAAAACCCAGCCATGTTCCTTAATCGGCTGACCGAGGCCCTCGTCCAATGTCACCTGAGTCCCCCATCGGGGCGGCCACCTTGGCCAATCGTTTTATCTCCCAATCTGCCCCCGATATCCAGAAAAAGTTGGCCAAGGCCGAGGACGGCCCTCAGACCCCTATCCGAGACCTGGTAAAAATGGCTTTTAAGGTCTACCATGCCCGTGAGGAAACTGCCAAGGCCAGCCGAAAGGCAAGGCTCAAGCAAAAGGCCGAATTTCAGGCAAGCCTCCTAAACCAGCAAACCCAGGCCTTGGTAGCGGCCCTGCGGCTGGCGGCGGGCTCGGGGCCCCAAAACCCCCCTCTGGGGGCCTGCTTCAAGTGCGGCCAAGAAGGGCACTGGGCCAGGATGTGCCCCAATCCGCGACCTCCTTTCACGCCATGCCCGTTGTGCAAACGACGAGGACACTGGGCTAGTGACTGTCCCTAGGCCTCTCGGGCCTCGACCTCTAGGGGCCGGGGACCAGAGCGCCCCAGGGAGACCTCCTGCCCTCCTTCGGCTTTGGAGCTGCTGAACTCCGGCAGTGACTGACGCCGCCCAGACTCGGGGACCCCAATAACCCAAGCCGAGCCCAGGGTAACGCTCCAGGTAGCGGGTAAGTCCATCAATTTTTTGGTTGATACGGGGGTTACCTATTCGGTCCTTCCCTCTTTCGGAGGCGCTTTACATCCTTCCCAGGTTTCGGTTATGGGCATTGACGGCCAACCCTTGTGTCCGCTCCAAACCCAACCACTATCCTGTCAGTTAGATTCCTGTCTATTTACCCACTCCTTTCTGGTCATTCCCTCCTGCCCTACTCCTCTCTTGGGAAGAGACATACTTGCTAAGCTGAAGGCCACTCTTCAGCTAGCTCCAGGATCGGCTCCCATGTCAGGGGCCTTCCTAATGCTACTGGTTGACCCTCCAACCCCTTCTGTTAATCCTGAGGTCTGGGACACCCGAGTCCCAGTGGTGGCTCGGCACCACCCTCCGGTCCTCATCCGGCTAAGGGACCCCACCTGTTTCCCAGCCCGGTCCCAGTTTCCTTTGTCTACTTGCAACCTCAGAGGGCTAACGCCCATCATCGACCGTCTCATGGGACAGGGTCTCCTGATCCCCACGACCTCCCCCTGTAACATACCTATCCTCCCTGTTCAGAAGGCTTCAGGAGACTACCGGCTAGTGCAGGATCTCCACCTGATCAACGCGGTGGTGATCCCTGCCCATCCACTTGTCCCTAACCCCTACACCCTCCTTTCTTCCATACCTCCTCAGACTTCTCATTTCACCGTTATTGACCTCAAGGACGCCTTTTTTACCATCCCACTCCACCCCGACTGCCAATTTCTCTTTGCGTTCACCTGGACTGACCCCGACTCCCAGCTGACCACACAACTCACATGGACCGTACTCCCTCAGGGGTTCAGAGACAGTCCCCACTACTTCGGGCAAGCTCTGTCCCGGGACCTGGCTATGTGCTCGCTCTGCCCTAGCACCCTCTTCCAGTACGTAGACGACTTGCTCCTTTGCAGCCCCTCAGAAGAGACCTCCCGACAACATACTGCAACCCTCCTCAATTTCCTTGGTTCCCAGGGTTACAGAGCCTCACAATCCAAAGCCCAACTGACTCAGACTTCTGTCATCTATCTGGGTCTCCAAATCACTCCGACCACTAAAGCCCTGACAGCCGACCGGTGTAGCCTCCTCCGGTCCATTTGCCCTCCGGCCGATGGAAACCAGATATTGTCCTTCTTAGGACTGATGGGATTCTTCCGACACTGGGTCCCAAATTATGCTACCCTGGCCAAACCTCTATATGCGGCAGCCAAAGAGACTCCCACAGGGCCGCTGTCTTCCCCCACCGAAGTGATTCGGGCCTTCCACGCTTTACACTCAACCCTATTGGCTGCACCCCCTCTCTCCCAAATCCCAACTATCCGCACCATCTATACTCTGATGAAAAGGGAGGGATAGCCTTTGGAGTCTTGGTGCAACCGATTGGCCCCGAATTGCTGCCTATTGCTTACATATCCAAACAACTTGACCCCACAGCCAGGGGATGGTTCCCCTGCCTGCGGGCACTAGCGGCAGTGACAACGTTGTACGCCGATGCAAAAAAGCTGATTCATGACCAACCCCTGACCATCTTCTCGCCTCACCGTCTTGGTGACCTTTTAGCCTCTAGATTTCTTTCTGAACTCAGCGAGTCCAGGCTCCAACAATTTCACCTGGTATTCCTGGGCAATCCTCAGGTTTCTGTGGGCCGCTCCCCACAATTAAACCCGCTTTCCTCGCTACCCTCACTCCCTCTCTCCTCAGAACCCCCAACCCACTCATGCTCGGAGGTCCTTGAGTCCCTTATGCAACCACCCCACAACCTGTTCTCCAAACCTCTACCAAATCCAGAGCTAACTTTGTTCATCGATGGGAGCTCAAAGTGAGACCCCAGTGGAAACCGAAGGGTGGCCTATGCTGTGGTAACCACCCGGGAAGTCCTGGAGGCTCAACCCTTGCCACCCGGGACGACTTCTCAGAAGGCTGAACTAACAGCCCTGACTAGAGCCTTACACCTAGCAGAAGGAAAAAGGGCCAATATTTACACAGACTCCAAATATGCCTTCTTGATTGCCCATTCTCACGCGGCAATCTGGAAAGAACGGGGCTTCCTGACCACTAAAGGATCCCCCATCTGTAATGCCCCCCACATTACTCGACTGTTGGATGCCTTATCCCTGCCCAAAGAGGTCGCTATCATACATTGCAAGGGACACCAAAATACTCATGACATTGTCGCTCTGGGTAACAACATGGCAGATCAAGTGGCTCGACAAATTACCTTACAACAAGCCCCCGAGCCCCTGCTGACTTTGAGATCCACCATCAACCCAGATTATTCGAGCAAGGAAGCCAGAGCCTTGCTGGCACAAGAAGGGGCTCAGAGGCACCCGTCGGGATGGATACTGCTCCATAATAAACCGGTGCTTCCTGAGCGCCAGGCTAAGACCATAATATCCCAAATTCACAATACCCTCCACATCGGACCAAGAGCTCTCTTTTCCTTTCTCAGCCCTGTCTTTTCTCCCCCACATCTCAGACAGACCATATATGCTGTCCACCGATCCTGCCTAACATGTGCCTCCACCTCTCCTCAAGGAGGACTCCGACCCCGACAGGAGACTCACCAGTTGAGGGGACATATGCCCAGGCAGGATTGGCAGATAGACTTCACCCACATGCTCAGACATCGAGCCTACTGCTATCTGCTGATCTTGGTGGACACCTTTTCAGGATGGGTCGAGGCCTTCCCCACAGCCCCGGAGACGGCAGCGGCAGTGGCAGAGGTCTTGACAGCCCATCTCATTCCCAGGTTTGGGTTGCCAAACTCTCTCCAGTCTGACAATGGGCTGGCATTCATCTCACAGATCTCTCTGCAGGTATCTGCGGCCCTAGGTATCGGCTGGCATCTTCACATCCCCTATCGGCCCCAATCGTCAGGCAAGGTAGAGCGGGTGAACGGCATCATCAAGACACATCTGACCAAGCTAGCCTCAGAACTGCGGCTATCTTGGGTCGACCTCCTTCCTCTGGCGCTCACTCGCATTAGCACCACACCACACTCCAAAACAGGTTTGACCCCTTTTGAACTGCTCTACGGCAGGCCCTATCTCCTGACTCACCTCCCCGAGGGAGAGGCTCCCCCACTTGCGGGATACCTCCCCCTCTTCTCCCTCCTACGATCCTTGCTGAGGGAACACGCAGACCGGGTCCTGCCACAACCGACAGACGATGCGGGGCCCACCCGGCCTCTAGCACCAGGAGATCAGGTACTGCTGAAAACCCTGAGTCCCTGCCCACTACAGCCTCGCTGGACGGGACCCCATACTGTAATCCTCACCACTCCTACAGCCACCAAATTCCTGGGACAGGAGCCCTGGTACCACCTGACCCGACTCAAACGAGCTCCCACGGGTCTCCCAGAGACCGGGGTGGCCCTGGCCCCGACCCCTTCTCCCAATCACTCCTACCGCTCCACCCTCACGGGGCCGACCAAACTGACCATTACCCGAACCCCTCTGTCGCCGATTCCTGAGTGACTGAGAAACCACCGTCCAAATCTTTTATTAAGAGGAGAGGGAGGAACACCTTAGGGAGAGCACCTGAGGGAGAGGACAGAAGGAATAGGACAGAGAGGAGGAGACGCAGAAAAAGGAAGGAAGACGAGGGAAGGAAAGAACCAAGGGAAATGGAACCAGAGAAGGAAAGAGGAGAAAGTCAGAGAAAGCAAAAGAAAGTCAGAGAAAGGAAAGAGAAGAGTTGAAGAGCGAAAAGGAGAGAAGGCAAAAGAAAGTAGGAAAGGGAGATAGAGTGGCGGAGAGAGTGAGAAAAGGAAGGAAGAGAAAGACTGAAACTGAAAGAGTGAGAGGAAAGAGAGACAGAAAGGAATTAGAGAGTGTGACAGAAGAGAAAGGAGAAAGCAAGGCAGAGAAGCAGAAAAGAGAGACAGAATCGAAGGAAAAGAGAGAGAGACAAAGGCAGAAACTGCCAGGAAGGAAGGCAAAAGGCGAGAGAGAGAGAGGCCCAGCAGGGCTGGTTCGAATCCTGGTTCCAGAGCTTCCAGAGCTCCCCTTGGCTGACAACTTTGCTATCTTCCCTAGTGGGACCGATCATCATTCTCCTACTGTTCCTGACTTTCGGGCCTTCATCAAACAATGGCTCAACATGGTCCAGCTGATGGTGATGCGACAACAGTACCAAGGGCTTCCAACAAGTACTCCGTGGCAAGATTAACGGCAGACGCCCCCTGTCATCCCAACTGTACCCTACCCCATCCCATACCCTACCCCTCGTCGCCCCCGTTCAGCAGGAAGTAGCCAGAGAGAGTCGGCGCCCCTTGTCCTATATCAAAAAGGCCGGGATGAAAGGTCAGGGTGAGGTCAGGATGAAAGGTCAGGGAAAGGTCAGGCGTGTTGAGGCATGCCCGGGCATGTCGGGACATGCCCCGGCAGCGGGCGCTGCAGACACACCCCGGAGACGGGCCGGCAACCAAGCTGACCAATCAGGAGCCGACACGAAGCCCTCGCCGTCCAATCAGGAGCTGACACGGAGCCCTGGGACACCAATCACTGCTGAGCCCGCGTTGTCTTCCTTATATGGAAGCCCCGGCCCAGGCTATAAAACCCCTTCCCCACCCCTCACACCTCGCAGACTCCGCAGACTCCTTTTCCCCCGCAGACTCCCTTTACCCTGCTGACTCCCTTTGCTTTGCAGACCCCCCTCGCTCCCTTGCTTACCCGCCCCCGGGAGTTCTGCCCGAGAGCGACCACCCAATAAAAGGCCCTGTTCAACGGTCCATAGGGGTGGTTCCTTCTTCCCGTGGCATTTCTTACAATCATGAGATGCTGGGTCCTTACACTTTGATGCTCCACTTTTATTGTAGCTATTTCTTTAAGTTAATAGCATCTAAAAGTTCTTTAATTTGTCCATTTTTACAAGTGTTCCTGTTGAGGTCAGAAAACCTCTGTGTTTCAAAGCATTTTGAAGTCAGATTAACCTAAAGCTATATACTTACAACCAATATAAATATTTTCTTTTATCCTTTGTCAATTGGTAAGTCTAAGTGAAGGCAACCAATTAAGCTACCTAAATAGATTTAATTTATATGAGAGGTTTATGTTCTAAGAGTAAATGTAAGTCTGTGATTGTATATTCTGTTCGTCAACTTTGGTTTTACTTTTTATATATGAACAATTAACAAACACAATTATATTAACATTACTCAAAGAGAGTTCTAGAAGTTCTGTACAGTATATGGTGTTGGGGAGGGGAAAATTTCCTCCTCTCTCCCTTTTACATTCTTGCGGCTGGACTAATAATAAAATTGATACAAGACAGATTAAAAGGAGGAAAAGAAATAAATTTTAATTTGTGTGTACAAAAGTCTCATAGAAATAGTATCTAAGAAGTAGCCAAAGCAAGCAGCTTTTATACTTTTTAGACAAAGAAGCAATACATTTGTAAGGAATTGACAGGACAAAGAAACATAGATTTTGGGTGCTCAGTTAAAGAAGAATCTAAACAGAGTATAAGCTTGGGGTAATCAATGAAAGAAGCTACAAAGTTTGTTTATACAAACGAGAGATGGCCTAAATTCCCCACCTCTGGTGTTAAGAGCATCCTACCTCCAGATGTAGATGTGTACCTTTCACAGGAGATTTATTTCCTTCTTTAAGGGAGACAGAAAAGAGGTCAGGGTGTCCCTCTTACACTGACCATGTATAAGTAACTTTTATTAAAAATATTTAATATGTCATTAAAACATATTTTGAGGTAGCCTGCTCTGGGTCCCAATGGATACTTTTTTGCTGTTGGATTTTTTGTTTCGACAGAGGGTATGGGGTTCTTTTTTTAAGCAAAGGAAAGAGGCTGGGCTTATAGCATTGCAGCAATGGACAGTGATATTTGAAGAAGAAAGCAACAGCACTTTATGGAAGTAGGTAACAAGCTTAAAAATGGTGAGCACTATTTTTATTAAATACAAGAGGTTTTACAGCATGGAGAACAATGAAGTTTACTTAGAACTAAACTCAGTAAGGTTTCCACATGTTCTGCTACTGCTGTTCCAGTTCTTAAGGAAGTGGGATATGTCTTGGTTCCGGGGTCTAATCAAAGGCTGAAATAAGCCCCAGGGCTCTGAGTAGTACCTAAGAGCTAAGGCAGTACTCCTAGTGCCTGTTCACATTCTTTATGAACCATAGAGGAGGTAGGTTTGGAAGCTATAGAATTCTGGAAAACATTTTGTGGTTAACAGTTATTGTATCAGTCTTTGTGCTTATCTAATAATATGTTTCTTCTACCTTGAAAAGTATTCAGTCATTAAAATATATTCACATATAACCTGGTCCTGGTCTGAGTACATCACAGTTAAGGCCAGGTCATAATAGTTGATTAGCACACAATAGTGCAGTCTGGGCAGGGCAGAGTATAAATACAGGGTCACTCCTAGTGAGAGCTCAGACTCTGGAGAAGAGACTAGAGGAAGGCATCAGAAGCCCACCTTCGCGGCTAGGCTCACATCCAGAGAATCACTGACATCTATCCACTCACCTGGGGTTGCAGTTGACATCTATCAAGTCCCATCAGTAGCAGACGTGCCCGGAAAAGAACAAGGTAGGAGAGAAAGTGAATGGGGTACATGGAGCGAGCAACAGAGCTAAGGTTTCGAGGTGAAACTCTCCAAGACTCTATTTACTATTAATTTGTCCTATTTGCTGCAAAAAGAGTTGGAGACAGCTTATAAGGATTCATCCAATAGAGTCATCTAAACAAATTTTAAATCAAGTAAGACAGAGCACAAAAGGCTAAAGAGACAAAGTAGGTAATCTAGTCCAGGAGCAAGGTAAAGATGCAGTTATGACGCTGGGTCTCAATTCAAACCAGCAGCAAAGGCAGAATTTGAACTAGAGTAGTAGGCTTCAAAGGAAATAATGGACTTGGACTTTGAAAGATAAGTGGCCTTTGTGTGGGTGGAGATGAAGTTAACAGCCATTTCAGGCCGAGGTTAAGCTCTAACACCTACACTAGGTCTGGGTAAAGCACCTAGAGCAAAGACGATGGGGAGGAGCCTTGGGAGATGGATGAGGCTACAGGGAGAACAAGCGACAAATCACAGAGTCTTTAATGAATGTCTGCTTCTCCATCACTCAAAAGTTTTCAAGGTTCTGAAGTATGGGGAAACTTAGATGTGCCTTAGAAAATACATTGGATAATGAGGTAAATGTAGTGTCTCAGTGTGAGTGCACCTAGGTATGGGAATGGGCAGAGTTGTCTTTACCAAGGGTTGCCTGGTTACTGTAACTTAGGGAGACTGTGACATCACAAAATAGCAGCAGGGAGAGGGATATGAAAGGACGCAAGGTGAGAAAATGGGACCATGAGAGATTTCAGAGACTCCCTAGTAAATAACTACTTTTTGCACTTTTGCCCCAAGGGAGGTTGTTCAGAAAAGAGATACATTCCCTGACATCACTATTCATGTGCCTGAGTGGCTGAAGGGCCCATGGTGAGGTGGAGTGGAGAGGGAGCGGGGAGGAGCCATGATGCCACACAATGGAGGCATGATTCATCTTCCTCACATGGGGCCTTTTAGTCAATCAGGGAGCACCTTCTGCTGACACGTGAATAGTGATGTCAGGGATGACTAATACAACCCTCTATTCCTTCCCCTGGGGTAGGGAGCATTGTGTGAAGATGCAAGTGTTATGGGGGAGTACTAACTTCTAGGTACAGCTAGTTTTTGTGGTATGGGCACTGAGGTGGAAAGCAAGAACACTGATTTCTAATTTGAACACGTGATTAAGTAGGAGATAAGCCATTGGCCAGCTTCCACTAATGGGAAATTTTGGTTTGTGAGACAGTTAAAGCCTCCATCATGGCTCCTCTTTCCTTCTCCCTCCCTCTCTGTGGGTTCCTTAGCCAATCAGAGGGCACCTTGTGCTGACATATGAATAGTGATGTCAAGGATGGCTTCTGCTACCCTGTCAAGTCCTTTTCCTAGGACTAGGTCTGCAGAATGAAAGTGGGTGTCCAGGGGGACTACTACTTTCCAAGGCCAACTCTATTACTAACTAAAGGCCTGTCACCTGGGTGCTGCCATCAAATCAAGCAGCTTGGCTGTTGATACAGAGTTTGCGATTAAGTAACCCCCCACCTGGCATAAAGCTGGAAGCTAGAAATTCCAGTGAGGACTCCTCAGTGTCTTAAATAGTATTTTGTTATTAAAAATGTCAATTCAATGTTTTAAGTTGACAGCAATGTATAAAATGCACAATTCTGGGCAATCTATTAGAATCATCACTGTATGATGTACCCCCAAGTACATACAGAATGAAATCTAAATCCTCAGTGTGGCATTCAAGGGTTATCTCTGATCTGATCAACATCTGCGTGTCACCCCCTGTCACTTCATTCTTCTCCCCTTCATATCCCTTGAATCACACATGAATTATGTTTCCTAATTATGCAACATGTACCTTTTTTAGTGAGCTCTTTCCTCTGATTATCCATCTAGAGACTCCTATTTATCCTTTAAAGCCCAGCCCAAATATCCCATTCCAGGGAAGTCTTTCCCCAGTCCCTCCTTTATTCTAATAGCTCTTTGTGCATGGTCTTTGATAGTACATGTCAGATGTGTACCTTTCACAGGAGATTTATTTCCTTCTTTAAGGGAGACAGAAAAGAGGTCAGGGTGTCCCTCTTACACTGACCATGTATAAGTAACTTTTATTAAAAATATTTAATATGTCATTAAAGCATATTTTGAGGTAGCCTGCTCTGGGTCCCAATGGATGCTTTTTTGCTGTTGGATTTTTTGTTTCGACAGAGGGTATGGGGTTCTTTTTTTAAGCAAAGGAAAGAGGCTGGGCTTATAGCATTGCAGCAATGGACAGTGATATTTGAAGAAGAAAGCAACAGCACTTTATAGGAAGTAGGTAACAAGCTTAAAAATGGTGAGCACTATTTTTATTAAATACAAGAGGTTTTACAGCATGGAGAACAATGAAGTTTACTTAGAACTAAACTCAGTAAGGTTTCCACATGTTCTGCTACTGCTGTTCCAGTTCTTAAGGAAGTGGGATATGTCTTGGTTCCGGGGTCTAATCAAAGGCTGAAATAAGCCCCAGGGCTCTGAGTAGTACCTAAGAGCTAAGGCAGTACTCCTAGTGCCTGTTCACATTCTTTATGAACCATAGAGGAGGTAGGTTTGGAAGCTATAGAATTCTGGAAAACATTTTGTGGTTAACAGTTATTGTATCAGTCTTTGTGCTTATCTAATAATATGTTTCTTCTACCTTGAAAAGTATTCAGTCATTAAAATATATTCACATATAACCTGGTCCTGGTCTGAGTACATCACAGTTAAGGCCAGGTCATAATAGTTGATTAGCACACAATAGTGCAGTCTGGGCAGGGCAGAGTATAAATACAGGGTCACTCCTAGTGAGAGCTCAGACTCTGGAGAAGAGACTAGAGGAAGGCATCAGAAGCCCACCTTCGCGGCTAGGCTCACATCCAGAGAATCACTGACATCTATCCACTCACCTGGGGTTGCAGTTGACATCTATCAAGTCCCATCAGTAGCAGACGTGCCCGGAAAAGAACAAGGTAGGAGAGAAAGTGAATGGGGTACATGGAGCGAGCAACAGAGCTAAGGTTTCGAGGTGAAACTCTCCAAGACTCTATTTACTATTAATTTGTCCTATTTGCTGCAAAAAGAGTTGGAGACAGCTTATAAGGATTCATCCAATAGAGTCATCTAAACAAATTTTAAATCAAGTAAGACAGAGCACAAAAGGCTAAAGAGACAAAGTAGGTAATCTAGTCCAGGAGCAAGGTAAAGATGCAGTTATGACGC
Organism: Capricornis sumatraensis; assembly: GCF_032405125.1. NCBI lineage: Eukaryota > Metazoa > Chordata > Mammalia > Artiodactyla > Bovidae > Capricornis > Capricornis sumatraensis. The sequence continues at coordinate 43,886,107 of NC_091092.1, read as the reverse complement.
TGGGTCTCAATTCAAACCAGCAGCAAAGGCAGAATTTGAACTAGAGTAGTAGGCTTCAAAGGAAATAATGGACTTGGACTTTGAAAGATAAGTGGCCTTTGTGTGGGTGGAGATGAAGTTAACAGCCATTTCAGGCCGAGGTTAAGCTCTAACACCTACACTAGGTCTGGGTAAAGCACCTAGAGCAAAGACGATGGGGAGGAGCCTTGGGAGATGGATGAGGCTACAGGGAGAACAAGCGACAAATCACAGAGTCTTTAATGAATGTCTGCTTCTCCATCACTCAAAAGTTTTCAAGGTTCTGAAGTATGGGGAAACTTAGATGTGCCTTAGAAAATACATTGGATAATGAGGTAAATGTAGTGTCTCAGTGTGAGTGCACCTAGGTATGGGAATGGGCAGAGTTGTCTTTACCAAGGGTTGCCTGGTTACTGTAACTTAGGGAGACTGTGACATCACAAAATAGCAGCAGGGAGAGGGATATGAAAGGACGCAAGGTGAGAAAATGGGACCATGAGAGATTTCAGAGACTCCCTAGTAAATAACTACTTTTTGCACTTTTGCCCCAAGGGAGGTTGTTCAGAAAAGAGATACATTCCCTGACATCACTATTCATGTGCCTGAGTGGCTGAAGGGCCCATGGTGAGGTGGAGTGGAGAGGGAGCGGGGAGGAGCCATGATGCCACACAATGGAGGCATGATTCATCTTCCTCACATGGGGCCTTTTAGTCAATCAGGGAGCACCTTCTGCTGACACGTGAATAGTGATGTCAGGGATGACTAATACAACCCTCTATTCCTTCCCCTGGGGTAGGGAGCATTGTGTGAAGATGCAAGTGTTATGGGGGAGTACTAACTTCTAGGTACAGCTAGTTTTTGTGGTATGGGCACTGAGGTGGAAAGCAAGAACACTGATTTCTAATTTGAACACGTGATTAAGTAGGAGATAAGCCATTGGCCAGCTTCCACTAATGGGAAATTTTGGTTTGTGAGACAGTTAAAGCCTCCATCATGGCTCCTCTTTCCTTCTCCCTCCCTCTCTGTGGGTTCCTTAGCCAATCAGAGGGCACCTTGTGCTGACATATGAATAGTGATGTCAAGGATGGCTTCTGCTACCCTGTCAAGTCCTTTTCCTAGGACTAGGTCTGCAGAATGAAAGTGGGTGTCCAGGGGGACTACTACTTTCCAAGGCCAACTCTATTACTACTAAAGGCCTGTCACCTGGGGTGCTGCCATCAAATCAAGCAGCTTGGCTGTTGATACAGAGTTTGCGATTAAGTAACCCCCCACCTGGCATAAAGCTGGAAGCTAGAAATTCCAGTGAGGACTCCTCAGTGTCTTAAATAGTATTTTGTTATTAAAAATGTCAATTCAATGTTTTAAGTTGACAGCAATGTATAAAATGCACAATTCTGGGCAATCTATTAGAATCATCACTGTATGATGTACCCCCAAGTACATACAGAATGAAATCTAAATCCTCAGTGTGGCATTCAAGGGTTATCTCTGATCTGATCAACATCTGCGTGTCACCCCCTGTCACTTCATTCTTCTCCCCTTCATATCCCTTGAATCACACATGAATTATGTTTCCTAATTATGCAACATGTACCTTTTTTAGTGAGCTCTTTCCTCTGATTATCCATCTAGAGACTCCTATTTATCCTTTAAAGCCCAGCCCAAATATCCCATTCCAGGGAAGTCTTTCCCCAGTCCCTCCTTTATTCTAATAGCTCTTTGTGCATGGTCTTTGATAGTACATGTCAGATGTGTACCTTTCACAGGAGATTTATTTCCTTCTTTAAGGGAGACAGAAAAGAGGTCAGGGTGTCCCTCTTACACTGACCATGTATAAGTAACTTTTATTAAAAATATTTAATATGTCATTAAAGCATATTTTGAGGTAGCCTGCTCTGGGTCCCAATGGATGCTTTTTTGCTGTTGGATTTTTTGTTTCGACAGAGGGTATGGGGTTCTTTTTTTAAGCAAAGGAAAGAGGCTGGGCTTATAGCATTGCAGCAATGGACAGTGATATTTGAAGAAGAAAGCAACAGCACTTTATAGGAAGTAGGTAACAAGCTTAAAAATGGTGAGCACTATTTTTATTAAATACAAGAGGTTTTACAGCATGGAGAACAATGAAGTTTACTTAGAACTAAACTCAGTAAGGTTTCCACATGTTCTGCTACTGCTGTTCCAGTTCTTAAGGAAGTGGGATATGTCTTGGTTCCGGGGTCTAATCAAAGGCTGAAATAAGCCCCAGGGCTCTGAGTAGTACCTAAGAGCTAAGGCAGTACTCCTAGTGCCTGTTCACATTCTTTATGAACCATAGAGGAGGTAGGTTTGGAAGCTATAGAATTCTGGAAAACATTTTGTGGTTAACAGTTATTGTATCAGTCTTTGTGCTTATCTAATAATATGTTTCTTCTACCTTGAAAAGTATTCAGTCATTAAAATATATTCACATATAACCTGGTCCTGGTCTGAGTACATCACAGTTAAGGCCAGGTCATAATAGTTGATTAGCACACAATAGTGCAGTCTGGGCAGGGCAGAGTATAAATACAGGGTCACTCCTAGTGAGAGCTCAGACTCTGGAGAAGAGACTAGAGGAAGGCATCAGAAGCCCACCTTCGCGGCTAGGCTCACATCCAGAGAATCACTGACATCTATCCACTCACCTGGGGTTGCAGTTGACATCTATCAAGTCCCATCAGTAGCAGACGTGCCCGGAAAAGAACAAGGTAGGAGAGAAAGTGAATGGGGTACATGGAGCGAGCAACAGAGCTAAGGTTTCGAGGTGAAACTCTCCAAGACTCTATTTACTATTAATTTGTCCTATTTGCTGCAAAAAGAGTTGGAGACAGCTTATAAGGATTCATCCAATAGAGTCATCTAAACAAATTTTAAATCAAGTAAGACAGAGCACAAAAGGCTAAAGAGACAAAGTAGGTAATCTAGTCCAGGAGCAAGGTAAAGATGCAGTTATGACGCTGGGTCTCAATTCAAACCAGCAGCAAAGGCAGAATTTGAACTAGAGTAGTAGGCTTCAAAGGAAATAATGGACTTGGACTTTGAAAGATAAGTGGCCTTTGTGTGGGTGGAGATGAAGTTAACAGCCATTTCAGGCCGAGGTTAAGCTCTAACACCTACACTAGGTCTGGGTAAAGCACCTAGAGCAAAGACGATGGGGAGGAGCCTTGGGAGATGGATGAGGCTACAGGGAGAACAAGCGACAAATCACAGAGTCTTTAATGAATGTCTGCTTCTCCATCACTCAAAAGTTTTCAAGGTTCTGAAGTATGGGGAAACTTAGATGTGCCTTAGAAAATACATTGGATAATGAGGTAAATGTAGTGTCTCAGTGTGAGTGCACCTAGGTATGGGAATGGGCAGAGTTGTCTTTACCAAGGGTTGCCTGGTTACTGTAACTTAGGGAGACTGTGACATCACAAAATAGCAGCAGGGAGAGGGATATGAAAGGACGCAAGGTGAGAAAATGGGACCATGAGAGATTTCAGAGACTCCCTAGTAAATAACTACTTTTTGCACTTTTGCCCCAAGGGAGGTTGTTCAGAAAAGAGATACATTCCCTGACATCACTATTCATGTGCCTGAGTGGCTGAAGGGCCCATGGTGAGGTGGAGTGGAGAGGGAGCGGGGAGGAGCCATGATGCCACACAATGGAGGCATGATTCATCTTCCTCACATGGGGCCTTTTAGTCAATCAGGGAGCACCTTCTGCTGACACGTGAATAGTGATGTCAGGGATGACTAATACAACCCTCTATTCCTTCCCCTGGGGTAGGGAGCATTGTGTGAAGATGCAAGTGTTATGGGGGAGTACTAACTTCTAGGTACAGCTAGTTTTTGTGGTATGGGCACTGAGGTGGAAAGCAAGAACACTGATTTCTAATTTGAACACGTGATTAAGTAGGAGATAAGCCATTGGCCAGCTTCCACTAATGGGAAATTTTGGTTTGTGAGACAGTTAAAGCCTCCATCATGGCTCCTCTTTCCTTCTCCCTCCCTCTCTGTGGGTTCCTTAGCCAATCAGAGGGCACCTTGTGCTGACATATGAATAGTGATGTCAAGGATGGCTTCTGCTACCCTGTCAAGTCCTTTTCCTAGGACTAGGTCTGCAGAATGAAAGTGGGTGTCCAGGGGGACTACTACTTTCCAAGGCCAACTCTATTACTACTAAAGGCCTGTCACCTGGGGTGCTGCCATCAAATCAAGCAGCTTGGCTGTTGATACAGAGTTTGCGATTAAGTAACCCCCCACCTGGCATAAAGCTGGAAGCTAGAAATTCCAGTGAGGACTCCTCAGTGTCTTAAATAGTATTTTGTTATTAAAAATGTCAATTCAATGTTTTAAGTTGACAGCAATGTATAAAATGCACAATTCTGGGCAATCTATTAGAATCATCACTGTATGATGTACCCCCAAGTACATACAGAATGAAATCTAAATCCTCAGTGTGGCATTCAAGGGTTATCTCTGATCTGATCAACATCTGCGTGTCACCCCCTGTCACTTCATTCTTCTCCCCTTCATATCCCTTGAATCACACATGAATTATGTTTCCTAATTATGCAACATGTACCTTTTTTAGTGAGCTCTTTCCTCTGATTATCCATCTAGAGACTCCTATTTATCCTTTAAAGCCCAGCCCAAATATCCCATTCCAGGGAAGTCTTTCCCCAGTCCCTCCTTTATTCTAATAGCTCTTTGTGCATGGTCTTTGATAGTACATGTCAGATGTGTACCTTTCACAGGAGATTTATTTCCTTCTTTAAGGGAGACAGAAAAGAGGTCAGGGTGTCCCTCTTACACTGACCATGTATAAGTAACTTTTATTAAAAATATTTAATATGTCATTAAAGCATATTTTGAGGTAGCCTGCTCTGGGTCCCAATGGATGCTTTTTTGCTGTTGGATTTTTTGTTTCGACAGAGGGTATGGGGTTCTTTTTTTAAGCAAAGGAAAGAGGCTGGGCTTATAGCATTGCAGCAATGGACAGTGATATTTGAAGAAGAAAGCAACAGCACTTTATAGGAAGTAGGTAACAAGCTTAAAAATGGTGAGCACTATTTTTATTAAATACAAGAGGTTTTACAGCATGGAGAACAATGAAGTTTACTTAGAACTAAACTCAGTAAGGTTTCCACATGTTCTGCTACTGCTGTTCCAGTTCTTAAGGAAGTGGGATATGTCTTGGTTCCGGGGTCTAATCAAAGGCTGAAATAAGCCCCAGGGCTCTGAGTAGTACCTAAGAGCTAAGGCAGTACTCCTAGTGCCTGTTCACATTCTTTATGAACCATAGAGGAGGTAGGTTTGGAAGCTATAGAATTCTGGAAAACATTTTGTGGTTAACAGTTATTGTATCAGTCTTTGTGCTTATCTAATAATATGTTTCTTCTACCTTGAAAAGTATTCAGTCATTAAAATATATTCACATATAACCTGGTCCTGGTCTGAGTACATCACAGTTAAGGCCAGGTCATAATAGTTGATTAGCACACAATAGTGCAGTCTGGGCAGGGCAGAGTATAAATACAGGGTCACTCCTAGTGAGAGCTCAGACTCTGGAGAAGAGACTAGAGGAAGGCATCAGAAGCCCACCTTCGCGGCTAGGCTCACATCCAGAGAATCACTGACATCTATCCACTCACCTGGGGTTGCAGTTGACATCTATCAAGTCCCATCAGTAGCAGACGTGCCCGGAAAAGAACAAGGTAGGAGAGAAAGTGAATGGGGTACATGGAGCGAGCAACAGAGCTAAGGTTTCGAGGTGAAACTCTCCAAGACTCTATTTACTATTAATTTGTCCTATTTGCTGCAAAAAGAGTTGGAGACAGCTTATAAGGATTCATCCAATAGAGTCATCTAAACAAATTTTAAATCAAGTAAGACAGAGCACAAAAGGCTAAAGAGACAAAGTAGGTAATCTAGTCCAGGAGCAAGGTAAAGATGCAGTTATGACGCTGGGTCTCAATTCAAACCAGCAGCAAAGGCAGAATTTGAACTAGAGTAGTAGGCTTCAAAGGAAATAATGGACTTGGACTTTGAAAGATAAGTGGCCTTTGTGTGGGTGGAGATGAAGTTAACAGCCATTTCAGGCCGAGGTTAAGCTCTAACACCTACACTAGGTCTGGGTAAAGCACCTAGAGCAAAGACGATGGGGAGGAGCCTTGGGAGATGGATGAGGCTACAGGGAGAACAAGCGACAAATCACAGAGTCTTTAATGAATGTCTGCTTCTCCATCACTCAAAAGTTTTCAAGGTTCTGAAGTATGGGGAAACTTAGATGTGCCTTAGAAAATACATTGGATAATGAGGTAAATGTAGTGTCTCAGTGTGAGTGCACCTAGGTATGGGAATGGGCAGAGTTGTCTTTACCAAGGGTTGCCTGGTTACTGTAACTTAGGGAGACTGTGACATCACAAAATAGCAGCAGGGAGAGGGATATGAAAGGACGCAAGGTGAGAAAATGGGACCATGAGAGATTTCAGAGACTCCCTAGTAAATAACTACTTTTTGCACTTTTGCCCCAAGGGAGGTTGTTCAGAAAAGAGATACATTCCCTGACATCACTATTCATGTGCCTGAGTGGCTGAAGGGCCCATGGTGAGGTGGAGTGGAGAGGGAGCGGGGAGGAGCCATGATGCCACACAATGGAGGCATGATTCATCTTCCTCACATGGGGCCTTTTAGTCAATCAGGGAGCACCTTCTGCTGACACGTGAATAGTGATGTCAGGGATGACTAATACAACCCTCTATTCCTTCCCCTGGGGTAGGGAGCATTGTGTGAAGATGCAAGTGTTATGGGGGAGTACTAACTTCTAGGTACAGCTAGTTTTTGTGGTATGGGCACTGAGGTGGAAAGCAAGAACACTGATTTCTAATTTGAACACGTGATTAAGTAGGAGATAAGCCATTGGCCAGCTTCCACTAATGGGAAATTTTGGTTTGTGAGACAGTTAAAGCCTCCATCATGGCTCCTCTTTCCTTCTCCCTCCCTCTCTGTGGGTTCCTTAGCCAATCAGAGGGCACCTTGTGCTGACATATGAATAGTGATGTCAAGGATGGCTTCTGCTACCCTGTCAAGTCCTTTTCCTAGGACTAGGTCTGCAGAATGAAAGTGGGTGTCCAGGGGGACTACTACTTTCCAAGGCCAACTCTATTACTACTAAAGGCCTGTCACCTGGGGTGCTGCCATCAAATCAAGCAGCTTGGCTGTTGATACAGAGTTTGCGATTAAGTAACCCCCCACCTGGCATAAAGCTGGAAGCTAGAAATTCCAGTGAGGACTCCTCAGTGTCTTAAATAGTATTTTGTTATTAAAAATGTCAATTCAATGTTTTAAGTTGACAGCAATGTATAAAATGCACAATTCTGGGCAATCTATTAGAATCATCACTGTATGATGTACCCCCAAGTACATACAGAATGAAATCTAAATCCTCAGTGTGGCATTCAAGGGTTATCTCTGATCTGATCAACATCTGCGTGTCACCCCCTGTCACTTCATTCTTCTCCCCTTCATATCCCTTGAATCACACATGAATTATGTTTCCTAATTATGCAACATGTACCTTTTTTAGTGAGCTCTTTCCTCTGATTATCCATCTAGAGACTCCTATTTATCCTTTAAAGCCCAGCCCAAATATCCCATTCCAGGGAAGTCTTTCCCCAGTCCCTCCTTTATTCTAATAGCTCTTTGTGCATGGTCTTTGATAGTACATGTCAGATGTGTACCTTTCACAGGAGATTTATTTCCTTCTTTAAGGGAGACAGAAAAGAGGTCAGGGTGTCCCTCTTACACTGACCATGTATAAGTAACTTTTATTAAAAATATTTAATATGTCATTAAAGCATATTTTGAGGTAGCCTGCTCTGGGTCCCAATGGATGCTTTTTTGCTGTTGGATTTTTTGTTTCGACAGAGGGTATGGGGTTCTTTTTTTAAGCAAAGGAAAGAGGCTGGGCTTATAGCATTGCAGCAATGGACAGTGATATTTGAAGAAGAAAGCAACAGCACTTTATAGGAAGTAGGTAACAAGCTTAAAAATGGTGAGCACTATTTTTATTAAATACAAGAGGTTTTACAGCATGGAGAACAATGAAGTTTACTTAGAACTAAACTCAGTAAGGTTTCCACATGTTCTGCTACTGCTGTTCCAGTTCTTAAGGAAGTGGGATATGTCTTGGTTCCGGGGTCTAATCAAAGGCTGAAATAAGCCCCAGGGCTCTGAGTAGTACCTAAGAGCTAAGGCAGTACTCCTAGTGCCTGTTCACATTCTTTATGAACCATAGAGGAGGTAGGTTTGGAAGCTATAGAATTCTGGAAAACATTTTGTGGTTAACAGTTATTGTATCAGTCTTTGTGCTTATCTAATAATATGTTTCTTCTACCTTGAAAAGTATTCAGTCATTAAAATATATTCACATATAACCTGGTCCTGGTCTGAGTACATCACAGTTAAGGCCAGGTCATAATAGTTGATTAGCACACAATAGTGCAGTCTGGGCAGGGCAGAGTATAAATACAGGGTCACTCCTAGTGAGAGCTCAGACTCTGGAGAAGAGACTAGAGGAAGGCATCAGAAGCCCACCTTCGCGGCTAGGCTCACATCCAGAGAATCACTGACATCTATCCACTCACCTGGGGTTGCAGTTGACATCTATCAAGTCCCATCAGTAGCAGACGTGCCCGGAAAAGAACAAGGTAGGAGAGAAAGTGAATGGGGTACATGGAGCGAGCAACAGAGCTAAGGTTTCGAGGTGAAACTCTCCAAGACTCTATTTACTATTAATTTGTCCTATTTGCTGCAAAAAGAGTTGGAGACAGCTTATAAGGATTCATCCAATAGAGTCATCTAAACAAATTTTAAATCAAGTAAGACAGAGCACAAAAGGCTAAAGAGACAAAGTAGGTAATCTAGTCCAGGAGCAAGGTAAAGATGCAGTTATGACGCTGGGTCTCAATTCAAACCAGCAGCAAAGGCAGAATTTGAACTAGAGTAGTAGGCTTCAAAGGAAATAATGGACTTGGACTTTGAAAGATAAGTGGCCTTTGTGTGGGTGGAGATGAAGTTAACAGCCATTTCAGGCCGAGGTTAAGCTCTAACACCTACACTAGGTCTGGGTAAAGCACCTAGAGCAAAGACGATGGGGAGGAGCCTTGGGAGATGGATGAGGCTACAGGGAGAACAAGCGACAAATCACAGAGTCTTTAATGAATGTCTGCTTCTCCATCACTCAAAAGTTTTCAAGGTTCTGAAGTATGGGGAAACTTAGATGTGCCTTAGAAAATACATTGGATAATGAGGTAAATGTAGTGTCTCAGTGTGAGTGCACCTAGGTATGGGAATGGGCAGAGTTGTCTTTACCAAGGGTTGCCTGGTTACTGTAACTTAGGGAGACTGTGACATCACAAAATAGCAGCAGGGAGAGGGATATGAAAGGACGCAAGGTGAGAAAATGGGACCATGAGAGATTTCAGAGACTCCCTAGTAAATAACTACTTTTTGCACTTTTGCCCCAAGGGAGGTTGTTCAGAAAAGAGATACATTCCCTGACATCACTATTCATGTGCCTGAGTGGCTGAAGGGCCCATGGTGAGGTGGAGTGGAGAGGGAGCGGGGAGGAGCCATGATGCCACACAATGGAGGCATGATTCATCTTCCTCACATGGGGCCTTTTAGTCAATCAGGGAGCACCTTCTGCTGACACGTGAATAGTGATGTCAGGGATGACTAATACAACCCTCTATTCCTTCCCCTGGGGTAGGGAGCATTGTGTGAAGATGCAAGTGTTATGGGGGAGTACTAACTTCTAGGTACAGCTAGTTTTTGTGGTATGGGCACTGAGGTGGAAAGCAAGAACACTGATTTCTAATTTGAACACGTGATTAAGTAGGAGATAAGCCATTGGCCAGCTTCCACTAATGGGAAATTTTGGTTTGTGAGACAGTTAAAGCCTCCATCATGGCTCCTCTTTCCTTCTCCCTCCCTCTCTGTGGGTTCCTTAGCCAATCAGAGGGCACCTTGTGCTGACATATGAATAGTGATGTCAAGGATGGCTTCTGCTACCCTGTCAAGTCCTTTTCCTAGGACTAGGTCTGCAGAATGAAAGTGGGTGTCCAGGGGGACTACTACTTTCCAAGGCCAACTCTATTACTACTAAAGGCCTGTCACCTGGGGTGCTGCCATCAAATCAAGCAGCTTGGCTGTTGATACAGAGTTTGCGATTAAGTAACCCCCCACCTGGCATAAAGCTGGAAGCTAGAAATTCCAGTGAGGACTCCTCAGTGTCTTAAATAGTATTTTGTTATTAAAAATGTCAATTCAATGTTTTAAGTTGACAGCAATGTATAAAATGCACAATTCTGGGCAATCTATTAGAATCATCACTGTATGATGTACCCCCAAGTACATACAGAATGAAATCTAAATCCTCAGTGTGGCATTCAAGGGTTATCTCTGATCTGATCAACATCTGCGTGTCACCCCCTGTCACTTCATTCTTCTCCCCTTCATATCCCTTGAATCACACATGAATTATGTTTCCTAATTATGCAACATGTACCTTTTTTAGTGAGCTCTTTCCTCTGATTATCCATCTAGAGACTCCTATTTATCCTTTAAAGCCCAGCCCAAATATCCCATTCCAGGGAAGTCTTTCCCCAGTCCCTCCTTTATTCTAATAGCTCTTTGTGCATGGTCTTTGATAGTACATGTCAGATGTGTACCTTTCACAGGAGATTTATTTCCTTCTTTAAGGGAGACAGAAAAGAGGTCAGGGTGTCCCTCTTACACTGACCATGTATAAGTAACTTTTATTAAAAATATTTAATATGTCATTAAAGCATATTTTGAGGTAGCCTGCTCTGGGTCCCAATGGATGCTTTTTTGCTGTTGGATTTTTTGTTTCGACAGAGGGTATGGGGTTCTTTTTTTAAGCAAAGGAAAGAGGCTGGGCTTATAGCATTGCAGCAATGGACAGTGATATTTGAAGAAGAAAGCAACAGCACTTTATAGGAAGTAGGTAACAAGCTTAAAAATGGTGAGCACTATTTTTATTAAATACAAGAGGTTTTACAGCATGGAGAACAATGAAGTTTACTTAGAACTAAACTCAGTAAGGTTTCCACATGTTCTGCTACTGCTGTTCCAGTTCTTAAGGAAGTGGGATATGTCTTGGTTCCGGGGTCTAATCAAAGGCTGAAATAAGCCCCAGGGCTCTGAGTAGTACCTAAGAGCTAAGGCAGTACTCCTAGTGCCTGTTCACATTCTTTATGAACCATAGAGGAGGTAGGTTTGGAAGCTATAGAATTCTGGAAAACATTTTGTGGTTAACAGTTATTGTATCAGTCTTTGTGCTTATCTAATAATATGTTTCTTCTACCTTGAAAAGTATTCAGTCATTAAAATATATTCACATATAACCTGGTCCTGGTCTGAGTACATCACAGTTAAGGCCAGGTCATAATAGTTGATTAGCACACAATAGTGCAGTCTGGGCAGGGCAGAGTATAAATACAGGGTCACTCCTAGTGAGAGCTCAGACTCTGGAGAAGAGACTAGAGGAAGGCATCAGAAGCCCACCTTCGCGGCTAGGCTCACATCCAGAGAATCACTGACATCTATCCACTCACCTGGGGTTGCAGTTGACATCTATCAAGTCCCATCAGTAGCAGACGTGCCCGGAAAAGAACAAGGTAGGAGAGAAAGTGAATGGGGTACATGGAGCGAGCAACAGAGCTAAGGTTTCGAGGTGAAACTCTCCAAGACTCTATTTACTATTAATTTGTCCTATTTGCTGCAAAAAGAGTTGGAGACAGCTTATAAGGATTCATCCAATAGAGTCATCTAAACAAATTTTAAATCAAGTAAGACAGAGCACAAAAGGCTAAAGAGACAAAGTAGGTAATCTAGTCCAGGAGCAAGGTAAAGATGCAGTTATGACGCTGGGTCTCAATTCAAACCAGCAGCAAAGGCAGAATTTGAACTAGAGTAGTAGGCTTCAAAGGAAATAATGGACTTGGACTTTGAAAGATAAGTGGCCTTTGTGTGGGTGGAGATGAAGTTAACAGCCATTTCAGGCCGAGGTTAAGCTCTAACACCTACACTAGGTCTGGGTAAAGCACCTAGAGCAAAGACGATGGGGAGGAGCCTTGGGAGATGGATGAGGCTACAGGGAGAACAAGCGACAAATCACAGAGTCTTTAATGAATGTCTGCTTCTCCATCACTCAAAAGTTTTCAAGGTTCTGAAGTATGGGGAAACTTAGATGTGCCTTAGAAAATACATTGGATAATGAGGTAAATGTAGTGTCTCAGTGTGAGTGCACCTAGGTATGGGAATGGGCAGAGTTGTCTTTACCAAGGGTTGCCTGGTTACTGTAACTTAGGGAGACTGTGACATCACAAAATAGCAGCAGGGAGAGGGATATGAAAGGACGCAAGGTGAGAAAATGGGACCATGAGAGATTTCAGAGACTCCCTAGTAAATAACTACTTTTTGCACTTTTGCCCCAAGGGAGGTTGTTCAGAAAAGAGATACATTCCCTGACATCACTATTCATGTGCCTGAGTGGCTGAAGGGCCCATGGTGAGGTGGAGTGGAGAGGGAGCGGGGAGGAGCCATGATGCCACACAATGGAGGCATGATTCATCTTCCTCACATGGGGCCTTTTAGTCAATCAGGGAGCACCTTCTGCTGACACGTGAATAGTGATGTCAGGGATGACTAATACAACCCTCTATTCCTTCCCCTGGGGTAGGGAGCATTGTGTGAAGATGCAAGTGTTATGGGGGAGTACTAACTTCTAGGTACAGCTAGTTTTTGTGGTATGGGCACTGAGGTGGAAAGCAAGAACACTGATTTCTAATTTGAACACGTGATTAAGTAGGAGATAAGCCATTGGCCAGCTTCCACTAATGGGAAATTTTGGTTTGTGAGACAGTTAAAGCCTCCATCATGGCTCCTCTTTCCTTCTCCCTCCCTCTCTGTGGGTTCCTTAGCCAATCAGAGGGCACCTTGTGCTGACATATGAATAGTGATGTCAAGGATGGCTTCTGCTACCCTGTCAAGTCCTTTTCCTAGGACTAGGTCTGCAGAATGAAAGTGGGTGTCCAGGGGGACTACTACTTTCCAAGGCCAACTCTATTACTACTAATGGCCTGTCACCTGGGGTGCTGCCATCAAATCAAGCAGCTTGGCTGTTGATATAGAGTTTGCGATTAAGTAAGAGTCATCCATTGGTCAGCCTCCACCATTGACAGACCTTAGTTTGAGAGGCCATCAATGCCTCACAATGGAGGTGTCAAGTGTCAAGGCTCCTCCCCACACCCCTTGAGTCCCTCAGCCAATCAGAGAGCACCTTGTGTTCACATGTGTATAGTGATATCAGGAATATTTTCTTGTACCCTTTCAAGTCCTTTTCCTAGCACTAGGTCCGGAGAATGAAAGTGGGTGTGTCTTGGGGGGCAACCATCTTCCAAGGCCAATCTTCTAAGACCTCTCAAACTAAGGTCACCTATTGGTGGAAGCTTGCCCAATGGCTACCCTCCTTGTCTTCACAGTCTTTTTATCAGCAGCCATGTGCTGGCATCTTACCCCAGAATTTCAGATCGTAGTTTCTGATCTTTGAGAAGAACTAGGGTTGGCCCTAGAAGATAGTGCTACCCTCATGACATTTCCATTTCCATACTCTGCACCCTGCCCTACGGGAAGGAGTTGAGAGGGTAGGAGAAGTTATCACCAACATCACTATTCAAACATCAACTCTAGGGTACTCTCTGAGTGGTTGAAAGGAGCTATGGGAGGGGGAGGAGCCATGTAGCCTCCAATGTGAGGTGTTGTTGACCTCTCAAACAAAGATCTCCCATTGGCGGAAGCTGGCCCCAAAGCTGCTTCTTACTTAGTCACATACTCTGTATCAGCAGTCCTTCTGCTTATTTACCACTTCAGCACCCCAAATCATAAGATCTGGCCTTTAAGACAAATAGAGTTGATCTTGGAAGTAGTGCTCCTTCATTATACTTCCACCTCTAGTGCAGTCTACTTTGGGAAAGGAGTTCAGAGGGTTCCAGAAGCCATTGCTGACATTACTAAGCACGTGTCTGACCAAGGTTCTCTCTAATTGGCTGAAGGGACACATGGTGAGGGGGGGAAGCCATGACGCCTCCATTGTCAGGTGTCAACTGGCCTCTGAATCTACATATTCCCATTGATGGGAGCTGGACCAATAGCTGCCCTCCTACTTAATAAGAGTTACTCTTTGCCAACCACGTGGGGGTTTGTGTTAAATCTAAAGGTGAAAAGGTCTCTCTCCCATTACCACTCTCCTGAGTATACAAAAAGCATAAGCGAGTTTTAATGAGGGATTATTATGTCTTAAGATGTTAAGAGATAAATGTCAGTTGAGAGTTTATGGAACAGGATAGATACTATTACACAAAATGGGAAAGGAATTTTTAAATCTTTCTGTGTAGTTATATGTAAATGCATATACTATATGGTCTATATAATTTATATACTCTATAAACATATAATGTAAAAACATTTCCAGTCAGAAAAGGTATAGGCCTTTTCCTAACCCCATTTGAATCTTTTGAAATTGATTTTAATTTGCTTTGGGGATATATATGAATTGGGCCATGGTTGCTATGGAGATCTCAAAGCTCATCCTATCTTCTCTCTCGTTATGTCTAAAATGATGTCTTTGGGGAGAGTCAAATTATGAGAATGAGGACTGTGGGTGTCTGCCTCTCAAGATGCCACTTGTTATCAGCTACCATCTTCTCCTAAACTAGAAAGGTTCATAGATTCCCAATCTTAATAGATGATTACATTTCATAGTAGATCTTTTATCCTGTCAACCATTCTGAATAACACACCAAATTAATTTGGGGGCATAAGTGGATGTGCTTTTTAGGAGAGTTTGGCTCTATTTTCAGCTGTGAATTATGCATTAGTAAGAATTATTTGGACAGCATTCATCATAGTTTCCAAAGTTAATGAAATTCCATTACACTTCAGTACATTTTCATTTCACCCAGTGGTAAATTAATTCTCCTTCCCTCTTTCAGTCTCTCACTCCCCTTTTGCATCATTTACAGTAGTTAGAGAGTGGGAACATGGAGAGGTTTCACAACTAGAATAAGTTAAATAAGGGCCAAGAAAGACAGATGTTACTGATTCCCTCTGTAATGATGATGTACTCTATAACTCAATGCCAAGATGAGCAAGGTTGCTTGTTTCCACAGCTGTCACTGCTGTTTCCATTGCTCAAGAATTCAGGGCAAGGACCGGGTTCAGAGGGCTACAACTTAGAAGTTGGGCTCATGTCTCATCTTAACACAGAGCTCCCACTTATGAGTTGCGCACAGTGGCAGCTCAGGCCACCCAGTGACCACACTGAATAGATTGCTTGACCTAGGGAAACTTTGAGCAAATGAGACAGCCAGCTTTACCCCGCTGAGAAGCAAACAGGGAGCTCTCCTAGGTGCTGGATATTTTCCTTTAATTGTTTTGGCCTAGTCCTTCCTGCGGAGAAGGCAATGGCACCCCACTCCAATACTCTTGCCTGGAAAATCCCATGGATGGAGGAGCCTGGTAGGCTGCAGTCCTTGGGGTCTCGAAGAGTCAGACACGACTGAGTGACTTCACTTTCACTTTTCACTTTTATGCATTGGAGAAGGAAATGGCAACCCACTACAGTGTTCTTGCCTGGAGTATCCCAGGGACAGGGGAGCCCGGTGGGCTGCCACCTATGGGGTCGCACAGAGTCGGACACGACTGAAGCGACTTAGCAGCAGCAGTCCTTCCTCAATACCACCCTGCTTCCAGCCCTAGTTACAACTCAAACCAAACCCTGCTCCCACATGGCAAGAAACCTGTCTGTCTGGTTGTCCAGCAGCTGACCCAAGTGTACTCTGGCAGCTACTTTCACTTTCACTCACAGGAGGCTCTGCGTGTTTCTAGATTCTTCTTTCAGTGAATAGTGGTTCAAACAGAGTTCTGGCTCTGAACTCAGAAAGACCAGGCATAGAGGGACTTGGACTTGCTTGGGAATGCTGCTGCACTGCAGACAAACTTGAGCCCTAGTTTCCACAGCATGAAATGTAGATGAGATCCCTCTTAGAGACCAGTGATGAGGAAGACATGAGATACTATCTGGGAAAATATTGAGCATTTGCCTGAAGCTTGGTAAATGGCGGTTCTTATGACTATTACTTAGGCCATTCTAGTGATGCACTCTGACTGCTTTCTGATTCCTTGTGCCTTTTCCCTTTTATTTGCTCTGAGGAACAGCCTCCTGCTCATCCCTGATGAGACTTAGAGGGAGGCACTAGTGGGTGACAGGTACCGCCCCACTCACATAATACCCCTGGCTTCCTAGTCTAGGCCAGTCTAGTCCAACCTAAGCATGTGACTTCCTTCCTTCCTCATTCCCCCACTCAGAAATCTGCCCAGATCCCGTTGATTAAATCTCAGCTATTTGGGGGTTGGCGTTCTGCCTACAGCAAGTTTGAGAAGGCTAGGGCTTCTTTCTGCTGTTTCGTTCAGCCCTGCCTCAGGTCCCATGAGACACTGTGCTGGACAAATAGATATTTAGTGAGAACCTGTTCCTACTCCAGACACCACACTAAATACTAAAGATTTGATGGTCAGCAAAGTTAGACAAAGTCTCTGTTCTCTCAGAACTCAGTCTACTAGGAGAGATAGATATTAATTCACACCTTAATGATTTAAATAACTCGAGGCTAAGATAGATGCTCTGTAGAGTGATTTTTACTATAAAGCTAAAAGAAGCTAATAAAGCTTCCAGTAAATGTCAGGGCCCCTCATTTGAACAAGCCCCTGTAAGATACTGGGAGTTATAGAATGTTCTAGATGGAGACAGGATATAGATATTAAAATCACCCCCAAAATATTACCCTTGTGGCTCAGCTGGTAAAGAATCCACCTGCAATGTGGGAGACCTGGGTTCGATCCCTGGGTTGGGAATATCCCCTGGAGAAGGGAAAGGCTCCCCACTCCAGTATTCTGGCCTAGAGAATTCCATGGACTGTTTAGTCCATGGGGTCACAAAAAGTCGGACACAACTGAGCGATTTTCACTTCACTTCACTTCACAAGATGATACAAGACTTGAAGTGAAAAACAAGATCATTTTCAGAGAGTTTACTGATTTCATTATACAAATAGGTAACAAACTTTCAGCCTTTAGGCAGATACATGTTTTATTTTTAGAAAAAGGATGGAACTTTTGAATCCTTTATAAAGGGAAGGGGTTCCAAATTCCTAAATATCAAAACCGTACAAAAACAGTCTGTTTCTATGGCTGAAAAAGTCCTCAGTTCTGTCAGAACAATTAGAAATGACCACAGTCATATGAATTGTTTTCTGATCAATGGTATTTAGCCAAAGTAACTGGAATAAAATCAACTAGATGGCAAACCCATTGATTGTACAATCATCTGCCATTTTCCATTCCAAGGAAATGATCTCCACATGAACAATCCAGGCATGTCATAACACAGACTCTTGCTTATATATAGTAGTCACCACTTCAGAGTACTCTTCAGCTTGATTTAGTTGCTCTGTGTAACACAATGCGTATTTATTTAGATTACTTGATGCTCTCTACTTCAGTTAGCTCCAGACAGGTTCCTTCCAGAGGTAAAAGGCAGAGAGCATATTTATTTGCTTGCTTTAACCATATTGGCAGGTAGTCAGGCATACACAACCGTGACAACATCTGTCTAGTACCCAGAGCTACCCAGAGCTCCCATGCCAGGAAGGTGATTTGAGTCAGGTGGAGATAAGCAGGTAGCCTCAACAACCTTCTTAGTTGTCAGGGAAATGACAGAACCAGGGAAGTACCCTCAGTTCAGTTCAGTCGCTCAGTCATGTCTGACTCTTTGCGACCCCGTGAATTGCAGCATGGCAGGACTCCCTGTCGATCACCAACTCGTGAAGTTCACCCAAACTCATGTCCATCGAGTTGTTAATGCCATCCAGCCAATTCATCCTCTGTCATCCCCTTCTCCTCCTGCCCCCAATCCCTCCCAGCAACAGGGTCTTTTCCAGTGAGTCAACTCTTCATATGAGGTGTCCAAAGTACTGGAGTTTCAGCTTTAGCATCATTCCTTCCAAAGAACACCCAGGGCTGATCTTCTTTAGAATGGACAGGTTAGATCTCCTTGCAGTCCAAGGGACTCTCAAGAGTCTTCTCCAACACCACACTTCAAAAGCATCATTTCTTCGGCACTCAGCTTTCTTCACAGTTCAACTCTCACATCCATACATGACCACTAGAAAAACCATAGCCTTGACTAGACGGGCCTTTGTTGGCAAAGTAACAACTCTCCTTTTGAATATGCTGTCTAGGTTGGTCATAACTTTCCTTCCAAGGAGTAAGCATCTTTTAATTTCATGGCTGCAATCACCATCTGCAGTGATTTTGGAGCCCCCCCAAAATAAAGTCTGACACTGTTTCCACTGTTTCCCCATCTATTTCCCATGAAGTGATGGGACCAGATGCCATGATCTTCGTTTTCTGAATGTTGAGCTTTAAGCCAACTTTTTCACTCTCCTCTTTCACTTTCATCAAGAGGCTTTTTAGTTCCTCTTCACTTTCTGCCATAAGGCTGGTGTCATCTGCATATCTGAGGTTATTGATATTTCTCCCGGCAATCTTGATTCCTGCTTGTGCTTCTTCCAGCCCAGGGTTTCTCATGATGTACTCTGCATAGAAGTTAAATAAGCAGGGTGACATTATACAGACTTGACGTACTCCTTTTCCTGTTTGGAACCAGTCTGTTGTTTCATGTCCAGTTCTAACTGTTTCTTCCTGACCTGCACACAGGTTTCTCAAGAGGCAGGTCAGGTGGTCTGGTATTCCCATCTCTTGAAGAAATTTCCACAGTTTATTGTGAGCCACACAGTCAAAGGCATTGGCATAGTCAATAAAGCAGAAATAGATGTTTTTCTGGAACTCTCTTGCTTTTTCCATGATCCAGCGGATGTTGGCAATTTGATCTCTGGTTCCTCTGCCTGTTCGAAAACCAGCTTGAACATCTGGAAGTTCACGGTTCACGTATTGCTGAAGCCTGGCTTGGAGAATTTTGAGCATTACTTTACTAGCATGTGAGATGAGTGCAATTGAGTGGTAGTTTGAGCATTCTTTGGCATTGCCTTTCTTTGGGATTGGGATGAAAACTGACCTTTTCCAGTCCTGTGGCCACTGCTGAGTTTTCCAAATTTGCTAGCATATTGAGTGCAGCACTTTCACAGCATCATCTTGCAGGATTTGAAAGAACTCAACTGGAATTCCATCACCTCCACTAGTTTTGTTCGTAGTGATGCTTCCTAAGGCCCACTTGACTTTGCATTCCAGGATGTCTGGCTCTAGATTAGTGATCACACCATCATGATTATCTTGGTCATGAAGATCTTTTTTGTATAGTTCTTCTGTGTATTCTTGCCACCTCTTCTTAATATCTTCTGCTTCTGTTAGGTCCATACCATTTCTGTCCTTTATTGAGCCCATCTTTTCATGAAATGTTCCCTTGGTATCTATAATTTTCTTAAAGAGATCTCTAGTCTTTCCCATTCTGTTGTTTTCCTCTATTTCTTTGCATTGACCATTGAGGAATAAAACCATTGAGTACATAAACCTGTCTTCTTATCTCTTCTTGCTGTTCTTTGGAACTCTGCATTCAGATGCTTATATCTTTCCTTTTCTCCTTTGCTTTTCGCTTCTCTTCTTTTCACAGCTATTTGTAAGGCCTCCCCAGACAGCCATTTTGGTTTTTGCATTTCTTTTCCATGGGGATGGACTTGATCCCTGTCTCCTGTACAATGTCACGGACCTCAGTCCATAGTTCATCAGGTACTCTGTCTATCAGATCTAGTCCCCTGAACCTATTTGCCACTTCCACTGTATAGTCATAAGGGATTTGATTTAGGTCATACCTGAATGGTCTAGTGGTCTTCCCTACTTTCTTCAATTTAAGTCTGAATTTGGCAAAAAGGAGTTCATGATCTGAGCCATAGTAGCTCCCAGTCTTATTTTTGCTGACTGTATAGAGCTTCTTCATCTTTGGCTGCAAAGAATATACTCAATCTGATTTCGGTGTTGACCATCTGGTGATGTCCATGTGTAGAGTCTTCTCTTGTGTTGTTGGGAGAGGGTGTTTGCTATGACCAGTGCATTTTCTTGGCACAGCTCTATTAGCCTTTGCCCTGCTTCATTCCGTATTCCAAGGCCAAATTTGCCTGTTACTCCAGGTGTTTCTTGACTTCCTACTTTTGCATTCCAGTCCCCTATAATGAAAAGGACATCTTTTTTGGGTGTTAGTTCTAAAAGTTCTTGTAGGTCTTCATAGAACCATTCAACTTCAGCTTCTTCAGCACTACTGGTTGGGGCATAGACTTGGATTACCTTGATATTGAATGGTTTGCCTTGGAAATGAACAGAGATCATTCTGTTGTTTTTGA
The DNA here is from genome assembly GCF_032405125.1 of Capricornis sumatraensis. NCBI lineage: Eukaryota > Metazoa > Chordata > Mammalia > Artiodactyla > Bovidae > Capricornis > Capricornis sumatraensis. The sequence goes on along the minus strand of NC_091092.1, from coordinate 43,865,588 downwards.
GATTACATCCAAGTACTGCATTTCGGATTCTTTTGTTGACCATGATAGCTACTCCATTTCTTCTGAGGGATTCCTGCCCACAGTAGTAGATATAATGGTCATCTGAGTTAAATTCACCCATTCCACTCCATTTTAGTTCGCTGATTCCTAGAATGTCGACCTTCACTCTTGCCATCTCCTGTTTGACCACTTCCAATTTGCCTTGATTCATGGACCTGACATGCCAGGTTCCTATGCAATATTGCTCTTTACAGCATCGGACCTTGCTTCTATCACCAGTCACATCCACAACTGGGTATTGTTTTTGCTTTGGCTCCATCCCTTCATTCTTTCTGGAGTTATTTCTCCACTGATCTCCAGTAGCATATCAGGCACCTACTGACCTGGGGAGTTGCTCTTTCAGTATCCTATCATTTTGCCTGTTCATACTGTTCATGGGGTTCTCAAGGCAAGAATACTGAAGTGGTTTGCCATTCCCTTCTCCAGTGGACCACATTCTGTCAGACCTCTCCACCATGACCCGCCCGTCTTGGGTGGCCTCACTTGGCATGGCTTAGTTTCATTGAGTTAGACAAGGCTGTGGTCCATGTGATTAGATTGACTAGTTTTCTGTGATTATGGTTTCAGTGTGTCTGCCCTCTGATGCCCTCTTGCAACACCTACCGTCTTATTCGAGTTTCTCTTAACCTTGGATGTGGAAGTACCCTACTCTTGCTCAAATGAAAGCCAAAGCCATCAATGAGGGGAAGCAATTAGTCCTGATAGTGAAAGGTACTGTAAATCCTGTGATCACATGCATCCCCTTGTCAAGAGATGTTCTCCAACCTTCACCAGTCCTGGGAAGCTCAGGGTGCTGGGAATAATTCAGGACACAGCAAATCTGTACATAAACCTGAGGATTAAAAGGCAGTGTGATGCACTCATTGGAGGGAGCACTGATTAGGCTAACCCCTGGAGACCGTGGAATTTTAATAGAAAAAAAATATCAAATAAATGCCCCCTCTTTGGACCAGGCTTCAGGCTAAGGTCATTAGCTTAGTCTTCATCTAGGGTTCTTCATTTTCCTTAAGAATGATTTTTGTCACCACATAACACTTGGTCACTGCTGTACAGAGCTGCTCCCTCTGCTTATAACAATACTTCATGGTAGCCCCCAACAACAACACAGAAATCTCCATTCTAGACAAGAGACCAAATTATTCCACATTTTCATCCTGTTTCCTCAAAGATATCTCATCTCATCAGCAATATTCTGAATCCTTGTCAGCATTTGATACTATCAGTTTTGCTTCATTTTAAACATTTATTTCTTTTTGGATAGTTACAGAAGGCAAAGGATCCTGACTCTTTTTGGCCACGTGGCATGTGGAGTCTCAACCAGTGGACTGCCAGTGAATTCCCTGAGTGAATCAGTTTTTAGTTTTGCTTTTTGTTTTAGCCATCCTGATTCGTACATAGTAGTATCTCACTATGGCTTTAATCTGAATGTCCCTAATGACTAATGAGGCTTGAGTACCTTTTCATGTGCATATGTGCCAGTATTATGCTTGGCACATAATAATTGCTCTCTTTCAAGATGGTTTCTCCTCCCTTCTTCCCAAATACATGATTTTAACAGATGTCATCCAGAGACAAGACTACCTCCCCCGCTCAGGATTTTAGGTAGCAGTCTCAAGCATGAGGAGAAAAGCTTGGGAGACCTAGGAAGAGAAAGGGATATCTTTGAGATTTTCTCATACATCACACCATGTAAGTGACCTCAGACTTCTGGTGGTAAAAATTGCCCAAATCCTAAAAATTATTTTCAATACTAGCTTCTTCAGATTAAACAACACACACACCATGTTTTTTTTTAATCAAATAATTATTTCAGTGAATTGTACAGTGAAAGTAGACAGCTAAATTTGAAGGCAGCTGTGACAAGTCCTGAAAAACTTTCCATATGCCCTGCTGGCTGCATTTTTACAATTATGATTCATATACAGTGAGATGAGTGCATTTACTACCATACAGTCTCCCCTTCATACTCTGAAAGGAAGTCTGTAGTTTTTCATTTCTTTAGCTGTTTCACCAATAAAAGCACCCTGATTCTTGAAGCCTGTAATCTGATTACAGTCCAATTTGACTCATTAAGTATTTACTGAATATCTAAAACACACCAAAACTAGCGTAGGCAATCTGAGGGAATTTACTGATTATAAAAGACACAGTCTTTAGCCCTGGAGGCAACTTGTGGTCAGTCTACTGGCAGCTTGGGCTTATTTCAGGAAACAGCTAAAAATTCTGCTGATAGTCTAGACTTGCTGTGTGGAGACCAGGCAAGAGGTGTGGCCTCTTTTTTTTTAAGCCTTTTCTTTTTGGATGACCCTCCTGACACAAAGTTGTCTATAGTCCTCAGCTCACTTCCTCTTTTTTAACAGCCTTCTCAGCTTCTGTTCAACCGTTTCCTGTTGACCTTTTCTAAATGTGCTTGTTTATTATTATCTGCCTTAAAAGCAAAAAACTGTAGAGAGGCAGCATAAAATGTTATATAAGCTCTTGCATGTATTCTTAGCATAAGAAACAAACAAACAAAAAAGATCAAAAGTGGGAAGAAGTGGGACGATAGATGATAGATTCTTCTTCATAGAAAGTCTTTACCTAATTGATAATTTAATGGGAGGAAGACAGGCTCATATTTGACAACAAACACTGGAAGGAAGTCCATCCCTTTTCGTGAATAACTGTGCATGCTTGTTGATTACTGAAGGGACCTTTGTGTGAGAGAGGAAGGAAGGTTTGAATCACTTAACTATACAGTCAGTTCATAACAGTCTGTGTTAAGCAATTGTTCTGATGAACTGAACAACAGACAATCAAAAGTTCTTCCCCTTAATTACCTATATTCCTGAATAGATCTCCCCCTCCACTTCCAACCAGCAAGCAATTTGTTGGAAATTAGGGAAAATGTTTTCCCAAGGTAATCTCTCCCCCTACAGGCAAATAGCCTACCAAGCAGCTGGACCAATTCCCGGAAGAGAATTGCTGGATTACTCTGCACACGTTTACAATGGGGTCTACGTGTCGAGAAGGGACTCCTATCCAAGTTCTCAGGGAAGAGGTGTATAGGGTTGTGATTAAGGGCTGAAGTAGTCAGGGGAGCCTTGGGACTCTGGGGAAACTGCTCTCTGAGCGTCAGCTTAGTCTGTTGTGAAATGAGGATCCTAATTAATACCTCATGGGGCTTTTGCCAGATCTAAATGATACAATAAAGGCAAAGGCCTTTATTTGGATACACTTGATGATGTCAGCCATCATCGTTGTCATCATCATGATTAAAGGTGGTTGACTGTGCAGAGGATAATTACAACAGTATGCGGGCCACTAGAATTAGGGGCTGTAAGTTTGTTGCAAATCGACTTTTTAAAAATACATTCTAGCAGAAGCAAGTTATCCAGCAATCACTTTTGCTTTCATGCTCACTTCTGATATTCTTTCCTGCAAGGAGCGGAAAAGGTAAGATTACACCTAGTCCACTGGGAGCTATGGTCGCTCCCCCAAGGATGGGACTGCCTCTCCGGAAGATGAGATCCTTGACAGGGGGTTCCTAGGAGCCCTAGGGAGACAGCCTTCCCTCTCTCCCTGCAGTTAGAGCGCCTTCTAGTGCCTAAAGCTCCCCTCAGGGTCTCTGCCTTCTGGTTTTTGTGAGACACCCATTCCTTCCCACCAGAAAGGGCAGGCATTCTTTAATATGCAAATATCATTGATTCAGTTCAGTTCAGTTCAGTCGCTAAGTCGTGTCCGAATCTTTGCGACCCCATGAATTACAGCACGCCAGGCCTCCCTGTCCATCACCAACACCCGGAGTTCACCCAAACTCATGTGCATTGAGTCTGTGATGCCATCCAGCCATCTCATCATCTGTTGTCCCCTTCTCCTCCTGCCCCAAATCCCTCCCAGCATCACAGTCTTTTGAATGAGTCAACACTTCGCATGAGATGGCCAAAGTACTGGAGCTTCAGCTTTAGCATCATTCCTTCCAAAGAACACCCAGGGCTGATCTCCTTTAGAATGGACTGGTGGGACCTCCTTGCAGTCCAAGGGACTCTCAAGAGTCTTCTCCAACACCACAGTTCAAAAGCATCAATTCTTCGGCGCTCAGCTTTCTTCACAGTCCAACTCTCACATCCATACATGACCACTGGAAAAACTATAGCCTTGACTAGAGGACCTTTGTTGGCAAAGTAATGTCTCTGCTTTTGAATATGCTATCTAGGTTGGTCATAACTTTCCTTCCAAGGAGTAAGTGTCTTTAAATTTCATGGCTGCAATCTGCAGTGATTTTGGAGCCCCCCAAAATAAAGTCTGACACTGTTTCCACATCTATTTCCCATGAAGTGATGGGACTGGATGTCATGATCTTAGTTTTCTGAACATTGAGCTTTAAGCCAACTTTTTCACTCTCCTCTTTCACTTTCATCAAGAGGCTTTTTAGTTCCTCTCACTTTCTGCCATAAGGGTGCTGTCATCTGCATATCTGAGGTTATAGATATTTCTCCCAGCAATCTTGATTCCTGCTTGTGCTTCTTCCAGCCCAGCGTTTCTCATGATGTACTCTGCATAGAAGTTAAATAAGCAGGGTGACAATATACAGCCTTGACGTACTCCTTTTCCTATTTGGAACCAGTCTGTTGTTCCATGTCCAGTTCTAACTGGTGCTTCCTGACCTGCATATAGGTTTCTCAAGAGGCAGGTCAGGTGGTCTGGTATTCCCATCTCTTTCAGAATTTTCCACAGTTTATTGTGATCTACACAGTGAAAGGCTTTGGCATAGTCAATAAAGCAGAAATAGATGTTTTTCTGGAACTCTCTTGCTTTTTCCATGATCCAGTGAATGTTGGCAATTTGATCTCTGGTTCCTCTGCCTTTTCTAAAACCAGCTTGAACATCTGGAAGTTCACGGTTCACGTATTGCTGAAGCCTGGCTTGGAGAATTTTGAGCATTACTTTACTACCGTGTGAGATGAGTGCAATTGTGCGGTAGTTTGAACATTCTTTGGCATTGCCTTTCTTTGGGATTGGAATGAAAACTGACCTTTTCCAGTCCTGTGGCCACTGCTGAGTTTTCCAAATGTGCTGGCATATTGAGTGCAGCACTTTCACAGCATCATCTTGCAGGATTTGAAAGAGCTCAACTGGAATTCCATCACCTCCACTAGCTTTGTTCGTAGTGATGCTTTCTAAGGCCCACTTGACTTCACATTCCAGGATGTCTGGCTCTAGGTGAGTGATCACACCATCTGATTATCTTGGTCGTGAAGCTCTTTTTTGTACCGTTCTCCTGTGTATTCTTGCCACCTCTTCTCACCTCTGAAAGTGATTTTACAAATATCTAATCTTGCCTATTTAGAGTGGATTTTCAGTTCAGTCGCTCAGTCATGTCCGACTCTTTGTGACCCCATGAATCGCAGCAAGCCAGGCCTCCCTGTCCATTGCCAACTAACTCCCGGAGTTTATTCAAACTCCTGTCCATTGAGTCGGTGACACCATCCAACCATCTCATCCTCTGTCGTCCCCTTCTCCTCCCACTTCCAATCTTTTCCAGCATCAGGGTCTTTTCAAATGAGTCAGCTAGCTCTTTGCATCAGGTGGCCAAAGTATTGGAACTTCAGCTTCAGCATCAGTCCTTCCAATGAATATTCAGGACTGATTTCCTTTAGGATTGACTGGTTGGATCTCCTTGCAGTCCAAGGGACTCTCAAGAGTCTTCTCCAAAACCACAGTTCAAAAGCATCAGTTCTTCGGTGCTCAGCTTTCTTTATAGTCCAACTCTCACATCAGTACATGACTACTGGAAAAACCATAGCCTTGACTAGACGGACCTTTATTGGCAAAGTAATGTCTCTGCTTTTTAATATGCTGTCTAGGTTGGTCATAACTTTCCTTCCAAGGAGCAAGTGTCTTTTAATTTCCTGAGACTGGGTTTTATCAGATCAATTTTTAGAGTTCTGGGACCAGTCTGAAGTCACCCTGCTTATGTCAACTACCTGTGTGCCTTGATCAAAATATTTTTTCTGTCCAATAAAATGGGTTACCCTAAAAATTATCTGAGGATTCCTTCTCAGACCTTCTAGGGTTCTGGGATTCCAACTGAGAGAGAGAGAGAGAGAGCACCATGGGAAAGGACCCAGCATACACCCAATATCACATCTAATTAATAATAATGCCCAGAAAAGCAATTCTCCCAATATCAATTTGGTCAAAATAAAAGTAATTGACTTTTAGAAACCTTGTAAGATTTAACATATCTGTGAAATCCCATGTTACTGGTCAATTGGATGATTTCTGCTGGCTTTCCCCTATGTTAGTACAGGAGAGGGCCTTGCCTGGAAGCCATGCTCCTTTTCCCCACTAGATGGCATCAACACTCAGCCTTGCCAAATAGTGTCTTTTCTGATGTCATTTCTACCATGTTCACTCTTATCTATGTGTTGGATCTGGGACCTTGATACTTAGTATTTATAGTTCTACTTTTCTGAGCAACTAAACAGGTTTCATTTCAATTATAAGTAATAATCAATAATGGCACAGATTCTAAAAACACAAAATGTAAAGGTAGAAAAGAACCAAAGCCACAGGGAGTAGGATCCTTTAATTTGTAGAGGATGGAACAGGACTGGAGTGACTTGGGTGAGGTCACCCAGGTAGGTAGTGGCATCTTAAGAACTAGAACTCAAGTCTCCTGAGTCTCAGTCCCCAGGTCTTCTTTCCTTCTTTTGGGAGGTCAATATGCTGTTAGTTTCATTTAGAAGCTATGTATCCTGGGGCAGATTGAGTTCTTCATCTGTAATATGGGCATAATAATAGTATCTACTTAATAGGGTTTTATTACAATTAGAAACCCTGTATGTAAGAAACCAGGGGGCACAGCACACTCAGGAAGGCATGTCACAGACAGGCAAATGTGTCACACAGGTGTATCACAAGCAGGTATGCCCAAAGGCATCTTGTTCCACAATTTCCCATCAGAGTCTAATACAATATATGACTTACACAATGTTCCTTATCTTTTCCCATAGGGACAGTGCATACCTTTTAAATAAAAACAATAAAACTCAATTCAGGAAATAAGAAATGGAAGGGATCAGTGTCGGATGAGAAGCTATCTAAGGCCTCTTTGAGGGCTAACATCCTCTCAATGGTTGGTCTCTGGCTCAGGTATTAAGGTGAACTGTGCCTAACTCCTGGTTTCTCCCTCAGGGACACAGCCACTCCTTCACTTACTCACCAGCTTCATGATTCATCCATGCCAATAAAACCTGAACCAGGTGAGGACCACAATCTCATCTAGTCCACCAAACTACTTTTGAAACATGGATCACTCCATAATCGGGAGCAATGGCACTGGCAGAGGTAAGTCTTTCTCCTGATAGTTCTATCAATGGGGAGCACTGCATTTGAAAATATCACAGTGTAACTGAAATCAAGGACCCATTTCCCAGAAATTGTTCTTAAAATAGAAACGACTGAGTTTCTCCCAAAAGCCTAGAGCTGCGCCAGGTTAGAATCCTAGAGCATCACCATGACCAAGTGAAGTCGCTCAGTTGTGTCTGACTCTGCAACCCCATGGACTGTAACCTACCAGGCTCCTCTGTCCATGGGATTTTACAGGCAAGAGTACTGGAGTGGGTTACCATTTCCTTCTCCAGAGGATCTTCCCAACCCAGGGATCGAACCAGGGTATCCCGTATTGCAGGCAGATGGTTTACTGTCTGAGCCACCAGGGAAGCCTAGAGCATCACAGTTCAGTTCAGTTCAGTTCATCGCTCAGTCATGTCTGACTCTTTGTGACCCCATAAATCACTGCATGCCAGGCCTCCCTGTCCATCACCATCTCCCGGAGTTCACTCAAACCCACGTCCATCGAGTTGGTGATGCCTTCCAGCCATCTCATTCTCCGTCATCCCCTTTCCCTCCTGCCCCCAATCACTCCCAGTATCAGAGTTTTTTCCAATGAGTCAACTCTTCGCATGAGGTGGCCAAAGTACTGGAGTTTCAGCTTTAGCATCATTCCTTCCAAAGAAATCCCAGGGCTGATCTCCTTTAGAATGGACTAGTTGGATCTCCCTGCAGTCCAAGGGACTCTCAAGAGTCTTCTCCAACACCACACTTCAAAAGCATCAATTCTTTGGCACTCAGCTTTCTTCACAGTCCAACTCTCACATCCATACATGACCACTGGAAAAACCATAGCCTTGACTAGACGGGCCTTTGTTGGCAAAGTAACATCTCTCCTTTTGAATATGCTATCTAGGTTGGTCATAACTTTCCTTCCAAGGAGTAAATGTCTTTTAATTTCATGGCTGCAGTCACCATCTGCAGTGATTTTGGAGCCCAGAAAAATAAAGTCTGACACCGTTTCCACTATTTCCACATCTATTTCCCATTAAGTGAAGTGATGGGACCAGATGCCATAATCTTCGCTTTCTGAATGTTGAGCTTTAAGCCAACTTTTTCACTCTCCTCTTTCACTTTCATCAAGAGGCTTTTTAGTTCCTCTCACTTTCTGCCATAAGAGTGCTGTCATCTGCATATCTGAGGTTATAGATATTTCTCCCAGCAATCTTGATTCCTGCTTGTGCTTCTTCCAGACTAGCAGTTTCTCATGATGTACTCTGCATAGAAGTTAAATAAGCAGGGTGACAATATACAGACTTGTCATACTCCTTTTCCTCTTTGGAACCAGTCTGTTGTTCCGTGTCCAGTTCTAACTGTTGCTTCCTGACCTGCATATAGGTTTCTCAAGAGGCAGGTCAGGTGGTCTGGTATTCCCATCTCTTTCAGAATTTTCCACAGTTTATTGTGAGCCACACAGTCAAAGGCATTGGCATAGTCAATAAAGCAGAAATAGATGTTTTTCTGGAACTCTCTTGCTTTTTCCATGATCCAGTGAATGTTGGCAATTTGATCTCTGGTTCCTCTGCCTTTTCTAAAACCAGCTTGAACATCTGGAAGTTCACGGTTCACGTATTGCTGAAGCCTGGCTTGGAGAATTTTGAGCATTACTTTACTACCGTGTGAGATGAGTGCAATTGTGCGGTAGTTTGAACATTCTTTGGCATTGCCTTTCTTTGGGATTGGAATGAAAACTGACCTTTTCCAGTCCTGTGGCCACTGCTGAGTTTTCCAAATGTGCTGGCATATTGAGTGCAGCACTTTCACAGCATCATCTTGCAGGATTTGAAAGAGCTCAACTGGAATTCCATCACCTCCACTAGCTTTGTTCGTAGTGATGCTTTCTAAGGCCCACTTGACTTCACATTCCAGGATGTCTGGCTCTAGGTGAGCGATCATACCATCGTGATTATCTTGGTCGTGAAGCTCTTTTTTGTACCGTTCTCCTGTGTATTCTTGCCACCTCTTCTTTATATCTTCTGCTTCTGTTAGGTCCATACCATTTCTGTCCTCTATCGAGCCCATCTTTGCATGAAATGTTCCCTTGGTATCTCTAATTTTCTTGAAGAGATCTCTAGTCTTTCCCATTCTGTTGTTTTCCTCTATTTCTTTGCATTGATTGCTGAGGAAGGCTTTCTTATCTCTTCTTGCTGTTCTTTGGAACTCCGCATTCAGATGCTTATATCTTTCCTTTTCTCCTTTGCTTTTAGCTTCTCTTCTTTTCACAGCTATTTGTAAGGCCTCCCCAGACAGCCATTTTGCTTTTTTGCATTTCTTTTCCATGGGGATGGTCTTGATCCCTGTCTCCTTTACAATGTCAGGAACCTCATTCCATAGTTCATCAGGCACTCTATCTATCTATCAGATCTAGTCCACAGTAGCTGAATTAAATCCAAGTGATGACCACACCTCTCATTCATAAAATGCCTATACATCTATACAATGTTTTGTTTACTCTTTGCAAAGCACTTTGGGGTTTTTCTCTCATTTGATCCTTGAAACAACACTGGAGTAAGTATGGCAGGTATGTCCCCATCTCATAAATGAGAGTATAAGAGGCAGGACGCGATCAAGCACAAAAAGACCTTAGAATCAGACCTGAGTTCTTATCACAGCTCTTGCGCTTCCTAGGTGTGTGACTGTGGGAAAGGTAATCTTTCTAAGCCTCAGTTTCCTCATCCGGAAAAGGAGGATGATTGTGGTAGTTATGATGACTAAATGAGATGATGCATGGAAGCCAAGGTCTTCAGCACTCAAAATATGTAAACTGTTAAATCATTGATAATTTGTGACACAAGTCAGAACAGATATCTCAAGTCCACTGGGCCAAATGGTCAAATCAAACACATGCATACATAGATCCACAGTGGGATTTTTCTCTGAAATGGCAGGCTTTTCTTACCAACTAATCTTTGAAACCAAAATCACCTTTTTGTCCGAGATGGAAATTTACAAGTGAATCACCAACATTTCATTTGGTGAAGCACTTGAGGCAGTCAACTTCTGTATGTTGCTTTTCTTAGATTTTTGCCACTTATTGATACAGAACTGTTCATCCTCTTCTGTATTAGCATGCTCACTTCTGCTCCAAGACTCTGTGCAGAAGCAGGAAGTTAGGAAAAGGCCAGAAAATCAATAACACTGCCAAGGGCTGAAGGGTGGAGTATGCAAGGCCAGGCTAGGAAGTTTCAGCCAAGAACTCCCAAGTTCCTTTTCTATGCCCAGACAGAAGAGTTAAACCACTTTTTTTTTCTGACTGCCATAGTGTGCCATCATTGATGACACACAAACACAGTAAACTGGTGCTATGTCTCTAGAGAGCAATCTGCTTTGAAAGCTCTTTATATGCCTCATTCCGTTTTCGAAAACATTTTCCAAAGAAACCAGCTAAAAAGGACCACGGTGGGTGGGAGGGTGGCAAGCTGTACAAGGTTGTTCCAAGACTAGCTATATATAATGGGGAAATGCTAGAAACCACCCAAACGTTCAATAATGGTAGCATGTTAAAAAAAAAAAAAAGTAGAGTATGGACCAGATGGAATGTTCTTTAAGCATTAAAATGGTAAGTATGGGGTCTGTGTTAAGTGAAAAAAAGAGATCAAGATGTGATATAGACACAAACATTACAACTCTGTAAACTCAAAATGTATGTGGACATAAATATCAAGGAAAGAAAATGTGTAATGCATAGAACCTTTTAATTTCATTTGCCTTAGCAACTGTGCATGCCAATTTGCAGATGTTATTTTAATCCTCCTGACAGCTCATCAGCTGGTCAATTTCAACACACAAAAATGCCCCCTGCTGTGGTGATAATTTGGATTGTGTATAACAGCATCTTGAAAACTTTACCATATAGAGCTCTGCCGTTTACTAGCTGTGTGACCTTGGACAAGTCAGTCTCTCCAAGTGGCCTTCCTTTTAAGATGGGAGAGGACAGCTAACTAAATTTTAAATCTCTAAGTTCCAGAAACTGAGTGTCTTCGAGGTATCCAAAGAGTCCCAGTTTGAGTTTTCCATCTTTGGCCTTTCCCCAAATTGTCCCTTCACAACAGATTGTCTTGGAGTGTGATGTAAAATGTCACTGGAGAAAAACAGGACTTTTTTATTTTAAAACTAGACATAATACAAAATGTTACATTACTCTCTGTCATATTTCCATGAATTCTGGGGACCCGGCTGACTGTGCTTCTTTTCGACCACACACACCCAGAAATTTGGCAGAAGTGGCAGGGAGGGGGAGACGTAGTCAGAAAGAATTTGGGACCAGGCTGAGACAGTGTTAGTGAAAAATGTTGAAATTCTCTGCTGTGGCTTCCTGGAGGCCAAAGGGAAAATAGATTCTGCTTTGTCTTCAGTTAGCATTTAAATAAGCCTCTCACGCCGGAGGCAGCACTTCCCGCGGGTGTCTGCCGGGCCAGCGGAGGTGGACCGGGCGGTATGTTTAGCCACGTGACTGGGTTAACCCCTTGTAGACCTTCAAGGCCAATGTGCTTCCCTCTTTGCGATAAACCGCTGAGGCTGAGTATGAGCTTCCGAGGCTGATTCTCATCTGAGGCTGCTTTAGCTTTAGCCTACCCTCAGGGGAGATCCTCTCTTCTTGCAAGTGCTAACTTCCAACCAGGCCGTTTCCATTTGTTAAGAGGGGACTGCAAGCATCCTAGTGACAGCCATCTATGTGTTCGTGCCTTCCCCACCGGAAGAGGGGCTTGGGGAGGGGACGGCTGGATTCTTGACACCTGAAGGGAAAAGGCCCTACCTTGACCCCGCTTCCCCGCCCCCCCCCAACAGCTGAGGGAAGCAGAGGCGGAAGGAGGGTGGTAGCAAGAACACAAAGAGTCCCGGCCTTCTGTGAAGCTCCAGTATTCTGATTTAAAAGGAGATTTCTGAATGACTCTCATGTTTGTTCCCCGCCCCCCTCCCCCGCAAACAAGCCCCTTTGTTAGATAGTTCCACACAATTAGTATTCTTTGCATGAAAATTTGATCTCTTATCTCTGACTGCAAAGCCTTCTTCCAGCATTTGGATTGCAAAATACTTGTGCTCTTGGCCTCCTGTGTTAATTCTCCCCTGGTGAGACAACTCCAGCGTGCTGGACTCAAATGAAAACTCAGTGCGGAGGAGGATGGGGAGGTGTGAGGGCAGATGAGGGAGAAAAAGCAGGATTAGAAAGCGTGAGATTATTCCAATCTGAGCTGTATTGTATATCGTCATGATTAATAGCATTAGGCATTTTAGGGCATAATTCTTCTGACCTCATAGAATTATTGTCAAACTAAGTGGGCCAACGTGGGAAAAAAGTGCGTAACTCAAAGCTTGGCACATAATGCATGCCTCTGAAATATTAGCTATTGTTATTACTATTATAGCTATTGTTATTATTACTAATATTAGCTATTATTATTACTAACTACTTTATATCTACTTCATACTATATACTGAACATCTGATGCTTTACATCAAGTGATTTCAAGATTTATAAAACAGTTTTAAGCAATTGTTATCATCCTCATTTTACAGATGAGGAAACCTAAGCGCAGGATCAAAGAGTCTTTACATGGCAGGACTGGGAAGCAAGCCCAGACATTTTGAGCTCCAAAGTCCATGCTCTTTTTACCAGACGTGCATGCATGTTAAGTTGCTTCAGTTGTGTCCAACTCTTTGCAACCCCATGGACTGTAGCCCTCCAGTCTCCTCTGTCCATTGGAATCTCCAGGCAAGAATACTGGAGTGGGTTACCATGCCCTTTTCAAGGGATCTTCCCAACCTAGGGATCGAACTCGCATCTCCCTGGGAATCCTGCATTGTAGGCAGATTCTCTACTGATGAACGACCAGGTGACAGTGGGCAAAAGGCAAGTTTGGGGACTTCACAAGGTAGCCAGCCAGTCAGTCACTAAATTTCGAATGTTTATATATAATGGCAGCATTTCTCCCTGAACGAATTTGCTTCAAATATCATTCCCCCTTCTTTAAACAGAGCAAACACATCCCTGACTCACATGTGAACAAAGTCCTATCACATTTAGAATTTTCTTTCCCCTGCAGTCAGCCCTATGGCGATGCCACAGGCCTGGGGCCAGATTCCAACTCACAGTGGAGGATGTGTGAATACCATAGGCTATGAAAATCGCATGAGACCAACTGAAAGTGGTCCTCAAAGTGCCATGTTACCCAGTTCTTTCCCAGCAGGCTGAGGATTAAGATATAAATGAAACATATGGAGATGGGAAAAAGCATATGCCAGGCCTGCTGTGGCCCACGTTCCTGTTAAGTGCACACATGGGGTCATTTTTAATCATAAAAACACCATCAAGCAGGCTGCCCAAATATTTCTACAGAACTGAAATTGAAATCAGTGCTTTATTTCTCACATTTTCTTTCTGAAGTCAGCCTCTTCAGCAGTTTCCCAGGGTAGGCACATCCAGAAGGAACCAGAATTTGGCATCCAGGCTCCTCCTCCCAAAGAAAGAAAAGAACTGGGTAGATCCAGAAGACTGAATAATTCCTCCTGGGTATGTTTCAGTTGAATTATCTCCAGGCATAATAATATTGACAACAACAAAAACATATTGAACACAAACCCTCCACAGAGCACTGCACAGGGTTCTGAGGGTAACACATATATGAATTTACTATCCAATAAATAGTCACCATTTATAAAGCCTGGTTTTAAAAGCTGCTTCTTCCATGAAGCCTCTCTGGCTTGGCTGGTACTTGATCATCTCCTCTATCCCCACCTCCAGATTCAAGTAACAGCTGAATATGGCCACTCTTTTGGGATTCCCAGGTGGCTCAGTGGTAAAGAACCTGCTGCCAATGCAGGAGACATAAGAGACATGGGTTCAATCCCTGGGTCAGGAAGATCCCCTGGAGAAGGGCATGGCAATCCACTCCAGTATTCTTGCCTGAAGAATCCCATGGACAGAGGAGCCTGGTGGGCTACTGTCCATGGGGTCGCAAAGAGTTGGACACAAGTGAAGCGACTTAGCATGCATTCTTGGCCACTCCTTAAGCCACAGCATAGACCACCAGGCACTGTTTTGGGTGGCTCTCTCCTATTCTGGCTCCTAACACCTCTGGAAAACTCGAGAGAAATCTAGAGTCAGATTATCCTGAATTCGAATCATGCTTCTGTGAGGCGGGGTGAGGGTGGGGGAGAAGAGTAGAGATCAAGAGATCGGCTTGAGCCCAAATGTTTGCCTGGTTTTGCTGTTGCTGAATAGGGTTCCTGTGAGGATGTAGTGAGAATTATGTGGAGCAGCAGGTAGGAGCCAGCTCACTGGTTCCTTCACAAAAATAACCGTTGTTCAACATCCTTTAAGTGTGTCTTTCATAGCTTAGCGGGATCTCCATCTGTTTCCCTCCCATGTCCGTTTCAGTTTCATTGGGAGGATATAGGTCAAATTCCAGCTGGATTACATAGTGGTTCCTAGCACTGGGTCAGCAGTTCTCACTTTTTTTTTCCTTCTTCTAAAAGATTGTGTGGACAGCCTTTCACGGGTGTGCAGAGGAAAGTTCATTAGATAGGGTGCTGGGAGACCTGAGTTCCGTCAGCTGTGGGAACTTGCATCAGCAAGCCTCTCTGAGCCTCAGGGGAAAATAAGAGGACTCAATGTAGTGGCCTTGATGTTCCTTCTCAGCTCTCACATTCCGTGATCTGTCCGCGACACTAATATCTAAAAACTAAAGAAAAGCAATGTCAAGGGAATGTGTCTTTCCTGAGAGCAGGGAAAGATATTCTATTTATTTGGCCTCAGAGATAATCTGCTCTTTTCCTTTCTTCCCCCCCATCTATCCCAACACTTTGAAAATTCTGGAGGATTTTCTTTTCAAGGGCTTGGATGTCCAGCTGACTCTTAAGCTTTCTTCTATGTTACTGAATTTTTCAGCCCAGCTGCATAGAGAGATGACAACCCGTTGGAAGCCTGCTTCAGCTCTTGGCTGCCCACGTGTGCATCCCCACAGACCCACGTGCCTCAAAGCATGTGCACAGAAGTTCCCCTTTGCCCTCTCAGGCCCTTTTGTCTCTAAGAGTACACATTCTCTAAAGCGATCTGTAAGCTGGCCATGAAAAAACAATGAGGCTTACAGGCAAGCTTCTCACTCCCCAAGAGTATCAGCCCAGTGACAAACAATTGAGTTTTGCAAAGAGATTCTCAAGGAGAGCCAGAGTTAGGGACAGAATTGTTTAGTCCTTTTTCTGACCCTGGGAAACTTTCTTCTTGGGTGGCAAGGAGAGGAGATTCTTGTGCATTTCACTTCCTGTGTGTGATCTGGATTTCTTTACCTTCCCAATACCTGTGTTAGCTCCTTTTCAAATGTAGGTATGAATGTGTGATATGGGTGAACTATCCTATGGGGGTGAGGGTGGGAATGAGAAGGAAAACTGTCTATTCAATGTGCTGTACCACCACACTCTGTCTCAGGAAATTGTGGTACAAAATGCTCTCAGGCTTCCTTGCCTGGCAGCTCAGGGTCTGTGACGTTCCTCCCTCCATTGTAATGCTCACCGCAAGGCCTTGGCCAGACCTTGGCTTTCAGTGAACCCTAGAGCAAAGCATTTGCCTGCCCTTAGTGAACAAATGTCAAGTATCAGGAGGTACATGACACTAGATTTGTATTTGAATTTTTAATATTTGTCATCATCAAAGTGTGATGATGATGCTAGATCTGGATTAAAATTTTTAAATATAGATCATCATCAAAGTGTAATGATATTAACCACTCAGGCTGAACTTGACATCACACTGGACATTCGGTACATTTCCTTGGTGGTATATGTTATACAGTTAATCACACTTATAGAATCAGAAACTCTGGGAATGGGGCCCAGCAATCTGTGTTTAATAAACCATCTCAACTCCTCTTTTCCTCTCCTTCTCTCCCATCTGGATTTTACCAAGTTTTAACTCTTTTAGAAATTCCAAAGTGTCTTTAAAGGGCATTCCTTGATATTTTATGCTTTTTGGCATCCCCTGAAGCTCCCTTTATATTACAGGCCCTGTATTTAGAATGAGAAGACACAGCCCATGTTTGCTCTACTTTATTTGAAGTCAAGCAAAAAAAAAAAAAAAAAAAAAAAACAAGGACATTTTCTTGCCCTTTAATAATTTTAAGTCTAGACCTTTTCAACACCCCAGTAGCCATTGAAAATATTTTTGTTTCTTCCTCCTTCAGTACTGTGGAGGCTTTCAGTACTCTTTCATTCATTCAAAAAATATTCATTGCAGGATAAACAGTGAAATAGATATGGCACATTTTCCTTTACACATACATTTTAAAGTCAGCCCTGAGTACCTGGCATTTACAGTCTCACCTGAGCCTTTCTAGAAGAAAGGCTGCTTAAGAGAAGTCATATTTATCTCTATTGCTAGATATATAGTAAACATCCATTTTCAATGGTTTCTTATTGAATAGTTTGTGTCCATCTTATTAAAGACTTAAGAGACTGTCATAGTGGTACTTGAGTTAAAAGATTTAGTTTTAGGAAGACCTCACTAGTGATAAAAAGTGCATGTCTAGGGACTTCTCTGGTAGTCCAGTGGTTAAGACTCTCAGAGCTTCCAATGCAGGGGCTCAGGTTCCATCCCTGGTCCTGATGGGGAAACTAAGATCTCATGTGCCACAAGGCTGAGCCAGAAAAAATAATAGGCTGAGTGTGGGGACTGCATCAGTGGAGAAGTGAAGACATGGGCTAGGAATTAAAAGTGGACTAGGGCTCATCATCTGGTAAATTAGAAGACACAGTGGAAGAAGTACTAGATATACATGGCCTTGAATCCTGGCTCTGCCACTTGCTAACTGTGCTAACCCGGGGGAGGGTAACTCTTTCCTTATCTGTAAAATGAGGGGATAACAGAAGCTGCATCATGAAGTGGTACAAGAATTAGATGAAATAATCCATGTAGAACCATAAGCACTGTGCCTGCCAATGTATAAGTATTGGACAAATGACATCTGTTACTAAGTAACAATAAGTAAGCCTCTAAGATGCAGCTACTGCTCCTCGCAGATTGCACCACCACCATGATGCCCTTCCCATGTTTGTCTGATCTGAATGACAATGCTGGCCTCTTCTTCCTCTCCTCAGAAGCTCATGACCCCCACCCTGGTTATCTCAGGACATGAGAATCAGTCCCCCACCACATCCCAAAAAAAAGCAAGGTCACCCTGGTCCTCAGTGCAAAGGGAACGGGAAAGGGGGCAGTGGGAAAGGGGGACTGAAGGATCATTGAGATTGGGGCGGTCGGGGCAATGTGCTGCAGTAGGAATTCGGAGCTGGGAAAGCTGCCATCAACCAAGCAAGAAATGACCAGAGCCTGAGGTGAGCCTATAACTTAGAGAGAAGAAAAGTGCAGATTTAGGGAAAGGGAAGAAAACGTGTTAGTAGAATTGGAAGAGATGAGTTCAGAATGAAGCATCACTCTTCCCCCTGTATCATGGCCAAGCGGCAATAGATGTGAGACAAGAGTCAGAAATGAGAGGAGAACAAAAAACCCGAACCCTGACTCTGCTGTGTATATGACGGATGAATCTGACAGGTAGTCTAGGATGCAAAGGGACAGTTGTCTCATGGCTGTGAAGCTTAGAACTCTTCCCATAGGGCTGTGATGGTATCAGTTTCAATGCAAATTTGTTAGACTTGATAAGTGCACTGAGTGTTTATTACATGTGAATTCAATGTATTAGTAGAAAAAAGTGACAATTCCTAGACCTAGTATGAGAGTTTCTGAATATTTTTCCTGCTGGTGTCAGGTTTAAGGGAAAAAATAGCCAAGTAGGAAAGAAATAGCAGGAATTCAGGGTTTTTTTTTTTTTTTTTTTTTTTTGCTCACTGGGGAACATACATAGGCTTTCCAAACAGGGGTGGAGAGAAGTTAAGTGGCCTGGGTTGTTTCCCAGCTCTGAGTGAGTTGGCTCCAGAACACACTCAATCTCCCCAAGATGGCAGTCTTCAGTTCCAAAATTTTTCTGAGAAACGTACAGACAGTCCTGCGGGGGCTCCTTAGGGAGCTGCTGTAGCCCCAAAGACACATCTAAGAGGATCTTCCCTGTCTCTTTCTAGCCAACCAGTCAGGCACAGGATAGGTGGTCATAAAAGCTTTTGTTGAATGACTCACCTACTGAATGTTTCACAGTGATCTGTCAAAGATGTTGAAGAAAAAGAAAGGTTTATCTATAGATTAAAAGAGACTTGTTTGTGAAGTTCCAGATAAATTCATCAAAGTTGAATTTCTGTGTAGGTATATGTGCTTTGCTTGTGCCCTAATCATGTGTGTCTTAATAATCATGGCTACCATTATGTATATCATGCAGAACACTGGTGTCTCTATACAAGTAGGAGCAGGGCTTCAGGTACTATAGTGCCAAACGATCCCTGGCCCCCTGCCCCCCAAAAAACACACACTAGTATTTTTCCAAACTGAAGTCTAGTTGATTTACAGTATTATTTTTCTTCACCAATATTAAATTACATCTTCACCAACACTTTTTTTCCACTCTTAAATTTTTGCCAAATCTATAGGTGTAACATGATATCTTGTGGTTTTCACTTGTGTCCTCTTGAGTGCTTAAGAGTTTGAGAATCTTTTTTTTTTTATGCTTATTGCCATTTGTGTTTTCTCTCCTGTGAAAGGCTTGCTTATGCCTTTTGCTCACTTTGGGGGGAATTGCCTTTTTCTTAAATATTTTTTAGATCTTTCTGCATTCCGGATAGGAATTGTTTATGAATATTATATATGTAATATATAATTATGTATCTGGAGTGATTAACATCAATAAGTCCTCGACTTCACGTTAAAGACCTAAAGACACTCTAAAGATAATTCACACAACGTTGAGACCTAACAGTGTCACGAGTTATTCTACACGGTTTTAAGAAAATCTTTCCTTGTGATCAAGCCCCCTAGAGCCTCACAGGAACCTATCTCTTCCCCCAACCTGGGCCTTTCCGTCGTGTTTCAAAGATTAGCAAACTCATGATGCAAGCGCACCAAGGAGGCACTCAAGAAGACCTCCATAAGTGAACAAACGAATGAAGGAAAGAATGTTACTGCGTTGCTAGGTAAAGTGAGGAAAAAAGGAATGTTGGATGGCCGGCTGATTATCGGCCGGCCTCCAGGACGCACAGTGCGGGGAGAGCAGGGGAAGTAGAAGAAGGTGTCTTTCTTTACCCCTGGTCGTCGCCGCCCAGCGGCTCACAACTTGGTGCGCAGAAGGCAGCGCTGACGGGTCGCGGGTCCGAGGTGGGCGCGGCGGCCCTTTGGGCCACGCCCCTTCCCGCCCCCCGACGACGCCACGGCCTCGGCCCCGCAGCGGCCGCGCGAGAGCCTGCGCACTGGGGCCCCAGCGCCTGTAGCGGCTCCCGGCTCGGCTGCTCCGAAGATGGCGGAGCGCGCCGGCGGCGGCACATCCTTGAGGGGACTGCGCGAACGAATGGGTGAGCGGGCCGGCGGCTCCCGGGAGTGCCCGGGCCCGTGCGGGACGCGGGCTTCCCGCGGCTTCGGGGACCGTCGGAGCGGGAGAACTTTACTCCGGAGTCGCCTCGCGCGCCGTCGGGTCCTCCCCTCACCCCCGTCGGAGCGCCCCGGGACGGGACGGGTCGCCGAGAGGGGACGCGGGCGGGAGGGGAGACCAGCCCAAGCCCTTCAGCCCGCGGTCCAACTGCCACTGCCGACGGCCGCACCCCCTCCGGCGGGCGGGGCGCGAGAGAACTAACGGGCGCTACTGGGGCGTGAGGGCGGGCGCCTGGCACCCGGGAGCCCGAGGACAACCCCGAGCCCCGCCTGCCTTTCGGGGGCGGCGGGCGCCGGGACGGCCCTCTCGGCTCCGGGCAGCCCTGGAGATTCCCCTGAGCCCTCGACGCTCGAGCTTTCTTCGTTTACCATGGTCGGAACCCAGGGCTCTCCGGAGGCTTGACCTCCCGCACCCTCCTGGTTAGGATCTGGTTAAGGTCCCTGTAAGGAGGGGGCCTTGAGGGTCTTGATTTGAAATTTGGAATGAGACTTGCCCCCATCCCCCGCTCCTCTTGGCTTGCCTCCTGTAGCACGTGATCGCCAGGATGTCACCTTCCGTGGGATGTCTTGCAGACCCTAGGCTGAACTGAACGAAACTCAGCGCTTCTGGGTGCTTTCTTTTAAACTGGTCTTATCACCAAAGAAATTTTTCTCCCAAATCGTTTATTTTGTAAAATTTGGTAGCGCATGGCTTAGCCCAGGAGACTGCTCCAGTTCTTGAGCTAGTATATATTGCTTGTGGGAGGTTGCTTTTAGTTCTCGAGCTAGTTTCCTCCTATATGACCTTGAGTAAAACAGTCTTATTGATTTTATTGAAGTCCTTCGGGAATTTTCCATTTACAGTTAAGAAATTAATTTAGACTGGCTGCAATTGGGTTTATGTTACTTCAGAACGCTTTGAGTTAACTCCCCAGAGACTATGTCAGCAGCAAATACACTTTCATTATTGCACAGGGAGAAAAACTCTTCTGTCTTTAGCTTATTATGGTTCACCTACGGGGAGAGTTTGCAATAAATTAAGATTGTTTTATTGTTTATTGGCACCTAAGGTTCTCTGACATTGACTTATTTCACTGATTTAAATTAACCAGCATTCTAGTTAACCGACCCCCCCCCAACGTATTTTTATATTGAACATTGCAAAGTATTTTTAAAATTTTACATGGGACAGTTGGTTGGAATTCACAGTATTTCAAACCAAAAACTTGAAAGCAAAATAAAAAAGGCTTAACCCAGAGCCCTAGTTGACATGTTTGCTGCCCATTTCATATTAGGAATGAAAACATCACATATTAGGGTTTTCAGAGGATCACCTTGATTAGAAAGAACTTTCTTCATGGTCACAGTATTTTCCTGAAGGGGACAAAGGGTCAATGAAATGTGCTGCCACTTTGTGGCAATTGCTACTTTTCTCTTAAACAAATAACAGTGAGTAAACTTTGTTGCTGTTTTAGGCAAAATTCCTTGAATCCCCTTTATTTTTGTTGTTCCCTGATTGCAAATTTCTTTGGTTTCTTTTTTTTTTCTTAATATTTTCTCACTCTCTCCCTGGCCTAATAACATGCAAACTTCAAGTAATAAGGCCATGAACAGAGAGCCTTCGTGTGGGTGGAACAGATCTGCAGGGGACCACACCACTCCAAACTACTCAGCTTTGAAGAAGGGTGGATCCAGGACTGGGCCAGCAGCTGTGTGGGAAGGCTCAGGGATGGGGTTGCTGGAAGACAGTCTGCTGCTAGATACCACTGGCAGCCTACGCTTTGAAGGCTGCATCCAGCAGGAGCTCAAGACTTGTAGCAATTTACCTCTTTTTATTCTGTTACCGAAACAACAGTGAATAGCGCTGTATTCGTTTATCTGTAGCAATTTGGTTTCATGGTATGCTTGTTTCTTGCCACAACCATAGCCCTTCTTAAAATAATTTTTTAAAAACCTTTCAATCATTTTTTTTTTTTTGCAATCTATGCCCTTTGCTAAGGAATAAGACATACTGTTTCACTAGTTTATGTGATTTAATGTTTCCAGTTAGTACTGAAGAAAGGTCATGGAGAGGTGGGGCTATAGATTTTATGTGGAACTCTGTGATGTCAAGAACAACAATTGTGGCAGACAGTGTAGAATTGCTAGTAAGTATTGGGATGAATATTTATCATTGATATCTCATAAGGTTAAACATTTTGGGGTGATCATGCTTGGGTGCAGATTTAGGAAGATTATTACCATCCTTGAAATAACTGTCTTAGAAAAATGTTCTTCCTTTCTTGCATTTTGCTTGCTGTAGTAGAGCAGAGCCCTTATGACACAGATTTTGTGTGTGTTGAGGAAAGAGGTTTAGGAGAGAAGCAGAAATTTTCTACTATGTTGAAGTCAGTAATGACCTAAAATGCTTTATGTCCAGAAGGGGCCTCAAAATTTCAATGATATCTTTTAAAAATCTATCAAGTGTAAAACATTCTTTAACTTTAGCATTCTAGTGGCACCTATTTTTGGTTCATTTTATTCTGAGGCTTTTATTGGGTTAGATAGCTGGAATGATTTTTATTTTCTCCTCGTAGAAGGAGAACGGCAGAGTTCCCTGGTGGTCCAGGGGTTAGGACTCTGCTGTCACTGCTGAGGGTTCAATCCCTGGTTGGGGAACTAAATTGCCACAAGCCTTGAGGTGCCACCAAAAAAAAAAAGAGAGAATCGTTTTCTTTTTGTATTGCTTTTTACACATTTTCTTTAAACTTAGGCTTTTCTTAACCACAGCTTTTTTTTTAAAAAAAAAAGGTAAATGCTTTATTTTAAAATAATTTCCATTGCTGTATTTCCAAAGTATGTTTTATACCAAAACCCATATATTTCATTTACTTATTGTTGAATAAGTTGTATACATTTAGATCTTAATTCCTTCATTATGGTATTTTAAAAAGAAGTAACCTTAAAATTAGCTGAAGTAGGAGTATTAAAATAAGTCATATAAAGGTTGATGTGGGTTTTATACAGTCTGGTCCTTCATATTTGTGCAATATTTCAAAGTAAAGTTACAATTGAAGTAAGTTCTGGCTTTACCAGTTCCTATCTGTGTGATCTGGGAAAGTTGTATTTAGCTTCAGTTTGCTTATCTGTAAAGAATGAAGAAAATAATACCCACTTTATAGGATTATTATGAGAATTAAATGAGGTAATAAATGAAAACAACTTCATAAATGGTGAAGTGATATACATTATTCATTATGGCAATTTTTTGGAAATACAGATTAAGATTCATAATTCAGTTTTAGTAGTAAAATCTACATGTTTTCTTATTTAATCTCCAGGCAGAAAGTAACTTTTAACTTTAATTTGGAGTTTAGAATTAGTATAAGAGCTATAGAAATACTCTATTGCACCTGTTAAATTCCTCATTGAATAGAGTTGAATGAAATGTTCATTTTGTTAACTCCAGACATGGAGGCTTTCCCCTAGTGTCTGGACATTTTTAGAGCCTGTCCTTTTGGTGAATGTATTTCTTGTCAGTAGGAATTTGGAAGTAAGGGTCTAAAAATCAGATTTGAGGGATGTTTCCTGATTGTCTAATGGTTAGGACTTGGCACTTTCACTGCCATGACCTGGAATCAATTCCCTGGTCAGAGAACTGAGATCCCGCAAACCACCCTGTGCAGCCAAAAAACAAATTAGATTTGATATTATAACCTGTATATGGTGTGGTTCATTATTGCCACAACTACTTTTAAGTTTACTTGTGATTAATAAGATCTTTAAATCTGGTAAAATTGTACATTTTGAGGGAAATTGTCCTTATGGCCAACTAAATTGTGCCAAAATATATGGACTTTCCTTACGTCTTTTAAACAGGAAAACTGAATATGCAAAAGCAACAGTGGTTTTCTCTATGCTCACATAGAAATGTGAGTGGAAGGGGGGTGTGTAGGATGGTTTATTTAACTTATAGACTATATAAGAATTTTCTTAGTACACCAGGACTGAAATTCAGAGAATAATTGTGGTCCACAAAATTGATAAATTACTGAAGAAGTTGAAGAGTCTAATCTTCAATTCAAATTTAGCTAGATCGTGGATTATCTGAGCTGTTTGGTCTCTGGGATTAAAAAAAAAATCGTTTCCCCTTTTGAAATGGTGGTATCTATGGCAGCAGTTGTGTCACTTTCAAGGTTACTCTGTAAAATGGCTCCCAGATATCTTTCATCAGTGGCAAGTAACATCTCAGCCCATTCATCCTGAGTACAACCACAGGCCCTCTAGTCTCTTATTTAACTGCCCATCTTCAACTGTTCTACGTTTTTCTTGATATGTAGAGACCAGAATTGTATGCAGTATCACAGGGGCATGTTTCCTGTGTTTTTATACTAGGGTAGAAGAGAGTTTTCAGTATTATTTTCCAGCTCCTTCCTGAAGATGCCTGCTACTGTGAGGCATTTTCTACAGTCATATATGGAAAGAGTTCAGGAATTCCCCAATAACTTGTTTTGGTATCATCCACAATTTTAGTTTTTCTTACTTTCCCTCAAATTTTGCTCCCACACTCTTTTATACTTCACCCTTATTGAAGTTTATTTACCATTTTCTACCTGTTTAGACAAGATGTGTTAATTAATATTTATTAACTTGATATTTTCCTACCTCGAAAAATACCATCCCATTGGAACTTCTTTGAGTGTTTCTCCACCTTCACTGTGCATCAGAATAGAGCTTTTAGCAACTGCAAAGGCCTGGGCCCCACACTCAGAGAGTGGAAATGGGGAGGGGAAAGCATTGCTAATTTTTTTTTTTTTAAACAATTTGGGTGACTCTACTGGGGAGCCAGGGTAGATAGCCCCTGATCAAGGTAATTTATAAATGTTCTCCTTAATATTGGGCCCAATCTTTGAGGCTCTCACTGTTGACACTTTTGCTTCCAAGTTCAAACCCATAAACTCCAAATCTTTTTTTAAATTCGCCCAATTCATGGCGAAACATTTTTTCCGAATCCTTGCCCACTCAGTTTTCCTAGGCATTTTTGAGATCTGTTACTCATTAGCTCTGATTCACCCACCAGCTCATGCTGCTGCTTCCACTGACAACTCTGTGCACAGATAGGCTGGTGTGTCTACAGTAAACAGTGTTAATTCTTTGTTGAATTATTGTTGAACATCATAGGTATTCAGTATGTCTTTGCTGACCCAGAGTCATCTGTCATGCTTTCTAGAAGAGATGCTATCCTTTATTCTCAAGATACAGTTTGCCACCTCTGGATTAGCTGTTTGTCTTCTTAATATTTAATCCCTTTCCTTTATCTCTCTGTATTTTAGTTGCTGCTGCTAATGCCATTGCTGAAGAAAGACGAAGTCAAGGTAGCTTTAGTTCTCTTCTGCCCCAGCCTTCAAATATAAAATCACCATTTAAGCCAGGTATAATTTCTAGAGTACTTTGATAGATGTCAAAGTGTTATATCCTTTAAGTTTGATATCCTATTAATATCTAATTATTTTCTTTTCTTTTTTTTAGTAATAGATGGCTCTGTGCTTAAAAATGACATAAAACAAAGATTAGCAAAGGAGCGGAGAGAAGAGAAAAAAAGACAAGATGATGGTATTTTTAAAATTAATTTTTATTAGAGTATAGTTATTTTATAATGTTGCATCAATTTATACTGTACAGCAAAATGAATCAGGATGATGGTATATTTTAGACTTAAAAAAAATCAAAATGAATAAATTTTACATTAAGGTTACATATTTTCAAAGTGGTTTTACTTTTTAATCTTTTCTTAATAGTATATGTTATACAGTATGTGTTACTGTCTTTTTACTTTATGTGTTATATTGGATTAAAAGCATATACTAAATTGAGATAAAGAAGATCTGTGAAAAATATTTGGCCTAATTGTTTTATTTTTGAAATAGTAGTTTCTGTTAGCTTTAATTTTCTGAAAACTAAAGTATGAACATTTTTTCAGCATTTGTAGAAACAAGCAAAATGGGAATTTCAGTAAAAATGACTCTGAAAACAAAAATGAAGGAATTCCCTGGAGGTCCAGTGGTTAACCCTGTGTTTTCACTGCCGGAGGCCTGGGGTTCAATCCCAGATTTGGGAACCAAGATCCCACAAGCCATGGCATGGCCAAAAACATAAATGAATTTGCTAAGTTTTACCATAGATATGGTATCTTTCACTGATTGCTATACTTTCTCAAGTGTGACTTTGTATTAATTAAGATCTAAGAATCCTCCAATTAAAATAAATAAATTTATATTAAAAAATAATATTCTTT
The DNA here is from genome assembly GCF_032405125.1 of Capricornis sumatraensis. Lineage (NCBI taxonomy): Eukaryota > Metazoa > Chordata > Mammalia > Artiodactyla > Bovidae > Capricornis > Capricornis sumatraensis. Next base: position 43,839,384 of record NC_091092.1, on the reverse strand, counting down.
TCTAAAAGAACCATAATCTTGAGAGAATGCTTTTTCAGCTGTGTATTTTCCTCATTTGGCCCTGTAAATCCACTGCAGAACTAGTGCTCACCTTCATTCAAATGGAATAGCAGTTGTCTGTTTTGGTGAGGAGCAGTTTCTTCCTGTAGCTCTTTAGAAGAGTATTTTTACAACTGCATGGATGCTCTCCAGGCTTTAGTGAGAGGAAATTTGAATGTAGGAAAACACGCTGGTCAGTAATATGGTATGTGCCTAAGCCCATGAAGGTCAAATTGGCATGCTTAATATGTTCTGTTTAGATGAGGCCTTTAAAAATAAGTTTCGTATTAGAAGGAAAAAAGCCATATATTCTGGCCATGTGTTTTTTAATTCTTATTTTAATGTACAGCATATTAATCTGATGGGGTTTGACTTCAGCTCAAGTCAGCAGAAACATCACATGAAAGAAAATATTTGTTTTGAATTTGGAATTTTAGTTTGGATAGGAGAGTCATTTAAGCCAATTCAGTTCTCAGGAGTTAAATGAACACCCAGTGGAAATGATTCTTTCGTGGCCATCTCTGGTCATTTATATAATAAATCTTTAGTTATTAGCACAGGTTATGTTATTTTTAAGAAAGAGAATAAAATACTTTAACTTTCCTTCTCTGTAATGTGGAAAACTTAAACATTTTCTTGGCTCTTACCTTGCATTTGGAATATTTCAGCTAATAAAGAGACACAGCTACTTGAAAAAGAAAGAAAGTCTAAGATTGTATATGAAAAACAGATGGAAGAAAAACAGCGAAAGCTGAGGGAACAGAAAGAAAAAGATGAACAACGGAGAATATCTGCAGAAAAAAAAAGAAACGAAATATTAGAGGAAGAAAGGGTACGTGTTTTTCTTCTTTGTTAATCAGATGATACACTGTGTTGCCTGGTTCTGCAGTACTTTTTTCTTAGCCCTTCTGTGCTTTTATTGTAACTGATCCCGATTATTCTGGAACCAGTACCAGTTCTTCTTTGGTCTTTGCTTAAACATTAGCGCCTCTTGCCCCATCCTGCTCTGAGGCCTGAGTTTAGGCTTAGTAACTGAGGTGAAGACGAGCCTTGCGCATCCAGGGAGAGAGCCCTATGTGCCTGCAGGGTGCCTGCAGCCTGGGCTTTGTTCTGAGGCGCTTTCTCTCCTTCCAAAGGTGTTGTCCCATTGCCTAGTATTCACCCGTCCACTATCAGGCCCTCTCTGGTAGGGCCCCTCTGCCCCTGACTGGTCTGCTTCTCACCACTCCACTCATTGTGTGAGTGGCAGAGCCCAGCCGGATCAGAGCCTTCCACTCTCCCATGGTTCCCTGCCTCCCTTTTGTTTGCTCTCTCTCGCTCTCCCCTTATTGTTCCTTTCTTGGTCCTCTTGTGGCCTTGCTCTCTTCCTATCTGGACTCTGGGTGTCTTTGGCACTCTGTTGATACGAGTCACTACCTTTGTCCTGCCCTCTCTTTCCCTCCCTGTCCCTCTTCAGTCAGTTTGCCTTTGGCTGTTCCTCTGTGGGCATCTGGTTAGCTGTCTCAATTTGTAGGATTCTCTCTGACACCAAGTTTTTCTCCTGTAGGTTGTTGCAGATCTTTAATGAGTGTCCTTGGCTCCTTTGGAATTGGCATGTTCCATCCTATTCTTCACTGTCATTCTCTCTTTCTCTTTGTCCCAGTGCCCCTCAAGTGTCCCTGAGGCTCTTTGTCTGACTCTGGCCCTTTTTCTCCAGTAGCACCCCCTTTTTCTTTCTACTTTCTTTGTCTTAGCTTCTCCCTCCTTTTTGCTCCCATCTCTGCCATGGTTCTCTCAGTGTGTGGGTTTTTATCCTCTCCCTGTCTTTTTTTTTTTCCTGTTGCTCTAATTTTAAAATATTTTTTCTTTCCTTTTCCCTTTGTTTCCATTTCTCTCCCAAGAGCCCTCTTCTCTGTATCTTTCTCTGGTGCTCACTTTTCTTCCTAACTTTTACACACAGTTGGCTCTTGAAAATGCCTCACCGCCCCCACCCCCCCCAACTCCTTATCCCATCGGTGAATCTTGTTTAGGGTTACTCCTGTGGTGTTTCTTCCCTGTCCATGGTTCACTAGCACCTTCTCTGTCTTTTCCCCCACATTCCAGTATTTAATGAATTCTCATTCAGAACTTGTATCACTCTATCTTCCTCTGTGAAATGTCTCCTTAAAACTACTTCTCTGTGGTGAAGAAGAGTGAAGGCCAGAGAGACTGAACTTAATAAAGACAGAACCAAAGAGAGTAAAATAGGAAACTGTTGGGTCAGGAAAGGTCCTTGGAGGACAGAGGGAGAGCCCCAAGGACTGTGAGTAGATAAGACCATCTTAGGAAAAAAGGAACCTGAGAGAGAACACAGGGAAGGAAGAAGCAACAAAATGGCAGTGTAGACAGGGTGGGAGCCAGGGAGAGAGCGCCAGACAAGAACCCAGAAGACCAGGAGAAAGCTCCGTGCGGGAGAGCCCTAGACAGAGCAGGGACCGATCATCACTGAGGAGGCTGCATACAGAAAAAGAGAATGATTCAGTAGAGCAGGGTAAAACCTCAGACTCAGTGGTGGTGAGGAGGGGCGAGTGTGGACGAGGGCACATGGGAAAGAGGACAGGAGCTTGCACATGAGCCACAGGTGCCAGAAGGAACCTGAAAGAGCATGGAGGGTCAGCACATCTGGAAACACCACAAGAGAGCTTAGGAGAGAGGTTTTAATAATGCAAGAATATTCTCTTTTTAATCTTTATTATACTTCTGGGGTGTCTAAGTAATTTAGAACAACTTCCTTTCTGTTAGAAAATATAATTTAAAATATTGTCGTTAGATAAGTTTCATTTTAAAATTGCAGTTGCTTTTCTCCTCAGAGGATATGGCTGGCTCCATTTTCCTAATATGTTCACCCTCTAAACTGTGGGAACATTGTGAGGATGATGTTGCTATGAAGCAGTTGTTGTCAGGGAAGAATAGAAAACTTTCTGGCCCTGAGGTTGATTTGCTTACGCGAGTGTAGTCCATGGTACGTCACAGCACAGAGATGAGGAATAGAAAACTGCATCTCATTTCTGACAGTGGCGCAGTTTTGCCATTGTGTAGCATTTGCATTCGCAGACCTGTTATCCTGCGCGGTTTAGACTAAAGCTGAGGTCAAGACAAACACACCTCTTTTTAAAAATTTGATTAGTTAACACCAGGATTTAAGAAGTTAGAAATGTGGATATAATAGATGATCTGGCATAGTTTCACTTATATGTATTAGTTGATTTTTTATCCTGCCTCATTCTACAAAGAATTTAAGGTATATTTTAAAAACTATATACCACAACCAGATGAGAAAATAAATGTTTGAGGGAATCAAGCAGAAGGGGGAATTAAAGTAAGAAAATAATAAAACATAAGGTATGATTAGCATACATCAAAGCATACTACTCAGTCCTTGTATAGTTGCTGGAATAAGCTACACCTTTATTTCTAAATTTCCTAATGATACAAGCAAAGAGGGAAGCATGGTCAGTTTCTCGATTCATATCCGTAAGATTAAAACCTACTTAGTTGGGAAGGTATGGATTCATACCTGAGATGTTTCCAATTTTAACTTTTCTCCTTTATAAAAAAAATTTTGCCTGATTAAAAAATTTGGTGGTAGGGGTATTTTATAACTGATAGATCAGAATTGTACTAGTGAATATAATACATACGTAAGCATTTATTGGCTTTTATTTTAAATAGGAGAAATTCAAAGCCGTCCTTCATCGTACACTGGAAAGGACCAGCCGCATTGACCATCAAAAGAGATGGTCATGGGGAGGCTATACAACAGTAAATTCCCAAAATAAGACCGGTAATTAATACAATTGCTAAACTTTTAAGTTTATTCATTTTCACATGTAAATATTAGCTGTTAGTATAAGGTTGCATTTTCAATGGGTTTTCAGCTTTGTATCCTAAGTGAAAACACTGCCATGTATTCTTTGCCATGCATTTAAATTTGTGTCGTGTGAGATTGCCAAAGAAACAGGTGAAATTTTATAATTTTATTTTATACAGTATATCCAAAATCTTACCATTTAAACTTGTAATCTGTGTAAAAATGAATAATAATTGATAAGCTTTGCACACCTTTGTCCAGTGCATATTTTAAAAAATAAATTGCCCTGTTTACTAATGATGTATTATAATTTTTCCTATGTGTGGATATAATTCTAAGCAATTGCATAAAATGTAAGTTAAATTTCCATAATTTATAAGGAATGATCGACAGTGAGCATTGCGTACCTAATTAATACATGTTTATGCTCTGTATAAGTACATCATGAGCTCATCTTGTTTCAGCTAATGATGCTTTTTTAAATATGAGTACAGTAAATCTTGTATCTTTTCTCAGTCAACAAACACTCTACATCTACTGAAAAGCTTGAGCAGGGGACTTGTGGATTACATAGAAAAATGTCATCTACTGGTCTTCAAAATTCTGTTGCCAAGAGTAAGTATTTATTTCATGTATTTTACTGAGTTTCAAACCAGTGAAATCAAGTCTTTATATGTATTCCTACAGTACCACGTACTCTTTAGATCATAGGATATTTAGATTTATTTTAGAAGAGCACCGCGTTGTTTTGCAGTAGAGATGGTGATTACTTTTTTGTATTTTCATCAGTATAAATATGTTTCTTTTTTTAAATTAAAAAAAATTTTTGGCTGGGTCTTTGTTGCTTCTTGGGCTTTTCTCTAGTTTCAGTGAGTAGAGGCTACGCTCTCGTTGCAGTGCATAGGCCCCTCATTGTGGTGGCTTCCCTTGTTGTAGAGATGAACCCTAGGCGCATGGGCTTCAGTAGCTGTGGCACATGGGCTCAGTAGTTGTAGTTCCCCAGGCTCCAGAGCATGGGCTCAGTAATTGTGGCACACGTATTTAGTTGCTCCAAAGCATGTGGGATCCTTCCAGATCAGGAATCTAATCCATGTCCCCTGCATTGGCAGGCAGACTCTCCACCACTGTGCCGCCAGAGAAGCCCCTTGTTTCTTGGTTTGTGTACTAATGGTATCAGATGGGTTTGTTGGGCTCAGGTAGCCCAACAGCTATGAAATATATTTTGACCCAAAGACATTGCCATTAAGTGACAGAATAATTTATTTTAGAATTAATCCATATTCTGTCTAACCTAAAACTGAAATCCATTTTTCCAGAAACTAGAGTAGTCCATTCAATTTCCATTAAGTTTCATGAATATTACCTAATTTAAGAAAAATAATAGTATATATATAGCAGTGGACAGGTTGATCTGCTTCAATATATGTAAAGTTGACAAGCAAGTTACCTTCCTGTTTTATAATTATGACCCCAAGAAATTCAGTGATTTCCATTCCACCCTGCTCTTCTGTGGTTTATAATTTCATCATCTGATCATAATTTTTTGGTCATTCGATCATGGTTTTAAACGGTTTTAAACTGTACATTCCACTAACAAGTCTGTGTTTTTCCCCAAAGCAAATAAAGTGGTTTTTAACAGTGTTAATGAGAGAGTATTTCTAAGCTGTACTTGACAACTCTTTGTAGAGGTAATGCAGTGCTCTTTAAAATAAAATAAAACTTATCTACTGCAGATACTTAAAATACATTTTGCTCCTGGTGTTTGCCCTTTTAATTAGCACTCCTTAGTTTCTTGACCAGGAATTGAACATGCACCCTTGGCAGTGAAAGTGTGGAGTTCTAACGACTGGAGCACCAGGGAATTCCCTAGCATTCCTTATTTTTTTTTTTTAAATCTTGACCTGAGTGTGTTAGTGACCATATCTGGCTTATACTACATGGTGCTTCTCGCTGATAGTTGAGATGGATTAGATAACTATACCCATCAAAAAAAATCCTTTTTCTTTCCAGAGAAAAAAACAGACATGATCTTTGCAGGAAAAAGACATGGCAAACATATTCCACTTCATTCCCCCAACCTTGGCTGTAGAAAAGATATACAATTTTTTACCTTGTGAATTGAAACAAAGGCATAATTATAGTTTGAATTAAAAATGTTTCTTTTGTGTTATTAGATGTCTGAGCATTTTTTTGAGCATGCTGATTGCTCTAAAATTCCAGTGTGGAAAAAGATTCTGGATATCATTTAAAGCATATAATTAGTTAATTGTAGCGGTGATTAACTTAGTGGGAAAGATTTCCATTTTTGTCTAAATATATGTTGAAAAAGGATTTTTTGTTTTGTTTATACTTAAATTACATCATTTGTACTTTTAGAACTCTTAAAATTTTCAACAATGAACTTGAGAGATCTTTCGTTCTTTGACAGTTTTGACGCATCTCATTTTCTCTTATAATAAATAGTCCAACAGAAGTTGATCCACTTTCCATCATTAACCTTAGTATGCTTTTCCAGAGCACTTTTACATATAGCCAAGGGAAGATTTTCTCTAGCACCTTGCTTATCATATAATAAAATTAATTTATTATTCACAAATTCAATCCTTTAGAAAAATTAGATAACATTCATTGCAATGTCATATTTGTATACTTTCATTTTATTTTAATTGTTTCGTAAGTGTTGACCCTGTTTTACTATCTAACTGATTAGAGGAATTAGCAAAGATTTCTCCACAGACATTTCTTACATTTTTATTATAGTGAGCCAACGCTAGTGTGTTTTCATTAATATGTGTATGTGCTGTATTAGTGAAACATTTAAAGAAAAGGGACAGGTGATGACTTTCAAGTTAGTAATGAGTTAAATTGCACTGAAGAAACAATTCCAAGTAATTTTTTAAATGATATCTTCACTTGTTTTTAATCCAAGAAGGTATATGTGGAAGATACTTTATGAAATAACTTGCTTTATAGTATATTACACACTCTGAAATGATTAATGCTGTAATTAATGATTCCATGGAAAATAAAATCAATATTTTCACTGGCTTACCTTTGTAAAATCCCTTCAAACTGAAATAAAACCTGTTCAATCCAGAGAGATGAACATTTCAAACTCAAATGAAGTTCATAATCTAACCTGTGATATTTTAAATAGCTTGCTTTATATTTTAATTAAAAAAAAATATGTTTCGCTCTGCTGTGTGTGCAGCATGCAGGATCTTAGTTCCCTGCCTGAGGATCAAACCCACGCCTCTGTAGTGAAAATACAGCCTTAATCACCAGGAAGTTCCTAAATAACCTTTCTTTAAATCGTAACTGATTCAAATAATCTGTTTTTTTCTACTCAGTGCTGACTTACCATAACTTCACACTATTTTGTCATTTCTTGCAATGTGATAGTAAGGGATAGGTGATCTCATCATATGATCGAATTGATTACATTTCTATGGATTGTGCTATGCAATTACATTATCAATTCTAGAATTTTCAAATGATGCTACATTATCAGCATTTACTTTAATCTATAGCTCCCCAAAAGAATTCTTGTTTTCTTCTTTTGGCCACTCGGCTTGTGGGATCTTTGTTCCCTGACCAGGGATTGAACTCTTGGCAGTGACAGCACAGAGTCCTAACTCATGAACTGCCAGGGAATTCCCCAAAAGGTTCTTCTTTAAACAGACTTCCATCAGTATTCTGAGCTGGAATATTTAAAGTGAAGTGGAAGTGTCTACACAAAAGGGATTATTTTCCCATATGACTAGTTTGGGTTGCTAACATTGAGACATCTGTGCCAAATATTAGTTATTATTTTTATTTAAAAAATACTAGTTGAGAGAATTCCTTGACAGTCTGGTGGTTAGGACTCGATGCTTTCACCTCTTTGGCCTGGGGTTCAATCTTTGGGGAACTAAGATCCTGCAAGCCATGCAGCGCAGCCAAAAAAATAAAACTCATTAAAACTAAAGTGTATAAATTAGTTTAGTGATAGACGTCACTTAACTTAAAGAGTAACCTGGTTTTAACTTTGGGCATGTAGAATCTCTTCATAATTCTTGAAATTTAAAAAAATTCTTACAAGGAAGAGTAGAGAAGATTAAAAAAATGTTGGGAAAAAAGGAGTGGCTCACTCCTGAAGGAAGCTGTTTAAACAGCTTGTAAATAGTAATGTTCCTGGACTTCTCTGGCAGTCCACTGGTTAAGACTCCATGCTTCTAATGCAGGGGGTGCGGGTTCAATCTCTGGTTGGGGAACTAAGATCCCACATACTATGTGGCATGGCCAAAATGTTTTCCTAATTTTCTTAAAGAGTATTATTTCTTTGCCTTTGATCTCCAGAAACACCAGAAAAGAGACGAAGTTCATCTTTGAATAGAAGATGTAGCGGACTACATTCATCTACAGAAACAGAACAAGTGGAAGAAAAACGACCTGGTTAGTTATTTCTAAGTGCCAGTCTTAACTGGTGGTTTAAATGTGTTCTATTTATGTCAACATTCAGCTGCTTGAGAAGCCATTCCAAAACATTGGAAGCTAAAATATCCCTTCTTTAACTAAAAAATATACTTTGGTGACATGCTTATTTGACTGAAGCTAGAAGAATCTCTTTATTATTTTTTTTTCTTTTTCCCAAAACTGAATTTTATTGGAAGGTCTAGTTCTCATTAAGTGTCAAACAACAATAAAATATATAATTCTGCCATGAAGCAGAGAATCAAACCATAGAATGCTGGTATAGATAGATTTGTCCTGAAGCACTTCATTCCTTCGAACATTTCATTAGTTCGTTTATAGAAAATAAAAGGAAAGTGAAGTCGCTCAGTTGTGTCCGACTCTTTGCGACCCCATGGACTGTAGCCTACCAGGCTTCTCTGTCCATGGGATTCTCCAGGCAAGAATACTGGAGTGGGTTACCATTTCTTTCTCCAGGGGATCTTCCCGACCCAGGGATCGAACCTGGGTCTCCTGCATTGGAGGCAGATGCTTTAACCTCTGAGCCACCGGGAAGCTCTAAATTACTGGCCACATTTTGAACTTCAGAGCTTTGCTGCTTCACAGCATAATCCACGTCTATCCTTTGGGGGTGTATTCACTGTTGATCATTACACACAAGATTTCAAAATTATTACTGAACTACTTGTTTATTTAAAGTTGTTTCTGACACCTTTCCCTTAAGTTTTCCCTATTAAACATGATTGTTCCTTTTTGTTTCATAACAAATTGTTCACTTACAGAGGATTCAGGTCACATCCTGTTAAAACAAATGTCATTGTGGCAGGGATCTTCATGAACTTAAAAGTTTATTGGAGCAAGCGCTCAGCCGGTAAAGAATCCGCCGGCAATGAGGGAGACCTGGGTTTGATCCCTGGGTTGGGAAGATCCCCTGGAGAAGGAAAAGGCACCCACTCCAGTGTTCTGGCCTGGAGAATTCCATGGACTGTATAGTCCATGGGGTTGCAAAGAGTCGGACGTGACTGAGCGACTTTCACTTTTGGAGAAGGAAATGGCAACCCACTCCAATACTCTTGCCTGGAAAATCCCATGGACTGTAGCCTACCAGGCTTCTCAGTCCATGGGGTCGCAAAGAGTTGGACACGACTGAGCGACTTTCCTTTCCTATTTACAGCAAGATTTACTTAATTCACTCAGTCCCTGGGAGCTAGTGGCAATGAACTTGACAAATGTGACTGTCAGTGACATATATCTGAAGAAATATGTCAGAGTGCTTTTGTCATTTACAACTTTTTTCTCCACATGTGAGTTTCTCCATAGAGACTCCATACATTGGGTATGGTAATAGATACATTACCTGGATCCCCGCATTGGGATTATTGTGGTATGCTGGGCCTTTGCCTGTCTATTCAGGTCTTATCTTCCCTAACAGTGCAGTCCCATCAGGTGGCAGTGTTTGGTCCTGTTATGTATGTGTGGTTCTCAATTGCCTCTGCTTTTAGGTTGGGATACTTATCATTTAGAGCAGTTCACATTGCTCTTTCTTGCTTTCTTCATTTATTTGTGAAACCTCAAACTGAGTCCTTTCTGTTTGTTCTGATCATTTAGTTTGTTAGCTATATACCTCTCTTTGGGAGAATACTTTAATTGGTTGCATGCTCATCCCAACAAAAGTGTCAGTAGCCAGGAACAAAAGTACTGCTTCATTAGTAGTTTAATAGCAATAATCCAGGTAATAAGCATAGGATAGAGTGCCTGAAAATGTTAGCATTTGTGCTTAAAAAGTTAGGTTGTATCACTTAAGTTTTTACAGAAAGGCATAAAAATAATTTGAATCAATACTTTGCAAATTAGTGAGTCTGCACAACATTTTATGTTATATATTTATTTTACGATGGCAAGCATGGTGGAGTAGTTATCAGGGTAATTTATAGGATGAGATGGTTTTTTTAAATTTTAAAACTGTGGGTTTCTTGACCTGTGCTTAAATATATCACAGTATTATAAAAAGGGCTGGATTTTAAGTACATAGGAAAACCTAAATAATATCAAGAGAAAAAGCCAACCTTCTTTTTTTCTTAAAATGTGGAAGAATAACATTGAGTGGCTCTTTAGCTTTTAATTAAGAACATAAAGATTGTTAGTAAAATAGGGACTTCCCTGGCAGTCCAGTGTTTAACACTTTGCCTTCCAATGCAGGGGGTCCAGGTTTGATCCCTGTTCAGGGAGCTAAAAATCCCACATGCCTTGTGGCTAAAAAAACCGAAACATAAAACAGAAGGAATATTGTAACAAATTCAGTAAAGACTTTAAACATGGTCCATGTAAAAAAAAATGTTTAAAAGAAGATTGTTGGTAAAACAGATTTCCAGGGTTATGGGTGACATATCGTGTTAAATATGCCTCTGAGTAGTAAGTCCTCAGTCATAGAGAGCTCTAATGCATTGTTCCCATCCTTTTTCTCCTTTTTTCCTCCACTTTTTCCTTTCCAGAATATATCCCGCCCCCTTTCCTTGTTTTTCGGTTAACATCCATATGATTAGTGAACCAAAGTGCTATCATAGACTTTGTTGTAGTGCAGCTTTATTTCTCCTGATTCGAATTCCTGACTTTGCTTCTGCCTAGTTGTATGTGTGTCAAATTATTTTCTGCCCATCTCTCTCCAGTGTATTGTGAGGTATTCTAATTCGGTTCAGTTCAGTTTAGTTGCTTAGTCATGTCTGACTTTTTGCAACCCCATGAACTGTAGCACGCCAGGGTTCCCTGTCTGTCACCAACTCCCAGAGCTGGCTCAAACTCATGTTCATCGAGTTGGTGATGCCATCCAACTATCTCATCCTCTGTCATCCCCTTCTCCTGCCTTTAGTCTTCCCCAGCATCAGGGTCTTCTCTAATGAGTCAGTTCTTCACATCAGGTGGCCAAAGTATTGGAACTTCAGTTTCGGCATCAGTCCTTCCAATGAATATTCAGGATTGATTCCTTTAGGATTGACTGATTTGATTTCCTTGCAGTCCAAGGGTCTCTCAAGAGTCTTCTCTGACACCACAGTTCAAAAGCATCAATTTTATTTATTTAATCGGTTGTGTGCTCATCCCAACAAAAGTGTCCTTTTTGGACATCAGTCAGACTGATGCTTTCTTTATGGTCCAACTCTCACATCCATACATGACTACGAGAAAAACTAACTTTGACTATATGGACTTTTGTCGGCAAAGTAAATGTCTCTGCTTTTTAATATGCTGTCTAGGTTTGTCATAGCTTTTCTTCCAAAGAGCAAGTATCTTAATTTTGTGGCTTCAGTCACCATCTGCAGTGATTTTGGAGCCCAAGAAAATAAAATGTGTCACCGTTTGCATTGTTTCCCCATCTGTTTGCCATGAAGTGATGGGAGCAGATGCCATGATCTTTGTTTTTTGAATGTTTTAAGCCAGCATTTTCGCTCTTCTCTTTCACTTTCATCCAGAAGCTCTTTAGTTCCTCTTTACTTTCTGCCATAAGAGTGATATCATCTGCATATCTGAGGTTATTGATATTTCTGCCTGCAGTCTTAATTCCAGCTTGTGCTTCATTCAGCCTAGCCTTTAGCGTGATGTACTCTGCATAGAAGTTAAATAAGCAGGATGACAATATACAGCCTTGATGTTCTCCTTTTCCTATTTGGAATGAGTCCATTGTTCCATGTCTGGTTCTAACTGCTGATTCTTGACCTGCATACAGGTTTCTCAGGAGGCAGGTAAGGTGGTCTAGTATTCCCATCTCTTTAAGAGTTTTCCATAGTTTGTTGTGATCCACACAGTCAAAGGTTTTAGTGTAGTCACTGAAGCAGAAGTAGGTGTTTTTTCTGGAATTCTCTTGCTTTTTCTGTGATCTGGTGAGTGTTGGCAGTTTGATCTCTGGTTCCTCTGCCTTTTCTAATTAGAATTCTAATTATTTTAAAAAATATGTTACTCCCATCAAAAATCTCAATGGTTTGTCTTAAATTTCTTTAGCTATTAGAAATCTAGTTATTATACTTTTATTTTCTGTAGCACAAACTGTCAGTGTTAAAAAAGTGATTAGGCACATAGGTATGTAAGTAAAATGCTTTCTCTGCCAAAAGTGAGGAACTGAAAAATAGCTGAGTCTTTTTGGTATATTTACCAAGTCTTTAAAAAGCCACCATCAAATACCTTTTTAAAAATATTTAGGGGCTTCCCTGGCAGTCCAGTGGTTGGGATACTGCACTCTCACTGCCCAGGCTGTGGGTTTAATCTGTGTTCAGGGAACCAAGATCCCACAAGCTGCATGGTTAGGCCCACAAAAAAAGAGTTTATTTTAAAGTAATAAATATTTAAACCAATAAATATTTAGTGTAAAAAACTTTAATGTAATTTCCTATTATTCCAGTACTCACTGATAACTGAATATTTGCATTCATATATTTTTAATAAAGTATAATCATAACCTGCTTTTGTTTAGATTCAAAATATATATTTCTTAGGCTAAAAATATTTAGATTGTTAAAACTGGAAGAGACCTTGGAGATCCAGCCCATTCTGATTACTGTGTGTTAGTTGCTCAGTCATGTCTGACCCTTTGCAACCCATAGACTGTAGCCCATGGGGCTCCTCTGTCCATGGAATTTTCCAGGCAAGAATACTGGAGTGGGTTGCCATTTCCTCCTCCAATTCTGATTACTGTCTTACTACAGTTTTTAGTATGGGTGAGAAAATGCTCTTGTTTATACTCTATCTTAAAATAATCATGTATAGAGTGTGGCCCTGGTGACTTTGTTTAGATTACTTTTTATAAGTGTCCAAGGTTTTGTAATTGTCTATGAAAATCATTTTGAACTATAGTGTGGTTAAAATAGAAATGCTTATTGCAGACATCAGCTTTGGAGAAGCATCTTATTTTCATCTAGAGAGCTCTGTTGCTTTCACAACGCCTCTCTTTTAGTGGTGGTGCCTCTGAAGTACCAACTCTGAGATGTTTCTGTCTTGTGTCTGTGATCCATTTCACTAAACATTTCTGTATGGTGTGTAATCCCTGTGATTTCCTAATAAATGACTCTGATTTTGTTTTTATACTGCTAATGGTACATTTCCATCTTGTCAAATTTCTACCTGTGGGGAATTTCACTCTGTTCTCATTTATCCACAGGCATCCACAGTGTAATCCAGTATGTAAACATGCCCCTGCTTAGGCCTAGCAGTGATGAATTGAAGAGTGCCATAGTGCCTCCCCAGTCAACAGCGGTGATGCCTTTCCAGGAGAAGGTAGAAATACCTTCCAAGACTAGTGTGGGAGTCGCCCCCAAGGCAAGTGTGGAAGTGCCCCCTGAGGTGAGAGTTGAAGCACTCACCAAGGCAAGCTTGGATGAATCCCCCCAGGTGAACGTGGAAGCACCCCTGGAAGTGAGTGTGGAAGCGTTCCCGGAGGAGAGCATGAAAAAACACCCCAAGGTGAGTGTGGAAACGCTCTTGGAGGCGAGCATGAAGGAACACCCTGCCGTGAATGTGGATGCACTCCCGGAGGCGAGCATGGAAGAACCCCCCAAGGTGAGCGTGGGTGCACTCGCGGAGGAGAGCATGGAAGAACACCCCAAGGTGAGCGTGGGTGCGCTCCTGGAGGAGAGCATGGAAGAACCCCACAAGGTGAGCGTGGGTGCGCTCCCGGAGGAGAGCATGAAAGAACCCCCCAAGGTGAGCGTGGGTGCGCTCCTGGAGGAGAGCATGGAAGAACCCCCCAAGGTGAGCGTGGGTGCGCTCCCAGAGGAGAGCATGGAAGAACCCCCCAAGGTGAGCGTGGGTGCGCTCCTGGAGGAGAGCATGGAAGAACCCCCCAAGGTGAGCGTGGGTGTGCTCCCGGAGGAGAGCATGGAAGAACACCCCAAGGTGAGCGTGGGTGCGCTCCCGGAGGAGAGCATGAAAGAACCCCCCAAGGTGAGCGTGGGTGCGCTCCCGGAGGAGAGCATGGAAGAACCCCCCAAGGTGAGCGTGGGTGCGCTCCCGGAGGAGAGCGTGGAAGAATCCCCCAAGGTGAGCATGGAAGCAATCACGGAGGAGAGCATGGAAGAACCCCCCAAGGTGAGCGTGGGTGCGCTCCCGGAGGAGAGCATGGAAGAATCCCCCAAGGTGAGCGTGGAAGCAGTCGCAGAGGAGAGCATGGAAGAACCCCCCAAGGTGAGCGTGGGTGCGCTCCCGGAGGAGAGCATGGAAGAACCCCCCAAGGTGAGCGTGGGTGCACTGGCGGAGGAGAGCATGGAAGAACACCCCAAGGTGAGCGTGGGTGCGCTCCCGGAGGAGAGCATGGAAGAACCCCCCAAAGTGAGCGTGGGTGCACTCGCGGAGGAGAGCATGGAAGAACCCCCCAAAGTGAGCGTGGGTGCACTCGCGGAGGAGAGCATGGAAGAATCCCCCAAGGTGAGCGTGGAAGCAATCATGGAGGAGAGCATGGAAGAACCCCCCAAGGTGAGCGTGGATGCGCTCCCGGAGGAGAGCATGGAAGAACCCCCCAAGGTGAGCGTGGGTGCGCTCGCGGAGGAGAGCATGGAAGAACCCCCCAAGGTGAGCGTGGGTGCGCTCCTGGAGGAGAGCATGGAAGAACCCTCCAAGGTGAGAGTGGGTGCGCTCGCGGAGGAGAGCATGGAAGAACCCCCCAAGGTGAGCGTGGGTGCGCTCCCGGAGGAGAGCATGGAAGAGCCCCCCAAGGTGAGCGTGGGTGCGCTCCTGGAGGAGAGCATGGAAGAACCCCCCAAGGTGAGCGTGGGTGTGCTCGCGGAGGAGAGCATGGAAGAACACCCCAAGGTGAGCGTGGGTGCGCTCCCGGAGGAGAGCATGAAAGCACCCCCCAAGGTGAGCGTGGAAGCAATCGTGGAGGAGAGCATGGAAGAACCCCCCAAGGTGAGCGTGGGTGCGCTCCCAGAGGAGAGCGTGGAAGAATCCCCCAAGGTGAGCGTGGAAGCAATCACGGAGGAGAGCATGGAAGAACCCCCCAAGGTGAGCGTGGGTGCGCTCCCGGAGGAGAGCATGGAAGAATCCCCCAAGGTGAGCGTGGAAGCAGTCGCAGAGGAGAGCATGGAAGAACCCCCCAAGGTGAGCGTGGGTGCGCTCCCGGAGGAGAGCATGGAAGAATCCCCCAAGGTGAGCGTGGGTGCGCTCCCGGAGGAGAGCATGGAAGAACCCCCCAAGGTGAGCGTGGGTGCACTCGCGGAGGAGAGCATGGAAGAACCCCCCAAGGTGAGCGTGGGTGCGCTCCCGGAGGAGAGCATGGAAGAACCCCCCAAGGTGAGCGTGGGTGCGCTCGCGGAGGAGAGCATGGAAGAATCCCCCAAGGTGAGCGTGGGTGCGCTCCCGGAGGAGAGCATGGAAGAACCCCCCAAGGTGAGCATGGGTGCGCTCCCGGAGGAGAGCATGAAAGAACACCCCAAGGTGAGCGTGGGTGCGCTCCCGGAGGAGAGCATGGAAGAACCCCCCAAGGTGAGCGTGGGTGCGCTCGCGGAGGAGAGCATGGAAGAACCCCCCAAGGTGAGCGTGGGTGCGCTCCTGGAGGAGAGCATGGAAGAACCCCCCAAGGTGAGCATGGGTGCGCTCCCGGAGGAGAGCATGAAAGAACACCCCAAGGTGAGCGTGGATGCGCTCCCGGAGGAGAGCATGGAAGAACCCCCCAAGGTGAGCGTGGGTGCGCTCGCGGAGGAGAGCATGGAAGAACCCCCCAAGGTGAGCGTGGGTGCGCTCCTGGAGGAGAGCATGGAAGAACCCCCCAAGGTGAGAGTGGGTGCGCTTGCGGAGGAGAGCATGGAAGAACCCCCCAAGGTGAGCGTGGGTGCGCTCCCGGAGGAGAGCATGGAAGAACCCCCCAAGGTGAGAGTGGGTGCGCTCCCGGAGGAGAGCATGGAAGAATCCCCCAAGGTGAGCGTGGAAGCAGTCGCGGAGAGCATGGAAGAACCCCCCAAGGTGAGCGTGGATGCGCTCCCGGAGGAGAGCATGGAAGAACCCCCCAAGGTGAGCGTGGATGCGCTCCCGGAGGAGAGCATGGAAGAACCCCCCAAGGTGAGCGTGGGTGCGCTCCCGGAGGAGAGCATAGAAGAACCTCCCAAGGTGAGCGTGGGTGCGCTCGCGGAGGAGAGCATGGAAGAATCCCCCAAGGTGAGCGTGGAAGCAATCGCGGAGGAGAGCATGGAAGAACCCCCCAAGGTGAGCGTGGGTGCGCTCCTGGAGGAGAGCATCAAAGAACACCCCAAGGTGAGCGTGGGTGCGCTCCCGGAGGAGAGCATGAAAGAACACCCCAAGGTGAGCGTGGGTGCGCTCCCGGAGGAGAGCATGAAAGCACCCCCCAAGGTGAGCGTGGACGTACTCGTGGAGGAGAGCATGAAAGAACCCCCCAAGGTGATCGTGGGTGCGCTCCCGGAGGAGAGCATGGAAGCACCCCCCAAGGTGAGTGTGGAAGCACTACCAGAAGTGAATATGGAAGGACCCTCTGTAAATGTGGAAACATCACCTGAGACAAGTGAGGACTTACCCTTTGAAGCACATGTGGATCCATCCCTGGAGGTGAGCATGGACTCATCCCCAGATGTGAGTGTCAGCCCATCTCCTGAAGTGAGCATGGACTCGTCCCAGGAGGTGAGCACGGAAGCATCATCTGAGGCTAGTGTGGACATATCTCCCAAGGCGAGCATGGAAACACTCCCTGAGGAGAGTGTGGAAACATCCCCCAAGGAGAGTGTAGAAGCATTCTCAGAGGCAAGCATGGATGCACTCCCAGAGGAGAATGTGGAGGTGCTCCCCAAGGAGACCACGAAAGGGCCTTCTGAGGCAAGTGTGGAGGTGCCCCTGGAGACCTCCCCCGAGGTGACCGTGGAAATATCTTCCAAGGTAAAGTGAAAGATTTTCCACAGGTTCGACAAGTGCCTTTCATTGACAGATTTTCTATTAAAATCTATTATTTTTTGTTGTATAGATGATGATGGGTCAGAGTTCACAACATACAGCATTCTATGATAAAATATATTCACTTTAATGATTTAAAATTATCTGATACTCGTTGTCTCAGAGTTTCCCCCTAAAGCTGGAATAATAGATAATTTTTAATAGAAGGGATAAAATATAGTGGTTTATATGAATTATGTTTCTAAACTCTGAAGGAATGTTTTGAGAACTATCACAGAGCTCAATTAGGATTTACAAATAAAATTAAGTTTTGAAGTAAAAGAATTCTTTTAAATTATTTCTATGACCTGTTTGAATTGTACAATATAAAATGTTAGTCTGGAAGAATGAATGTCTGTACCTAAGTCTCATGCATGAAAGGAGAATTGGGATTTTAGAAGCATTTTATTCAGAATTTTTTTCTTTTGAAAGGGCAGCCGCAAAAGGTAATACTAGTAACTTTTTTATATGATTGTATTGATTTGTTCAGAAATCAGAAAGCGATGAACAGCCCTCAAACCCTATTACTAAGAAGCGTGTACCACCATCGCAGATACCGTGTTATAGATGGTCGTCATCTCCTACAAGAAGGTGGTGTCCACCATCTCCCACCAGTGCTAGGTAAGTAGCTTATTTGCAGCTGTTCCTGATATATGTTTTACCAGGATAAACCTCGCATCAGTGTTTCATAAATAATGTAGTATGCATGGTAACAAATATAAAGGGAAAAGCCTTTAAAAATGGATTTACCTTTTCTCTATTATAAAATATCATATCATGATGTCAAGACATTATAGTGTGTGAAATGGTACAGTAAAAATCAACACATATATATTATAAAGTCATACCAGACTTCCTCCATTAACTGTTTTTTTCCCAGTAGGCAAATTCAAAAGAATTGCCCCTCATCACCTTCACCTGGCACGTCAAAACAATCGACACAGTTTTGTTTTTCCTATAAAGTAATTCCTACGCAGCGTACCGTATTTGCACAAAATGCATTAGGTACTATGGGAATGAAAAGCAAAGCCGTTTCTAACACCATTAACAACTCTGAGGCTGCAAGCCAAGAGGATATGATCTGTGAAGGTGAGTTCCTTCACTAACAAGTTCATTTCAGCAACCAGAAAATCTCAAGGTAGTTTGGGAACTGTCATTGTTATTTTATTCCCCAGTGCAGAGAACTATAGGAAGCAAACTTTCATTAAAGAGCATTGCACCAGTCACACTGGCACAATGCTTGTTTTTTCTTGCCGCAACTTCTGATTTAGCCCCATTTTTGGAACTGATGTTTAGTGTATACAGATGGGTTGGATGAATGTCACGGTCTAGGTGGTCCCTGCAGTTCCTTCCAGCTCTGATAGTGGATGGCCCTTAGGTATTTTCCATCCTTGGAGACAGCGCATCCAGCCATTTGTGGCTGAGCAGGTTTCCATCAGGAGCTGTAGGGTAGTTCTTATGCATAGAGCATAACATGTGTCAGGTCAGTATGTGGGTTACAAAAAATACCATACTGGTTTTTTGACTATCACATGCATTCTTTTTTTTTAATTGAAGTGTAGTTGATTTAAAATTTTATGTTATTTTATGGTGAACAGCAAAATGATTCAGATACACATATATAGATATTCTTTTTCGTATTCTTTTCTATTATAGGTTATTATACTAAATATAATTCCCTGTGCTTATGCTCAGTCCAAATGAGGTATAAATCTTTTATTTTTCTTTTTTGGCCATGCTGCACAGCTTGGGGGATCTTAGTTCCCCAACCAGAGAGTGAACCCAGCAGTGAAAGCAAGCAGTCAAGTAGGACCTTACTGTTTATTTTGTATATAGTAGGGTGTATCTGCTAATCCCAAACTCCTAATTTATCCCTTCCCCTCTGCCTTCCCCTTTGGTAACCATAAGTTTGTTTTCTATGTCTGGGAGTCTGTTTCTGGTTTGTTTTTTTTTTTTTGAAATATAATTGATTTATAAGAATTTTCCACAGTTTGTTGTGATCCAGACAGTCAAAGGTTTTAGCATGGTCAATGAAGCAGAAGTAGGTGTTTTTCTGGAATTTCCTTGCTTTTTCTATGATCCACCGGCATTGCTTAATTTTAAATACACTCATGAATTTTGCTTTTTGAAGGAATTACACAGTGAATTCTTTGTAACAGAAACAGTCTTTTTATTACGGTTTATTTATTCCTGATTTCTTAAAATCCTCATTTTCATATGTAGTTTATTTAAAACAAATTTGTCACATGAACTCCATGTGGTCGCCTTATTTTACTGATAGTCTTGGTTTCTTTGGTTATCCACAGTTAGCCACTTTATGATCAACCAAATATATTAACATACTGTTATCAACACTTAGTGAAATAATATTTATTTAATAAAAATGATGCACAATTTTCAGAATGTATGCTGAATATATTTTTGTTTAATTGACTTAAGATTTGTACACTTCAGGGAATTCCCTGGCAGTCCAGTGCTTAAAGACTCGGTGCTTTCACTGCTGGGTTCATTCCCTGGTTGGGAAACTAAGATCCCCCAAGCTGTGTACCATGGCCAAAAAAGAAAAAAAAAGAAGATTTATACCTCATTTGGACTGAGTATAAGCTTATCTTCCTTCATATTCAGTATATCTTAATCTTTTTTTCCATAGAGGTAATTTAGTCAGGTATCTCAAAACAGCTAAGCCAAAACAGGAACACATTATTTCTTTTGGGGACAAGTAGTTGTTAAAAGTTAACAAAATGGTATTTCTGTTGGTGGCTTGGGTTGGCCATGAGGGCATAGGAATTGGGCTTTTGAACAAAAGCTGTTACATAAATCACTTATAGTTTATTTATACATTTTATATCATGGACATACTGTTGTTGATTTTTTTTTAAACATTGTACATTGTCTTGCACCTCTTTGTTGGACATAGAGGCAGTAAGTTCCCTAAACTTAACTGTTTTGCATGTTAATTTAAACTAGAGTCTGGTCATAAAGGCACACCAGGACCTAAGAATGCTGAGGAGGCAACAAAAATTTTGGCAGAAAAACGACGCCTTGCTCATGAGCAAAAAGAAGAAGAAAGACTACAAAAAGAGATGGAACAAAGGTTGGCACAGAATCATCCTTTCTATACAGTAAATCTTGGTTGGGACCCCAATTCTGAAAGTCATACTTTATCTTTAAGTTAGATGTATATAAATTCTCAAGGAGAACTGACTTTTTCTTCAATGTGAATCAACGTGGGGAACATTTCAAGCAGACAGGACGCTAGTGTAGATGAGTATGTGTTCCTCTTTAGTCTCCGTGTGTCACGTGCTCTTGAGGTGTGCTGTAAAGATGCAGAAAGAGATCTGCCTTCACGTTAAGGGCCTCGCTCTCACAGTAGCACCTGAGTGATCACCCAAGACTGTTTCTATTGGCATTCACTGGTGTCAGCCCCTTTCTTTATTTCAAACATCCTTTATAACTTTAGAATTTGTAAACTTGTTTATGAATAAGTTGCATGCATCATGACCCTTTCCTCCTAAATACTTCCCTGTATACTTTCTAAGAAGAAAAGCATTCTCTGATGTAACCAAGGTATTAATAACTAAAATCAGGAAATTTATTATTTTATTTTCTAATCCAGGGTCAACATACAATTCAATTTGCTATTTGTCCCAGTGACAGTCTTCTTTTTAAAGGTTTTTAAAATGACAATTCTTTCTTAAAAGTTAACATGTGTGTGTAATAGGAAACTAAAAAACACAAGAAGCAAAAAACAAAGTCATCCATAATCACAAGCAGTTTACCTTTTGATGTGTCCTGCCAGTGACATTCTTTATATAATCTTTTCAGTTCAGAATTCAGTCCTTAAACAGTTCATAAAAAATAACATATACACACACATAGAGATGGTAACTGGTAAAGCAACTTTGCTTGAAACTTTTTTGTAAGTTTGAAATGAAAAAGTTATCCCCCAAAATTTGTAAACTTGGAAAAGATACTTCCTTATGTTTTACTGGGTTTCCAATGACCTGTGGGCTGCAAATGTCATATACAGTTGTGGGCTACTGCAGTCTAAAGGTTTCTTGATCTTTGATCTTGAAGTCCATTTGATTTGGGTCCCTGTAATGTAAACCTCTGTCCACAACCTGCAAAGAATAATAACTGATGTTGTTTTTAACTATTATTTTTGAATCACAATCATATCCTTTCCATGTACCTTATATGGGTTTGGGAGAAAGGAAGAGACATTTTGAATAGCAAAAAACCCTGTAACTTGAAGAATATTATTTATTAGTTCATGTAAACAGAGCTAGTTTCACATTTTAAAAGCCCTGAATACCAGTCATTTTGATTGAACTTTCCTCCTCTGAGCACCACCAGACCCTTCTGTAAATTTCCTCTCTCACACCCCCATGTGAGATCAGATGTGAGCATACATCTAGCACAGTTAAGAAGGAGTGGTTATATGTGTGTGCGTATGTGCGCATTTGTATTTTAAGATGCTACTTGATAAAAATCTTTTTCTTCTCCTAAGGGCTAGTTCCCCCTATTTAAATAGGTGAAATTATGCACATCCTGTGGAATAACAAAGAAAATGTAGGGAATCTGGTGTAAATATAAATTGTATTACTATACACAAGCAGCTTCACTATAAAACTGCACATAAAAAGAATTATTATTTAATTTCATTTTCATCAGGAAAATAAAAGATGTAGCAAAGAAAGTGGATGAAGGTCAAGAAGACGAGTTTTCAAAATTTGGAGATGGGCAACAACCAAAGGAGATGAAGAAGAAAGAAAGTCAGGAACAAGAAGACCAAAAAGTAGAATTCCAGGTTTGCTGGCTCTCCTTGAGAACCAGATTGTAAAATTCAATAGAAACCCAAAGCAAAAGTCTGTTTATCCAAGAAAGAAAATGACCAGATGCTGCATGCTCTGGTTGCATTTTTACCTTACAGTCTAGCTTTTACCCAGTGTTGCTGTCAGTCCTCCATTACCATTAGCAGAATCTTGGAATGTTTTCCAGGTGAAATGAAAGCAGCAGATTACAGATTAGTAGTCCTCTAGTTTATCTACATAAATAATATTACAGGTTGGCGTCAAGAAATCCACAGTGCTCACAGAGATTAAATATCCTGTGTGATATTTCCTAATCCTGCATTCTGTGGTGACATACCTGCACCACCCCCCAACAGATCAGTTGAAAATTATGCATGCCTCAGCAATTCACCAATTAGAATGTCTCACTACTGTAAGTTAAATCACCTAGTAAATAAATCCCCAAACTGAGCTCAGACAATATTCAGCATAAATTATTATTATAGCTAATTTATATAACAGTTTTAGTGTATCACTTATCAAAATCAGTTATATGTTTCATAAATGACTATGCATTTGCATTCCTTGAGAAAGTATCTGTAAGAATCCTCTTGGTGCTTTTGAAGTATAAGACTTGGCTCCTGGTACCTGTGTCAGTGGAAGACTACACAGTCACATATTTCAAAATGATAGTGGTCTGACAACCTTGAGGTCCTGAAGGGGATTAACATGCCTTCTAAATCTCTAGCCATAATAGTTAGCCTAGTTCTGTACATTTTTGCTAACACTTTGAAAACTGATGATCCATGAATGTTATATATATGAGTACTCTCAATCCAAAGGTTACATTTTATTTTGGGTAACATCTTACTGTTGCACTGTTGTCATTCAGATATATTGAGAGTCAATGATATTTTTATACAAATTTCCTAGAAAAGTGACGCCAAAATAAAAGCTCAGGAGGAGGCTGACAAACGCAAGAAGGAGCATGAGAGGATTATGTTACAGAATCTGCAGGAGAGATTAGAAAGAAAAAAGGTATGCCTCCTCTCTGTTGGGGGGATTTGATTCTTTGTTTGAAACAATGTTGGACACATGATTCCAAACTATGTTTTTAAAAATGACAAGTGATATGCTAGCTGGGGATGTTTTTCCTCTATACTTTCTCATCTTGGGATCTGACCCCTTCTCCCTAGAATGGGCTCCTCTTAATAACCATAGCTCTTCCTTGTGGACCACTGATGACCATCACAGGGATGGCTCTGTACAGCAAACCGCTGGGAACAAAGTTCCTTTGAACAGAATCCCTTGGGTCATGGTAGGGGTTGGTAGAAGTTTGAGTTTTTTCTAAACTGGACTGGAAATTGCAATAACTGAGCTTGAAGAAGCAGAAGGTGGGGGCTTCTAAGAGAGGCCAAGATGCAGGCTCTTTGTAAGGTTGGACTGCAATTTGTATAACCCATGTGTCTCATCTGGGAGTAAGGAACACCTCAGACCAGGGTGAGGGACTTCCCAGCCTCTCTGTCAGGAGATCAGTCACCTTGAGGAGGCCAGAGAGCTAGAGCTCTCCTTACCTTCAGGGAAGAAGGGAACTCTTAGCCTTCTGCGTGTGCTCTTTCTAGTAACACAACCCGTGACAGCATTGCATTGTTGAGATGCATTCTTTTCATTAACATCAGCTTCACTCATGATCTGTTGAGACAAAAATCATGTTCACAAGTTCTGATTGGTTTGCAATGATATGTGCTTGGTCTAGTAATAAATTTCCACACTGGCAAAATCAGGAGTGAGAAGTCATTTGGATTTCTGCGTTAGGGTAACAAGTACACTTGTCACCATTCAGAGTGTTTTCTAGATGACCGACCGTGAAACTGGGCTTGGAGGAAAGTGCCCACCCAGCTGCTGGCCCAACATCTTGCATTGACTTTGGCACAGACAGCAGTATTGTCTGCTTCTGGAACACAGAAATAATCAACTTCTTCAGGACCAGTGTTTTGTTTTTAATGTTTTCATGTTTGAATTTTATTTTTTAAAAAAATAGAGAATTGAGGAAATTATGAAGCGGACGAGAAAGCCAGATTCGAATGCCTCAAAGGTAGTCCGTGTGTTCCTACCAGCAGTGTATAACAATTCCTGTTGTTTTACATTCTTGCCAACTTTTTAATTTTTGCCAGTCTCTGGTGCTAATGAAATAACATTTCACATTTCCCTGATTATTAAAAAGATTGAGCATGTTTTTTCCCATCTTTAGTTAGCTTTCATGTTTTTTCTTGTGTGGAATCCTTTGTTTAGTCTTTTGCCCAAAACTTTCTGGCTGACTTATCTTTTTCTTACTCATTGGTAGTTCTTTAAATGTTCTAGATACTTCTCCTTTCTTGCTTGTATGTGTTGCAGATACCTTCTCTCAGTTTGTGGCTTATCTTTTCTTATTGCTGTTTGCTGCTACATAGATGTTCTTGATATTTCACATCGTGGAATTTTATCAATATTTTTGAATGACTAATGGAGTTGAGTCCCATATTGGCCATTTGGGGATTCACTTTGGTGAAGTGTCTTTTCAAGTCCTTTGCCCCTGTTTCTATTCAGTCACTCGCATTTTTCCTACTGATCTGTGGGAGAATTTACAAGGTCTGCTTCTGAGCCCCTTGGATATCTGTACTGCAGGTATCAGCCCCCAGGCTATAGTTTGCCTCACACTCTCATAATGTCCTTTGATGAACTGAAGCTTATTTTAATGAACTCAGATTTAGCATTGTTTTTTCTTTTATGGTTAGTGCTTTCAGGGTCTCTCATAAGTATTTGTTTATCCCTCCCCCAATGTCTTGTCTTTTGATGGTTTGCATTCTTCTCAGATCTTTTGGGGGGCTTCCTTGGTGGCTCACTGGTAAAGAATCTGCCTGCCAATGCAGGATATGGGTTCAGCCCCTGGGTGAGGAAGATCTCCTGGAGGAAATGGCAACCTACTCCAGTATTCATGCCTGGAGAATCCCAAGGACAGAGGAGCCTGGCAGGCTACAGTCCTGGGCTTGTGAAAGAGTCAGATACAACTTAAAACTAAACAACAGGTCTTTTTATCCCCAGATTCTTTGTTCTTCACCATCTGAGCTACAAAACTATGTTGCCTATTTAAAATTGCCTAGTTGTGGTCATTCACATCATGAAAATTTAGAATAGAAACGTCATTTCTGAAAAGTGATGGCAGTTACCCTCTCAGAGAGCAGGTAGCACATTGACTTGAGAAGTCCTGCCTCAAGCAGCAGCCAAGAACATTTTAGCCATGGTACCCACTTGAGCTTAGGGCTCCAAGGAGGCAGAGCCTTTACACCATCCCAGAGCTGTTGTCCCTTGGCTCTCATTCAGGGAAGTCTACCATTTTTGGCTGTCTTTCTGTAGCTGAAAGACACAACTTGGGTCACCTGTCCTGTCCTTTGTAGATTCTTGGGGCTAAAGAGGTTAGATTCCTTTTTTACCTTTTAATTGAAATGACAAAAGTTAGCAATCAATCCAGGCATGAAATCTGTCTTCTCTGAAATAACTGTCAGGATGATTGAATGGTAGATGCAGTCTTGACTTTCTTCTCTCGTTGCAGGCTACAGAAACATTGAGCGGTGATGCATATGAGGAGGACGAGGCAGATGATGAGGACGAGGCAGAAAGTGACAGTGATTCCTTTGATGACATGCGTCCATCAGGTTTGCTTGCCTTTTGAGTTCTGAAGTAAAGTCACTCAGTCGTGTCTGACTCTTTGCGACCCTATGGACTGTAGCCTACCAGGCTTCTCTGTCCATGGGATTTTCCAGGCAAGAGTACTGGAGTGGGGTGCCATTTCCTTCTCCAGGGGATCTTCCCCACCCAGGGATCGAACCCAGGCCTCCCGCATTGCAAGCGGACTCTACCCTCTGAGCCACCAGGGAAGTTCAAAATAACACTGTGACCCCGACGTGATTTGAACACGCAACCTTCTGATCTGGAGTCAGACATGCTACCATTGTGCCACAAGGCCTTCCCTTTGAGTTGTATTCGTCACCATTTAGGAGCTAGACTGTCTAGGTTCATCCAGACTTCCTCTGCTTGTGAGCTGTTTGACTTTGAGCAAGTTACTTAACCTCTCTGTGTTCAGTTTTCCTATCTGAAAAGGGGGAAGCTAATATTATTCTCCTGGGGTGGGCATGAGATTGCAGTGAGATCCCGAAGTACTAAGAATGGTGCTTGACACATAGTAAACTCTCAATAAATATTAGCTGCTACGACAACTGTTCTTTTGTTTTGTGCTGAGAGACTGTAGATGGCAGCTCTTTCTCAGCTCAGTGTGAGGCTTACTAGCATCTCACAGTTTAGGACCCCGTGTGGCATTCATGACTGACCATAGGTAGAATGCCACTCCCTGCCTCACAGAGAGAAAATGAGGATCCTGGCATTACAGTGCCCCTAAGGTACATTGTTGAGTCTCATTCCCAGGTGAGTGTGAACCACAGTAATGGCATTTGAAAAAACACAGTTGGTCCACCCTTTATGCCTTAGTGGGTATCAGGCACATGGGAACCCTGCTAGCTACTGGGGCCAATGGGGTGCCAGACATGAGCAGATGGTGGTGCTGCCACATGCTGGTTGCACTAAAAGGAGTTAGGCCAGAATGTCATTAGAACAGGAACAGGAGCAGCAGAGGGGTAGGCTGGGCCTTAGGCCATTGACAAAGGTTAAGATCAGAGGTGAGACTAAAATGAGAGGGTCACCAGAAAGAGGGACAAGAAGCACGGAGCTGTCCTGCCCTCTAGCCATCATGACTTGCTGGCAGAGGAGAGAGGGCACGTTCCTTCAAGGTGGCCCTTGGTGCTTTCAGGGCACAGTGGGCTTTTGCTCTGACCCTGCCTCCCCAGAGTCCTGCCTCCAGACAACTCCTGTCTTCAGGTAGACATCCCTTGCCCAGACTGGCAGGCTCACAGCCTTCACTTTGCTTGTCTTTATTGTTGAAACTCCAATTTTAATCTTGCTGCCTTTTTTTTTTTTTACCTCTAGCTACTATAAATGGCATGGATTCATCCACAAAACCAAAAACACATTTTAAACATGTGAAGAACACTAGCAAGTTTTTAGATGTGACTTCTAGCCACATCCATAAAGAGACAAAAGCATTTTTAAATACTGACATGAAAACCTTTGGACCAAAAGGAATGAAAGACCCTTTGAATCAGACAGAGAGTACCAGGTGAGTCACTCAATGAGTTTATCAGAATACACCTGGGAGGGGTTATGATTGGCATCCTTAGAATGATGCACAAGATTACTGACTGCACTCTTAGTTTGTCCCAAACGCTATGTCAAGTGCTCTACTTAAA
The DNA here is from genome assembly GCF_032405125.1 of Capricornis sumatraensis. Taxonomy (NCBI): domain Eukaryota; kingdom Metazoa; phylum Chordata; class Mammalia; order Artiodactyla; family Bovidae; genus Capricornis; species Capricornis sumatraensis. The sequence continues at coordinate 43,812,022 of NC_091092.1, read as the reverse complement.
GGAACAAACTCAGTAAGGATGAGCATCCCCCTCCTTACAGACTCGAAGACTGAGGCATGGGCTTCCCTGGTGGCTCAGTGGTGAAGAATCCACCTGCCAGTGCAGGAGACGTAGGTTTGATCCTTGATCTGGCAGATCCCCCTTAACCCTGGAACAACGAAGCCCAGGCACCACAATTATTGAACCTGTGCTCTAGAGCCTGGAAGCCACAACTAATGAGCCCCACTTGCCACAACTACTAGGGTGTGGCCCTTGCTCCCCACAACTAGAGAAAAGCCCGTGTAGCAACAGATTCCAGCACATCTAAAAAATAAACAAAATTATTTTTTAATGAAAGAAAACAGAAATGGAGAGATTATGAGCCTTATTCAACCCAGCATCCCACAGTTCAAGGGCAGAACGTAAATTCAACCCAGAAATACCTGATTCCATTCTGAGTTTTTATTCACACTGGTTAGTGTTGTCTCATACAATCAGGGAAGGGGACGTTGAGTGACTGCAGTGTAACAGACATTTTATCTGTCTAAATTCCCATTGCAACTCTGGGCATGATGTTAAAGTCGTCATTGTACATTTGGGAAACTGAGGGTCAGAGGTAAGGTCAGAAGAACAGGACCAAATTCTTAGAAAGGAAGGCTCATTGGGTGATTGCCTGAAAAAGAGTGTTATTTGCCACTGAGGAAAGATATCTGGGAGCCATTTTATAGCGTAACCTTGAAAGTGACATTACAATTTCTGCCATAAATACCACCATTTCAGAAGGGGAAACTGATTTTTTTTTAAATCCCAGAGACCAAACAACTCAGATAATTCATGATCTAGCTAAATTTGACTTGAAGGTTAAACTCTTCTAAACTTCAGTTATTTCTATCATCAATTTTGTGGACCACAGTTATCCTCTGAATATGAGTTTTAGTGTATTAAAATAATAAAGCTTCTGTCAGGCAAAGCCTTGGTTTGGGGACAGTCAGGATTATAACCAAATATCTCTTTCCAGATCCTCCACCAAAAGACCAACCAACCGAGCAGCAAAAACTGGAAAGGTGGAAATCAGCAGCACTGTGGAACCTACCAAGAGTTCCCGTTCAGAGGCACAGAAGTGGGTATGCGACCAAATTATCGACTTCTCAAGAGAGGCAAAACCACCTGGGTCCAGTTTCCCTCCTGAGAGCCCAAAACTCCAGCCGAGAGGCTCCATGACATCCTGCCTGAAACACCAGCCACCCGTAGACAACAAAAACAGGAGCCAATCTGTGCCTGCTCCATCAGGTAAGGCCTTCACCCATTTCCACAACCCTCCTCTGTTTCCAGCTGTGCCAGAGCTTGGCACCATGTAACTTTGGAGGCGAGGGAGAAGACAGTGGTGGGTCTAAAGCTAGGTTGAAGAGCCCCCCATTGGTTAGTTTCGAGAACATTCATGACATGACCAATTGTTAATATACAGAGTAGGTTCGTTTCAAACAGTGGACTCCTCTGCACTCCTGATCCACTGGCTGCTCTTCAGCACTCAGGTCATTTAGGGCGGCGGTGGCGGTGGTATAGTTGCTGCTGCTGCTGCTAAGTCACTTCAGTCGTGTCCGACTCTGTGCGACCCCATAGATGGCAGCCCACCAGGCTCCCCCGTCCCTGGGATTCTCCAGGCAAGAACACTGGAGTGGGTTGCCATTTCCTTCTGCAATGCATGAAAGTGAAAAGTGAAAGTAAAGTCGCTCAGTCGTGTTCAACTCTTAGAGACCCCATGGACTGTGGCCCACCAGGCTCCTCAGTCTGTGGGATTTTCCAGGCAAGAGTGCTGGAGTGGGGTGCCATTGCAAGTCATGTTCAACTCTTGCAACCCCATGGACTGTACCCCGCCAGGCTCCTCTGTACATGGAATTCTCCAGGCAAGGATACTGCAGTGCTTTGCCATTGCCTTCTCCAATTTAGGACAGAGGGTTGGTGAATTTTTTGGAATTATTCCCTCAGTTTGTGTATCCAAAACCAAAAGGCCTAGGTTTTTCTTTCCTTGAGAAGCTCTGTTTGAAATTGAGAGGCAGCTTCGACCCATTTGGAGGTTGGGGAGCATTTATAAGAGCACCAGTATGGCAGCAACTTGGGGTGGAGGGCCTGCTGCTGAGGGTCCCAGGCCAGCCTCAGTGTGGGGCGAGGATCCACTTGGTATGGAACCAGTATCTTCACTAATAAACCTTTCTTTTCTTTTTCCCTCTGTTCAGATATGTAAACCTTTTCCAGCCTAGAAGAGAATCCATTCTCCACTCTGGATTTTGACCTCTGGGCCCACTTTTTAGAATTTGTCTGCTTTCTGCATCAACCCAGCAAAGAAAATGACTCTCAGAAAAAAATATCATCTTAACATATCTCAGAAGATGCTCATATCATCTTGAGTTTTGCCCATAAGCAAGGGTTCTGAGTAAAGAGTCATTTTGCTGTAAAAATCTCCATTGTCTGTCATTCTTGTATTTTCGTGCCAACACATTTGTGTATCAAGTGTGTCTTTGTAAAATGTTCACTCTTAAGCATATATAAAATGCTAAGAGAATCTTACACCAAAACAAAAGTTTTTTGTCAGTACCTATTTGAAATCTTAAAATCATGTTTACTGCATTTAACAATTAATTTGTTTTTGTTATTTAGTTGCTGAGTCGTATCTGACTCTTTCCAACCCTATGGACTGTAGCCCACCAGGCTCCTCTGTCCATGAGATTTCCCAGGCAAGAATATTGGAGTGGGTTACCATTCCCTTCTCCAGGGGATCTTCCCGACCCAGGGATCAAACTCATGTCTCCTGGATTGGCAGGCAGATTCTTTACCGCTGAGCCACTAGGGAAGCCCCAACAGTTGCTTTAATTTAGCAGTAAAAACTCACATTCAGTCTGGTAGAGAACATAATGGGTCTTAAGGGTCTCAAGATTCCTCACACAAGGTTTGTTGGATTGTTCTTAATATACAAATACAGAAAGTTGCAAGATAGAGTAAATCACATTTTATCGTTAATGTATGTTTGTTTCTAACTGCCATAGTCTGCCAGTCCTGGGCACAGACACTGGTTACCTTCAAATGCTGGCGGTCCTAGAAGGTGTAATTTTTTTTTTTCATCTTTCCTGCTTTTGTCAGCATTTCATTTTGGAAGTACATATTGAGGTTTATAAAAATTTGTTATTTTTATTGTGTACATAAGACAGTATTTGGCTGTTGTCTGATGGGGTTTGTTCAATTCCTCTGCATGTTTACCATGTATAATCTTTTTCTGCTTATGTTCTCCAGGCCTGCCGTTCAGTATACACTCAGGCTTGAGATGTGGAACCAAAATTGGTTTGCCTTTCTCTAGCCACTAGCTGCAAGTGTGTAAAGGAGCAATGTTTTTCTTCGGTCCCCACTGTAGATAGGCACAGCACGTACACAGTGGACATGCACACATGTATATACACATGTGTACACAGGGTATATGTTTCCTGAAATCCACTGAATCATGCTTAAATGATTGACTAAAACTTGAATTCAGATTAGTTGTCCTAATGCTAATGAGTTTTCTGGTGGGTCACAAATGAAGCAGGCCCATCTTCCTTTGTAGCCACCAGTCTTGAATTAGTAAAAGGAAGTAGTTATTCTTTCTGATTCCCTAGTTCTTTGCTATTCAGAGTACTGTTATCTTTGTTATAGATCAGAGCTTGGTGCCTTAGATTTTAAAACTTTATATACACAATCTCTTTTATATAAAAGGCAGAGACAATCATTGTAACAAAACGTGTTTCTGATATTTTTCTGCGCAAATTTCACGTGTTGAAACACTGTTAAACCTTCATATGTGTGCTCTATGCAATAAACTTTGCAGGTAAAGCAAGTTTTCTTCATGTTTTAATAGCAAAAAACATACTGAAGGTGGTATAAAGGTGACACCAGCTTGTAACCAAGCTATGAACACAGGCAGGCAGTATGTTTAATAAATAGTCATCACATCCTCTGATGCCCCTCTGCAGCCACTTGGTGGTTTGGCAGTGTGCCACCGCGTGCGACATTAAGGTGTGAATTTCGAACTCTGGTTTTCTCCCTGCACCTGTTTCAGTGCTTGTTACTCCTGCCTGTGATGGCTCTGACTTATATTTGAGGCCAGTAATTAAAGTATCTTTCTTTTTACTGTGGTAAAATTTACATGAGTGGCATTTAGTACATTTAAAATGGGCAACTGTCACTGCTGCCTAGTTCCAGAATGTTTTCATTACCCTAAAAAGAAACCCAGGACCCTTAAGCTGTCACTCCCCATTCCCCCCTGTGCATCCCTTTTAAAGCTCATATCTGGTGAGCCACACGAGGAAAACACAGTTGCTCTTGACAGTCTGCGTGTGTGCTCTGGCAGTCATTGTGCTCTGTTACACGCACATGACATCACTGTTACTGTGTGTGGCCAAACCGCTGTTTGGATCTGCCCATAAATGTTTAGCTTCTACTCTGGAAACATGTTCCACTCCACTGGGTTTTGTGTTGGATAAAGGTGCGGTCCTTGTTTATCCCTGATCTGTGGCATCTGGTGCTTTGAGAATAGTGGCAGCTGTTCCCCACTTGGCATTCCGTGCCGGGCCATGCACTAGGATTGTTGAACCAGGGCATTCCTTGGTAAGCACACAACCTAAAACACCAATATAGCACCCTCCTGACAGCTCTGAGGTGTTGGACACTGACCCGGCCTCCACGCTTGCCGTAGGCTGGTGTCCTCTGGGGACACACGGGTCACCTCACGTTTCCCTTGCTCTCTGGAGAACCTCTTGGTGCCCACTCCCCTGAGGAATAGGCCCCTGGCCTCTCCCGGTGTCACCCCTCTCCCCTCCCTAGAGTGCAGTTTCAATCCCCAACAACCACAAAAATGCAGTAAAAACATTGGAAAGGATGCTGGACAAGTCTGAAGACCTGAATCCCACCTGAGGTGGCTGCAAGCCCACCAGGTGACTGCGCACATCACGGACCTCTCTGAGCCCTCTGGTGTGGCGAGTTGGGAAGCTGGGCTCCAATCACAGGGCCTTCAGTTCTCAGGAGTCACTGACTCACTGTGGCAGGAGCTAAAGGGTTGAGAAATGGGCATAGAACTGTAGCAGCAGCTGGTGCCAAGAAGCACAAGCCTGAAGGCAGACTGTCCAGCATGTCTTATCAGGGAATATCCAATAGCCGCCCCCCACCCGCCCCCACCATTCACAGGCCTGGTTGGTTGCAGACCACTTTGACCTCAGTCTCCCTTCCCACCAGTCTACTTTTGAGTGTTCCTGGATAGGCTTGTCTCATAATTTCTCAGACTGTTGTAATAACCGTAGTTAACCTGTTCTATATGCCAGATACTTTAGAGGCATCATTTTAAACCCACACAACAACCCTGTGAAGTGTGGGTATTCATTTTTCCCTAGGACACAGACTCGTGGAGGTGGGTATTTGTTCAATGTTATACAACTAGAAAGAGGATCTGGTGCTCAAGTCTAATTCTAAAGTCTTGGCTTTTGCGGTGGGTAATATACTATCTTTGGTGCTAGAGATAAAAATAATTGCTGTTTGTTGAATGGTTTTCTTGGATGTTGCTTTTCTTGCATGCCAATCGGTTGCCATGCTTAATAAATAAGTATTTGTATAATCATGTAATGTGCATGTGATTCTGCAAGGTAGGAATTCTGTCTTGTTTTACAGGCGAGGAAGCCAGCTCAGAGAAGTTAGGTGACCTGCCCAAGGTCTCATACTTAGGAAGTGGCAGTGCAGCCAGGATTGGAATCCAGGCAGTATGGCTGCAGAATTTATCTTGTTACCGAAAAGTAGATTATGTTCTTGATACTCTGATCCCCTTCATTGTGAGGGAGAAGAGGGTTCTCTGCTGAAAATTCTGTAGATACTTTCCCCTCCTTCCTCCTGAGTCTTAGCTTGTCATTGTTAAAATGGACTGCTGAGCACTGAGCGTGGTGCTTCCCTCATTGTGATGTAGTGGACAGTGTTCTCCCCTATGGCAAGGCAGCATAAGCCTTATAGCCTGGGCTAGAGGTGTGCCCAGGGGTGTGTGACCTTCAGTTTTCTCATGTGGAAAAGTGGGGCACTGGTGCCAGTGTTGGCTGTGAAGCCTTGATATAGTGGTATAAGGTGCTTCTCAAGTGTTAAGCAGTATCTCGGGGGCCCAATGCTGGCAGAGAAAGGTGGAGCCTGGGATTGGCGGGAAGCATGGAGGGGGCTACAGGTGACCTCAGGCAGGGTTGTGCAGGCTAGTCATACAGCTTTTTTTCCACAGAGCTCTTTAGCCCTGGCATAGGCCGGGGTTTTGCATGCCAAGTGGGATGGGAAGCAAAGGGTGATGGGATTGAGGATGACAAGATGGGGTCAGTGATAGGGTGGGTGTAGCATCTCAGGGGGGGTGAAGATGAGAAGGGCTGAGAGAGGTAATTGAGCCATCAGTGGACTGGGGAGCTAAGAACTAGTTCAGTGAGATGAAGAGAACAGGAAGGGAGGGAATGCTGTCAAAGAGATGCAAGTACCGGTGCCGTGAGGGCCTAGGATTTCCCTGTGCCAAAGCAGCAGAGGTGGGGGCACTCGTGTCAGGGTCTCCCCCTGGGGCCCCCTTGGGCTCCAGCCTTTGCCACTGCCCATCACCCAGCTCCTTTAGGAAGCAGAGGGCCACCATCTCAACTCCCCACCTCACCCCTACTTCTTGGGGCCCCAGATGACGACCCAATAGACTCTTATAAAGAGTTTTAATGATTTTAACTGCTAATTTCTCTAGGGAAACACACAAGAGGCTGTTCTCCATTCATAGCAATAACTTGCTACAAACAGGCCTTGATTCATATCATGGCAAATGCTAGCTTCAAACACGTTCTGTCCTTTCATTACCCCGGGTGTGAGAGTTCCTCCGAAGACCTCTGCCTTTAGCTGAAATGTCCCTCCACCTGAGGAGCCTGCCAGCAGACACCTGTGTCACTGGGCCTCTGACACCATCCTCAAACAACTACGTGGTGTGAGCAGGTTGGATGCCCCAAGAACCTGAGCCTCAGGGGTGTGGCCATGAGCCATGATCTAGAAGCTACCTCTACCTCTGTCCACACCATCTCCGCCTCCCCCACCCCTGAGACAGAGGGGCCCCAATGAGCAGCCTCCCAAATGACCAGTGTCCTTGCTCAGATCACCTTCTGAAGGCCTGGCAGTGGAGGAGTGGCCACTGAGGCACAGCAGGGCTCCACATGGCACAGGGAAAGGCAGTCAGAACACAGACGGGATGACTTCCCGACACACTTCAGCCGCAGTTCCCCTTCTGGCCGACCCCCTGGCCAACGGAAAGCAATGTGCTCTTTTTAAGGGTGATCACCATCTGGGAAATGTTATTTGGGGTCAGAGTGGGGTTTTTCATTGTTATTGTTCTTAACTGGATCCAAGTGCTATTATGGGGTTTCTTTTATCTTGTTTATAATTCATGTAATTGAACTGAACTGAGTATGTCCCTGAAAGAAGGAAAAATCATTCAGGTTTCTGGATCTGTGGTATCACCTTAGAACAATTCCACCGAGCAGAATTAGAAGTCAGGAGGCAAGTTATTTATATGCTGCTTTATTTCTGTAAGGATACACGGAACCGTTAGATGATCATTGCTAATGACAAAATGTAGAAATGAGGCATCGGCTTCTCTAACGACTCCTACGAGAATGTTAGTATGCATTGTCATTACATGTGTACTCTTGATATCGTCTCATTATACTATGTAATATAACATTGTAGCTAGAATACAGTAAATAGGGGATCCTGCGACTCAGGTAAGCACTACGTGGAACTCTGGTTCTGCCTGTGGGCACAGTGGCCTCCATGCCCCTCTAGAGCCAGTTAAGCTCTGGAGGAACAGTCCTCAGAATCACAAGAGAAGGGAATTGGCAGGCCTGTTTAACACACCGACACAGAGCAGACAAGTACTATGTTACAAGGGATTCCACTCGTCACTGCTGGGAAATGTCATATCCGTGTCAATGACAGTTCCGGCGCCTGCTCACCTACCCCTCTTAAGTTTTATGGTTACTTCTGTAGGATGAATTCAAAACTGTAGGAACATATAAGGGGGCTAAAATATTCTCATGCAAGTCTCCAAACCCATAAACTATGTTGCTATTAATTAAAACAAAGGAATTATTAATTAAAAAAGATAAAAGGACAGCTGGGTTAGTTTTGTTAAGCTTCCAAAAGTATTCGCTGTGATGACGTTCTTCTGAAACAGGCTCGTTTTCTCAGATCTGCCTACACTTTCCAAATCACCTGCACGTTCCATGCTTGAAAGTAGGAACGCTCAGAAAACACGCCACACAGGGAAATCAAACGTTAGTACAGGGAAAAAGGTCAGTTGAGAATTACAGCTAAATTCAAATGTTAATTTTTTGGAAATTCGGATTAGTTATTTGAAAGCACAAAAAACAGAAGGAAGGTTTTGATGAGGAAGTTATTTAAACCATGCATTTCAGTAAGTTCTTTCTGCTCACAGAACAGGGTGAGCAGCTGAGTTGGAGCAGCCGCTGCAACTCTTGTGTCGTGCGATGACAACGTGGGTCCCAGCTGAGCCACAAGAGGTATCTCAGTGGGGCTTTATCTCTTAGGCTTCTTGCTTACATCACTAAGCAGCTACATGGTCAGCGCTTTTCTGCTCTATGATAAACATGCAGAAGAATCAACCTACCTAAGTATTTGTTTCCTAATTGCAGCTATGGAGAAATAAACTTTGCTGCAGGCTTGCTTTTTGCTAAATCCTAATATGATCACTGTGTGCCCTTAACTCAAGTAATAACTGTAAAATGGGAGAAAAGACAGAAGGAGCAACTCTGAAGAGGTGAAAGGCCGCTCTTGCCCTATGGGTGGTGCCGGGCAGAGGGCAAGGACACAAGGAACAAGACTCAAATTCCATTTTACAGGACAGGAGCCCCTGTCACTTTACAGCTTTTTGGCACAGTCGGGGCAATACACTTGCTCCTGATGGAAAACAAAGCGCTTGTTGGCCAGATTCACGGAGCATTTTTTGCAGTGGAAGCAGTAGTCGTGCCAGGATTGTCCTTCATAGGCCACCACACTGGAGCCTTTACCAAACCCTGTGGAGGAAACAGAAGCACACAAGAGCGACAGCTGAGTGGACACAGGTGGCAGCCAGGCTGCCGCCTTGCCCATTCATGGAGCCGACAAGCACACAGGCTGCATCCGCCCGGCGCCCGGCCCCCCGCTCCACCGCGCAGTCCCCCACGCCGCCGGGACCTGAGAAGATGCCAGAGCTCCGCCGAGGGCCCCCCTGCTCTCCGGAACCCACATCCCCAGCCACCGCCATCGCCCTGTGACTGACGCGCACCGACCTCCCAGCACAACCAGTTTCTTTGATTTAGGTCAGGGCCATGGCATCAAAGTGGCCACCAGGAGGCAAACTTGGGCTGTTTGTGGGGTGTGCACTTACCGGGCCTCGAGGAGCTGCTAAGCTTCGATTTTTTCTATAAAGAACCACCACCCACGAGGGACAAGTCCTCTCTCCACCCGGATGCCTGCCCCGGAGGTTGGCGCTGGGAAACAGGGTGAGAGGCAAGCGTTTCCCGTGGCACACTGGGGGCTTCCTAGCTTTAGAGACTGGGTGGCTCACTCTTGACACAGTCCTTTTCCCTGAGGATGGCAAAAGTCTTCTCAAATGTACATTTCAAGGCTCCCCGGGAGATGGGAAAATTGGAGGCAGGGGGGAGAGGGCCCAGGGCACGTGGACCGCGGCCGCGAGATGAGGAATGAAGTGATTAGCTCGGCTCCTGATCGCAAAAGAACTGCCCACTCGCACCTCTGAGCTAGCCTTCGGCTACGGGGTGTTCTCATCCCAGCTTCTCACTCTCCGGCCTCCCCCCTCCCCCTCCCCCCCCAAGCCCACCCCTTCATAGGCCTCCTCTCCCCCACCCCTCTCCCCAGCACTCCCCCATCCCGTGCAGTGCCTGCCCGTGGCCGTGGGTCTCAGGCTCGTGATCTCCGGCAGCGGCGTAAGTTAGTCGGCAGTAGTTGTAAGTGTTCTGTGTTGCAAAGGCTAACCTGGCCTGGGGGAGAATCCAAACTATTTGGGGGCCTTTGGGACCACAATGGCAGGGGGAGAAGGGCATTCTTTGGGGCCTTTGTGGATGAAACCGACGACGTAGGAAAATGAGAGATGGTTACCATGCGCAAAACCTAGCCTGGCAGACTTAGCAAGGACTCTTTAGCCTACCAGTGATTGGGTTCTTGCATCCAGCACACTTCTTGGCCACAAAGTTCTTGTAGCAATCCACGCAGTAATACTGGTCCTCCACAGCAGTGAAACGCTGCCCAGCCAGCTTCTTAGAGCAGGTAACACACACAAAGCAATCGGCATGCCAGGGCTGATCCTGGTAAGTGATTCCTCCAGATGTGATGGCCTAGACCAGGGAGTGTAGCACCGGATTCAGATTCAACAACCATTTTGTTGAATGCCTACTACGTGCCAGGCACTGTGCTGGGCGCTCTGGTCTATAGTATCTCATTAAATCACCACAACGGCCATGGGAGGCAGGTGCTATTATTATCCGCCAGTTACAGTTGAAGACACTGAGGCTCAGAGAAGATGAGCCCCTGTGCAAGGTTACTACATAGCAACTGGGTGCAGGAGGCCGGCCTCCAGAGCCAGAGTGCCCCTGGACAGCCTGCGTTGGCCTGGGCGCTGCTTTCTACTACCACAGAATGATAATTCCTACGTCACAGGGCTGTCGTGAGGATGGAAGGGGAGAGTGTGTGTGCAAGTGCTCTGCAAACTGTCAAACACTGCTAGAACTCCCTTGACACGCACCTTGTTGCACTTCACGCAGTGCTTGGCAAACTTGGTCTCATGGCAAGTCACGCAGTAGAAGTCCTCCCCTTTAGGGAAGAAGCTTCCTGTCCCAATGACTTGCTTGCAGTTGCTGCAGGTGAAGCAGTCTTTGTGCCAGACAGTGCCCTTGTATTCCACGTTCTGATCTCCTGCGGGGGGGGGGGGAAGCGAAGGGGTAGCCCCACTGGCAGTGCCCTGCAGGGGGCTGCATCCACTCGGGGTGCTGCCTGGGCCCTCCAGAGTGGACGGAATGCAGGCCCTGCAGTGCGTGGCCCCATGCTTCCATTCACCTACCCGCGGGGAGTTCTCCACCACATCCTCCATGTGGTCATGCCCACCCAGACTCTGTCAGGAAGGGAACCCCGGCCGTAGTGATTTAGGGTCAGATGCCTGAATCCCCACTCCCCCACCCCCATGGCCTTTGTGGATACAGAGATGCAATGTGACCCGGAATTACACCCTAAGGAAGAAGCATGCTTCGATCACTTACTATCCCAAGTGAGAAAGCGCTACATACTTTTCACTTCCTTCTCTTGCCACAGACAGTTCTCTCCAGTGTTCTTTTAGCTGCCAGGTGTGTGCGTGTGTGCAAGCATATATGTGTACACATATATTCAGGTATATATATGCGTGCATATATACGCTGAACTCCAGCATTGGCTCCCCGCAGCTCCAGCCCCATCCCCGCAAGCAACCCCTTGCCACGTCTGCCCTCAGGGCCTCCTCCCTGGCTGCCCCGGGGCTGAGTGTGGCTGGTACCTGCTACGATGGGCTTGAGGCAGCCCTTGCACTTGGGGTTGTCCTCCCGAGTGGTGCACTTGTTGCACAGGATCTTGTTGTCCTTGGCCACGAAGGTCTCACTGGCCAAAGGCTGGAGGCACTTGGAGCAGCGGAAGCAGGTGTCGTGCCAGTAGCGGTTCTTATAGTGCACCTCCTGGGAACCGAGCAGTAGCCGGGCATGGTGAGCAAGACCTCCCTCAAGACCACACAGTGCCCCCGCCCCCCTGCCCAGAGCCCAAGCAGGAGGGCCAGGGCCCCATCCACATCCCCCCGGCCCCACCTGCCTGCCCCCCACAGCCGCCACTACCTTGGAGTCGGCGCCGATGGGCTTGCGGCACTCCACACATGTGTTGGCGCAGAACTTGTCGAAGCACTTGAGGCAGCAGTGGTGGCCGTCCTTCTGCACGTACTTCTTTCCCTGCAGGTTGTCTCTGCAGTAGTGGCAGTTGAACTTCTCAGCCATGGTGCCTACTTTATAGCTGGAAGGACCTGTGGGGGGTGAACAGGAGGGACAAAGAGCCAAGGGTTAGGCTGGAGTGTGCCTGAGGGGCTCCAGGGAGGCCACCCTGGGACCCAGGCAACAGACACCTCACCAAGACACCCGCGACAAAAGCATCCTGCCATGAGTCCCTGGCACTCTGAAGGGGGGGCGCAGTTGACGAGCAAGGGCAGGGCTGGGATGGGGCAGGCTGGAGAGGGGAGGCTGGTCTATACCAAAGGACACACTGCTCTGGGTCGAGTCTGCAGGTGGCAGCTCGTGGGCTCCCCCTTCACAGGAAGGTGCCCAGACCCTCACTAGAGACCCAACCAGGAGCCCCGTCACCCTCCCCAACTTTCTCAGCACAGAGAGTATCATCTGGAGGCCCTGCTCTCCTCCTAGCTGCAAAGTTCAGTTCATCTAAAGAAAAACTTACTGCTGACTCTGGACCACGCTAGGCATGGAAGCAATACTTAGTCATTTAGTTTAAATGTCTGCATTTATTTTAAACATGCCAGAGCACTTTTTAATCCCTACAAAAATCCTAAAGAATTATTACAAGATACTTTACTAACTTTTCAAGCCCAACATTCAGGCAAAAGAGAACTTATTAAAATGGCACTCTCCATAGGTACCAGCCAGTCTTGCAATTGAAAACTATTTGTCACAGTGACATTTGGTTTTGAGATGAGCCAAAATCAAATTCCCCTTCGTTAGAGCATCTGAAGATCAATATGGTTAATAAACTGTATGATTTAGGACATTTGCTTTTTTTTAAAAAAAAATTGCAACTGTAAAGTATAATCTGGGCAAAAAAGACTTAAAAGATTTTAAGTTGATTATTCCAAGAACCCCTTCCACTTTGTTCCTATGAACAACTCCCCTTGCCCCCTCCCCACCCCAAAGTCACAGCCCATAAAAAGCACTCTGAATCCTGCTACTTAAAAGGTAACAAATATGAGTTTCTATTAGCTCCCAACTTTTGTAAGCATATGCTAATTTCTTCCTCTCTCCCTGAAAAAGAAATTTACATTAGACAATGATTATTTAATTTGCCCAGGAAACACAAAAACAGACACTATTTTCTCCAGCTACCGACAAACATGGTTACTGTGTGAGCGAACATCCCAGGCCTAATTTAGAGAGAAAGGAGGGAAGAGGAAGGAGCACTTGCCTGGTACTCACCGTAGCTCTTCCGCTAACTGAACAGCCCCGGACTCCCACTTTGGGTCCCATTCCCAGGTTTTTTTTTTTAATGCAAACACATGTCCACGTTGTTTGGATCCTGTTGCCGCAGGCAACCAAACAGCAGAGTGAGCTAAGGAAACCACACCCTGTGTCTGAGCAGCGCCAGGGAAGGCGGTGAACTCTCACTCAGAACCAGCAGCCTCCAGACAAGGGTGGGTGCTCGCCTCCCCGCCCACCCCGACCCCAGCAGTTCCAGCTCCCACAGACAGACCCTCCTCTCCAGACACCTGGTGACTGAAGACGAGGAGTGACATTCTTCTATGAAGACAGGGGCTTGGGACAGTTGTGTCACAGTTCAGAGATTTGAGACCCGAGAAAAGTTCTTACTGGTACTTTCCCCCCGAAAGAAAACTGGGGTGCCCCCCTACATAACTGGGTTAGAAAGGAAAAGCAGAGCCCCGATGAAACCAGGTCTATCTCCTTGAACTACACACTGTGTACGTAAGGGAGCTTTTAAACTGTCTTCAGCCCCTGTGTACATGGGACAGAGTGCCTGTCACAAGGATAGAATGTTGACAATCACTCTCCTTAATTCATTCTTGTTGGCCTTTCACATGCCACATAAAATCCTTGTCTTATTAGCTTTTCCATATTGAAATTGTACACTCAACAAAGATTTACTTTCTTGTTAAGAGCTTCATGGAGAAACCAAATAAATCTCCAGTAACAGTAAGTGCCAGGAAATTAAATTATCAGTGGCTCCTAAATGCCATTTGGCAGGTAATCAGAATTTGTAAGATTACACGGCACTGGCTTCCTGTGTGGCTAGTAACCATGGCGGATTTAGTCCTTCATAGACTATCTTCTTGGACCATATTTGAAGATCCCTCCTTCTCTCTTATCAAAGTCTATAGAAGTTTGTACCCAACTCATTTTAATATATATCACTCTCTTTTGATATCATCCAAAATAGAAATGGATTCTAATATTTCTATCCCAGAGTACCATACACAGACCCACCTAAAGGCTGGGTCTATCTCATGGTATTTCTGAGTCCTAGCTTTATGGTAAAAATACAGATATTCATGTCATACCAAAAAAGACTACCAGAAAACACAGTAAATTCTATGTAGAGGTTTTCGAGAGAAGGAAAACCACTGTGGTCCACACTACCATTAAGATCTTACCTGCCAAGCCCTTCCCAGCTTAAAACCACATACTTTCAAATAACTACTTTATCAATGCCAAGTTCTTCACTGGTTAATTTTCATAGTTCTGGAACATGACTTGTTCAGAGTTTCTAGGCACCCAATGAACTAATCCATAATCCATGGCTAAGCAATGAACACGGCAGAACAAGAATATGTTGAAAACAGACTCTGCCAGTGAAACTGTTCACACCTACAGTACACGGTTATAAACCAAGCAGAAGGAAAATTCAGTGAATCAACCCCTGGTTAATGGTACCACTAATTTTCGAAAGTCCGACCACTTGGTGTTTTTGAATCCCCGCTGTATGCATTACTTTTTCTTCTTGTAGGATGAAAAGTCCAGGGTTATTTCATATGTCCTGTCACAGTATACTTAAACTCAGAGAGTTTGTATCCAGATGGAGTGACAGATTTCAAAGGGCATACCCTTTTAGAACAATTTCCGCAGCTGACTTGAGCCTTTTTCATGTATGTGGAAACACTTATTTGTCAAGATAAAATAGGCACTTCTAGGAATGCAAGCTTTATTGCCTAATAAGTAAACAGGCTGAAAATACTTAAAGCATGTTAACAATGTCGATGTCAAATTCACGAACTTTAGTACTTTTCTGCAATAAATCCAAATAAGTGGAACTTGGGCAACCTGAATGAGATTACCTCGTGTTTTTCTAACTTTATGATTATTTGGTCAAAAACTATTTCAAACCTTCATGCAGAATACTTAGGTAGAAGCTGGGGTAATACATTCCTGCTGCAGAAATAGTTACCACAACAGAACTCTGCATAAAATATGGATAATGTGCACAAGAGCAAAATATTGTTACTACTTGTCATCAAATAGATTAACAACTCTTAAGAAAGTGGCTTATAAATGACAATGCTGAGACAGACAGAAGTTCCTAAAAGACAGCAAACACTCTGATCTGTGGGCTCCACCAAAATGATCCACCGTGAAGATCTGACTTCATGAGAGAAAATCTCTACACTTTCTTTTCCCCTTTGCTAGAAATAAGAGACTAGAGGGAAAAAATGGTGAAGATGGCATTTTTATCTCCTCTTTAATCTTAGTGAATGACATCCACTTAGGCATTTAGCTCTTAGGGAACAATTTTCTACCTCCTTAGCAATTTCTACGTTTGTGAAATACAAAACCTTTCAACCTTCCAAAATTTTCAGATCTCTCTGCCTTGGCCTGTTGCTGTTATCAGGAAAGGGCAGGTCAGCAATCAAAAGCTGAAACACTGGATACATAACATTAGAATGATCCTTTCCTTCAAGGTTGCCTGTCCCTGTCCAGAACACGTGTGCCCCAGGGGAGATCTCTGACTAATCTCACTTCACAGTGCGGCCTTCACCCCTGTGTGCTAGTGAGGTTCCTCTATCACAGGAACAATTGCAAGTACACTAGCAGCCCTGGAAACCCGATCCAGGGCCCGGGCGACATGAGTCCCCCAGTTTGTGCCTATGGATTGACAGGTGGAGGTGAGTTATCACTGTTCAGCTTTTAAAACCTCTTTTATTAAAAACATTTAATAACAGATATTTCTGTTTTAAAAAATAAAGGGACTGCTCATGGGACTCTAAGGTGCTGATGTCTAGGTGACAGTCCTTTATAGACTTAGCCACTTGGAATGCAGCTGGAAATGTGACTGGGTGATCAAATTTTAGTATTTATTCCAAGATGGTAGCCTGACTTTCTCGCTATGCCTGCTTCAAAAGACACATCATTTTTCACTTAATAAACAAGCTTCCTCTTTCAGAAAATTCCTGAACTATATCCAACATGCTAAGAGGGCCCTATATAAAACTCAATATCTCAATAAAAAGTTTGGCCTTTCAATTTAATCATGTACACATACAAGAAATACAACATTACACAACATTTGTTTACTATAAACCTCTCATTAGAGAAGATACAATTTGTATTTAATAATCTTGTTTCTGTTTTATACATATTCTCTCAGGGATTTCTTGCTTATCTTCATTATCCCTCTCCTGCCCAAGTGGCTCACAATAAGAATATCTAAGGAAAAAGTGAATATTATGACTAGGTAGCATTTTTCTAACTATGTACTTTCCACGAGTGGCATAATATACAGTATAAACAATGAACAGCAACTCAAATGGGAAAAAAACATAGGTTATTTCTGGTCTATTAATTGCTATTTCCAGGACAGGACATTAGTCACTCCATGTATAAATGCTGGCTTCTAAAGAAAGGGTATACTGCTTTCCTGAGAACATTCAACAGAGCGAAGCCTCAGCTGATGAAAGGGAGGCTTATGCAGGAGCCACAGCTGCACACCTGGAGGTCCCACCCCACGCAGGGCGGGCTCCTGAGTCACCACTGTAAAGTGGGCTTTCAGAGAATTTCACAGAAAATTAGAAAGTCATTTTTGCCCTACAAACAGACCACGTTCAGGAGGCTTCCAAAATGCCTGCAATTCCTCTTTTGGCTCATTGGTCACAGGTAACCCAGTTTGGATGACACTTGGGATCAGGAGGGGGCTGTGTAGAGATGGTCCAATGAAACATTCCGTGCCCCCCAACTTTCCCTAGACAGATCCTCTCCCAGAACTGCTCTGTTCTGACACAGAGCTTTTCTGAACGTAGCACACAATACGTGCAGCACATTCTGCCTTTCACACCGGAAAGAAAGGCTCGCTGACCTGGCAGCCAACAGAATGTGTGTTTTCCGTTTCTCTAGTTGTGGCAAAGTAGCAGGCGGTTGTTTGGTAGTCATTCAAACTACAAAACGTTCAGTTTCACCCTTGAACAAGGTTTCTGACTACCACTTTCCTGTGATTTCCGGAAGCCAGTTCACTGGGTCTTCCCCACCTTGCCCACTGTTCCCTTTATATTCCGGCCTGGAAAGGGAGCTACATGATTTCACTGCCCTCCCATCTGCCCCATCCGCAACTTTAAAGGCCAAAGGGTAAGGAATGAAATCTGCAGAACTTTGCAAACGGTAAGTATTCAATACAAAAGCATCAGTTCTTGTCCTTGAAAGGTCCTCTCAGTATGTCGATGGTCCCTAAAAATGGATTATGATCCATCCAGTCATCAGAGCCTCTACTCTGTCCACACAAAGTCCTTTTCAGGGCACTATGGGGCTTCTTTCTGTGAGCACTTCTTTCTCAACTGCTTTCACGGACCTATGAACCTAATGCAACAGAAGATGAGTTCTGATTAAAATAAACTATTAAAATAGTTCCTGATTTAAAAAATCATCTAGACGGTGCCAGTAGTTTGTCTAGTCAGAGTTAGAGCCTTCAGATTAACATAAAAGTAATGTCAGGATTTGGTGCCATTTAAAAACCCAAGGTTGGTTGTGTTATAAACGTGTCACCTTTGAAATATATTTCCCTATTCTGTCATCTAATTAGTAAATAAAACAGGGAGTTACTCTACCAGTTAACACACGTTCAAGGTCCACTGGAACAATTGCTACAGCTGACTAGTTTGTCTACACCCAAAGACAGTGCATGCTGGCCAGTTACCACAATCTCAGGCGTGTGGTGCCATGTTTGTAAAGTGGCTCCTGGGGGTGGGGAGAAAAACAGACTGCTCTTGAACACTTGGGAACAAGGAAGACATTGCATACTGATTCCCTAAAGCAGTGCATTCCATTATAGGGTATTTGTTTTAAAATACCAAAGTGAAAGTGAAAGTGAAGTCGTATCTGACTCTTTGTGACCTCATGGACTGTAGCCTATCAGGCTACTCCATCCAAGGGATTTTCCAGGCAAGAGTGCTGGAGTGGGTTGCCATTTCCTTCTCCAGGGGATCTTCCCGAGCCAGGAATCGAACCCGGGTCTCCCACATTGCAGGCAGATGCTTTACTGTCTGAGCCACCAGGGAAGCCATTCCATTATAGTGTATTTGTTTTAAAATACCAAAAGAGAAGTTTAAAAGTATTTCCATTGTTTAAATATTGACAGTCAATTACAAGTTTTCAAAAATGTTTTTTCCAAAAGACTGCCACTGATAATTACTTTGCTCCTTAATCTGAAAGCTGGGAGATGGCACAAAGTGCCTGGTTGCTAAGAAAGGGAACTGTTACTTAGGCAGAAGGCAACAGAATCACAGTGACGTTCCTGGTTTTGCAGGAGAGAGAGGCAGCAGGCTAACTCCAGAAAACTGGGCTTTCTGGGGAAACTGGCCATCCTTCAGGCCTTTGGCTCTATCTCGGGAGTCTTGTCCATGGCCAAAGGGCTTTCTCAAAGTCAGGAAAACTCTCACTGTAATGATAATGATGCTCCAGAGGTTCTGAAGCTTTGACCCCTTTTCTGATGAGAACAGTTAATAATCTGTGTCATATCAAAAAAGTATCATAGCTGTTTCTTCGGGAAGACTCAAAACACAGCTCAGAAAAGGAGAAGGTATGGTTAAATCAGTATGGACTTTCTTAGTTATAACTCTTCCTCCTTCCAGCTCTGTATCTGATTGATCTTTTCCAAATACTTTAAATTCGATTTATAGCACTGTCAAGATGAAGATTTGTATCTTATAAATAACAACAAAAGAAACCTAATAACAAAGAAAACCTCTTTCCTCACAGTGTCCTCCAACTTCATAAGATGTCCTGGAAACTGTACGATATAGTAGTATATTTATATATTAAAAAATAAACTACTCAAACTGATGATTTTACTTGAGTAAGAATAATCTTTTGTCTTGAAAACAGCAGTTGAAGAAGGCAAGGACAGAAAAGAGATGAGTTAGACTTATTTACTATTTAGACAAGACTAAAATAATTTCATCGAAAAGTATCTTTTAGACCAATGATGGATTCAGTGCCTAATAAAACTGTGCTTGCTAGAAGATAAAGAATATGAAGCTTTTACCTGAGTGTCTATGGGAAGCCATGGCTCAGACACCGAGTTCAGGAGCAGCACCTACGCCAGTCTTCCCTCAAGCCCAGCTGATAAGGCTGCGGCTCAGTTGTGAACATACATTTAAGGGGAAGTGGCTAACACAAAAATAACCAAGAGCAGATGGCCCACCCCTCCCCAGAGATCACAACCTTAATCCCACTAGAAAATTCTTAACCATTTTAGGTGATCCAAGAGAGAAGAATAGGACCCAGTAAAAATACCAAACACTACATATAAATACCTGTGGGGCTACTCAGCATCCAAATTAGCTCCAGAGCCAGAGAGGCCACATAGAAAGTGATCCCTGTACCGGAATAAAATTTAGACTCAGCCCTGGCATACCTTAACGCTGAGCCACCCTCATTAATCCACTTTATATGCCTAAAGAGCTTGCACTTGGTCTTCTGGAGAGTTTTTGTGCTGTTAATGATAAAAGTAACTATAAGAGATAAACTTATGTTACCAGTGTAATTAAAAGGGATTAGACATGAAGAATACACAGATCAAGGGCATTATCTCTGTCCTCCTTGGTCTGCACCAGAGATCAGCAGAATACTGAAGAGGGCAATTCTAGCCACGTATCTCCTCAGAGTCAGCATGGGGCAGGAGGCAGCGGCAAACACGCACATATACCTACTATGTACGCCAAGGAAGAGACACTGTCCTATAAACAAAATCTCTTGCTTTTCACTGCCAGGGAGAGTCAAAGTAGAAATAGGGACAAAAACATGGCATCCTAACATGCTCTAATGGCTTCATGGGACATCCGCTGGCTGGAGGCTGGTCACTGGGATGGAGCTCCAGGAGGAGCTGAGGTCCTGAGGATAGTCTGTGAGTCGGTCCCCCACCTCTGTCCTGACCCTTCTCTGGCTTCATGCCTGGCCCCCTCAGCCTCACGCCCTCCAGACACACCCCACCTCAGGTCCCCACAGCCGCCCCCTCAGCACAGAGCCTCTCATGGCTGCTCCTCTGCTCCCTTCAAGGCTTTGCTCCAAGGCACTTTTGCAGTGTCATCTTCTTTGGCCACCCTGTTTAAAAGAGCAACCATGCTCCCCACCCCACTCTCCCTACTCTCTTCCCCAATCTGCTCCCCATGAAAGCTGTGTGTTAAAAAACTGAATTTAAAGACGAGAAGCATTAATCAAGACACATATGAAACGGAGACATAGTCCCACTTGGATTCCTAAAAAGTGGCCTTGGCCATTGAAGTTTAAGAAAGGAAACAACCTTCACTCTGGGTCATGCCATGTCTCATCTAGTGCTTGTCACTGGTTTCACCCTATTCTCCCCCTTCCTCCCCGCAGGCCCAGGGCCAGGGTCATGCTTTACTTGGCTTCCTGTTCCCAGATCCCACAGGTAAGCAATACATGCTTCATGATGAATGAACCAATGGGTTTCATGGTTCTTATGCTCTTCAAATGTTTAAAGAGAAGTTTTTCTAAAAGTTAGCAAAAACTATCAATAATTCCTAGTTGGCTGTCAAATGACATAACAATAAAGTCCCAGACGGTACAGGCAGATTTATTATACATTAGTGTCAAAAAAAAAAAAAGCCTGGGGAAAGAGAGGAAGTAACATTGCCCTCCCACCATGCCTCCACAGCCTCCTCCTTATCTCAGCTGATTGCATTTTGGCAGGGAGACTGGCCAGGTTGAACTATGCCGCACCCCTAATACAAACTCAAACTTTTCACTCAGAGGAAATGCTCTTATTTTATCGGATGATTAACCTTTACAAATGCTAAATTTTCAAATTTAGTGAGGTGTATTTTTAGGTAGAGCTAATGTATTTTTAAATGTCTGTCTGGCCTGCTCTGAACAATAAGCTCAGAAGCCCAGGCACTGGGGCCCCAGGACCCTGGGCAAGAAGAGTAATTCCTTTATCCGCTTGATCCTCGTCAAAGGTGGCAACACAATACAGACAGACCACGAGCCATATAAAATAAGCAAATACACCTAAATCTCTTTTGCCTGAAACACAAGGAAAAACACAGAAGCAAGAGAACTGCTTTCTGACTATTCACTAATTAGTCAACTCCAACAAGCCAGAGTGAGCTGGGAACTCGAGCAATGACAACAGCATTTATGTTGCAGTTTACACCAAGGAGGTGAACTCTGCCTTCTTAAAAAATTAATGAGGTATGACCACCATCTGCTTTGACATCTGTCCCCACTGCCCATGTCCTCAAGTCACAAAGCTACAACTTTCACAAAACCAAAACAGAGAAGGCCTTTTGCTGGGTGAAAATCAATTTCTCAGTACGAAGAGCAGGTGGTCCAGTGGTTCAGAAACCTTGACAGTTACTCAGCATCTGAGCCACCTTTGTTACATATTAACAGCATGATGTGTGCCAACACCCTTAACAATCACTGCACTGTTTACAAAGCACCTTCATGTACTGTTGGTGGAGCTGGTTGGTGTTTGACGAACAAATCTCTTTAGCGCCCGAAGGCCATGTTTCAGGCCTTTCAGCCTCTCCTGCTCCAGCAAACATCAGGATGATTTTTTGGTGAGTGTTGGGCATCACAACGTCTAAGTCTCCTCTCACAGGAGAACCCAAGAACCATTTCAGAGGTTAGCTACACACTCCTGCCATCCAACCACTCTGCATTTACATCTAACCTACCTTTGGCTCCAGCTGTAGATAACACCACCCCATGCATTCGTTGACTTTATAACACTTCCTGAACACATGTCTCACTGTGCAGTGCAAAATATTTTGTTGGTCACAAAGAATGAGAGACAGCCCTTCCTGAGCAGTGTACCAAGATCAACATACAGATGACTAGCAGGCCAGGCACGGCACGCTGAGTACGACAAGACAGATGGAAAAGTGGTATCAAGATTTATCACAGTCAGAGATCACATCAGGTTTGGGGGACTGGACAAGGCTAGATGGCTGTGATGACATGAGCCCTGGTCCCTGAAGAATGGGGGAGACTGCAGCACACAGAGAAGGGGAGGGGGCATTCCAAGAAAGGGGACAGTGTGAGCAAGGGTATGAGAAGAGTGAGGCTCGCTCCAGAGGCAGGACGCAGCCCAGAGTGGGCGGGAGCGTATAGCCAAGGGAGCCATCGTACACACCGCCTCACTTCCTTCCTCACTCACTCCAGAAGCAGGGAGGGGCTCTGACAGGGAACGGTGCTTCTCCCCTGAGATGTCAGGAGGACAACCTGCATGAAAGCACCCTGGGCAGTGGGCATGGAGAGGAGAGCTGAAAGGGCCACTGTGGCACAGGACTGAAAGGACAGCTTAGGTGCACTGGATGGGGAGAGGCCACCGCCCTTCTGAGGTCATTCGTGATTCTGGGTGATCAGGGAATCGATGGGGCACTTGGGAGGCAGAGCCAGTGTGGGGAAGAGTGGAGCTTTATCTGGGGCTTTATAACAAGGTTCTTCTGAGATGTCAACAACTAAGCCCCTTTAATGGGATCCCATGTGTCGAGCTGAGAGAGAAATAGGGATGAGGGTAAGGTCAGGTGGAATCATGTTCATGGAGATTCTCACCCTGCAATCGAACCTCAGAATCTCTACCTCACAAACAACTCTGGGAGGATCAAACTTCCAAAGTTCAAAGGGGTGCAACCTAAGAGTCAAACATGGCGAATTCAGTGACCCAGTTGGCCCACATCTTGGGAGTTCCTCACTCACGGTTTGGCTTGTGGTGACCCTTCTCCCTTTACCGTAGTTTTCTTTTACTGAAGAAATTGGAAAACTTACTCAGGTTTAGTTACTTGGCTGTGAGGCCAGCCAGAGACAACAGGCTGATAACAACCTGAAATGGAGTATTTGTGAACCTATCACTACTTTCACCTTTTCTCTTCCATTCTTCTTCTCCCCATGCCTGCTACTAATACATTAATACACTGCAAGTTTTAACTTTGTCAGGCTCCCCAGTCCCTCCGCCAACAATTTTCCCGAGCGACTCCAACCGCGAGATTAAGGCACCCAGTCATGCACCCAGACATGGTGTGATTCAATGTTGCGCTCTCCAGAGTATTTCTTGTCCTATGTGCTCTTGCCAGAAAAAGGCCAGGACAACTTCTGCCATCTCATGTTCCTGTCAATCTTTAGGGTGAGAAGAGTACTTTTTCTTACTGACAAGCCAAATTTTGCAAAGTCACTGCTTCAGTGTCACAACCGGTCAAAGAATAAAACAAGGGGACCCCCAGAACCATACAAGGGGCAATTATATCAGGTAAGATCCAAATGAAAGTGAACCTGGAATTTTTCCTCCCCAAAGGGGAAGCTTTCACTCAAGAAAGGGTGGCTACCAAAGGGGAAGATCTGTTACAAGTGAGATAAAATACATGGAACAGAATACCCTTGCACTAGCAGAGCACCTTGAAAATGTTCATTCACTCCTGTGAAGGCCTGTTCATTTCACAATTCACCAGGGCTCAGAAAATTTCCATGTAAGACTCACAGATCAAGCATTTTAACACGTGCCATGGCCTCTGGCATTTGATTTTTGAAAATGTCACTCCATGATTAGTAACAGTTTTAAATGTCTCCTGTCCCCAAAGTCTGCCCCTTCCCATACTGCTCCTACACTCTCACCAAGATGTAGGAACTATCCTAACCACATCCCAGAGGTGTTTCTGTGGCCTTCTAACCAGAAATCACCATCAGGACAACAGTGAAGAAATGATTTTCAAAGTGAGCCACTATGATGATCTCAGATTTAAACATATATATTTGAAGTGTCACTTAAAATAGGAAATAAAGAGGAAGTGAGAAAAATCAGAAAGAGTTTTAGAAGGAAATATAGAATACAAACACAGAATTTTGATCAGAAGAAAACGAACACTTCATGAAACTGAGAAGCTCATAAGGACAAATCTTTGTCATATTTTAGGTGTTAAAATTCTCTTCCAGTCTATTTCTACCAGCCACTTGTGATATATCTGTTTTAGTTCCATGTTGCCATGTGCCATGACTCAAAACACCAGTTCAATCATGCTAAGTCCTGGCATTTACCAAGCCCCCACCTGTTATGGACATTTTAAGCCTTTGATAGATGCTTGAGAGCTAAACATTCCATGAACCTAGCCTATAATTTAGCCAGCTGATTAACATATGTAACAGGAAAGAACAGCAAATCAAATAAGCTTCCATCTCCTTACTCTTAACTCTGCTACTTGGGACCAGAGGTGTGATCATGCCACCTTATGAGCCCTGCTTCAGGGTGTGATATCTTCACTAGTAGCATATAACCTGTCTTCAGGCATCAAAGGACTGGAATAACTACATCCCTTCATTCTGCATCGGTTCTTTCAACTCCCAAGAGGGGAAGCCCCACAATTCAGGGTAGAAGTTGCAAACACGGGTGGTTCTCTGGAGTTGGTCATGGTACCCAGAAGTGAGTGTGAGAGCACAGGGGCAGGACAGGCATCCAGCCATGATCTGGGCATCACTCAGGAAGTTTAAAGTTTGTCAGGCAATAGGGCCAAATGGGGTTCTAGAAGACTGAAAGCCTCACTTGGCGGCCAGCACACAGACAGGATGATGGTGACACAAGGTCCAGCCAACACAGCCCAAGGAGAAGTCCACAGCTAGAGTTGCAGAAGCCATCACAGGTCACACACTCGGGAAGCCTCCATCACGTTTACCTCCCACCCCAAACCTTCTTGTTAGTTTTCCAGTGGTATGTTAATCAAAGAGAACAAGCATATGAATACAGACTGAATGTAAACAAGACCAGGTTGTCAGAGGCAGGAAAACCCAAACGAATGGTGATGGCGATCACTGTACTCAAGGACTCAGATAAAATGGTTCAGATCGCACCATAACTATTTTGGAAGGTTTCCACAAAAGCAAATCAAGTCTTAATTTTATATGAGATTGTCTGAGCAAGTAACATTGTTCTAAGACAAATAACATAGAATTTTCCCTGAGTTTAATATGGGGTTATGTTTTATAAAGTTTCAAAGGAATACAGCATAGTAGATAAGAGCATGGGCTGTGGAGCCAGAATGTCTAGAATTGACTCTTGCCTCCTCCACCACTTAGTGGTTGTGTGCGAGCACGTATTAGTTAACTTCTCTGTGGCTCTGCTCATCTTTAAAATGGAGATAAAAAGAGTACCTAACCTTAACAGGGCTGTCACGAAAAATGAAACAGTAAATACTGGCAACATTTAGAACAGTGGTTAGCACACAGCAAGCACAACCTATTTTTATTTATTCAATTTCACTCTAAAAATATGGATGTTCCAAGAAGCAGATTCCTGCAAAAGAGGAATTTATCTTCAATTCACAGGGGATATGTACAAAAAAAGATAAGAGCTCAGGATCTTGGCCAAGAGCCCAGCGGCAAGGATTTTGGGCCTGAGAATGACTGGGGCCACCAAGAGCAATTTTGAAAGTCCTAGGAATTCAGAGAAATCAGTTTTTGGCAGCAGGACCATCCAGGGGGAGAACTGTCCCTCCCCTATTTTCAAGGAGGTTTACAGATGGTAGAGACCTATGGAGATTGAAACTCTGCTCTTTTGATCCTCTAGTGAAAAGACAGGACCCACTAGATCTAGGTACCCTGCTCAGTCTTGGGCTGGGGAAGGATCTTCCCCACGTCCCTCCTACATGTAAGGGCCTAGTGAGCCCAGTGGATGATCAGACCTTCCTACGTGATCAAAAAGGCCTTGCTTTGATGAGGCGAATTAATGAGGTATGCCCCCTGTGGCTCACACCTCTGATCTTCAGTTTGCCTATGAAGATGCATAAGAGGAGGCTGCCTGTACTCCAGGAACCACAGCTTAGTCTTGGATCACGTGAGTTCATTCAGAATGAATGCCAGGGACATGCATCTGAAGACGTGGTCTTCTTAAGCCACTTACAAGATGAGGTAAGGCTGCTTGTGGGGAGACTTCGCTTGAGTGAGCACACTCAGGCCGAAGGTCTCAGAAGTGGCAGAGCTGAGATTGTGCCTTGTCTAACCTATCCCTGAGCCAGGATACATTGTGGTCACCCTGCTGTGCTCAACCCAAAATGAGCTCAGGTGTAAGCACCTGGAGTGGGGAAGACTGACAGGAGACTGTTCTCAGACCAACCCATGGACAGGCTGATGC
This sequence comes from Capricornis sumatraensis, assembly GCF_032405125.1. NCBI lineage: Eukaryota > Metazoa > Chordata > Mammalia > Artiodactyla > Bovidae > Capricornis > Capricornis sumatraensis. The sequence goes on along the minus strand of NC_091092.1, from coordinate 43,785,601 downwards.
TGTGATGGCAATGGCCCAGCACCTATGAACACTTGGTGACTAGGGGAAGAGAGGTCACATTGTCAGGTCCACCAATCTCACCCCAGAGCCCCAGAGCTCAGCCCCTCCTATTAGGAAGGGCTTCTCAAACCCTGTGACTCAACATGACCAGGAGAACCCAAGGAAGTGGTGGCTTAGTGGCTCACTGGGGAGGCAGGCTAGGGGCAGGGGTTGCCCTTCTGAGGCTTCTTTGAAACCTCCCATCACTTTCTCTCTTAGTGGCAGGGAGTGGGGAATGCCTGCAGCCACCATTTCTCAATCCCATATAACTGAAAATCCTTTCTTTGGTATTAATTTTGCTTAAAATTCTATCAACCAGGACTTCATCTGGGTTAACAATGTTCCACGAGAAAACGGAAAGTTCACTGGTGGGTATTAGTGAAAGTAGCTAAGGATATGAAGGTTTTCAGTGTTATCAGCAATGCTACATAAAATATTTTACAACAGAAAGATTTATTTGGTGGAAACTTAAAAGTTTCTTGTTTTATATGTTCACAGTGACTTAAAGTTTCCACGTTCATGACTTCACCAAGTTGTTTTTTATTTTCTGAGATACTATTTACGCAGCATAAAATTAAAGTGTATACTTCAGTGGGTTTTAGTATATTCATAAAGTGGTGCAACCATTACCCTTATCTAATTCTAGAACATTTTTATCACCCCCTATTCTCTCTCTTCCCAGCTCCTGGCAACCACTAATCTACTTTCTGTTTCTGGGGATTTGGCTATTTGGATATTTTCATATAAATGGAATCATACGATGTGTGACCAAAAATTCTGTGGCTGCTTTCTTTCACTTAGCATGTTTTCAAGGCTCATGCGTGTTGTAGATGTGTAAGTATTTAATTTCTTTTTATTGCTGAATGATACCCTATTGTCTGGATATCCTATAGCCTGTTTATTCATTCTTTCACCAGTTGATGGACATGAACTGCTTCTACTTTTTAGCTATTATGAATAATGCTGCTGTGAATGTTGTTTCTGCACGTGGATTTATTTTCTTTTTTAAATACATATTGAGACAAAAAGTTAGAAGAGAGTATATAGTGAAAATTTTTTTTCCCTGCCTGTTCCAGACACCTATTCCCCTTTCTCCATCAGGAACCAATGATACTGGTGTCTTACGTTTCCTGAGATACTGGGCATATGAAACATAGACAGCCATGCACGTTTTTTTCTTTAAAAAAAACATAACAATGATACACTACACATACTCTTCTACATGGTACCTTTCCTATTCAATATATCTTTGAGTTTTCATGTTAGTACTTCAAGAGCCTCGACTTTTGTAACATGTATATGGTATTCAACTGTGAAGATGGACCACAATTTATAGTTCATTATGGATAGACATATAAGTTATTTCAAGTCTATTATTACAAACACTGATGTAAGAGATATGCAAAGTTTAAAATGATGGGATGAATTAACTAAAAAAGTTGGTGAGTTTGATCAGACTGCCTTTCTCTAATACCAAGGGTCAACTTGCACTAAAAGAAGCAGCATTGTGATTTACAAGAAAAGAGAAAGGAAAAGGCTGAAGAGATCTCAAGTGGATCAGGCAGCACCCACCAAAGCTTACTGAAATGGCAGATTATTTTTGTTCAGGCAAAGAAGATGCCACTTGGAAATCCCATGCCAACTACATTAAGGTTACCCTCAGCTAATAAGCCACCCAGACAGGAAGTGGTTTTTGATTCCAAGTTGAGTGCTCTTTGCACCAAACCACAATGCTTGGCCAATGAGTTACAAGACAATAAACTGAGTCACTTATCCTGACAACATACACATGTGCTCATCGCGGTGCAGTGCCGCACTGTGAGGCACCGGGGACAGCCGAGATGTGACCCCTCAAGACTGAGGAGGCGCTTAGAGTTCATCAACTCTTTAGGCAGAAAAGGTATAAAGTATATATGGTATTTGACTTTCACAGGTTCACATTCTCTTCTTTATCTACTGAACAAAATAAAAGGTGGCTTCTCAGATGGGAAGAAGCTGGACTGGAGCCAGCTGAGCTGGGCACAGGGCCTCCTAGGCCAGCGGATGGGCACAGGAGCCCATGCTCAGCACTGAGCCAGAGCTGGTGTGGCTGAGTCACACAGCTGACCTTCACCTTGCACGCCCGGAAGGCAACACCGCACACCTTCCTTATGGAAACCTGTCAGGGATTTTCCAGTTCTGTATCAGAGCTTTAAATGGACCCTGTGAGTGTTCCTTCTGTAAAGCAGAAGAGCAACTTAGTGTCTATCATCTCAAAAGTCAGTCTTTTCTGAAGTGGGCACTTGCTTTTTTAAAGTTCACATAACTAACAGAAGCCAGGCAACTCGCGCTCTGTCACTGACTTACCAACTTAGATTGTTCCTCCCTGTTTCTTCGACAAATAAGAATAAATCTCCCTCCCTCTCCCACTCCAATCTCACAGTGAACATTTATAAAATTAACTCTTTGGGTTTCAGGAAAAGGGGTTAATGCTCATAAATTAGCATAATATATGCAACTGGTTAAAACATACGTCTACCAGTGATTTTTGTTAGATGTTAAAATAGGGATCCTCAGTCACGGTGTTGTGGCAGGTCAGTGTAGAGGGCCAGGAGTATATTAAAAATCACAAAAACAAACTAATTTTAATTCTCTTCAAGCTGTCTACTCATTTAAGGTCATAAATAAATGTTAAAATATGCTATAAATGACTACACTGGACAAGGGAGTGTACAGAGAAAAGATGAATTCAGGAACTGTGAAAAAGGACGTCTAATTTTGAAAGTTTTTAGCAAGTGCAAAATCAGTTACAAGTTATGTTTGTCAAAGTAAATGAAGACAACATTATAAAAGTTAAATTCATTTTAAGCTTCCATTTAATGCACTGAACGGTGAACATTTGGTTGGCTTCATTGCTTTGTAACTCAATGAATGGCCAATAGACATGGAATCAAAAACCCCCTGTTTACCTGATCACAAGCCAATTTAATTTTTCTTCCTCATCAATAAAATGGGGACATGAATACCTGACCTGCCTTCCTTATAGGATGTTTTAGGAACCAAATTAAATCCTGTGTGTCCAAGTACTATATGAACTGAAAAGTAGTATAAAAAAATCTGGAAAAGAAAAATATATATAAAAATCAGGCTTTGGACCTAAGTAGATAGTGTCTTTTAATTTTTCAAGTAGATTTCATTTTTCACACGACTTACACAATTTCATAGTAAACACACACACATTTATACACCAGTAAAATCTAATAGCAGAACACTGCAAAAGGACTGGCAAGGATTCTCTTTCTCTCATGTTAGCCCAAAACTTCCAAGGATACAGAATTTAGAAAATAGGCATACGGGTATTCTAGTTTTCCTTAGGGTCTAATTATTTAATCCTCTTGCTATTTAGTTAATATTTGATTCTTTGCAAAGGCACAAGTAGCAGGAAACAAATATATAATAAACAAGTTCCACACAATCTTGGTTCTTGGCTTTGATCTAAAAACCTCTGCCTATTTGTAGAGGGTAATTTTAAGTTGCTTTAAGTATGGTTTATCCTTCATTCTTTACAAAGAGAACAACTTGGAAAGCTCTCCACAGAAGAAAAAATTAAGCCAAGGTTGGTCAGAAGACTTTTTTTCCCAGAAAAATTAAATAAAACAAGGAGCACTTTTTATTTGTTGTCAGAGGGCTGGAGATTTAGTAACCACTTGAAGAAGTGAGTTAATCCCTTTGTAACACAGCCAAAACAGGGTTTATTTTCCTACTGTTATGATGGTAACTTAGAACACACAGGAAAACAATATCAAATATCAATTCCCTCCAGAGTTGTAACTTTCTAAATGTAGTAATTAGTAATTTGTCAAGATTATCATTCAACATATGAATAATTTCTACAGAGTAATTGTGCCTTGATGCCACTTTCTATATCAAGTCCTCAAATGCTATCAAATATAAACCAGGTACTGTTTTCATGAAAGAAGAGTACAGGTGTTACAGATGGATAAACTGAGATGTTAGAAAGATTAACTGTCTTGCCTTAAGAGAGGGGAGCAAGGGCAAACTAAGAATAGAAGCTCATACTGTCACCTGTCCCCATAAATCTAGAAGCTTTCCACCTTCCTACTAGGTACACAGCCTAATCAATTTCTATGTGGTTTGAACATCTGTGTTGCAGTCAGGAAGTGAAGTTTCTAAACTGTTTTGTGGACATGTCATTTACTCCAGGGTGGCCCTGTACATATGAATGACAGAATATAAAGTATTCATATACAAAACAACAGTTTTCAAACAAAATTAAATCAGATTAATAGTAATTATTCAAAAACTTGAATTATAACAGAAACTAGATACAGTTTTAAACCTCTCTACTACACCATATACAGTAAATCCATTTTATTATCGGAGCTTATGAAAGTCTGAGATCAAAGAGCAAGTAAGTAGTAGAGGAATCAAAACCTTTGCAACCTAATAAGTCCCTTCCAAGACCAAAGGGCATTATCCTTTCATGGCGCTAAGGACTTCTAATAGGTTTTAAAGAAGTAGTGTGTCTGTCTCAGGGCACTGCTTAAATTTTTACAACTCCCTATAGGTAATTTTTTAAATCCATGTTCTTTTTTTTTCTTTTTTTATTATTATCATTATTATTATTTTTTTTTACTTTACCATATTGTATTGTTTTGCCACACATCAACATGAATCTGCCACTGGTATACACGTGTTCCCACCACCCAGTTCTTTACCCACATCCCCAATCCTAACTTTTTATTCTTAAACATTAAATTTTTCTTGGAAGTTTCACAGCTTGGAAGCATCGAAGAGATCTGCTTCTACCCAGGCAACAGCAGCTGGAACTGAAGTGGAAACTGGGATTAGTCCCTATAGGGAGGGGGCCCAACTCCTTGGAAATGCTTTTAAGGGCTCTTCAGCCAGCTAACTCAGGAGTGCAAGGGAAGACTTCCAGAAGGAAATATACCCAGCCAACCCTGGGGCCAAGGGAGAGTATTTGGATGGGGTTCTGGGGATTGAGAATAAAAAGAACAACAATGCAGCTTTGCAAGGACAGAGGGCGTGCTTTCCACATCAAGGGGGCAAAAGCCACACTGAAAACCTCTCATCTCCATCCCAGTCTCAGTGTTCCCAATTGTAACAAGAGTGTTTCTTAATAATTCGCACTTAACACCTTGACACCAGGGTTTGGGACAGGATCTAGCAGAGAGCAAATTTAGTCCTTAGTTAACTGCTTCCCTGTTTTCCAAACGCAACAGATTTTGTTGGACTCACCAACACTGATGTATTTTTTAAAACACTTTTAAAGATGATATCCTGCCTCTCTGTAAGAACTGGAAGTTATTTGGCTCCTGTCTCAACGATGAAAACAAAATTTACAAGCATACCCCTCCTTCTCTATCAGGGGTCAGCAATGTCTGAGTCACAAAAAAGTCCAGATTTAAAAATAAGCCAGTATTCTTTTCCAACTCCATGCCAGAATTTCAGAAAATGTGCAACTTTTAAAATAAGACTCCTAATTTTTTTGCCCAGTAAAACTGGGGCATCTATTTGACACCTTCTTTCATGGGACTCTATGCCACTTTAGGCATATTTGGATACTGTTTCAAAAGCCAGACTCAAAGTATGTAAAATACATGAACTTATTTGACTGGTGAAATCTACCACATATTCTTGGAAATGCATCCCGAAGTCATTTGGATTGATAGATACAGACAGAGGGATGACTAGATATCTCAGACAAGCAGAGTAAAATGCTAACAGTACACTCCAGAGGCTGGGGATACAGGTGTTCTTCACACCATCATTGCAAAGTGGAAATCTTTATAATAAAATGTTAGCAAAAAATAAAAATAGATAAGCAAACACTTAAAAAAAACCAACTTCAGTGATAAACAAGGCAGGTACTGGCTTAGACTACAGGCAGAGAATGTGGTCCAACCCAGAATGAAAGAACCAAAGTGAGTATGGCGTCCTCCAAGTGAAAGAAAGAAGCCAGCGCCATTGTAAGGCTTTTTAAGCATCATCAAAGAAGCCCTGAAAATCTCCTAACGAACTGTACTATTGTACCCACACATTTTCAGACTTGTGTTGAACACTTTGAGCTATGGGCCAAGAGAGAGACCTTTCGAAACGTTCCCTAATCCATTCACACGGCCCCATCCGAGGGATGACACTGGAGCCCGCCTCCAGCCTCTTGACTACCTCTCCCCTTTTATGGTGGTTTCAAGTTGAAAGCAATACTCATCTGTTTCCAGATTCCTAACGGTACTAGAAAAAAAAATCTAAATATAACAGATGGATAAGTGCTCATGGTAACTGGAAACCAAAATGTAACTTCAGCTTTTGCAGGCTGATGCCCTAACACATGGCTTTAGTGTAATGGTCTCACTGAAGACCTTTTGTCTTTATTCCCACAACAGAAATATTATCCTGACTTTGATGGATGACAGATAAGTGTTATTCAAAATTTTATTTTAAGCTGACATTAATAACCTTTACTTAAAGTCATTCAGTAAGTGTTCTCATGTATGTCAAAATTTTCTATGAAACACAGTTGAGGGTGTCTGTTGTCTTTAAATAGTTCGATGCACTTTAAAAAATCTAATTCAAATGTTGGTGAAACCTCTGAAACATTTCTATGAGTTATAGGGTTCCATGGAATATAATGTGAAAACCAATAGGTTAGAAGGACCCTCTATTTGTAGTTAGTGTTTATAAAATCTACCATCCTTAGGTAATATAAAGAGCCACGGAACCCTCTCAAGATTTTATATAATGCTATCATGCTGGTAACTTCCTGTTTTGGAATCCCTTTCCTCATCACTTATAGTATTTAACTCAAACCTCCTGCCTCACTATCCTCAACACCAATTCTCCAGTTTTACACCTATAAACAAGACCCTCAACTCTTATTTCCTACACGGGCCTTTCAAGTTTCAACACTACAAATAATGTGACCGTGTAATGTGGGAGATAAAGGGCAGCGATATAAAGTGCTTTTCACTTGCTGGTGGTTAAAAATAAACAAAAAGTCCCCCGAGTCTGAAAATGGAGCTTATTTCACATTAAACTTACATCTTTTCCTAGCCACCACCAAAGTAAGTGTCAGAATCTTAGCAAATCTGATAGCAGGTCTAAGAATTTCAAAATTGCAACCACATAATGATAAGCATGCTGTAGCATTTGAGGGTGAAGTGTATTATATGGACACCTGCAGGTTGCTCTGAGTGAGCATCTGAACCTACTTTAGTGAATAACACACTATGGATTATGAATCCCCTAGCCATATACACTGATACTACATACACAAAGTCCTCACCAGAATCCACAGAAAAACTCCACTGGTTCTGGGAAAGAAACACTTGGAATATCTTAGGGAAATTATTAATTCATACCCCTGAATCACATATGGGCGTCCCAGGTGGCGCTAGTGGTAAAGAATCCTTCTGCCAATGCAGGAGACATAAGAGACGCGGGTTCGATCCCCGAGTTGGGAAGATCCCCTGGAGGAGGAAATGGCAATCCACTCCAGTATTCCTGCCTAGAGAATCCCATGGACAGAGAAGCCTGGCAGGCTACAGTCCACAGGGTCGCAAAGAGTTGGACACGACTGAAGCGCCTTAGCAGGCATGCACAAAGCAGGTATAAAAATGGTCATAACAGACACATATCACATGGCTTAAGAGGATTCCATAGTCTTGGAAAGACCACAAATTCTCACAAAACTACCTAAGGACCACTGCTTTCTACTCAGGTGAAGAACTGGTACAGAAACTAAATGTTCACCCATCAGATGGAGATCCTTCAGTGTGACATGCTATACAAAGAAGGAATTATCTAGCTGATAGGATAGCAGAATGAGACTACTATTCTAAACACATTTTAATATACGTCATCCTTTTTAAATTTAAATTGATCTCACCCTTAGACCTATTAAAACAAAAGTAAAACATTAAAAATTAAAGACATGAGGAAATAAGCACAGTTCTCCACAGTAGGCTTAGTGATGAGGATAAAAGTGCTATGCTTCCGCAAGCACTGTTAACAGCTTTGGGCCTTGATGTTTTAACTTCTGTAAAAGCTTTGACCTCAGCTATGCTTATAGTACTGACCATAATAAAATGTATATGACTATGACCTTAATCTCGTAAATTTTCTAAGTTCACAGTGGTAAGACACTTGAGCAAGGTTTCAACCCCAGAACTTAGGAGCATCCAACATTCGTCTCACAAGTATGGATTTCTTTCACCAGTGAGCATCTGTTGTTGGCTTCTCAAGTCTCTGTACTATTAATAGAAGAGTTGATGATGGAGAAAACCTTAAAACAACTTCCATATCCATTGAGTTTTATGATGTTACAAAATTAATAAAAATATTAAGTATTCACAAGTTCCTATCAGACTTGAACTGAACTTGATGACAGACTTTAACACTAATATTTTTTGCGGAATAAGGATGTAAGGGCATTTAAGTCGCTTCTCTTGTCTCAGTCTTTGTACAGTCCTCATGAATCATTTACTAATTCCTTTGGTTTTAAAGAAAATTAACATGTGTGAGTTTGTTCCTAGAGATGAAAGGACTTGCAAATAGATAAATTATCCATGAGTAAACTCACACTATACACTAGCATTAAATATGGCACTGACTCAATTTATGATATATTATTAAATTTCCTAAAACTGAAGTATCTTGTAAGTCTCAAAGTATCATACGAAAGAGGATAAAAAGTTTTACAAAATGATTTGAACCAACTTCAAGATGGTTTGACTCTACCTACCTTACTGCTCAGAGATCCTTGTTTTCATTTCATATCACTTGGGTATGGACAGAGCGCTAGATTTGAATTCCAATGTCCAAACCTGACTTCTTCTGTAGGAATCCTAGTCAAATCTAACCTTTCTAGTTTAATACATTTGAACTCTGAAATATGGTTTCAACATTTCTATGCATGGAGACTTAGAATGATGTAATAGATAAAGGAGATACTATTTTAAAATAAAAAATTGTTTTTTACTTTACAATCCACGTTCCAATTGATTTAATATTCTTAGAAAAGATTCACTTTTAAAAGGTTCTCACTGAAAGTTAATTCACGTTAACAATACTTTATTTTAATTGAAAAAAAGTATTTCCTGGGGCCAATGGTAATGTTGCACATGTTTATGTATGTATGTGTATGTGCATGTTTATCTAAAAGACTTCACTTTCTCTACAAGTGCCCCATGAACTCTGATCAAAGACGGCAGAAGAATCGAAGACTCTGGAGACACCACTTTTCCAGAGTCCAATTTGGACACTTTCTCTAAGTGAGGCAGTTTCTCTCTTATGGTAAAAATGAATTCTCTCTATATCAGGGGCTGGGAAAGTCAAGAGATGTACAAGAGGTCAAAATTAAGTCCATTAAATCCCAGCCCTGGATTTAGTCACCATGGAGACAGGAGAGATAAATAAACCAGCAACCTTAACAAATGTGCTGCACCTTTGCCAGACATCTCTCTGACTTTACCGTTATTTTTACTTAAGTATCTTTCAGTCCAAACATAACTGATGATGAAGACTACGAAACCAAACAGAACGAGGCCCAAAAGAAATAGGAATGCTCATGCCGGCAAAGGGCAGGCAGAGTCAACAGCAGCCCCCCTCAGCAGTGTGCTCTCTGTTCCCCTTGAAAAGCGATTGCAACACGAAGCTCCAGAGGCAATGACATATGGGGAAAATATGTGGCCCTACAGCCAGAGGAAACCATGTCAAAAAAGAAAAGCAGACATGAAGCAACTGACCTAATTAAAGGAGAAAAGTATACTGAGAGCAGGGAGACGGGAACACAGCTGGAGGGGAGGGGGCGCCGTGAGAAGCTCAGGACACTGAGGTGGGGTTTCGCTGCTTCTCTGATGGAAACCAGGAGCTGAAACGGGTGCTGCCCTTCATCATGGCTCCACTGCAGTGAACACAGAATCCACACACGAGAAGGTCCACCCCCGGCCCTGCTGCACACCAATGAGAAGCTCTGAGACAGACAGTTACACCTTGTCACATGGGACACCAATGAGAAGCTCTGAGACAGACAGTTACACCTTGTCACATGGGACACCAATGAGAAGCTCTGAGACAGACAGTTACACCTTGTCACATGGGACACCAATGAGAAGCTCTGAGACAGACAGTTACACCTTGTCACATGGGACACCAATGAGAAGCTCTGAGACAGACAGTTACACCTTGTCACATGGGACACCAATGAGAAGCTCTGAGACAGACAGTTACACCTTGTCACATGGGACACCAATGAGAAGCTCTGAGACAGACAGTTACACCTTGTCACATGGGACACCAAGAAGCCTCGCCACAGACCACAGGAAGGAAAGGGGGAGGCTTGGGATGGTGGAATGAAACAAGCAAGAAGGAACTAGACTATCAGAGCTTGGCATTCAGGCCCTCAGCAGGAGTCTTCACTGTGTTTCACAATTATTTACTAAATACCTACTGTGTGATCAATGGACACATCACTGCTTGTGATGTGGCGTTGACTTAAGAGGTAAAAGCTGAAGACTCTCAACATCTAATGTGTACAAACAGGATAACAACACAAATAAAACCTCAGACAGAGTGCTACTTACGTTTGCCCAGGTGCCTTCTAGTTCTTCTGCATATGTACATGTCACTTGACAAGGTTATAACCACAGCAGATATACCATTCTGCATCCTACATTTTTTAATCAGGTTGTATTATACAAATTCTTTCATACTGCTTAGCAAGTGTCAAAATTTTAATTTTAAACAGATACATGGAATTCCACTACAAAGAAGTATCATAATTATTTATCTAAAAGTATTTGTTGAATAAATGAACCATTTCTCTAATGTTGGATGTTTAAATTCTAATTTTTGTCCTTATAAACAACACTGTGATGGATATCCATAACATACAGCTTTTTTCTTTGCTTAGAACAGCTTGTTTCTTAGGACACATTTCCCCCAGATAGGATTACTGGATCAAGGGGTAACAATCTTTGTGACTTTTGCCATATATTGCCAAATAATGTTCCAAAAAAGCTTTTTACCAACTTACAACGTTACCAGCAATGAGTAAGTGTTTACTGCTTCCAAGGTAACCATAGTAGCATCAGGTTTTCTTTTTGTTTTTGTTGACTTAACAGATGAGAAATGTACCTCGTTGCTATTTGAATATGCTCATCTTTGCACATCTGTGATGCTGAACATTTTTCCATGTGTTCATTTACTTTGCGATAGAACGTGAGTGTCTTTTACCCATCTCCCTATGGGAGAATTCATTTAGCCAACAGAAATGGATACTCTCTGATATGCCAGGCCTTACAATCTATATGAACTCTGTGCACAATATGGAAACCAATTATCCTGTCATATTTACTACAAACTTTTCCTGGCCCGTTTTCCCTTTCAATATTTTGCCCCAGCTCTACTGAAGCATAATTACAAAAACTGCATATTTAAGGTATACGATACAACGTGACATGCTTGACATGCATACCCTATGAAGACTATTGCTATCAAGTTAGTATGGCCACCACCTCAGTTACCACTCTGTCTCTGTGTGGTGAGAATACTTAAGATCTACTCTGTCAGTCCATTTTTATATATTTGATTCCATTGATCTCTTCCTTTCTGAGATCTATCAATTTTTTTTGTGGCCATGTGGCAGTTTGCAGGATCTTAATTCCCCAACCAGGGATTGAATCTGGGGCCACAGCAGTGTAAGCATGGAGTCCCAACCACTGGACCCACCAGGGCAGTCCCCAGAGTTTGATCATTGTATAGTTTACAAGGTTAGCATATTTCCAGGGATTTGATAATTACACTATTTTCTGTGGTCTTCTTTATAAGTTTCTATAAGAGTCTCATAAATGTATCTTTCTGTAATTATAAAATTCAAAGATTAAATTTCTACTTCATGATTTGTGACCTTTAACATATCTCGCTCTTTCAACAGAAGCACTTAGTTAAAAAAAACAAGATATAAAATAAAAGCTGGGGCTTCCTCATGGTCCAGTGGCTAGGAATTCACCTGCCCAGTGCCGGGGGCCTGGGTTCGATCCCCAGTCACAGAGCGAGATCTGCAACTAAAAGTTCACATGCTGAAACAAAGACATGGTACTGATGCTCCTGCTCTGAATCAGGTCCCATCAGAAGTTATCCTTCCTATCAGATGTTTACCCTCAACCCTTTTAAGGTATTCCCTTCAAATGGGCATCACCTAGTATGCACCTGAAAATTCACACACTGCTATTTTGAGAGGAAGGATGGCTCTAACTCTGTAGTCGCAATAGTGCAATAGACCTGGGGTTGAAAAGCCACATGTGTGTATGAGCCAAGCAGGTCTTACAAAAAAGTAAGACGTTCAGATAATGGCACCCGACCCTTGTCCTTAGTGTCAAGGAGATAACAGAGTGGTGGACACTGTGGCAAGTTTCAGAGCTCATGTTCTATCTAAAGATACAGCAGCTATTTGGCTCCAGCCTAGCATTGCTCAACAGGAATGCAGGCTTGATGCTGCCAGATCTTCTGATATTTCAAGAGAAGATGAAAATCTGGATTTTAAAAAAATGTGAAATCTCTCAATTTCTAAATGATTGGCAATTCACTTAAAATTTTAAAAGAATACCTCTGTGTGCCAGATCCAGCCCACCAGCTTGAGACCTTGGCTCTAGACAGAAGATTTCCAAAGTCTTTAAGCCTGTGTGACCCATCTGGGCTGCTTTTCCTGCTTACTACTAGTGCACCAAGAAGAGCAGTCACATGAATATACATAGTACGAATCAAATCACCATGACTACTACTCTTAAAAATTTTGTTTTGTGAATATTAAAAACTGCCAAATCGATAATGAAAGTGACCATATGTCAATGATACAAATATTTCCTAGAAGTGAAATTAAGGTTTCCTTAATTGACAACATTATCTCTACTACAAAAACTAATACATAGAATACCCAGCTCAAGTATGCATTAAGAATTACACTGAATTCAAGTTTTTGTTCCAAGTAATTCCATACCTATTGGGCAGCCAAAGGGAATAATTCCAAGTTCTTGAATTATAAAGCTTACCTGTGAAAAACGCTGTGCTAAACATAAAACAGGATACATTGTCATTAAAGAAACACAAAATATATCCTCATGTGGAAACTGCAAAGTCCATTTTCCTTAACTGTCCAGTTTTTCCAAATAAACTTTTAAAAACAAGAGTGTGAAATACAGTTAAACATTTGTTTTCATTTTGTGGGCATTTGGGTCCCAGACACAGCTGCACATGCTCATATGGAGGTGGCATAATTCACAGGCTCAAGGAGCAAACTGGAGATAGGGACTTTGGTTTGCACCCCTGAACCCATACTGGTTTACTCAATATTGGGCAATTTATTTTAAAAAGGAAAATCAAGCTTCAGCTTCCTCACCTGCAGAAGTGAAAATAATCTCGGGATGTCCTATCCTTGAAGACTATTAAACCAAAATGTATCATTTTTTTGTTTTGCTCACTCTTGTATTCCTGACCTAGTCCATAGAAGGGCTGAATGAATGAATAAAAGAAAGGAAAACACATCATAAGACACCACAGCATCGTGACTGTTGAGCTATTACTTTAAAATCACTGCCACAGATTTCTGTCACAGTGAAGCAGAATTTAATGGATTCTATTTCATTAACACACTTGAGAAGCTCACTGCTCTCAAAGAAAACCCAAAGATGTTAAGTTTTAGTCAAAGATGTCATTGGGGGAATTAGTTAATATCAGAAAACCACTTCAAATGTGCCTTCAAAGGACTTCAACAAAAATGTTCCATTTTAAGAGCAGTCTTGTACATATAGTTTCTCCTGAAGTTTTCTTACTGACAAAGTTTGTCAAGGCTGCAAACTACAGTGGAAGTGGTAAGGGCAAACAATGTATCTGATAGGCCAGTTTCATCTGGGCAGCATTTCCAATGCAGTTGATGGGAGATTGTTTTTAGCTTTTCTGTGTATGTCCTTAAACAATCTAGTGTTTGCTTCTGTGGAAAAATAAAAGTAAGACCTGTGAAAGGGCACAGAGCAAAAACCTTGGCTCCATAAACAGAGCTTTTCAACTGCATTAGGGCTCCTTGGAGGAGAAGAGGTGCAGCCTCCTACCTGAGCCAAGGCAGTTCTGGTTTGGTGTTCTCTACTGTGGATGTGACTGGTGATAGAAGCAAGGTCCGATGCTGTAAAGAGCAATATTGCATAGGAACCTGGAATGTTAGGTCCATGAATCAAGGCAAATTGGAAGTGGTCAAACAGGAGATGGCAAGAGTGAACATTGACATTCTAGGAATCAGTGAACTAAAATGGACTGGAATGGGGGAATTTAACTCAGATGACCATTATATCTACTACTGCGGGCAGGAATCCTTAAAAGAAATGGAGTGGCCATCATGGTCAACAAAAGAGTCTGAAATGCAGTACTTGGATGCAATCTCAAAAACGACAGAATGATCTCTGTTCGTTTCCAAGGCAAACCATTCAATATCACAGTAATCCAAGCCTATACCCCAACCAGTAACGCTGAAGAAGCTGAAGTTGAACAGTCTTGAAGACCTACAAGACCTTTTAGAACTAACACCCAAAAAAGATGTCCTTTCCACTATAGGGGACTGGAATGCAAAAGTAGGAAGTCAAGAAACACCTGGGGTAACCAGCAAATTTGGCCTTGGAATACAAAAAGAAGCAGGGCAAAGACTAATAGAGTTTTGCCAAGAGAACGCACTGGTCATAGCAAACACCCTCTTCCAACAACACAAGAGAAGACTCTACACATAGAAATCACCAGATGATCAACATCGAAATCAGATTGATTATATTCTTTGCAGCCAGGGATGGAGAAGCTCTATACAGTCAGCAAAAACAAGACTGGGAGATGACTATAACTCAGATCATAGAGTCCATATTGCCAAATTCAGAGTTAAATTGAAGAAAGTAGGGAAAACCATTAGACCATTCAGGCATGACCTAAATCATATCCCTTATGATTATAAAGTGGAAGTGAGAAATAGATTTAAGGGACTAGATCTGATAGATAGAGTGTCTGATGAACTATGGACAGAGGTTCGTGACACTGTACAGGAGACAGGGATCAAGACCATCCCCGTGGAAAAGAAAGGCAAAAAAGCAAAATGGCTGTCTGGGGAGGACTTACAAATAGCTGTGAAAAGAAGAGAAGCAAAAAGCAAAGGAGAAAAGGAAACATATAAGCATCTGAATGCAGAGTTCCAAAGAATAGCAAGGAGAGATAAGAAAGCCTTCCTCAGCGATCAATGCAAAGAAATAAAGAGGAAACAACAGAATGGGAAAGACTAGAGATCTCTTCAAGAAAATTAGAGATACCAAGGGAACATTTCATGCAAAGATGGGCTCAATAGAGGACAGAAACGGTATGGATCTAACAGAAGCAGAAGATATTAAGAAGAGGAGGCAAGAATACACAGAAGAACTGTACAAAAAAGATCTTCACGACCCAGATAATCACGATGGTGTGATCACTCACCTAGAGCCAGACATCCTGGAATGTGAAGTCAAGTGGGCCTTAGAAAGCATCACTATGAACAAAGCTAGTGGAGGTGATGGAATTCCAGTGGAACTATTTCAAATCCTGAAAGATAATCCTGTGAAAGAGTGGCACTCAATATGCTAGCAAATTTGGAAAACTCAGCAGTGGCCACAGGACTGGAAAAGTTCAGTTTTCATTCCAATCCCAAAGACAGGCAATGCCAAAGAATGCTCAAACTACCTCACAATCACACTCATGTCACATGCTGGTAAAGTAATGCTCAAAATTCTCCAAGCTAGGCTTCAGCAATATGTGAATCGTGAACTTCCAGATGTTCAAGCTGGTTTTCAAAAAGGCAGAGGAACCAGAGATCAAATTACCAACATCTGCTGGATCATGGAAGAAGCAAGAGAGTTCCAGAAAGACATCTCTTTCTGCTTTATTGACTTTGCCAAAGCCTTTGACTGTGTGGATCACAATAAACTGTGGAAAATTCTTCAAGAGATGGGAATACCAGACCACCTGACCTGCCTCTTGAGAAACCCATATGCAGATCAGGACGCAACAGTTAGAACTGGACATGGAACAACAGACTGGTTCCAAATAGGAAAAGGAGTCAAGGCTGTATACTGTCACCCTGCTTATTTAACTTCTATGCAGAGAAATGCTGGGCTGGAGGAAGCACAAGCTGGAATCAAGATTGCTGGGAGAAATATCAATAACCTCAGATATGCAGACGACACCACCCTTATGGCAGAAAGTGAAGAGGAACTAAAGAGCCTCTTGATGAAAGTGAAAGAGCAGAGTGAAAAAGTTGGCTTAAAGCTCAACAGTCAGAAAACTAAGATCATGGCATCCGGTTCCATCACTTCATGGGAAATAGATGGGGAAACAGTGGAAACAGTGGCAGACTTTATTTTGGGGGCTCCAAAATCACTGCAGATGGTGATTGCAGCCATGAAATTAAAAGACGCTTACTCCTTGGAAGGAAAGTTATGACCAACCTAGACAGCATATTCAAAAGCTGACACATTACTTTGCCAACAAAGGTCTGTCTAGTTAAGGCTATGGTTTTTCCAGTGGTCATGTATGGATGTGAGAGTTGGACTGTGAAGAAAGCTGAATGCCGAAGAATTGATGCTTTTGAACTGTGGTGTTGGAGAAGACTCTTGAGAGTCCCTTGGACTGCAAGGAGACCTAACCAGTCCATTCTAAAGGAGATCAGTCCTGGGTGTTCATTGGAAGGACTGATGCTAAAGCTGAAACTCCAATACTTTGGCCATCTCATGCAAAGAGCTGACTCATTGGAAAAGACTCTGATGCTGGGAGGCATTGGGGGCATTAGGAGAAGGGGATGACAGAGGATGAGATGGCTGGATGGCATCACCGACTCGATGGACATGAGTTTGAGTAAACTCCGGGAGTTGGTGATGGACAGGGAGGCCTGGCGTCTTAAGATTCATGGGCTCACAAAGAGTTGGACACGATTGAACTGACTGACTGTGGTTAGACCTTTATCTGAGGACAGGCTTTTATCATTTAAAAAAAAGTTTGAAAAGAACCCTTCTGGATAAAGGCTGGGGCTGATAGTAATGCCAGGACTTTAACCTTTAAATGGAAGAGTTGATCATGGCTTGCAGCTGAGAGAAACGGGGAAGGATCTCTGACTACCACTATAACTGATGAAACTGATCAAATTCAGATTAAACATTTCTAAAATGCTGTCCTACTTGTTCACTCTTTAGGGTTTAATATCTTTAGTGTTTATATTTTCTATCTAAGGTGTAATATATTTAAAAATCTCTGACAAATATTAAAAGCAGCAAGGGAAAAACAACAAATAACACACAAGGGGATTCCCATAAGGATAACAGCTGATCTTTCAATAGAAACTCTTCAGGCCAGGAGGGAATGGCAGGACATACTTAAAGTGATGAAAGAAAATAACCTACAGCCCAGATTACTGTACCCAGCAAGGATCTCATTCAAATATGAAGGAGAAATCAAAAGCTTTACAGACAAGCAAAAGCTGAAAGAATTCAGCACCATCAAACCAGCTCTCAAAAAAAGCTAAAGGATATTCCCTAAACAAGAAACACAAAAAGGGAGTATAAACTCGAACCCAAAACAATAAAGTAAATGGCAACGGGATCATACTTATCAGTAATTACCTTAAACGTAAACCAAAAGACAAAGACTGGCTGAATGGATACAAAAACAAGACCCCTATATATGTTGTCTACAAGAGACCCATCAAAACAAGGGACACATACAGACTGAAAGTGAAAGGCTGGAAAAAGATATTCCACACAAATAGAGACCAAAAGATAGCAGGAGTAGCAATACTCATATCAGATAAAATAGACTTTAAAACAAAGGCTGTGAAAAGAGACAAAGAAGGACACTACGTAATGATCAAAGGGTCAATCCAAGAAGAAGATATAACAATTATAAATATATATGCACCCAACATAGGAGCACAGCAATATGTATGACAAATGCTAACAAGTATAAAAGGGGAAATTAACAATAACACAATAATAGTGTGAGAATTTAATACCCCACTCACACCTATGGATAGATCAACTAAACAGAAAATTAACAAGGAAACACAACCTTTAAATGATACAGCAGACCAGTTACTATAGGACATTTCACCCCAAAACAATGAATTTCACCTTTTTCTCAAGTGCTCATGGAACATTCTCCAGGATAGATCACATCCTGGGACGTAAATCTAGCCTTGGTAAATTCAAAAAAATTGAAATCATTCCAAGCTTCTTTTCTGACCACAATGCAGTAAGATTAGATCTCAATTACAGGAGAAAAACTATTAAAAATTCCAACATATGGAGGCTGAACAACACGCTGCTGAATAACCAACAAATCACAGAAGAAATCAAAAAAGAAATCAAAATATGCATAGAAACGAATGAAAATGAAAACACAACAACCCAAAACCTGTGGGACACTGTAAAAGCAGTGCTAAGGGGAAGGTTCGTAGCAATACAGGCATACCTCAAGAAACAAGAAAAAAGTCAAATAACCTAACTCTACACCTAAAGCAACTAGAAAGGGAAGAACTGAAGAACCCCAGGGTTAGTAGAAGGAAAGAAATCTTAAAAATTAGGGCAGAAATAAATGCAACAGAAACAAAAGAGACCATAGCAAAAATCAACAAAGCCAAAAGCTGGTTCTTTGAGAGTATAAATAAAATTGACAAATCATTAGCCATACTCATCAAGAAACAAAGGGAGAAAACCCAAATCAATAAAATTAGAAATGAAAATGGAGAGATCACAACAGACAACACAGAAATACAAAGGATCATAAGAGACTACTACCAGCAATTATATGCCAAGAAAATGGACAACGTGGAAGAAATGGACAAATTCTTAGAAAAGTACAACTTCCCAAAACTGAACCAGGAAGAAATGGAAAATCTTAACAGACCCATCACAAGCACAGAAATTGAAACTGTAATCAGAAATCTTTCAGCAAACAAAAACCCAGGTCCAAACGGCTTCACAGCTGAATTCTACCAAAAATTTCGAGAAGAGCTAACACCTATTCTACTCAAACTCTTCCAGAAAACTGCAGAGGAAGGTAAACTTCCAAACTCATTCTATGAGGCCACCATCACCCTAAGACCAAAACCAGACAAAGATGCCACAAAAAAAGAAAACTACAGGCCAATATCACTGATGAACATAGATGCAAAAATCCTTAACAAAATTCTAGCAAACAGAATCCAACAACACATTAAAAGGATCATACATCATGACCAAGTGGGCTTTATCACAGGGATGCAAGGATTCTTCAATATCCGCAAATCAATGTAATACACCACATTAACAAATTGAAAAATAAAAGCCATATGATTATCTCAATAGATGCAGAGAAAGCCTTTGACAAAATTCAACATCCATTTATGATAAAAACTCTCCAGAAAGCAGGCATAGAAGGAACATACCTCAACATAATAAAAGCCATATATGACAAACCCACAGCAAACATTATCCTCAATGGTGAAAAATTGAAAGCATTTCCACTAAAGTCAGGAACAAGACAAGGGTACCCACGGTCACCACTACTATTCTACATAGTTTTGGAAGTTTTGGCCACAGCAATCAGAGCAGAAAAAGAAATAAAAAGAATCCAGATTGGAAAAGAAGTAAAACTCTCACTGTTTGCAGATGAGATGATCCTCTACATAGAAAACCCTAAAGACCCCACCAGAAAATTACTAGAGCTAATCAATGAATATAGTAAAGTTGCAGGATATGAAATCAACACACAGAAATCCCTTGCATTCCTATACACTAACAGTGAGAAAACAGAAAGAGAAATTAAGGAAACAATTCCATTCACCATTGCAACGAAAAGAATACAATAGTTAGGAATATATCTACCTAAAGAAACAAAAGACCTACATATAGAAAACTATAAAACACTGGTGAAAGAAATCAAAGAGGACACAAATAGATGGAGAAATATACTGTGTTCATGGATCGGAAGAATCAACATAGTGAAAATGAGTATACTACCCAAAGCAATTTACAGATTCAATGCAATCCCTATCAAGCTACCAACGGTATTTTTCACAGAGCTAGAACAAATAATTTCACAATTTGTATGGAAATACAAAAAACCTCGAAGAGCCAAAGCAATCTTGAGAAAGAAGAATGGAACTGGAGGAATCAACCTGCCTGACTTCAGGCTCCACTACAAAGCCACAGTCATCAAGACAGTATGGTACTGGCACAAAGCCAGAAATATAGATCAATGGAAAAAAAATAGAAAGCCCAGAGATAAATCCATGCACCTATGGACACCTTATCTTTGACAAAGGAGGCAAGAATATACAATGGAGAAAAGACAGTCTCTTTAACAAGTGGTGCTGGGAAAACTGGTCAACCACTTGTAAAAGAATGAAACTAGATCACTTTCTAACACCATACACAAAAATAAACACAAAATGGATTAAAAATCTAAACATAAGACCAGAAACTATAAAACTCCTAGAGGAGAACATTGGCAAAACACTCTCCAACATAAATCACAGCAGGATCCTCTATGATCCACCTCCCGAATATTGGAAATAAAAACAAAAATAAACAAATGGGACCTAATTAAAATTAAAAGCTTCTGTACAACAAAGGAAACTATAAGTAAGGTGAAAAGACAGCCTTCAGAATGGGAGAAAATAACAGCAAATGAAGCAACTGACAAACCACTAATCTCAAAAATATACAAGCAACTCATGCAGCTCAATTCCAGAAAAATAAACAACCCAATCAAAAAATGGGCCAAAGAACTAAATAGACATTTCTCCAAAGAAGACATACAGATGGCTAACAAACACATGAAAAGATGCTCAACATCACTCATTATCAGAAAAATGCAAATCAAAACCACAATTAGGTACCATTTCAGCCCAGTCAGAATGGCTGCTATCCAAAAGCCTACAAGCAATAAATGCTGGAGAGGGTGTGGAGAAAAGGGAACCCTCTTACACTCTTGGTGGGAATGCAAACTAGTACAGCCACTATGGAGAACAGTGTGGAGATTCCTTAAAAAACTGGAAATAGAACTGCCATATGACCCAGCAATCCCACTACTGGGCATACACACCGAGGAAACCAGAATTGAAAGAGACATGTGTATCCCAATGTTCATCACAGCACTGTTTATAATAGCTAGAACATGGAAGCAACCTAGATGCCCATCAGCAGATGAATAGATAAGAAAGCTGTGGTACATATACACAATGGAGTATTACTCAGCCATTAAAAAGAATACATTTGAATCAGTTCTAATGAGGTAGATAAAACTGGAGCCTATTATACAGAGTGAAGTAAGCCAGAAAGAAAAACACCAATATAGTATACTAATGCATATATATAGAATTTAGAAAGAAGGTAACAATAACCCTGAATGTGAGACAGCAAAAGAGACACAGATGTATAGAACAGTCTTTGGACTCTGTGGGAGAGGGTGAGGGTGGGATGAATTGGGAGAATGGCACTGAAACATGTATAATATCATATGTGAAACGAATCGCCAGTCTAGGTTCGATGCATGATACAGGATGTTCGGGGCTGGTGCACTGGGATGACCCAGAGGGATGGTATGGGGAGGGAGGTGGGAGGGGAGTTCAGGATGGGGAACATGTGTACACCCGTGGTGGATTCATGTTGATGTGTGGCAAAACCAATACAATATTGTAAAGTAATTAGCCTCCAATTAAAATAAATTTATATTTTAAAAAAGTCTCTGGAGAATTCTATATCAAGTAGATGTAACAAAGGCTACTACCCTAACTGAAAAGACAGGCCCTACACTGCATGTGGGACAAAGCATGGAATGGGGCGGGGTGGAGGGGAAGGCAGAAATGCAGCAACCTTTTGAATGGATGAAACAAGAAATCCTGAGTGGTCTGGTGCCAGCAAATGTTACTACCGCTCTTATAAACACAAGGAGACTGGGGCCCAAAGAGTAGCAAGACTGCGGCTCCTTACACTGTGCCTAGAGGAACCGTCTTGCAGAGTCCCTTCTTCCAGTTTTTGCAAAGGTGAACATCCCTGATCTCTCAAAAAAGACAGAAAAGAGTAACCTGGCATCATCACAGTCTCCAGAAGCTGCCGAAGCTACTAGGACTAGGCGGATGGAGGATGCCTCTCCGGGGTATGTTAAATAGAAGGACTGGCTTTGCCCGGCTGCTCACACCCATGCAGCTGTGCTCAGAACTTCAGTCCTAATCAGAAGATGATCTGCCCACCCACATTAAGGTGACCCCACGGAAATGCTTTAAATTGGTAGACTGTGAGCGGCTGCCCCACACCTCGGCTCGGCTCACCCCAGGCCTCAAGAGTCCTAACAGCTGACTGGGCAGCCCAGGAGCTGCTCCACGCAGCCTTCCTGTTCCCTACCGTCCACAGGGTGCCAGAGGCAGATCTGCAGCCTCAGGCCCACCTTCTAACCACTCTGCTGTGCTTGGCACATTCACTTCTCATGCGCCCAAATTAAAAGCAAATGAGATGTTTCACCCTTGAAAAGGCAATCCCCAGAGACCATGTATCTAGGGTAAGCAGTGACATTGGTCAGCTCAATTAAAACAAATGTGCTTAAAATCTACCAAACAGATAAAGATCTCTGGACAGCGTTGACGCGAACGCCACACAGCAGAAGGTGGAGACTGGTGTAATAATGTGTGGCAATTGGGAAAACTTACCTCACAGTGGATGTGTGCAGAATGGGATGTATTCAGTGAGGGCAGGAGACTGCTAACCACCTCTGATGTGCCTAAGTTAGGAAAAAATGAGAAGCAAGAGGTCAAGTTACCTTTTCAGGAGAAAAGCTAGAAGTTTCTTAAAAAAAAAAAAAAACCAAACAAACCCTCACGATCCAAAAGTCAACTTCCTTTGAAATGGCTCACGGTAACACCTTCTTCTCTGTATTTACAACTCTTAAAGTTAAGGAAAACTGCCAAGATGTTCTGCATATTTCCCCAAATGTCTGTTTATCATATAACATTTGTACCGGCAACGGATCTGGCCCCCTCATTATCAAGTTGTATTAGCTCAAACACTCAGCATTGTTAGCAGAGTGAGCTCATGGCCTATTTCAGTTTTAAATTAACATTTGGCAATCACCCGGGTAATCAAAACAAATGACTCAGTCATTTAGAATAGATTTATTAGTTGAGTCCCCTCCCCCCGCTTTTAACATCTCTAGCATATTTTGCCACAGGAGAGCTCAGAGCCAGACAGAATGTAGAGCACAAGTCACCAGAGGAATATTTAGAGGTGTTGCCATGGAGATGAGGTGCTTTGTGACTGCTGAAGTTATCTCCAATCAACAACAGGATTAGGCAGCAGGCTGGTGGGCAGGCTCATCCCCGCATGGATGGTTCTGCCTGACTAGGAAACAGGTGTGCCCTGTGCTTTTCCCATTGACACAAAGATGGTACACTCTGACACGCTGCCCTCTCCGCACCCTCCAGGCCTCCCCACAGGCAGCGCTGACATCACCACCTTACCCGCCCCCCACTATTCAGAAAGGACTGGCTGGGGCTAAGGAGAAAGGAAGTGTGATCAGTATATCTTCCCCAACATGTGAAATCCTGAAACTCACACCAAAGGCTCTTTTATATCAGCTGTGAAATGTACATGAGTGAAAGAATTTGAAGGAAAGACAGCTCCCTGAGAGAAGGCCCTCCCCCACCCAACCCAGGCCCACCTGTTCTGTTCACTCCTCCATTCCCACACCTAGAACAGTACCTGGCACACAGGAGGCACTCATGAAGCATCCATTGAATGAAATATGGCAAACAAAAACCAAGGATTATAACCAGGCTCATAACTCCCCCCTTCCACAACCAACCTGTTCCAAGCTGGTCATCAAACAAGCAGGGGTTAGAAATTTTCTTTTTAATGTTAATGAATGGGAAAATAAATCCAGTTAGTTCAATAGGCTAATTGGTTCATCTATTTAGAGACCTTAATGACAACTGTTGAAGACAACTCTTTCAAATTCAGTATGGACAAGTCTGCCCACGATAGGGACAGGGGTCTTGTCTGCCACATCTAAAGCCCCAGATCTAAAGGCAAATTTGTTACCTTTCAAAAGTGAATGCTTAAATTGACTGACTCCAAAGAAATGCCTTCTAGTCCCCTTCCCACCTACACTTAAGGAGAGACAATATTTTCTTGTTCTATCATATGAACAATGTCTCATTGGTTCCATGTTCTACCTCATTTGTCTTACAGGACTTTAAGTTTCTTGGTGACAGGGACAGAAATCCCTGTTTTCTTGGTGACAGGGACAGGAATCCCTGATTTCTTTTCTACCTCCCAGGACTTAGCATGGTATGTATGTACAAAAGGCCTGGCTCAGCCTCATCTCCCACCACCCGCACCCCAATCATACGGAACTCACTGTTTCTAAAAGGTGCCACACCCTTTTATGCAGCTGCGGGAAGAATGCAGCATGGCACAGCTGTTCACAGCAAGGGCGCCGGAGTCAGACTGGCTGGGTTCATGTGCTGGCCCCGCCTCATATCAGCTGTACAACCTCTGGGAACCTCATAATGGTAAGTGACCTCACAGAGGGACTGGATGCTGGCAAGATGGCAGGGCTTGTAAAGCCCTTAACCAGGGCCTCACTCATACAAGGTACTCAGTGAACATCACATATATATTTATCACGATGATTACAGCAGGCAGAGAATGAAATGTTATCAAACTTGGATAATAATTTCATATTCTGCCACAGACAGTTGGCCCCAAGCATACCCCTACTTAGATTCAACCCAACCTAAACTTTGAATCTGAATCCATCACAGTCTAGCCTTATGATACTAGTCCATTTTACTCACCTTGTTGGAACCAATTTTTCCTAGAGATAGATTTGATATGTAGTGAGCTCTATTTGAAGGAATCCCATTCTCTAAACAACCAGAATAGCTTCCTCCCTAAGATCCCAACACTGCCAGTACCATCCCTGCCTTCTCTCTGTCTGCTCCCTACCTCTACAAGCTCAGGCTCTAAGGAGCCTTGTGGGGCCAGGGGAGGCCAGAAAACTTGTTTTCTAGTAACCACACCAAGTCACCGGCTCTCCGCGAGTCCTTGAGTGTTATGTTCCCTGACACCCTCCAGAGGGCAGTAGAGAGAAAGGCCCAAAGGCTGAGCAGACAGAACTCTCCGCACCGGGGTCCAACTTGGTCCCCTGCCAGAGGAGTCTTGGGTTGCAGAGTTCATGGTTTCACCATCAAGAACTACCCCACAAAGAAAGATAAAAACATACAGCAAGATTTTAACAGCATCTGTATCTCCATTTCACTTTATTGTCAGGGCTAGTGCCCTGAACATTTAGTTGGGGTTGGGGGGATAAAAGCACTCATGGCGATAGTGTTGTGTATACTTTTCAATCTGCAGTGTGCAACTGTGGCCCTGACCAGACATAACACAAATTGTGTTGATGATATTGCGCAAGTCAAAGAGCAAAAACAGGACAGCAGCCAAACATACTGGGTAAAATGTGATGACAGCAAAGTAATCCAAAATAAAACCCAAACACTTTAGGGTCAGTCATGCTTTCAAATAAATCACGTTAATCTTATCCCACCCTGACAGAATTAATAAGTGAAGTTAGACAAACTATTTATGTTATTCCAGAAGCCAGAAGCTACATTCTAGTGACATTCAACATACACAATCATTCTCCTTCAGGTTTAACAAGGGTATTCTGGTCACAGATACTGATGATCCTATCATTATGGACAGCCAAGCCTAAATGACCCCCAAATCACCAATCAACTGAGTGAATTATATGGAAACATAAGATCCAGAAACAGCAGCTGTCTGAATGAACCTAAAGACCAGTTGAATCAGTCAAAATGGATGAGCTCCATAGAATCACTGTCGCCTCTAAATTCTCTGAATGCAATTGTCATGGTAACCATTCCTTAATCATATCCTTCAGAATATTCTCTCCTACCTTAGAAACCAAAGAGCAGTGAACCTCAAATATCTTCTTAATTAGGTACGCTTGTGATGGTACCAGGCAGCAGCTTAGACTTATTTATCCTGCTTTGATTCAAATGCTTACACTGCTATGGCTGTCAAGACATCAGCATATACACGTCTAAAACACATTTGAAATGTTATCATTATATGCAATAAGAAATACAAATGAGATGGCCACCGGCTTCTTTCCTTTATCAGAAGAACTGATAAAGCGGCTCTTACCCAGTAAAATTATGTAGCGGTATAAATAAACAGTTAAGATAAAAGATGCCTCATTTTAATAATTTCAACATAATAAAGATCTATAACATCATAATCAAATCTTTACCAACACATTAACTTAATACATAAACAAAAACCAAAAGTATATTATGTTATAGAAACAAAAGAAAATCCAATTTTGTGTCCTTAGACTGAGTATAATATACTCTATGTCTGGAAGATTATCTATTCCACACAAGTTTCTATATTTACTTTATATGATATAATATTCTTCAGAAATTGGAAAGAAAGGTTTTTATCTTTATTCAACCTGGCAAAAGAGAGGGTATATTTTTAAAAGATATCTATTAGATATACTACACATTTTAAGTTGTGATCCTTCTAGATTCATCCTTAGACTTTTATGCACAACTTTTCCAAAGTTAGAGTAGTAAGCCATTTAAAAATATTGCATTGGAATATATGGAACGTTTTAAAATATCAAATTTGCTTGCACTGGTTTCCAACTAGTAATAAAAGGTCTTTCCTTCCAGACATGGCACAACCTATATACTAATAAGAGGAAAAATAAGCAGTGTGTCCACCAGGCCCCAAATAAGCACTAAGGAGCTCTTTTGACAGGCCATTTCTGGATGCAAATTTACATAATTTTTGGTCACAAAGGGTGGATAAGAAATAAAAATATATTCATTCCTTTTTAATTGGCATATTAAAATTTGCAGCAAAAGCAAAAATAGTCAAGTGGGGCTATATAAAATAAAAAAGCATCTGTGCAGCAAAGAAAATGATCAACAAAGTGAAAAGGCAACCTATGGAATGAGAGAAAAATATTTGCAAATCATATATCTGATAAGGAACTAGTATTCAAAATATACAAAGAACTCATACAACTCAATGGCAAAATAAATAATCCAATTAGCAAATGGGCAGTGGAAGTGAGTAGACATTTTCCCAAAGAACACAAACACATGGCCAATAGGTACATGAAACGATGCTTCAACATCACTAATTTCCCTGGTTCAACATCAGGGAAATGTGAACCAAAAGCACAAAATCACCTCACACCCACAGAATGGCTATTATCTAAACACTACAAATAACAAGTGTTGGCAAGGATGTAGAACAAAAGGAACATTCTTACACTGTTGGTGGGAATGTAAATTGGTGCAGCCACTACAGAAGACAGTATGGAGGTTCCTCTAAAAATTAAAAATAGGACTACACTATAATCTAGCAATTATATTTCTTGGTATTTATCCAAAGAAAAGCCCAAAGATAATCTGCAGCCCCATTCATTGCAGCACTACTTACAATAGCCAAGATATGGAAACAACCCTCTTACCCATCAATAGATGAATGGATAAAGAAGCTGTAGTACATGTATATACAATGGAATGCTTAGACATAAAAAGGAAATCTTGCCACTTGCAACAACATGGATGGACCTCTGGGGCATTATGTACGTGAAATTAGAGAAAGACAAATACTGTATCATTTCTCATATATACAATCTAAAAAATTTAATTTAAAAAGCTCATATATACAAAGAACAGGGGTTGGGGAAATGAGTGAAGGGGGGGGTCTAAGGTTAAAAAAACACACTATAGGTATTTTCCTCATATGCTTTACATAACTGCTGGCTAATGAGCTTTATAAGACTAAAGAAATGTAGAAAAACAAATAAAACATTAAGAATACTTAGAAATACAAAAGTCATTGATAACAGAATAAACTAAAATTATGAGGCATGAGGAACAAGTAGGAACAATGCAAAAAAACCCATCACCACAACCACCACCACCAAAAAAGAACAACAAATGGAGAAGTCCAGCAAGAAAAATGGAGCAGCAAATATTTGCTGAAGTTAAAAGGTAAAACCTTGAGATCCTGTCCTTTGCCCTAATGTTCAACGGTATTTTTGTTTTAAAAATATGAAGGCTGATGTCCTTTCAATGACTATTACAACAGTTCCCAAATAAAACAATGATAGAATAAAAATTCACTTAACTGACTGATAGGCTTGAATCAGTCACTGCCAAGTTTATTTGACTTTCCCACAACTCCAAGCATTCTTTTGTCAAGAGAAACAGGATTCCCCCCTCCCACTCCACCATGATGACCATGGGTAGCTTTCTGGGTGACTATAATTTGTGTTTTTCTCTGACTCACTGGGGAATACCTACCCAATTAGAACTCCAAAATCAAAGCAATGATGGACAAAAGATGAGCACAGATGCATAAAACCTGACAATTCTGATAGCTGCCTCTGCAGGACCCGGTTATCCCAGAACAATAGAGAAATTCCTGAGCCAAAGGCTTAGTTCTAACCCTACCTTCTCCCCACAGAGCTATCACTGAATCCTAGCCATTTGTCCTACAAAGAGCTTTCATACCTTTTCTTCCTTATAATCACATTTCTACAATCCTAATTTGGTTCATGATTACTTCAGACCTAGACTACTTCACCAGGCTTCCTATGGCTCAGATGGTAAAGCGTCTGCCTACAATGCGGGAGAGCTGGGTTCGATCCCTGGGTTGGGAAAATCTCCTGGAGAAGGAAATGGCAACCTACTCCAGTACTCTTGGCTGGAAAATCCCGTGGACAGAGGAGCCTGGTAGGCTACAGTTTGTGGGCTCTCAAAGAGTCGGACACGACTGAGCGACTTCAGTTCACTTCCTGTCTTCACAGAGCTGCTAGAATAACCGTTCAAATGTACCACCTTGAATGGATCACTCCCATTCCTCCAAACTTTCCTCTCCTTCAATCTAAACGCCAAATTTCTATCATGAAACTCAAGGCCTCCCAGTCATATTCAAATCTACTTTTCCCCATCCCCCGACACTCAACTTCAGCTTTGGCTGACTCCATGCCTCTGAGCTTTGTTACCACTGCAGAGTAAGAGGTGCTTTGATGCATGTCATCTTCCCTAAATCAGTGAGATTCTCAAATTGGCTGCACCTGGGAAGCCAAAGCAACTAGTAACGTCTGAGTGGGCCCTATGGTCCCCCAGATGAATCTAATGTGCAGCCAAGTTTGAGAACAACCATCCCAGTCTCCTGGGGGAGAGGGTTACTGAAACACAAAGTGTTGAGCTGCATCCCCAGTGCTTCTGATTCAGTGGGTCTGAAATGGGGCCCATGAATCTGCATTTTCAACAAGCTCCCAGGTGATGCTGATGCTGATGGTCCAAGGACACCACTTTGATAAATGCTAGTCTATAGTTGTGTGAAAGTGAAGTTGCTCAGTCGTGTCCGACTCTTTGCAACCCCATGGACTGGAGCCTACCAGGTGCTCCATCCATGGGATTTTCCAGGCAAGAATACTGGAGTGGGGTGCCATTTCCTTCTCCTGGAGATCTTCCTGACCCACAGATCGAACCTGGGTCTGCCACACTGTAGGCAGATGCTTGACCATCAGAGCCACCAGGGAAGATAGTTGTGTAATCAGTACAATTATATAGTATAAATATATGTACCATATACACATAACAGTAACTATCATATGCACATTTCATTTGGCCAAAGAGAAGGTACTATCTCTTGGAATCCTTCTATTACCACCCTGTACTGTTGTTTAACTTTTTAACCCATTTGCTTTTGAACCAATCTATATAGAAAGTCTTAGAGATTATCCAGTCCAATTCCCTTTCTAAACTGAGACCCCAAGAGGGGAAGTACTTTGCCCAAGGGATCAGATGGTTATTGGTAGAACTTGGGCTAGCACTCAACACTCCCGACTCCTTCCTCTTCCCCCTCAGTTCAGTGGTCTTTCCACCACATCCTTAATGTGTCTCTAACAGCTTCTCCAATTAGGATGGGTATTCCTTGCTTGAAGAGATCCCTTTTATTTTTAATATTCTCCACTGCATCTAGCAAAGTGCCTTGCACACAGAATAAACAGTCAATAAACATCTGTCACCCTGCTTATTTAACTTCTATGCAGAGTACATCTTGAGAAACGCTGGGCTGGAAGAAGCACGAGCTGGAATCAAGATTGCTGGGAGAAATATCAACAACCTCACATATACAGATGATACCACCTTTATGGTAGAAAGTGAAGAGGAGCTAAAAAGCCTCTTGATGAAAGTGAAAGAGGAGAGTGAAAAAGTTGGCTTAAAGCTCAACATTCAGAAAACTAAGATCATGGCATCCGGTCCCATCACTTCATGGGAAATAGATGGGGAAACAGTGGAAACAGTGGCAGACTTTATTTTGGGGGGCTCCAAAATCACTGCAGATGGTGATTGCAGCCATGAAATTAAAAGATGCTAACTCCTTGGAAGGAAAGTTATGACCAACCTAGACAGCATATTCAAAAGCAGAGACATTACTTTGCCAACAAAGGTCTGTCTAGTCAAGGCTAGGTTTTTCCAGTGGTCATGTATGGATGTGAGAGTTGGACTGTAAAGAAAGCTGAGCGCCAAAGAATTGATGCTTTTGAACTATGGTGTTGGAGAAGACTCTTGAGAGTCCCTTGGACTGCAAGGAGGTCCAACCAGTCCATTCTGAAGGAGATCAGCCCTGGGATTTCTTTGGAAGGAATGATGCTAAAGCTGAAACTCCAGTACTTTAGCCACCTCATTTGAAGAGTTGACTCATTTAGAAAAGACTCTGATGCTGGGAGAGATTGGGGGCAGGAGGAGAAGGGGACGACAGAGGATGAGATGGCTGGATGGCATCACTGACTCAATGGACATGAGTTTGAGTGAACTCCGGGAGTTGATGATGGACAGGGAGGCCTGGCGTGCTGCGATTCATGGGGTCGCAAAGAGTCGGACATGACTGAGTAACTGAACTGAACTGAACTGAACTGAAAACATCTGATGACTTCATTTGAGGAAGTGTTCAGACTGTTACTCTAGAAGCTGGCTTTTGTATCCTATGAACCGTTTCCTAAAGCCCTGACAACCGGGCAGCCCTGCTCCAATCAATTAGCTGCACAGTAAGTCCTTCACGTTGGCATGCAGACAGCCAGGGTGTGCTATAGGGACAATAACACACACAGAAAGGAAAATTTCGGCTTCCCAGGTGGTTCAGCAGTAAAGAATCTGCCTGCCCATGCAGGAGACACAGGCGAAGCGGGTTTGATCCCTGGTCGGGAAGATCCCCTGCAAAAGGAAATGGCAACCCACTCCAGTATTCTTGCCTGGAAAACCCTATAAACAGAGGAGCGTGGCAGCTACAGTCCACGGGATACTAAAGAGTCAGACATGACTAAACAGCAACAAAAGGAAAACTGCAGGGGTTTTAAAAGAGGAAGGAACAATAAGCTTATGAGGTGATACAAATCAACTTTCAAGTTGTATATCAGAAACTTTCACAAGTACCCCAAGTTCCATCTGATACATACCAGGCCCGTGCAGCTCTAACAGCCCGGCACTGGGGGGAGTCTAAAGTACACTGCTCTGGGGGCTTGAGGGCCTCTGCTGAGGGGCCCCAACTTTTTTTGAACTTTCCTTGCACCTTAACAGAAAAATCCAGGGTAAGCAGGAGACAGAGGGGAAGGGAGACCAAGAGGAGACAAAGGGCAGCAGCAGCAGAGGGGTAAGCAGGGCAGACCCTGTCACATACCCACCCTGCCTGCCATCATCACAGCATCTCTACAGGCCTTCCAGCTATTTCCAGCAGCCTGGCTGGGAGGAGCAAGACTGTGCCAGGCCTCTTGACTGACCGAGCCTGTGTACACCTGTGGGATGAACACAGCATGCACTGGTCAGACCGTTACTTCTGCTGCCTCTACAATGGACAGGAACTGCACGTAAAATCCAGTCAGCTTGCAGAACTTGGTGTCAATCGTGAGGGCAACCACAAGGAACAGAGTGCTTGTGCCACCATTCGGGCCACCACTGGCCCACAGCAACCCGTGACCTTGGCAGCCAAACTGGAATCCCCAGCCTCCATCAAGGGTTGCGACTCAATGGAGAGATTCTCTCTGTCCCTTCTTTCCCCTTCCCATTAAAATCTGTTGCTTCCAATACAGGTAGGACCACACGTAGTCAACCGGTCAAGCATTGAAATCAAGAAAAAATATGTGAAAGCTTTCCTAATAACAGGCATAACAATAAGTATACATAACAGATCCATACATTAAAAAATTCTTCAATATACAATGAAATTTAATACATTAAACAAGTGAACTTGATAACCAACTCCCCCTTCATGAGTAATTTTGCAGCTAACTGTAAGAAGTTTTTGACCCTGGGTCTAATCACAGAGCTGATGGACACATTCCATTAACAATCTCATCCCCAAGACAGCCATTCCTTGATTCCTTGAGTGACTGCCCTCATTTATGTTCTAATTCCTAATGCTTTGTCATTTTTTTCTCTTCCAATGACTTTAACACCATCCCAATGTTTCCTTATCTCCCTCAACCTCAAAGTCCCCCTCAGGCCTGATCCCCACCCACCCATACCTACATAGAATGGTCTGTTTACACAGCCAACTCAAGAAAGCAACACACACTTGAAGATGCTCATAATATTCACTCAGTTTCAGTAATATAGAAATCATTTATAATAAGACATTCTTTTCACATAGGTTTACTGTTGCGTTGGCCAAGCTGAGTAATTGCCTGGAGGTTCTGGTGTCAGATTTATGCTACTACAAGCCAAGCAATAACCTTTGGTCCAAAGCAATCAAACTCTGCCCTGGATACTGGCTCCAAGAGTTGGCATGAGCTCACCGATTGTCACTGTTGCTGGTGACACCACAAATGCAAGGGTCAAAAAGGGGCTCTTTGAGTTGTAGGGCAGGCCATTTGTCAAGCCTGGGGCTCCACAAAGATGGCACAATGCCTCAGTGACCACAGACAGAGAAAGTTTCAACCCAGTGCTCACACTGACCTGCCCAGTAACTCTTGTACAACCTGACAGTGGTGAGCAGCACTGGGCAGCTCTCCCAGGAGCTCACACTGTCACTATTCAGGGAGCCCATGGGCTAAGCTAAGGGCTTTCCACATGGCTCTGTGGTAAAGAATCCGCCTGCAGGAGGCCTGGGTTCGATCCCTGGGTCAGGGAAATCCCCTGAGCAGGAAATGGCAACCCACTCCGGTATACTTGCCTGGGAAATCCATGGACAGAGGAGCCTGCTGGAGGTCATAAAGACTCGGGCAGGACTGAGTGACTGAGCACAGCACAGCACGGCTCAACTTACAGCACCATGAGGAGCGCTTCTCTTATGCCGTGCTCTGCTCAGATTCAGTCGTGTCCAAGTTCATACTGAAAAACAAACACTGTGCTTTTATCTACAAGCTAATAATAAAAAGTGCTGATATATTCATTATATTTCTGAATCTCAAGTGAAAATAATAGATTTATTAAAGCAGCCTTATTTTTTGGCAATAATTTTTTAAATGGTAGTACAGTTGATTTACAATGTTGTGCCAGTCTCTGCTATACAGCAAAGTGACAGTGTTACACACCTATATACATTTTAAAAGCAGTTTTAGAGTTACAGAATTGAACAGAGAGTGGTTCCCACATACCTTCATAAGACCCCTTCCCACTTTCCTCTATTTTTGATACCTTGCATTATTGTAATATATTTTTTATAGTTGTTGAACCATCATTGATAACTATTAACTAACCTTAATAGTTTACATTAGGGTTCACTCAGTGTGTGTTGTGCGTTCTATAGATTTTGACTAATGTTGAAGGATCTAAAAATAACAACCCTTTCCAGGAATGTCCTGGCAGTCCAGTGGTTAAGACTCCCACACTTTAACTGCCGAGGGCCCAGGTTTGATCCCAAGACAGGGAACTAAGATCCAACAAGCTGTAAGTCATGCCCAATAAAAACAAAACAAAATCTTTCCAGTACCTTTTGAGGAACAATAAATCTCCTTACCACAAGAGCATTTTAATTGCTTTAGCTTTGTAAAAGTAAGTTTTGTATGAACACTGTAATGTATATCATTCATTCCTTTTCAGTGAATCATGGTTTCAACAACTGTCTATAACAGACCCACATATTCAACTTTTTCTGAAAACCAACCCTTCCCAACTCTCAAACCACCAGCATGGCCCCAAACTTAAAAGGAGTTTGAATTATTGGACCATGAAACAAAAAGAAAAATAATCTCCAAGATGACATCTGACATGTTGGAATTAGTCTGCTGATGACTTGGTCTGGAGATGTTTATAAAAACAGCTTTGTCATGAGAAAGCAGAGCAGCGTAAGAGTAGTAGTATCAGGAGACAGAAAAGAGGAGGAAGAAGAAACCTGGGAAAGAAAAGCAAAGAGGGCAGAGAACAGTCGAAATCAGGAGTGTCAGATGGAGACTAGATGCAGGACAGAGCAACAGCAATGGAAAGGAAAGCTTGTTAGACACAAATTTCGGTGACATGGATTATTTTGAGGGAGTGAGTGAGGAAGAGAGAAACTGCATCTCAATACTGTGTGTGTGTGCCCAGTTGCTTGTCGTGTCTGACTCTTTGCACTCCATGGACTGTAGCCCACCAAGTTCCTCTGTCCATGGGGCTTCTCCAGGCAAGAATACTGGAATGGGTTGCCATTTCCTCCTCCAGATCTTTCCGACCCAGGGATTGAACCAGCGTCTCTTAGGTCTCCCGCACTGGCAGGCAGTTTCTTTACCACTAGCGCCACCTGGGAAGCCCCTATCTCTCCTGTGAAGCTGTGTGAAGCTGTGAACCTCGCTCTGTCGTGTCCGACTCTTTGCGACCCCATGGACTGTAGCCTACCATACTCTTCCGTCCATGGGATTCTCTAGGCAAGAATACTGGAGTGGGTTGCCATTTCCTTCTCCAGGAGATCTTCCCAACCCAGGGATCAAACCCCGGTCTCCAACATTGTAGGCAGACGCTTTACCATCTGAGCCACCAGGGAAGCTCCTACAGCCCTTCAGTTGCCTAATCATTCGTTCAACTGAATATATCAATGGGAAAGCAACAGACAGCATGTGAAAAGCTGGCTCTGCACTAGTGTGTCAGGATGGTACACCTTCCATCCACTTTAAATTCCCCCTGAAACCATTTCAAATCTTTTGGAAGGCTCAGGGGGTAGGGTTATTCCTGAATAATGATTATATATTGATACACACACTAGCTGGAGGTACAGATCTACAGATGTAAAACATTTGTTCTCATTGCTTTCAGTCTTAATCTATGAATAAGTTTGAAGCAAGATTCAAATTACATTATGTGTCCTATCCTTGAGGGATTTGACATGTCACTACCTATTTCAGAAGAACATATACCACACTTTTCCATTTTATTAGAATTGTTTCTCTCTTGGTTTTTATCTCCCTTCAATCCAAGTATGTAGTGAGACTATGTAATAAGGAGGCTGTAGTTTACGTGCAGACAAAATTCTTAAGTACACATCTTTAAGCAAGGAGGAAAAGATTCTAGAAAGTCAAACCTGGAATCTGCCTGTAATATTATTTTATCTCAAATACAGAGAAGAAAACAGTGTTTTCTTTATATCTGGTTTTTGGACCAAGAAAGATCCACAAACTTTTCAAATCTAAGTTAGAAAGCAGCTTTTACACAAAAGCAGATCAGCAGTGGCCTGGGGACTGGGGCAAGGGAAGAATGTGCTGCAAAAAGAGAAGTGAAAGGAAGCATGTAGGGGGAATGAGTGCCCCAAATATTCCACATCTCCAGAGTGGCAGTGGCCTCACGGGTGTATACCCCTGCTGCAACCCGTATACCTTAACTGGATGTAGTCTACTGTACATAAATTATACTCAATAGAGTGGGTATCAGATTATCTTGATAATCATTCCACAATGCATATGTATATCAAACCATCACATTGTACACTTCCTTTTTTCTTTTTTCATATTATTTTTAACATTTTTAAATTGAAGTGTAGTTTATTTACGATGTTTTTAAATTTACAATGTTTTCAGGTATACAGAAAAGTGATTCAGTTATATACATATATCTATTCTTTTTCAGATTCTTTTCCATTAGAGGTTATTACAAGATATGGAATATAGTTCCCTGTAATACAGTAGGCCCTTGTTGTCTATTTTGTATATAGTAGTGTGTACATGTTCATCCTAAACTCCTAATTTATCTATTATAATTTATTTATGACAGATTTATTTATTGTACTTAATTTATTGTACCACACTAGACCTATAAATATATATAATTATATATGTTATTCTTTAATAAATTGGGAGAAGTTGATATTTAAAAAGTGGCTCCAACAAAGGTCAACTGTTTCATCTGTAGATACAAGTATAAACTTTTACCCTGGCTGCTTCATTTCTTTTCCTTAGTGTGGTTACATGTGCTTACTACACTGGACATTTTTGCATCTTGTGGCCCAGAAGGGAAGGGTCCAGAATTTGAAAATCTGAACTGACCCTGGTATTTGGAGATGTAGAATCTTTGACAAGGAATTCAGAGCGTCTCCTTAGCATCTAGAAATCATCTGACTGACGATATTTTTTTAAAACATTTTAAGTATTTGAAGCTATCATTATTTACAAGGTGCTTCTTACAAACTGTTGAAAAACAAAATTTTGTTAATTCAAATGTCTAAATTTACCACTATGGTTAAGTGATATAAAAATTTTTGGAATGTGTCTGCGTGCCTGTATGTACTTTTTAGTCTCCAGGCAACCTGGGGGGACACCTGTTACTTCAGTTCACCTAGTCATACAAAAGTACAGATGATAAATTATGTCTATACACAGACGCTGGCAATCAGCTTCCCAAACAAGAATAGTCTAATAGTAGACCTGACAGAGATCCACTGAAAAACCAATCCTTAGTGTCTTCCTAATAAATCACACATTTTTAATCTGACAGATGCCAAGCAGCCTTATCCGTACTCTAAAACTGAAAGTGAATAACAAAACTTGTTGAGTATAGAAATTAACTTTTGTACCATCCTTATCAAAACAACCTTGACAATAAAATCTCTACATTGCCAGCTATCATGTCTTTAGTACTGAAAAGCATATTTAGAATTTTGTGGAGTTTGCAAATTCTTGTGATTAGAACGTGTACTATGGAGTATGTCCTGAACATATGTAAGAACCAGAGTTTTTAGGTGGGTAAATAAAACCTACAGAAAGTAGAATGCTGGCAACCACGACTTATTTTGATAGCTCTTTTCTTTTTCTAGGTTTCATTGCACTTACAAAGCCAGTACATATGTACCTTTTATCTGTGTATTTTACACCTAGAGTACTCCCAAAATAAAGTGCAAGCAAATCTCGTTCGTTTAAATACAGAGGAAAACCCATTGTCAGAAGAGAAATACAGTGTACGGCAGGAAGCTGGGAAGAGCTGGCAGCTCACTGACAATATACATACTCATTAGCAGGCAATAATGAGGAACAGGAGCAAAAACTACTTCAGAACACATCCCTAGGCAAGGGTACAATTTTCTCATTTGTTCAAATAGTAAGCCCTTGGCAGGGAGTATCCATAATCATTATTCCATGTAGCTTTAGCATTTGCTGGGCCCCTGGCCACAGAGAAGGGATGATTTTGTGTTAAAGGCTTACATGTGTACGCAGCCTATGTAATCACCGGATGTACTTTGTTGAATTCTGTGCTAGCAGTGACATTTCTGTATCAAGTGACACCGGATCTCACTACACACCTGCTCTGGAGAGCAGCTTCCCTGCCTATTCTAGGCTGAAAAACAGAGCTGGTCCAGGGTGGGCTCACTGTAATACTGGCAAACGAGGGAAGGGGAAGACAGAGCGGCAGAGGAACTTGATGAGGACTCCAGGAGTGTGGAAAAAAGGCAAGTGGGCAGAGTCCGTTGGACAACCCCCTGCCAAAAAAAAGAAGAAAAGTCACCCTGAGAGTAAAATAGGCATTCAGGCAAAGGAGATATGAAGAGAGTGACCCACGCAGCTACAAAAAGAACAAAGACGGCCAAGAAAGAAAGGGAGGAAAGTTGAAGAATTTATTTTTTTTAACGGTGCTAGATTTTAAACAACATTTGCACATGTGGGAGCACGTGCATGTGCTGCAACTGAACTTAAACTAAGTTTGGAAGCAAATACATCTTTAAAATTTCTTTTCCACAATTTTAACTTTCCCACAATTTTAAGACATCTCATTTTATAAAGGCAAAGGAAACTTTCATGCGGCAGTGGCTCCAATTGGGGCCTTCCAGGCTAGTATGTGTAAAGACGCTTATAAAGTTGCTGCTGCATTTCCGTGATTCTAGGCATATTCCATAGGCTCTGGTACTTGTCCTTACCTCCCAGGCCAAAAGAAAGTAAAGGCTAGCTGCTCAAAAGAGGTTTCCCACCACTAATGTTCAATTTCAATAAAGCAAATAACATGATAAACTCCTGCAAACAATTGTTTTGATCATTTTCTGAAATTAGGAAAATCATGGCCTTTTTGGTATCCTTTACTATATAGTTAACATACTTTCACCATAATAACTTGTTCTCTTGAGAGACAGGCCAACAGAAGGTTCTAGCTTTGAAGAGTTATTAATTAGGAAATTAAAACTTACCTACACATGGAGGACCTAAAACTTCAAATTGGAACTCTGACATTAACACATCATACAACCTTGGATCATGTGCTTGGCCTCTTTGAGCCTCAGTTTTCTCATCTGTAAAACAAAGGGAGGTGGATCCTGACAGCCCTTTAGCTGAAATTCTCCTACTCAAGCTGGAGGAGGAGGTATTTTAAGGAGCTTACAGGAGGAGGCCACATGATCTTTCTCTAACTCTTGGATGGCATTCCCATTTCACTCTTCATGACCACGACTTCTATCTGGAGATGCAACAGTAATTCAGACTTTTTGGTAAAATTTTTTAAAAACCTAAGACTACACTTATAAACTGGAGACTCTGCAATGGACTTGGGTCCACCATTAAAAAAAAATTACTGCATTAAAAAAGAAATTCAAAACACTATCACTAATTTCGGAGAAGGCAATGACACCCCACTCTAATACTCTTGCCTGGAAAATCCCATGGACGGAGGAGCCTGGTAGGCTGCAGTCCATGGTGTCGCTAAGAGTCGGACACGACTGAGCGACTTCACTTTCACTTTTCACTTTCATGCATTGGAGAAGGAAATGGCAACCCACTTCAGTGTTCTTGCCTGGAGAATCCCAGGGACGGGGGAGCCTGGTGGGCTGCCATCTATGGGGTCGCACAGAGTCGGACACGACTGAAGTGCCTTAGCATAGCATCACTAATTTGGTAGTTGGTGGATTATAACTGATTTTTATTTTCTTTAGGCTTGTCTGTATTTTCTGAATTTCCCCTCAATGAAAAAGTGCCGTTCTTATTTTAAAAATAGATTTTCAAAATGATTAATGTGTTCCTGCAAGTTTTACCAGATTTCTCAAGTCCACTCTAAAATCCTGGGGGAAGGGGTAACAAAATCAGGCAGTATCACAAAGCATGTCC
Source organism: Capricornis sumatraensis (assembly GCF_032405125.1). NCBI lineage: Eukaryota > Metazoa > Chordata > Mammalia > Artiodactyla > Bovidae > Capricornis > Capricornis sumatraensis. The sequence continues at coordinate 43,745,917 of NC_091092.1, read as the reverse complement.
ACATGCAGTGGTTGATTATTCAAGTGGCTGATTGCTATAGTCAGAACCAGGACATTATTATTATTATAATCAGAATCTATGGCTCACAGTTTTATGTGGAAATCAAAATGTACATTTTATCTAGATAATCTTTCTTTTTTTTCCAGCATCCTGGCCTTTGAGAATCATGGTTAAAATTCCTTTAAAGTAAACGAAATGAAACATGAGGTACTTCTTCTACCCACACACATACAAAAAGCTTGCCGGACAAAATATGGTTGCTATTGGGCTGGTTTTTATTTTTCCTCTTTTTATGCATCTAAAGTTAAAATAAATATTTAGCTGTCAAAACAAAACACACACCCCCATATGGAAAACACAAGTATGAATTTGATGATGTTTATTGTAAAAACAATGTCCACAGCAAAAACAAATGTTTAAATTGTGTACAAAGACTACAAAACTAAATACTGTCATTGTTAAGTTCTATACAACAGTTGAAAAAAGACAGAAGGTAAGCCGTGGAAAGGATATACATGCAATTAGGTAACTTTTAGTTTCACCATTATAAAAACAGTGTTTAAAACTTTCCCGGTAGACAGACTACAAAGTTCTCCAAAATGACAACTGCAGTTTCAGTTTGGGTAGAACTCTAGAACAAATTTCATACTGAACTGCACTCTCCTCAGTTGAGGAAGGTATAGTGGTTCACCTCTCCACTCTCCTCCTGGATGTAATCCTTTTCTACATGTTACCTCTGAAAGGACTTTTTACCTAGGACCACTCACTCACCTCTCTGCAGTAGGCTCCTTGCCTCACCCCCTTCAGCAACCCAAGCTTCAGAGAACGCAGCAAGCGACAATGGCTTAGTCACAGGACTGAAGTTCAAATCCCAACTCTGCCGCTTATTAGTTGTGTAATCTTAGACAAGGTACTTAACCAACTTCATCTGTGCATCATAACCACTTTGCACAGTTGCTGTCAGGATCAAATTACATAATGGGTATAAGTTCAATTCATATTTTCTTTTTTAAAAAATTATTTGGCTACCTCAGGTCTCAGTTGGATCACGCGGGATATTCATTGTGGCATAAGGGATCTTAGTTCCCCAACCAGGGATTGAACCTGCATCCCCTGCACTACAAGGCAGATTCTCAACTGCTGGACCACCAAGAAGTCCCTCACATATTTTCTAGAGTTATAGTAGGCCTTCAAGTAATGTCAGTTCTCTTTCTCCCCCTACTTCCATACGATCAAATTTAACATTCATAGTTTTAATTACTCTTCAGCAAACTCAATGGTATATAGGACATATTGTAATTTTGATTTTAAGTAAGATTTTGAATGGAGCACACCACAAGGGAGACAGTATGATGTTATGCTCAAAACCATGAACTTCTGAGGAGTAGCAGACAATCTTAATTTTGGTGTCTCTGTTTAACTTTGACCAGCTGTGACACCGAGGGCAAATTACCTCTCTGAGCCTGGTTCTTCATTTAAAAACTGAAGTGACTATACAATGTATACAGGGGCCTGGCACAGGGTTAAGTACCATAAATGATAGCTTTTATCAGCCTTAATTATTTGGGTTGATGTTCAGGAACTAGTCACTCTTAAGACTAGTTAAGTAAGCTCAACTCCTTATTCACTTCAAGACACTGTTACTGTTCTCTCCTAAAATTACGTTTTACTGCATTTCACACAGGAAATTACATCAACCTCAGCATTATTCACAATTGGGGTCAGGTGATGCTCTGTTGTGGGGGGCTGCCCCGTGCATCATAGAATGTTTAAGCCTCTTGCCTGACCTCTACCCACTAGACATACCCAAAGCTGTGACCACCAAAACTCTTTCCAGACATTGTTCAATGTCCCCTAGGGGGCAAAAGTGCCCCAGTTCAAAATCACTGGTCTAGAACTACCCGCAGATGGGAACTCTCAAAAACTTGGGAGGCAGCCCCGCAGGAGGACAAAGTTCTACTCGCACTCTCATTTAGTTTTATCTACTCCTCCATGCTCCATCATTCACTGGTACCCATAAGTCAAAGTTGACCATAGAAAAATAAATTTTTTGGCCCAATTTGCTGTCAGAAGCTGCTTTAAGTCACAGGAAAGAACACTGGCCTGTTTGTGTTTTCACTACTCTGTACGTGCATGCCAAGTCACTTTTGTCATGTCCGACTCTTTGCGACCCTATGGACTGTAGCCCACCAGGCTCCTCTGTCCATGGGATTCTCCAGGCAAGAACACTGGAGTTGGTTGCCAGGCTCTCCTCCAGAAGATCTTCCCAATCCAGGGATCAAACCTACGTCTCTTATATGTCTCCTGCCCTGGCAGGCGGGTTCTTTTCCACTAGCACCACCTGGGAAGCCCCACTACTCTATACAATCATACAAAATGTTGAACTTTAAAAACCAAGAAATCTGCTATGTCCTAATTACATAAAAAATTTAAAAGGCCATTGACCTTAAGATGACTTATAAATCATATTACCCAAACTGACAGACTATGTCTTCGTTGGGAAGGTGAGATGGAATTTATACAGTGACTAAATACCCCAGAAAAAATGGCTCCCCTGTTTGCACGGCTGTAGCATGTTTACTGTCCAGTCCAAAAGACTCTGGACAACTCTCGATTAATCACAATGAATTCACTGTCTATTTTTCATTTTAATAACTGCACCGGAAAGCAGGAGCCATTGCTTATCCACTGTGCATGTAGCACAGAGCCTCCAACAGAGGCAGTAACTCAGCAAATGTTGGTTGAATAAATAAATGGCCATATAATCTGCTTAATTAAGTACTCTGTTGACCAAAAAGAAAAAAGAACCCTTCTTTGCTCTCGTCCAACAGGAGCTGAAAGAAAAGATCTTTTAAGAGAAAATAATTATAGTCTACTCCCTTTTACTCCAAACCCAAACAAGTGGAAAGTTCAATTAACCAAAAAAATTTTGTAGGTAAAAGTTGGGGATAGCAGCCAAATAGATAAGGCCTAGAGTTCAAGCAAGCATGAACATTTGTTCAACTCCCACAAGGTCATAAAAGTTGGCACAAGAGGGAAAGAAGGGAACCCGGAGGTGGGAAGCAGGAAAACAGAGCTTGATCAGCCTCAGGAGGTTAACGGGGCCATCCTTCAGTGAACAGCTCTTTTTTTGTTAAATGTCAAAACTTTATAGAGGTGAGAGTCAAGGTCTTAAATTAATTTGTAGGCTTGATTTACAACTTACTTTTCAAATGGATATAAGCAAAACTTTTAAGAATATTTAGAGAAACTTCCCTGGTCGTCCAGTAGTTAGGAATCCGCCCTGCAATGCAGGGGACGCGGTTAGATCTCTAGTTAGGAACTAAGATCCCACATGCCACAGAAGAACTAAACCTTAGTGCAGCAATGAAAGTTCCTGCATATCACAACTAAGCCAAGTAAGTGTAAAAAAATATTTGCAAAGATATATGACCATATTTTTGTTAATTTTTGAAGTTTATTTTTTTTCTCTCCTCCTCCAGTCCTGCAGGGCAAACAACACATTCTCAAAAAGCTAGGTAAAAGACACTTCATTTACTCCTTTTGTCTAGAGAAATTCTAGGGCCCACCACCATCACATGCTTCTCTCTGTAAAAAATTTCACCACTCCCAGCATTTTATTCACATGAGAAAATATCAGATTTAAATTGCACTTTTAATGTATTATTTTTAGATCATTGACCAGTGTATAGAATTGGATATCACATTAACATTAGAAATGGTGCAAACAATAGTGTTCATTTAAATGTACTCTCATCCATCTTTGAGATCAAAACCTCTATTTCCACTTAAAACATTTCCAGTTTATCATTTCCAGTACACAAATAAATTATCTTGTTTAAGTGGTCCATTAGTTGGACACATTAAGTTAGCTTCAATTTCCTGGTATCACATAAGGGGAATTTTACCAATTTAAATCTTATACCATTTTTTAAACTTTCACTCAAAAATCTAGACTTGGTTGAAAAAAAAATGTTTTCGTTCTCTAAAAATTCAATATGGGAATGGTAGCTCAGAATTTCAAAAACCAGATATAGTTACAGACTCTGTATGGTAGTCTTAAGACTATATACTTATTGGTAGGTGGCTTGCACAAATCATGGTATATATGGCCAGTTTCCTGTTGCATAAAGATTATATTTGCTCTTAAAAATGTTAAATAAGCATTGTTAAAGACTAAAGGTAAAGACTAGATTGGAACCTTATGCAACCAAAATGGGAAAGCATATATAGCCTCACCACATTAAAGGCCTGAACCTTTTCAGTATGTATTCTTCCTAAGCAAATATGAGCATGAGTTTCCAAAAGCAAAGCAACCATCCCAGAAGCCCTTGCTTCCTCAGTGTAAAGAATGGGGAGGGTTCTGTTGTGTTCCTGGAGATGAGCTGGGGAGGAAAAGGCTTCGCAAAATTTCAAGGGGCTCATAATTTAAATGTATGCTATTCTGCAAATGTTCACATTTCCAAGGAACAACATAAAATTTACATTAAAACTGTCTTAAGATAACGAAAAAAAAATTATTCCTGCTGCTCTATAAGCTTGCCATAGATTTGATAACCCAGGGAAGAATTACAAGCAATTACAAAATGATGGCTCCAATTAGGAAAACTGGATCTACTCCAAATTCAAATCAAAGGGGGCTCAGACAATCCCGATGGAATAATTTAAATGACTATAAGGGACTTCCAGCAAAGACGTACGTTTAATTCTATTTCGACATCTTCTGAAAGCCAAGGAAAATACTACAACGACGTATCTCTCGCACTTCAGGAAATTCAAAAACCAACCTGGAATCCCCTTAATAAACCTTGTTCTCTTCTTTTCCCTAGGGGTCTCGCTGGTACAGGGTTTGTATTGTAAGGGGCAATCAAAACAAACCTGAGAAACCCGTACTGTCTCAAACGCAGAAAACCATATAGCGCTGAACACAAACCACACCAAGTCTATCCTTGCCGATTTCCAAATCTCTACCTAGTCCTGGATGCCTGCGAAGAGGCCGCAAGGAATGCAAGAGAAAAGAGAAACTTCGAAAGCAGAAACCTCTCTCCCAGAGCCTAGAACAGACAGCACCTTGTTGGGATTTCACGCTTTTTGAGACGGAAAGGTCACACCCTGCAGTTTTGAATATCCACCTTCTAAGACTCAACCCGTGTTGCAGAACCTTCCTCCAGCTTCTCTAGGTTTCGCGCTGGAGCTGAAATCCCCCTCTCCCCACCCCCATTCGCCCACCCCCCGCCATCCCCTAAGAGAAGAACCAGAGCGGGCCCTCCACGTCCTCCTCTTTCCCTCTGCACTCCACCCCCACTCCTCGAACCACCCCCCAGCATCCTCGACGAGAAAACCCTGGGAGCCCCTCACCTCTGCTCCTTCTCCTGCACACTCCCGCCCGCCCTCCTCGTTGTGCGAACCGAGGCAGGTTCCCCCTCCCGCCCCACCCTCAAGAAAACCGAGGGGAGCCCCCCTTCATCTTTACCCCTCCCCGTAACCCCAGCTAGCTATCCTCGTCGAGGGAAAAGAAAGGTGGCCCCCACCTCGCCCCACCCCCATTGCCCTCCATCCCCGGGCAGAAAGCCCCGGGCCCCCGTACCCTCGGTCCCCACTCCCCACCATTCCGAAGAGGAAAATGGGGAGAATCCCCTCCTCCCTCGCGCTGCCGCCACCTCCAGGCGCTCCCGGTCCCATCCACCCGCCACCCCGGCGACGAGAGCCCGAAAACCGAGGGGAGGCTGAGGCACGCACCGGCGGGAGGGCAGGGGAGGGGACCCCGCGGCCGGCTGGCCCGCAGTCCCCACCCCGGGCCGGACGGCCGAGGCCCGAGGCCCCAGATACCCGCCCGGGGGCCAGCCCGCGGGCAGCGGCGGGGTAGGAGGGCAGCCGCTCCCCCGGGACGCGGGCCCACGGGGCGGGAGGCACACACGCATGCACTCACACGCGGAGAGAAAGCGGGCTTACTGCCTGGGGATGCTCGTCCGCGCGGCTGTCTCGGCGGCGGCCGCTGCCAGCACCGAAACCGAGGCGCGGCGGCGGCGGCTGCGGACTGAGCCCCCTCGGCCGGGCGGTGGATGTAGGGCGCGGGAGGGGCGCGAGAGGAGGGGCGCGCGGGGGAGGCGGGGATGGAGGGCGCGCGCGCGCGGGGGCGGGGGCGGGCGCGGCTGGCCGGGGGCGGGGCGGGGCGCGCGCCAGCCGGGGCCCGGCCCGCGGGGGCTGCGGTGCGGGGCGCGCGCGCCGGAGCCCGCCAGGCCGGGGGCGGGGTGAGGCGGGGGCGCCACGCACCACGCGCGGCCACGTGTCCCCGCCTCGGGAGCGGCCCGCCGACTGCAAGGCGCGGGCGCGCGGGGAAGGTGGCTGCGAGGAGGCGGGGGCGAGCGCTTCCCCGGCGGGCCGGCTCCGGCGTGGGAGGCCGAGGGGAGGGCGGGCTGGGGGCGCCCGAGGGCCCCCCTCCCTCGCGCCGCAGCCCTCGAGGCCGGCGGGGAGTCACGAGTCACTGCAGGCAGCCGCGGCCGGCGCCGGGGAGGTGGGAGCAACAAAGGGAGTCGAGCGAAGGTGGCGTCACCCGGGGCCCCAGCTAACCTGCGCACCCCCTGCAAAGCGGCCGGGGTCTGGGGCGCACCGCGATTTGGCCCCCGACTGCAGGAGCCTCGTGGTTCTGAGGGACGCCAGAGGACCCACCGGCGACCCTTCCCCTTAGTAATCGGCCGGAGGGACCGGAAAGGATCCCCAACCATGAGCCAAAAGCCACCATACAGAGGGCTTTACATCATTCGGAAAAGCACCGATGGCAGAGCAGCACGTGGCTACTCATTCATTCACTCAACATTCGGTTTACTGAGCCCTCACCGTGTGCCAAGCACTCTGCCACGGGCTCAGGGAACAGGGCAAAGTCAAGCAGAACACCCTCCACTTGCCCTCGGAGCTTGCAATCTAGTGGGGAAGACAGACGACCAAGAAGTGAGAAAATAATCAAATTTGGCATTAGGCCTGTGCAGGGAAAAAAGAGGGTGCAAACTGTGTGGTTAGGAAAGTAGGAGGTGGCATTTAGCCCAGCCCTGAAACTTATAAAATGGCAACTATTGGAAGAGCCAGGAGAAAAGCCTTGCAGAAAGAGGAAGCAGACGTATGAAACCCAGGAGGGACAAATCTTACCTCCTTAAGATTAAGAGGTGGTGGTTGTGATCAGCACCAAAAGAGCTAGGGAGAGCCGCATAAGCCTGGATAGGTTGGCAGGGACCAGATGGTGGACTGCATTCTAGTCAATGGACAGGCCGTTTTATTCCAAAATCAATGGAAGGCCAGTGAATGAATGACTTTACCCCTGGAGCATGGCATGACCTGATTTATATTTCTTTTCTGTTCCTTTTTCCTTTGGGGATAATTGTAGATTCACATGTTTGTAAGAAATAATACAGAGAAATCCCATGTATTTTTTTTACTGGGTACTTACCCAGTTTCCCCTTGTATGATGCAAGATCATGAGTACAAAATCATAACCAGAATATTGACATTAGTATAATCTACCAATCTTATTATTTCCTTGGTCTTATTTGTACTTTTCCATTGTATAGTTGCTAAGTCATGTCCAATTCTTTTGCAACCCCATAGACTGCAGCCCACCAGGCTCCTCTGTCCATGAGATTTTTCCAGGCAGAATACTGGAGTGGGTTTACATTTCCTTCAGGGGATCTTCCTGACCCAGGGATGGAACCCACATCTCTTGCATTGGCAGGCAGATTCTTTACCACTGAGCCACCAGGGAAACCTTATTTGTACTTAGTTCTATCCAATTTTATCATGATTTTATCACCTGTAGACTCATGTATCCACCACCACAGTTGGCATATAAAATACTTTCATCATTGCAAGAATCCATTCTGTTGCTCCTGTAGCCTCAGCCACCTCCCCAGCACCACCTTCACCGCCCCCCCGCCCCGCCCCCCGGCCGCCAGTTCCTTGCCATTGGCAACCATTCATCTGTACTCCATTTCTATAATTCGGTTAAGAATGTTATGTAAATGAGTCATACGGTGTGTAACCTTTGGGGATTGTTGTGTTTTTTTTTTTCACTCAGCTTAATTTACAAGTCATCCAAGTTGTGCGTGTCTGAAGTTTGCCCTCTTTTATTGTTGAGTAGTATTCCAGATCCAATTTGTATTTTTAAAAGATCACCTTGACTACCTATGTGGAATAAGGTTCAGAGGAGACTGAGGCTCAAAACAGGAAAACTAGTTAGGATGCTTCCTAATAATCCCTATCAAAGTGGATGGTGGTTTCTATTAGGCTGGTGCCTGTAGAGGGAAGGGGAAGGATTTGATGAAACAGGTTAGGTGAGGAAAATAGAGTTAAAGTAGAGACAGCATAGTAGAGATGGTTGTTTTGAGATGTTTCACTGTAAAGGGGAACAGAAGTGAAGTGGAATGGGAGGGACAAGTAGGGACAAGAGAAGATTCCTTTCTCTCTTTTTCATTTGAGAGATGAGAGCATGTGGAGGGATAACCAGTAGGGAGGGATTGCTGATGGCTTACCAGTGGAGTCAGTCCCTGCCTAGCCCAGAGGAAAGGAGAGCTGGGGCCCTCCACCTGCTGAAAGAAGTTCTCCACTGTAAAGACAGCACAAGTATATGCTGATCAGGGATCTGGGGGGTGGGGGAGTCAGGGAAGGGTGGTTATAACTCCTGTTTCCCCCCTAGTGCACAAACTGGGCACTGGCCTCCCATAGAGGGGAGCATACATCCTTGGAAGTTTCCCTTTTCTTCCTCTGGTGTGTAGCTCTTCCCCTTTCCTTTTCCAAGCCCTAAAGTTTGGTCTTTCTGGATGGTTGGAGAGGCTGTGGCTTCACACTTGCTAGAAAAAGAAGTCAATCTGTCCCACCTGATCCCAAGAAACTTCTGAACAATGAACTCCATTGCAGGTAACTCTGGGACTAGAGTGCCAGCTCCCAGCTTTATTTTTGGGGCTCCAAAATCACTGCAGATGGTGACTGCAGCCATGAAATTAAAAGACAGTTGCTCCTTGGAAGAAAAGCTATGACAGACCTAGACAGCATATTAAAAAGCAGAGACATTATTTTGCCAACAAAAGTCCATCTAATCAAAGTTATGGTTTTTCCTGTAGTCATGTATGGATGTGAAAGTTGGACTATAAAGAAAGCTGAGCACTGAAGAACTGGTGCTTTTGAACTGTGGTATTGGAGAAGACTTCTGAGAGTCCCTTGGACTGCAAGGAGATCCAACCAGCCCATCCTAAAGGAAATCAGTCCTGAGTATTCACTGGAAGGACTGATATTGAAGCTCCAATACTTTGGCCACCAGATGCGAAGAACTGACTCATTGGAAAAGACCCTGATGCTGGGGAAGATTGAAGGCAGGAGGAGAAGGGGATGACAGAAGAAGAGATGCTTGGGTGGCACCACCAACTCGAAGGGCATAAATTTGAGCAAGATCCGGGAGTTGGTGATGGACAGGGAAGCCTGGCGTGCTGCAGTCCATGGGATCACAAAGAACCAGACACGACTGAGCAACTGAATTGAACTGAACTGAACCCAGCTCCTAAACAGCCCAGAGGCATCCAAGAGGGGGGGCTCTAGGAAGGGCCCTCTCCCAGAGAACCTTCCGGCTGTCTAGCCATTTGGCATTCAATAAGTGTTACTTGTGGTTCATTCCTCACAAGATCCTTTCTTTCTTCCCCACTTCCTTTCTCCATCTTTCCTTCCCCCCTTCCTTCTGCTGCCCACACTCTTTCCTCCCTTCCTCCCTTCTGCAGATGTTTGTGTCCTGCTCCTACTAGGTGCAAGGTCCAGATCTCCCACATTGCCCATGCTTGGTCTACATTCTAGACCAGTCCTATCTGCCTCTTAACACTTCATCTCCTTGGATTTGAACTCAACTTTTGTGGGTCATGGAAACACATTGTTCCACTTAAAATATGTGGGAGACTGTGTTGCAGAATAAGCAAAACAGATAAAAGGAAAGAGGCTGCCCAAATTGTGAACTTGTGTGCTATATTCTGGTACTGTTTTCAGCATCAAGAAGCAAAAAAGAAATAAAACAGACTAAAATCAGATGGTATGATCTCAGATCTGATCTTTTTAATTTCTGTTTGAGTAATGAAATAGGCCCAAGGACAAGGGTCTTAGATTTCGAGAATTTAAAGCACCCTGGGAAGTAAATATGAAGCATTTTTTAGCATATGAAGTTATCAACTCCTTTGCCTTGTTTTCAAAAAGTACAAGCTGACCAATGATTCTGTTATTGAAAGTGTATTACCTACCAGACAGTTTATATGCATCATTTTATTTAGTCCTCATTTTATTTACTCTTCAGTTGAGTTCAATTGCTCAGTCGTGTCCGACTCTTCATGACCCCCTGGACTGCAGCACACCAGGCTTCCCTGTCCGTCACCAACTCATGGAGTTTGCTCAGACTCATGTCCATCGAGTCGGTGATGCCATCCAACCATCTCATCCTCTGTCATCCCCTTCTCCTCCTGCCTTCAATCTTACCCAGCATCAGGGTTTTTCCAAATGAGTCAGTTCTTCACATCAAGTATTGGAGCTTCAGCTTCAATATCAGTCCTTCCAATGAACATTCAGGACTGATTTTGTTTAGGATTGACTGGTTTAATCTCCTTGCAGTCCAAGGGATTCTCAAGAGTCTTCTCCAACACCGCAGTTCAAAAGCATCAGTTCTTCAGGGCTCAGCTTTCTTTATAGTCCAACTCTCACATCCATACATGACTACTGGAAAAACCATAGCTTTGACTAGATGGACTTTGTTGGCAAAGTAATGTCTCTGTTTTTTAATATGCTGTCTAGGTCTGTCATAGCTTTTTTTCCAAGGAGCAAATGTCTTTTAATTTCATGGCTGCAGTCACCATCTGCAGTGATTTTAGAGCCCAAGAAAATAAAGTCTGTCACTGTTTCCATTGTTTTCCCATCTATTTGCCATGAAATGATGGAACCAGATGCCATGATCTTAGTTTTCTCAATGTTGAGTTTTAAGCCAACGTTTTCACTCTCTTTTTTCACTTTCATCAAGAGGTTCTTTAGTTCCTCTTCACTTTCTGCCATAAGGGTGGTATCATCTGCATATCTGAGGCTATTGATATTTCTCCCAGCAATCTTGATTCCAGCTTGGGCTTCATCCAGCCCAGTAATTTTTGCCTGATATACTCTGAAGATAAGTTAAATAAGCAGGGTGGCAATATACAGCCTTGACGTACTCCTTTCCCGATTTGGAACCAGTCTGTTGTTCCATGTCCAGTTCTAACTGTTGCTTCTTGACCTGCATACAGATTTCTCAGGAGGCAGGTAAGGTGGTATGGTATTCCCATCTCTTGAAGAATTTTCCATAGTTTGTTGTGATCTACACGAAGGCTTTGGCATGGTCAATAAAGCAGAAGTAGATGTTTTTGTGGAGTTCTCTTGCTTTGATCCAGTGGATGCTGGCAATTTGATCTCTGGTTCCTTTGCCTTTTCTACATTCAGCTTGAACATCTGGAAGTTCATGGTTCATGTTCTATTGTAGCCTGGCTTGGAGAATTTTGAGCATGACTTTGCTAGCGTGTGAGATGAGTGCAATTGTGCAGTAGTTTGAACATTCTTTGGCATTGCCCTTCTTTGGGATTGGAATGAAAATTTACCTTTTCAGTCCTGTGGCCACTGCTGTGTTTTCCAAATTTGCTGGCATATTGAGTGCAGCACCTTCATAGCATCATCTTTTAGGATTTGAAATAGCTCAACTGAAATTCCATCACCTCCACTGGCTTTGTTGGTAGTGATGCTTCCTAAGGCCCACTTGACTTCGCATTTCAGGATGTCTGGCTCCAGGTGAGTGATCATTGTGGTTATCTGCATCATAAAGATCTTTTTTGTATAGTTCTTCTGTGTATTCTTGCCACCACTTCTTAATATCTTCTGTTTCTCTTAGGTCCACACCATTTCTCTCCTTTATTGTGCCCATCTTTGCATGAAAATTTCCCTTGGTATCTCTAATTTTACAGAAGAGATCTCTAGTCTTTCCTGAAGAGATCTCTAGTCTTTCCCATTCTATTGTTTGCCTCTATTTCTTTGCATTGATCACTGAGGAAGGCTTTCTTTTCTCTCCTTCCTATTCTTTGGAACTCTGCATTCAGGTGGGTATATCTTTTCTCCTTTGTCTTTCTCTTCTCTTCTTTCCTCAGCTATTAGTAAGGCCTTCTCAGACAACCATTTCGCCTTTTTGCATTTCTTTTTCTTGGAGATGGTCTTGCTCCCTGTCTTCTGTACAATGTCATGAACCCCCATCCATAGTTTATCAGGCACTCTGTCTATCAGATCTAATCCCTTGAATCTATTTGTCACTTCCACTGTATAATCATAAGGGGTTTGATCTAGATCATACCTGAATGTCTAGTGGTTTTCTCTACTTTCTTCAGTTTAAGTCTGATTTGGCAATAAGGAGTTCATGATCTGAGCCACAGTCAGTTGTTGGTCTTGTTTTTGCTGACTATATAGAGCTTCTCCAAAATCTGATTTTGGTATGGACCATCTGGTGATGTCCATGTGTAGAGTCTTCTCTTGTGTTGTTGGAAGAGGGTGTTTGCTATGACGAGTGCGTTCTCTTGGCAAAACTCTGTTAGCCTTTGCCCTGCTTCATTTTGTACTCCAAGGCCAAATTTGCCTAGTATTCCAGGTATCTCTTGACTTCCTACTTCTGCATTCCAGTCCCCTATGATGAAAAGGACATCTTTTGGGGGGCGTTAGTTCTAGAAGGTCTTATAGGTCTTCATAGAACCATTCAATTTCAGCTTCTTCAGCATTACTGGTTGGGGCATACTTTGGATTACCATGATATTGAATGGTTTGCCTTGGAAATGAATGGAGATCAATCTGCCATTTTTGAGACTACACAAAGTACTGCATTTTGGACTCTCTTGTTTACTATGATGGCTACTCCATTTCTTCTAAGGGATTCTTGCCCACAGTAGTAGATCTGAATTAAATTCACCCATTCCAGTCCATTTTGGTTCACTGATTCCTAAAATGTTGATGTTCACTCTTGCCATCTCCTGTTTGACCACTTCTAATTTACCTTGATTCATGGACCTAACATTCCAGGTTCCTATGCAATATTGCTCATTACAGCTTTTGACTTTACTTCTGTCACCAGTCATATCCGCAACTGGGTGTTCTTTTTGCTTTGGCTCAGCCTCTTCATTCTTTCTGGATTTATTTCTCCACTTTTCTCCAGTAGCATATTGGGCACATACCAACCTGGGGAGTTCATCTTTCTGTATCCAATCTTTTTGCCTTTTCATACTGTTCATAGGGTTCTCAAGGCAAAAATACTGAAGTGGCTTGCCATTCTCTTCTCCCGCAGAGCATGTTTTGTCAGAACTCTCTACAATGACCTGTCCGTCTTGGATGGCCCTACATGGCATGGCTAATAGTTTCACTGAGTTAGACAAGGCTGTGGTCCACATGATCAGTTTGATTAGTTTTCTGTAATTGTGGTTTTCATTCTGTCTGCCCTCTGATGGAGAAGAATGAGGCTTATGGAAGCTTTCTGGTGGGAAGACTGACTGAGGGAGGAAACTTGATCGTGTTCTGATGGGCAGGGTCATGCTCTGTAAATCTTTAATCCAATTTTCTGTTGAAGGGCAGGGCTGTGTTCCCTTCCTGTTGTTTGAAAAAAGTGAAAGTGAAGTCACTCAGTCATGTCTGACTCTTTGCGACCCGGTGGACTGTAGCCCACCAGGCCACAGGGATTTCCCAGGCAAGAATGCTGGAGTGGGTTGTCATTTCCTTCTCCAGATCTTCCTGACCCAGGGATCGAACCCGGGTCTCCCACATTGGAGGCAGACGCTTTAACCTCTAAGCCACCAGGGAAGCCCTGAGACCAAACTATGTAGGTAATGAAGATAATGACGACCTCCTTCCAAAGGTCCTGTGCCCACACTGCCACTCTCAGTGCACACAACCCTGTAGCAGGCCACCGCTGACCCACACTTCCACTGGAGACTCCTGGACACTCACAGGCAAGACTGAGCCTGACCTGTGTTTGAGTCTCCTGTGGAGGTATGGGTCAGCAGTGGCCTGCTGCAGGGGCAGGGGCTCTGGGTGAAGCTCCCTGGATCACACAGCCTGTGGCTTAAGCCCTCTTGTAGGAGGTTGCCATTAACCCCACCATAGAGCCACCAAGCAGATGACCCACAAAGTGCAGAACAATTATACCAAAGAAATTCTTGCACTGTTAAGAAACTTCTAGGACCCACAACAGATTTCCCAACCTGGGGATGTAGCAAAGGGACTTAGAACCCCCAGAGAATTTGACTTTGGAGGCCAGTGGAATTTGATTACAGAACTTCCACAGGACTGGGGAAACAGACTCTTGGAGGGCACAAACAAAACTTTTGTGCACCAGGACCCAGGCGAAAGGAGCAGTGACCCCGCTCTTCATGTTAGATAATATTATCTCCACTGTACAGGTGAGAAAATGGAGGCTCACAGAGGTCAAGCAACTTTGTAGCCAGGATTTAAAACCAAGTAGCATGGCTCCAGCGGAGAAGGCAATGGCAACCCACTTCAGTACTCTTGCCTGGGAAATCCCATGGATGGAGGAGCCTGGTAGGCTACAGTCCATGGGGTCGCGAAGAGTCGGACATGACTGAGTGACTTCACTTTCACTTTTCACTTTCATGCACTAGAGAAAGAAATGGCAACCCGCTCCAGTATTCTTGCCTGGAGAATCCCAAGGTCGAGAGCCTGGTGGGCTACTGTCTATGGGGTCGCACAGAGTCAGACACGACTGATGTGACTTAGCAACAGCAGCATGGCTCCAGAGCCCACAATCCAAACCAGTATACTATACTTCCAAATGATGAAAGAAGAGAGTTAATCACTTTTTACTATGGTCAACCGAAGTGGCTGCTTCTTTCTGGTAAATGATTCTTTTTACAAAGTGATGCTGAGTCCTTCATCTTCGTGACTTCTCTTAGCAATGGAACCCACATAGTTCAAGTGTCTCCTTCCACAAGGGGCCTCAAACCTACTGACCGTTGCTCATCATGTATAGTGGCAATGACGGAGCCCAGCCTAACTCCCACTGAGCACAGCTACCTCTCCAGCCAGCCTTACCTCCCCTTTCTCCCCTCTCAGCCCCTAGGGGCCATCAGCCTGGGGCCTAGGAGGTTTTGAAACATACCTTGTTCATCTCTTTTGGAAACCTTTGTTATTTCTGCCTAGAACACAGTTTTGGCGACTTCCTGCACATCTCTACATTTCACATGTATCCTGCTGATGTCTGCCCCCACCCTGACCTATTTCTCTTCCTGTATCCCTTGTCTTTGTTAATGGACTGCCACCACTGCCCAGGTGCCCAAGGTAAACTTCCATATCCTTCTACTCCTTTCGCATACACTAGCTCACCAAGCCCTGTAAATTCTACTAGTGAAACAGTCAAACCTTACCTCCTCTTGCAATAAGCCCTGACCAAGTCAGTCAGAATTAGTTTCTCCTATGGCAATTGGTTTATACTGTGAGTACAGCAGGTAACTGTTTACACACCTGCTGATTTCAAGGATCTTCTTCTCCCCCACTACATCATAGGCTTCTTGAAGGCAGGCAATGTGTCTTTCCTGATTATACCTCTAGTTACTTGGAACATGGTAGGCATTCAATGAACATTTCTTTTAAAATATTTCATTATAAAAATAAACATATACAAAATAGAGAAAACAGTATAATGAATTTACATGTACCCAACATCCACCTTCATCAATGATCAACACCAATTTTATTTCATTTACATTGCCCTATCCATTTCCTCCAATATATGCACACACACACTGGCCTTTTTTAAAGCAAATGCAACACATCATATTCCACCTAGAAATGTTTCAGTATATATTGTTAAAAGATAAAAATTTTCCTTTTTAAAACATAAATACATGAAGGGAAAAAACATAAATGCAATATCACTGTTACACCTCAAAGCAATTAACTAAAACCCCTTAATATCAACAAGTACCCAGTCATCTTTCAGAATTCCCCCAGATGTTTCCAAAATGTTTTTCACAGTTTATTCCAATCAGGATATTTTCAAGTCCCCTTTATTATATTTGGTTGATATATTTCTAGTTAATGGTTTTTGGATGAATGGATGGATCCTTCATACCTTCTCTCACCCATGTCTCCCCTAGTCCAGATTGCATCCATTTTACAAAGACTCATCTGTCTGATGCAAGAATCTGTTCAGGCTCCTCTGAACATCCCAGCTAAAAATAACCTCTTCCTTCCTGACCTTTCCCTATCCTTCCTGATCCTTCCCTACTATTTCCTATTCTTCCTGGCCCTTCCCTACTGTTCCCTATCCTTCCCGGCCCTTCCCTACCATTCTCTCTCCTTCCCTACCTTTCCCTATCCTTCCCGGCCTTTCCCCACTGTTCCCTATCCTTCCCGGCCCTTCCCTACTGTTCCCTATCCGTCCTGGCCCTTCCCTACCATTCCCTATCCTTCCCTACCTTTCCCTATCCTTCCCGGCCCTTCCCTATTGTTCCTTATCCTTCCCGGCCTTTCCCCACTGTTCCCTATCCTTCCTGGCCCTTCCCTACCGTTCCCTATCCTTCCCAGCCCTTCCCTACTGTTCCCTATCCTTCCCGGCCCTTCCCTACTGTTCCCTATCCTTCCTGGCCCTTCCCTACCATTCCCTATCCTTCCCTACCTTTCCCTATCCTTCCCGGCCTTTCCCCACCGTTCCCTATCCTTCCCGGCCCTTCCCTACTGTTCCCTATCCTTCCCGGCCCTTCCCTACTGTTCCCTATCCTTCCTGGCCCTTCCCTACCATTCCCTATCCTTCCCTACCTTTCCCTATCCTTCCCGGCCTTTCCCCACCGTTCCCTATCCTTCCCGGCCCTTCCCTACTGTTCCCTATCCTTCCCGGCCCTTCCCTACTGTTCCCTATCCTTCCCGGCCCTTCCCCACTGTTCCCTATCCTTCCCGGCCCTTCCCTATTGTTCCCTATCCTTCCCTACCTTTCCTTACCCTTCCCGGCCTTTCTCCACTGTTCCCTATCCTTCCTGGCCCTTCCCTACTATTTCCTATTCTTCCTGGCCCTTCCCTACTGTTTCCTATCCTTCGCAGCCCTTCCCTACCATTCCCTATCCTTCCCTACCATTCCCTATCCTTCCCTACCTTTCCCTATCCTCTCGGCCTTTCCCCACTGTTCCCTATCCTTCCCGGCCTTTCCCTACTATTTCCTATTCTTCCCGGCCCTTCCTTACTGTTCCCTATCCTTCCCGGCTCTTCCCTACCATTCCCTTTCCTTCCCAGCCCTTCCCTACCATTCCCTATCCTTCCCTACCTTTCCCTATCCTTCCCGGCCTTTCCCCACTGTTCCCAGTCCTTCCCTATTGTTCCCTATCCTTCCCGGCCCTTCCCTATCTTTCCCTATCCTTCTCTTCCCTTCCCTTTTGAATCTCTGGAGAACTGCTCTCTCCTCTCTCCCCACTCCCCTCTCCCCATTTCCCCTCTCCTCCTCTCCCCTCTCCTCTCTACTCTCTCCCCTCTCCTCTCTCCTCTAGCTCTCCTCTCTCCCCTCACCTTCCCATTTTCAACCTCCTAAAATGAATCTCTGGAGAACTCTGAATCTCCCGCAGGTGAGTTCCCTTCCCTTAGCATGCCCATCATGACATCTCTGACATCTCATGAAAACTCCTGACATCTCTTCACATATCCTCAATGACATTCATAACCTAATTCCACTTAATTTCCTTCTCCTGGTTTCCACATATGCAAAATGGGACTGACATTATCTAAAACACAGGCTTATTATGAGGATAAAATTAAATTACATGCCACATGTAAAGCAGAGCATAATGTCAGACATACAGGTGCCAAATATTCAGCAAATATTAGATTCCTTCTCCACCTTTCCACCTTGACATGCCCATTTTTATAACTACAATTGATTTTTCTTTACAGTCTAAAAATCATGTTAGGAAAAAGTTATAGACTTGCTCAAGATCACAATTGAAATAATAAAAGTGAGCTGAAAATCTAATTCAGGACATTTCCCTGTGCATTTTTTTAAACTTTGAGACATGTTATATAAGAAAAGTACAAAGGACGAAACAATGTTCCCACCACTCAGAATTAATAGTTGTTAAAACTTGACATTTACTTTAAGTCTCTCTTTCGGGAAATAGGATAATTAAATGGTGCAGATTAATATTTAATATTGGCCAGTGCCTTCGGTTCTATCCTCTTCCTTCTCCCAAGTCAACCACTCTTATGAGTTGGTTTTGTTTTATGATTTTAAGTTTGATGTACAGTACTGGTACCATTAGTACATATCATTTTACTACTTATTTTTGTTATCTGTTTGACACAACATCATGACTTTATTCCTCTCCTTCTCTCCCTGCCACCATCATTTTAGAAGTCATATGTTCTAATAAAAGCTATATAAGACAAACCCACAGCAAACATTATCCTCAATGGTGAAAAACTGAAAGCATTTCCCCTAAAGTCAGGAACAAGACAAGGGTGCCCACTCTCACCACTACTATTCAACATAGTTTTGGAAATTTTGGCCACAGCAATCAGAGCAGAAAAAGAAATAAAAAGAATCCAAATTAGAAAAGAAGAAGTAAAACTTTCATTGTTTGCAGATGACATGATCCTCTACCTAGAAAACCCTAAAGACTCCACCAGAAAATTACTAGAGCTAATCAATGAATATAGTAAAGTTGCAGGATATAAAATCAACACACAGAAATCCCTTGCCTTCCTATACACTAACAATGAGAAAACAGAACGAGAAATTAAGGAAACAATTCCATTCACCATTGCAATGAAAAGAATAAAATACTTAGGAATATATCTACCTAAAGAAACAAAAGACCTACATATAGAAAACTATAAAACACTGGTGAAAGAAATCAAAGAGGACACAAATAGATGGAGAAATATCCTGTGTTCATGGATCAGAAGAATCAAAATAGTGAAAATGAGTATACTACCCAAAGTAATCTATAGATTCGATGCAATCCCTATCAAACTATCAATGGTATTCTTCACAGAGCTAGAACAAATAATTTCACAATTTGTATGGAAATACAAAAAACCTTGAATAGCCAAAGCAATCTTGAGAAAGAAGAATGGAACTGGAGGATCAACCTGCCTGACTTCAGGCTCTACTACAAAGCCGCAGTCATCAAGACAGTATGGTACTGGCACAAAGCCAGAAATATAGATCAATGGAACAAAATAGAAAGCCCAGAGATAAATCCATGCACCTATGGACCCCTTATCTTTGACAAAGGAGGCAAGAATATACAATGGAGAAAAGACAATCTCTTTAACAAGTGGTGCTGTGAAAACTGGTTAACCACTTGTAAAAGAATGAAACTAGATCACTTTCTAACACCATACACAAAAATAAACTCAAAATGGACTAAAGATCTAAATGTAAGACCAGAAACTATAAAACTCCTAGAGGAAAACATAGGCAAAACACTCTCCAACATAAATCATAGCAGGATCCTCTATGACCCACCTCCCAGAATATTGGAAATAAAAGCAAAAATAAACAAATGGGACCTAATTAAAATTAAAAGCTTTTGCACAACAAAGGAAACTATAAGCAAGGTGAAAAGACAGCCTTCAGAATGGGAGAAAATAATAGCAAATGAAGCAACTGACAAACAACTAATCTCAAAAATATACAAGCAACTCATGCAGCTCAATTCCAGAAAAATAAACGACCCAATCAAAAAATGGGCCAAAGAACTAAATAGACATTTCTCCAAAGACATACACATGGCTAACAAACATGAAAAGATGCTCAACATCACTCATTATCAGAGAAATGCAAATCAAAACCACAATTAGGTACCATTTCAGGCCAGTCAGAATGGCTATCCAAAAGTCTACAAGCAATAAATGCTGGAGAGAGTGTGGAGAAGGGAACCCTCTTACACTGTTGGTGGAAATGCAAACTAGTACAGCCACTATGGAGAACAGTGTGGAGATTCCTTAAAAAACTGGAACTAGAACTGCCATATGACCCAGCAATCCCACTGCTGGTCATACACACCGAGGAAACAAGAATTGAAAGAGACACATGTACCCCAATATTCATCGCAGCACTGTTTATAATAGCCAGAGATGTCCAACAGCAGACGAATGGATAAGAAAGCAGTGGTATATATACACAATGGAGTATTACTCAGCCATTAAAAATAATACATTTGAATCAATTCTAATGAGGTGGGTGAAACTGGAGCCTATTATACAGAGTGAAGTAAGCCAGAAACAAAAACACCAATACAGTATACTAACGCATATATATGGAATTTAGAAAGATGGTAACGATAACCCTGTATGCGAGACAGCAAAAGAGACACAGATGTATAGAACAGTCTTTTGGACTCTGTGGGAGAGGGCAAGAGTGGGATGATATGGAAGGATGGCATCAAAACATGTAAATTATCACATGTGAAACAAATCGCCAGTTCAGGTTCGATGCATGATACAGGGTGCTCAAGGCTGGTGCACTGGGATGACCCAGAGGGATGGTATGGGGAGGGAGGTGGGAGGGGGGTTCAGGATGGGGAACGCATGCACACCCATGGCAGATTCATGTCAATGTGTGGCAAAACCAATACAATTTTGTAAATTAAAAAAACAAAAAGAAGAAGTCATATGTTCTATTTAGATGATTTAACCCAATGGAATGAGTGTGCCTATTCTGGGCTCCAACATCACTGCAGATGGTGACTGCAGCCATGAAATTAAAAGACGCTTACTCCTTGGAAGGAAAGTTATGACCAACCTAGACAGCATATTAAAAAGCAGAGACATTACTTTGCCAACATAGGTGTGTCTAGTCAAGGCTATGGTTTTTCCAGTGGTCATATATGGATGTGAGAGTTGGACTATAAAGAAAGCTGAGCATTGAAGAATTGATGCTTTTGAACTGTGGTGTTGAAGACTCTTGAGAGTCCCTTGGACTGCGAGGAGATCCAACTGGTCCATCCCAAAGGAGATCAGTCCTGGGTGTTCACTGGAAGGACTGATGTTGAAGCTGAAACTCCAATACTTTGGCCCACCTGATGCTAAGAGCTGACTGATTGGAAAAGACCCTGATGCCGGGAAAGACTGAGGGCAGGACGAGAAGGGGACGGCAGAGGATGAGAAGGTTGGATGGCATCACCGACTCGATGGACATGGGTTTGGGGCTCTGGGAGTTGGTGATGGACAGGGAGGCCTGGCGTGCTGCAGTTCATGGGGTCGCAAAGAGTCGGACATGACTGAGTGACTGAACTGAACTGATTCTTCTCCCAAACAAGTTCTCCCACCCTATTCCCAACTCTTGTGTTTTTGTTGTTTATGATTTTAGTTCCAAGCTTTGTTTTGTAATGTTTTTGTAGAACATCTTGACTTCATACATTTATATATTGTAGCATGTTAATTTGATACATTTATATAATATGACTGCCAGTATAGCCTTAACTAACACCTGTTTGTGTTTTTAATTGTGGTACACCTACCATAAAACTCACCCCTTTAAAGTGCATAATTCATAGGTTTTTAGCACATTCACAGTTGCAACCATCACCACTGTCTAATGCCAGCACATTTTCATGACCCCAAAATAAACTCCATTAGCAGTCACTCCCCTAGTCATTTCCCATCCCCCTCCCAGCTCCTTGCAACTCCATGCATTTGCCTATTCTGGATGTTGCATTATAGAGGAAATTATACAACATGTGATCTTTTGTGTCTGGCCTCTTTCACTTAGCACAGTGTTTTCAAGGTTCAGCCTTTATAGGGTTGAATAACAGGCTATTGCATGGGTATTTTGTTTGTCCATTCCATTTTGTTTATCCATTCATCAACTGAAGGACATTTGAGTTGTCTTTAGCTATTATGAATAGAACTGCTACAAATATTTGTGTACAATTTTTTGTATGGACGTATGTTTTCAATTCTCTTGTATATAGACCTAGGAGTGGAATTACTGGGTCAAGTGGTAACTATATTTAAACTCTTGGGGAACTGCCAAACTCATTTTCAAAGTGGCTGCACCATTTTACAATTCCACCAGTAATATGTGAAGGTTCCAATTCTTCCACATTCTCACCAGCACTTGTTGTTTCCTGTCTTTCTAATATAGCCATGCTGGTGTGTGTGAAGTGGTATCCCATTGTGGTTTTGATTTGCATTTCTTTGATGACTAAGGATGTTTGTCATCTGCAAAAAAAGACAGGTGGGATTTTCGTAGAGACTGTATTGCATTTGTAGATCATTTTGGGAAGTATTGTCACCTTCACAAATTGTCTTCTAATCCGTCAACATGGGGTGTCTTTCCATTTATTTAGGCCTACTTTAAATAGCACTTTATAGTTTTCAGAGTACAGATTTTACATACTTTTTCATTAAATTTATCACAGTATTTAATCCTTTTGATGTTATAAACAGAATTGTTTTCTTAAATTCACTATTGAACTGTTAAATTGCTACTGTACCAAATTGCAATTGATTTTTACCTACTGATTGAGTAACTTGCAACTTTCTTGAACTGGTTTATTAGTTCTAAAAAGTCTGTTTGTGGGCTCTGCAGGCTCGCTCTTTCATATATTAATATAAGATCATGCTATCTCTGAGTAGCGATAGATTTTTTTCTTTCTTTCCAATTTGGATGTCTTTTTCTTTTTCTAAGCATGATTACACTGGCTAGAACCTCTGGTACAACATAGAGCTGAACTGATAAGAATGGACATTCTTGGGACTTCCCAGGTGACAATGTGGCTAAGACTCAGTGCAGGGAGCCAGGGTTCCATCCCTGGTGGGAACTAAATCCCATGTGCCATAGCTAAGAGTTCCCATGGGAACTAGATCCCACATGCTGCAATTAAGGCCCAACACCACCAAATAAACAAATAAATATTTTTTTTAAAAAGAAAGAAAAACACTTAAAAAAAAGAGTGGACATTCTTGTCCTGTACATGATCTTAGAGGGAAAGCTTTCAGGTTTTCAGCATTAAATATTACATTAGTGGTGGATTTTTTTGTAGAGGAAATGCCTCTGTCTTGCTAGTTTGTTGAGTGTTTTTATCGTGAAGGGATGTTGAATTTTGCCAAGTGCTTTTTCTGAGTGTACTTAGATTATCACATGTCTTTTTGGATTGTCTTTCAGATGTTAAATCAACCTTGTGTTCCTAGGATAAATCCCACTTGGTCAGGTGTATAATACATTCATGTGCTTCTGACCTTAGTTTGCTAATATTTTGTTTAGGATTTTTGCATCTATATTCATCAGAGATATTGGTGTATAGTTTTCCTTCTTATGTTGTTTTCATTTGGCTTTGGTATCTGGATGATACTCATTCATGAAATGAATCAGGGAGGGTTTCCTCCTCTTCTACTTTTTAGAAGAGTTTGTGAAGAATTGGTATTAATTCTTTTTTGAATATTTGTTAAATTCACCAGTGAAGACATCTGGTCCTGGGCTTTTCTTTGTGTGAAACTTTGAAATTACTAATTCAGTCTCTTTACTTATTAAAGCTCTATTCAGATTTCCAATTTTTTAAGTCAATTTCAGTAGTTTGTGTCTTTCTAGGAATTTTTCTTTCATCTAGGTTAATTTGTTGGCAAATATTTGTTCATAGTGTTCACTTACAATCCTTTTAATTTCTGTAAGGTCAGTAGTAATGTAATTTCTTTCATTTCTCATTTTCATAATTTGAGTGTTTTTTCCCTTGGACATTCTAGTTAAAGGCTTTCAATTTTTTAAAAAAATAGCTTTGAATTTAAAAATTTTATTTATTTTTGGCTGCACTAGGTCTTTATTGCTGTGCATGGGCTTTCTCTAGTTGTGGCAAGCAGGGGCTACTCTTCGTTGCAGTGTGTGGGCCTTTCATTGCATTGCGATGCTTCTCTTGTTGCTGAGCACGGGCTCTAGGCACCCAGGCTTCAGCAGTTGCAGCACGAAGGCTCAGTGGTTGTGGCCTATGGGCTCTAGAGGGTAGGCTCAGTAGTTGTGGCATAGGGGCTTAGGTGCCCTGTGGCATGTGGAATCTTCCCAAACCAGGGATCAAACCCATGTCCCCTGCACTGGGAGGCAGATTCTAATCCACTGCATCAGCAGGGAAGTCCTAAAGACTTTCAATTTTGTAGATACTTTAAAAGAAATATCTTTGTTTTGTTCTATTGTTTTTCTATTCTCTATTCAATTGATTTCTTCTTTTTTAAATTGATTTATTGCATGTTCTGATTTCAAAATCTATTATTACAACTTTATGTATGCTAATTTCTCTTTTTATCTCTGGAGAGTTTGTGGGGTTTTTGTTTGTCCTTTTTTTCCTCATCTTTTTATTTTAAAATATTTCAAACCTTTAGAAAAGTTGCAAGAAAAGTATAATGAAAATCCATGTATACTTCACCTAGATCCACCAACTGTTAATAATTTTCCGCATTTGCTTTTGGTGTGTGTGGATATCTATATCCATCTAGCTATGTGTCTATCTCTGTTTGTATGTGTGTAGATAGGTAGGTATGTATTTATCTGTATTATTTGGTAGCTGTGGCAACATGTGACATGACACTTCACTCATAAATACTTCAACATGCATTTTCTAAAAATTAGCACATATGCCTACATAACCACATGGGCTTCCTACGTGGCTCAGTGGTAAAGAATCCGCTGACCAATGCAAGAGATGGAGGAGATGCAGGTTTGATCCCTGGGCCAGGAAGAGCCCCTGGAGAAGGAAATGGCAACCCACTCCATTATTCTTGCCTGGCACATCCCGTGGACAGAGGAGCCTCATGGACTACATACAGTCCATGGAGTCTCAAAGAGTCAGACATCAATGAGCACACACACATCCTCCTACATAATCACAGTACAATTTTTACACTTGATTCCAGCGGTTTCTACCAGACTTTCCCATTGTAAGGGCTCGTTTTCTCCCTTTGTAATTAGTAAGAAATCTGTGAAGTGATATTTTGGATTTCCCTTCCCTTCCCTGCTTTGCTTTCTGCCATTAAAGTGGTGTTATCTACATATCTGAGGTTGTTGATATTTCTCCTGGCAATCTTGATTCCAGCTTGTGCTTCATCCAGCCTGGCATTTTTCATGATGTACTCTGCATATAAGTTAAATAAGCAGGGTGACAAAATACAGCCTTGACATACCCCTTTCCCAATTTTAAACCAGTTCATTGATACTGAAAAAAAGTTCCAAAAAAGTGGAGGATAAGAGAAATCTTTAATTTATATGAGAATTCCAACCAATAAATGTAGAAGAAATGACAGGAAGTCATTATATAACCACCACACTAACAACTGATTCAGGCACATGTGATTTTTATGTACTGATAGGCTAACTTGCAACTTTCTTGAACTTGTTTATTAGTCCTGATAGGTCTGTTTGTGGGCTCTGTAAACTCGTTCTTTCATATATCAATATAACATTGTGTTATCTGTGAGTAGTGATGGGCTTTTTTCTTTCTTTCCAATCTGGATGATAATTTTAGCATCCATTGCAAAGAGGAACTTAAGAGCTTCTTGGTGAAGGTGAAAGAGGAGAGTCAAAAAGCTGGCTTAAAACTCAACATTCAAAAAACTAAGATCATGGCATCTGGTCCCATCATTTCATGGCAAATAGATGAGGAAAAAATGGCAACAGCGACAGACTTATTTTCTTGAACTCCAAAATCACTGCGGATGGTGACTGCAGTCATGAAATTAAAAGAAACTTGCTCCTTGGAAGAAAAGCTATGACAAACTTAGACAGCATATTAAAAAGCAGAGATATTACTTTGCCGACAAAGGTTCATCTAGTAAAAGCTATGGTTTTTCCAGTAGTCAGGTACAGATGTGAGCGTTGGACCATAAAGAAGGCTGAGCGCTGAAGAATTGATGCTTTCGAATTGTGCTGGAGAAGACTCTTGAAAGTCCCTTGGACAGCAAAGAGATTGAACCAGTCAATCCTAAAGGAAATCAACCCTGAGTGTTCACTGGAAGGACTGATGCTGAAGCTGCAGTTCCAATACCTTGGCCACCTGATGCAAAGAGCTGACTCATGTGAAAAGATCCTGATGCTGGGAAAGATTGAAGGCAGGAGGAGAAGGGGATGACAGAAGATGACATGGTTGGATGGCATCACCAAGTCAATGAACATGAGTTTGAGCAAACTCCGGGAGATAGTGAAGGACAGGGAAGCCTGGTGTGCTGCAGTTCATGGGGTCACAGAGAGTTGGACACAACTTAGCGACTGAACAACCATTGAACAAATGGACTCTTAGGCTCTTTATTTATTATTATTCAGTGTGTTATAATTCATTCCTGCTTTTATTCATTTTGATGCTCACATTATTGCAAATTTGGTTAATGGGAGCCTCTTCTAGCTGGCACCTGTGTCTTTATTTTTTTATTTTTACAAAAGTCTATCAAATTTGGTGCATTTCCTCAACTTCTCACATAACAAGATGTTCCAGGTGTACTTTGTTCTTTCCTTGCCCTGGACATGGAATGAGTCCCTTCTCCAGCGGGATCTAGTTCCTTTTAGTGAGGAACAGCATGGTAGACATGGAGATGTACCATTCAGATCACTCTGTAAGAAAGGACTTAATGCCCTGCTGTGGGGAGTACCGTCATTGGGCCACTTCCTGCTGTCGGCTCCTACAGGGTCTGCCTCAGCTGCAAAACTACTTCAGCTATATGCACACGCTTCCTGGGGCAGCCTATATCCTAGGACCTTTTGTGTAGATGGGAATCTTAGCTTAATGGTAAATTATTTTAAAGGATTTACTTGTGATGAGGAATTCTGGCTTCCAGGCAGACCTCTTACTTCATGCCGCCACTCTCCCAGCATCTCTTCTGACGAATGTGTACTTAAGCTGTGCATGACATTTTTCCTGATTACTGCATTTCACATCTTTTTATCCTCCCCTGGAAATGCTAAAATTAGATGCATTTTCAGTCTCTGGTTCAATGCTGAGACAAAAGGCCTCCTCTGCTCTTTGATATTTAACAAGCTGATGTGCTGACTAATTCTGCAGCAGCTTTCTCTATTACTTCAGTTGCTAAATATAGCAGTGGACATGGTTGGTATCTGATAGAACAAGTTAATTAAACATCACTTTTCATCCATTAATTTTTCAGTTGTTCACTGTTTAAGAGCAAATAGTATCATTGGAGAAAAAGCAATTCAAAACAAAAGCACATACGTATTCAGAATATTTACGTGTAATTGCCAACCATTTTTCTGTTACTTGAGAACTGAAAGCCACTGATAACTGTAACACCTTTTTTTTTTTTTTTCCAAAATACGGTCACACACATCATAGCCTAGCATTCTCTTTTTAGCATTATGAGCTGAGGAAGGCTAGAGAGACCCAGTGAGGAAGAGTCAGCTTAGGCTTGGGAGATTTGTTCTGTTTGGGGTTAAATCATGTCAACATAATTATTTTCTGAGTCTGGATCACCACATGCAGACTTCTACCATATACACTTATGGTATGAATACACATCGCTTTCTTAGCCTGGGTTTAAATCGAGCTTAGAGTTGGCTAACTATTAACAGCAGTTGAATTCTGAAGAGCTACATGATTTATGTTGTTTATTGATTAATGGGTTTGGCAAAATTGAACAAAAATGGAAGCAAGTGAATTCTTGACTTGTTTTCTAGACTGGAATGATTTAGGAGTGAGAGCCATTCTCGATGGAGTTAGGTCTATATTTGGGAATTTGGTAAGAGGTACTTCTCTACAAAGCTCACAATGAAGTCAGCCATGAAGTAGAAGACAGTGGCTGAAATTACCATCATTTTAAGGAGTCACTTTTTCTTATCTGCTCCATCCCCCAATTTCTTAGCTTGGACACCACATTGTTAGTTGCTGCCAATTCAATACAAATGTAAACTCCCTTAGTTCTCTGTGATTTTTTAAAACAAGACAGGAATAAAGAAAGAAAAACAGTTCATGCTTGTTGACTATTCTGTGCCTGACATTTTAAAAAGAGCTTTACTTGTACAGTCTCATTGGATCTTTTTTTTTTTTACAAGAGTAGAAAAACAAATTTAATTATTTACATCCAGGAGCCCCATAAAAATATGAGACTCAAAGGCTAGTTGGGCTATGGGGGCTTATATACCAACCTAGAAACCCTACAAAAGAGATACTATATTATCCTATTTAATAGATGAGAAACCTAAAGCTTCAAAGAGGTTAAGAAACTTACCAAGTGTTGCATAGTCGAGAGGGGTGTCCGATATTCAACCCCAGGCACTCTGACTCCACAATACATTGACTTCTTTTCATATACGTGCTTCTCACCATTTCATATAATTTTTAAAAGAGATATTGGATCATGATTTACCATTGACTTAGATAATTGTTTTGGGGGAATTTTTGGTCATAGATCAGCAAGATTCCCTTTTCCCTGTCATTTTTAATAAACCAATGAATGCAAGAATTCAGAACTCTGAGACTGCAGCCAGAAGGAGTTCTCAGTGGAACCCTTTCAGTTTTTAACTCAAGATATAATTTAGTACTCAACAGATAGGACTAGCTCTGGTTCCGCTAATCTCTGTTGGGAGTTTTCTGTCTTTTTAAAAAGTTTATTTAGTTTTGGCTGCGGTGGTTTGCTTCATGCAGCTTTCTCTAGTTGTGATGATTGGGGGCTACTCTAGTTGTGGCGCATGGGCTTCCATTGCCATGGTTTCTTTTGTTACAAAGCATGGGCTCTAGGCGCATGGGCTTCAGCAGCATGCTGGTTCAGTAGTTGCAGCTCGGGGCCTTAGTTGCCCTGCGGCATGTGGGATCTTCTCAGACCAGGAGTCGAGTCTGTGTCCCATGCATTAAAAGGCAGATTCTTAACCATTGGATCACCAGGGAAGCCCAGGAATTTTCTGTCTTAATTTCTGAACTATGTCATAGGTCTGAGCAGATTCCAGAAGTCAACCTCCCCCCTACCAATACACACACCAAATGCCACCCACACTCCCCCAAGGGTGAGACAACAAGAGGCTTGTCTGCAGCCAAACGCTGCAGCCCCACGTGGTCACTGCTTCTCCTCTTGGAAGAGGCCTATTTCTATCTTTTATACCCAAGATGATGGACACTGATGACATTCAATTACAACATCTTCTTCATTTGAGGGGCCAAGTTGCAGATTTGCTCACTTCTCCGTAGAAGTATTACAGAGGTCTCATGACCCATGTGAGATGTAAAGAGTAAACAAATCCTCGTGTTTGCTTTATTCCCCTTGTTTTATCTCAGGAACATTATCTCATAAATAGGGTGTTCCTCAGCCCTGCCACACCAGGCTCTCCTACTGACAGCCTACTTCTAGATGACTGGGCAAGGTCCCTGACTCAACTGGTTGAGTCAAATACTAATGAACTGATTAGTATTTCTTCACATATTACTAAGTGCTTGTGTGAGTGTGCTCAGCTGTTCAGTTGGGACCTTATGGACTCTAGCCCTCCAGGCTCCTCTGTCCATGGAATTTTCCAGGCAAGAATACTGGAGTGGGTTGCCACACCCTCCTCCAGGGGATCTTCTCAACCCAGGGATCGAACCCGCTTCTCCTACTTCTGCATTGGCAGGTGGATTTTTTACCACTAGCGACACATAGGAAGCCTAGCACTGTGCAGTCTGCTGTGGAAGACTCCCAAGAGATATCAGGCATGGACATCGTGAAGATGAGAAGTGGAATATTTCCTGTCATATCAGTAAACAATGATGTCACAGTCATCAGAGATGGCACCCTTCCAATGTGAGCCTGAGGAAACTTAGGAAGGGAAGAATACCTGCCATCCAGCAGCCATCAAACTGCAGCCACAGCCCACAGTGAGCCCCAAGAGAGCTCAGTGTATGAAAACATAGGATACCAGCCCCACACAGCTGAGGTGCATATCAAAGGAATGCTTTCAGTGAGCCCAGACTGCAATCTTCCCATATATAGAAAAGTGCTAGATTCCTTCACTTCTGATATCTGGTTTTCTGTAACAATTATCTTCTGATGTCCAGACTACCTGTCCTTTGTTGCAAAACTTCTATATAATCTGGTTCCCGCCCCCTCAACCCTGCTTTCTAGGAGCAGGTCTCTCAGGGTTACTTAAGCTGCTGCCTCCCAGGCTTAAGTCCTAAAAAATTCCCACCAAATAAAACACACCTATCAAGTTTTAGGTTGTGAATACTTTTTAAGTCCACAATGGAAACCCCTGACCACCTGCAGGGCCCTGCATGCCTGGCCCTTGGCTCCTTCCCCCATCTCATTTCCCCTCACTTTTCCCCTTTTTCTCTGTGCTCCAGTTCCACTGGCTTTTCCCTTCATTGACTGCACAAAACTTATTTCCACTTCAGGGCCTTTGTACTTGCTTTTCTCTCCACTTAGAACAATCTTCCCCCACCTCCTCACATGGCTGGTTCCTTGTTATCAAGTCTTCTTTAACCACTGTATGTAAATATGTAAATTTAATCACCTCCAAGTCACTGTCCCACGGTAGCATTGTCACTATTTTTCTATCCTCACAGTGCTATAACTCTCAGAACTGGTCTTGTTATTTGCTTATTGTCTCTTTCTCCTACTAGAGGGTAAGCTGCACAGGGGACTTTTGCCTCTTTTCCTCTGTTTCATCCTAAGTACCTAGAACAGCCCCTGGCACCTCACAAGTGTTCAAATAAATATTTATTAAATGAAGGAATGTTTAAGTACTAAGTTACTTGTTACCCAGGTCTATAAGTAAATTAGGGGTTCAGAGGAAGAGGGGAGGAAAGAAAGAAAATTGCAAAGAGGAGGTCAGAGTTGAACGGTGGGACGCTTTAAAAAATAATGATTCTGAGCACATTTTATTGTTTTTAGATGTGATCGATCTTTGTTTAGCTGTGGCTCCTTTAAGCTCTTCTGTCAGTTAATTACATTTCAAAAGCCTAAACTCATCAACGGAGATGCCATTCAAGCAAGAAAATCCTTCGAACACTTAAAAGAATGACCCCTTCCCTAATTTTATCTGTTTATAAATAATACTCCTGGCATTTTAAGTCAAAATAAATTGAGGAATTGATGATTAGCTAACGACTAGTTTTGAGCAGTAATGATTTCTCCAAATGTGTTGAAGGAGAAAACGGACACAATAGGCTCCATCTTGAAAGCAGGACTCCATCTTGGGCTGGACTGTGGACTTTGAGCTGTATGCCCAGTATCTATGGAAACGACATACCAACTGGAAAACCTGCCCCCCCCCCATGGAAGAACCCTAGGGCTCATACCTAGACTCTCCATTGCCTAAAAGAATACCCTAATTATCTGTGTAACCTAATACAATTATAAATTCTATTATGATTATTGGGGTATGACCACAGGCCTATTGATAATTGTCCACTGTTAACTACCTAGGCTTAAGGCATACGAATCACGGGTTAAATTTGATTGTATCATTCTCTTCCTTTGTTCAGACTAGTTTCAGGGAATTTGGGAAGGTGGGTTTGGGCACGCACACTTAGGGTTTATAAGGTTTTCACAAAAACTGGTTGGGGTCCTTGGCTAAGGGGAGACTCTGCCTTGGGCCCGCCTGTATAATAAACTGCACTTCACTATCTGCATTGTCCTTCTGAGTGAGTTTGTTTCCCGGAACGCATGGCTACAACACTGTCTCCAAACCTCAGGAAGGGGTTGAATTAGTTCAGGAGTCACAGGCCACCTGGGGTCAGACAGGTCAGGTAGGGAAGACCTTGACATCCAGGAACATGCTTGCCCCCATATGCTGCAGGTGGGCCTGACATGGCCAACTTTACCCGTTCTTTCAAGAAAAACCAGAAATCCAGATTTTTATGTGAAACTGTCTAATTTGTCAATGTTGGCAACTAATCTAAATAGTTTTAAAATATTCACAAGAGCCAAGTAAAACATGTCTACAGGCTGAACTTGGCTCATGGACCCCTGCCCTGGCTTTCTAAGTTTCTTTCCAACTTCTCAAATGCCTCCAGTTTATGAAATTTCTTTTTCAAAGTTGACACAAAATCTGGGTAAACATCGAAAATCCCTAATTAGCATAGAGGGCTTTTTTAAGATCAAAAGAAGACATTGTTTCAAGTGAGATACATTAATATATTCACTGTGTACTTGAGTTCTGTCCAATATGTTAGATGTTTTAATGAAGTTGTTCACTAAATAAGCGTACAGCAAGGGAAGCCAGCAATCTAAGGAAAGGAGAGCATGCTTAGCTGTGATGTCTTAGGGCCAGAGTGGACAAGAGATGGACAGACTAACCTCTATGGGTAAGGAATTGCTGTGAATTTATGTCTAGTGCAAAAAATAAAATTTATCCAGAACTTTAATAGTAGAGTAGATCTTGGTCTGTGAAAAAAGTTTAATCTCACTGGATCACATTCTCAGTTCATTAAAGAAAAGAGAAGATTAATATTGGTAGCCAGGAATTTTCCATGTCCTCTAGAAAACAAACTATATAGAAATACACACTCATCCAAGAAGCATATTAACTACTTTATTAGCAGACAAGTTTCCGGAAGAACCAAAGTAAGCAGTTTCATATTAACATTTTTTCAGATAGAATAGGGTTGGCTTGGAATTTTTATGATACTATTAAATCCATTAGTGAAGTCAATTGTTTTCACATTACCAAAATATACTAATGAAATGATTTTTTAAAATTTTATTACTGTGCAAACTATTGTAACATTGGGACCCATGAAAACAGCAACCTAAAAATATGAACAATCTTTGATTTTTAAACTTAGAGGTTGCTTATGGTGATTTTTTTACTTCTTATTCAAAATGTCACAGTAATAATCTGAAAATAAAATTAAGAAAAATTCCATTTACGATAGCCTCAAAACAAATGAAATACTTAGGAATAAATTTCAAAAAGAGATATAAAACTCATACTCTGAGAAGTATGAAATGTTGTACAAAGAAATTAAAGAAGACCTAAATAAATTAGGACATTCCACATTAATGGGGCAAAAGATTTATTATTGTTAAGATAGCAATACTCCCCAACTGATTCACTAATTCAATGAAATCCCTATCAAAATTCCAACGGTTTTTTTTTTTAAAACTAGCAGTCTATCTTCAGTTTCATATGGAATCACAAGAGATCCCGAATAGCCAAGACAATACTGATAAAGAGGAATAAAATTGGAAGACTCACACTTACCAATATCAAAACTTACTACAAAGCTGCTGCTGCTGCTGCTAAGTCGCTTCAGTCGTGTCAGATTCTGTGTGACCCCATAGACGGCAGCCCACCAGGCTGCCCCGTCGCTGGGATTCCCCAGGCAAGAACACTGGAGTGGGTTGCCATTTCCTTCTCCAATGCATGAAAGTGAAAAGTGAATGTGAAGTCTCTCAGTCGTGTCCGACTCTTCGCAACCCCATGGACTGCAGCCCACCAGGCTCCTCCGTCCATGGGATTTTCCAGGCAAGACTACTGGAGTGGGGTGCCATTGCCTTCTCCTTACTACAAAGCTACAACAATCAAAACAGGGTAGTACTGGCATAAGGACAGACATATAGAACAATGGAATGGAATTGAGAGTCAAGAAATTAACCCATTAGCATATATAATAAAATTATTTTTTCTCAAGGATGCCAAGGCCATTCAGTGATGAAAAAATAGTCTCTTCAATAAATGTTGCCAGAAAAACTGGATATCTACATGCAAAAGGATGGACTTGGATCCCTATCTCATAACATATACAAATATTAACTGTGAATGAATTAAAGACCTTAGTGTAAGAACTAAACTATAACACTCTTTGGAAGGAAATATAGGAGTATGTCTTGGTGACTTTGACTTAGGGAAAACATTCTTAGATATGACACTAAAGGCACAAGTGACAAAAGAAAAAATAGATAAATTGAACGGCATCAACTGACAAATTTTGTGCCTCAACAGGGCACCATCAATACATATATGCAATGGAATGCTACTCAGCCATACAAAGAATGAAATAATGCCACTTGCAGCAACATGGATGCAACTAGAAATTACCATACTAAGTGAAGTAACTCAGACAAATACCATATATCACTCATATGTGTAATCCGAAATATGACACAAATGAACTGGTCTATGAAAGAGAAACAGACTCACAGACATTAAGAGAACAGACTTGTGGTTGCCTAGGGGGATGAGGGGTGGGAGAGGGATGGATTGGGAATTTGGGGTTAGTAGATGCAAACGATTATTACGTTTAGAATGGATAAACAACAAAGTCTTACTGTACAGCATGAGAAACTGTATCCAATCTCCTAGGATAAACCATAATGGAAAAGAATATATTAAAAAGGATGTATGTATGTATATAACTGAGTCGCTTTATTATACAGAAGAAATTAGCACAACATTGTAAATCAAATAGGCTGCTGCTGCTGCTAAGTCGCTTCAGTCGTATCCGACTCTGTGCGACCCCATAGACGGCAGCCCACCAGGCTCCCCCATCCCTGGGATTCTGCAGGCAAGAACACTGGAGTGGGTTGCCATTTCCTTCTCCAATGCATGAAAGTGAAAAGTGAAAGTGAAGTCTCTCAGTCATGTCCGACTCTTAGTGACCCCATGGACTGCAGCCCACCAGGCTCCTTCATCCGTGGGATTTTCCAGGCGAGAGTACTGGAGTGGGTTGCCATTGCCTTCTTCTAAATCAAATATACTTCAGTTTAAAAAGGTCACCATCAAGGAGATGAAAAAACAACACACACATGAGAAAACATTCACAAATCATATATCTTGGAAGGTGCCTGTATACAGAGTATATAAAAAGTACAACTCTATAATGAAAAGAGAATCCAATTTTAAAAATGAAGAAAAGACTTGAACAGACATTTCTCCAAAGAAGACACACAAGTGGCTAATAAGCACATGAAAAGAAGCTCAAAATAACTATTAGGGAATTGCAAGTCAAAACCACAGTGACTGAGTAGATCTTAAAAGTTCTCATCACAGAGTGAGACAGGGGTGGGGGGTGGAGGAGGTCCAAGAGGGAGGGGATATATGTATACATAGAGCTGATTCACTTCTTTGTACAGCAGAAACTGACACAACATTGTAAAGCAATTATACTCCAATTAAGAAAAAGTAATCAATTCATCACAAGGAAAAAAACTGTAACTATGTGAGTTAATAGATGTTAACTAAACTTATTGTGCTATCATTTTGCAATGTGACATACCAAATCATTGTCATTTGTTAAGTGGTTATACTTCAATATAAAATTTTAAAAATCAGTATGTTGTACACCTAAAACAATATGTCAACTATGTCTCAATAAAGCTGGAAAGAAGTTAAAAATTACTTTTTAAAAAGAAAATAAATGTTGGAGAAAGATGTGGAGGAGTTGGAATTCTGTACATTGTTGGTGGGAATGTAAAACGATGTAGCCACTATAGAAAATAGGCTGCTGCTGCTGCTGCTGCTAAGTCGCTTCAGTCGCGTCTGACTCTGTGCGACCCCATAGATGGCAGCCCACCAGGCTCCCCCATCCCTGGGATTCTCCAGGCAAGAACACTGGAGTGGTTGCCATTGCCTTCTCCAATGCACAAAAGTGAAAAGTGAAAGTGAAGTCGCTCAGTCGTGTCTGACTCGTAGTGACCCCATGGACTATAGCCCACCAGGCTCCTTCGTCCATGGGATTTTCCAGGCAAGAGTACTGGAATGGGGTGCCATTGCCTTCTCCAGAAAACAGTATGGCAGTTCCAAAAAAATTTAAATATTGAATTACTGTATGATCCAGCAATTCCATTTCTGTGTATATATCCCAAAGAACTGAAAGCAAGGCTCTTGAAGAGATATTTGTGCACATATGATCATAGCAGCATTATTCACAACAGCTAAGAGGTGGAAGAACTTGTGTCCATCAGTAGATGAGTGGATAAATAAAATGTAGAATACACACACAATGGAACATTATTCAGCCTAAAAAGGAAGGAATGCTGACATATGCTACATGGATGAACCTTGAGGACATCACATTAAGTGAAATAAGCCTGTCACAAAAAGACAAAAACAGTATGATTCTACTACTTAGGGTAGTCAAATTCATAAAGACAGAAATAGAAACACAGAAGTGGTTGCCAGCAGGTAAGGGGAGGAGGGAATGGGGAGGAGTTGTTTAATGGTATAGAGTTTCAGTATCGCAAGATAAAAGAGTTCAGGGGATGGATAGTGTTGATGGTTGCACAGCAATGCAAATGTGCTTACTATCACTGAACTGCATACTTAAAAATAGCGAGGATGGTCAATATTATGTTAATGTGTATTTTACACAATGAGAAATACTTTTTTAATTGGCAAAGAATCTGAATAGATATTTCTCCAAAGAAATACACAAATGGCCAATAAGTTCATGAAAAAATGCTTGACTTCAGTAGCCACTAGGGAAATGAAGATGAAAAAGTATAATGAGATACCACCTCACACCTACTAGGATGGCTATAATTAAAAGACAGATAATAACTAGTATTCTCCAGGATGTTAAGAAATTGGAGCTTTTGTGTATTACTGAAGGAAAAATGGTGAAGCCATTTTAGAAAAGTTTGGCAGTTTCTCAAAAAGCTAAACATGGAGTTAACATATGTTCCAGCTATTTTACCCTGAAGTATATATCCAAGAAAAATTAAAACATATGTACACACATATATACACATGCATGTTTATGTGTGTGTACACATGTTTTATATATATATATGTGTTCATAGTGACATTATTTATAATAGCAAAAAAGTGAAAACAAACTAAATGTTGTTCAACTGATGAATGGATAAAGTATGGTAAATTTATATGATGGAATATTATTTGTCAATAAAAAGGAATGAAGTACTGATACATGCTACAATATGGATGAACCTTGAAAACATGCTAAGCAAAATAAACCAGTCACAAAACCCCACATATTTATGGTTCCAGTCATATGAAGTGTCCAGAATTAGAGACAGAAAATAGGTAAGTGTTTGCTTAGGGCTGGGTTTTGGGGATGGAGAGTGTCTGCTGATGGCTCCAGGGTTTTGTTTGGTAATATTTGTTTGTTTATTTATTTGGCTGTGCCAGATCTCACATGGGATGTCTGTGACATGCGAACTCCCAGCTGCAGCGTGTGGGATCAAACCCTGGGCCCCTGAATCGGGTGCATGGTGCCCCAGCCATTGGACCACCAGGGATGTCCCCAGGGTTTTGCCTTGAGGTGATGAGAATGTTCTAAAACTGTTTGTGGTGACGGCTGCATAAGTCTATGAATATACTAAAAACCGTAGAACTATGTACATTTTAAATGGATGAATGGTATGTGAATTATATCCCTATAAAACTGTTAAAATGTGATGGTATTCTTCCACATTTACAAAAATCATAGATTTATTTATCTCACAAACTTTGTTCACTGTAGTATACTATCATCTTGCATGGTGACTGGCACCTGTAGAAATTGGATAAATATTTGTTGAATAAATGAATGAATAAATCTTGACACATTTTTGCAAGGCCAAATTGCATTCCTTCTGATTCCTAAGATGATGCTTATTTATAAAACAAATGCTTCCTTAGGTGGCAACAAAACAATAGCTATATCACTCTTGTCTCTCCTGTCTCAAGAAAAGACAGAATGGAGTGAGACCCACTTAATTTTATGGAAAACAGGGTGGCAGCTGTTGACAGGAGCACAGGCAAGCTCTGTAACACTGCAGCCCCAGGTGGATGGTTAGTGGGGATGGTGGGTAGGGCTTGTTCTTACAGGACCTAAGAGCTTCAGGGTTTCCAAGATTCCATTCTCTTTATCTTTAGCAAATAGACCAGGATCAAATACAGAGTTGAAAAATCATTATTCAGGTATTCTCCAACAAGGTATTTTAACAGAATATCGTACAGAATCCCTATAGACTTTGTTGGAATTTGAGAAAACAATAGCTCAAGATACTCAATGCCTGAGAAGTATTATATCAAGCTATACAACAGTCTATAAATAATGACAATGGTGTTTTGCATCAATGTATTATTACATAAAATAAGAAAGACATGTTGGGGTTTTTAGCTGAAAACAACTGAGGGTACATTTAGTCTGTAAGCCTGCTTACTTCCTGAATCTTCTTGAAACTCTAAAGATTTAACTTTAAGGAAAAGTACCAGTGGTAAAGGACACAAGCAAGGCAAGGTTCTATAGAAGTCCCACCATCTCAGCAATTGCTACACAAGTTATAGTCTAAATCAATTAACCCATGTGAAGTGTCTGCAACTACATAGACATGCCTAGAGTCTTATTATTTGAGTATGACATAATTTTGTGTCTGTAAATTTTAAAAAAAAAGATCTGCTAACCTCATGAAGACTAGTTACCAAGGCAAGAAGTCAGATACAGTGGTGGAAGACAAAAGAGTTATGTCAGTGCTGTGAGGGGCAAGGTGGGGAGTTGGGTCCACCCCACCACAACTCTCAGCAGGTGTTCCACCTCAAAAAAATAGTCTCCTTCAAAATCTGGGACCCTCCCTATTTGCTGCAACTTACAGCAGTTAACTCCATTAATCTCTGGAATGTCTCAGTTAGTCAATGTAGCTTGTATTATCTGGTTTGGTTTCATGGCTACTTCGATAATATGAAAAAGATTCTAAAAATTAAGAGCTGGAAGAACACTCAAAAATGAAAGATTGTTTGTATTTTTACAGTGAACACAAGACATAAAATATGTTTCTCAACATTCCAGCTGCTAAGTAACACAAATAGTTTTCCAGTCTCCTAAACATTTGGTTATGCACTTCTGCATTACAATGATACCATTCAGAAGTCGTGTTTAAGTCTTCCACAATTTAGGTGTACAACAGAATCAGGAAAGATCATTTCTTGTTTAGTCTTATTTCTTTTGCTACAATGAATTGTATGCCCCTACCCTGCTCCCAAATTCATGTGTTGAAATCCTCTTAATGTGAACTATGGACGGAAGTTCATAATATTGTACAGAAGGCAGCGATCAAAACCATCCCCAAGAAGAAAAAATGCAAAAAGGCAAAATGGTTGTCTGAGGAGGCCTTACAAATAGCTGAGAAAAGAAGAGAAGCAAAAGGCAAAGGAAAAACAGAAAGATACATATATCTAAATGCAGTTTCAAAGAAGAACAAGCAGAGAGATAAGAAAGACTTTCTAAGTGATCAGTGCAAAGACACTGAGGCAAACAATAGAATGGGAAAGACTAGAGATCTCTTCAAGAGAATTAGAGATACCAAGGGAATATTTCATGCAAAGATGGGCTCAATAAAGGACAGAAATGGTATGGACCTAACAGAAGCAGAAGATACTAAGAAGAGGTGGCAAGAATACACAGAAGAACTAAACAAAAAAGATCTTAATGATGCAGATAACCATGATGGTGTGATCACTCACCTAGAGCCAGACATCCTGGAGTGGAAAGTCAAGTGGCTTAGGATGCATCACTACGAACAAAGCTAGTGGAGGTGATGGAATTCCAGTGGAGCTATTTCAAATCCCCCCAAAATGATGCTGCAAAAGTGCTGCACTCAATATGCCAGCAAATTTGGAAAACTCAGCAGTGTCCACAGGACTGGAAAAGGTCAGTTTTCATTCTAGTCCAAAACAAAGGCAATGCCAAAGAATGTTCAAACTACTGCACAATTGCACTCATCTCACACACTAGCAAAGTCATGCTCAAAATTCTCCAAGCCAGGCTTCAGCAATATGTGAACTGTGAACTTCCAGATGTTCAAGCTGGTTTTAGAAAAGGCAGAGGAACCAGAGATCAAATTGCCAACATCCGCTGGATCATAGAAAAAGCAAGAGAGTTCCAGAAAAACATCTATTTCTGCTTTATTGACTATGCCAAAGCCTTTGACTATGTGGATCATAATAAACTGTGGAAAATTCTGAAAGAGATGGGAATACCAGACCAGCAGACCTGCCTCTTGAAAAACCTGTATGCAGGCCAGGAAGCAACAGTTAGGACTGGACATGGAACAACAGACTGGTTCCAAATAGGAAAAGGAGTACGTCAAGTCTGTATATTGTCACCTTGCTTATTTAACCTATATGCAGAGTACATCATGCAAAATGCCAGGTTGGATGAAGTACAGCTGGAATCAAGATTGCTGGGAGAAATATCAATAACCTCAGATATGCAGATGATACCACCCTTATGGCAGAAAGTGAAGGGGAACTAAAGAGCCTCTTGATGAAAGTGAAAGAGGAGAGTGAAAAAGCTGGCTTAAAACTCAACATTCCGATAACGAAGATCATGGCATCTGGCCCCATCACTTCACGGCAAATAGATGGTTAAACAGTGGAAACAGTGTCAGACTTTATTTTTGGGGGCTCCAAAATCACTGCAGATGCTGACTGCAGCCAAGAAATTAAAAGACTCTTACTCCT
This sequence comes from Capricornis sumatraensis, assembly GCF_032405125.1. Lineage (NCBI taxonomy): Eukaryota > Metazoa > Chordata > Mammalia > Artiodactyla > Bovidae > Capricornis > Capricornis sumatraensis. The sequence goes on along the minus strand of NC_091092.1, from coordinate 43,705,551 downwards.
TGGAAGAAAAGCTATGATCAACCTAGACAGCATATTCAAAAGCAGAGACATTACTTTGCCAACAAAGGTCTGTCTAGTCAAAGCTATGGTATTTCCATTGATCATGTATGGATGTGAGAGTTGGACCATAAAGAAAGCTGAGTGCTAAAGAATTGATGCTTTTGAACTGCGGTGTTGGAGAAGACTCTTGAGAGTCCCTTGGACTGCAAGGAGGTCCAACCAGTCCATCCTAAAGGAAATCAGTCCTGAATATTCATTGGAAGGATTGATGTTGAAGCTGATGTTCCAATACTTTGGCCACCCGATTGAAGAACTGACTCATTGGAAAAGACCCTGATTCTGGGAAAGATTGAAGGCAGGAAGAGAGGGGGATGACAGAGGATGAGATGGTTGGATGGCATCACTGACTTGATGGTCATGAGTTTGAGCAAACTCTGGGAGATTTGTTTGTTCCAGGAGTTGATTATGGACAGGGAAGCCTGGCATACTGCAGTCCATGCAGTCAGAAAGAGTTGGACATGAATGAGCAACTGAACTGAACTGATTCAGTTCCATCGATCTCTTTGTCCATCTTTATGTATCGCACAGTAGGTTTAGAGTTGTTGTTTAGTAGATAAGTCATGTCCAACTTTTTTGTGACCCCATGGACTGTAGCCCGTCAGGCTTCTCTATCCATGGGATTATCCAGGCAAGAATACTGGAGTGGATTGCCATTTCTTTCTCTAGAGGATCTTCCCAATCCAGGGACTGAACCCTGATCTCCTGGGTTGTCAGGCAATTCTTTACCTGAGCCACATGGGAAGCCCAAATTTAGAGTATGTATGTGTTAATTCAGATTGTGTGCATCATCCAAAGTTTTTATTTTTCAAGATTGTTTTGGCTAGGACCTTTGCATTATCATATAAATTTTAGAATCAACTTGCCAATTTCTACAAGATAAATTTCTTGGGCTTATAAATGTGACTGCATTAAATCCATAGGTCACTCCTGGGAGAACTAACATCCTAACTATATTGATTCTACCAATCCACAAACACAATATATCTCTCCATTTATTTAGGTCTTCTTTAATTTCTTTCAGCAATGCATTTTCCCCCCAATCTTGAGAGCTTAAATGTCTTTTATTAGATTTTTTTCTTGGTGTTTAAAGTTTTTTTATGATATCATAAATAATAATGTTTAAAATTTTTCATTTCCCAATTTTTCACTACTATTATTGATATATAGAAATACAATTCATTTTGTATATCAACCTTGTATCTTGTGACGTTACTTAATTTGCTTATTAGCTCTAATGACTTTTTTTAGATTCCTTACATTTTTATACACAATTATGTTATCTGATTTAAAAGTTTTACTTCTTTCTTTCTAATTTATATGCTTCTTATTTCCTTTTCTTATTGAACTGGCTAGAACCTCCAGTATGCCAGTGTGATATCAAATAAAAGTGATAAGGATGACATACTTGCCTTATTACCAGTCTTAGGGGAAAGTACTCAATATCTCAGCAGTAAATATGACAATATGTAAAGTGGGTCACAGACGATTCTGTTATGATTCATGTCAGAGAGTGTTTTGCCTATGTTTTCCTCTAGGAGTTTTATAGTTTCTGGTCTTATATTGAGATCTTTAATCCATTTTGAGTTTATTTTTGTGTATGGTGTTAGAAAGTGTTCTAATTTCATTCTTTTACAAGTGGCTGACCAGTTTTCCCAGCACCACTTGTTAAAGAGATTGTCTTTAATCCATTGTATATTCTTGCCTCCTTTGTCAAAGATAAGTTGTCCATAGGTGTGTGGATTTATCTCTGGGATTTCTATTTTGTTCCATTGATCTATATTTCTGTCTTTGTGCCAGTACCGTACTGTCTTGATGACTGTGGCTTTGTAGTAGAGCCTGAAGTCAGGCAGTTTGATTCCCCCAGTTCCATTCTTCTTTCTCAAGATTGCTTGGACTATTCGAGGTTTTTTGTACTTCCATACAAACTGTGAAATTATTTGTTCTAGCTCTGTGAAAAATACCGTTGGTAGCTTGATAGGGATTGGATTGAATCTGTAAATTGCTTTGGGTAGTATACTCATTTTCACTCTGTTGATTCTTCCGATCCATGAACATGGTGGGAATGCAAACTAGTACAGCCACTATGGAGAACAGTGTGGAGATTCCTTAAAAAACTGGAAATAGAACTGCCTTATGACCCAGCAATCCCACTGCTGGGCATACACACCGAGGAAACCAGAATTGAAAGAGACACGTGTACCCTAATGTTCATCGCAGCACTGTTTATAATAGCCAGGACATGGAAGCAACCTAGATGTCCATCAGCAGATGAATGGATAAGAAAGTTTTGGTACATATACACAATGGAGTATTACTCAGCCAATAAAAAGAACACATTTGAATTAGTTCTAATGAGGTGGATGAAACTGGAGCATATAATACAGAGTGAAGTAAGCCAGAAAGAAAAACACCAATACAGTATACTAACGCATATATATGGAATTTAGAAAAATGGTAATGATAACCCTGTATGTGAGACAGCAAAAGAGACACAGATGTATAGAACAGTCTTCTGGACTCAGAGGGAGAGGGAGAGGGTGGGATGATTTGGGAGAATGGCATTGAAACATGTATAATATCATATATGAAATGAATCACCAGTCCAGGTTCAATGCATGATCCTGGATGCTTGGGGCTGGTGCACTGAGACGACCCAGAGGGATGGTAAGGGGAGGGAGGAGGGAGGGAGGTTCAGGATGGGGAGCACGTGTATACCTGTGGCAGATTCATGTTGATGTATGGCAAAACCAATACAATATTGTAAAGTAATTAACCTTCAATTAAAATAAGTAGATTTATATTTTTAAAAAATTTTAAAAAAGAACTTTCATGTAGTCCACCCCAAGTAAATAAAAAGATGTGAGAATTTCATCATGTGATGAGAATAAAAGAAAAGACAGTACATTATTAAAAAAAAATAAAGGATCAACATAAACTTTCATATATTACTCCAAAATCAAAGAGGCAAACATCTTATTTCTTCATTTATAGCATTGGAGTGTATTACTCACACTTAATCTGTGTTTAGCAATCTGAAATGGGGCCTTAAGGTTGTTTGAATTCCTGGAGCCCTTTCACATTTCCGGACTTCAATCGAGTGAGATGAACACACAACAAGAGTAGCCATCTGTAAACAGGGAAAACCAAACCATATTAAGCAATTAGAATCAGAATATGGCTTGTGTAACAGTTCAGTTAAGTCTAGCTCTGGCTAAATGTCTGACTTCAGCTAAATTGTTTAATTTCCCTGCTCCTTAGGCTCTCTGTTTTATAAGATGGAACAAATACTGTAATCTTTAAGATGACTAGTTTGAAGGAATATGCTAACAATTGTAGAGCTGTTTGCTCAGAGAGTATGATTACCCATATGAGTCCCTTTATTTGAAGGAAAGATAAAGGTTCTGTCCTCTGCTTACAAATCTCCTTAGTTCTCATGTAAATGTCTTTAAGAAAACATAGGGACACAGAATTGTACACTTAAAATGGGTGAATTTTACGGTATGCAATTGATACCTTGGGCTCCCCTGGTGGCTCAGTGGTAAAGAATCTGCCTGCCAATGCAGGAGACGAGAGTTCAATCCCTGAGTGGGGACGATCCCCTGGACAAGGAATTGGCAACCCTTTCCAGTATTCTTGCCTGGGAAATCCCATGGACAGAGGGGCCTGGCAGGCTACAGTACATGGGGTTGCAAAAGAGTTGGACACAACTGAGCGACTGAACAACAAGTTTATTCTGCTTTCAAACATTTCATATTTCTCACTGACAACCTGTACCCATCTGTCCAATGAAAGTTTACCAAGAAAGACCAATCTGTACCAAAAAGCCAAGAAACAGCAGACTGCAAACAACTGGTTTCTTCTCCCTGTGCACTTAGAATAAGAATCCTGCTCCTCAACCTGGGTTGAGCTGGCCCTTGTGGATGTCACCAACCTCATTTCCTTCCAAACTGCCTTTTGTCCACTAGGCCACACTGGCCTCCTTTCTGGAAATGACCAGCTTTTCCCCATCCTGGAGACTAGATTTTCTGTTCCCACTGCTTGGAATGTTCTTTGCCCAGCTCTGGGGTTAGCTTGTTCCTTCTCATCCATGGGGTCTCAGCTGAAATAACACCTCCTGGGAGAGACCTTCTCTGACCATCCTTTGTTTCTTTGTTGTTTCTTTTATCATAACCCACAATTAGGTTAATTCTTTTGTCTACTTGTTTGTATTCTGGCTCCCTCATTAGAATGAAAACTTCTCAAAGCAAGTTTGTCTTACTTCTATGAAAAATGCTGACCTTCCATAGTGGTCCCCCTTTCTCCCCATGCCTCCCTCTCTATTCCCGTCATAGCTCTTCTTACAACCTGAAGTACTCTTTGTTTTCTTCTTAATCATCTGGTTTTCTCTACTCGACTATGAGCTCCACGATGGCAGAGAATGGGTCTGTCTTATTCATTTCCGTATCCCCCGTACCCAGCACAGGCCCTCACACTGGATGAATATCAGAACATTAGTGTTTGTGTTTAGGACAAAACACCATGGTCACCTCTTCCTGAGTAAACACTGCTTGCTTTTGGCTTAGAATTGCAGAGGTGTCGCTGTTGAGTTCAAACCCATTTCAGTCTAGGCTGCTATAACAAAATTACCAAAGACTGGGTTGCTTATGAATCACAGAAGTTTATTTCTAACAGTTCGTGGGGCTGAGAGTCCAAGATTAAGGTGCTGAGAGATTTGGTGTCTGGTAAGAGCACTTTTCTTGGTTCACAGATGGCCATCATCTCTCTGTGTCATCACATGATGAGGAGATAAAGAGAGAGTTTTCTGGGGTCTGCTTTATAAGGGCACTAACCTGTTGATGAGGGCTCCATCCCCATGACCTAAGCCACCTCCCAAAGACCCACCTCCTAATATCATCACATTCACTTCACTTCAGTTCAGTAGCTCAGGCATGTCTGACTCTTTGTGACCCCATGCCAGGTTTCTGTGTCCTTCACTGTCTACCAGAGTTTGCTCAAACTCATGTTCATTGAGTTGGTCATGCCATCCAACCATCTCATCCTCCATCACCCCCTTCTCCTCCTGCCTTCAATCTTTCCTAGAATCAGGGTCTTTTCCAATGAGTCAGTTCTTCACAGCAGCTGGCCAAAGTATTGGAACTTCAGCTTCAACATCAGTCCTTCCAATGTATATTCAGGACTGATTTATTTTAGGATTGACTGGTTGGATCTCCTTGCCGTCCAAGTGACACTCAAGAGTCTTCTCCAACACCACAATTCAAAAACATCAATTCTTTGACACTCAGCTTTCTTTATGGTCCAACTCTCACATCCATACATGACTGCTGGGAACACCATAGCTTTGACTAGACGGACCTTTGTTGGCAAATTAATATCTCTGTTTTTTAATATGCTGTCTAGGTTGGTCATAGCTTTTCTTCCAAGGAGCAAACGTCTTTTAATTTCATGGCTGCAGTTGCCATCCACAGTGATTTTGGAGCCCAAGAAAATAAAGTCTGTTTCCATTGTTTCCGCATCTATTTACCATGAAGTGATGGGACCAGATGCCATGACCTTTGTTTTCAGAATGTTGAGTTTTAAGCTAGCTTCTTCACTCTCCTCTTTCACTTTCAAGAGGATCTTTAGTTCTCCTTCACTTTTTGCCATAAGGCTGGTGTCATCTACATTTCTGAGGTTATTGAAATTTCTCCCTGCAATATTGATTCCAGCTTGTGCTTCATCCAGCCCGGCATTTTGCATGATGTACTCAGCATATAGGTTAAATAAACAATAAACACCCTTGACATACTCCTTTTCCAATTTGGAACCAGTCCATCGTTCCGCGTCTGCTTCTAAATGTTACTTCTTGGCCTGCATGCAGGTTTCTCAGGAGGCAGGTAAGGTGGTTTGGTATTCCCATCTCTTGAAGAATTTTCCAGTTTGTTGTGATCTACACAGTCAAAGGCTTTAGTGTAGTCAATGAAGCAGAAGTAGATGTTTTTCTGGAACTCTCTTGCTTTTTCGATGATCCAATGGATGCTGGCAGTTTGGTTTCTCTGCTTTTTCTAAATCCAGCTTGAACATCTGGAATTTCTCAGTTCATATACTGTTGAATCTTAGCTTGGAGAATTTTGAGCATTACTTTGCAAGCGTGTGAGATGAGTGCAATTGTGAGGTAGTTTGAACATTCTTTGGCACTGCCTTTCTTTGGGATTGGAATGAAAATTGACCTTTTGCAGTCTTGTGGCCACTGCTGAGTTTTCCAAATTTGCTGGCGTATTGAGTGCAGCACTTTCACAACATCATCTTTTAGGATTTGGAATAGCTCAGCTGAAACTCCATCACTTCCACTAGCTTTGTGTGTAGTGATGCTTCCTAAGGCCCACTTGACTTTGGACTCCAGGATGTCTGGGTCTAGGTGAGTGATCATACCATCGTGGTTATCTGGGTCATTAACATCTTTTTTGTATAGTTCTTCTGTGTATTCTTGCCACCTCTTCTTAATCTTTTCTGCTTCTTTTAAGTCCATACTGTTTCTGTCCTTTATTGTGCCCATCTTTGCATGAAATATTCCTGAATAGAGAGATTGTAAAAAATATAATAAATATTATATTTATATTATATGTATGTATGTATTTATATGTATTTATACAGTTGATTTTCAATGAAGGTGCAAAGGCAGTTATACAAGGAAAGGATAGTCTTTTCACAAATGATACTGAGAATAGCCAGATATATATTTTTAAATTTTATTTTTATTTATTTATTTGTCTTCACTGGGTCTGAGTTGCAGCATGCAGGACCTTTAGTTGTAGCATGTGGGATCTACTTCCCTGACCAGGGATCAAATGGGGGCCCCTGCATTGGGAGAACAGAGTCTTAGCCACTGGACCACCAGGGAAGTCCCACAGCCAGATATTCTTAATGAAAAAAATGCTTTCAATTTTTCACCATTGAGGATAATATTTGCTGTGGGTTTGTCATATATAGCTTTTATTATGTTGAGGTATGTTCCTTCTATTCATGCTTTCTGGAGAGTTTTTTTTATCATAAATGGATGTTGAAATTTGTCAAAGGCCTTCTCTGCATCTATTGAGATAATCATATGGCTTTTATTTTTTAATTTGTTAATGTGGTGAATTAGATTGATTGATTTGCAGATATTGAAGAATCCTTGCATCCCTGGGATAAAGCCCACTTGGTCATGGTGTATGATCTTTTTAATGTGTTGTTGGATTCTGATTGCTAGAATTTTATTGAGGATTTTTGCATCTATGTTCATCAGTGATATTGGCCTGTAGTTTTCCTTTTTTGTAGTATCTTTGTCAGGTTTTGGTATTAGGGTGATGGTGGCCTCATAGAATGAGTTTGGAAGTTTACCTTCCTCTGCAATTTTCTGGAAGAGTTTGAGGAGGATAGATGTTAGATCCTCTCGAAATTTTTGGTAGAATTCAGCTGTGAAGCCGTCTGGACCTGGGCTTTTGTTTGCTGGAAGATTTCTGATTACAGTTTCAATTTCTGTGCTTGTGATGGGTCTGTTAAGATTTTCTATTTCTTCCTGATTCAGTTTTGGAAAGTTGTACTTTTCTAAGAATTTGTCCATTTCTTCCACGTTGTCCATTTTATTGGCATATAATTGCTGATAGTAGTCTCTTATGATCCTTTATATTTCTGTGTTGTCTGTTGTGATCTCTCCATTTTCATTTCTAATTTTATTGATTTGATTTTTCTCTTTTTGCTTCTTGATGAGTCTGGCTAATGATTTGTCAATTTTATTTATCCTTTCAAAGAACCAGCTTTTGGCTTTGTTGATTTTCGCTATGGTCTCTTTTGTTTCTGTTGCATTTATTTCTGCCCTAATTTTTAAGATTTCTTTCCTTCTACTAACTCTAGGGTTCCCCAATTCTTCCTTTTCTAGTTGCTTTAGGTGTAGAGTTAGGTTATTTATTTGACTTTTTTCTTGTTTCTTGAGGTATGCCTGTATTGCTATGAACTTTCCTCTTAGCACTGCTTTTATAGTGTCCCACAGGTTTTGGGTTGTTGTGTTTTCATTTTCATTAGTTTCTATGCATATTTTGATTTCTTTTTTGATTTCTTCTGTGATTTGTTGGTTATTCAGAAGTGTGTTGTTCAACCTCCATATGTTGGAATTTTTAATAGTTTTTCTCCTGTAATTGAGATCTAATCTTAATGCATTACTGTCAGAAAAGATGCTTGGAATGATTTCGATTTTTTTGAATTTATCAAGTTTAGATTTATGGCCCAGGATGTGATCTATCCTGGAGAATGTTCCATGAGCACTTGAGAAAAAGGTGAAATTCATTGTTTTGGGGTGAAATGTCCTATCGATATCAATTAGGTCTAACTGGTCTAATGTATCATTTAAAGTTTGCGTTTCTTTGTTGATTTTCTGTTTAGTTGATCTGTCCATAGGTGTGAATGGGGTATTAAAGTCTCCCACTATTATGTGTTATTGTTGATTTCCCCTTTCATACTTGTTAGCATTTGTCTTACATATTGCGGTGCTCCTATAATGGGTGCATATATATTTATAATTGTTCTATGATCCACCTCCCAGAATTCTGGAAATAAAAGCAAAAATAAACAAATGGGATCTAATTAAAATTAAAAGCTTCTGCACAACAAAGGAAAATATAAGCAAGGTGAAAAGACAGCCTTCTGAATGGGAGAAAATAATAGCAAATGAAACAACTGACAAACAACTAATCTCAAAAATATACAAGCAACTTATGCAACTCAATTCCAGAAAAATAAACGACCCAATCAAAAAATGGGCCAAAGAACTAAATAGACATTTTTCCAAAGAAGACATATCGATGGCTAACAAACACATGAAAAGATGCTCAACATCACTCATTATTAGAGAAATGCAAATCAAAACTTCAATGAGGTACCACTTCACACCAGTCAGAATGTCTGCGATCCAAAAATCTGCAAGCAATAAATGCTGGAGAGGGTGTGGAGAAAAGGGAACCCTCCTACACTGTTGGTGGGAATGCAAACTAGTACAACCACTGTGGAAAACAGTGTGGAGATTCCTTTAAAAATTGCAAATAGAACTGCCATATGACCCAGCAATCCCACTGCTGGGCATACACACTGACGAAACCAGAATTGAAAGAGACACATGTACCCCAATGTTCATCGCAGCACTGTTTATAATAGCCAGGACACGGAAGCAACCTAGATGTCCATCAGCAGATGAATGGATAAGAAAGCTTTGGTACATATACACAATGGAGTATTACTCAGCCATTAAAAAGAATACATTTGAATCAGTTCTGATGAGATGGATGAAACTGGAGCCGATTATACAGAGTGAAGTAAGTCAGAAAGAAAAACACCAATACAGTATACTAACACATATATATGGAATTTAGAAAGATGGCAATGACGACCCTGCATGCAAGACAGCAAAAAAGACACAGATGTGTATAGTGGACTTTTGGACTCAGAGGGAGAGGGAGAGGGTGGGATGATTTGGGAGAATGGCATTGAAACATGTATATTATCATGTAAGAATCGAATCACCAGTCTATGTCTGATGCAGGATACAGCATGCTTGGGGCTGGTGCACGGGGATGACCCAGAGGGATGTTGTGGGGAGGGAGGTGGGAGGGGGGTTCATGTTTGGGATCGCATGTACACCCGTGGTGGATTCATGTCAATGTATGGCAAAACCAATACAGTATTGTAAAGTGAAATAAAGTAAAAATAAAAATTAAAAAAAAATGAACCTTGAACCCCTACATCACTGTTTACTTAAAAATTAATTTGAGATGCATCATATACCTAAATTCAGTTAAATATAATTAAAACTATAATGCTTCTAGAAGAATATGTAAGAGAATATTTTCATGACCTAGTGATAGGCAACAAGTTTTTTACATGATGTACAAAGCACTGACATAGAAGAAAAAATAAGGATAAATGAAACTTCCTCAACATAAAAAATTTCCCATCAAAAGACACCAGTAAGAAAATGAACAGTCATGCCACAGATCAGAGAAAGTGTTCATAACACACATAACAGACAAAAGACCAGAAACATAATAAAAAATGGGCAAAAGTCACTTTACAAAGGAAGGTAGATGAAGGGCCAGTAAACACATGAAAGTATTCTCAATGTTATTAGTCATCTGGGAAATACAATGAAAAATCATTTCACACCCTCTAGAATAACTAAAATAAAAATAATTGACAGCATAAAATGTCAGCAAAGATGTGAAGCAATGGAAAATCTCATGCATTGTTGGTGGAAATGGTAAACTACTTTAGAAAACCAGATTCTTCTAAAATTAAACATACATCTTCCCTGTGACCTAACAATTTCACTCCCTAGGTGTTTATCCAAAAGAATTATAACCATAGGTCCACAAAAAGACTTGTATAAAGAGTGCTTGCTGCTGCTGCTAAGTTGCTTCATTAGTGTCCGACTCTGCGACCCCATAGACGGCAGCCCACCAGGCTCCCCTGTCCCTGGTATTCTCCAGGCAAGAACACTGGAGTGGGTTGCCATTTCCTTCTCCAATGCGTGAAAGTGAAGTCCCTCAGTCGTGTCCGACTCTTAGCGACCCCATGGATTGCAGCCTACCAGGCTCCTCCATCCATGGGATTTTCCAGGCAAGAGTACTGGAGTGGGTTGCCATTGCCTTCTCCAAAAGAATGCTTACATCAGCCTTATTCATATACTCAAAAACTGGTTGTTGTTGTTGTTCAGTTTCTAAGTTGTGTCCAACTCTTTGTGGACACGGCAGCCTTCCCTGTTCTCCACTGTCTACCAGAGTTTGCTCAAACTCACATTCATTGAATTGGTGTTGCCACCCAACCGTCTCATCCTCTGTTGATCCCTTCTCCTCCTGCCTTCAATCTTTCCCAGAATCAGGATCTTTTCCAATGAGTCAGTTCTTCACATCAGCTGGCCAAAGTATTGGAACTTCAGCTTCAACATCAATCCTTCCAATGAATATTCAGGACTGATTTCCTTTAGGATGGTCTGGTTGGATCTCCTTGCCATCCTAGGGACTCTCAAGAGTCTTCTCCAACACCACAGCGCAAAAGAATCAATTCTTTGGTGTTCAGCCTTCTTTATGGTCCAACTCTCACATCCATACATGACTACTGGCAAAACCAAAGCTTTGATTATACAGACCTTTGGTGGAGGACCAAAATATGCATCCATGAACAGGAAAAAGGGAAAACTGTGGTAAATTAATACGCTGGAATATTAATCTCCAGTAAACAGGAACAAGCTACTTATACATATGCAACAGCACAGATGAATCTCAAAAATATTATGTTGAACAAAAAGAACCAGACATAAGACTGTATGCCATATGATTTCATTTATATGAAGTTCAAGAGCAGACAAAATGAGTCTATGGGATAGAAATCAGATCATTGGGTGGCTGGAGGAGCATGGAGGAACTTTCTGGAATATTAGAGATATTTTATGGCTTGATTGTGGTGTTGGTTAGGTGGAGGTATACAACTCTTTAAACTTATGATTAATCCCATCTCTCTCTCATTCTCTCTGTTGTGTTCTACTCTTTGCGACTCCATGGACTGTAACCCACCAGGCTCCTCTGTTCTTGGAATTTTTCAAGCATGAGTACCAGAGTGGGTTGCCATTGCCTGTTCCAAGGGATCTTCCTGACCCAGGGATCGCACCCATCTCTCTTGCTTCTCCTGCATTGACAGGCAGATTCTTTACCACTAGTGCCACCTGGGAAGAATTTTTATAAATTAAAATTAAATTAAATACAAAAAAAAAAAAAAAACCAGAAAGCCCCAAAGCCTGAAACAAGAAAAAGACTTCATATATCCAACTATTTAATTGACATCTATACTTGGATAATTATGCAGGCATCTTCAATGAAACTCAGATACTAAATGGTGGTTTCAAAATCCTTTGATACCATGAAGAAAATGAAAGAAAGTCTTGTGATAGAAAATAACTAGACAAAGGACTGTTTTAAATTGGGTAAGTAGGAAGCCATGCAGTCAGCTGAGGAAAGAATGTTCCAGACAGAGGGATAGCAAATGCAAAAACTCTAAGATAAGACTGAGTTTGGCACATGCCTAGAACTTAGTGAACAAGGAAAAGGAGTGGGAGATGAATCAAAGAAGCAGGGCCCGATCACAAAGGCAATGTAGGCCATAGTGAGGAGCTTGGATTTGATTTTATGTATGATGAGAAACCACTGGATGGGTTAAACAGGCCCATGGTATGACATGCATTTTAAAGGATCACTCTCGTTGCTCTGTGGAGAATCAGTTTGGGGGATTGGGAATAGGAAGAGTAAAGTGACCAATCAGAAGATGTGTTGGTTATTCCCCTTAACCTCTTTATCTTCTATATCATTTCATTGTCTGCCCTTCTTCAACCTCAAAGTCTGACCCCTGTAGATAGCATCTCCAGGGCCTCTTTGCTGGCTGGTTTCTGGTTGAGTTTAGGCCATGGGAGGCACTGGTAGGTGATCAAAGGTGAGAGCTGAGGGATGTGGGAACTCATTGCCATTGCTCCCTGCCCCATTTCCTTCCTTCCGAGGTTGTGTTCTTGCAGCTCCTTGTGCTTTCCCCAAGGCTTCCCCATCTTTGGGGTGTTCTCTTAGGCCTGCCCTCACCTTGGTTAGTAACCAGTAGCTAATGGTTTACACCATCACTATTGACTATTAGTAGGTGTGCTCTACCCACCTACAGCCAAAAATCTTGGAGTGCAAAGTCAAGTGGGCTTTAGGAAGCATCACTACAAACAAAGCTAGTGGAGGTGATGGATTTCCAGCTGAGCTATTTCAAATCCTAAAAGATGATGCTGTGAATGTGCTGCACTCAGTACGCCAGTATATTTGGAAAACTCAGCAGTGGCCACAGGACTGGAAAAGGTCATTTTCATTCCAATCCAAAAGAAAGGCAACGCCAAAGAATGTTCAAACTACCTCACAATTGTACTCATCTCACACACTTGCAAAGTAATGCTCAAAATTCTCCAAGCTAGGATTCAACAGTACATGAATCAAGAACTTTCAGATGTTCAAGCTGGATTTAGAAAAAGCAGAGAAACCAGAGATCAAACTGCCAGCATCTGCTGGATCATAGAAAAAGCAGGAGAATTCCAGAAAAGCATCTACTTCTGTTTTATTGACTACACTAAAGCCTTTGACAGTGTAGATCACAACAAACTATGAAAAATTCTTCAAGAGATGGGAATACCAGACCACCTTACCTGCCTCCTGAGAAATCTGCATGCAGGTCAAGAAGCAACAGTTAGGACCGGACATGGAACAATGTATTGGTCCCAAATTGGGAAAAGAGTACGTCAAGGGTGTTTATTGTCACCTTGCTAATAACTTACATGCAGAATACATCATGCGAAATGCCGGGCTGGATGAAGCACAAGCTGGATTCAAGATTGCAGGGACAAATATCAATAACCTCAAATATTCAGATGACACCAGCCTTATGGCAGAAAGCTAAGAGGAACTAAAGAGCCTCTTGATGAAAGTGAAAGAGAAGAGTGAAAACGCTGGCTTAAAACTCAACATTCAAAAAATGAAGTCCCATTGCTTCATGGCAAATAGATGGGGAAACAGTGGAAACAGTGACAGACTTTATTTTCTTGGGCTCCAAAATCACTGTGGATGGGGACTGCAGCCATGAAATTAAAAGATGTTTTCTCCTTGGAAGAAAAGCTATGACAAACCTAGACAGCATAATAAAAAGCAGAGACGTTACTTTGCCAACAAGGTCTGTCTAGTCAAAGCTGTGGTGTTTCCAGCAGTCATGTATGTATGGATGTGAGAGTTGGACTATAAAGAAAGCTGAGTGCCAAAGAATTGATGCTTTTGAACTGTGGTGTTGGAGAAGACTCTTGAGAGTCCCTTGGACTGCAAGGAGATTCAGCCAGTCAATCCTAAAAGAAATCAGTCCTGAATATTCATTGGAAGGACTGATGCTGAAGCTGAGACTCCAATACTTTGGCCAGCTGATGTGAGGAACTGACTTATTGGAAAAGACCCTGATGCTGGGAAAGATTGAAGGCAGGAAGAGAAGGGGATGACAGAGGATGAGATGGTTGGATGGCATTACCTACCTGATGGACATGAGTTTGAGCAAGCTCTGGGAGTTGGTTATGGACAGGGAAGCCTGGCATGCTACAGTCCATGAAGTTGCAGAGTCAGACACGACTCTGTGACGGAACTGAATGGTTTACACATAATGGTTTACTGTAATAATATATAATATATATAGCAATGATAATATATACAGAATTATAGCTAATAATCATTATGTTCTTTTCAGTTAATCTCTTTTGAGTGTGCCATATGCTTCCACTTGTGCCCTGTATGGCACAGGTGACTGTTATAGGCAAAAAGACACTGATGGCTTGAGCTCCAATAGTAGTGCTGAAGAAGTTGAGAAGAAGGCTGATTTGAGATATATTTTGGAGGTAGAAATCAGAGGACATCCTTAGCTATTGGCAGAAAATCCTTAGGGACTGGTTGTGGAGGATGGAGAAAGAGAGAAATGGAGGGAAGTTCCTGGGATTGGAGCTGATTGGTGGTGCTGTTCACTGAGGTAAGACTGTCTGAGGGAGATGGAGGCTTGTAGGAGCAGAGAGAAGGAATCAAGAATTTCTTATCTGCCATGAAAAGTTTGAGTTGGTAATTAGACATCCAAATGGAGATGCCGTGAAGGCCTGTAGACATATGAGTCTGAAGCTCAGTAGAGATGTTGGCTGGAGAAAGAAACATGGGTCCCATGAGTATGTTGTTGTATTTGAATGCAAGGGGCAGGATGAGAACACTCGGGAGAGAGTATGATAGGGAATTTCCATTGTATGAATTGTGATGGGAGGCAGGGCCTGCCTTCCACTGAGAAAACTGAAAATGCAGGACATTCACTCTCCCTGACCTCTGGCAGCCCAGACATGGGCAATGACCTAGGCTCAGTCAACCAAGGCCTCCTGTCAGGACTTTGAATCTGAAGCCAGTGTTGCAGAGAAGCAAGGGACAATTCCGAATTCCTTCTGATGGCAGCAGCTATAGCATCCAAGTTGTCTTTGGCAGTGGTTGGTGGTGACAGTGTTGGTAGGCAGTGTCCAGTCTGTTCCTGGGTGTGAGCTTGGCTGGGATGCTGACCCCTGAACTTCCTTCAGTTTCAGACTGTTTCCAAGCCTGGCTTATCGGCCTTCCTGTCAATTCTGTTTGCTACCTGATTTCCTGCCAATGAATTCCTTTTCTCCTTAGGTTAACCAGAGTTGGTTCCTGTTGATTGCAACTAAGAACCCTTTTAGCACAATGCCTTGAACTTGGTAGGCATCCAGCAAATATGTGCTGAACAAATGTCTGAATAATTTTCCTCCTAACTTGAAATTAGAAAGGAGTCTCAAGCTTTTCCACCATAGCTGCCATGATCTAATGGAGAGTATTCTTTTTCATTAATTGACAACTTTCCTTGGAGTTTTCAGAGGACAGAGAAACAAGAGGTCAGCAGCTGAAGTAACTGTCATCCTAATCTAATAGGAATAAACATGGTGACTCATGGGTGAAGTCAGTTTCCTTCTAAAAATGGCATATGGGAATTATTATTCATGGGGAATGATTCTTCTCTGAATCCTCTGGTATTTAAAGATGCTTCAGAGCCGTCCACCCACCATTCCCCATATTTTGAACAGCAGTTATAGAAACCTGTGTACTCTTGATTTTAAGATATGTAGCCGCAATGAAGGGCTTCCCTGGTGTCTCAGATGGTAAATAATCTGCCTGTAATGCAGGAGACCTGGATTTAATCCCTGAGCTGGGAGGATCCCCTGGAGAAGGAAATGGCTACCCACTCCAGTATTCTTGCCTGGAGAATCCCATGGACAGAGGAGCCTGGTGGGCCACAGTCCATGGGGTCGCAAAGAGTCAGACATGACTTAGTGACTAACACACACGTACACAGACAAACATAGTCCAAATGAAAGCAAGGAAACCTTTTGTCCTTTGCAATTAGAATAAAGAGGTCACATTTTACTTCTCCAAACTTCTCAAGGTAATTCAATTCCTCCCTCTCCTCCAATGCTTTTAAATGAAAATCAACTGCTGTCTTTGAAAAGATTTAAAGAAGTTATTGAAACAACTGGAGTCCAAATCTGCTCTGGTAAAAACAAAAAAAAAAAATCACGGAATTATCCTATACTGTTCTACTTCATATTTTATTGCTTTTGAGCTGCATCAGGGGCCATCTGCAGGGACTCCTGTAAAGAAACCAACTTTCTGTCTTACAGATAGCTCCAAACCCACAGAGAGGCCAGCTCCTCAGTTGTGGTGTGAACCTACTCCAGGGGAGTGTGTCATCAGTCAGAGCTCTTGCTGATGAAAAATGGAAATGTCAGTAGCTGGAAAAATAAGTTAATTTTGAAAGGATCACTATATCTGATACCAGATCCTGTCAGTTCCACCTTAATAGCCCTCTCATGTCTATATCCTCCTCCCCACCCCACTGAGTCTTGGCCAATGCTTCTCTAATTTTAATATGGACACCTGGGGATCTTGTTATACTGCAGATTCTGATTCCACAGGTAGGGAATGGAGCCTGAGATTCTGCACGTGTGACAAGTTCTTAGATGACATACACACTGCTGATCTTGGGCCACACTTTGAATACCCAGGGTCTAGGTCACCATAACACATCTTATCTGGATATTTATAGCAGCTTTCTACCTGGTCTCCTGGCTCCAGGCTTGATCTTATTTTCAATTGATTCTTCCTACAGAAGATAGAAATGATTGGTTTAGAAGTTAATCCTGTATCTGTACCATTCTCATTTCTTAAATTCCCCCAATGGCTTCCAGTATTCTTAGAATACCATCCGGACCCCTTCCTGTGGCATCGAAGGTCTCTGTGCCTGTGAGCCTCCAAACCCCACACTCCTCCACAGCACTGAGCACTCTGTCCTCCCACACTGCTGGTGTTTGCTCATATCTCTTTGTCTTCTCAAGTCTTGCTGATACTTCTTCAGCTGGGGCTGCTACCATCTGTTTGCCTGCTAAGGCTTTTCTTTTCCTCCACAGCTCCTGCCTCTTTCACAGAGTGGGGACCTCTCCCTCTGGGTTCCCATGATCACCTGAAAATATCTCTACCACCAATTTTATCAAACTGCATTTTAATTGTTTATATGGTTATCCCTATACTGTCACCCTACTTATTTAACTTACATGCAGAGTACATCATGAGAAACCCTGGGCTGGAAGAAGCACAAGCTAGAATCAAGATTGCCAGGAGAAATATCAATAACCTCAGATATGCAGAGGACACCACCCTTATGGCAGAAAGAGAAGAGGAACTAAAGAGCCTCTTGATGAAAGTGAAAGAGGAGAGTGAAAAAATTGACTTAAAACTCAACATTCAGAAAACTAAGATCATGGCATCCGGTCCCATCACTTCATGGGAAATAGATGGGGAAACAGTGGAAACAGTGTCAGACTTTATTTTTGGGGGCTCCAAAATCACTGCAGATGGTGATTGCAGCCATGAAATTAAAAGACGCTTACGCCTTGGAAGGAAAGTCATGACCAATCTAGATAGCATATTCAAAAGCAGAGACATTACTTTGCTAACAAAGGTCCATCTAGTCAAGGTTATGGTTTTTCCAGTGGTCATGTACGGATGTGAGAGTTGGACTGTAAAGAAATCTGAGCACCGAAGAATTGATGCTTTTGAACTGTGGTGTCGGAGAAGACTCTTGAGAGTCCCTTGGACTGCAAAGAGATCCAACCAGTCCATTCTGAAGGAGATCAGTCCCGGGTGTTCTTTGGAAGGAATGATGCTAAAGCTGAAACTCCAATACTTTGGCCACCTCATGCGAAGAGTTGAGTCATTGGAAAAGACTCTGATGCTGGAAAGGATTGGGGGCAGGAGGAGAAGGGGAACGACAGAGGATGAGATGGCTGGATGGCATCACTGTCTTGATGGACGTGAGTCTGAGTGAACTCCGGGAGTTGGTAATGGACAGGGAGGCCTGGCGTGCTGCAATTCATGGAGTTGCAAAGAGTCGGACATGACTGAGAGACTGAACTGAACTGAACTGAACTGAACTGAGTACTACTAAACTGTGAGCTTATTGAAAGCATAGAGACTTCCTTTCTTCCTTCCTTCCTGCCTCCCTCCTCTTCCTCCTTCCTTCTCTCCCTTCCTTTTTTTCTTCTTCCTCTCCATCCTCTTCCTCCCCTCTCCCTCTCTTTCTGCCTCTCTTTTGTCCCTCTCCCTCCTTCCCTCTCTCTCTCTCTTCATCCTTCCTTTCTGTCACACTGGAGTCCATGCCCTGCTTAGAATACCATATGGCATTATGTTCTTGGTGATTCTTTTTTTTTTAAGTATTTATTATTTATTTTATTTTTGGCTGTGCTTTAGGCAGAGCCAAGGCTCTAGGGGAGAATCCTTCCTTGTCTCCTCCAGTTCTGTTGGCTTCAGATGTTCCCTAGCTTGTAGCTGCACCGCTCCAATCTCTGCCTCCATCCTCAAACAGCTTTCTACTCTTCTCCTTATATTAGGACACATCATTAGATTTAGGTTCCATCCAGATAATCCAGATGATCTCTGAACCCTTAACCTAGTTATATCTGTGAAGATCTTTTTTCCAAATAAGATTACACTCATGGGTTCTAAAGGTTAGATAGTAGACATATCTTTTGAGGGTTGCCATTTAGCCTGCTGCAGTTGGTGGCATAACATTAACAGGTCCTGCCATGACCATCTCAACTGCATTTGAGTCCCCACACTTCTGAATACTAGTCCTTTTCAAATGTGTCACTCCTTACACAGGAAAAAGAAAAACAAAGTCAAATTAGGTGTGTATAAATCTTTACAGTGAAATATTATAATGTGCAGGCAACCAGTTTGTATTTAGACAACAGTGTCCTTGTCTGTCCTTCCAGACAACCACTGGGGTGGTACTCAAAATACTGCACAACTGATCTGTTGCGGGTACCAACCCATCACAATGGATGCCACAGCCCATCAGGATGGCACCCACTATAACCAACAGGCACTTCTATGCTGGTGTCTATTGGCAACAAAGCAGCTGTAACTAATTCCTCACATTTAGGTAGTCACTTGGTTTTCAGTGATTTTTCATACTATCGATACTATTGGGTTTCCACAATGGCACTGTGAACATAGTGGGGCATGTTATTTCACAGATAAGTGAACAAAATCAGAGGAGTTGCCCGACTCACCTTGGATGGCTCAGTGATGTGAGGCAGATGCCAGCCTGAAGCCCTTTTAATTTCTAGTCCAGGACTGACTTTCCTTCACCAGGTGGGGCCTGCTAGCATAGACTTAGTTTTCTTTGTGACGAATATAGAAGATGAGGGCCAGACATCTCTTTAGGAAGTTAATGGAGGTGCCAGGCTAATGGCCAAAACCCAAAATACCTTCAGGAACTGGCAGATAAACTGAGTGCAGCCACCCAAATAAGGCGGACAGAGAGCATGGTGGAGCATGTGCTGATCTGGAAAGCACATGTCCCTCCTAAGGGTGTTTAAAATCAGATTTTTAGTAGCTCTGATGTAGAGTTATAAACAAAACAACTCTGTTGGCCTTATTAAGCCCATAGGATACCTGTGTTTACCGTCTGATATACCAACCATTTCAATGACAGATGACAGAATTGAGGTGCAGACAGGACAAGTAATTCACCCAAAGTCAAATCACTTGTTACTGACAGCTGAGATTAGAGAACAAACTAGTGGTGACCAGTGGGGAGAGGGGAGGAGCAAGATAGGGGTAGGGGATTAAGAAGTACAAACTAATATGTATAAAATAAATAAGCTATAAGATATATTGTACAGTAGAGGGAATTGAGCCAGTATTTTATAATAACTTTAATTGGAGTATAATCTCTAAAAATTTGGAATCAGTATGTTGTATACCTGAAACTAATATAATACTGTGAATCAATAATGCCTCAATAAAAATGCACTTTAGAAATATTACAATGCTTTAAAAAATGAGCTCTTCTTACTCTCTGCCCAGTCCTCCTCCTATCCTTACCTGTGAGCAGCACTTGCCTCTACACTGCCCTGATAGGCCTACCACCCTGGGATTGTGGCTCATAATCCAAGTTTTTATTATCCCTCATGCATCAATTGGTAAAGAATCTGCCTGCAATGCAGGAGACCCAGCTTCGATTCCTGGGTTGGGAAGATCCTCTGGAGAAGGAAACGGCAACCCACTCCAGTATTCTTGCCTGGAGAATCACATGGGCAGAGGAGCCTGGCAGGCTAAGGTCCATGGGGTCACAAGAGTTGGACACGACTGAGCGACTAAACCACCACCACTATCCCTGTGGCGCCATACTCCCTTGCTCCTCCTAATCAAAATTCCCCAAACCTTCTCCTTCTTCTTCATAGCCCTGCTCCACATTTGGTTGAAGCTGAAAAAGAAATTCACGCTAAGGCAGCAATGAGACACCACATCTTAAGGTGAATTAGTGTAGCCAGCTGTTAGTGGCTGTCAGCTGTTATGCCAAGTCAAGGATTCAGTCTCTTTATTGCAAAGTCATTAGGGAAAGCAATATAACATCATGAGGAAGAGTTTGGGATCTCTAGTTATAGAGATCTGGGTTCAAATCCTGACTGTGTGAGTTTGGGATAGTAACTTACCCTCTCTGTGCCTAAGTTTCATTCTCTGAAAAATGGTTATTATACTCATTTCTTTTTCCTAGCACTACTACAAGGATTAGAGAGAGTATATGCAAAGCTCTTAACACAGTGTCTGGCACTTGGTAATTCATCAGAAATGATAGATTTTGAAAATAAAATCTTAGACCATAAGAAAAGATGCATCTCATATGAGCATTCCTTGGCAGTCTAGAAGCATCTATGCTCCAGGCCTGACTGAGGTTCAGAAAAGAGAAGGATGAGGAGGGAGAAAAAGTCCTCTTGGTCAAATGGTGTTCCCACATGTTAATGTATATAGAGAGCTACCAACATCACATCATCTTTTTGTAAGCAAGAGGGTTTTCATATATTTTAACCATAAATGGGAGTTCCTTGGCAAGGCTATTTTATGATGGACCAAGAATAAATTCATAGGAAGAGAGTAATCATGGAACAGACAAATTGGAGCCAATAATGCAGAATTTGGGATGTGAGCCAGAAAACACTAAGAAGCCAGAGATAGACAATAAATAAAGCACAAGTGAAAGAAAAGAGGGACAGACTCCATAACTCTGTGTTCTGCTCAAGATTTCTTATCAATAACTGGAATAAAGACCAGAGGACAAATTCATTGAATTTGGGAGGGGCATATAACTTGGAAGGGATGACTAAATAGCTTACATGACAGAATTAGGTTTCAAAAAGACCCAGAAAGAAATCTGACTTCCTGGTCTAAACAACATGGAAAAGCCCCTCTAACAACTAGAAAAAAAATCTGACATAAAAATATATAAAAAGACTTTCAAAGGTGGAAAGAAGAAGATGGACTTGACTAGGGACCCCAGGAATTCAGGAAGGACAAAGCTGTGAGTTCTCTGGGTTTCCCCTTGCCTCTGATGTATCCAGAACAAAGAGCCAGGAAAGTCTGCAACCTGGAACCATCAAGAGGCACAAACAAGAAAAGCTCCTTGAGGGGCTTTCTCTCCCTACCCAAAGGGCTAGAAAAAGGGTGGCTTAATACAACAGAAAACCTTTTTTACAACACCTGCTCCACCCCAGCTAAACACCAGTTTGTATGTCTATACCTCCACCCATACCACACTGAACTGATTACCGAAGCTATATAGTAAGACTTCCATGGGATGGTAGCATTATCTCTCCCAGTTCATGCTTCTTTTTCAAAATTGGTTTAAGCTCAAGTTCTTGCCGTTCCATTTCAAATGGGTGCTTATATTATTGATTTGCATTATTTCTTCTTTTCTAATGTAATGCTGTAAGTTCTAATTGTAGAATTTAGTGCTGTAAATTTCCCTTCAGTACTACTGTAGTTGTGTCCCACAAATTTTAATGTTATTCTTTCATTGTTATTTTGTACAATGTTTTGTTTGATTTCCCTTGAGCCTCCTTCTTTGACCCATGGATTATTTAGAACTATGTTGCTTAGTTCCCAAGTGTTTGGAGATTTTTCTGTTATCTTTGTGTTAGTTTCTAGTTGGTTTATAGTTTGATTCCACTGGGGCTGGAGAGCACACTCTGTGTGATTGGAACTCTTAAATTTGTTGTGGTTTGTTTTATGGCCAAAGATAGAGTCTATCTTGATGAATGTTCCGTGGGCACTTCAAAAGTATGTGTATTCTGCTATTATTGGCCAGACAGTTCTGTAAATGTCCATTAGATACTGTTGGCTAATGATATGGTTGACTTCTTCTATACCCTTGCTTATTTTCTATCTAATTTTTCTATCAATTGCTTAGAATATGACACTGAAGTCTCCAACTATAACTGTGGATCTCCTGTCCCTCCTTTCAGCTGTGTTAATTTTTGCTTCATGTAGATGAAACTCTGTTGTTTGATGAATACATGTTTAGCATCCCTGTCTTCTTCATGGATTGATCCTTTTATCCTTATGTACATTTCCTCTTTTACCTGGTAAGTTTCTGTTTTCATTTGAAGTTTACTCTATATGACATTAATACAGCCACTCTTACTTTTAAAGAAAGTTAATCAGTGTGCCATATATCTTTTCCTACCCTTTTACTTTCAACCTACTTAAGCTGTTATGATTGAAGTGGGTTTCTTGGAGAGAGCATTAAGTTGGGTCATACTATTTAATTTACTCTACCATTCTCCTTTAAATTAATAGATTTAGACCAACTAAATTTAATACAATTATTGGTGTTAGGATTGAAATCTGTTAGTTTATTGTTTTCTCTTCTGTTTTTTCTTGCCTTCTTATGGATCACTTGGACATTTTCTAGAATTACATTTTGACTTATCTATATTTAATGCTTTTGAACTGTGGTGCTAGAGAAGACTCTTGAGAGTCCCTTGGAGAGCAAGGAGATTAAGCTAGTCTATCCTAAAGGAAATGAACCCTGAATATTCATTGGAAGGACTGGTCCTGAAGGTGAAGCTTTAATATTTTGGCCATGTGATGTGAGGAGACAGCTCATTGGAAAAGACCCTGATTTTGGGAAAGATGGAAGGCAGAAGGAGAAGGGGATGACAGATGATGAGATGGTTGGATGGCATCACTGACTCAACAGACGTGAGTTTGAATGAACTTTAGGAGATGGTGAAAGACAGGGAGCAGTTCTTGGAGTAGCAAATAATCAGACATGATTTAGTGACTGAACAACAACAATATTTGAAAAATGAAGAGGATAAATTATCCTACCAACATTCTCTTTATGATGACATATAAATTCTCTAAGATGATACAGGCTTTCTCTCCAATGTTTCTTACTTCCTCCTGAGCCCTCCCTGGCAGAATCTTTAACATTCTTATTTCTATCAACAGTCTGTCCAGGCCAATATAGGATTTTTCTATCATGCTTTCAAAAAATTTTTTAGCCTCCACTCATTACCCACTTACAAAGTCACTTCCACTTATTTAGTAATTTGTTACAGCAGCTCTTCCCTGATAGAAAATCTGTATCAGTAAGGTTTCAGAGAAACAGAACCAATGTAAAATATATTTTGAGGTTTATTGCAAGAAATTGGCTTATGCAATTGTGGGGGCTGGCTAGACAAGTCTGAATTCCACAGAGTAGACCAACAGGAAGGGAACTCTTGGGACTCTCGGTCATGAGTTGAAGCTGCTGTCCAGAGGCAGAATTTCTTCTTCAGGGAAACCTTAACTCTACTGTCAAAAGCTTTCACCTGATTGAACCAGGCCCACCCAAATTATCTAGGATAATGTCTCTTACTCAAAGTCAACTGATTATACACTTTAAACACATCTACAAAATATTTTCATAGCAACATCTAGATTAGTATTTGATTGAATAATTGGGGTCTGTAGGCTAGCCAAGGACACATGAAACTGGCCATCATAGACTGTAAATTGCCACATTCATCTTTTAAAACTGTTTGATGGTATATACTAAAGCTAAACATATATATCCTTTATGACCCAGCAAGTATCCTTCTAGGTTTAGACCTAAAATAAACCCATATATTCACTGAAAGTCATGTAAAAGAATGTTCATGACAGCATTTATTTGTATTAGCTTGAAATTGGAAACAACCCTATTCTCCATCAATGGGAGAATGAATTAATAAAGTGTGGCAATACATTCAACAAACTACTACTTAGCAACAAAAAAGAACATCCTACTACTATTTGCAATAGTACAGATGACTCTCACAGACGTAATGGATAGGTCATTCATCCATTTGAATGACTTTGAAAGAAAGTCATTCAAAGTTGAGTACATTCTGTATGATTCCATTTATGTCAAGTTCAAAACCAGGCAAAACTAATCTACAGTGTTAGAAATCAGGATAGTAGTTACTTGGGGTGGGAGTTATTGACTGGAAAAAGGCACAAGGGATGTTCTGTTTCTTGATCTGAATGGTGGTCACAGTGATGTGTGTGTATATGTGTGTGTGTGTGTGTGTGTGTATTCCATGCGTGAAGATAAATCAAGCTGTATAATTAAGACCTATGTGCTTAAATTATAGCTTAAGAAAAAATTAAAATAGTAAAAGCTAGGAAAACGAGTTTAAACTAATAAAAACAGTCTTTAATGCCTGAAGAAGACCTGATTTGGCAGCATGGAGAAAGACTTGGGGGCTTCAACTGACCAAAGTTCTGTGAGTCAGCAATATGACATGGCAATTTTAAAAGTGCAAGTACTTTAATTCACTTTAACAGATACAAAGTCTCTCTTACATTTCATCTTGTTGGTTCCAGCCCATCATTTTCTTTTTTTTTTTTTTTTCCAGCCCATCATTTTCAAATCTCTTTGGATCTTAATTCTGTTATGTAGGACAAAATGGGGTTGTAGAAAGAACACTTGGAAAATAAAGTCTTGGAATAATCTTTCTAACTAAGACAACAATCTAAAGTTGAGCAAAAGTCCAATGAGTTGTTTTCTTTGTAACTGGACTTAGATTTAGAGACCAGATGCAACACATTTCAAAAGTTGTTGACAAATTTAAGAGAAACCAGAGGCCAAGAGTTAGGATGTTAATTAGAAGTAACCCTGCCATATACAGAAGCGCTTGAGACAAATAACTAAGGAAGGATGTGGAAGAGTTTTTATTCTGAATATTGGAAGGGCTGGCATTTGGAAGAAGGCATATCTGTTCACCACTAAGGATGGAGCTAAAGCTTCAGTAAGTGTAACCATGAAATTGACCTGGTTCCACTATATTAAGAAGGAATCTTAAAACTCAACATTCAGAAAACTAAGATTGTGCATCTGGTCCCATCACTTCATAGCAAATAGATGAGGAAACAGTGAGAGACTTTATTTTGGGGGGCTCCAAAATCACTGCAGATGGTGACAGCAGCCATGAAATTAAAAGACACTTGCTCCTTGGAAGAAAAGCTATGACCAACCTAGACAGGATATTAAAAAGCAGAGACATTACTTTGTCAACAAAGGTCCATCTAGTCAAAGCCATGGTTTTTTCAGTATGTATGGATGTGAGAGTTGGACTATAGAGAAAGCTGAATGCTGAAGAATTAGTGCTTTTGAACTGTGGTGTTGGAGAAGATGCTTGAGAGTCCCTTGGACTGCAGGGAGATCAACCCAGTCAATCCTAAAAGAAATCAGTCCTGAATATTCATTGGAAGGATTGATACTGAAGCTGAAGCTCCAAATACTTTGGCCACCTGATACGAAGAACTGACTCATTGGAAAAGACCCTGATGCTGGGAAAGATTGAAGATGGGAGGAGAAGGGGATGACAGAGGATGAGATGGTTGGATGGCATCACTGACTCAATGGACATGAGTTTGAGTAAGCTCCGGGAGTTGGTGATGGACAGGGAAGCCTGACATGCTACAGTCCATGGGGCCACAAACAGTTCGACACAACTGAGTGACTGAACTGAACTTTCATGCCAGGGTCTTGGTGAAAGAAGGAGAGCTGGGGACTTCCCTGGTGGTCCAGTGGCTAAGACTCCATGCTCTCAATGCAGGGGGCCCAGATTCAATCCCTGGTCAGGGAACTAGATCCTGCATACCACAACTAAGGCCCAGGGTAGTGAAATAAACATTTTTAAAAATGAGGAGAGTGGGCCATCATTCAGGCGTTTAACCAGTTGCTGAATGACCTTGGACTAGGTGGTTTTCAGAGGAGTCCAGGGGCATTGTGCCTCTTTCCAGATACACAGAAGCAAAGACTATCATTGAAGGGAAAGAAGGTGAAGTCTCAAAGAAAGGAAAATGTTGACACCTATGTTCAATCATTGGGCTTCCCAGGCGGCGCTAGTGGTAAAGAATCCAACTGACAACGCAGGGGACATAAGAGATGAGGGTTCAATCCCTGGGTCGGGAAGATCCCCCAGGGGAGGGCATGGCAACCCACTCCAGTATTCTTGCCTGGAGAATCCCATGGACACACGAGCCTGGCAGTCTATGGTTCATAGGGTCACAAAGAGTTGGACACGACTGAAATAACTTAGCATGCACACACGTTTAATCATTACTCTCCATTTTCAATCTCTTAAATGTGGTTATTGGGGATGACTGCAAAGGTAAAGCATCACATATTTTTAACTAGAAATGGACCAGAAATAGAAAGTAATGTTGTTGTAACTTCCCTGAGGTGCTTCTGTAAAATGGAGCCAATATCAACCTTCTGCATTATGTTTCCAGAAAAGAGAGACCAGTTTCAAATGCTGTCTAAACCCTCCAGTTTATTTATGGGACCACCCACTTAAAAATCTTGCCTCTGTGAAGCAGCATAGAAAACTCCTTATTGTGACTCTTTTTGAGAATGTTCTCTTCAACTACAATCCTCTTGTCCCTCCCAAACTAAAGTCCATCTATGTAGAGAATCCACCAGATCTTTATGCTCATGATAAAGTGACCTTGCTTTCACTGTATTTAATTTAGCAGTTGTTGTTTAGTTGCTAAGTCATGTCCTACTCTTTCACCACCACATGGACTGTATTCTTCCAGGCTCCTCTGTCCATGGGATTTTCCAGGCAAGAATACTGAAGTGGGGTGCCATTCCCTTCTCCAGGGGATCTACCCAACCCAGGGATCAAGCCCGAGTCTCCTACATTGCAGGCAGATTCTTTACCACTGAGCCACCAGGGAAGCCTATTTAATTTAGTAGAGTTGGCATCAAATATAAAGGATTATGCCAGCAAGTGTTGGTCAATCTGACCCTGTCTAGAATGCAATGCTTATTTTATTATATGGCTGCAAAAATATTGTCACAAGTATCTGTGACTATCTGTAAAGTACAAAAAGTTATTAAAACACATTCTTTTACTAAAGCAGTACAAAACATTACATAAACAAATCAAGCTAGAAGCAAGCATATTTCATTTGCTTAACTAACACTAAGGAAGTCACCAAAGCAAAGCATCTGATGGGCTAGCAGGCAGAAGGGGGATAATTTCAGGGATGGTATGACATGATAAATTGCCTCTGCTGTACATAATTTTCACTCCAGAAAATAATTCATCTCCCACTCTCATCACATTGTTCTTTTGATGCATATGTCAGTTCCGTCATCTCCAGTGCCTCAGCAGGACCAAGTTTGTCCTTTGTGGCTGGAATTCCAAAGATGTAAAACCATGAAAATAAAATAAACCCACAAAGCACAGCCTAATTTTGGACATTTTCTAAAATGTAAATGTCATTATTTGGGTCCCTTTTACATGTTTTCATGGAGAGTCTAGAGCGCCCCATAGAATAATACCCTTTTGAGACAAGGCAGCTTGAGAGGAGGTATGAGCATCCACACAGTGACCCAGTGGAGGCTTGGTTTAGAGTTCTAGCACTTATCAGATGTGTGAGTTTGAGCAGTTCACTTAACTCTTCCTCATCTGGAAAATATGGATATAATACGACTGACTTCCTAGGGTTTTTAAGAAAAGGTGGTGCCATGCATGTAAGGTGTCTACACACCATTTGTGTCTGTTGTTAGCAAATGGTAATTGGTATTAGGAGTCAGTGGTTTAACAAATATTTATTGAGCACCTATTTGCCTAGCACTGTTCTAGGTGCTTGGAACACAGTAGTGAATAAAGAAACCAAAGTCCCTTTATTGTTCTAATTCTCTGAAAAATACCATTGGTAGCTTGATAGGGATTGCATTGAATCTTAATAGATGTTAAATCAACTGAAAGGAAACAAATAATAAAAAAAGTAAAAAGTGTAGCTTGCCAGAAAGTGATAATGACTGTGGAAAAATTGTAGAAGGGAAATTGAAGATGGAGAGCTGGGGTTGAGAGTGGGGTTGCAGGCTTTGATGGGTGGTCACCTACGATGGTGACATGTAAGCAAAGACCTGAAAGAGGCGAATGAGTGAGCCAGGAGCCAGGAGGCTATCTTCAAGAAGTACGTTTCAGGCAGAGGGAACAACAACTCGAAAATCCTGAAACAGAAATGTATGTGGGGTGTTCAGAATAGCAGGGAGGCCAGTGTAGAGTGGTATGAATGAGGGGGAGAGGAGTAGGAAATAAAGTCAGAGAAGTAATGCGGACAAAATCATGTAAGGCCATATATTGTCTGGCATGTTGTAGCAGGTGCTATGTGTGTAAAAAAGTATTCTTATATAAGATCATCATCATTACCAGGCACAAATATTTAAAGAACCACCTTTTTCTGGGTTAAAAGCTATAGAAGGCACAAGGGTAACAGCAGAGAGATTTTTAAAAAACCAGATAAGAGACAATAGCAGCTGAGACAAGAGTAACTGCAGTGGAGGTTGTGAGACATGGTCAGATTCTGGCTATGGTTTGAAGTTATAGTCAGCAGAACTTTCTGATTTAGTAAAATGGCATGTGATTGAAAGAGAGGAATCAAAGATGACTGCAAGGTTTTTGTGCCCCAGTAACTGGAAGGTTGGGCCTGTTGTAATCTGACCTGAAGACCATACAGGTGGAGCAGATTCTAGGAGATTGGCAATGTCTTTTGACCATGTTAAAGTCTGTGATGTCTGTTAGATACCCAAGCAGACAGGTTAAGTGGGAAGTTGGATATCAGAGTCTAGCATTTGGGGCAGAGGTCCATGCTGGTATTATCAGCATATGCATTGTATTAAAAGTCATGGAACTGGATCATCAAGGAGTAAGGACAAAGAGGAAGAGGAGTTGAGCCCTGGAGCACTCCCATGTTAAGAAGTCAGGGAGCAGAATAGGCAAAGTCATGGAGATGGAAAGTAGATATATGGTTGTCAGGGGCTGAAGGTAGGGATGGAGAGTGACTGTTGATGGTTAAGGAGTTACTTTGGGGGGAGGTGAAAATATTCTGGAACTGGGTCATTGTGATGACTGCCAACTCCGTGACTATCCTGTAAACCACTATAAAAGGGTAAGTTTTATGGTATATGAATTAAATCTCACTTAAAAAAAAGAAGTTGGAGAGAAGAGGAGGATTCAACAAAGGAGACTGAGGAGTGGTCAGTGAGGTGGAAAGAAAACCAAGACAGTGGATTGTCCTGGAAAGAAAGAGGAAAAAAGGTTTCAAGCATATCAAATGCTGTGGAGACCTTACCTACCTTGCAGCTACTTCATTGGATTTTGCATCATGAAGGTCACTGATGATCCTGAGAAGAGCCATTTAGGTGGAATAGTGGGAGTGAAGCCATGACTGGAGTGAGATAGGGGAAAATATCCATTGGTCACTGTTGGAGGATGATGGGGATTCAACTCATTATTTTGAAAACTGGAAAATAGAAAGAATCAACTCCCCCTCCTGCCTTTCTAGGAAAATGGTACCACTATAAAACCATATAGCAGATAAGGGGGAATTTTTCTCTATAGAAGTATTTCTAGCTAAAATGTGAAGATAGGATGATAATAATGCCATGCTGGAATCTTCAGTGAAAATCTATGCATTAGATTAGCAATATTAACAATAACTGCTAACATCAACCAGAAGGTATTATCATACTCCTGTATCTTTTAAAGGAAGCACATGCCACCATCAATGAAACAGTCTTTCTTTAAAAAAAATATCAAACTAAATCTGATTAAACCTCTAGATTTGAGTACCAATGTACAGAAAACACAAGAGACAAAGGTGCATGTTAAATAAAACTACAGGGCTGCAGTCAGTAAGTTAGAGGATGTGGAGGATTTTAAAGGATAAACAAGTTCTTTCCAGTAAAAGCATTCTAGGGGCAAAAAGAGAGATAGAAGTGGAATACTGATGACACTAAATGTTGGCAAGGATTGAGAGAAGCAGGAACTCTCATTCATTGCTGGTGGGAGTGTAAAATGGTACAGTCACTTTGGAAGACAGTTTGGTGATATCTTACAAAATGAAACATACTCTTACCATATGATCCAACAATCATGCAACTTGGTGTTTACCCAAAGGAGCTAATTTATGTTGCATGGATATTTATAGCAGCCTTATTCATAATTGTCAAAACTTGGAAGTAAGCAACCAAGATGTCCTTCAACAGGCGAGTGGATAAATACACTGTGGTACATCCAGAAAATGGAATATTATTCAGCATTTAAAAAGAAATGAGCTATAAAACCATGAAAAGACATGAAGGAAGCTTAAATGCATATTACTACATGAAAGAAGCCTATCTTTTAAAGCTACATACTGTCTGATTCCAACTATATGATATTCTGGAAAAAGCAAAACTCTGGAGACAGTGAAAAGATCAGTGGTTGCCAGGGGCAGGCAAAACACAGGAAAATTTTAGGGTAGTGAAAATACTCCATGTGATATTATAATGATAGATACATGTTATACATTTGCTCAGATCCATAGACTGCACCACACCAAAAACAAACCCTAATGTAAACTATGGACTGTGGTTGAAAATGATGTGTCAATATACATTCATCAATTGTAACAGATGTCCCACTTTGGTGGGGGATGTTAATAGAGGAGGCTATGCATGTGTAGGGGTGGGGAGTATATGAGAAATCTCTGTATCTTCCTCTTACTTTGACTATGGACCTAAACCTGCTGTAAAAAATAGTCTTAAAAAAAATCCAACATGCCATGTGTCAACTTGGCTGGGGATCAGTGCCCAGGGGTTCAGCCAAACATTGTTCTCCATGTTTCTGTGAGGGTGTTTTCAGATGAGATTTCCATTTAAATGGGTGGCCTTTGACTAAAGCAGATTGTCCTTCATAACATGGGTGGGCCGCATCCAATCAGTTGAAGGCCCTAAGAGAACAAATGGCTCACCTCCCATGAGCAGAAAGGAGTTCTGCCAGCTTACTGCCTTTGGACTTTCTCTGCAGCACTCATCCTTCCTGGCTGGTCAGCAGACTGCCTTTGGATTTGATCTACAACTCTTTCCTGAGTCCTCATCTAGCCAGCCTCTCCCACCAGATTTGGGATTCACCAAGCCTCTGTAATCCTGTAAGCCAACTCCTTAAGATAAATCTCTTTATATAGTCACATCCTATTGGTTCTGTTTCTCTGGAGAACACTGACTAACAGAGCATCTAATGCTGTATCCCTTGGTCTGCACCTGATTCTTTTTTATTTAATAAATACCAATAAGGTTTAAAAAAAATCCAACAGAGGAATTTCAATATATTGCTTTATACTTTTCTGGATCTATGGTATCTAGAAATCTTTGATGGTACAATTGGAATTTTCTTTCATGGAATTACATTTCTAAGGAATTCTCAAGATTAGATTTTTATTACAAAGTTTTTAATGTTCCTCCTGGACATTAGAACTCAGCTATTGTTCAAGGCAACACTCCTTTAGTCTTAACTTTGTACAGTTTCCATTTTCACTGCCCTTTTGAACTTTATGCCTTCCTTGCTAACATTTTTCTGCATCTTTTCCATATATGTATGATAAATTAATGAGAAAGAGACAGAGAAAGAGAGAGACAGAGAGATGTGATATGAATGGGAGGAGGGAATTTGGAGGCAATGAGTATAGACAATTCTTTTAAGGCACTTTAGCATGAAAGGGAAGAGAAAAATGAAAAATGGGGCAGTTGTTAGAGGAAAAAATGAGTTAAGAGACATGTTTGTCAGAAATATAGATCAATGGAACAAAATAGAAAGCCTAGAGATAAATCCATGTGCCTATGGGCACCTTATCTTTGACAAAAGAAGCAAAAATATGCAATGGAGAAAAGACAGTCCCTTCAACAAGTGGTGCTGGTCAACTACATGTAAAAGAATGAAACTACAACACTTTTTAACACCATACACAAAGATAAACTCAAAATGGATTAAAGACCTAAATGTAAGACCAGAAACTATAAAGCTCTTAGAGGAAAACATAGGCAGAACACTCTCTGACATAAATCACAGCAAGATGCTCTATGACCCACCTCCTAGAGTAATGGACATAAAACCAAAAATAAACAAATGGAACCTAATTAAACTTAAAAGTTTTTGCACAGTGAAGGAAACTATAAGCAAAGTGAAAAGAAAACTCTCAGAATGGGAGAAAATAACAGCAAACAAAACAACTGACAAAGAATTAATCTCCAAAATGTACAAGTAGCTCAATACCAGAAAACAAACAATCCAATCAAAAAGTGAGCAGAAGACCTAAACAGACATTTCTCCAAAGAAGACACACTAATGGCTAATAAACACATGAAAAGATGCTCAGCATTGCTCATTATTAGAGAAATGCAAATCAAAACCACAATGAGGTGTCATCTCACACCAGTCAGAATGGCTATCATCAAAAACTCTACAAACAATAAATGTCGGAGAGGGTGTGGAGAAAAGGGAACCCTCTTAGAGTGTTGATGGGAGTGCAAACTGATACAATCACTTTGGACAGTAGTCTGGAGATTCCTTTAAAAAAAGTAGGAATAAAACTACCATACAGGGACTTCCCTGCTGGTCCAGTGGTTAACACTTCGCCTTCCAATGCAGAGGGTACGGGTTCAATCCCCAGTCAGGGAGCTAAGATCCCATATGCCCTATGGCCAAGAAACCAGAACATAAGCAACAGAAGCAATATTGTAACAAGTCAATAAAGACTTAAAATTAAAAAAAAACAAACCAATTACCCAGCAGTCCTACTACTGGGCATATGCCCTGAGGAAACCAGAGTTGAAAAAGATGCATGTACCCCAGTGTTCATTGCAGCACTACTTTCAATAGCTAGGACATGGAAACAACCTAGATGTCCATCAGCAGATGAATGGATAAGGAAGTTGTGGTACATATACACCATGAAATATTACTCAGCTATAAAAAGGAATGCACTTGAGTCAGTTCTAATGAGGTGGATGAATGTGGAGTCTATTATACAGTATGAAAAATGTCAGAAAGAGAAAGACAAATACTGTATATTAACACATATACATGGAATTTAGAAAGATGGTACCAATGATCCTATATGCAGGGCAGTGAGGGAGACACAGACATCAAGAACATACTTCTGGACTCTGTGGGAGGAGAGGGTGGGATGATTTGAGAGAACAGCATTGAAACATATACATTACCATATGTAAAACAGATAGCCATTGGGAGTTTGATGTGTGATGCAGAGCACCCAAAGCCAGTACTCAGTGACAACCTGGAGGCACGGGGTTGGCAGGAGCAGTGTTCAGGAGGGAGGGGAGACATTTATACCTATGGCCGATTCATGTCAATGTATGATTTTTAAAAATTACAATATTGTGCAGTAATTATCTGCCCATTAAAAAAAAACATTAAAAAGAGACATGTTTGTTCACTGAACAGAATGATGTGGTAGAGCAGGAAAAATGACTGGCTTGGAAGAGAGATAGGGGATTGTTATAGCTAAGTCCTTCAGTAGGTAACAGAGGGTAGGGATCTAGCGAGGAATTGGAATGGTTGCCCTTAGAGAGAAAACGTACATTTTCCAAAGTAACAGATTTGGTTGTGGGAGCTTTAGGAAGTTCTTTTTCTCTTCTGCTCACTTCTATTTTCTCAATAAAATAGGACACTAGATCACTGAGAGTGAAAATGAGAGAAGAAGTGTTGGAGGCTTAAAGAGAGAGGAATAGATGTGACATGGTCTTCCACAGGAGTGAATGTGTAGGAAAATAGTTTGGTTGCCAGACAACTCCAAGGATCCACTTGTGGCTAGCAGTCACGAATATAAAGTGAGATCAGATAATGCGGTTTTGTATTTTCCTTCAGCCACAGTTCAGGTGCAGGTACAGAGCAGGTAGAGAGGTGCACTTTACCAGGTTTGGGTTTTGTCAAGTAAGTCTGCAGATATGAGAAGGGCATTAAGCTGGAGCGTACGCAAGAGAGTGATTACAATGATCGAGTATGGAGTGCAGGTTCAGTAAGGAGGGGACAGAAGACATCAAGTAGGTGCAGGACAGGGAAAAGTTCATAGGATCTATGGATGGGAAGTTTCATGGGGTCAAAAGATAGTTGCCAGTGAGCTGGACAGACAGGAGATGCCAGACTCCTATCTAGCCTTGCAATGAGACTGCAAGATTGGGTAGAAAAATTGGTAATGACCACGTCTAGGATATGGTCATGGAATTGAGAGGCTGGGGTGGGGCTGAGGGCAAACAAGATCACTGGAGGAAAGGAGATCAAGGAACTGAGAGGCTGGGGTGGATACAAAAGTGGCTATGGTGGTGTTAGTGGAAGAGGCTATGGTGGTGGCAGCTCCATACGGAGTTCAAATGTCTCTCCGTCTGAGAACTCTGCTTTGACTCCTGAGGTTAAATGAGCCTCTCCCACACCTGTCTCTTCCCCTTCCCATCACTGTGCATCCTATTACTCTATTTGCTTTCTTTAATGCACTCATCATCGTCTGGAAAGATCATGCTTCTTTAGTTACTTTCTGTCCCCTTATTTTCTGCCTTTTACACTAGAATCCAGTGAATTCTTCTTCTCCAATGTTTTCTCCATGTGCTGTGCTTAGTCGCTGAGTCGTGTCCGACTCTGTGCGACCCCATGGACTGTAGCCCGCCAGGCGCCTCTGTCCATGGACTGCTCCAGGCCAGAATACTGGAGTGGGTTGCCATGCCCTCCTCCAGGGGATCTTCACAACCCGAGGATTGAACCCAGGTGTCCTGCATTGCAGGCAGATTCTTTTATTGTCTGAGCCACTTTTCTCCATATAGTGTACTTAATAACTGGCCATTAGAAAATAATGAAAAAAGCTTGAACGAGTTGGATCATGCATGTGCTGCCTCCTCAGCCTACAGGAGGGTCCTTCATGAAGCCTTTGGAAAGCTGGGTGAACAGGATTCATTTAGGGGAGGCTGAGCCTGTGTCAGCTGGTGAGGGTTTCTAGGAAGATGGGTTTTGCAACAAGGAGAGGACTAGTGATGAGCCCTCAGTTTCTGAAAAATGTGGCTAGTATTTTTTGCATTCAGGGGAGTGTTGGCTGTTACATGTTGAATGAACACAGAATTCCCCTAAGGGTTTCCCTGTGCACATCTTACGGAGGGCTCAAGCTCAGTTTCCAGCCAGCAGAGGAGTAATACGACCTTGGTCTGACCTCCAGCTGCAAAATGTTGCCTTTCCTCTGGGGCTCTATCTTCACCTTTCCACATCCCATCCTTTTTTATCTCCGCTGGCTCCAATCAGGCTCCACCTCCCCTTGCCTCTACTGAAATAGGTCCAGTCAAGGACACCAGAGACCTCCTGCATCCAGTCATTCTATTGTCTCTGCTTCAATGCTCAGTGGCAGCCTGAGACACATAGACAGCTCTCCCCTCCCTGAAACATTTTCTTCTCTCAGCTGCTGTGAGATACCTAGGTTTTCCCCCACCCACCCATCTTGCTAACTACTCCTTCTCCTCTGCTTGACCTCTAAATGTGGTATGAGGGCCTCAGGGCTCAGCCTCTGGTGTTCTTTTCTCTGCCTTCATCCTGCTTCTGGCTATTTCCCTTGGCTTTGCCTCTCCACTCCTATCGTCTCCGCTGCCACCACTCCCATCCACCTCCTGACAGCTCTTACAACTCCAAGACTCTTCTCTGGGCTCCAGACTTCAGTATTTCTGTCTGCCAACTAGACATCACCTCAAATGCAAACATCCAGAACAAAGCTGTGCATCTTCCCTCCACCCCTCACCAAATCTCCTCCTCTGTGTTGCTCATTTCTTTAAATGTCACCAACATAGCTCCAATAGCTCTGGCCACAAACCTAGCAGCAGCATCAGTTCCTCTTTCTCCTCCCCCACCTCAATTTACAAATCCATCATCAAGCCCCCTCAGTCTTACCTTCTAAATAGCTCAGGATTCCATCTACTTGTCTTCATTTCCACTCATCACCCCAGTCAAGCCAGCATCCTCTCTCACCTGCATGGCATGTCCTAACTGATCTTCCTGCCTCTGCTCTTGCTCCCCAACTGCAACCAGATTGGTGGTGGTTTCAAAACATAAATTGGATTGTGTCTCTCCCCCACTCAATACTGTTTAATGATTCTTCCATTGTCATCAGAATACAAATCCCAAATCCATGACATGCCCAAGTTACCTCTCTGGTCTCCCCTGCATGACTCCTTCCTCTTTCTTAAACTCTGTGAACTTTTCTTTGTCCCTCAGTTTTGCACAGTGAGCACGGGCCCTTCACATGTGTTGCCCATCTTCTCCCATATTCAGCTTCACTTTGTTGACCTGGCTAACTTCTCCTCATCCTTTATGTCACAGCTCAAATGCCACTTCCTCTGAGAATCCACACTGACCCTCGCATTCAGCCTTCAGGGTCCTTGCTCTATGTTTCTAGAGCACACTACATATTCTCCTTGTCCTAGCATCGACCTGACTGCATTGTAACTGCCAATTTGCCATCTCTCCATCTAGACTAGAAGCTCTGGAGGGCAAGAAGTTCTAGTCTTTTGTTCCCCTCTGGATGCCATGTGTCTAGCTCATAGTAGGCTCTTTGCACCAGTTATCTTTATACTGGAATATTCCTCACACACATCTTTAAAAGTCTGCCTGCTCATCCTTCAGATCTCAGGCTAAAGATCATCTCCTCACAGATGCTGGCCCTGACCACCGATCAGAGCTAGCCATCCATTCACTATCACATCACCTTACTTCCTTTCTCTACATTGCACTTGCCACTCTTGGATATTTTCCTTGCCTGTGTGCTTCTTTTTTATCTGTTCATGGCCTATCTTCCCCAGCAGGAACATATACTCCATGGGAACAGGAACCTTGTCCAGTTTTGCCCCACATTATAGCATAGCAGCTAAGTCAAAGTTTAGCTTGTGGTAAGATGAATGTTGGATGAATACACTTTGCATGAATTGAATGAGTGAACCAATGAATGAATGAATCAATCATCCACATGTAACCCTCAGAGGAGAGCTGAGCATTCTCAAGTGGCAGCTGTAAATTAAGTGAGCAGCTTGTAAAACCACCTTCACAAGTTGAGGCCTAAGATGGGTGATTGTTGGATCCCAAAGGACCATGGCCAACATTCACCTAGCATGAGTCATCTCTGGGACTCATGAGAGAGGGATACTAAGGAAGGTTCTCAGATTTCCAAATGGCGCAGACCTTTGGTATGAAGAGAAGAAAAATAGCCCCTTGTGGCCTCCCATGGCTGGCTAATGGCAGGCACTGGCAGGGAGTAGCTTCTCAGAACTTTTGATGGGTGCTGAAGGTTAATCAACTGGTAACAAGTAAGGCCTAGGACACAGATGTCACATGAGCACTCATGAAAATGAGTGGACCATTGTCTACACCCAGGGAAGGACTGGGATTTTGAACAGTCTCAGCTTTGCTGGAGGGCAGTGAAGAAGCATACTGGCCAACAGAGCCCACATTCCACTGCCGCCCTGCCTCTCCCCACCTCACTACCCTCATGTCCTCCACCCCCAGACCGCCAACAGCCAGAACAGAAAGTCATCACTCCACCTCCAGAAGCTCTGGCCGCAGGAACTTGTCCAACTTACTAAATCAAGCTCTTCACTTCTGTGAATCCTAAGAAGCAAACCTAAATGGAGCCCTTGCCAACAAAACTTCTTGCTTGCTCAGCATCGAAGTCGAGCTTCCGAGCTTTCCAACAAACATTTCTGAAGCCACCCTTTTTCTTTTTTAAAACTGCAAACTATAGAGCTCTCTTGCAGAGCCCTCCTCCCTGCTACCCCCTTGATGGTGAGCCATGCCAGTCTGGACACCTCCCAAGGACCAGACTTTTTATAAACCAAGCACAAGTTCCCTCAAATACTGCTTGACTGATGGAAGTTCTGTGGGATTCGACCCTTAGAGGATTCACATTCAAAGTCTCCTTGATTATTAAATACCGCCAGAATAGACACTAAGCCCCCCACTATAAAACCAAATGCCCTGAAGTTCCATTTGCTTGCTGTTGCACACACTGTTGTAGGCAATTCAGAGCATTATGTGCCCTCTGGTCCAAGGCACCGTGTGTGGTGCTGCTTAAACAATAGAAGACATAATTCTACCCTTAAAAGGGTCCAGTGGGGCCAGATCATCATACGTGCCCAGGACATACATGTTAATGAAGACACCTGTAGTATAGACACATAAGGCGTGAGCAGTGTTCTCTCTCTATGCCACCTCTGGTGAGTGGGCTGAGCTCTCAGGTATCCTTCGGGCCCCATGACACAGAAGACCCAACTCCAGATCATCAGAAGCAGGCCACATCCTCACTCAGGGCTAGTGATAACAGCTCAAGTTTAAATTCTGGTCCCTGGGACAAGAAAATCTTAGAAGATCTAAAGAGCCTCGCAACCCAAGTGAGTTGCTCAGTTGTGTCCAACTCTTTGCAACCCATGGACTATACAGTCCATGGAATTCTCCAGGCCAGAATACTGGAGTGGGGAGCCATTCCCTTCACCAAGGGATCTTCCCAACCCAGGGAATCGAACCCAGGTCTCCCACATTGCAGGCGGATTCTTTACCAGCTGAGACACCAGGGAAGCCCTACCAAACTACCCACCTAATGGAAATGGAATGTCTGTAACTGAGTCGACTGGAAATGACTAGCCCTGCCCGCAAGGCCAGTTGGCATGTGAATCTTGGAGCACCAGGGAGGAATTTACACCTGTGGCTCCAGCCTCATCTTCCTGCTTCTTTTAAAAAATTTTAATTTTATTGAAGTCTAGTTGATTTACAGTGTTGTGTTGATTTCTGCTATACAGCAAAGTGACTCAGTTACATATATATATATATATATGTACACTTTTTCACATGACTTTCCATTATGGTTTATCACACGATATTAAATATAGTTCCCTGTGCTATATAGTGGGGCCTTGTTGCTTATCCATTCTACATGTGATAGTTTGCATCTGCTAATTCCAGACTCCCATTCCTCCATTGCCCTCCCTTCCCCTTGACAACCACAAGTCTGTTCTCTATGTCTGTGAGTCTGTTTCTGTTTCATAGATAAGTTCTTTGTGTCTAATTTTAGATTCCACATATAAATGATATTATACAGCATTTGTGTTTCTCTGTCTGACTTATTTCACTTGGCATAATGCCCTCCTAGTTCATCAATGTTGCTGCAAATGGCAGTATTTCATTCTTTTTATGGCTGAGCAGTATTCTGTTGTGTATCTGTACCATATCTTCTTTATTCATTCATCTGTTGATAGACACTTATGGTATTCCATATCTTGGCAATTATAAATACTGCTGCCATGAACACTGGGGTGCATGTAACTTCAAAGCAGTGTTTTTGGATTTTTTGGATATATACCCAGGAGGGCAATTTCTGGGTCATGTTAGTTCTATTTTTTGTTTTTTGAGAAACTTCCATACTGTTTTTCATAGTGGTTGCACCAACTTACATTCCTACCAGTAGTACACCTCTTTGCTCCTTAGTAATCCACTTGATCACACTCCATCACCCAAGCACATTTACTTTAATAGGAGGCAGAAGTACAAACACGGAGCTGAGCAGTTCCTCTCAGAGGCCTGCACCTGAGGCTCCGGGAGCGCAGAAATCAGTGAAACCACAGTGAACTCAGGAGAGGTAGACATTTTGTGTGGGAGGCAATGGCTCTTAGGGAAGAAAAAAGAACAACCACAGAAAAAGCAACTTGCTTAACTGGTTATCTTTTTACTTCAGGGCTGGCCACACAATAACCCTGTCACAGGATGAGTTTAAAGGAAAATGAGAAAGCATTTCATGGTTTGCAGAAACCACCACACTCTAGCCCAGCTCTGGCACAGCAGTCCAGGGCACACAGCACTCTGGGGGACAAGAGGGATCACCAGAGTCTGACATGCTCACTGTCTGCACTCTCTCCCCACCATCATGGGCCCACCCACAGCATACCACATCCTGGCCCCCAGGGGACTCTTTCCCATCCAGACTTGGCTGTGAGAAATGGAACTGGGCAAAGGACTCCCTGAGCCCTCAGCCTGGGCTGTTTTTAGCCGAATGGGTCCAATCCACCAAACCACAGCAAAATCTACTGCTAGCAGCTGTAAAGAGGTGCGGAAATGCGGGACAGATGGGAAAGGCCTTTGAAGTAGAGAAGCAGTCCCTAAACTGAGGAAAAAGCCGCATGCTGAGCAGTCTTTTTTTTTTTTTTTTTTTTTGAAAAATCAAATGGCCCAAGTGCAGGAAACATGCAGCAAAATCCCCAAAGGTGTTTACAGAATACAACCTTGACTTTCAATCCCTTGGGTGAGGCAAAGTAGCCTGTGAAGAATTCGTTTGTGGAGCACCTTTTAGGAAAACTACCTTCAGACCCTGCAGCCAATTTCTTGGGATAATCTCATCACTAGATGGAATTTTTTCAACAATTGGTCAATGTCTGATCCATGCCCATGAGGCAGATATTCCAATAAGGCCAGGCTACTGTGGCTCCCCAAAAAGCAGGTGAAGGAGGTTTTCTCAGGTGTCGTATAACTTGGCTGGGAAGAGCAGCCCTGACTATGTCATGCATGCTGGCAGCAGCACTGGAAGCAGTGTGCAATCTCCCAAGAGAGGACTTCTTGGAAGGGCAACACTCACTTAATGAAGGTAGAATTTCTGAAGTCACTGAAGAAATATGAAAGTTCTGATATGCTTGTTAAAAATCCATCTCTACTTTTTTGTAGTGCCAGGTGTTTGGGGAGGAGGGGCGGGGGTGGGGGAGGCCACTAATGTCACATGTTCTTGTCCTGAGGGGGAGGGGATTGCTGAGGGCTTCAGGGCAGGGCTGGGCAGACTTTCTCTGAAAGGGCCAAATAGTGGATATCTTCAGCTTTGTGGGCCCTGTGGGCTCCGTCCCACAGGCTCAATCCCGCCTTTGTGGCTCTAGCAGCCGGAGACAAAATACAAACCAATGAGCGTGGCTAAATGCCAATAAAACTTTATTTGCCAAAGCAGCTTGAGCCTGACTGGCTCTGTGGGCTGGATTTGGCCTGTAGTCCATAGCTGGTGACCCTTGCCCTCCGCAAAGCAAAGGCTCATTTGCAGACTTCTTCTGGTTCAGCATCTCCAAACTTGCTGAAAGGTAAAAGGACAAGCTGAGGTCCCTAGGCACCCATAATCACTTCTCTTCAACCGTTCTCAGTTGAATCCCATGATGTCATTCTGAAATGCAGTGGGTCACTGACAGGGTCACATTACTCAGAGAAAAACAGGATGTTCGACACCTAAAATATTCAGAACAGGCCCAGAGCTCATCGCTGCAAAAATGCTCTTATATAATGGGAAGCAAGGGAAGGGAAGGGAGCCATGGGCAGCTGAGTAGGGTCAGTCCCTCACAGAGCAGGGGCCAGCTCAGATGGTGGGCCTGCTGCCTCTCCCTCCCTCCTTCACATCTCCCCTTGCAGCTGTCATCCAGTGGCCAGATGACTTCATTTCAGCTACCCACCCCCCAAATAAAGGGGGTAATAATCTCTCACTTGGGAGAAATACCATATGGTAGATGCTTTGAAAAGTTGTAAGAAAAGTAGAAATTACTTAGGGGGAGAAACCTACTTCCAAAAGCATGAAATTTGTCTAGAAAAGGATCAGGCAGTTTCTTTGAAATATCATAGCTTCCTAAAAACTCGAGTCTAAACCAATGGATTAGGCAACAAGAGGGACATTATCAAGGCAAATAGACAGGGAGATCTGTTTCTTTTGTTTACATACCTTTAGTGCAGTTCAAATCCGTGACACTTATTCGCAAAGCCCTCCCATTACCTGCTCCTGCTAGAATCTCCAACCTCAAGGCCACCACTCTCTAGCTCATACTCCAGGCTCAAAAATACATGACACAACAACTTCTAATTCCCAAAGGTCCAGGGCTATGTGGTTTCATGCCTCTAGGCCTTTGCTCACAGGGTTCCTTGTTCTAGAAGGCCCGTCTTGCTCTTTAAAATTTAGCCTCCTTATATGTATAAGATAAGTTACAAGGATATATTGTACAGCACAGGGAATATAGTCAATGCTTCATAGTAACTTTAAATGGAGTATAATCTATAAAAATATTAAATCACTATGTTATACACCTGAAGCTAATATTGTAAACCAACTATACTTCAATGAAAAAAGTCAAAATTCCACCTCCTTTGTCTGTTCCCTGACCCTCCTAAACGTGTTCAGCACCCTCTCTTCTGTGCTACCTATGGCTCTTTTGTACATATTTCTTCTATGGTATTTACCATACTGTTGAGCCATTTGTTTGATTATATGACTGATTTCTTCAAGCAGACCAGGAACTCCTTGCTGTCTGATACATCTTTGGATCTCCAGAGCCTAGACAGTGCTGGGTTCATGGGAAGAACTCCATAAGCATTTGTGGAATTAGGACGTCCAATAGCGGGGGCACCATATTGCCAGGTGTTTTCTTTTGAACCAGAGCTATGTTTTCCAGGGCTTGCCTAAGTTAGGGCTCCATGTTAAGATCTCTAGACCACAGCCATCTGTAGCCCTGGGTTCCTCAGCGTGAGGTTCCAGTCAAATGGGTCATTGGCATGACTCTGTCATGAACTTTAGTCCAACTTTTATATACCAAACCTCCCAGTCCAATTAATGATAGTCTTCCAGATGGCTCCTTCTTATCCTTCACGTCTCTTTTAAATGTCTTCTCTTCAGAGAGGCTTTCTATGGCACCCCAGTCCTCGGGTAGGTCTTCTCATTACTCTATCTTGGCACACTAATATTTTGCTTTATGTCATTCATCACAGTCTATAATGATCTTTGCTATTTCTTTACTTGTTTATTGGCTGCCTCTCCCACTAGAGGGTTAGCTCCACGAGGGACTAGCTTATTTGCTGTTGTAGCCCTGGCTTAGAACAGGACTTGGCATTTAGTTAGCATTTAATAAATATCTGTTGAATGAATGAACGCCATGAAGTCTGAGTAACATAATACACCTGGAATGCCTCACACAGTAACCATTGCCTATGGGTGTGCTGTAAACGTTTTTGTATTGATATCTCTTCAAACACACTAATCCCGGGAAGCAGCTAGGATAATGAAGCCACATTTTCCCTGCTCCCACGCTTGCAAAAATGCTTCCTTCCATCTGCAGACAAATGAGAAGGGAGATGAAAGCCAAAAGAAGGCAGTTGTCATCTTTCATGGACAAATAAGATGTATGCAGAAGTTGACAAAATTCATCTTTCCTTCAAGGGAAGCAAAAGTTAAATTCCCCACAGCTTGAGCAACCAGGAAAACCAGAAATGTTCGCACATAACCTTAAAAGTGGATCTGACCATACTGCAGAGGAAGACAAGCCCGGGTTAGGAGATTATGCCCATATAAGGCCCTGCAGGCCGCTCCCAGTGGAGACCGAGATAATTTGGCACCTCTCAGCAAAGACCAGCAGGACTGTGCTCAGGGCTTTGTTCACCAATAACCCCAGATCTGCTGTCTACATTTTCATCTGAACATTTGAGGAAAACTCTAATACCACCCTAAACATTTCAGGCTTCATAAACCCTTGAAAGAAGTGCAGAAAATAACTCAAAGGTGGTCATCATGGACATGCTTCCTGGAGATCTCCCTGATCTGCTAAGAGGGTGGGATGGGAGGCCAGGGTTCTGGAACA
Organism: Capricornis sumatraensis; assembly: GCF_032405125.1. Taxonomy (NCBI): domain Eukaryota; kingdom Metazoa; phylum Chordata; class Mammalia; order Artiodactyla; family Bovidae; genus Capricornis; species Capricornis sumatraensis. Next base: position 43,661,523 of record NC_091092.1, on the reverse strand, counting down.
AGGGCTGAGATCTGCTTCTTTTTCTGCCAGTGACCTATAAGGCCAGAGAATTGGAAAACTCTTCTTGTAAAGAGCTAGGTAGCGTTTTCAACTTTGTAGGCTGCAAGGCCTCTATCACCACTCCTCAACTGTGCTATTGGAATGGAAAAGCCTTAGCCCACAGGTAAAAGAATTGGCGTGGCTGTGTCTCAATTCAACTTTACGGATGGAAACTGAAATTTGAATCTTATATAATTTTGCGTGTCATGAAGTAGTTTTCTTTTGATTTTTTCCAACCATTTAAAAATGTAAATGCCACTCTTAGTTCTCAGGTAATATAAAAATAGGCAGGTGGTGGGTCTGAATTGGACTGTGGACTGCAGCGGACCTCCCTCAGCAGCAAGCAGCCACCCATAAGGAGTACAGCCTTAGGTGTTTGACCTCACTGGGATTTTTCAAACTTACTTTCTGGCGAGGTGACCTGGAACAAGTTGGTGGAGTCTGAATCTCAGTTTTCCCCATCTGTGCAGACTTCTCCGTCAACTCCAGAATGAGGTTTCAAAGAGATAAGTCATGGGAAGCACTCAGTATAGTTCTTGGCACACATTGTAAGCGTGTGATAAGTATTAGCTACTGTTATCTGAAATGCCCTTTGCTGAGAGCCAGGTCTTCCCTTCGGATAACCCAAGTGACTCGCACAGTATCTGATACACAGTAGATGCTCAGGAATTGTTTGCCAAATGAATGACAGAAAGAAAGGAAGGAAGGAAGGAAGAATAAATGGAACCCCACTGAAATCTAGCAACAGATGCCTCTGCTCACTAGCCACACAGGCTGCCGGGTTGCAGCCTGTCTCACTTCCAGACTTTTAGTTTTGGCCCAATGCCCTTGTTGAGTCCTCATTGTGAATAAAGAGTTGGGGTGGACTTTGTGTGGTGTCACGATGTATCTGTGGTAGCTGATCAATAATCACTTGACAAATGAATGCATGAATGAATGAACAGGTATTGCCTAAACCAAGCACTATGGTGTTGGAAGTCCAAGAAAAGAGATTCTTTTCTCCCCTCCCCTGACCATCCCTGGGGCTCCTGATGCTGGGAGGAGTCACGAGAGCAAGAGGGACCCCTCTGAAAGTCTAAGTGAAAGGAGGCAGAAGGTCCTGTTCCCTTCTCTTGCCTCCCTCATTTGGCACCACCCGGGGCTACTGGTCTGTCCACCACCTGCCTCACTAGGAGACGTGGCTCCCACACAAACAAACGGGGGCTTTTTCAAGCCAAATTTCTCCCCATATCCACATCCTCATCCAGAGGGCCCTTGCTCCAGCTGCTAAGGTAAAAGAGGGGTTAGCCAGTGATTCAGGCCCATGTGCTTCATGGGGGGAAGCCATTTATTTTTTTATAAACAGCATATGGTGCTCATCTACGCCTCCCAATGAGGCTGTGGGGATTCCTGGCACGAGGGTGATTTTGTTTCAAAGACTCTCCTGGGTCCCGGCGGGGGGGTGGCAGGGGGGAAGCTGCTGAAAAGACAGAAAGGGAAATGATCTTGAGCCATCCGCAGCAGTCCCTAAACCACAGGGCAGCACGGGCGTATCCGAGGCTCCAGCGCAGGCCTCCCTGGAGGCAGGAAGGCCCCAGCGAGGCCCAGCCGGGCTGATACCACTCAGGCAGAGAAGCAGCGTGGGCATCAATGAGCTCTCTGTGCTTGGCCTCGGGCTCCACCGAGCAGAGGCCTGTGGGCTACGTGCGCGCTGACAAGACCCTTAAAGGATTCCAGCTTTCCTTCAGAGGAAGGCTTGACTTGGCTCCGGCTACAAATACTGTCAACCACATCATAGCTGTTTCACAAAAGCGCTCAGAAAATGGAAAATGTGAAGGGTATTTGTGGGAACCAAGAAGGAGCCAAACACAAGCACAGCATAACTTTTCCCACCACCCAAGGAGCCACCTTCCTGAGTCTCGAGTCTTGAAGAGACAGAAAGGGTAGTCGGGGCACCCACCCCATTGAGCTCAGTGAGGCTCATGGGAATCGGCATCTCAGGGCCTGCTTTGGGCCTTTGAGTCTATGGTATCAGTCATCTCTTCTGATTAAGAATAGTGATAACAGGACCTTTCCTGGTGGTCCAGTGGTTACAAATCCTCCTGCCAACGCAGGTTCTATCCCTGGGCAGGGAACTAAGATCCCACATGCCAAAGAGCAACTAAGCCCCCCATGCCACAACTAGAGAAGCTTGTGGTATCACAACTATGACCCAACGCAGCCAAAAATTACTAAACATTTTTTAAAAGACTAGTGATAATATCTGTAACAGCCACAACGGATAGAGTGGTCACTGTCACCAAGGCACTGAAGCTAAACGGCTATGTGAACTTGGACGTTCACTGAACCTCTCTGAGCCTGAATTTCTTGCTTCTCTGTAAAAGAAACACAATAATAGTGCTTACTTCAGAGGATGCTTCTGATGACTCAACAAAGCAATGCGTGTAAAGGGCTTAACCCTACCTCTGGCCCCTTTGAGGTACTCAGTCAGCAGCAACTTATTATTACTATTCCACTGAAAAGTATCAAGTGGTTAAGATCAGAAGGGGACACAAGAACAGTCTGAACTCTGCCTTGTGTATCTCCTCACCCTCACTCTGCTCACCTTACCCTGGCTCTTCAGTACACACTCATTCAATTTTCTCCCAATCCCCAGAGGGGCAGCCAGGATGAGGGCTGACCTGGCTGTCTAAAAGCATAAATTAATCCGTCAGGGGTCTGTGTGCTCATCAACTGCAACTCTGAGCACACTGCCTCTTTCTTCCTCCCTACCAGGTCCATTTTCTGCAGTTTACATCTCCTTGACAGTGTCACTTTGGCCTGGCTCCACAGGGCAATGCACAAGGCATGGACCAAGCCAAGTTGTCCGTTGGCTATCTTGCCAGGTGACCAAACTGTGAGTCAGAAATACTCAGGCATTTGAAAGCAAAAGCACCCTTTCTGTGATGGCCACCAAAAATAATGCCCCCAACGGTATTTTTTCCCTTGTTCTTCTGAGTGTAAATCAGATGAGGAGAGGGTGGGATGAATGAGGAGAGTAGCTTTGACATATATAAACCATGTGTAAAACAGACAGCTAGTGGGAAGCTGTTGTGTACTACAGGGAGTTCAGCTTGGTGCTCTGGGATGACCAGGAGGGATGGGATTGGGGTGAGGGTGGGAGGGAGGTTCGAGAAGGAGGGGATGTATGCATCCCTATAGCTGATTCACTTCAGTGTACAGTAGAAACTAACACAACATTGTAAAGCAATTATACTCCAATTACAAAATAAAAAATAAACAACAACAACAAAAACCCCCAAACAAAACAAAAAAGCAGAAGAGGAAAAAAAAGTGAGTGGCAGCAACCAGTCCTGTGAAGAAAATGTTTCGTCTTGGTTTGTGCACTTGTTCATTCATAGCATTCTTAGTAAGTAGCTCCTCTTGGCTGAGTAATACACCACAGGCCTGGGGGGAAATGAGTCAGACAAGGGTGCCTGAGGCTGAGGGGCGTACTCTCCACTGGTGGAGATGGGCACAGTAAATAAGCAATTGTGATGTGGTGTGAAAAGTTCTCTGTGGGAGAGGAGGCTGAGGTGCTGCTGGGCCCCAGAGGACAGGCACCGAACTCATCCTGGGAGTGTGTTTGTGACAACAACAGAAAACGGGCTTTGATGAAAATAAATGGAACTGAGCAGCCCAGGAAACCACATGCAAAGCACCCAGGGCCTGCCAAGGCAGCTCTAGATCTTATTTCTCTGGGTCATGGTGACTCTCCTGCTATTTCTTGTCCGTTCCTGAGCCTGCAGATTGGGCTCTTGCTTCCAACCCTCAAGGAAGAGTTAATCCTTAAGAGAATACTCACAATATTTTTTTTTTAATTCAAGGATAGTTGATTTACAATGTTTCCGGTGTGCAGAAAAGTGATTCCGTTATACATATACATATGTATGTTTTCAGATTATTTTCCATTATAAGATCATAGAATATTTAATATAGCTCCCTGTGCTATACAGTAGGACCTTGCTGTTTATCTGTTTTATGAATAGTGATGTGTATATGTTAATCCCAAACTCTTAATTTATCCATCCCCATCCCCTTTCCCTTTTGGTAACCATAAGTTTGTTTTCTATGTCTGTGAGCCTCTTTCTGTTTTGTAAAAAAGTTCATTTGTATGAATTTTTTAAGAGTCTACATATAAGTGATAACATATCTTTGTCTTCGTCTGACTTACTTCACTTAGTATGATCATCTCTAAGTCCATCCATATTGCTGTAAGTGGCATTATTTCATCCTTTTATGGCTTAGTAGTATTCCATTATGTGTGTGTGTGTGTGTGTGTGTGTGTGTACCACATCTCTTTTATCCATTTATCTGTCGATTGACATTTAGGTTGCTTCCATCTCTTGGTTCATAGTGCTGCTATGAACATTGGACTTCATGTATCTTTTAAAATTATATTTATTTTAATTGATTGATGATTGCTTTATAATATTGGTTTGATTTCTGTCATATATCAACATGAATTAACCATAGGTGTACATGTATGCCCTCCCTCTTGAAACTTCCTCCCACCTCCCACCCTTTCCTACCCCTCTAGTTTGTTACAGAACCCCAGTTTGAGTTCCCTGAGTCATACAGCAAATTTCCATGGGCTGTTTTTCATATGGTAATGTATATGCTTCCATGCTACTCTCTCCATTCATCTTATCCTTTCCTTCCTCTCCACCGCCCTTATCCATAAGTTTGTTCTCTCTGTCTGCATCTCCATTGCTGCCCTGAAAATAGGTTCATCAGTAACATCTTTGTAGATTTCATATATATGTGTTAATATACGATATTTGCTTTCTGACTTACTTCACTCTGTATAATAGGCTCTAGGTTCATCAAGCTCATTAGAACTGACTCGAATGTGTTCCTTTTAATGGTTGATTAGTATTCCATTGCATATACGTAACATAGGCTTCCCTTGTGGCTCAGCTGGTAAAGAATCTGCCTGCAATATGGGAGACCTGGGTTTGACCTCTGGGTTGGGAAGATCCCCTGGAGGAGGGCATGGTAACCCACTCCAGTATTCTGGCCTAGGCAATTCCATGGACTGTATAGTCAATGGGGTCACAAAGAGTCGGACACGACTTTCACTTTCACCACAGTTTTATCCATTCATCTGTCAATGGGTATGTATGTTGCTTCCATGTCCTAGCTCTAGTAAGCAGTGCTGCAAAGAACATTGGGGTACATGTGTCCTTTTCAGTTTTGGTTTCCTCAGGGCATATGCCTAGAAGTGGCATTGCTGGGTCCTATGGTGGCTTTATTCCTAGTTTTTTAAGGAATCTCCATACTGTATTATAACACAGATTTCCCTTGTGGCTCAGCTGGTAAAGAATCTGCCTGCAATGCGGGAGACCTGGGTTCAATCCCTGGGTTGGGAAGATCCCCGGGAGAAGGGAAAGGCTACCCACTCTAGTACCGTGGCCTGGCGAATTGTCCAAAGAGTTGGACACCACTGAGCAACTTTCACTTCACTATATTGTGTTTCATAGTGGCTGTATCAATTTACATTCCTACCAGCGGTGCAAGAGGGTTCCCTTTTCTTCACACCCTCTTTAGAACTTGCTGTTAGTGGATTTTTTGATGAGAGCCTTCATTTATCTTTTTGAATTAAGAGTTTTCATCTTTTCTGGGTATGTGCCCAGGAGTGGCACTGCTGAATCAGCTCACAATATTGTTACAAAATCCAACATAAAAATCCCAAATCCTGTATACAGTAGGATTCCAATTTTGTACTTGTCTGTTTCTGTATGTGGGAGTTCATAACATACATGCAGAAAAAAGACTGGAAGGAAGCACATCAAAACATTAAAAGTGGCTCTCTTTGGGAAGCATTCTTATATCTTCCTGTTAAATATTTTCATTTTCCCACAATGAACATGTATTCATCTTTATTATCTGAAAAATACTGTTAATTTTAAAAACAAAGAGTTGCAAAAGGCTGCACTGCTATGTGATTCTGTTTATATGACATTTTGGAAAAGGCAAAACTATAGGGACAGAAAACAGGTCTGTGGTTGCTGGGAGCCTAGGGTGGGGAAGGGATTAACTACAAATGGACACAGGGGTTTTTGGAGTGACGACGATGTTCTGTATCTTGATTGTGGTGATAGTTAACATGATTGTGTGTGGTTTTCAAAACTCACAGAACTGAACACTTAGGACAAATCTTATTGTAAGTAAAAATTTCCTCAGTAAATCAGAGATTTCTTTTTGGTTAGAGTCTGGATCATTTCTCAGCTTCTATTATTTCTGAAGAATCAAATGGACCTAAGAAGATAATGAAAAATTAGAGGATATGATCTCAAAAAGGAAGATTAAAGAAAGAGATAAAGAAAAGTTTCATATTCCTGTCAGTCTCTTCAAATTCAGCCTTAAGTGACTGGGGTTTGAGTTTGGTGTTCTGTTCTGTGCTCCTTTTTTAAAGTCACTTGAGACCAGGATATATATGAAAGATATAGTTTTTCTTGGTACTTAATGAGGTGACTTGAGTATGAATTCAAGTATATGATTTACAACTGGAATGATATCTTTATGAAACATTTACACCTGTGAGAACACCTAATAAAACTTTTTTATTATTATTAGAAACATTGCTTTTATGGTTAGAACAGACTCAAAATAATGCCCTTGGACCAGACACATACAAATTGATCATTTATCCTATTGCTCTTGTCAGTATCATATCTAAATTCAATCTGATGGAGAATTGAGAAAAGGGCAAGCCAGTGACATCATTTTCTTTAAGAAGACTGGGGTTTTAATTTACTGCACAGGACATGACATAAAGACTATGTTAGAGTAGGGAACTACATGAGCCAGAAGCTGGCAAGAACTCAAGATTATCATTTAAATATTTATCCTTTGTCCTTTATTTAATATCAAATCAGATCATTGTCCATAAATATTGACATTAGATGTTGTTATAATCAAGATAGATTCAAAGCTACTCTTTTGTTGCCTCCTTAGAATAAATGTTATGGAAGACAGGTGGGCAACTGGCTCAATGCAGAGAGAAGAGTTATTCTAGTTACTTTTTATGAAGCTGTAAATTCTTCTGTTTCTCCTTAGAAGTGGCTTCAAATGCGTGGTACAGAAACTGTATGTACAGATGTTCCTGGTTCAAATAAAACCAGTTGAGAAATCACAGAGAAATACTGAAAATTAAAAAATATTTAAGTAATGGATCCTGGTTAAAGGCATGATGAAAAAATGGCATGGACTTCTCTACAGAAAAAAAAAATGACCTTGTTAGTCCATTTTATTTACAAACTAGGAAATTCAAGCTCTAGACCCATAAAGTTGATGGCCCACTGGATGTCTCCACTTGGATATCACATAGGTACATCATGCTCAGTATGTCCAAACCTGAACTTTTTCCCTTTCCCTCTCCCCAGCATATGCTTTTCTTGGGTTCCCCATCCTGGTGAATGGAGCTACTACCTACCAGTCACTCAGTCCAGAGAAACCTGGCAGTCATCCTTAATACCCTAACCTTCCTCTCCTCCAGTATGCAAGCATTCAATAGGTTCCCCCCAAATGTGCTTTGCCATTCCCTTAGTGTTACCATTGGTTTCCACATTCCTGGATCCAGTGGATGCTCTTATATCTTTGTATGACTTTGGCCTCTTTACCGATTCTGATGTTGCTGGCGGTCCCTTCCTAATGAAAAAGTCTTTTTCTCCTTTGATATCTTCAACATCACTCTTTTCTACTAGCCTCTCTAATCCCTTTAAACATGACTGGTTTTGCTTGTCTGTTTGTTGTTGTTTTGTATTTTTGTCTAGGACTCTTTCTATTATATACTTTCTCTTGGTGAGCTAATCTACTCCCAAAGTCTAAATCTCTCTCTTGTGCTTCAGGCTTATATAATTAACTTATCCTTTAAGACTCAATTCAATGCCACCTTCCTCAGGAATAATAGAATAGTACTTCATCTTATTATAGGTCTGCCTTCACTAGACTGTGAGCTCCTTAAAAGCAGGAACTGTGCCATATTCACTGCTGAATTCCCAGGACCCTGGGTAGGTGCTCAGATAAAGTTTGATGAATGAGTGAATGAATTAGTAGAATCAAGTAATTGGTCTCCTATGAATGGTAGAGGTTTGAATCCCCCTACTGACATCCCCAGGCTTCCCAGGTGGCTCAGTGGTAAAGAATCCACCTGCCAATGCAGGAGAAGCAGGAGATGCAGGGTTCAATTCCTCTGTCAGGAAGATCCACTGGAGGAGGAAATGGCAACCCACTCCAGTATTCTTGCCTGGAAAAACCCATGGTCAGAGGAGCCTGGCAGGCTACAGTCCATGGGGTTGCAAGGAGTCAAACATGACCTAGCGACTGAGCACGAATACACTGCCTTCCCTACCAATGGGTCAAAAAGAGTAGAGCTCAGCTGGATAGAGTATAGTGTAATAAGAGCCAAGTTGATGGCTGCATTATTACCCAGGCCAGCCAGATTTGTCCTGGATGGTAACTCGAGGCCAGCTGTGAACTCTGACCAGCTGTCTTGAAAATGTAATGTTACTCATCAAGAGAAATGGGTGAGAACACAGAATCACTAACCCAGATGGTGGTAGGGTCTCACCCCAGCAAGTAATCTTATTCTTTCATTGATGTCTCCCTTTGGAGCTGGGATTAGTGTCGGCTGAAGAAAACCTTGGGGAGAGGGAGAGGAGACTTTTCACCTTCCTAGTGTCCCCAGGGGCTGTACATCTAACCCTACTCTCTACAGGGAAAGACTCAGGTGAGTCAATTGAGTGTTCTCAATAGCTGAAGGGCATACTTCACGAGGTTTAATACGCAGTTTTAGATCAGCATATCAGTCCTACAGTTTCTAGATGGGGGAATAAAATCCTACGGAGGAAGGAAAGCAGTCATGAGTTAACACAGAAGCAACTCCAGGAAATACCTAACAGGATCAACATTACCTTTTTTTTTTTTTTTTCAATGACAGCTCTCTGTGGATCGTCTTTCTTTCAAGGTAGTTCTGAAGTGACTTTTCCCAACGACTCTGGAGGCAACGAAGACTTCATTTTGGAAACATTGGCTGGGTGAGCTGTGAGTCACACCTCAGATGAATTAATAAAAGTTAAGAAAACAAAAACCAGATGTTTCCTTCATCTTAATATAGGCCTCTGTGCTTTCTTTTGTCAGTTCTACTGTCAATTGCTGATTTCCTTCTCTTGAGGCAAAAATCAATCTTTAAAAAGTTTGAATATCTGCATTTTTTATGAACTCTGTCCCACAGTGGCTGTTTGGCTCAAATGTCCACACAGACTGCAGCCCCGGCACTGATGCTTTCAGCAAGTGAACGACACCAGTGTTTGAGGACAGCATACCAGAGGGCTTTTGGATGCTCCACTGGGTTCACTGGAGAACTCTTGCAACAGCCTTTGGGAGAAGCACAAAGTGAAGCCGTCTCCTTGCTTGCACATAAACCTCCCCAGAACCAGAAAGGGTCCGGCCAACTAGCAGTGGCTTCCTTTCCAGATCCAGGATTAATTTCTTGGCCCTTGACCCTCCCAGAAAATGCTAAGAACTTTAGAGCACCTGCAACATATATTTTCATCTCCTGCCCAGACCAGTGGAGGACACACTGAAATCCAGAGTGACACACTTTTTAAAGTTTCCTAATAACACCACCCAACATTCCCTGAGAACTTCGGAAGTATTCTGTATTTTGTAAGAAGGGAAAATAATTTATTTTTTCCTCCATCTATTGTACTTTGGTTAAAGCAATTATTTTCCCCAGATGCCACCCCAAGCAGAAAGCTCCAGATGTTCTTAGGTCATAATGGGAGAATAAATTGCAAGTCCTAGTGTTTTCCAAGCTTGTATCCTCTCCTAGCTTTTTCATTTGGGGCCCTGAGTTATTTTCTCTTACTCTGCTTTTCCTGATTGGGTTCCATCTTCTCTTACTTTCCAGAGGCAAAATTGGATTCATATCTTTACTGCCTACATCTCTGAACATCTTTGTCATAAAAGGTATTTGATATAGATGAACTTATTTGCAAAGCAGAAATAGAGACACAGATGTAGAGAATAAACATACAGACGCTAAAGAGAGAAGGCAAGGTCGGATAAATTGGGAGATTGGGATTGACATATGCACACTAATGTGTACTAAATAGAAAGCTAATGAGAACCTACAGTCTAGCACAGGGAACTCTACTCAATGCTTTGTGGTGACCTAAATGGGAAGGAAATCCAAAAAAGAGGGGATATAGGTATATGTACAGCTGATTCACTTTGCTGTACAGTAGAAACTGACACAGCAGCGTAAAGCAACTGTATTCCAATGAAATTTTAAAAATAAATAAAATTATAGTACTACCATTCCACCCACTTACTTGCCTAACCCAGATCACTGGGAATCATTGTACACCCCCCACCCTCAACTCGATCACCACGTTTAGTCTCCAAGTCCTGTTGAGTCTATGGACCGCCTGTGCGTGTCTCCTGCCTTTGTTCCCTCCTCTCCACTCCTTCTGACATTTGTACAGTCTAGGCCACGCCCTCTTTCACTAGGCTAAGCCATCATCTCTGTGTCCACTCTTACTCTGTCCAGATAATCCATCATTCCCACTGCAGCCACAATGAGAGCGAGCTTTCTAGAACCCAAATATGGTCATGTCTTCCACACACTGCCACTCCCTGGTCAGCGCGTGGGCATGGTGGCTTGGGAAAATTCCTTACAACAGTGAGTAATGTGGAAGCATTTGTTAAAGATAGGCTAAAGTCACAGAAACAGCAGGGCCTCCTTCCTCAGCCTCCTGACCCCTCTCAGGGCTGGGCATTTATCATCTGGATATTCCTCCATCCCAGTGCCATGTTGTCTGTATACCTGCTCGTCTACCCCACTGGACTGTGGACTCTAGATCTTGTGCAGTTCCATACCCATAGCATTGTGCACAATGCCTGACACAGAGCAGGCATTCAAAACTAAATAAAAACAACCCCCTCTCCCTCAGAGGCAATGTGTTAGTTGCCTATTGTTGCCATAACAAATGACCACAAACATGAAGTGAAAGTGTTAGTCTCTCAGTCGTGTCTGCCTCTTTGCGATCCTATGGACTGTAGCCCGCCAGGCTCCTCTGTCCATGGGATTCTCCAGGCAAGAATACTGGAGTGGGTTGCCACGCCCTCCTCCAGAGGATCTTCCTGAACCAAGGATCAAACCCGTGTCTCTTATGTCTCCTGCATTGGCAGGCGTACCCTTTACTACTGAGGCACCTGGGAAGCCCCACCACAAACACAGTGCCTTAAAACAACCTGCACTTGTCACCTTATGGTTCTGGAGGCCAGAAGTCTGACAGTTTCACGGGGCTAAAATCAAGGTGTCAGAGGGGCTGCCCTCCTTCCAGAAAATCTGGGGGAAACTGTTTCCTTCCCTTTTCCAACTTTTAGAGACTGCTTTCCTCTCTCTTTCAAATCAGCACTGAAGCATCTGTCTACCCCTGCTTCTGGTGTCACATGTGTTTTTCAGAACACAGCCAGGAGTGTTCTCTAATTCTGTGGGCCTATGGGATTGGACTGGACCCAACTGGACAATCCAGGATAACCTCCCCATCTCCAGGTTGGCTGATTAGCAATCTTAATTTCATCTACAACTGTAATTCTCTTTGCCATGTTACTACTTACAGGTTCCAGGGAAGTTCAGTTCATTCAGTTCAGTCGCTCAGTCGTGTCCGACTCTTTGCGACCCCATGAATCGCAGCACACCAGGCCTCCCTGTCCATCACCAACTCCTGGAGGGAAGTTAGGAAGTGAAATATTAGTAGGCTCAAATGTTTAAATATCAGCTTCTTGGTTCCCATTAGAAAATGAAGCTCTGATTGTTGGTCTCAAGAAAGTGTTAAAAAAAACAATTGTGTAGTGCAGACAGGGGGTCTGATCACCATTACCTCACTTTCTCACACTAAACAAACTCTCAGATGGGAAAAACAGGCAGCTTTCATTGTCTGACAGAAGTCCTCCAGATTTTTCAGATGCAAAAGCAGCTCACATGTTTTTTGCCTAGTGCACATGGGAACACAGCTGTATAGGAGATTCAAATGAAGAAAAAAAATCATGTAATAAAGCCTTGTGACTCCCCAAGCAACCAAGAGTTGAATACTTGTCAAGCAATTTTTGTAGGATTAGTATTTAAACACATAGCGAACCACTTCAGTTCCAACAAATCTGGAGAAATTAAACCTTGTTTCCAAGAAGAGCTCACAGAGCTCTCAAAGTGTTTTTCCATCACTACAAAAAGAAAGAACTTGCACTGCTAAGCTGTCTCTTGAGTGGGACTCACACCATCAGACATCAGCAGTGGACACCGGGGGCAGGGCTCCTGGGCTGCAACGGCAGGATGGTGCTGCTCAAGGAGAGGGGCTCTTTCACTCAGTAGACAGAATCATTCAGAAACTGTCAGGTCTCATGGCAGTCAGGCTCCAGCCATGACAGCCCCAGCTAAGCCAGTTCTCAGAGTTCAGCCTTCACCGTGGCAACCGCTTGGGAAACCTCCAACTTGCGGAACTGGAAATTCTGAAGCAAAGTTGCTCACAGTAGAAGCATGGCCTGCAGAGAGTTTTCCCTATTTTATTCATGTAGCACCTCATCACAACACCTGGCGGAATACTCAAGCTCAGTGTCAAGAGCCTTCTGAATCCTGGTCAAAACGTTTCCATGTACATCACTTCATCTGATCCCCCAATCAGATCTGGCAGCTACTTGGGCCTGGAATCATAACTCAGTACCTACCACAGTGTTGGCACATGACAGTAGCTCAATAAATGCTCACTGGATCCATGACCTGCCATATAAGGGAAGAAACAGGCTCAGAGAGGTTTAAACAGCTTCCTCAGTATGCCCAGTGGCAGGCAGGGCTGAAACCTGGCCATTCTGTCCTCCCACTCCACTGTGCTGGCCTCCCAAACCCAACTCAGTAAAGGGTATGAGGGTGTTTTGCTCCTTTTCAGCAAACGTTTGTTGAGCATCTACCCCAAACCAGAACTTCCCATTACTCTTCCCCTGTCCTCTGCCTGGCCAGTTCCTTCAAGCCTTGGTTTTAATATCAGCTCCTGAGCAAGGCCTCCTCGACGAGCCCTCCCACAGCCATCCAGCCCCTGCCTCCTCACCCAGTACCCTCTCACCTGATTCCTATTTGGTATTTATCCCAACCTCTAATTACTTGATGTATATATTTGCTTATTTATGGTTGGCCTTCCCCAACTGGAAGTTCCATGAAGGCAGGAAGCCAGCTCAGACTTTCTGGTGACACTTAAGATGAGGGAGACGATGCCACTAAAACAAAAAGCCAACCACGGTCTCAGGTGAATCCACAAATATGTCTAGAACAATGGACTCCTAGTGCGAGCATCCAAAATACAGGAAGGCAATGAGATTGTCAGTCTAGGGGCAGAAAGACTCAGGGAAGACACAGCAGTTTTTCTTTTCCAATAACTGAAAGCTGTGACCCCGAAGAGGACCATGGACTTGCCTCAAAGGGGTGGTGAGAGAGGGCTGAAGGGGAGGAAGTTGCAAGGACAGATTTGGGTTCAAGGTGCTTCTCATTATGAGTGCTGGGTACTTCCTGTCTTGCACACTCAGGTGTGAGTATAAGAGGGTAGCCCGCATCTATTTTATTCCTCACTATATGTAGATAGTACAGTACCTGGTATGGTTTCACTCAGTATCTATTTGATTGAATGAATTTGTATGAAAGTTACAGGTAGAGGCTGTCACTATTCACTTTGCCTGGAATATTTCTCATCCTCACCTTGTCATCTGCTTGACCCTCTGCTTACTCCGTGGTCTAACCTTAAATATCTCATCATCAGGAAAAGCTTCCCTATCCCCCATGACCAAATGACAGTCCCACTTAGAGTCTCCTGTACTTTTCCATCCTGTGCTGATTGTATTTGGTGTTGTCTGCTATTTGAGGTACATATTCCCCTACCAGAAGGCACTTGGTATTTCTTGCCTGAATGATTCCCAGCAACACCATGAGATGGTCACTGGCATCCCCTGCTGTGAGGGCAGGGACCATTGTTGTTCGCTGCTATAGCCACCATGTGGGGCACAGTAAATACACAAATACTTCTTAAATGAATTAACTTTACAGCTAAGAAATTGCAAAAGCTTGGCAACATGTAAGTGGTCAATGTTACACTATAAGCAAGCAGCAGAGTCTGGATTTGAACTCAGGTCTGTGTAACTCCAGAGCCTGGGCTTTTTCTATCAATGTTATACCAAACTCTGTGTGGGTTCATGGCCATTGTTTAGGACCTCATGCTCTGCCATCAAAGGTGGGCTCCTTAGTGAAAATACTGGCAGGCACACTGTGAAGGCATGTTAGCCACGTTGCCTTGTCCATGGACTCGGAGATACAAGAGGGCACTTCACTAAGAATTCAAGAAATTTCCCAACCAGCGGAACGTGTGCCTGGCAGCCAACAGTGCATCAAATGGAGGAACAGAGCTGAGACTTCATGCCTTACCCTGGCCTGATGACAAGCAAGTGGTGGGTGGGCAGCAGGAGAGACATCTGTAATTCCCTTCATCATCCTTCTACTAATACTCAAGATGGAGTAGCCTGTCACCTGGCACTGGAGCTACTAGAGTAGCAGGGAAGAAATCTAGACTTTGGAGTCAAGACTGGATTTGAGTCCTGGCTCTGTCACTTACTAGCAGTGTATCAACTTCCCTCCACCTAAGTTCCCTCATCAGTGAAAAGAGAGTAATGGAATATACCCTCCTGGCATTATGAAAATGAAGTTAAAATGGAAATGAAAAAATACCTCCCATATACATTGCCTAGACCTGAGGGGGCCCAATGGAGAAGGCAATGGCACCCCATTCCAGTACTCTTCCTGGAAAATCCCATGGATGGAGGAGCCTGGTAGGCTGCAGTCCAAGGGGTCGCTGAGGGTCAGACACGACTGGGCGACTTCGCTTTCACTTTTCACTTTCATGCATTGGAGAAGGAAATGGCAACCCACTCCAGTGTTCTTGCCTGGAGAATCCCAGGGACAGGGGAGCCTGGTGGGCTGCCATCTCTGGGGTCGCACAGAGTCAGACACGACTGAAGCGACTTAGCAGCAGCAGCAGCAGCAAGGGGGCCCAAAAAATGCAAACTACTTAGTGACTGAACGACTACTTTTACCATTCCCAGCTGACTGCAAGCCTCACGCATCAACACTGTGTCATCTGTGTGAAGTGCTTCCTACAGGGGCTTTCTGATTAAGTCAAGGCATCTACACTTTCATCTCCAAACACTTGTGCATTGAGTCAGGTAAACAAATATACTTTCTCAAACCTAATGGGAAGGTTTTCTTTGTGAATTAGAAAACATGAGTTGGTTCAAGAAACAAGCCTGTGTTGTGGAGGCCACCACCTGGGCCTCTCAAGGACCATGAGCAAGGAAGCTGGAGTGGGCGGCACCAAAAGACAATCATGGTGTGGTTGGTGCCATTACCAGACTAGGCGAAGCGACTGTCGGCAAATCCCAACCTACAAAACTTCTTACACACAATAAGAAAGACCTGTCTTTAACTTGGAAAAGGACTATTTGTGTGATTGTACTCTCAACCCAACTTGGAACTACCTTACCTAACTTTTTACAGAATTTACTCTCCCCACATAATGGAAGTTAACATGTTCATGACATTATCCATTACTGAGCTAACAGGCTACAAATCAATATAACAGAATTCAACTGCTTTGAATCATATTTCTTCAATGGTCCAACTGTGCCAGTGAGCAAACACATCCAGCCTTACACATAAGCACCAAAAATTTGCCACCCCATAAGTTATGTTCTGTTAGGTTTCTGTTTGCTGCTTTAAAAAAAAAAAATCAGTCTTCCCCCCCTTTCCTAGTAGGTATATAGGTAGAAAAATAAATGAAGTCAGCACTCTTTACCTCTTACTAGAATAAACTGTGACTCAAACACCGTGAATGGTTATTTGCAAGGCTATAATTTTTTTAATGACAGATTTTCCTAAAAGAAACCACTATAACATCTGTCCAAGTCCTCCAAGGGAAAACAACAACAAAAAAAAATACATAAAGATTAAAAGTCTATTACTTCAACAGCACATTGCCAAACACGGACAACCAGGATACAATGCCAAGGAACCTTAAAAAATAACTTGAAAAGACACAACGTTCAAGTCATTCACACGTGTAGGGTCCGCAAAGAACAGGAAAACAAGTCCAAGAACAGTTCTACTTGTGCATGATGAGAATTCTGACTGTACCTCATCCAAGTTCATTCAGATGTCTTAAACTAACAGATGGATGAGCAGAGTTTGTTTTTTTCTTCTTTGCTTGGAGGTGCACACATAGATTAGAGGAAAGGAGAATCTTCCAGATGCTGATTTAAGCACAGCAGGCTTGGTTCTCCTTTGATAAAGTACAAAGGCAGATTCAGTTGACTCAAGCTTTATCAGTTTCCCTAAGAAAAAGTCTTATGCATGCTGAAACAGACAAGTTACTGAATTTGTCATGCTAAGTATTTACAGTCATTTTCATAAAGTGAGCTCAGTAACTTGACAGGATAAAAAAGGTAGTTGTGAATTTCTTGTATAATCTTTTACAGCGTGAATGACTTTGTGGGTAAATGACACTGAAGTTCAAAGCCCCTCAAACATGTTAACAAGAAATTATTGACTGCATGAAGAGGCACACATTATAGAAAATGCACACTTCACAGGTTCCTGCATAGCAGGAAAGTCGCTACCACTACATAACAAATGGCTATGCCAACAGTTAGAGCTGCCACTCAAGGGTTCAACAGTAGAATTCCCTTAAAACCTCAAGGAGTATTTGCATCACAGCAAGAAAACCTTTGGGAAAATAAGTATATTTTGTTTGGAAAGATATTTTGCATTGGACAATTTGAACATCACATAAACAAAACCGTTTTCAAATTGGTTAAGATTTAAGGCAATGCTACTCAGACCTGAGGGGGGAAAAAACCTACAGAAGTTTGTTTTTCTTCCAAAACTTTGACAGGTCAGAATCAACATTGGAAAGGATCCCCCCTGCTAAGCATTCAATACACTGTTAGGTATTTGCAGCATTACAAAATAAAATCCACTTTCATACTCTGAATATGAAATGGGCAATTGTTATACACTCTTCCTTGAAAACTGTAAGAAACAAAACAAACATGGCAGCTTAGGTATTTCATATTAAAAAGTCACATGAACATGAAGACAACTACACCTGGTACACACAAAGGCAGAACCGTCCTCACAAGCTTTGGAGCGCTGTATTCTCTCATGACTGGCTGTGGTGTACTGTGGAACGGTCATGGATTCATAAATTAACATCAACTACAAACTAACGAATGACAAGTAGACACAGTAAATTCAAAAATTTTACATTTTGCTCCTGTTTGGCTGCTAAAGAGCAGCAATTTATATTGATATAAAAACTTCTGACCACAAAGCTTGCTATACAGATAAAGTACATAATCAAAAAGTAAGCAGCAATTGAATTTCTCATTTAAACTTATCTGGTACAGAGTATTTACAGATTTGGGGGGAGAGTTCTCTGAAACCACTACGCTCCTTACTCCTCCTGGCCTCTGCCCACCCCAGCCCCTCCAAATCGAAATCAAGTGTTCTGAACTATATACAACTATACTTTGGCTAAGTGGGCTGGATGGTGCAACTCTTTCCAAGGTCTTGGTCTGGAAAAAAGAAACAAAGTCTTGGAAGTAATGCGCAGCCTTCTTTTCTGAGTTGCAGTGTACTGGAGCCAAAAATTTATTTTTTCACGGCAAAGGGCAAAAGGGGCCCCAGCACTTCACTCCCCAACCTGAATGGGCAAGATCCGAAACCATTGGCCTCATGCACCATAACAGGCCACCAGACAAAAAGGAAAGAAAAAGGTCACGACAAAGGCAGCAGCAATCAACACAACTTTCCAACAAAGGAACTTATCCTGCCTGGGCTCCCCCAGAAACAGTGCTCCCTCCTTCTCCCTCCCCTCCCACAAGACAAAATTAATTCACATCACAAGAACTTGGTATTCTGGTTAAGTGGCAGGTAAATATAAGAGTAAATCTGTCACCTTGTATACCTGAACTGAGACATAAAGCTAACAGAACACAAGACATCACTGTGAAATTAACTTTCTAAAACAGATCCAGTCTACATAGTGTGGCCAATAAAAAGTAAAAAGAATTTGTTCACAATCTGCCTTGTACAGGGTATTTATAGTCTTTCAATGCTATATAAATAAATAGCATTTATATAGCCTAAACATTCAGAGACATGCACTGGGACTTTTTAGGTAGTATGAATTTCTTCACAATCACATGTGCAAATTTTACAGATCACTAAGTGAGTAACTAGTAAGCTTAGGCTGGACCGTGTCTCGTATTATCTAACAAATTTAAGGGGGGTTCAGAATCATCCATAGGTAGAACCAGGCGTGTTCCCCGAATGACCAGTTCATGGTCCCCAAAGGCAAGTTCTCGATCAAAGGCATCTTCAGAACTGTTTCCCATAAGTCTCCTAGGGGCACCGGATGATGCTGACTCAGTGTTCACAGTAGAATCGCCATATGTCAAACTAATATCTCCATCATTGAGGATGAGATCGGAGTCATCGTCTTTCAACTGTTCCTGGTTCTAAATGCAAATAAAACAAGTTTTGAGAATTATTATGAAAGATTAAAGAAACATTTCCAATAGCTGAATTTTCAAGGATGCTGTATTTTCTCTGACCCCACTCGGCCCACTGTGTGCTTACAGACTAAAGTGCTTGACAACTGCCAAAATCTCTAGTGCTTTCTCTTACCTCCTGTCTCCTCTACCCTCCTTCAGGTAATTAACTCCTACTTATCACTGAGGTTTTCACTTAAAAGTCACTTTCTCCCAGAAGTCTTTTTTGATCATCCAAGGCTAGCTTAGGTGCCCTCTTGTGTTCTTCCCTAGCAGCCTGCACTTAGCCCTCTCCCTACAGTGGCACTTACCCCTTTTCATAGCTGCACATGCAGGGGTCTGCATCACATCTCCCCCCCACTAGGCTCTAAATCCCTTGTATGCTGTAGTTCAATCACCTAACAATTTGGGGCACATAGAAAGTATTCACTAAATGTAAGTGCAATTCATTGCTGAATAGGTTTAAATAAATGAAGTGCTCACTTTCATGTCAACAATGCCTAGAAATATTGAACCCTCACTACCCTCACTACATACTTGTCAAGCAGCTCAAAAACCTTTTGTTCTAATGGAAATTTGGGGGCCAAAAAGAATATAATTACATAAAGTTCCAGAAGACAGAAAAGTGTCCAGGATATATAGTGCCATTTTGGTTAATTAAAAAATGTACATGTGCATAGTGAGAAAGGGTCCGGAAGATTCCCCTGGAGAAGGAAATGGCAACCCTCTCCAGTATTGTTTCCTGAAGAATCCCATGGACAGAGGAGCCTGGTGGGCTACAGCCCACAGGGTCACAAAGAGTCAGACACAACTGAGCAACTAAATCACCACCACATATCAGTAAACAATGATGTCAGAGTCAGCAAGAAATTGCAGCCCTCCAACGTGAGCTGGTGAGCCTGAGGAAACTCAGAAAGGGAAGAATACCTGCCATCCAGCAGCCATCAAACTGCAGCCACAGTCCACAGTGAGCCCCAAGAGAGCTCAGGGTGTGAAAACACAGGATACTGGCCCCACACAGCTGAGGTGCATATCAAAGGAATGCTTTCAGTGAGCCCAGACTCTGCCATCTTTCCACCATAGAAAAGCGCTAGATTCCTTCACTTGGGATATCTGGTTTTCCTTAATTTACAAAAACTTTTGACATTCAGACTTCCCACTCTTTGTTGCAAAATTTCTATATAACCTGGTTCCACCCACCCTACGCCTGAGCTCCAATGCACCCCTCTCTCCCCACTCCCACCTCCAGGGAGCAGTTTTCTCAGGGTTACTTGAGATGCTGCCTCCCAGACTTGAAGTCCCCAAAATTCCAACTTTTAGGTTGTGACTATTTTTTCAGTCAACAATAGAAAAGTCTAGAAGGGTATTCAACAAAATGATGATAGCGAGCTCTGCATGATAGGATTGCTAATGGTTTTATTGTTTTCTTTATGTTTCTGTATTATCTGAAATTTTATTATAATGAGTACTTATTACTTTTAAAAATCAGAAAGTCATTTTATTTAAATGTAGAGTAAGAATCATTGTAAATACTCATGTTGATACAGCAAAGAAAGTCTGTGACTAATACTCCTTGAGGGAAGTAGATAGACACCTCCTACACCCAACTCTATCCTGTGCATTTAAAAATGTTAAGTTTGTCTAAGATAGTCAAATAGACTGAGGACACTATTAGACTAAAATTTCACATTTGCTGTTGCTGGAAAATTTTAAATTCTTTGTTGTTGCTAGAGATTTGCCTCAACACTCAAAGACAAAGACCTGTAAATTAAAAACCAAAGAAACCTGCTCCACCAACCAGCCATAATCCCTTCCAAGCCAATCCAGCTGTAAATCTAAGCTGTAAGTCTAAGGAGCCTGTCTATCACTTAATTCAGCAATGCCCACAACAAGGCTCTGCGGGGCCTTCACACATCACCAGGGGCTCTTCAGCACCTTCGACTGCCTTTATTAAGTTTGAAGTTTGGGGCAATAGCTACCAAATTTTAAAATGCATACGCCTTTTGACCCAGCGATTTAACCTTTAAAATCTATTCTTTATAACTTTATATTATTGGGTAAACATATACAAGGATATTCACTGAGATTTACCCGGTGGCTCAGACGGTAAAGCGTCTTCCTACAACGTGGGAGACTTGGGTTCGATCCCTGGGTTGGGAAGATCTCCTGGAGAAGGAAATGGCAACCCACTCCAGTATTCTTGCCTGGAAAATCCCATGGACGGAAGAACCTGGTAGGCTACAGTCCATGGGGTCACAAAGAGTAGGACACGACTGAGCGACATTTACTTTACTTTACTATTCACTGTAAACATTGTTTGTAATAACAAAAACACAAAAGGAATGAGACTGACTAGATCAACCTTAGTAAAGCTACACTACGCAGCCACCAATAGAGAGAAGGTTCTCGTGGACTCTTGCAAAGGTATCCATGCTGTGGATCATTAGGTGAAAAAAAAAGCCAAGTAGCAGGACAATACTATTATGATCCTCTTAGGGGAAGCACACCGATTGAAACTGCCCACCCTGGTCAGGCACCATAGTAACCATTTGCATGAGTTGTTTTATGACAGGAGATCCTGATAAGGAACATGGAACTAATAAGCCACCACCAACAGGAAGAGTTCGGGAAAAGTCAAAAGGAGACACCATGTGTCCATCCACTTCCCAGAATCTCTCTCGCTAGCATCCATCTTGGCTGAGCGATGTGTGCACCACCAGGAAAGACTCTGGATTAGAATGACTGGCCAAAGACCACCTGGAAACTAATCCCATCACCATAAAACCTGAGACTGCGAGCCACACAGCAAAGCAGTTCTCCTGGGTCCTTTACCCTACTGCTCTCCACCCAGGTGCCCTTTCCCAATAAAATCTCTTGCTTTGTCAGCACATGTGTCTCCTTGGACAATTCATTTCCGAGTGTTACACAAGAGCCCAGTTTCGGGCCCTGGAAGGGGTCCGCCTTCCTGCAACAATCCCATTGTAAAAAACAATCACGGACAGTTATATACACACATAGAAGTTTGTATAGATAAAATACATCTGGGACTATCCACAATAAACTCTTAAAAAGACTGTCTCTAGGGGATGTGGTGGGAGAAAGAGAGTGACTTTCATTTTTCACTTTGTACATTCTATACTGTTTGAATATCTGGCTGTAAGTATGCTACTTTTGTAATTTAATAAGGAGTCAGCATAACAAAAAATAAATTAAAAATGAAGTTCTATAGTTGTTCTGGGTTACACTGCATCTCCTTCATCCCCTAGAAATATGAAATCCTAACTCCTAGTATCTGTGAATGTGACCTTATCTGGAAGTACAGACTTTGCAAGGGATCATGTTAAGATGAGGTCTTTAGTGTGGGCCCTGATCAAGTATGGCTGGAAGGTGTCCTTATAAAAAGGGGAAATTTGGAGACACAGACCTGCACACATGCACACACACACACACACACGCACACACAGAAAATGCCAGGTAAAGATGAAGACAGAGATCATGGTGACGCATCTTCAAGCCAAGGAATGCCAAAGATGGCCTGCAAACCACTAGAAGCTAAAGAGAGGTCTGGAATAGACTCTCTCTCAGAGCCCTTAGGACCCAACCCTGCTGGCACCTGGACCTCAGACTTCCAGCCTCCAGACTGTGAGACAGTAAATTTCTGCTGTTAAGTTTGGGGTACTCTGTTATGACAGCCCAAGGAAGCAAATAGAACAATGCTGTATTCAGCTATATTCCACAGAACACACAGGCACTGTGGAACTCTTCTGGCTTTTCATGATGGTGAGTGGGTCTCTGGAATCCAAGAGCCAGGCCTCACTGACTTAGCTGACAAAGCTGGCTGACCCCTCAGCAGACAGCCATGTAGGCTAACAGGGTAAAGAGGGAATGGGCACTGTGCTTGCTACGGGAACCTGGGTAAAGTGGGAGGGAAGGACAAGACAACATGGGGTGTTCCCCCCACCCGACCAGCAGTCAGTGTATAGATTCAACATAACATAGTGCTGCAGGGCACTCCTCCCTGACCCAGGTGCCACCCCAGCTAAGTCTCCCCTTCCCTGTCCATTCTCCATGAGATCTACTCTAAAACACCACAGAGGAGGTCATAAGGAATGTGTATGTGTGTGTGGGGGTGTGCATGCGACACATATCTACACTGTTTTACCACACCCTTGCCTCTCAAGGTGTTACATCAGAATAGTCAAAACTGATGGGTTTTGTTAACATGGGGACTTTATTTGATGTCACAGATTATTTTTGAAGGATTGGGTTAGAAGTAAAGTTTTTAACAAAAAACTTGAAAAACTAAATGCTCATATTTTAAAATAAAAACTGCTTAGCATTTGTCATTTCTTTCTTTGTTGCTAAATCACCAATCTTACATTGGCAGTTAAGGAAAAACTATGGAATCTAGATTATATCTAGGTATGTTCATGCCTCCCATGAGATATAGAATACAGGTAGATAAACTTGCCCTTATATATGAAATAAAAGACTATCAGTTGCACTTTAGGAGCATCAAAAAATGTTTTAGTAATCCTCTCAACATGACTGTGATGATCCAAATTTATAGATTAAAATATATAAAGTTATTATTGAGCTCAGATCACAAGCTGCAAATAATTGATTCTCCAGGCAAGAACACTGGAGTGGGTTGCCATTTCCTCCTCCAATGCAGGAAAGTGAAAAGTGAAAGTGAAGTCACTCAGTTGTGTCCGACTCTTAGCGACCCCATGGACTGCAGCCCACCAGGCTCCTCCACCCATGGGACTTTCCAGGCAAGAGTACTGGAGTGGGTTGCCATTGCCTTCTCCGAAATAACTGAAAACCAGCACAGAAATAGAATTTTTCTTTTTACTAAAATTACTGATAGCAAGATGCTATTCCATATCTGTTTTCAAATGATGTTTCAAACACTGTGAATTATAATAAATTTAGAGATAAATTATATCTATTCCATAAATAATTTATACATAAATTATTATATATATAATAAATTTAGAGATTTCAGTGCAGTTTCTAGCTGAGCAACATATGTTTATATTCCTGCTTGTGGATTTTATATCATAAAAGCAAGCAAAGCAAAACAAAACAAAACAAAAAAAGCAGTCACCCATCCACAGAGCAGATACATTTAAATTTAACTTAATGAAGAACTGAGGTTCTGGATGAAACCAACTTACCTCATAGGCCTGGGGACTGGTCAGGCATCTTGCAATGGGGCCGCAGCAGGCAGGCAGGGTGGTGGTAAGAGGAGGCCCGCTGTGCGTCAACAGAGGCTTCAGATAGCTGTGCTGGTTAAGGAAGAGCTATGTTCTTTATCAATTTAAAAAGAACACCCTGCTTGATTACAATCACTGTCACAGTGTACCCACCACTTCAGATAGCAAATGTCCCACTTCATGACCCTGCTATGTCAGTGAGATAGCAACATTTTAAAATTTTGTAATATTATCTCTGTTTTACAAATATGGAAACTCAGGCTCACAGAAGTCAATGATCTGCCTAAAGTCACACAAGTAAATGGAGGACCAATACTCAAACCCAGATCAGTCTGATTCCAGATCCTATGACCTTTTGACCACTACATCATATTGCCTTTGTGATTTTACTAAAGCCAAAATCACACTCGATTTAGCACTGAAGGAGATACAGAAGAAAGAATACTAAAGAGCCTGAAAAGCGATTAAACATTTCAGTAGTAGAATATAGTAATAAAAATGGTTTTCATTATTTACTATGGATTCAGCTGGCCTCTTCAATGAGTTGAAACTTCAGTATGAAAGGAAATGCAATTCTAAAAACATTTTTAAAAATTATGCATCATGAGTTCCTCTGTCACAGACTCCCATTTTAGCATTCATCTATTCTCCAAAAATAAAAACAAAAACAGATGCAATAATATATTTGATACTTGAAAGGAAAAAAGAGAGAATCACAAGAAAAAGCAGAGAAAGGGAGAAAGACACATATACACATTCCCTACTTTCTAAAATTACAACCTAAGTTTGTTCTCAATTAAAAATGAAGAAATTTACATAAATTCCCATACACTCTAAGATTAAAGTATTTTGTATAAACACACTTATACAGTTCATAAAACATCTTGCCACACAAAAATCACTGAAAATCTGGAATGATGAACTGTACTACTGCATCAAGTACAGAAACTACCAGATCTTAGTTCAGTGGTACTTAACAGGGTACTTAGTACTGAGGCTAATAAGTCTTGGTGTTTAACTCTACAAGAACAAATTCCCTAAAAACTAAAACTTATCAAATATTGACCAAAAAATCTGAATGCTCCAATATCCATTAAACAAACTAAAACATTGCTCATACAAAAAGCTCCAGGCCCAGAAAGCTTCACTGGTTAAAATCTTCCTGGTACTTAAGAAACAACACCAAGCTTACATAAAGTCCTCCACAAAACAGAAAAAGAGAAAAATTCTTCCCTACTTGTTTTATAAAATTAGCACAGTCTTATTATAGAAACTTGATAAGGATATTACAAGAAAAAAAATCACAAGCCAATACTCATGAAAATAGACACAAAATATTAGCAACTAAATCCAGTGTCACACAATGAATAACATATCATGATCAAATGGGATTTGTTCCACCAATCTAAGATTGGCTTAACATTCAAACAATAAATGAAAATCAGCAAGATAAAACACTAAAGGAGAAAAAAATAAACGTGATCATTTCAATTGATGCAGGAAAAGGGTCTGATAATATTCAATACCTATTTATGATAAGAACTCTCAGCAAACTAGAAAAAAAGGGAATTTTCTTAAATTGATCAAAAGATATCTCAAAAACTTACAAAGATATCTCAAAAACTTACAGCTAATATCATACTTAATGGTGAAATATTGAAAAATATCCCTTGAGGTCAGGAATAAGACAAGAATGCCCACTATCATCGCTTATATTTACCATTGTATTGGGAGGGTCCAGCCACTATCAGTTCAGTTCACTCGCTCAGTTGGGTCGAACTCTTTGCGACCCCAAGGACTGCAGCATTCCAGGCTTTCTTGTGCATCACCAACTCCCAGAGCTTGCTCAAACTCATGTCCATCGAGTTGGAGATGCCATCCAACCATCTCTTCCCCGGTCAACCCCTTCTTCTGCCTTCAATCTTTCCTAGCATCAGGGTCTATTCCAATGAGTCAGTATTTCACATCAGGTGGTAAAAGTATTGGAGCTTCAGCTTCAACATCAGTCCTTCCAGTGAATATTCAGGACTAATTCCCTTTACCATTGACTAGTTTGATTTCCTTGCAGCCCAAGGGACTCTCAAGAATCTTCTCCAATACCACAATTCAAAAGCATCAATTCTTCGGCACTCAACTTTCTTTATGGTCCAACTCTCACATCCATACATGACAACTGGAAAAACCATAGCTTTGACTAGATGGACCTTTGTCAGCAAAGTAATGTCGCTGCTTTTTAATATGCTGTCTAGGTTGGTCATTGCTTTTCTTCCAAGGAGCAAGCATCTTTTAATTTCATGGCTGCAGTCACCATCTGCAGTGATTTTGGAGCTCAAGAAAATAAAATCTGTCACTGTTTCCACTGTTTCCCGATCTATTTGCTATGAACCGATGGGACCAGATGTCATGATCTTTGCTTTCGGAATGTTAGGTTTTAAGTCAGCTTTTTCACCCTCCTCTTTCCTTTCACTTTCATCAAGAGACTCTTTAGTTCTGCCATAAGAGTGGTGTCATCTACGTATCTGAAGTTATTGATATTTCTCCTGGCAATCTTGATCCCAGCTTGTGCTTCATCAAGTCTGGCATTTTGCATGATGTACTCTGCATAGAAGTTAAATAAAACAGCCTTGACATACTCCTTTCCCAATTGGGAACCAGTCTGTTGTTCCATGTCCAGTTCTAACTGTTGCTTCTTGACCTACAAACAGATTTCTCAGGAGGCAGGTAAGGTAGTCCGGTATTCCCATCTCTTTCAGAATTTTCCACAGTTTACTGTGATCCACACAGTCAAAGGCTTTGGCATAGTCAATAAAGCAGAAATAGATGTTTTTCTGGAACTCTCTTGCTTTTTCCATGATCCAGCGGATGTTGGCAATTTGATCTCTGGTTCCTCTGCCTTTTCTAAAACCAGCTTGAACATCAGGGAGTTCACGGTTCATGTACTGCTGAAGTCTGGCTTGAAGAATTTTGAGCATTTCTTTACTAGCATGTGAGATGAGTGCAATTGTGTGGTAGTTTGAGCATTCTTTGGCATTGCCTTTCTTTGGGATTGGAATGAAGACTGACCTTTTCCAGTCCTGTGGCCAATGCTGAGTTTTCCAAATTTCCTGGCGTATTGAGTGCAGCACTTTCACAGCATCATCTTTCAGGATTTGAAAGAGCTCAACTGGAATTCCATCACCTCCACTAGCTTTGTTCGTAGTGATGCTTTCTAAGGCCCACTTGACTTCACATTCCAGGATGTCTGGCTCTAGGTGAGTGATCACACCATCGAGATTATCTGGGTCGTGAAGCTCTTTTTTGTGCAGCTCTCCTGTGTATTCTGGCCACCTCTTCTTAATCACTTCTGTTCCTGTTAGGCCCATACCATTTCTGTCCTTTACTGTGTCCATCTTTGCATGAAATGTTCCCTTGGTATCTCTAATTTTCTTGAAGAGATCTCTAGTCTTTCCTATTTTTATGGTTTTCCTCTATTTCTTTGCATAGATCGCTGAGGAAGGTTTTCTTATGTATCCTTGCTATTCTTTGGAACTCTGCATTCAGATGGGTATATCTTTCCTTTTCTCCTTTGCCTTTAGCTTCTATTCTTTTCTCAGCTATTTGTAAGGCCTCCTCAGACAACCCTTTTGCCTTTTTGCATTTCTTTTTCTTGGGGATGGTCTTGATCACTGCCTCCAGTACAAAGTCACGAACCTCCATCCATAGTTCCAGGTACTCTGTCTATCAGATCTAAGCCCTTGAATCTATTTGTCATTTCCACTATATAATCATAAGAGATTTGATTTAAGTCATACCTGAATGGTCTAGTGCTTTTCCTTACTTTCTTCAATTTAAGTGTGAATTTTGCAATAAGGAGTTCATGATCTGAACTCTAGTCCCATCACTTCATGGCAAATAGAGGGGAAAGAGTAGAAGTAGTGACAGATTTTTTTTTGGAGGATCCAAAACCACTGTGGATGGTGACTGCACCCATTAAATTAAAAGATGCTTGCTCCTTGGAAGGAAATCTATGACAAACCTAGATAGCATAATAAAAAAGCAAAGACATCAGTCTGTTGACAATGGTCCAAATAGTCAAAGCTATTGTTTTTCCAGTAGTCATGTACAGATGTAAGAGTTGGATCATAAAGAAGGCTGAGCACCAAAGAACTGATGCTTTCAAATTGTGGTGCTGGAGAAGAATCTTGAGAGTCCCTTGGATAGCAAGGAAATCAAACCAGTCAATCCTAAAGGAAATTAGTCCTAAATATTCATTGGAAGGACTGATGCTGAAGCTGAAGCTCCAATACTTTGGCCACCTGATGCGAAGTACTGACTCACTGGAAAAGACCCTGATGCTAGGAAAAGTTGAAGGCAAAAGGAGAAGGGGGCAGCAGTGGATGAGATGGTTAGGAGAAGGGGGCAGCAGTGGATGAGATGGTTAGATAGCAACACTGACTCAATGGGCATGAGTTTGAGTAAACTCCAGGAGATAGTGAAGGACAGGGAAGCCTGGCGTTCTGTAGTCCATGGGGTAGCAAAGAGTTGAACACAAGTTAGCAACTGAAAAACAATACCATAGATATGCATTCATTCGTGTTTCCATATATTAGAGTCTTTCCAGAAAGTGAATGTAAAAATCTAGCAAACAGAATATAGTAAGTAGCAGCTTCTAATGATAAGTGTCAAGTGCATTTTTCTTAAACATAGAAGGTTTTGATCAGAAAGTCAAAAGCAAGGAAAAAGGATTTTACATAGTTGTCCCAAATTCACTTCAACAGAACATAAACTAGGTTTTGATTCACTTAAAGTCTCAGCCAGAAAGAACTCCATAGTCCCTTTATCTAGTTCAATTTTCAAGTAAGAAATTAATTTTAATAAATAGTGAGTGATACAATTTTTTAAAAGGCATGATTTAGGGACTTCCCTGGTGGGCCAGTGATTAAGACTTCACCTTCCAATGCAAGGGGGTTGGGTTTGCTCTGGTCCAGGAGCTAAGATCCCACATGCCTCTTGGCCAAAAAACCAGAAGCAGAAGCAGTACTGTAATAAATTTAATAAAGACTTCAAAAATAGTTCACATAAAAAGTATCTTAAAAAAATTTTTTTAAAAGCATGATTTAAACAGGTTATTATATATAACCTGACTTAAAGTATAGCTATGAAGAAGACTGTTACAATAGGACAAGAAAGAAATCTGGTAAATAATGAAGCACTGGCATTCTGAATGGAGAGGAGAATCTTCCAGTCTTTGGAAAGGTCAGAGAAAAGACATCAGTGACTACTGCAGTATCCAGCATTGCTGAGTTTCTCATTCCCATGTTTCTTCCTAAGCCTGCCTTTCCTCTTTTACCCTAGCAAACACACTAACAAACACCAACAAATTCCTCTTGTGGCATTCACTCAATTAGCTAAAAGACAATAAATATTAAAGTTTACTCCATAAATAAACCTATATATCAAAGCAAGTCTATCATAAAGGCTCTTGAGTCCCTGCACATAGCCAGCTTTTGCAATAATCAGTCCCTGCTGGCTTCATGGGTTTCAGAGGAATTCATCCGTGTGTGTGGGTAACCTTCTCCACTACACTGAAGGGGAAAAGGAAGACCAAAGGTATGTTTTATATTTCAGTTCAGGAAGAGAGTAGTCAAAACAGTTGTTCCATTAAATTGTAATCATTCATATTCATACTGTTTTTTTCTCAATTAAGGATACTTGTGATCAAAGTTATACCACATCCGGAAGAGCCACGCGCTCTCTGCTTTGGTAGTTCTTCTTTCACTTTCAGGAATACCCTGCAAACAGACAATAAATAAGTCAATATATACATAAAGACAAAAAACACATTCATTTAAGAGTCATTGCTTTGTAGAATTACAAATATAGCCTAATTTAAGAGCTTGTATATTGCAGCTTAGGAATAAGAAACTGAAGTGTTTTTCTGAACACTTCTATTACTCAGGCTGCTTCCTGATTTATGAGTTGACTAGCATTTAGAAAAATTAATGTGGGATAATCCACCCCCTAAATCTGAAAGCTTTACACCCACAATGTGAACTGTACCTTAAGTGGAAAACATCCCATCAACATTCTGATCTTTGGGAGTTGTCATGGGTTCCAAAACTAACTGGCATTTTCAAAGATGCTACTAGTTGTTAGAACACTAGCAAAATTTAAGTAGGGAAATTCCATGGTAAGCCAGGCTGGGTAGGAGGGAAAACTAACACAGCCAGAAGATCTCTTCAAAAACAGCTCCCCCCAAAACATAAACTGCATCCTCATGTATAACACGGAGCAGTCAGCAGTGGCGCTGTAAAGCCATCTGGTTCATCTCGGCTCTGATGTGAACTAGTTGGGCAAGTCCCTTCCCCTCCCAGCCTGAGTTTTTTCATGAATACAATGTGAACCTTACTCAAAGGCTCTTTCCAGCATGAATGTTCCGTTTCCAAGATTTTCGAAGAGTACAGTTTAGATTCTGGGTTTGGTTCCTGTTTTTCCTGATTCTCAAAATAAGTGAATCTTCCTCTCAGTAGGAATCAAAACACACAATACAAAAAGTCTGAGAACAATGCACAGGCTTACAGTGTTTCCTTTCACATCAGGAGGCATTAGTTTGTATAGCTCCACTTTTTGAAGAGCAACAAATCTACAAATCTCACGATCCCCTCACCACATGAACACCTGTAAACCTAACCCCTACATGTTCCATAGTTACTAAAATCTTCCTCTGTGCTTCCCAGTGGACACTTGAAATATTGAGTAAACAATATACTGAGCCAAGGTATCCAGTTTTGAGGGCAAAGTAAAAATGACATTTTTTTCTGGATGTCACAGTTGGTACTCACCTACCTGGCTCTTTCCCTGTCACTCCATTTCCATTTGTCCTCTGTGGTGACAGAGGGGACATAACAGGTAGAGGCATACACAGATGGTGATCAAGCATTGGTCTGGGGAGCTGTCTGATCACTACTCTTGTTTCGACATAGGGGTAGAGGCACTGAGGGGCTATTACCCTTTGGAAACGACCCCAGGAACTCAGCATCATGGGAACTCACCCAGCCTGGTTTGTACAATTATTTCAAGCCCATGAAATTATACTTTAAGGTTCTGACCACAAAAGAGGCAGGTGCATCCTAGGTCATATACAAACTCATCACTCGATAGCTAGCAAAATTAGCATTCAGGAAATGAATCTGACAAAAATTTTTTTTTTAAACTACACTCTGAAGACAAGTAGACCAGGGCCTGTTTCAGACAAGAAAGAGAACTGTTGTTTTAAAAGAGATGCTTTCCATTTTCAAAAACCTCATTTCTGTGATTTCCCATCTCATGTCTAGGGCAGAGGCACCTATTCAGCTGTGCTCAGAAAGCATTAAAAGGTGGAAGGAAAATACCAGAAAAAGGTGGTCAGTCTAGAGAAAGCACTGAGTTACAATGCACTAGTCTACGAAGTTCTGGTTCAAGGAAACAATAGAGAAAGCGACACATGAGTGTAAGCAAGGAAACATGGGCAGGGCTGAGGCAGAGGGTAGGAAAGCACATTCTCCTGAACAGACAGGGAAGCCTGGCTGAAGAGCCCAAGGCTTCCAGGCAGTTCTCAAGGGCAGCTGCTGGTCATCCAATTTGAAAGTTGCACAGGAAAAGCAGCTGGAGTGGGGCTTACATCAGAGACAAAACTTCATGCGCAAACCAAAATGGAAAAAGGCTCCCCGTGCCAGAACAGTCACTTGAAAACCCAGGAGTGCTTAAGGGACTGCTCTTGTCTGTGGCCAAAGCCCAGCCTTGCCCACAGATAGTGGAGCTGTCACCCTTGATAACCACACGCGGCCTAAAATTCAGTTTTGTCTCTATCGAGCAGTGAGAAAAGCCAGGAATGATATGATGTCAGTTAAAAGCTGATGCAAATAGGACAGGATCTAAATAACAGTGGCATGAAGTCTACAGTAGATTTGTTTTCTTTCCAAGCAACCACACAATCGACAGAAATGCCAGGACAACACAAATGCATATTTACCAAGTGTTCTTGGTCTGAATCAACACCAACCCTAAAAGAAAACACAAAAGGCAAATGAGATCTTGAAGCCAAAAAAAAAAAAAAAGCCTATTCACATATGAACACTCTTAGGCAACTACTTTTCTCAACACAGAAGCTATGAAATGACTAATATTTTTGTGCTTCTCAATGGCTGCTGCTGTAGACTTTTGGCTCCTGCCACTTTCCTTAGCAACAGCTCCTAGGGCAAGCAGGGTCTACTAACCTTCTCTTCCTGCAAGCCAATCCCACTTACCAGTTTCAGAAAAAATAACTTTTTCTTTGGTAACCAAGTCCACAATAAGCAGGAGTCAGGGCAAGCAGTGCTGCCCCAGTGGCTGAATAAGAACTCTAGGGCAGTTCCACAAACAAGGATGGCCCATTGCAGTTCCGGGAGGAAGCTGCATGTTTTCAGACCTCTCAGCTCTCCTGGCCACATTCTGTTATGATTACTGAAGAGAAGGTCCAATTCCAGGGTGTTTTTCCATAGGCGAATGTATATCCATTAGCCTTGGTTCTTCATGATTCTTTTTTATCTGCTTTCCGTATCTCAGGGAACAGCTTCATTATGAGAAGCTCTCTTTGACTCCTCTATATCCTCAATCTGAGCATTTACCACCTCTGTTCATTCTCCCTCTAAACTGTCTCTCAGATCCTCTCTCCTTTCCATTTCAACTGCTCAAGCTGGGACCTCATTCACACTCACATCATCTGGGGCAACTGGCTGTAAGGGTCCCCCACTGCCAGGCTCTCCCTGAGAGTTAGCCATCTCAAGCAGAGAGCTCACTGGCTTACTACCTTTACAAAAGTCTCTGAGAGCAGCTTGTAACTCAGAGGGTCAGGTCTAAAGTCCTTTGTGTGGCATTCAAGACTCTTCAAATTAGCCACCCCTGCCGCTCTGGCCCAGTTTTCCCTTCACCCTCGCCCAAACACCTGCTGGTAGTGACCCGACTGCTCCTTGCCCCAGACCCTGTCCTCTCCTGAGCTTCCATGTCTCTGCTTGGGCTGCTCCCTCTATTTGAACTGTACTGTCCCTTATTTTGTTCTCCTTTTGTGAGTTCCAAAGGAACCATTCTATGACCCCTTCAGTCAGGATCATTTTTCCTCTGGGCTTTTACAGTACTTTCTAATTCTTTTATTATAATACTTAGTACAGTAGAGTATAGTTATTTACCTGTCAGTCTCCCCAGACAAGACTGTGAGCTCCTTGAGGGTAAAGGTCATGTCCCAATTCATCTCTGTATCCTCAGAGTCTAGCACAGTACCTGACACACAATAGGTGCTCAAATGTTTATCGATTAAGGCCACTACTACAGAACACAGGAAAAATAGCAGTGTGAGAAGCTGCAGCAGGAGCAGCCTAGTAACACCAAAGGGAGGAAAATGATACACGACCTTATCTGGAAGGCAAGAGAATCAGGGCCAAATACTTGAAAAACAGATGGTCTTAACCAGATTCTGAATTCCAAGAAATGCTCATTTCTTCTTTGTTAAGACGGCCAGAAGCTATTTAATACCTCCTTCGCCATATTAAACTCTAACCACATCTGTGTATCTCAAGTGACATCTAGTGGTCTTGACAACAAAAGTTTAATTCTCAGATGGAAGAGTGTTGGAGGCCAAGTTAACATAATAAACATTTATCAGAGCAGTTACTACCTGCCAGGCACTGTGCTAAGCATAGGGCATAGACATGATTTACACACAGCCCTGCCCTCCAGGAGTTCACAGACTGGTGGGAAAGACAGACATAACTAGAGCGCAATCCCCAAGGGCTCTGCAGTCCAGGAGAACTGGGTTCCAATCTGACCTCAGCTCCTTTCTAGCTGTTTGAACTTAGTCAAGTCATGCGACCCTATGAACCACAGTTCTATCAACTGAGAAACGGGGGTGCTGGCCCCCATGCAGAGTTGCTGCAAGGATTAAACAAGAAAATGTGTCTAAAGATTTTAAAACAGTGATACATCATTGTTGTTGTTCAGTCACTCAGTTGTGTCCGACTCTTTCTGACCCTGTGGACTGCAGCATGCCAGACTTCCCTGTCCTTCATCATTAACACTTGCTAAATGGTAGCTCTTATAATAACATCATCATTACAAGGCTGACTGAAAACAGTGCTATAACAGAAGTACTCTACAGTAAGCAGACGGAAGAGTGGTTCTGAGAGAAAAGAAGAGGGTGAAAGGAGGCAGTGTTTGAGCTATGTCGTTTCCTGGGAGTGGAAGAGCATTCCAGGCAGAGCCAACAGTGTGAGCAAAGGCTCAGAGATGGAGAAGTGCAAACTATGTGTGGTACACAACAAGGAGCCAAAGGTGACTGTCACAAACTATGCAAAAGGACAGAGGAAGAGCTGGCTGGCTCTCACTCCCTGAGGAGCCACTGTCCACACAACAGGACAGATGACATCCCGTTCTTGCTTTGAAATCCTGTAAGACCGCCAACTGGATTTTATTTATTTTCAAACAGAAAAGTTTATTTTTAAGATATTCTTATTTTATTTATACTACATTTTCTTTTTAATGGCTACACTGGGTCTTCGTTGCTGCGTGAGGGTTTTCTCTAGTTGTGGCGAGTGGGGGCTACTCTCAAGTTGCGGTATATGGGCTCCTCATGCAGTGGTTTTTCTTGTTGCGGAACACAGGCTCTAGGGCACCCAAGCTTAGTAGTTGTGGTGCACAGGCTTAGCTGCTCCAACGCATGTGGAATCTTGTTGGACCAGGGATCAAACCCCTGTCTCCTGCATTGGCAGGCGAATTCTTTACCACTGGACCACCAGGGAAGTTCCAAGTGGATTTTAAAATTCAGACTCCTTACTGTGTCCTACTAGAATCAATAGCCGGAGAAGGCAATGGCACCCCACTCCAGTACTCTTGCCTGGAAGGCTGCAGTCCATGGGGTCGCTGAGGGTCGGACACGACTGAGCGACTTCACTTTCACTTTTCACTTTCACGCACTGGAGAAGGAAATGGCAACCCACTCCAGTGTTCTTGCCTGGAGAATCCCAGGGACAGGGGAGCCTGGTTGGCTGCCGTCTATGGGGTCACACAGAGTCGTACACGACTGAAGTTACTTAGCAGCAGCAGAAGCAGCAGCAGCAGCAGCAGCAGAACCAATAGCAGGGCTTCACCGACCAAGCCAAGTTGGTGCAGCTCCTGCTTTTGTGAATAAAGTCTTGTGGGAGCATGGCCATGGTGACTGATTCATGTATTGTCTATGGGGCTTTCATGCTGGAGTTGAGTAGTTGAGACAGAGACCATATGGCCTTCAAAGCCTAAAATATTATTCCCTGGCCCCTGACAGGACACATTTGTCAAGCCCTGCCCCTGAAGGATCTTGCCCACCTTGTTTCCTACCTCCCTTTTGGTTACTATATTCCAGCTAGGTCGGCTTTTTTCCTTTTCATTTAACAGGCTGTTTGTTCCTGCCTCAGGACCTTTGTACTTGCTCTCCCCTCTGCCTGGACCACTATTCTTTCTGCTCACTGCTTAACTGGCATTATCTTGTCATTCAGGTATCCTAAGCTCAAATGTAACCTCAGAGACACCTTTCTTGAGCTCCATCTATAAAATACACTCTATGCCCACCTACTATCATAGCACCTTGTTTGCCATCAGAGCATTTAACATCATCTAAAATAGTCATCTTCATTTACTTACTTGCTAGTTTACTATCTGTCTTCTCCCACTGCAGTACAGACTTTATGAGGCCAAAGACCTTTTCTATCTTGTTACTACCACTGTACCTCTCCAGATCAGGGTCTCTTAACCTTTGCAGTACCAACATTTTGTTTCAGATTATTCTTTGGTGTGGGGGCTACTCTGTGTACTTGTGGGATGTTCAGCAGTATCCTTGGATTCTACCAACAAGATGCCAGTAGCAGCCCCCTCTCTTTGATTGTGACAATCAGAAATGTCTCCAGGCATTGCCAAATGCCCCTGTGTGGAAGTGCCGCCAGTTGACAGCCACTAAATTTTACCTTAAAACAGCAATGGGAACATGGTTGGTGCTAAATTAGTATTCATCGAATAAATGAATAAAAGGCACATTTGAAGTATTGTAGTAAGAGCTTTACAGACATGAGCTCAGGAATCCTTACAACAACCCTGGAGGAAAGTACTATCACACATGTTACCGACAGGGAAGCTGAGGCTTAGGAAGGTTAAAGAACTTGCTCAAGATCACAGAATTACTAAACAAAGGGGCAAGAACTCAAAGTCAAGCCTAATCCTGCATATATGTTAAAACTGAAGGACTTTTTAGTATTCTCACAATTATACTCAACAAATTTGGTGGGAGGTAAAACAAATTTAAATTCCAGTCTCTGCAAAGAGGCCAAAAAA
This sequence comes from Capricornis sumatraensis, assembly GCF_032405125.1. Taxonomy (NCBI): domain Eukaryota; kingdom Metazoa; phylum Chordata; class Mammalia; order Artiodactyla; family Bovidae; genus Capricornis; species Capricornis sumatraensis. The sequence continues at coordinate 43,625,248 of NC_091092.1, read as the reverse complement.
CCCCCAAACAACATTAATAATAGTTTACCTAAGACTGTAAGATAATGTATACAACTGAATGTCAAACAGGACAGGCAAGATGGGGCCAAAGAGCTTGCAAAGCTGGTGAGGTGGATTCAGCTTTATGTGAGTAGGTAGGTTTTGGGGGAGTTTTTTCTGGGGGGTGGGGTAAACATGGGTATTTGGTTTAGTACATGTGAAAGGCAGTTAGGGAAGAGAACTGATTCTACTTAAACACTGAGACTCCACTTAAGAGTGTTATTTTTCCTAAATTATCTTACATTTAGCTTTGGCTTTGTTTTCCTTAGTAGAATAAGGAAGAACCTTCATTTTAAAAATCTTGATGAAAAAAAAAAAAAAGGAGCTTAATCCTTCCAAAATGGTCCATCTTCATTTTTTGATGCAGAGGTCTAGGACAAATCAAGTGAGACTGGAGGCTCCTCTGTCCACCATTAATGGTATTTATGAGCTTGAACAACTAGAAACTTTTAAAGCCTCTATTTCCCCACTTGTAAAAAGGCGTGATTGTGATTAGATAAATATATAAAATGCACTTAGCACAATGCCCAGCACATAGAAGGTGTTCAACAAATGCCAGGTCCTCCCTAATAATCAGGGTTACAAGAATATTATTTTGATGTATTTTCAATTATCCACAATAACAGCACAGGAATTGTAAAATAAAAGGATTTGAACAGTAAAGAGAAAGAAACACAATCATAACAACAGTCAAAGTCTGATTTAGGGCTGGTTGCTATTTAGAGTATTAAAAGAAAGACGTAAAATGGAAAATGGACTCTATAAGACGTGAAAGAAATACTGTTTTCTCTAATGAACCTTAAAACATTCTGGAAGCTCAGTAGCTCTCAAGATCTATGAAGTTACAGCAAACACAGAAGTAAAACCTACAACAGCTTTAACTATAGACTGCTGTACCCATGGAAACAAATGAAGAAATCCTGAGATACAAGGGAGCTTTTTCCAATTGAATACAGTAGTGTGCATTCAAGAATAAGATCTTACAACCTTGGCCTTGACTGTCAGGTCAGAAACAGTGCTGATCATGAAGATAAGAAAGAATGATAATATCTAGTTGTTGATTTGGGCTGGGATAAATCGGACTGTCTCATATGCTGCAGATACAAGAAAATTTTTGATCCAGTTTGGAGATATGAATAATAAGCCTTAAATATATGCATATCCATTGACCAAGCAATTCGACCTCTAGGAATACATCCTAAGGAAATAGCCAAGTGCACAATGGTATATGCATTTCCAAACATTCACACTGTTATTCATAACAGTAAGAGCAAAATTCTCAGTTACCCATAATAACAAAAACCTAAAAACAACACAAAAGTCCAATGGTAGAGATTTGGTTAATAAATTACAATATAAGCAGCCATTAATATAATGATATTTACTAACATAAATATCTATGCTATATTATATTTAATAATCAGTTTATAAGAGTACCTATAGTGTTGCCTCTTTTTGTTAAAAAAATACATAGAGTAGAGTAAGAGGTCTGGAAAGACATCCCTCCAAGTGTTAACGATAGTTTTTATCTTTCCTTTGCATATTTTCCATTTTCTCTGTGCTACATGTTATATACTTATTATAATGAATAAATGAAATATTAGGGACTTATCTAAGCTTAAAATTCTCTCATGGTTAAAAGAAAAATAACCCAAATTACATTTTAATACTAAAATGAGGTCCCCAATCAAATACATACCTTATATGCAAACATGACAGCATGGCAGTGGTGCCACCACCAAACACCCACACAGTAAAAAACACAATCAGAAGTGTGGTGCTGAACATCATCTGCCGGGCATAAGTGGCCGTATCTCGAATGGCCAAGGCAAACGCCATCGCGCCACGAAGGCCTGCAAGGGAATAGGAGGACAACATGAACTTCATAAATTCAAAGACATAAGGTACATTCTGAGACCTTAGAATAGCATGAACAAATACATATTTCAACATACATAGGTATATACAACCAAATACAAAAAGAATGAGTAGATGATACTCACAAGCATTGGTCATTTAATAATTTTTTAAACTCTATTTTAAAATGTACTTACACTAAAGTTCACTCTTTCAGGTGTACAGTTCCATAAGTTTTGACAAATGTATAGAGGTGTGTAACCACTACCACAAACGAGACACAGTGGTTTCATCACCCCTCTCCCAAATTCCTTTGTGCTACCTTCCTTTTGGTCTAACCTCTCATAATCCTACCAAACTCTTGGTAACTACTGATTTTCTCTGCATTGCTGGGTTTTTGTCTTTTTGAGGATGTCGTGTAAATGGAACATACAGAATGAAACCATTTGAGCCTGGCTTCTTTCACTCAGCACAATGCCTCTGAGGTCCATATATGTTCTATGTATCACGGGTTTGTTCTTTTTAGCACTGAGGAATATTCCATGGCATGGAGGTCCCAGTATTTTGCATACTCCCTCACTCACTGGAAGACAGACAATTGGGCTGTTTCCAGGTTTTGGCAATCATGAAGAGAGCTGCCATAAACATGTACATACAGATTTTTGTGTGAAAATGGGTTCATCTTTACCTTCTCTACTATGCTTAACATAGTTCTGAACTGGGAATTTGGAACCAGAACATGAGAAAACTCCCATAGAAAGGAATGGGACACTTTTAAAAAGGATGCTTTTTTGGAGGCTGTGATTTCAATGTTTAAGGGAGTCTAATATATTATCTTTGGAAGGGCTGATGCTAAAGCTGAAACTCCAATACTTTGGCCACCTCATGCGAAGAGTTGACTCACTGGAAAAGACTCTGATGCTGGGAGGGATTGGGGGCAGGAAGAGAAGGGGACGACAGAGGATGAGATGGCTGGATGGCATCACCAACTCGATGAACATGAGTTTGGGTGAACTCCGGGAGTTAGTGATTGTCAGGGAGGCCTGGCGTGCTGCAATTCACAGGGTCGCAAAGAGTCGGACACGACTGAGTGACTGAACTGAACTGAACTATTACCCGCATATTATTTCCATCTAAAATCAGACTGGTATATGCACTGTAAGTTGTTTCCTAGAGGAGGCAAGAAATAGAGAGTTAAAACTTACCAGCAAACATCATCATGTGTTGAAAATTTGATCCAATCTTACTTCTTCTACCCAAATTAAGTAAGAGGGACAAGGGGTAAATATTGGCAGCTCTTCCCAAGAAAATAGCAATCTAAAATTATTAATAGGTTAAGGATAATTCTTTTGATCGTTAACATTATTTAGACCATGCATTCCTATCACTGGACTTTTGTACTGTTTCTAGGATTTTGCTGTTATGGCTAATGATTGAGGGGGGAGCCACCTGGGTCCCTAAGAACAAGGACAACTCCCTAAGGATGGTTAAAAGGCTGTGTGGGTCCCTGGTGATTTTGTGGAGCAGAGCCTGCTACACCAGTCCAGACTTTTACATGAGAGAGAAATACATTTCTATCTTTTTAAACCTCGGTTAACTTTGGTAATTGCCACATGAAACCAAACCTATATCCTAACAAATACAGCCAGAAAGAGAACAAGTATCTCCTGGTAAGAGTCAATTTCCATGTTAGGATTCTGTTTTGAGGAATTTCAACTCCTAACAGACTCGAAAACCTACAGAAAATATTTAGCCTTGGTTCTGGGTAAGTACTGTGGATTCAAGCCACTTGACTGCTTAAAAATTTCTTAAAGACTAGCAGGATATGAAGTTACTGAACTCATGGGAGTCTTCCAGTTAAGGTTCTTCTCTTATGAATAAGGCTTTATCTTTTTCTGCCTGAAGTTCATTCTCAGAAGACTAAGACTCGGTAGAATGGTATTTCAGTAATACTTCAGTTTCTAACACAGATCCTACTTAGAGTTTTAACTAAGAAAATATTTCTGACAATCTCTTTTGATAGAATCTTCATTCTGAGGTGGTTTCTTAAAATACTACTACTTTTGAAAATCACTAATTCAAACATCCCACTCTCTGACCACAATTTCTCTTTCCATGTTTTACATCCATCCATTGCAGATAATTCTTCCATCTCACTGGGACCTCCAGTCCAAAGACCCCTCTGCTTTTCCATCAGTCAGTCCTCTCCCCTCTTCATTTCCTTTTCTAGCCACATCTTAATAAAACTCTTTCCAGTACTCAGCAATCCCTTTCCCCTCTGTTTTCACTGCACCAACTTGACAAAACTCCAAACTCAGATGGACTCAGCTATCTGTTTTCTCCATGCTTATAGCTAAATGGTCCCGGATAAAGTCATACAACAGGGCAGACTGACTCTGCTGTTAAGATATATTCCTCAAACTCAAATGGGTCCCTAACACTGCTCAGTGATTCTACTGCATTTCTTTGCTAAATGCACTTTTCCACTCTCTGCAACAACTATTTCAGCAAAACTCCTATCATCGATGGGAGCCAGCCTCCTAGAGGGTTCCCTAGTATTCATACCCTTGTGTAGTCTCAGCTCACACTTTACCAGGGTTTATGTGTGATCAATAGAAAAGAGCAGAAGGGAGATGGTACACTGTCTCCAAGATTAGGTCATAAAAGGCCCTTTGCACTCCATCTTGGTGCTCTCTCATCTCACTCTGTCCCCCTGGGGAAGCTATGTTGTGAGTTGCCCCATGGAGAGGTCCAAGTGGAGAAGAACTGAAGCCTCCAACTAATAGCCATGTCAGTGAGCTTGGGCTGGCTCCTCCATCCCCAGTCAAGTCTTGAGAGAGTACAGTCCCAGCCCAGAGCATGATTATAACCTCATGAGGGATACTGGAGCCTGCCAACTTAACCTACCAGTTAAGTTGCTTCTGGATTCCAGACTCAGAAACTGTGCAAAATAACAGGTTTGTTGTTTTAAGTTGCTAAATTTTAGGGTAATTTGTTACGTAATAGATAACTGATAGGCCACCTGCTCCTATCTCACTTTCAGCAGATGATCTCACCCCCTACTTTACAGATAAAAATAGAAGTAATCAGAGAAATGCCACCTTGCAAATGTACATACTTTCATCTCTGCATACTCTACCCTCTCCTGGAACAATGGCGGAACTGTGTTTCCTCCCTCTGGAGGCCCATCCCCCCATGTGCTTTGGATTCCATCTCTTCCTGCCTTCTTGTGAAGTTGGCACTATTGCTTGCTCTTTTTCATGTAATCAGCGTCTCCTTTTCAACTAGGTTTTAAAAACTCAATGAGAGAGAGAAAGATAAGGGTGGCGGAGAGGGAAAGAGTGGGCAAGCCTCCTTCCATCTTTCATCATCTTTCAACTACTGCCCTGTGGCACAGACTGCAAACTGCTCTCCATCATCCAATCTTTCTTTCTTCCCTTCAGTAACAGAGGACAAACAGTTTTATCTTTTGGAGTTGGCAGAACGGTAGACTTTTTCTTGTCATTTCAATCTGTCAGTATTATTTGTGCAATAAACAAAAACGTAAATAGAATAGACTAGATAAAAGAGTTGAAATTCTTATTTACTTTACTCAGAGGAAAATATTATATATATTATTATACATATTATTTACATTAAGAATATATGTATCCTTATCAATTCTTATCAGTCTTATCAATCATCCCACCCCCAAGAAAACACGTGCAAATCTCAATTTAAAAAGAAGTTTCCCAAACAGAATACAAAATAAAGGATACAAATGCTCCTACTACAAATGTTGGGTTAAAGACATGGTTCTGGAACGTGAACAGTGTCAGTCCCATGTAGGAGAAGATGAAATTCTCTGCCAAGAAATTGAGAAGCTCAAACAACTGAAACGAAATTTCAAAAGGTTAGTCCAGTAAAAATCTACATAATTTAAAAACATGAGTATTACTAAGATATTGAAACAGATACTTCAAATATGTAATGTTCAGGTATATCCTCCAAAACATGTGATTCAGAGGGAAGCAAATGTAGAGATGACATTTCTGGTCCCACAGAAAAAGCCATAAATGTTTCCCCTTCACTTGCCCAATCAACTTCCCTTCTTCAATTCCCATATTCAGTCATTCTCACCCTCATCCTCCAAACCCTGCCAATTTTTCTTTTGGAATGTTCTTGGCTGTCTCGGCCACTGTGTTAGTCTAACTTTCATCACTTCCCATCCATAATGCTGGGGGAGGACCCTAAGTGGTATCCCTGCCACCCTCATCTTCTACACCCCTAAATATGGCAGGTCCCAGACACTTCCCTTTTTACAGGCTGTAAGACCCAGTTCAAATCATTTTATCCTGGCACAGAGTGCTTCATGACAACTCTCACACCAGCTTGCCATGTGATTTCCCTTTTTACATGGGTCTCAGCCCTCACTAAGAGAGTGAGGGCTTACACGTTATAGTCCTGCTCTGTTCCCTGCCCTGCTACCTGCCCACCTCCACCTGTTTACATCACTGTGATGAAAAGGCCACAACTAGAAGCATGAAAATATAAAAGGAAAAATCTCATTTGTAAAGGCAAACAAACAGTAAAGGTAATAAATCAACCATATATAAAGCTAGCAGGAAGGTTAAAAGACAAAGGTAGTAAAATAATCTATATCTGCAATAAGAGATAAACAAAACAAAATGATGTAAAATATGATGTCAAAAACAGTAAACATGGCAAGTGGAGGGGAAATGCATTTGAACTTAAGAGATCAGCAAATATATGCACCCCAATGTTCACAGCAGCATTATTAACAATAATCAAGATATAGAAGCAACCTGACTGCCTATTAATAAATGAATGGATAAGATGTGGTGTATACACACACACACACACACACACACACACACACACACTGAAATATTACTCAACCATGAAAAGGAATTAAAATTTGCCATTTGCAGCAATATGGATGGACCTAGTGGGTACTATGCTAAGTGAAATAAGTCAGAGAAAGACAAATACTATGTGACCTCACTTATATGTGAATTCTAAAAACAAAGAAAAAAAAACAGAAACAGAGTAATAGATACAGAGAACAGATGGTGGCCAGAGGGGATAGAGTTGGGGGAAGGAAAGAAATAGGTGATGGAGATTAAGAGGTACAAATTTTAAGCTGCCAAATAAATGAGTCATGGGATGAAAGGGGAATATAATCCACAGTTTGGGGAATATAGTCAATAGTAAGGTATTATCTTTCATCATGGTGATTATTTTGAAATGTATATAAAAACCAAATTGCTATGCTGTATAACAGGAACTAACATAGTGTTACAGGCCTCCCCAGTGGCTCAGCAGTAAAGAATCACCAGCAATGCAGGAGCCACAGGAGATGTGGGTTCAATCTGTGGGTCAAGAAGATCCCCTAGAGGAGGGCATGGCAATACACTCCAGTATTCTTGCCTAGAGAATCCCATGGACAAAGGAGCCTGATGGGTTACAGTCTACAGGGTCAGAAAGAGTCAGACATGATTGAAGTGACTCAGCATACACATACAACACAGTGTCACAGGTCAATTATACTTCAAAAATAAACTAACTCATAGAAAAAAGACATCAGATGTGTGGTTACCAAACACAAGTTGTAGGGAGAGGGGAATTGGATAGAGGAAGTAAAAAGGTACAAACTTTCAGTTATGAGATAAACAAGTACTAGGGATGTAATGCATAATATGATAAATATAATTAACACTGTGATATGTTATATATGAAAGTGGTTAAGAGTAAATCCTAAGAGTTCTCATCACAAGAAAAAATTTTTCCTATTTCTTTAATTTTGTATCTATACGACATGATGTGGTCACTATTTCATGAAGTATATAGATCAAACCATTACTCTGTACACTTTAAACTTAAGACAGTGCTGTACGCCAATCATAACTCAATAAAACTAGAAGGAAAAAAGCCATTAGAGGAAAACAAGCTAACCGACCACTGGAATCACAATAGTAACAGCCCCTGGCTACTCTGCTGATCTATCTCTACCCTAAAAGCTGTCACCCTTCAATCTGCCAGTCTCATCTATTTCTGGAGCCAACAGAAGAGGAACTAAAATGAGCAGACATCACTTTGAACAGAACAAAGATTATTTTTCAGTAAAAAAAATTGTTTTGCTGCAAAAAAAAGTTTATTGACAAACTATAAAGTTTCTCTTACCTGTTTAGTTCTATGCTGAGACTCTGTGGACAAGTTATTGTACGTATAATGGGCCTGTGTGATGCCACAAAACAACACTGCAACCACACCTATAAAGACAATGAGTTCCAAGTTCACATCAAAGGCATGTTCCCAGAACATGCCTTCTGTTACTTATTCACAGAAGTAAATTAGATGTTTAGTGTTAAATTTTTCAGTTGTGACTTACTTTGTTGAGAGGAACCGCTTCCACTGAAAATCTTTTACATTCTAAAATGATAGCATAAATGCCAACCCTAACAAGAGTGCTCAAACACTAGAGGAGTCGGTCCACACATAGAGAAAAAAATCACTGGCTAAGTCACTCCCTATAAGGGTTTACAATTAAAAGGAGAAAGTAACCTACCTGTGAAACCCCATGCTTCAGCTAAGAGGAAGGTACTCCAGGACATCAAGAAGAACAGGCCTGTCTCCAACAGCTGGAACTCTCGTAATTTGGTGAACTTAGTCACGTAAGACTGTCAAGGTTGATAACACGATCTCATAATATAGAAGTGTTACTAGAAAAAATAATAGTTGAAGCAAGGCAAGCCTGAAAGCAGGATTCTCCAGTCTCTAACACAAAAGTCACAGAATAAGGAGGCACCAAGTGAAGAAATTGTGAACACAAGCATTGTACTAAGGAGTGAGCAGTCCTCCCTTCCATGAGGAAGCTCTACAGCTTAGTCCATCCAGTTATTTTATGGGTATCACATGCTTTGTTAGAAACCATGCAGTAAGGAACAGTGTGTGTGCATGCTCAGTAACTCAGTCGTGTCTGACTCTTCTGAGACCCATGGACTATAGCCCACCAGGCTCCTCTGTCAATGGAATTTTCCAGGCAAGAATACTGGAGTGGGTTGCCTTCATAATCCAAGTAAAGAACAGACACGACAGGAAAGGACAGGAGTGACAGATCAGATACACAACATGCCAACTCTATTCATTTGAGACCCAAAGCAAGACAGCTTCCATAATAACAGCAATTTATACCTAGTAAAAATGTCATTTTCATGAGATTTGATGTTTAATCCTCTCTGTGATGTAGAGTATCCCATGAGGAAACTGAGGCATGTCACTCACTCATACTAGTCTAACAAGTATTTGATAGTTGCCAGTGGAAGGGCCTGTATCAAGCTGTGGCAAATCTCAGCCTGGAGTCTATATTTCCTTCAACAAATGTGTACTACAACACAATGATAAAGTTCTTCAAGGAACTTAGGCTAGGAAAGAGATACTAGCTGGCCTGGTCCTTCTTCAGAACTGTTTTCACTGTCCCTTTAGGGCTCAGTATGCCTGAGAAAAAGCCCTAAGACAAGCTTCTTCCAGAACAAAAACTGAAGTACAGAAAATGAATATATTCTTGGGAAAGTATTTGTTTTCTATGAAAGTACCTTGAAAGTTCTGGAGCTGGAAGCTCTTTAGAGATCAAATCCTACTCATCTTTCCCGCTCTCCTCACCCGCCACCTTCCTACACTGAGGTCCCATGAAGTGCAGTACCAGCAATTCTTCTATATTAGGAGTTCCAAAAGGCAGAGGCCACAAGAGATCTTGTTTATCTGTGATACACAGGGCATAGCATGTGGTATATAACAAGTAATCAAGAAATTTTTTGAAGAATGAAAAGCTTGATATAAAACAGAAAATTGAAGTTCCAGAAGTTTAGGTATACTTGCACTTAAAGAAGCCAATAACAGAAAATTTAGATTCATTTATTAAACTGTCATTTTCTATTATATTTTAACTTATAAATGTGAAACTGCAACGACTAAGAAAAAAAGAAAATTTTTTGAATGAATACAAGAATGACTGGCTCAGTGTTTCTAAAAGCAAACCAGTGGTAATGTGTAGGACTTGAGAGTATAAGGTTAAAATCGGTGAGAGCGAAGATGAACTCCCATCTATCCTAACCCGGGAACTTTATTTTATTCAACTGGTATCAAGATCATACATTCCTACTCGTCCTATTAAATGAAGAGCAAAAGGATGCCAGGCTGAACAGCCACACAGAACACCCAAGAGGCTCTTTGGAAAATATCTACCTTTATATCAATTCAGTCTACAACCTTAAAATTCACCCCCAAAGGGTCACTATGTCTGAATAGCATTCCGTAGTGAGTGTTTAAGGGCATGAAGCCCTACACAAAGCAATGAAATTCTTTTATTTATTTACTGGTAAAGATGATTGCCTAATTCAAACCAAGAACTTGGTTATAAGGTTAATAATTATAACATGATGTCAATTGCAAAAGTAGGGGAGACCATGGAACACATTATTACATTACTCTGTAAAGTTAACAAGAAAAGATAAATATAATAAAAGGATATTAAAGCTGTCACCACTCCAGTAGCAGCACCCATTGCGAAAGAGCCACTGAAGATTCCAAGGAAAATCCCAATAGACTTGAACATGGCTGTGACATCAAAGGTGTGGCTGTTGTCTCCAGCTGGCTGGTATGCTACAATTGAGCTATGAAAGAGAAACAAATGGCTCTTTCTTTGAGAAGCAACTTTTACTTTTAAAACATTATCTAAAAAATTTTAAAAATTACCTAGTGTCAAACTTGATGATGAAATAAGAGGGGGTAAAAACCCAAAGCTTTGGATTTGAATTGCCAAAATAAGGACCAAAGGTTACCAAAACACGCTGAAGTGGATCAGCTAACAAGAAAACTCAGCTTTTGTTAAGTGACAATTTCAGAAGGTAGAACATTTTATTCAGTAAGATCCTCTTTATGAAGGTCAAACCAAGCCTTTTCCTCCAGTCTCAAGATACCAGGCGGCACTATTCTTTTGTGACTGTTTACTTACTGGTACTGAGTGCCTGAAAGTCCTAACGTACTAATAATGTGAACAAACTAATGAAAAATTCCCCACATTTCCAACAGAGTATGCATAAAAATATAAAGAACACGGTTCAATACTCAATCCAGTCACATTTTGTTTTTCCTATGGGAAAAATAAAAAGGATGACTAAAGAACCCTTTCAACTTTTAGAATACCAGATGGCCCAGAACCTCCTATCTATTCACTCACTGAAATGGACTTTTATAGATAGAAGGGCTTGAAAGGCCTTCCAAGGAGTTAAGAGTCCACTCAACAGTACTTTTAGCATACCCAGCTGAATCCTTCACCTAAACTTCTGAAAGAAAGTCACTCTGTAAGAGACCAAGACAGGTAATTAGAAGGGACACTCTCCATCTTGAACTCACAGTCCAAACCTGGTCTAGAAATACTTCTTTTGAAACAGTCGCCCCAGGAACTAAACACAGCTGAGAAAATCACTCTTGCTAGTGGGTCTCTGGCAAAAGCACCTACCATTACTAAGTCAGTTTTCATCACAGTTAATTGAGTACCAGTGTTTGTATAATAAATCCAGACTCAAAGACATCACACAAGTCATGTCAAAGAAAAGAAGCAGAAAAAACACATCCCTAAGAATATAATGAATTCTCCCTGTGGTTACTGCAATGTTTTTTCTGACTCGAGGCTAAAAAATGACATTGCTATACCATGTACACTAAGTTCTCTTCACACCTCCCTAGTTAAGTTAAAACACAAAACAAAATCTAAGACCAAGCTAACATTTCCTAATTTTACCTATCTTATTGAAGTATAACTCCAATATGGATTTCTGGTAATGGCATATAGAAATTTCTGAGACTCAATCTGAATTGAAAACTTTAAAATCTGCATTTAAATCTTCAAAGTGACCAGATCATTTTGTGAATGGTAGATCTGCTACTGTTTTAGTGAATATGAAATGGCTTTTCATGTCATACTATCTTACCTACACATAAAGGACCCTACCACTGTAAATGAGAGTTGACTATATTATAGCATGAAAATATAGCAGCTGGCTGGATAAAGGAAATACTGCTACAACAACGTTCTTTCTCTCTGGCCATAGTTTTCAAAATGCTGACAGGAACAAAGTATCAATGCAATGCCTTCTGAGATTGCTTTCCCTAGAGTAGTTCATGGAAATTCAAGATTCACATTAATCATTATTTTATTCTTTAATCTCTAAAATGTACAGGAAAAGCATGGTGGGCTGAGAACAGATGAGAGGTTTGTCTTCTTCCTGTTCAAATGCTGGCCTCTGGAGTGAAATCTTAACTCATCTTTTCTACATCAGTCAACATTTTAACTTGAGGCAGCAGCATTTTTTTGAACACTTAAAAAAAATCTTGAGAGTAATACAATGTACAATTTAGGGGGGAAAATCACCCCGCCATTCCACTACCCTGACAGAGCTCTTATTTCCCTTCTGTGTTTCTTCCCCCTCCTTTTGTTTTTGTTCAGTCACTCAGTTGTGTTGAACTCTTTGCAACCCCATGGACTGTAACACACCAGGCTTTCCTGTCCTTCACTATCTCCCAGAGTTTGCTCAAACTCATGTCCATTGAGTCAATGATGCCATCCAACCATCTAATAATCGTGTCACCCCCTTCTCCTTATGTCCTCAATCTTTTAGTTACATGCATACTAGTTCGTGTTTAGTTGTAGTCATAATGAACATACAGTTCTGAATTCTGCTTCTTCAACTGACAATGACATAAGAATGACTACAGTCTCTCTAGTCGTGTTTTTTTAAGACATCAAAATGGTCCCAATGGATATAACATAATTTATTTAACCATTTCCTCACTATTGGACATTTTAAAGTTGCTTCTAATATTTTTGCTACCATAAATAACAGTGTGAAAGAACATATTTGTGCTTTTTTACAAATTTTGGACTGTTTTCCCATTTTACATTCTTAGAAACAAGGTATTAACTAAACCTATAGCTGCTTTTACATGTTGAGCAATAGCTTACAACCAAATCTGTATTATATTTTAAGAGGGAAATATGACTATATCTCTCAATTCTTTAGTAATGATATCCAATGGCCTAGAAATTCTACTTTCAAAAAATATCCTACAGAAATACTCTCAAGGATTCACAAAGATTTATATATAAATATATTCACTGCAGTGCTATTCACAATAATACAATATTAGAAAACACTAAATATTAATCAACAGGGGAACTGGAGAGGTACATTGGTAGTGTATCCATACAATGGGATAAAGGAGGTATTAATGTAGTACAATGTCCAAGTGAAAGAAGCAAAGTTACAGAAAAGTATGTACAGTGCTATGCCTTTTTGTTTAAAAATTAATATTATTTATATGTATGCTAATATCCTAATGGAAAAAATCTGGATGAAAACATTAATAAGTGGTTATTTCTGAGAACTGAAATTTCAGGAATTTTCTACTAAGTCAAAAACTTTAAATTTTTGTTAAAAACATATATTAATTTATTATCATAAATGACAAAAGATAAAATACAAAAGAGCAAGTAATACCAATTTCAATGTCAACAACAACGTACAAGTGATATAGTTTTAAAACGACATCAGGGTTTCTCAATCCTGGCATTACTGACATTCAGGGCCAGGTAATTATTTGTTGGGTAGTGGGTGCTGTCCTGTGTATTGAAGGATTTTTTAACAGTACTCTTGGCTTCTACTCACTAGATGCCAACAGCAACGTCCTCCTGTTCTTGATACTCAAAATGTCCCTAGACGTTGCCAAATATCCCCTGGTTGGGGGGTGGTAATGGTGCAAAACTGTCCCCAGTTAAGAATGACTATAGTAGACCATTACCAGCAGTAACTCTTTTTCATTAACAATTTTGTTCTTGGTAACTGAATAAGTAAAAATGGCCACTAATTTAACATGTGTATCTCTGGTAACTAGTAAAGTTAAACAGTTTGTCTGTCATGTTTGTTTACTCATACTTACATTTTATAAAATGTAAATGACCCCCAAAACATATTTTAAATTAGTCTCTAGGGTTATGATGGTATACCCATTCAGAGGAATACTATTCAAAGTAGACCATCTCTAGGTATACACAACACTATATCAGTACATACAGCTCTACCTCATATAGCAATGAGGGAATCAGTTTCACTCCACCCTCACCAGATTAAAGTATTGACATTAACAACAAAAAAAGTTACTGTCAATCTAACAGGTCAAAAAACAAATAAAAACAACTTCCAACATAAATTTCAAGAATGGATATCTTAACCTGCTACTGCCAAAGAGAAGTCCTTCAGGAAGGGGTCCCCCTCTTTCCACAAGGCTGTTTCTACAGAATATACACGTTAGAAAATCACCAAACAGAAGTCAACACAAAGTAGACTATTACATCTAGTGAAAGTCACTCAGTCATGTCCGACTCTTTGAGACCCCATGGACTATACAATCCATGAAATTCTCCAGGCCAGAATACTCAAGTGGGTAGCCATTCCCTTCTCCAGGGGATCTTCCCGACCCAGGAATCAAACCAGGGTCTCCTGCATTGCAGGCGGATTCTTTACCAGCTGAGCTATCTAACCTACTTTTAAAGACAAACGAAAGATGATGAAAAACGGAATGCCAAGCACTTCAGTTAGTAACCTCCTACGAAAGTGAAAGTTAGTCACTCACTTATGCTCAAGTCTTTGAGACCCCATGGACTGCAGCCCACCAGGCTCCTCTGTCCATGGGATTTTACAGGCAAGGATACTAGAGTGGTTTGCCATTTCCTTCTCCAGGGGATCTTCCCTACCCAAGGATCAAACCTAGGTCTCCTGCACTGCAGGCAGATGCTTTACCATCTGAGCCACCACAGTCACAAAAAATTCTGGCAATAAATAGGGTAGAGGGGGTAGAATTTATATGCACTACATTCACAAAAGAAGATCTGATCTTTTGCACAGCTTCATGCACAACATTTAAGGAATTAGTGTTACATCTCAGAAAGGAAAATTTTCCACTTTGCAGTTAGACAATGGGGGAAATCAAATTGTGTAAACCAGAGTCAGTGACTGACTGCTCTTTTATGGTTAATGAAGTAGAAATTAAGGAGAGAAATAAAAGTAAGGAGGAAAGGTGAGGGATTTTACTTCTCTCTTGTAGAAAGTTCTGGTGTAGAGTAAAGGCAGTTGTCTATAGGATTAGATATTTGCTTAGTAGGAGTGAGTTGGCAGGCCACAGCTCCTCAGAGGTTCACATCCACTCTTTCACCTGCAAATATCTTCTAGCAGCATATATCGTGATTTCTACACTTAGATTAAAATACTGCTCATTTTCATTGTTTTCAAAAAGTGTCCGACTCTCTGTGACCCCATGGAGTCCATGGGGATTCTCCAGGCCAAAATACTGGAGTGAGTAGCCATTCCCTTCTCCAGGAAATCTTCCCAACCCATGGATTGAACCCAGCTCTCCCACATTGCAGGCAGATTCTTTACCAAAATTCTATAAAACAATTATCCTTCAATTAAAAAATAAATTTAAAAAGTATACTACTTAGCACTTCTAAAAATTAAGTTTCTGAAATGATTATGTTAAATAAGAGAAATATGAATTAAAGTATGAAGTATTTCTTAATCATCAAATTGGCAAAAATAGCAAAGTCAGCCAAATACTCTATTGGTGAAGTTATGAGGAAACAGGCACTCTCATAATTTGGTGGCTAAAATGCAAAACAGCTAATTGACAGGCAATTTAGCAATTTAACAAAATTACAAATGTATTTACCCTTTAACCCACTAATCTCACTTCTGAGAATTTATCCTACCAATAACCAATATACTAATGTACATAAAAAACAGGCAAGTTCAAAGTTAATCACAGCAACATTATTTGAGATAGCAAAGAATTGTAAACCCTTTATGTTTCCAGCAATAGAAGACTGATTAAGTAAACTATAGTACAGTTCATAGTATTGTACACAGAATACTATGTGCCTGTAAATGAACAATGAGAAACTCCTTGCTTTGATACAGAAAGATCTCCAGAATGTAGTTATGTGAGAGGAAGTCAGGTATAGAACATATACAGCATGCTACTTTTAAAATATGAAATGAGGCAAATTAAGAATATTTATTCATATACGTGCTTGCATTTGAAGAAACACTAGGATACACAAGAAACTAAGAAAAATGGTTACCTATAAGGGACTGAGGGGATAGGTGGATGAGGACAGGAGTGAGAATGTGACTTTTCAATGTATCCCTTTCTATATAGTTTTGATTTTTGAACCATGTGAATATATAGCTATGCCAAAAAATTCAATTTGAAGAAAAAATGTCCATGTTAAAACAGAATGCAAAATTATACATACACTACAATCACAACTATGTAAAAATATTACACATAGAAGAAAAGACATTTTTAAAATGTCCTAGAATGCTTGCAGTAATTGTCTTTAGGTGTCAGGGGTACATGTCACTTTTCCTTCCTTTTCTTCTGTGCATTTAAAAAAAAATTATTGGAGTATAGCTGCTTCACAATGTTGTCTTATTTTCTGCTGTACAGCAAACTGAATCAGCCATGCATATACATATATTCCCCTCTTTTTTTGGTTTCTATGAATTTTCCATGTTATCTATAAGTACATATTTATTCACAGGGGAAAAATGCTTCAGTGTTTCAAATGTTTCTATTCATAATGTACTCTACTCAATAAGTGACTTCTGGTTCTTAGAATTCTAATGTTCAACATACAGAATAAAATAAGAAGAAAAAAACACTTACGAAGATAGCACTATGGCAACAGCATCATTGAGGACACTTTCACCAAAAAGAAGTGCATAGAGTTCAACATCAACTTGAAGCTCGTGGAATATGGCAAGAACAGTCACTAGCAAGTAGAAAGAGTCACAGGAATATTAAGACATTACAAATATAACATATTTCCCTCCATAGATGATCATACTAGTTACTTAGAAATTCCTTTCTTCATCTCAGAATTCAATCCTAACAAACATTCATACCATATTAAAGATTCAGTAATTTTATGTCAATATTTTTCTTTTCCCTAACTGTGTACCTGTAATATCTCTTTCCTTTCTCTAACAGTCGAAAATAACCTTGGAGGACTGAGTTGGCCTACATTCTTTATGCAAATGCTAATAATCTTGCCTTGTACATTTCTTTCCCATAAAAAATACATTCAGAATTTCTTACAGACCAGGTGATCATTAATCTTTGATAACGAAGACTATTACAAAAAGCACTTCCTGCTGCAAAGTTCATTTTATCCTTGGAGCCTTATAACTCACTTCTATTTAACTTGCAAATTTCAAGCATACCAGCTACCAGAGACAGTGGGAAATGAAAACACGAGTTTGGTTTCCGGTTGGCATAAAATTTATGACCAGAATTACAGCTGCTATATTTAACTTAATAAGAAGACAACTATCAGGCTATTTAAGCTAGAGAGGGGAAAAAAAAAGTCTTCTCTTAGAAAACCATTACATGAGAATTCTTAGAAAATCAGAGGAGACTGAAGTTGCCTTGTAACTTTAATTGCTGAGTCACGTACAGCTCACTTGCTAAATAAACTCAAGCAGACATGAAAGATTATTACAACCAGAGTTGGGAGAACCTCTTCAAATGCCAACCAAAAAACAGGAAGCTTGTACTTTAAAAGATAAAGTGTCCACGCAAAGCATTTCATCTGGAATATCCTGATATCAAAGCTAACCAAGAGAAGGCAAAAAGGAGGGCTGGAACAATGCTGTAAAATTTTTAAAAAGAACCTATGGCTCCCCCTTCTATTAAGTGAACAACTGCAAAATAATAGAATTATTATAGAGGTAAATACCTACATAACTCAGAAGAAATATAACCATTCAGCTTTATATAAGCAAAACAGTTCTGCTTGAGCCATCCAGGCAATACTCCCACTAAAATAAAACCAGAAGTTTTAAGTTATGTAGCCAGTCCAACTGACTGAGATATCTCCTAGACTTTGAAAAGTTGAGGACTTTGCTTCCAGTAAGAGAATATGGAGAATAGAGACCACTAGCTTCCTGTAAAAACCATCCCATCTTCATACTGATAATGGGAATAGCTACAAACAATAAGGAGGCAGTCTCGACTGTCTTTAAGGAGGTGATTTGCTTCTCAGTTTTAAAAATGCCAGACTATAAAAATGCCTCTCTAAAATGTCCTCTGAGCTTTTAAAATCATTTCTTACAGAGTATAGAGCATATTTTCCTACTTTCTATAATGTCCTGTGTTATCAGAGTTAACAAAGGAATTCAGAGATAAACTTTGATTATGCTGGATGATAATTAAAGATTATTAACTTACAAGGTCAAAGGGCAAAACGAAACAAACCTCTACCAAGAAAACAAATCTAGTAAAAGAAAACTTGCATCCTTAGTTCAAAAAATGCAATCTCAACTCTTATCCCTACATCTTTAGCCTAAACATGCTCTAAATTCCTAATTTGAATGTAGCTGTGAAGATCACCAATATTATATCAGGAAAACTACAGTCTAACTCATCTAACTCAATACAACAAAATTCACTGTCAAGTCATGATAATATCAAAACTACTCCATAATCAGAAAGCCAATTTTATAAAAATAGCTCTTCAATATATATTACAACTCACCAATGGCCCCAAATCACACTTGTTCTAGTATAATGGCCTTCTAACAGTCATTTTAGAACAATTTTTCTTACTCTTAAATGCAGATTAGCTAAATGTCAACAGATTTTTAGGGATCTGTTTTCTAGAAGCTTGAAAGGAAATGTATCATCATTGCCCATTCTTAACTAATACAGTTTGTCTTCTATACCCTGTCACCTGGGATAGAGACCAACCTAAAATTCTTGAAGGAAATGTTTTATGGTCCTCGTCTAAAAAGCATCAAATTGTGGACCAGTATTAGGACATATAATAAAGAGGAAAAAAATTGTGTGCTTAAGCCAAAAAGATCCATGAATTTTGTTTTTTCCTTCCACAATTGGAAAGTATAGCAAGATGGGGAATACCTAATCCTGAATTCTACACCTCAAAGCAAGAAATACATGCATGTGTGTTGTTGGAAAAACACTGTACACCTTAAGTACTCAAGCTCCACATTCATGTAAAACATACCTGGATCAGTTGCCGATACGATGGCACCAAACAGCAGGCAATCTGTAAAGTAGAAATCTCCGGCAAGTTGTCCAGTTACTTTCATCAGTGTAACACAGCCATACATTATTGACCTGTTCAATAAACATATGTCTACTTTAGAAAAAACATCAACTGCAAAAGAAGTTAGAATACAATAAGAATAAGACAGGTCTACTATTAGTACTTTGTGATTAATCCCAAATTTACTGCATGTCATTTAAATATCGTAATGCCTTAGCCTTAAGGAAAATTCAAAGAACTTATTACCTATATGAATACATTTTACTGCAAAAGTCCTTAGACACATTCAAGAATACAATACTGCAGAAGTCAAATATGCATTATTTTAAAATTATAATTTGAAGGCTAAAAGTGTTTTAAGCTTCAAGTACTCACCCAATTACAAAACAAGAAATTGCAGTTCCAAGAAAAGCGTATGCTAGGATTGACCCAAGGTTTCGAAAGAAATGTCTCTGATAGGAAAAAAGTTTTACTGTGTTAGAATATTCACCAATTATTTTTAAAAGAAAAGGTTTTCTAATCTAGTGTACTATGCTAATATTAAATGCATTATCCATTAAAAGAAATAACTAAGAGAGACTTTTTGTACAGGCATTAAATTCAGCATCTCAAAAGGATCAGGAGAGGGAGAAGTGAGGGGTGAGCTGCCCATTTCTGAGCGGCAGCGATGGTAAAGCCCATGGAGTGTAAGGGTGTTCAAAGCATATGAAATACAAAAGCACTTACTCTTTTCAGGCTATATCCCGCATAAAATATGATAGGAGGAAGTAATATGTTGAAAAATACTTCTGGATCAAAAGTAACCTGTTAAAATAAAGAGGTCTTTTAGATGAATTCCCTCAGAAGATTTCTTATTACATCATGAAATGAGCAAAAAGAAAAAAAGATTAAATGTTAAACTGGTGAAAGGCAAGAACAGTACCATTGTGGTAACTGAAAAATATTTCATACAGGATAGCTGGTGTTCCACTTCTCAACCAAATGACAAGGAGATAGCATTGGAACAATCAGTTACATCCTATCTATGCAAAGTAGGTTAAAATGATAGTAAAAATCTTCAAAATAAGAGAAAGTATGAACATGTCTTTGCTTTAAATAAAAGAGGTCCCAAACTGGTAACATAAAATTTGGGAGTACAGAATTATTGTTGGCAAGAGGAAATAGACTTCTTGCATAGGTAACATCTCTAAAGGTATATAACATAATATAAAAAGTTTCTGTACAAATCAGATTTCAAGTCCTGACAGCCCATTCCTTTTTATAGGGAATAGTCCCTATAATAATACAGATGTCCCCTTCTGTTCATAAGGCTGCAGTAGGGTTTGACACGAACACAGAGCAGCTACACGCATAGCCATGCTAAAAGTTCATTTCCTAGAGCTTTTAAGGAACTAGAATTTTCCACAGGTAGGAAAAAACTCTAGCTGCAAAGTAAAATTTAAGTTTGTGTGAAATTTTGAAAAGCATTAAAGATGGTCAAAAACACAACCAAGTAGCTGTAAAAGCCAAGTCCTGCCAATGTAGAAAGCAGACATGGAGGCAAATGGTCAAGGGTGGATGAAAACAGAGATATGAGGCCCTGAGACACGTCAGGATGGGAACTATGAATGGGTCAGGAGAAAGCAGCTCCAGGAATGTCTGGGAGCCAGTAAGACTGAAACCCAACCTACATCAAGTTTCATGCACACCATGGTACAGTATCTGATACTCAGGTTGAGGCCCTTATGAATCAAAGAAAGATTAAATTGTGCTCAGTATACAACACAAGGGCATCCCTCATGGCTCAGTGGGTAAAGAATCCGCCTGCAACGCAAGAGACACAGGAGATGCAGGTTCAATCCCTGAGTTGGGAAGATCCCTGGAGCAGGAAATGGCAACCCACTCCAGTATTCTTGCCTGAAAAATCCCATGGACAGAGGAGCCTGGCAGGTTACAGTCCTACTGGTTGCAAAGAGTCAGATGGGACTGAGTGACTAAGCACTCTACAACACAATCAAGGCAAGAAAGAATTCAAAAACATATTCATGGAATATTTTAGGTATTATCATATAAATGCTATGTGCTAAAGTACTATAAAACTCCAAGGGCCATAAGCAAATTGAAAGAAACATTTATAAATTCTGCTTAACTCAATACCAATTACTACTTATTACAACTGTAAACATTACAGAGTGAAACAAAAACAGTTACAGTACTTAGTTTCAATCAGAAAATCAAACTGTAGACATGACAATTTCCTTAGCACTGCATTACATTCATTAATTGAGGTTTTACTGCATTTGAAAATACCGATTATTCTAAATATCATTAAAAATTCATTATTTTTCTCCTGAATCACTTTGCTGCTATTATATACTTTTTAAAAAATCCAAAGGCTCTCTTTAATGAAGAACTTACCTTTCTAAGCATTTCATTATCTTGAACGTTATTGAGTTCATGTGAACTAATCTCTCCTTTCAGCGTATACTCATAAAATTTTCCACTAACATTTACCAATAAGGTAGTTGGGCTTGACTGCACTTCACAGCTCAGGGTCACGTTATTCACATCGCTTGGAACATGAATGCCATATCGAAGCACAAGGCCCACCAAAAGACCTGGAAATAATAAAAGAATAATATAAGCTCTTCTTTCATACAGAAACTACTTCTTGTGTACCCCACACATACCTCTGGATTAGTAACAGAAAATCTCTAATGATAGTTTTCTGTAGTTCAAAATTCATTCTTAGACCAAATGCAGTTACATTTTAAAGTGCTACTAAATTCACAAGTCTATGTGCCCAATATAACTCCAGTGACAGGAGGGGGAAATATCCCCAGGGGTAACAATGCATATTGAATTCCTAGATCAAGATATAAATAAGTGATTAAGAAAGTAACAAAATGAGGAAATACCTTCAGATCATCTGTACACAGTACATGCTCCAAGGCGTCCCAACCTGACAGTGTAATCATGTTAGAAATGTGTTTACCACCTCCATCTATTAATACCAATTCACAAGTCCTAACTTCTTGCTATTTTCTTAAGTTATTCCTAAAGCACATGGCCGGCCAAATATAATTTTTACAAACTGGAAAGTTAATGTTTGTAGATTGAGTTCTTCTAATACTAAAGGTTCAGATTTTAATTTTAAAATATGTTTCAAAATGAAAACATGGACAGAAGAACTGACTTTGACACTATGATATCAATGTATTATTAGAATTTTACCTGGATCATCATATTGATATTCAGTTATGTACAATGTTCTAGGTACTATAAACCTAGATTGATCAAAAATGTTTAAAAATGACTTTATTGTGATATAACTCAAGTACCACAAAGCTTATCCTTTTAAACTGTACAATTCAGTGGCTTCTAGTATATTCACAAAGTTGTATACTGATCACTACTTTCCAATTCCAAAACATTTTCATTGCTCCAAAAAGAAACCCTAGACCTATTAGCAGTCACTCCCCATTTCCCCCACCCCAACTGCCATCCCCTGACAGCCACTAATCTACTTTTTCTCTAGATAAATCTGCCTATTCTGGATATTTCATATAAATGGAATCCTACAATATGTGACCTTTTATGTCTGGCTTCTTTTCCTTAGCATAATGTTTTCAGGGTTTATCCATGTTGTTGCATGTATCAGTGCTTCATTTGTTTTTATGGTCAAATAATGCTTCAGTGTATAGATATACCTCAACTGCAAATTGAACTCAAACATCAGGAACTTTTCCTTAACTCTGCTTTAATGGCATTTTACGTTCCTGTCTCCTTCCACTCTAACTGGTCAGTCTTTCTTTTAATATATGTGAATGGACTATTATGCTAAGTAGGCCCACAGGGTTCACAAATGAAAACAAGGACCCTCCTTCAAGTAGCTCTCAGTCCACTTGGCAAAGGGAGTGGGACATTAGGAAAGTCTTTCCAGAGGTGTCATCTAAGCAAGTAACAAAGTATGAGAAAATGGTTTCCCAGGTATGAGGACTAGCAGAACATATCCAGTCAAGGAAGAGTGAGAAAACATAGCCCATTCAGGGATTCATAAATAGTTCAGGATGGCTGGGATATCAAGTGTCAAGAGTTGAGGTGTGAAAGACTGAGAGGAGCTGAATCACGAAAGACCTTGCATGTTGGGGAAGGGAGTTTAGATTTTTTCCTGAAAGCAAATGAAGCCATAGAAAGCCTATAAGCAGGGGCTTGACATCAGATTTCTATTTTAGCATGACTGGTCTAGACTACAGAGGTCCAGGAAGGTCAGATAAGAAGGCCACTGAGGTTATTCAGGCACTAAGAATGCAGGGCCTAATCTAAGACAGCAAAGATAGGGAGAGAAGATTTTTTAGAAAGTATTATCTTGTAAAAGAATTTGGTGACTGAGAAGACTGGGAGGAAGGGAGATGAAAAACTAAGAAAAACCTAACATGACTTGGCAACTAGGTGGATAAGCTGGGCCAGTGAGTGAGGCAGGGGACAGATTTCTAGGGGAAATGCGCAGCTTCATTTTGGACATGTTGAGTTTGATGTACCTGTGATACATGCACAGTTGAGTATGTGGGATCTGGACCTCAAGGAAGGGGGAGGGTCTGGGCTGGCGATATATACTTGGCAGTCATAAGATGGTTGAAGTCAAGTGCAGAAGGGATTACCTAGGGAGCAAACAAAGTGAGAAGAGGACTATGGATATATGCCCAGAGTTTTATGCCAAAATTAAGGGGCTGGTAGAGGAGGAGGAGAGGAGAAAGCGATGGCACCCCACTCCAGTACTCTTGCCTGGAAAATCCCATGGACGGAGGAGCCTGGTCGGCTGCAGTCCATGGGGTAGTGAAGAGTTGGACACGACTGAGCGACTTCACTTTCACTTTTCACTTTCCTGAATTGGAGAAGGAAATGGCAACCCACTCCAGTGTTCTTGCCTGGAGAATCCCAGGGATGGGGGAGCCTGTTGGGCTGCCATCTATGGGGTCGCACAGTCGGATATGACTGAAGCAACTTAGCAGCAGCAGCAGCAGAGGAAGAGAATATGAAGGAGTCTAAGAAAGAAAAGCCACAGGCATAGGAAGAACAGAGGAGGAAGTGATGAAAACTAGTAAATGCTGCAGCAAAGTCAAGGAAGACAAGCATTAAGAAGTGTCGATTGGGTTTGGCAAGAAGGAGGTCACAGGTGACCTTGGTAAGAGCAATTTCAGTGAAGTAGTGGAGGCAGAAGCTAGGCCAGAGTGGGAAGTGATAAAGCAGAAATGGGGAGTGCCGGAGCAGTAGTTGGCTGGGAATGGAGGAGGAAGCAGCAGAGATGAAGGATCCTTCTCGTCAACTTATAGTCACATGTAATTTTTTTTTAAACGAGCAGCAATGAGTAACTGGTAACCAGTACAATGACATCAACTCTAAAAAACATTTTAACAAAGATTCAGATATTTGAAACAACATGATGGACATTGAGGGCATTATACTAGGTGAAATAAGTTGGACAGAGAAAGACAAATACTGTATTCTCTTTTATGTGGAATCTTAAAAAGAATAAAACAAAAAACAAGCTCAATAGATACAAGCTCTGGTGGTTGCCAGAGGCAGGTGGAAAAGGATGGGAGAAATGGGTAAAAGGGCATAAATTTATTTAAAATTTAATAAATAATAAATGAAAGATTTGATCTTGCTGTTTAGTCACTAAGTTGTGTCCAACTGATCCCATAGACTGTAGCCCACCAGGCTCCTCTGTCCATGGGATTTCCCAGGCAAGAATACTAGAGTGGGTTGCCATTTCCTTCTCCAGGGGATCTTCCAACTTGGGGATCGAACCCAGGTCTCCTGCACTGGAAGGCAGATTCTTTACCACTAAGCTACCAGGAAAAGGTACACTTTAGAAATATCTCACCTCCAAAAAACAAAATTAAAAAGTGATGGCTGGATATTAACTGTGTTTGATAAACATAACCTGGGAGAGAAAAGGTTATCACTCCACAGTCATTCTGTCTAAATGATACAGAAATAGCTCTTTTTTCTACTATCTCACAAGACCTCCTAATTAAGAGGCTCAGTAGTACTAAATTGTCCCCTTACATTGATGCATAAAAATCACAGTTAAGCTATTACAACCAGCAATAATATCAGCATAAATTCTTTCCTCATCCCCAAGCCTAACTGTGTAAGGAAGAGTACCCACAGGTTCTACTGCACCCCAACCCAATACTGAAATGTCACTGTGTGTCCTGAGGAGGGCTCAGCACTCGGACAAATCTTATACCCTGGCAGTTAAAAACCAGCAAGGAGAATAATTACTTAGGTTGCAAAAAAATCAGATCTTCTTATTACAGCATCAGACAGCTGAAAAAATTAGAATTTCTTTGAATAAAGTTGACAGATCAAGTTAACTTGGGCTCTGTGAAAGGTCAAATCCTAATCATGGAGTTAAGGCAATTCTCAGTAAAGAGGAAGTACACAAAAGGAGTGCTTTGTTAAGGGGATAAGGCAGAAAATTCTCGCTTCCTACACAGAGGCACAAAAAATATTGATATCATGACATTTAAAATTACCACCGTCAGGCAACAAAGTGTACAGCCACAAAGAGATATCTTTCACAAGAGACAAGCCCCTCCCCTCCTACACATTTCTGACCCTCTTGTGCTGGAGACCCTCCCAAGGACTGAGGACTCAGGCCCTCTGGACCCAAGGCCCAACCACTGTATGAGTCCCATAGTGGAAACTGGTTTTTTTAATGGATTTCAGCACATCCTTCCAGCTTATCATACCAGAAGCCTCTGATAGTCAAAAATATGGAAGAAACATCACTGGGGTATTAAGTATGGCCAAAATTGATGAAGATTTCTACAGATTAAAAGTATACGCATATTTGTATATGTGTGTGTATACGTATATAACATTTATCTGCTTCTTGAAGAATGCTGTTAGGTTCTGTCTTAAAAGCTAAGCCAACTATTATGAATCTCAGTCATTATTTTCTCATCTATAAAATGGGGATAAATGACTTTCCCAACATTATCTGGCATTGACCAAACCAGAATTTAAAATCGGCATTTTCTATTTCCAAAGTCTCTATAATTTTCTTATCACCTCCTGGCTCTCATGTCACTAACTTGTTCTCTGGTGGTTATGTCTCCATTCTCTCATGGTTTCCCTCACAACTCACTTTAAAACCCCTGTAACTTTAAGTGTTAACTCCCTTCATATCTGATCTTATGAAATTTAACATAGTGAAGGAGAAAAAGCACAAGTTTGGAGGGCAGACAGAAGTATCAATTCTGGCTCCATCAAGTTCTAGTCTGTGATTCTAGCATAGATAATCTCTCATTGAACCTCAGTTTCCTCATACGTAGTGATGATACTACTAACATAGTTCATTTTCATAAATAAGCTTTATCTCTTCAACATGAGGTAATATGGTTTAAGGGGCTAAGAGAATGGGACTCTGAGGCTGACTGACTGAACTTAATACTTACAAATTATGTGACTTCAGGCAGGTCACTGAACCTCCCTGTGCCCCAATTTCCTCATCTGTAAAATGGGAAAGATAATAGTACCCATCTTACAGGGTCATTATGATGTCATTATGACCATCTAGCAGTGTCTAACATTATAATGCTCAGTAAACACTTTCTATTCAGTCACTAGATTGTAAGTGCTTTGTGGGCAGGGATGATGACTCATCTGTATTTCCCATCATGTCTCATACATCAAAGACAATAAATATTTATTGATGAATCACATTAGTTAAACTTGGGACTCTGGATGCTGTAGTTTCAGGCATAATAAGTACTGCTTCCTTGCTTTTTGCTTTTTATATCATCTAAAAGCACACTGCAGTTTTCAGACTTACTAACGGTGACTCACTTTGAAGCTTCTTAAGCAAACTAGCCCAATGAACAGAACACTTGGGTACTTCAACACTGTTTGTAACTAGGCTCTATTACAATCTAGAAAGTGACCACGTTGGCAATTTAATCTCGCTTTCTTTTTTTACCCTTGCTTCTCAAAAAGGTAAAGGAGAGGCTTATTTTAAGTAGCATTTTTCCAGGATTTAGGTAGCTAAATCATCAGTGGACTGAATCTTGGCGATCTGGACATTCCCAGAGTAAGAAGTCTTTTCATCTGGAAGTAAAGCTAAAAAATAAAAGAAAGTAGTATATTAACATAATAGCTATAATGGTACAAGTTGTAAGAAAAGGCAGATGGTAATTATGACTAGAAAATGTCCTAATTTTCATGGCACTGGAAGTACTTTGAGCCTCACCTATTCTCAAACTGGATTTGGGAGTTGGTCAGGAGGCTGTTCATCCACAGCCCCCGATCACCCATATTGAGAAAATGGGACAGGCTAAAGAATGTCAAGTCATGGCAAATCAACCCGATTTGACACCCAGGTAAATCTCTTTTGCTTTATATTCCACAGGAGACACCCTTGTTTCTTCTTCACAAAACACCAGCACTAAGGTACTCCATCACTTTTTATTAACTTAGAAACATCAGGGAAGGAAATCAGTAATCCCACTTTTCTCCTTTAGCCCAAGAATTAGAGGAGGTTAATGATATCAACTACCAAAGAACAAATATTGTCAGGGCAATTCTAAGTCCCTATTTGACTTTTGTAAAAAATACTATGTCTGCCTCTTAACTTACAAGACTGAGTCAATTAAAAGAATCATTCTGAGCTTAACCTGAGAAAATGCAGTTATAACAGCAATAAAAATGCAATTGAAACTCTCATTTAATGAGCATTTACTTAGGGGTCAGACACTGAGCTAAAAACATTTCTTCCTCACAATAATGCTACTATCATTGTTCCTAATTTATAGATGACAGTGTAAGAAGGTGAACTTGCCCAAGATCACAGAGCTATTGGCACAGTGAGATAGGAACCCAGGTCTGACTCTAAGGCATGGGCTGGAAATCACGGTGATGGTCTGTTTTGTATAGTACAAGAGCTAAGAATGGCTTTTAAATTTTGAAAGGTTTACAAAAAGAAAACAAAACAAAACAAACATTTTCACAACACAGAAATTGATGTGATCCACAAAGCTGACAATATTTACTCTGTGGCCCCTTACAGAAACAATTTGCAGACCTGTGATCTAACCATCTTGAACCACTTTATCATACTCTCTCTCTATAGGAAAGAGGTTACAGTGATCAGTTCCTTATTTTAACACCATAATACTCATTTGGCATTTAATGGAATTTAAGATCCTTTATTTTCTTTATATGACTTGTCTACCCAAGAAGGGTAAGTTCTTTTAAGGTAGGGATCATATATTTCTTTGTATTTTCTGTGCATAACGTAGTAAGCTGAGTAGCAAATGATTGTTGAGGATAGTAAATATATCACACACTGTTATACAGAGAAATTAAACAGAGATATACAGTTTATCTGACTAACTCAGCTTAAGGAGTGCTGCAAATAGAATACAAAAACATGAAAAATGAAAACCACCACCCAATATGTCTAAAATCTAAGAATCTTAGGAAGCAGAGATATTCTGCACACAGGCTTAGAATTTTATTACCTTACAAATGAAAAATAAGTCTGAGTTCCTCCATTTTCCTGATACACTCAGCTACCTTTCCTTGCTATGCTACCCTTGAGCTGCACATTCCAGAAGTCTGTATTTACTGGAAAGGGATGGGGGTGGGGGGGTGCGTGGAGAAATGTCTTTTTATGCCAAGGCTTCTCCCACCCATCTGCAAGTCTGAGACACAAAGCTCAACAAGCTCATCAGTTTAAGCCTGTTTCAAATGAAGATAATCTTCACTCATGAACTGCACAGAAAGGACTGTTTATCTGCCCTCATCTCTCCAGCCATATATGCCCTCCTGGTCATCCTAGATTAAGACAGCAATATGCATCTTTTCCTCTCATGAGTCCCCAAGCAGAGGCCAAAATGCCTCTGAGTCTGTGGTTTGATTTGCCCTTCTCCCCTTATGATCAAAAAATAAAAATAAATAAGAAATCTCAAAAAGAAAGCACAATAAGACACAAGAACTGTAGCCATTTACTCAACAATCCGTCAATAATCTTAGGCCATCAGCAAGTCACCCATCGCACTGCATATGCGTGGTGCTCCTAATTACTGTTTGGCGGAACTGTTCTGACCATCCTATAGTACAACACGCTGCTGGAAGATCTTTATCTCTTGTCCTTACCTCGGCACGGCCTGAATTAGAAGGGTCAACCATATGTATTCATATCAGATATCACAAGCCTAGTACAATACATCAAGATGTCATCAAAACTGCCCTAAGCCGCCTTTGGCTTCTTTCTTGTTCAGGTTTTTACTTGGGCTACACAGGAGTCAGCTTTTCATTCTCAACCTCCAAAAGACAGGGCATAGCAAGAGCTGGGTGATGGAGAAAGGTGGACTCTGGCTCCAAGGGAACGCCAGATGCTGAGCAGCAGAGATACTGCTGCAGCTTCAATGGACCTTAAACGAACTGACATCCCAGAGAAATGGATAGCTGGGCTGGCTTCCCCTCCCCCAGTCCTCAATCCAATCCGAGACACCGCACCCACTCCCTTTCCATCCTCAGTCCTGGGTCCCGAGCTCGGTAGGCAGAGGCGGAGATGAGGGGTGCGGAAGAAAAAGGAGGTGGGGTCGGAGGGAAAATGTGTGGACTGGCAGAGGAAAGGGGGGCGCGAGGCCGAGAAAACGGGGGACGAGGCTTAGGAGAAAATGGGGTGAGGCAGAGAAACGAGGAGTGAAGCAAGAAAAAAAGGGGGCGACGGAGAGAAACGGAGATCGGGAGAAAGGCGAGGCAGAAAATGGAAGCAATGGGAAGGGAAGCCGTACGTAGGCCGAGCAGAGCCAGGAGAGGTGAGGCAGCCGGCGGACAGAGAAAGGGGGAGCGCCCGGGGCAGACACGGGGTTGAGACACTTGCCATAAATCATAGCCAGGCCGGTTTCGTGCAGGAAGCGGGCCCGGCGGTGCTTGAAGAGCCAGATCGTGAGAATGGTAAGCGTGAGCAGCAGGATGAAGATGAGCAGGTTGGCGCTGTCCTGCCGGTGGCTCTCCTCAGCTTGCTTCTCTGACACGATTTCCTCGTCCATGGCTCTCGCTTCTCCGCCAGCGCCGTCCGAAGCCCCGGCCCAGCCAAAGACTCCCACTGCGAGAAGTAACCAGAGCGGCCGCGTGAGCCGGCGGGCCCGGGGGCCGCCGCCGTCGACGCCGCGGCGGAGGGGCGCCCGCAGCCAGCCGCGTCGAGCCATGACTCCCCCCACCGCCTGCCCCGCTCCTCACCCGCAGCCGCCCGCGGTCGGACCACTCCCCGAGGGCTCACGGGAAAGGGGCGGGGCCCCAGGGAAGCCGTCGGAGCGCGCGCCGCCGCCGCCGCCGCCGCCGCCGCTCTTAAAGCGGACGCGCCACTCCCAGCTCGCTGGGCCCTATGACTTTGGCCTTCTGTCCCCCGCCACATCAGCTTACCCCCAGGCTCCGCTGCCAGGGAATGAAAGGCCGTCGAATCTAGTCCACCGCCTTCTGGAAAAGAAACCTGGGTTCAGAGTAATCAAAGCAGTGGCAGATTGCGCTCAGTCTAGTTTGATCCTATTCTTAAAGGTCTCAGAGGAATGGATCTTTCATAACCCATCTCAACATTGTCGCCCAGTGTCCCTTAACAGTATAAGAAGTTGTCCTCTTGGGAAGGTCCTAAATCTCCATCTTTAATTTAAATTGGATTCTCCTTGTTGTGTCCTCAAAGGGGGGAAAAATAGCACTGTAATAGTTCATAAATAATTGACTCAAAGGCAAGGATTCTGCGTGTGTCTTTATGCTCGGTTTTCTTTACACGTAAACACCCGATCTAAGTCATCTCTTAAAGATAAACTCCTCAATCTCGCAAAGATTCAGTCGGTTTGTGCTCAAATTTCCCTTTGCTCTGGTCTCCTCCCTCCCCAGGAAGAAATCTGTGATGATTTGTTTCTCCTTTTCCTCTTGCTCCTTTCCTCTGCCATCTTAAAGGAGATTTCCCCAGCTCAGAAGCCACCTTTAACACGATATCTCATCTCTCTTCTTCAAAGAGTATTTTCCCTGTTCTCAGCCTCTCAACCTTGCACCCAGAATTTTCACAGTTCTCACCACTCTGAGAACAGTGGATTTCTATTTTCTCCCTTCCTCTCAGATCACTCATTAGTCTTTGTGGGCTTTTTGTTCTGTCTAGACTTTCTCTAGATGTTTCATTTCTACTTCTGCAGGAATGAACTCCAGTTCCAAGACCTGACCTGCTACTCTCCCTCAGGCCTCTACCTGTTGGATCGTGAACATATGCTGGTGAGACTACTACCAATTGCCAAAATTAAGAATATTTTTAAAAGTTATTTAGCTGTGCTGGGTCTTAGTTGTGGTATGTGGGATCTAGTTCCCTGACCAGGGATTGAACCCAGGCCGCCTGCATTGGGAGTGTGGAGTCTTAGCCACTGGATCACCAGGGAAATCCCCTAGAAATGTTTTTGAATGAGCTCATTTCACCCCTACCAACACATGTTCTTTGTCATTTTTTTCATACTGTTGATGATAGTAGCTATCCATCCAATTCCTATCATACTGCCTAGAAGTCATGATTCTCAAACGTTTTCATCCCATGGCCATATAACCTCTTTGCTAACACAAACAACATCCAGGCAACTCCCAGCTGTCCCGATGTGGATTCACTCCCATTAACCAGTTAAGATGGTAAGCTTAAAAATAAGAAAGTTCTGGAATGGTGCTTATCTTGGAGTTCTGGCCCCGTTGGGTCAGAATCTGTGCCAGTGACTGTGAACCCATTTTCTCCTCTTAGTACCTGGGTCTGCCCCTGTCTTCCCAATTTCATGGCTGCTTGTCCCTATACCCTGCCTCCAGCCTAACCACACTGCCCTGTACACACAAGGCTGCGCTGTGTAGAAACAAAAAACCCAAGTGAGAATCATTCCCAGTGTCTCCACTGCCTCTCTCCCCAGACCTATCTCTGTCACCCCAGGAGACCTAGCAAATGAGCAGCCCAACTTCTTCAGGTCTAACCACCCAATCCAAGGCTCTTTTTGCCCCAGTACGAAACCATTTTTTATTCTCCTAGTGTTTGGAACTTAAGGAAAAAAAAAAGTCACAGACTGCTCGCTTGACTACAATCAGCAGAATTCTCCAAGCTCCAGACTCTACCTCTGATTACATGGCCCCAGCAACTTAGTGTCTTCCCCTACCCCCTCCCTAGCAACGTCTTTATAGCAGGGTTCCAGAAGGAGTGTTGAGAGGGCAATAACTCTGTCAGGCAGGCCACCTCCTAGCAGGGGAGCCCTTGGCTCCCCTCAGAGTATACTTCTCTTTCAACTCAACACTACCTGGTGTGACTCTTGCCCTCCATTTTTCCTCTCACTGCTGCTCCCCCTGCCAGTTCTTGTCATGTGCCTTCTGGAATGCCCTCCATTAGGAACAAAGTACCCAACGCTCTCAGTTGCTGCATGATGCCGGCTACATCTCCCCCTTTCCCCAGTCCCTGAATCTTGCCCAGCACATCACATGCTCTGCAGCTGTTTCAAGTGGAGGCTGCTTATTTCCTCACCACTCCACAGTCCTACACACACACACACACACACACACACACACACCCCTCACCACTCCACAGTCCTACACACACACACACACACACACACACACACACACACACATCCCTCACCACTCCACAGTCCTACACACACACACACACACACACCCCTCACCACTCCACAGTCCTACACACACACACACACACACCCACACACCCCTCACCACTCCACAGTCCTACACACACACACACACCTCACGCTCTGTATCAGGTTGCCTGAAGGAGGAGCTGGCTCTCCACTGCTACCCATTGATTGCATTCCAAGCTCCTAACTGCCCCACCCTGCCCTGAACACTAACACCCTCTCCTTCCCTAGTCCTCTAAGGATTTCCTGATCACTCTCACACATTCAGCAAGGACTTGGGTATCTGGTTCACCACTTCCTCTCCCCTCCCTCCCCTCTCCACCTCCAAACCTATGCTCCCTTAGCCCCGCCTTCGAAGCTCAAACAGGTAAGTCACCTGGAATTCGAGCCCTGCCTCCATTTTTACTAGAAGAATCAAGATCCTCAGAAATACAGTCTTCACTGTCCTCACCCTGCAGTCAGTCTCCTTCAGTATGCCATCAGTGCCCATGTCTTCCTCCTCCTCTTCAGCCCCAGTGCAAGTGGTGTTCCCTCCTCCCTTATGAAGCACGCCTCAGTCTACACCCAGCATTCCACCACACGCTTCCTGCCTCTTTCAGGGTCTACTACTCCAAGAATCATCTTCCTCCACCATATTCAGCGGCTCCTTCTTCACCACCCTTTCTGTTTTCCAAAACCACTTTCAGGGACTTTCCCAGCAGTCCAGTGGTTAAGACTCTGCCTTCCAACGCAGGGGGTGCAGGGTTCGATCCCTGGTGGGGAACTAAGGTCCCACATGCCAAGGGATGCAGCCAAAAATTAAACACACACACACACACTTTCAGGTTTCTCTTCTAGGAAACAGCTTCCCCCACCCCCCATCCACACCCACCTCTACTACTAGCACATTTCTCTCCTCCCATTCAGACCGAGTTTCTCAAGAGTCCTCTACACTCCCATCCACTAGTCAGCCAGCCAAACTGGCCTGCCCCTGTTTTGCTATGACCTGCTGTGAAGCATGCTTTTAACAATTTTTTAGTGCCTGAAAAAAATCAAAAGAAGACTATTTTCTGACATGTGAAATCCAGTGCAATTCATACTTCAGTGTCCACCAGTAAAAGTTTATTGGACACGGCCAAACACATTAGTCTACTGATTGTCTGCAGCAGCTTTGCAGACATAATATCAGCTTTGGTATTATTTCTATTCTAGGGGCCAGGTGCCATTGTGGGTGTGTGCTAAGTCGCTTCAGTCATGTCTGGCTCTTTGTGACTCTATGGACAGTAGCCCACCAGGCTCTTCTGTCCATGGGATTCTCCAGGCAAATATACTGGAGTGGGCTGCTATGGCCTCCTCCAGGGGATCTTCCCGACCCAGGGATTGAACTGGTGTCTTTTAAGTCTCCTGCATTGGCAGGTGGGTTCTTTACCCCTAGAGCCACCTGGGAAGCCCCTGTCTGTGACAGCTTTGGGACTACAAGACAGAATTGGGTGGTTGAAAAACAGACGATATATAGTCTGCAAAGCCTCCAGTATTTACCACTTGGTCCTTTACAGGAAATTTTGCTGAATTTGCCTTGGCCACCGCCAATCATTATACTTTTATCAGAGGGATCTTT
Organism: Capricornis sumatraensis; assembly: GCF_032405125.1. Taxonomy (NCBI): domain Eukaryota; kingdom Metazoa; phylum Chordata; class Mammalia; order Artiodactyla; family Bovidae; genus Capricornis; species Capricornis sumatraensis. The sequence continues at coordinate 43,590,915 of NC_091092.1, read as the reverse complement.
CTGAAGCACAAGTCTGATTATATATACCATGTGTCTGCATGCTGTGTTGTTTCAGTCATGTCCACTCTTTGGGACACTGTGGACCATAGCCCGCCAGGCTCCTCTGTCCATGGGATTCTCCAGGCAAGAATACTGCAATGGGTTGCCATGCCTTCCTCCAGGGGATCTTCCCAACCCAGGGACCAAACCTGTGTCTCTTATGTCTCCTGCATTGACAGGTGGGTTCTTTACCACTAGTGCCTCCTGGGAAGCCCTATATATACCACGGCCCTGCTCCAAACCCTCCACTGATCCCATGGCTTTCAGTTCTGGCTCCTTAGCTTGGCACACAAAGATCCACACATCCTGACTCCAGATAGCTTCTTCACCATATATCCTGCCTTTCTCCCACAAATATACTGTGCTTCAGACTTTCTGAACTCCTTGATAGTTTCCTGAAAGCTTCATGTGCTCTCATGTGCCTTGCCATGCTCTCCCTCTGATTGAAGAGTCTTTCAACCCATTCCTCACCTAACTAACTTCTCATCTGACAAAACTCAGTTTAGAGGTCACCAAACATGGTACTGTCGACTAAAAAAAAAAAAAAAAGTACAATGTGAGAGTTGTGAGTTAAGGTTTCTTTGGGGCAATATGAGGACTTCAGTCCAGGAGACAGCACCTCAGATAGCTCTGAGAAACTGCTCCAAAGAGGTGGTGGGGACAGACAGTATATATGTGATTTTGGTAAAGGGAGAGTACATGCAATCAAGCACATATTTTTTTGTAAAAAATTTCTGTTGGTCTCATGAAGTTTCCACTAGTCATGAGAAACAATTGTCACCAAGAAGGATTTTAGTGCTTTTCTAGTTATGAGGAGATACAAGAATTGGGCTCATAAAATTACCTCCTGAGAATATCTATCTGAGGACCTGTCCTGCCAGTTTTCCCAGAGCACAGAGTACCTCATTTCTGCTCTCCACCCTGAATTCCTTTGGGGGTGTTGAAGGTCAGCAGCTGCAGCAGTACATGATTTAATCCTTGATAGTGGTAGATGGCATCCACCCATGGCAAGTGCCAATTTGTAGTTGACAGTACATATATACTATGAAATATTACTCAGCAGAAAAAGGAGCAAATTTGAGTCAGTTCTAGTTAGGTAGATGAAGCTAGAGCCTATCATACAGAGTGAAGCAAGCCAGAAAGGGAAAACCAAATATTGTATTTTAACACATATATACGGAATCTAGAAAAATAGTACTGATGAACCTATTTGCAGGGCAGGAATAGAGATGCAGACATAGAGAACAGATTTGTGGATACAATGGTGAAAGGAGTTAGTGTTGGTTGCTCAGTCATGTCCCACTCTTTGTGACCCCATGGATTGTAGCCCACCAGGCTCCTCTCTTCATGGGATTCCCCAGGCAAGAACACTGGAGTGGGTTGCCATTTCCTCTTTCAGGGGATCTTCCTGACCCAGGGATCAAAACCAGAGCTTCTGCATTGCAGGCAGATTCTTTACAGTCTGAGCCACCAGGGAAACCCAAGGAGAGAGTGAGACGGAATTGAGAGAGTAGCATTGAAACATATACACTACCGTGTGTAAAATAGATAGCTAGTGGGAAGTTGCTGTATAGCATGGGGAGCTCAACCCAGTGCTCTGTAACAACCTAGAGGGGTGGGATGGAGTGGGGGATGCAAGGGCAGTTCATGAGGGAGGGAACCTATGTAAACTCATGGCTGACTGCAAGGCAGAAATCAACACAACATTGTAATTATCCTCCAGTTAAAAAAAAAAAAAAAGGCCATCAAGCTTTCCACAATGCCCTCAGGCTGAGTTAGGGGCTCCTTGTATGGTCTTTCAGAGTACCACCCCTTGCCTCCTGCAAATCTCTCTCTTAGCCCTCCTGAAATATTATGTTTGATTTACATGTTTCTTACACCATGTATAAGGCTGCGACAGCACAGGACCGGCTGGGAGGAGCCACCCTGTGCCCGAGGCCAGGGGCGGCAGCCAGGAGAAGCCACCCCACGTCCAAGGAACGTTGGCTGCACGGGCGCAGAAGGGCCTAGAGGAGCTATCCCACGTTGAAGGTCAGGAAGGGTGGCGGTGAGGAGATACCTTTTGTCCAAGGTAAGGAGCAGCGGCTGCGCTTTGCTGGAGCAGCTGTAAAGAGATACCCCACGCCCAAGGTAAGAGAAATCCAAGTAAAATGGTAGGTGTTGCAAGAGGGCATCAGAGGGCAGACACACTGAAACCATACTCACAGAAAACTAGTCAGTCTAATCACACTAGGACCACAGCCTTGTCTAACTCAATGTAACTAAGCCATGCCCGCGGGGCAACCCAAGACAGGCGGGTCATGGTGCAGAGGTCTGACAGAATGTGGTCCACTGGAGAAGGGAATGGCAAACCACTTCAGTATTCTTGCCTTGAGAACCCCATGAACAGTATGAAAAGGCAAAATGATAGGATACTGAAAGAGCAACTCCCCAGGTCAGTAGGTGCCCAACACGCTACTGGAGATCAGTGGAGAAATAACTCCAAAAAGAATGAAGGGATGGAGCCAAAGCAAAAACAATACCCAGTTGTGGATGTGACTGGTGATAGAAGCAAGGTCCGATGCTGTAAAGAGCAATATTGCATAGGAACCTGGATTGTCAGGTCCATGAATCAAGGCAAATTGGAAGTGGTCAAACAAGAGATGGCAAGAGTGAACGTTGACATTCTAGGAATCAGGGAATTAAAATGGACTAGAATGGGTGAATTTAACTCAGATGACCATTGTATCTACTACTGCAGGCAGGAATCCTCAGAAGAAATGGAATAGCCATTATGGTCAACAAAAGAGTCTGAAATGCAGTACTTGGATGCAATCTCAAAAATGACAATGATCTCTGTTCGTTTCCAAGGCAAACCATTTAATATCACAGTAATCCAAGTCTATGCCCAAACCAGTAACGCTGAAGAAGCTGAAGTTGAACGGTTCTATGAAGACCTACAAGACCTTTTAGAACTAACACCCAAAAAAGATGTCCTTTTCATTTTAGGGGACTGGAATGCAAAAGTAGGAAGTCAAGAAACACCTAGAGTAACAGGCAAATTTGGCCTTGGAATGCAGAATGAAGCAGGGCAAAGACTAATAGAGTTTTGCCAAGAAAATGCACTGGTCATAGCAAACACCCTCTTCCAACAACACAAGAGAAGACTCTACACATGGACATCACAAGATGGTCAACACCGAAATCTGATTGATTCTATTCTTTGCAGCCAAAGATGGAGAAACTCTATACAGTCAACAAAAACAAGACCAGGAGCTGACTATGGCTCAGATCATGAACTCCTTATTACCAAATTCAGACTCAAATTGAAGAAAATAGGGAAAACCGCTAGACCATTCAAGTATGACCTAAATCAAACCCCTTATGATTATTCAGTGGAAGTGAGAAATAGATTTAAGGGCCTAGATCTGATAGATAGAGTGCCTGATGAACTATGGAATGAGGTTCGTGACATTGTACAGGAGACAGGGATCAAGACCATCCCCATGGAAAAGAAAAGCAAAAAAGCAAAAGGCTGTCTGGGGAGGCCTTACAAATAGCTGTGAAAAGAAGAGAGGTGAAAAGCAAAGGAGAAAAGGAAAGATATAAGCATCTGAATTCAGAGTTCCAAAGAATAGCAAGGAGAGATAAGAAAGCCTTCTTCAGCGATCAAGGCAAAGAAATAGGAAAACCACAGAATGGGAAAGACTAGAGATCTCTTCAAGAAAATTAGAGATACCAAGGGAACATTTCATGCAAAGATGGGCTCAATAAAGGACAGAAATGCTATGGACCTAACAGAAGCAGAAGATATTAAGAAGAGGTGGCAAGAATACACAGGAGAACTGTACAAGGAAGATCTTCACGACCCAGATAGTCACAATGGTGTGATCACTCACCTAGAGCCAGACATCCTGGAATATGCAGTCAGGTGGGCCTTAAAAGCATCACTACGAACAAAGCTAGAGGAGGTGATGGAATTCCAGTTGAGCTCTTTCAAATCCTGAAGGATGATGCTGTGAAAGAGCTGCACTCAATATGCCAGCAAATTTGGAAAACTCAGCAGTGGCCACAGGCCTGGAAAAGGTCAGTTTTCATTCCAATCCCAAAGAAAGGCAATGCCAAAGAATGCTCAAACTACCTCACATTTGCACTCATCTCACATGCTAGGAAAGTAATGCTCAAAATTCTCCAAGCCAGGCTTCAGCAATACGTGAACCGTGAACTTCCAGATGTTCAAGCTGGTTTCAGAAAAGGCAGAGGAACCAGAGATCAAATTGCCAACATCTGGTGGATCATGGAAAAAGGAAGAGAGTTCCAGAAAAACATCTATTTCTGCTTTATTGACTATGCCAAAGCCTTTGACTGTGTGGATCACAATAAACTGTGGAAAATTCTGAAAGAGCTGGGAATACCAGACTACCTGACCTGTGTCTTCAGAAATCTGTATGCAGGTCAGGAAGCAACAGTTAGAACTGGACATGAAACAACAGACTGGTTCCAAATAGGAAAAGGAATACGTCAAGGCTGTATACTGTCACCCTGCTTATTTAACTTCTATGCAGAGTACATCATGAGAAATGCTGGACTGGAATAAACACAAGCTGGAATCAAGACTGCTGGGAGAAATACAATAACCTCAGATATGCAGATGACACCACCCTTATGGCAGAAAGTGGAGAGGAACTAAAAAGCCTCTTAAGAAAGTGAAATTGGAGAGTGAAAAAGTTGGCTTAAAGCTCAACATTCAGAAAACGAAGATCATGGCATCCGGTCCTATCACTTCATGGGAAATAGATGGAGAAACAGTGGAAACAGTGTCAGACTTTATTTTGGGGGGCTCCAAAATCACTGCAGATGGTGATTGCAGTCATGAAATTAAAAGACGCTTACTCCTTGGAAGAAAAGTTATGACCAACCTAGACAGCATATTAAAAAGCAGAGACATTACTTTGCCAACAAAGTTCCATCTAGTCAAGGCTATAGTTTTTCCAGTGGTCATGTATGGATGTGAGAGTTGGACTGTAAAGAAGGATGAGCACCGAAGAATTGATGCTTTTGAAGTGTGGTGTTGGAGAAGACTCTTGAGAGTCCTTTGGACTGCAAGGACATCCAACCAGTCCATTCTGAAGGAGATCAGCCCTGGGATTTCTTTGGAAGGAATGATGCTAAAGCTGAAACTCCAGTACTTTGGCCACCTCATGCGAAGAGTTGACTCATTGGAAAAGACTCTGATGCTGAGAGGGATTGGGGGCAGGAGAAGAAGGCGATGACAGAGGATGAGATGGCTGGATAGGATCACCAACTCGATGGACGTGAGTCTGAATGAACTCTGGGAGTTGGTGATGGACAGGAAGGCCTGGCGTGCTGCTATTCATGGGGTCGCAAAGAGTCAGACACAACTGAGCGACTGAACTGAACTGAACTATACCATGTCATGAGTATCTTGAGGGCAGGAAGCAAGTATTACTTATTTCTTTCCTGACAGCCACTAGCCCAACACCTAACCAAAATAGGTACTCAATTACAACATATCTGGGCATCCGTGTATGTCTCTTCTATTTCCTTGAGTACCAAGGAAATCTCCATGTTTGCAGGTGACATTCAGTTCCCGTAAGTACTTAGATTCAGTCCAAGGACAAACTGAAAGAGGACTTTACGGTATTGAGTACGTAGTAAATGCTCAGGAAGGACTTACTGATTGAAAAGTATGCATAAGTTTAGTCCAGTGTTTGTGGCAGTCCTTGGTTCTTTGGAGATGCATGATAAACACTGATTTAATTAATTCACATGTTGAGGGAAAGGCTGAAAAGCTAAGTTGAGGCCATATTGTGGAAGGTCTTAATGCCCCAGAAAACTTTAACTCATTCACTCCCCTGCTCAAAACCTCACCAATATTAATTTGTCAACAGATAGGGGAATAAGCATAGAAGGCAATGGCACCCCACTCCAGTACTCTTGCCTGGAAAATCCCATGGACGGAGGAGCCTGGTGGGCTGCAGTCCATGGGGTCACTGAGAGTTGGACATGACTCAGTGATTTCACTTTCACTTTTCACTTTCATGCATTGGAGAAGGAGATGGCAACCCACTCCAGTGTTCTTGCCTGGAGAATCCCAGGGACTGGGGAGCCTGGTGGGCTGCTGTCTCTGGGGTCGTGTAGTGTTGGACACAACTGAAGCGACTTAGCAGCAGCAGCAGCAGCAGCAGGGGAATAAGCCAATTGCAGAGAGATGGGCAACAGGGGAGACCAGTGAAAAGGTTCGAAAGGTAGTCTTGCTGAAAAGTAGTGAGGCCTTCATTTAACGGCTGCAGTAGGAATGGAAATGGAAAACTGAAGAAGAAATCCAGCGCCGCGGTATGATTACCCTGCTTTAGCAACCGATGGGCTGGGTGGATGCGGAGTGCTTAAAGAAGAAGGATGGAAAGATGACACCAGGGTTTTGAACCTGGATAACTGGAAAGCATAAGACAGCTAATAGCATTAAAATGGGAGTCAGAAGGTAGAGCTCAGCTCTGGACAGGTTGGATTTAAGGCAGCAGTCTCCAACCTTTTTGGCACCAGAAACTGGTTTCATAGAAGACAATTTTTCCATGAACTTGAGGGGTGGGGCATGGGCAATGGTTGTTTCAGGATGATTCAAGAGCATTACATTTACTGTGCACTTTGTTTCTATTGCTATTACATCAGCTCCACCTCAGACCATCAGGCATTAGATTTCGGAGGTTGAGGACTCCTGATTTAAGAGACTGGTGGGATTTCCAAGTGGAGTTATCAAAATGGAGTCTAGAATTCAGGAGTGAAGTCAGGACCAGTGATAGATCTGGGAGCTATATGCACAATGTTGAAGCTATGGGAGTCATGTGTTCTCCAAAGAAGGTAAGGAAGAGAGCCAGTCCTGGGCCAGTAGTATATGGAATGCTATATTCAAAGAGCAGAAGAAAGACTAGGTCACACATATTGGTTAGGACTCAATATAATTATGCTGGAGTTTTCAGTTTATTTCCTGAACAAACCAGCCCAATGTGCTAAAAAAGCAAATAAGATTTTTGGTGTCATTTTCAGTGTCAAGGCTATGTGAAATGAATACTCATATTACCCTCAGCCAAGTAACCTAGGATACTTGGTACAGAGGTAGTAATGAAACCCCATGAGAAATATTAGTGGATCTGGAAAAAGCCCAGAGAAGAGCAATTAAAATAATCAAAGGGGTGGAACAACTGATGTTTTACAAAAGACTAAAAGGATAAAGAACCTCTTCAGTCTAGAAAAATAGCTAGAAGAGTCAATAGCAGCATCAACAACAATAACAATGAGTAAAATTTACTGAGTGCTTCCTGTGTGTGAGATTATTTTATAAACAATTTGTAAGCATCATCTTGCTCAATCCTGACAACAATCTTATCAGGTAAGTACTATTATTATTTCCACTTTACAGACGAGGAAACAGAGACATAGTGAAGTTAAGTAACTTGTCCAATCTGCCAGTATTTATACCCAATCTGTTTTGGGGGGTGTGGCCCTAAACTCACCTCTTCCAATAAGCACACCGAAATTACAACTATTTATGTGGCAACTATTGATAAGAAACACCAGAAGGCTAGTAGAAAAGATCTTCTACAACTAAAGACATAAAGAAGGAACCCCAACGAAACGGGTAGGAGTAGCAGAGATGCAGTATAGTCAAGATCCATACCGCTGGGTGGGCAACCCACAAACAAGGATAATTACAACTGCAAAGGTTCTCCCCAAGAAGCAATGAGTCTGAGCCCCCACATCAGGCTCCCCAGCCTAGGGGTCCTGCACCTGGAAGATAAGCTCTCAGAATGTTTGTCTTTGAAGGCTAGTAGCCTTACTATTGGGAGAGCAAGAAGGCTGTGGGAAATAGAGATCCACTCTGAAAGGGTGTATGCAAAATCTCACATATTCTGGCACCAAGGGAAGAAGCAGTAATGTGCAGAGAGCCTGGGTCAGATCCACCTGCTGATCTTGGAGAGCTTCCCACAGAAGGAGGAGGTAACTGGAGATCACCCAAGGGACACAGATGCTGGCAGCAGCCATTTTGGGCAGCTTGTTCTACCATGTGAGCAGTGGTGCTATCAAGTGCCTTTTGGAACCCTCCATCTAGCTTATTCCAAAGAATAGCAAGGAGAAAGCCTTCCTCAGTGATCAATGCAAAGAAATAGAGGAAAACCACAGAATGGGAAAGACTAGAGATCTCTTCAAGAAAATTAGAGATACCAAGGGAACATTTCATGCAAAGATGGGCTCAATAAAGGACAGAAATGCTATGGACCTAACAGAAGCAGAAGATATTAAGAAGAGGTGGCAAGAATACACAGGAGAACTGTACAAAAAAGATCTTCACGACCCAGAGAATGACGATGGTGTGATCACTCACTTAGAGCCAGACATTCTGGAATGTGAAGTCAAGTGGGCCTTAGAAAGCATCACTACGAACAAAGCTAGAGGAGGTGAGGGAATTCCAGTTGAGCTCTTTCAAATCCTGGAAGATGATGCTGTGAAAGTGCTGCACTCAGTATGCCAGCAAATTTGGAAAACTCAGCAGTGGCCACAGGACTGGAAAAGGTCAGTTCTCATTCCAATCCCAAAGAAAGGCAATGCGAAAGAATGCTCAAACTACCTCACAATTGCACTCATCTCACATGCTAGGAAAGTAATGCTCAAAATTCTCCAAGCCAGGTTTCAGCAATACATGAACCGTGAACTTCCAGATGTTCAAGCTGGTTTTAGAAAAGGCAGAGGAACCAGAGATCAAATTGCCAACATCCGCTGGATCATGGAAAAAGCAAGAGAGTTCCAGAAAAACATCTATTTCTGCTTTATTGACTATGCCAAAGCCTCTGACTGTGTGGATCACAGTAAACTGTGGAAAATTCTGAAAGAGGTGGGAATACCAGACCACCTGACCTGCCGCTTGAGAAATCTGTATGCAGGTCAGGAAGCAACAGTTAGAACTGGACATGGAACAACAGACTGGTTCCAAATAGGAAAAGGAGTACATCAAGGCTGTATATTGTCACCTGCTTATTTAACTTCTATGCAGAGTACATCGTGAGAAACGCTGGGCTGGAATCAAGATTGCCGAGAGAAATATCAATAACCTCAGATATGCAGATGACACCACCCTTATGGCAGAAAGTGAAGAGGAACTAAAAAGCCTCTTGATGAAAGTGAAATTGGAGAGTGAAAAAGTTGGCTTAAAGCTCAACATTCAGAAAACGAAGATCATGGCATCTGGTCCCATCACTTCATGGGAAATAGATGGGGAAACAGTGGAAACCGTGTCAGACTTTATTTTTTGGGGCTCCCAAATCACTGCAGATGGTGACTGCAGCCATGAAATTAAAAGACGCTTACTCCTTGGAAGGAAAGTTATGACCAACCTAGATAGCATATTCAAAAGCAGAGACATTACTTTGCCAACAAAGGTCCATCTAGTCAAGGCTATGGTTTTTCCAGTGGTCATGTATGGATGTGAGAGTTGGACTGTGAAGAAAGCTGAGTGCCGAAGAATTGATGCTTTTGAAGTGTGGTGTTGGAGAAGACTCTTGAGAGTCCCTTGGACTGCAAGGAGATCCAACCAGTCCATTCTGAAGGAGATCAGCCCTGGGATTTCTTTGGAAGGACTGATGCTAAAGCTGAAACTCCAGTACTTTGGCCACCTCATGCAAAGAGTTGACTCATTGGAAAAGACTTTGATGCTGGGAGGGATTGTGGGCAGGAGGAGAAGGGGACGACAGAGGATGAGATGGCTGGATGGCATCACTGACTCGATGGACGTGAGTTTGAGTGAACTCCGGGAGCTGGTGATGGACAGGGAGGCCTGGCGCGCTGCTATTCATGGGGTCGCAAAGAGTCAGACATGACTGAGCGACTGAACTGAACTGATCTAGCTTATTAGCGCAGGGACCTGCCCCCAGCCCTGCTCACCAGCCTGTGGGTACCAGTACTGGGAGACCTTAGGCCAAGCAAGTAGCTGAGAGGAGATGCAGTCCCACTCACCAGCAGACCTGCTACCTTAACACCTCCTGAGCCCACAGCTGCCCCGGGACCTGGCCTTGTTCACCACAGGGCCCAGGACCTGTCCTTGCACACCAGTGTACTAGCACCATCCCTGGGATTTCCAGGGCCCTGCAGCTAGAGATCCTGAGACCTGGCTCCATCCATCAGTGGACCAGCACTGGCCCTGGGAACACCTTCACCCACCAGTGAGTAGGCACCAACCCTGGGATCCCCTGGGCCCTGGTCCCACCCACCAGTAGGCTGACACAGCCCCAGGACCACCTGGATCCCATCCCTGTCCACCAGCAGGCCAACACCAGCTCTGGGACACCCTGGGCCCCTTAGCCAGTGGTCCAGAGATCCTTCCCCACCCACCAGTAGGCTGACACCAGCTTTGGGACCTCCAAGGCCCTATAGCCAGAAACTCCAGGAATTGGCTCTGCCCACCAGTAAGCTGGCACTAGTCCTGGGACCCCATGGGCCCCAGCTGTTCCCACCAGCAAGCAAGCCAACACAAGTTTTGAGATGTCTTGGATGGCTCAGCCAGTCACCCTGGGATTTGGCCCAACTCATCAGTGGATAAGTGCCACCTTGGGGACACCTCAGAACCCTCAGCCAGCCTTATTAGGAACCAGCCCACCCATCAGCAGGATGACAGTAAATCTGGAAAACTTGGCCCTCCAACCACCCACCCCAGAACCTGGTTCTGTCCACCAGTAGGCTAGAAGTAGCCTTGGAACCCACTGGGGCTCTTAAGCCAGCAGCCTCATGACCTGATCCCAACCCACTAGTAGCCTGCAGCCTCTGCACAAGACAGAGCCTGGCAACCAATAAGACTGGGTGTCAGCCATGCCTACCACACCACCCACAGTAGTCAGCCCACCACAACAAAAGGACCCATGCAGCCCACATAGGGGGCACCCCACAACACACAGCTCTGGTGACCAGAGTGGAGTGTACTAGTGGGACTCATAGGATATCCTCTACAAATGGCCACTTATGCAGGCTCAGAAAATATAATCAACTGTTGGGGTCCTTTAATGGACCGGATCCTGGTGGTCTGGAGTCGATGATAAGAAAGTGAAAGAGAGAGCCAGAGGGAGGGAGGGAGGGAGAGAGAGAAAGACACGGGGACCCAAGCTCTGATGAAGCAAAGGATTAGGAGCAAACACTCAAACCTTTTTTCCTAAGTGAAATTACTGAAGAGCTGATGCAGAACAACTTGACAAATGAAACACTGTTCACATCCAAATACCTGACCCTGTCCCTGGAAAAGAAATGCAGCCTGGCAGCTGTTGAATCTCTCTGTTCAGTGTGTCAAGGAAGATGACTATACTGTCAAGACCGACCTGTAAAGAAGGTGAATATTTTGCACTTTTGATACTCTTAGGAACAAATAGCTTATTTGGCAAATAGTGTCTTTTTTATGTTTGTGTTTTTGTTTTGTATTGTGAAATAGGCACTAAAGCTGATGTTATTTTAAGAATCTTACAGACTGGAAACAGAAATAAAGCTATATTAAAAATAGTTATAGGCTTAAAGAATATATTTGCATTGGAATCTAGTAAAGTCTGTTCTGGATAAGGAAGATAAAAGTGTTCTTGTATATTCCCCCTTATTTAATTTTTTATTTGTAGTTTCAGTGTGTATGTGTTAGTTTAATTATGTCTTGTGTTTGTGGATTATAAGGAATGTCTGTAATCTGTTTAATAGAGAATGAATGTAAAAATTGTTTGAATTGTTTAGAAATATAGGCAGGGCCATTGTCTGTTTTTATAGAATTAGGTGTTCTCATTATTGCAAAGTAAGCTAACAGGTGGGTTATAACATGTCGTGTAGTTTCACCTCGGAGAGGTGTGGCCCATATAAAAGAAGAATTTGTATCGATTGAGACGTGTAAGAAGGAAGAGGAAGAAAGTTCAGGGCAATGAGTTAGATCCATTTGCCATAAAATTCTCTTTCATTTGTCATAACACTTTTTTATATTTTTGTATTTATCATTTTATTTGTAATTTGTTATTTCTTTTTATTAAAAGCGTATATCTTACTTTTCTTTAGCAACTATGAAGTGTCTTGTATATTAGCATTTTATAGATTGATGAATATATTTATTATATTATATATTATAATATATATTTATATTTATTAATAGTCTAAAATCTCTTTAGTTTTTCTGTAAGAAAAACTTTTTGTAAGAGGAAGTTAGTGTTCAGTAATTAATGTTTTAAAATCTTACTTTATTTGGAAATGACCTAGCTATTCAATAAACTGTTGTCATTTAGTTTAGTTGAATTCTAGGAATTTACCCCAATCCTAAGAGATTATTTTAGATAGACATTTCAAAAAATATAATTATTTTTAATACAGTTTATTTAAAAATTTTCATCTTATTTAGATATTTATATATATATAAAGAGTTAGTTTTTTGTTGACAAATTTAGTTTTTCCATTAATCTAGGCATAATAAAAGTATTATACAATGTTGATGATTTAAGACATGTCTTAATTAGATTAGCAAATAATTATATTTAAATAAACATTATATTTAATATTGAATTTTTTCAGTTCATGTGAACTTGAATTTAAATAGAGCTCATTAACTTCATATTATCCAAAAACAAAGACATACATTGAGATATAGATAATTTTAGATAGACAGACAGACATAGTTTTCTGTTTGAAATTTAAAATATCTTTTTGATATATGTATATATTTTTTTTAGTTCCACCAATTTGCTTATGGCTGGAATCTCAGATAGAGTGGGCTGTGTATCCCAAGGACATGATAAGAGTTAACTTTAGGTTTTTTCTTAGGATTGTTTTTGTTTCCCAGGCAGAATTGGAGCTCCAAAAAAGTATTTTAACAAGTTAACCTTTTCCTAACTGCACGTGTAAGAAGAACCGGTTTTGCAATTTCAAGAAAGATTTTATTTTAATCAGTTTTCTCTGGAGTCTAAAGAATATCATGGCTATTCAGTGTCAAAAATATCATTTCTCCTTTTTGTAGTTATCAGTTCAGTTCAGTTCAGTTCAGTTCAGTCTCAGTCATGTCCAACTCTTTGCGACCCCCATGAATAGCAGCACGCCAGGCCTCCCTGTCCATCATCAACTTCTGGAGTTCACTCAAACTTGCGTCCATCGAGTCGGTGATGCCATCCAGCCATCTCATCCTCTGTCGTCCCCTTCTTCTCCTGCCCCCAATCCATCCCAGCATCAGAGTCTTTTCCAATGAGTCAACTCTTCCAATGAGGTGGCCAAAGTACTGGAGTTTCAGCTTTAGCATCATTCCTTCCAAAGAAATCCCAGGGCTGATCTCCTTCAGAATGGACTGGTTGGAACTGCTTGCAGTCCAAAGGACTCTCAAGAGTCTTCTCCAACACCACACTTCAAAAGCATCAATTCTTCGGCACTCAGCTTTCTTCACAGTCCAACTCTCACATCCATACATGACCACTGGAAAAACCATAGCCTTGACTAGATGGACCTTTGTTGGCAAAGTAATGTCTCTGCTTTTGAATATGCTATCTAGGTTGGTCATAACTTTCCTTCCAAGGAGTAAGCATCTTTTAATTTCATGGCTGCAGTCACCATCTGCAGTGATTTGGGAGCCCCAAAAAATAAAGCCTGACACGGTTTCCACTGTTTCCCCATCTATTTCCCATGAAGTGATGGGACCAGATGCCATGATCTTCGTTTTCTGAATGTTGAGCTTTAAGCCAACTTTTTCACTCTCCTCTTTCACTTTCATCAAGAGGCTTTTTAGCTCTTCTTCACTTTCTGCCATAAGGCTGGTGTCATCTGCATATCTGAGGTTATTGATATTTCTCCCAGCAATCTTGATTCCAGCTTGTGCTTCTCCCAGCCCAGCATTTCTCATGATGTACTCTGCATATATGTTAAGTAAGCAGGGTGGTAGTTATAGTATATTATTAATGATATATGCATGAGGGAATTGCTGTCACATTTGATGTAAAGTCTATATTCAATGTCTATATTCACTGGACTATATTACCTTGAAGTTATAGTATATTATTAATGATATATGCATGAGGGAATTGCTGTCACATTTGATGTAAAGTCTGTATTCAATGGACTATATTACCTTGAAGTAATATAGTCCATTGAAATCTTTTACGAGGCCCGATATGATTAGGATAAGGGAGAGAGAAAGTGAATCTTTCCCGGTCTAAAGGGTGTAAAGGTATATTAAAAAAGCAGCCTTGTAAATCAATAATAATAATGTGTCAATTTTGAGGAATAGTAGTAGGTGATGGGATCCCTGGTTATAATGTACCCATAGGTTTCATAGATGCATTAACTTTTCTAAGGTTTGTTAAGAGATGCCATTTGTTAGATCTCTTTTTTACAACAAAAATAGGAGAGTTCCAAGGAGAGCAAGATTCCTCAATATGTTTCAATTCTAATTGTGTGTCTATAAGTTCTTTAGTAGTCTGTAATTTTTCTTTCGTAAAGGGCCATTGTTCTGTCTAAATAGGCTCGTCATTCTTCCAAGTTATTTTAGTAATTGCTTTGTTTGTTAAATGAGCAGTGGCCCTTAGGAAAAATGTGCAATGTATATCTGAGTTTGTCATTGCATAAGTAAGTCTCTTCCTATTAGATTAAGGGGTACCTCTATCACATCAGGTCTTAATGTTGCAAGCTGGCCTTTTGATCCTTCATATGGGTAGATTTGAACATTTTGATAAATTTTTTTACTTTGGTTTGAGAAATTCCTGCAATTTGGCAAGAGATTTTTTGTATAGGCAGGATTTGGGCCATAAGTGTTTGGAAATAATAGTAATATTAATATTAGATCCAGGGTCAAGGAGACCAGAAAATCTTTTACCATTAATTTTGATATTTATATTTGGTTGGGCATATTCAGATACCAATGATGTCCATAAGGATTGTTTTTTATCTGTACTGCTGAATCCGCTTGTCTGTACATTATTAGAGGAGTTAATAGAAATGTAAGGTAAAAGAAGTAATTGAGCAATTTTGTCCACGTTTTTGAATTGTCATAGAATCTGAGATGACATAATTTGAATATCTCCTTTGTAATCTGAAACAATTATTCCAGGGTGAACAGTAATTCCTTTAGAAGTCAAACTAGATTGGCCAAGTAAAAGACCGAAGGTTTGTGGGGGCAGGGGTCCAAAAAGTCCGGTAGGTATTTTAGAAGTGACTGCTTGAGGGTAAAGGAAAAAAATCATCTAGGGCTGGTATATCGATGGAAGCACTGCCGGATGTTGAGGCTTTGAGGGAAAAGATAGAATTTGTCCCTGGTTTTTGTTGAACAGGACCTGGGGGGTCCCCTGCTTGGAGTTTCTTGGAATAGGTTTTCTTTCAATATCAAATTTAGATTTACAATCTTTGGCCCAATGCTTCCTCTATGGCAGCGAGGGCAGATTTTTGTAGGATTTTTACTAGCCTTCTTAGGGCAGTCCCCTTTTAAATGGTTTTTATCTCCACATGTAAAGCATCCTTCATTTCTCTTTCTAACGTCAGCAGCCATTATCTCAGTTAGCATTTGCATCTTTTGAGTTTCTGATCCTAGATTGCGACAAGCCTTCAAATAATCAATAATAGTTCCAGTCTCACAAATTGGAGCGATAGATTTTTGACATTCCTGATTTGCATTCTCATAAGCAAGTAATTTCTCTAGCTGTTTTTTGGTTTCTTCCCTGATTACAGTATGGGAAATAGCAGGCTGAGCGCCGAAGAATTGATGCTTTTGAACTGTGGTGTTGGAGAAGACTCTTGAGAGTCCCTTGGACTGAAAGGAGATCCAACCAGTCCATTCTGAAGGAGATCAGCCCTGGGTGTTCTTTGGAAGGAATGATGCTAAAGCTGAAACTCCAGTACTTTGGCCACCTCCTTGGAAAAGTTGACTCATTGGAAAAGACTCTGATGCTGGGAAGGATTGGGGGCAGGAGGAGAAGGGGACGACAGAGGATGAGATGGCTGGATGGCATCACTGACTCGATGGACGTGAGTCTGAGTGAACTCTGGAAGCTGATGATAGACAGGGAGGCCTGGTGTGCTACTATTCATGGGGTCGCAAAGAGTCGGACATGACTGAGCAACTGAACTGAACTGAATCTAGCTAAAAAATCAGCAAAAATTTCACTGGCCCTTGTAATATTTTAGTGTAGCTACCTGTAGGCTCTTCTTGAGGCGTAATTCGATTCCAAGCTTCAAGGGCCACTGTTTTTAATTGTTCATTCAATAAGGGAGGGCATTGTATTTGAGCTTCTATGATATCAAATTGTCTGGCGTTAGTTAACGTTTCAAAAGTAATTTGGTTTTGGGGAGTGCCAGCTCAAGCATTCTTGTTAGTATGATCTCAGGCTATATCATGAAACCACATTGTCCATTGAAGATATTCTCCTGGTTTAAGGAGAGCTTTTATTAAAACTCGCCAATCATAGAGAATAAAGTTTCCAATAGAAGATGCCACAACATTTAGAAGCTCTTTAGTAAAAGGCGAATGTGGGCCATATATAGTTATAGCCTTTTTCATTTATTGCATATAAAAAAGAGTAATACCATCATATTGAGGTATTATGTGCCCTTGAGCATCAGGATTTCTTAAAACTGGAAAGACGAAGAAACCATTGGCATCAGAAATTTGTGATCGCAAAGCCAGTAATTCAGAGAGCCTCTGTCGCAGAGGAGAGCAAGTAAGTGTTGATTTTTTGCAAATATGAGTCTATGCCAAGGACTTATCATTATTGTCCAGAAGAGCATTTGACACCAGGTTGGGTGTCAAAAAACGTCTCAGGAGAGTCATTATCAGAATTATTGCTGCTGCTGCTAAGTCGCTTCAGTCGTGTCTGACTCTGTGCGACCCCATAGATGGCAGCCCTCCAGGCTCTCCCGTCCCTGGGATTCTCCAGGCAAGAACACTGGAATGGGTTATCAGAATTATTAGGTTCTAGCAAAGGAGAGGCTTTTGGAGTTGTGCCTGTTGGCAGAGGAGGAGCATTTGGAGTAGTATGGGTAGGATTAGTAGGAAAATTTTGAAATATTTTCTGTTGTTTTAATTGGGCCTTTTGTAAAGTATTATCATTTATTTTATATTCATATAATAAGTGTTCTGTCTGTTGTCGAATATTGGGAGGGCTAGAATTTACCTTGAAATGGCAGAATTTCAGCTTTAGTGAGAGCCCATAGGGGCCAGAAATCAACTGGAATATTTTTTCTCTGCCTGGTGGTTCGTTCAGCATTTTCTTTGACCCAGTGCCAAATTTCTAAATCAAAACTGCCTTTATCAGGGAACCAAGGATTACATTTAACCACTGTTTGAAAGCAAGCCTCTATTGATTGGCACGAAACTGAAAGTCCCTGAGCTATATACAAATGGTGAAGTAAAGTAGAGAAATGATGGGGTTTTCCAGCCATTTGACCCATGTCTTAGTACTTACTGACCTCAATAGGTCCCGACCTCAATAGGCCCTGAGTCACTCCGTCCAAAATGCCACGTATACCAGAGTCCCTGTTCAGGCGCCACTTGTTGGGGTCCTTTAATGGACCAGAACCTGGTGGTCTGGAGTTGACAATAAGAAAGTGAAAGAGAGAGCCAGAGGGAGAGAGGGGGAGAGAGAGAGAGAGAGAAAGAAAGAAAGGAAGGAAGGAAGAAAGAAAGAAAGACACGGGGACCCAAGCTCTGATGGAGCAAAGGATTAGGAGCAAACACTCAAACCTTTTTTCCTAAGTGAAATTACTGAAAAACAGATGCAGAACAACTTGACAAATGAAACACTGTCCACATCCAAATACCTGACCTTGTCCCCAGTAAAGAAACGCAGCCTGGCAGCTGCTGAATCTCTCTGTTCAGTGTGTCAAGGAAGATGATTATACTTTCAACACAGACCTGAAAAGAAGGTGAATATTTTGCACTTTTGATACTCTTAGGAACAAATAACTTATTTGGCAAATGGTGTCTTTTTTTATGTTTTGTTTGTTTGTTTGTTTGTTTTGTATTGTGAAATAGGCACTGAAGCTGATGTTATTTTGTTTTAAGAATCTTATGGACTGGAAACAGAAATAAAGCTATATTAACAATAGTTATAGGCTTAAAGAATATATTGCATTGAAATCTAGTAAAATCTGTTCTAAATAAAGAAGATAAAAGTGTTCTTGTGTAACCAACCTACAGATACATAAAAATAAAAACAGCAAATTAGGTAAAACGAGGCGACAAAGAAACATATTACAAACAAGGGAACAAGATAAAACCCCAGAATGACTAAGTGAAGTGGAGATAGGCAATCTACCAATAAAGAGTTCAAAGTAATGATTGTAAAGCCATTCAAAGAATTTGGGGGAAGATTGGATGAACAGAGTGAGAAGTTAGAAGTTTTTTAACAGAGTTAGAAAACCTAAAGAACTAAACAGAGATGAAGAATACAATAATTAAAATGAAAAATCACTAGAAGGAATCAACAGTACTGAACAGATCAAGGAGCTGGAATACAGAGTTGTGGAAGTCACTGAAGCTCAGCATAAAAATAAAAATGAATAAAAAGCAATGAGGACAGCTTAAGAGACTGCTAGAACAATATCAAACATACTAACATTCACATTAAAGTGGTCTGAGAGGGAGAAGAGAGAGATAAAGAGACTGAGAACATATTTGAAGATATAATAGCTAAAACTTCCCTGATCTGGAAGACAGGGAAACAGACATCCAGGTCCAGAAAGCACAGAGAATCCCAAACAGGAACCCAAAGAGGACCACACCAAGATATGCTGTAATAAAAATGGCAGAAATTATAGATAAAGAGAGACTATTAGCAGCAACAAGGGAAAAGCAACAAGTTATATACAAGGAACTTCTGTAAAGTTATCATCTCCCTTTTCAGCAGAAACTCTACAGGCTAGATATATTTAAAGTAATGAAAGGGAAAAACCTACAACCAAGAATATTCTATCCAGTAAGGTCTTAAGTCAGGTTTGATAGAGAGATCAAAAGTTTTACACACAAACAAAAGCTAAAAGAGTTCAGCACCACTAAACAAGCTGTACAATAAATGCTAAAGGAACTTGTCACGGTGGAAAAGAAAAGGCCACAATTAGAAACATGAAAATTACAAAAGGAAAAATCTCATTGGTAAAGGCAAAAATACAGTAAAAGTAGTAAATCAACTAGGTATAATATTAATAGGAAGGTTGAAAGACAAAAGTAAAAAAAAAAAAAAAGAAAGAAAGACAAAAGTAATAAAATCATCTGTATTTGCAATAATTAGTTAAGGGTACACAAAACAAAAAGATGCAAAATATGATATCCAAACAGTAAATGTGGAAGGAGGGGGGCAAAAATGCAGGATTATTAAAATATCTATATGAAATGACATGTTTACTAAACTTGTGGTCATCATTTCTAGGGAAGGTGGGTTTTTGAACTAAGTAGGAAAGGACAAATTGTGCTAGGTAGGAGGAGAATCTGCATGGGATAACGGATACATGGACATGCTGCATGAAATTACTTCTCCAGCTGGATGGCTGTTAATCAACTTGAAAACAATTCTGGCATTGCAGTGCTTTCTCTATTCAACCAGCTCTCCTGGGGAAACAGTGATGAGCCTTCATAAACATCTCTATCTCCATTGGAAATGCTTTAGAGATGGCTATCCCCACCTTTAATAACATCCTCATCATTTATCCACTATGCATATGAACAATGGCTATTTGTTTGGGAAAACTAAACACACTTCCTTCATCACCCAGCAATTTAAATGCTCTTTTTCATGATGTTTGACTCTTGTTCTAAGAGCTGGTGAAAACACTGCTGCCATTAGCTGTACCTTGCACCTCTGGGAATAGCTCTAATGTACAGAACACTGTATGAGTGGACCCAAGGTATTTAGTAACTGTAACTTAGTAAAGTCTTTAATAACTGTGACTATGAATATCTTGGCTTCCTTTCAGATTGGAATCTAAAGATAAGACAATTAAAGACAATTAAAATCCTACCCCATGAATATGCTGCTGCTGCTGCTGCTGCTAAGTCACATCAGTCATGTCCAACTCTATGCGACCCCATAGATGGCAGCACACCAGGCTCCCCCATCCCTGGGATTCTCCAGGCAAGAACACTGGAGTGGGTTGCCATTTCACTTTCCAATGCATGAAAGTGAAAAGTGAAAGTGAAGTCACTCAGTTGTGTCCAACTCTTAGTGACCCCATGGACTGCAACCTAACAGGCTCCTCCGTCCATGGGAGTTTCCAGGCAAGAGTACTGGAGTGGGTTGCCTTTTCCTTCTTCATCTTGATTGTGAGGTTTATACATAGTTAGCACTGGACATGGAACAACAGACTGGTTCCAAATTGGGAAAGGAGTATGTCAAGGCTGTCTATTGTCACCCTGCTTATTTAACTTATATACAGAGTACATCATGGAAAACGCCAGGCTGGATGAAACACAAGCTGGAATCAAAATTGCCAGGAGAAATATCAATAACCTCAGATACACAGATGACACCACCCTTATGGCAGAAAGTGAAGAAGAACTAAAGAGCCTTTTGATGAAAGTGAAAGAGAAGAGTGAAAAAGTTGGCTTAAAACCCAATAGACCAAAAACGAAGATCATGGCATCTGGTCACATCACTTCATGGCAAATAGATGGGGGAAAAATGGAAACAGTGACAGACTTCATTTTGGGGGGCTCCAAAATCACTGCAGATGGTGACTGCAGCCATGAAATTAAAAGACGTTTGCTCCTTGGAAGAAAAGCTATGACCAACCTAGATAGCATATTCAAAAGCAGAGACATTACTTTGCCAACAAAGGTCTGTCTAGTCAAGCTATGGTTTTTCCAGTAGTCATGTATGGATGTGAGAGTTGGACTATAAAGAAAGCTGAGTGCCGAAGAATTGATGCTTTTAAGCTGTGGTGTTGGAGAAGACTCTTGAGAGTCCCTTGGATTGCAAGGAGATCAAACCAGTCCATGCTAAAGAAAATCAGTCCTGAATATTCACTGAAAGGACTGATGCTGAAGCTGAAACTCCAATACTTTGGCTACCTGATATGAAGAACCGACTCATTGGAAAAGACCCTGATTCTGGGAAAGATTGAGGGCAGGAGGAGAAAGGGATGACAGAGGAGATGGTTGAATGGCATCACCAACACGACAGACATGAGTTTGAGTAGACTCCTGGAGTTGGTGATGGACGGGGAGGCCCAGTGTGCTGCAGTCCATGGGGTCACAAAGAGTTGGACATGACTGAGCAACTGAACTGAACATTTGTAAAAAATATAATATACCATACTTGACATTGATCAAGTACTCTGTCAACTCTTGGCTTAGAGATGACGAAACGGGTGAGGGCCAGAGAAAAATAATGACTATAATTAAATGTTTGGGAAATGGGATCAGGACAAAAGCTATATAGGTAAATTTGAGGAAATCTAAGAGGAACTAAAAAGCCTCTTGATGAAAGTGAAAGAGGAGAGTGAAAAAGTTGGCTTAAAGCTCAACATTCAGAAAACGAAGATCATGGCATCCAGTCCCATCACTTCATGAGAAATAGATGGGGAAACAGTGGAAACAGTGTCAGACTTTATTTTGGGGGGCTCCAAAATCACTGCAGATGGTGGCTGCAGCCATGAAATTAAAAGACGCTTACTCCTTGGAAGGAAAGTTATGACCATCCTAGATAGCATATTCAAAAGCAGAGACATTACTTTGCCAACAAAGGTCCATCTAGTCAAGGCTATGGTTTTTCCAGTGGTCATGTATGGATGTGAGAGTTGGACCATAAAGAAAGCTGAGTGCCGAAGAATTGATGCTTTTGAAGTGTGGTGTTGGAGAAGACTCTTGAGAGTCCCTTGGACTGCAAGGAGATCCAACCAGTCCATTCTGAAGGAGATCAACCCTGGGATTTCTTTGGAAGGAATGATGCTAAAGCTGAAACTCCAGTACTTTGGCCACCTCATGCGAAGTTGACTCATTGGAAAAGACTTTGATGCTGGGAGGGATTGGGGGCAGGAGGAGAAGGGGACGACAGAGGATGAGATGGCTGGATGGCATCACTGACTCGATGGATGTGAGTCTGAATGAACTCCGGGAGCTGGTGATGGACAGGGAGGCCTGGCGTGCTGGTATTCATGGGGTCGCAAAGAGTTGGACACGACTGAGCAACTGAACTGAACTGAACTGATGACTCCTGGATATCTTCCTTAATTTTTACTTTTTTTTAGCTTTGAGGAAACTCAAGTATATCAGAAAATGCTTATCATCAAAATGTTATCAAAATGTAAGTGTGTGTACAAGTCCAGAGGGATTTTTGAACCCAATTCAAAATAACAGAAGGACACTCTATAGAGATCATTTCTAAGGAGGATACACCCTGTCCACTTTCCCACAATTCATTCATTCTTTCAGTAAACACTGAATGCCTACCATGTGACAGGCAATGTTCTAGGTATAGATACAAATCTCTGCCCTCTTGGAACTTACATTTCTGGGCAAAGAGAGATAGTAAACAAAAGAAACATAATAAATAGGTAAATTATAGTGTATCTTAGAAGGTGACATGAAAATAGAGCAGTTGAGGGGCCTCAGGAATGGGAAGAATGCAAATTTAAAAGCGTGGCCAGGATAGGCCTCTAATAGCAAGTGAGATGAGTAAATTGAGTAGCTAAAATGTAGAATTCTGACAACGTTAAAGGGAAAGCATGGTGATCATCATACTTTGCATTTACCCTGTGATATGCAGTTTACAACATTGCACCAGCCAGTCAGGTGGCAAGGGAGGAGTTGATGGGAGTTTGGGAAAAGGAATGAATTCTATTTTGGCTATATTAAGTTTTAAGTGCCATGTGATAGAAATAAATGATCAGCAAGGAGTTGGAAATGCAAGTCTGGAGCTTAGGAGAGACATTTGAGTTACAGCTGTCAATTTGGAATCACTAATATTGACAATGGCTGAAAGCAGTGGGGAGGTATAGGTGAGCTGACCAAAGGAGAATAGAACGTAAAGAGGTCAATGTGAAATGTCTACATTTTAGGGGATGAAGACAAAGATACAAATCGAGAGAGTATATTTTATTCTGATCAGAGAGATAGAGAGAAGATGAGCCAGTATTGTTATCATCCTTTTATTCCTCCCTTTTTATTTCAACCTAATGTGAAATGTGAGCTTCCCTGGTGGCTCAGATGGTAGAGAATTCGCCGGCAATGCGGGAGACATGGGTTCGATCCCTGGGTTGGGAAGATTCCCTGGAGGAGGGCATGGCAACCCACTCTAGTATCCTCGCCTGGAGAATCCCCATGGACAGAAGACTGAGCTTTCTTGGTGGCTTAGACCGTAAAGAATCTGCCTGCAATGGGGGAGACCAGGATTCAATCCCTGGGTCGGGAAGATACCCCGGAAGAGGGCATGGCAACCCACTCCAGTATTCTTCCCTGGAGAATCCCCATGGACAGAGGAGCCCGGCGGGCTACAGTCCATGGGGTCGCAAAGAGTCGGACACGACTGAGCGACTAGGCACACACAATGTGAAATGGTCCCCTTAGTGACAAAACACTCCCACGGCGCTACACCCCTTTGGGCGTGAATCTTTCACATAGACCACTTACAAGTAAGGAGAAGGGGACTAACTTTTACTGAGTGTACCCCGCTTGCCACGTGTTCAGGGCCTCCAAATCCTGGGTGGTTTTCCTCTACATCCCCACTAGCTCCCTCGCTTTCACACTAGTGCCTCCTTCCGTAATGCCAGTTCCCAGTACGCTGAAGTACAAGAAAGATCAACAGAAAACAAAGAGCACAGCTTGAGGGAAAAGCAAAACAAACAAAAATCCCCGGCCAAGACATAGGGATCTGGCACCGACAGCCTCTAACTACCTCCTGCAGAGTCCACTGTCCCTCTGCCCTACCCGGAACTCTCCATAGGCCCCGCCCCCGCCTCTCCGCAGGCCACGCCCCCTGCCCCGCGGCCCGCGCTCATTTGCTGGCACCTTCGTCTCCACTTCCCCATTGATCCGCCTGCGCTTCTTCTTCTACGCTCTCCACGCAGCCCCGCCTCTCCGAGAGCGGCAGCGCGGCGCAGGCCCGGCTCTTCAGCATTCCTGGACCTTTTTCCTTGTCTTTTCCCCCTTCTTCCCAGCATTCCCGTTTCCGCTTTCTCACGGCTATTCTGTTTTTCCACCTCTGAGACGCTTCGCGCCCAGGGGTTCAGTGACGTCATCTTTCTGCGCTGCGCGGACACCCGCCGGTGGAGGAAGGAAAGGCTCTGCCGCTCTTCGCTTCTTTTGTTGGGCTGCTCTTTCGGAGTCATGGCGCCGTCGCTATGGAAGGGGCTGGTGGGCATCGGCCTCTTTGCCCTAGCCCACGCGGCCTTTTCCGCTGCGCAGCGTAAGTGCCTGGGGGACAGGGACAGCTCCCATGCGGGACTCTGCGGGCGGCGTGTGGGCGCACCCAAGAAGGAGTGTCGGACCGAGTGGCCCAGAAACGGTCATTTGAGACCTTAGAGTTTGGGGTGACTGTGAGAAGCGGTGCGGGGCTCCCCGGTGGAAAGCTTGGAGTCTTGAGTTTGAGGAGAGTGGGGCAACTGGGATTATAGCAGGGTTGGAAGGGGATGTTGGGGAGAGGGGATCGGTGGGCTGCGGGGTGGGCAGAAAGGGAGCCTTTCCGGGAATTTGGGACAAGTGTTGTCAGATCCGTCGCGGGGCTGGTAAAGTGTCAGGTCGAGGACCTCGGATGCTCATGGTTCCATGACAACTAGGTGGACAGCGTCTTGGGCACTCCTGGGTTTTCCAGGAGGACTGGGAAGTTAGGTGACCACTTGCCTCTGGGAGGCACTGTGATATGGGGCAAAGAGCACCGGGCTGGGAGACTGGAGGGCTGGTTCTTAAAAACTTGCTTTACCGCTAAATCTGTGACCTTGGGCATATCATATCCCTTCTCTGATGCTTCATTGAGGTGGATTTTAATTCTTGCCCTTTCTATGTCAAAGAGTGATTGGGAAGTTTAAGAAAAAAGCAAAGTAAAAGTACTTTATCATACATATAGATTGTATTGTCAAGAAGAAACAGACTCCAGCAGAGGATGCCGTGCAATGAGACGGTTGATCTGTTTTGAGGTCTTCCTTCTCTCCTAGACCAAGGGTTAGCAAACTCTAGCATGTGGGCCAAATGCAGCCTCCCTCTTGTTTTTGCAGTTAGCTAAGAATGTTTTTAGAGTTTTAATTTGTTGGGGGGGGGAAGCAAAAGAATATCATTTTATGATCCATGACAGTTATATAAAATCCACGTTTCAGTGTCCATCGGTTTTATTGGCACACAGTCATGCCCGTTTAGGTATTTTCTGGCTAAGGGCAAAGTTGAATAGTTGCAACGGAGATAGTAAAGCCTGCAAAGGCTAAAATATTTATTATCTGACCCTTTACAGGAAAAATTTTCTGATCTCTTTTGTAAACTGTAGAGCCCATGAGGGCAGGGGCGATGTATATTTGTTCATTGCTGTAATCTCAGTGCTCAGCATAAATGTTCCCTATAGTAGTTACTCAATAAATTTGTTGAACGAAGGGGGGAAATTCAGAGTTGAACTTTTTTCCTTTATTTGCTAGATTACTTTCCATCTTCAGGAATAAAGTGGAAAATGAAATGTGAATTCCTTCAAAGCTCCAGTTTTCAAGATAAAATCTTTCATTCTATGTATTATGTATACGGTAATTAAAATGATCAAATTATTAAAATTACATTTTTAGATACATGTATTATGACAAATTTGTCTTGACAGAAATTCAGCTTTAATTTTTTAAAAATTTATTTTGAAAGTTTAGATTTACAGAAAGGTTACAAAGATAGTGCAAATAGTTACTGTATTCTCACCCAGTTTCCCTCATTGGTAACATCTTACATTACTATGGGATGATATCACAACTAGGAAACTGACATTGGTATATTACTATTAAGTGCAGCCTAGCTTTTATTTGGATTTCACCAGTTTTCCCATTAATGTCTTCTTTCTATTCCAAGAATCAATCCAGGATATCACATTACATTTAGTCCTCATGTTTTCCCAGGCTCCTTTCTCTGTGACAGTTTCTGCAAAACTCCTGTCTTTAATGATGACAATAATAATAGCTTACCATGTGCCAGGCACTGAACTAAATACTTTATGTGTATTGTGTAATTCAATCCTTCCAAAATCCCTGTGAAGTGAAGTGAAGTCGCTCAGTCGTGTCTGACTCTTTGCAACCCCGTGGACTGTAGCCTACCAGGCTTCTCTGTCCATGGGATTCTCCAGGCAAGAATAGATATTATTATTAAATCACCTTTGAAAGATGAAGAAATTGAGCCATGCTGCTAGGAAACTTGCACAAAATTACAAAGATGATAAATGAGAAGGCTGGGCTTCAAATACAAGCAGTTTGATTCTAGAGCCTATGTGCTACATTGCTTGGTAAAATTCAGTCTTGAGTAATTGGTTGAAATTGCGATGTGCTTAGGTGCTAGAAGGTGCAGTGATGTCCTGAGGGAGTTCAAAGTCAAATGGAGAAACAAGTGATTCAAGCAGCAGTCACCATAAAGTGATATAGATGCTAAAAGTAAAGATACATGGAGATGGGAGCAGTTGTTCTTTGGAGGTGGGGGAAGGGGTTAAGAGGTACCTAGAGCCTTGCTGATAAGTGTGGTCAATAGGCCAACATCTTGGAAATCATCTGGGACCTTGTCAGAAATGCAGAAACTCAGACCCCACCTCAGATCTGTGGAATCTGAATCTGCATTTTAATAAGATCCCCAGGTGATTGTATGCACATTCATTTGAGAAGTGCTGCCCTAGAGGAGATTAGGATACAGTGGTACTGTGTCATTTTCTACTATAGACTTCAGCTGTAAAATATTACAGTCCTAGAGCAAGGAGACCGGAAAAGGCAATGGCACCCCACTCCAGTACTCTTGCCTGGAAAATCCCATGGATGGGGGAGCCTGGTACGCTGCAGTCCATGGGGTCGCAAACAGTCGGACACGACTGAGTGACTTCACTTTCACTTTTCACTTTCATGCATTGGAGAAGGAAATGGCAACCCACTCCAGTATTCTTGCCTGGAGAATCCCAGGGACGGGGGAGCCCGGTGGGCTGCCGTCTTATGGGGTCACACAGTGTCAGACACGACTGAAGTGACTTAGCAGCAGCAGCAGCAGAGCAAGGAAACAGATGACAGAAGTCCAACCCTTTCATTTTACAGATGAGGAATGTCCTACTAAGGTAGGGTTAGAGTCAGATTAGGCTTCAAGCAAAGAGAGGTAGCTGGGAATTAGACAGTAGGAAGTTAGCCAAAACCTACTTTGCCATTGGTTTAATTTTTCTTTTACACTTGTCCTTGTGATGAAACTTGTGAGATAAAACTTCAGAAATGTCTCTAAACACATTCTCTTTTAAGAGTCAGTGAGTGCATGCTTACTCACAATTTGAATTTTTAAGCATGGTATATTAAGTAGAGGGCTTCCTTGGTGGCTCAGTTGGTAAAGAATCCACCTGCAATGCGGGAGACCTGGCTTTGATCCCTGAGTTGGGAAGGTCCCCTGGAGGAGGGCATGGCAACCCACTCCAGTATTCTTGCCTGGAGAATCCCTAAGGACAGAGGATCCTGGCGGGCAGTAGTCCATGGGATCACAAAGAGTCTAAGACAACTGAGTGACTAAGCACAACACATACTAAGTAGAGACTGCTAGGTTCCTCTAGAATTAGGATTTTGTGTTTTTATGTGAGATGAGAATGCCTTGTGGCATTTATCACTGCAGTAGGACCTCTTTACAATGCTCATGTTGGAAAGAGACCAGTATTACCATTGAGGCTAATTGTATCTTGTCAGATTGTGGCAGCAGGTAGCACCCTATGGTGCTGTGGCATGCTCATCTTTGCTGTGATGAACTTTATTTTGGCAGAACGCCTATCCTGTATCTCCTTTGATTCTCATATTATTCCCATTTTACTGATGCAGAAACCTAGGCAGTGAAAGGTTACTATATTCTCAGGCACATTCCCCCTCTCCCTCCTACATTGTAACACTCTGAGATTGAGATACATGATACAGTCCACGAGAGTGTCTTTCACATTGAATGAGATTATGATAAAGTGAAGAGCTGGTATTATGATCCAGGCTTTTCAACTTCCAAACCTTGATCCTTTTCCTTCATACCCTTCTGCCTCCTGAGGCTAAGGCAGTAGCAGAATTATAATTGAATCATAGAAGCAGAAATTGATGTACAGGAATTACTCCAATTCCGGTGCTGCCCCAGCATATTCTCTTGAGAAAAACATTTCCATAGCAATATTACTTTGTCGATATTATGTAATGGTAGTGCTATTTTAGAGTTGAGATTTTTCTGTAGACTTAATTTTTAAATAATTGTGATTTCTTTGATCAGTTAGTGAAAGAATTTAAGAGAATTCTAGTTTTCCTGTAATAATGAAAGAAAAGTTGTTTAGGTATTTCTTCCTTATGTTTGCTCACTTTTCACTCTTCCGTTTTATAGGATGAGAAAGCAGGTCACTATGGGAATAAAATAGTTCAAGATCAGACTGACTGCCTTAGAAGATAGAGGTTTTTGAGGAATCCAGGATTAGCGTTGTTTCTTTTAGCATATGTCAGTTGCTTCTTTGGTATATTGATTTGCTTGCATTTTAAGAAAAATGGGCTACAGTTTTCCTTAATGGTGTGCTTCTGGTTTATAGATCGTTCTTACATGCGATTAACAGAAAAGGAAGATGAATCACTGCCAATAGATGTAAGTTGGTCATTTATATTCCATTGAAATATATATAACCAAATCACTTTGTTGTATACCTGAAACTAACACAACATTGTAAATCAGCTATACTTCAATAAAAATATATATTTATATACAGTTTAAAAATTAGCCACATAGCTTAAAATGTATTTTAAAAAATTTTTTATTTTTTATTCTCTTAATTTTCCAGACATGAAATAACATCTGTTATATACTTTTTGTCACTCATTATAAAGCCCAAAGATGTAGAAACAAAATATTTCTGTTTGGTTTCTAGAACTTGGTTTATTTATTTTTTTGGCTGTGCCACGCAGCCTGTGGGATCTTAGTTTCCCAACCATGGATGAAACCAGGCCCCTGGAATGGAATTGTGCTAAACACTGGACCATGGGGGAAGTCCCTAGAACTTAGTTTAAATAGTCTTTCTAGAAGTTGCTCTGTCCATAGTCTGAGATGAACTTAACAAGTTGATTATTTGACTTTATCTTTTTTTGGCTGCACCTCGAGGCATGCAGAATCTTAGTTCCCTGACCAGGGATTGAACCTGTGTCCCCGGCAGTGGAAGCATGGAGTCTTAACCACTGGACCACCAGGGAAGTCCCCCCTTTTTAAAAATCTTATATTTTTTAGAAAAGTTTCTTTTATATATAAAATTTAAAAACAAGTAAAACTAACAAAACATTGTTTAGGGGCATACACAGAGGTGATAAAGATTTTAAAAAATAAGAAGTGCTTCTTTTTTTAAAGTTGCCATAGTATGTGAACTTCACTCACAGTTTTTTATCTTTACTGGATTTTTTTTTTTGGCCATGCCTTGTGGCTTGCGAGGATCTTAGTTCCCTGACCAGGCATCAAACCTATGCCTTCTGCAGTGGAAGTGCAAAGTCCTAACCACTGTACTGCCAGGGAATCCCTCCCCCCGACCTTTTTTTGATCTTTCTTGGATTTTTAAAGTACAAAAGTAGTAAGTTCTTTGTAGAATCAAACAGTAAGTGTCAAAAGTAAAATTGACCCCATATATTAAAAAAAAATACTGACCCATTGCTCACAGTTCTACTTCGGTTCCCAACAGTTTGTTTAGTTTTCTTCTATGCATAAACAACATTGTTTGTGTGTATATAGTTTTATGTAACCAAAACACACAGAATTTTTCTTTTAAAAAAGTTACTGTGTTTATATCTGTGTACTTTTAAAACTAGCTTTTTAATTGATTTATCTTGACATATTTTCATGACAGCTCAGAATTACCACATCCTTGTTAATGATGTCTATGATTGCATTGTATGAAATAGGTCTTAGTACACTGATGATGGGGATGTAAACCAGCATAATATATGACATTAGATTTTGATTTAGAAAATTTAGAGTAATAGCTTGTGGCTAATTTTGACTTTGTCTGTAATTCAAGATATGGTAAATGTGACTATTAATTCATTCTTTTGTTACCTTTGTTTTTGTGGTAGATGCATACACACATACATACACATGCACATGTGTATATGCACTCATTTATATCTGTTTAAAATAATTTTCTTCTGTTTACAAATGGAAAAATTTGATAAATACAGATAATTACAATCAGGAAAATAAAATATGCCTGTAATCCCATGTTGGTTAATATCAAACACTGCAAATTTTTGCTTACATGCTTGCACAACCTCTTTGGAAAGCAGTTTGGTATTACCTAATAAAGTTGAATTTGTGTATACTCTCACGCCTGTGATTGCATTCCCTTGTGTTAGGAGACATACACAAAGATATCCATCCTGACTTTGTAAAAGTTACAGACAGGAAAGAGCTCACATAGCTATCAACAGTGGATAAATAAATTGTGGGAATTTCATGTAATGAAATACAGTGAAAATGAATGGACTGTAATAACTATATACCACAATAGGGAGGAATCTCACCAAAAGAAAAAAAAGCTCAAATGGGAAAAAGTAAGCAATGTATGTTTTAGATGTACACATAGAGCTGGTAAAATAAGTAAAAGCAAGGAACTGATTAATACGCGATTGGGGCAGGGAGGGTGAGGGATATAACTGGAGAGGGATACCTGGGCCTTGAAAGGAACTGGTAATGTTCTCTTTTTTAAGCTGGGTAGTGGGTAAGGGCAGAGAAGGCAATGGCAACCCACTCTAGTACTCTTGCTTGGAAAATCCCATGGATGGAGGAGCCTGGTGGGCTGCCGTCTATGGGGTCGCACAGAGTCGGACATAACTGAGCGACTTCACTTTGACTTTTCACTTTCATGCACTGGAGAAGGAAATGGCAACCCACTCCAGTATTCTTGCCTGGAGAATCCCAGGGGTGGGGGAGCCTGGTGGGCTGCCGTCTATGGGGTCACACAGAGTCAGACACGACTGAAACGACCTAGCAGCAGCAGCAGCAGCGGCAGTGGGTAAGGGGTGTTTTTTTTTTTTAAAATTCTCTGTGTTATTTAACACTAATACATTAAAACATTTATAGTTGCTCTTAGAAGTTGGTCATAGTTGATAACCGAGTTCTGAATGGCTCAGTACCTGTTTTGCTATTTGAGCAGAACCCAGACATGTTGTTGCAGCTGATCCACAGAACTTATAGAAGATACTATTGTGTTTGAGTCCAAATCATTTAAAGTGAGAATTGATTCCTTGATAGCATCTGGGAGAAATACCTGATAGAGGCTAGAAACGGAGAGAAAATTGTAAATTTTCATAATATTTGTTTGTTGTTGAGTAATCTTAATCTTTATACTCGCAGATAGTTCTTCAGACACTTCTGGCCTTTGCAGTTACCTGTTATGGTATAGTTCATATTGCAGGGGAGTTTAAAGACATGGATGCCACTTCAGAACTAAAAAATAAGTAAGTCTTTTCCTTTTCATAGACATTTAATTTCATGGGGGTTTTGCTTCATTTACATAGTTTAAAATTATGTTTTCTGGTATATAAAAGTTGGTTTTGTTTTTACATTTTGGTCATGCAGTTTGTATGAGTAATGAGGTAAAAAAATTGAGTCAGTGTTTCATTTGACAGGAAAAATGGAAGTTGAATGACAGACTGTTGACATTAGAATAAGATGTTATATTATGGTTGCTTAAAATTACTTGTTTGTTGGTTGGATAGATGGATGAAAATAGATATATAAGGAAGATATTCCCTCAGGAATGTTTTCCTTCTTTCCTTCCCTTCTTCCCTCTCCTCTACCCCCTCCTCCACCCCTCACCACTTTGCTTCCCTGTCTCCTTTCTCTTTTCCTTCTCTTGCCCTCCCTCCCTCCCTTTTTCCACTTTTTATCCTCTTGTCCCAGCTTAGTCTTTGGAAGATTAAGGGGTTTTATGTTTCCTCTATCCCTTGAACCTAGTCTGTGACATAAACTCTGCTCTCAGGCCCTTTTCTATCCTCGGACTAAAGTATATTTGTTATTCTGCTTTGTTTTTTCCTCCTATACTACTTCTAAGCTATTTTCATGAGCTTTGCTTGCTTTACTTTTCTATATTGCTTACTTTCATAGAATCATCCTTTAGCTTTGTTCAATTCAATTTCTGGACTTTACCGACATTCTTGATCCTACAAATTTTAACACAGTATTTCCCTAGAAGAATTCACAGTACATATTTATGTGTTACAGGAAATTCACTCCCTTTTTACTTTTACTTTTAAATTTACATTTCATATAGTCACATGTCAGGCTTCCCTTTTATGTGGGGGTATACTTGGATTTTTAGGTGGGCTGACTTTGAGGTTTGAGTTTTTATCAAAAGAAGAGTTCTCTTTCCTTCCAGGAAATTAATATTTAAAAACAAATCAACACCAAAAGCTGTACACTTCAGTGTTTGTGAACTTTTTTTAGACTACATATATCTCTCTGGAAAGAAGAAAAGAATACTCCACTATCACCACCCACTACTGTTCTTACAAAGAGTCTACCAGGAATCACAGGCGAGGGGCCAAGAAAGAAAGCAGTAAAACAGAATGGCATTAAGTAGGTGGTAGCAAAATACATGAATTTAGTACATGGCAGCAAAATATACAGGTTTGGACAACAGTGGGTACAGAAGGGCCGAAAGGAATCTTTCATTGTACTTGATTCTTGGAAGACAGATCAAGTGAGAATAATCAAAGGTACAATCTATGTACTGTTTTTTTTTTTTTAAGGACTATTTGGTGTGGGCTAGTGGTAGATTCACAGAGGTGATTAAAGTTGAGTGATTATTTGTTTTCATAGTTATCCTGGAAGGAATGCCTGAATTAAAAATTTTCAAGGGTATTATGTTGCTTTTCCAGGTTTCTTATTTTCATTGTACAGGCAAAAAGTGAATACAGTATGATTACCAATTATAGTCTAATTTTATGGATTTAAACTTAGTTAAAAATACAACCCATAGCAAATTCATAATTTATTAGAAGCCTACTTATTTTCAAATAGGCTTTTATTAAGGTTTATCTAAAATTGATGCTTTTCTTTTTTTAAGGACATTTGACACACTAAGGAATCACCCATCATTTTATGTATTTAATCATCGTGGTCGAGTACTGTTCCGGCCTTCGGATACAACAAATTCTTCAAACCAAGATGCATTGTCCTCTAACACATCATTGAAGTTACGAAAACTTGAATCACTGCGTCGTTAAGATTTTTACAAATTATAATAACAGGACAGGACACAAAGCTGGAATATTGGAGTTTGGGATACAAAACACTCCCCCATCAGTATTTATATTGATCGCTCAGACCTAATTAAAAAAGTCCACGACTCTTATTTGTACACTGTTAATCAAGTCATTAATGCAGTATAAGTTATCTGTGAAATGAGTCTTTGATCTTTCATAGAGAGAATTCTTTTTTCATTTAAAACAAATTCACATTTTTTGTAAAAGTCACTGTTTTGAGCACATTTCTTTGAAAAATGTTGATGGTTTTGTAATTATTTATTTTCTTAGATTTCTTTTGCACTACAGTTTCTAGGATCCTTTTGGAAATAGTGTGACTACTGCATTTTGCAGCATGAATGGTAGTAAATGGTCTTAAGTTCTTAACAACAAATAGATTTCTCTAAAGAGACCAAAATGATGACTTATCAGTTTTTCTTATGCCCCCTAAAAAGTGGCTCTGCTTCAGCAGATACTTGCCAGTTTTTAATTTATCCATGACTTCTCACCCTACCCCACTCCCATATACCTCCTAACATCAGCTGTCTTGTTTCATCACTTCTCCAGGGTTCAGTGTGCAGTGAGCAATTTTTGTGTCAGAAATCCCTTGTCATAACAAATAGATTTAACAAACTCAACTTACGTAGAGCTACCTGTGTTCTCTTCATATATCTGTAAAAAGATGTCCCTAATTGATTATGTAGTGTAAGGATAGTTGAAGATAGACCAGAAAGACTATCTGTGAATTAATTATCCTGCCTATGTAGAACAGTGATCACTGAAGAAAACTAATTAGTTGTTACTAGCCAGTTTAACTTATTCAAAGCCTCTGTTATTTTATTGCATACTAAACTAGTGAATTGGTTGGAGAAGGCAATGGCACCCCACTCCAGTACTCTTGCCTGGAAAATCCCATGGACCGAGGAGCCTGGTAGGCTGCAGTCCATGGGGTTGCGAAGAGTCGGACACGACTGAGCGACTTCACTTTGACTTTTCACTTTCATGCATTGGAGAAGGAAATGGCAACCCACTCCAGTATTCTTGCCTAGAGAATCCCAGGGATGGGGGAGCCTGGTGGGCTGCCGTCTATGGGGTCGCACAGAGTCAGACATGACTGAAGCAACTTAGCAGCAGTGAATTAGTAAGAATAAAGGAAACCTTATTAAAGGTAGATTTCAATGAAATTGGGCCAAATATGTTCTAAATATTTGGAACTAATATCTTTTAATTTAAAAATTAAGGTCGTAGCTTCCAATTTGTAACAGACTTGGAGTTTTCTGTCTTCATTTTATGTTGCTGAAGGTGAGGATGAGGGTACAGACTAGAATTTTTTTAGAAATAACAATTTTAGGGAAATTTGGCTAGCTCTTTGATCTGCTGGAAGCTTAACATTTCTTGGTAGAGAAGGTTGCTTTTGTTGAATTGTATAGGTGTAAAGGGAATTTAAATTTAAAAAGGAAATGTGCTTTAGGCAAGAATCATAAGATGCCCTTATCCTTGATGGCTTTTTTTCTGCTAGTAGTGAACCTCAGCTGTTCTGCCTGGTAACACACAGCCCAAAGTACAAGATTATTTTGTCATTGGGTTTTTAATCATTGTTTAGTTTTGTTTTGCTAACCCAGTCTATCTGTGGAACACTGACTCTGCTCTCTAAGGAGAACAAAGTTAGAAATCGAAAATAATTTAGAAATGAGTTTAAAATGTGAAGTCAGGAGTTAAAGTGGTCATATAAATCAAAGTAGTGTACGAGAAACAAGCTCCTTCCTTCGTGCCTGTCTACCGTTTCCTTAGGTATGACTTGATTTGCAAGAGCCTGTTGTTTTCTTCTCTTTTGAGGCCTGTCTTCCTTTCCTAGTATGTTTTTATAATAAATTTATTAAGATATAAATCACGTACCTTACTATTCACCCATCTAAAGGGTATAATTCAGTGGTTTTATAATATATTTGCAAAGTCATGCAACCATGATCACAGTCAATTTGAGAATGTTGCTGTCACCCCAGAAAGAAACCCTGTACCCTTTAGTAGTCACCTGTCCTTTCCTCCCAGTGCCTCCCAACCCTGAGCAACTAATCTTTCTGTCTGTATAGGTTTGTCTCTTCTGGTCATTGAATATGGATTCCCATAGTATCTGATCTTTCGTGGCTGGCTTCCCAAATATTGTTTAGTTCTATGTGGAGTGAGAACTTCTCATGTTAAGAACTGTGAATTCTCTGAAAGGAGGTGGTTGGTAAGAATCAGTAGATGTAAGGAGGCAAGGTCAGATTCCTAACAAGTTTCTCAGTCAGTCGGATGCTGAATAGGTTTTTTTTTTTTTTTTCCAGAACCAAGCATTCATGATATGTTAATAAAATTGTTTGTCTAGTCTCTAGAATGGATATTGAAATCTTTGCCTGCTTAGGAAAGTCTTGCTAAAAATGATGCCAAATAATATGGCAAGTAATTGACATAGCAGACTTCAGTCATGTCTAATTTTGCTAGGAGCTTGTATACCTCTGGTCAGGTGAGCTTCCCAAATTTTTAATTTCCTCCAGTGAATTTATGCTATCTTTTTAAAGTATGTACCATAGGATTGGGGTGATTTGGATGCATCATAACAGTCCTAAATAGATTAAGTTCAGAAGTTTTTTGTAATGGTATGAGGCAGTACTAAGGTAGCCAAAAATGTAGTGATGTGAGCAAATTAAGCCTGCAGCTGACTATGATTTCAGTGACGTTCAGAAGTGTGTACTGTTGAAGGCTCTCTAGAATATAGGAAGGCTCACTTAATCAGGGAAGCAGCCGAATGCTATGGCCTAGTGGCCCAGCTGCAGAAAATGCAGGTCGGCGAATTGGAGGCTGTGAAGCTCTGTAACTACCTAATGATTGTTTCCTGAGCATTGTGGCTTATTTTTGAGTGGCATGACAGCATCCCCTGGTTGTATGTGGCCTGTTTTCCATGATGTATTGAGTAGTGTTGTTTGTTGTGAGCATCAATGCCTGTAACACCAAGCTGAACACATTCTTTTGGATATGTTTCCTCTCTTTAAATGATCTTGCCCTGTCCAATAAATAAATGATTGTCTCACCCTGTTTTTGGTAGTGGTTTTTTTTTGTTGTTTTGTTTGTTTGTTTGTATGTTTTACTTTTAATCTCATTTTCTTCTGCTTCTCTGTCCCCAGAAAAATGTAAGATTTAATTTTAACAACTGTATTTTTCCCAGTGTGATGCTTTTACTAGATTCAATGGATACTTTACTTTTCATTATACATGTAAAGTCTTACTGCAATTTTATGCTCTTGTAGAGTTGAAACAGAATGTGTAATCTCATTTATATTTGTATTTATGAATTATCAAATACCCTTTGGAGTACAAGAAGATTGGTCTTCAAGTAGCAGTGTCTAATCATTCCAGTACAAATTTGTTATATAGCCAAACTGCTATTACAGAAATGGCAATTTATACTTAACAGGAAATCATTATGATTAAAGCATCAAGGGGCAAATCTAAAGTTTAATCCAAGAGGAAGTTCTGATTCTAAAAGCATGGCACTTATCTGCAGTAGTTTGAAAGATAGCACTATTACTATTCAAATCTACATAGAAATATCTCAAAATAACCTACTAATCAAGTATTCTTTTAAAAAGAAAAAGAATATATGCACATGGCAAAAAAAATCAGATGGTACAGAAAGGTATGAGATTAAAACTTGCTCCCTTTCTTCCTGCTCCTAATAACCTCTCTCCAAAGGTAACTAGCTTTAAGTGTCTTGTATATTCTTTCAGGAAAAAAAATAATTTGCCAGCAAGTATATAAATAAAAAGTTTTTTTACATTAATGGAATCAGACTGTATACAATCTGTACCTTGCTTTTTTTTGCTGTGTCTTATAAGATCTTTCTGTATCTGTATATATAGAAATACCTCATTCTTTTTAATGACTGTGTGGTATTCTACTATATATTATGTTATAAATGTTAAAACATATAGACTTCCAGGTTGTTGGCAGTATTTTACTGTTGATAAACCATATTGTGATGAATTTACTTGTACATATAATGAGTTTAACCTAACAAGGTTAATTCCTAGTAATAGAATTGCTGGGTCAAAGGATAGTTTTCATTTTCAGGTCAGTTGGTATTGCCAAACTGATCTCCAGAAATCTGCCTAATTATATTTCCACATAAAATGTATAAGGATAATTATTTATGAGGCCCTTACCAATACTGGGCACTCAGCTTTTTAAAATTTGATCATCTGAAAGTGAATAAATGGTACTTTGCATCTTAATGAAGTTGTAATGCATTTTAATGAAGGAGATGGAACACATTTTCATGTTTATTGGTTACTTATATTTCATTTTCTGTGAACTGTGGTCCTGTTCTGTTTTTGATTCGATTTGTTTTTATTAGTTTGTATGAGCCTTTTGTATGCTAAGAAAATTGGTCTATTGTCTTATGTTTAAGAATATTTTCCTGAGTTTTATTTATTTATGTAGTTAAACTTACCAGTCTTTACGGCTTCTGGGATTTGTGCCTTGATTTAGAAAGGCCTTTACATTTAAGAATAAATTTCATATATTTTTTCAGTATTTTAAAGTTTTTTTTTAACTTTTAAATCTTTGATTCATTGGAATTTAGGTGTAAAGAGTAAACTAAGGATTCAACATTGTTCTTTTCCAAATAGCTGTCTGGTTGTCCCAACCCTATTTATTGACTTTTTCCACATTGATTTGAAAAACCATCCCTTGTATATTGTTTCCATATATATTTAGATTTGTTTCTGAACTCTACATTCTTTTCCAAAACTTACCAGTCTTTTAATTACTTTAAGTTGTTATACATTTTCATATTAGGCTTCACTAATATATATCACATTATTATTAATTTCAGCATATTTTCCTAGTTATTCTTGAATTTTTATATTTCTAGAAAAACTTTCAGTTCAGTTCAGTCACCCAGTCATGTCCGACTCTTTGCGACCCCACGAATTGCAGCACGCCAGGCCTCCCTGTCCATCACCAACTCCCAGAGTTCACTCAAACTCAGGTCCATCGAGTCTGTGATGCCATCCAGCCATCTCATCCTCTGTCGTCCCCTTCTCCTCCTGCCCCCAGTCCCTCCCAGCATCAGAGTCTTTTCCAATGAGTTAACTCTTCACATGACGTGGCCAAAGTACTGGAGTTTCAGCTTTAGCATCAGTCCTTCCAAAGAAATCCCAGGACTGATCTCCTTCAGAATGGACTGGTTGGATCTCCTTGCAGTCCAAGGGACTCTCGAGAGTCTTCTCCAACAACACAGTTCAAAAGCATCAATTCTTCGGCGCTCAGGTTTCTTCACAGTCCAACTCATATCCATACATGACTACTGGAAAAACCATAGTCTTGACTAGATGTACCTTTGTTGGCAAAGTAATGTCTCTGCTTTTGAATATGCTATCTAGGTTGGTCATAACTTTCCTTCCAAGGAGTAAGTGTCTTTTAATTTCATGGCTGCAGTCACCATCTGCAGTGATTTTGGAGCCCCCCAAAATAAAGTCTGACACTGTTTCCACTGTTTCCCCATCTATTTCCCATGAAGTGATGGGACCAGATGCCATGATCTTCGTTTTCTGACTGTTGAGCTTTAAGCCAACTTTTTCACTCTCCTCTTTCACTTTCATCAAGAGGCTTTTTAGCTCCTCTTCACTTTCTGCCATAAGGGTGGTGTCATCTGCATATCTGAGGTTATTGATATTTCTCCCAGCAATCTTGATTCCAGCTTGTGCTTCCTCCAGCCCAGCGTTTCTCATGATGTACTCTGCATAGAAGTTAAATAAGCAGGGTGACAATATACAGCCTTGACGTACTCCTTTTTCCTATTTGGAACCAGTCTGTTGTTCCATGTCCAGTTCTAACTGTTGTTTCCTGACCTGCATATAGGTTTCTCAAGAGGCAGGTCAGGTGGTCTGGTATTCCCATCTCTTTCAGAATTTTCCACAGTTTATTGTGATGCACACAGTCAAAGGCTTTGGCATAGTCAATAAAGCAGAAAGAGATGTTTTTCTGGAACTCTCTTGCTTTTTCCATGATCCAGAGGATGTTGGGAATTTGATCTCTGGTTCCTCTGCCTTTTCTGAAACTAGCTTGAACATCTGGAAGTTCACGGTTCACATATTGCTGAAGCCTGGCTTGGAGAATTTTGAGCATTACTTTCCTAGCATGTGAGATGAGTGCAATTGTGTGGTAGTTTGAGCATTCTTTGGCATTGCCTTTCTTTGGGATTGGAATGAAAACTGACTTTTCCAGTCCTGTGGCCACTGCTGAGTTTTCCAAATTTCCTGGCGTATTGAGTGCAGCACTTTCACAGCATTATCTTTCAGGATTTGAAATAGCTCAACTGGAATTCCATCACCTCCACTAGCTTTGTTCATAGTGATGCTTTCTAAGGCCCACCTGACTGCATATTCCAGGATGTCTGGCTCTAGGTGAGTGATCACACCATCGTGATTATCTGGGTCGTGAAGCTCTCTTTTGTACAGTTCTGTTTTCTTGCCACCTCTTCCTAATATCTTCTGCTTCTGTTAGGTCCATACCATTTCTGTCCTTTATTGAGCCCATCTTTGCATGAAAAGTTCCCTTGGTATCTCTAATTTTCTTGAAGAGATCTCTAGTCTTTCCCATTCTGTGGTTTTCCTCTATTTCTTTGCCTTGATCGCTGAGGAAGGCTTTCTTACCTCTCCTTGCTATTCTTTGGAACTTTGCATTCAGATGCTTATATCTTTCCTTTTCTCCTTTGCTTTTCGCCTCTCTTCTTTTCACAGCTATTTGTAAGGCCTCCCCAGACAGCCATTTTGCTTTTTTGCATTTCTTTTCCATGAGGATGGTCTTGCTCCCTGTTTCCTGTAGAATGTTATGAACCTCTGTCCATAGTTCATCAGGCACTCTATCTATCAGATCTAGGCCCTTAAATCTGTTTCTTACTTCCACTGTATAATCATAAGGGATTTGATTTAGGTCATACCTGAATGGTCTAGTGGTTTTCCCTATTTTCTTCAATTTGAGTCTGAATTTGGCAATAAGGAGTTCATGATCTGAGCCACAGTCAGCTCCTGGTCTTGTTTTTGCTGACTATATAGAGCTTCTCCATCTTTGGCTGCAAAGAATATAATCAATCTGATTTCAGTGTTGACCATCTGGTGATGTCCAGGAACTTTAGTATCATTTTATTCAGTTCTAAAATCCTATTGCTATTTTTCCTAAAATTTTAGGAACTTAACTTAAAATATGAAAGAATAGTTTGATGAGTGCCAAGATACTTTTCAGTTAGACTCACCATTTCTTATGTTTTGTTACTTTTCCTTTTGTTCTTTCCAAGTGTGCTTTTTTCAAAGCCCTCCTGAATTGTTTGTGGTGAGTTACAGACTTCATCATCACACTTCATGACATTGTGACATTCCTAAATATGTCAGCAGGCTTCTCCTATAAGAGTGAAGACATTGTTTCATTTAACCACAATACCATTCTCACACTTAGAAAATGATGAACCGTCTAATACTATATTCAGATTTACCCATGTATCACCAGAATGACTTTTATAGCTGCCCCCACCAAGGTTCACAAATTACATTTTTAAATTTGTCTCTCTAGTCTCATTTATTTATTTTTTTTTTTTGCTGTGCTGCCCAGCTTGTGGGCTCTTAGTTCTCCAACAGGGATCGAACCTGTGCCCCCTGCATTGGAAGCACAGAGTCTTAACCAATTGGCCACTCAGAAGTCCCTCTAGTGTCTCTTAAATAGTCCTTCTACCTCCTTTTAAAGATGGTATTTTCTAAACAAACCTTAGTTTTTAGAATTGTTTTAGATTTATAGAAAACTTGGAAAGATGGTGCAGAAAATTCCCACATAGCTTGCCTCAATTTCACCACTGGTTAAAGTGTTAGCATGATACATTTGGTAACAATCCTTGAACCAATATGGGTACATTGTTATTAACCAGAGTTAATATTCAGATTTCTTTAGTTTTTACCTAATGTCCTTTTTATAGTCTAGGATTCCATCCAGGATATTAGCTGTGATGTCTTAGGCTTCTCTTGGCTGTGACAGTTTTTAGACTTTCCTTATTTCTGGTGACCTTGACAGTTTTAGGAAACTCAGGTAATTTGTATGATATTCCTCTATCTGGATTTGTCCAATTTTTTTTAGTGTTATTAGAATTGGATTATGTATGGCATTGTCATACCAAGGGTACACATTTATTAATCTGAATTATCGCTCTTGATTTTTTTTTTTTTTTGCCTGTGCCTGCAGCCTGTGGGATCTTAGTTCCCCAACCAGGGATTGAACCTAGGCCATGGCATGAAAGGGCAGAGTCCTAACCCCTGGACTGCCAAGGAACTCCCTGTTGATGTTATTTTTGATCACCTAAAGCAGTGTTTGCCAAGTTTCTCCATCAAAGGGTAGAGTTACCCTTTCCATACTGTCTTGGAAGTTGCTATACATAGTCCAGACTTAGAAAGTGGGTAGTTATGCTGCACCTCCTTGAGGACGGAGTATCTACATCAATTATTTGGAATTCTTCTGCACAGGAGATATCTTTTCTCCCCCACGTATCAATTTATTCTGTATTTTATTTGTGAGTTTGGGCTCATGGATATTTATTTTGTACTCTGGGTTACCATGCAATACTACTTAATCTGTTGTTGAAATTGTTCCAGTTATGGGCATTGGTTGCTCTTTCATTTGATTCCTGGGTCCCTTTGACATCACTCCCATTATTGTGGATTTTTTGCCTCAGTATTTCTTACCTCTGGCACTACAAGATGCTCTGGGTTCATCTTGCACATTTCCTTCTCCAGTCCTAGAGTCAGCCTTTTACTCCAAGGAACCTGGTTCTTTTTGTTGGAGAATAGTTTTAAAAACCAAGGTCTGGGCCCTGGTTGTGCTCAGTTACTACTGGGAATTTGTCACTTCAAGACCCTTCTACCTGAAAGAGCAAGGAAATATGTTACTAACCTGTGCCTATACACATATGTATAAATATTTCTATAGGTAACATCTGTATTTCTATTAAGTGAAACACAAGTTCATTTTGATGTTTGATCCATCACCACATA
Source organism: Capricornis sumatraensis (assembly GCF_032405125.1). Classification (NCBI taxonomy): domain Eukaryota; kingdom Metazoa; phylum Chordata; class Mammalia; order Artiodactyla; family Bovidae; genus Capricornis; species Capricornis sumatraensis. Next base: position 43,548,421 of record NC_091092.1, on the reverse strand, counting down.
CATCACTGTAACTTCCTCCTCTTGCTTATCTGTAAACCATTCCAACACTGAGAAACCTGGTTCCCACTGTCTGCTACCCACTTACTTGAATTGTTTAATTTCAATATACATGTGCAGTGTTTTCAGAATTGTTAACATGTTTTCCCATGGGAAACAACTTTTTCAGCTAGAGCACAGTGATTGTGTAGGGATTTTTTGCCATTTTACAGAGTCCACTCATTTCCAAATTTATTTAGGTCAGCACATTTCCCACGTACTCTTTAATGCATTTGTTTCAAGAACTTGTAGTATAGTTAGATTATTTTGTCACCTTCTGCATTCTATCCTTGGACTCCCCTGTCCTAAATGATTTTTAAAAATATACACCAAGGTTCACTTTTTGTGATCTAGAGTTCAGTCAGTTTTGACAAATTCATAATTTATGTATCTACAATTACATTATTATATAGGATAAATTCACAACCCTGAAAATCCCTTGTGCTTCACATGTTCAACCCTCTCCTTTCCCCTGAGCTCCTGTTCACTAGGATCTTTTTACTGTCTCCATGGTTTTGCCTTTTCCAGAGTGCCATATAATTGGAATTATATAGTATGTAGCCTTTTCAGACTGGCTTCTTTTACTTAGTGATATGTATTCAAGTTTCCTTCATGTCTCTCTGTGGCTTGATAATTCATTTTTAAAATCTGTGAATAATAGTTCATTATATGGATGTTCCACAGTTTATCCATCACCTATTGCAAGATATCTCCATTTTCTGATGATTATGAATAAGCACTCGCATGTTTTTGTGTGGACCTGCTTTTTCAAATTAATTGGGTACATACCAAGGTGTATGACTGCTGGATCACATGGTAACATTATATTCAGTTTTATAAGAAATAGCCAAGCTGTCTTCCAAAGTGGCCTTACCATATTGCATTCCCATTAGCAGTGAATGACTTCCTGTTACTCTGCATCCTTACCAGTGATTGGTATTGTCAGGTTTTGCATTTTAACTATTGTAATAGATGTACAGTGATGCTCATTTTAATTTACAGTTTTCCCTAATGACACAAGATGTTGAGCATCTTTCATGTTTATTTGCTATCTGTATTTCTCTTTTGGTGAAGTATCTGTTTAGATCTTTTGCTTAATTTAAAAAATCAGGTTTGTTTTCTTACTGTTGCATTTTAAAAGTTCTTTGCATATCTTGAATACAAGTCCTTTCCAGAGTTGTGTTTTGCAAATATTTTTTCCCAGTTCGTGGTTTGTCTTTTCAGTCTCATAATAGTGTCTGTCATAGAGAAGATTTTATTTTAGTAAAGTCCAACTTATCAATTTTCTCTTTCTTATCTCATGTTTTTTGTATTATGTTTAAATGCTCATTTCCAAATTCAAAGCCATCTAGATTTTTCTCTTATGATTTCTTATAGAGGTTTTATGGTTTTTCATTTTACATTTAGATCTATGACTACTTCCTAGCTAATTTTTGTGAAAGATATAAGATTTGTATCTAGGATCATCTTTTTCCATATGGACACCCAATTGTTACAACACCATTTGTGGAAAAGACTATGCTTTCTCCATTGAATTGCCTTTGCTCCTTAGTCAAAAATGGTCAACTATATATGTGTGGGTCTATTTCTGGGCTGTCTGTTCTGTTAATCTACACGTCTACTCTTTTACCACACTGTCTTGATTACTGTAACTTTACACTAAGCCTTGATATCAAGTAGTGTGAGTCCTCCATCTTTGTTCTTATTTTTCTGTATTACATTGGCTATTCAGGATCTTTCATCTTTCCCTTTAATCTTTAGAATCAGTTTGTCGATATCTACAAAATAATTTTCTGGGATTTTGACTGGGATTGCTTTGAATCTATAGATCACATTGGAAAGAACTGATATCTTAATAATATTGAATCTTCCATTTTGTCTGCATTTATATAGATCTTATAATTTCCCATATAGAGATCCTGTACATATTTTGTTTGATTTATATGTATTTCATTATTTTGGTGCTATTATAAATGGTATTTTTAAAATTTCAAATTCTAATAGTTATTGTTGGTATTTAGGAAAACAATTAACTTTTGTACATTACCCTTGTATCTTATTCCTTGTTATCATTATTTTTTAAATTCAGGAATGGATCTTGAATTTTGTTAAATGCAATTTTGGCATTTATTGAGATATTCATGTTTTTTCTTGTTTTACCTATTAAAATGGTGAATTATAAGAATAGACTTTCAAATACTGACCCATTTTTACACTCATGGGGTGAAGTAAATATCCATTAAAGATATCAGCTTGCTAGGATTTTTGGTCTTTATGATTTTCTTTAATGTTAACCCAGCTTTTATAATACTTTCTTTAAGCCACAGGTTCACTAGTAAGACTAGATTTCTGTCAAAAGTTGGGTTATTTCTTCCTTTGTTGTTAAGGGTACTCACTTCTTTCTCTGCATTAGTTTATGTGCTGTTCTTTTTGCATTTTATAATGTAGTATTTGGTCCATACAAAATGTATGGAACATATATGTAAGCCGAAACTTAAAGGGACTTGTGTAAACTCACATCAAACTTAAGAAAAAGAGTATTGCCAGTACTATTGAAACAACCTTTAGTGTTATGTTTAGTGACCTTTTTTTGTGTGTCCTCTTTAAGAAATATTTTCCTATTTTGGAAGTCTTAGAGATATTCTTCTCTAAATTCCTCTAAAGTCTTATTTTTTTCTTTCATATTTAAATACTTAGTCAATCTGAAATTTTTGGAGTATGGTATGAGGAAGAGATCCAATTGCATTACACTTCACATACATTGCCAATATGTGCTGCAAAAAGAAAGTCTATTCTTTTTCCAGCAATCTGTAATAATACCTCTGAAATGTATCACATTCCCATATATGTGTGACACTATTTCTAGGCCCTGCTATTCTGTATCATTGTTCAATTCGTGTACCTCTGCATCTGTATCACACTGTTTTTATTACTAAAGGTAGTCTTGAGATAGTAAGGCAGATCCCCCTAATTTGTTCTTCTATGTGTTTGTCTTGGGTATTTATTTTTCCATATGGATTTTAAAATCAGCTTGTAAAGTTCCATGAAAAACTGTTAGAACTTTGATTGTTATTGTGCTAGATTTATACATTAAATTGAGGGACGGAGGAAGTGGATGCTGAGTCTTCCTGTCTACGGTACAGACCTCACTTTAAGTCTTCTCTGATACCTTTCAATAAAATTTTATAATTGTCTGCATACCAGTATTAGACATGTTTAGTTATATTTATTCTATACACATATACACATATTCTCTCTCCTATATATCATGAAAGTGAAAGTGGCTCAGTTGTGTCAGACTCATTGCGACTCCATGGACTATAGGAATTCTCCAGGCCAGAATACTAGAGCGGGTAGCCATTCCCTTCTCTAAGGGATCTTCCCAACCCAGGGATCGAACGGTGGGTCTCCTGCATTGCAGGCAGATTCTTTACCAGCTGAGCCACTAGGGAAGCCTGAGAATACTGGAGTGAGTAGTGTATCCCTTCTCCAGTAGATCTTCCCAACCAGGAATCAAATTGGGGTCTCCTGCATTACAGGTGGATTCTTTACCAGCTGAGCTACCAGGGAATCCCCCTACTATATATTCCTATATATATCTTTAATATTCTTTATATAATTTTGTTGATTTTAAGGTTGTCTTAAAAACTTATATTTCCTGAATTTCTTGTTATTGTTATATAGAAGAATTATAGAATTATTATATATTAAGAATTAATTCTTATATATGAAGAATTATAGAATTAATACACAATTAATTTTTATGTGTTGACTTGATATCTATTCTCTTTGTCTATAGACTACTTTGAGTTTAGCCAAATAACTTACTATCTTTTATTATCTTAAGGTGTAAGCTAGGGATTCTTGGAGTACAGTGTTAAATAGAAGTGATGGACATCCCTGTCTTGATCTTACAAGGAATACTGATTTTTCACAACTAGGAATAATATACACTATAGATTTCTGGTAGATTCACTTCTTAACAAATGCTTTTAATTTTGTCCTTATGAATAGTTGTTTTATGACTGTGTTTTCTGCATTGATTAGAATGATTGTATGACTTTCCTCCTTTATTTGTTAATACAGTACACTGGTTATCCATTTCTTGCCATTCAGCTCCAAATTAATGTTTGGCCTAATCTGTGAAAATGGTCCATTTCTCTTTTTTTTACTTATAGCAGTTGTCACAGAAGTTTGTCTGTAAAGGGCACCAGAGACATTGTAAGGGGTAAGTTTTGCTTCTGGGTCCTGGGTTGCTGACACAGCTGGCTTCTGCTGGGCACCAGGCTTCTCCAGTGTTAGGCTCTGTCCCTCACATGACTTCTCCAGGGCCCGGCTGGTGAAAGGCATAGTGCCCAGCAGCACTCAATGGCCAGCAGCTTCCCTTGGAACCCTCTCAGCCAATAGTATACATCAAACTGCTTCTGATGAGACATCTCTGTACAACATTCTTAAGATACCCCAGAGGCAGATTTCTAGAAATTCCCATTGGTGTGGTACCACAACAACTTTACCACCATTCTCTGAGTTGCTTCTAGTCTTTTCCAATAAGGTCAGGATTTCAACCCTTGAGCAGCAGGAGTACTTTTCCTTGGGTACTTTGCCTACAAGGAACTGTTTCTTGGACGTTCTCAGTATAGGGGGTGGTACTCTTCCTTGGGGGATCTATCTCACCCTGGGAGGCGGAAGTCTTCCTTGGGTACTACAGATAAGCTGTGAGCTGGGGAGATTTCACTGAATGACCGTCAGCACTGTAGGAGAACTTTCCCTGGGGTACTCTCTCAGCTCTGTTGATGAGGGGGCTTTCCTTTAGTGCTCTATCTTAGTCCATTTAGGAGGACGTCTTCCTTGGGTTATTATCTCAGTGCTAGGGGAGGACTTTCCTGTGGGTGGGTGCTCTCCATCTCAGCTATTTTGGGGAAAGGGATTTTCCTTGCTTGCTTATCAGCCATGTAGTGGGGAGTCTCTTCCTTGATTGCTCCATCTCAGCCCTGGGTTTGGGGATGTTTCTTAGATTCTGTTTCTCAGTCCTGTGAGGAGGTACTCTACTTTGGGTGCTTTACATTAGCCCTGGGGCCAGGGTTTTTCCTTGGATGCTCTGTCTTTGCCATGGGTGGGAGGTGCTTTTACTTGAGTGTTCTGTCTCAACCCCATGGAGGCAAGGAGGGACTCTTCCTAGGGCCTTCTACCCAAGTAGTGTTAAAGGAGAGGCTTGTCCTTGCATGTTTGATTTCAGCCCTAGCCAAAGGGATTCTTCCTTGGGTGCTATACCTCTAATCCCAGAGGGTGGGTTTCAGCACCACAAAAATTCTCTGCCATACATTTCTGGGTTTCTCCAACAAGTTCTGGACATCAACCCTTTTTTTGGTGGGAGGTTATCTTCCTGTTCTTCCTTTTTCCTTCCAGTACTTTGGCCACCCCATGCGAAGAGTTGACTCATTGGAAAAGACTTTGATGCTGGGAGGGATTGGGGGCAGGAGGAGAAGGGGACGACAGAGGATGAGATGGCTGGATGGCATCACTGACTGGATGGATGTGAATCTGAGTGAACTCCAGGAGTTGGTGATGGACAGGGAGGCCTGGCATTCTGCGATTCGTGGGGTTGCAAAGAGTCGGACAGGACTGAGCGACTGAACTGAACTGAACTGAACTGTCTTCTTGTTAAGTTCCCTCTAAGCCCTGGAGAGGACTTTTCATTGGGTACTCTATTTTCAGCCAAGGTATGGCATTTTTTCTTGCATGTTTATGTCAGTACTGGGGGAGGAAGTTTCCTTGTGTGCCCTATCTTAGCTATACAGTAGGAAGGCTTTCCTTGGGAGCTATATCTTAGCCTTTGTGGGGATATTTCTTTGGATGCTCTAACTGTCCTGGGAGTGGTGCGTTGCCTTGAGTGTTTTCCCAGCCCTGAAGTGTGGTTCTTTTTTGGAACTGTATCTCAGTCCTAGCAGGGATGGAAGAGGCACATTACATCTGTACTCATAGAAGAGACCATTGATATTAAGGCACAGAACATGCAGTAATCTTCTAAACTGTATTCCACCTTACCCCAATCCTCAGTTAATTAATTAGTTTTCCTTAATCTTTCTGTGCCTTGGTTTCTTCATTTATAACAATGAGAATGGTAATCATACCTAACTCATAGGATTCTACAGAGGATTAAGTGAGTTCATATATGTTAACCATTTAGAATAGCACCTGCTGCTAAGTCACTTCAGTCGTGTCCGACTCTGTGCTACCCCATAGACGGCAGCCCACCAGGCTCCCCCATCCCTGGGATTCTCCAGGCAAGAACACTGGAGTGGGTTGCCATTTCCTTCTCCAATGCATGAAAGTGAAAAGTGAAAGTGAAGTCGCTCAGTCGTGTCTGACTCTTAGCGACTCCATGGACTGCAGCCTACCAGGCTCCTCCATCCATGGGATTTTCCAGGCAAGAGTAGTGGAGTGGGGTGCCATTGCCTTCTCCGAGAATAGTACCTGGAAGGCAGTAAATACTCAATGAAATGCCTTTACCCTCTTTGTATTCTAAGAAATGCTAATGTTACGGGAAAATTCTTTATCATGATTCTATTCAAATTATGGGAGGCATAGTCTTTGTTATCATTGGATGATAACAGCTTAAAGATAAGCTTCTATGCTTCTGACCCTTAACCCCCTCAATCCAGCACCTAGGTGGACATATTTGAATCTCCCTGTGTTTGGGGGTGAGGGGGCTTATATTTTCAAACTACCCTACCCTTCACCATCTGTGTGTAGCATTGGGTAAAGTGGTAATAAATATTTGTTAATGATGAATTTAAAGCATAAAAGGACACACACAAGAGAATGATTTTCCCTAAGAAGGGTTGATAAAGGATGAATTGTACCTCTTCAGTGGGTAATTATGCATTTGTCCCCTTTTGGTTGATGAGAGCCACTCATCCACCACCCCCCCCTCATGGTTTTTTGGCTTTTGATAACACCACATATTTTAACTGCCTTATTTCATTTAGACTGGATTAAAATTAAGTTGCATTTCTGAGAACAGAGTGTTTCTTGGGGGATGAATGGCAAATTTTTCCCTGTGATTAAAACCATATTAATGGTGCAAATGCATGACTATACATACATCTGAAGACTTTCCAAAGTTGTGATGGTTGTATTTTTGTCATTAATGGAATAGGTTGTTTTTTTTTTTTTTTTTTAGTGAATGATGACTAATGAAGCTGATGAGTTTGCTGCTCAGCTTGAAAGCAAACTGAAAAGTCCTAGGGAATCCAACAGTCCTTTCTCATCTAAGAGAAGGTAGACTATGGCCTTTCTGTTGATAAATTAGGAAGGAAGATGGTAATTATATCTTTGAGAAATGGAGAGATATAAACATTTTTCCAAGTGGAAGAGAATGAATCTAATAAGGTGCAACAAATTGGAGTTACTTCAAGAATTGGAAGGATGAAGCAGATTCCTGAGGCAGTAAGATATGATGGGCTCAACAAGAGGATAGGTCTGAATATCCCCATCTCTTGTTCATACTCTAATCCAGAGGAGTCTGACTTCTGCATCCTCTACTCCACTGAAACTGTCACATCTAGTCCCTTGTCTGCTACACATTGCCTTTAACTTCTCAGCAGTATGTGACAGTCAGTCACTCACTCCTCCATGGAAACCTTGGGTTTCCAGAAACCACATTTCCCTGATTTCTTCCCTGTTTCATTCTTCTTTTTTAGTTGTTTCATTTCATTCCCACCACTAAATATTGTAGGGCCCCAAATCTGGATCCTGGGCCTTCTTCCCTTGAATATACTGTCTCCCTAGATGATCTCACATAGCCTTAGAGCTTTAAATATGATCTGTATTTCAACAATTCCTAAATTTATACCTCAAAATGACAACTTACTGCTAAACTCCAGACTCAGATTCAAATGCATGCATGTTATCTCCACTTGCATGTCTAAGAGACATTTAAAACTTAAATCACTCCATGTGTTTAAACTGAACTCCTCTCCTGCGCTAGCCTTCTCAGCATTACAGCTTTTGTCTATTTTTTATTTTTTTGTCTGTGCTTTTAGTGTGATATCCAAGAAATTATTATCATGTCCCAATGTCATGAAGCTTCTTCCCTGTTTTCTTCCAGGAATTTTATAGTTTTAGGTCTTACATTTGGGTCTTTAATCTGCTTTGAGTTAATTTTTGTTTATGGTATAAAGTAAGGTACAGCTTCATTCTTTTTTATGTGGCTATCAAGTTTTCCCAACACCATTTCTTTGTAAAGCACTCATTTCTCCCTTGAATAGTCTTGACACCCATGTAGAAGATCATTTGACCATATACATGAGGGTTTATTTCCAGAATCTCTATTCTGTTCCATTGATCTATTTGTATGTCTTTATACGAGTAACATACTGTTTTAATTACTATAGCTTTGAAATATGTTTTGAAATCAGGAATGTAAGTCTTCAAATTTTATTCTTTAAATTATTTTTTGTCTGTTTGGCATCCCTTGAGATTCCATAGGAATATTAAAATCTAATTTTCTATTTCTATAAAAGATGACTTTAGAATTTTGACAGGAATTATATTATAGATTGCTTTGGTTAGTATGGGCATCTTAACAATATTGACTCTTCCAATCCATGAACATGGAATGCCTGTCTATTTATTTGTGTCTCCTCTAATTTCTTTCAGTGATGTTTGGGTAGTTTTCAGTGTATAAATCTTTCACCTTCTTTGTTAGGTTTATTTTTAAGTATTATTTTTGCTGTTCTTTTAGATGGAATTGTTTTCTTAAGTTCCATTTGAGATTGTTCTGTTAGTGTATAGAAATGTAACTTATTTATGTGTGTTGATTTTGTATCCTGTAACTTTCCATGAGGTTTCATTTTATAATCCCACATGCACTGTAAGCTCCTTTTTGTATCCCTCACAATGTGTTGTACCACATAGATGTTTTGGGATCTTTGGTTAATGAAATACCTGTTTATTTTTATATTTAGAAGAAGATTCAGGACCTTGAGAATGTACTAGAAAAATAAATTCCCACCACCTTCACAACAAAGTTAATTACATAAAAACATAATCCTATTAAAACTATCAGTGAGAAACATTGACATGTTTGCTGTGCTGTAGGGTGGTGCTAGATATTGCTGAAGTTCCCTAGAATATGACTTTCAAGGGAATTGCCTTCCAGAGGTTAAGAAAAACCAGTGAAGCTTTAATGCTATGATTCTATGTCAGTAAAGTCTGGCTTTGGTCCTAAGAATTTTCTTTGAAAACATAGTTTGCTTTCTTATTTATTTGTTTTCCCCTTGAGGAGGGATGTGTTATTAACTCATCAGGCTAAATACTATTACAGTCCTGGTTTGTGCAGCAAGTCACATTGCTGGTATTTATAACTACCTTCTTTTAATACCCTTGTCCTCAACCAGCACTCAGCTCTTCATGGTTCTTTTCCTGGGAGGTGACTCAACATTCATTCTTGAATGCTTTGGCCACTAGACATTCTGCTTCAATTAGATTTACAATTATCCACTGTTAGTTGCTCAGTCACATCCGACTTATTGGGGCCCCTTGGACTGTAGCCAGCCAGGCTTCTCTGTCCATGGAATTCTCCAGCCAAGAATACTGGAGTGGGTAGCCATTCCCTTTTCCAGAGGATCTTCCCAACCCAGGGATCAAACCTGTGCCTCCTGCATTGCAAGCCAATTCTTTACTGTCTGAGCCACCAGGGAAACCAAGGCAATTCCAGAAAAACATCTATTTCTGTTTCATTGACTATGCTAAAGACTTCGACTATGTGAATCACAACAAACTGTGGAAAATCCTTAAAGAGATGGAAATACCAGACCACTTTATCTGTCCTCTGAAAAACCTGTACACAGGTCTAGAAGCAACAGTTAGAACCGGACATGGAACAACGGACTGGTTCCAAATTGGGAAAGGAATACATCAAGGCTGTATATTGTTGCCCTGCTTATTTAATTTGTATGCAGAGTACATCATCTGAAATGCTGGGCTGGGTGAATCATAGCTGAAATCAAGACTTCTGGGAGAAATATTAACAATCTCACATATGCAGATGATACCACTCTAATGGCAAAAAGTGAAGAGGAACTAAAGAGCCTCTGGATGAGGGTGAAGAGGACAATGAAAAAAACTGGCTTAAAACTCAACATTCAGAAAACTAAGATCATGGCATCCGGTCCTATCACTTCATGGCAAATAGATGGGGGAAAAGTGGAAACAATGACACATTTTGGGCTCCAAAATCACTGTGGATGGTGACTATAGCCATTATATTAAAAGACACTTTGCTCCTTAGAAGAAAAACCATGACCAACCTAGACAGCATATTAAAAAGCAGAGACATCATTTTGCTAACAAAGGTCCATATAGTCAAAGCTGTGGTTTTTCCAGTAGTCATGTATAGATGTGAGAGTCTTCATAAAGAAGACTGAGCACTGAAGAATTGATGCTTTTGTACTCGCATAAGTGAGTCTCCCAAAAGTCATTTTACTTCAAGATGATGGGAAACACAAGAACAATGAATTCCATGAACACTGCTCCATTTCTGCACTCATTTCCTGTGAAACGGGCTCCTCATTTAGAAGTGATGCTGATTGGAATACCATGATGGTGAATAAGGCATTTTTCAAGTCTATAAATGTTGGTTTCCCAAAAGTAATTCAGGTGGGAAGGAAAATCCATTTCTAGAGTGTTTGAACATGGACAAAGCACTACCCCTTCCTTAATGGAAGTGAGCCAGTGTAATCACCTGCCACCCGGTAGTAGCAGGCAGATTAATCTAGAGACTGGTGTCTTATTGAGGGCTCAGTATTGGCCTCTGCTTTTTGCAGATTGGGCCTTCAACGGTGATTATAGTGAGATCAGTCTTGCTGAGTAGAAGCCCATGTTGCTGAGCAAAACCTCCATCCTTGCGATTTGGCCACTTGGTTCTTGAGTTCATTGGATTATGATCTGAATGCTAGAGAAAGAGACTGATTGAGGTCTAGATGATGAATACCTATCCATCAGATTATTAAAATTCTGCTCTGGTAAGCTTATTTACAGAGAATTCTCACAAGACACAAGTATCTTCATATCATGTATCCATTTGGACAGGTGCATCCACATACTTTTTCCCTGGATCTCCTTGTCCCAAATGTTCAATTATGCATCCTCAAAGTCCTTGATCCTTCAGCCAATGAAGTGGACATGACCTAGGCATGGATATGCACTCATACTTGTGGCCATCTCTCCTGGCAGAAGGAACGACAGGTGCACCGCTCAAAGTTCTTCCCTGGGAGGATTACCCTTCACCATGTCCTTCCAGGCTGTCCCAAATTGGACTGGACTGCTGCAGCTGTCCACTTCTGGCTTGAGTGGTAGGCAGGATTCTCAGTGTGCCCTTCAAGATTCCAGTCTTCTGGTTATTTAATCAATCTCTAACATGAGTACTGCTGTGGTGGGATTTTTTTTTTTTAATGAAAAATGAGTTTTATTTTGGTGACACTGAAAGAAAAACAAGTAGAACAACAGTATTTCTACACTGAGGTGAAAGCAATGTTTAAACTATCTTAGCAATAAAATGTATTCCAAAGGAAAGTATGTTTCATGAAGATTCCAAAGTACAGGTGAATCTTAACATAACAGTACAGGAATCTGTAATACTGAAGATGATTCTCTTCTGACAGGATGTTTAACAAACATTTTTTAAAATGATAGAGGCAGTGAAGCAATCTCTTTTAAATACTGTGTCAAGAGTGATATGGCTTTTTCCATTAATACTCTAACAATTTCTTTTTAATACATTTTACTGCTATGACAATTTTAAAGAAATTCTGCTGTACTTAAAATAAGCTTTGTTATTAAACTTAAAAGCTTTTGCACAGCAAAGAAAACCAAAAATGAAATGAAAAGACAACCTACAGAATGAGAGAGAATATTTGCAAATGATGCAACTGACAGGGATTAATTTCCAAAATATATAAACTGTTCATTCAGCTCAATAGCAATCCCCCCCACCAAAATCCAACCCAATAAAGAATAGACTGAAGACCTAAATAGACATTTCTCCAAAGAAGACACACAGATGGCCAACAGGCACATGGAAAGATGCTCAGTGTCTCCAGTTCTTAGAGAAATGAAAATCAAAGCTACAGTGAGGTATCACTTCACACCAGTCAGAATGGCCATCATCAAAATATCTATAAATATCAAATCTAGAAAGGATGTTGATAAAAAGGGAACTCTCCTACACTGTTTGAATGTAAATTGGTGCAACATCTATGTAGAACAGTGTGGAGGTTCCTTACACTAAAAATGTAGTTACCATATGTCCAGAAATCCCAATCCTGGGCATATATCCTGAAAAGATGAAAACTCTAACTCAAAAATGTACATGCATCCCATCTGTCAGCACTACAACAGATCTACAACAGCCAACACGTGGAAGCAACCTAAATGTCCATCAACGGGTGAATGGATAAAGAAGATGTGGTACTATATATACAATGGAATACTACTCAGCCATAAAAAGAATGAAATAATGCCATTTGCAGCAACATGGATGGACCTAAAGATTATCATGACTAAGTGAAGTAAATCATAAAGAGAAAGATAAATATCATATGATGTCATTTATATGTGGAATCTAAAACATACAAATGAACTTATTTACAAAACAGAAACAGACTCGCAGACATACCAGTAAAATCAAACTTATGGTTGCCAAAGGGGAAAGTGGGTAGAGGAGGGATAAATTAGGAGTTTCACATTAGTGGATGCATACTACTTTATATAAAATAGAAAAAGAACAAGGTCCTATTGTATAGAACAGGGAACTATAATCAGTGTACTGGAGTGGGTTGCCATGCCCTCCTCCAGGGGATCTTTCCAATCCAGGGATCAAACCCAGGTCTCCTGCATTGCAGGCAGATTCTTTACCATCTGAGCCACCAGGGAACCCAAATGAACCATAATGGAAAAGAATATGAAAAAGAATACATGTGTATATGTGTAACGGAACCACTTGGTAGTACATCAGAAACTGACACAACATTGTAAGTCAACAGTACTTCAATAAAAATAGTAGTAAACCTTTATTTTCACTTACCTCTGAATAAAATTTAGTAGTTCTTGCAAGCATGAATGTGCTTTAGGAGACAGATCCAACAAAATATTTCTACAATTTGTATCAAAGAGTGTTCTGCCTATGCTTCCCTCTAGGAGTTTTATGGCTTCTGGTCTTACATTTAAGTCTTTAATCCATTTTGAGTTTATTTTTGACATGGTTTCAGAGAATGTTCTAATTTCATTCTTTTACACATAGCTGTTCAGTTTTCCCAGAACCTCTTATTGAAGAGACTATCTTTTCTCCATTGCACATTCTTTCTTCCTTTGTCATACATTGACCATAGGTGCATAGGTTTATTTCTGGGCTCTTTATCCTCTTCCATTGATCTTCGAAATCAAATACACATTGATTTGTGTGTTTTTGTGCCAGTGCTATACTGTTTTAATGATTCTAGCTTTGTAATATAGTCTAAAGTCAGGACGTGTGACTGCTTCAGCTCTGTTCTTTCTTAAGATTGTTTTGGCTATTCTGGGTCTTTTGTGTTCCATACAAACTTTAAAATTATTTTTTCTAGTTTAGTGAAAACTGCCATTGGTGGGTTTTTTAATTAATTAATTTTTTATTGAAGGATAATTGCTTTACAGAATTTTGCTGTTTTCTATCAAACCTCAACACGAATCAGCCATAGGTATACATATATATCCTCCCTTTTGAACCTCCCTCCCATCTCCCTCCCTATCCCACCACTCTAGGTTGATAGAGAACCCCTGTTTGAATTTCCTGAGCCATACTGCAAATTCCCATTGACTATCTATTTTACACATGGTAATGTAAGTTTCCATGTTACTCTTTCCATACATCTCATCCTCTCCTCCCCTCTCCCCATGTCCATAAGTCTATTCTCTATGTCTGTTTCTCCATTGTTGCCCTGTAAATAAATTCTTCACTACCATTTTTCTAGATTCTATATATATGTGTTCAGTTCAGTTCAGTCACTCAGTTGTGTCACTTTGCGACCCAACAGACTGCATCATGCCAAACTTCCCTGTCCATCACCGACTCCCGGAGCTTGCTCAAACTCATGTTCGAGTCGGTGATGCCATCTAACCATCTCATCCTCTGTCATCCCCTTCTCCTCCTGCCTTCAATCTTTCCCAGCATCAGGGTCTTTTCCAATGAGTTGGTTCTTCGCATCAGGTGGCCAAAGTACTGGAGTTTCAGTTTCAGCATCAGTCCCTCCAATGAACATTCAGGACTGATTTCCTTTAGTATGGACTGGCTGGATCTTCTTGCTGTTCAAGGGACTCTCAAGAGTCTTCTCCAACACCACAGTTCAAAAACTTCAGTTCTTTGGTACTCAGCTTTCTTTATAGTCCGACTCTCACATCCATACATGACTACTGGAAAAGCCATAGCTTCGACTAGACGGACCTTTGTTGGCAAATTAATGTCTCTGCTTTTTAATATGCTGTCTAGTTTGGTCATAGCTTTTCTTCCAAGGAGCAAACATTTTTTAATTTCATGGTGGCAGTCACCATCTGCAGTGATTTTGGAGCCCCCCAAAAATAGTCTCTCACTGTTTCCATTGTTTCCCCATCTATTTGCCATGAAGTGATGGGACCAGATGCCACGATCTTCATTTTCAGAATGTTGAGATTTAAGACAACTTTTTCACTCTCCTCTTTCACTTTCATCAAGAGGCTCTTTAGTTTTTATTTTTATTTTTTCACTTTCTTCCATAAGGGTGGTGTCATCTGTGTATCTGAGGTTATTGATATTTCTCCCGGCAATTTTGATTCCAGCTTGTGCTTCATGCAGTCCAGCGTTTCTCATGATATACTCTGCATATAAGTTAAATAAGCAGGGTGACAATATACAGCCTTGATGTACTCCTTTCCCAATTTGGACCAGTCTGTTGTTCCATGTCCAGTTCTAACTGTTAATTCTTGACCTGCATACAGATTTCTCAGGAGGCAGGTTAGGTGGTTTGGTATTTGCATCTCTTGAAGAATTTTCCACAGTTTTTGTGATCCACACAGTCAAAGGCTTTGGCATAGTCAATAAAGCAAAAGTAGATGTTTTTCTGGAGCTCTCTTGCTTTTTCAATGACCCAGCAGATGTTGGCAATTTGATCTCTTGTTCTTCTGACTTTTCTAAATCCAACTTGAACATCTGGAAGTTCACAGTTCATGTACTGTTGAAGCCGAAGCCTGGCTTGGAGAATTTTGAACATTACTTTGCTAGCATGTGAGATGAATGTAATTGTGTGGTAGTTTGAGTATTCTTTGGCATTGCCTTTCTTTGGGATTGGAATGAAATTTCCAGTCCTGTGGCCACTGATGAGTTTTCCAGATTTGCTGGCATATTGAGTGCAGCACTTTCACAGCATCATCTTTCAGGATTCGAAACAGATCAACTGGAATTCCATCACCTCCTCTAGCTTTGTTTATGGCAATGCTTCCTAAGCCCACTTGACTTTGCATTCTGGGATGTCTGGCTCCAGGTGAATAATCACACCATTGTGATTATCTGGGTCATGAAGATCTTCTTTTATAGTTCTTCTGTGTATTCTTGCCACCTCTTCTTAACATCTTCTGCTTCTGTTAGGCCCATATCATTTCTGTCCTTTATTGAGCCCATTTTGCATGAAATGTTCCCTTGGTATCTCTAATTTTCTTGAAGAGATCTCTAGTTTTTCGATTCTGTTGTTTTCCTCTATTTCTTTGCCTTGATCGCTGAGGAAGGCTTTTTTTTTTTTTAATCTCTCCTTGCTTTTCTTTGGAACTCTTCATTCAAATGGATATATGCGTTAGAATATGATATTTATCTTTCTCTTTCGGACTTACTTCACTCTGTATAACAGGTTCTAGATTCATCCACCTCATTAGAACTGACTCAAATGCATTCCTCTTTATGGCTGAGTAATAGTCAATTGTGTATATCTACCACAACTTCCTTATCCATTCATCCATCGATGGACATCTAGGTTGCTTCCATGTTCTAGCTATTGTAAATAGTGCTGCAATGAACAATGGGATACATGTGTCTTTTTCAATTTTGGTTTCCTCAGGGTATACGCCTAGGAGTGGGATTGCTGGGTCATATAGTGGTTTTATTCCTAGTTTTTTAAGAAATCTCCACATCATCTTCTATAGTGACTATATCAATTTACATTTCCAACAACAGTGCGAGAGTTTTCGCTTTTCTCCACACCCTCGCCAACATTTACTGTTTGTAGACTTTTTGATGAAGGCCATTCTGACTGGTGTGAGGTGATATCTCATTGTAGCTTTGATTTGCATTTCTCTAATAATGAGCAATGTTGAGCATCTTTTCATGTGTTTGTTAGCCGTCTGTATGTCTTCTTTGAAGAAATGTCTGTTTAGGTCTTTTTCCCACCTTTTGATTGAGTTGTTTGTTTTTCTGGCATTGAGTTGCATGAGCTGTTTGCATATTTTGGAAATTAATCCTTTGTGTTGTAGCAGCAGCAGTAGTTGTTTCATTTGCTATTATTTTCTCCCATTCTGAGGGTTTTCTTTTCACCTTGCTTATAGTTTCCTTTGCTGTACAAAAGCTTTTAAGTTTAATCAGGTCACACTTGTTTACTTTTATTTTTATTTCTGTTACTCTAGAAGGTGAGTCATAGAGGATCTTGCTTTGATTTATGTCATCGAGTGTTCTGCCTATGTTTTCCTCTAAGAGTTTTATAGTTTTGGTCATACATTTAGGTCTTTAATCCATTTTGAGTTTATATTTGTGTATGGTGTTAGGAAGTGTTCTAATTTCATTCTTTTACATGTAGCTGTCCAGTTTTCCAAGCACCATTTACTGAAGAGGCTATCTTTGCCCCATTGTATATTCCTGCCTCCTTTTCCAAAAATAAGGTACCCATAGGTGCATGGGTTTTTTATGGGCTTTCTGTCTTGTTCCATTGGTCTATATTTCTGTTTTTGTGCCAGTACCATACTGTCTTGATGACTGTAGCTTTGTAAAATAACCTGAAGTTAGGAAGCTTAATTCCTCCAGCTCCATTCTTCTTTCTCAAGACTCCTTTGGCTATTCAGGGTGTTTGTGTTTCCATATGAATTGTGAATTTTTTTGTTCTAGTTCTGTGAAAAAGGCCATTGGTAATTTGACAGGGATCACATTGAATCTGTAGATTGCATTTGGTAGTACAGTCATTTTCACAGTATTGATTCTTTCTACCCAGAAACATGGACTATCTCTCCATCTGTTTATATCATCTTTGATTTCTTTCATTAGGGTCTTATAATTTTCTGTGTACAGTTCTTTAGTCTCCTTAGATAAGTTTATTCCTAGATATTTAATCATTTTTGTTGCAATGGTGAATGGGATTGATTCCTTAATTGCTCTTTCTGATTTTTCATTGTTAGTATATAGAAATGTAGGTGATTTCTGTATATTGATTTTGTATCCTGCAACTTTGCTAAATTCACTGATTAGCTCTAGTAATTTTCTCATACTATCTTTGGGGTTTTCTATGTACAGAATCATGTCATCTGCAAGCAGTGAGAGCTTTACTTCTTCTTTTCCCATCTGGATTCCTTTTATTTCTTTTTCTTCTCTGATTGTTGTAGCTAGGACTTCCAGAACTATGTTGAATATTAGTGGCAAAAGTGGACACCCTTGTCTTGTTCCTGATCTTAGGGGGAATGCTTTCTGTTTTTCACCATTGAGAATAATGTTTGCTGTAGGCTTATCATATATGGCCTTTCCTAAGTTGAGGTAGGTTCCCCCTGTGCCCATTTGTTGAATAGTTTTAATCATAAATAGGTGCTGAATTTTGTCAAAAGCTTTTTTCTGCATCTATTGAGATGATCATATGGTTTTGATCTTTCAATTTGTTAATATGGTATATCACATTGATTGATTTCCATATATTGAAGAATACTTGCATCCCTGGAATAAACCCACCTTGATCATGGTGTATGAGCTTTTTGATGTGTTGCTGAATTCTGTTTGCTAAAATTTTATTGAGGATTTTTGCAGCTATGTTCATGAGTGATATTGGCCTGTAATTTTCTTTTTTGTGTTGTCTTTGTCTGATTTCAGTTTCAGTGTGATGGTGGCCTCATAGAACGAATTTGGAAATGTTCCTTCCTCTGCAACTTTTGGAAAGAGTTCTAGAAAGGTAGGCATTAGCTCTTCTTTACATGTTTGATAGAATTCTCCTGTGAAGCCATCTGGTCCTGGGCTTTTGTGTTTTGGGAGATTTTTGATCACAGCTTCAATTTCAGTGTTGTAATTGGGTTGTTCATAATTTCTATTTCTTCCTGTTTCAGTCTTGGCAGATTGAACTTTTCTGAGAATCTGTTCCTTTCTTCCAGGTTATCTATTTTATTGCCATATAGTTGTTTATAACAGTCTCTTATAATCCTTTGTATTTCTGCATTGTCTGTTGTAACCTTTCCATTTCTAATTTTGTTGCTTTGATTTTTCTCTCTTTTCCTGATGAGTCTGGCTAAGTGTTTATCAATTTTTTTTATCATCTCAAAGAATCAGCTCAAGGTTTTATTAATGTTTACTATTGTTTCTTTCATTTCTTTTTCATTTATTTCTGCTTGGATCTTTATGATTTCTTTCCTTCTACTTATTTTGGCTTTTATTCTTCTTCTTCATTTTCCAGTTGCTTTAGGTGTAAAGTTAGGTTGTCTATTTGATGCTGATGTTTTTCTTGTTTCTTGACATAGGATTTTATTATAAACTTCCCTATTAGAACTGCTTTTGCTACACCCCACAGGTTTTGAGTTGTGTTCTCATTGTCATTTGTTTCCAGAAGGTTTTTGAAATTCCTTTCGATTTCTTCAGTAACGTGTTGGTTATTTAGAAATGTGTTGTTTAATCTCCATGTGCTTGTTTCTTACAGTTTTCTTTCATATAATTGATATCTAGTCTCATAACATTGTGGTCAGAGAAGATGCTTGATATGCTTTCAATTTGCTTAAATTTACTGAGGTTTGGTTTGTGACCCAAGATGTGGTCTATCTCTACGCACTTTGTACTATCAACTTGTCAATTTCCAGAAAAATGCAACATGGTGGAATTTTAGATAGGATTAGGGCTTCCCAGGTGGTGCTAGTGGTAAAGAACCTGTCTGCCAATGCAGGAGATGTGAAAGATGTGAGTTTAATACCTGGGTTGGGAAGATCCCCTGGAGGAAGACGTGGAAACCCAGTCCAATATTCTTGCCTGGAGAATTCCATGGACAGAGGAGCCTGGTAGGCTACAGTCCATGGGGTGCAAAGAGTTGGACATGACTGAAGCAATTTAGCACACTCGCACAGTAGAGATCATTTTTGGGGAGAATTGACAGTAATGACTCAATAACAAATCTTTCAGTCCATGCAAAAAGTATTTTTCTCCATTTACTGAGGTCTTTAATTTCTTTCAGTAATGTTTTATACTTTTTGTGTTGTTCATACTCAGTCATGTCTGACTCTTTGTGATCCCAGGGATTGTAGCCCGCCAGGCTGCTCTGTCCATGAGATTTTCCCAGCAAGAATATTAGTTGCTATTTCCTTTTGTGTTGTGCTCTAGCACTATTTACTTAGATTTAGATATTTTATGTTTTTGATCCTGTTTTCAGTTCTATTTAAAACTACATATTCTAGTTATTTGTTGCTATTATATGGGAATAGAAAAGTGGTAATAATAACTAAAAGTGGCTATTATTATAACTAATAAGATGATTAAATTCATTTATTAACTATAATGATTTTATATTATTTGGCATATTCTATGTAATGACATCTGGGAATAATGACAGTTTTACTTTTTTCTTTCCAAACTTCACAACTGTTATAATTTCCTGGCACTACTGAACTTTTTAGAACCATCAGTTAATTGTTGAATAGATACTGGACACCATTTATTCTGAACTTTGGGAGAAAATGTTTGATATTTCATCATTAAGTAGGACATTTGCTATAGATTTTTGGGGGAGTAGATACACTTATCAGATTAAGTAAGTTGCTTTTTATTCTAATTGTGGATAGATTTTATCTTGAATAGGTATTGAAATTTAACCCATCTATAAAAGTAATCATAATGTTTTCCTTTGGTTTGCTGTTGTTAAGTATTTTGTTGAGTTTTGAATCTTGCCTTCTTACAATGTACCTCATCAAGACAGAATGTATATCCTTTTATATATGATTATATTTTATTAATTAGTCTTTGATTTAGGATTATTGGGTTTTAGTTCAGGAGAGATATTAGTACAAAGGCCTATAGTTTTCCTTTCTTCAAATATCCTTGTGAGATATTATCAGTTTATATTGACCTTCTAAAATGAAGACAAAGAAAAGGAATTATTTCCCCTAACAAGAGTTGACACAGATTGGTTTCTACTCCCTCAAAGAAGTAATCCACTTTTTTGTTGATGAGAGTTGTCCATTCCCCAAGCATTCTGATTACTCATGGTTATACCACATTTGGCTTTTTGACACAACTTTGTGTATTAACTTCCTCCATTTTTAGACTGGATTAAAATTAAGTGGTGTTTTCTGGAAAGAGTATGTGTTGAGGTATGGTAAATATTGGACCATGGATAAAACTCAAATTAGTGATTCACTTTCTTGATTGTATATACATACACAAACTGTTTGCAATTTTGTGATTGTTGGATTTTTGTTGTGAATGGAACCTGTGCATTGATGTTTTTCAGGAAACGATGAGTGATGAAACAGAGTTGGCTGTAGAGCCTGAAAAACAAATGGAACTTTGCAGAGAACCCGAGTCCTTCTGCATCTAAGGAAAAGCTGAGTGTGGACCTGCTGTCAGTGAAACAGGAAGAGGAAGGAGAGTCCTATTCTGGAACCTCATCCGAGTCAATGGAAGATGATAAGGATGACTGTTCTCACCTCCTCTTCATGATCTTACCCAGTTAAGTGTGGATTCTGCCACCTCCACTTTACTGGAACTGTTCTCATCAATCTCTCCAGTTTTGGCTGAGATTGCCATTAATTTCTCAGCCATAGTTGACACAGTTGTTAACTCCCTCCTTCACGGAAACTTTCTTGGCCTCCCATATTCCAAGGTCTACTGGTTTTCTTCTCCTATTTGTAACCCCCTTTTGTTCTTTTTTCCCCTACTTTCCCTTGTCATTTTCCCTATATATATTATTGTAAAGAGTCCTGAATCCCACCATTTTTCTCTATCATCTCTAGTCTACTCTGATGTGAACTTTCAACAAGATACTACAATAGTTTCTTATCTGATCTGATCCCCATTCTTGCTAGTCTGACCCTCACTGTCTAACCCTGCAGCCAGAGTGGTCATGTCAACACAGAAATCAGATCACACCACATCCATGCTGAAAATGCCTCATTGACCTTTCCTCGGCACTCAGAGCACAATATGAGCTCCTGACTCTGGTCCACCAGCTCTGCACGACCTGGGCCCACCATCCTCTCCTAACATGTGTCCTCTGCATGGGTGCAGGCTGGCTCTCTCTCCTCCTCCAGCCTCTGCCCAAAGGACACCTGCTCAGAAGGATCTGCCTGACCTTGTGATCCACTGAGGCTCCCCCTCCTGCTCTCTGTCCCCTCCCTGCTTGCTTCTCCCCAAACATGAATTTGAACTGTAATTATTTTGATGGATCATAGTATACTTCCTGCCTGGCATCCCCATGAGCATGGACATTCCATAACGGAGGGGATTGTTTCTTTGTGTGCTGTTGGAGGCTGCCCCCAGCTCCTGGCACGGTGCCCAGTACAGAGGACAATGAGTCAATGGAGGAAAGGTGTTAGACCTGGAGTAGAAAGAAATTCACTTTTCTGAGACACAAAAGGTGCATGAGGACGATCATGTACTGACAGGGATTTGGGGTGATAGACTGTGGATATCAGACATCTTGACATCGAGTGAGACTTGCAGCTTTTCAACTCGTACAGAGAATTGAGGAGATATTAAATCATGAGTGCCAGGGCTCTATGAATGTTTGCATAGTAGTTCAACTGTTCAGATACATTTCTGTATGTATTGAGAGTGTCAAGAGAGAAAAAGTGTTCTGTTGTGTGCTCCTTGCTCAGTCCTATTTGTGGGATCTGATATTTCCATTTGGAACATCTTCCTGCTCTGTGAAATAAATAATTCCCTAGAAACTGAAGAGCATATAGATGTCCCTGTGGGGGTAATTGAGCACAAATATCTTTCAGTTCAAACTCTATATTAGGTTTCTAGGAGCTCTTGTCATTTATAATATCCATGAGGAAGGGAGGGGAAGTGGTCATATTCCACATGATGGCTTCTTGTCAAAATCTATTCCAGCGGACCTCATAGATTTGGCAGGCAGTGGTGTTCTATCCAATCAGTTGGCTTCTCTGTCCAATGATTTAACCGGCCTCAGCAAGGGTGGGCTGATTCACAGACCTTCTAGTAATGCCCTCTAGGAGGACTCATTAACAGCTGTCTTTTTGCAGATGAACAAAAAATCTTGATAATGGCTTCTTTGGGAACGATGCTGACTAAATTGTTATTAAGTCCAGAGGAAATCAATGCTGATATAAAATGTGAATTAAAGAAGGAAATTCAGCAACCAGAACAAAGTAAGCAGTATAACAATTTCTATTAGAAAAGAAGCACCAAAAAAAAAAAAAAAAAACATGCAGAGTCTCTCTCATTCTATGATTTAGGATAGATTCAACCTAAGTCTTGAGGTTCATTTGTTGCCCAAGTTGGGTTTTCACATAATTTAGGATAGCTTCTTTTTATTTTGACTATAATATTACACTGCACCTTTTTGGGGGGTTATTTTACTTTTTACTTGGTTATTGCTTGCAAGAATTCCATTGGTAGATATGTTTAGGCATCATGATTGACACATGTAAAAACACATACCCTATGTAACATTTTATCAATTGAATATCTGAAGTAGCAGATACACCAGGATTGAGTTCTACCATCTTTTCATATTTTGAGAAATAACTGAAGATTTTAAAAATATATCTCTAGGATATGAAAAAATCTTCAGATTGCTTAAAACAGTGCAAGAACCACCAGCAGTGAGGAAGCAATCTGTTGAATTTGCTATCAAGGAAGCAGCAAGGTGGGTCTAAAGAGGAATTCTCCAAATTTTTTAATAGCTCAATGCAATGTTGGGGTGAGGGGTGGGTACAGGCCCCACCTTGTGTTTCTCACTGGATCCTTCATGAGAGTTAATGCTGTCTCCATAGTTATTCAGGTGAATATTACCTGAGTCTGTCTCATTCTTCCAAGCCCAAGGGGACTTTTGTTCACACAAGAATTTGATTGGGCCTTGAACCTCAGTTGATACTCTCTGTATTTGCTGGATTGTCTTTTACCATCAGGGTCCACTTACTATTCCCAAGTGGATTCTAAATTCCTCTTTCTATCCCCCACAGTGCTGCCCATGTCATCGTTTCATTGGTTATCTTTGTTACTGTCATGTCTCTTCATTTTCAGATTTAAAAGCCAAGTCTTAATTGATCGCCTTGAGAAGGTACTAGAAAGAATGAAATATGGCTACTCTTTCAACAAAGATTATTATGCGTGAAACATATAATCCAGTTATTTCAATGATCAGTGAAAAAAGAAGATCAAATTGCTGTTTTCTAGAGTAGAATGAAGTGCTGTTGTAATCTCCTAGTCTCCTAGCATGTGTTTAAAAGACTTGCCTTCCAGAGGCTACGAAAAAGCAGTGGAACTTTTTAATATTATAAATTTCTATTAGTAAAAAGTGGGCTTTTGCCCTAAGAACTCATTTGAATGGATAATTCATGTGTGTGTGTGTTTGTTTCTTTCCCACCTGGCGTGATGGATTATTAACATATTAGTTTACTTACATCCCTTGTTTTGCAGCAGGTCACATTATTGTAACTGGTGTTTAAAATGGCATCCTGTAATACTTATTTCTTGTTCCCTTTGCCCTGAGACTGCACCTTAGCTGGTCTTGGTGCTTGGCCTAGGGGGTGGGGTGACTCAATCCTCCATTCCTGAAGGATCTGGACTATTAGATATCCTGTCTGATTTGGAATGTTGTAATTTCCCATATACCTTCATCACAAAACATGGGAGTATTAGGAGAGGCTCTAGATATTCTGCACATGTTTCTCCTAGCCACTGAATGGTAGCAACCCAGCTTCTTTTGGTAGTCAGATTCCATCATTCCAGCCAGCACAGAAACCTCCTTCATGCCTGTTGGTTAAGAGGAATGAGCAGTCCAAAGTGGCTAACTGGCAGTCTTTCTTGACTGCCATTTCAATGAGTCATTATTGGGTCCCATGTTGATAAAATTTCTCCATTTGGAAGGAAGACATCTAGTCTAGCAGAGTTGAAAGTTGTGAGGGCAGGAAGAAAATTTTTGCTAGTGGATATGTAGCAGTTCCTCAATTATGTTGCCCTAGTTCCAAAAGGAACTGACACCAGGCTGGAACTGTAACTTAGATTTCAAAGAGTCATCCCACTATTTATTGAGCTGGCCAATTCAGGATCATAGGGAACATCCTAAGACCAGTGAAATCCAAAAGAAAATACAAAGCCTAACTTTTGCCTTCAGGTCTTATTCCTTCTGTTGCTGCCTGATTCACACTCTGAGTTTAACAGCTTGTATCTTAAGTCCTGAGAAACAAAGTTAAGTCTAATGAAGACATCTGAAGTTAGCAGATAAGGGTATGAGAAGGGGTAAAAACAAAAGATATTTGGTCAATATGTATGTAAATATATTTATATCAAAATAAGAAAGGAATACTCATAATGATTCCAGTCCTTGTTTCTGAAAGCAGTCATATAGTCTTTTCTTTCATTACCCATTACATATTCTCTTTGGCCTCAATAAGCACCTTCTCTGGAGAGGGTCATTTTCCTGATAGGGTGATGCAAAGTTTCCTTCCTGTGGTTCACCGCCATTAGCAGTCCTGAATGAATTAGGTTGTTGTAGTTTCCATTGATGTTAATCACTGGGCATAGCAGTATTAAGAGATGCTCTGTACAATCTACTGCACTCCAAATATATTCTTCCTTATTCCCATTATAAATGAGAGGCCTTGAAACAATCAAATCCCAAACATGACCTAGTTTACAGATCCAAAACCTTATAAATGAAGGAGAGGCCTCTTGAGGAAAGACCCTGTGACAGAGCAAATGTTTATACAGTTTTATCTTTCTCTCATTGATACCCAGAGGGACCTGCACCCACTTTTTAGGGTGCCAGTGCAATGTGGAAAGAGAAATTATCAGATGCTTACTGATTACAAGACCTGACCTCTGCAGAGACAATAATGTCCTAGAAATGCAAATGTCATTCTGCCACTTCAAGAAACATTTGACTTATTGCTGGGACCTTAGTAGAGACTGAATGCTTAGACACAGGACACCAAGTTCTCATGCCACCTGAGCTGCCCAATCTGACATGGAAGTTGTCTGACCTACCAAGTCATAGCATTGGGGATGCACAGAAGCACCCCGTTATCAATAGAATGTTTGTATACATCAGACTAAAGAGAAGCTGAAGCTAAAAGTAAGTTCCATTAAGATGTGGCCAAAATACCTATGATTGTACTTCTGCTACAAAACTTTCTCTGTCTGCTGCTGCTGCTGCTAAGTCGCTTCAGTCGTGTCCGACTCTGTGCGACCTCATAGATGGCAGCCCACCAGGCTCCCCCATCCCTGGGACTCTCCAGGCAAGAACACTGGAATGGGTTGCCATTTCCTTCTCCAATGGATGAAAGTGAAAAGTGAAAGTGAAGTCGCTCAGTTGTGTCCGACTCTTAGCGACCCCATGGACTGCAGCCTACCAGGCTCCTCTGTCCATGGGATTTTCCAAGCAAGAGTACTGGAGTGGGGTGCCATTGCCTTCTTTGTCTATGCTTGGCTGAATTCTAAGATGATCTCTATGACCTTTATTCCTTGATCATGTTATCTAACGTGACAAAAGTGATTTTGCAGATGTAATTAAGGCTTCTCATCAGTTGACTGTCATATAGTGGGGTTATATGGAGGGGCCTAACCTACTCTCATAAGCCTTTCAAAAGCAGAGGATTTTTCTAGCTGGTAGCACAAGAGGACAAGGGAATACAAGACACAAGATGAACGAATGTGCAGTTGCTGACTTGAGGATGAAAAGGGTTATATAAAAAGGGCCAAATAGTTGTTTCTATGAGTTAACGGTGACCCCCAACAGTCAACCAAAAAATCAAAAACTTCAGTCCCACATTGCAAGGAATGGGATTCTGCCAACATTCTGAATAGATTTGATAGCAAATTCCACCTAAGAGCATCCAGATGAAAATTCAGCTAAGACAAAATCTTGCTTTGAGCCTTTTAAGAGCTGAGGTGGAAAATCAAGAGAAGCACATCCAGACTTTTGAGTGCAAAACTATGAGATAAGACATAATACAGATGTAATGTTTTAAGCCACTAAGTTTGAGATAATTTCTTTTAAAATTTTTTTAAATTTATTTATTTTAATTGGAGGCTAATTACTTTACAGTATTGTAGTGGTTTTTGCCATACATTGACATGAATCAGCCAAGGGTGTACATGTGTTCTGCATCCTGAATCCCCCTTCCACCTCCCTTGCCATCCCATCCCTCTGGGCCATCCCAGTGCACCCTGTCTCATGCATCGAACCTGGACTGATGATCTGTTTTACATATGATAATATACATGTTTCAATGCTATTCTCTCAAATCATCCCATCCTTGCCTTTTCCCACAGAGTCCAAAAGACTGTTCTATACACTTGTATCTTTTTGCTGTCTCACATATAGGGTTATCGTTACCATTTTCTAAATTCCATATATATGTGTTAGTATACTGTATTGGTGCTTTTCTTTCTGACTTACTTCACTCTGTATAATAGGCTCCAGTTTCATCCACTTCATTAGAACTGATTCAAATGTATTATTTTTAATGGCTGAGTAATATTCCATTGTGTATATGTACCACATCTTTCTTATCCATTTGTCTGTGGATGGACATCTAAGTTGCTTCCATGTCCTGGCTATTGTAAACAGTGCTGCGATGAACATTGGGGTACACATGTCTCTTTCAATTCTGGTTTCCTTGGTGTGTATGCCCAGCAGCAGGATTGCTGGGTCATATGGCAGTTCTATTTCCAGTTTTTTAAGGAATCTCCACACTGTTCTCCATAGTGGCTGTACTACTTTGAATTCCCACCAACAGTGTAAGAGGGTTCCTTTTTCTCTGCACCCTCTCCAGCATTTATTGCTTGTAGACTTTTGGATAGCAGCCATTCTGACTGGCATGAAATGGTACCTCATTGTGGTTTTAGTTTGCATTTCTCTGATAACGAGTGATGTTGAGCATCTTTTCATGTGTTTGTTAGCCATATGTATGTCTTCTTTGGAGAAATGTCTGTTCAGCTCTTTGGCCCATTTTTTGATCGGGTCATTTATTTTTCTGGAAGTGAGCTGCAGGGGTTGCTTGTATATTTTTTGAGATTAATTCTTTGTCAGTTGCTTCATTTGCTATTATTTTCTCCCATTCTGAAGGCTGTCTTTTCACCTTGCTTATCGTTTACTTTGTTGTGCAAAAGCTTTTAAGTTTAATTAGGTCCCATTTGTTTATTTTTGCTTTTATTTCCATTACTCTGGGAGGTGGGTCATAGAGGATCCTGCTATGACTTATGTCAGAGAGTGTTTTGCCTGTTTTCCTCTAGGAGTTTTATAGTTTCTGGTCTTACATTTAATCTTTAATCCATTTTGAGTTTATTTTTGTGTATGGTGTTAGAAAGTGTTCTAGTTTCATTCTTTTACAAGTGGCTGACCAGTTTTCCCAGCACTGCTTGTTAAAGAGATTGCCTTTTCTCCACTGTATATTCTTGCCTCCTTTGTCAAAGATAAGGTGTCCATAGGTGTGTGGATTTATCTCTGGGCTTTCTATTTTGTTCCATTGATCTGTATTTATGTCTTTGTGCCAGTACCATACTGTCTTGATGACTATGGCTTTGTAGTAGAGCCTGAAGTCAGGCAGGTTGATTCTTCCAGTTCCATTCTTCTTTCTCAAAATTGCTTTGGCTATTCGAGGTTTTTTGTATTTCCATACAAATTGTGAAATTATTTGATCTAGTTCTCTGAAAAGTACCATTGGTAGCTTGAAAGGGATTGCATTGAAACTATAGATTGATTTGGGTAATATACTCATTTTTACTGTATTGTTTCTTCCAATTCACAAACATGGTATATTTCTCCATCTATTTGTGTCCTCTTTGATTTATTTCATCAGTGTTTTATAGTTTTCTATATATATAGGTCTTTTGTTTCTTTAGGTAGATATATTCCTAAGTATTGTATTCTTTTCATTGCAATGGTGACTGGAATTTTTTCCTTAATTTCTCTGTTTTCTCATTTTAGTGCATAGGAATGCAAGGGATTTCTGTGTGTTAATTTCATATCCTGCAACTTTACTATATTCATTGATTAGCTCTAGTAATCTTCTGGTGGAGTTTTTAGGGTTTTCTAGGTAGAAGATCATGTCATCTGCAAACAATGAGAGTTTTACTTCTTCTTTTCCAACCTGGATTCCTTTTATTTCTTTTTCTGCTCTGATTGCTGTGGCTAAAGCTTCCAAAACTATGTTGAATAGTAGTGGTGAGAGTGGGCACCCTTCTCTTGTTCCTGACTTTAAGGGAAATGCTTTCAATTTTTCACCATTGAGGATAATGTTTGCTGTGGGTTTGTCATATATAGCTTTTATTATGTTGAAGTATGTTCCTTCTATGCCTGCTTTCTGGAGGGTTTTTATCATAAGTGGATGTTGAATTTTGTCAAAGGCTTTCTCTGCATCTATTGAGATAATCATATGGCTTTTATCTTTCAATTTGTTGATGCGGTGTATTACATTGATTGATTTGTGGATATTGAAGAATCCTTGCATCCCTGGGATAAAGCCCACTTGGTCATGATGTATGATCTTTTTGATATGTTGTTGGATTCTATTTGCTAGAATTTTGTTAAGGATTTTTGCATCTATGTTCATCAGTGATATTGGCCTGTAGTTTTCTTTTTTTGTGGCATCTTTGTCTGGTTTTGGTGTTAGGGTGATGGTGGCCTCATAGAATGAGTTTAGAAGTTTACCTTCCTCTGCAATTTTCTGGAAGAGTTTGAGTAGGATAGGTGTTAGCTCTTCTCTAAATTTTTGGTAGAATTCAGCTGTGAAGCCGTCTGGTCCTGGGCTTTTGTTTGTTGGCAGATTTCTGATTACAGTTTCAATTTCCGTGCTTGTGATGGGTCTGTTAAGATTTTTTATTTCTTCTTGGTTCAGTTTTGGAAAGTTATACTTTTCTAAGAATTTGTCATTTCTTCCAAGTTGTCCATTATATTGGCATATAGTTGTTGATAGTAGTCTCTTATGATCCTTTGTATTTCTGTGTTGTGTGTTGTGATTTCTCCATTTTCATTTCTAATTTTGTTTATTTGATTCTTCTCTGTTTGTTTCTTGATGAGTCTGGCTAATGGTTTGTCAATTTTATTTATCCTCTCAAAGAACCAGCTTTCAGCTTTGTTGATTTTTGCTATGGTCTCTTTTGGTTTTTTTTGCATTTATTTCTGCCCTAATTTTATTTATTTATTTATTTTTATTTATTTATTTTTTAATTTTAAAATCTTTAATTCTTACATGCGTTCCCAAACATGAACCCCCCTCCCACCTCCCTCCCCATAACATCTCTGTGGGTCATCCCCATGCACCAGCCCCAAGCATGCTGCTAATTTAAAGATTTCTTTCCTTCTACCAGCCCTGTGGTTCTTCATTTCTTCCTTTTCTAGTTGCTTTAGGTGTAGAGTTAGGTTATTTATTTGACTTTTTTCTTGTTTCTTGAGGTAAACCTGTATTGCTATGAACCTTCCCCTATGAACCTTCCCCTTAGCACTGATTTTACAGTGTCCCACTAAGATCATGGCATCTGGTCCCATCATTTCATGGGAAATAGATGGGAAAACAGTGGCAACAGTGGCTGACTTTATTTTTCTGGGCTCCAAAATCACTGCAGATGGTGATTGCACCCATGAAATTAAAAGATGCTTACTCCTTGGAAGGAAAGTTATGACCAACCTAGGCACCATATTAAAAGAGACATTACTTTGCCAACAAAAGTCCACCTAGTCAAGGCTATGGTTTTTCCAGTGGTCATGTATGGATGTGAGAGTTGGACTATAAAGAAAGCTGAGTGCCAAAGAAGTGATGGTTTTGAACTGTGGTGTTGGAGAAGACTCTTGAGAGTCCCTTGGACTACAAGGAGATCCAACCAATCCTTCCTAAATGAGATCAGTCCTGGGTGTTCATTGGAAGGACTGATGTTGAAGCTGAACCTTCAATACTTTGTCCACCTGATTGGAAGAGCTGACTCATTGGAAAAGACCCTGATGCTGGGAAAGATTGAGGGCAGGAAGAGAAGGGAACAGAGGATGAGATAGTTGGATGTCATCACCGACTCAATGGATGTGGGTTTGGGTGGACTCCGGGAGTTTGTGATGGACAGGGAAGCCTGGCATGCTGCGGTCCATGGGGTCACAAAGAGTCGGACATGACTGAGCGACTGAACTGAACTGAACTGATAGGTTTTGGGCTGTTGTGTTTTCATTTTCATTCATTTCTATGCATATTTTGATCTATTTTTTGATTTCTTTGTGATTTGTTGGTTATTCAGAAGCATGTTATTTAGCCTTCATATGTTGGAATTTTTAATAGTTTTTTTTTTCTGTAATTGACATCTAATCTTACCGCATTGCGGTCAGATGGATGCTTGGAATGATTTCAATTTTTTTGAATTTACCAAGGCTAGATTTATGGCTCAGGATGTGGTCTGTCCTGGAGAAGGTTCCATGTGTACTTGAGAAAAAGGTGAAATTCATTTTTTAGGGGTGAAATGTCCTATAGATATCAATTAGGTCTAACTGTTCCATTGTATCATTTAAAGTTTGTGTTTCCTTGTTAGTTTTCTGTTTAGTTGATCTATCCATAGGTGTGAGTGGGGTATTAAAGTCTCCCACTATTATTGTGTTATTGTTAATTCCCCTTTTCATACTTGTTAGCATTTGCCTTACATATTGTGGTGCTCCTATGTTGGGTACACATATATTTATAATTGTTTTATCTTCTTAGATTGATCCTTTGATCATTATGTAGTGTCCTTCTTTGTCTCTTTTCACAGCCTTTATTTTAAAGTCTATTTTATCTTATATGAGTATTCCTACTCCTGCTTTCTTTTGGTCTCCATTTGCGTGAAATATCTTTTCCCAGCCCTTCACTTTCAGTCTGTATGTGTCCCTAGGTTTGAGGTGGGTCTCCTGTAGACAGCATATATAGGGGTCTTGTTTTTGTATCCATTCAGTCAGTCTCTGTCTTTTGGTTGGGGCATTCAACCCATTTACATTTAAGGTAATTACTGATAAGTATGAGCCCAGTAAGTTGCCATTTACTTTGTTGTTTTGGGTTCGAGTTCATACACGCTTTCTTTGTTTCCTGTCTAGAGAAGATCCTTTAGCATTTGTTGGAGAGCTGGTTTGGTGGTGCTGAATTCTCTCAGCTTTTGCTTGTCTGTAAAGCTTTTGATTTCTCCTTCATATTTGAATGAGATCCTTGCTGGGTACAGTTATCTGGGCTGTAG
Organism: Capricornis sumatraensis; assembly: GCF_032405125.1. Lineage (NCBI taxonomy): Eukaryota > Metazoa > Chordata > Mammalia > Artiodactyla > Bovidae > Capricornis > Capricornis sumatraensis. Next base: position 43,516,731 of record NC_091092.1, on the reverse strand, counting down.
GTTTTTCTCTTTCATCACTTTAAGTATGTCCTGCCATTCCCTTCTGGCCTAAAGAATTTCTATTGGAAGATCAGCTGTTATCCTTGTGAGTTATTTGTTGTTTTTCCCTTTCTGCTTTTAATATTTGTTCTTTGTGCTTGATCTTTGTTAATTTGATTAATATGTGTCTTATTGTGTTTCACCATGGGTTTATCCTGTTTGGAACTGTCTGGGTTTCTTGGACTGGGTGGCTATTTCCTTCACCATTTTAGGGAAGTTTTCAACTATTATCTCAAGTATTTTCTCATGGCCTTTCTTTTTGTCTTCTTCTGGGACTCCTATGATTCAAATGTTGGAGCATTTGACACTGTCCCACAGGTCTCTGAGGTTGCCCTCATTTCTTTTAATTCTTTTTTCTTGTTTCCCCTCTGCTTCATTTATTTCCACCATTCTATCTTCCACCTCAGTTATCCTATCTTCTGCCTCAGTTATTCTACTGTTGGTTTCCTCCAGAGTGCTTCTGATCTCAGTTATTGCATTATTCATTGACTCTTTTTTATTTCTTCTAGGTTCTTGTTAAACCTTTCTTGCATCTTCTCAATCCTTGTCTCTAGACTATTTATCTGTAACTCCATTTTTTCTCAAGATTTTGGATTATTTTTACTACCATTATCCTGAATTCTTTTTCAGGTAGACTCCCTATCTCCTCCTCTTTTGTTTGGTTTGGTGGACATTTATCATGTTCCTTTACCTGCTGAATATTTCTCTGCCTTTTCATCTTGTTTAGATTGCTGTGTTTGGGGTGACCTTTCTGTATGCTGAAAGTTTGTGGTTCCTTTTTATTGTGGAGGTTCCTCCCTGTGGGTGGGGTTGGACGAGTGGCTTGTCAAGGTTTGCTGGTTAGGGAAGCTTGCGTCGGTGTTCTGGTGGGTGGAGCTGGAGCTCTTATTTCTGGAGTGCAATGAAGTGTCCAGTAGTGACTTTTGAGGTGTCTATGGGTTTGGTGTGACTTTGGGCAGCCTGTATATTAATGCTCAGGGCTATGTTCCTGTGTTGCTGGAGAATTAGTGTGGTATGTCTTGCTCTGGAACTTGTTGGCTCTTGGGTGGAACTTGGTTTCAGTGCAGGTATGGAGGGATTTGGATGAGCTCTTGTCGATTAATGTTCCCTAGAGTCAGGAGTTTTCTGGTGTTCTCAAGTTTTGGATTTAAGCCTCCTGCCTCTGGTTTTCAGTCTTATTCTTACAGTAGCCTCAATAATTCTCCATCCATACAGCACAGATGATAAAACATTCAGTTTAATGGAGAAAAGATTCTCCACAGTGAAGGACATCCAGAGAGGTTCACAGAGTTACATGGAGAAGAGAAGAGGGAGGAGGGAGATAGAGGTGACCAGGAGGAGAAAAGGGGGAATCAAAAGGGAGACAGATCTAACCAGTAATCAGTTCCCTAAGTGTTCTCCACAGCCTGGAACATACAAAGAAATTCACAGAGTGGTTAGAGAAGAGAAGGGGGAGGGAGGAGATAGAGGTGACCTGGGGGAGAAAAAGGAGAGTCAAAAGGGGGAGAGAGTAATCAAGCCAGTAATCACACTCCTAAGTAAAAATGGGTACCAAATATTTGATTCTTAAAGGTACAAAATTGATAGCAAATACCAAAAAGCGAAGATTCAAAATCTAGAGTAGAGATTAGACTCTCAAAAATACAATATGAAAAAAACAAAACAAAATCACAAAAATTATAAAATATATATATGAAGTTTGCTTTAAAAATAGGTTTTTTTGCAAGGTAATAGTAGGTTATAAAAATGAAAATTAAAGGAGTAATAGAGGACTTAAAAATAAAAAAAGTTTTTTTTAATTTAAAAATGATAATAGTAAAAATTTATCTAGGAATTTCTCTGGAGCTGTTGCGGGCAGTGTGGGGTCAGTTCAGTTTCAGACAGTTCCTTGTTCCAGCTTATATTTCTCAAGACCTATGGGCCCCTTCCAATGTAGTCGGTGCTAACTACAGTGTTTTAATATGTTGTACCTGTCACTTCCAAAGTGGTTCCCTCTGTTGATTTTGGCTTCTGTTTGCAGGTCTCTTCAGTGTCTAATTTTCGCCCTGACACAAGGGGGCGAAGGTGGTCACTTATTTAGGCTCACTTGTTCAGTTGTGCTGTGGGGAGGGAGGAGCACTGCAAACAAATATCATTGGCATGTGTGGGGAGTGCTCGCAGTGTCTTGGTCACACTGGGTTTGCCCCAGTGTGTGCCTTCCCAGTCTACACTGCTCAGGCTCCAGGTTGTTTTGCAGGCGAACTGTCTAAAGCGGGCCCTGGGTTGCATGCACTTACCAGGTCTAAGCTGCTCAGGTTCAGGTTCTCAGGTACTCCACAAGGGCGCTGACTCAGTTGGGCCTGCATTTTCTGCCCTTCCCAGGTCCGAGCAGCTCGGGTGACCAAGTGCTTGGTGAGCGCACTCTCTCCTGGGCAGGGAGTGGGGTGCATCTTATTGCCTTCCCCATCCCAGCTGCTCAGTTTCCTGGGTATGCAGTAGGCATGCCATCTCAGGTGTGCTGTGTGTCTCTTCTGGGGAACTGATCTCTGGCTGCAACCCTCCTGGCGAGTGTCAACCGTCCAGAATCCCAGGAAGTCTTGCTTAGCAACTGGGAGCCTGCTCACAGTTTGGTAGAAGATGCCATCTCTGGGGCCGAGATTGCCCCTTTCTGGCTCTGGCTGCTGCCCACCTGCCTCCCTGCCTCCAGCAGGGGTTGGGCCAGCCCGCAGCCGGCTAGCTCTCCTCTGATATTTGCTCAGTCCTTTGTTCGGTGAGCGGGCCCAGCAGTGCCTTAGGTTAGGGCTTTTTGCAGGATAGTTCTCTCTCTCTCGTTCTTTTGTTCTCTCTCTCTGGCTATCCCACAGTTTGGGTTGGTATCTCACATTAGCTCCCTCAGATTGCCCTCAGGGAATTCAGGCCTGGTCCTTACCCTAAGCAATGCAGTTCGCCCCTTCCTGTTCAGCGCCCCCCACCGCCCCCCGCTTTCTGGTGGTGGATGCAAGTGTCTGGGCTACTTCTCTGCTGCGAGTTGTCATTAGGCACATAATCTGTGGGGTTTATTTATTTATTTTTCCTCCCAGTTATGTTGCCCTCTGAGATTCCAAAACTCCCCACAGACCCGCCGGTGAGAGAGGGTTTCTTGGTGTTTGGAAACTTCTCCTCTTTTATACTCCCTTCCCTGGATGGGTCTCCATCCCTAACTCTTTTGTTTCTCTTTTTATGTTTTATATTTTGTCCTTACCTCCTTTTGAAGACAATGGGCTGCCTTTCTGGGTGCCTGATGTCCTCTGCCAGCATTCAGAAGTTGTTTTCTGGAATTTTCTCAGCGTTCAAATGTTCTTTTTAGGAATTTATGGGGGAGAAAGTGGTCTCCCTGTCCTATTCCTCCTCCATCTTAGGGCTGCCCCCTCGAGATAATTTCTTATGCAGCAATAAAAACATATACTCTCTGATGCCACACCATATCCTTATGTGGAGTTTTCTACAACTAATTGACTAAAGAAACAAGTCCTGGTTGTAGACAGTTGTGCACAATTACATAAGCACCACATGTTAGTTTGCTTCTAGAAGAAAAAGATTCTGTAAATAATATACAGTTTGATTTCTTAGATTTATACTTGGACTGAAATGCAGCATATAGGAGCAGGCACTTCTTGATCTGTGGAGGGAGAACTTCTGAAAATTTACTACCCCTAAAAAGTAATGAAGACACTGGCAGATATTGTCAGAATAAAGGGTTTTTAGAACTTTGTAATTAACAAAGCACTTGTAAAAATCTGAATAGCATTTATTCAAGAACAATGGCTAAGACAACACTAGCAACAGCAAAACAATAATAAAGCAATCATAACAGCTAACTTTGTGGTGTTTTAAATGGTCCTCTTCCCAGCATCTCTTCTGCTCCTTGGGACCCTTGGAAATCAAAAGACTCACAATTATGGTTTCTTTAAAAATGGCAATATATTAGCCACTGAAGGGGGAGGAAAAGGTTTGGAGCTTCCCCAAAACTCCATTCTCAGAGGATTGTCACATTTAAGGTGCCTGACAACTCCTTGAAAAACCACAATTCTCAGGACTTGTCCATAATTCAATAGTCTGAGAGCTTGCTGTGTGAAGAGCCTGAACTTTCTGCCTGAAAGTTCAAGGCAGAAATCCTGTATTGTAGTGTTGAATAGAAAGGATGACAATGGGCAATTCTGTCTTGTTTTGATTTTACATGGAGTCCTTTAAATGTTTCTCCCCTAGGAATAACTGCATCGTAGATTTCTGATAGACCCCCTTCTTAAATGCTTTTAATCGTTCCTCATGGAGAAGGCAATGGCACCCCACTCCAGTACTCTTGCCTGGAAAATCCCATGGACGGAGAAGCCTGTTAGGCTTCAGTCCCTGGGGTCGCTAAGAGTCGGGCACGACAGAGCGACTTCACTTTCACTTTTCACTTTTATGCGTTGGAGAAGGAAATGGCAACCCACTCCAGTATTCTTCCCTGGAGAATCCCAGGGACAGAGGAGCCTAGTGGGCTGCCATCTATGGGGTTGCACAGGGTCGGACATGACTGGAGCGACTTAGCAGCAGCAGGAGCAGCAGCACAGATATTTTCTGCATTTTATCACATATATTTTCTGCATCAATTAGGATGATCATATAACCTTTCTCTTTTTCTGTTACTATAGTGTGCTAGTACTGACTTACTCCCTCAGTTTCAAAGTCACCCTTTTGGCCTGACCTGTGAAAGTGGGTCTGGTTTCTTTAATTTTTTTTTTCTTGTGGAAGCGGACACAAAAGTCTGCCTGCAGAGGGCGCCAGAGGTAGGGCTGCGGGGCGGGGTTGCGGGGTGGTGGAGTGGAAGCTGGCTCCGGGTTCTAGGCCACTTGTTCAGTTGCTCAGGGTTAGGCGGCAGCATCTCCAGTGCCCAGTGATGTAGAGATGTCGCCAGTAGCACATGTGGTCAGGGGCTTCCCTTGAGTCCTCCCAGGCAGTAACACATCTGCTTCTGGTGAGACACTTCCTAGTGTACTTCCCTCCCAGACACCTGAGGAGAACGTACTTCCCTCCCAGACACCTGAGGAGAACTTATTTCCGGCAGCTGCCCAGGGTACATTCTAGAAAGTTACACCTGTGAAGCCTTGACATTTACTGCCCTTTTGTGAGTTGCTTCCGGGCTCCTCCATTAAGGTCAGGATTGATAAGCAGGAATGTGGATTCTTTCTCGGGGGCTTTCTCTCTGCCTCGGAGGGTGCCTGTACCTGGGTGTTCTCCATCCAGGGTGGAGCCCTTCCTAGGGGACCTCCTCAGCTCTGGGGAGACACTGCCTTGGGGGCTGGCTTCAGCCCAGAGGGATGCCGTTTCTCGGATGCTTTAGTTCAGCCTTGTCGAGGACAGGGCTGGCCCTGGAGCTCCTGCTCAGTTCTGGGACAGTTCCCTGTGTGATTCTCCTCACCCGAGTGAAGGGATGCTTCCGCGGAAGCTGGGGGAGAGGGGGTGAGTGCTTCTTGGCAGCTGTCCCAGCCCTGAGTGAAGACGTTTCCTGGGTGTGTTACCTCAGGGCTGTGGGTCCCTCTCTCTTGGGGGGCTTTCCCTCAGTGGTGAGAGCCTTTTCTCAGGTGCTCAGATCAGCATGGGGAGCAGTTGTGCTTGGACTGCGCGTCTTTGCTTTGATGAGGCAGCTTTTCCTTGTGATCTGCTCCTTGTCCGTGGGGACTGTTAGTGGGAGCGCTTGTCTCCATCTTGGGAGGACTTAGGTGCCGTCACACCCGAGGGGGTGCTATTCCGAGGGTGCTCTGAAACTAGGGTGGAACTCGGTTGTTCTGGCTCAGCCGTGGGGTGGGATACTTTTCCTATGATTTCTATGCCTCAGCCTTAAGGAAGTTCTTTAAAGTTTCAAGTATGGCCTTGGGCATTTGTGTGGGAATCTGGGTTCAGCAATGTATGAAAATTCAAGTTCCACCGTATGCTCAAAAACACTTGTTATAAAGTCAGTCTATAATTTCAGCTACTCTGGTGTGTGTGCAGTGAACTTTCATTATGTCTAAACTTGCATTTTCTGCCGAATAATGGTTTTAGCGGGGCTATTCACGTATGTCTTTGTGAAGTAGATTTTTAGGTTTTGTACCCATATTTTATTGATATCTTTTTATTTTAAAAACGATTTGTAGTTCTGCATATATTCTGGATTCTATCTTTTGAGATATAGACATGAGTATATATACTTAAATATATAAAATTTTTTAGTATCTTCTAGAACTATTTTTCTTTTTCACTCTTAAATGTGTCTTTTGGTTAATGGGAAACTTAATTTATTCTTGATGGTTAGTGCTTTTATACCTTTAAAAACCTTTGCCTACCCTATACTATGAAGATCACATTCTGAGAGTTCTTCTAGATCTTGTATTAATCTCAATTAAATGTTTTATAGAATTGAATGTGGTAAGAGTCAAGGTTTATTTTTTTCCCTGTAGTTATCAAGTAAACTTATTAAATGGACTATCATTTACACATTGAGTTGTGGCTTGCAGTGTCATAAATCCAGCAATTGTATATTTCCAGATTTATTTCTATATAAAAATATATATTCTATGTCCTCTTTCATTGGTGAAAAAAAAATTGGCCTATCCTTGCTCCAATACCACATGTTTTAAAAATACTATATCTTTATAGTAAATCTCATATCTGATTCTGTGTGTCTTCCGACTTTGTTCATTTTCTTAAAGATTGTCATAACTGTTCACAGCCCTTTAATATCCTTATACATTTTATTATCAGCTTGAAGATTTTCCCCACAACTAACATAATGGAATTTTAAATATGATTGTAATAATCATTTTGGGAAAAAATGACAATGACTTAATAACAAGTCTTCCAATCCATTCAAAAATTATTTCACTTCATTTACTGAGGTCTTTCTTTTCTCTCAGTGATGTTTTGTATTTTTACATATAGTGCTCTAGCACCTCTTTCATTAATTTCTTGGCATTTTATGTTCTTGATACTATTTTCAGTGGTATTTTAAATTCTCTTTCTAATTATTTTTAGTATTATAGTGAAATACTAGGTTTTTTATTTCGTATTTCCTTTATATCAAGTCACTTGACTTCATTCATTGATTAACTCAATTTTGCATCCTTTTGACTATTCTATGTGTAGAAAAAGGTCATCTGTGAATAATGACACTTTTACTTCTTCCTTTGAAAACCTCATAACTATTGTGTTTTTTGGTGCTACTGCACTTTTTAGTACCTCCATATGTTCTTGAACATATAGTGGGCATCCTGGTCTTGTTTATAAACTCAGGTAGAAAGTGTTTGGTATATCACCATTAAGTATAATGTTTGCTATAGGATTTTTTTTCTTTAAACATATGGCTTTTTGCTGTAAGATTTTGATTAGGTTATGGAAACTGGCTTCTCTTCTGAGTTACTGATAATTTTTAATCATGAGTAGATGTTGAACTTGGACTCACTGGACTCATCTTTAAAAATGATCATGTGGGGACTTCCCTGGTGATCTAGTGGTTAAAACTCCACACTTCCATTGCAGGGTCACCAGTTCAATCCCTGGTCAGGGAACTAAGATCCCACATGCTGCATAGTGCAGCCAATAAATAAATAAAAATAAAATAAAATAAAAAACTTCTCTAAAAATGATCATATGATTTTTCTTTTTTTTTTTTTTAAATGTGGTTAACACTGATTTTTTAAAATGATTTATTTATTTATTTTTGGCTGTGCTGAGTCTTCACTGCTGTGTGAGGGCTTTCTCTAGTTGTTGAGAGCAGGGGCTGCTCTGTAGTTGTGGTATGTGGGCTTCTCACTGTGGCAACTTCTCTTGTTGTGAAGCACAGGTTCTAGGGTGTGCGGGCTTCAGTAATTGGTGCTCCAGGGTCCTAGAGCACAGGCTCAGTATTTGTGGTGCTCCAGGGTTCTAGAGCACAGGCTCAGTATTTGTGGCACATGGGCTTAGTTTTCCCTCAGTATGTGAGATCTTCTTGCAGCAGGGATCAAACCTGTGTCCCCTACATTGAGGGGAGGATTCTTTTTCATTTTTAATTGGAGGCTAATTACTTTACAATACTGTAGTGGTTTTTACCATACATTGACATGAATTAGCCATGGGCGTACATGTGTCCCCCATCCTGAACCCCCCTCCCACCTCCCTCCCCATCGTGTCCCTCAGGATAATCTCAGTGCACCGGCCCTGAGTGCCCTGTCTCATGCATCAAACCTGGACTGGCAATCTATTTCACATATGGTAATATACATGTTTCAATGCTACCCTCTCAAATCATCCCACCCTCGCCTTCTCCCACAGAGTCCAAAAGTCTGTTCTTTACATCTGTGTCTCTTTTGCTGTCTCGCATATAGGGTCATTGTTACCATCTTTCTAAATTCCATGTATATGTGTTAGTATACTGTATTGGTATTTTTCTTTCTGACTTACTTCACCCTGTATAATAGGCTCCAGTTTCATCCACCTTATTAGAACTGATTCAAATGCATTCTTTTTAATAGCTGAGTAATATTCCATTGTGTATATGTACCACAGCTTTCTTATCCACTCATCTTTCAATGGACATCTAGGTTGCTTTCATGTCCTGGCTATTGTAAACAGTGCTGCAATGAACATTGGGGTACACATGTCTCTTTCAATTCTGATTTCCTTGGTGTGCATGCCCAGGAGTGGGATTGCTGGGTCATATGGCAGTTCTATTTCCAGTTTTTTTAAGGAATCTCCACACTGTTCTCTATAGTGGCTGTACTAGTTTGCATTCCCGTGAACAGTGTAACAGGGTTCGGCAGGAGGATTCTTAACCACTGAATCACCAGGGAAGTCCAACACTGAGTGATTTTTGAATTTGACTTGAACCTTGCCTTTCCTAAGGTGTATATTACACCATGTTGGTGTATATCTTTTTCATCAGTTTTTTTTTTTTTGAAGGGGGTATGTGTGCTAATCTTTGGTTTACAGTTTTTGTGTCTATTTTCAAGGAAGAGATTTTGACTTGTAGTTTTCCTTTCTTCTAATGTCTTTGTTAGATGTTTGTATGAGTTGAAATGAGTTGAAAACTAGTCCCCTGTTTTCTGTTTTCCAAAAGAGTTTATTAGAACTGGTGTTAGGTCCTCCTAAATGTTTGTCCTCCTTGACTCCTCAGGGATGCTTCCTGGATAATAAGGTTTTTCATTTTTTTTATTCATAGTTTTACCAGATACAGGAGCACTCAGATTTTCTATTTCTTGTTTGGTAAATTTTGGCAAGTTTTATTTTTCCATAGGTATGTCTAGTTCATCTCAGTTTTTAAATCTGAAATGAAGTCATTCATAGTATGCCCTCCATTAAGAAAATTTCTAATGGATCTATGGCATGTCTCCTTTTCATTCTTAGTATTGTTTATTTATGGGTAAATGTAACCTAAATCAATTTTACCTGAGGTTTCTCCATGTTATTATTAGTGTTTTTCAAATGTCATACTTCTGATTTTTTTTTTTTTTACCATTTTTGAACTGGGCTTTGGAAATCAGCACATTCTAATTCCCTCTTTTACCATAGTGATTGATTCAAGTATAAGAATGTGAACTAAAAAGTCCAGTCACAGTAAATCTTTGGACTTCTACTGGGAACGCTAGGACAAGTACATACCTGTTTTTTCCTGCTAGATATGATTGAAGTGGCATGTAATTCAGGAGCCTCTGACATCCCAAATGGGATGAAAGTGGCATCAAAGAAAACAGATGGGAATGATGGAAAGAGACTAGGCTCTTGAGGGTTAAGCCTCACGTAAAGCTAATCTTCAGGTGTGTGTTGAACTGTTGTATCATTTTAGCCAAAATGGGTGAAGTGTTCTGCTCCTGCAATTGAAAGCATCTATGCAGACCACATAGATGAACCAGTGTTCACTGTGGAAAGGAAAAAGGAAAAAAAAAATTGAAAATCACCAGTCATTCTAACAACTACTTTACTTTTTTGGCTGTGCTGAATTTTTGTTGCTATGAGGGCTTTTCTCTAGGTGCAGCAAGCGGGGGCTACTTTCTAGTTGCAATGCATGAGCTTCTTATTGTGGTGGCTTCTTTTATTGAAGAGCACAGGCCCTAGGGCAAGTGGGCTTCAGTAGTTGGGAAAAGTGGGCTCAGTAGTTGTCGCTCCTGGGCTGTAGAGCACAGACTCAATAGTTATGGCACACAAGTTGTTGCTCTGCTGCATGTGGGATCTTTCTGGACCAGGGATCAAGCTGGGTCTCTTGCATTGGCAGACAGATTCTTTACCACTGAGCCACCAGGGAAGCCTCAACAAAACCACTTTTAATGTGAAATATTATGAAAGGCTGGAGTGTCATCATAAAAAGTCAGTGTTCTTTTTATACTCTTATCTCAGCTTTAAGAAATTCTGCCTACCAAAGCTCCCCTCTGGTGCTGAAACTGCACAATGCAGAGACTGGAGAAAAGCTCTTAGAGAGGTGTTACTTTCTGCTTTTACATAAGCAGATCCAATGTGAGGTCCCAGGCAGGAGCATAAAGAAACCAAGGGAATGATGAACTCCTCTGTTGGGCTTGGAGTCGTGTTTGAGGGTTGTTAAGCCTCCTGTGCTGGTCAACATTCAACAGTTTAGCCCAGGCTCTGACCTTCAGCAGTTTGGGTTCAAAATGCAATTTCTGTTGTTTCCTAGGGAATGATAATTCTCGGAAGGATGGATTCACACTCTGAAACCTCATGCGGGATGGATTGATATATAAGCATATCAGTATTGGAGTGAGTAGTAGTAGTAAGCAGACTGAAATTTATTTTCACTATTCAATCCTGTTTTTCTAGTTCCCTTTTAAAACATCATTGAACACACCACATGGGGCCTTATTGTACAGATTTCAGTTACATTCATGTTCTTTTTGGCTACTCTAAATGCTAGCCACCTCCTTTACTCATCTCAACTCTTTCATAGGGCAGTACTCTTCCAAGTACAGAGATTTTGATTAACAGATTTTAAGGCTGACTGCTTTTGACCTGGGGGAAAGCTCCTCTACTGCCAAGACATCCCACCAATTACAGGAATCTTTGCAGATGTTGGTTCCGCCTTAACCCAAAATCTTTGCTTTGTTAATTTGTCCCTGAGTTTTTGCCAAAATTTTAGCATCTTGGAAGATAAAAATAAATTAGTAAATGTAAAGCAATTAGAATAGAACCTGAAAGTGAAGTGTAAGTGTTAGTTACTCAGTTGTGTCCAACTCTTTGTGACCCCATGGACTGTAGCCTGCTTGGCTCTTTTGTCCATGGAATTCCCCAGGCAAGAATACTAGAGTGGGCTGCCATTCCCTTTTCCAGGGGATCTTCCCAACCCAGGGATCGAAACCTGGTCTCCTGCATTGCAGGCAGATTCTTTACCATCTGAGCTACCCTGGAAGCCCAGAAGAGAACCTAACTGGTATAAAATAAACCATGAAAATAACTTTGCCCTTTGCAGTCCTCTTTAATGAGAAATGTAAATGGTTCAGAAAGATGTTTATCATAACTTTATTAAAACAACAGTGTTGCACATTCTCGGGTTTATCCTTGGGTGATAAGAACTTTAAGTTAGTATTTCATACCAGGACATCTCATCTTTATCTACTGCCAGCATCGAGTAGTGCCTGTCATGTAGCTCTGAGACTGACATTTGAACCTCTGTGCTATTGGAAGCGGGTGGATTGAATATTCCTACTACTCTTGCCTTCACCATCTACAAGTTGCAGTCTGTAAAGTTTCAGTCAATATTTGTTAGTGATGAGTTTAAATCAAATAGGGAAAAGAAATGAAATTATTTCTCCTAATAATGGTTGACAGAATGGTTTATATTTTCTCAAAGAGGTAATCATGAGTTTATTCAATTCTAGCTAATGAGATTCACTCATTCCACAAGCATCATGATTAATCATGTACTGTGTTTGCCTCTGAACTATACTCATGTTACCTTCCTCCTTTTTTCATTTTCACTGGACTAAAAATAGGTTGCTTTTCCTGAGAGTAGCCTGTTGGGGCATGGTAACCCTGACCCATAATAAAATTCATATTAATGATGTAAATGCATGTTGTGTATACTCACATTTATATATATGTAGAATGCAATTTTTAGTGGTACTTTTTATCATTAACGGAGTATGTTTATTGAGGTTTTCAGGAAATGATGACTGATGAACCAGAGGAGTTTGCTGTAGAGCCTGAAATACTAAAGAAACACCATGGAGAACCCAGAAGTCCTTCCTCATCTAAGAGGTCAAGTATGGCATTGCCATCAATGAAACAAACAAGAGATGGAGAATCCCATCTTGGGGCCTCATCCGTGTCCATGGAAGATGGTGAGGATACTTATCCTCAACTCCTCTTTGTGATCTTACCCAGGAGAGTCTGCTTCTGCCTTCCCTATTCCATTGGAGCTAATCTCATTAGGGTCACCAGTTTTGATTGACACTGCTGTTGATTTCTCAGCCACGTTTTAAAAATAATTTTGTTTATTTTTGGCTGTGCTGGGTCTTCATTGCTGTGCACAGGCTTTCTCTAGTTGTGGTGAGGGGGGTCTACTCTCTAGTTGTGTGTGGGCTTCTCATTGCAGTGGCTTCTCTTGTGGAGCACAGGCTTTGGTACTTGTGGCACGTGGGCTCTAGAGCACAGGCACAATAGTTGTGGTGCATGGGCTCAGTTGCTCTGTGCCATGTGAGATCCTCCTGGACCAGGGATCGAACCTGTGTCTCCTGCATTGGCAGGCAGATTGTTAACCACTGGACCACCAGGGAAACCTTCTCAGCCACATTTGATACGTATGTTCAACCACTCCTTTACAGAAAGATTCTTTGATTCTTATACTCCACAGTCTACTGGTTTTTCCTCTTTATTGGATGTACTTTTTCATTCTTTTTTCTGCCTTTTTCCCTCCAAATATTGTAATTATTCTCAAATCCCACCATTTTTCTCTATCCCTTAGTCCACACTGCTGAATTGCTCACCAAGCTACTACAGTATAAGTTCTTCACCCATGTCCCTATTTTCCAGCTTCCCTCTGCCAGCCCACTTTCTGATCTGCATCTGAAGTGATCATGCCAACATGGAAACCAGAATGTGTGCTGCATCCATACTGAAAACTCATCATCGCCTTTACTAGGCACTCAGAGCACAGTCTGAACTGCTGACTCTGGTCCACCAGCTCTGCATGCCCTGGCCCTGCCATCCTCTCCTAATGCATGTCCTAATGTCTCCTCCTTGGTCTCTCTGCCTTTGTCCTCTGCTCTGTCGTCCCTGGCCAGTCCCCTCCCCGGGGCCCTGTGTACGCCCTTACCTCAGCCTGGAAGTCTTTCTATGTTTGTGCACAGGCTGGCCCTCTCCTCCTCCAGCTCCTGCTCTCTGTCCCATCCCAGCTTACTTCTTCCCTATCACAAATTCAAACTATAATTATTTCACTTGCTCATTTTGAACTTACTGACTCCTGAGAATTTTTCAGTTCTGAGATTTCTCTGTGGTCTATTCTCCTACTATGAAATAAATAATTTTAGAAACTGAGGAGCACATGAATGTCCATGTAGGGTTGATGTAAGACACCTAATTTTAGTTCAATCTCTATATTAGGTTTCCAGAAGCCTCTGTCATTCACAATATCCATGAGGAGGGGAGGGAAAGTGGTCATACCCCCACTTCATGGCTTCTCAAAATCCGCTCCACGAGAGCTTATGAATATGGTAGGAGATGGTATCCCACCCAACCAATTAGATGCTCTATCCAGTGACTTAACTAGCTTCAGCCGAGGTGGGCTGATTCACAAACCTTCTAGTAATGCCCTCTAGGAGGACTCATTACCAGCTATGTCTCTACAGATGACCAAAAAGCCATCGCAATGTCTCCACTTGGAATGATGCCCCCCAAACCACCATTATGTCTAGAGGAAACCAGTGCTGATATAAAACATCAGTTAAGAAAGGAAATTCGACAGTTTGGACGAAGTATGTTGTATAACAGTTTCTATCATACCATTGGAAGACTCTCATTTTGTGATTTAAAATAGATTGAACATATCTCTTAAGGCTCATTAGTTCCCAGAAATGGGCTTTCACATAATTTAGAAAGATTCCTTTATAGTTTGACTAAAATGTTATAACATATTTTTCTCTTTTTCCCCTTTTTTCTCTTTCTTTTCCTTTTTTACTCTTACTTATTGTTTACAAAAGTTTTATTATTAGATATATTCAGGTATCTTGATTTAAACATTAAAAACACATATATTGTATAACATTCTAGTTTATGAAGAATGGTTAATGAGTTTATTGGATACACCAAGACTGAATTCTAACTCAACTTTATATTAGAGAACTACTGAAAGTTTATTTTTAAAATATTTTCAGAATATGAAAAAATCTTCAAATTGCTTGAAGAAGTACAAGGACCTCCAGATGTAAGGAAACAATTTGTTGAATTTGCCATCAAGGAAGCAGCAAGGTGAGTGTAAAGAAGAACTCTCCATTGTTTTTAAGGAGTTGGGCCCAATGCAGTGCTGGGGTGAGGGTTGGGTACAGCCCTGCCTAGTATTTCTCGGACCTAAGTCCTTTGTGAGAGTTAAAGTTGTCTCCATAGTTTTTTAGGTTCATATTATCTGAGTCCATCTCATTCTTCCAAGCTCCCCTTCTCACCAGAGTGTGATTGGGCCTTGAACTTCAGTTGACACTGTGTATTTGCTGGATTGTCTCTTACCATCAGGGTCCATTCATATTCTTTTGTAAAATCAAGCTCCTCTTTCTGTTCCCTACAGTGCTCCTACATGATAATTTCTTTGCATGTCTCTTGGTTAATGACTTGTCTCTTTATTTTCAGATTTAAAAGAGGGCACTTAATCAAGCACCTTAAGATAATACTAGAAAAAATAGATTCTGACCATTTTCTCAACAAAGACATTTGCATTCTAAGCATATAATCCTGTTATCGTCATGATCAGTAAGAAATAATGACCAGATTGCCATCTTCTGGAATGGAATAGAATGTTGTTAAAGCCTCTCAGCATGTATTTGGTTAACAAAATTGTCTCCAGAGGCTAAGAAAAAGCATTGGAAATTTAATGTTATAAATTTCTGTTAGTAAAACTGGGCATTTGCCCTAAGCATTTTATTTGAATGAATAATTTGTTGTTTGTCTTCTCACCTGAGGTGGGTGGTGTTATTAAATCATCCAGTAAATACTGTTACAGTTCTGGTTTCTTCAGCATGTCACCATGTGTAGCTGGTATTTATTACTGCACTCTTTCCCTATCCATTTTTTTTTTTCCCCCGAGGCACCACTGAGGCAAAACTCAGCTTTTGGTGCTTGGCTTGAGGGAGGACTCAAACCTCAATTACAAAAGAGTCTGGACCATTAGATATCTTCCCAGAGTTGAGTTGTAATTTCTCATTAACTCTAATCACAAAACATGAAAGTACTAAGAAGAGCTCTAGACATTCTGCACATATCTTAGACCCTGTGTAGTTACAACACAATTTCCTTTGATAATCAGATTCCATCACTCCATACTATAGAGGAACTCCATTTTTTTCGGTTTGGTTTTTTGTTCTTTATTTACTTTTTTATTTTAAACCTCTTTATTTTATATTGGCATATAGCCAATTAACAATGCTGTGATAGTTTCAAGTAGACAGCAAAGGGACTCAGCCATAAAAACATATACATATATCCTTGTGTGCATGTATGCTAAGTCGCTTCAGTCATGTCCGACTCTTTGTGACTCTATGGACTTAGCATGCCAGGCTCCTCTGTCCATGGAATTCTCTAGGCAAGAATACTGAAGTGGATTGCCATGCCCTCTTCCAGGGGATCTTCCTGACCCAGGGATCGAACCCACATCTACTGTGGCTCCTGCACTGCAGGTGGATTCTTTACCACTGAGCCACTGGGGAAGCTCTGAATATGTATCCATTCTCCCCAAAGGCCTATTTCATGATAGCCCTCATTTAACAAGTCAGAGAACCAGTGTGGGAATTTTATCATTTTCTGAATATATTTATACAGTTATACATTCTGAATCTTAGGAAATAAGCAGAGGGTAGATTCAGGGACTAACCACTGAGATGGACATGAGGTAAAACCACATTGATTCCACAACTTATGTAAGCCCAAACATCAGTGTTAGTTCAGAGCTGGTGCTGAATAATCTCTTAGAATTCTGATGACTTGAAGTTCCACCTTTGCACAGCCTCCTTGTCACTGGCCACAGGTCCATTTAAAGTTGGGACAGTGATATTTGGCAGTGTAGCATGCCCTTCCTCAAGGGCAAGCTGCAGTCATTATGATCAACAGAGAAGACCCATCACAGAGCTCTTCACAGATGCCTAGGCTCCCCTTGGAAATCAGTATACCACTGCCTTGGTGAAAGTTGTGTTCTTTGGATATCCTGAGGTGAATGAGCACATATTATGTAATAAGTTCACGCTAATGTTCCAGTCTCCCTAACCTTTGGATGTCTCACTCTGCAGTATGTCAAGGAAGTTCCTGCATTTCTTTGAGTCCTCTGGGGCTTTTTCAATCAACTAACTACAATGGAGTAAATGTTCATATACCTCCCAAGAAAATGTCAAAACCCTAACCTCTAATGTGATGGTATCTGGAGGTGGGACCTTTAGGAGGTGATTGGGTCACAAGGATGGAGCCCTTATGAATGGAATTACTGACCTTATAAAAAAGACCATGGAGAGCTCCCTTCCCCCTTCCAACACATGAGAATGTAGTGAGAAGTGGGCCTTGTATGAACCTGGAAGTGGACTTTCACCAGACACCAAAACTGCTGCTGCCTTGATCTTGGGCTTTGGGAGCTCCAGACCTGTGATGTTTGTTGTGCAAACCATCCAGCCTCTTGTATTTTACTAGAGCATCCTGAATAGACTAAGGCACCAGCTTCACAAACTCTGAGACGCTTTCCTAACCCCTGACACCAAAACATTTAATCCAGAGTCTCAGATTAATAAGCCCACATATGAAAAATTTGGTCTGATTAAACTGTATTTTCCTTCTACCTCCACTTCACTGTAAAGACCTATTTACACACAAATTCCACAGAATTCTGTCTGTACACATTTTGAAATTTATGTCATTCTTTTGGCAAATTCTGTACCTCTGCAAGGGTCACACTTTACATACTTGGTGGCCTGTGGGAGTTTGAGGCTTCTCACAGGATTTTGAAGGAAAGAGAGGTGGTAGATGCAACTTTTGAGTAAGATCACCCATGCCCTGCAAGGCTGCTCCTTCAGGCCAGAGGATCACTGATTCTTCAAGCAAAGGAAAAGTCACCTCTGACAGAAGTTTTGCTTCTACTGGAAAATTACCTCACAGAATTTAGGGGTTCCAAGTACCCAGTTTCATCAGAGTTTTTGCCTGTGTCCCATTCCACTTTTTGGGGTCCCATTCATTTCTAACTAGTGCCCTAAGATTAACAGAGGAGATCTTGAGAACTTGAGAATTCAGTTTGTGTTGTAGTTCAGCCAACCATAGCATTAGACTTCGGGTTTGGTTTTCCCACCTGTTGGCCCTAGGGCTACAAGAGATTATAGCAGTTAGTAGAAACTTTCAGGTCCTTTATGTAGATCTTCAAAGAAGACTTTATGGACCTGAGCATATTATTTTCTTTCCTAAATTATCCAGCAGATTTAGAAGCAGCCAGTCATCTCCATTACACTCCTTATTTTGACTGAAATGGTCAGAAATAGCATCTACTTGCTCACTTGTACCTTTGCCTTTCATAGGCACTTGATTATAGGTATCCAAATATGGTAATTTGAGAAACCCCTTTGCTACTTACTGCAGTGGACTACCAGTCCCCTTTAAAACTCAGGATAAAAGTTACTAACGACTTTAATCTGATTAAAGAAGGAATTCCAGAAACAGAACAATCTCAGAGAATTCACCCTTAATATGTGTTCTCTAGAACCTCTTTCAATACCAAAATCTATAATTCAGGCTTCAGCTAGAAAAGGAGAACCAGTAGGAGGTGTGTGTGTGCATGTGTGTGTCTGTGTGCACGCGCATGCACACGCACACGTGTGTTGTATGGATTCATCACAGAGAACTGACTTATGCAATGGTAGGAGCTTGTTCAGCCATATCCATAAAACTGTTGTCTCTTCATCTGATGCTGAAGCAGCTCAGACATTCAGGAAGAAAGGTCACAGCCAGGCTGGACCCCACATATATGAGCTGGAACTCCCCACAAAGATTTAATTAAGACACATATCTTTTCCTTTGCTCTGACCTTGGGAAGGATACTTTGAAGAAATCTGAGCCTGGCAGAACTCAAGCACTTTCCTTCTTTCTCAGCTTAGGTGTCTCCTCAGAAAGGCCTCCCCTGACTACGAAATTCACAGTACCATTCACTTGTTTTCCTCCTCTTCACCTGACTTCAACTTTTTTTCAGAGCATTTGACAGAAGCTCTGGTTGTCTGGTCTTTATCTCCCAACTAGAAAGTAAGATCCATGACCGAGTGTTGGTTCACTGTGATTTCACACCTAGATAAGGGTCTGGTATTTTGAAAATATCTAATAAACATTAAATGAGCTATTTTGTAAATCCTCACAATAAGCCCAACAGGTCAATGCTGTCATGACCCTCAGATGACAGAAGAGGATGTGGAATCATTAAGAGGTTAGCTAAGTAGCCCAGGGCACGAGCACATCAGGGTTTCCCTGGATCTATGACTCATTGCGCAGCTCTGTCCTGAGCTCAAGCTTCTTCTTCTCCTCCTCTGGTGGTACTGCCCTCAGACTGCAGGCTTAGGCTTCCCTGGTCCACAGCAACCCATTGGTCCCTGTCTGTCATGTGACCCTGGATACATCACATGCTCTGTTCACCTTCCTTCCCTGACAGGAGTACCCAGGGGAGGGAGGACCTAGGTGTCATCTGCCTCAGCCCTTCAGCTCTGATGACTCTCAGTAACTGCTGTCCTGTCAGGCTTGGTGAAACTTCTCTCATTCAGTTAATCTCTGGCTCCTAGAATCTGTTTTCTCTGTCCCCCAGATTAGATCACTATTTATAGAATCTGTTTTCTCTGTCCCCCAAATTAGATCACTAATCATCAGTGAATGACCCACCTTGAACTCTCTGTCCCAGGCCTTGTTGCCTTTCCTAGGTACTGGGTCGTGACCATTTCCTATATGCAGCACCAAGGCCTGGGAGAATGCTGACTGAGAACATATTAATAATACGTGCCAGGATCAGCTGTGGCTTCTTACCTTCATGCTCACCTCAACCCGGCAGTATCTCTTGAGTCAGGGCCATGATTTACACTTAAGTCCTCCAGGGTTCATGTCATTGCCCAAGGTCAGGAGAACTGGTTGTCAGCTGAAGCCAGACTTATACCCTAGTGTCTTCCTTCCATACACACACACACACACACACACATATTCTTTTTCAGATTCTTTTCCATTATAGGTTATTATAAGATATTGAAAGAATTCCCTGTGCTATATGGTAGGTCCTTGTTGCTTATTATTTTATATATAGTAGTTTGTATATGTTAATCCTAAACTCCTAATTTATACCCTCCTGCTCCCCTGCCACCACTGTCACTTTGGTAACCATTAGTTTATTTTTGATGTCTATTTGTTTTGTAAATAAGTTCATTTATATCATATTTTCAGATTCTACATATAAGTGATAAAACATGATATTTGTCTTTGTCTGGCTTACTTCACATAGTATGATATATGATAATCTCTAGGCCCATTCATGATGCTGCAAATGGCATTATTTCACTTTTATGGCTGAATAATATTCCATTATTGTAAATATATAGATAATGGAATATTGTATATATATGCATATATACATACCACATCTTCTTTATCCATTCATCTGTTGATGGACAGATTAGGTTGCTTCCATGTCTTGTGTGTGAGCTAAGTCACTTCAGTCATGTCTGACTCTTTGTGATTCTATGGACTGTAACCTACCAGACTCCTCTGTCCATGGAATTCTCCAGGCAAGAATACTGGAGTGGGTTACCATGCCCTCCTCTAGGGCTTCCATGTCTTAGCTATTATAAATAACGCTGCAGTAAACATTGGGGTGCATGTGTCTTTTTGAAGTATGGTTTTCTTCAGATATATGCCCAAGAGTGAGATTACTAAATCATATGGTAGCTTGACTGTTAGTTTTGTAAGGAATCTCCATACTGTTTTCCATAGTGGCTGCACCAATCTACATTCCCACCAACAGTGTAAGAGGGTTCCCTTTTCTCTACACCCTCTTCAGAATTATTATTTGTAGACTTTTTGATGATGGCCATTCTGACTGGTGTGGGGTAATAACCTCATCATAGTTTTGATTTGCATTTCTCCAATAATTGGAGACATTGAACATCCTTTCATGTGTGTGTTGGCCACCTGTATGTCTTCTTTGGAGAAATGTCTATTAAGATTATCAGTCCAGTTTTTGATTGGATTGGGTGTTTTGGGTGTGGTATTGAGCTGTATTAACTGTCATATATTTTGTAAATTAATCCCTATCAGTTGCATCATTTGCAAATATTCTCTTCCGTTCTATAGGTTGTCTTTTCATTTTGTCTATGATTTCCTTTGCTGTACAAAAGCTTTTAAGTTTAATTACAATGTTTATCTTAAGTACAGCAGAATTTATGTGTTAAATAAAATTGTCATAGCAGTAAAAAATATTAAAATGAGATTGTTAGAGTATTAATGGAAAAAACCATATCACTCTTGACACAGTTATTTAAAAGGGATTGCTTCACTGCCTTTATAATTTTAAAAATATGTTTGTTAAACATCCTGTCAGAAAAGAGTCATCTTCAGTATTACAGATTCCTGTACTGTTGTGTTAAGATTCACCTGTACTTTGGAATCTTCATGAAACATACTTTCTTTTGGGATACATTTCATTGCTAAGATAGTTTAAACATTGCTTTCACCTCAGTGTAGAAATACTGTTATTTTGCTTGTTTTTTTCTTTCAGTGCCAACAAAATAAAACTTATTTTGCATTAAAAAAATCCCACCACAGCAGTACTCATGTTAGAGATTGATTAAATAACCAGAAGACTGGAATCTTGAAGGGCACACTGAGAATCCTGCCTACCACTCAAGCCAGAAGTGGACAGCTGCAGCAGTCCAGTCCAATTTGGGACAGCCTGGAAGGACATGGTGAAGGGTAATCCTCCCAGGGAAGAACTTTGAGCGGTGCACCTGTCGTTCCTTCTGCCAGGAGAGATGGCCACAAGTATGAGTGCATAGCTATGCCTAGGTCACGTCCATTTCATTGGCCGAGGGGTCGAGGGCTTTGAGGATACATAGTTGAACATTTGGGACAAGGAGGTCCAGGGGAAAAATATGTGGATGCACCTGTCCAAATGGATACATGATATGAAGATACTTGTGTCTTGTGAGAATTCTCTGTAAATAAGCTTACCAGAGCAGAATTTTAATAATCTGATGGATAGGTATTCATCATCTAGACCTCAATCAGCTTCCTTCTCCAGCATTCAGATCATAACCCAGCGGGCTCAAGAACCAAGTGGGCAGGGATGAAGATTATGCTTGAAGTAATTCTAGAAAGCAGTTTGTTTTTTCTGCCATAGTCGATTCATGGGTCTTGAAATCAAGGGGTGGAGATGGAAGTGCCTCCTCTCACTACTTATCCCTAAAATGCTTCCCTTCCTTGTTACTTTGTTTTAGTGAACCAGAGATCTTAGTCCACTAAGGAACATGATGGATGATAGTGATATGGAATTCAGACTGTCAGCTAGCCATTTTGGTCCCCTCATCCCTTTCAATCAAGAGGTGAAGAAGGGGATCCCCTACAGGCTCGGGTAATGAAACCTGACAATCAAAGGGTTTTGGGGTTCCTACTACACAAGGGGCTAAAGAAGAGTATACCCAACATTGCTGAAGAGCTGACTACTCTCACATCTTCTGATTAAAGTTTATGGAAAACAATAACCCACTGAAGGCAGGACATCTAGCCCAGACCCTTCAACAATTAAGATTTGATCATCCTACAAGGCAAAGAACCACGACCAACTATAGGGCTGCCTCTGGGCAAAAGGAATAAGAAATGAATAGTGAAAGAGAGCAGTTATGACTACCAGCTACAACTATTGGACCTGCTCCCAGGACTGTACATTTAGCTTAGTGTGTTAATAACATCCCCCTCCTCAGGTAGGAGAACAAAGACAGACAACAAGCTATACTTTCACCAGAAATTCTTAGGGCAATAGACAGAGAACCATAAAATTGAAAGGCTCCACTGCTTTTTCTCTTAGCCTCTAGAAGGGCAATTTTCTTGACAACAATATTTTAAGAATCTTCAGCAGCATCTCATCCCACCATGCAGCATAGAAAATGTGTGCTTGCTTCTCACTGTTCTTTGCAAGAACACGGTTATCTATTTTTCTTGTGATTAATTATTTTTGCTCAGGCGGTCGGATTCAACTTTTTCTAGGACCTTTTCAAGTTGCTGAATTAAGACTACTCTTTTAAACCTGAAAATAAAGAGGCATTGAATTAACCAGAAGAGATTTAAGCATCTATGATGTGTAAGGCACAGTAATAAATAGAAAATAAAGCTTACAATCTACATGGGAACAGAAAACATATCCTAATGGAAAGATACGGTCTAGGAAAATACCAAGAGAGGCAATCAAGGGTCCAGGCCCACCCCAGACTATAGCGAGCTTAGAAGGCTCTGTGGATGAGTTAGACTAAAATAATAGTCATCTAATGCCTATGGAAATAGCAAAAGCTGTAATTGAGGGCCAGGGTTTGGCATAAACAAGGCCTATTCCTGCCCCTGTTCAGCATTGGGCAGAACTGCATTAAAAAAGCTGAGGAGTTCTTTTTTATACTCACCTTGTAGCTTCCTTGATGGCAAATTCAACAAATTTTTTCTTGACTGTAAGAGGTCCTTGTACTTCTTCAAACAAAGTGAAAATTCTTTCAAAATCTGAAGATATTAAAAAAAAAAAGTATTTCTAAAGAGATGAGAATAGTGCATCTACCACTTCAGCAACAATTCTTCATGGGCTACAATGTTACACTCTATTTCACAGTGTTACACATGCCTTTCCAATGATGAATTATAACACCTGTACATCTCTACTAAGGAAACTTCTGTAAATATTAACCATGCAAAACAAAAAAAACTAACAGAGGTATTAGGAATTTTTAGACAAACTATTGTAAATTATGTAAAAACCCAATTCAATCAAAAGATGAGTTCAAAAGGTAGGTTCAGTTTACTCTAAATTGAGCAACTTCCCATGCTTTTATTAATAGATATTCTTTAGCTACTTACTTCGTCCAAACTTCCGAACTTCTTTCATTAATTGATATTTTATATCATCGTTAATTTTCTGTGCCATAGCAGGACTCATCTGCAATTTATTTGGCACAGTTCCCTTTGAAGACATTGTTGTGGCTTTGGAGTCACCTGCAGAGACACTGCAGTTCTTGGTTCCTCCTATGAGCGCATTATTCCTGGGTTTGTGAATCGGCCCATCTTTCTTGAGACTAGTGAAATCATCAGACAGGGAATCCACTTGGTTGAGTGGGATACCATCTCCTGCCATATTCATAAGCTCTGGTGAAGCAGATTTTGAAAAGAAGCCCCTAGGTGAAGTTTGATTATTTTCCATCTTCTCCTCATGAACATCGTGAGTGACAGTAGCAACTGGAAACCAAATTAAGAGATTGAGCTGTGAATTAGATGCATCTTACAACCCCCACAGGGACATCCCTGTGCACTGCAGTTTTGAAGAAATTATTTCATAAAGCAAGAGGATGTTCCAAGTGGAAATAAATCCCCAAAATAGGACTGAGCAAGGAACATACAATAGACCACTTTTTCTCTCTTGACACTCTCAATACATACAGTAATGTATCTGAACAGTTGAACTACTATGCAAACATTCATAGAGCCCTGGCACTCATGATTTAATGTCCCTTCAATGCTCTGTATGAGTTGAAAAGCTGCAAGTCTCACTCTATTTCAAGATGTCTGATATCCACAGTCTATCACCTCAAATCCCTGCCAGTACATGATCCTCCTTATCCATCTTTTCTGTCTCAGAAAAGTGAATTTCTTTTTACTCCAGGTCTGACATATCTCCTCCATTGACTCATCGTCCTCTGTACTGGGCACCGTGCCAGGAGCTGGGGGCAGCCTCCAACAGCACACAAAGAAGCAATCCCCGCCCTTATGGAATGTCTATGCTCATGGGAAGGCTAGGCAGGAAGTGTACTATGATCCAACAAAATAATTACAGTTCAAATTCGTGTTTGGGGAGAAGCAAGCAGGGAGGGGACAGAGAGCAGGAGGGGGAGCCTCAGTGGATCACGAGGTCAGGCAGATCCTTCTGAGCAGGTATCCTTTGGGCAGAGGCTGGAGGAGGAGAGAGAGCCAGCCTGTGCCCATGCAGAGGACACGTGTTAGGAGAGGATGGTGGGCCCAGGTCGTGCAGAGCAGGTGGACCAGAGTCAGGAGCTCATATTGTGCTCTGAGTGCCGAGGAAAGGTGATGAGGCATTTTCAGCATGGATGTGGTATGATCTGATTTCTGTGTTGATATGATCACTCTGGCTGCAGGTCAGAAAATGAGTTAGATGAGAAGGTGGAAAGGAGAAAAATTAACTATTGGAGTATCTTGGTGACACGATGGCAGCATAGATCAGAGGAATGGAGAGTAATGGTGGGGTGTGAAATTTATACTTAGTATCAAATTGCTGAACTTGCTAAGTGATATAAGTGAAAGAATAATAAAAGAATAAGAATCTCGAGTGAATCTGAATATTTTAGTTTGAACTACTGGATAGACCAAGTGTGTGCAGGTATTAAGCAACTGCTCGCAAGAATGGAGTGTGGCCAAACTTTCCTGATTCTAGTTCAGTGACCTCACATTGGTAGCCTGGCCTAGGCCATGGTGGGACTACTTATACTATGGATATCTGCAAACTTTAAATACTAGGACTTCTAAACCCTTCCATGTCCCCTATACCTATGGATAACAGGTTGTTACACATTTATGTACATTACATCTGATGAATGGTATTATTAGCTGAGATACAGAAGGCTAAAAGTAGAGCATCTTTGAAAAGGGAAAAGGTCAGAAGATCAAACATGTAGAACCAGTTGAATTTTAGATTTTTAGTAATAATAGATACTCAATGGAAATACCATGTAGGCAGTTGTATATGAGTCTGAAGTTCAGGAGCAAGTTGTGATCTAGAGGAATAAAGGTAAGAATTTTTGTAGTGTGAATTATATTTAAAGCTGTAAGACTGCATGGGATCATCTACAGAGATGGTGAATTGAAGAGAAAGGAGCCCAATATTCAGCTTTGGGTCTCTGCAGTACTTAGAGGTGGGAAAGAAGACAGAAAAGGAAGAAAAAAAATAAGTCACTAATAAAAGGGCAAGGAATCTGGGAGACTGTGATGTCTGGGGACACTAAAAATTTTCCATGGAAGAGGGAGTGAACAACTGTATCACATGCTGCTGAGAAATCAGTGCCAAAGTGTAGCAGACACTGGTGACTTTGACACTGTTTCATTGGAGTACCATAAGAAGGATCCAGACTGCACTTAGTTAGAGCATGAACAAAATGTGAACACAGGAAGAATGTGAGCAGATCTGTCCTCTTATTTAGCCCTTCATCTTCTTCTGTCTCAGGAACCTGCTTTATTAACTCTTGCAGCAACTCCAAATGATTAGACCTAACTAGTGTCTTGCTCCTCTACTTGCAAATACGCTCATATCTGTCCATCCTTCAAGGACATAACTATAAGCTTCTTTTGACACGACGAAACCCCAGAGATAGAGTTCCCCCTCCTTGATTGCTTAGCCATGGTGACATACTTCGCCTTCTCTTAGATGATGAGTGGCCCTTGGGCTCTCCAGGATGTTTCATTTGTTTTTGGTGCCCTGCTGTGAATTGAACTGCTTTATCACCCTTCATTTGCTGAAAAACATCAGTGGACATATTCCATTAAAGACAATATGCAGTCACAGGCTTCATATGCATATACAGCCATGCATTTATATCATTAAAAGAAGTTTTAATCATGGGTCAAAGATTTACTATCACTCAACACACACTCTGCTCTCAGAAAACACAATCCAATTTCAATCCAGTCTAAGTGAAATAAGGAGAAGGTAAAATAGGAGGTGTTGGCCAAAGCCAAACATGGTACAACTCTGATCACTAAGAATGCTGGGGAATGAGTGGTTCTCATTAACCAAAGTGATAAATACATGGTTATCTCTAAATTTAGAGAAATACACACCATTTTGTTTTAGCTCTTCTTAGGGGAGGAAAAAAGGAAAATTTTTTTGTCATTTTGTGCTTTAAATCTATTAGCACACTGATTAACACTTTATTAAATGGTACATGTTGATGGTGAAAGTTAGAGTATTGGTAATGTAAATCTTCACATCTCTAACCTATGGAGATTCAAATATATCACTTTTGGGGCTGGGGAGGTGTTCAGAGTATTTTTCAGTGTTGGTGGCAGATAAAACATGAAATTGAAGGGTATAATAGGTTAGCTACGAGTTATTTTCATCAAAGGATAACCCAAGAATATGCCTTTGCATTATCCAAATACATCTGTGACAAAAATACTTTCCCATATTTGCATTTCCCATAAAAATACCCCATAATGGGTGAAAACATTTTCATTGAACATTTGTCTTTACCAGGTACTGTTTTAAATGCATTAACTCAATCCTTCACCAAACCCTGTAAGTTAGGTGTGATTGTTATCTCCATTGTTTAAGTTGAGGAAACTAAGGCACAGAAGATTAAGAAAAACTCAAATTAAGGAAGAATTTTGGGGGTGAAGTAGAATAGCTTTTACTCTAGTTTTGTTATAGAAGAGATTGCTGCATGTTCTGTGCCTCTATATCAGTGATCTCTTCCATGAGTGCAGATATAATTCTCTTTGTTTTCATGATTTAATGATCAAGTCAGTATGTTTTTCTCTCACACACAAAACACTCTCACATAAGACATTCATGAGGGTAATCCAATCATGGCAACATCACCTAGTACCTTATTTCTCTTTTCTTTCTCTCTTTTTGGCCATGCCACATGCTTGTGGGATCTTAGTTCCCTAACCAGGGACCGAACCTGACCCTGAGAGGGTAACAGGCAGGAAGGCCAGGGGTCTCCAAACAGAGGAAATAGGCTGCAAGTGTCAGACATTTTTATCTCTCTTAAGCGGCAGGAGGAAACAAACTAACACTGTTTTTTCCTTCTCTAGAGGGTAAAGCGTCTGCCTCCAGTGTGGGAGACCTGGGTTCGATCCCAGCGTCGGGAAGATCCGCTGGAGCAGGAAATGGTAACCCACTCCAGTATTCTTGCCTGGAGAAGCCTGGTAGGCTACTGAGCGACTTCACTTTCACTTTTCATACAAATTTAAAAGAAGGTTTCTCTTAAAATACTGTGTTGCCATAATGACACCTGGTCTCACCCAAAGTTAACTATCCTCAAACCTTCAGTTAACCAATGCATTTTTCTTATGGAAATGTTTGTCTTAAGCGATGTTAATGTACTATGCATTTACTCCAGACTCTTGTCTTCAAGTCGGTTCCACCTAACGGCTTGGAAACTACTTAACAAACCATTATGTTATACTCAGGTATTGTTCCCCTAATCTATGTAAATGAAACTATTTGTATGGTAATCTGCCCTTCTACAAGATTCAAGTCAATCATTTTATGGCTCAGGATGAATCGTCTGGTGCCAAGATTATTTCAAAATACATCTTATGGATGAGGGGCCTGGTGCCATTCTGAGTTTTAAGACATTCCTTTCTTTCACTAACAGACTGCTAGTGGAGAAGGCAGGGGCACCCCGCTCCAGTACTCTTGCTTGGAAAATCCCATGGGCGGAGGAGCCTGGTAGGCTGCAGTCCATGGGGTGGCAAAAAGTCGGACACCACTGAGTGACTTCACTTTCACTTTTCACTTTCATGCATTGGAGAAGGAAATGGCAACCCACTCCAGTGTTCTTGCCTGGAGAATCCCAGGGACGGGGGAGCCTGGTGGGCTGCTGTCTATGGGGTCGCACAGAGTTGAACACGACTGAAGCGACTTAGCAGCAGCAGCAGCAGTGACTATATGACATCCAGCTGAAGACTAGCAGAGGGGTACTCTTTCTACCCCCTTCTGATGCCTATGTCAGAAGCTTTCTCTATCTCCTTTATACTTTAATAAAACTTTGTTACACAAAAGCTCTGAGTGATCAAGCCTCGTCTCTGGCCCCAGTTTGAATTCTTCTCCTCCAGAGGCCAAGAATCCCGGAGTCTTTTCCTGGGTCAACAACAACCTTTCAAGCCCCTGGCAGTGGAAGTGCAGAGTCCTAACCACTGAACCGCCAAGGAAGTCCCTAGTACTTCATTTTTCAAGAGGAACATTCAGTGATTGTCTAGATAGAGCACTAGTGGCTTGAATAATGGAAACAGGAAGTAGAGTATAATCTGGAATTAAGAGAGTTACTATGCGGGTGAGAAAGAATATAGACTTTGGAGCCAGGAAGATATAGATTCAAATCCTGACTCTATCTCTTAGTTGTGTAACTCAGGGCAAGGCATTTGACCACTGTCAACCTTGATTTCTTCTTATAAAAGGGCAGATGGTAATACTCATATACAGAACAATTGTGAGCATTAAATGTTATAATTTAAACACCAGATCCTAACACATTACTATATATAAAATAGGTGAGAAACAAGAACCTACTGTGTAACACAGGGAACTATACTCAATATTGTGTAATAACCTATAATGGAAAAGAATCTGAAAAAGAACATATGTATAACTGAATCACTTTGCTGTACACTTGGAATTAATACAACATTGTAAATTAAATATACCTCAATTACAAAAAGAATAAAAAACCCCAAGACTTAGTCCAATAAAAAACAACTATTATTTCTGTTCAACCAACACATTCTTGTACCAGGAGGCTTTCAGTTTGTTTACACAAGAATCACTATGTCATATTTTATCTTTTAAATAAATAGAAGTAAAGCCTGAGATTTACATTCATCCTTGGAAGAAGAAAATACTTATACTAATACAAGTATAATACTTATGCAAGTATAAAAATTTGGACAGACCTTCTCATTTTTAAACATATGGTTGAAAGTATAAACTGTTTTAGGTTGACCTGGATCAATCTCTTGAGTGGGGAGGCCAGTGTCTTCAGATCTTCCTCATAGTTAACTATTTGCATGAGTAGAATACCTTGGTGAGAGAGTGGGAAAGCACTAGAAAAGTAATTAATGTTATACAGCTCAAATGAACGATCCTCTAGGGAGGACACGGTCATAGACTGTGTTAGCAACCTATACCACGGCACCAAACAGAGTTTAGAATCTTGTATCTAGGGTCTACATCATGTTCTAAGATCTAGAATCATCTCCCTTCGTCTAAGTAATTTATCAGTCCACTGTTACCACTGCCTATTGGCTCTAACAACTAGGTCTAGAACAGCTCCCCTATGTTGCAAACCAAGTTTGAGAATGGACTGACTTCCATTATAGCACCATCCCAACTAAAAGATCATTCTTCTTCCCTATTTGCAAGAGCCTAGGCTCCATGGCATTCTTTCCCCAGAGAACCTTGGATAGTGGGCACTGATAATTGCTCTCTTTGGATAATTTGATTAAATGTACAGACTTTCTTCCCAGAAAAGTCACTTTATATATGAATCTTGGAATATAATTTCATGGCTGTGTCCAGCTGTGAAAGCTGCTCAATTTAATGAACAGATGATCCTGCTTAAAATCAACGAAATTGAAAAAAGAGGCTTTATAAACTGACACCAACTATCCTGAATACTATCGGTTTCAATATTTCCATGTAAACAAGGAATTCTCTGCTGAACTCATAGCTATAGGCACTGTGATATATAAGTATACATTATCTGGAATCTTATGCATCTAGATTCTTCCATTTTTCAACTGGTTAAACCTGGGGAAACTACTTAAAGGCTTACTAGAAGTTTCTATTTCCATAAACTATGTAGAAACTATCTACCTTATGGACTGTTTTAAAGGTTATTGCAAGAGACAAACATAAAGTGGGTAGTATGTGTGCTGATTAAAACACACCTCTCCTTAAGCTAAAAAAAATAAACTTGGACCTAGTTAGATATAAAGATTCAGTGAAAATGAATATTATAAATATTAAAGTACTACAAAATAACCTCAGTTCAGTTCAGTTCAGTTGCTCAGTCATGTCTGACTCTGCGACCCCATGGAACCTGAAGAGTTCATCTTTCAGTGTCCTATTTTTTGCTTTTTCATACTGTTCATGGGGTTCTCAAAGCAAGAATACTGAAGTGGTTTGCCATTCTCTTCTCCAGTGGACGTTCTGTCAGAACTCTCCATCGTGATCCATCCATCTTGGGTGGCCCTACACAGCATGGCTCATAGTTTCACTGAGTTAAACAAGGCTGTGGTACATGTGATCAGATTGTTTAAATCACCTACTCATGCAATAAACACCTTCATGCACGTCAGACTTGAAATTTCATTCATCAACAAATGTTCTAAAGAAAATCTTATCTGTTTTTAGCAGATTGGCTCTCCTCCTCGTTAACTGGTCTAAATGACTGCTATGTGCAATATCATAAACATTTCTATATGTCTGATGTCTCAAACCCCACTTTAAATGAAGCAAATAATTTTAGTTACCCTACAGTTTTAAATTTATATACTTAATAAAAGCAAACAAAAGGGAGGAAATGATGGAGATTAGGGTGGAAAATCAATGAACTATAAAACAGAAAAACCATGAGGAAAATCAATGAAATCAAAAGTCGGTTCATTGAGAAGATAAAAAAATAACAGACCTTCAGTTTGACTGGTCAAGGGAAAAATGCTCAAATTATCAAAATCAGGAAAGTGGGAACATCAATGTTGATCTTACAGAAATTAAAGGATTATATTATGAACAACTTTATGTAAAAAAATTAGACAATTTAGATGAAACTTGAAAATTCCTGGAAGACACAGATTATTGAAATGACTCAAGAAAAAATATGTAAGTAGAACTATACTAAGATAAAGGATTAAATTCGAAGTTAAAAATCTTCCCACAAATACAAGCCCAGATGAGGTGATCTTACTTGTAAATTCTATCAAACATTTAAGAAAGAAATAATATGAATCTTTAGCAATGTCTTCAAAAAAAGAAAGGAGGAAGGAATCCTACTTCATTTTATGAGGCCAGTATTAATCCTCATACCAAAGCCAGAAAGAGACATAACAAGAAAAATAATATCATAACTATAGATGAAAAATCTTCAACACAATATTGACAAACCAAATCCATCTGCATATAAAAAAGATTGTACACTGAGATCAAGCAGCATTTATGCCAGGAATGAAAGTTGGGTTAATACCTGAAAATTAATTAATGTAATACATCATATTAACAAAAGACAGGACAAAAATGATTGTGTCCATATGGTACAGAAAAAGCATTTGACAAAATAAAAATCTCTTCATGACAAAAGTACCCAATAAATTTGGAATAGATGGGTACTTTCTCAATCTGATAACAAGCATCTACAAAAACCCCATACCTAACACTGATATGAAAGATGTAAACTATAGTACTGGATATGTAAACTCCTATTGGAAACAAGGCAAGGATGTCTGTTCTGAACAGTTCTTTTCAATACTGTACTAGAAGTTCTAGCAGGGAATATTAGACAAGAAATCATAATAAAATGCATCAAGTCTGGATAGGAGGAATTACCATCACAATTTGCATATAACATGATTTTGTACATAGAAAATTCTAAGGAATCCACTAAAAATATATCCAAACTAATAAATAAGTTCAGTACAGTTGCAGGATATAAGAGCAATAAATAAAAAATCAATTTTTTCTACACTAGCAATAACCAATAAGAAAATTTAGCTGAGCCAATCTCATTTACAATGCATTTAAAAACATAAAATAGTTGTGAATAAATTTATTTAAAAAGTAGGAAACATGTACTCTGAAAACTACACATTACTGGAAGAATTCAAAGAAGGCATAAATAAACAGACTTCCCATGTTTACAGATTGGAAAACGTGTTAAGTTGGCAATACTCTCCTAATTGATCTACAGATGCAATATAATTCCTATCAAAATTCTAGCTAGGTTTTTTTTGGGGGGGGGCAGAATTTGGCAAAGTAACTCTGAAATTCACAGGGAAGTAAATAGTCAAAATACAAACAAAACACTGAAAAAGAACATGGAAAGGGAACAAACATTTCCAGATTTCAAAGCTTACTACAAAGCTATAATAATCAAGACTGTGTGGTGCTGGTATAAGGACTGACATATAGGTCAAAGGAACAAACCTAAGAGTCTAGAACTAGAACCTTAATTTATGGTCAATTACATTTTGACAAGGGTGCTAAGCCTATTCAATGGGGAAAGAATAGTCTTTTCAACAAATGTTGCTTGGAGAACTGGATGTCTACCTGCAAAAAATAATAAAGCTGAACACCTTTCTCACACCAAATACAAACATCAAGCCAAAGTGGAACCAGTGTAAGCAAATAACAAATGCCAACTACAAATAGGCTTCGTGATCAGAAAAGAAAAAAAAAATTCACACAGCATTCATTCATGCCTTCAGTTCAGTTCACTGGCTCAGCCATTTCCAACTCTTTGCAACCCCATGGACTGCAGCACGCCTGGGCTCCCTGTCAACCACCAACTCCCGGAGTTTACTCAAACTCATGTCCATTGAGTCGGTGATGCCATCCAACCATCTCATCCTCTGTCGTTCCCTTCTCCTCCTACCCTCAATCTTTCCTAGCATCAGGGTCTTTTCAGATGAGTCGGTTCTTCACATCAGGTGGCTAAAGTATTGGAGCTTAGCTTCAGCATCAATCCTTCCAGTGAATATTCATGACTGGTTTCCTTTAGCATGGACTGGTTGGAACTCCTTGCTATCCAAGGGATTCTCAAGAGTCTTCTCCAACACAACAGTTCAAAAGTGTCAATTCTTCAGTGTTCAGCTTTCTGTATAGTCCAACTCTCACATCCATACATGACTACTGGAAAAACCATAGCTTTGACAAGACGGACCTTTGTTGGCAAAGTAACGTCTCTGCTTTTTAATATGCTGTCTCGGTTGGTCATAACTTCTCTTCCAAGAAGCAAGCATCTTTTAATTTCATGGCTGCAGTCACCATCTGCAGTGATTTTGGAGCCCCCCCCCCCAAAAAGTCTGTCATTGTTTCTATTGTTTCCCCATCTTGCCATGAAGAAATGGGACCAGATGCCATGATCTTAGTTTTCTGAATGTGGAGCTTTAAGCCAATTTTTTCACTCTCCTCTTTCACTTCCATCAAGAGGCTCTTTAGTTCTTCTTTACATTCTGCCATAAGGGTGGTGTCATCTGCATATGGCAACCCACTCCAGTACTCTTGCCTGGAAAATCCCATGGATGGAGGAGCCTGGTGGGCTGCAGTCCATGGGGTCGTGAAGAGTCGGGCATTACTGAGCGACTTCACTTTCACTTTTCACTTTCATGCATTGGAGAAGGAAATGGCAACCCACTCCAGTATTCTTGCCTGGAGAATCCCAGGGATGGAGGAGCCTAGTGGGCTGCCGTCTATGGGGTCGCACAGAGTCGGACACAACTGAAGCGACATAGCAGCAGCAGCAGCAGCAGCATCTGCATATCTGAGGTTATTGATATTTCTCCCGGCAATCTTGATCCCAGCTTGTGCTTCCTCCAGCCCAGCGTTTCTCATGATGTACTCTGCATATAAGTTGAATAAGCAGGGTAACAAAATATAGTCTTGAAGTACTCCTTTCCCGATTTGGAACCAGTCTGTTATTGCATGTCCAGTTCTAACTGTTGCTTCTTGACCTGTGTGGTAAAGAATCTGCAATGCAGGAGACCTGGGTTCGATCCCTAGGTTGGGAAGATCCCCTGGAGATGGGAAAGGCTACCCACTGCAGTATTCTGGCCTGGATGACTGAGCACCTTTCACTTTCATGCTTTCATTCATTGTCAAAATTTAAATTAAAAAATTAGTAATAAAGAACATAAGCATGAAGTACAAAGAAAAGGCACAAAGCAACCTGCCAAAGGCAAGTCTAAATATTATGTGTAATGATAATAAATGTAAATATACCACATTTGCCAGTTAAGGTGGTCAGAATCGATTTTTAAAAAATTCTAGTTTTATGCTAAGATAAAGATTTAAAATTTGAGGACATAGAATGATTAAATGTAAAGAAATTAATATTGTATAACAGGCAAAAATTAACCAAAAGAAAGCTGAGGTAGTTATACAAATATCAGACAAAAGAGACTTTTTAAAAATGCATAAGTGGAGTATAAAAGCTCACTATAAAATAACCAAATTTTATTTCACCAGAAACATTTAACAACAGTACATCTGAATGCACCTAATAATAAAACAGCCTTAACATTTATAATAAAAGAAAATAAGTAAAACTATTGAAGGAAACTGAAAAATCCACCTTTATTGTGGGACATTTTAACATAATTCTCTAAATTATTGTTAGTTCAAACAGAAAAAATAATTAGTAAATGCATAAATATTTTCAACAAAGTTAACAAGCTTAATCAATCATTTATGGAAATCTGTATCCAACAGTTAGAATATAAGTTCTTCTCAAGCATGCACATAAAAATGATCTTTAGTCTCAACAATGTTAAAATACTTATTAATAATTTCATGAATAATACTCTCCAATCAACTAAAAAAAAAGAAGTCAATAGTAACAACAACAAAATGTATTCAAGGATTTTAAAACACTCTTTCAAATAAATACTTGGAAATGAAGAAGAATATTACATATCAAAACATTTTGGATGCAGTGAAAGTGGACCTTTGCTGGAAGAGCATAGCCTTTGCATTTGTATGTTAGAAGAGAAAAAAAAAGCCTGAAAATTAATGACATGTGTCCAGTGTTAGAAGAGTGTAATAAACCCAGAGAAAATAGAAAGAAGGAGGTAGTAAAAATAAAGAAGAGATCAATAAGAGACTGCAATAGAGAAAAACAACAAAACCAAAAGTTTGTCCTTTGAAAGCAACAAAACCATAGACAAACCGTTAGTGAAACTGTCAAGAGAAAAATAATCCACAAATAAATAACATTGGGGATGAAAAAGGAGACCTAACTATGGATCCAGCAAGGATTTTGAAAGGGGGTTGGAACATAGTGAACAACTTCATATTAAAATTGAAAACCTAGGTGAAATAGACAAATTTACAGAAAAACTTAACTGCATATCTATGTAGAAATAATCATTTTAAAAATAAATCCACTAGATAACCATACAGGAAACATGAATACTGACCTTTACTTCATTGCATACACAATGTTATTTGAGATGGGCCAGAGATCTATAAGACAACTTGGGACATCATCTCCACAACTTTGGGGTAGGAATAGATTTTTAAACAGGATATCAAAAAACTCAAGATTAATCAATTGGATTTGATTAAATTAAGAACTTCTTTTCATCAACAAACACTAATAAGAGAGTGATAAGGTAACCCAGAGACTCATAGAAGATACTCATAGTATATATATATCCAGCAAAGGAGCTGAATTCAGAACTCTTACAAGTTGATAAGAAAAAGACAACTCAAATATGAGCAAAATATCTTAAAAGTTACTTCATAAGCACATATCCAAATGGCTACTAAACTTATAAATGGGTGCTCCAAATCTAATCATCAAAGGAATGCAAATTAAAGCCATAATGAGATACCATTAAAGGTCCACCAAAATGTCTAAATTAAGGACAGACTACACTACACATTTGTGAGGATATGATACAAGAGGAACTCTCATGCATTGCTGGAACCATTTTGATACTTCAGTTCCCCAGTACTTTGGTTAGCACTTTATGGCAATCATCCATCATGACAGTTTTACAAATTGTGATGTTGCTTCATGCCATGGATTACTTTCATCCTATTTCCCATTAGCAAGAAGCAGAGCGCTGTACTCAAGCCTAAAGGCACAATCAAAGAAGTTCCCAAGGGCCTACCTTAGGGATTACTCACAGCACCAATTCTATTTGAGACTGTGCTGAATCAAGAGAGAGAAACCACACAGTAATTTGAACAGTGAACATTTAATATAAAGAATTATTGCCTGTAATGGGGGAATAAAGTAAAAAAAGATTGGTTAGTAAGAAGTCAAGAGCACTCTAAATATAGAAAGAGAAGATATATAAGGAGCCGTCACTATCTCCAAAGCTGAAATAGAGCACCTGCGATGGATTGATTGTACCCACTCCCCAAAAGTCATATACTGAAACCTTAATATCAATGTGATGGCATTTGGAGGTGGGGTTTGGGGAAAGTAATTCAGTCATGAGAGTGGAGCTCTCATGGGAATGGAATTAGTGCCATCATAAGAAGAGGCCAAAGAGCTAGCTAGCTCTTTACCATGTTCAGGATAGTCAAACGGAAAAAAGTGGAGTCATATTTGGGAGAGAGCTCTCACCAGAATCTGTCCATATTGGCACCCTGATCTCGAACTTCCAGCTTTCAGAACTGTACAAAATGAATTTCTGTTGTTGATAAGCCACCTAGTCTACAGTAATTCCTTATAGAACCCAAGGAAGTTCATCCCCTTACCCTTATGTCCAGCCATTGCTGAGATAGAACACTCAAGGAAAAGCCATCCCCACTTCTTGGCTGAGTTAAAGCACTCTAGGCTGAAGGCCTCGAGGATTGACTTGGATCCCACAAGTAAGTCTGTCCTCCTCAGAACTGAGCTGGAGCACCCAAAGAAAAATTCCACAGTCTGAGATACAGCATCCAAGGCATAGTCTCTCCCCACCATCCCTGCACCAGGGAGAGCTGTGATAGAGCTCCTAAAGAGTCTTTCCCACAGAGCTAAGATAGAGACCCAAAGAAGAGCCCTCTCTATGGATGAGTCCCATGAAGAAGACTTCAAACCCCTCATGGGAAAGAGAGAAACGGAAGTACAATTCTCCACCCTCCTTCCCCCTCCAAGTTGAGACAGAGCACCAAGTAAGGTCCTCCCAGGGAAGAGTTGGACACAGAGAAGAATCTCCCAAGGGGATATAACACTCAAGGAAATGTCTTATTCCTCAGAGTTGAGAAAAATCACAACAATGCTGAAATAGAATACAAATGACAAGCCACAAGGAAAAGCCTGTATCTAACAAGGCTGAGACAGTCCCCAAGGAAAAGCTGTCCGCCAGAACTGAGAAAGAAAACCACAATGAGAGCTTCCACTTCAAAATTATTACAAAGCACGGTAATGATGAGCCATCATCCCGGCTGACATAGAACGTCTGTGGCATATGTCCCTCCATGGCTGAAATGGCACACTCAAAGAAAGTCTGCCCCCACGTGGGGGCAGAGCTCCCAAGGATATATCGCCCCCTCCCACTCCAACTGAAGAGCTGACACAGGGCAACAAAGGAAGAAGCAGCTTGCTCCAAGACTAAAAGAAAGCAGCCACTGCCTTGAGCCTTCCCACAGCTGAGAGAGTTCACAAAGAAAAGCCACCCCCCTCAGACTGAGGGAGAACATCTAGAGAAAACTCCCCCACCACCTTGGAGCCGAGAGAGTGCACTCAAGGAAGAAGCCACAACCTGCAGTGCTGATAAACAGCAGCCAAAGAAATGTCCTCCTACCCCAAATGGAGGACAGAGTGCCCCAGGAAGAGCACTCCCAACCAGAGAAAGAGTCACTCCCCTCCATTCCATGGGCAGAAATCCAGACCATGTTGGAGAAGCCCAGCTGTGGCTCGCAGAATGGTGGAGAAGGTGTGGGTAGTGTCACACCAGTGGAATTTGCTTGAACTCCATGCTCTGGAACATGATATAAAGCCACTAAGAAATAGTACTCCTCCTGGGCTGAGATACAACACCCACGAGAATCCCACTGCACCTTCCAGAAGCTGAAACTCATGCCTGCTTGGAAAAGTCAGGGTGTGGATCACTGAATGGCAGAGAAGGCATTGTGGTACAATAGCAGCAGAATCTTCTAGAAATCTGCTCTCCTAAATATGTAGCGGAGTTCCCAAGGAAGACTTCCTGACCCAGGTTGAGGTTCAATATCCAGCAACCACCCTCCAACTTCACTGTGATGAGCACTCAAGGAAGGGTCCCCCACAGGATTGAGATACAGCACTCAAAGAAAGAATAGTCACCCCCACCCCAGGACTGAGATAGCGCATCCACAGAAGCTGCCCACTTCAATGGCTGCCATGGAGCAACCAAGGAAAGCACCCCCAACATAACCAAGTCCTCCACAGTGCTGATATAAAGCATCCAAGGAAAAGTATTCTTTTTCAAGGGCAAGATCGAGCCCTCAAGAACATGTCATCCCTCAGGACTGAGGGAGAGAGAAAACTTACAGAAAGTTCTCTTCTTGAGCTGAGATAGAGCACCTCAGAAAAAGCCCCACTTCACAGAGATTATGAGACAGAGTCCATGAGGAACCATCTACCCCTGAATTGGGGTAGTGCACTCACGTATGAGCCCTCTTCCAGGAAGAGTCACCACCCTTAGGCTGAGATGGAGGACCAGTGCAAGCTCTCACTATGCCTCAAGGGCTAAAGTCTAGATCTTTTTGGGGAGGCCCAGCTGTGATTCAGTGAGTGGCAGAGATCTTTTGTGGTGCCACCTTCTGAAATTAGAGATAAAGCACCCAAAGCAACATCCCTTGGCCCAGGGCTGAGATAGGTCACCCAGGGAAAAGTCCCTCCTGAAATAGGACTGAGATACGGGTCACTGGAGACAGTGCCTCACTACAGGGCTGAAATTAAATACTCTAGTAACCCACACAGGAGATACTTTGCCACCCAAGGAAAAGAATTCCCGTTCCTCCTGTTGAAATTCTCACCTGGCTGGAGGAACCTGGCAGAAATGCACAGAATGTCAATAAAACATGTAGTTCAGTTCAGTCAGTTCAGTGGCTCAGTCGTGTCCTACTCTTTGTGACCCCATGAGCCACAGCACGCCAGGCCTCCCTGTCCATCACCAACTCCCGGAGTCCACCCAAACCCATGTCCATTGAGTCGGTGATGCCATCCAACCATCTCATCCTCTGTCGTCCCCTTCTCCTCCTGCCCTCAATCTTTTGCAGCATCAGGGTCCTTTCCAATGAGTCAGCTCTTCGCATCAGGTGGCCAAAGTATTGGAGTTTCAGCTTCAACATCAGTCCTACCAATGAACACCCAGGACTGATCTCCTTTAGGATGGACTGCTTGGATCTCCTCGCAGTCCAAGGGGACTCTCAAGAGTCTTCTCCAACACCACACTTCAAAAGCATCAATTCTTCGGCACTCAGCTTTCTTTATAGTCCAACTCTCACATCCATACATGACTACTGGAAAAACCATAGCCTTAATGAGATGGACCTTTGTTGGCAAAGTAATGTCTCTGCTTTGTAATATGCTGTCTAGCTTGGTCATAATTTTCCTTCTAAGGAGTAAGCGTCTTTTAATTTCATGGCTGCAATCACCATCTGCAGTGATTTTGGAGCCCCCCAAAATAAAGTCAGCCACTGGTTCCCCATCTATTTGCCATGAAGTGATGGGCCCAGATGCCATGATCTTAGTTTTCGGAATGTTGCCAACTTTTTCACTCTCCTCTTTGACTTTCATCAAGAGGCTCTTTAGTTCCTCTTCACTTTCTGCCATAAGGGTTTTGTCATCTGCATATCTGAGGTTATTGATATTTCTCCTGGCAATCTTGATTCCAGCTTGTGCTTCTTCCAGCCCAGCGTTTCTCATGATGTACTCTGCATAGAAGTTAAATAAGCAGGGTGACAATATACAGCCTTGACGTACTCCTTTTCCTCTTTGGAACCAGTCTGTTGTTTCATGTCCAGTTCTAACTCTTGCTTCCTGACCTGCATACAGATTTCTCAGGAAGCAGGTCAGGTGGTCTGGTATTCCCATCTCTTGAAGAATTTTCCACAGTTTATTGTGAGCCACACAGTCAAAGGCACTGGCATAGTCAATAAAGCAGAAATAGATGTTTTCCTGGAACTCTCTTGCTTTTTTGATGATCCAGTGGATGTTGGCAATTTGATCTCTGGTTCCTCTGCTGTTTCTAAAATCAGCTTGAACATCAGGAAGTTCACCGTTCACGTATTGCTGAAGCCTGGCTTGAAGAATTTTGAGCATTATTTTACCAGCATGTGAGATGAGTGCAATTGTGAGGTAGTTTGAGCATTCTTTGGCATTTCCTTTCTTTGGGATTGGAATGAAGACTGACCTTTTCCAGTCCGGTGGCCACTGCTGAGTTTTCCAAATGTGCTGGTATATTGAGTGCAGCTCTTTCACAGCATAATCTTTCAGGATTTGAAATAGCTCAATAGGAATTCCATCACCTCCACTAGCTTTGTTCGTAGTGATGCTTTCTAAAGCCCGCTTGACTTCACATTCCAGGATGTCTGGCTCTAAGTGAGTGATCACACCATCGTGATTGTCTGAGTTGTGAAGATCTTTCTTGTGCAGTTTTTCTGTGTATTCTTGCCACCTCTTCTTAATATCTTCTGTTTCTGTTAGGTCCCTGCCATTTCTGTCCTTTATCGAGCCCATCTTTGTATAAAATGTTCCCTTGGTATCTCTAATTTTCTTGAAAAGATCTCTAGTTTTTCCCATTCTGTTGTTTTCCTCTATTTCTTTGCATTGATCGCTGAGGAAGGCTTTCTTATCTCTTCTTGCTATTCTTTGGAACTCTGCATTCAAATGGGTATATCTTTCCTTTTCCCCTTTGCTTTTCACTTTCCTTCTTTTCACAGCTATTTGTAAGGCCTCCCCAGACAGCCATTTTGCTTTTTTTGCATTTCTTTTCCATGGGGATGGTCTTGATCCCTCTCTCCTGTACAATGTCACGAACCTCCGTCCATAGTTCATCAGGCACTCTGTCTATCTGATCTAGTCCCTTAAATCTATTTCTCACTTCCACTGTATAGTCATAAGGGATTTGATTTAGGTCATACTGAATGGTCTAGTGGTTTTCTCTACTTTCTTCAATTTCAGTCTGAATTTGGTAATAAGGAGTTCATGATCTGAGCCACAGTCAGCTCCCGGTCTTGTTTTTGCTGACTGTATAGAGCTTCTCCATCTTTGGCTGCAAAGAATATAATCAATCTGATTTCAGTGTCAACCATCTGGTGATGTCCATGTGTAGAGTCTTCTCTTGTGTTGTTGGAATGCACTATGACCAGTGTGTTCTCTTGGCAGAACTCTATTAGTCTTTGCCCTGCTTCATTCTGTACTCCAAGGCCAAATTTGCCTGTTACTCCAGGTGTTTCTTGACTTCCTACTTTTGCATTCCAGTCCCCTATAATGAAAAGGACATCTCTTTTGGGTACTAGTTGTGGAAGGTCTTGTAGGTCTTCATAGAACTGTTCAACTTCAGCTTCTTCACCGTTACTGGTTGCTGTGTAGTAGAGACACACTAGTGGAACTATCCGGAAATCTGCCCTCTGAAAGTTGCTGGAAATCTTTCTCTGAGGTGACTGGCAATGTTGTACATGGGCAAGTGTCTTACTAGAAACACTCTGATATATTGGGTTTGCCAAAAAGTTCATCCAGGTTTTTCCATCATAGCTTACAGACAAAATAGAAGGAACTTTTTGGCCAACCCCAATAATACTGCCTGAGGGAGGTCTAAAGGAGGCTTCTAGCTATGGAGTGGTGCTGGCCACATTGCTCTGCACCAGTCGGGCCCTGTAGAAGCCATGTGAGGGGGAGAGCCTGGCGCTGGAGAAGCCTGGTGCCCTGCAGAAGATGGCTGTGCCCTCAAGCCAGAACCAGAAGCGAATCTCTTGCTTTTCACTGTCTCTGGCGCCCTCCAGTGGTAAACTTTAGTAACAACTGCCACAGGAAAAAAATGGCAAGAGCCCAAAACATTTTCATAGAGCAAGACGAAAAGGGGAATTTGGAGCTTACAGGCAATTGAACCATCAACTTTATTGACAGATTAAAAGAGGAAAGTCATAAGATTAGCCTAATAAATGCATACAGCATATGGGATGAGATGCAACAACTATTCATAAAGAAAATTTTGAAAGCATTTGTTAAGGTTACACATCAGAAATCTGTAGCATACTGTATTTCTATGTGAATAACTGGAAATATTCCTTTTAAGATTAAAAACAAGACAAG
The DNA here is from genome assembly GCF_032405125.1 of Capricornis sumatraensis. Classification (NCBI taxonomy): domain Eukaryota; kingdom Metazoa; phylum Chordata; class Mammalia; order Artiodactyla; family Bovidae; genus Capricornis; species Capricornis sumatraensis. The sequence goes on along the minus strand of NC_091092.1, from coordinate 43,474,552 downwards.
GATGCCCACCATCACGCCTCCTATTCACTGCAGGAGCTGCTATAAGGCACCTCTCAGTACTCTCATGCCCACTGATTAAAGTCAATGGAAACTACACCACCCCAATTCATTTAGGACTGCTAATGGCCATGAACCTAAAGAGTGAGAGGTTGGGTCACTTCATCATGGAAAGGACAATCACCAGGGAAAGGGCTTGTGAGAGTAAGAAACTGTGGAATGGGAAGTAGAAGTAACCATGTAACCATATGCAGAAACAAGGACTGTAATGACTATGAGTATCATTTATTTTTGTATGAATCGACTCACATACACATTAACCAAATAATTTCTAACACCCTCTCATCTCCTTATCTTATGACACAAGATGTATTATTAGTTAATTTTATTTTTTGGTATTTAAGGTACATGATATTAAACTGGGGTGTGAATCAGGTAAAGAATGAATAAGACTTAAAAGATATGACTTCATGCCCTCTTTCAGAGATGTGTTAGTGTTCTCTTGGTTGTAGGTGGGAGAAATGTATCCGGTTAGGCAGAATCACGTCTTTGTTGTTTCTATTTACAGATGAAGTATGGTTTAAAGAGATGTTCATAAGTAGCAAGGTGACAAGAGGTGCCCGTTGTAAAGTGTCACTTTGGTTAGGTGACTCACATCACAGACACTTCTACTTCCTGCATATTTTTGGTCAGAGGCTGCCACAGAGGGACTCTGGGAGGTCGGAGACTGTGGTGGAAGAGAAGCAGCCACCATTTTGCAGCTCCCACATCTTGTTGCTGATCTGCAGATTCACCTTTTGGCATGAAGCAGCAGCTGGGTCTGCAATTTCTTTGTCTTCCCCTGGATTCACTCTCGGTATCTCTATCTTTTGGACCAGGTGTTTATGTTTAACTCCGTGAAGTAGAGCCTTGGTTTCTGCAGATATTTTGTCACCAGGATCAGAGGCAACAATAACGGAGATGTATTTGTCTGTCCTAATGGGGTTCTAGGTCATGTTTGTGGTTATAGTCTGTTAGTTTTCCTCCCTACCTCTGTTGAGGTGACAGCACCTTTTAGTTTTATTTTTTGGTCATGCCGCGGCTTGCAGGATTTTAGTTACTTGACCAAGGATTGAACCTAGGACCCTGGCAGTGGAAGCATGGAATCCTAACCACTAGGCCATCAGGAAATTCCTTAAAGTTTACCATTTTTAAATTGTTGTACATTTTTACATGTACAACTCAATGGCATAAAGTACCATTACAGAACTATCTTATCCTAAAACTGTTTTACTACTTTAAGACACAGATGAAAGAAATCAAAGATGACATAAACAAATGGAGAGATATTCCATGTTCCTGGGCTGAAAAAGAATCAATATTGGGGAAATGACTATACTACCAAAAGCAATCCAGATTCAAGGCAATCCCTATCAAATTACTAATGGTATTTTTCACAGAACTAGAATAAAAAATTTCACAATTCATATGGAAACACAAAAGACCCTGAATAGCCAAAGAAATTTTGGGAAAGAAGAATGGAGTTGGAGGAATCAACCTTCCTGACTTCAGACTATACTACAAAGCTACAGTCATCAAGACAATATGGTCCTGGCACAAAAACAGAAATATAGACCAATGGAGCAAGATAGAAAGTCCAGAGATAAACCCATGCACCTATGGGCACCTTATCTTTGACAAAGGAGGCAAGACTATACAATGAAAAAAGATAGTATCTTCAATAAGTGGTGCTGGGAAAACTGGACAGCTAAGTGTGAAAGAATTAAATTAGAACTCCTCCTAACACCATACACAAAGATAAACTCAAAATGGATGAAGGGCCTAAATGTAGAACCATAAACTATACAACTCTTAGAGGAAAACATAGGCAGAACACTCTCTGACATAAATCACAGCAAGATCCTCTATGATCCACCTCCCAGAGTAATGGAAATAAAAACAAAAATAAAGTGGGACCTAATTAAACTTAAGAGCTTTTTCACAGCAAAGAAAACTATAAATAAGGTGAAAACAAATGAAACAGCTGACAAAGGATTAGTCTTCAAAATATATAAGCAGCTCATGTAACTCAATACCAGAAAAACAAACAACCCAATCAAAAAGTGGGCAGAAGACCTAAAAAGACATATCTCCAAAGAAGACATACAGATGACTAACAAACACATGAAAAGATGCTCAATATCACTCATTATTAAAGAAATGCAAATCAAAACTACAATGAGATATCACCTCACACCAGTCAGAATGGCTATCATCAAAAAGTCTACAAACAATAAGTGCTGGAGAGGATGTGGAGAAAAGGGAACGCTCTTGCACTGTTGGTGGGAATGTAAATTGATACAGCCACTATGGAGGACAGTGTGGAGATTCCTTAAAAAACTAGGAATAAAACTACTATAAGACCCAATGACTCCACTACTGGGCATATATCCTGAGAAAATTATAATTGAAAAAGACACATGTACACCAATGTTCACTTCAGCACTATTTGCAATAGCTAGGACATGTTAGCAAACCAGATGCCCACCGACAGATGAATGGATAAAGATGCTGTGGTACATATATACAATGGAATATTACTCAGCCATAGAAAGGAACACATTTGAGTCAGTTCTAATGAGGTGAGTGAACCTTGAGCTTATTATATAGAGTCAAGTAAGTCAGAAAGAGATAAACAAATATCACATATTAACTCATATATATGGAATCTAAGATGTGTATGTGCTCAGTCATGTCCAATTCTTTGTGACCCCATGAACTGTAGCCTGCCAGGCTCCTCTGTCCATGGAATTTTCCAGGCAAGAATGCTGGAGTGGGTTACCATTTTCTATGCCAGTGGTCTTCCCAACTCAGGGCTTGAACCTGTGTCTCCTGCATCTCCTGCACTGGCAGGCAGATTCTTTACCACTAGTGCCAGCAGGGAAGAAAAGCTACGACAAACTCAGACAGCATATTAAAAAGCAGAGACATCACTTTGTTGACATAGGTCCATATAGTCAAAGCTATGGTTTTTCCAGTAGTCATGTACAGATATGAGAGTTGGACCATAAAGAAGGCTAAGCGCTGAAGAATTGGTGCTTTCTAATTGTGGTGCTGGAGAAGACCTCTAGAGAGTTCCTAGGACTGCAAGGAGATCCAACCAGTCCATTCTAAAGGAAATCAACCCTGAATATTCTTGGAAGGACTGATGCTGAAGTTGAAGCTCCAATACGCTGGGCACCTGATGTGAAGAGCTGACTCCTTGGAAAAGCCCCTGATGCTGGAAAAGATTGAGTGCAGGAAGAGAAGGAAACAACAGAGGATGAGATGGTCGGATGGCATCATCAACTCAGTGGACGTGAGTTTGAGCAAACTCTGGGAGATAGTGAAGAACAAAACAGCCTGGTATGCTGGAGTCCATGGGGTCGCAAAGAGTTGGACAAGACTTAGCAGCTGAATAACAACCACCATCATGACTGAGGAACTAACACTTTACTTGCCATAAGCATCAGGAGCTTATTCACTTGCCTTTTTCATTTTTTTTTTTTTTTCAGGAGCATGCGCTCTAGGCTCAGTAGTTGTGGCACACGGGTTTAGCTGCTCTGTGGCATGTGGACTTCTCCTGTACCAGCGATTGAATCCCTGTCCCCTGCACTGGCCAGTGGATTCCTAACCACTGGACCATCAGGGAAGCCCCTCACTTGCCTTTCAATGTTTTTGAGGAACATCCTTCACATAGCTGCTTCCCTACTATAACAGTTTGTTTTTAAAATTAAAAAAAAATTTTTTTGGTTGCACCACGTGGCATGAGGGATTTTAGTTCCTGCATCAGGAATCAAACCTGTGCTCTTTGCAGTGGAAGTACAGTCTTAACCACTGGACCACCAAGGAAGTCCTTATAAGAGTTCAGTTCAGTTCAGTCACTCAGTCGTGTCCGACTCTTTGCGACCCCATGAACCGCAGCACGGCAGGCCTCCCTGTCCATCACCAACTCCTGGAGTTCACTCAAACTCATGTCCATTGAGTTGGTGATGCCATCCAGCCATCTCATCCTCTGTCGTCCCCTTCTCCTCCTGCCCCCAATCCCTCCCAGCATCAGGGTCTTTTCCAGTGAGTCAACTCTTCACATGAGGTGGCCAAAGTACTGGAGTTTCAGCTTTAGCATCAGTCCTTCCAAAGAAATCCCAGGACTGATCTCCTTTAGAATGGACCGGTTGGATCTCCTTGCAGTCCAAGGGACTCTCAAGAGTCTTCTCCAGCACCACAGTTCAAAAGCATCAATTCTTCAGCACTTAGCTTTCTTCACAGTCCAACTCTCATATCCATACATGACCACTGGAAAAACCATAGCCTTGACTAGATGGACCTTTGTTGGCAAAGTAATGTCTCTGCTTTTCAATATGCTATCTGGGTTGGTCATAACTTTTCTTCCAAGGAGTAAGCGTCTTTTAATAGTTAGACAAAAGAAAAGCAATCAATCCCATTGATCAGTCCTTCAGGGAGGCCTCTGGATAGGTTTAAACAAACACAATTCCTTGGGAATAAGGTCTATTCTCCTCCCTCTTGAGCCAGGAACCCTCAGTTGGAATGCAGGCTGACATCTTCAAGACCACTGTTAATACTGAGGAGGAGAATGAGGCAAGAATAAGTTAAAATGCTACCAGATTTTCCTATCACATTTCACTGGGTCTTCTTCTGACTCAACATTCACTTGGTTGCTGTAAACCTCTATTTTCCAGAGTCCCAGTAAACTTGATTCCAATCATTTTCCCCAGCATTTCAGTGTTTCTGGAGTACCCCACTCCACCAGTTTCACTACTTCAGTGAGTGACATTTTGAAGTTTACATCATTTTGCTAACATCTTAATTACAGTGGGCATTTTTTCTGAAAGGAGTTACAAATCACAAGAAAGATAAAACTAGAAATTTCTCAAGCATCAATGACCTTGTGAAAAATCAATAAAATGATTTATTTTATATATGAAAAGTCAAAATCTCTTTGTACACTTAAATTTCTGCAAATACAAACATAACAATACTGCTCCATAAAAACTTTTGTATAAACATTAAAGGAAATATCTACATTACTTTTTCTTTTAGTGCTTCTGAAGCACAGAATGCACAAGTCCACCTGAAGCCTTTCTGGCATCACATGCAAGAACAAATGTCAGGGGTGGAGGTGGCCTCAGGTGTACTTTGTAATGTCTCTAGACAAAATAGAAGACAGTTGGAGGTAGATCATTTGGTGACTCTCCCTGCCCCCTCCCATGGAGAAATAAGTTACCCAAATAGCAGCTTTCTCACTCTTTGATCCAAACTGTCCTGAATATTGCATGGTTTTAAAGGCACAACTAGGAATTGTTGAAAACTTCGTTCAGAACACACACAATTAGCAGTTGGACTCTGAACCCCTGTTCTTTCTAAATGCCATAGTAAGAGCATCAAGTAGTGCTCTACCTGCAGGTGGCCCCTAGTCACTCTGGACATGCCCAGGATGACCAAACTCAAGAGTGAACCCTATCACTTGTGTGTGTTCACTGAACTTCATCTGCTGGATTAATCATGTCACCTTCCTCAATTGGGAAAAGTAACAATAAAACAACCAGTTAGCACTTTCAAAGAAAACATAGGGCAAAGCCAGCTTTTACTGCCAGAGAATCAGAAAATGAAAGGTGTCATTGTTTTTCTTAACCTCTGGAAGCCAGTTCCCTTGATTAAAACATCCTAGGATGTTCAACAATATCCTGCTCTGTCCTACAACACAGAGAACTTGTTCTTTTTTCCTTCTTGGTCTCTGCCGTAACATCATGATCTGCTGTTGATGTGATTAACATTGTTGAGAAGGTGATAGGATTCTATTTTTTCTAGTACCTTCTCAAGGTACTGAATTAAGACTCGTCTTTTGAACCTAAAAAAGAAAGAGGAATTTTATTAACCAAAAGGTCCTTAAAGCACTGTGTGGGGTACCAGGTGGAACTGACAATGTACATGGGAAATAGAGAATGTATCTTCATGTAAAGATGGGGCTTAGCTAATACCAAGAGTACCAACTGAGAGCCCAAGCCCACCTCAGACTGTGAAGAGTCCAGAAAGCTCCCATAGACTTTGGTGAATGAGTTAGACTTGGATAATAGCAATCTAAATGCCTCTGGAGATAGCTGTAACTATGCATGAAGGCCAGGGCTTACAAAAGAAAGGCAGGATCAATCCCTCTGCCTGTCTTACATTGGGTCCTTATGCTCACAAAAACACACAAGTGACTTCCCTGGTTGTCTAATGGAATCTGCTCTGCAATGCAGGGGACACAGGTTTGATCCCTGGTCCAAGAATTAAGATTCCACATGCCTCGGGGCAACTAAACCCACACACCCAAACTACTGAGCCTGTGCTCTAGAGCGCAGGAGCTGCAACTACTGAACCCAGATGCTGCAACTATTGAAGCCTGCACACCCTAGAGCCCGTGCTCCGCAACAAGAGAAGCCTCTGAAATAACAAGCCTGTGCACCGCAACTAGAGAAAGCCTGAGCACAGGAAGAAGACCCAGCGTCACCAAAAATAATTAAATAAATTAAAAACACAATGAAGAGTTCCTCTTCACACCCACCGTGCAGCTTCCTTGATGGTAAATTCAACAAACTGTTTCTTGACTGCAAGAGGTCCTTGTACTCCTTCAAGCAAAGTGAAAATTCTTTCATACTCTGAAGATATTAAAAATATCATTATTGTTAAAAATATGGACAAAAAATAAAATTCAATATTTACACATCTTCAACAATCATCAAGACATCTGCACGTATCTGTTAGGGAAACCTGTAAACACTAATCAAATGTGGTCAGCTGAATGATGCCCCACCCCCCAAGTTGTCCATGTCCTAATTCTCAGAAACTGTCAACATATTACCTTATCTCGCAAAAGAGACTTTACTTTGTAGATGGGATTAAGTCATGGATCTGGAGCTGGGGAGATTATCCAGGTTTATACATGGAGGCCCAATATAATCACAAATATCCTCAGGAAAGGGAGGCAGTAGAGTTGGTCAGGGAGAAAAGATGTAAGGGTGGGGGCAGAGGTTAGAGAGGAGCTACATTGCTTGGCTACATTGCTGGCTTAAGAAGGGGCTACATTGCTGGTTTAAGATGGAGGAAGGGGCCATGAGTCAAGGAGCACAGGCAGCCTGTGGAGGCTGGAAGAGGTAAGGAAACAGACTCCCCTGAGCATCCAGAAGGAACGCTAGCCTGCCAGCACCTTCATGTTAGCCCAGTGAAAAGAATTTCAAATCTCACTTCCACAATTCTAAGATAATTCAGTTTTGAGCTACAAAGTTTGTGACAACCTGGTACAGCAGCAAAAGGAAATTATTACAATAAGTAAGGGGGGACAACCAGAAAGGTGTATTGAGTTGTTTAGGTAAAACAAGAGGAATCATTTTCAATTATGTGAAAGTCCAATATTTCCCAAAAAAGCACCTTAAGAGTTACCCTGAATCTATTTTTAATCTTAAAATGAAAGGGATCTCCCCATTATATTACTGATAGATGTTCTTCTACTACTTACTTCGTCCAAATTTTCGAACTTCCTTCATTAACTGGTGTTTTATATCAGCATTGATTCCTTGTGCCATAGCAGGAGTTATCTGCAATGTACTTGGCACAATTTCCAAAGCAGATGTTACTGAGACTTTTTGATCATCCACAGAGACGCTGCAGTTCTTGGTTTCTCCTATAAGTACATTACTCCCAGGTTTGTGAATTGGGCCATCTTCCCTGAGACTAGTGAAATCATCAGATAGAGAATCCACTTGGTCAGGTGGGATACCATCTCCTGCCATATTCATAAGCTCTGGTGAAGCAGATTTTGACAAGAAGCCATCAGGTGAGATCTGACCATTTTCCATCTTCTCCTCATGAGCATCATGAGTGACAGTAACACCTGGAAACCAAAATGAGAAGTTGAGCTGTGGGGTAGATGTGTTATAGTAACTCCAAAGGGATATCATGGTGCTCCTCAGTTTTGAGGAAATGGTTTCATAAAGCAAGCGGATGTACCAGATGGAGCTCAAGACCCCTCAAATTGAGCTCAGGAAGGTAATCTCCATGGCACCAAGAATATATATGGAAACAAGAGAGAACAACTAATAAACAGTCTCAGATCCCTGGCACTGAGGGCTTAGCTGCAGCTTGTGCTTTACAAGCTGAAAAGCACCAAGTCTCACTTGATATCATGGTTTCTGTCATTTACCTATGAAATGCCATGCTCTACTGAGCTTGACACCAGACTACATGTGCCCCCCTCAAACTCTGTCCTCTCTTCCTTAAAAGTTCTGAGGAAACAGAGTTGGTGACCACTAGATCTGAAGCTCTATATGTCCTCCATCACCCCAATTCTCTGCCAGTACATGATCCTCCTCATTAATCTTTTCTGTCTCAGAAAAGTGAATTTCTTTTTACTCCAGGTCTAACACCTTTCCTCCATTGACTCATCGTCCTCTGTGCTGGGCACCATGCCAGGAGCTGGGGGCAGCCTCCAACAGCACATAGAGAAACAGTCCCCACCCTTTTGGAATGTCCATCCTCATGGGAAGGCCAGGCAGGAAGTGTACTATGATCCAACAAAATAATTACAGTTCAAATTCGTGTTCCGGGAGAAGCAAGCAGGGAGGGGACAGAGAGCAGGAGGGGGAGCCTCAGTGGATCACGAGGTCAGGCAGATCCCTTCTGAGCAGGTGTCCTTTGGGCAGAGGACACGTGTTAGGAGAGGATGGTGGGCCCAGGTCGTGCAGAGCTGGTGGACCAGAGTCAGGAGCTCATATGGTGCTCTGAGTGCCGAGGAAAGGTAATGAGGCATTTTCAGCATGGATGTGGTATGATCTGATTTCTGTGTTGATATGATCACTCTGGCTGCAGGTCAGAAAATTAGTTAGATGAGGTTGGAAAGTAGAAAAATAAAAAGTTATTGGAGTATCTTGGTGACATGATGGCAGCATAGATCAGAGGAATGGAGAGTAATGGTGGGGTGTGGGTTTTATACTTGGCACCATCCAGTGGAATGGAGGAGGCTGGGCCAGACTGCACTGGGCTGGAGTGAGGAGAGGAGATGGGCACACAGACAGCACCAGCCTTTACTGACCCAGTGCAGACCCAGCCTTTACTGAGCCCATTTGCTCCTACTGACTTCTGCAGCAACTCCAAATTGTTGCACCTCCTTCAGCCTTGACTTGACAAAGTCAACAGGCACACCTTCCAACATTTTTCCATCTTGTGTTAACTACTATGTAAGTAGGGATCTCCCTCCCCTCATATAGATGGAGATCCCTGAAACAAGGTCTCTTCTCTCACAGGGTGCTTTGTACCTACCACATGGATGATTAATAATGGCTTACTTAATGAACAAAAACTGAATACAAAAGAAATGAATATAAAAGAAAATTGTTTAGTGTCTTAGTCCTCTAGGGGCCATAAGGAAGTCACAACCACTACTCTATACCTGTATATACAAGGGTGGGTTTTATGAGGTTTGAATAAGATGGGAACCACGAGGCTGAGGGTGGTCCCTTTCCGCCCACATGGTTAGTTACAGTAGGTGGTGTTTGTGCTTTCCTCAACAGCAGGGACATACTCCGCCTTCTCTTAGATGACAAAGCACTGTTGACTTCTCCAGGACGTTTCACTTTGTTTTGCGGCCCTGCTACAAACTCATCTGCTTCATCGATCATCATTCCCTAGAAAACATCAATGAACATATTCCATTAAAGAGAACATTGGACACACTCTTCACATGCATATATGATCATGCACTATGTCAACAATATAGATCTTAATCATGGGTCAAAGATTTGCCATACCTCACACAGACTTTTCAGAAAACACTACTCAATTTTAATCCAGTCTAAGTGGAACAAGGAGGAAACTTGTTTTATGGTCAAACATAACACAATCATGATTAACCTGAAAGCCTGGGGAATAAGAAACTCTCATCAACCAAAATGGAAATTAACCCACAGTTACCCTTCTGAAGAAGCTACAAACCAGTTTGCATCAACCCTTGGTAAGGAAATCATTCTCTTTTGTGTGATTTAAACACATTCTTAAGAAATATTGATAATCACTATACAGAATGCTGCATGTAAATGGTGACAGATAGGTAGATGGAAAATGTCATTCCCTCAGTAGCAACCTCACAGAGATTCATATATATTCACCTTGGTGCTGGACACAAATGAAGGAGTGGGCTTTTCACCCCTGGGAATAAAAGATGAGAGACAGCAGTATAGAAGGTTAACTAAAAGCTGTTTTCATCCAAGGATAACCCAGGAAGATGCACTTCCATTATTTGAATAAAACCATGATAAATGACTTTTCCAAAGCATTCCCCAAAGCAAAACAGTACAGAAAGAGGAAAACATGTTCACTGAGCATGTACCACATGTCAGGTAATGTTCTAAATGATGTACAGGTACTAACTCAATTCTCCACAGAGCTCTATTAGTTAGATGTCATAGTCATCGCCAGTGCTACCAGTGACAAAAACCCAGACACAGAAGATTAAGAACTCCAGTTAACTGAGGATTCAGGTAAAGTAGAATACTTTTGGTCCCGTTTTGTTATAGAAGACATTATTGCGTGCTCTGCACCTTTGTAACAATGGTTTCTTCCATGATTGCAGATATAATTCTTATTTGTCTTCACGCTTATATCATCAAGTCAGCATATCTCTCACATATACACACAGAGATACATACACACACACACATGCGTGTGCACACACATCTCATGTTTGTATCTCTTGTAGGACAAGCCAATAAAGCAACATCACTTAGTACTTCATATTTCAAGAAGAACACTTAATAACTGTCTAGATAGAGCATTAAAGATCTGAATAATGTAAACAAAGGAAATAAATGGTGATCTCAATATTGAAGGAATTAGTGTGTGGAGCTGGGAGTAAATATAGACTCTGGAGCTGGGAAGACAGAGGTTCAAATCTTAGCTCTAACTGGCTGTGTCACTCAGGGTGAATCATTTGACCACAATGAGCTCTGATTTCTTCATATTATAGGGCAGACAGTTATACTCATCTGCAGAATGGTTGTGTGCATTCAATGTTATCATTTAGAACATCAGCTCCTACTATGTATGCAGTAAACGCCAGCTACCATTTTTTAACCAACATACTCTTCCATCAGGAGGTTCCCACTTTCCATTCACAAAGAGCCCTGGAGACATATTTTATCTTTTAAACAAATAGAAGTAAGGCCTCTGACTTATATACACCTTGCCAAAAAGGAAGGAGTTATTCCAAGAATATCATGATTTACGCAGACATAGAACTTGGTATCCCACCTTCTTATCTTGTTTAAATGGATTGCCAAAAGTATGTAGTCTTTTTGGTTGATCTGGATCAATCTCTCGAAGTGGAGAAGCCAATGTCTTTAGATATTCTTGATAGTTACCCATTTGTGCGACTGGAACACTATGAAGAGTATCTGCAAAATCACCAGAAGACAAACAGATGTTCTACACATGTTCTGTAGTTGAAGTGTGTGTGGTCCTTCTGAGAGGACATGATCATAGTCTGGTTTAGCATTGTGTATCTCAGCAACCGATAGGCTAAAATCTTGAATCTAGCATTCTAGGATCTAAAATCATCTCTCAAAACCAATACAATATTGTAATTAACCTCCAATTAAAATAAATAAATTTATTTAAAAAAATAATAAAATCATCTCTCTTCATCCCATTCATCACTCAGTCTAACATCACCACGGCCTACAAGCTCAAATCCCTAGACCAAGAACAACTCCCTCACTCTTCATCACAGGTTTGAGAATGGGGTGACATTCCCTATACCACATCCCAACTCAAAACCCAATATTTTGTGTTTTGAAGAGCCTAGGCTCTCTGGCTTTCTCTTATCATCTAGAGAATCTTGGTTAGTGGGCCATACCCTTTTGGAAAACTTGATTAGATCTACAGGTTTTCTAAGCCCTCCCCCCAAAAAGATCCTACCCCCCCCCCCCAAAAAAAAATACTGACATATAATTTCAGGAGGTTGGCCAGGCTAAGATTTGCTCATTTTAATGGACAAATGACACTGTTTAAAATGAACAAAATGGAATCAAGGGGAATTGTACATCATCATCAATTATCCTCGACAGTATCAGGTTCATTCTTTTCCTGTAAATGAGGAATCTGGATTGTACTTATCAGAGCAGGCTAGGTGGTACAGTGTCAGGGTGTACAATTTTTGAATTCTGATAGACCTAGTTTCTGCTGCTTTCCAGCTCACTAGAAGTGGGGAAGCTATTAAAACACTCATTCTGAGTTCCAATGTCCATAAAAATGGGCATAAAAACAGTATCTATCTCACGGGGTTGTTTTGAGACTTACAAGAGCTAAAGCATGTGTAGTGTAATATACATGCCAATTAATGCCCACTTCCCCTTAAACCCAAGAACAATAAACTTGTGCTAGTAGATGAAGGGATTTAGAGAAAATAGGTATTATAAATATTAAAGTATTACAAAATAACGTACACTTTATGCAACAAACACCTTCATGTTAGTCAGATTTGACATTTTATCAACAAAAAGTACTTCTTTGTTCACTTACCTTCATCTTGTCCGACAATAAACTTGTGTGTTTTCAGCAGATTGGATCTCATTCTGGTTAACTGGTCTAAAAGATCTCTACGTGGAATATCATAAGCATTTCTATATGTCTGAGGTTTCAAATCCTATTTGAAATGAAACAATTTCAGTTACTCCTGAGGCTTTTAATATAGAAATGTAATTCCTAATCCTCTTAAAATCTTAGCAAAGAGAGGGATATTCATTACAACTGACTTCAGTACAATTTTGCAGTAGAAAATTCGCCTTTGCTGGCCCTGTTCTGAATTCTACTACATCCACGTAGCTTTAAAGCCATGCGTATATCCTTTTTCAAGTATACCATTTAAGACATCAGATCCTGAGATCTGTGCCTGTGGCAGCCTTGCAGGCCCATTATTTATAATCTAGATGCCCTCCCCTGGCAGCCATGGAGAGGAGCTGATGAGATGTCCATCCAGGAAGCAATGGCTGATCCACAAGGGGTACAGTGATCTGAGCACCTCCAGCCACAGTACCTTCAGGATCTGGGGCAGCGCTGGAACAGAGGCCATGCTCTTTCCAGGCTGCCCCCAGCCAGTGATTGAGAATGACGGGGGATGTTCAGGCCTGGCCAGTTCTGCCAATGTGGACCTCCTCTATGGGATCTTGTGGTGCCAGGGTTCCCTGTTGGGCTGGCCAAGACTTTCTACAAGCTATACTGATGCCTGAAGCTCTTCATACTCATTCCTCCTTCCTTTCCCCATTCTCTCACAAATGTTAGTTCAGCAGTGTGATCTGAAGTTTACCAGACATTTGGTCCACCTCAAGGATCCTTGATATTTGGTCAAACTTGGTGCTGTCCAAAATGTTCATAAGACATGTAGTACATACCAAGAGGTCCTTGATACTTGGTTCTGTCCATTTGGCATGAACCAAATATGATCGGACCAGATTTCAAGGGTCTTTTCATGTGGACTACATGTCTTATGGATATTTTGGATAGGACCGAATGTTCTGCAAGGGATCTGAAAGCTCTCCTTGTTTGTTCCCATTCCTTCTCCCCTTTGTATTTCACAGACCTTATTCCCGCCCCCCTCCCCCCCAACAAGCTATTTATGTCACAATTTACCTTGTTTAAGAGCCCTACTTGGAAGCCGGCAAATTCTTTGGTGTTCAATTCTGTCAGTCTCGGTGCAGTATCCCCAATGATTTCTTTCAATAGTTTTCTAAAGTTTTTATTGTGAGTCAAGGAAACACCACCTCCAGAATGGTTTTTCACTTTGATTCCAATTTCCTGGGGAGGTTTCTTCCCCACTGATGCTAGTATTCGTTCTGACTCTAGTTTGGTCTAAAATGAAAGTACATAGTATGTTATAAAAAGAGCTATATTATCACTGTTGTTTTTACTACTTAAGAAAGATGATACTTTAAGAACCCCACTGAACAAATTTAAATTACAAATCACAGAAAAGCAGATAATTAAACATGTTCCTGTGCTTCTCTGAACTACCACAAAGAACAGAGGGGGCTAGAATGACCAATAATACATTTTTTCCTCTTCTCTAGTGTCAAAATTATGATTGAATCATGGAAAGAATGAAAACCATGGGTAAGAATTACATTCATAGATATTTAAAATCACATTTTGTTTCTGTAAAATCTAGTCTAAGTCAACATACTCATTTCGAACCCAGTTATAAAAGGTAAAACTCTGCATTTATAAAATTGCATTAGTGCTGAAATTCAAATTACATAGATTGGCACTGTATCTGAAAAAACTTATAGTGTTTATTTCTAGTATCAGACCACTCACAAAAATGTGATACTTAATTTAACAAATATTACCAAGTAAATAATTTGTAATAGTACTCAAGTTTATAATTCACAACAAAAAATTCTCTTAATAGATCCTATTATATCATACTGATAAATATTGCTTGAGAGTGTATTATAGCAGTATATTGGGCATATTTTCTGATTTACATACATCTGAGATGGTTCAAAGAACACTGGTGACATAGAATTATTAAATTAGTAAGTAAATTAGTAATTAGAGCTAGTATAAATTAGTAATGATCTTTTTTTTTCTAAAAAGTAGAATTCCACCAATGTCCTATAAGCCCAAATTAATTTTGAATTTCTTGTGGTTTTGTCAGAGATATTCATTAATTTTAATTATTAGAATGAGGTATATTTATTATCTTTTAAAAAATTTAGTCATGAAATAGGGGATAAGAGCAAATGAAGAGTCTGTTTCCACAAAGGGTCCTAAAAGCCCATTTATAAAACTATACAAGCAATGTATCCCAGAAGGTCCCAGAACTTGCATGAGTTTCAAGTCTGTTCACTATTCTTCCTTCTGGCCATACCTTGCTGACACAGCCTTAAAGGCCTAAGGCAAACATCAAATAAAAAAATATAAATCAAGAGATCAATCAATAAATAACCAAAACAAAACATTAACACCACCAACAAAAATCTATTAGCAGAGAGGAACGGAGTTAAGGGGATGCTTGGTAGATCAGAAATCTGGGTTTGCTTTACTCTCTTTTGCATGTATAAGCACACTGGACTGGTAGGAGCTGGTAAACTCCAGACTATACTTAAGTTTTTGCCAGTTCCTAGCAAGGTGTGTCAGCATCCCAAACTGCAGAGTCATCTATGTTCTTTGGTGTCAGAAATCTGACACTTATTTACTTACTACTCTCTGTTTTCTAAAGGCCCAGCTTTGAAACATATCCAACTTGAAGTATTATTGTCACTGCAAATGCTATTACTAGTCCCTACCTGGGAATACATTTGTGCATAAGAACAAAGTTAAGCTGCTGCAGCAATTTGTCATATAACATAACACATTTGTATGGCAGTAAAGCTCTAACTCAGTAGTTCTCAAGCATTTTCACCTTGCAAGAATGGGCTAAGTAGAGGTGAGAAGTATGATAAGTAGGGGTGAGTGGAGGATGAGGTACTAATAGAGAGGGGCAGGCAAGGGACAAGGTGAATAATGGTAAATGAGGTGGGGGTGTAAAGGAACAGAGGGAGGGCCTGCCACCCTCCAGTGTGAGGTACACTGGTCTCATCTCCCCCTCTCCAAGAAAAAGCATGCTGGTATTTGTTGCCTAAAAATGAATTTCAGGCAAGTCATTTAATCACACCATGCCTCAGTGTGCTGACCTAAAACGGGGGATGCTCTAGCCCAATGTGATTTGAGGAGAAACTACGTTGAGGATAGACAAAATGTGACCCATGAGATAAATCTATTAAGCCTCTGCCCCTCTTAGGCCACAAAGTATCAACCAGCTTGGGGTAAAACAAACTGGCAAGCAAAAGGAGAAATGGCACAGCATCCAATGATACTGACAGACCCTTAACTGCAGTTTAATGGTGAAGCCAGAAGCCATAGAGAATCACATTACTACTAATTCATAAAGTGTAGAAATATATACACATTTAATTTGAAAGTTACAATTACACTAAAGAATAAGGAAATGCACTTCTGAGGGCAAAGGATTTTTGTTTGTTTGTTTTTACCAATACTACCTGTTGGCTGAGTTTTTTAAGGTAAGAGATAACACTGTAACTAAGTCCACAATCTAAATTATCTGATATCAGATTTGGAGCTCCCATCATCCTTAGTGCTTTCTTTAATGGCTATAAGGAAACAAAATACACAACAGTAAGAATAGAATAAATCTTAAAATACTCAAAGTTCAGTTATAAGGGGCAAAGGGACATGATTCATTTCTTAGAAGTCAAGGTGCTGTACATAAAACCAAACATGGAACATTAAAAAGTGGCAATGAAAACAGCAGAGAAGTAAGGAGCAGAAAGCAAAAAAATCAGAAGAGAGTGGGATAAGAAGAGCAAGTAACAGCAAATTCAAACAGGTAAATTGCTTTCAGTCTTAATTTCCAAGTCATAAAATCATTTCACATGACATTTAATTGTGCACCCCATTCCTGCCATGGTAAATACTAACACACCCCAATTTCTCCTCCCAGTGACACAAATGGTACCACTTGAGATTCTGCCTTTTCACCTCTAGAAACTTGGCTTACAGTTGACCACATCCACCTCTGAAATGATTTTGATAATCTTGATTTAGATTATATGACCAGTTCAAAATAATTATGAATATTTTTCTCAAATTGTAAAAATCCAAATGACACCAAGTCATTTTTTACTTTTTTGGGATTCCCCTCAATCAGTGCCTCTATTTCATGCTGTGTCTAGGACACATTTAACAAGCAATAAGTAAATATAATGTCGTCAGGTTTTGTTCTTTTTTTCCAGAGGAAAACCCCATACTTTGAATTTCTAGAGTTAAAAAGGGAGGCTAATATAATACATGAATCCAGTTATATTTTTTCTTAAATTCCAAAATTATAATATCATAAGGTTAATTTTATAAGAGAAATATAGATGTGTTTTATAACAATAACCATGGCAGTTAAAGGAAATAAAATAAGCAGTTTTCTCTTGTGCCGCCATGACATCTCCAAGCTCTTAGGCATAATTTGAAAAGACAATGGCGACTCAAATTTATAAACTAAAGAAAATCTTATTTCAGGGGTGAAGTTTTTGATTCATTGACATTTTTTGTGACAGGAATCATCATGGATAGAGTTAATACATATATATATATATATAGAAATACATACTAATAAGTAGTATGGAGGCAGAGTTTTTAAGTAGCTGTCAAAAGCCTGTCGCCACTTCAGATTTGGCTTAAGCTTGTGAACTTTAAACAAGTCATCTGCAAGAGAAAATCCAAGAAAACATTACATTATTCCAGTCCTAAATTCCAAGATCTAAATCGAGCAACACACATCTATTATACCACTCCCTAGAAATTTCTAGTTTCAATTACATTAGATGAATATTTCATTTGAGTTTATTTGATTTGGGGGGGTACTGTGTACCAAAATTATATATAGTAGTTTTCTAGAAAATGAGATAAATTCTCAGGTTACATATTTATCTTTCATCTGTGAAGCCACATAGCATAATATTAAAACACTGACTCTGATCTATGTGAAATATTTCTCTGACCTCTTGTTGTTTAGTTGCCAAGTCGTGTCTGATTCTTTTGCAGCCCCATGGACTGTAGCCCTCCATGCTGCTCTGTTCAGGGGTTTCCCAGGCAAAAATACTGGAGTGGGTTGCCATGCCCTCCTCCAGGGGATCTTTCCAACCCAGGGATCAAACCTGCGTCTCATGCACTGGCAGGCAGATTCTTTATCACTGAGCCACCAGGGAAACCCTTCTGGCCTCTTATGTATTGGTAATTCTAGTGTAGTAATTTTCACCTAAGGATGAATCCATGGTCACTGGTTGCTAGAATATTTATTTTTTTTTAAATAGAGAATGTTAAAACAACAACAACAAAACAAACTCATAGACACAGAGAACAGATTGGTGGTTCCCTGAAGTGAGGGGTGGAGGGGTTGAAATGCTTGAAGGGGTTTAAATACAGACTTCCAGTTATAAGAGAAATAGGTCATGGGGATGTAATGTACAGCATGATTATAGTTAACTACACTGTATTGCATATTTGAAAGTTACTAAGAGAGTAAATCAGAGAAGGTAATGGCACCCCACTCCAGTACTGTTGCCTGGAAAATCCCATGGATGGAGGAGCCTGGTAGGCTGCAGTCTATGGGGTCGCTAAGAGTCGGACACTACTGAGCAACTTGACTTTCACTTTTCACTTTCATGCCTTGGAGAAGGAAATGGCAACCCACTCCAGTGTTCTTGCCTGGAGAATCCCAGGGATGGTGGAGCCTGATGGGCTGCCGCCTATGGGGTCGCACAGAGTCGGACACGACTGAAGCGACTTAGCAGCAGCAGCAAGAGAGTAAATCTTTTTTTTGTTTGTTTAGTTTTTTTTTGAGAGTAAATCTTAATTTTTTCATCACAAGAGAAAAATTGGGACTATGTACAGTGACAGATATTAACTAGATTTATTGTGATGATCATTTTGCAATATATACAAATATTGCATCATTATGTTGCACACCTGAAGCTAACAGAATGTCAATTATACCTCAATAAATATGGTTCTTGAATATCATGTGCATTATTAATAGAACTAAAGATATTCTTCAAATAAGCAGATATTCCCTATATTTTCACACTCAAATTTAATTATTTAAATAATTTAAATGCATTATGTACACTACATGAAAAATTCCCAAAATGTCTCATTATTTCCTTCCAAGGGTAAGAAATTTTTAATATAATAATTCAAAGTTGATATCCCAGACATCAACAAACATGAACCTGCTACACCTATTATAAATAGCAAAGATATTATAAATTCATTCTCTATATTGTTTCTTCAGGTTTAATTGGCTTTTATCCAAAAAACAAATGCTTTACTTCTAGGAACAAAACCATCTCTGTGCTGTATGCATAATTTCTCTACAAATAGGGGTATTCTTTGAAATTATGAATTACTCTGGTTAAGAAAGGCAACTACATATTTTCTTCCTTTTACTGCTATAATAAATTATTCACTCCTGCTGAAGCTAATTTAAATGAATTTACAAAATGTAGGTCTTTTCTTCTTTTGGTACAGGGTAGAAAGAACAAAGGGAAAAAGATCTGAAGAGATTTCTGGCTCATTGCAGCATGCAGGTCCTTAAAGACCATTCATATCTTAAAGAAAGAAATGATAGACCGTGGAAATATCCTGTTATACCATGTCTTTGTGTGAAGTCTGTGGGGACTTAGGCAGATTTTGGAAACTGACAAATTTAAATACCACCAGACTGAAGAGACATTTAGATATAAATAGATTAGATAATGAGAGTCAATAATAGTCCTAATATTTCTAACAATGCCAACTGCAATGATTCTACCCAGGAGCTAATTTAGTCTAGTTATTTCTTGTTGGATTTACTTTTTAATGGGGGTGAGAGGAAGAAAATCTTCCACTGACTAGATTAAGGGTAGACAGCAGTTAGGGTGACACCACTTTTGTGACCCCATAGACTGCAGCCTACCAGGCTCCTTCGTCTGTGGAATTTTCCAGGCAACAGTACTGGAGTGGGTTGCCATTTCCTTCTCCAGAGGATCTTCTTCCCAACCCAGGGATCAAACCCGGTTCTTCCGCATTGCAGGCAGACACTTTACCATCTGGGCCACCAGGGAAGCTTACACTGGTTTAGTCACTATCTTTGTTGCTCAGAAAATGATTTCCATGGTATTAGATTTCCATTCACATGGAGCCTGGAGAGTGGTAAAGATACCATGAACAATTAGCCCATCCACCTTTGAAAGATGAGGAGGTGAGAATGTGGAATGAGAGTAAAACAACACTGTCAACACCTCAAAAACTACAGATATTTTCTCTTCCAGTTCCTTTCTCCCCATTTCCTGCTTCAAAAAGGTGGGGTTTGACTCCAAGCTCAGACACATGCTATGTACTTAGCTCAGTGAGTTTCAGGAAATCACTTCATCATTTTGTGCCTCTATTTCATCCGTAAAATGAGTTTAATGATCATCGCCTTACCCCATAGGATTGTTCTGAGTAACTAGATTATGGATGTGAAAATAATATACAAAATTTATAAATAGCATAAACTGAAAAGCACTGGATATATAGTGATGAATAAATATCAAATTATCCTTTTTCAATTATTCTCTTTTCCTCTTCCTGATAATAACTGGTCTTAAGATGGAGATGAGCTTTATTCTTTACACAAGTCCCCAGTTCTTAATTTTTTCAAAATAAGTGACTGAATGTAGCATATTAAAGAAGAGGACAAAAAGACAAGTTGCTACAAATGCTTTAGTCAATGACCTTCAATAGAAAAAAAAATTCCTAATTTCCCAATTGAGAGAGAATCTCTCCATCTGTGATAATCTGGTTACCACTCTACTGACATGATTCTTATGGTAGCTCATTGATTCAATTAAGCCTCACCCAGGTACATTTTGGTGCTTAAATAATTAAATTTTTCTTAACTACTTTTGATGAAAATCTTTAATTAATAAACAGGGGTCACTTTTATGGACAGTTATTGTACTCTGCAGTACCATAGGGATGTTCCAGACATCAAAGTATACATGACTTAAATTCATGACTTTTTACTAAATGCCCTGGTGATGGAATCCCAGTTGAGCTATTTCAAATCCTGAAAGAAAGTGCTGTGCTCAATATGTCAGCAAATTTGGAAAACTCAGCAGTGGCCACAGATTGGAAAAGGTCAGTTTTCATTCCAATCCCAAAGAAAGGAAATGCCAAAGAATGCTCAAACTACTGCACAATTGCACTCATCTCACACGCTAGCAAAGTAATGCTCAAAATTCTCCAAGCTAGGCTTCAGCAATACGTGAACTGTGACCTTCCAGATGTTCAAGCTGGTTTTAGAAAAGGCAGAGGAACCAGAGATCAAATTGCCAACATCCACTGGATCATCGAAAAAGCAAGAGAGTTCCAGAAAAACATCTATTTCTGCTTTATTGACTATGCCAAAGCCTTTGACTGTGTGCATCACAATAAACTGTGGAAAATTCTGAACGAGATGGGAATACCAGACCACCTGACCTGCCTCCTGAGAAATCTGTATGCAGGTCAGGAAGCAACAGTTAGAACTGGACATGGAACAACAGACTGGTTCCAAATAGGAAAATGAGTACGTCAAGGCTGTATATTGTCACCCTGCTTATTTAACTTATATGCAGAGTACATCATGAGAAACACTAGGCTGGAGGAAGCACAAGTTGGAATCAAGATTGCCAGAAGAAATATCAGTAACCCCAGATATGCAGATGACACCACCCTTATGGCAGAAAGTGAAGAAGAACTAAAGAGCCTCTTGATGAAAGCGAAAGAGGAGAGTGAAAAAGTTGGCTTAAAGCTCAACATTCAGAAAACAAAGATCATGGCATCTGGTCCCATCACTTCATGGCAAATAGATGGGGAAACAGTGGAAACAGTGGCTGACTTTATTTTGGGGGGCTCCAAAATCACTGCAGATGGTGACTGCAGCCATGAAATTAAAAGACGCTTACTCCTTGGAAGTAAAGTTATGACCAACCTAGACAGCATATTAAAAAGTAGAGACATTAGTTTGCCAACAAAGGTCCGTCTCATCAAGGCTATGGTTTTTCCAATAGTCATGTATGGATGTGAGAGGTGGACTGTGAAGAAAGCTGAGCGCCGAAGAATTGATGCTTTTGAACTGTGGTGTTGGAGAAGACTCTTGAGAGTCCCTTGGACTGCAAGGAGATCCAATCAGTCCATTCTAAAGGAGATCAGTCCTGGGTGTTCTTTGGAAGGACTGATGCTAAAGCTGAAACTCCAATACTTTGGCCACCTGATGCAAAGAGCTGACTCATTGGAAAAGACCCTGATGCTGGGAAAGATTGAGGGCAGGAGGAGAAGGGGACGACAGAGGATGAGATGGTTGGATGGCATCACCGACTCAATGGACATGAGTTTGAGTAAACTCTGGGAGTTGGTGATGGACAGGGAGGCCTGGCGTGCTGCATGCAGTTCATGGGGTTGCAAAGAGTCGGACATGACTGTGCGACTGAACTGAACTGAACTGCCTACTAAAGCTACAAAACTGTCCTATATCTTTATATTATATCCTTACATATAATTAGAATATATAATTATATTATATGGAATATGAGGGCCTTCAAGAGCTACTAAGATAACATAGATATTAATAATGAGAACAGTATTATTAGACAATAATGACTGAAAGCATTATTGAACACTTACTTTTTGCCAGGTGAGTTTGATGCAATTTAACTGTATTAAGGGCTTCTCTGGTGGCTCAGACAGTAAAGAATCTGCCTGCAATGTGGGACACATGAGTTCGATCCCTGGGTCAGGAAGGTCCCCTGGAGAAGGGAATGGCTACCCACTCTGGTGTTCTTGCCTAGAGAATTCCATGGATGGAGCAGCCTTGGCGGGCTATAGTCCATGGGATCACAGAGAGTCAGACATGACTGAGTGACTAACACAATTCATTTAACCCCAATGAAATCCCTTTCAGGTAGGTACTATTATTATCCCCACTTTACAGATGAAATAGTTGAGGCTCAGAGAGGTTAAGTATCTTATCCAGGGTCATGAAGCTAACAAACAGCAGAGCCAGGATTCATTATCAGGGCAGCTATATCCTACAGTTCAGATTCCAAATCTCTATGGAAACCACACAACCCAGAAAGTGAAGTAATGGCATAAGTATGGGTGGAAACTATTGCAGAACCTCAACATGAAGCCCAAGTTAGGGATTCAAGGGCACAAGGACCTCAGCCTCAAAGGGTGTAAAAAACCCTATGCTCCTTGGAAGACACGGGTTATAGAAAAGCCTAGAAATGGATATTTGAAGCCAAAGAGAAAAATACGAACTGAGTCAAGGATGAGGTGAACCTCAAATGGATGTGTGGGATCAGGGAAGGGGAAGAAATCAAAGATGCCTCTGGGGTTTCTGGTTTGGAATGTTTGCAAAGGAATAATGATGGTCTAGGCAGGGTTGGATAGAGCCCTCGCCCAAATGATCAGATAGACGATTTGCAAATTTTTTTTCCCATTTCATAGGTTTCCTTTTGCTCTCTATTGTATCCTTTGATCCACAAAAGTCTTTAAGTTTGATGTAGTCCCATGTATTTATTTTCGCTTCTGTTGTCTGCGCTTTTGTTGTTGTCTCTTTTTTACCATTCTTATAACTGCATGTGAATCCACAATTATCTCAAAATAAAAAGTGTACTTAAAAAACAGAAAAATAATATTCTTAACAGTTTAAGAGAAGATTAGCTAGTTTGATCCTTCATTTTATAGCTGTGAAAACCAGAGGTCATAAAGGTATATTTAATAAGACAGGGTAAATAACCCCATAAAACACTTTTTATTGGTAACATTATTAATCTCAAAGACATAATCTATATTTTATATAAGTGACAATCACCTCTTAGAGGATATTTTTAGAGTAGACAAAGGAATAAAGTAAATAGGCTAGCCAAAACTATCATTTATGATGACCCACTCTTAATCTTCTTCATTTGCAACATTTAAAAGAACTGCTTTATCAGGACATTTGATACATAGACTATTTATAGCACTAAAAATCTTATGCTTTTAGTGACTATATTAAAACCGGTAAAGGTTTGATCCTTTTTGCAAAAATTAAGAAACCTCAGCAACTAAAAATGTTCGTAACTTTACAAGGAGAAGGATACCATGTGGCACTATATTACTCTAAACAGACGTGGCTCCTTAAATGAGAAAAAAAAATCTCCATACACATTTTCAGTGATGTCTGAGTAACAGCTTCTGAAGTTGTTCCTTTTAGAATTTTGCCATGGAAACCACAGCTTCTACAACTGCAGTTACTGCAGAAGTCACTCTTGTATCTATTACTTTAACTTGCTACCTTGCTTAAAACAGACGCCTCAAGCGCATTTCATATTCTTTTGTAGAGGAACTAACTGCAATCCAGTAACGCCATGGAAGCCCTATTTTCTGAAAAAAACCATCAGATTCTTGAAGTGTCAACCACAATCAATTTTGGGGGTGTCCAAACTAGTTTATCAAAAGCCAAGTGCACTTAAAACCAGAGAAAAGTGGGAATTCCCTGGCCGTCCAGTGGTTAGGACTCTGTACTTCCAATGCAGGGGTCACAGGTTTTATCTTGCATGCCTTGTGGCATAGCCAAAAATAAAATAAATGTAAATAAGTGAAACAATAAGAAAACAAGGAAGTGTGTACACACACATATTTAAAAAAAAAAAAAAGAAGAGGGGTGACGACACTGGAGCTTGCAAACCAAAGAGCAGCATAAGAATCACACCCCCACCCCCCGGAGGAGGGCATGGCAACCCGCTCCAGTATTCTTGCCTGGAGAATCCCATGGACAGAGGAACCTGGCGGGCTATAGTCCATGGGGTCACAAAGAGTCGGACACGACTGAGTGACTAATACTTCCACTTTCCCAGGTGAAGAGTCTTTTCTGTCTGATGCAAAAACGACAAAAGGAAAACGAACACAACAGAAAGCAGGATGCCAATTCTATCTTTCTGAATCAGTTTTTAGACTTTTATATATCCTGACACCCATTACTCTTTGGATCCATTTAAAATGCTTAGTTCATCATCAACTTTTCATTTTTGCTGTATTTTAAAGATGACTAAGGGCTTCCCTGGTGGCTCAGTGGTAAAGAATCTGCCTGCAATGCAGGAAACATTCAATCCCTGGGCAGGGAAGATCCCCTGGAGAAGGCAATGGCAACCCACTCCAGTATTCTTGCCTGGGAAATTCCATGGACAGAGGAGGCAGGTTATAGGCCATAGGGTCACAAAGAGTCAGAGCCAACTTAGTAACTAAACTACCACCACACTGAAAAGATGACTGAATGGCACATACTTGACTTACCTAAAAGAGGGAGTAAAACTGGGTAGTTGTACGGCATCACAAAGAGGTTTACACAAGTTAAAGTCGTACTGGCTTTTAAATAACCAAATGGATATCCAAGTTCATTGTATTTTCCACTGCTAGTAACAAATACCTGAGAAGATCATGAAGTAATGTACAGTTATGACAATAAGGATTTTATGTCAAACCAAACTCACAGCAATATGCTATACCAGCATCTCTGGCACAATTGTAATTTAAAAACGGGAATACTGCTTTCTCTATATTTATGTCAAAACATAGAACGTTCAGATTGCAATTCTTTTATAAATTGTGTTAAGAAATGAAATAACCATTTGGAGACCACAGGCTGCAGGAACAATACCCCAATATTTACTTACTTAGCACAATGGAAAATTAGGCTGAAATACCACTAAGTGATACCAGCCATTAAAACAAATTGACTTCTCAAAAGAACAAGTGGTGACCAGAGTGGAGACTGTTGGGAAAATGGAGCATGGCCCCATGCCTAAAGCATGCAATTGCAGAAACAAAGCCCATTTAAAGGAGTATGCTAACACTCCTTATGTGAACTACTATTAAGTTTTGCTCTACTTCCCTTTGATGCCCCATTTCCCTACCCATTTATTCATTTTTCATCCAATAAATATTTATTGAGGAGTCTATTACAAGCCAGGCACTGGTGCTAATTATTTTGAGACAATTATATTGAGCAAGGAGATGCTTTGGTTCAATCTGGAAGGCATTTTCTCTTGTAAATAATCCTGGTGGAACAAACATTCAATAAAAATGAGAACATTAATCTTTATTCCACATGACTAGGCATCTTATTCCTTATTCCTAATTTGATATATATGATGTTGTCAGGTCCCATTCACCTGAGATGCTACTCTGGAGTCCTCTAGCTATCATGATTTCTCTGTGTTCCACGTTCACTGTTTGGCCAAATCAGGACATTAGTATGTAATTTTATGGACCTAGACCTTTACCTTTTCTAACATCCTTCAGCAGGATACTGAAGACAGAAGTCAAACCCTGATGGTGAACAGAACCCACTTACTTTGCTAATTCTTGTTCAACCAGCAACATCACCTACCAGTTCACTGAATTCTTTCTATACTTAGCGGTAGCTCAAAATAAATCTTTCCTATGTAATGGATGCCTCCACAAAACAATGAGTTGTGTTAAAACATGACTCATCTACTAGATTTCCTCTCTTAATTTGAACCTTAATAGAAACAGACAACTGTAATAAAACATGTTGGACCCGGGCTTCCCTGGTAGCTCAGCCAGTAAAGAATCTGCCTGCAATACAGGAGAACTGGGTTCCATCCCTGGGTTGGGGAGATCCGCTGGAGAAGGGAAAGGCTACCCACTCCAGTATTCTGGCCTGGAGAATTCCATGGACTGTACAGTCCATGGGGTCACAAAGAGTTGGACATGACTGAGCGACTTTCACACACATTGGATTTCCTCCTGTTTCCTAAGTGTGTATAATAGAAAGGGGGGAAATCAACATAAAGGATAAAAAAGTTACAGCCAGCAAGGATCATGCCTATAACTCTTCTGCAAGGAGAAGCACTGTTTTTTTGTTCCTTGCTCACTCTCTTTCTGTCTTTATTCCCTCCCTTCCCACCCTCACACCTTCCTTCCTTCCCATAAGCCCATTGAGTTTTTTCAAATTCTTTATCACCTGCAGATTCACAGAATTTGGGGGTTCAAAGGGATCATTAGGGATCATCTAATCTAGAGAAAGTGTCTGGTCCAAAAACCACATAGTTGGTGGGAAAGCTAGGGTTAGAATCCAGTTTCCATTATGACTTTACAAAATTTCCTGGCTCCTGGTTCATCTTATTCTTTTTCATTCCCACTAACTCATCGCATTAAACTACTCTAAACCAAAGTAACATAAGATGCCAGAGAAAGATGTATGGCATATTTAAGGGGTGCTGTAAGGATCAAGGACAGGATTTCTTAAGTTCCTTTGGAGAAGATTTACAAGGAAGATGCTATATAGAATAAAGGGTTTATTTGGGGGGAAAACTGTAATTTGTAATTTTATATGCTTGTATTCCAAAATGTTTTTCAATTCATAAATTCAAGCTTTTACCTTGATTTTTAACTTAGCATGCTCTCATCCCTATATCTACATTTCTAGCACATTTTGGTGTATTTTATTGAAATATAAACATACATTCAAAAATGCATGAATTATAAGTATACAGTTCAATGAATGTTCAAAAAATGTACGTATATGTGTCGTCAGCACCTGGATCAAGAAATAGAACCTGACCAGAAAACCCTTTGTGTCTTTTTCTGGTCACCATTCTGTACCCCCAAGAGAAACCACTCTCCTGACTTTCAACAAAATAAAAGGGTGACCTTTTATGTCTGGCTTATTTCGCTCAGTATTATATTTATGAGATCACTCTGTTTCTTGCACTTTTACATCCTTACTTTACACCTGTTCCTTTTTTTTTTCTACCCAGTTTTAGCATTTTTGTAGAATTTAAGTAGTTTAAAGACAACTAGTAGCAATGATTTCACATTTTAGGTTGAAACAGATGGTGGTCTGAAAGTGTCCCTTGCGTAAGTAAAACGTAACAATTACTGATTGCTGTAGTTTACAAATAGAACAAACATTCTTACAGTGTAGGACTTCCTTATTATATTCAAATAAAATAGCTGTGATTACCACACATGGATTTTCCCAAATTAAAATCCAAAGGTGAGTTTATTAACAAGTAAGCAAGCCCTCCTGGCTGAAGTATACCTCTTGGAAGAGTCAGTGTTGTACATCTGCCTATGCATCTCCTTCATCCAAGGAAAATCCATACCACACACACCAATGTGGTTTGTACTACAAGAAGAGTTTGATTACATAATACTAATACATAAAGTAATTTCAGGTTTATGTTTTTGTTTTGTTTTGTTTGTCAAAAATGTCTTGTACTGAGAATTCCCTGGCAGTCCAGTGGTTAGGGCTCTACATTTTTACTGCAGAGGGTGCAAGTTTGATCCCTGGTTGGGGAACTAAGATCCTGAAAGTCATGTGGTTTGACCAAAACAAAACAAAACAAAACAAAAAAAACTTAGTCCAATCTGTCAAGTTCACAATAAGGACTGAGAACATTGCTTCATCTGCAGAAGCCATAGCTGAATAGAATTACATCCTTTAGGTTAGGAATTCTTAACCTGGGGTCCCTGGATAGGCTTCAGGGGAGTCCCCAAATCCTCAAATATGTAGGTTTCATCAGGTTCCTTAAATGGCAATGTATGGTAGGCTAGTGATTCATATCAGCCTGAAGTTATTTGCTTAGCCATGTTGCTTACTTGATAGCATTTGTGAGAAACATTATTAATAGACTCAGCCCAACTATTCCCAGATTAACCTTTGAAAGTTCTTTAAACAAGTCCCAGATCGCCGAGTGGTTCCAGACATTTGGCTAACAACAAAGGGGAAGTACCTGCCAGCAAGTATGGGGAGACTTTCGTTCCAGGATGTACTGAGTTAAGGGTGAAGGTTCAAGTTCATATTTGTCAAAGGGAAGTTTGTCTATTACCATTGGCTCACAATCTATACAGGAGAACCTCACAATAGGATGAGATGTTCGTGGAGGCTAAAAAACAAGAGGGGAAAATACAATCTGTTATCAAGACAGTTGATATATCTGACAACTCTGAAATTCTTTTTAAGTCCTTGTTGGTCATTCATTTTTTTTAAAAATTTTAATTGAAGGATAATTGCTTTACAGAATTTTGTGGTTTTCTGTCATACATCAACAAGAATCAGCCATAGTTACATGCAAGTCTTTTATGTTTTGTTAAACCATCGCTGAGATATAGATGGGCTATTTTGAGAAAGATGGCTCTTGAGCTCTAAGTGTCATCAATGGCAGAGGGGACTCAGATTCTTTCGCTCTACCATCTACTTGGCATTGGGAAGAAGAAAGGTAAATTATAACACTCATAACTACAGTTTTAGGGAAGTAAAAAAGAAAACTGCCTTGAATATTAAGAATCCGGAAATTCAGATCCACTTTGTGACGTTCAAGGACTATCTTCCCTTCACTACTTTGTACTGTAAGGTTTCAGATAAGTCAGAAACTGCTAGGGAAGAGGAAATCCACGAAGCTTTCTAATGAGGTAATGACAGAGCTGGAGCCACTAACAAGCAAGACGAACAATTACAAAGGCATGGAAAAGGCAAGATAGAGACTGAAAATGAGCCCGTCACAACTCCAGGGCCTGGCTGAAATTTTCTTTGCAGCTGAATTTTTATAGCATTTCTCACACCCAAACACTTCCTGAACAGCTAGAGATGGGGATGCTCTTGGGTGGGCTGAAAGGCCCGTGTACCTGGGGTACCAGAGCAGATTGATGGAGCAGTCATTCTATTAACGGGTTTAGCTTGTGGGGATGGAGAGCACCAGTGAGAGAAATGTTGGCAGCAAAGGCAAATGGAGAGAGAAAGAGATAGGACAAGTCACAGGGTCAAGAGTGAGACATGGCTCTGCGTACTCTTGCTCAGAGATCTGTAAGGCTGATGTGAATATGATAAAACATCTTCTTTTCTTTATAAAAGGGAAAAACATGCTAATTTGCCTTTATGATTTACAAACCTACAGGAGGTTTTGGGGACTGAGAAAAATAGCCTTCCAATGTGCTTTTAAAGCTGGAGGATGGGACTACCCCTGGTGGTCGAGTGGTTGGGTCTCTGCACTTCCAATGTGGAGGCCATGCGTTTGGTCCCTGGTTGGGGAACTAGGATCCCACATGCCCTGTCATGTGGCCAAAATTTAAAAAGAAAGAAAGAAAAAGAAAAAAACCTGGAGGAA
This sequence comes from Capricornis sumatraensis, assembly GCF_032405125.1. Classification (NCBI taxonomy): domain Eukaryota; kingdom Metazoa; phylum Chordata; class Mammalia; order Artiodactyla; family Bovidae; genus Capricornis; species Capricornis sumatraensis. The sequence continues at coordinate 43,444,757 of NC_091092.1, read as the reverse complement.
TGGTAACACGAGCTATGTGAGTTATCTGGAATTCCTTCAATTCTGTTTTTTCCCCTGATTTTAATTTTAATTAAACTTGTGAAATATTTCTGACTTATTAGATTGAAATCTAAAAAAGACATGAGTGAAACCCTGTCACCAGCAATAATGATGCAGATTTGTAACTAAAACATTCACTCTGGGGTTTGAAGGAGCTGAGAGTAACTGGGCTCTGAGGTTTGACAACCATGCCACCTCAGTGTCCTGAGGGACAGACGAGGAGATGGAGCCTCACCCACTGCAGGGACTGAGGATGGCTCTTCAGTCGTATATTCTGGCCTTCCATGGGCACCTCTGAAAAAAATGCAGGAACCTCAAAATAGCAATCAGGAGAAAAATCCAGTTCATGTCAGAAATGTCTAAAATTATAGATTGGCTGAATCTGGAAGGTAGTGGAAAAGCAGTGACCTTTTTGTGCCTCTTTCCCCGCCCCACCCCTAGCAAGGATTGTTGTTGCCTTTAGTCACTAAGTAATGTACAACTCTTTGTCACTCCATGAACTGTAGTCTGCCAGGCTTCCCTGTCCATGGTATTTTCCAGACCAGAATTCTGCAGTGGATTGCCATTTTCTTCTCCAGGGGATCTTCTGAACTCAGAGACTGAACCCATGTTTCCTGCATTGGCAGGCGAATTTTTTGCCACTGAGACACCTGGGTGCCCCAAGGATTGCTCTGGCCTTTTTATATTGGCTGGGAGGAGAGAGGAGGATGAAAGAGAGAATAGGTTTCATATGGAGCAACTACAATATCAAACCCTGTTCCACCAAATATAGTGAACAAAAAGATAAATCTTTGCTTAGAGATAATTTTTAAAATATTGCTTAATTACTCATCATTCAAAGACTCTTGAGAGTCCCTTGGACTGCAAGGAGATCCAACCAGTCCATCCTAAAAGAAATCAGTCCTGAATATTCATTGGAAGGACTGATGCTGAAGCTGAAATTCCAATACTTTGGCCACCTCATGCGAAGAACTGACTCATTGGAAAAGACCCTGATGCTGGGAAAAATTGAAGGCAGGAGAGAAGGGGACAACAGAGGATGAGATGGTTGGATGGCATCACTGACTCAATGGACATGAGTTTGAGTAAACTCTGGGAGTTGGTGAGGGACAGGGAGGCCTGGCGTGCCGCAGTACATGGGATTGCGAAGAGACAGACACGACTGAGCAACTGAACTGAACTGAACTGAAAAGTACACTGCCAAGGAACTTAAGTCCACTGACTATAAAAATACTGAAAAGTAGGCCCACAAAGTCCCACTACATGTCCAATGGCTCCCTCAGAGAATGAATGAATCTCTGCTTTGAATATGTTTCTAGAACCTATACACAGTGTAAACTAAGTTCTAATTTCCCGAGGATGTGCAAGAAAATCAATGCCTGCCCTTTTTATACATTGTGTTTACCACAGAAATCCAGTCAGTGGCTCTGAAATAAAAACCAAGCCACAGATTGCAACAGCATCAAAAATAACAATATTTTAAAATCTAAAGAGGGTAGATTAAGTGGTCAAGGCAACTGAAAGAAAGAATGCCCTAACAGAAAGGAAGTCCTCTCTTTCTTTTAGGTATAAGCTAGACTTTCCAGTAAGTGATAGAAGGCACAGCTTAAAAGTTTACAAGCTATTTTAAACGGTTCTCTGTAACCTAAGTCTGTCAGGCACAGCATGCGGGATGACAATTGAAAATCCAGAATGATGTTTACCTTTCTGTTTTATGACACTTACTAGTGAAGGTAAATTCTGGTCTGGCCAAAAAGATTCTGGAATTGGCCAATGTCCAACAGGAACACCAGTCTTAGAGTTAGGCCGCACATAAATGAGCTTATGACAACTATGCCATGGCTGAGCAGCAAATGAATTGCTTGGCCTGGATGAATCCATAAGTCCATCTGAAAATTAAACAAAAGACAGAATAAGTCATGAATTTCTTTGTACAGCCACTGATCTCCTTGTACAGATTTTTCAGTTGAAAGCAAAGTACAAAACAAGACCAAAACAGTGATTCATGAAAGATGGAAGAAAAAAAGTGACTCCACTAGACTTTCTAAATGTGCTCTCGAGCTACTCTTTTCTGTTTTTGTTTTGTTTTTACTATTATTATTTTTATTGGAGTACAGTTGCTTTACAATCGCAACTCTTTTCATCATCTAATCCAACCCCTCTAATCTGACATCCCATACCCTTCTTCCTTAACTATAACCAAAATAGGTAGTTACATGGAAAACTGTCATAAAGTTAGTTTTAAATTTTCTGAGATTTGACACAAATTAAACACACTAAACCACAACAGAGATTTTTTCAAATTAGGCATATGAAAATTATTCATTCCCTGGTATAGTTTCACATTTTTGGAATCTGACAGAATAAGTCATAAACTCCATTTAGATTTTTTTTTCTATTTTCAACTAGATTAAAAAAAAGTATTCTTTACTAAACAATTAGACCCAATGACCACAAAGGCAAATTCACTAGAAGGTAGAAGGAATGACGACAATACAATCAATCTATGTATATAGTTGGGGAGGGAACACAAAGTGAACGCATCAAGTTTATATGGGCTACTTCATTCTAGTTTCCTTCTTCACCCATATTAAAATCCCATGGAAACTGGGCATCATATACTGCTGAATAATAGACCCTGAGTGTATTTTAATTATTTGAGCTAGCATATTTCATTTGCCCCCTGAAAACAGGGCAAGGCAGAGTTACATAACCTTTAATGTTATGATTCATTAGTCTAAATTATAATTGTAAAAATACATGATAATGATTTGAGTCTCATGTTTTTCTTAAATTACATATCATTTGATTTACTTATTTAAGCATTACTTTAAACAAGTAATTACTTTAGAGCAGGGGATTTACTGAGGTCCATGGAACTATACAGAATACATATAATGGCTTCAGGGAACCAAAAGATCCCCCCAGTTTACAGTTCTGGGGATGTGGATTTTTCTGAGGAGAAAATTCTTAGCTTTCATCAGAATCTCAAAGGTTAAGAACTCTGGACAAAGGGGAAATGGAGCTAGAAAGAATGTTTGAGCTATTTATATGGCACGATTTAACTGGTTTTCAGTAGGAAAGTTCCCAGTTCATGGGAAGGTAATGAACACAAAATTATGGACTTGAGTGGTCTGTCATTACCAATACAACATGTCCTTCCTTTACAATTAATTACTTTGAAATAAGCTATGAGGCCTCAGTCTTCTACAGCAGGTGTTTCTTAAGGTATTTAACATTTATTATTTTATTTCTGAATGGACTTTAAAGTCATCTTTTACGTTTCCCAAAAATCCTGTTAAAATTTTTTAGATCAAAGTACATGAAATATATATATATATATACTTATATTTATTTGAGAAGTGATACCTTCACACTATCCATTCTTCCCAGTCAAGCACATGGTACATCTCCGTTTAATATAGACTTTTTTGTTTCTCTTGGTAGAGTTCTATAAATTTAGTCATAGAAGTCCTAGGCCACCTCTACATATGTTTTTTAAAACTTGTATTTTAATTGGAGGATAATTGCTTTACAATGCTGTATTTGTTTCGACTGTGCAACCATGTGAATCAGCCATAAGTATACACCTGTTCCCTCCCTCCTGAACCTCTCTCCCACCCCTCACCCCAGCCCGCCCCTCTGGGTCATCACGGAGCACTGAGCTGAGCTCCCTCTGCTCTGCAGCAGCTTCCCCTTAGCTATGTATTCCATGCATGGTAGTGTATATATGGCAGTGCCACGCTCTCACTTCATCCCACCCTCCCCTTCCCACCCTGTGTCTACAACTCCATTATCTATGTCTACAGTAGGTATTTTTTAATTGGAGTCCAAGAACCCCTGAAATGAAATACAAAATTATGTGTGCATGTGTTGTCCATGTACATTTTTCTGGAGAGAGGGGTCTCTATTTTTCCACTAGCTTCTTAAAGGGTTTTAGAGACTAAAAAGCAAAAAATTCAGGAAGCATAGGATCCACTGCCTCAGCAAGAAATGTGTCTTTCTGCCCCTTTGCACTTACCCCTTTGCTTCTCCGGGCAGCTACCACTAATTGTGGCCACAACAATTAAAATGTATGAATCAGATCAGACAAGCACTGTGGTGATGATGGAGTCTAGGTGCACACGAGTATGTATGCTGTGCATGAACCAACAGGAATGAAGACAAGCGATGGCCTAGAGCATAGCTCTGAGTGAAGTTGCTCAGTCGTGCCCGACTCTTTGTGACCCCATGGACTGTAGCCTACCAGGCTCCTCAGTCCATGGAATTTTCCAGGCAAGAGTACTGGAATGGGTTGCCATTTCCTTCTCCAGGGGATCTTCCCAACCCAGGGATCGAACCCGGGTCTCCCACATTGCAGGCAGCTGCTTTACTGTCTGAGCCACCAGGGAAGCCCAGAGCTCTGAGGGAGCCATGCAATGGGGTATGATTCCCTTTCCCAATACAAAAGTATCTCTGCTTTCGTATTTTGAGATGTTGAAGTTTCTATAAAATCTCATTTGAAGACAAAAGGTTCCGCAGTTAATAAATGGCCAAGAGGGACTTCCCTTGCAGTTCAGTGGTTAAGACTCTGCCCTTCCACTGCAGGGGCCCAGGTTCCATCCCTGATCAAGGAACTAAGATCCCACAAGCCACGTGGAGCCCTCCCCGACTTACCCCTCCCCCAAAAAAGAACAGTGGCCAGGAAAATACTGGTGTAGGATCTTATAGAATACTAGCAGGTCCTGGCTAAACATTCACAACCTCTTGCTGATGTGTGGTAACCAATTTGGATTTCATCAAGACAGTTTGACACATTGGCACTCACAAGACCAAAACCAGATGTTTGGTTAAGTGGCACTCTGTCGTGAATCTCCAGCTATTTCATGACTAGAGAAGTGAAAAAATCAGTGTCATCCTAACACTAGGACCAGAAATATGAAATGGGCAGGGAAAGGGAAGAATGTTCTGAGGAAGAATTGACATTGAATTAAAGCTAGAAAGGTAGCCACAGGCAATGGATGAATGGTAGCTGTTTGGATGGATGTCTGTAAACCCTTGAATGTGGGTGGCTAGTGAAGACAGTATCCTTTGCGATTAGTTCAATGTTTTCTCAGTCTCAGATTGCTCTCCTATGTAACATTTTAAGGTTAAAAGAAAAAAAGGTGATCTACTGTACCTTCTCCAATAGGAAGTGGATCTGGTCCTGTTTTTTCAAAGTTAATAACTACACCACTCTGAACTTTTTGAACTAAAGATTCTAAACATTGATTCAACATTCTTTGTGTTCTAACACAGTAGGAGCGACCTAAACCAGAAGGAAAAACAAATAGTACAAGGTTGATCAAATAAAATACTACTTAACAATATAAGCATTTGAAATCCTAAAATACAACTCAAAATAATCAAAACTATGAGCCACCAGGGAAGCTCACACTGGGAGCAAACCTCACACTAATGATGAGCTTAAGCAGCAGAGTTAAAAGATACAGAAGGGAAAAAAGTAAAGCTAGGATATGGCATTTACGGAAAGTGGTACTCTGCTGCCCTGAATTCTTCCCTTTAGAAATAGTAGATATCCGCCAGTACCTCCTGTGACTTCACACATCTGTGTGATGGCAGATTCATCAGTTGGTACACTCCCTATCTGCTCTGGTTCAGTAGAAGCCAATCCAGGCAAACGCAACACCAGGGCAAACAACCTTTGATCCCAACGAAAAGGTTCTTTAGTTAGTTCACTTCCAGGCAGAGGAGAATTCAAAGGCAGATGAAGCTGATAAGGCAAAATTGGAAAAGTTTCATCATAACAACTCATACAAAAATGAAGACAATTCAAGAGTTAAAGGGTTCACTTTTCTTTGATGTTGTCAATAAAATGAGGCTATCTTTCAGGGATTCCCAAGATGGAACATTTGATTAAATTTATTTTTAACTGGGAATGTATGCCTCCCACGTGCAGAAATAGCTGCATGTTCTCTGCCATTTAAACGAAATTTAAAAAAAAAATGAAATCTCACCTCTTCTTGAACACCAGAAGTACTCGTTAACTTGTTTCCATCTGTGATGGTAATTAAAATAGATGGTTCTAAAAAAAATGGATTTCGTCCCTAAAATACATTTAAAAAGTATTAGAGCTATGTAAAGTAATAAAACTGTATTTCAATTTTTACATTTATCTTGCCTATGATCTCTCAAGTATGTGATAAAATTTGCCTGGATAAATAAGAAGGAAAAGATTAGGGACTGAAGTGGGTGGGGATCAAAATAACAATCTCTGCAGAGGTAACATTCAGAATAAACTGAGGAATTCTTATAATTCAGGAACCTCTCAAACCATAACATCCAAATGCCCCCCCCCCCCACTGCTTTCTAGGTAACCATGAAAGATATCAAAGACATTACAATGGCAGCATCATCCACACCCATGATTCCATTCAGAATCTTGGCACAGAAAGGGGGATATAATGACTTATATTTGTAACCTGGACGGTGACTCTGGTTATTGTGAGCAGTTTTTACAGTAGAAAAGTGCAATGATCGCTGCAGCAAATGCTATTCTGCCTTCCTCTTATGATAGAGCTTTTTCATTGACTTGGGAGGGATGAGGGACTTAGGACTCTGAAAGTTTCTCTTCAACTGTCTTGTTCCAATATTTTTCAACAATTTCTTCATCCCATTATAACTGATGATCTGATGGGTAGGCAATTTTAACTATTTTATGGTCAAAGCACATAAAAGACTCTACTTAAAGGATTTTTGTTAAAGTATATATTTAAACTACACATGGACCTCCTTTTGGATGTTATGAAAAGGAGCAGAAAACTTGGTTGCCATGCCCAATTTTAAATTCTTACCCCAAGTCACCAAAATAAATTAGCTATACTCACTCAAAGAATTTTTTACCTGTCCATAATTGTCTATTCCAGATATTAATCTATTGAGATTTAACAAATCAAATGAGGATCTTAGAGCCTGACCAAGAGTAGTCAGTCCAGAAGCCTGAAGATTTTTTAGTTCACTCATGAATGTTGCGTGATTTTCCTTCCAACCAGCCTGAAAGCCAAACATTTACAAAAAATTCCCAATTACACAATGAACAATATATAAAATGCAAACAACCACTAAATAACAAGTATCCAACCTCTAACAAATCAATAATTTCTTGTGTGCATGTGTGTGCTCAGTTGCTCAGCTGTCTGACTCTTTGCGACCCCATGGACTGTAGGTCCCCAGGCTCCTCAGTCCATAGAATTCTCCAGGCAAAAATACTGGAGTGGGTTGCCATTTCCTTCTCCAGGGGATCTTCCCAACCCAGGGACCAAACCCACATCCCCTGCATTGCAGGCAGATTCTTTACCCACTGAGCCATTGGGGAAGCCTGATAGTTCATTAAGTATATTATATTCTATATATTGACTGATCAAGTGGAACTAAAGCAAGCAACCAGTTTGAGAAAGATCTGCCACCTTAATGATCAAGAGCAAAGATGCAAACAGTGAATTCAGTCCATTATGGCTGGTGGGCTTTGGCTCAAGAAGTCTACTAGTTTTCTATTCAGGCTCAATCAAACCTACCAAAACACCACAGTATTTACTTTAGTTTGACACTGAGGATGAACAAGGAATAAGGGGGAGAAGAAGGAGTTATTTTTTTTAATGCATCATCCTTGATACAATCAACTATTATGAGCATCTGACCTACCTGAGCTTTTCTAACCAAGATAATTCTTCCCAAACAATACTTTCACTTTAAACAAAAGTATAAGGAGAATTATAGGAATGGAGTCACAAGTATCTGGAGACAACCTGTCTGGCATCTTTAAGCATTCAGAAAGCCCCAAATCTAGAGTAAGGGAGAAAGAAAAGAAACAAAAACATTTGGCAAAGAAGCAGCATAGCCTAGGCACCCCTAGCTGGTACGAACAGTAGCAGAGAACCAAAAACTCAAGGTCAACAGCCAATATGCTGTGGTTGAATGGTTTGTAGAATAGAAGGAAAGGACCACATTGACTGGTCAGCAATGCGGCTATAAAAACGAAGCAGCACGAAATGCCAAGAAGAGAAGCAAAAAGAAGATGGCAGCTAACAGGTCACAAAGGAGTAGACCAGCAAGGTAGAGGGCAGGCAGCACAGCTTGGCAACCTGGTGGGACAAAGGGTAACTGCCCTAAGGGCAGTCGTGTAATAGGCTGAAAGCTGAAGTCATGCCCACCAGATCAGTACAGCTGGAGGTGGAAAGCCAGAGCAAATAATGCAAAACTAAATGAAATGATTGAAGTTTCATATTTAGCTAAAGACCATTATCCATACAACTAGAGCAAACATTATCTTTTCTAGTTTTATAGCCTTCTAAAGCAATCTGGGTCAGAATGACTGAGAGGCAGAAGAGATTGCCTGTACCCTGCTATGAAGTATCTGCATAACCTTGAGCAACTTTGTTGGTTCTTAGGACCTACACTTCATTATCTGAAAATGAAGAGATTTAGATAAACAGGGATACTGTGTGAGGCTGTGTATGTTACAGCCCTGGAGAGCCATTCAAATGAGAATGGTGTCCCCTAGGTTTGAATAGTACCCAATCTTCATAACCATTCAAGGTGAAGGTGATCCTTATTTAAGATCCTTTCCTGTCCAACAGTCTGGATTCTGTGAAGTTAAAAATGTGCATTGTATGTGTGTTTCCTAACATACACTATAAGTCAAAGCATCTAAAGGTAAAATCTTTCCATGTATTCCTTTGGCCCAAGGAATATCTTCTCAGTTTACTTAAAAGCAAGGATTATTATTTCAACTGTCCTCATCAAATACTTAGAAATATCAGATGATTATAAATCACACTGAATTAAAAACTTATTCTTTGAAGCAGAAGAGAAGGTCTACAGCTGGGGGTGGGGGAGAGGGATAGTATCAATTCTTTCCTTTATTTATCCAACCAATTTTTATGGACCAACTATGCTATGCTGGAGATATTGAGAGGAATTAGCCCTTGATGAGTTCAAGCAGCAAAGGAATAAGAAATGCAGTTATGGGGACGGAAAGAACAAAAAACCAGGGAGCTAGGAAAGCCTGTCACAGAAGATTGGGCATTTGAAGAAGTCTAATGGCAGGAGACTTGGAGAAGGAAATGGCAACCCACTCCAGTAGTCTTGCCTGGAGAATCCCATGGACAAAGGAGCCTGGTGGGTTACAGTCCATGGGGTCCCAAAGCGTTGGACATGACTGAGCGACTAACACACACACACAATGGCAGGAAAAGAAGATCACGGGATCCCTACGCTGATGTGAGGAGTGGAGGGGGCAGTCCAAAGGAAGAGAACAGAGAGTTTATAAAAGGCTAGGGCTTCCTGGGGAGCCACAAGTAATTTGATTATCATCGCTCTGGGTACACGGTGGGAGGCAAAGCTGATAAGCTGGGCTCTGACTGTAATGTGCTTTGTACATTGTGCTCAGTACTTTGGATTTTATCTGTTGGCCCTAGGAATGACTTGAAGTTTTTATTAGGGGAGTGGCATGATCATATCTGTATTTTAGCAAGATCATTCTCTTGGGAGTTGGAGAATAAATTGTGGGGTGGAGGGGAAGCTGACGCTTGAGGTAGGGAAACTGGTTTGGGGAATGTTGCAATAACCTACAAGAAATGTGATGAAAGCCTGAGGGAGGGCAGTGGAGATGGAGAGGAGGCTGCAGATTAAAGAAGTATTTCAGAGGTGGGTGGAGTCAGAAGGATTTAGTAGCTAATTAGGGGGATGCATGAGGGATAAAAAGGGTCATACATTAGGCTGAGTTTTCTGGCTTGGGCAAACCTGTGAATGGTGGGGTCTTTCACCCAGAAGCCACTTTATAGACTTTTTTTTTTTCCAGAATGACTTCATTTAGCAATCTAACTTCTACACTGCAATCTTAGTTCTGTCTGCAGTGAGTGTTGAATTCCTGAGAGGCACCAGCTAATTCAAGGCACAACTAAAGAAAAAATAGTGAACTATTTAATCTGGTAAAGGGTTGGGATAAGGTTTGAGTACCATCTAGGCAAGCACCCTATAACTCATCAGTGTTTCAAATATTGTGTACAAATTGTCACTAATCCACCTGTCAGAATAATTGCTCCTTAAAATTTCCTTTATCATATGAGTTGAAAACGTTTTACAAATTGTTTCTACACCTGAATCACTGGCATTCAATTTTTAGGCCAATTCCAATCCTTTGCAATGAATTAGATAATACATGAGATTTGAATGCTAGGCCTATCTCAGTACTAAAAGTGTATGGACTATATTTACTACCCAAAACAATAAACTTCCTGGTAGCAGTTTAGTTTCTTCTAGAGAAGAATTAATGCCCCTAAATCCAGTCCTCAGAATGCTGAAGGGGAAAAAAGGCCTAAAGAGGAATTTAAATATCTGGAGAGTCTTATTAATGTGAAAAATTCTTCCCAAAAGATAATTATTTAGAGCCAGTGGGAGAAAGTAGATGTTTATATTCTTCAGTCACTGCTTGTAGTTGATTTTTTCATAAATGAATTTAGGACAGCTCGTTGTTCTTAATAAAGTCTTTTATTTCAAATTACTCCAAAGATATCCTACTTTTATGTCAGTAAAACCTTTCTTTTTTATAACTTCTTATTTTATATTGGAGTATAGCTGATTACCAATGTTGTGATAGTTTCAGGTGGACAGCAAAGAGACTCAGCCATACATATACATGTACATATACATGTATCCAATCTCCCACAGTAAAGCCTTTTACTTTTGACAATAATTTTCATATTTTTTATGGAGCTTTACAGCTTACAAAGCACTTTCACACTTCACATTTGCCTAAGACAATCCTATAAAATAAGGATGGTATTAGCATCCCTATTTTGTTTTCATAAACCAGGAGGAAGTAAGATGTGGGTATGTCTTGTTTGGGGAGTGGGGACAGTCAGAGAGGCACAGTCTGGAGTTGCACTATTCAGCCACACGGGGCCACTGAGAACTTGAAACATGGCCAGTCTGACTAGAGATTACTTTTTAACGTGGCTACTAGAAAATCTGAACTGCTGTGGATGGCTGGCATTAAATACCTATTGGGTAGAGAGGATCTAGAGGGAGCTGAAGGTCAGGCAGGAGAACTTGGCCTTGCATTGGCAGAAAATAGACTCATTACAGATTCCAAGGCAGGGGGAGACAGGATCAAACAGCATCTCAGGAAGGTCAGTCTGGCAGTGAATTATAGGATAGACTGAAGAAGAAGAAGCTGTGGCTAGGAAAAAGAAGCTAGGAGGTTTGAATAGGCATCCAGGTCTGAGGGAATCAGGGTCTGAATTAGGACAGAAATTAGGAGAAAGGGGTTAATTGAGAAACATTTGAACCACCAAGACAGGACTTGGTGACAGACAGACAATAGGCCTAAAGGAGGCAGAGTAAAAGATGATTACAAAACTTCTACCCTGAGAGAACTGAAGAATAGATGTTTAGGAAAAAGGAGTAAGCTGGAGTGGGGGGAATTCTAAACCAAGACTTTGCTGTCTTCACAGATCAAGTTTTTAAAGTCCCCCAGAAGTAAAATGAGGATAATGATATGACAATAAATAATAATCACAGGCAATATTTATCAGTGCCTATGTGTCAGGCACTCACTTATGCTAAACAGAATATTTTATAAGTATCCTTCTCATCTGAGCCTCATAACCACCCTATGAAGTGGGTACTATTATTATTTCCCATTTAACAGATGAGCACACTGAGGCTCAGAGAGGATAAGCATCTTGTCTGGGTCAAAACAACTAGTAAGTGACACAGCCAGGATTTGAACCCAGGTAGCCTAACTGTGGGCTTCCCTAGTGGCTCAGATGGTAAAGAATACACCTGCAATGTGGGAGACCTGGGTTCGATCCCTGGGTTGGGGAGATCCCCTGGAGAAGGGAATGGCAACCCATTCTAGTATTCTTGCCTGGATAATTCCATGGACAGAGGAGCCTGGTGGGCTACAGTCCACGGGGTCCCAAAGCGTTGGACATGACTGAGTGACTAAGCACAGCACAACACACAGCACAGCCTAACTGTAAAGCCACCAATGCAAACCATTCTACTAGAGATTCTTCTACATGTTCCATATATTCAACCCATAGACATGTCTTGTTATACTAGCTTAAATGTTCATAAGTTTAATAGAATTTCCAAATTTCATTTAAGCCTACTTTCCCTGATGTCAGAATGCAGAACAGTTGGGTGTGGGGAGCAGTGAATTGGCATTTGGAAGACCCTGGTCCAATCCTGACCATAATTAACTAGCAAAACAAGTGGTCCAGAGTAAACCGTTTACCCCTTACTGGAGCTGTTTCCTCATTTAAGCAATGAAATATTGAAAACCAATTCTAAGATCCTTTTCAGCCTTTATATTCTATTATTCCATACCTTGTATTCATCCTTTATATAAGTTTGACTTACAGGGACTTCCCTGATGGTCCAGTGGTTAAGACTCTGTGCTCCCAATGCAGGGGGCATGGGTTCGATCCCTGGTCAGGAAGTTAAGATCCCACACGCTGCAGAGCACAGCCAAAAATAAATAAATAAATAAAATAGCCCCCAGTCACTCTCTACTAGTGACCTTGTTAAAAAAAATCTGAATTACAGAAAGAAAAATGCCTCATATCTTAATAAAAATGCTAATTCAGGCCTGGTTTAAATGTGTATAGCCAACTAAAGACATCTTTGAATATCAGCAGAAATAGCATGGGCCTTTTACTCTATCAGTGACTTGGGTTCTCCCCAAAGCTCTACAGACTATCCCACTAGTTGTTTATTCCCCACTAATATCAGCACAGAAAGGAAAGAGTTTGTATTTATTTCCTCAGAAAGGTAAAGCCTAAAAGAAATATTTTCTATTACCCTCTGCACCCCTATTTCCATCTTCTTATCTGGTCTGTCCTCTGACGTTATGGTGTTTAAAGGGTAGGTTCTGCCCCTACAACAGACCTTAGTGGAGGTCTGTCAACACATGTGAACTATGTGGAAGCTTTTCATGAACACACAGCTAGGCTACACCCTCCAGTATAGCTTTTATCAGGAATAAGGCTGTTACTTAGAACACTGGCTGGTTCCTGTGTCTGCCTTATTTCTCCATTGGTTTCAATGGAGGAGGGAAAGGTAGGGATGTTATTTAATGGCTCCTCCAAACCTCAGTATCCTAACACTTGTCCTTTCTGAACTCCATCCCATTTCAGCAGGACCATTTCTCTGATTCACTGATGCTTGTTTTATTTTTATTTTTTAAAATGAAGACCCCCTTTCCTCCAAGGAAATCTTGCCAGGAAGTATAAACAAGAAAAAGAGACAAAGAACAGATGAACTGTCCTTGGAGGGGATGTGGGAGTGGTGTTAGAGCTTGTTCTATAAACCCTTGTTCTATCTCTAAAGGTCACCTGTAATCCTTTTCCAAATTATAAATGATCGTGTTAGATTTAGTATATAGTGAAGATTTAATGAATGTGTTTTTGGTTTCTCCATCCAAGGTAACTGAAAAACATTTTTTTAGGGCAGCTGCATCTAACTTTCCACAGGAGAAACGCCCCCTAAAAGACCTTACAAATGGAATATTTATAAATTTAAAAAGTTAAATAGCTAAAATTTTCTAGGGTGACAGCTTCTGAAAGGGAATGAATGGCAGTGAATCTTTTCAAACAGCAAAAATAATCCTTCTGTATTACAGATTGTCACAAGCCAGGTTCTCTCTCACTGAAGGAGCATCACGTGCTCAGTCCCTCTTACTGTCCCCCAAAGCCTATTTGGACCCTGCCCTGAAGAGCAGTTCAGTTCAGTCCAAGGCTTCCTAGCTGGTTAGCAAGTGCATCACAATGAAGAAAGAGCCTCACTGGATTCCAGAGAGAAAATGCATGTTTCCTTCTCTTTGACAAGACTTTTTAACTTTAATGAAAGGAAATGAAATCAGTCTAGTTATATATGCCCTTCATAAACCCATACAGAAGACTATCCTGAACTTTGAGCTCTTCTTCTAGGTGGTTACAAACGAGATGATGAACAGATTTGAGTATTTTCCCAGATGTTGCAAGTTAAGGCCAAAGAGTCTAAATTTAGCAGGGCCATCATTTCTCTCCTTGAAAGATAAACTATTTTCCTTTTTCCATCTGCTCTCCATAGTTTGGGAAAAACTTGTTCTGCAACATCCCAGACAATTTGAATAAATCAACTTCAACAGTATCTTTTCAACCAACTTAACCTTCTTCTCCAATTTACCATTCTATCATCTTTGTCATCACAAACTGTTCTTGTGTTGGTAAACTGATCAGTGGGACAGGATGACATGAAAAATAAGAAGCCCTGCTTTTCTAATCAACTCTGTCTCCTGAGAAGACATATGACTTTCCCCTTGGTCTTTGCCCTTAGCCTTATATGGAATATTTGTGCAAGTTGAAAGTCTTCAACTTTGAGAATTATCTTCTCGCAACTAAAACGGACTCCAATTCTGATACATATAAGAGGAGGTTTACTTACCCTCTTAGGTAAACAGAACATGTAACAGCTGAAATCACTTTAATATGCTCAAATGTCTTTTAAAATTGTGTTTACAGCTAGCACACCTATAAAAAAGGTTGTTAAATTTGTGAAATACACATTAGGAAGACACTGTATCATTTTAGGATTTTCTTCCTTCTTGTATCAACTTTGAAAAACTCTCTATTTTGCATTCTATTTTCAGACCCTATCTAATACAATTTTTCCCTTTAATACTCTAGCAATTTGGTCTGATTTTACTTTTTTGTGTGAGTGTGGTTTTCTCACTTGATTCAAGGTACTGATACACTTCTAGGTTCAAAGGAGGCATTCTATTATTCTGTGTTTTATGTGTACCAATACAGCTTTCTGTTGTAAAATTACTTGTTTTAAGAATATCCAGTTTTCTTGGATTCCTTTTTGTCAACGTTTCCCTAGGGGCACTCTTAGTGTCTTGAACTTGGTAAAATGCCCGAAGTCCATTTTATTTGATTACATCAGTTCTCTCCCAGAGAACTCTGAATACTATCATTCTGTGGTTCAGTCCATGAATTTCCATCCACAAGCTTCAGGAAATACTACCAGCCAAGATCATGTAAAAGAAATCTGGCTTACTTGAGTCTTCTACTTTTTAAAGAAGTTCTTAGAAACTGATTTCCTAGTATGTTGCAGAAATTTATTTGACAGACTGTGGCCTGCTGGATTGTTTTTTTTTCAGCAGATGGTTAAAGACTCTCATAACCACAAATTTTTAAGTAAACCGGGCAAAGACATGATTTCATCCTTACAAAGTTTACCATTTTTGTGTCACTGGTCTCTTTAAGATACCTAGTTTGAGGGTTTTTTGGTGGATTAACAATCATAGGGATTAGCTTAAAATATTTGCAAAATTCATGTATTACTTTTCAATTCTTACCCCAGAGAATTAAAATAAAATTATAAAGTAGCACACCTCTCAGAGAAAGCATAAGATCAAAAGTAATTTGATCTCCACCAGAGGATGCTAACATGTAGAAAGCAAAGTTTTTCCTCTGTGCAAGAAGCAATTGAACTGCTACTGAAAGAAAAATGCCATAGAGTTGCAAAGAATTTACCAAATGTGGTCAGATATAAATATTGTTTCCTCTTTCACTCCCTGTCCATTTCAACTGTAACTATTGACCAATAGCCATTATTAAAAAAAAGAAAAAACCCAACCAAACAAAAAAAATGCTATAGTACAAGGCTCATGTTCAACTGTTTAGATTTGCGGTTCTGATAGAAGACATTTTTATGAACACACACACAAGATAAAAATCAACAAAAGTGGCCTTGGGAAAAAAATACACAGGGACAGGAATGAGATTAAGCCACCCAAACATTACAGAAAGTGTTTAACAAAGGAGAGAGCAGAATGGTCATTCCTTACTTTCTAAAGATCTTATGGCATCTCTTTCCTCCAGACTAATTCTTTATTTAAAATTCTCTCAAAAAATTTTATAAACTGTTTTTCACATGATAAAAGTAACACACATTCATCGTTAAAAATCCCAACAGAAATACAAAGTTAGTCTATCTCTTCACCAAACTGTCAGTTCCACTCTTTAGAGGTAACCATGGCTAGGAATCTGTCTTGAACTTTAAATTGTTTGGCAGCAAACAGAAATGACTCCAATAAAATGAAGTGACATTTACCAATAAGTTGGAGTGACTGATCTAACCAGTAGATATGTGATACAGCACATTAACCACTTACAGAAACTGTTTTCTAAAATTTTGAAGCAAGTTTGAAATCACCCTGACTTCCCAGCCTGAATTATTCCACTTCCTGCCTTTCAGCTATACAATTCTCTCCTGGACTTTTTCAGAAGGAATAGTGGAAATAATCTAGTCTAATCCCTTCATTTTACAGATAAGAAAACTGACACCTTAAAAGGTTACGTGACTTGTCTTGGGTCATGTATCTAATCAGTAGCAGACTGTGGCTACAGAATCCTGGTCTCTACCTCCCAGTCCAAAGAGACATGACTTGCCAGACTTACTTGACTGTGGATGGTGTGATCTAACAGACAGGCTATCCTGTGACCACTTTTTCAAATCTAATTTTTATGAAAGTACCTAGAAAGACTTGAAATAAACTGCTAATATACAGCTTCACTAATGAAATGGAATTTACAATGTCTAAACACATTTCAGCTTTTAAGAAAAATGGACCACTGGGGCTCCAAACATCATGCATGTTCTTCTACAAGACATACAACAGGAAGGACCCCCAACTTTCCAATGTCATGGCTGTATTAAAAGGCTATTCTCCCTGCTGCTGCTAAGTCACTTCAGTCGTGTCCAACTCTATGAGACCCCATAGACGGCAGCCCACCAAGCTCCCCAGTCCCTGGAATTCTCCAGGCAAGAACACTGGAAGAATCCCATTACTCAATGTCTAGTTGTGTGGGGTTTCTGATTAAACAGCAGGGCTTCCTGACAACTGGAGGCCAATTTAAATCTAAACATCTTGGTTTAGATGTTTTAACATCTAACTTTTTAGTAATCCAGCTCTCTCCCCCTTCCTACTTCAAATTCTCATCATTACAACAGCATTTAAAGCATCTTCTCTCACATCCTCCTTCTCCTCAAGTCACACCCTTAACTGGCATGTTTTCAGTGCATTTTCTCTCCTCCCCTGGGCCTCTGGCTCCTCTGGCTCTCTATCTCTTCTCCCTTTGGTTAACTGATGGTCTAAGAGTTGGCATCAGGAATGGGGACACAAACTCAGGTGGTAGAAAGAGAGGTCTGGCTGAAGGGCAGGTCTCCTGTGAGGGAATGAGGGGAAACACGTTTATACAGACACATGGAACAGGCCCTAGAGAGCTCAGAATGGCAGACTGAGCAATTTTGGCTTGATTCCATAGGCACTGGGGAGTCTCTGAAGGGTTGTGAGCAGGGGAGTGATAGGATGAAATCAGCTTTTTTAGAAAGTTAGCACTTGGTGTGGGTAGAATAGGAATTTGGGAGGCACTTGGGAGACTCCACTACTGGGAAAGACTGAAGGCAGGAGGAGAAGGGGACAACAAAGGACGAGATGGTTGGATGGCATCACCGACTCGATGGACATGGGTTTGAGCAAGCTCCTGGAGTTGGTGATGGACAGGGAAGCCTCGCGTGCTACAGTCCATGGGGTCACAAAGAGTCGGACATGGCTGAGCGTCTGAACTGAACTCACTGGGATATTCCAGAAGAAGGTTGTTACAGGCCAAAGCATAGAAGTCAGGACCTGGACTGAAGTGATGGCACCAGAAATTGAGTTGAAGGAACATATATAAAGGATATTTCAAAGGCATGGGCCTTAGAAGATGGAAGGACAGGATCAAACGTGAATAATGCCCAGCTTGCAATCCTGGGTGACTAAAAGATGGGGAATATAGAAGACAGGATAGTTTTAGAGCCATAAGGAGATCTGTTTGACATGCTATGAGCTGATGGAAAGATAGGCAGAGACTTCCCTAGTGGTCCAGTGGTGAAGACTCTGCACTGCCAATGCAGGAGGTACACGTTCAGTCCCTGGTCGGGAAACTAAGATCCCACATGGCTGCAGCATGGCCAAAAAATAAAAAAATTAAAATTAAAAGATAGTCGAGTGGAGATGTCCCGTCATGAGCTAGAGATGCTCGGGTGAGAAGCTCAAGATGGAGAGTAAAAGGAATATTTGAAACCATGATTGATGTAGAATGCATTCACCAAGGGAAAGAATTTTGCAGATAGGGACACACTTTTCAGAAAGAAAAGAGGGGTGGAAAAACAGAATGGAGAAGGTGATAAGTTTCTGGAAGGAAGGAGCATTAACAATTTTAAATATAGGCAAGGACAAAAAGAATAAACATTAGCAAATTAGCCGAAGTAGCTACATAGTGGGCTTCCCAGGTGACCCAGTGGTAAAGAATCCCCCTACCAATGCAGGGGACACAGGAGACATGGGTTTGATCCCTGGGTCAGCAAGATCCCCTGAAGAAGGAAATGGAAACCTACTCCAGTATTCTTGCCTGGGAAATCTCATGGACAGAGGAGCCTAGTGGCCTACAGTCCACTGGGCCACAAAGAGTCAGACACAACTGGGGAACTGAGCACACACACAATAAATCTGAAGACCTTAGTAAACTATATTTTACTTCCCTCAATAGTACTACTCCTTAACTGCACAAATAAATGTTTTGAGTCTTCTGTTCAATAACATCCAAGTCCAGAGTACTTAGTACTAAGTTTACTGAACTGTGTGTCTTACAGAGCAGGATATAACTAACAAAAGAGCAAGTGCAATTTATCAGACATATAGTTTAAGATACAGAACTCTATTTTTTCTATGAACATCTGGCACATCAGCACAGACGTCTTGGTATAACTTTTCTCTTGTTAAGACCCCAGTGGCTTAGTTGGGTAGCACCTCCAGTCTTCTGAAATTCACCTCTTACCAGGGGGATAAAGCTATCTGGTTACGGCAGAGGAATGGCTTGAAGAGAATGGGAGATCTGGCTGAAATGAGGAGTGAACCAGGAGAGGAGGCACTGGCTGATAGGTAAAACTCTGTGAAGGCAGTAGGGTGCATTCAGGCTTTTTACAAAACCACTGCTGCCTCTCCCGCAGGTTGTGGATTAAAGGCAACTAAATGGCTACTGTGTACTACATCGGCTGTCTTTTGTTCTCCTACAAGAAAAACATTTTCAGGGGACTGACAGAGTGAAGATGACATATCAGTTTCTGGAGACCACTAAATAGCCAAAGACCACCCTGTTGCTTTTTCAAGCCTGTCATTCTTCCTACAGGGCCTACTCAGCCTAGGCCCCAGTCCTCAACCTCTACTCCCAACTATCTCAAGCTCCATCAACTGAGAGTCCCAACAACTCCTTATCTTTCCCTCAGTGGGAGCATAATCAAAGACCAAAGCGTTTCACAGAAAAATGTACCATGATATTCACCTACATAGAGTCAGAGAAATAGTCAAAATGATAACACTAGCAGTAATAATTTTCATTCATCGAGTACTTGCTCTAATATCGGGCTGGCCAAAAAGTTTGTTTGGGTTTCCATACAATGTTACAGAAAAACCTGAACTATTTTTTTGGCCAACCCAATATCACACATGGTTATCAAAAACAGCTATAAACAATAGCATGATAATTCTGTCTAAAATACATGATTCTAGGACATATCCCACAATTAGAAAATATCACTGAGAAGTTATTAAAAGGAATATCCTACCATAATTGATAAAAAGTGAAGTGGCTCGCTACTTAAGACTCTGGAATACACAGAGACGTAAGTTACTATTCAACCACATTAGTTACACTTTCTGGGCCCCAGTTTCCTTATCTGCTAAGTGGGGATAATAGTAGTACCTGTGATTTAGGTTTGTTGGGAAGATAAATGAAATAAGCACTGTACATTCATTGGCACATTGCCCTGTACATCAGCATTACTCAATAAATGTCAACAGCTATTATTAGAAAGCTATTATATTATTGTTTATTATTACGGAAGTAGATATAAGTCAAGTTATATCTGTGAAAGTCAGATAACATCTTTGACTATAAGATAAGTTTCAGAAGGATTTATAACTAGGGCTATAAAATGGCTCCACATCATATACACGTTGTGTGTTAGCGCTCAGTCGTGTTTGATGCTTTGCAACTCTACGGACTGTAGCCCACCGCGCTCCTCTGTTCATGGAGTTCTCCAGGCAAGAATACTGAAGTGGGTTGCCATGCCTTTCTCCAATATACATGTTATTCACCAGCATATCTGTACTCTCACTCAGGCTCAGAATTAGATATTGGTATTTATTCCTTAAATGGGACCCATTACAGTAACAAAAAATAGCACTGTCACTCCTGTAACCACCTTAGGAATACTGAGCTTAGAGAAAGTAATAATTATGGGAACCCTCCATTGGCTTCACTTGACAACCCCCTTCCTTTTAATGCTACTAATGACTTCCCATGATACAAGACAAGAGCTTTGCTAGGGAACCTCAAGAAAGCCTTCAACAAGAGCATTGATACAAACCCTTCTTTGTTTCTTAGGTTTTACACTATGCCACGCTAAAGAATTTATCCTTTATCCTCTTTTTCTTGATGAATACTGTTCTTGGGAATTCTAGGGCCAAGTAGCTATGTAAATCTAGTAAGGGATATGTTACATATTTCTAATAACACTAGAAGCATGGAACATTTCGTGCCACTGATGAGCCACATATTACAAACAGAATTCTAAATTACTATAGTCTTATTAGGAGTTCACATATATATTCTTTTGTACTTAGCCCAGGAAAAAAACTTCTAACCCAACCAGTTGGATCACCAACTACATCCAAAAGTCGAAGCAACCAAACTGGCTTTCAATACAAACAAGAATGGGATGCTTTCATACTTTTGCCCCAGGGCCAAGGGTTATCAACCCATCAACTCTGAACTGTATGATAACCTTTCATGCACAAATGACTCCATTATGGAAGTGCTCATTTAAAACAGAACTTTGAGAGAGAGGATCCTCGTTCAGAAACAATTTCTAGGACATGACTGTCATAAATATATGAAGAAAAAAATAAAGACCGACAGTGCTGTCTAATAAAAATATAGGGTAAGCCACATATGTAGCCATGTTTTAAAAATACAAGCGAGATAAATATTTAACAAAGTATATCAAAAATATTGTTTAAATTTGTAGTCAATATAAAAATTCTTAATGATATATTTTATACAGTTTTGGTACTAAATCTTCAAAATCTCACATTTAGTTTAGACTTACAGAACATCTTGATTCCAACTAGCCACCTATTCAAGTGCTGAATAACCACATGTGGCTAGGGGATGCTGTCCTGAATGGTGCAAATACAACCAATCTAACGTGAATGACTGTTGTATCTGAAGAGTCATACCTGCCCTCACTGCCGTCTCAGCTCTTCACCCTCATTGCTGGAGCTCTAACAGTGTCCCCACCCCTCTCTGGGACTACTAGTCCACCTGGAACTATGAGGAAGAAGGGGGGAAAGGATGTGTTTTAAACAAAGCACCTTGGAATCCCAACTCCATTTCCCAGTAGAAACAATAGCAAACACAATAGTTCAATGGATAAGTGGCATTAAGGGTTAAATAGGCTTTCCTGGGGAGGAAGGTCTGGGAACCTAATCACCATTTAGAACACTGTATCCAGGAGATAGTGTGTTCCAAGCTTCCAATAGGCACACAAAGGGACTGCCTGGATCTCTCATCTACACTCTTGGTAAAAGGGTGCTGAAAGACATGTTTACAAAGACTTTCTCATTTAAGTACTTAAATTAAACCAATTGGTTCCCTTCTTCATCCCCGTCCTCTCTTCCCCACATACAGAGCGTCCTTCAATCCTGCCCTTCTCTAGAAAGCACATTTGTTCCTGAAATGTGGACGAGCTGTCATTTTGGAACACTCTGTGAAAGTGAGAACCCTGTATTCGGAGTAGTTGTCTTCTTGAAGCAAAGGCAAAATGTAAAGGACATATGTGCCCTTTCCATATGGTTGCCCTGTCCCGCAGTCCCTCCTACCCCCCATCCCAACCTCAAAGTCAAAAGCTTTCAAGTGACTAGCATTCATGCAAAATGGGGCAACTTCAACTACATATTTTAAATCTCTCCCACCTTTCATCCTCCCCTCTCCACAGCCCATCTCAACACAGGCTTCTGCCTCATCATCAAACAAGCACACAATCCGTACCTTGCTGCTGCTGCTGCTAAGTTGCTTCAGTCGTGTCCGACTCTGTGCGACCCCATAGACAGCAGCCCACCAGGCTCCCCTGTCCCTGGGATTCTCCAGGCAAGAACACTGGAGTGGGTCGCCATTTCCTTCTCCGAATCCTTACCCTATTTGTCTTCAAATCCACCTCATAGCTCTTCCTTTCAGGAGAAATGTACAAACTCTAGCTTGGAGGTTTCAAAGCCCTTTTGCATCCAATCTCAGCTAGCTGCAATCTTGACTGGATAAACTGAATTAACACTGTGTCTTGTCAATCTTCCCTCCCTCACCTCCAATCTGTTGGTTAAGAATCCACTGTCGTTGACATCCCCCATACCTTACTCCACATTTTCCAGTCAGCTTCTTCCAGTGACTATTCTCAAGACCCTGAGGATTAAGACTACATCTTTTACTATTCCAATCTCCCCTTGGGCCAAGTTTTTCTTGGAATTACCTTAGGCTCCAAGTATAGTATAGTATAGTCCACAGAGGGTGCTCATTGATCACATGGTTTATAAAAGCCTAGATTGCTGTAGTAGCAGTCCGATGTCAGACTTCTCTTCCAGAAACACTATTTTGGTCATATCACCACAACAGTGGTAAAAGTTAGACCAATGGCTACCTTCAGGAGAGGAAGTGATTGCAAGAAGCAAGCAGCACCTTCTGGACAGACGGTTAAGGGATCATAGCGGAAGTTGTTACACTGTTTGCAGTAGGGGTGGGCAGAGGGGCAGATGACTTTTGACAGTGTAGAATGAAGAATTGAGGCATGTCAGGCTAATCAAGCAGAGGGAACCACATAAGCAATGATACAGAAGCAAGAGGCATATTGAGTCTGAAGAAGATGGTCAAGTTCTTATTGTGGTTGGAGCCTGAAGTCCAGGAAAAAAGCGTGAGGAGACACTGTGGGCAAAGCCAAACTAAGGAGCAGGGATTTTATTCTGAAATATAACGGGGAGTCAGTGAAGAATTTTTAGTGTGGGAATGAGTTTTTATTTTACTTTATTTTATGAATGAGCAATCTAGTGGCAATGAGGGTGAAGAATCAGAGGTGAACAAGACCAGAAGTAGGGAGACCAAGTGAGTGGCTGCTGCCACAATGGTCCAGGTGAAGACTGTTGAAAGTTGAAACAAGAGAGGAGCAAATAAGAATGAATGGATAGGGACTTCCCTGGTGGTCCAGTGGTTAAGAATCCACCTACTAATGCAGGGACACAAGTTTGATCCCTGGTCCAGAAAGATCCCACATGCCACAGAGCAACTAAGTCCACGCCATAACTACTGAGCTTGTTCACCTAGAGCCCGTGAGCTGCAACAAGAGAAGCCACTGCAATGAGAAACCAATGCACCACGACTAGAGAGTAGCCCCTGCTCACCACAACCAGAGGAAGCTGCACACAGCAACTAAGACCCAGCACAGTCAAAAATAAATAAATAAAATTAAAATCAATAAAATAGAAACTTGAAAAAAAGAATGAATGGACATGAGAGAGGTTTAGAATACAGAACAGACAGGACTCCATAATTTTCTCAGCATTCCACAGTCATCTTCCAGCTTGCACCTAACCTGAAAATAGCAGTGTTAATTCCCTTGACCACAGAGTTAGTCTTCCACCAAAACTTCCCCACTTTTCTCTCTCTTCTTTAAAACAAGGAATATTTTTTCACTGCAAAACTAAACAACAAACAAAAGTGCACATAAATATAGTGGTATACACATGACTGGTAGAGGGCTCTCTGTATAAGCTTTCACTAAAGTTCTAATGGCAGAAAGCAAAGAAGAACTAAAGTACCTCTTGATGAAAGTGAAAGAGGAGAGTGAAAAAGTTGGTTTAAAGCTCAACATTCAGAAAACGAAGAGCATGGCATCTGGCCCCATCACTTCATGGCAAATAGATGGGGAAACAGTGGAAACAGTGTCAGACTATTTTGGGGGGCTCCAAAATCACTGCAGATGGTGACTGCAGCCATGAAATTAAAAGATGCTTGCTCCTTGGAAGAAAAGTTATGACCAACCTAGACAGCATGTTAAAAAGCAGAGACATTACTTTGACGACAAAGGTCCATCCAGTCAAGGCTATGGTTTTTAGAGTAGTCATGTATGGATGTGAGTTGGACTATAAAGAAAGCTGAGCACCAAAGAATTGATGCTTTTGAACTGTGGTGTTGGAGAAGACTCTTGAGAGTCCCTTGGACTGCAAGGAGATCCAACCAGTCCACCCTAAAGGAAATCAGTCCTGAATATTCATTGGAAGGACTGATGCTGAAGCTCCAATACTTTGGCCACCTGATGCAAAGAACTGACTCACTGGAAAAGACCCTGATGCTGGGAAAGACTGAAGGCAGGAGGAGAAAGGGACGACAGAGGATGAGATGGCATCCTCATCCATCCTGATCTCATCATGGATGGCATCACCAACTCAATGGACATGAGTTTGAGTAAACTCTGGGAATTGGTGATGGACAGGGAGGCCTGGTGTACTGCAGTCCATGGGGTCACAAAGAGTCGGACACGACTGAGCAACTAAACTGACTGACTGAAAGTTCTAATTCCTCCATCTTTTACTCTTATATAAAGAAAAAATGCTATCAGTCAGAGTACTCCATTCCTAAAATTCCTTCTAGTAAAATATATTTAATTTATAGGCTGGATAAAAATCTGGAAGCATTCCCTTTTTAGGTATGTATGTGTAATTGATATATAAAACTGTATTCATTTAAGGTTTTCAACATAATTTGATATTTGTATACAGTACAAAATGATCACTACAATAAGTCTAGTTAATACTCATTGCCACATAAAGTTACAACATTTTTCCTTTTTTCTTATGAACTTTTAAGATTTACTTTCTTAGCAACTTTCAAATATACAATATTATTAACTATCATCAGCATACTGGACATTACATCTCATGACTTTTTCATACCTGGAGGTTTGTACATTTTGACATCCTTCACCAACTTTGCCCACCTTCCAACCTTCCACCTCTCACAACCACCAATCTGTTCTCTGTATCTATAAGCTTGTTCTTTTTTTGGTTTGTTTTCGATTCCACATTTAAGTGAGATCATATAGTATTTGTCTCTCTCTGTCTGACTTATTTCACTTGACATAATGTCCTCAAGGTTCATTCATGTTGTCACAAATAGCAAGATTGCCTTCTTTTTTATGGCTGAATAATATTCCATTGTATGTATATACTATATTTTCTTTATTCACACATCAATGAACACTTAGGTTATTTCCATTTCTTGGTTATTGTAAATAAACTGCAATGAACATGGGGGTGCATATATCTTTTCAAGTTAATGTTTTCATTTTCTTCAGATAAATACCCAGAAGTAGAGTTGCTGGCTCATATGCTACTTCTAGCTTTAATCTTTTGAGGAACCTCCATACAGCTTTCCACAGTGGCTGCACAAATTTACATTCCCTCCTCCCTTTTCTCCAAATCCTTTCCAACACTTGTTATTTGTTGTCTTTTTGATAACAGCTACTCTAACAGGCCTGAGGTGATATCCTATTGTCGTTTTATTTGCATTTCCCTGATGATTAGTGATGGTGAGCATCTTTTCATGAGCCCTCTGTCCATCTGTATATCTTCTTTGAAAAACTGTCTATTCAGATCTTCTGCCCATTTTAAAAATCAGATTGTTTAGTTTTTTTCTGCTATTGAGTTATGTGAGTTCTTGTAATATTTTAGATAGTAACATCTTATCAGATACATAATTTGCAAAGATTTTCTCCCATTCAGCAGGTTGTCTTTTCATTTTGTTGATTTTTTCCTCTTTTTCAATTTCAAAATAATGCTTCAAATGGCTAGTGAGGAAGGTGAAAAGGAAACATGGTCAGGGAAGAAACAACTAATCATAAAAGTAGATGCACCACCTTTGTGGCATTTTGAGTTTTCGATGCAATTGCCTCTGGTTGTTCTCACAGGCTATGTTACTGCTGCTTCACCCAAAAGCACTTCCTTAGCTTCCAACCACAGTGAAAGGCTCCCCTAAAAGTCACTCCTTTTCCAAATTAGGCCCACAAAACATACTCATGGGCATATGAAAAAGTTAAGCCGTAGTTAAAAATACCAGTAAATGTTTGCAATAAAGATCACTTTAAAAAGCACAGGTTCACTTCCTAAATCTGTAAGCCAAAATGCTGCCTTTTGCTGATACATGTTGACAGAGCCACACAGATATCAGTAAGCAAGGCTGGCTATAGGATGTGAAAAAGCAACACTCAAGGGAAATTTTTACTTTTACAAATGCTCTCTGTTTCAAATTACAGACTTGGGATATTTCTTTGAAACATCTCTCCCTATTTATATTTTAAAAAAAACACTTCTGTCTGCGATGTACACATGTGTTTCAGTTATTTCTAGAAAAATGACTGTTTTATGTTTAAAAAAATAGTATTGCCTTTAATAAAAAGAAATCACTTTAAGAAAGTAGCTTCAAACATCAAACTATGTTGAATACTTATCTACTCCAGTCTCATGGCTCACTTTCTTCTTGATGCCCTCAATTTGCTCAGACTTAGTAGTAGTGACAAGCTTACCTCTGCTATTCACTGAATAAAAGGAAATTATGACTCATAGCAAAACAAAACATACAAGACAGCAGAACCTCAGCCAAAACTATTAAGAACTATTATACCAAAAAAAGAGAAAAGAAACCCATCCCACTTCTTAAAACCATGTATTAGTCTTATAAGGATACACTGGAAATTTTAAAATATTAAACAGCTTCAACCTAGCTGTGTACACTAGAGATAGCATTGTATAAATGTAGTGTTAACACTTGTGACACTATGTATAAAATGTGTCTACAAAGCAACACTTGAAACAGATGTAGCACAAAATACTTGCATTTCATATGCCTTTTATATGGTTCCCCAAATCAAACTTACTTCCACCCATGCCAAGCTGACTGCAAGTAACAGGTATGACTAATTTTAAAAGAGCTATGCAGTAAGAAGCTAGGAAGTCCTCGGTGAAACACTATATTCATATGCTTAACAGTACACTTTAGTGAAGAATTCCAGTCACAGTAACTTTTCACAACAAGATTTATTGTCAGAGCTTGTAAGTGGATATACTGGGAATAGTTCCACGCCTGTTAGGGAATAAACCTTCCAACCAAATGCACAACTCATGCCTGTTACACCACCAATAAAATTGAATCTTCTACTAGGAAAAAAATCAGTTTTGCAGTGTTTACAGTTGGACATAACCAAGACCTGAGAAATAAGTAAGCAGTTTCTTTGACAAGAGATAAAGCCCTCCACCTGTAGAGAAACCCAAAAATACACTTCACATTATTCTGCAGAAGAATAAGTTACAAATAAAATCTCATCTAACATCACTTTGCTAAAAGGACCTCAGACTCCTAGGGAAGAGTGAAGTTTTAAGTAGAAACTAAGACGCCTGCTGACAGTCAAATAAAGACCTATTTGATAATTGGTGTGACAGAAAACAGACATTTATGGCTCCCAGCTATCAGCAAGTGAAAGATTAGATTAAATTTTAAGAAAAATTCACCAGATGTTCTAAAATTTCAGACCTTCCAAAATGATTAGGTCCTAGAAGCAGAAGAACAAATAGTTACCACATGCTGAGGGGAGGGATGGGGTGGGCAGAAAAACAGTGACTGAAAGGGACTCAGAGAAGAAACTGCTACCAAAATATGGCATATCATTAGCAATTCAGTTATAGACAGCAAAATGACAAGAACATCACTAAAATCAGTAATTGTTCCCTAGCACATGTAGTTATCATGTAAGATTAAAAAGAAAAAAACCTGAATGACTTTGGAAAAGTGTAAGGAAGAGGATAGCTCATGATTAGCAATTCAAAGTATTAATCAAAGTGTCTTCACATACCTGTCCACATAAAAAAAAGATCAAAGCCAGCTCAGAATGTTTTTTACTTCAGGATAAAATGTAGTGTACAAGATTGCAAGATAAAAAGAGCTGACAGATGAAATTTCCACTAAAAAAAAAATTCAACTTTTCCCCTTTGCCCACAGAACTACCTGGAGCCTCTAAAATACCATGGGTAAGTTACAAGGCCACGAAAACTTTTAAGTATGAAGACTATGTGGCTACTGGGAATAATTCATAGAACAAAACAGATGGAAAAGGTAGAACTCAAAAGTAATATAGTACACTGTGATTACAATGCTAGGTTAAAAAAAAAAAAACAGCTGTGATGATGAGGGGGCCCAGACTTTCTTTTTCCTTTCCAAAGATTCTGTAAATATTGCCATAAAAGCTTTATAGATCAAAAATAATTTTTCATCTATGAGTCTTGGCATTCAGCAAAATGTTAACTAAATTATTCCTTTAAAGAAAAAAAAAGTCTACTGCTTTGTAATTTATCCTGTTTACTATTTCAAAATAAGGAGGATTTTCAATGGCCACAGTACAACAGTGGGTTCTTATCTGTATTAGTACTCCAAGGGTGTAGACCTTCATACTGAAGATGGACAAACATCTGCTTTTCTATGTGGAAAAAAATGGTCACACCCTTGTAGGAAACTGACATGTTAAAAAACTTATGGCATTCTTAAAGATGTCTACTTGCTCCATTTTTCTAAATAGATAAATCAAAAATGGAAAACAAAGCATTAAAACCAGAATGGTTTTCAGGGGAACCTACTAATCAAACTGTTAACCGAAAATACGAGTTACAAAAGTAAAGTCTCTCTTTGGTTTTACTTCTGAAGGAACGCTCTCTTTAGCCAACTATTCAGTTTGGTAGGTTCCATTCTTTTAAACACCTCACTCGGCTAAAACGGATTATAACACATTCAGTGCCTCCTCGGCTCTGTTAAGAGAATTTGAGTAAAAGAGGGCATCTAGCAAAAGACGTCAAGGATTATGGTAATATATGTTTAAAATTTCAATATGCAAGCAGGACTCTTAAGCAGGTTGCATTAATAGTCTGAATTCTATTTTATCGGGCCACTGCAGGCAAAGCAGTTCTTTATCTCCGCACCATCAGGATGAGGGCTGGAAGGTGAAATGCTCCCTACTTCTCTCCTGCAGGTCAGAACCCCGTGGATCAAGTCATCGAATTTGGCTATTGTAACTGCGCACAGCGAGTCCTCCCCTTCCTTCCTTTCTCTTCCCTGGACAAATCCCTACGTGACTAACACAAACCTAATTTATGATGTCAATAGGTAGGCCAGGTCCCCCCAAAGCTCTGTCCCCGCGGGTTCCGACTAGGCATCTCCCCGCCCCACCCCATCGCGGCTTGGGTGGAATCTACAATGAAACACCAACAGTAGCTAAGGTAACAGAGCCGGGGTTAACCGGACCGACACAGGAGAGGCAGTGAACAGGACTGTTTCTGCGGGCCGGGGGGTTGGGAGGCTGGCTCCGCGGACTGATTTTCCATTGGGTGGGGGTGGGTTAGAGACCACAGACGCACAAAAGCAGCAGTCTAATCTTTGAAGGCCGGCGGCCGGCTCTGCCACGCTCTCAGCAGGAAGGGGAGGGGAGCGGGAGGAAGAGAGGGAGGAGAAGCAGCGCAGGGCGGGAGGAGTGGGGAGGAGGGGCCGGGGGCGGAGCCCGGGCGCCAGGAAAACCCGCGCGCGAGTCCGCAGCACCTCGGGGCGGAGTAGCCGGCGCCGTCCGGCCCCTCGGCCTCCACCGCGCGCGGTGCGACCCGAAGGGGCGGGCCCGTCCGCAGCCTCCCTTCGCGTCTCGGGCCCTCCTTCTCCTCTCCTCCCTCCCCTCCCTCCTTTCCATCTCAGCAGCGCCCTCGGTCTCCCTCTCCAGTTCATACAAAAGCAAAATGTCCGCCATCTTCCGAGGCAGCTGTGCCCGTCGCCGCCACCAGCCCGGCTCTCCTGCGGTTTCTCCTCGGGGCCGCCCCTCCCCCGGCCCCCTTCCCGACCCCAGGCGCCGCGGCTCCTCGGAAGCTGCGGAGTCACCACTCCCCCCGCCCTCGCCCCCACCCCACCCCGCCCTGCCCGCCCCGCCTGGCGACGCAGGACCGCCTCGGGCGGGGGCAGGGGGTCTCGACTGCCCAGGCCGACTGGCTCCTGCTTCCCGCCCGGCCCACCCCCTGGATGGCCCTTTACCTTGATGCAATACGGGGGTTCGTCGTAGGTGACCAGCATGTACCTGTCTCCGCGGCTGGCCGGATCCCGGGCACGCAGCTACAGGACGAGGGATGACGGAGGGGGCCGCGAAGGGAAGGGGGTGGAGGGGGCGATACCAGCGTTACAGAAGCACCTAAATCCACCACCAGCCCCATCCTTCGGGAACTCTCCCCATCTCTCCCCTCCCCTCCCTTTACCTTCAAGAATAACTCCACAGCGCCTTTGGCAATATCCAAATAGGAGGTGCCCAGGTCAGTGCGCTGGTTCATAGAGGCGGACGTGTCTATGAGGAACAGCAGGATGGGCATCTTCCCCCACACCCCTGGCTCCGCTCCCCACTCTCTTGGCCCTCTTGCCCTCACTGCCGCGTACTGCCACCTGAACCCTCAACTCTCGCAGAGCCAGGGTGCAGGGAGCAAGAGGAAGACGGGACGGGACGGATGGAACTGCTCCTGGCCTCCTCTTTTTGCAGCCCCACCTCTTCTCCCTCCAAGGGAACTTGAAAATGTGAGCGTGTGTAGCCCTCAGGGCCCTCCCCCTTCCTCTCTTCTGGCACCACTACTGCCGCTGCTGCTGCCGCAGAGACTACTACCCGAGCATCCGTCCACGCTCACTGAAGCGCTCGCCCCAGACTGAGAGCTGTCTCTGTTCACCGACACACAACTTCTGTCCGCTCACCTACCATGGGCACCATGTGACCAGAACCCACGCCATTGGCTGCCAATTATGTGGTATTTGCATATTCATTAGATGACAGGGCAAGGGGAGGGACTTGGGCGGACCTTGGGAGTTGAAGTTTGAACCCAGGCAGGGGGTAAGGGGAAATGTTAAGGACCCTCCTTTAGAGGACTTGGAAGCTGTTAGGATACTTAGGGTGGCTTGAAGGGATTTTTCGCTTGCTCTTTAAAGATGATAATTCGAAAAGAAGAGTGAATTTGAGCAACAGTTGTACAGAAGTACAGAAACAGATGCTTGGACAGGCTGCACAGAAAACTCTGCTTACTGCAATCGATCAATCCTGCCACTGGCTAAGACCGAAACATTTCAGAAGCAGCAAACTTCTTTCCTGGCAAGACTTACTTGCATTCCTTCAGATCCCTCCCCACTCTTGGTCAGTATTTGTAAGTCGGTTGCTGGCCTTGCATTCCACGTATCTCTGCTTAGAAAGGAAACTAAAACACGGTTACCTAAATGGCGTTTTGTGTGCACAAGCTTCTTCAGTTTTGTTGAGCACTTCGAAGTATTGGCCTGCCTGTGATGATTCTACTTACTGTTGTGTCTGCAGCCTTTACACACGGAAGGTTTGCCAACCTGGTTTCTGATTCAACTCACATTTACTGAGCACCTATGAAGTGTCAGCCATCTGCATTAGTCTCGTTTAGTCTTTGAAATCATTGTGGTAGGTGAAATTATGTTCAATTTTCAGTAAAGCAAAGTGCAGCTCAGGTAAATGAGGAAGCACTGAGGGATGTGCTCAGGTGTGGCTCTAGGGAGAGACTCAATGAGTGACCAATCACGCTTGGCTGACTGCTTCATGTAACTCAGATTTTAAATATGAAGCTGTGTATTCCCAGAACTATGCTGTGCCCAACGTGGAGTCCTGAACTAAAGTGTGTTTATGACTTCATTTGCTATGTTCCCCTGTAATAGACATTTAAAAATACATATTCAATAACATTTTCATAAAAACAAGATTTCAGAAGAGGCCACATAAGCAATATGTGAATCAGGGACAAAAGTAATACAAATGAAAGGTGAAGAAGAAGCAGTGATCCAGTGGTCCAGAAGTTCAGGAGCTTTCCTAGATGAGGCGCTGAGCGGGAAGGGATTGAACTCCTGAACTTCTGAACATACTTTCTTCTTTTTTCTTCATGTCTCTACTCTTTTATTCCACTTGTACTCTCTAAATCAATGGACTTTAATACTTCACCATAGTCCCTCATTCTAGACCTCTTTCTACTTCATGTCTGAGGTTACCGGACATCTCTCAGGAAGGCATTCCTACAAAGCACTGCTCTCTTAGCCTTCATTCCCTTCACAATGAAAGTTAGCATCCTTTGCCCATGTTTCCATTTCATGTGGCTGACTGTGGAGTGGTCCACTCCCATACAGCAGACTCTTTGGTTTGGTGAGAGTTGGTTTAATTTCTGACTTGCCAAAAATGTGTTACCTTTTGCCTTTAAGCAAGCCCTAATCATCACATCTTGACAAAAAGACCTTACTTAACCTGACCTTAACTTACTTAACCTGACCTTACTTACCTTTCCTGGCTCAGAGAAGAGTAAAATCTCACTGTCTGGTTTCTCCACCATCTATTCCTTCCTCAAGGCCATGCCATCTGATTTCTCTCCCCAGCACTCTTTGGAAACTGCTCTGAGGATCCAGGGGCAAGTTCCTGGCCAAATCTAATTATCTGTTTTATATTTTCTTTGTTGACTGTAGAGCCATTTGTCCCTTGCCTTTCTGAGTTCCCCCTGCACCTGCCACCTTGCCTTTCATCACTTGCTACTTCTCCCAGCATCTTCCTTACTGCTTGGACTATTTGCTTTCAACTTCTCTGAATCCTCAATTTAATTTCTGTCTCAGTCTGTGGCTACCACTTTTCCTCCCACTGGTCCCATTAAGGACTTTGTTATTTCCACAATCTTTATTCGTTTATCCATTCTTTCTTTATCCAAATATTCCTTGGGTGGATCTTCTATATGAGAAGCAACAAGAATACATTGGTGAACAAGGGACACAGCATATTATAGCAGTGAAGAACTTGGATTTTGGGGTTCAAATCCCAACTCTGCCATTTACTAGCTATGTGACCTTGGGCAAATTAGTTAACTCTGCCTCAGCTTCATCATCTGCATGACAATAACAATAGTACCTCATAGAATTGTTATGAGGATTAAATGAATTAATATTTACAAAATGTTTACAGAAGTGCTCAGTACAGAGTCAGTTCTATGTAAGTGTTAAATAAAAGAATAGATATAGTCCATGGCCACGTAGATAACATTCTAGTGGGGAAAATAAAAGTGTAGATAAAATGCTATATTAAGTACTATGAGAGAGGAAATGCATAGTGCTCTGGGAGCACTGGAAAAAATGTATATTCTAGAAGAATTGGAGACGTGAGGGGGATATACAGAGAAGGTTTCCTGAAGGATACGACGTGCAGGAAATGTGAGAAGTAGCCTGGTGATAGAGAGCTGGTGGAGATGAGAACGGGGCAGGGGAGGAGGGAGAATGTTCTAGGTAGGCAGTGGTGAGGTGGTCAGATGGTGAGACATTGAAAGAAACCCAATGGAAAAAAGAAAGTTCTATATTGCTGGAATGTAGGGTAGCTGGGGGTGGGGGAACAGAATGGGGAGGGAGGTGGCTAGCGATGGATGAGCTTGCAGAGCTGGGAGGAGTCAGGTCATGCAAGGCCTACCAGGCCCTGTTGAGGAGTTGGAATTTTAGCCTTGGAGCAATGAGGAACCATAGGATGATTCTGTCGATCGTGTTCAGCTTGGTGAATGGGAGAGATGAGAGTTAAAAAAAAATACAGAAGACAAGTGAAGAGTCTGTTTCTTTCATCTCAATCGGCCAAACTGTCATGGTGACAAGAGGCTGGAGAGAATATTGAAAGTAAATGGTCAGTCTGCGTGGAAGGGCACAAGCTGACTGAGGAAAGCAGAAAAATAAGTCTCTCAGTAGGGACAAGCTGCCCCCTCTGGCAGATTTGGGTGGGGGGGATACCCTAGATCATGAGTCCTTCATGTCTTAATCAGTGTGCAAGGGTAAGCTGTCCTGTAAGGTAAGGCCTATTCTCCTTCCCATTTTGGCAGGTGGGGAAACAGATTCCTCCGCTGGTCAGCCACCCAATGTAGAAGCTCAAGCTCTGCTCCCCTCAACTCTGCAGGAATAACACCAGAATGAGAGAGATGTGCGGGATGCCTGAGAGCCCAGACACACATTCAGAGCAGCCCAGGGTGGAAGCAGCTTGCCAGCAGGGTGCAGAGTGGCTAGAAGACAGAGGAGGGCTGGAGGGAGTCTGTTAGCTTCAGGCAGCACCACAGGCCTGGAGACTGCTCTCTCATTCCCCAAAGGATTGGCCTTGGATAAGCCACCCTGTGGGATTGTGAGAGACCTGAATTTGCCATTATCTGCCTCCTGACACCTGTTGATTTTACCTGTGTTCAGGGAACCCTCTTTCTGAAGCCTGATTGGAGGAGAGCTGGTGAGGGGTGATGGCCATGGTGGGGTGCCCAGAGAATTGAGGGCAGTGCCCTATGGAGGTAACCTGGGGCACCAGAGATACAGGCGTATGCCAGTCGAGGGCAGTGAATTTTCCAGCACAGGGCCTAGCCCAAGACTTTTTAGCTGCTCCCTTCTGCCTTGGCCCAGGCACAGCAAATCATATGGACATTTATAGACCTGGTGACACTGAGAAGCGGCATAGGCTAAAAATAAAAATAGCTAGTGATGAAACTTGGCCCAGGGCAGCCCCCAGACAAGCTTCCCAGGGCTTTTGCCACTTGGGTAACCTCTCGTCACCAGTCAGGGCATAGGAGCCTCTGGGTGGAGGGTTTTTGTTTTTTTGTATTTTTTAATTTATTCAATGGCACCAGGTCTTAGTTGTGGCACTCAGGATCTTCCATCTTCATTGTGGATGGATCTTTAGTTGTGGCGTGTGGGATCTAGTTCCCTGACCAGGAATGGAACGCTGGCCCTGTGCATTGGGAGTTCGGAGTTTTAGCCACTGGACTACCAGGGAAGTCTCTGGGTGGAGATCTTGGAACCTCCCTCTTTTTCTTTCAGATCTTTTGTGATGTTCCCCTCCTCTTCTCTCACCACCCTGAGACCACCACCCCGAGACCACCACCCCATGTTACCTGTGGTACGGAACTTGTCAGGAACTCACAAGGCAAGTCTGTGGAGCTCCAGGGAGGCACATCACACATGGGGTTGGGGAGAGTGAGCGCTAGAAGAGCGGTGGAGAAGGCAGTGCCCACCACTACCAGCCTCAGCCTCTCTGGCCTCCAGCCACCTGGAGCCCTCTGCCCCCTCCTTCCCCACATGTACCAGGGTGTCAGGTACTGGGGAGTTTCGCCTTGCAGGTGTTAGTCAAATTCATCTCATTCCTTTTCCCTTGGTTTATGCCCTTCGCATCTTAACTCTAGTTTCTTTTTTAGCTTCTGGGGAGGCTTAATGCTGTAGAAAATTCTTCAACAGCTCTTGCACCAAGCTATTTCCACTTATAAAAAGGAGAAACATTTCTATTCCTGCTAAGGCACAGATTTCATAATTCTTCCCTCTCCTTCTTAAGGCTGTTTTTTAAAATTGACGGAATTGCGGCATTTAAGCCATGTTAGAACATATCTTTTACAATGTAATAATGTTAGAACTGAACTTGTACTGAGGTGTAGCAAGAAACTCTACAGCTACTTTCTTTGTTGTAAGTCACTTAATTTGTCCTAAATATATTGCCAGGTTTTTCATCCCCCTCCCACTACATGGGGATGGAAGAGATCTTTTGAGTAGAGCTGGTGGGCCTTGCACCACCACCCAGGAAGTCACTTACCTGGTATTTGGTTATCAGAATATCTACTTCAGCCTCGTCTGCTTGGCACTCTGCTAAGTGCCTGGGGCAAAAAGATGAACAGGACATGGTTCCTGTTCATCTGAGCGTCTCCTCCACTGGGGGAGACTGGTTATATAAAGCAGATACTTTCAATACAATGTGGTAGATACTAAGCTAGAGAGACAGTTGCAACTGGTTTTTGGGTTTTTTGGTTTTTTTGTTTTTTTTGTATTTTTCAGAGTTAATTGTTTAAACATTTGCTACAATACTTAATAAGCGAAATTGTTTAGATTTTTAAAATCTTATATATTATAGCATAGGTCCAACAAGAAATAGTCAAATTAACATCCTAAGTACAATAATTGATAGGCAGTCCTGCCCCTATAATTCTTGTTTAGCTTTAATTAACAGTTTTGAATTATTCCCTTTTCTCTAACTGGGAAGTATTTGTTTGAGGACATGTGTGGGGGAAAACATTGAAAGAATTTGTAACTGGATGTTATTTGAGCCAAGAAGGGTAGGCTGCAGTCAGCTAGTTATCAGGGAAAGCCTCCTGGAGGAGGTGATATCAGCGAAGAAAAGGAGAGGCAGTTTTATCTCAGGATAAAGGAGTTCTGAGGCCTTGAAACAAGTGAATGTGTGTTGTGGTCCCTGCTGGTGCCCGGCCGAGGTCCCCTCTTGTGAAGATGGGCTGCTGCAGGCTCACAGCTGCTTCCCCTACTCTGGAAAATTCCCCTCAGGAGGGAGAGCCTCCTGGGCCCAGAGGTAAGGCACCATGCCATGTGGGCAGCCTGCCCAACTCCCCTCCCCCAAACTGCAGCCAGTGACACAGCCCCCTGGCCTCAGAATGGGATCACCGTGTGATGTCATTCGTGCTTCACAGCCTTAGTGATCTGGCCAAAGCTGGACTCCAAATGAGACCACATTCTTGCTTAGCTCCATTCCCTGGCCTACCCTGCTTCTCCCTTGCCCTTCCTCTTGAGATAACTCTTTCAGGGAACCTGACCCAGGAGAGTATGTTTGATGAACTTCTTGAAATTTGGCATACTCGATATTTTGACATACTTCATATTTAGGATGTGAGTGAAGAAATAATTGGAAGATTTTAAATCTAAGAATTAGGCAAGAACCAGATCATAGAGAACCTTGTGTGCCATATTAAAGACTTTGAGTCTTTTTAATTTTTATATTAAGTCTTTTGATATTGAGCCTTTATGTTAAAGACAAAAATACTCTTCTTTGAATCATGCTTCCCACCTCTAATGGTGTAGCCTCCTCACCTATAATGACTTATGGCAATGGCATACCACTCCAGTACTCTTGCCTGGAAAATCCCATGGACGGAGGCGCCTGGGAGGCTGCAGTCTCTGGGGGTCGCTGAGGGTCGGACACAACTGAGCGACTTCACTTTCACTTTTCACTTTCATGCATTGGAGAAGGAAATGGCAACCCACTCCAGTGTTCTTGCCTGGAGAATCCCAGGGATGGGGGAGCCTGGTGGGCTGCCATCTATGGGGTCGCACAGAGTTGGACACGACTAAAGCAACTTAGCAGCAGCAGCAGCACTTAGGCTGAAGCATGGGGGGACTACTGGGGTTCTTAGTTACACACAAATCACTCTGAAAGTGATAATTCATTACTTAGAGCCATTAATATTAATAGTCTCATTCACTTTATAATACAATGGAGTATGAGAGATTGTATTTTCCAAAGATAGTCACACCTATTATTTATCTCACCTGCATGCTCTTACAATGTTGCTAACATTCTTCCCACTGTGAGAGGAGGTCTATGCTTTCTGCTGTTGAATCTAGGGATAGGGGTCTGTGACTGCACTGGTCAATGCCATGCAATGGAAGCAGTGCTGGGAGATAGACAAGGCAAGGTCATAAAAGACAATGGCTTTCACCTGGATGGATCCTCTTTCTCTCTGTTAGGGTGATTATCCTTGGAACTCAACTGCCATGTTGTAGGAGGGCCACATGAAAAGGCCACATGTTGGTGTCCTGGCAAACACTGCCAGCTTGGCCCCCAGCCGCCACCAGCATCAATTGTCAGACGTGTGAGCAAAAGAGCCGTCAGATGATTCCAGCTCCTAGCAGATGTCATGGGGCAAAAAACAAGTTTTCCCTACTGTGTCTAGTCTGAAATCCCAACCCGCAGAAACCGTAGAGATAATACATGATTATTGTTATTTTAAGCCACTAAGTTTTGGAGCAGTAGATAACTAATATATCTGTCTAGACTCTGAAGTTATGATTTTCCCTTCCAAATCAGCTCCTCCAGCTTCCCTCCTCAGGTTAATGATATCTCCAAGATTTTTCAGTGACAGAGCTATTTTTAACTCACAGTTATCTATCTGTCTACTTACATATAATTAGTTGTCAGATCCTATAGATTTTCCTTTCTACACTGTCTCTGCCATCCATCCTTTTCCTCAGTACTTGTCTCTCTCCACATTAAACCAAAGCCCAGCTCTAATCATTTTCATACGCTCTAAAACTGTCAACTTTCACAGAAATACACTTTTTAGGTGAATTTTGTAAGTCCATCTAGAATATATACAATCTAAATACATACATATTCTGTCTGCATATGTTTACAGAAATAATACTTTGCTTGTTCATTGTAACAAATTCTGATTTGTTACCACACAGACATGTGCAGAAACAGTGAATGTAATTACTGTTAACATTTGCTATGTTACATTCCAGACATTTTTCTAGGTAAATGTGTTTGTGTGTATTCTAGGGATGTATGTGAGTGTGTGTGTGAGAGAAAGACAGAGAGAGAGAAAGAGACAGAGATAGAACTCCATGTTATGTAAACATACATGATAGATACTGGAGAAGGAAATGGCAACCCACTCCAGTGTTCTTGCCTGCAGAATCCCAGGGACAATGGGGCCTGGTGGGCTGCCGTCTGTGGGGTTGCACAGAGTCGGACAGGACTGAAGTGACTTAGCAGCAGCAGCAGCATGATAGATACATTTAAGAAAAGTTGTTTATCAAAAATAGGATCACAACACACATCTTGTTCTCCAATTTTGTTTTTTACCTGTTATGGCTTCCTGGTTATCTTCTCATGACAGCACAATGCAGATCTTCATTTTAAAAGCTGCACGTATTGCACCTTAATTTATTTAACCATTTCCCTATTGAAAAACATTTGGTTGTTTCTACATTTTGCTTCAAATAGTGCTGCAATGAGTATTGCTGTGCAAATATCTTTATGGACTTGTGCCAATTCTGTAGATTAGAGTCTAGAAAATGCAACCACTGAATCACAGGGTGTGGACAATTTATGAATTGATGAGGAGCACTAAATTGTCCTTCTAATGGGGTTGTTGTACCTATTGTCACCCCCGTAACAGTGTGTCAGTGCCCATTTTCTCACAGTCTAGCCAAAACAGACTACTATTAATTATTTTTATTTGTTTCAAGCTAATAGGAAAACACACTTCTGCATTGTTTTTATTTGTATTTATTTAATTCATGGAGTTGAATAGTTTTTCAAGTTTATAGGCCACTTATATTTCCCTTCCCATGAATTGACTCATCCTTTATCCATTTTTCTACTGAATTTTCAATATTTCTTAATTCTTTCTATGTGCTTTTTATTCAGTATGACTCTTCATTCTGTTGTGTCACTATTTGATCTAACCTGCCAATATGAGTTTTACCGTTGTTCATGGTATCTGCTAAGTGTTATAACTTTTCTAGTGTCAAATTTGATTGACATATTCTTTATGACTTCTGGGTTTATTGTTGTGATTTAAGAAACTCTCTCTAATCCATGACTATGAAGAAAGTTCTATATTTTCTCCCAATACATTCACGGTTTTATTTTTCAAGTGTTTAAATCTTTATTCCAAAGGCCAAAAAAGAAATCACATTAGCAACAAAACAAATTACAACTTAAGTCTCTCAAAAGGGTACTGATTAAGTAAACTATAACGTGAACATTCATACTAGACAGCCATCAAGATAGATAAGGTAGACAGCTTTTTAAAAAATTGTTTGTCAAACTAAGTGAAAAGGACAGAAGGCATAGTATGATTCTATCTTCTTATATATGCATAAAGTGTCTGAAAGTATATATACTACAGCTTTAATAGAAGTCCCTTCTAGGAAGTAAACAGATCTATGTAGAACTTTATAGTTAAAAAATTTGTTCTAATATTTTCAGAAAAGAGAGGTATTTTTCATTCAGAAAAACACTGCATGAATGATGTGTTAACAATGTGCTACACATGGATAAAAGAAAAAAGGAACATGATGGAGGAAACAATGAGAAAGCAATTAGAAATGTACAGTTGACATCAATTCACATCTGTAAACTGTGGGAACTAACTACAGAGACATAATTAGACTTAACATCAAATGGACTTTACAAATACACAGACCATTCCCCATTGTTTAACATAGCTCAAATATAAGAACACTTCCTTGCTCTTTGGCAAACATCTGTAGTAAATCCAAATTCTGATTAAATTAACACTATTCAAAGAAGCTGCTGAAACAATGAGACATTTAAGAAAATAACTTAATTTTCAATTAAAAGAGAAAAAAGAACCTTCAGTAACTCACCATCACTTAAGACTGGGTTACCCAAACTTGTTTGAACATCAAAATCACTCTAGGTATTGTTAAAAGAATAGATTTTCAGGCACCACCCAAGGCCCAAATCTGATTTTGACCCAGAATCTAAATCCTCACTGAAGGGGTCTGGAATTCTGTAATTTTAACAAGCTCTCGGGTGATTTTTCTAATTAGACAAATTCAGAAAACTAAATTTGTGATCTATAGATATAAATACAAACCTTTTACCTGGACACTTAAAAACTCTCTGAGACTCCTGTCAGCATTTGCAACTTCATGTGAAGTATAATGCTTCCAGTTGTTGGAACATGTTAGATACTAACCAGCAGGAATTTATTAATTTATTTATTTTTATTTTTACTTTTTTAGACCACACTATCGCAAGGCATGTGGGATCTTAGTCCCTGAGAATCGAACCTGAGCCCCTGCAGTGGAAATGCAGAGTCTTAACCGCCGGACAACCAGGGAAGTCCCAGGAGGAATGCTTTTTAATTGAGATATAATGCAAATACCATAAAATTGATCCTTTTAAAAAGTACTATTCAGTGGCAGTTAGCATATTCACAAGATAGAACAATCATCAGCACTCTCTACTTCCAGAATATTTCATCATCCCCAAAAGGAAACTCCATGGCCATTATATCACTTCCCATTTCTTCCTAATTCCACTGGCCCTGACAACCACTAATCTAAGTTCTGGCTCTATGGATTTGCCCATTCTGGATATTTCATATAAATGGAATCATATAATATATAGCCCTTTGTATCTGACTTCTTTCACTTTACATAGTATTTTCAAGGTTCATCCATGTTGTAGTATGCATCAGTACTTTATTCCTTTTCATTGCTGAATATTATTCCATTGTATGGATGTAACACTTTTTTTTTACATTTTAATTACTAGTTGATACATACAAATTATGGAAAATTCTTAAAGAGATGGGAATACCAGACCACCTTACCTGTCTCCTGAGAAATCTGTATGCAGGTCAAGAAGCAACAGTTAGAACCAGACATGGAACAAGGGACTGGTTCCAGATTGGGAAAGGAGTACATCAAGGCTGTATGTTGTCACCCTGCCTATTTAACTTCTATGCAGAGTACATCATGCAAAATGCTGGGTTGGATGAAGCACAAGCTGGATTCAAGACCGCCTAGAGAAATATCAGTAACCTCAGATATGCAGATGACACCACCCATATGGCAGGAGGCGAAGAGGAACTAAAGAGCCTCTTGATAAAAGTGAAAGAGAAGAGTGAAAAAGCTGGCTTAATACTCAACATTCAAAAAATGAAGATCATGGCATCTGGTCCCATCACTTTATGACAAAGAGATGGGGGAACAATGGAAATAGTGACAGAGTTTATTTTCTTGGGCTCCAAAATCACTGAAAATGGTGACCCAGCCATGAAATTAAAAGACCCTGCTCCTTGGAAGAAAAGCTATGACCAACCTAGACAGCATATCAAAAAGCAGAGACATTACTTTGCTGACAAATGTCTGTAAAGTCAAAGCTATGGTGTTTCCAGTAGTCATGTATGGATGTGACAGTTGGACCATAAAGAAAGCTGATCACTGAAGAATTGATGCCTTCGAACTGTGGTGTTGGAGGAGACCCTTGAGAGTCCCTTGGACTGCAAGGAGATCCAACCAGTCCACCCTAAAGGAAATCAGTTCTGAATATTCATTGGAAGTACTGATGCTGAAGCTGAAGCTCCAATACTTTGGCCACCTGATGCGAAGTTCTGACTCATTTGAAAAGACACTGATGCTGGGAAAGATTGAAGGCAGGAGGAGAAGGGAACAACAAGAGGATGAGATGGTTGGATGGCAGCACTGACTTGATGGACATGAGTTTGAGCAAGCTCTGGGAGTTGGTGATGGACAAGGAAGTCTGGTGTGCTGCAGTCCATGGGGTCACAAAGAGTCGAACATGACCGAGTGACTGGACTGACTGGACTGAACATACGTGGGTTATTTCCACCTTTTGGCTATTATGTTGCTGTGAACATTCATGTCTGGGAAGCTTTTAAAACTACTAAATTCTCAGTTCTTACCTCAGACCAATGGGATAAAAATACCTGAGAGGTGAGGGGATAGATGGTGACTGGACTTTTTTTTTAAATTAAGCTTACCAAGCAATTCTAATGGGTAGCCAGAATTGACAATAATCAGGCTAGATACCCCTAAGGGAGTGGTCTTAAAATGTAGTCTCTGAACCAGTAGTATTGGCCAGGACTTGTTATAAATGTAAATTTCCGAACCCTACCCCACATCACCCCTATCAGAATATCTAGAAAATGCACTCAGAAAACTATGCTTTAATAAGCTCTCTGGGCAATTCTGGTGCACACCGAAGTGTGAGAACTACCGTGCATCCAATCACTATCTTAAAATCCCCCCAAATCTGAATTTCAAAATAGATTTCCAGAAAGATAGAGTAGATGTGCTTTCCTCTATTCCTCCCACAAAACAGATAAAACCTCTGGACATGTTTTATAAAAACAAACCCAAGAAGTTGTTCAGTTGCTCAGTTGTGTCCAACTCTTTGTGACCCCATGGACTCCAGCACATCAGGCTTCCCTCTCCCGGAGTTTACTCAAGCTTATGTCCATTGAGTTGATGATGACATCCAACCATCTCATCCTCTGTCACCCACTTCTCCTCCTGCCCTCAATCTTTCCCAGCATCAGGGCCTTTTCCAGTGAGCCAGCACTTTGCATCAGGTGGCCAAAGTTTTGGAGCTTCAGCATCTGTCCTTTCAATGAATATGCAGGGTTGATTTCCTTTAGGATTGACTGGTTGAATCTCCTTGCTGTCCAAGGGACTCTCAAG
Organism: Capricornis sumatraensis; assembly: GCF_032405125.1. Classification (NCBI taxonomy): domain Eukaryota; kingdom Metazoa; phylum Chordata; class Mammalia; order Artiodactyla; family Bovidae; genus Capricornis; species Capricornis sumatraensis. The sequence continues at coordinate 43,401,417 of NC_091092.1, read as the reverse complement.
AGTCTTCTCCAGCATATTCTGTAAGCATCAGTTCTTTGGCACTCAGCCTTTTTTATGGTCCAACTCTCACATACGTTCATGACTACTGGAAAAACCATAACTTTGACTCTATGGACTAAGAAAGGGGAGGGATAAATTAGGAGTTGGGGATTAACAGCACACTCTACTATATATAAAATAGATAACCTCCAAAGACCTACTGTAAAGCACAGGGAACTCTGCTCAGTACTCTGTAATAACCTAAATGAGAAAAGAATTTGAAACAGAATAGGGGTACATGTATAACTGAATCACTCTGCTGTACACCTGAAACTAACACAACATTGTAAATCAGCTATGCTTCAATTAAAAAAAAAAACACCCAAGAAGACACTGAAAGGTGGAGAGAAAAAGGCAGGAGCAGGAACCTGGGGAATGCAAGGTTCTAGACAATGGTGAATTCTCTTGGTTTTCTTTTTGGCTCCTAGATCCCAGAGTGGGTGTTGGAGAAGCTGGAGACCCAGAATTCCAAAGGCACAGACAGAAAATCCCCAAGGAAAGCCTGCTCTCTCCAGCGAAAAGGCAAGCAGAGGGGTAGCCTAGCAAGACAAAAACCTTTTAGACAATAACCACTCTACTCCAGCCAAACCCCACAGAAATTACTGTGGCCCCAACCCACCATGCTAGGGAAGTCCTAGTGTAAACCTAGACTTCCACCCTCAACAGGCCATAAGAAGTTACCCTGGTGCCCATGCTAGGGTGAAGTCAGAGGAAACCTAGTGAAGAGTCAGGACTTTACCACTGCCCAGTAGAAAATAGGTCACTCCACATCACTTACACCTCCCCGATGTCAGTAAAGGCCACATGAGGAGCAGTAACAAGGCATTCTGACCTCTCCCAGCCAAACAGTTATCAGCATGAGGAGGCAGAACTAGCATCCCTGCATAAGAGTAATGAGGAGCCACCCCAGGTGCCAATTCAGGCAAAGCAGAGAACCTATTTCCCTCTACCTGTCCATAAGGAGGAACTGTCTGCCCTTCCCTTGCCAGAGCAGTGTTGGAAGAAACCAGCTAAGACAGAAGGTTTAAATAAAAGCCAGAGTCTCACAACATAATACACAATGTCCATAACAAAATAAAAATCACTTGTCATACAAAGAACCAGGGAGATATTCCACAAAGGAAAAAGATGCCAACACCAAGATGACAGAGATACTAGAATTAGTCAACCAAGAATTTAAAGGAGTCATCATAAAGATGCTTCAAGGAGCAATTATGGACACATTTGAAACAAATAGAAAATCCCAGAAAATAAATGAAATAGATAAAAAGCAAACTGAAATTTTAGAATTGAAAAATACAAAAGCAAAAATAAAATTGTAATTGATGGCCAATCACCAGAATGGGCAGGATAGAGGAAAGAAACACTGAAGTTGAAAACAGAGCAATAGAAATTTCCTTTTATTAAAAACTTGTAACAGAGACATGTGGGACTATAAAAAAAAGATCTAAAATTTATGTCAATAGAGTCTCAACAGAGAAGAGGGGGAGCTGAAAAAGTTCCTTATTTAAAAGAAAAAAATGCCAAAAAAATTTGGCAAAAGAAACAAACTTACAACCCTAAGAAGCTGCACAAATCCCACACAAGATAAATCCAAAGAAATTCAGGTGAAGATAAATCACAATAAAAACTAAATGCAATAGGAAATTTTTGAAACCAAAATGAGAGAAATTACATCTAACAAATAGGGGAAAATCAATTCAAGGCAATTCAGGTTTCTCATCAGAAACCGTGGAAGGCAGAAGGAAGTGACAACATTTTCAAGTGCTGAAAGAAAAGAACTGGAAGTTCAAAATTCTATATTCAGCAAAAATATCTTCCAGGAATGAAGAAAAAATCAAGACAGTGTTAGATAAAGATAACCTAAGAGAATGCTATGCCAGTGGAAAAGAATGTTTAAGGAAACTTTTATAAACAGACAGGAAATAATAAAAGGAGTTTCAGATTATTAGGAAGGAAGAATAATAGCATGAACAAAAAATATGGGTAAATACAATGGACTTTCGTCTCCTTTGGAGTTTTCTAAATTATGTTTAATGATTGGAGCAAAAAGTACAACACTATCTTGATCTGGTTGTCAATTGTTTAAAGCAATTATATTATAGATGGGGGAAGTTTAACAAAAAGGGAAATGAAGTTTCTACACTCACCTGAACTGGTAAAATGATGATACCAGTAGTCTGTGATAAGCTATGTATGTATAACAAAATACTTAAAGCAGCCACTAGAAAAACTGCAAAGAGATGCACTGAAAACACTATAGATAACTCAAAATAGAATTCTAAAAAATGTCTTAAAAACCTACAAGAAGGCAGGAACAATGAAATAGAAAAAAGTTGCAGGAAAAGATTATTATATGATAAAGGCAAGATCCCCTGGCAAAGAAAATGGCAACCCACTCCAGTATCCTTGCCTGGAAAATCCCATGGACAGAGGAGCCTGGTGGACTGCAGTCCATGGGGTCGCAAAGAGTTGGACATGACTGAGTGACTAACACTTGTGACATGATAAAGGAGCCAACCTGCAAAGAATCCCAAAAGTGTATGCACCAAATGGCAGAGCTGAGAAATTTGTGAAGCAATAAAAGAATAGAACTGAAAGAAAAAATAGATTCACAATTATAGTTGAAATTTCAACATTCCTCTCTCAACAATCGATAGAACCACCAGGCAGAAAATCTGCAAAGATATAGAAAAGCTCAATACTATCAACCAAAAGGATCTAATCAACATTTATTGACTACTCCATCCAACAACAACAGAATGCATGTACTTTTCAAGCACCCATGGAACATAATACCAAGATATACCATAAGTGAAAGTGTTAGTTGCTCAGTCATGTCCGACTCTGCGACCCCATGGACTTTAGCCGTCCAGGCTCCTCTGTCCATGGGATTTCCCCGACAAGAATACTGGAGTGAGTTGCCATTGCCTTCTCCAGGGGATCTTCCTGACCCAAGGATCGAACCTGGATCTCCTGCATTGGAGGACAGATCCTTTACCACAGAACCACCTGTGAAGCATCAAAATCAAAGAGATTGCAGTCACAAAAACAAAAATTGTAGACCAATAACCTTCATGAACTTCGATGCAAAAATACTCAAGAATATATTAGCAAACAAAATCTTGATATGTAACAATTCTATAACTTAACCAAATGACCCAAAGATGGGTCAATAATTTTAAAAAATGACTCAACATAATCCACTATAATAATTGGCTAAAGAAGAAAGACCACATGATCATATCAATCGATGCATAAAATATTTGACAAAATCCAATACCTATTTATAATTTTTAAAAAACTATCAAGATGTCCTTACAGTTCAGTGGTAAAGACTCCAAGCTGCCAATGCAGGGAGTGCTAACCTGATCCCTGGTCAGGGAATTAAGATTCCACATGCCCTGTGGCATGCCCAAGATATATATATATATTTTAATTAAAACTATCAAAAAATAGAAATAGAGGGTAACTTCCTCAACTTGATAAAGAACATTTGCAAAAGCCTTCAGCTAGCGTGATGCTTCATGGGGAAAGAATAAATACTTTCCCCTAAGATGGTGAACAAGGCAAAGATGTTTGCTCTTATCATAACCATTCAACATAGTACTGGAAGTTCTCTATAATTCAATGAGGTTAGAAAAGGAAACAAGGCATATAGATCAGAAAGGAAGAGATAAAACTGTCTTTGTTTGTAGATGATAAAATTGTCTATGTAGAAAATCCCAAGGAATCTACCCAAAACCCTTAGAACTGATAAGTAAGTTCATCAAGTTCCCAGGATACAAGACAAGCATGTAAATTAACTGCATTTCTATATATTAGCAATGAATATGTAGGCACAAAAATTAAAAATACAGTACCATTTATGATTGCTCAAAAGTGAAATAATTAAGTGTAAATCTAACAAAAGAACTGGAATTTGTATGTTGAAAATTACATAAGACTGATCAAGAAATCAAAGACTATCTAAATAAGTGGAGAGAAATATCGTATTCATGGATTGGAAGACTCAACATAGTAAATACTTCAGGTCTCCTCAAATTGAGGTACAGCTTTAACACAATTCAAAATCTTAGTAAGATTTTTTTGCAAATATAAACAAGATTATTCTTAAATTTGTATAGAAAGGAAAATGAATCAGAATAGCCAAAATAATTTTGAAAAAGAAAAATAAAATGAGAGGAATTCATCTATCCAACTTCATGATATAAAATATTTACTTATGGCTAAATTCTATTTGCTAATATTTTGTATGTTGTGTGCTCAATTTTGTTGGACTCTTTGTGGCCCCATGGACTATAGCCCACCAGGCTCCTCTGGCCATGGAATTCTCCAGGCAGGAATACTGGGGTGGGGCGCCATTTCCTTGTCCAGGGGATCTTCCTGATCCAGGGATCGAATCCGAGCCTCCTGCATTGGCAGGCAGATTCTTTACCACTAGCACCACGTGGGAATAAGAGTATTTTGTTAAACTACACTAATAGAGCCTGGGTGGTGTTGATTGAGAGGTGGATCAGCAAAACAACGTAGAGAACCCCAAAATGGCCCTATGTTAAGTACAGCCTGCTGACTTTTTAAAAACAAATTTGCAAAAGCAATGCAGTGGAGGAAGAACAGCCTTTTCAACAAATGGTAATAGTTCAATCAGATACCCACAGGCAAACCATTAACCTTGATCTAAACCTCATACCTTATACAAATGTCAACTCATGACCCCCAAAACATGATTCATGATTCATAAAAGAAAAAATCAATAAATTGCACTTCATCAAAGAGAAAAATTTCTTCTCTGTGAAAGACCCTGTGAAGACAATGAAAAGACTAGCTACAGATTGAAAGAAAACATTTGCAAGGCACACATCTGACAAAGGACTAGTGTCTAGCATATATAAAGAAATTTCAAAACTCAACAGTAAAAAAGCAATAATTTAATTAGAAAGTGGGTAAAACACATGAAGAGACTTTTTGCTGAAGAGGATACACAGATGGAAAAATAAGTAAATAAAATTATATTCAATCTCATTAGTCATTAGGGAAATACAAATTATAACAACAATAAAAGGTCACCTATAAGAATAGCTAAAATTGAAACCAAAAAGTTAACACCACCAGATGGTGACCAGGATGCAGAGAAACTGAATCACTTATACATTGTGAATGAGAATGTAAAGTGCTACAGCCACTCTGGAAAATAGTTGGGAAATTTCTTAAAAACATAGACATGATATTACCCATGGTTAAGTGCCACTCTTGGGTATTTATCCCAGAGAAATGAAAACTCTGCACTTCAAACCGGGCACTATTGAGACCCAATGCACCAAATCAGAAAAGAGGGGTGGTGAGGGTGTCTGGGTCTGCCCTTTCCAGCCCTATTTTGACCTATTAAAGTTTTGCCTATCTTAAAATGTTTGAATATCAATTTCATGTTTTTCTACCTAAATATCTTTACTATGTCATCCCTAGCCTTTCAGCTGCCCATGCCCAGTTTTCCTCTCTTCTACTAGGTTGTGCGGTCCTTAGTGCACTCTTTCTTTCTGTAATTCACCACATCACCTAAAACTTTGGACCCACAATTGGTAGGAGTGGTCTATCTCTAGGATCCAAGGTTCTTGGTTTGTAGTGCCTAAGAACCATGGAGAATGCTTGTTTCAATGCAGCCTCATGGCCTTCATCTCAAACTCTGCATGTAGAATCTAGAAGTCTGTATTTAACAAGTTCTCTAGCAGAATCCAGAGAAGGCAATGGCACCCCACTCCAGTGTTCTTGCCTGGAGAATCCCAGGGACGGGGGAGCCTGGTGGGCTGCCGTCTATGGGGTCGCACAGGGTCAGACATGACTGAAGCGACTTAGCAGCAGCAGCAGCAGCAGATTCAGGCACTCAGAGTGCTGCACATGGAGAACTTCTGGTTAGGGTTGAAATTCAGGCAAGGGGGAGGGCTTATTAAAAATCACAGCTACCCAGGCCTTCCTGTGTCTTGCAATAGTCTCTCTAATGAGGTATCTCAACCTTGACTACACATTAGAATCACCTTGGAAAATTTAAAAAGTCCACATGCCCAGATCACACGCCAGAGAAGGTCTGAGGGAGGAGAGCCCAGAATGTCAGTATTTTTAAGAGCTCCCTAAACAATCTTGTTGTGCAGTCATGGTTGGGATACACAGTGAAAACAGAAAGGGAAATGACCTGGTCAGGAATTAGTCTAAAATAGTGAGAAGGCAGAGAGAAGCAACATGATCAGGCCAGGGTGGTATTCTCAGTCCTTGCTTGGCTTTTAATTGCAGGAGTGGAGATGGAGGGGAAAGGACCATTGTAACAGCTTGAGCACATTGTATTATTATAGGACAGTCAGTTGCTCACTAGAATGTGAACTCCTTGAAGGAGTGACTATCATCTAGTTCTTTGCTCTTTCCCCAGCTGCTGCTGCTGCTGCTGCTAAGTCGCTTCAGTCGTGTCCGACTCTGTGTGACCCCAGAGACGGCAGCCCACCAGGCTCCCCCGTCCCTGGGATTCTCCAGGTAAGAACACTGGAGTGGGTTGCAATTTCCTTCTCCAATGCATGAAAGTGAAAAGTGAAAGAGAAGTCACTCAGTCGTGTCTGACCCTCAGCGACCCCATGGACTGCAGCCCACCAGGCTCCTCTGTCCATGGGAGTTTCCAGGCAAGAGTACTGGAGTGGGGTGCCATTGCCTTCTCCCCAGCACCCAGTGCTAATTACATGTTAATTACACATTAGCTGAAGAATGAGACCTGGGACTTCCCTGGTGGTCCTAGTGGTTAAGACTCCAGCAACAAGATTGACGATCCCACGTTCTGCAGCTAAGACCTGACTCAGCCAAATAAATATATATATATAAAAAAAAGAATGAGTCCCAGTTTAGGATCATCTGCTTCAGAATCAGTCACTGAAACAATGGATGTCCTTCCCTATTGCACTATTGCTCTTTCTACTCTGTCCAGAGTAGTTCTACTAATGTTGTCTTGTCCTTTTCATTAATCTAGTCTTCATAACCACCCTCCAAAGTGCTCCATGATGAAACACTTTCAAGGTAGTTAGCAGGATAAAAGCATTCATTCATTCATTCACCATGTTTTTACTGATGAATAATCAACAGACCCTGAAGAAACAACATTTTAATAGGTAATACGTACAATAAACAAATGAACACACAATAAATGTATACCTATAAATATTGAGAAGTTCTGTGAAAAAAAAAAGAATGCAGTATGCTGTAAGGATGACTAAGAGGAAACACTAACAGACTGGAGAATCAGGGAAGGCATCTCTGAGGAAGCAACATTCCAGCAGATTTTCAAATTGTTTGAGAGTTTGTCAGCTGAAGAGGGGCAGAGAAGAGCTTTCTAGGAAGAAGAAATAGCTCTTGTGAGTGTCCAGAGTTAGGAAGAACAATGGTGCTTTTTAAATGAAAGAAGGGCAGTAGAGCTGGAACACAGTAATACATGGTGGAGGGGCTAATGAGGAGGACAGGGACAGTTCAGGCAGGGCTTTGCAGGAGACAGGAAGGAGCTTGGTTTCTTCCTGAATGTGGTGGGAAGCCAGTGGTAGGTCTGCGAGAGGAGTGGGGCCGCGGAATGGCGTAATCTGATTGGTGCAGCTGCTATGTAAACCAACATTGTGGCAGGGCAGGATGGGAAGCAGGGGCTCCCATGGGAGGTTCCTAGTGCACCCTGGTGGGGTAGTGAATATGGGGAGAAATAGAGGATTTGGGATGTTTTTGCTAGAAAAAGACTAGTCTTTTCCCCCCACTCTGACCCTGAGAAGGAGAAATCGTGTAAAGCTCCATGTTAGAACACAGGGATACATAAACATAAGGCTAGAAATACTCTAGGATGGGGGTGAGGATTGTCTTCAGCACACAAGAACACAGCACAGGGGTGACAGCTTTGCTTCAGCCATTTCAGTTGGAAAGAAACTGGCATCTTAGGTGAAATCAGTGACAGATCCTTTTTTTTCCAATTAATTTTTAATTGAAGGATAATTGTTTTACAGTATTCTGTTGGTTTCTAGCAAACATCAACATGAATCAGCCATAGGTTTACTGGGTTTATTACTTTATTTTCATTTTTTATTGATGTATAGTTTTATTCATTTAAAGATATAGACCTTAAGTGTGCAGTCTTATGACCTTTGAAAAATGTAAATATCCATGTCACTATTACCCAAGTAACCCCTGAAAATCCCCTTATGCCTCCTTCAGGGCATACCACCTCATAAATAGGTACTCATTGTCCTGAATCATATCACCATCAATTATTTCTGTATGTTCTTTGTGTGCTGTGTCCAACTCTTTGCGACCCTATGGACTGTAGTCCCTCAGGCTTCTCTATCCATGGGATTCTCCAGGCAAGAATTCTGGAGTGGGTTGCCATTTCCATTTCCAAGGGATCTTCCCAACCCAGGGATCAAGCCCAGGTATCCCGAATTGCAGGCAGATTCTTTACCATCTGAGCGACCAAGTGTGGATTGCTATTTCCTTCTCCAGGGGATCTTCCTGACCGAGGGATCGAAGCCGCTTCTCTTTTGTCTCCTGCATTGACAGGTGGGTTCTTTACCACTAGTGCCCCCTGGGAAGCTTTATGTAAGTGGAGTCACACTGTATATATTTTTTTGTGTCTAGCTTGTTACACTCATCACAATGTTGTGGAGAGTCATTCTTTCTGTTGCTGAATAGCATTCCATCATATGAATGCACTTTCAACTTGTCACCCTTCATCATGTGAATGAAACTTTGAGTGATTTCTCATTAGTTAACTTTCAGCCTGTCTCCAGTTTCATTAGTAGACCAAGATCCAGCTTCAATTCACTATCTTATCATTTCCTACTTCAAATTCCGCATCTTATTACCCTTTTATGTATCAATTCCTTTCCATAAAATCTTTTGACTTTTTCTATGGGAATCCTCTTCTGTTTTTATCCCAAGCAGTAACATTTTCCAGGAAGCCTCATATTCTCATTCCAGTTGTGTCTATCCCTAGAAAACAGATGATAAAAGCCAACTAGAATCTTATTTTGAATATCTTTCCTTCTGGAATGATGATTCTTAGATGTGATAGTAATCCAGGTAGGCAGCGAGGGCTGTGTCTCATTTGCAATTTTAATTTTATATAGGTATTTTTCAAAACTGGTAAAATGAATTTTTAAAAGTTACGTTTTCCAAAATAAAAAAAATAGAGAGAAGAGTGACATTGTTTTGGATTTTTGAAAATCTCTTTAATGTCTGGTAGGGCCTCCAAGGTGGCTTAGTGGTAAAGAATTTGCTGGCCAATGCAGGAGACTCAGGTTCGATCCCTGAGTTAGGAAGATCCCTTGGAGAAGGAAATGACAATCAACTCCAGTATTATTGCCTGAGAAATCCCACAGACAGAGGAGCCTGGCGGACTATGGTCCATGGGGTAACAAAGAGTCGTACATGACTTAGCAATTAAACAACAACAATAATAATAAAAGACAGCTAGATTCTCATATCTGTTTCTGTGTTCAGTCAGTTGTTTTGGTTACATTATGGGAAAAGAATCAGAATTTATATCAACACAAAGTTGGGGAAAAGAGGAAGATTTTAATAACTTTCTCAGATAATCCTGAACATTCTTTGATACTACATCATGTGCCAAGTGTTCTGATAGCGCTGAGAACTTTGAAAGATTGGAGTGGCGGGCCTGGCATAATCCAGCAGTGGAGGCATTGAAGGAGCTCTATACCTTCCTATAGGTGTTAGTCCAGGGTTTTGAACCTTGCATCTTTTGATATTTTGCACTGGATCATTCTTTGTTGTGTGTGGGCAGGAGCCATACTGTGCCTTGTAGGATGGTTAGCCGCATCCCTGACCTTTACCCACTAGCGAGCACCTCCCCAACCCATGACAGCAAAAGATGTCTCCAGACAGTGCCAAATATCGTCTGGTGGGGCAAAGTCATCCCTGATTAAGAACCACTGAACAGACATTCCGGAAAGACGCTTTTGGCTGGACTGAACAATTCAGGATGAAAGTTGTGTGAAGAATATGGATGTGTAGGTAGCTTTACTTAAATTGAAAATTCAAATGGCAACAACATCTATCATTTACTAAGCCTTATTAGGCACTTTGTAAACATGAGCTAATTTCATCCTCACAGCAAGACTAGGAGGTAGATATTAATATTCCCATTTTACCAATGAGGATATGAAAACACAGAAAAGTTAAGTCACATGCCTAATAGAAGAGCAGTACTGGGATCAGTGTCTTCATCTAATTGATGCCTAAGCTCTGCTCTATGCACCATAGTATGAGTTTTGTTAGAAATGTAGTGTCTTCTGCAGGATATTAATATCTGGTGCACATTGTATAATCCTGTCTGATGACCTTATTGGGATCACAGAATCATGCATGATTTTATATGGAAAATAGAATAGGGGGTGACTTCTTGACCTAGTACCTGAAATAGCTTTGGACAAACATAATTGAAGCATTACTTTGATGGATTACAGAAACTTCTAAGGTAAGATCAAAGAGACATGTATAATGCCTCAAGGCACCAAATCATCTCATCTCATTGGTTCTAGAAGCCATGGCAATAATGAATCAAGTAGTCTTGTGAAGGTGCTGGCAGGACTTTTTCTGATACCTTTGATTATCTCCCTCAAGGGGGACCACTACCACCTCTGATTGACCCCAGGCCTGGCTGTTAAGTCTTTTGCTTTAGTTGAGAGAAAAAATATTTGGGGGAATGTAGACTATGCACTCTAACCTCTAACTCAGTGTTCTCCCAAGTGCCCATCACAACTCTTCAGGGGTCAGGAAATCAATATAGTGGATCCTGAGCAACATTCGAAAACAAACAGAGGAGACCCAAACAGCAAGTATCACAAGGCCTCACACATTATAAGGAAGACTGGTGACAGAATTTGCAAAGCAAAATGGAAATGTGGGAGTTCTTGATCAAAAAGTAGGGAAAAAATGTGGCTTTATGTCTTGCAAGACCTTTATGTTTTCAATGTCTTAGAATGCAAATGTCAATACTCTGTAATGACCTTTTTTTTTAAAGTGTAGTTATATAGATATACATTTATAACTGACTCACTGTGCTGTACAGCAGAAGCTCCCACAACATTTAAAATCAACTATACTCCAATAAATATTAAAAAATAAAATCAATGCAAATGTAAGAGTACCTAACTTACATGCAAAATCACCAAAATCATGTCATTCTTCAGCTCATACAAGCATGTATATTATGTACGTTGTTCTTACCAGAACAGTGGGCATGCTGCACAAAACTAATTCAGTTGTATTTTATTTCACTGCTTCACACACAATACTTCTACCCACACGCTCCTTTTAGCTGACTGATGAGTAAAGGATGATGAGAGGAAACAGCTTGGCTTATTGTCCCCTTTCCTTCTCTGTCATCATTTCCAGCACAAGAGGTTAGCTAATACAGGGAAGTAACACAATAGGGTGTGATACGATTCCCTGGCCTTCATGTTTCTCAGAAGAAGAAACATTCTTTCTGCAATGGAAACAAGTTCTGGTTGGAGAGGCAAGGAGGACCTCTTTAGTTTGTTACCACCACTGCTCCCCCACCCCGGCCCAGCCTCCCTCAGAACACTGACCGTGCCCTTCCTTTCAGTCTTGCTGAACTCCCACACAATGTGGGCCCAGACAATTCTTTGCTCACGGGGCATCACGAACACTATGTGCCAATGGGGCAGCAAGAGATAGCAACAGATACATGTACTACCCAGATGGCATCTGCTCACGGTCATGCTCCACTGTTCTATCTGACTTCACTTTTAAAGCAGAAATTCAAACACACACAGTGACAGCAGAATATGAAACTAAGTGTGGGCCCAAGTACAGAGCCCTGTGCTACCTAAGAGGCCACATGCCTAGGTAGCCAGCCCTGATTATAAGGTATTGTCTGTGCCTTGAAAACAAAAACAAATTTATGGTGACCAAAGAGGGAAGGGCATTGGGGCCGGGGATAGATTAGGAGTGTGAGATTAACATATACACACTGCATGTGTGCCTGCTAAGTCGCTTCAGTCATGTCCGACTCTTTGCAACCCTATGGACTGTAGCCTGCCAGGCTCCCCTGTCCGTGGGATTATCCAGACAAGAATACTGGAGCTGGTAGCCATTCCCTTCTCCAGGGGATCTTCCTGAACCAGGAATCAAACCCTCATCTCTTACATCCCCTGCATTGGCAGGTGGGCTGTTTACCAATAGTGCCACCTAGGAAGCCCCCAACATATACATACTGCTATATATAAAATAGATAATCAACAAGGACCTAGTGTATAGCACATGGAACTATACTCAGTATTTCGTAATAATCTATAAGGGAAAAGAATTTAATAAAGAATGGCGGTGGTTTAGTCGCTTACTCGTTGTCTGACTCTTGCAATCCCATGGACTGTAGCCTGCCAGGCTCCTATGTCCATGGGATTCTCCAAGGAAGAATACTGGAATGGGTTGCCATTTCCTTCTCCAGGGAATTTTCCCAACCCAGGAATCGAACCTGGGTCTCCTGCATAGCAGGCAGATTCTTTACTGACTGAGCTATGAAGGAAGATTGAAAAAGAATGTGTGTGTGTGTGTGTGTGTGTGTGTGTGTGTGTGTGTATAACTGAATTAATACGTTGTACACTTGAAACTGTTGGTAACATGACATTCTAAATGGACTACACTTCAGTTTTTTAAAGTGGAAAAAAGAAGGTATTATCTTTGGACATTTTGTTTCAGGTGTGTGAATGAGTTTGTCCTATGTGTGTCCTGGAATTGTAATCAAACTTTAACAGGCCCTGCTTCTCCCCTCTCCCTCCTCTGCTAGGGGCTGGAGCTTTTTCTGGGAGGAATAAAGTTATTTTAGAATAGAAGTGAATCCAGCTCTTCAGTGTGGAGTAAGTTATCTCCATGTTATCCCTTAACCCCTGCATCTCCTGGGCAGTTATGACATGAAAGGCCAGGATCACCTCCTGTCATGAGCAGACACCTTCAACCTTGCCCAAAGAGGAAAGCAGTATGGGCCGAGCTGAAAATGGTAGGCCTGGGCTCCAAAATCACTGCAGATGGTGATGCAGCCATGAAATTAAAAGACGCTTGCTCCTTGGCAGAAAAGCTATGACAAACCTAGATAACATATTAAAAAGCAGAGGCATCACTTTGCTAACAAGGTCTGTTATAGTCAAAGCTATGGTTTTTCCATCAATCATATACAGATGTGACAGTTGGACCATAAAGAAGACTGAGTGCTAAAGAATTCATGCTTTCAAACTGTGGTGCTGGAGAAGACTCTTGGGAGTCTCTTGGACTGCAAAGAGATCAAACCAGTCAATCCTAAAGGAAATCAACCCTGATTATTCATTGGAAGGACTGATGCTGAAGCTTTGGCCATCTGATGCAAAGAGCCGACTCATTTAAGACTCTGATGCTGGGAAAGATCAGAGGCAAAAAGAGAAGGGAGCAGCAGAGAATGAGATGGTTAGATAGTATCACCGACTCAATGGACATGAATTTGAGCAAACTCTGGGAGATAGTGAAGGACAGAGGAGCCTGGCGTGCTATTGTCCATAGGGTCAAAAAGAGTAAGATGTGACTTAGCAGCTGAACAACAGCACAACCTTAGTTCTGCTGAGGCCTACTTTCAGCCTAAATTCCTTTAATCTCAATGGACAAAACTGCTCTTTTCACCTCACATATAATGCAGGTCAGTTTAGCAGAATACATAACTATTCAGTAATTCAGTACTAAGTAGACTCTTTCCTGGACCCTTTGCTGATTATATCCTTCCTACTTTTAGGAATCTGTGGGGATTGGGCAGCAAGATGAAATTCAGGGACACACAGAACTTTAACCATACCTGCCTTTTCCACTCTTAACATAATTGACCTTGGCATAAATTTTACTTTTTATTATAAAAGTTCTACAAGCTCTATAGAGAATTGAGAAGATACAGGAAATTATACAGAAAAAAATAAAAATTGCTTATCACCTGTCATTTCATCATAACTGCTATGAATCTATTTTTATATTTTCTGCCATTCATTTTTCTATGAGTATAAACTGCAATAAAGCACAATGGATTATTTTGTGTATAGAAGTTGAAATCTGTTTTTTTCACTTCATCCCGTTCAGTCATTCAGTCATGTCCAACTCTTTGTGACCCATGGACTTCAGCATGCTAGGTTTCCCTGTCTATCACCAACTTCCAGAGCTTGCTCAAACTCATGTCCGTCAAGTCAGTGATGCCATCCAGCCATCTCATCCTCTGTCATCCCCTTCTCCTCCTGCCTTCAATCTTTCCCAGCAGCAGAGTCTTTTCCAATGAGTCAGTTCTTAGCATCAGGTGGCCAAAGTGTTAGAGTTTCAGTATCAGTCCTTTCAGTAAATATTCAGGACTGATTTCCTTTACAGTGAACTGGTTGGATCTCCTTGCAGTCCAAGGGACTCTGAAGAGTCTTCTCCAACATCACAGTTTGAAAGCATCAATTCTTCAGCACTCAGCTTTCTTTATGGTCCAACACTCACATCCATACATGACTACTGGAAAAACCATAGCTTTGACTTTACAAATCTTTGTCAGCAAAGTAATGTCTCTGCTTTTTAATATGCTGTCTAGGTTCATCATAGATTTTCTTCCAAGGAACAAGTGTCTTAATTTCATGGCTGCAGTCACCATTTGCCGTGATTTTGGAGCCTAAGAAAATAAAATGTGTCACTGTTTCCATTATTTCCCTATCTATTTGCCATGAAGTGATGGGACCACATGCCATGTTCTTCATTTTTTGAATGTTGAGTTTTCAGCTAACATTTTCACTCTCCTCTTTCACTTTCATCAAGAGACTCTTTAGTTCCTCTTTGCTTTCTGCCATAAGGGTGGTGTCATCTGCATATTTGAGGTTATTGATATTTCTCCCAGCAATCTTGAATCCAGTTTGTGCTTCATCCAGCCTGGCATTTCGCATGATATACTCTGCATATAGGTTAAATAAGCTAGGTGACCATAAACACCCTTGACATATCCCTTTTCCAATTTGGAACCAGTCTGTTTTTTCATGTCTGGTTCTAACTGTTACTTCCTGACCTGCATGAAGATTTCTCAGGAGGCAGGCAAGGTGGTCTGGTATTCCCATCTCTTTAAGAATTTTCCACAGTTTGTTGTGATCTACACAGTCAAAGGCTTTAGTGTAGTCAATGAAGCAGAAGTAGATGTTCTTCTGGAACTCTTGCTTTTTCGATGATCCAGTGGATGTTTTCATTTTGATCCCTTGTTCCCCTGCATTTTCTAAATCCAGCTTGAACATATGGAAGTTCTTGGTTCATGTGCTGTTGAAGCCTAGCTTGGGGAATTTTGAGTGTTACTTTGCTAGCATGTGAGATGACTGCAATTGTGTGGTAGTTTGAACAATCTTTGGCATTGCCTTTCTTTGGGATTGAAGTGAAGACTGACCTTTTCCAGTCCTGTGGGCCACTGCTGAGTTTTCCAAATTTGCTAGCATATTGAGTTTTTTCACTTAATATTATGAGATTCAGTCTCTCTCTCTTATTGCTGCACATGTAGCAAAAATATCTCCCTCTCTCTCCTGCTATCACCTATAAAGATACTTTTCTTCAGATGCATTAAGATCATTGATTCAGTTAAAGTTTAAGCAGATTGGTTTGTAACTAGAAAGAATTTTTTCCCACCTGTTAGTTTCCCTGTCAGAGGAGATCCTTTCGCCAAATTTCATCAAAGGTGAGGATTCTCCCTTGGAGCTAAATTCAGACTTCCACACTAGTTCAACTTTTTGTCAAAAGAACATATCTTTTTATGTTATTTTCACATATTTTTTGATATTGATTTCTAATGTAATTCCATTGTGATAAGAGAACAGATGCGGGGTGTCTCCTCCCGGCCGCCACTGGCCTCCGACGCGTGGTAGCTCCTCCCAGGGGCGGCCGGGAGAAGCCACCTCACGCCCGAGGCCAGGGCCAGCGGCCAGGAGGAGCAACCTGAGGAGTGGTGGCTGCGCAGGCACAGGAGGGCCTAGAGGAGCTATCCCACGTTGAAGGTCAGGAACGGCGGCAGTAAGGAGATACCCCTCGTCCAAGGTAAGGAGCAGTGGCTGTGCTTTGCTGGAGCAGCCGTGAAGAGATACCCCACGCCAAGGTAAGAGAAACCCAAGTAAGATGGTAGGTGTTGCAAGAGGGCATCAGAGGGCAGTCACACTGAAACCATACTCACAGAAAACTAGTCAATCTAATCACACTAGGACCACTCAATGAAACCAAGCCATGCCTGCGGGGCAACCCAAGACGGGCGGGTCATGGTGGAGAGGCCTGACAGAATGTGGTCCACTGGAGAAGGGAATGGCAAGCCACTTCAGTATTCTTGCCTTGAGAACCCCATGAACAGTATGAAAAGGCAAAATGATAGGATACCAAAAAGATGATGATGGACAGGGAGGCCTGGCGTGCTGCGATTCATGGGGTCACAAAGAGTCGGACAAGACTGAGCGACTGAACCGAACTGAACTGAAGAGAACAGACTATATAATTTCAATACCTTTAGACCATGAAATTTTTGTAGCTGGTTTTATGTGTCTGGATATGTTCCAGTGTCTCTGGTTTATAGTCTATGGGAACTTGAATAGAATTTATATCCTGTTGCTGTGTGAAAATTATATAAATCTTAATTATGTTGAATTGGTTCATAGTGCTTTTCAGATCTACTATATCCCTCTACTTCCCTGTCTACTCATTCTATTAAGTTTTGAGAGTTTGATGTTAAAACTTCCGCTAAAAATCTTAATTTATCTATTTAAAAATAATTGCAATATATACTGGAACCATATGTAACTCTGTTCTGTATTTTCCAAGTCTCTTGTAAATGTGTTATCATGCTTTCATAATTTAAAAAATAAAAATTAAAAAAATATATCCCTTTATGACAACTTTATAAAAACCAAAACGGTTTTTAAAAATTAATTTATTTATTTTAATTGGAGGCTAATTACTTTACAATATTGTAGTGGTTTTTGCCAAACATTGACATGAATCAGCCACGGGTGCACATGTGTTTCCCATCCAGACCCCCCTCCCACCTCCCTCCCCATCCCATCCCCCAAGGGTCATCCCAGTGCACCAGCCCTGAGCACCCTGTCTCATACATTGAACCTGGACTGGTGATCCACTTCACATATGATAATATACATGTTTCAATGCTACCCTCTCAAATCATCTCACCCTCGCCTTCTCCCACAGAGTCCAAAAGACTGTTCTTTACATCTGTGTCTCTTTTGCTGTCTCGCATATAGGGTCATTGTTACCATCTTTCTAAATTCCATATATATGCGTTAGCATACTGTATTGGTGTTTTTCTTTCTGACTTACTTCACTCTGTATAATAGGCGCCAGTTTTATCCACCTCATTAGAACTGATTCAAATGCATTCTTTTTAATAGCTGAGTAATATTCCATTGTGCATATGTACCACAGCATTCTTATTCATTCGTCTGCTGATGGATATCTAAGTTGCTTCCATGTCTTGGCTATTGTAAACAGTGCTGCAATGAACATTGGGGTACATGTGTCTCTTTCAATTCTGGTTTCCTCGGTGTGTATGCCCAGCAGTGGGATTGCTGGGTTGTATGGCAGTTCTATTTCCAGTTTTTCAAGGAATCTCCACACTGTTCTCCATAGTGGCTGTACTAGTTTGCATTCCCACCAACAGTGTAAGAAGGTTTCTTTTCCTCTGCACCCTCTCCAGCATTTACTGTTAGTAGACTTTTTGATAACAGTGATTCTGACTGGCATGAGTTGGTTTTGTGGTTTTGATTTGCATTTCTCTGATAATGAGTGATGTTGAGCATCTTTTCATGTGTTTGTTAGCCATTTGTATGTCTTCTTTGGAGAAATGTCTGTTTAGTTCTGTGGCCCATTTTTTGATCGGGTCGATTATTTTTCTGGAATTGAGCTTCGGGAGCTTCTTGTATATTTTTGAGATTAATTCTTTGTCAGTTGCTCCATTTGCTATTATTTTCTCCTATCCTGAAGGCTGTCTTTTCACCTTGCTTATAGTTTCCTTCATTGTGCAAAAGGTTTTAAGTTTAATTAGGTCCCATTTGTTCATTTTTGCTTTTATTTCCATTACCCTGGGAGGTGGGTCATAGACGATCCTGCCATGATTTATGTCAGAGAGGGTTTTGCCTATGTTTTCCTCTAGGAGTTTTATAGATTCTGGTCTTATGTTTAGATCTTTAATCCATTTTGAGTTTATTTTTGTAAACACCAAAACTTTAAATGTAGTGCCCATTAAATCTGTTAACCAAATGTAAAACCTTATTTATATACATTTTTTTGTAACTTGATAGCCCTTTGTCCTTTCTTGTCTTTAAAACCTGACCTCAAGAATAAGAATTTTTCTTCTCCTTATAGCTACCTGCACTTCCTCCACCTCCTGTCTACGTGCCAACTGGGAAGGCAAAAAGTGTTTTATTGATATAGAACTTTGGTTTTTAAAAGGTGTAAATAGATGAATTATAATAGTAGTGACAAGAAGTAACTACTCCTTTATTCCCAAATCTGACTTTTGAAACACAGTATACAGAAGAAAAACAGTTTTGAAATAAATAAAACAGAGTCCCTTTCCACTATTAGAGGCTTTGATTCACTCCATGGCTCTCAAACTGAGTTTCCTCCCCTCATGAACCTCTTTCCCCCACTTCTAAGGATCACTACCCAGTTTCCTCCTAAGAGTTAACACTAGTCAAAGATTCAGGATGATCGGGCCCTTGTATAGCCCATTATATCCAAACAAGGCAAGAGTATTTGGATAGGACTTCTAAGGAAATGCCTCTGACCATATTGTTATCACAAGAACATTTTAGAATAGATTAGAAATAACGGTGGCAACCATCCAAGGATCTCATAACTCTAGTTATCTTTAGCTTGCAGAGTATGAAAATCATAGAATGTCAGACTATGGAAATCATCCCATCCTACTACTTCATTCTGAAGATACACGGAAACAGATCCAGGAAGTGAAGGAACAGATCTGAAGGTTACATATAGTTAGTGACAGATATGAAGCTAAAATATCAGGTTATATGACTCTGAGTTCAGAATTTTCATCTCTGTCAAACTATCTTAAACTGAGATTTGCTCCACTTGCAGAGTGATTTTAGGCGCTGATGACCAGCAGTATGCTGAGCGGTACAAGAGCCAAAGAAGAATACTGCCACCTGCTGGTAGCACATATGAATGATCGCGCCATTGTTAAAAGGGAAATTCGTTCCTTCAGTTATTCATTTAATTCCATGAATATTTGTTATCACGCTGGCATGTATAAACAATATGCTGCACACTCTGGGGCTTACCTTCATGGGACTGACTTTTTTAGGGAGGTCATTACAAGAAGCTACTCTGTAAGATAGTGTAAGTGTATGCCATGAAAGCAGTGTAGATACAGCTATTGCAGTTTAGGGAAAAAAAAAAGTTTAATGGTTTCTGATGGGAATCTGGAAAGGGCAGGGTATGGAGAAAGGACAGATGAACTTGGTTTTTAAAGACAAATGGTTTAGAGTTTGTTGAGATGGAGATTAGTCAGAAAATTCAATCCTAGATCTGACTAAATATCTAAAGCCTGGACTCTTAAACATTATGCTGTTTAAGTCCTTTGCCTGGGCTAGAAATTTCAGGCTGTGAAATAGCATAGGGCCTTGAATGCCATGTTAAGTGATTTGGTTTAGTCTGTAGGCAACTGATAGCATGGATGGTTTTAAAGAAGATGATCTCTTGTGAACTGTGCTCTCATCCCCCAAGGGGCTAAGAAGTGCTTAGACCATTAGGCCCTGAGAACAGATCAAAGACAACAGTGCAAAGGCCTGGGTTCCATCAGAAACTCTGATGGCCGGTAGTTATTCTGAAGCTTTAATTGCTCAGAGCCTTTTGCTAAACTCCACTCTGTTACACTTGGCTGATCAAGTTAAGAGCTGTCAAATCTATTTCCTGAGCTATAGAGTAAACCAGGAATTTCTCAGAGTTAGCTTTTCTTCAAAGAATGTTGTTCTATGTTTTCTCAGAGAAAAGCTTTACACTGTTTTTTAAATTAGAAAAAAATTTAATGTCATTACCTGATTCCAAAATTTTTTAGCGTTACAGAACTATACAAGTATTCTAGAAAGTGAAAGTGTCCTCTATTCTCTAAATATTTTTCTTGTATGTATAACAGTGCTTATTAAGATAAAAAAAATTTAGATAAGCTATTCATACTATTTTTCTCATTTAATATAATTTTATGTTTATTATTAATATTATTTTTTTATTTTAATTGGAGGCTAATTACAATATGGTGGTGGTTTTTGCAGTACATTGACATGAATCAGACACGGCTGTACATATGTTCCTCATCCTGAAACCCCTCCCACCTCCCTTCCCATCCTATCCCTCGGGGTCATCCCTGTGCACCAGCCCTGAGCACTGTCTCATGCATAGAACTTGGACTGACAATCTATTTCACATATGATAATACACATGTTTCAATGCTATTCTTTCAAATCATCTCACCCTCACCTTCTCCCACAGAGTCCAACAGTCTGTTCTTTACATCGGTGTCTCCTTTGCTGTCTTGCATATAGGGTCATTGTTACCATCTTTCTAAATTCCATATATATGCGTTAATATACTGTATTGGTGTTTTTCTTTCTGACTTACTTTGCTCTGTATAATAGGCTCTGGTTTCATCCACCTCATTAGAACTGATTCAAATGCATTCTTTTTAATGGCTGAGTAATATTCCATTGTGTATATGTACCATAGCTTTCTTATCTTTCTTACGCTTTAGGTGTAGAGTCAGGTTATTTATTTATCTCATGTTTCTTGAGGTAGGCTTGTATTGCTATGAACCTTCCCCTTAGCACTGCTTTTACTGAATCCCATAGATTTTGGGTTGTTGTGTTTTCATTTTCATTCATTTCTATGCATATTTTGATTTCTTTTTTGGTTTCTTCTGTGATTTGTTGGTTATTCAGAAGTGTGTTGTTTAGCCTCCATATGTTAGCATTTTTAATAGTTTTTTTTTCCTATAGTTGACATCTAATCTTACCGCATTTTGATCAGAAAAGATGCTTGAGATTATTTCAACTTTTTTGAATTTTTCAAGGCTAGATTTACGGCCCAGGATATGATCTATCCTGCAGAAAGTTCCAAGTGCACTTGAGAAAAAGGTGAAATTTATTGTTTTAGGGTGAAATGTCCTATAGATATCAATTAGGTCTAACTGGTCCATTGTATCATTTAAAGTTTGTGTTTCCTTGCTTATTTTCTGTTTAGTTGATCTATCCATAGGTGTGAGTGGGGTATTAAAGTCTCCCACTATTATTGTGTTATTGTTAATTCCCCTTTTCATACTTGTTAGCATTTGCCTTACATATTGTGGTGCTCCTATGGTGGGTGCACATATATTTATAATTGTTTTATCTTCTTAGATTGATCCTTTGATCATTATGTAGTGTCCTTCTTTGTCTCTTTTCACAGCCTTTATTTTAACGTCTATTTTATCTGATATGAGTATTGCTACTCCTGCTTTCTCTTGGTCTCTATTTGCATGGAATATCTTTTTCCAGCCTTTCACTGCCAGTCTGTACGTGTCCCTTGTTTTGAGGTAGGTCTCTTATAGACAACATATACGGGGGTCTTGTTTTTGTACCCATTCAGCCAGTCTTTGTCTTTTGGTTGGGGCATTCAACCCATTTACATTTAAGGTAATGATTGATAAGTGTGATCCCATTGCCATTTACTTTGTTGTTTTGGGTTCAAGTTTATACACTTTCTGTGTTTCCTGTCTAGAGATGATCCTTTAGCATTTGTTGAAGAGCTGGTTTGGTGGTGCTGAATTCTCTTAGCTTTTGCTTGTCTATAAAGCTTTTGATTTCTCCTTCATATCTGAATGAGATCTTTGCTGGGTGCAGTAATCTGAGTTGTAGGTTTTTTCTTTCATCACTTTAAGTATGTCCTGCCTTTCCCTTCTGGCTTGAAGAGTTTCTATTGAAAGATCAGCTGTTATCCTTATGGGAATCCCCTTGTGAGTTATTTGTTGTTTTTCCCTTGCTGCTTTTAATATTTGTTCTTTGTGTTTGATCTTCATTAATTTGATTAATATGTGTCTTGGGCTGTTTCGCCTTGGGTTTATCCTGTTTGAGACTGTCTGGGTTTCTTGGACTTGGGTGGCTATTTCCTTCCCCATTTTAGGGAAGTTTTCAACTATTATCTCCTCAAGTATTTTCTCATGGCCTTTCTTTTTGTCGTCTCCTTCTGGGACTCCTATGATTTGAATGCTGGGGTGTTTAACATTGTCTCAGAGGTCTCTGAGGTTGTCCTCATTTCTTTTAATTCTTTTTTCTTTTTTCCTCTCTGCTTCATTTATTTCCACCATTCTGTCTTCCACCTCACTTATCCTATCTTCTGCTTCAATTATTCCACTGTTGGTTCCCTCCAGGGTGCTTTTGACCTCAGTTATTGCATTATTCATTATTAATTGACTCTTTTATTTCTTCTAGGTCCTTGTTAAACTTTTCTTGCATCTTCTCAATCCTTGTCTCCAGACTATTTATCTGTAACTCTCTTTTGTTTTCAAGATTTTGAATAATTTTTACTATCATTATCCTGAATTCTTTTTCAGGTAGACTCCCTATCTCCTCCTCTTTTGTTTTGTTTGGTGGGCTTTTATCATGTTCCTTTACCTGCTGAATATTTCTCTGTCTTTTCATCTTGTTTAGGTTGCTGTGTTTGGGGTGGCCTTTCTGTATGCTGGAAGTTTGTGGTTCCTCTTTATTGTGGAGGTTCCTCCCTGTGGGTGGGTTTGGACAGGTGTTTTGTCAAGGTTTCCTGGCTAGGGAAGCTTGCGTCAGTGTTCTGGTGGGTGGAGCTGGTTGTCTCTTCTCTCTGGAGTGCAGTGAAGTGTCCAGTAGTAGTTTTTAGGTGTCTATGGGTTTGGTGTGACTTTTGGCCGCCTGTATTTTTGTGCTCAGAGTTATGTTCCTGCATTGTTGGAGAATTAGCTAGGTATGTCTTGCTCTGAAACTTGTTGGCTTTTTGGTGGAGCTTGGTTTCAGTGTAGGTATGGAGGCTTTTGGATGAGCTCTTGTTGATGAATGTTCCCTGGAGTCAGGAGTTTTCTGGTGTTCTCAAGTTTTGGATTTAAGCCTCCTGCCTCTGGCTTTCAGTCTTATTCTTATAGAAGCTTCAAGACTTCTCCATCCATACAGCACTGATGATAAAACATCTAGGTTAATGGTGAAAAGATTCTCCACAGTGAGGGACACCCAGAGAGGTTCACAGAGTTACATGGAGAAGAGAAGAGGGAGAAGGGACATAGAGGTGACTGGGAATAGAAGAGGGGGAATCAAAAGGGGAGAGAGCAGTCTAGCCAGTAATCAAATTCTCTATTTGCTCTCCACAGTCTGGAACACTCAGAGAGATTCACAGAGTTCCATAAAGAAGAGAAGAGGAAGGAGGGAGATAGAGGTGACCAGGAGGAGAGGAGGGGGAGTCAAAAGGAGAGAGACCAATCTAGCTAGTGATCAGTTCCCTAAGTTTTCTCCACAGCCTGGAACACCCAAAGAGATTCACAGAGTTAAGTAGAGAAGACAAGGCAGAGGGAGGAGATAGAGGTGACCTGGGGGAGAAAAAGGAGAGTCAAACGGGGACAGAGCAACCAAGCCAGTAATCACACTCCTAAGTAAAAATAAGATTGGATTATTAAAGGTACAAAATTGATAACAAATACCAAAAATCTAGAGTAGAGGTTAGACTCTCAAAAATATAATATTAAAAAAAAATTGCAAAAGGTATAAAAAATATATGAAATTTGCTTTAAAAATAGGATCTTTTTTGCAATGTAATGGTAGGTTTTAAAAATGAAAATTAAAGGAGCAATAAAGAATTTTAAAATAAAAAAATTAAAAAATGTTAATAGTAAAATATATCTAGGAATTTCTCTGGAGCTGTTGAGGACAGTGTGGGGTCAGTTCAGTTTTAGATAGTTCCTTCTTCCAGCATATACTTCTTCTCAAGGTCTATAGGTCCTTTCCAATGTAGTCAATGCCAACTACAGGGTTTTAATCTGTTGCACCTGTCACTTCCAAAGTGGTTCCCTCTTATTTGTTTGTTTTGGCTTCCTCTGTTTGCAAGTCTCTTCAGTATCTAACTTCCGCCCTGACACAAGGGAGTGAAGGTGGTCATATATTTAGGCTCACTTGTTCAATTGTGCTGTGGTGAGGGAGGAACACTGGGAAAAAATATCACTGGTGTGTGTGAGGAGTGCTCGCAATGTCTGGGCCACACTGGGTTTGCCCCCACTCACAGCGTGTGTGCTTTCCTGATCTACACTGTTCAGGCTCCAGGTTGCTCTGCAGGGGAACTGTCTAAAGCAGGCCCTGGGTTGTATGCACTTCCCAGGTCTAAGCTGCTCAGGTTCAGGTTCTTGGGTACTCCACAAAGGCACAGACTAGGTTGGGCCTGCATTTTGTGCCCTTCCCAGGTCCGAGCAGCTCAGGCGACCAGGTGCTTGGCGAACACACTCTCCCCAGGTGGGGCAGTGCGTCTTAGCAACTCCTCAGTCCTGGCCGCTCGGTTTCCCAGGTGTGCAGCAGGAGCACCATCTCAGGTGTGCCGTGTGTCTCCTCTGGGGAGCTGATCTCTGGCTGCAACCCTCCTGGTGGATGTCAACCATCCAGGATCCGAGGAAGACTTGGGTAGCAACTGGGAGCCTGCTTGCCGTTTGGTAGAGGATGCCGTCTCTGGGGCCGAGTTTGCCCCTTGCCTCCCGGCTCTGGCTGTCACCAACCTGCTTCCTTGCCTCCGGCCAGGGTCGGGCCAGTCCGCTGCCGGCTAGCTCTCCTCTGGTATTCGCTCAGTCCTTTGTTCTGTGAGTGGGCCCAGTAGTGCCTTAGGTTAGAGCTTTTCGCGGACAAGTTCTCTCTCTCTCTTTCCTCTTTTTTTTTTTTTTCCTCTCTCTCTCTCTGGCTATCCCACATTTTGGGTTGCTATCTCTCCTTAGCTTCCCATATTGCCCTCAGGGCAATCAGGCCCAGCCTTTACCCTAGGCAATGCAGCCTGCGCCTCCCTGTTCTGCCCCTGCTTGCTGGTGGTGGACGCGAGCATCTGGGCTACTTCTCCGCTAGGAGTTGCAGTTAGGCGCGTAATCTGTGGGTTTTATTTATTTATATTTTCCTCCCGGTTATGCTGTCCTCTGAGATTCCAAAACTCCCCACAGACCTGCCAGTAAGAGGGTGTCCTGGTGTTTGGAAACTTCTCCTCTTTTATGACTCCCTCTCCGGGACGGGTCTCCATCCCTAACTCTTTTGTCTCTCTTTTTATCTTCTATATTCTGTCCTACCTCCTTTTGAAGACAATGGACTGCCTTTCTGGGTGCTGGTGTCCTCTGCCAGTTTTCAGAAGTTGTTTTGTGGTACTTGCTCAGCATTCAAATGATCTTTCGATGAATTTGTGGGGGAGAAAGTGGTCTCCCTGTCCTATTCCTCTGCCATTTTAGGACCACCCCCTATTCATACTATTTTTAAACTTTCTTCACTGATCTGTACAACATGGGCCATATGAGTACATGTAGATTTATCTAGTTTTTTTTTTTTAAATAATGCACTATTGCATATTTTCTCAGTTGCTTTATGATAGACATTTGGACTGTCTCCATTTTTTCTAATGTGAACGGTATTGCAATAAACACCTTTGTATATAAATCTTTGTGCATTTGTAGCAATGTTTCTATAGGATAAATTTCTAGCACTGGAAATGGATCATATGATCTGAAAATTTATCTTTTAATAGATATTATCAAATTGCCCTTGGAAAATGTTATTCCAATTTTCACTTTCAGCAAGAGTGTGTTGGCTTATCCATATCTTCTTTGATGTTATCAAACATTTAAACCTTTCCTACTCTGATGGACAAAAAAGATATCTTATTGTTCCAAAAATCAATGCATATATGGTAAGCATCCATATTTAGGTGGTGCTGGAGAAGACTCTTGAGAGTCCCTTGGACAGCAGGGAGATCAAACAAGTCAATCCTAAAGGAAATCAACCCTGAATATTCATTGGAAGGACTGATGCTGAAGCTGAAGCTCCGATACTTTGGCCACTTGATGCAAAGAGCTGACCATTGAAAAAGACACTGACGCTGAGAAAGATTCAGGACAGGAGAAGGGGACGACAGAGGATGAGATGATTGGATGGCATCACCAACTCAATGGACATGAGTTTGAGCAAACTTCGGGAGATGGTGAAGGACAGGGAAGCTTGGCCTGCTGCAGTTCATGGGATCTCGAAGAGTTGAATATGACTGAGTGACTGAACAACAACAAGGAAGCTAGTGTTTACTAGCCTGTGTCAGTCTTCCAGATAAGTTGCAAATATCTTCACAAAGTACCATGGGCCATTTTTCCAGGACCTGGCACATTAGGCACACACTCTGGGAGCACACATCAGACATATGTCTTGTATATATTACTTCATAGAGTTTGTATATAGGAATTTTAGATAGAAATGGATAATAGGCGTGACTTAGGTTACAAACTAGGTTGATCCAAGGAAACAAATTGCCCATCAAAAATCATAGATAAGAAGACCTAGTGAGTATAGTGGATCTGTCCTGGATCTGCCACTTGGCTTTGTCTTGTTTCATTAATATCATGTACAAATCACATTTTCCAAATGGTGACAGCACTTCACTAATACTGTGGCTCGAGTAATGTAATCACTTCGCCAAATGACCTAGCATTGTTGGCTCAAACCCAAGATGAAGGCATAGATTCCAGCCAGAAAATGTAACAACTGTAACAAAACCATCTAAGCCCAAACATTTGGATACTTGACTTCCTGAACACAATAAGCCAATGGACTCACTTAGCACACAATAATCCTAAGTAATATGTTTAAGAGAAGTCTCGCACTCACCTAGCCTGTATTAGTCTAGCCACTGTTAGTCTAGCAGGTTCCTATCATCTTTTGAACACTTTGGAAGATTCCACTTCTCTTTTCCCCTTTGCCAACGAGAGGGACCATGTCACTCACTCTGGCCAATAACTTGTGAGATGAAGTGCTATTTCATGACATATTTCAGTTTTTGCTGTGAGACCTTCCATTCTCCCTTCCCCCTTTCATAGTGATTGTGGAAGTGTAGGAGAGATGCACACATGTATATCTGTGAGTCTATTTCTGTTTTATAAATAAGTTCATTTTATATTTTAGATTTCACATGAGTAATATCATATGATACTTTGTTTTTGTCTCACTACACTTATTATGATAATCTCTAGGTCCATCCATATTGCTGTAAATGGCATTATTTCATGCTTTTCATGGCTGAGTAGTATTCTGTTGTATATATGTACCATATCTTCTTTATCCATTCATCTGCTGATGGACATTTGGCTTACACCCATGTCTTGGCTATATTCACAGATAGTCATAATAGCCATTGCTCTTTAAATACAAATGGAAGATTTCAATTTCCTTACTGGTGGTAGTATTTTCTCAACTGGCCAGATGGCCAACCATCACAGTAGAGTCAGTAGATGATGATGGAAATAATTAAGACAAGAATCCAGAGAGAAGAATCTCCACTGAGCTTTCATCACACTCACCTATGATTTTTGTAATTGACTGGATAAGAAAGCTTTCTTAAGTGAACAATGCAAAGAAATAGAGGAAAACAACAGAATGGGAAAGACTAGAGATAGCTTCAAGAATATTGGAGATACCAAGGGAACATTACATGCAAAGATGGGCACAATAAAGGGCAGAGATGGTATGGACCTAACAGAAGCAGAAGATATTAAGAAGAGGTGGCAAACATACACAGAAGAACTATACAAAAAAATGTCTTGATAATCCAGATAACCACAGTGGTGTGATCACTTACCTATTGCCAGACATCCTGGAGTGCAAAGTCAAGTGGGCCTTAGGAAGCATCACTATGAACAAAGCCAGTGCAGGTGATGGAATTCCAGCTGAGCTATTTCAAATCCTGAAAGATGATGCTGTGAAAGTGCTGCACTCAATATGCCAGCAAATCTGGAAAACTCAGCAGTGGCCACAGGACTGGAAAAGGTCAGTTTTCTTTCCAATTCCAAAGAAAGGCAATGCCAAAGAATGCTCAAACTACCATACAATTGCACTCATTTCACATGCTAACAAGGTAATGCTCAAAATTCTTCAAGGTAGGCTTCAGCAGTATGTAAACCAAGAAACTCCCAGATGTTCAAGTTGGTTTTAGAAAAGGCAGAGGAACCAGAGATCAAATTGCCAACATCCATTGGATCATAGAAAAAGCAAGCGGATTCCAGAAAACATCTACTTCTGCTTCATTGACTATACTAAAGCCTTTGACTGTGTGGATCACAAACTGTGGAAAATTCTTAAGGAGATGGGAATCTGAATACCCAGTCAAGAAACAACAGTTAGAACCAGACATGGAAAGACAGACTTCTTCAAAATTAGGAAAGGAGTACAGTATCAAGGCTGTATATTTTCACCCTTCTTATTTAACTTCTATGCAGAGTACATTATGTGAAATGCCAGGCTGGATGAATCACAAGCTTGAATCAAAATTGCCTGAGAAATAACAACATCACATATGCAGATGATACCACTCTAATGGAAGAAAGTGAAGAGGCATTAAAGAGCCTCTTGATGAAGGTGAAAGACAAGAATGAAAAAGCTGGCTTAAAGCTCAACATTCAAAAAACTAAGATCATAGCATCTGGTCCCATCACTTCATGGTAAATACATGGAGGAAAAGTGGTAACAATTTCAGACTTCATATTCTTGGGCTCCAAAATCACTGTGGATGGTGACTTCAGGCATGAAATTAAAAGATGCTTGCTCCTTGGAAGAAAAGTTATGACAAACCTAGACAGCATGTTAAAAGCAGAGACATTACTTTGCTGATAATGGTCAATGTTAAAACTATGGTTTTTCCAGTAGTCATGTATGGATGTGAGAGTTGGACCATAAGGAAGGTTGAGTGCCAAAGAATTGGTGTGTTAGAATTTTGGTGCTGGAGAAGACTCTTGAGAGTTCCTTGAACTGCAAGGAGATCAAACTCGTCAGTCCTAAAGGAAATCAACCCTGAATATTCATTGGAAGGACTGATGCTGAGCTGAAGCTCGAATACTTTGGCTGCCTAATGTGAAGAGCTAACTCATTGGAAAAGACCCTGATGTTGGGAAAGATGAAGGCAGGAGAAGGGGGCAACAGAGGATGGTTGAATGGCATCACGGACTCAGTGGACATGAATTTGAGCCAACTCTGGGAGATAGTGAAGGACAGGGAAGCCTGGCATGCTGGAGTCCATGTGGTTGCAAAGAGTCGGACATGACTTAGCAACTGAACAACAACAACAAGTACTGGCTACATTGGTATTCCCTGCTGGCCCAGTGGTAAAGAATCCACCAAGCATTCTTTACCCCTGTGCTTTAACCTCACTGCTTTCTTTATCTCAGGGGTAAAGAACGCAGGAGATGTGAGTTTGATCCCTGGGTCTGGAAGATCCTATGGAGAAGGAAATGGCAACCCATTCCAGTATTCTTGCTTGGGAAATCCCACGGACAGAGCAGCCTGGTATGCTACATACAGTCCATGGGGTTGCAAAAGGCAGACATAACTTAGTGACTAAACAACAACTGGCTGCCTTCTATAACAAACTAGTGTACTTTGTTTTTATTTACTTATTTATTTTAATTAGAGGCTAATTACTTTACAATATTGTGGTGGTTTTTGCCATACATTCACATGAATCAGCTATGGGTGTACATGTGTTCCCTATCCTGACCCTCCCTCCCATCTCCCTCCCTATCCCATCCCTCAGGGTCATTCCAGTGCACCAGCCCTGAACACTCTGTCTCATGGATTGAACTGGTGATGTATTTCATATATGGTAATATACATGTTTCAGTGCTATTCTCTCAAATCATCCCACCCTCACCTCTCCCACAGTCCAACAGTCTGTTCTTTACATCTGTGTCTCCTTCACTGTCTCACATATAGGGTCATCTTTACCATTTTTCTAAACTCCATATATATGCGTTAATATACTGTATTGGTGTTTTTCTTTCTGACTTACTTCACTCTGTATAATAAGCTCCAGTTTCATCCACCTCATTAGAATTGATTCAAATGCATTCTTTTTAATAGCTGAGTAATATTCCATTGTGTATATGTACCACAGCTTTCTTATTCATTCGTCTGCCAATGGACATCTAGGTTACATCCATGTCCTGGCTGTTGTAAACAGTGCTGCGATGAACATCGGGGTACACGTGTCTCTTTCAATTCTGGTTTCCTCGGTGTGTATGCCCAGCAGTAGGATTGCAGGGTCGTATGGCAGTTCTGGAACTCTCTTGCTTTTTCCATGATCCAGTGGATGTTGGCAATTTGATCTTTGGTTCCTCTGCCTTTTCTAAAACCAGCTTGAACATCTGGAAGTTCATGGTTCATGTATTGCTAAAGCCTGGCTTGGAGAATTTTGAGCATTACTTTACTACCGTGTGAGATGAGTGCAACTGTGCAATAGTTTGAGCATTCTTTGGCATTGCCTTTCTTTGGGATTGGAATGAAAACTGACCTTTTCCAGTCCTGTGGCCACTGCTGAGTTTTCCAGATTTGCTGGCATATTGAGTGCAGCACTTTGACAATGTCCTCCTTCAGGATTTGAAATAGCTGAACTGGAATTCCATCACCTCCACTAGCTTTATTCGTAGTGATGCTTCCTAAGGCCCTCTTGACTTTGCATTCCAGGATGTCTGGCTCTGGGTGAGTGATCACACCATCACGATTATCTGGGTCGTGAAGATTTTTTTTTGTACAGTTCTTCTGTGTATTCTTTCCACCTCTTCTTAATATCTTCTGCTTCTGTTAGGTCCATACCATTTCTGTCCTTTATCGAGCCCATCTTTGCATGAAGTCTGGTATCTCTAATTTTCTTGAAGAGATCTCTAGTCTTTCCCATTCTGTTGTTTCCCTCTATTTCTTTGCATTGATTGCTGAGGAAGGCTTTTTTATTTCTCCTTGCTATTCTTTGGAACTCTGCATTCAGATGCTTATATCTTTCCTTTTCTCCTTTGCTTTTCGCTTCTCTTCTTTTCACAACTATTTGTAAGGCCTCCCCAGACAGCCATTTTGCTTTTTTGCATTTCTTTTTCTTGGGGATGGTCTTGATCCCTGTCTCTTGTACAATGTCATGAACCTCCATCCATAGTTTATCAGGCACTCTAGCTATCAGATCTAGTCCCTTAAATCTATTTCTCACTTCCACTATATAATCATAAAGGATTTGATTTAGGTCATACCTGAATGGTCTAGTGGTTTTCCCTACTTTCTTCAATTTAAGTCTGAATTTGGCAATAAGGAGTTCATGATCTGAGCCACAGTCAGCTCCCGGTCTTGTTTTTGCTGACTGTATAGAGCTTCTCCATCTTTGGCTGCAAAGCATATAATCAATCTGATTTTGGTGTTGACCATCTGGTGATGTCCATGTGTAGTCTTCTCTTGTGTTGTTGGAAGAGGGTGTTTGCTATGACCAGTGCGTTCTTTTGGTAAAATTCTATTAGCCTTTGGCCTGCTTCATTCTGTACTCCAAGGCCAAATTTGCCTGTTACTCAAGCAAGAGAATTCCAGAAAAACATCTATTTCTGCTTTATTGACTATGCCAAAGCCTTTGACTGTGTGGATCACAATAAACTGTGGAAAATTCTGAATGAGATGGGAATACCAGACCACCTGACCTGCCTCTTGAGAAACCTATATGCAGGTCAGGAAGCAACAGTTAGAACTGGACATGAAACAACAGACCGGTTCCAAATAGGAAAAGGAGTACATCAAGGCTGTATATTGTCACCCTGCTTATTTAACTTATATGCAGAGTACATCATGAGAAACGCTGGGCTGGAAGAAACACAAGCTGGAATCAAGATTGCCGGGAGAAATATCAATAACCTCAGATATGCAGATGACACCACCCTTATGGTAGAAAGTGAAGAGGAACTAAAAAGCCTCCTGATGAAAGTGAAAGAGGAGAGTGAAAAAGTTGGCTTAAATCTCAACATTCAGAAAACAAAGATCATGGCATCTGGTCCCATCACTTCATGGGAAATAGATGGGGAAACAGTGGAAACAGTGTCAGACTTTGTTTTTCTGGGCTCCAAAATCACTGCAGATGGTGATTGCAGCCATGAAATTAAAGGACGCTTACTCCTTGGAAGAAAAGTTATGACCAACCTAGATATCATATTAAAAAGCAGAGATATTACTTTGCCAACAAAGGTCTGTCTAGTCAAGGCTATGGTTTTTCCAGTGGTCATGTGAGAGTTGGACTGTGAAGAAAGCTGAGCACTGAAGAACTGATGCTTTTGAACTGTGGTTTTGGAGAAGACTCGAGAGTCCCTTGGACTGCAAGGAGATCCAACCAGTCCATCCTAAAGGAGATCAGTCCTGAGTGTTCATTGAAAGGACTGATGCTAAAGCTGAAACTCCAATACTTTGGCCACCTGATGCGAAGAGTTGACTCATTGGAAAAGATCCTGATGCCAGGAGGGATTGGGGGCAGGAGGAGAAGGGGACAACAGAGGATGAGATGGCTGGATGGCATCACTGACTCAATGGACATGAGTTTGAGTAAACTCTGGGAGTTGGTGATGGACAGGGAGGCATGGCGTGCTGCGAATCATGAGGTTGCAAAGAGTTGGACACGACTGAGTGACTGAACTGAACTAAACTGAACTGATTGCAGTTCTATTTCCAGTTTTTCAAGGAATCTCCACATTGTTCTCCGTTGTGGCTGTACTAGTTTGCATTCCCACCAACAGTGTAAGAGGGTTCGTTTTTCTCCGCACCCTCTCCAGCATTTATTGTTTGTGGACTATTTGATAGCAGTCATTCTGACTGGCCTGAGATGGTACCTCATTGTGGTTTTGATTTGCATTTCTCTGATAATGAGTGATGTTGAGCATCTTTTCATGTGTTAGTTAGCCATCTGTATGTCTTCTTTGGAGAAACGTCTGTTTAGTTCTTTGGCCCATTTCTTTATTGGGTCGCTAATATCTTTCTGGAATTGGGCTTCAGGAGTTGCTTGTATATTTTTGAGATTAATTCTTTTCCAGTTGCTTCATTTGCTATTATTTTCTCACATTCTGAAGGGTCTCTTGTCACTTGCTTATAGTTTCCTTCATTGTGCAAAAGCTTTTAAGTTCAATTAGGTCCCATTTTTTAATTTTTGCTTTTATTTCCATTACTCTGGGAGGTGGGTCATAGACGATCCTGCTATGATTTATGTCAGAGTGCTTTGCCTATGTTTTCCTCTAGGAGTTTTATAGTTTCTGCTCTTACATGTAGATCATTAATCCATTTTGAGTTTATTTTTGTGTATGGTGTTGGAAAGTGTTCTAGTTTCATTCTTTTACAAGTGGTTGATCAGTTTTCCCAGCACCACTTGTTAAAGAGATCGTCTTTTCTCCATTGTATATTCTTGCCTCCTTTGTCAAAGATAAGGTGTCCATAGGTGCGTGGATTTATCTGAGCTTTCTATTTTGTTCCATTGATCTATATTTCTGTCTTTGTGCCAGTACCACACTGTCTTGATGACTGTGGCTTTGTAGTAGAGCCTGAAGTCAGGCACGTTGATCCCTCCAGTTCCATTCTTCTTTCTCAAGATTGCTTTGGCTATTCAAGGTTTTTTGTATTTACATACAAATTGTGGAATTATTTGTTCTAGTTCTCTGAAAAATACCATTGGTAGCTTGATAGGGATTGCATTGAATCTATAGATTGGTTTGGGTAGTACACTCATTTTCACTATATTGATTATTCTGATCCATGAAATTGATATATTTCTCCATCTATTTGTGTCATCTTTGATTTCTTTCTCTGGTGTTTTATAGTTTTCTATACATAGGTCTTTTGTTTCTTTAGGTAGATTTATTCCTAAGTTTTTATTCTTTTCATTGTGGTGGTGAATGGAATTATTTCCTTAATTTCTCTGTTTTCTCATTGTTAGTATATAGGAATGCAAGGGATTTCCGTGTGTTAATTTTATATCCTGAAACTTTACTATATTCATTGATTAGCTCTAGTAATTTTCTGGTGGAGTCTTTAGGGTTTTCTATGTAGAGGATCATGTCATCTGCAAACAGTGAGACTTTTACTTCTTCTTTTCCAATCTGGATTTCTTTTATTTCTGCTTCTTCTCTGATTGCTGTGGCCAAAACTTCCAAAACCATGTTGAATAGTAGTGGTGAGAGTGGGTATCCTTGTCTTGTTCCTGACTTTAGGGGAAATGCTTTCAATGTTTCACCATTGAGGATAATGTTTGCTGTGTGTTTATAATATGTGGCTTCTATTATGTTGAGGTATGTTCCTTCTATGCCTGCTTTCTGGAGGGTTTTTATCATGAATGGATGTTGAATTTTGTCAAAGGCTTTCTTTGCATCTATTGAGATAATCATATGGTTTTTATCTTTTAATTTGTTAATGTGGTATATCACATTGATTGATTTGAGAATACTGAAGAATCCTTGCATCCCTGGGATAAAGCCCACTTGGTCATGATGTATGATCTTTTTCATATGTTAACAACCTAGTGTACTTTGAAAAAGCTATGCATTTTATAAAGCTTCTATGAATCTGACAATGAAATTTTGTTTAAAATCTTTTCTATCTCAATAATCCATCTTCTTGTTTAAAAATATTCATTTTTATTTATTTATTTGACTGAACCAGGTCTTACTGCGACATGTGGGATCTAGTTTCCTGGCCAGGGAACAAACTGAGGACCCCTGCACTGGAAGTGTGGAGTTTTAGCCACCAGACCACCAGGGAAGTCTCAATAATCCATTTTCTCATTCTATTCCAAAACTTAGAGTACCTAAGTGTGTGCATGCTAAGCTTCTTCAGTTGTGTCCAACTCTGTGACCCCATGGACTACAGTCCACCAGGCTTCTCTGTTAATGGAATTCTCCAATCAAGAATACTGGAGTGGGTTGCCATGCCCTCCTTCAGGGGTCGAACTTGAGTCTCCTGCATTGGCAGGTGGGTTCTTTACCACTAACACCACCTGGAAAGCCCAGAGTCCCTAAGAAGCTTTCATTAAAAGAGTCATTTATTTTTACTGTAGTTTAGCTTTAACAGTGTGGACTCTGAAACCAGACTAAATGGAGTCAAATACTGGACATACTAGATGATAGCTCTGTTTTCTTAGGCAAGTTATGTAACCTCTATGTGCCTTGATTTCCTCATTTGTAAAATGACCACAATAATAGTGCCTCCCTCACAGGAGTCTTTTGGGTATTAAATGAGAACATTTCTATGCTGCTTTGTATTATTACCTTTCTATCTACATGTTCTGTCTCCCCAACTAACTTGTAGCACATAACATTGAGGGCAGGAACTGTGCCCTATTTATCTTTGGAGTCAATGTCCAATAGACATTTGCTGTTGATTATCAGGAAACCTGAAGTAATATTTTTCTTTCATACATTGATTTTGAAAGACAGATCTCTGCAAGTGACATGAAATGGGTTTTAGTTGACACTTTCAATTTAGACTGAAAGTAGGTCAATGAAATGGGTCACCTGCCATCTTCACTTTACAAAACAAAACCAGACATTCCTCATACAAAAATGAGTGTCCTAACAACACATGT
The DNA here is from genome assembly GCF_032405125.1 of Capricornis sumatraensis. Lineage (NCBI taxonomy): Eukaryota > Metazoa > Chordata > Mammalia > Artiodactyla > Bovidae > Capricornis > Capricornis sumatraensis. The sequence goes on along the minus strand of NC_091092.1, from coordinate 43,365,684 downwards.
AACCCAGTATATGGCATGAAATTTTGGCCTTCATCCTGAAGAAACTTCAAAGGATGAAAGTGTATTTAGCCAAGTAAAGGATTTCTGCTTTGGGTATAGTCTTGTACAAAACTGGTAGGTTTGCTTCCTAAAGAAAGTATCTTTTTGTGACAAGCATCTAATTAGTTACAGACAAATCCATCTTGATTTGTTGCCTAGTGACGGCCAAAGGAAGTCACCCTCTGGTGAACTGAATGTCTGTTTGCCATTACAATTTCACACAAAAAGCCTTGCAGCCATGTTTGGTGAGAGCAAGAGAGGCTTCATTTGATCCCCAAATGGTTGCCTTGGGGAAGTCCTTTATTCTGAACCCCTAGCTTTCTCTGGGGGTGCCCTAGGACCACCAGCAAAAGTTGGGTTGACATAAGAAAGAGTCTAGTGGCTCAGTGAAGCCCCTAGTTACCTGGCATAACCCTTTATAAATCTGGGATTTTTTTTGAAACTTCAGGGTAAGTGATCATTCTGTACACCCCCTCAAAGGTGGATTCTTAACGACTGGGCCACCAGGGAAGTCCCCAGTCCATCTTTAGCTATTGGCCTTTTTTTTCTTTTTTGGCCTTCAAAATCATGCTCCTCAAAAAAAATTGTCTATTTGCTGCCTTCATATCTGACTTATTTACTCCTCAACTACTTCAATCTGACTTTTACTCCCCATCATTCTATTGATATAGCTTTGATAATATTGTCTTTTTTACTGGTCATCTCTCTAGTATTGGACATTGTTGATTGCAGTCCTCCTCTGCTCCACTCCCAAAATTATCTTTCAGGCACGACTTCTTACTGAGCCTGAACAGCAAGATCCAACCCTTCAATTATCTTCTTGCTACTACCACTTTCTGGTTCCCTTTATCCTTCAGTGCTACATAGTTGGAAGAATGCCATCACACTTCTTTTACTGAAAGATCTCATTGTTTCTCCTTGTGGTTCATCTGTCCTCACTGCAGAACGAGTAGAAAACACAACTTATTTTGACTGCAGATGTGCTCATGGTGATCATTGCCAGAAGGGCACCCTTTCAAGCTACCCAAATATTGGAGCATAAGAAGCACTGATAGGCATCAGAAAGACTAAAACTGAAGCATGGGAAATGTCTACTCCTTCACCTCCATATCATGACCCAGCATTACTTAACACCCATTTAGTTGAATTTACCACAAGAACACAGCAATTAGATTTTATCTGTCATAGGCAACTAAAGGATTCCTATGCAGAAGCTGGTCCCTAGTAAGGTCTGGCAAAGGAGCAAGTCAAATAATGTAGGATTGTCTAAGCCTCAATTCAGTTCAGTTGCTCTGTCATGTCTGACTCTTTGCGACCCCATGAATCACAGCACGCCAGGCCTCCCTGTCCATCACCAACTTGCGGAGTTCACTCAAACTCATGTCCATTGAGTCGGTGATGCCATCCAGGCGTCTCATCCTCTGTCGTCCCCTCCTTCTGCCCCCAATCCCTCCCAGTATCAGGGTCTTTTCCAATGAGTCAACTCTTCGCATGAGGTGGCCAAAGTATTGGAGTTTCAGCTTCAGCATCAGTCCTTCCAATGAACACCTAGGACTGATCTCCTTTAGAATGGACTGGTTGGATCTCCTTGCAGTCCAAGGGACTCTCAAGAGTCTTCTCCAACACCACAGTTCAAAAGCATCAATTCTTCAGCACTCAGCTTTCTTCACAGTCCAACTCTCACATCCATACATGACCACTGGAAAAACCATATCCTTGACTAGATGGACCTTTGTTGGCAAAGTAATATCTCTGCTTTTCAATCTACTATCTAGGTTTGTTATAACTTTCCTTTCAAGGAGTAAGTGTCTTTTAATTTCATGGCTGCAATCACCATCTGCAGTGATTTTGGAGCCCAAAAAAATAAAGTCTGACACGGTTTCCACTGTTTCCCCATCTATTTCCTATGAAGTGATGGGACCAGATGCCATGATCTTTGTTTTCTGAATGTTGAGCTTTAAGCCAACTTTTTCACTCTCCTCTTTCACTTTCATCAGGAGGCTTTTTAGTTCCTCTTCACTTTCCACCATAAGGGTGGTGTCATCTGCATATCTGAGGTTACTGATATTTCTCCTGGAAATCTTGATTCCAGCTTGTGCTTCCTCTATCCCAGCATTTCTCATGATGTGCGCTGCATAGAAGTTAAATAAGCAGGGTGACAATATACAGCCTTGACGTACTCCTTTTCCTCTTTGGAACCAGTCTGTTGTTCCATGTCCAGTTCTAACTGTTGCTTCCTGACCTGCATATAGGTTTCTCAAGAGGCAGGTTAGGTGGTCTGTCTAAGCCTAGGTTGGGTAAATGACAGTGAAAGCCCTCTGTCCTGAGTTGGGAAATGGGCAAACCAGTTATGTGGCTTCAAAGAGATCATTTTTTGTTAACTGTGTGTCTAGTAAGGTTAAGGCTTTATGGGATTTTGTACAGAATTGAGATACTGGTGTTGTTTTAGTTTCTCCTTGTGACATTTAAAAAGGTGCTACAAGCAAGAGACAAGTTTTGGGTGGTGAAGCTGATCCGTCTGAAAGGAGAGACAGAAAATACAGCTCTCCTAATAGACGCCCTGCAGTTGACACTCCAAGTTGGCTGAGTCAGACAATTCTGCACAATGGACAACGCCCAATTATCTGCCCCAAGGTGAAGGTAAGATTAGTGAAGGCAGAGACAGAGACCTTGGAGGAGCCAGAACCTGATCCTTTCAGCTTTTACCAAACACCTTAGTCTGGACATCCCCAGCCTGGGAAAGACAACAATTACCCTCCTGCAGCCTCTCCATCCCAGGGTATTTCTGTGAATTATCCTAAAGCATAAACCAAGGAAGTCATTAAAATCAGAAACAGGGGTATGGGCTTAGGCAACAAGTACTGATGCTATGAGACAAAATCACCCAGTCTGGAATCTAGTGTTTGGTAAATGTCTGCTTTAGTCATCAGTCCATAGAATTGACTAGAAGAAAAGAGATGTCTTGAAAAGAAGCTGCCTTTACTTTCTTGGGCTCCAAAATCACTGCAGATGGTGACTGCAGGCATGAAATTAAAAGACACTTGTTCCTTGGAAGAAAAGCTATGACAAACCTAGACAACATATTAAAAAGCAGAGACATTACTTTGCTAACAAAGGTCCATATAGTCAAAGCTATAGTTTTCCCAGTAGTCATGTACGGATGTGAGTTGGACTATAAAGAAGGCTGAGCACCAAAGAACTGATGCTTTTGGACTGTGGTGTTGGAGAAGATTCTTGAGAGTCCTTTGGACTGCAAGGAGATCAAACCAGTCAATCCTAAAGGAAATAAACCCTGAATATCCATGGGAAGGACTGATGCTAAAGCTGAAGCTCCAATACTTTGGCCATCTGATGCAAAGAGCCAACTCATTGGAAAAGTGCCTAATGCTGGAAAAGATTGAAGGCAGGAGGAGAAGGGGATGACAGAGGATGAGATGGTTGGATGGCAGCACAAACTCAATAGACATGAGTTTGAGCAAACTCCGGGAGATGGTGAAAGACAGGGAAATCTGGCATGCTGTAGTCCATGGGTCACAAAGAGTCGGACAGGACTGAGTGACTGAACAACAACAACAACAAAGAGATGTCTAATCTCCTCAGTAGATAAAGGGATCGTCTTGCTGGAGAAGCCTCCAGCTTCACCATCAAGGACCTGAGAGAGCTTACCCCACCACGCATGTAGCCTACCAACAAATGGGCTGCTACATCCCAGAAGGGGACTCCTTCCCCATGCCTTCCTCAGATGTGGCCATGACAAAAATGGACAAGGATGATCTTCTGAGAGAACAGAAGCCAGGGGCAACAGAAATGTAGCCCAAGTAACTCATGCCTTCATCAGGGAGCCCCTCCTTCTCTTCTCCAGCAGAACATGAGGTGTGTGAGAATTTGGGGACCACCAAGGGTGGTTTCTCCCTTCTTCCTTTCTAAATGGATATTGCATTGCACATATTCTGTTATCTTATTGTCACCTTGTATTGAGACTATTGGGGATGTTTAATGTCATCCTTAACTGTAGGTCTTTAAATTATGAGGTGTCACGTTCAGAAAGAAACAAGAAGTATCCAGAGGTACTGCACCTGAAGCTTGATGTAAAACAAGGATGAGACTTTGGGTTATCTCCTTTGGGAAGGGGTTGAGTGCCCTTGGCATAACGCAGGTGACCTGGGCTTCCCAGGTGGCACTAGAGGTAAAGAATCCACCTACCAATGCAGGAGATGCAAGAGACACAAGTTTGATCCCTGGGCTGGGAAGATCCTCTGGAGTAGGAAATGGCTACCTGCTCCAGTATTCTTACCTGGAAAATTCCATGGACAGAGGAGCCTGGCGGGCTACAGTCTATGGGGTCACAAAGAGTCAGAAACAACTGAGCACAACAACAACAAGGTCACACAGTGATGTTATGATAAGGAGAATTTTTGCAAGTAAATGAATGGAAAGAAGAGGATACATGGGGATGCTAGGCAGCTGGTGGAGGCTGGGGATGTGGGGAGAGGTTAGAAGACAGTGAGCATCAGTTGTTTCACATAATTTATGCATCATTTCCCCATATTCTGGTAGGAGCAATGGCACCTTGATGACGGTCTGTGCATGATGAATTTTCAATCATTTGGATCATTTCTTTAAGATGGTATCTAAAATGGCAATTTTAGAAGGTACACAGAGTTTCATGGCTCTTACTAAATATTTGAAAACTGTTTCTAAAAAGGATTAGAGCAATTGACATTCTTACCAGTAATATACGAGAGTGTTCCCATATATTTCATCAACTACTTCTGAAGTTTAACACTCCATAGATTCGGCCTTCAGCTTTGAGGGAACAGGTGAGCCTCTGTGGTTATTCTCTACATAGACTAAGAATCATCCCTTCAAGATGGATCTTCTTCCAGTTTCCCTTGGATCAATTTTGCTGCTTCTGCCAGAGGGACTAATGAATCTAGTTCTTTTCAGGCAGCGATTTTTGGAGCATCACTTCACTTCTTGCCTTTTCCTCTTGGTATCTCATTCAAATCTCCACACTCTAAGATAGAAATTGAGACATTAAGGTCTACTCTAGTGTGATGTGAGGCATCTCAGGGTCCCGGGTAGATACTCTTTATAGGTGATACCTCAGTCACATCTTGCTTTGTTTCAAATTAGCTTCTAAGTCAGGCTTTTCCAAGTTTAGGAAACATAGGGAAGGGAAGTCACTCAGTCGTGTCCGACTCCTAGTGACCCCATGGACTGCAGCCTACCAGGCTCCTCCATCCATGGGATTTTCTAGGCAAGAGTACTGGAGTGGGGTGCTTTTGCCTTCTCCATAGGAAACATAAACAAAACTTAAAACCCCAAACTCAAAATGATACACTCTTGTGCCATTAGTCCAAAAATCAGTCTGCTGAGAAGGAAATGAGATCTCCAAAGGTTAAGGGTCTTGCCCAAGTGCATGCAATTAGAAAAGGACTCAGATTTCTGGACTGGGTCTATGATGGTGCCTAACATGTCAGTCATTACTCATTACCTGATCCTCACATCCAAGAAAATCCAGCTTCCCTCTCCTCTTGGCTCCACAAGCTGGCTAAGACTGGAGCTACTCTCAAAGTTGGAAGAGATCTTTCTCCCTGAAGACCCTTTCAGTTTAGGAGCTTGTAAGCACCCTTCTGCCATCATCAGATTTTGCTGCCTCCAGCCATCCCATCAGTGTTTCCATCCTCTGCCTGGATATAATGTCAAAGAAACTTCAGATACATGGGCAACCCCAGGCTCAAAGCTGTCTTTGAAGAATTGGGGGGAAGTAGGGGTAAAGGAATGTCTTTCATCAGTTTGCTACTTCCGAGTCTCAATCCAGGAAACCTTTAGATCAGTGTATCTTATATTTCTTTTGACCACAGGCCACCTTAGGAAACTGATGAAAGTGACAGACACTCTCTCAAATTCACATTAGCACAAAATTGTACCTACAATTTCAGGGCCCTGAAAGACCATCTGAATCTCATCATGGTCAACAGGTAATTGTAAGAGATTTGATCACTGGCTACATCCTATTCTTAAGCAGAGATATTTTCTAACAATCATGGGAAGAATTTGAACCCTGAGGGTTACTTCCTCAAATCAAACAAAACATGGATAATTGTTGTGTCTGGAGTGGAAGGTGGGGGATTTTTTTCTGGTAGATTTTTTTCCCCTAGGCTCATTCACACAGCCAGACTCCTACAGAATTGTGAGGATGTTATCACAGTGGACAGCTATCTAAAGTCTTGTTGCTAATGTACCTCTTGAGCACAAGATGCACTATTCTGCACTGATTGTCAAAAGTATTTTCAGGCTTCAGGAGGGGCTTTAACATTGGGAACAGAAAGCTGCTTATAATTGCTTTTTGATTAGCTTATAAGGTTATAGCTGAGTTGGGACTTCCCTGGCAGTCCAGTGGTTAAGACACCAAGCTTCCACTGCAGGGTGCAAGGGTTCGATCCCTGGTCAGTGAACTGGGATCCCACATGCTGTTTGGCATGGCGAAAAAATAACCACCACAACAAAAAACTTGCCCCTCCAAAGATTATAGCTGAGTTAACTCATAGTTATTTTTGCAAAGAGTAGTAAAGTAAGCTTGCCGGAAAAAGCCCTATGCCTCTTCACTATTTGCTATGTGTATGTTCCTGAAAACCATCATGGTAAGAGATTTTACAGTTGGCAAACTTAGAACGTCACAGGGAAAAGTAGAATCAGGAAGCAAAGGTCAAATGTATTCCTATAAAAGCTCTTAGAGAAAGGGAGAATTGAATTGAATCTAAAGTGGAAGGATCTTAGTTCCCTGACCAGGGATGGAGCCCGTAAAAAAAAAAAAAAAAGCTCTTAGAAACATTTTTCAGTTCAGTTCAGTTCAGTTCAGTCGCTCAGTCGTGTCCAAAATTCTCCAAGCCAGGCTTCAGCAATACATGAACCGTAAACTTCCTGATGTTCAAGCTGGTTTTAGAAAAGGCAGAGGAACCAGAGATCAAATTGCCAACATCCGCTGGATCATGGAAAAAGCAAGAGAGTTCCAGAAAAACATCTATTTTTGCTTTATTGACTATGCCAAAGCCTTTGACTGTGTGGATCACAATAAACTGTGGAAAATTCTGAGAGAGAAGGGAATACCAGACCACCTGACCTGCCTCTTGAGAAATCTTGAGAAACATTTTTGGCTTTCACTAAAATGAAATGCTAAAGATGGCACATTGAATTAAAAAAACGTTGATGTTATATATGTTGTTGTTTAGTCACCAAGTCACGTCTGACTCTCTGCAACCCCATGAACAGCAGCACACCAGGCTTCCCTGTCCTTCACTATCCCCCTGAGTTTGCTCAAACTCATGTCCATTGAGTTAGTGATGCCATTCAACCATCTCATCCTCTGTCACCCCCTTCTCCTCTTACCCTCAGTCTTTCTCAGCATCAGGGTCTTTTCCAGGATCTCTTTGCATCAGGTGGCCAAAGTATTGTTTTATATAGGTTTTAAATTAGAAACAGCATGAATAGTTCTGAACAATTTTCATCTACCATTCCTTAATCATTAGAGCATTTTTAGGAACCCTCTCTTGCTCTGTTTTATCTTTATCACCGCTATTTATTTTTAAAGTAGCTCTATTAACAGTTTAATTGTATAGAAGTGCTGTAAAGTAAAAAAGCAAGTCTCTCAAATCTCACTCCCCAGTCATAGTCACTAGAAATGGAAGGACAATTGGGCTGTTTCCATTTGGGCTTCTTTTGGTTCATTTTTCAGGTTGATTTTTTTTAATAGCTACTGTGATTTCAAGGCTGCTGAATTTTAAGGGTTCTGTGAAGCTGGGGGAGAAGTAGATGGGAATAGCCCAAGTTAAAAAGCCACCAACCCTGCTGTTCTTACTGGTCTTATAATATTCAGCAGTTTTGCTTGAATGAAAGCATCTCAGAGTGTTGCAAGCCTTTGGTTAATTTTCAGAGTTCTGAACAAGTGGACTTTGACCATTTTTGCCAGCATTTGGCTTTATAGAGATCTTCACCCTGCCATTCAAGACTTCTCATCACTACCCAAGCCTTTAAAATTTCTCTCTTTCAAAAAAATATGGAGGCCACTTGGGAAGGAACTGTGGGAAGCCTCAAGGAGCTAAGAGTGACCCCCAGCAAGAAAGTCATAAAACCACAAAGAAAGGCATTCTATTAACAGCCAGGGATCCTGGAAGAGGACCCTGAGGCTCAGATGAAACTTGCAGCTTTGTTTATATCCATGGCAGAGAACCCAGCTAACTTGTTCCCAAGCTCCTGACTCTTGCCCTATTTTCCTTGGCCCGCCCCTTTCTCTGCGAAGGCCCCAGTTCAGAACAGATACCCTGCTTCCAGGACCATTAAGGGGCTTTGCATTAATGGAATTATTTCACAAATATCTTCAAGGATCCACGGAAATCAGAAGTCTTTCATTCTTGGAAGTTGTGGGAAAGTGGCCAGGCTGTGAGGAAAGAATTTATTTTTCAGAGTAGCACTTATTACTTACCCCTTCAAATACTAGTGGCCCCACATAATTTACAGAGGCCTGGAAAAATTACGTTAGTTAAGGGATCACTGTTCCTCATCTTCATCAAGGACAGTATAGATTTCAACAAGCACTTCCCTGTTATTCTCATAAACTGATAGAGACATTAAGGGACACAAAGAACTCTGAGCACTTCATGTCCCCAGTCACAATCTGCTTTGCATGCTGAAATCCAGCAGGAACCCCTGAGATATCTCAAATTATTCAAATTCTTCAGACCTCACTAGTCAGATGAAAGCTTCTTCTGCTGATCAGCAGCCATAGGTGACTATAACCCACCCCAGCTAATCTCACAAGCATAAGTACCATTGCATTCCTTCCCAGCAGAGGAATGCATTTTACATTCATAGATACTGTACATGAAACAGCCACATTCTCATCTGGAAAGGTATAGGAAAAAACCACGAACAGTCAAATGTTGCCAGACTTCCACAATTGGACACCATGCATGGACTTGAGCTTTGGAAAAACTCACAACAGTTCTTTAACATAAATCTATCAACCTCAGCAAATCATGTCCAGAAAAGCTTTAAGTCATTTCAAAATGTAGGGTGCTTCTCTCCTGATCCATGCATGCGTGAGTGCTTGGCATTCTCCAGGCAAGAATACTGGAGTGGGTTGCCATGCCCTCCTCCAGGAGATGTTCCCAACCTAGGGATCCAACCCACATGTCTTATATCTCCAGCATTGGCAGGCCAGTTCTTTACCACAAGCACTATCTGGGAAGTCCTCCTTGATTCATACCCACATTCTATTCATGTTGAGAAAAATGTACTTTAGTACTCAATAGAAGACTCCCCTGCCCTTCCAGCATTTCCTTCTACTCCACTGGATAAACCATCAATGAAATGTTTAGATTTCATTGAATAAATCCCAGGAGGAGGGGAGAAGTCCTGGGTTTTGTTTTCTTCCCTCCTTATCACAATCTTTGGGTTCAGTTCATTTCAGTTGCTCAGTCATGTCCAACTCTTTGTGACCCCATGGATTCCAGCATGCCAGCCTTCCCTGTCCATCATCAACCCCCAGAGCGTGTTCAAACTCATGTCCATCGAGTCAGTGATGCCATCTAACCATTTCATCCTCTGTCATCCCCTTCTCCTTCTGCCTTCAATCTTCCCCAACATCAGAGTCTTTTCCAATGAGTCTGTACTTCACATCAGGTAGCCACAGTATTGGAGCTTCAGCTTCAGCATCAGTCCTTCCAATTCAGGACTGATTTCCATTAAGATTGGCTGGTTGGATCTCCTTGCAGTCCAAGGGACTCCCAAGAGTCTTCTCCAACACCACAGTTCAAAAGCATCAATTCTTTGGTGCTCAGCTTTCTTTATAGTCCAACTCTCACATCCATACATGACCACTGGAAAAACCATAGCCTTGACTAGATGGACCTTTGTTGGCAAAGTAATGTCTCTGCTTTTTAATATGCTGTCTAGGTTGGTCATAGCTTTTCTTCCAAGGGACAAGCATCTTTTAATTTCATGGCTGCAGTCATCATCTTAAGTGGTTTTGGATCCCAAGAAAATAAAGTCTGTCACTGTTTCCATTGTCTCCTGTCTATATGCCATGAAGTGATGGGACCGGGTGTCATGATCTTACTTTTTGAATGTTGAGTTTTAAGCCAGATTTTTCACTCTCCTATTTCAAGTTCATCAAGAGGCTCTTTAGTTCTTCACTTTCTGCCATAAGGGTGGTGTCATCTGCATATCTGGGGTTATTGATATTTCTCCCAGCAATCTTGAATCCAGCTTGTGCTTCATCCGGCCTGGCATTTTGCATGAGTTACTCTGCATAGAAGTTAAATAAGTAGGGTGACAATATAAAGGTAATGTACTCCTTTCCCAATTTGGAACCAGTCCATTGATAAATGTCTGGTTCTAACTGTTACTTTTTGACCTGCATACAGATTTCTCAGGAGACAGGTAAAGTGTATTCCCATCTCTTTAAGAATTTTCCACAGTTTGTTGTGATCCACATAGTCAAAGGCTTTAGTGTAGTCAATGAAGCAGAAATAGATGTTCTTCTGGAACTCTCTCGCTTTTGTGTTAGCCACGGATGTTGGCAATTTGATCTCTGGTTCCTCTCCCTTTTCTAAATCCAGCTTGGACATCTGGAAGTTCTCATTTCACGTACTGTTGAAGCATAGCTTGGAGAATTTTGAACATTACTTTGCTAGCATGTGAGATGAGTGCAGTTGTGTGGTACTCTGAGCATTCTTTAGCATTGCCTTTCTTTGGGATTGGAATGAAAACTGACCTTTTTCCAGCCCTGTGGCCACTGATGAGTTTTCCAAATTGGCTGGCATATTGAGTGCAGCACTTTCACAGCATTCTTTTAGGGTTTGAAATAGCTCAGCTGGAATTCCATCACCTCCACTGGCTATGTTCATAGTGATGTTTCCTAAGGCCCACTTGACTTTGGACTCCAGGATGTCTGGCAGTAGGTGAGTGATCACAGCGCTGTGGATATCTGGGTTATTAAGATATTTTTTGTATAGTTCTTCTGTGTATGCTTTCCACCTCTTAATATCTTCTGCTTCTGTTAGGTTCATACTGTCTCTGTCCTTTTTGTGCCCATCTTTGCATGAAATGTTCCCTTGCTATCCCTAATTTTTCTTGAAGCTATCTCTAGTCTTTCCTATTCTATTGTTTTCCTCTATTTCTTTGCACAGGTCACTTAGGAATGCTTTCTTATCTCTCCTTGCAATTCTTTGAAACTGCATTCAAATGCTTATATCTTTCCTTGTCTCCTTTGCCTTTCACTTCTCTTCTTTTCTCAGCTATTTGTAAGGCCTCCTCAGACAACCATTTTGCCTTTTTGCATTTCTTTTTCTTAGGGGTGGTTTTGATCACAGCCTCCTGTACAATGTTATGAACCTCTGTCCATAGTTCTTCAGGCACTCTGCCTATCAGATCTAATCCCTTGACTCTATTTGTCATTTCCACTGTATAATTGTAAAGGATTTGATTTAGGTCATACCTGAATGGTCTAGTGGTTTTCCCTATTTTCTTCAATTTAAGTCTGAATTTGTCAATAAGGAGTTCATGATCTGAGCCACAGTCAGCTCCTGGTCTTGTTTTTGCTGGCTGTATAGAGCTTCTCCATCCTCGGCAGCAAGGAATATAATCAATCTGATTTTGATATTGACCATCTGGTGATGTCCATGTGTAAAGAGTCTCTTGTGTTGTTGGAAGACGGTGTTTGCTATGACCAGTGCATTCTCTTGGAAAAACTGTTAGCCTCTGACCTGCTTCATTTTGTACTCCAAGGTCAAACTTTCCTGTTACTTCAGATATCTCTTGACTTCCTACTTTTGCATTCCAATCCCCTATGATGAAAAGCACATCTTTTTTTATGGTGTTCGTTCTAGAAGGTCTTTTAGGTCTCCATAGACCACTGAAATTCAGCTTCTTCAGCATTAGTGGTTGGAGCATAGACTCGGATTACTGTGATATTGAATGTTTTGCCTTGGAAACGAACAGAGATCATTCTGTCGTTTTTGAGATTGCACCAAGTACTGCATTTCGGACTCTTTTGCTGACTATGAGGGAAGCTCCATTTCTTCTGAGGGATTCTTGCCCACAGTGGTAGATGTAATGGTCATATGAACTAACTTCATCCATTCCAGTCCATTTTAGTTCACCAATTCCTAAAATGTTGATGTTCACTCTCGCCATCTCCTATTTGACCACTTCCTATTTACCTTGATTCATTGACCTAACATTCCAGGTTTGTATGCAATATTGTTCTTTACAGCATCTATTAGAAGTCACATCCACAACTGGGCCTTGTTTTTGCTTTGGCTCAGCCTCTTCAATCTTTCTGGAACTATTTCTCCACTCTTCTCCAGTATCATATTGGACACCTACCGACCTGGGGAGTTAATCTTTCAGTGTCATATCTTTTTGCCTTTTCTTGATGTTCTCAAGGCAAGAATACTGAAGTTATTTGCCATTTCCTTCCCCAGTGGATCATATTTTGCAAGAGCTCTCTGCCACGACCTGTCCATCTTGGGTGGCCCTACATGGCATGGCTCATACTTTCATTGAGTTAGACAAGGCTGTGGTCCATGTGCTCAGTTTGATTAGTTTTCTGTGATTGTGGTTTTCATTGTGTCTGCCCTCTGATAGATAAGGATAAGAGGCTTGTGGATTCTCCCTGATGGGAGGGACTGTCTATGGGGGAATCTGGGTCTTTCTCTGACTGTGGGAGGGGTGAGGAGGCATGCTCAGTAAATCTTTACTCAATTTTCTGTTGATGGGTGGGTCTGTGTTCCCTCCTTGTAGTTTCACCTCAGCCCAAAATATGGTAGGGATAATGGCAGTAATGGGGACCTCCTTCAAAAGGACTTATGCCAGCACTCCCCAAAGCTCCCAGGAGTGTTGTATTCTGTGCCCCTGAGCCTGCAGCAGGCTACTGTCAACCCATGTGTCCGCCAGAGACTCCTGGACCCTCACAGGCAAGTCTGGCTCAGTATCTTGTGGGGTCACTTCTCCTTTCTCCCGGGTCCTGGTGTGCACAAGGTTTTGTTTGTGCCCTCCAGGAGTCTGTTTCCCCAGTCCTGTGGAAGTTCTGTAATCAAATCCCTCTGGGCTTCAAAGTTAGATTCCCTGGGGGTTCTCTATCCCTTTGCTGGATCCCCAGGTTGGGGAATCTGTTGTGGGCCTTAGAACTTTTGCAACAGTGCAAGAACTTCCTTGCTATAATTGCTCTCCAGTTTGTGGGTCATCTGCTTGGTGGCTCTGTGGCAGGGAAAATGGTGACTTCTTCCAAGAGGACTTATGCCACATGCAATACCTCCCAGGTCTGCTGCAGCCAGAGCCCCTGTCCCCTTGGCAGGCCACTGCTGACCAGTGCCTCCACAGGAGACACTCACACACAAAGGCAAATCTGGATAAGTCTCTCTTGGGATTCTCTGTGTCTGGGTCATCTTCTGGTAGACTGTTGCAATTCAAATGAGTATGATGAGTCTAATTAAATAAATGTTGCCAGCCTGCTTACAACTGGCCCCAGGGTCCAAGGACTTTGCAGAAGAATCCATTCTTTGAGTCCTGGGCCAGGACACACCAAAACCACCATGATACCCTGCTCCTTGTTTTCCCCACGTCAGTGTGGCCCCATGACAAGAACTACACCAGGCATTCCTAACATCAGTGGGAGTGTTTCTGGGATCAGAAATCAAGAAACTAAGTCCTTCTATTTAACAATGTTTTTGTGTATCCAGATACAGAGAATAAACTAGTGGTTACCAGTGGGCAGGTATAGGAAAAAGGCAAGATAGAGGTAGGGGATTAAGAGGTACAAATTACAATGTATAAAATAAATGAGCAACAAGGATATACTGAACAGCAGAAGGAATATAGCCATTTTATAATAACTCTATAAAAACATTGAGTCAGTATATTGTATATCCAAAACTAATATCATAAATCAACAATAATTTAAAAAATTAAAGACAAAATTATTTTATTAGGTTTAATTTTTTAAAAAGAGATTTTTGGTATATCCATTATATTTTAAATTCACCTTTCAAAGGAACAAGGCTGAAATGTTTACTGTATGTGGCAACTGTCCTGCCTAACAGCAGAAGCAGAAGTAATTGGTGATCTCATGTCCAAAGAATTGGACAGAAGTCCACACATGGCTCATCCCAGTCCTTGCCAGAAGCTGGAGTCCTAACGTTGAACTTCCACCAGCTTAGTGATATCACAATAATGAATGCCTGCCCTCCTAGACATTTTCCCATTAGACTACAAGACTTACCAAAGACAGTTTCTAGGAAGGACTGCAATAAGGGATGTTTTAGGAGAGGGGGATTGTAGGGATCTGGTTTGACCTCAGTTCTGGAGAACTTTGGTGTTAGGTAAGGTAGTAAGTCATGTCCTTTTTTTAAGATTTTGTTTTTGATGTTGACCATTTAAAGTCTTTGTTGAATTTGTTAGTGTGTTGTTTGTTTTGGATTTTGATTGAGAGGCATCCCATCTTTCTAACCAGGGATCAAACCCCCAATCTCTGTATTGGAAACCAAAGTCTTTAACTTTTTTTTTTTTTAACTTTTAAAAACACTTGTTTATTTATTGTTGGCTTCACTAGGCCTTTGTCGCTTTGGTCAGGCTTTTCTTAGTCCTGGTTAGCAGGGCCTACTCTCTGTTGCAGTGCCTGGGCTACTCACTGCTGTGGCTTCTCTTGTTTTGGAGCACAGGCCCTAGGGTGCAAGGGCTTCAGTTGTGGTGCCCTGGCTTCGCTGCTCCATAGCATGTGGGTTCTTCCCAGACAAGGATCGAACCCATGTTCCTTGCACTGGCAGGTGGATTCTCAACCACCAGACCACCACAGAAGCCCTGGAAGGTGAAGTCTTTACTGAGCCACCAGGGAAGTTCCAGAAGTCATGGATTTAGATGCAAAAACACATGACAGGGGTTTTGTCTCAAAAACAAAGCAGGAACTTGTCTTCTGTGGCCAGAGAGGAATAACAGGGTACACAGGGTACAACAGACTAGAACAGTGCACAAACACCTGAGCTGAAAGTGAGGCAATTTAGTTGCTAACTTTGGATCTTCCACCCCCTATTTGTGTCGTTTTGGGTACATCATTGTGAGTCTTCTAGGTTCTTTTGTAAAATATAATTCAATTATGTCAAATTCTTGGTCCCCAAGGTACCAAGGAGTAGTATTTTTCAAACTCTCATGTGCACTGGAATCACCAGGCATATTATGAAAGTGCAAGTCCTGATTCAATAGGTCTGTAGTAGAGGCCTCAGAGTCACAAGTTCCCAGGAGGTGCTGATGCTGCTGGTCCCTGGACCACACTTTAAGTAGCAAGCAGGCATAGACTACATAAGTGGTTCAAGGGCTCTCACTGCTGGTGAGGATGAAAGGCCAAAGGTAGGCCTCTAGTCACCATTCTGTTTCAGCCAGAAATGCTCACCTTTTGAGCTCCTGAGACTGAGCAGCTTGACTGCCCAGCTCTAAATCAAGCTGATGGGTCCTCGTGTACAGACTGTGTCCATATGTCAGTCACCATGTTTAGTGTTCACTGAATGATGTGGAGTGGGTTGCCAACACAATGTCACCAGGGCTTTCTGATGTAGTTCAAGAAATCCACCTGCAAATGGCTCTGCTCCACTAGGTTTTTGAAGTATAAAAGGCTGTACAACCTCACATTAACATTTACTACCCCCACTCCTTTCCTGTGCCCCAAGACTTCTTTCCTCTCTTGTCCATATCAAAACTGGCTGTGCACAGCTGACTATCCCTGTCATTGAAGGCCTTGGCAACACAACTACGGCAGGGATTTGTGATGTAGTTCAAGGAATCCTCCAGCAGAGGGAGCTGCTCCACTAGGTTTTCGAATTATGTGAGCCTACACAATCGATTCCATTGACATCTACATCCCCCACTCAATTCCTGTGCACCAATAACTCTCTTCTTTTTCTTTCTTTGCCCTTCACACAACTGGCTGTGCTTGGGTGAATGTCCACGTAGATGAAGGTCCTGGAAACACCTCTTCCCCAATGCTCTCTGCTGCAGTACAAGGAATCCAGCCTAAGTGGCACTTCTCCACTAGGTTTTTCTGATGATAACAGTCTCAAACACCTCACATTGACATCTGGGCTACCTGCTCACTCCCTGTGCCACAAGACCTCGTTTCCCGTTTTTCTCTTGCTTATATTATAACTGGCTGTGCATGGGTGAGTCTCCATGTCACTCAGTGACATGCTAACAACACCTCCAGGAGATGACACAGCTGCATTAAATTTCGAGTTCTATGAGGCACTAGAGACTCACATTGACATTTTCTCCTCGCACTTCCTGCTGTGCTCAAGACCTACCTTTCGCTCTCCTCTTCCTCGTAAAAAAAACTGTCGATGCTGTATGACAGACCTGTGGCTGAAATGCTAGGCAAAATAACACTCCAGGGCTTTTTGATGTAGTTCCAGGAATCCACCAGCAGATGGCACCGATTCACTACGTTTTAGAGTTATGGGATTCTCTACACCCTTCCAGAAAAAACATCTATTTCTGCTTTATTGACTATGCCAAAGCCTTTGACTGTGTGGATCACAATAAACTGTGGAAAATTCTGAACGAGATGGGAACACCAGACCACCTGACCTGCCTCTTGAGAAACCTATATGCAGGTCAGGAAGCAACAGTTAGAACGGGACATGGAACAACAGACTGTTCCAAATAGGAAAAGGAGTACATCAAGGCTGTATATTGTCACCCTGCTTACTTAACTTCTATGCAGAGTACATCATGAGAAACGCTGGGCTGGAAGAAGCACAAGCTGGAATCAAGATTGCCAGGAGAAATATCAATAACCTCAGATATGCAGATGACACCACCCTTATGGCAGAAAGTGAAGAGGAGCTAAAAAGCCTCTTGATGAAAGTGAAAGAGGAGAGTGAAAAAGTTGGCTTAAAGCTCAACATTCAGAAAACGAAGATCATGGCATCTGGTTCCATCACTTCATGGGAAATAGATGGGGAAACAGTGGAAACTGTGTCAGACTTTATTTTGGGGAGCTCCAAAATCACTGCAGATGGTGACCGAAGCCATGAAATTAAAAGACCCTTACTCCTTGGAAGGAAAGTTATGACCAACCTAGATAGCATGTTGAAAAGCAGAGACATTACTTTGCCAACAAAAGTCCGTCTAGTCAAGGCTATGGTTTTTCCTGTGGTCATGCATGGATGTGAGAGTTGGACTGTGAAGAAAGCTGAGTGCCGAAGAATTGATGCTTTTGAACTGTGGTGTTGGAGAAGACTCTTGAGAGTCCCTTGGACTGCAAGGAGATCCAACCAGTCCATTCTGAAGGAGATCAGCCCTGGGATTTCTTTGGAAGGAATGATGCTAAAGCTGAAACTCCAGTACTTTGGCCACCTCATGCGAAGAGTTGACTCATTGGAAAAGACTCTGATGCTGGGAGGGATTTGGGGCAGGAGGAGAAGGGGACGACCGAGGATGAGATGGCTGGATGGCATCACTGACTCGATGGACCTGAGTTTGAGTGAACTCCGGGAGATAGTGATGGACAGGGAGGCCTGGCATGCCTCGATTCACGGGGTCGCAAAGAGTCAGACATGACTGAGTGACTGAACTAACTAACTGAACTAACTATACCCTTCCACTGACATCTACTGATCCCACTCCCTTCCTGTGCGCCGAGCCCTCTCTTGTCTATTTTTCCTTGTCCATATCAAAAGTGGCTGTGGACGGGATATTGTCTGTCCTTGCCACTGAATGCCTTGAAAAAACAACTTCCCGTGAGATTTCTGCTGAATTTCATGAAATTCACTGGTAGATGGTGCAGCTCCTCTAAGTTCTCAAGTAATACAAGGTCCTAAACATTCCCATTGACATCTACTAAAGTACCTCTTCTCTGTGCCCCAAGATCTCCATTTTCCTTTTTCTCTTAACA
Organism: Capricornis sumatraensis; assembly: GCF_032405125.1. Taxonomy (NCBI): domain Eukaryota; kingdom Metazoa; phylum Chordata; class Mammalia; order Artiodactyla; family Bovidae; genus Capricornis; species Capricornis sumatraensis. The sequence continues at coordinate 43,347,701 of NC_091092.1, read as the reverse complement.
AAACTGGCTGTGCTTGGGTGACTTTCCAGTTGCTGAATGCCTTGACAATACATCTTTCCCAGGGCTTTCAGCTGTACTTCAAGTAATCTACCAGCGTTGGCTCTGCTCCACCAGGTTTTCAAGTTGTGTGAGACTCTACATGTTCCAATTGATATCTACTCCCCTCACTCCCTTTCTATGCACCAATGCATCTCTTCTATTCCTTTCTTTGCCCTTAACACAACTAGCTGTGCATGGTAACTGACCACACTGATGAAATTCTTGGCAACACCTCTTCCCAAATGCTTTCTGCTGCAGTTCAAGGAATTCAGCCTGGGTGGCACTGTTCCACTACATGTTCTGGTGATAAGAGTATCTATCACCTCATATTGACATCTGGCCTACCCAATCAGTCCCTGTGACACAAGACTTCATTTCCTGTTTTTCTCTTGCCCATATTATATCTGACTGTGCGAGGGTGAGTCCCCATGTCCCTGAATGACATGGCAACACAGTGCCTCCATGGCTTGTTGAGGTGGTGGATGTAATCCAACAGGAGATGGCGCTGCTGCATTAATTTTTCGAGTTCTATGAGTCACTACAGCCTCATATTGGCATCTTCTCTTCCCATGTCCTGCTTGTGCTCAAGACCTACCGTCTCTTTCTTCTCTTCCTCATATCAAAACTGTCGGTGCTGGATGGCTTTCCCTGTGGCTGAAATGCTAGGCAAGAAAACATTCTAGGGCTTTCTGATGTAGTTCCAGGAAATCACCAGCATGTGGAGCTGCTCCACCATGTTTTTGAGTTATGGGATGCTCCACCCTCCCACTGACATCTACTACTGACACTCCCTTCCTGTCCACCGAGACCTCTCTTATCTGTCTTTCCTTGTCCATATTAAAATTGGCTGTGCACTGTTTACAATAGCCAGGACATGGAAGCAACCTAGATATCCATCAGCAGACAAATGAATAAGAAAGCTGTGGTACATATACACAATGGAATGTTCAGTTCAGTTGAGTTCAGTCGCTCAGTCGTGTCCGACTCTTTGCGACTCCGTGAATCGCAGCATGCCAGGCCTCCCTGTCCATCACCAACTACCGGAGTTCACTCAAACTCATGTCCATCGAGTCGGTGATGCCATCCAGCCATCTCATCCTCGGTCGTCCCCTTCTCCTCCTGCCCCCAATCCCTCCCAGCATCAGGGTCTTTTCCAATGAGTCAACTCTTTGCATGAGGTGGCCAAGCTACTGGAGATTCAGTTTTAGCATCAGTCCTTCCAAAGAAATCCCAGGGCTGATCTCCTTCAGAATGGACTGGTTGGATCTCCTTGCAGTCCAAGGGACTCTCAAGAGTCTTCTCCAACACCACAGTTCAAAAGCATCAATTCTTTGGCACTCAGCTTTCTTCACAGTCCAACTCTCACATCCATACATGACCACAGGAAAAACCATAGCCTTGACTAGACGGACCTTTGTTGACAAAGTAGTGTCTCTGCTTTTGAATATACTATCTAGGTTGGTCATAACCTTCCTTCTAAGGAGTAAGCGTCTTTTAATTTCATGGCTGCAATCACCACCTGCAGTGATTTTGGAGCCCAAAAAAATAAAGTCTGACACAGTTTCCACTGTTTCCCCATCTATTTCCCATGAAGTGATGGGACCAGATGCCATGATCTTCGTTTTCTGACTGTTGAGCTTTAAGCCAACTTTTTCACTCTCCTCTTTCACTTTCATCAAGAGGCTTTTTAGTTCCTCTTCACTTTCTGCCATAAGGGTGGTGTCATCTGCATATCTGAGGTTATTGATATTTCTCCTGGCAATCTTGATTCCAGCTTGTGCTTCTTCCAGCCCAGCATTTCTCATGATGTACTCTGCATAGAAGTTAAGTAAGCAGGGTGACAATATACAGCCTTGATGTACTCCTTTTCCTATTTGGAACAGTCTGTTGTTCCATGTCCCATTCTAACTGTTGCTTCCTGACCTGCATATAGGTTTCTCAAGAGGCAGGTCAGGTGGTCTGGTATTCTCATCTCGGTCAGAATTTTCCACAGTTTACTGGGATCCACACAGTCAAAAGCTTTTGTATAGTCAATAAAGCAGAAGTTACTCAGCCATTAAAAAGAATGCATTTGAATCAATTCTAATGAGGTGGATGAAACTGGAGCCTATTATATAGAGTAAAGTAAGTCAGAAAGAAAAACACCAATACAGTATACTAATGCATATATATGGAATTTAGAAAGATGGTAATGATGACCCTATATGCGAGACAGCAAAAGATATACAGATGTAAAGAACAGTCTTTTGGACTCTGTGGGAGAAGGCGAGGGTGGGATGATTTGAGAGGGTAGCATTGAAACATGTATATTATCATATGTGAAACAGATCGCCAGTCCAGGTTTGATGCATGAGACAGGGTGCTCAGGGCTGGTGCCCTGAGGGATGAGATGGGGAGGGAGGTGGGAGGGAGGGTCAGGATGGGGAACACATGTACACCCATGGCTGATTCGTGTCAATATATGGCAAAAGCCACTACAATATTGTAAAGTAATTAGCCTCCAATTAAAATAAAGAAATTAATTTAAAATAAATAAATAAATCCAGCTTGTAAAAAAAAAAAAACTGGCTGTGATTGTCCCTGCCATTCAATGCCTTGGAAACACACCTTCCCATGTTATTTCTGATGAATTTCAAGGAATTCACTAGTAGATGGTGTCGCTCCAATATTTTCTCAAGTAGTACAAGGTTCCAAAGATTCCCATGACATTTACTGCCCTACATCCTTCTTGTGCCCTAGGTCTCTATACTCTTCTTTCCCTAAACAAAAACGGGCTGTGCTGGGTGCCAGTCCAAGTCACTGAATGACTCGACAACACATTTTTTGCCAGAGTTTTCTGCAAAAGTTCAAGGAATCCATCAGCAGATAGCTCTGCTCCACTAGGTTTCTGAGTTATGTGGGACTCTACACATTCCCATTGACATCCACTTCCACCACCCTGTGCCCAAATACCTCTCTACCTTTTCTTTCTTTGCCCTTCGCAAACCAGGCTGTGCTTGACTGAATGTCCACGTCAGTGAAGGTCTTGGCAACACCTCTTCCCAAATGCTTTCTGTTGCAGTTCAAGGAATCCAGCCTAGGTGTCACTGCTCCACTAGGTTTTATGGTGATAACAGTTGTGACTACCTCACACTGAAATCTGGTCTACCTGATCCCTCCCTGTGCCACAAGACCTCGTTTCCTATTGTTATGTTGCTCATATTATAAGTGGCTGTGCACAGGTGAGTCTCCATGTTGCTGAATGACCTAGTAAAACAACACCTTCAAGGCTTGCTGAGGTAGTGGAATTGATCCACCAGGAGATGCTGCTGCTCCAATTAATTTTTGAGTTCTATGAGGCACTACCGCTTCACATTGATATCGTCTTCTCCCACTCCCTGCTTGCACTCAAGACCCACTTTCTCTTTCTTCTTTCTCATATTAAAAATGTGCACTCTGTATGACTATCCCTGTGGCTGAAGTGCTAGGCCAAAAAACTCTCGAGGGCTTTCTGATGTAGTTTGAGAAATCTACCAGCAGATGGCCCTGCTCCACTACTTTTTTGAGTTGTGGGATGCTCTACACCCTCACACTGACATCGATTACTTTCACTCTCTTCCTGTGCACTGAGCCCTCTCTTATCTATTTCTTCCTGTCCATATCAAAACTGCCTGTGGATGGGTGATTGTCCCTGCTGATGAATGCCTTTGAAATGCAACTTCACATGGAATTTCTGCTAAGATTAAAGGAATTCACTGGTAGATGGTGTTGCTTCACTAAGTTCTTGAGTAATACAAGGTTCTAAATGATCCCTTTGGCATCTACTACTCTACACCCTTCCTGTACCCCAAGATCTCCATTCTCTTATTTCTCTTAACAAAATGGACTGTGCTTGGGTGCTGTCCAAGTCGCTGAACACCTTGACAACACATCTTTTCCAGGGCTTAGGGCTCAACAGCATTGGCTCTGCCCCACTAGGTTTTCGAGTTATGTGAGACTCTACGTGCTTCCGATGACATCTAGGTCCCAACTTCCTTCCTGTGCCCACAACTCTCTTCTTTTTCCTTCTCTGCCCTTCACGCAACCGGTTGTGCTTGGGTGAATCCAGGTTGATGAAGGTCTTGGTAACACCTCTCCCAAAATGCTTTCTGCTGCAGTTCAAGGAATCGGTCCTAGATGGCGCTGTTCCAATGCAGTTTTTGGTGATCACAGTCTCTAAAGCGTCACATTGACATCTGGTGTACCCACTCCCTCCCTATGTCAGGAGACCTCGTTTCTTGTTTTTCTCTTGCCAATATTATAACTGGCTAAGCATGGATGAGTCTCTGTGTCGATGTATGATATGACAACACAATACCTCCATGGCTTACTGAAGTAGTTGAAGTAATCCACCAGAAGATGACCCACCTAAAGCTCTATACAGTCAACAAAAACAAGACCTGGAGCTGACTGTGGCTCAGATCATGAACTCCTTATTGCCAAATTCAGACTTATATTGAAGAAAGTAGGGAAAACCGCTAGACCATTCAGGTATGACCTAAATCAAATCCCTTATGATTATACAGTGGAAGTGAGAAATAGATTTAAGGGCCTAGATCTGATAGACAGAGTGCCTGATGAACTATGGAAAGAGGTTCGTGACATTGTACCGGAGACAGGGATCAAGACCATCCCCATGGAAAAGAAATGCAAAAAATCAAAATGGCTGTCTGGGGAGGCCTTACAAATAGCTGTGAAAAGAAGAGAGGCAAAAAGCAAAGGAGGAAAGGAAAGATATAAGCATCTTAATACAGAGTTCCAAAGAAGAGCAAGAAGAGATAAGAAAGCTTTCTTCAGTGTTCAATGCAAAGAAATAGAGGAAAACAACAGACTAGAGATCTCTTCAAGAAAATTAGAGATACCAAGGGAACATTTCATGCAAGGATGGGCTCGATAAAGGACAGAAATGGTATGGACCTAACAGAAGCAGAAGATACTAAGAAGAGGTGGCAAGGATATCCGGAAGAGCTGTACAAAAAAGATCTTCATGACCCAGATAATCATGATGATGTGATCACTAATCTAGAGCCAGACATCTTGGAAAGTGAAGTCACTACGAAAGCATCACTATGAATAAAGCTAGTGGAGGTGATGGAATTCCAGTTGAGCTATTTCAAATCCTGAAAGATGATGCTGTGAAAGTGCTGCACTCAATATGCCAGCAAATTTGGAAAACGCAGCAGTGGCCACAGGACTGGGAAAGCTCAGTTTTCATTCCAATTCCAAAGAAAAGCAATGCAAAAGAATGCTCAAACTACTGCACAATTGCACTCATTTCACATGCTAGTAAAGTAATGCTCAAAATTCTCCAGCCAGGCTTCAGCAATATGTGAACCGTGAACTTCCTGATGTTCAAGCTGGTTTTAGAAAAGGCAGAGGAACCAGAGATCAAATTGCCAACATCCGCTGAATCATGGAAAAAGCAAGAGAGTTCCAGAAAAACATCTATTTCTGCTTTATTGACTATGCCAAAGCCTTTGACTGTGTGGATCACAATAAACTGTGGAAAATTCTGAGAGAGATGGGAATACCAGACCACCTAACCTGCCTCTTGAGAAATCTGTATGCAGGTCAAGAAGCAACAGTTAGAACTGGACACGGAACGACAGACTGGTTCCAAATAGGAAAAGGAGTACGTCAAGGCTGTATATCGTCACCCTGCTTATTTAACTTCTATGCAGAGTACATCATGAGAAACGCTGGACTGGAAGAAACACAAGCTGGAATCAAGATTGCTGGGAAAAATATCAATAACCTCAGATATGCAGATGACACCACCCTTATGGCAGAAAGTGAAGAAGAGCTAAAAATCCTCTTGATGAAAGTGAAAGAGGAGAGTGAAAAAGTTGGCTTAAAGCTCAACATTCAGAAAACAAAGATCATGGCATCCGGTCCCATCACTTCATGGGAAATAGATGGGGAAATAGTGGAAACAGTCAGACTTTATTTTGGGGGGCTCCAAAATCACTGCAGATGGTGACTGCAGCCATGAAATTAAAAGACGCTTACTCCTTGGATGGAAAGTTATGACCAACCTAGATAGTATATTCAAAAGCAGAGACATTACTTTGCCGACTAAGGTCCATCTAGCCAAGGCTATGGTTTTTCCTGTGGTCATGTATGGATGTGAGAGTTGGACTGTGAAGAAGGCTGAGCACCAGGAAGAATTGATGCTTTTGAAGTGTGGTGTTGGAGAAGACTCTTGAGAGTCCCTTGGACTGCAAGGAGATCCAACCAGTCCATTCTGAAGGAGATCAGCCCTGGGATTTCTTTGGAAGGAATGATGCTAAAGCTGAAACTCCAGTAGTTTGGCCACCTCATGAGAAGAGTTGACTCATTGGAAAATACTCCGGTGCTGGGAGGGATTGGGGGCAGGAGGAGAAGGGGACGACAGAGGATGAGATGGCTGGATGGCATCACTGACTCGATGGACGTGAGTCTGAGTGAACTCCGGGAGATGGTGATGAACAATGGAGGCCTGGCGTGCTGCGATTCATGGGGTCGCAAAGAGTCGGACACGATTGAGCGACAGAACTAAACTGAACTGATGGGTCACTAGTGCCTTACACTGACATCTTCACCCCCGGGTCCCTGCTTGTGCTGAAGACCAATCTTCGCTTTCTTCTCTTCCTCATAAAAGCTGTCAGTGCTGGATGACTGTAACTGGCTAAAATGCTAGGCAAAAAAAATTGCAAGGGCTTTCTGATGTGGTTCTAGGAATCCAACAGAAGATGGCGCTGCTCCACTACTTTTTCAAGGTTCAAGATGCTCTACACCCTTTCATTGACTTCTACAACCCCACTCCCATCCTGTGGACCAAGCCCTCTTTGATCTGTTTTTTCTTCTCCATATAAAATATGGCTGTGGACTGGTGACTGTTACTGCTGGTGAAAGATTTGGAAAAATATACTCCCGTGAGATTTCTGCTGAGTTTCAAGGAATCCACAAGTAGATATCACAGCTTTGTTATGTTCGTGTGTAGTACAAGGTTCTAAATGTTCCCATGACATCTACAGCCATACTTCCTTCCTGTGCCCCAGGATATCCATTCTCTTATTTCCTTTAACAAAACATGCTGTGCTTGGCTGACTGTCCAAGTCACTGAATGCCTTGGTTACACATCTTTCCCAGGGCTTTCTGCTGTAATTCAAGTAATCCACCAGCAGATGCCTCTGCTTCACTAGATTTTCCAGGTATGGGGTACTCTACACTTTGCTTTTGACATCTACTTCCACCACTCTCTTCCTACGACCCAATAACTCTCTTCTTTTCCTTTCTTTGCCCATCGCATGCTGGTTTTGCCTGTGTAAATGTCCACTTCAATGCAGGTCTTGGCAACACCTCTTCCCAAATGCTTTCTGCTGCAGTTCGAGCAATCCAGCCTAGGTGTTGCTGCTGCACTAGGTTTTTTGGTGATAACACGCCTTACTGCCTCATGTAGATATCTTGTCTACCCACTCCATCCCTGTGCCACAAGACATAGTTTCCTGTTGTTCTCCTGCAGATATTATAACTAGCTGGGCACGGGTAAGTCTCCATGTTGCTGAATGACATGGCAACACAACATTTCCATCGCTTGTTGACTGGAAGTAATCCACCAGGAAATGACGCTGCTCCATTAAATTTCCGAGTTCTATGAGGCACTACAGCCTCACATTGACAGCTTGTCCTCCCACTCCCTGCTTGTGCTCAAGACCTATCTTCTCTTTCTTCCCTTCATCGTATCAAAACTTTCCACGCTGAATGACTAAACCTGGGAGTGAAAAGTTATATTAAAAAAAAAAAACAAACCTCTCGAAGGGCTTTCTGGTGTAGTTCCAAAATCCACTAGCAGATGGCGCTGCTTCTCCTCGTTTTCGAGTTACGAAAGGCTCTACACCCTCCCTTGGCTCAGAGGTTAAAGCGTCTGCCCGCAATGCGGGAGACCTGGGTTCGATCCCTGGGTCGGGAAGATCCCCTGGAGAAGGAAATGACAACCCATTCCAGTATTCTTGCCTGGAGAATCCCATGGATGGAGGAGCCTGGTGGGCTACAGTCCATGGGGTTGCAAAGAGTTGGACACGACTGAGCGACTTCACTTTCACTCTCACTATACCCTCCCACTGATATTGACTACCCCCACTACTTTCCTGTGCACGGAGCCCTTTCCTATCTATTTTATCTTGTCCCTATCAAAACAGAATGGGACATGTGATTGACCCTGCCTCGAATGATTTGGAAACACATCTTCTGATGAGATTTCTGCTGAGTGTCAAGCAATTCACTGGTAGATGGCACCGATCCACTAAATACTCAAGTTCTGGAAGGTTCTAAATGTTCACATTGACATGTATTACCTTACATCCTTCCTGTACCCCCCAAGAGCTCCATTCTCTTCACTCTTTTCACAAAAGGAGCTGTGCTTGGTTTACTGCCAAAGTCTCTGAATGGTTTGAAAACATATCTTTCCAAGGGCGTCCTGATGCAGTTTCAGTAATCTTACAGTAATGGCTCTTTTCCAACAGGCTTTCGAGTTATGTGAGACTCTACACGTTCTCATTGACATCTACTTCCCCTACTTCCTTCCTGTGCCCCAACAGTTCTCTTCTTTTTCTTCCTTTCCCTTTACACAATGAGGTGTTTTAGGGTGACGGTTTTAGCAAAGTCTTCCCAAATGCTTTCTGTTGCAGTTCAAGGAATCCAGCCTAGGTGGCGCTGCTCCAATAGGTTTTCCGCTGACACCAGTATCTAGCACCTCACATTGACTTGTCTACTCCCTCCCTGTGCCACAAGTCCTAATTTTCTGTTGTTCTCTTACTCATAATAAAACTGGCTGTGTCTGAGTGAGTCTCAATGTCACTGAATGACATGGCAACACAACACTTCCATGGTTTGTTGAAGTAGTGGAAGTAATACACCAGGCAATGACGCTGCTCTGTTGAATTTTAGACTTCTATGAGGCACTAGACTGTCACACTGACATCTTCTCTTAGCCCTGGTTGTAATCAAGACCTTCCTTGTCTCTCTTCTCTTGCTAGTATCAAAAGTGTGCACGTTGGGTAACTATTTCTGTGGCTGAAATGCGAGGCAAAAAAAATATACTCGAAGAACTTTCTGATGTAGTTCTAGAATCCACCCATAGAAGACAGTGCTACACCACGTTTTCGAGTTATGGGAAGGTCTCAGTTCAATTCAGTTCAGTCGCTCAGTCCTGTCAAGACTCTTTGTGACCCATGGACTCCAGCATGCCAGGTTTCCCTGTCCATTACCAACTCCCAGAGCTTGTTCAAACTCATGTCCATCAAGTTAGTGATGCCATCCAACCATCTCATCCTCTCATCCCCTTTTCCTCCTGCCTTCAATCTTTCCCAGCATCAGGGTCTTTTCCAATGAGTCAGTTCTTCTCATCAGGTGGTCAAAGTATTGGGACTTCAGCTTCAGCATCAGTCCTTTCAATGGATATTCAGGAATGATTTCCTTTTGGATTGACTGGTTTGATCGACTTGCAGTCCAAGGGACTCTCATGAGTCTTCTCCAACACCACAGTGCAAAAGTATCAATTCTTCAGTGCTCAACTTTCTTTACGGTCCAACTATCACATCCATACATGACTACGGGAAAAACCACAGCTTTGACTAGATGGACCTTTGTCAGCAAAGTAATGTCTCTGCTTTTTAATATGCTGTCTTGGTTGGCCATAGCTTTTCTTCCAAGGAGCAAGCATCTCTTAATTTGATGGCTTCAGTCACCATCTGCAGTGATTTTGGAGCCCATAAAAATAAAGTCTTTCACTGTTTCCATTGCTTCCCCATCTATTTGCCATGAAGTGATGGGACTGGATGCCATGTTCTTTGTCTTTTGAATGTTGAGTTTTAAGCCAGCTTTTTCACTCTCCTCTTTCACTTTCATCAAGAGGCTCCTCAGTTACTCTTCACTTTTGCTGTAAGGGTGGTGTCATCTGCATATCTGAGGTTATAGATATTTCTCCCAGTAATCTTGATTCCAGCTTGTGTTTCATCTAGCCCAGCATTTCACATGAGTTACTCTGCACAGAAGTTAAATAAGCAGGGTGACAACATATAGCCTTGACGTATTCCTTTCCCAATTTGGAACCAGTCCATTGTTCCATGTTTGGTTCTAACTATTACTTTTTGACTTGCATAAAGATTTCTCAGGAGACAAGTAAGGTCGTCTGATATTCCTATCTCTTTAAGAATTTTCCACAGTTTGTTGTGATCCACACAGTCAAAGGCTTTGGCATAGTCAATGAAGAAGAAGAAGTAGATGTTTTTCTGGAATTCTCTTGCTTTTTGTATAATGCAATGGATTTTGGCATTTTGATCTCTGATTCCTCTGCCTTTTCTAAATCCAGCTTGAACATATGGAAGTTCTCAGCTCATGTACTGTTGAAGCCTAGCTTGCAGAATTTTCAGCATTACTTTGCTAGCATGTGAGATGAGTGCAATTGTGCAGTAGTTTGAACATTCTTTGGCATTGCCTTCCTTTGGGATTGGAATGAAAACTGATCTTTTCCAGTCCTGTGGCCACTACTGAGCTTTCCAAATTGGCTAGCATATTGAGTTCAGAACTTTTAGGGCATCATCTTTTAAGATTTGAAGTAGCTCCACTGGAATTCCATCACCTCCACTAGCTTTCTTGTAGTGATGCTTTCTAAGTCCCACTTGACTTCGCACCCTAGGATATTACTCTAGGTGAGTAATCACACCATCATGGTTATCTGGCTCATGAAGAACTTTTTTCTATAGTTATTCTATGTATTCTTGCCACCTCTTCTTAATAATATCTTCCTTGGTGGCTCAGATGGTAAAGCGTCTGCCTACAATGCAGGAGATCCAGGTTCAGTTCTTGGGTTGGGAAGATCTCCTGGTGAAGGAACTCCAGTATTCTTGCCTGGAAAAGGAGTAGATATAATGATCATCTGATTTAAATTCACCCATTCCAGTCCATTTTAGTTTGCTGATTCAAAAAATGTTGATGTTCACTCTTGCCATCTCTTGTTTGAACACTTCCACTTTGCCTTGATTCATGGATATAACAGTCCACGCTCCTATGCCATATTGCTCTTTACAGCATTGGACTTTACTTCCATCACCAGTCACATCCACAACTGGGTGTTGTTTTTGCTTTTTCTCCATCTCTTCATTCTTTCTGGAGTTAGTTCTCTCCTGATCTTCAGTAGCATATTGGGCACCTACTGAACAGGGGAGTTCATCTTTCAGTGTCCTATCTTTTGCCTTTTCATACTGTTCATGGGGATCTCAAGGCAAGAATACTGAAGTGCTTTGTCATTCCATTCTCCAGTGGACCACATTTTGTCTGAACTCTGCACCATGACCCATCCGTCTTGGGTTGCTCTACAAGGCATGGTTCATAGTTTCACTGAGTTAGACAAGGCTGTTTTCCATGTTAACAGATTGGTTGGTTGTCTGTGATTGTGATTTTCAGTCTGTTTGCCCTCTGATGGAGAAGAATAAGAGGCTTATGGAAGCTTCTTGATGGGAGAGACTGCCTGAGGGGGAATCTGGGTCTTGTTCTGAAGCGCCTGGCCATGCTCAATAAATCTTTAATCCATTTTTCTGTTGAAAGGTGGGGCTGTGTTCCCTCCATGCCTTTGACCTTTTGAAGGAAGTGCCACTATCTGTATTACCTCTACCATATTTTGGCCTCAGGTCAAATGACAAGGAGGGAACACAGACCTGCCCTTCAATATTTCTTACCAGTAGTAAGCAAATCACAGGATTTGAGAAGATTAGGCAATTACCCAATGAAAAGAACTGAGGATAGTTCTTGCTTCTATTAATCTTCCTAGTGGTGGTTGTGGTGGTTTTCTCATTAGCATCATCACCAACAAGACCACTATCATGGCCAGCACCATCATCATTTCCAGGAGGCTAACATGCCTCTCAAAATGACAGCTGCTATCCTGATGAAACTAGTGTCTGCATAAAACAGGAAAGCAGTATAAAAAAGAAAGATACACCATTTCAAAGGCCTTGCCTTCAAGTGCCCAATAGTACCCATTTCTCTGTCACCCACATAAATCAAGGGCAAACATGAGCTTCATACAAGTAACTTAGTTTGAAGACATTGTAGTTTATTACCGTTGCCACCTGAGAGAAAACACTTATCCAATATATGCCTCAGGAGGCTAAGTGAAAAGGCAGGCCTAGGGATCAACACCTGGAATAGCACAGAGGAGCCAGGTCACATCTGACCTATACTGAGTAGTGTCCCCTTCTCTTGTTCAAGAGTGCTAGTTCTTGAGACTGCCACCAATTGGCAAAACACTGTTTTCAACTACTCTGCTTTGTGACTGCTTCCTAAAATGCCAATAGTCAGCAGAAGTACCCATGAAACAATTCACTGATGCCTTCCTCACAGCCCTCTCCAATGCAGAGAGGACAACTGTGATGCGATGCACAGCTGGCACAAGCCTTTGTGGAAAGGAGAGAAAGGGCCACAGTTATTGTTAAGTTTCACAACTCCTTTGGCTAGCAAATGAGCCAAGCTTGGTCACCATCATGTCTCTTGGTGAAGGAACAAAGGTTAGGAGAAACCTTTCTCTCTGTATTCTAGGTCTCAGTTTGTCACTTCATGAGGCATCCACAATGAACCCATTGTCCAAGAATTTGAAGTAATTTAACCCATTACAGGTATAAATCAAAACAGTATGAATGTCAATGTGCTGGGAAAAGAACACACACTCTGGCTTCACATCAACAAGGAAATGTGCAACTTGTACATGGGTGGGTGAAATTCAGGTTCTGTGATGCCAGCTTGTGACTGAATATTGTACCACTAAGAAAGCAGGGGAAAAAGTGTTATCTATTGAGACTAAAGTTTAGAAGGCTCTTTGAGAACATTTTAAATAGTGCATATTTTCTCCTCCCCTTTCAGATGAGCAATAGACGTCGCTTGAACGTTGATAAATTAATCAACATGAAGAAAAGTAGTAACATTATGTAAAGAGAAACAGTAGAGACCTTTCTGGCACTGCCAGGTAACAGGCACCCTCTGGCCTGCACAGAATTCAGTCTGCAAAGTCTTCACAGGTGTAGATACGAAGTCATGTCATCCTCAAGGTGAGATGTCCAAGATGACCAGAGAAGAACGTCACTCCCAGCAAGGAAAAGCCTGGAGTCCCAGGCTGCCTCTTGCTTCACAGCAGGACTAGAGACATCTGGTTTGCAATGAGATGCTTGGGTACCTCCTGAGGTAAGTGGCTGGCCCTGAGAAAGGAAACAAGCATGTAAATGAAATGATGTCAAAGTCCAAAGGACTGGGGCAGGAAAAGGAAATAGTGGCAAGAAAGAGTTGAAGCAAAAACCATCCCTTTCTTCTTCAAAAGGTGGATTCACGAAATAGGGAACTACATTCCTTGAGCACCACCTGTGCCCTAAGTCCTTAACAAAGGTTATCACATTTGATTCTCACAACATCCAAGACAGCATGCTAGAAATACCATTGTGTAAATGGGGAGGAGATGAAGTTCAAAGATGATAGTAAGAGAGAGCCAAGAGACTTTCAGACTCAGACACTGGAGGCGATTTGTGGATGTAACACAAGGTATGGTCCCAGAAATATCAGCAAGCAAACACAAGACCAAGAATTACTAGAAGGGTGAAAATTTGCAGGAGTATTGACTCCTGACTTGTCAATTACTTCTGCTGTATTCCCAGGATCCTTATCACGTGTGGAAGGGGTCTGGGAAACAACCATTTACCACCACCCACTTGGTCCACAGGTCCCATTTTATTCTTTTTCATAGACGGAAAAGTTTTCAATGACCTTTACATCCATGTTGTCATACTAGAAAAAAAAAAGGCACCCAAGCACACATTCTGCATTCATGAGGTTTATTTTCAACAGGCCAATCAAGTCCATCTTGCTGCTGCCAACTACTGAAAGCATTTCCAATGAGAATAAAAAAAGAGGTCAACCCTTTGATGGGAAACTGTCAAAATTACTTGATTTTGAAAACTGACATTCTAAAAGTCAATGTGTCTGCAACACTGGCATTCACAATGAACAGAGGATCATGATTAAGGACTGGACAAAGATACCACTGTCTTGTTTAACGAACTGGTTCCATTAACGATTTCTACCACAGAATTAGCAAGCTGTGTTCAGGGAGAGACCTTGACACTGTTTTCCTAGAGACCGAGGAAAGCATTTTGTCACCATTTTCAATTATGCTACAGATGACAGGGAACGAGTCCTGCCCTCTGCCCAGCACCTGTGGCCCCACATAACATAAGTTGGCTCTTACTTGTTTAGTGGGTTAGGCCAGTTGGTTTCACATCCACTCTTTAGTTGACAGTCCTCTACAGGTCCTGAAGGAGATTTGCAAGAAGACTGCCTGTGGGTATTCAGACTACCACAACTGCAGGGAAATTAAGTAACTTGGAAATGTATATAGGTGTGCGTGTGTGGCGGGGGGCAAACACTCCATTTCCCTTATGTAGAGAAGCTTCTGAAAACACTGAACTCAGGAGTGCAATCATGCTACCTCTGCCCATTAGACTGGGCCAAATGTTATGAAAGGTAACATAAGACAGAGACTGATCTTCAGAGATATGGCTTCCCCTTCAAAATGAACTACTGGTTCATCCTGTTTAAACCAAACATCACAGAGCAATTATGGAACATTACAGTGAAAGGCCATGACCCTTGCTTGAAGAAGGATAGTCTCAGAGAAGACTTTTTTCTTTTTTCACAGCTTGGGCCAGTGGACAGCTTGACGCTAGTCACTGTTGTTAAACAAGGGTTAAAAAGCCAATTGGAATAATTTTTTCCTTACTTATGCAAAGAAGATAATGAAAAACTTTTACAGAAATCTTATGAAACAGCCAAGGACCCACATTCAACTGGGTTAAATGATACCAAATGCAATTTCTTTAACAAAAGAGTATCCCAAACTCTTTAAAAGGCAGACATAGTCAGATGAAATGCAATCAATCTGATAACACATTAAAGACAAAGTCACATAATTATGTTTTGTATTTAAAAATCAAGACTATACCCCAACGTATATTCTCAAGGAGCTTTATGAAGAGGGAACAACATCAGAATATAAACAAAATAACTCTATCAAACAAGAAGTTATAATGCAAAATCAAGCATAATCAGAGGTGAAGTTCATTTCCTATAAATTGATATTTACACAAAACCATTTAAAGAAAGTTCTGGGGGGCCACAGGAACAAACTTAATACAGCGAGATGAACATGTGAAATTGAAATGATAAGAGCATCCAGTCTTGGCGGACAAGAGGAGCTCATTCACATCCACTGTGACTGTGTAAGCTCCAGCACCCAGCCAATCCATTTAATACAGAATATGCCCATTGAAAATATGTTTATTTGCAGAGTAGTTGTGAAACACGAACAGGATCACAATTAAGCAAAGTTAAACGACTGCATTGCCCTGAAAAGCCCCACACTATTATAATGTATGAAAGTGAAAGTGAAAGTGAAGTCCCCCAGTCGTGTCCGACTCTTTGCAACCCCATGGACTGTAGCCTATCAAGCTCCTCCGTCCATGGGATTTTCCAGGCAAGAATGCTGGAGTGGATTGCCATTTCCTTCTCCAGGGGACCTTCCCAACCCAGGAATCGAACCCTGGTCTCCCACATTGCAGGCAGACGCTTTACCGTCTGACCCACCAAGGAAGCCCCCACTGGGTGCTTGTTTCCCTTCTGGGTTTGAAAGAAAGCAACAGCCCAAGAGACTACTGTTTTCTTATTTGTAACCTGCAAACATTACCAAATCTTTTAAGGGCCATCTGTGATTCAATAAAAGGATCTTAAACACACAACATTCAAAAGAGCCTTCCAAGGTGACTGAAGACCACATCCAGGGTCCATGAACAAGCCCCGAGCCAATCAAGCCATCTGCTTACTCAATTTTCATGTTAAAATTGTCAGGATTTGTGTTCCATTTTAAGGCAACACGTGAAGAAGACCATTGGAAAAGTTAATGAACAAATGATATTAAACTTAAAGCCATGTTGTTAAATAAAACACAAAACACCAAGGCAGCCAAGGGCCGTCAGCTGTCTTAACAGGGCACCTGCTACCTCAGAGACTTACTTTCTCGTTTCACGTGGAAAATAACAGAAACACGCTCAGTGGTTAAGAAAGGTCACATAAATGGCTAAGATCAACACCTGAAACTATATCCGGCAACGACATGTCCAGCCCAAACGCCCTGTAATACAAGGCGGAATCAGCTCCATGATGAACGATGGTCACCAGACTGTCTGGCATCCCCACACCACTCAGCCAACCACACGCACACTTCCCTCACACTAAGCTGCAAATACTACACAATATTAACACCGTTTAAAGGAAAGGGCTCTGCAAGACCCACAATTAAACAAAGAAAATCATCAAGGTTCATCGGGCTGTTACATAAGGCCCAACACCAAACCCGAAGTGCCTGAGAGACCTTCTTTGCCATCTACCCAGGAGCCGCAAGACACGTTTCTCAAGGTGTCCAATTAGGACACCCCATCTCCCCGACTCTCCAAATCACACTGCAGACAGCCAAACACGAATAAAGTAACGAAAATGTACACTTTTGAGATCTCGGGAAAGGGAGCCACCACGTTAAATCCTAACCAAGGAGAACGGTAGACGGAAGCCCCACAGGACACTCCAAACGGTCGGGAGCTTAGTCTCTCTGCTTATTCACACGCTAGGGCTTCCTCCACAATGTTTCTTCGGCACCGCCTCCCAACGTCGTCATTGGTGGGCCTGTGATGACTGATGGGGATATTGGCCCTTCCTCCCAGGTAGGTCTACTGGTGGGAATTTGTCTGTTTCAAAAGCCCCACCTGAAGTAATGAAATCTCTACTCCTATTCCTGTCTTTCTATATCCGTGTCCATCCCTCAGTGCTTAGCTCTACTTCTTAGGTCTTTGTACAGATCTTTTGCTTTCTTTCTTGTCATCTTAGATTTTGGAAAGCATGCACATTCAGTTTACTCAGGCCTAGGGCAATTACATCCCTCTCCAGGAAGCCATGGAAGCTTAACTCCTTCCAGGCATAATGTGAGTTCTTCATATTAGATATGGACATGGAGATATACCACAGCAGAGTTCCAGGGGAATTGGTTATGAGCTCTGGAATCAGACAGTACTGGGCTGGGCACTGTGTGAAGGAGCCATGGTTTGCACTTGGAAATCTGGCAAGTCAGATCAGGTTGCAGATATTTTGGGAAGACCAGGGAACACTGACAACAAGCTAACTCATAGAAGCATCTAGGATAGGTACCACCCTTCTCAGGATTTTCATATCCTTTCCTGCTTTTCTGTCTGTGAAAATCATGTCTTCCTTATAAGGCCTAGGCATAAATCCCTTACCTACCTGTTTTTCTGAATTCATGTCCCCACCCCAACCACAAGAAGCATTATTTATCCTGTTGCTATAGGAAGAAACATAGTTCAATTCAGTTCAGTTCAGACGCTCAGTCGTGTCTGACTCTTTGCGACCCCATGAATCACAGCACGCCAGGCCTCCCTGTCCATCACCAACTCCCAGAGTTCACTCAGACTCACATCCATCGAGTCAGTGATGCCATCCAGCCATCTCATCCTCGGTTGTCCCCTTCATCTCCTGCCCCCAATCCCTCCCAGCATCAAAGTCTTTTCCAATGAGTCGAATCTTCGCATGAGGTGGCCAAAGTACTGGAGTTTCAGCTTTAGCATCATTCCTTATAGGAAGAAACATAGGAGGACTTCATATCTCTGCTACAAAGGTTGCTATACTTCAGTTATTTAGAGTGAGACTGGAAGCCCACTTCTTTCCCTGGAGCCTGCTGTTGAGAGATCTCTGCACCTGCTCTCAATTTGTGAGTTGTACAAACAGGAAGGTGCAGCTCCCCTAGGCTTGACTACCTTGAGTGTTTAACTCATCTACACTCTACAGGGTATGCGGACCCCATAGCCCATGTTTCCTTTAGCTGGACTGCCTGGTCACAAGTTGCACAGTGCTTCTAGGAAAAATGATCGAGTGCTAGCACTGTCCTTCCCATGGGAAAGATCATGTAGGAGAGGGTGTTTGAGGCTTCATGGTGTGCACAGTGTTATACAGCAATCCATGATGTTGCCTTACCCCCTGTGATGGCCAATTTTATGTGTCAACTTGACTGGTCATGGAACATCCAAATAAATCATTATTTCTAGTTGTAACTGTGAGGGTGTTTCTGGATGAGATGAGCATTTGAATTGATGACTTAGTAGAATGGAAGGCCTTCCCCAATGTGGGTGGGCATCGTCCAAGGCCCAAATGGAACAAAAGGCAGAAAAAGGAAGAATTCTTCCCCCTTTTCCTATCTCATTGCTTTAGATAGAACATTTCTCCTCATTTTCTTCTCCTCAACTAGGATTCACACCACCAGAACCCCTGATTCACAGGCCTACAGACTGGGACAGTTATATCACTGGCTTTCCTGGATTTACACCTTGCAGACAGGAGACTGTGGAATTTCTCAGCCTCCATAAATAGGGAACTACATTCCTCAAGATAAACCATCTTTATATATATATATATGTATGTATATATGTATATATATATATATATATATATATATATACACATGTATGTATGTATGTATGTATATAACTAGAAGTACCTATGTGTGTGTATATATATATATGTACATAAACATATATATATGGGTGTAAAATGTCTCTTATTGGCTCAATTTCTTTGAATAACTCTGAATGATAAACCTGGAACAGACAGCTGATGTTGTTAGACGTGGCTACATAGTCCTCAAATAGAACTTGGAAGAAACAGCAAATCAAGTACTTGAAAACTATATCCAAACTATGGCTTCCAAACTAAGATACCAGAAACAGCCAAATATTGGCCCAGAGGTTTTTCTTTTCCATTGGAGATTAGCTGCTCTTTGTCAAGCCCAGAGAAAGCTTATAGGTGAGCTCTTCCAAACCTTGGGTTGTTGGGTGAGCCTTTGACAAAGAGCCTGAGGGCAGGAGAGTTGTTTCAGGCCTTCTGCAGCAATCTGTAAAGGATGATTAATCCACATGGGGAGGGATGACAAGGAAGATTGGGGCTGTTGATATTAATCCTGTCTCAGGATCTGCCAGGTGTTCCCCATGTGTGATTCAGCTTGTCTTTTTGACTGGTATCAACAAATGCATATATACTGGACCCTCTCAATCCCTAGCATGCAATGACCACTACCACACAGGTCCTATCTTTCATATCACCAATGTCTCTTCAATCTGTGGTCACCATTTATTCCTTTTTTTTGTATGTGTCACCATGGAACTTTGGGCTCCAGTTCCACAACCAGGGATGGAACCTGGACCCACAGCAGTTAAAGTGCTGAGTTATAGCCGCTGGACCATCAGGAAAGTCCTACCATTCATTCTTGTCTCATTTATACTTCATTCCAAGTTCATGGTCTGTCTGCAGAAAATAATGTCTTCTTATCTACTGTGTACAGTAGATGGGCTTGAGGTATACTGTTTGGATTCACACCACAATTACTAATCCTACCAGCTGAATATACTTCATTGTTTTTTATCTCAGTATCCTAAGAAGTATAGTGAGTATACTAATAAAAACTATGTCAAAATGCTGCCATGACCCTTGGTGAGTACACCCAAAGCATTTAGTCCAGAGCCTAACAGTCCTGAATATTCACTGGAAGGACTGTTGCTGAAGCTGAATGCCAATTCTTTAGCCACCTGATGCGAACAGCTGACTCATTAGAAAACAACCTGATGCTGAGAAAGATTGAATGTGGGAGAAGGGGCCAACAGAGGATGAGATAGTTGGATGGCATCACTGACTCGATGGACATGAGTTTGAGTAAACTTTGGGAGTTTGTGATGGACAGGGAAGCCTGGCCTGCTGCAGTCCCTGGAGTGCAAAGTGTCAGACATGACTGAGCGACTGAACTGAACTGAACTAACACACACCTAGCTTCCAGATAAAGTTAACTAGGACTGTTGTTTTATCACCATGCATGTCTCTGGTCAAATATACCCTGCTTTCTGGAGATTTATTATGCTAGCTTCACCAACAAGAGTCTACTTTCTCTGATTCTTTTCCTACTTAGCATTCATGTAACATAATCCACATCTTAGCAACATATTGGCCAGTTCACCACTTATTTTGTTCCACAACTATTACTTTCATCTATGCTGATGTTTCTGTTGACTTATTGACTTTTGCACATGTCTTCGTGTGTATGTTTTGTTCTTAAAATTTTTGCCACCAGTTTCCAATTCATCAGCTTAATAGCTCATTTTTTCCTAATATAATTATATAGAGCACAATACATATGAAGATTGAATAGCACATAAGGAGACACTGAAATCGTACCTTTCATTAAGAGATCCCCAGTGATATTCCCTACTGAGAATGTCATAAACCCCATTGTCTACTCATTGCTTTGGCAGAAGGCACAAAGTGGGTGGTATCTGATAGAGGAACTGGCAAAAATGTACTGAAGATTTGGTAAACTATATCAGGTCTGTCTGTCAAGAAAAGATGCAAAAGGCTGAAATGTGTGTTGCCTGAGAGTTGATGGAGAATGTGTGAGAGAGAGAGAGGAGTTGGTTTAAAGGATTTAGGATGAGCAAGCACACAGGAGCAGGAATGTGAAAGAAAATAGCCTTCTCAGGGAAGAACACATATTATGGCCTCATGAGAGAAGAAGAGAGTTAATGATATAACCTGAAAAATAAGAAGGGAAAAACGATAAGTGGCCCAAGGCAAAGAACCATGTGTTTGATGTGGTAAATTCCATTGAGATCCAATTTATATACAAATCTACCATTTGGATGTCAGCATGCAGAACAGATCAAAAGAGAGGGTCAGAAGAAAAGGGAGACTGGGCACCCATGATTGCTTTGCTCCAAAATCATGTGAGTCTTGCGCATGCAGGAGCACACCATGGCTGCTGCCACGTGGAAAAGGGCCTGGCTGTGGATGCGGGAGTGGAAGGCAAGGACCATGGTATCACCAGAGAATCAGCATAGGCAACTGTCAACTGCATGTTAAACCAGGTCTAGCCTGTTGGGACCATCTTGAGGAGAGGAATGACCACCTCCCTGGCCGCCTAAAAGCACTGCTTGAATCCAAGAGTCAGATGCATCTTGAGTTCCAGCAGCCACATACAAAGACCCCAAGTGATTGGCAGCCTCTAGTGGAGGCCTCCAAGGGCCCCCAAGCCAGGCCTCTACCCTGCCTCCCTGAGCCAGGCTCTAGCCTTTGCCCTCACCACCTCCCTGAGGGCTGGCTCCAGATGTCCTGGGGGATCTGCCTGCCTAGGCCATGCTTCTGGTACTTCCCTTTGTGGACCTGGCATGCCCCCAACTCCTGGCATCCCTTCCTAGGGTCAGTTGTAGGCCTGTGACACACACACCTTGCCTCCCTGCCCAAATCTTGGATGCTCCTCCTTCTGCCAAGGGGTTAAGTGTCCACACTGAAGTAGTTTGCATCAGGGCTTCTGCATACACAGGCGCACACACACAGAGACACACACACACACACTGACAAAAGGTCATTCACATTCTCAACTTTATATAATATGTGCAAACTTCCTACAAAGATGTCTTCCAAACTCGGTCCACTCATGAATGGAATGAAGGTACCTGTTTCCCTGCATTTTGAATGTTAGATTTTCCAACCATCACTGTATATCTTACAGGGAAAAGGCATGTCTTAATTTCTTTGGTTTGAAGCAGACTAAATAACATTTGAATGAAAATTATACCGGATATTCACTGTACTTCTGTAACGATCCTCTGTGGACTGCCTGATCAAGAATGTGGCCCATCTATCAGTTGGCCAGTGTGATGGTGTCCCTGGTAAACCCCGACTTGTGTCTGGTTTCTTTAGGGATGGTGTTCTGGCTTATGACTGTGACCTTAACCTCTGAAGTTCAGCATAACTCTGAATCGTTAGTGTCAGAGTTGCCACCCTCCTCCTTCCTTTCATGAGATGGGCTCCATGCTGCCACAACATACGGCTAGACCAGGGTATGAAAATTGTCGTGGTTCATCTCCTGGGACTTGGTTCAGTCACCGAGAGTAAATCTACATCTGGAAGAGTAATAGCTGCCCTAAGTTGACCCACATCACTTGTCCCAATCAGAAGAGAAACTCAGACCCCACATAGCAGGAACCAGACCTTCATGTCTGTGCCACTGTGGCTGGAGACCAGGATGAAATCGAAGCCTGTGTCCCTAGCCTGTGTTTTTGGGAAACATAGAGATGGAAAGATAGATCACTAGAGGGATACAGAGACAGAAGTAAGAATGGGGAGGTGGGAGGAAGGCTGAGAGGACTGGAAGTAAGGCACAGACTAGCCTCCATTTGCCTCTGGAGGAGACTTGTGCCCTAAGGTCTTCCAAGATACTAACAGTCTTTCCAGTTTGAGCCCACCCTTCCGCCAAGCCTCACCAGAATCCTTTTGTGCCAGGATATCCATCCAGAATGTCATGAGATGATCACCAGTCACTCCCAAAGTCTTGACAGAAAGGTGCTCCAAGCCTTTCAAGTCTTGGCATTCCTAAGGTGGGGAAAAGAATCAGAAGAAAAAGCAGAGAAGGAACCCAGAATGGGCAGGTCCCTACTCACCCTTTTTTCCTGTAAGCTTCCTCTCACCCACTCATTTATCTCCAAAGTGGGACCACATTCAAGGGAAAAGGAGAGTAGAAGGTGGCAGGGATCCCCTGCTCTCTGTATGTGTATGTGTGTCTGTGTGTGTGTGTGGAAGGGGCAGGTGAGCCTTAGTGATATATAAGATCCTTGACCTCCATCAAAATAACAAAGTTCTACAGGTGCACACCTGGTCCAGGAGTTATGTATAATGCTACAGGAATGCGCCTGTGCACTGAGACCCTACTTCTGAGTGCTAGGATATCCTGTGTTTCGCATAGATGGCCTTGCATCATCACATTTATCCCCACATCAATAGTTATGAGGGAGATACATACAGCTTGGCCCATAGAAAGCCCTTAATAAATGGAAAAAAAATTATGCTCACTCCTCTTAAGTCTTCCCCAGGTCCAAAATCCCTTGGTCTCATATATAACACAGAGTGGGTCTATTGATTAATTATTTAATTAATACCCACCAATCCTCTATTGGGAGTACAGGTGAGAAGTAGACCCACCCCCTCCAACATCCACATCTAAGCATGTTTCTCTCCTGCCTGCTGACTTAGACTTGCATAGCAAGTCAGGTAGCTCACATCTTAATCGATAAGTTCTTTAACTGGAGTACTTCATAGTACTGGGACACAGAAAGAAATTCCAGCTATAATGACAGTATAGAAGACCTTCTTCAACCTTCACATACTGAGGAAGCCCTCGGGCAGGAGGTCACAAGTTGCAGCTTTAGGCACCCCTAGACCATGATGGCAAGATGTGTGTTGCTTACACCCACAGTCTTGAAGATTCTTATGCAAAATCTGGGAGAGACCTGAGCCCACCACCCAGCAGGCACATGTTCAATCAGCACAGACTGTGACAGTCTTGCTTTCTTTCCCCAGGAGGACAATGTTAATGAGCACAAGATTTTATGACAGCCCTCTGCTCTCCCTGCCTCAGGCTGTCTGTGCACCCAACATGTGCTGCTTCACTACAAGGTCACGTGACCCTTGCCCATGCACGAGCCTGCCATGGCTGGTGGCCAGATGGAACAGAGCACGCCTGTGGACGTGTGCATGGAAGGCAAGGTCGACAGCTTTGCATGAGGAGGAGTGTGGGCAGCCACCAACCCCATGTTGGACCAGGTCAACACCTCTGGACCACCTGGAGGAGAGAAATGAGCACCTCCCTGGCCACCTCGTAGAGTGCTTGAACCTGACTGGTAAACACACCTTGAATTCCAGCAGCTGCTCAGGGAGGCTGGAAGCAATTGGCAGTCTCTAGTGGAGCCCTCCAAGGGCCTGGAGCCTGGCGTCAACCCTGCCTCGATGAGCCATGCTCTAGCCTGAGCCCTCACCACCTGACTTGGGGCTGAACTGCAGATGTCCTGGGGGATCTGCATGCCTAGGTCCTCCTTTTGGGGCTTCCCTTAGCATGCCTGGCAGAACCCCACCTCTTGGCATCTGCACCTCATGTCAGCTGTGGGCCTGTGACCCACCCAACTTGCCTGCCTGCAAAAGTTCTATGTTCATTAGGCAGATTAAAGTGTTATCTTAAAATTCTCTGAATTACTCTTCCTGTACCATGTTACCACTTGAATGGCCATTTCACAAAATTTTATCAGCATGCTCAGCTCTACAAAGGGTTTATAAATTTACTATTAGAAATTTTACACATTGTGTGCAAAATCTTCATTTAAAAAAAGTATCTGTTTTTATCGATGGATATTTGCTTTCAAGAATTTTGCTGTTTTCCATCAAACCTCACCTGGAATCAGCCACAGGTATTCATATATTCCCTCCCTTTTGAAACTCCCTCCTATCTCACTCCACATCCCACCCCTCTAGGTTGATAAAGAGCCCCTGTTTGAGTTTCCTGAGACATACAGCAAATTCCCCTTGTCTATCTAGTTTACATATGGTAATGTAAGTTTACATGTTACTCTTTCCATACATCTCACCCGCTCATCCTTTTCACCATGTCCATAAGTCTATTCTCTATGTCTGTTTCTCCACTGTGGCCTTGTACATAATTTCTTCAGCACTGTTTTTCTAGATTCCATATATATATGTTGGAATATGTTATTTATCTTTCCATTTCTGACTCACTTCACTCTGTATAATAGGTTCTAGCTTCATTCACCTCATTAGAACTGACTCACATGTGTTCCTTTTTATGACTGGGTAATATTCCATTGTGTATATATACCACAACTCCTTTATCCATTCATCTGTGGATGGACATCTAGGTTTCTTCTATGTTCTAGCTACTGTAAATAGTGCTGCAAATTACAATGGGATACTTGCGTTTCTTTCAATTTTGGTTTCCTCTGGGTATATGCCTAGGAATAGGATTGCTGGATCATCTGGGGGTTTTATTCCTAGTTTTTTAAGGAATCTCCATCCTGTCTCGTCTATGGGGTCGCACAGAGTTGGACACAACTGAAGCGACTTAGCAGCAGCAGCAGCATGCCGTCTTCCCTAGTGGCTGTATCAATTTACATTCCCAGCAACAGTGCAAGAGTGCTCTCTTTTCCCCACACCCTTTCCAGTGTTTATGTTGTAGACTTTTTGATGAGGGCCATTCTGACCAGTGTGAGGTGATATCTCATTGTAGTTTTGATTTGCACTTCTCTAATAACTCTTGAGAGTCCCTTGGTCTGCAAGGAGATCCAACCAGTCCATTCTGAAGGAGAACAGCCCTGGGATTTCTTTGGAAGGAATGATGCTAAAGCTGAAACTCCAGTACTTTGGCCACCTCATGCGAAGAGTTGACTCATTGGAAAAGACTCTGATGCTGGGAGGGATTGGGGGCAGGAGGAGAAGGGAACGACAGAGGATGAGATGGCTGGATGGCATCACTGACTCGATAGACATGAGTCTGACTGAACTCCGGGAGTTGGTGATGGACAGGGAGGCCTGGCATGCTGCAATTCATGGGGTCGCAAAGAGTTGGACACGACTGAGCGACTGAACTGAATTGAACTGAATAATGAGTAATGTTGAGTATCTTTTCATGTGTTTGTTACCCATCTGTATGATGTCTTTGGAGAAATGTCTGTTTAAGTGTTTTTCCCACTTTTGGATTGGGTTGTTTGTTTTTCTGGTATTGAGTTCCATGAGCTGCTTGTATATTTTGGAAATTAATCCTTTGTCAGTTGTTTCATTTGCTATTATTTTCTCCCATTCTGAGGGTTGTCTTTTCACTGTGCTTATAGTTTCCTTTGCTGTGTAAAAGCTTTTAAGTTTAATCGGTTCTAACTTGTTTACTTTTGTTTTTATTTCCATTACTCTAGGAGGTTGGTCATATAGGATGCTGCTTTGATTCATGTCATCATGTGTTCTGCCTATGTTTTCCTCTAAGAGTTTTATAGTTTCTGGTCTTACATTTAGGTCTTTAATCCATTTTGATTTTATCTTTGTGCATGGTGTTAGGAGCTGTTCTAATTTCATTCTTTTACATGTAGCTGTCCAGTTTTCTGAGGACAATTTATCAGAGGCTATCTTTGCACCATTGTATATTCTTGCCTCCTTTCGCAAAAATAAGTTACCCATAGGTGCATGGGTTTATTTCTGGGCTTTCTATCTTTTTCCATTGGTCTATATTTCTGTTTGTGCCAGTACCATACTGTCTTGATGACTGTAGCTTTGTAGTATAACCTGAAGTCAGAAGGCTTGATTCCTCCAGCTCCATTCTTCTTTCTCAAGACTGCTTTGGCTATTCAGGGTCTTTTGTGTTTCCATGTGAACTGTGAAATTTTTTGTTCTAGTTCTGTGAAAAATGCCATTGGTAATTTGATAGGGATTGCATTAAATCTGTAGATTGCACTTGGCTGTATAGTCATTTTCACAATATTGAGTCTTCCTACCCAGGACGTGGAGTATATCTCCATCTGTTTCTTTCTTTCATTAGTGTCTTATAGTTTTCTGTGTACATTTCTTTTGTCTCCTTATGTGAGTTTATTCCTTGTTATTTCTTTTTGTTGCAATGGTGGATGGGATTGATTCCTTAATTGCTCTTTCTGATTTTTCATTGTTAGTATATAGAAATGCAAGTGAGTACTGTGTATTGCTTTTGTATCCTGCCACATTGATAAATCTCTGATTAGCTCTAGTAATTTCTCATACTGTCTTTAGGGTTTTCTATGTACAGTATCATATCCTCTGCAAACAGTGAGAACTTTACATCTTTTTTTCTGATCTGGATTCCTTTTATTTCTTTTTCTTCTCTGACTGCTGTAGATAAGACTTCCAGAACTATCTGGAAAATATTGATGAAAATATTGTTGAAATATTGTTGAAAATATTGTTGAAAAATATTGGTGAACATGGACACCCTTGTCTTGTTCCTTGTTAGGGGGAATGATTTCTGTTTTTCACCTTAGAGAATAATGTTTGCTGTAGGCTTATCATATATGGCCTTTCCTATGTTGAGGTAGGTTTGTTCTATGCCCATTACTTGAAGAGTTTTAATAAAAAAATAGGTGCTGAATTTTGTCAAAGGCTTTTTCTGCATCTATTGAGATAACCATGTGGTTTTGATCTTTCAATTTGTAAATATGGTGTATCACATTGATTAATTTTGAAGAATCCTTGCTTCCCTGGAATAAACCCAACTTGATCATGGTGTATGAGGTTTTTGATGTGTTGCTGAATTCTGTTTGCTAAAATTTTGTTGAAGATTCTTGCATCTATGTTCATGAGTGATATTGGCCTGTAATATTCTTTTTTGTGTGTGTTGTCTTTGTCTGGTTTCGGTATCAGGGTGATGGTGGCCTCGTAGAATGAATTTGGAAGTGTTCCTTCCTCTGTAGTTGTTTGAACAACTTTTAGAATGATAGGCATTAGCTCGTCTCTAAATGTTTGATAGAATTCTCCTGTGAAGCCATCTCATCATGGGCTTTTGCTTTTTAGGAGACTTTTGATCACAGATTCAATTCAGTGCTTGTAATTGGGTTGTTCATAATTTCTATTTCTTCCTGGTTCAGTCGTGGCAGATTGAACTTTTTAAAGAATATGCCCATTTCTTCCAGGATATCCATTTTATTTCCACATAGTTGTTCATAATACTCTCTTATAACACTTTGTATTTCTGTATTGTCTGTTGTAACCTCTCCATTTCTAATTTTGTTCCTTTGATTATTCTCTTTTTTTTCCTTGATGAATATGGCTAAGGGTTTGTCAATTTAGTTTATCTTCTCAAAGAACCAGCTTTTAGTTTTATTAATCTTTAGTATTGTTTCTTTAATTTCTTTTTCATTTGTTTCCGCTCAGATCTTTATGATTTTTTTCCTTCTAATTTTTGGCTTTTCCCCCCTTCTTTTTCCAGTTGCTTTAGGTGTAAGGTTAGGTTGTGTATTCAATGATTTTTCTTGTTTCTTGAAGTAGGATTGTATTGCTATAAACTTCCCTCTTAGAAGTGCTTTTGCCGAATCCCTTAAGTTTTGAGTTGTTGTGTTTTCATTGTCATTTGTTTGTAGAAATTTTTTTGATTTTCCTTTTGATTTCTTCAGAAACCTGTTGGTTATTTAGAAATGTGTTATTTAATCTCCATGTGTTTGTGTTTCTTATAGGTTTTTTTTTTTTCTTGCAATTGATATCTAGTCTCATAGTGTTGTGGTCAGAGAAGATGCTTGATGAAATTTCAATTTCCTTAAATTTATTGAGGTTTGTTTTGTGACCCAAGATGTGGTCTATACTGGAGAATGCTCCATGTGCACTCGAGAAGAAGGTGTATTCTTCTGAATTTGGATGGAATGCCTGAAGATATCAATGAGATCCATCTCATCTAATCTATCACTTAAGACTTGGGTTTCCTTATTAATTTTTTCTTTTGATGATCTGTCCATTGGTTTGAGTGGGGTGTTAAAGTCTGCTACTATTATTGTGTTACTGTCAATTTCTCATTTTATGTCTGTTAGTGTTTGTCTCATATATTGAGGTGCTCCTATGTTGGATGCATAGATATTTACAATTGTTATGTCTTCCTCTTGGATTGATCCCTTGATCATTATGTAGTGTTCTTCTTTGTTTCTTGTAATCTTTATTTTAAGGTCTGTTTTGTCTGAAATGAAGATTGTTACTCCAGTTTTCTTTTGCTTCCCATACGCATGCAATATACTTTTCCATCTTCTCTCTTTCAGCCTATAAGTGTCTTTAGGTCTAAAGTATGTTCCTTGTACACAGCATATATATGGGTCTTGTTTATGTGTCCATTTAGCCAGTCTGTACATTTTGGTTGGAGCATTTAATCCATTTACATTTAAGGTAATTATTGATATATATGTTCCTATTGCTCTATTCTTAATTATTTGGGGTTGATTTTGTAGATCTTTTTTCTTCTGCTGTATTTCTTGACTATATAAGTCCCTTTAATAGCTGTTGTAAAGCTGGTTTGGTGGTACTGAATTCTCTTCACTTTTGATTTCTCCATCAATTGCTGGGTACCGTAATCTTGGTTGTATATTTTTCCCTTTCAGTACTTTAAATATATCTTGCTATTCCATTCTGGCCTGAAGAATTTCCACTGAAAGATCATCTGTGACATGTACGGGGTTTCCCTTGTATGTTACTTGTTGCTTCTTCCTTGCTGCTTTCAATATTCTTCCTTTGTGTTTAGACTTTGCTAGTTGGATTAGTATGTGTCTTGGCTTATTTCTGTGTGGGTTTATCCTGTATGGGACTCTTTGTGCCTCTTGGACTTGATGGGCTATTTCCTTTTCCATGTTGGGGACATTTTCAAGTATAATCTCTTCAAAAATTTTCTCATACCCTTTCTTTGCTTCTTTTTCTTCTGTAACCCCTATCATTCAAATGTTGGTGCATTTAATATGGTCCCAGAGGTCTCTGAGACTGTCCTCAGATCTTTTTTTTTTCCTTTATTTTTCTCTTCAGAAGTTATTTCCAAAATTTGATTTTCCAGTTCAAGGATTCATTATTCTGCTTCAGATATTCTGCTATGGATTCCATCTAGAGTATTTTCAATTTCAGTAATTGTGCTGTTTGTCTCTGTATTCTTATTGTTTAATTCTTCTAGGTCTTTGTTAACTGATTCTTGCATTTTCTCCATTTTGTTTTCAAGGTTTCTGATCATCTTTTGATGATTATCATTATTATGAATGCTTTTTCCGGTAATTTTCCTATTTCCTCTTCAATTATTTGGACTTCTGTGTTTCTAGTTTATTCCTTCACTTGTGCAGGATTTCTCTGCCCTTTTACTTTTTTATAAGTTATTATGTTTGATGTCTCCTTTTCACAGGCTTCAAGGAATGCCCAACCTTTCCTTGAAGAAGGTTGAATTTTTTCTTCCTTTTGCTTTCTGCCCTCCTAAGGTTGGTCCAGTGGTTTGTGTGAGTTTCGTATAGTGTGAGATTTGTGCTGAGATTTTGTTTGGTTGTTGGTTTTTGCTCTGATGGGCAAGGCTGAGTAAGGTGGTATTCCTGTCTGACGATGATTGGGATCGTATTTTTGTTTTCTTTGTTGTTTAGATGAGGCGTCCTGCACAGGGTGCTACTGGTGGTTGGGTGATACCGGGTCTTGTATTCAAGTGGTTTCCTTTGTGTGAGTTCTCACTATTTGATACACCCTAGGGTTAGTTCTCTCGTAGTCTAGGGTCTTGGATTCAGTGCTTCCACTCCAAAGGCTCAGGGTTTGAACTCTGGTCAGGAATGAAGATTCCACAAGTGGTTTGTTATGGCATTAAGGGAAAGGAAAGCGAATATCCAAAAATGAGAAACCAAAGTTGAACTCCAAACAAATGGCATTTACAAAATCAGGCAAATAATAATTAAAATGATGGAATATACACCTATACATAAACACCCATAAGCAAAGTGAAATCAGTCCAACAAAAACTCAGTGCAGTAGATTGAGCTAGTGAACAAAGGATATAAAAAATATATTCATTTGTTAAGAACAAAACTAACAAGCACAAACTCAAAAACAAAACAAAAAATGGTGCCAAGTGAGGAATAAAGCAATGAAAACAAGCTAACAAATATGTTGAGAGGAAAGAAAAGGAAGAAAAGAAGGAAAGAATAGATATGTAAATTTAAATAGAGGTAGATGAATTTAATTTAATAGAGGTAAATGTATTAATTTATATAAATTAAAGATTAACTGCATGGGGAAAAGAACAGTAGGAAAGACAAATGAATGAATAAATGTTGAAAAATACAATAGGTTTTAAAAATTAAATTAAAAAAATGAGAAAATAAAAAAGAGAAAAACTCCAAAGAACAGCAAAAGCCCAATACAGAGGCAGAGGTTTATGACAACAATAAAAAATGTGACTGAGGAAAAAGAAAAAAAATGTTCAAAAGCTTAATTGGATTTCTTAGTGCCAATAAAATGGACAACTACAACAGAGAGGGAAAAAAAAGAAAAAAATTCCAAAAGAATCTGTAGAATTCCACAAAAAATAAGAATAATAAATGTTTTTCTTGAGTCACTGCTGTCAGAGTCCTTTCCCATGCTGGGTATCACACTCCACCATATCTCCCTAGGATGCCTTCCAACACTGTGCTGATCTCTAGACTTGCTGTGGGGGTTGCTTAGATTATAATCTGGTCCTATTCCTGTGTCTTCTTGCCTCCAACGTCCACAGCTATCAGAGCTACTGTGTTTTCTTTTGTGGGAGCTCTTAATGTCCTTTTATAAATTCCATAGACACAGAGTCAGCTTAGTTGATCACGTGGATTTAATAGGCAGCTTGTACAGCTGGTGGGAAGGTATTGGTTCTTCTTCCTTAGCCACAGTGCCCCAGGGTTTCAATTGTGGTTTTATTTGGACCTCTACATGTGGGTCGTCCACTGGGGTTTAACTCCTGAGGCTGCCCTGGAGGGCTTGGGTTTGCCCCTGTTAGGTTCAGGTGTGGAAGTCAAGCAACTGCTTGGGTCACAGGGGTTCTGGCAGCACCAGGTACTCAGGGCGGGGGGAGGTGGGGGGTGGGGGGTGGGGGGTGGGGGAGTGGCGGTTACAGCAGCAGGAAATACAGTTCTCTAAAAAGGTATGACAAACAGTACTGGCCATTACACTCTGGCATTCTTGCCTGGAGAACTCTGTCTGACAGAGAAGCCTGGCAGGCCACAGTCTGCTGCTGCTGCTGTTGCTAAGTCACTTCAGTCGGACAGAACAGAAGCTACCCTGTGCACATAAACATTATATATATATATATATATATAGTCTGTGGCAGCTCTGCCCCAGTGAGAGTTGAACGTGAAGGTGGTGCAGCTGCTTGGCTTGCAGGGACCCTGACAGTGCCAAGTGTTCGGACACGCCTGCCTTCATAGCAGGAGCTATGACCCTATCAGAGTCTTTTTTCGAGCCTCTTGTACGTGATGATCAGAAGGACTCTTTGGCCAGTCTTTCTCTGGAGATCCGCCCATTCAGGCACTTGGAGGGGGTCCCTTCATTTTGATATTTTTTAAATCACCACTCAAAGGCAAAAACTTCAGCCACTTAGTTACCAGTTCGATTGTGTTCATTCATACTCTGGTAATGAGTGATAAGTGAAAGTGAAGTCGCTCAGTTGGGTCCTACTCTTTGCGACCCCGTGGACTGTAGCCCACCAGGCTCCTCCGCCCATGGGATTCTCAGGGCAAGAATACTGGAGTAGGTTGCCATTTCCTTCTCCAGGGGCTCTTCCTGACCCACGGATCAAACCCAGGTCTCCTTCATTGCAGGCAGATGCTTTAACCTCTGAGCCACCAGGGAAGCCCCAATGAGTGATATGTAGTGACTAATTCCTAATACTCAAAGGACTGGAATCTATTAAAAATTGGACCAGGAGCTTATTGTGTACTTCCAGGTTTTTGTTCCCATTACTTCTGATGTTCTCCAGAACCATGCCGGGCAACTGCTCATTTCCTCACCCTCACCTGGAATAGGAGATACACCCCCCCAAAACACATGATATCCAGGTATGTATCTGGCATCCTCATGACATGGCCAGAAGGGTCACTTCTTCTAGGGAGCTGTCAGATTACCTATCATTCTTTTTACTTTAAAGAGGGGAGAACTTCACTTCTGGCCTGTAGACCCCTCCCCCTGCCACACACCACCTCTCATCAATGCCCAGATTAATGAGCCCAGAGTTCCACTCGGTACCTGGTGTAATGCACACACAGAGCCACATTATCATCGATCATGCCTGGAGTCATCACAAAGAATGACATGTATAACGGGACCTTTTCCATCATACGCATTTTACTGAAAATCAATATTTTACAAATTTAAAACATTTTGAACAATCGACTGTTCCTGTCTGACATGAGTGGAACAGTCCATCTTTCACTTGCCAAGACTGGTGATATCAGCATACCAACTGAAGCCGTCTGCAAACAAGGCCTCTGGTTATATTCCATACTGCAAGTGACCACAGAGAACTCGCCACAAGAACACAGGTATTGGTAAAATATGAACGAGCTGTAGGGTGAACAATGGATCCTACTTATTCCTTTTCCTTGAGGAACCATTGGATCAAGTTCAACTGAAAGAAGTTCCCCGTGGCCTGAGTTTGGCCCAGGGTGCAGCAGTCACAATTTGTGGGGGACAGACACCTGTGGGTACCTGGTATCTCATGTAAGGGTATTGCAGGGAAATACAGCAGATACACAGGGGCAAAGACAGCTACAGCCTGGGGGTGTAGCCCTCTCAAGCAAGAGGAAAACAAGGTCTTCATCCTCCAGTTGTCACATCTGATTTGGTGGTTTCCTGGACATCCAGGCTCATTGGCGCATGCCCAGAGGGAAACAAATGACCCCTATAAAGGAAGGCTCATTAACAAGACACACCTGACCTCATTTTTCCAACCAATGTGCAGAGTGTGCCCAGTGGAAGAGTGCTGAAAGCAAATGAGAGAAGATCTAACCACACACCCACACAAAAAGCTGAGACACCTCATGATTCACACCATGCCCTTGCCCTGCACAGAATTCTGACAGCAGGTGACTCTCAACTTCTGCCCCAGAGCCTACATTAGCCATAGCCTTTGCAGAACAGCTGTCTGATTCAGGCCAGAATTACCTTACCATCCAGACCCAACGATTTCCATAACCTTTGCTTTAGAGTAGTCTGACAGAAGCCAGAGCCAACTTACACCCTGAACTCATTTTGAATGCCCCATGCGGCACTGAAGTCTGACTCACCAGATCCAACATGTCCCATGACCCTTATTTTAGTGAAGTTTGACTCAGGCTAGAGTCAACTGATGCCCTGAACTCCACGTTTCCTATGTCCTTCGTGGCACAGAAATCTGACTCAGGCCAAAGGAAACTTAAATCCCAGACCCAACATTTCCCATGATCCTTGCTTTAGAGAATTCTTACTCAGGCCATTGCCAACTTATACCATGAACCCCAAATTTCCTACATCCCTTTGAGAGGGTAGCAGGCAGGAAGGCAAGGGGTCTCCAAACGGAGGAAATACGTTGTAAGTGCCAGACGTTTTTTTCTCTCTCCCTTAAGTGGCAGGAGGAAACAAACTACAAGTGTCAGATTTTTTTCCCTTCTCTAAACAAATTCAAAAGTGGTTTTCATTTAAATTTCGGTGTTGTCATGACAACATCTGGTTCTACCTGAACTTAGCTATTATCAAACCCTGAGGTAACCAATGTGTTTTTCTTATGGAAATGTTTTTCTGAAGCTATGTTAATGAACTATGTATTTACCCTAGACTCTGTCTTTTTTTAAGTTCCTTCTGCCTAAGACTCAGAAGGGACTTGACAAGCCAGGATGTTTTACTCAGGCAAATGTTCTTTTAAGCTATGTTTCAAGGAGACTATGTATTTGCTTGGAAACCTGCCTTTCTTCAAGATTCATGCCAATGGTTTTATGGCCCAGGACAAGTCACCTTGTGCCAATGCTCTCTCAAAATGCATGATGTAGGTGAGGAGCCTGGTGCCAGTCTCTGAGTTTTGAGACATTTCCTTTCTCTAGTTAGCAGCATGCTGGTAGCGATATAACTTCCCACTAAAGACTAGCATGGGGACACTCTTTCTGCCCCCTTTTTATGTCTACATCAGAAGCTTACACTATCTCTTCCATACTTTAATAAAACTTTATTACACAAAAACTCTGAGTGGTCAGGCCTCATCACTGGCCCTGAATTGAATTCCTCTCCTCCAGAGGCCAAGAAACCCGCATTCTTTCCTGGCTCAACAACAACCTGTCACCTTGGGGCACACAAGACTGATACAGGCAAGTGCTACCTTAGCACCTGGACCCAATATTTCCCATGACCCATGCTTTAGAAAAGTCTGACTCGGGCCAGAATCAACTGATGCCCTGAACCCCACATTTCCTAGGCTATTTGTGACACAAATTATGACTCAGGCCAGAGCTAGTTTACCACCCAGACCCAACATTTTCCATGTTCCTTGTGGCACAGAAGTTTGACTCAGGCCAGAAGCAGCTTACACCCATGACCCAACATTGTGCATGCTCCTTGCAGCAGAGAAGCCTGACTCAGGCAAGAGCCTATTTAACACCTGGACCCAACATTTCAGATGACCCTTGCTTTAGTGAAGTCTGACTAAGGCCAGAGCTGACTTACTACCCTCACCAAACATTTCCAATGCCGTTTGTGACTCAGACGTTTGAATCAGGCCAGAGTATACTTACTACCCGGACCCAACATTTCCCATGACCCTTGCTTTAGAAAACTCTCACTCAGGCCACCATAGGCCCGAAACCCCACATTTCCTAGGCTATTTGCAACACAGAGGTCTGTCTCAGGCCAGCGCTAACTTACCAACTGGACCCAATATTTCCCATGTCTGTTGGCCCAGGGAAGTCTGACTCAGATCAGAGTCATTTGATGCTCAGGACCCAACATTTCCCATGCCTCTTTGAGACAAAAACATCTGCCTCAGGCTAGAGCCAACTTTCTCCCCAGGCCCATTATTTCCCATGACTCTCTGTGACACAGAATTCTGACTTAGGCCAATGCCAACTTACCACCAGATCCAACTTTCTACAAGCCCCATTAGACACAGAATTCTGACAACAGGCCACAGCCAAGTTTTGCCCTGAGCCAGCATTCATCATGCCTGCATGGTGCCATTGCAATTCTGGGCCGTCTTTAGGACTTTCACAAGGCACTTGTGATGTGTGACCTTTGAAAGTAGTATCTGGCTGGTATATCAGTAGAACATACCAAGAGTAGCTGTTGACTTTCAGTTGTCTCTTTATGGTACACAGGGATATCTCAGCAGGAGAGGTGAGCACAACGGTGTACAATCAACTTCAGCTGGCGCCTCCCAGGAGACTCCCTCCCTCTTCTAGGTCACAGTATAGGAAGGGCAGTGGCCTCCTTTCCTCAGCTGCTTTTCACAACCTAAGGCAGTGTACAGACTGAAGCATGAACACAAGAATTTTTCTAACATTGACATCCAAAAGTCTGAGGAATTCTCTAAAGTAGGGTAAAGCCCCCATTATAAAAGTCTCTCCTGTGCCTGAAGGCAATTCTCATGTATCACTCAAGGATGTTCATTTTATCATCGGTCCTCATGCTCTGCCGATCCCAGGCAGGGACACAGATGTGAAGGGGAAGAAAACACTTCTTTGAATACAAGAAGCTTCTCGTAACTTTCAGACCACAGTCCCTTGTCCTTAATCATTTTCAGCAACTGCATCTAGTGATGTTCTTCCCCACCATCTGCCCACCTGCAACCAGCAGGCCTCTGAAGGAGGGACCATGGTCTACATGCCATTCCATCTTTCCTGATCAGAGAGGCTCCAGCCCTGGTGTGTGACCCTGAAACCTCTATAAGCCTCTCTGTAAAGAAGAGACAATCAAACTGGCTGGCCAATCAGGCATGAAATCCGTTTAGTTCAACATGTATTCTCCCCAATTTGGGGAGCATTTTCTTTACCAGTTGTTTCTACTACTGTAAAAACACATTGTGTCAACCCCAGATAGCCATATTGACTGGAAATGAAGAGGAGATGGAAGTGTGGGTAACCACTGCCTTTTTAAGCAAGAAAATGTTACTTAAGAAGGCTTCTCACAGCTTAGTTATTAACATCACAAGATATGGGGCCAACTAAACCTAGCTCTAATGCCCCTCTACACCATTTGCCAGAGGAGAGGTGCTGTTACCACGGTAATGGAAGGATCCATTTTGTACCACGAATGTCCCCTGCCAAATAGAGCATTATCTATTTCGTACAATTCAGTTCAGTTTAGCCATTCAGTCATGTCCAATACATGAAAGATCTCCCTGTCCATCACCTACTCCTAGAGTTTACACAAACTCATGTGCATTGATTTAGTGATCCCATCCAACCATCTCATTTTCTGTTATCCCCTTCTCCGCCTGCCTTCAATCTTTCCCAGCATCAGGGTCTTTCCAATGAGTCAGTTCTTCACATTAGGTGGCCAAAGTAGTGGAGTTTCAGCTTCAGCATCTGTCTTTCCTATGAATATTCAGGACTGATTTCCTTTAGGATGGACTGGTTGGATCTCCTTGCTGTCAAAAGACTCTGAAGAACCTTCTCCAACAACACAGTGCAAAAGCATGATTTCTTCGGCACTCAGCTTTCTTTATAGTCCAACTCTCACATCCATACATGACTACTGCAAAAACTATAGCTTTGACTAGACAGACTTTTGTTGGAAAGGAATGTTTCTGCTTTTTAATAAGATGTCTAGGTTGGTCATACATTTTCTTCCAAGGAGCAGGTGTATATTGATTTCATGGCTGCAGTCACCATCTGCAGTGATTTTGGAGCCCCCCAAAATAAAGTCTGTCACTGTTTCTACTCTTTCTCCATCTATTTGCCATGAAGTGACTGGACCAGATGCCATGATCTTAGTTTTCTAAATGTTGAGCTTTAAGCTAACTTTTTCACTCTCCTCTTTCACTTTCATCAAGAGGCTCTTTATTTCTTCACTTTCTATCATAAGGGTGGTATCTTCTGCATATCTGAGGTTATTGGTATTTCTCCTGGCAATCTCGATTCCAGCTTGTGCTTCATCCAGTCCAGCATTTCTCATGATGTACTCTGCATACCAATTAAATAAGCAGGGTGACAATATACAGCCTTGATGTACTCCTTTCCCAATTTGGAACCAGTCTGTTGTTCCATGTCCAGTTCTAACTGTTGCTTCTTGACCTGCATACAGATTTCTCAAGAGGCAGGTTGGGTGGTCTGGTATTCCCATCAGCTGAATGAATAATTTTCATATCTCTTGAATAATCTCTTGAATAATTTTACATAGTTTGTTGTGATCCACACAGTCAAAGGCTTTGGCATAGTCAATAAATACAAGTAGTTGTTTTTCTGGAACTTTCTTTCTTTTTCAATGATCCAAAGGATATTGGCCATTTGATCTCTGGTTCGTTTGCCTTTACTGAATCCAGTTTGAACACCTGGAAGCTCATGGTTCACATACTGTTGAAGCCTGGCTTGGAGAATTTTGAGCATTACTTTGCTAGCTTTTGAGATGAGTGCAATTGTGTGGTAGTTTAAGGATTTTTTTTTTTTTTTTGGAATTACCTTTCTTTGAGATTGGAATGAAAATTGACTTTTTGAGTATTGTTGCCAATGCTGAGTTTTCCAAATTTTCTGGCATATTGAGTGCAGTGCTTTCACAGCATCACCTTTTAGGATTTGAAGTAGCTCAGCTGGAATTCCATCACCTCCACTAGCTTTGTTCATAGTGATGCTTCCTAGGCCCTCTTGACTTTGCATTCCAGGATGTCTGGCTTCAGGTCACTGATCACACCATCATGATTATCTAGGTTGTGAAGATCTTTTTTGTCTAGTTCTTCTGTGTATTCTTGCCTCCGCTTCTTAACATCTTCTCCTTCTGTTAGGTGCATACCATTTCCATCCTTTATTGTGACCATCTTTGCATGAAAAGTTCCCTTGGTATCTCTAATTTTCTTGAAGAGATCTCTAGTCTTTCCCCTATTCTATTGTTTTCCTCTATTTCTTTGTATTGATCACTGAGGAAGGCTTTCTTATATCTCCCTGCTATTCTTTGGAACTCTGCATTTAGGTGGTTGTGTCTCTTCCTTTCTCCTTTGTCTTTTGATTCTTTTCTTTTCACAGTTGTTCGTGAGGACTCCTCAGACAACCATTTTACCTGTTTGCCTTTTTTTGTCTTGGGGATGGTCTTGATCATTGCCTCCTTTACAATGTCACGAACCACTATCCATAGTTCTTCAGGCACTCTATTGCGGGGGACTGCCCGTGAAGGGTTAAGTCTTGGGAGCTGCTCGGCAGGTATGCAGAGCCTTAGGCACGTTCCTAAGCTCCCTGTCCCGCCCCCCTTGAAGAATTTTTATAGCCCTTAAGGTCAGGATGTCTTGCAACATGTCATAGAAGATAGATTACTTAGTATACTCTGTACACAATGGTAAGGGTCTAGTGATTGTATCCTGAGGTTAAAAAATAATCTTGTACATGTCTTAAGTCACGTACATTATCCTATAAATACTATAGCCTAATAAAGAAAGGCATCAGCCAATTGTGGTCTGATCCTCTCAACCCCATCTTTTGTCTCTCTCTTATTTTTCTTAGCGGGGACGCTCCGTTCTCTCCCTGTGCAGGTGCAACTCTTGCTTGTGCTGGCCGCGGCACTCTATCAGATCTAATCCCTTGATTCTACTTGTCACTTCCACTGTAGAGTTGTAAGGGATATGATTTAGGTCATACCTTAATGGTCTAGTGGTTTTCCCTACTTTCTTCAATTTAAGTCTGAATTTGGCAATAAGGAGTTCAAGATCTGAGCCACTGTCAGCCCTGATGTTGTTTTTTGTGACTGTATAGAGCTTCTCCATCTTTAGCTGCAAAGAATACAATAAATTTGACTTCGGTATTGACCATCTGGTGATGTCTGTGTGTAGAGTCTTCTCTTGTGTTGCTGGAAGCGGGTATTTGCTATAACCAGTGCATTCTCTTGAAAAACCCTGTTAGCTTTTGTCCTGCTTCATTCTGTACTCCAACACAAAATTTGCCAGTCACTCCAGGTATTTCTTGACTTCCTACTTTTGCATTTTAGTCCCCTATAATGAAAAGGACATCTTTTGGGGGTGTTATTTCTGGAAGGTGGTGTATGTATTCATAGAACTGTTTAACTTCAGCTTGTTCAGCATTATTGGTTGGGGCATAAACTTGCATTACTCTGATATTGAATGGTTTGCCTCTGTCGTTTTTGAGACTGCATCCAAGTAATGCATTTCGGGCTCTTTTGTTGACTCTGATGGCTACTCCATTTCTTCTAAGGTATTCTTGCCCACAGTAGTAGATATAATGGACATCAGATTAAATTCCAGGCCATTCACCCATTCCAGATGGTTTTAGTTAGCTGATTCCTAAAATGTCGATGTCATACATGCCATCTCCTGTTTGACCACTTCCAATATGGCTTGATTCATGGACCTAACATTCCAGGTTCGTATGCAATACTGCTCTTCACAGCATCGGATTTTACTTCCATCACCAGTCATGTACACAACTGGGTGTTGTTTTTGCTTTTTCTCTGTCTCTTCATTCTTTCTGGATTTAGTTCTCCACTGATCTCCAGTGGCATATTGGGCACCTACAGACCTGGGGAGTTCTTTTAGTGTCCTATATTTTTGTCTTTTCATACCATTCATGGGGTTCTCAAGGCAAGAATACTGAAGTGGTTTGCCATTCCTTTCTCCAGTGGACCACGTTTTGTCAGAAATCATCATGAACCATCTGTCTTGGGTGGCCCAACACAGCATGGCTCAAAGTTTCATTGAGTTAAAAAAGGCTAAAGTTGGATTAAAGCTCAACATTCAGAAAACGAAGATCATGGCATCTGGTCCCATCAC
Source organism: Capricornis sumatraensis (assembly GCF_032405125.1). NCBI lineage: Eukaryota > Metazoa > Chordata > Mammalia > Artiodactyla > Bovidae > Capricornis > Capricornis sumatraensis. The sequence goes on along the minus strand of NC_091092.1, from coordinate 43,307,203 downwards.
TTCATGGGAAACAGATGGGGAAAGAGTGGAAACAGTGTCAGACTTTATTTTAGGGGGCTCCCAAATCACTGCAGATGGTGATTGCAGCCATGAAATTAAAAGACGCTTACTCCTTGGAAAGAAAGCTATGACCAACCTAGATAGCATATTCAAAAGCAGAGACATTACTTTGCCAACAAGGGTCCGTCTAGTCAAGGCTATGGTTTTTCCAGTGGTCATGTATGGATGTGAGAGTTGGACTGTGAAGAAAGCTGAGTGCCGAAGAATTGATGCTTTTGAACTGTGGTGTTGGAGAAGACTCTTGAGAGTCCCTTGGACTTCAAGGAGATCCAACCAGTCCATCCTAAAGGAGATCAGTCCTGGTGTTCATTGGAAAGACTGATGCTAAAGCTGAAACTCCAATACTTTGGCCACCTCATGTGAAGAGTTGACTCATTAGAAAAGACCCTGATGCTGGGAGGGATTGGGGGCAGGAGGAGAAGGGGACAACAGAGGATGAGATGGCTGGATGGCATCACCGACTCGATGGACGTGAGTCTGAGTGAACTCCGGGAGTTGGTGATGGACAGGGAGGCTTGGCGTGCTGCAGTTCATGGGGTCACAAAGAATTGGACATGACTGAGCGACTGAACTGAACTGAACTGGAGAAGGAAATAGCAACCCACTCCAGTACTCTTGCCTGGAAAATCCCATGGACTGAGGAGTCTGACAGGCTGTCCTACCATAGTAGGCAGTCCATGAGGTCACAAGAGTTGGACTTGATGGAGCGATTCCACTTTGCCATCCTGATAAAACTAGTGTTTGCATAGAATAGGAAAGCAGTATAAAAAAGAAAGTTATCCCATTTCAAAGGCTTTGCCTTCAAGTGCCCAATATTACCAATTTCTGTGTCACTCACATAAATCAGAGGCAAGCATGAGGTTTAATCAGATAACTTATTTGGAAGACCTTGTAGTATATTACCATTCCTAACTGAAAGAAAACATTCACTAAATACATGGCTCAGGATGGTATGTGACAAGGCAGGCCTAGGGATCAACACCTGGAATAGCACAGAGGAGCCAGGACACATCTAACCTATACTGAGTAGTGTCCCTTTCACTTTTTAAAGAGTGTGCCAGTTCTTGACCCTGCTCTTAATCGGCAAATACCCTTTTAGAAAGCTCTGCCTTGTGACTGCTTCCTACGATGAAAATAGTCAGCAGAAGTACCCATGAAATAATTCACTGAGGCCTTCCCCACAGCCCGTCCAATGAAGAGACTCAGGATGACTGCAATGCAATGGGCAACCTGCATTAGCCTGTGGGGAAAGGAGAGAAGGGGACACCATAGCTGTTAAGTTTCACAACTCTTTTGACTAGCAAATGAGCCAGGCTTGGTCACCATCATGTCTCTGCTGAAAGAACACAGAGTAGGAGAAAGCTTTCTCTTACTATTATATGCTTCAGTTTGTCACCATGTAAGGAATCCACAATGACACCCATCGTCCAAGGATTTGAAGTAACTGTGAAGAAAGCTGAGCACCGAAGAATTGATGCTTTTGAACTGTGGTGTTGGAGAAGACTCTTCAGAGTCCCTTTGACTGCAAGGAGATCCAAACAGTCCATTCTAAAGGAGATCAGTCCTGGGTGTTCTTTGGAAGGAATGATGCTAAAGCTGAAACTCCAATACTTTGGCCACTTCATGAGAAGAGTTGGCTCATTGGAAAAGACTGATGCTGGGAGGGATTGGGGGCAGAAGGAGAAGGGGACAACAGAGGATGAGATGGCTGGATGACATCACCTACTCGATGGACATGAGTTTGAGTGAATTCCGGGAGTTGGTGATGGACAGGGAAGCCTGGCATGCTGTAATTCATGGGGTTGCAAAGAGTCGGACACAACTGAGCGACTGCACTGAACTGAACTGTGAAACACAACTGAGATCACAATTAAGCAAAGTCAAATGATTTCAATGCCCTGAAAAGGCCCACACCATTATAATGTATAATAAAGGAAAGGAAAACACTGGGTACTTGATTCCTTCCTGGGTTTGAAAGAAAACAACAGACAAAGACACTGCTGTTTTCTTATTTGTAACCTGCAAACATCATCAAATCTTATAAGGGCCATTTGTGCTTGAATAGAAAGAACGTAAACACACACAAAATGCAAAACAGCCTTCAAAGGTGACTGAAGACCATATTCAGGTTCTGTGAATGAGCCCCGAGCCTATCAAGCCATCTGTTTACTCAAGTTTCACATTAAAATTCTCAGAATTTGTGTTCTGTTTTAAGGCAACACATGAAGAAGGCCATTCCAAAAGTTAACAAACAAATGATATTAAACTTAAAGCTATCAGTTCAGTTCACTTGCTCAGTTGTATCCGACTCTTTGCGACCCCATGAACTGCAGCATGCCAGGCCACCCTGTCCGTCACCAACACCCGGAGTCCACCCAAACCCATGTCCATTGAGTCAGTAATGCCATCCAACCATCTCATCTTCTGTTGGCCCCTTCTCCTTCTACCTTCAGTCTTTCCCAGCATCAGGGTCTTTTCAAGTGAGTCAGTTCTTCATATCAGGTGGCCAGAGTATTGAAGTTTCAGCTTCAGCATCAGTCCTTCCAATGAATATTCAGGACTGATTTCCTTTAGGATGGACTGGTTGGATCTCCTTGCAGTCCAAGGGACTCTCAAGAGTCTTTTCCAACACCACAGTTCAAAAGCATCAATTCTTCGGCGCTCAGCTTTCTTCACAGTCCAACTTTCACATCCATACATGACCACTGGAAAAACCATAGCCTTGACTAGACAGACATTTGTTGGCAAAGTAATATCTCTGCTTTTTAATATGATATCTAGGTTGGTCATATCTTTTCTTCCAAGGAGTAAGCGTCTTTTAATTTCATGGCTGCAATCACCATCTGCAGTGATTTGGGAGCCCCCTAAAATAAAGTCTGACACTGTTTCCACTGTTTCCCCATCTATTTCCTATGAAGTGATGGGACCAGATGCCATGATCTTCGTTTTCTGAATGTTGAGCTTTAAGCCAACATTTTCACTCTCCTCTTTCACATTCATCAAGAAGCTCTTTAGTTCCTCTTTAGTTTCTGCCATAAGGATGGTGTCATCTGCATATCTGAGGTTATTGATATTTCTCCCGGCAATCTTGATTTGGGCTTGTACTTTTTTCAGCCCAGTGTTTCTCATGATGTACTCTGCATAGAAGTTAAATAAGCAGGGTGACAATATACAGCCTTGACGTACTCCTTTTCCTATTTGGAACCAGTCTGTTGTTCCATGTCCAGTTCTAACTGTTGCTTCCTGACCTGCATGTAGGTTTCTCAAGAGGCAGGTCAGGTGGTCTGGTATTCCCATCTCTTGAAGAATTTTCCACAGTTTATTGTGATCTACACAGTCAAAGGCTTTGGCATAGTTAATAAAGCAGAATTAGATGTTTTTCTGGAATCTCTTGCTTTTTTGATGAGCCAGCAGATGTTGGCAATTTGACCTCTGGTTCCTCTGCCTTTTCTAAAACCAGCTTGAACATCTGGAAGTTCACGGTTCACGTATTGCTGAAGCCTGGCTTGGAAAATTTTGAGCATTACTTTACTAGCGTGTGAGATGAGTGCAATTGTGCGGTAGTTTGAGCATTTTTTGGCATTGCCTTTCTTTGGGATTGGAATGAAAACTGAGCTTTTCCAGTCCTGTGGCCACTGCTGAGTTTTCCACATTTGCTGGCATATTGAGTGCAGCACTTTCACAGCATCATCTTTCAGAATTTGAAATAGCTCAACTGGAATTTCATCACCTCCACTAGCTTTGTTCATAGTGATGGTTTCTAAGGCCCACTTGACTTCACATTCACAAAACACCAAGGCAGCCAAGGGCTGTCAGCTCGCATAACACGGCACATGCTCCCTCAGACTTACTTTCTCGTTTCACAGGGAAAGTAACAGAAACACGTTCAATGGTTAAGAAAGGTCACAAAAATGGCCAAGATCAACATTTGAACCAATACCCGGCAATGATATATCTAGCCCAAACGCCCTACAATTCAAGGCGGAATCAGCTCCATGGTGACCAATGGTCACCAACTGTCCAGCACCCCCACACCATTCAGCCAACCACATGCACCCTTCCCTCAGATTAAGCTGCAAACACTACAAAACATTAAGATCATTAATCGAAAGGGGGTCTCCAAGACTCACAATTAAACCAAGAAAATCTTCAAGGTTCATCAGGCTGTTACAATAAGCCCCAACACCAAATCCGGAAGTGCCTGAGAAACCTTCTCTGCCATCCACACAGGAGCCCCGACACGTCTGTCAAGGTATTCATTAGGACACACCATCTTCCTGACTCTCCAAATCATATCACAGACAGCCAAATACAAATAAAGTAGCGAAAACTTACACTTTTGAGATCTCAGGAAATGGGCCACCATGATAAATCCTAACCAGGGAGTACAGTCGACAGAAGCCCCACAGGAAAATCCAGTCAGGAACTTAGTCTCCTGCTGGGTCTGTCTCTATGGCTTCTTCTGCAAGGTTTCCGTAACTGTGCTTCCCAATGTCGTCATTGGTGGGCCTGTGATGGTTTACCGGGAGATTGGCCATTTTTCTCAGGTAGTTCTACTGGTGGGAAACTGTCCTTTTCCCAAGGCCCAGTTCAAGTAATGGAATCTCTATGTCTTTCCATACCTGTCTCCATCCCTCAATGCCTACCTCTTCAACTTAGGTCTTTGCACAGATCTTTTCCTTTGTTTCTTGTCATCTTAGATTTTGGAAAGCATGAATATTCAGTTTACCCAGACCTAGGTCAATTACATCCCTCTCCAGAAAGCCATCCAAGCTTTACTCCTTCCAGGCATAATATAAGTTCTTCATATTAGATAGGGACATGGAGATATACCACAGCAGAGTTGCACAAGAATTGTTTATGAGCTCTGGGATCAGACAGTACTGTGCTGGGCACTGTGTAAAGGAGCCATGGTTCGCACTTGGAAATTTGGCAAGTCAGTTCAGGTTGCAGACATTTGGGAAGACCAGGGAACACCGACAACAAGCGAACTCATAGACGCCTCCTTGGATTGGCACCACCCTTCTCAAGATTTTCATATCCTTTCCTGCTTTTCTATCTGCGAAAATATTGTCCTCCCTACAAGGCCCAGCCATAAATCTCTTCCCTACATCTCTTCCTAAATTCATGTTCCCACCCCAACCACAAGAAGCCTTATTTCTCTTGTTGCTATAGGAAGAAACATATGAGGACTTAATATATCTGCTGTAAACGTCGTTAAAGTTCACAGTTATTTAGAGTGAGACTGGAAGCCCACTTCTTTCCCTGGAGGCCTCCTGCTGAGAAATTTCTACACCTGCTCTCAATTTGTGAGTTCTACAAACAAGAAGGTGCAGCTCCCCTTGGCTTGACTACCTTGAGAGTTTAACTCCTGTACACTCTACAGGGTGTTTAGACCCCAAAGCCCCTGGTTCTCTAAGCTGGACTGCATGGTCACAAGTTGCACAGTGCTTCTAGGAAAGATGATCGAGTGCTAGCACTGTCTTTCACAAGGGAAAGATCATTTAGGAGGGTGTTTGAGGCTTCATGGTGTGAACAATGTTATACAGTAGTCCATGATGTTGCCCTATGCACTGTGATGGCCAATTTTATGTGCCAACTTGCTGGTCATGGAACATCCAAATAAATCATTATTTCTGGTTGTAACTGTGAGGGTGTTTCTGGACAAGATGACCATTTGAATTGGTGACTTAGTAGAATAGAAGGCCTTCCCCAATGTGGGTGGGCATCCCCCAATCTGTTGAAGGCCCAAATGGAACAAAAGGCAGGAAAAGGAAGAATCCCTCCCCCTTTTCCTATCTCATTGTTTCAGATAGAACATTTCTCCTCATTTTCTACTTCTCCTCAACTAGGACTCACACCACCAGAACCCCTGATTCACAGGCCTACAGACTGGGACAGAATTCTATCACTGGCTTTCCTGGCTTTACACCATGTAGACAGGAGACTGTGGAATTTCTCAGCCTCCATAAATAGAGAACTACATTCCTCAAGATAAACCTTCTTCATATATATATTTATATATGTATATAATATATATATTCTTTATATATATAAATATATATATACACACAGAGAGAGATATAAATGTACATATAAAATATCTCTTATTGGCTCTGTTTCTTTGAATAATTCTGACTGATAAAGCTGGAAAATCGCAGACAGTTTCTCTTATTAGATTTGGCTTCATAGTCCTCAAATAGAACTTGGAAAAAACAGCAAAATCAAATACATGAAAATTAGTTCCAAACTATTGGTGAGGAAACTAAGACACCAGAAACAGACAGCCAGATATTGGCCCAGAGGGGCTCCTTTTCCACCAGGGATTAGCTGCTCTTTGGCAAGTCCAGGGAAAGCTTACAGGTGAGTTCTTCCAAACCTGGGGTTGTTGGGTGAGCCTTTGACAACTATCCTGAGGGCAGGAGAGTTGTTGCAGGCCATGTCTAGTAATCCATAAATAATGATTAATCCACATGGGGAGGCACAACAAGGAAAATTGCAGCCATTGATGTGAATCCTGTCTCATGATCTGCCAAGTCTTCCCCATGTATTACTAGGCATCTCCCTCTGAGTGGCATCAGCAGCTGTATATATATGCTGGACCCTCTCAAGCCCTGGCATGTGTTGACCACTACCACACAGGTCCTATCTTTCACATCATCAGTATCTCCTCCATCTGTGGTCACTGTTCATTCTTCTTCTTCTTCTTCTTCTTCTTCTTTTTTTTTTTTTTTGGCATGTGTCACCACGCAGCTTGTGGGCTCTTAGTTCTGCAACCAGGGATCAAACTTGGGTCCACAGCAGTAAAAGCACTGAGATTTAGCCACTTGACCAGGAAAGTCCTGCCATTCATTCTTGTCTCATTTATACTTCATTCCACGTTTATGGCCTGTCTGTAGACAATAATGACTTCTCATTTACTGTGTACAGTACATGGGCTTGAGGTATGCTGTTTGGATTCATACCATAATTACTAATCCTACCAGGTGAATATCCTTCATTGTTTTTGTGCCTCAGTTTCCTTATCAGTAGAGTGAAGATACTATTACGAACTATGTCATCAGGCTGCTATGACCCTTAGTGAGCTCATGCAAAGCATTTAGACCAGTACCTTACAGTCCTGCATGTTCATTGGAAGGACTGATGCTGAAGCAGAAAATCCAGTACTTTAGTCACCTGATGCGAAGTAATCACACACTAGAAAAGACCCTGATGCTGGGAAAGATTGAAAGCGGGAAGAGAAGGGGCCGACGGAGGATGAGATGCTTGGATGGCATCAGTGACTTGATGGACATGAGTTTGGGTAAGCTTCAAGAATTGGTGATGGACAGGGAAGCCTGGCTTGCTGCAGTCCCTGGGGTTGCAAAGAGTCAGACATGGCTGAACGAGCGAAGTGAACTGAACTAACATACACTAAGCTTTCACGTAAAGTTAACTAGGACTGTGACTTTATCACCATGCATGTTTCTGGTCAAATACACTCTCCCTTCTGGAGACTTTATCATGCTAGCTTCACCAACAAGGGTCTAATTTCTCTAATTAATTTTCTACTTACCATTCATGTAACATAATCCACATCTTAGCAACATGTCGGCCAGTTCGCCAGCTGTTTTGTTCCATAATTATTACTTTCATCTATGTTAATGTCTCTGTTGACTTATTAACTCTTGCACACGTCTTCACGTATATGTCTTGTTCTTAAAAGTTTTACCACGAGTTTCCAATTCATCAGCTTAATAGCTCATTTTTCTCCTGATATAATATAGCTCTATATACAGCACAATACATATGAGGATTGAATAGTACATAAGAAGACAGTGAAATCTTACCTTTCATTAAGAGATCCCCAGTGATATTCCCCACTTTGAATGTCATAAACCCCACTGTCTCCTCATTGCTTTGGCAGAAGTCACAATGTGGGTGGTATCTGATACAGGAATTGGCAAAAGTGTACTGAAGATTTGGTTGATCATATCAGGTCTGTCTGTCAAGAAAAGATGCACCAGGCTGAAATGTATGTTGCATGAGAGTTGCATGAGAGAGAACGTTTAGAGGATTAAGGAAGAGCAAGCGCACAGGAGCAGGACTGTGAAAGAACATGGTTTTCTCAGTAAAGAACACATATTATGTCCTTGAGGGAGAAGACAGTTAACGATATAACATGCAAAGCATGAAGGGAAAGTAGATAAGTGGTCCAAGGTAAAGAACCACGTGTTGGATGTGGTAAACTCCATTGAGATCCAATTCACTTTTCAAATCTACCATTTGGGTGTCAGTGCACAGAACAGATCAAAAGAGAGGGTCGGCAGAAAAGGGAGACTGAGCACCCATGGCCACTTCACTCCAGCATCATGTCAGACTTGCGCGTGGATGAGCACACCATGTCTGCTGCTGTGTGGAACAGGGCCTGGCTGTGGAAGCGAGCGTGGAAGGCAAGGACCACAGTATCACTGGAGAAGCAGTATAAGCAACCACCAACCGCAAGTTAAAACAGGTCAAGCCTGTCAGGACCATGTTGAGGAGAGGAATGACCCTCTCCTTGGCTGCCCGCAGCAGTGCTTGAATCCAAGTGTCAGATGCATTTTGAGTTCCAGCAGCTGCACACGGAGGCCCGAAGCAATTGCAGCCCCTAGTGGAGCCCTCCAAGGACCCCCAAGCCAGGCCTCTACCCTGCCTCCATGAAACATGCTCTAACCTAAGCCCTCACCACCTGGCTGAGGGCTGGCCTCCAGATGCCCTAGGGGATCTGTCTGCCTAGGCCATGCTTCTTGTACTTCCCTTTGGGGGCCTGGGATTAACCACCTCCTGGCATCCCTTCCTGCGGTCAGGTGTGGGCCTGTTATTAATACTACTTGCATGTGTATCCAAATCTTTAATGCTCCTCCTTCTGCCAAAGTGATGAATGTCCACATTGAAGCAGTCTGCATCAGGGCTTCCACACATGCAGGCATCCACCCACACACACACACTGACAAAAGGTCATTCACATTCTCAACTTTATATAATATGTGCAAACCTCCTACAAAGATGTCTCCCAAACTCGATCCACTCATGAATGGAATGAAAGTACTTGTTTCCCTGCATTCTGAATGTTAGATTTTCCAACCATCATTGTATATATTATAGGGAAAAGGTGTGTCTCAAATTCTCTGGTTTGAATGTGTTTGAAAAATATTTTAGGAACAGACTGAAAAACATTTGAATGAAAATTATACCAGATATTCACTGCACTTCTGTAACTATCCTCTGTGGATTGCCTGATCAAGAACGTGGCCCATCTATCCATTGATCAGAGTGAGGGTGTCCCTGTAAACAGACTTGTGTCTGGTTTCTGTAGTGATGGCATACCGGCTTAGGACTTGACCTTAACCTGTGAAGTTCAGTGTAAATGTGGATCCTTAGTGTCAGCGTTGCCCTCCTCCTCCTTCCCCTCATCCATGCTGCCACAACATAGGGCTGGACCAGGGTATGCAACTTGTCATGAGTTGTCTTCTGGGACTTGGTTCAGTCACCCAGAGTAGATCTACATCTGGAAGAGTAATGGCTGCCCCAAGTTGACCCACATCACTTGTCACAATCAGCAGAGAAACTCAGACCACACATAGCAGGAATTAGACCTTCATGTCGGTGCCACTGTGGCTGGAGACCAGGAGGAAATTGTAGCGTGTCTCCCTAGCCTGTGTCTGGGATACAAAGAGATGGAAAAAATAGATCGCTGGAGGGATAAAGAGACAGAAAGAAGAATAGGGAGGTGGGAGGAAGGCTGAGAGGACACCATCTTTGGAAGTAAGGCACAGACTAGCCTGCATTTGCCTCTGTCTGGAGGAGACTTGTACCCTAGGGGCTTCCAAGATACTCACAGCCTTTCCAGTCTGAGTCCATGCTTCATCCAAGCCTCACCAGAATCCCTCCATGCCTGGAGATCCATCCAGAATGTCATGAGATGACCACCAGTCAGTCCCAAAGTCTTGGCAGAAAGGTGCACCAAGCCTTTCAAGTTTTGGCATTCCAGGGGTGGGGAAACGAATCAGAACAAAAAGCAGAAAAGGAACCTAGAATGGGCAAGTCCTTACTCATCCTTTTTTCCTATAAGTTTCCTGTCACCCGCTCATTTATCTCCAAGTTGAGACCACATTCTAGTAAAAAGGAGAGTAGAAGGATGCAGGGACCCCCTGCTCTCTGAATGTGTGTGAGTGTGTGGAAGGGGCAGGTGAGCCTTAAAAATTTACAAGATCCTTGACCTCCATCAGAATAACAGAGTTCTAAAGGTGCACACCAGGTCCAGGAGGTATGTGTCCTGCTACAAGAGTGTGACTGTACACTGAGACCCGACTTCTGAGTGCCAGGATATCCAGTGTTTCACATAGCTGCCCTGCATGATCACGTTTATCCCCACAGCAATAGTTATGAGGGAGACATATATAGCCTGGCCATAAAAAGCCCTCAGTAAATGGAAAAAATTATGCAAGTTCCTTTCAAGTCATCCCCAGGTTCAAAACTCCTTGGTCTCATATAAAACAGAAAACATGCCCATTGATTCATTATGTAATTAATACACACTCATCCATATTCAGAGTATGGGTGAGTAGACCCACCACCTCCAACATCCAAATCTCAGCAAGTTTCTCTCCTGCCTGATGACTTGGACTTACATAGCTAAGTCTGGTAGCTCACATCTTAATGGATAAGTCATTCTTTAACACAAGTAGGTGATAATATTGAAACAAAAAAGAAATGTCAGCTGTAATGACTGTATAGAAGAAATTTTTCAACCTCCACATACTGAGGAACCCCTCAGGCAGGAGGTGACAAGTTGCAGCTTTGGGGATCCTTAGACTGTGATGGCAAGATGTGAGTTGCTGACACCTGCATTCTTGAACATCTTTATGAATAATCAGGGAGAGACCTGAGCCCACCACCCAGCGGGCATATCTTCAATCAGGACAGACTGTGACAGTCTCGCTTTCTTTTCCCCAGGAGAACGATTTCGATGAGCACAAGGTTTTAATGACCTCCCTAGCCCTCCCTGACTCAGGACCTCTGCACACCAAAGTTGTGTCGTCTCACTCCAAAGCTGTGTGAGCCTTGGCTGTGCACAAGCCTGCCATGTGTGGCAGCCATGTGAAACAGGGCATGCCTGTGGATGTGCGCATGGAAGGCAAGGACGGTGGCTTCACCCGAGGAGCAGTATGGGCAGCCACCTACCCCATGTTGGACAAGGTCAACACCTGTCTGGACCACCTGGAGGAGAGAAATAAGCACCTCCCTGGCCACCTCCCAGAGTGGTTGAATCTAACTGGTAGACACACCTTGAGTTCCAGGAGCTGGTCAAGGAGGCCTGAAGCAATAGGCAGTCCATAGTGGAGCCCTCCAAGGGCCTGGAGCCTGGCCTCAACCCTGCCTCCCTGAGCCAGGCTCTAGGCTGAGCCTTCACGACCTGACTTGGGGCTGGACCGCAGATATCCTGGGGGATCTGCCTGCATAGGCCCTCTTTCTGGTACTTCCCTTCACCTGCCTGGCATGTACTACCCCCTCCCCCAACCCGGCATTCCCACCTGGGGCCAGGAATGCTCCTGTGACCCACCCAACATGTCTGCCTGCCCAACTCCTGGATGCTTTCCGCCCTGCCTATGTTCATTAGGCAGATTAAACAGTTAGCTTAAAATACTCTGGAATCACTATTCCTGAATCATGTTGCCACTTGAATGAATATTTCACAAAATGTAGTCAGCATTCTCAGCTCTACAAAGGGTTTATAAATTTACTATTAGAAATTTTATGCAATGTGTGTAGAGTTTTGATTTTTTTAAGCACTGCTGCTGCTGCTGCTAAGTCACTTCAGTCGTCTCCAACTCTGTGCGACCTCATAGATGGAAGCCCACCAGGCTCCCCCATCCCTGGGATTCTCCAGGCAAGAACACTGGAGTGGGTTGCCATTTCCTTCTCCAATGCATGAAAATGAAAAGTGAAAGTGAAGTCGCTCAGTCGTGTCCGACTCTTAGCAACCCCATGGACTGCAGCCTACCAGGCTCCTCCATCCATGGGATTTTCCAGGCAAGAGTACTGGAGTGGGGTGCCATTGCCTTCTCCATTTTAAGCACTAGTCAAAGGCAATTACTTCAGCCACTCAGTTACCTTTTCGATTCTTTTCATTCATACTCTGGTAATGATTGATATATAGTGAATAATTCCTCATACTCAAAGGACTGGATTCTAATACAAATTGGAACAGGAGCTTTTTGTGTGCTTCCAGGTTTTTGTTTCCATGACTTCTGATGGTCTCCAGAACCATGCTGGGCCACTCCTTGTATCCTCACCCAGAGCAGGAATAGGAGATACACCCCCCATGCCCACACGATATCCAGGTATTCATCTGGCATCCTCATGAATAAGTGAAAAGGATCACTTCTCCTAGGAAGATGTTAGATTACCTACCATCATTCTTACCTTAACAAGGACAGAACTTCAGTTCTGGCCTCGAGACCCCTCGCCCTCCCACCCACCACCTGTTATCAATGCCAAGGTTACTGAGCCCAGAATCCCACTCGGTACCTGGTGTGATGCACACAGGAGCCACATCTTCACTGATGCTGCCTGGATTCATCACAAAGAATGACATCTACAATGGGAGCTTTTCCATCATACATATTTTATTGAAAAACAACATTTTACAAATTGAAAATAGTTTAGACAGTCACCTGTTCCTCTCTGACATAAGTAGTATGGTATATCTTCCATTTGCCAAGACTGGTGAGATCAGCATAGCAACTGAAACCGTCTGTAAACAAGGCCTCTGGTTATAGTTTCTACTGCAAAGGACCACAGAGAATTCACCTCAAGGATATAGATTTTGGTAAAATATAAGCAAACTGGATGGTGAACAGTGGCTCCTACTTATTCCTCTTGCATGAGGTGCCATTGGCACAAGTTCCACTGAAGGAAATTCTCTGTGGCCTGAGTTTGGCCCAGGGTATGGCAATCAAAATTTGTGGGGGACAGACACCTCCAGGGACCTGGTATCTCATGTTAGGGTACTGCAGGGAAAATATAAAGTTACATAAGAAACAAAGTTTTAGTTTTCCCCATTGAAAACTGACAGCAGGCCTTCACCCATCCCTTTGCTTTAGAGGGTTAACTTTGCAAAACGTGTCAGTTCTTTCTGTGCCTCTTTTTATGTGTGGAAATCATTTAAAAAGCTCAATAAGCTTCTTGCCAATTTGAACGCGCCTTTAAGGACCTGGCTGGAAAATCCTTGCAAAGAGGGAGAGCTAGGTAAGGAAAGAAAAACTTAAGCAGTTGAAACCAGAAACTGCTAGACCTTCTGGACACTCAGAGAAAGAAATGACCATCAAAGCAGTGCACAAGAGTCAATAAAAGTGCAGGAGATCATAAAAAGGTGAGGGAAGGCAGCATCTCAGGAGGATTACAGCATCCACAGAAGCAGGAGATGTTCCTTCTCAGAACTGCCTCAGGTTATGTTATTATGCAACAGTATAAAACATTATAAAGAACATTAAACACTGCACAGAACGAGCAGTGGTAGCAAAATCATCTCCTGGCAGAGAGGCCCACAGTTCACTAGGAAAATGAAACGTGAAGACCTGATCCCAGTATTCATGCCTGAATGTCAGTACAGGTCCACATTCACTCACTTCACAGCTATCCATTTGCTTTACTATCTTCTATATCACAGTTATGGCCACCCAATGGTAGCAAGAGGGAACAGGGCTACGAGACAGGAGACAGAGCCCTGAACCCACAATGTCTATCACTTGTTTCACACCAAAGGTCCTTGTACTCACCACTGTCAGTCTTTCTTTAAACTCTCAGAAGCTCCTCCTCATACCCCTGCTGGGCTCAAATTTACCTATCAAGAGGAAGCCTTAAATGGGGGAACCACTGGACACTTTTCCTCCCCAAACGGAGCTCCTTTTTCCTCTCATCCTTCCTGTAGCGCAACATCACAAAAAATGCATAACTGCCACTCCACTGCTGTACTAAAAACAATTTCTTCCTAGAGAGTGCAGTGGGTTCCCCTGAGGCAATGTCATCCTCACCAACAGGAAGACCCAAATGGAAGAGAAGCCACCACCAAGCAGAAAGGCTTTCTAGCAGATACACAAATGGAGAGACAGCTACAGCCTGGGGGTGTACCCCTCTCCAGCAAGAGGAAAACAAGGTCTTCATCCTCCAGTCCTCACAAATGACTCAGTCATTTCCTGGTCACCCAGGCTCATCGGCACATGCCGCCAAGGAAACAAACGGCCAGAATTAAGGACGGCTCATTGACAAGACCAACTTGACCTCATTTCTCCAACCAATGTGCATAGTGTGCTCAGAGGAAGAGTGCCGAAAGAGATTACAGAAAGTTCAAACCACATACCCACACATAGAGCTGAGATACCTCATGATTCACAGTATGGCCTTGCTCTGCACAATGGCACAGACTTTTGACAACAGGTGACTCTCTTCTACCCAAGAGCCTACATTACCCATGGCGTTTGTGGCACAGAAGTCTGATTCAGACCAGAGGTACCTTACCATCCAAACAGAATATTTTCCATAACCCTTGCATTAATCGATTGAGCTTGATACAGATAACTTAGATTGAAGATATTACCATTGCCACTGGAGAGAAAACAATCATCGAATACATGCCTCAGAAGGCTACCTGACAAGTCAGGGCTAGGGATCAACATCTGGAATAGCACAGAGGAGCCAGGTCACATCTGACCTATACTGAGTAGTGTCACTTTCTCTTGCTCAAGAGTGCGAGTTCTTGGCGGCCGGGCTGGCCCGAGGGCGCCTGCGCGCTGAGGCGGAGGGCGCCTGCGCGCTGAGGCGGGGCGCGCCTGCGCGCTGAGGCGGGGCGCGCCGCCCAGCGGGCCGGCTGCAGCCTGCGCTTGGGGCGGGGCAGACGCGGCGGTTTAGCTGGAGCGCAGGACGGCGGGGCCCCGGCGGCAGAAGATGGCGGAGCCCGGGAAGAAGTACTGCGTGTACTGCCTGGCCGAGGTAAGCCCGCTTTGCTTTCGCTGCACCGAGTGCCGGGACATCGAGCTGTGCCCCGAGTGCTTCTCCGCTGGCGCCGAGATCGGCCACCACCGCCGCTACCACGGCTACCAGCTGGTGGACGGCGGGCGCTTCACGCTCTGGGGGCCCGAGGCCGAGGGCGGTTGGACCTACCGCGAGGAGCAGCTGCTGCTGGATGCCATCGAGCAGTTCGGCTTCGGGAACTGGGAGGACATGGCAGCTCACGTCGGCGCTTCCCGGACCCCCCAGGAAGTGAAGGAGCATTATGTAATCATGTACATCCACGGAAACCTGGGGAAGGCCTGCATCCCTGATACCATCCCCAACCGGGTGACCGACCACACCTGCCCTAGTGGGGGCCCCCTCTCTCCCAGCCTCACCACCCCTTTGCCTCCCCTAGACATCTCGGTGGCCGAGCAGCAGCAGCTGGGCTACATGCCACTGCGAGACGACTATGACATTGAGTATGACCAGGACGCCGAGAGGCTCATCAGTGGGCTCTCGGTCAACTATGACGACGAGGACTTGGAGATTGAGCTAAAGCGCGCGCACGTGGACATGTACGTGCGCAAGCTCCGCGAGCGGCAGCGGCGCAAGAACATCGTGAAGGACTACAACCTGGTACCCGCCTTCCTAGGCAAGGACAAGAAGAAGGAGCTGGCGGCGCGGCGCAAGGTCACCAAGGAGGAGAAGGAGCTGCGGCTGAAGCTGCGGCCGCTCTACCAGCTCATGTCGTGCAAGGAGTTCGAGGACCTGTTCGAGACAATGTACAAGGAGAAGATGCTGCGCGCCAAGATCCGCGAGCTGCAGCACTACCGGAACAATGGCATCAGCAAGATGCAGGAGTCGGTGGAGTATGAGGTGGCCCGGGACAAGCGCGAGAAGCGCAAGGAGAACAAGGCCGTGGCGGTGGCGGTGGCGGCGGCAGCGGCGGCGGGGGGCGGCAAGGAGGACGGCCGGGAGGGCAAGTTCGCGGCCATCGAGCACCTGCCGGGCTTCGAGCTCCTGTCGGGCCGCGAGAAGGTGCTGTGCAGCTCGCTGAACCTGAGCCCCGCGCGCTACGTGACCGTGAAGACCATCTTCATCAAGGACCACCTGCAGAAGCGCCAGGGCATCCCCTGCAAGAGCCGCCTGCCCAGCTACCTGGACAAAGTCCTCATGAAGAAGATCCTGAACTTCCTCACCGAGAGCGGGTGGATATCCAGGGACGCCTCCTGAAGCCCGCTGCCCGGAGCGCCTGGGACGTACTGACTGTCAGACGGACAGACGGATGGATGGCTTGATGGTCGCCAAGAGCCGCACCGACAGCGACGGGGGCGGTGGGGGGGGGGGGAGCTTTGTGAGCCAAAACGAAACGGGTTGGGCGGGAGGGGGAGAGGAAACGCTTTTCCGCCCCCACCACCGCACTGTTGCTCTTTTTTTAAAAAAATAAATGGAGTTCTTTTTTTAGGGTATCAGTTCTTTTTACGATCCTCTGAAGAAACAATAGCAACAGTCTGATCAAGGGGAAGACAAAACCTGTGTATATTTTAACTGAATCCCTAAACGTAGTACTTTAAGATGACGATTTGCCTTAAAGTGTTCAGTGTGGAGCATATGATGATGAGATCAGGAAATTGCCTTTTTTTGTTGATGCTTCCCAGTGGTACAGAACCGTGAGATGGGCGGAGAGGAGCCCTTCCCTCCTGGCCACCTGCTCACCCGCCGTGACCTGAGCTCTACCGCGGCTGCCCTCGGTGTCGGGCAGGTGGCACTTTAGGCAGAGGGTGCCAGGCTGGGCAGGAGAAGATGCCAGGGACGGGCATACGTAGAGACTCGCCGGGAGGAATCTGGTGTTGAACAGTTTGGCCAAACTGAGCTTCCCCACGACGGCTAGAGGGGACACGGTCTGCAGCGAGCAGAGGCAGAGACGGTGCTACGTCCTTCCAGGGGTTCTCAGCCGGGGTTCCTGGAGCAGCAGCGCAGCGTCCCCAGGGGAACCCGCTTGCCCTTCAGGGACTTGGGCCCGCCCAGGCCTCGGATGCGTGGGGCGGGGCCTCACAGGTCACTGGGGCGTGCTGAAGTCTGAGAACTGCGGGCTTTAGTCGCTCTGGTGTCACCGATTTTCTACATCAGATTCTTAGTTTGGTGGGGTTTTAAATTTAAGTCTTATTTTTATATAAATGATTGCCAGACTTTAACTAAGCTTGAGAAACAAAAGCTCCCTGTAAAATGTGTGTGGCCCTGGCCAAGAGCTGTCAAACAAGAAGTTCTGTGCTTAAGCAAGTTTTCAATGTGTGTGTCTCTTCTCGATGGTAGGAAGAATTTATTTAGGCTTAACTGTTTTTAAACACCATAATAAATGTACAATTTATGTTAAAAGTGTGAACCCTTTGTTACAAGGGAAAAGTAATTTTATGATTGGTTGCCTCTTGGCTCATCAACTCCAGCTATTACTGTCGCATTAGCCCCACCCCTGCTGTTTGCTCAGAGCCTTTAAATTTCTATATTTAATTATTAATGATAAATGAGTCACCATAATCCCATGGAATTAGGTCTTTTCAAAACTGAAACTCTCTCAAGTCACAGAATATAATCAGCTGTTCAGAATGATGCTCTGGATGGCCAGCATCCCGAGAATGTATTCAGACTGAAACTCTGCCTACCGCCTCTTTTTTCCCCTTTTACACGTTAAACAGGTTGAGAACCAAAAAAAAAACAAAAAACAAAAAAGAGTGCGAGTTCTTGAGACTGCTGCCAACTGGAAAAATACCCTTTTCGAATGCTCTGCCTTGTGACTGCTTCCTAAGATGCTAATAGTCAGCAGAAGAACCCATGAAACAATTCACTGAGGCCTTCCCCACAGCCCCTCCAACAAAGAGAATCAGGAAGACTGTGATGTGATGGGCAGCCAGCACAAGCCTGTGTGGAAAGGAAAGAACGGGCCACAGTTATGGTTAAGTTTCACAACTCTTTTTCACTAGCAAATGAGCCAGTCTTGGACACCATCATGTCTCTCGGTTAAGGAACACTACTTAGGAGAAAGCTTTCTCTTAGTATTATATGTTTCAGTTTGTCACCACATGAGGAATCCACAATGACACCCATCATCCAAGGATTTAATGTAATTTAACTTACTACAGGTGTAAACCAAAAGAGGATGAATGTGCTGGAAAAGGCCACACACTCTAGTTTCCCATCAAAAGGAATGTGCAATTTGAATGTGGGTACGTGAAATTCCGGTTCTGTGATGCCAGCTTCTGACTGAATCTTGTATTGCTAATAAAGCAGTTATAAATAAAGTTATAAATAAAGTAGTTATCTACTGAGACTGAAGGTTAAAAAGCTCTCTGAGAGTGTGTGTGCTCAGTCATGTTCAACTCTTAACAACCCCATGGACTGTAGCCTGCCAGGCTTCTCTGTAAATGGGGTTTTCCAGGCAAGAATATTGGAGTCGGTTGCCATTTCCTCCAAGGAGTCTCCCCAGCCCAGGGATTGAACCCAGGTCTCCTGCATCCCCTGCATTGACAGGCAGATTCTTTACCATTCAGTTCAGTTCAATTCAGTTCAGTTAAATTGCTCAGTCGTTTCTGACTCTTTGCGACCCCATGAATTGCAGCACGCCAGGCCTCCCTGTCCATCACCAACTCCCGGAGTTCACTCAAACTCATGTCCATCAAGTCGGTGATGCCATCCAGCCATCTCGTTCTCTGTCATCCCCTTCTCCTGGCCCCAATCCCTCCCAGCATCAGAGTCTTTTCCAATGAGTCAACTCTTCACATGAGGTGGCCAAAGTACTGGAGTTTCAGCTTTAGCATCAGTCCTTCGAATGAACACCAGGACTGATCTCCTTTAGGATGGACTGGTTGGATCTCCTTGCAGTCCAAGGGACTCTCAAGAGTCTTCTCCAACACCACACTTCAAAAGCATTAATTCTTCGGCACTCAGCTTTCTTCACAGTCCAACTCTCACATCCATACATGACCACTGGAAAAACCATAGCCTTGACTAGATGGACCTTTGTTGGCAAAATAATGTCTCTGCTTTTAAATATGCTATCTTGGTTGGTCATAACTTTCCTTCCCAGGAGTAAGTGTCTTTTAATTTCATGGCTGCAATCACCATCTGCAGTGATTTTGGAGTCCAAAAAATAAAGTCTGACACTGTTTCTAGTGTTTCCCCATCTATTTCCCATGAAGTGATGGGACCAGATGCCATGATCTTTTCTGAATGTTGAGCTTTAAGCCAACTTTTTCACTCTCCTCTTTCACTTTCATCAACAAGCTCTTTAGTTCCTCTTCACTTTCTGCGATAAGGATGGTGTCATCTGCATATCTGAGGTTATTGATATTTCTCCTGGCAATCTTGATTCCAGCTTGTACTTCTTCCAGCCCAGCATTTCTCATGATGTACTCTGCATAGAAGTTAAATAAGCAGGGTGACAATATACAGCCTTGACGTATTCCTTTTCCTATTTGGAACCAGTCTGTTGTTCCATGTCCATTTCTAACTGTTGCTTCCTGACCTGCATATAGGTTTCTCAAGAAGCAGGTCAGGTGGTCTGGTATTCCCATCTCTTTCAGAATTTTCCACAGTTTATTGTGACCCACACAGTCAAAAGCTTTGGCATAGTCAATAAAACAGAAATAGATGTTTTTCTGGAACTCTCTTCCTTTTTTGATGATCCAGTGAATGTTGGCAATTTGATCTCTGGTTCCTCTGCTTTTTCTAAAACCAGCTTGAACATCTGGAAGTTCACAGTTCATGTATTGCTGAAGCCTGGCTTGAGAATTTTGAGCATTACTTCACTAGTGTGTAAGATGAGTACAATTGTGCAGAAGTTTGAGCATTCTTTGGCATTGCCTTTCTTTGTAATTGGAATGAAAACTGACCTTTTCCAGTCCTGTGGCCACTGCTGAGTTTTCCAAATTTGCTGGCATATGGAGTGCAGCACTTTCACAGCATCATGTTCCAGGATTTGAAATAGCTCAACTGGAATTCCATCACCTCCACTAGCTCCACTAGCTTTGTTCATAGTGATGCTTTCTAAGGCCCATGTCTGGCTCTAGGTGAGTGATCACACCATCGTGATTATCTTGGTTGTGAAGATCTTTTTTGTAAAGTTCTTCCGTGTATTCTTGCCACCTCTTCTTAATATCTTCTGCTTTTGTTAGGTCCATACCATTTCTGTCCTTTATCGAGCCCATCTTTGCATGAAATGTTCCCTTGGTATCTCTAATTTTCTTGAAGAGATAGATCTCTAGTCTTTCCCATTCTGTTGTTTTCTTCTATTTCTTTGCATTGATCGCTGAGGAAGGCTTTCTTATCTCTCCTTGCTATTCTTTGGAACTCTGAATTTAGATGCTTATATCTTTCCTTTTCTCCTTTGCTTTTCGCTTCTCTTCTTTTCACAGCAGCTATTTGTAAGGCCTCCCCAGACAGCCATTTTGCTTTTTTGCATTTCTTTACCATTGCACCACCTTAAAAGCACCTTGTTAATGATGTTATTAGCTAAATCAGGGGAAATTGAGTAATAGTCTAAAAACTTAAAGTTAGATCAGGTTGCTTTTTTAAATCTCTTGCAATTTTAAACGTACTTAGCCTACACTTAATTTTTTTCTAAAATAGAGCATATTTTAAAGAAAATATTTTTATATGAATTTGTACTTCAGTATAAACAGTATTTGGCAAAGAGTGGTTTTCGTATGTATGGCCCTTTGAAAAGGTATCAGAATGGTTTGTGTGTTGTAACTTTCTCTACAGAGAAGTAAATTAAGTGTGTAGTATGTGTAAATATAAATATATTACATCTGGATTTATACACCAAATATGTAAAACCAAAATATACCAAATTTTGGAATGCAGCCTATACATTTTGAAAATATGTTTCATGACATCAGTTAAATACTTGGAGTCTGGTACTTGAGAAATTATGTGTAGATTTTTCTAAGTAGTTATTTTATTCAAACAGAGGAATAAATGTATGTTATTTTGTTGTATTTCTTAATTTAAATAAAATATTTAATATGCTATTTAAAAAAAGGCTATCTGAGAATATTTTAAATAGTGGAGGGTGTCAAGCTCAAAGATGATAGTAAGAGAGAGCTGAACTCAAAGATGATAGTAAGAGAGAGCTGAGAGACTTTCAGACTCAGACACTGGAGGCAGTTTGTGGATGAAACACGAGGTATGGTCTCAGTAATGTCTGCAAGCAAACACATGGCCACGAATTACTGGAAGCATGAAAATTTCAAGGAGAATTCACTCCTGACTTGACTATTACTTCCACTATACTCCCAGGATCCTTATCACACATGGAACTGGTCTGGGATACCACCATTGACCACAACCCACTTGGTCCACAGGTCGCATTTTACCCTTTTTAATAGAAGTGTTTTCAATTAACTTCAGATCCATATTATCATACTAGGAAAAAAAGGCACCCAAGCAGCACACATTCCAAATTCATGAGGTTTATTTTCAACAGGTCAATCCAGTTCACCTCACTGCTGCCAGCTACTGCAAGAGTTTCCAACGAGAATAAAAAGAGAGATCAACCCTTTGATGGTAAACTGTTAAAATCTGGTGATTTTGAAAACAGACATTCTAATAGTCAATGTGTCTGCAACAGAGGCTCCCACAATGAATAGAGGAACATGGTTAAGGACTGGAGAAAGATACCACTGTCTTGTTTAATGAACTGATTCCATTAACAGTTTCTACCACAGAATTAGCAAGCCCTGTCTAGGGAGAGACCTTGACATTGTTCTTTTAGACACCCAGGAAAGGCATTTCGATGCCATCTTCAATTATGGTTCAGGTGACAGGGAAAAAGTCCTACCCTCTGCCCAGCACATTTAGCCGCACATAACATAAGCTTGCTCTTAGTTTTCTAGTCAGTCAGGTCAGTTGGTTCCAGATCCACTCTTCACTTGACAGCCCCCTAGGCTGACCAGTACTGGACTTTTCCATCATAGGTCCTAAAGGAGATCTGCAAGAAGATTGCCTGATGGTAGACAGACTAGCACAACTGCAGGAAAATTATGTAACTTGGAACTGCATAAACTTGGGGGCCTGCGGCCAAAACCCCATTTCCCTTATGTAGTGAAGCTCCTCAGAACACAGCCCAGGAAACCCATGATACTGTCTATGCCCACTGGGCTAGGCCAAATGTTATGAAAGGTAACATAAGACAGATACTGATCTTCAGAGGTATGGCTGCCCTTCAAAATGAACCAGTGGTTGATCCTGTCTTAAACAAACATCACACAGTAATTATGTAACATTACAGTGAAAGGCTATGACATTTATTTGAAGAAGAGCCATCTCAGGGAACAACTTTTTCTCTCTTTTTTCAGAGCTTTGGCCAGTAGACAGGTTAACGCCAGTCACTGTTGGTAAAAAAAGGGTTAAAAAGCCAATGGGGACAATTTTTTTCCTTATTTCTGCAAAGGAGATAAAGAAAAACGTTTACGGAAATCTTATGAAACAGCCCAAGACCTGTATTCAACTGGGCTAAATGATATCCAGTGTGTAATTTTTCAGCAAAACAAAATTCTAAATTTTGTACCCAGAGGACATAGTCAGATGAAATGCATTCTGTGTCATAACACATCAAAGCAAAATCACATGACTACATTCTGCATTTAAAAATCAAGACCATTCCCCAATATTTATTCTCAAGGAGGTTTGTGAAGAGGGAACAATACCAGAATATAAACAAAGTAACTCTATCAAGAAAGAAATTATAATGCAAAATAAAGCAAAATCAGAGGTGAAGTTCATTTCTTATAAATTGAAATTTGCACAAAACCATTTAAAAAAAATTCTGGGGAGCCTCAGGTACAAACTTAATTGAATAAAGTAGGATGAACATGTAAAATTAAAATGTTAAAAGTGTCCAGTTTTGGCTGACAAGAGGAGCTCAAGCACATTCACTGAGACTGTGCAAACTCAAGCACCTAGCCAGTCCATTCAATTCAGAATATGCCCATTGAAAATATGTCTATTCGAAGAGTAGTTGTGAAATATGACCAAGATCACAATTAAGCAAAGTAAAACGATTGCAATGCCCTGAAAAGGCAGACACCATTATAATGTACAATAAAAGGAAAAGGAAAAAAAAACACTGGGTGCTTGATTTCCTTCTGGGTTTGAAAGAAAGCAACAGCCCAAGAGACGGCTGTTTTCTTATTTGTAACCTGAGAACATCACCAAATCTTCTAAGGGCCATTTGTGCTTGAATACAACAATCTTAAACACACACAAAATGCAAAACAGCCTTCCAAGGTGACTGAAGACCATGTCCAGGGTCTGTGAATGAGCCACGAGCCAATGAAGCCATCTGTTTACTCACTTTTCACATTAAAATTCTCAGGATTTGTGTTCTGTTCTAAGGCAACACGTGAAGAAGAGCATTCCGAAAGTTAAGGAACAAATGATATTAAACTTAAAGCCATGTTGTTAAATAAAACACAAAACACCAAGGCAGCAAAGGGCTGTCAGCTAACATAACACTGCACACGCTCACTCAGAGACTTACTTTCTCGTTTCACGTGGAAAATAACAAAAACACCCTCAATGGTTAAGAAAGGTCACAAAATGGCCAACATCAACATTTGAACCAACCCGGCAACAATATATCCATCCCAAATTTGCAACAACACAAGGCAGAATCAGCTCCATGGAGACCAAAGGTCACCCAACTGTCCGGGACCCCCACACCACCCAGACACCTACACCCGCCCTTTCCTCACAGTAAGCCACAAACACTACAAAACAATAAGACCATGAATGGGAAGAGGGTATCCAAGACCCACAATTAAACAAAGAAAATCTTCTCCAAGTTTCATCAGGCTGTTACAATAATGCCAAATACCAAACCCGGAAGTGACTGACAGACCTCTGCCATCCACCCAGAAGCCGACCAAAACGTCTGTCAAGGTGTCCATTACGACACACCATCTAGCGGACTCTCCAAATCACACTGCAGACAGCCAAATACGAATAAAGTAAATAAAACGTACACTTTTGAGATATCGGGAAGGGAAGCCACCATGTCAAATCCTAACTGAGAACGATGGATAGAAACCCCAAAGGACAATCCAGAAAGTCAGGAGCTCAGTCTGGCGTTTATCTACACACTAAGGCTTCTTCTGCCATGTTTCTACGGCCCCACCTCCCAACGTTCTCATTGGTGGGCCTCCAATAATTGATGGGGAGGTTGGCCATTCCCCTCACTTAGGTCTTCTGGTGGGAAATTGTCCATTTCTCATGGCCCAGCAGAAGTAATGAAATCTCTGCTCCTAGTCCTCTGTCTTTCTATATGTGTGTCCATCCCTCAGTGCCTAGCTCTACTTCTTGGCTCTTTATCCAGATCTTTTTCTTTGTTTCTTGTCATCTTAGACTTTGGAAAGCGTGTGCTTTCAGTTTACGCAGGCCTAGGACAATTACCTCCCTTTCCAGGAAGCCATCCAATATTTACTCCTTCCAGGCATACTGTGAGATCTTCATATTAGTTATGGACATGGAGATATACCAGAGCAGAGATCCAGGGGAATTGTTTATGAACTCTGGGATCAGATAGTAGTGGGCTGGGCACAGTGTGAAGAAACCAAGGTTTGCACTTGGAAATTTGCCAAGTCAGTTCAAGTTGCAGACATTTTGGGAAGACCAGGAACACTGACAACAAGCTAACTCATAGAAACCTCCTAGGATTGGTACCACCCGTCTCAAGATTTTCATATAGTTTCCTGCTTTTCGGTCTGTGAAAATGTCATCCTCCCTACAATGTCCAGGCAAAAATCACTTCCCTACCCCTTTTCCTGAATTCATGTTCCCAGCCCAACCACAAGAAGCGTTATTTATCCTGTTGCTATAGGAAGAAATATATGAGGAATTCATATCTCTGCTACAAAGGTGGGACTGGAAGCCCACTGCTTCCCCTGAAGGCCTCCTGAGAGATTTCAGAACCTGCCCTCCATTTGTGGGTTGTACAAACAAGAAGGTGCAGCTCCCCTAGGCTTGACTACCTTGAGTGTTAACTCATCTAACGTCTACAGGGTGTGTGGACCACATAAACCCTGGGTCCCTTAACTGGATTGCATGCTCATAAGTTGCACAGGGCTCCTAGGAAAGAGCTCCTAGGAAAGGGCACTGTCCTTCCCATGGGAAAGATCATTTAGCAGGATGTTTGAGACCTCATGGTATGAACAGTGTTATGCAGCAGTCCATGATGTTGGCCTACTCACTATGATGGCTAATTTTATCTGCCAACTTGGCTGGTCATGGAACGTCCAAATTAAACACTATTTCTGACTGTACCTGTGAGGGTGTTTCTGGATGAGATGAGCATTTCAACTGGTGACTTAGTAAAATGGAAGGCCTTCTCCAGTGTGGGTGGGCATCATCCAATCCTGTTGAAGGCCAAAATGGAACAAAAGGCAGAGAAAGGAAGAATTCTTCCCCTTTTTCCTAACTCGTTGCTTGAGATAGAACATTTCTCATTTTCCCATCCCCTTCAACTAGGATCCACACCACCAGACCCTCTGGTTCACAGGCCTACAGACTGGGACTAAATTGTATCACTGGCTTTCCTGACTTTACAGAAGATTGTAGAATTTCCAAGTCTCCATAAATAGGGAATTAAATGCCTCAAGATAAAACTTTTTCATATATGTGTATATATATATGTATAGAAATACATATATATATATAAATACTTATAACTAGAAATACCTATACACACACACACACACACACAAACACACACACACACGATGGTGTGATCACTCACCTAGAGCCAGACATTCTGGAATGTGAAGTCAAGTGGGCCTTAGGAAGCATCACTACAAACAAAGCTAGTGGAGGTGATGGAATTCCAGTTGAGCTATTTCAAATCCTGAAAGATGATGCTGTGAAACTGCTGCACTCGATATGTCAGCAACTTTGGAAAACTCAGCAGTGGCCACAGGACTGGAAAAGGTCAGTTTTCATTCCAATTACAAAGAAAGGCAATGCCAAAGAATGCTCAAACGACCGCACAATGGCACTCATCTCACATGCTAGTAAAGTGATGCTTAAAATTCTCCAAGCCAGGCTTCAGCAATACATTAACCATGAACTTCCAGATGTTCAAGCTGGTTTTAGAAAAGGCAGAGGAACTGAAGGTCAAATTGCCAACATCCGCTGGATCATCGAAAAAGCAAGAGAGTTCCAGAAAAACATCTATTTCTGCTTTATTGACTATGCCAAAGCCTTTGACTGTCTGCATCACAATAAACTGTGGAAAATTCTTCAAGAGATGGGAATACCAGACCACCTGACCTGCCTCTTGAGAAACCTACATGCAGGTCAGGAAGCAACAGTTAGAAATGGACATGGAAAAACAGGCTGGTTCCAAAGAGGAAAAGGAGTATGTCAAGGCTGTATATTGTCACCCTGCTTATTTAACTTCTATGCAGAGTACCTCATGAGAAATGCTGGGCTGGAAGAAGCACAAGCTGGAATCAAGATTGCCGGGAGAAATATCAATAACCTCAGATATGCAGATGACACCACCCTTATGGCAGAAAGTGAAGAGGAACTAAAAAGCCTCTTGAAGAAAGTGAAAAAGGAGAGTGAAAAAGTTGGCTTAAAGCTCAACATTCAGAAAACTAGGATCATGGCATCCGGTCCCATCACTTCATGGCAAATGGATGGGGAAACAGTGGATGAGGAAAATTTTCTGGGCTCTAAAATCACTGCAGATGGTGATTGCAGCCCTGAAATTAAAAGACATTTACTCCTTGGAAGGAAAGTTGTGACCAACCTAGACATCATATTAAAAACCAGAGACTTGACTTTACCAACAAAGGTCTGTCTAGTCAAGGCTATGGTTGGACTATAAAGAAAGCTGAGCACAGAAGAATTGATGCTTTTTTTACAATATAGATTTATTTATTTTAATTGGATGCTAATTACAGTATTGTATGGGTTTTGCCATACATCATCATGAATCTGCCACGGGTGTACCCCTTTCCCACCTCCTTCCCCATCCCATCCCTCTGGGTCATCCCAGTGCACCAGCCCCAAGCATCCTGTATCATGCATCAAACCTGGACTGGTGATTCATTTCACATATGATATTATACATGTTTCAATGCCATTCTCCCAAATCATCCCACCCTCGCCCTCTCCCACAGAGTCCAAAAGACTGTTCTATACACCTGTGTCTCTTTTGCTGTCTCGCATACAGGGTTATCATTACCATCTTCCTAAATTCCATATATATGTGTTAGTATACTGTATTGGTGTTTTTCTTTCTGGCTTACTTCACTCTGTATAATAGGCTCCAGTTTCATCCACCTCATTAGAACTGATTCAAATGTATTCTTTTTAATGGCTGAGTAATACTCCATTGTGTATATGTACCACAGCTTTCTTATCCATTCGTCTGCTGATGGACATCTAGAGTGCTTCCATGTCCTGTCTATTAAAAACAGTGCTGCGATGAACATTGGGGTACACATGTCTCTTTCATTTCTTGTTTCCTTGGTGTGTATGCCCAGTAGTGGGATTGCTGGGTCATAAGGCAGTTCTATTTCCAGTTTTTTAAGGAATCTCCACACTGTTCTCCATTGTGGCTGTACTAGTTTGCATTCCCACCAACAGTGTAAGAGGGTTCCCTTTTCTCCACACCCTCTCCAGCATTTATTGCTTGTAGACTTTTGGATAGCAGCCATTCTGACTGGCATGAAATGGTACCTCATTGTGGTTTCATTTGCATTTCTCTGATAATGAGTGATGTTGAGCATCTCTTCATGTGTTTGTTAGCCATCTGTATGTCTTCTTTGGAGAACTGTCTGTTCAGTTCTTTGGCCCACTTTTTCATTGGGTCATTTATTTTTCTGGAATTGAGCTGCAGGAGTTTCTTGTATATTTTTGAGATTAATTCTCAGTTGCTTCATTTGTTATTATTTTCTCCCATTCTGAAGGCTGTCTTTTCACCTTGCTTATAGTTTCCTTTGTTGTGCAGAAGCTTTTAATTTTAATTAGGTCCCATTTATTTATTTTTGCTTTTATTTCCAATATTCTGGGAGGTGGGTCTTTTCTGGTGGAGTCTTTAGGGTTTTCTATGTAGAGGATCATGTCATCTGCGAACAGTGAGAGTTTTACTTCTTTTCCAATCTGGATTCCTTTTATTTCTTTTTCTGCTCTGATAGCTGTGGCCACAACTTTCAAAACTATGTTGAATAGTAGTGGTGAGAGTGGGCACCCTTGTCTTGTTCCTGACTTTAGGGGAAATGCTTTCAATTTTTCACCATTGAGGATAATGTTTGCTGTGGGTTTGTCATATATAGCTTTTGTTATGTTGAGGTATGTTCCTTCTATTCCTGCTTTCTGGAGAGTTTTTATAATAAATGGATGTTGAATTTTGTCAAAGGCTTTCTCTGCATCTATTGAGATAATCATATGGCTTTTATTTTTTGATTTGTTAATGTAGTATATTACATTGATTGATTTGCAGATATTGAAGAATCCTTGCATCCCTGGGATAAAGCCCACTTGGTCATGATGTTGTTGTTGGATTCTGATTGCTAGAATTTTGTGAAGGATTTTTGCATCTATGTTCATAGTGATATTGGCCTGTAGTTTTATTTTTATGTGGCATCTTTGTCAGGTTTTGGTATTAAGGTGATGATGACCTCATAGAATGAGTTTGGAAGTTTACCTTCTGCAATTTTCTGGAAGAGTTTGAGTAGGATAGGTGTTAGCTCTTCTCTAAATTTTTGGTGGAATTCAGCTGTGAAGCTGTCTGGACCTGGACTTTTGTTTGCTGGAAGATTTCTGATTACAGTTTCAATATCCGTGCTTATGATGGGTCTGTTAAGATGTTCTATTTCTTCCTGGTTCAGTTTTGGAAAGTTGTACGTTTCTAAGAATTTGTCCATTTCTTTCAAGTTGTCCATTTTATTGCCATATAATTGCTGATAGTAGTCTCTTATGATCCTTTGTATTTCTGTGTTGTCTGTTGTGATCTCTCCATTTTCATTTCTAATTTTATTGATTTGATTTTTCTCCCTTTGTTTCTTGATGAGTCTGGCTAATGGTTGTCAATTTTATTTATCCTCTCAAAGAACCAGCTTTCGGCTTTGTTGATTTTTGCTATGCTCTCTTCTGTTTCTTTTGCATTTATTTCTGCCCTAATTTTTAAGATTTCTTTCCTTCTACTAACCCTGGGGTTCCTCTTTTCTTCCTTTTCTAGTTGCTTTAGGTGTAGAGTTAGGTTATTTATCTGTCTTTTTCTTGTTTCTTGAGGTATGCCTGTGTTCCTATGAACCTTCCCCTTAGCACTGCTTTTACAGTGTCCCACAGGTTTTGGGTTGTTGTGTTTTCATTTTCATTCATTTCTATGCATATTTTGATTTCTTTTTTGATTTCTTCTGTGATTTGTTGGTTATTCAGCAGCGTGTTGTTCAGCCTCCATATGTTAGAATTTATAATGGTTTTTCTCCTGTAATTGAGATCTAATCTTACTGCATTGTGGTCAGAAAAGATGCTTGGAATGATTTCAATTTTTTTTTGAATTTACCAAGGCTAGATTTATGGCCCAGGATGTGATCTATCCTGGAGAAGGTTCCGTGTTCACTTGAGAAAAAGGTGAAATTCATTGTTTTGGGGCGAAATGTCCTATAGATGTCAATTAGGTCTAACTGTTCCATTGTATCATTTAAAGTTTGTGTTTCTTTGTCAATTTTCTGTTTAGTTGATCTGTCCATAGGTGTGAGTGGGGTATTAAATCTCCAACTATTATTGTGTTATTGTTAATTTCCCCTTTCATACTTGTTAGCATTTGTCTTACATATTGTGGTGCTCCTATGTTGGATGTATATATATTTATAATTGTTATATCTTCTTCTTGGATTGATCCTGTCATCATTATGTAGTGTCCTTCTTTGTCTCTTTTCACAGCCTTTGTTTTATAGTCTATTTGATCTGATATGAGTATTACTACTCCTGCTTTCTTTTGGTCTCTATGTGCATGGAATGTCTTTTTCCAGCCCTTCACTTTCAGTCTGTATGTGTCCCTTGTTTTGAGGTGGGTCTGTTGTAGACAAGATATATAGGGGTCTTGTTTTTGTATCCATTCAGCCAGTCTTTGTCTTTTGGTTGGGGCATTCAACCCATTTATGTTTAAGGTAATTATTTATAAGTATAATCCCATTGCCATTTACTTTATTGTTTTGGGTTTGAGTTTATACACCCTTTTTGTGTTTCCTGTCTAGAGAAGATCCTTTAGCATTTGTTGGAGAGCTAGTTTGGAGGTGCTGAATTCTCTCAGCTTTTGCTTGTCTGTAAAGCTTTTGATTTCTCCTTCATATTTGAATGAGATCCTTGCTGGGTACAGTAATCTGGGCAGTAGGTTATTTTCCTACATCACTTTAAGTATGTCCTGCCATTCCCTCCTGGCCTGAAGAGTTTCTACTGAAAGATCACCGTTATCCTTATGGGAATCTCCTTGTGTGTTATTTGTTGTTTTTTCCTTGCTGCTTTTAATATGTGTTCTTTGTGTTTGATCTTTGTTCATTTGATTAATATGTGTCTTGGGGTGTTTTGCCTTGGGTTTATCCTGTTTGGGACTCTCTGGGTTTCTTGGACTTGAGTGATTATTTCCTTCCCCATTTTAGGGAAGTCTTCAACTATTATCTCCTCAAGTATTTTCTCATGGTCTTTCTGTGTGTCTTCTTCTTCTGGGATTCCTATGATTCGAATGTTGGGGTGTTTAACATTGTCCCAGTGGTCTCTGAGATTGTCCTCATTTCTTTTAATTCGTTTTTCTTTTTCCCTCTCTGATTCATTTATTTCTACCATTCTATCTTCTACCTCACTAATCCTACCTTCTGCCTCCATTATTCTACTATTTTTTCCCTCCAGAGTGTTTTTGACCTCATTTATTGCATTATTCATTATGTATTGACTTTTTTTATTTCTTCTAAGTCCTTATTAAACCTTTTTTGCATCTTTTCAATCTTTATCTCCAGGCTATTTATCTGTGATTCCATTTTGTTTTCAAGATTTTGGATCATTTTCACTATCATTATTCAGTTCAGTTCAGTCGCTCAGTCGTGTCCGACTCTTTGTGACCCCAGGAATCACAGCACACCAGGCCTCCCTGTCCATCACCATCTCCCGGAGTTCACTCAGACTCACGTCCATTGAGTCCATGATGCCATCCAGCCATCTCATCCTCGGTCGTCCCCTTCTCCTCCTGCCCCAAATCCCTCCCAGCATCAGAGTCTTTTCCAATGAGTCAACTCTTCGCATGAGGTGGCCAAAGTACTGGAGTTTCAGCTTTAGCATCATTCCTTCCAAAGAAATCCCAGGGTTGATCTCCTTCCGAATGGACTGGTTGGATCTCCTTGCAGTCCAAGGGAGTCTCAAGAGTCTTCTCCAACACCACACTTCAAAAGCATCAATTCTTCGGTGCTCAGCCTTCTTCACAGTCCAAATCTCACATCCATACATGACCACAGGAAAAACCATAGCCTTGACTAGACGGACCTTAGTCAGCAAAGTAATTTCTCTGCTTTTGAATATACTATCTAGGTTGCTCATAACTTTCCTTCCAAGGAGTAAGCGTCTTTTAATTTCATGGCTGCAGTCACCATCTGCAGTGATTTTGGAGCCCCCAAAAATAAAGTCTGACACTGTTTCCACTGTTTCCCCATCTATCTTTATCAGGTAGATTCCCTATCTCTTCCTCTTTTGTTTGGTTTGGTAGGCTTTTGTCTGGTTCCTTTACCTCTGTCTCTTCATCTTGTTTATATTCCTGTGTTTGGGGTGGCCTTTCTGTGTTCTGGCAGTTTGTGGAGTTCTCTTTATTGTGGAGTTTCCTCACTGTGGGTGGGGTTGTATGGGTGGCTTGTCAAGGTTTCCTGATTAGGGAAACTTGTGTCAGTGTTCTGGTGGGTGGAGGTGGATTTCTTCTCTCTGGAGTGCAATGAAGTGTCCAGGAATGAGTTATGAGATGTCAGTGGGTTTGGAGTGACTTTGAGCAGCCTGTATATTGAAGCTCAGGACTGTGTTCCTGTGTTGCTGGAGAATTTGTGTGGTATGTCTTGCTCTGGATCTTGTTGGTCCTTGGGTGGTGCTTGGTTTCCATGTAAGTATGGAGGCGTTTGATGAGCTCCTGTCGATTAATGTTCCCTGGAGTCAGGAGTTCTCTGGTGTTCTCAGGATTTGGACTTAAGCCTCCTGCTTCTGGTTTTCAGTCTTATTTTTACTATAGCCTCAAGACTTCTCCATCTATACAGCACCATTGATAAAACATTTAGGTTAAAGATGAAAAGTTTCTCCACAGTGAGGGACACCCAGAGAGGTTCACAGAGTTACATGGAGAAGAGAAGAGGGAGGAGGGAGATAGAGGTGACCCGAATGAGATGAGGTGGAATCAAAAGAGGAGAGAGCAAGCTAGCCAGAAATCACTTCCTTATGTGCACTCCACAGTCTGGATCACTCAGAGATGTTCAAGGAGTTATACAGAGAAGAGAAGAGGGAGGAAGGAGACAGAGTTGGCCAGGAGGATAAAAGGGGGAATCAAAAGGAGAGAGACAGATCCAGCCAGTAATCAGTTCCCTAAGTGTTCTCCACCATCCAGAACACACAAAGAGATTCACAGAGTTGGGTAAAGAAGAGAAGGGGGAAGGAGGAGATAGAGGCAACCTGGTGGAGAAAAAGGAGAGTCCAAAGAAGGAGCCAGTCATCTCGCTCCTGAGTAAAAATGGGTACTGAAGATTGGGTTCTTAAAAGTACAAAATTGGTAACAAATACCAAAAAGCAAGGATTAAAAATCTAGAGTAGAGGTTAGATTTTCAAAAATACAATATTAAAGAAAAAATACAAAGTCACAAAATTATAAAATATATATATGAAGTTTGCTTTAAAAAAATGGGGTCTCTTTTTTGGCAAATTAATAGTAGCTTATAAAAATGAAAATTAAAGGAGTACTAGAGGACTTAAAAAGTTTTTAATAAAAAAATAAAGAATGATAGTAAATATAGTAAAAATATATCTAGGACTTTCTCTGGTATTGTTGTGGGCAGTGTGGGGTCAGTTCATTTTCAGATAGTTCCTTGATCTGGCTTATATTTCTCAAGATCTATAGGCCCCTTCCTATGTAGTCGGTACTAACTACAGGGTTTTAATCTATTGCACCTGTCACTTCCAAGGAGGTTCCCTCTGTTTTAGCTTTTTATGTTTGCTGCTCTCTTCAGTGTCTTATTTCCACCCTGACACAAGGGGGTGGTGTGGACACTTTTTTAGGCTCACTTGTTCAGTTGTGCTGTGGGGAGGGAGGGATGCTGCAAACAAATAACACTGGCGTGTGTTTTCAGTGTCTTGGCCACGCTGGGTTCGCCCCCACTCACGGCGTGTGTGCTTTCCCTGTCTACACTGCTTAGGCTCTAGGTTGCTCTGCCAGGAACTGTCTGAGGCCAGTCCTGGGTTGTATGCACTTCCCATGTCTAAGCCGCTCAGGATCAGGTACTAGGGTAGTTCTCAGAGGTGCAGACTCGGTTGGGCCTGCGTTCTGTGCCCTTCCTAGGTCCGAGCAGCTCAGGTGACCAGGAGTTTGGCGAGCGGGGTCGCTGCGACTTATCGCTTCCCCCGTCCCTGCCGCTCGGTTTTCTGGGTGTACAACCTTCTCAGGCGGATGTTGACTGTCCAGAATCCCAAGAAGTCTTAGTTAGCAACGAAGCCTGCTTGACACTTGGTAAATAATGCCTCTCTGGGGCCGCAATTGCCCCCTTCCGGTTCTGGCTGCCTGTCACTGAAGGGGGATGGTCTGCAGCCAGCTGGCTCTGCTCAGTCCTTTGTTCTGTGAGCGGGACTGGCGGTGTCTTAGGTTAGGGCTTTTTGCTTGGTAGCTATCTCACAGTTTGGTTTGCTAGCCCAAGTTAGTTCCCTCAAATTGCCCTTGGAGCATTCAGGCCCGGTTCTTACTCTAAGCAATGCAGCCTGTGCCTCCCTGCCCAGCCCCTGCAGGCTAGTGGCAGAAGCAGGCGTCTGCGCTGCTTCTCCACTGGGGGAGTTACCATTGGGCACATAATCTATGGGTTTTAATTATTTATTTATTTTTCCTCCCAGTTATGTTGCCCTCTGTGGTTCCAAGGCTCTCCACAGACTCGGCAGTGAGAGTGTTTCCTGGTGTTTGGAAACTTCTTTTTTAAGACTCCCTTTCCGGGATGGAGCTCTGTCCCTACCTCTTTTGTCTCTCTTTCTGTCTTTTATATTTTTTCCTACCTCCTTTCAAAGACAATGGGCGAGTTTCTGGGTGCTTGATGTCCTCTGCCAGCATTCAAAAGTTGTTTTGTGGAATTTACTCAGGGTTCAAATGTTCTTTTGATGAATTTGTGGGGGAGAAAGTGGTCTCCCTGTTCTATTCCTCTACCATCTTAGGACCGCCTCCGAATTGATGCTTTTGAACTGTGGTGTTGGAGAACACTCTTGAGAGTCCCTTGGACTGCAAGGAGATCCAATCAGTCCATCATAAAGGAAATCAGTCCTGGGTGTTCATTGGAAGGAATGATGTTGAAGCTGAAACTCCAATACTTTGGCCACCTGATGTGAAGAGCTGACTCATTGAAAAGACCCTGATGCTGGGAAAGATTGAGGGCAGGAGAAGGGGACAACAGAGGATGAGATGGTTGGATGGCATCACTGACTCAATGGACATGGGTTTGGGTGGACTCCAGGAGTTGGTGATGGACAGGGAGGCCTGGCATGCTGTGGTTCATGGAGTCGCAAAGAGTCAGACACGACTGAGAGACTGAACTGATGTGAACTATATATGACATCACATCCATTGTATATGACATCACATCGACTATACATGGGACAATCACAGCCACCGCATCTGTGCCATCACGTCCACAATATCGAGGACATCACACCCAATCTATGTATAACATCACATGCAGCATGTGTATGATATCATATGCAGTATTCATGACATCACATCTGCTGTTTATGACATCAAACTACTGTATGCATGACATCACACCCACTGTATTTATGACAAAACTTCCACTATATGACAGCACAATTCAGTTCAGTCGCTCAGTCATCTCCGACTCTTTGCGACCCCATGAATCGCAGCACACCAGGCCTCCCTGTCCATCACCATCTCCCGGAGTTCACTCAGACTCACCTCCATCGAATCCATGATGCCATCCAGCCATCTCATCCTCTGTCGTCCCCTTCTCCTCCTGCCCACAATCCCTCCCAGCATCAGAGTCTCTTCCAATGAGTCAACTCTTCTCAGGAGGTGGCCAAAGTTCTGGAGCTTCAGCTTTAGCATCATTCCTTCCAAAGAAATCCCAGGGCTGATCTCCTTCAGAATGGACTGGTTGGATCTCCTTGCAGTCCAAGGGGCTCTCAAGAGTCTTCTCCAACACCACACTTCAAAAGCATCAATTCTTCGGCGCTCAGCCTTCTTCATAGTCCAACTCTTACATCCACACATGACCACAGGAGAAACCATAGCCTTGACTAGACGGACCTTAGTCGGCAAAGTAATGTCTTGACTATACTATCTTGAATATACTATCTAGGTTGGTCATAACTTTTCTTCCAAGGAGTAAGCGTCTTTTAATTTC
Source organism: Capricornis sumatraensis (assembly GCF_032405125.1). Taxonomy (NCBI): domain Eukaryota; kingdom Metazoa; phylum Chordata; class Mammalia; order Artiodactyla; family Bovidae; genus Capricornis; species Capricornis sumatraensis. The sequence goes on along the minus strand of NC_091092.1, from coordinate 43,271,498 downwards.
ATGGCTGCAGTCACCATCTGCAGTGATTTTGGAGCCCAAAAATATAAAGTCTGACATTGTTTCCACTGTTTCCCCATCTATTTCCCATGAAGTGATGGGACCAGATGCCATGATCTTTGTTTTCTGAATGTTGAGCTTTAAGCCAACTTTTTCACTCTCCTCTTTCACTTTCATCAAAAGGCTTTTTAGCTCCTCTTCACTCTCTGCCATAAGGGTGGTGTCATCTGCATATCTGAGATAATTGATATTTCTCCTGGCAATCTTGATTCCAGCTTGTGCTTCTTCCAGCCCAGCATTTCTCATGATGTACTCTGCATAGAAGTTAAATAAGCAGGGTGACAATATACAGCCTTGTGTACTCCTTTTCCTATTTGGAACCAGTCTGTTGTTCCATGTCCATTTCTAACTGTTGCTTCCTGACCTGCATACAGATTTCTCAAGAGGCAGGTCAGGTGGTCTGGTATTCCCATCTCTTCCAGAATTTTCCACAGTTTATTGTGATCTACACAGTCAAAGGCTTTGGCAGAGTCAATAAAGCAGAAATAGATGTTTTTCTGGGACTCTCTTGCTTTTTCCATGATCCAGCGGATGTTGGCAATTTGATCTCTGGTTCCTCTGCCTTTTCTTAAACCAGCTTGGACATCAGGGAGTTCACGGTTCATGTATTGCTGAAGTCTGGCTTGGAGAATTTTGAGCATTACTTTACTAGCATGTGAGATGAGTGCAATTGTGCGGTAGTTTGAGCATTCTTTGGCATTGCCTTTCTTTGGAATTGGAATGAAAACTGACCTTTTCCAGTCCTGTGGCCACTGCTGAGTTTTCCAAATTTGCTGGCATATTGAGTGCAGCACTTTCACAGCATCATCTTTCAGGATTTGAAATAGTTCCACTGGAATTCCATCACCTCCACTAGCTTTGTTCATAGTGATGCTTTCCAAGGCCCACTTGACTTCACATTCCATGATGTCTGGCTCTAGATTAGTGATCACATCGGCTTGATTATCTGGGTCATGAAGATATGTTCCAGTTTGTACAGTTCTTCCGTGAATCCTTGCCACCTCTTCTTAATATCTTCTGCTTCTGTTAGGTCCATACCATTTCTGTCCTTTATCGAGCCCATCTTTGCATGAAATGTTCCCTTGGTATCTCTAATTTTCTTGAAGAGATCTCTAGTCTTTCCCATTCTGTTGTTTCCCTCTATTTCTTTGCATTGATCGCTGAAGAAGGCTTTCTTATCTCTTCTTGCTATTTTTTGGAACTCTGCATTCAAATGCTTATATCTTTCCTTTTCTCCTTTGCTTTTCACCTCTCTTCTTTTCACAGCTATTTGTAAGGTCTCCCCAGACAGCCAGTTTGCTTTTTTGCATTTCTTTTCCATGGCGATGGTCTTGATCCCTGTCACCTGTACAATGTCACGAACCTCATTCCATAGTTCATCAGGCACTCTGTCTATCAGATCTAGGCCCTTAAATCTATTTCTCACTTCCACTGTATAATCATAAGGGATTTGATTTAAGTCATACCTGATAACTCCAGAAAGAATGAAGGGATGGAGCCAAAGCAAAAACAATACCCAGTTGTGGATGTGACTGGTGATAGAAGCAAGAACTGATGCTGTAAAGAGCAATATTGCATAGGAACCTGGAATGTCAGGTCCATGAATCAAGGCAAATTGGAAGTGGTCAAACAATAGCTGGCAAGTGTGAGCATCGACATGCTAGGATTCAGTGAACTAAAATGGACTGGAATGGGTGAATTTAACTCAGATGACCATTATATCTACTACTGCGGGCAGGAATCCCTCAGAAGAAATGGAGTACCCATCATGGTCAACAAAAGAGTCTGAAATGCAGTACTTGGATGCAATCTCAAAAACGACAGAATGATCTCTGTTTGTCTCCAAGGCAAACCATTCAATATCACAGTGATCCAAGTCTATGCCCCAACCAGTAACACTGAAGAAACTGAAGTTGAATGGTTTTATGAAGACCTACAAGATCTTTTAGAAGTAACACCCAAAAAAGATGTCCTTTTCATTATAGGGGACTGGAATGCAAAAGTAGGAAGTCAAGAAACACCTGGAGCAACAGGCAAATTTGGCCTTGGAATGCGGAATGAAGCAGGGCAAAGACTAATACAGTTTTGCCAAGAAAACACACTGGTCATAGCAAACACCCTCTTCCAACAACACAAGAGAAGACTCTACACATGGACATCACCAGATCGTCAACACCAAAATCAGATTGATTATTTTCTTTGCAGCCAAAGATGGAGAAGCTCTATACAGTCAACAAAAACAAGACCAGGAGCTGACTGTGGCTCAGATCATGAACTCCTTATTGCCAAATTCAGACTCAAATGACATCACACCCACTATATGTATGACATCATATGCAGTATATATGACATCACATCCACTCTTTGTGACATCATACCACTCTCTTTATGACATCATCACATCCACTGTAATCATATCACTCCACTATATGTGACATCACATCCACTGTATATGACATCACATCTACTATACATGTGATATCAGAGCCACTGTATCTGTGTAATCACACCTGCTGTATTGATGACATCACACCCACTCTATGTATGACATTACACTCTGTGGCCATTATATCATATGTACTATATAGGACATCACATCCAGTTTGTATGCCATCAAACTACAGTATTTATAATTTCATATCCACTGTCCCTTATTTCTGACATCACATCCACTGTATCTATGTCATCACACCCACTGTATCAATGATATCACACCAACTGGATGTATCAAATCATACCCACTATATGTATGACATCAAACGCACTATACATGACATCACCTCCACTCTTTATGACATCAAACCACTGTATATATGACATCACACCCAGTGTATTCATCACATCACACCCACTATATCTATATCACACCCACTGTATCTGTGTCATCACACCCACTATATTGATGACATCACACCTAGTATGGAAGACTTCACACTTGGCTTATGTATGACATCATATGCAGTATACATGACATCACATCCACACTTTATGACATCAAACCACAGTATTTATGACATAACATCCACTATATTCATGACATCACACACACTGCATATGGCATCACATTCCCTGTATATGACATCACATCCACTATACCTGTGACACCACAGCCACTGTATCTATACCATAACCACTGTTTATGATATCATATATTCTATATATGACATCACACAAAGTATGTATGACAACACAACCACTAAATCTGACACAACACCCACTATATCTGACATCACATCCCCTGAATCTGTGTCATCACAGCCATGGTATTGATGACATCACACGTACTATTTTTATGTCATCATATTCACTATATAAGACATGACACACACTGTGATTATGACAAAATACCAATATATTTAACATCACACCCACTATATCTGACATCGCATCCATAGTATCTGCGTCATCACACCCACTCTGTCGATGACATCACACATACTGGATGTATGACAGCACACCCACTATATGCATGACATCATATGTGCTCTTTATGACACCACACCTCTGTGACATCAATCCACTGTATTCATGACATCAGACCCATTATATATGACATGACACCCATTATATATGACATCACATTCATTATACATGACATCACACCCACTATATAGGGCATCACATACACCATACATGTGACATCACAGCTACTATATCTGTGACATCCATTTACTGTATCTGTGTCATCACACCCAACGTATCAATGATATTACACCCATTGTATGTATGAGATCACACCCACTATTTGTATGACATATGCAGTGTATATGGCATCACATCCACTCTTAATGATGTCACACCACTGTATTTATGACATCATATCCACAGTATACAAGATATCACTCCAACCATATATGACATCACATCCATTGTCTATGACATCACATCCACTATATGTGTCATCACACCCACTGTGTTGATGACATCACACTCAATCTATGCATGACATCACACCCACTATATGTATGACATCATATGCACTGTACATGGCATCACATCCATTCTTTATGACATCACACCAATGTATTTATGACACCACACCCATTATATATGATATCACATCCATTGTATATGACATCACATCCACTATACATGTGATAGCACATCCACTGTATCTGTGTAATCACACCCACTGTATTGATGATATCACACCCACTATATGTATGACATCACACCCATTATATATATGACATAATATGCACTATATATGACATCACATCCACTCTGTATGACATCACACCACTATGTTTATGACATCACATGCACTGTATTCATGACATCCCACCCATTATATATGACATCACATCCACTATACACATGGCATCACATCCATTGTATTTGTGTCATCACACCCACTGCATTGATGACATCACACCCACTCTATGTATGATAACATGCACACTATATGTATGATTTCATATGCACTATATATGACATCATATCCACTCTTTATGATATCACACCACTGTATTTATGACATTACATCCACTGTATTCATGACATCATACCCACTGTGTTCATGACATCACATTGTTATACATGTGACATCACAGCCACTATATCTATGACATCACACCCACTATGTTTATGAATCATATCCACTATGTATGACATCACACACAGTGTGTTCATTACAACACAACTACTATATCTGAAATTACACCCACTATAGGTGACATCACATCCACTATATATGTGCCATCACACCTTCTTTATTGATGATATCTTACCCACTGTATCACTTCACATCCACTATATGTATGACATCATACACACTATATATGAAATCACATCCACTCTTTATGACATCACATCGCTGTATTTATGACATCACATCCACTGTATTCATGATATCACACCCACTATATAGGACATCACATACACAATTCACGTGACATCACAGCCACTGTAGCTGTCATCACACCCACTGTATTGGTGACATCACACCCAGTACGTAAGACATCACACTTGACATGCATGACATCATATGCAGTATACACCACATCACCTCCACACTTTATGACATCAAACCACAGTATTTATGACATAACATCCACTCTATTCATAACATGAAACCCACTGTATATGACATCACATCCACTCTATATGACATCACATATACTATACATGTGACATCACACCCTCTGTATTATGACATCACACCCACTATGTTTTTGACATCATATACACTATATATTACATCACACACACCATGTGTATGACAACACAACCACTATATCTGACATCACACCCACTATATCTGACATCACATGTACTGTACCTGTGTCATCACACCCACTGTATGTGTGACATCACACTCACCAAACAAATGATATCTTATACTCTATATATGACATCACATCCACTATTTCTGACACCTAATAACTATATTTATGACATCACATCCACTGTCTGTATGAAATCATATGCACTATATATGACATGTAGACTCTATGTCATCACATCACTGTATTTATGACATCACACCCACTGTGTATGATGACATCACATCTTCTATACATTTGACGGCAGGCGGCTGTGAGCCAGCGCACTAGGCACGGCCGAGAGGAGCTACCCCATGTCCGAAGAGTGCCAGGCTGCCACGGCACAGGAACGGCCGAGAGGAGCTACCCTGTGTCCGAGGTCAGTGGCGGCTGGGAGGAGACACCCCGCGTCCGAGGTCAGGGGCAGCCGGGAGAAGCCACCTCACTCCCAAGGCCAGGGGCAGTGACCCTGAGGAGCCACCCCGAGCCCGAGGCCAGGGGCAGCAGCTGGGAGGAGCCACCCACACCCGAGGCCAGGGCCGGCGGCCGGGAGGCGCAACCCAAGGAGCGGTGGCTGCGCAGGCACAGGAGGGCCTAGAGGAGCTATCCCACGTTGAAGGTCAGGAACAGCATCAGTAAGGAGATACCCCTCATCCAAGGTAAGGAGCAGCAGCTGTGCTTTGCTGGAGCAGCCGTGAAGAGATACCCCACGCCCAGGGTAAGAGAAACCCAAGTAAGATGGTAGGTGTTGAAAGAGGGTATCAGAGGGTAGACACACTGAAACCATACTCACAGAAAACTAGTCAATCTAATCACGCTAGGACTGCTGGATCATGGAAAAAGCAAGAAAGTTCCAGAAAAACATCTATTTCTGCTTTATTGACTATGCCAAAGCCTTTGACTGTCTGCATCACAATAAACTGTGGAAAATTCTGAAAGAGATGGGAATACCAGACCACCTGACCTGCCTCTTGAGAAACCTATATGCAGGTCAGGAAGCAACAGTTAGAACTGGACATGGAACAACAGACTGGTTCCAAATAGGAAAAGTAGTACGTCAAGGCTGTATATTGTCACCCTGCTTATTTAACTTCTATGCAGAGTACATCATGAGAAATGCTGGGCTGGAAGAAGCACAAGCTGGAATCAAGATTGCCAGGAGAAATATCAATAACCTCTGATATGCAGATGACACCACCCTTATGGCAGAAAGTGAAGAGGAACTAAAAATCCTCTTGATGAAAGTGAAAGAGGAGAGCTAAAAAGTTGGCTTAAAGCTCAACATTCAGAAAACGAAGATCATGGCATCTGGTCCCATCACTTCATGGGAAATAGATGGAGAAACAGTGGAAACAGTGTCAGACTTTATTTTGTGGGGCTCCAAAATCACTGCAGATGGTGACTGCAGCCATGAAATTAAAAGACGCTTACTCCTTGGAAGAAAAGTTATGACCAACCTAGATAGCATATTCAAAAGCAGAGACATTACTTTGCCAACTAAGGTCTGTCTAGTCAAGGCTATGGTTTTTCCTGTGGTCATGTATGGATGTGAGAGTTGGACTGTGAAGAAGGCTGAGTGCCGAAGAATTGATGCTTTTGAAGTGTGGTGTTGGAGAAGACTCTTGAGAGTCCCTTGGACTGCAAGGAGATCCAACCAGTCCATTCGGAAGGAGATCAGCCCTGGGATTTCTTTGGAAGGAATGATGCTAAAGCTGAAGCTCCAGAACTTTGGCCACCTCATGCGAAGAGTTGACCAATTGGAAAAGATTCTGATGCTGGGAGGGATTGGGGGTAGGAGGAGAAGGGGACAACAGAGGATGAGATGGCTGGATGGCATCACTGACTCAATGGAGGTGAGTCTGAGTGAACTCTGGGAGTTGGTGATGGACAGGGAGGCCTGGCATGCTGCAATTCATGGGGTTACAGAGTCGGACACGACTGAGCGACTGAACTGAACTGAACTGATACATTTGACATCATAGCCACTGTATCTGTGTCATCACACCCACTCTATTGATAACATCACAAACAGTCTATGTATGACATCACATTGGGCATATGTAGGGCATCATATGCACTATGCATGACATCACATCCCATCTTGATGATATTAAACCACAGTACTTATCACATCACATCCACTGTATTCATGACATTACACCCACTATATCTGACATCACATCCACTGTATCTGTGTCATACCCACCGTGTCGATGATATCACACCCACTCTATGTTGACATCACATCCACTATATGTATGACATCATATGCAGTGTATATGACATCACATCCACACTTTGTGACATCACTGTATTTATGACATCACATCCACTGTATTAGTGACACCACATCCACTGCATATGACATCACAGCCACTGTATATTACATCACATCCATCATACATGTGATATCACATTCACAGTATCTGTGTCATCACATCCACGGTATCTATGATATCATTTGCACTGTGTCTATGACATCACACCCCAACGTTTAGGACATCACAGCCACTACATATGACATCACACCCACTGTATATGACATCACACACAAAACATATGATATCATAGCCACTACATATGACATCACGCCCAGTATAACTATGATATCACAGCCACTGTTTTATAACAAGACACCCACTACATCTATGACATCACACCAACTGTATGAGAAAACATCCAGACATCACATCCATTGTATATGACAGCACATCCACCATACATGTGACATCACAGCTACTGTATCTGTCGCATAACAACACTGTATGGATGCCATCACACCCACTCAGTGTATGACATCACACTTGGCTTATGTATGACATCATATGCAGTATATACAACATCACCTCTAGTCTTTATGACATTAAACCACAGTATTTATGACATCACATCCACTCTATTCATGATATCATACCCACTATATCTGACTTAACATCCACTGTATCGATGATATCACACACCCTGGATGTATTACAGCATACCTACTATATGTGACATCATATGCACTATATATGACATCGCATCCAGTCTTTATGACATCACACCACTATATGTATGACATCACATCCACTGTATTCATGACATCACACCCACTATATGTGACATCACATCCATTATACATGTACCATCAAACCCAGTAAATAGGACATCACATACACTATACATGTGACATCATATCTGTGACACTATGTCACATATATATATGTCACAGTATATATATATGTCACAGTATATATATATATATACACACACACACACATATACTGTGTATATATATATGACATCACATCCACTATACATGTGACATCACAGCCACTGTATCTATGACATCACACCCACTATGTTTATGACACCATATCCACTATATTTTTTGGGCTCCAAAAAAATGGTGACTGCAAATGGTGACTGCAGCCATGAAATTAAAAGATGCTTACTCCTTGGAAGGAAAGTTATGGCCAACCTACATAGCATATTCAAAAGGAGAGACATTACTTTGGCAACTAAGGTCCATCTAGTCAAGGCTATGGTTCTTCCAGTGGTCATGCATGGATGTGAGAGTTGGACTGTGAAGAAAGCTGAGCACCGAAGAATTGATGCTTTTGACCTGTGGTGTTGGAGAAGACACTTGAGAGTCCCTTGGACTGCAAGGAGATCCAACCAGTCCATTCTGAAGGAGATCAGTCCTGGGTGTTCTTTGGAAGGACTGATGCTAAAGCTGAAACTCCAATACTTTGGTCACCTCATGCGAAGAGCTGACTCACTGGAAAAGATTCTGATGCTGGGAGGGATTGGGGGCAGGAGGAGAAGGGGACGACAGAGGATGAGATGGCTGGATGACATCATGGACTCGATGGACATGAGTCTGAGTGAACTCCGGGAGTTGGTGATGGACAGGGAGGCCTGGCGTGCTGCGATTCATGGGGTCACAGAGTCGGACACGACTGAGCAACTGAACTGAACTGTTCCACTATATATCACTCATTATCAGAGAAATGCAAGTCAAAACCACAATGAGGTACCATTTCACACCAGTCAGAATGGCTGCTATCCAAAAGTCTACAAACAATAAATGCTGGAGAGGGTGTGGAGAAAAGGGAACCCTCTTACACTGTTGGTGGGAATGCAAACTAGTACAGACACTATGGAGAACTGTGTGGTGATTCCTTAAAAAACTGGAAATAGAACTGCCATATGACCCAGCAATCCCACTGCTGGGCATACACACTGAGGAAACCAGAATTGAAAGAGACACGTGTACCTCAATGTTCACTGCACCACTGTTTATAATAGCCAGGACATGGAAGAAACCTAGATGTCCATTGCAGACAAATGGATAAGAAAGCTGTGCTACATATACACAATGAAATATTACTCAGCCATTAAAAAGAATACGCTTGAATCAGTTTTAATGAGGTGGATAAAACTGGAGCCTATTATACAGAGTGAATTAAATCAGAAAGAGAAACAGCATTACAGTATGCAGCTGCTACTGCTCCTGAGTCACTTCAGTCATGTCCGACTCTGCACGACCCCACAGACAGCAGCCCACCAGGCTCCCCCGTCCCTGGGATACTCCAGGCAAGAACACTGGAGTGGGTTGCCATTTCTTTCTCCAGTGCATGAAGGTGAAAATGAAAGTGAAGTTGCTCAGTCGTGTCCAACTCAGTGACCCCATGGACTGCAGCCTACCAGGCTCTTCCATCCATGGGATTTTCCAGGCAAGAGTACTGGAGTGGGTCACCATTGCCTTCTCTGTTACAGTATACTAACACATATATATGGAATTTAGAAAGATGGTAACAATGACCATATATTCGAGACAGCAAAAGAGACACAGATGTATAGAACAGTCTTTTGGACTCTGGGAGAAGGTGAGGGTGGGATGATTTGAGAGAATAGCATTGAAACATGTATATTACCATATGTGAAACAGATCGCCAGTCCTGGTTTGATGCATGAGACAGGGTGCTCAGGGCTGGTCACTGGGATGACCCTGAGGGATGGGATGGGGAGGAATGTGGGAGGGGATTCAGGATGGGGAACACATGTACACCTATGGCTGATTCATGCCACTGTATGGCAAAAACCACTACAATATTGTAAAGTAGTTAGCCTCCAATTAAAATAAATTAAAAAAAAAACAAAGAAAGACTAATAAAGTACACCTTATTTGAAGTAACCACATTCAGTTAATTGATTAGAGTAAATATGTATTTTGGCAAGGTACACCATATCATCATCCCAGGCACAGCGAAACACAAGCCTCTACACAGATGAACACTCCAGATCTATTTATACAGAAATCCTGGGCAATCCTACTCACAGACTGTCCTCATGGTGTCAGTATTCCGTGCAGTGAAAAAGTAACTGTCAAGCATAACAGGAATACAATTTGACCTATTTTCCCTTCGACTCCTGGAAAGTCTCTAATTCTGATTTTTGTGTTTATTTAGCTATCATCACATTTTGGGTGCACATTTCCTCACTTTCTTTGCAGGCAACCCTGTACTCCACATGGTAAGGTCATTTGTGGATAATTCCTAAACTCCCCTGGTCATTTGAAATAAAGATGCCCTATTACTGCTCGGCTAATCCTCAAAACATCCTTCTGAGGTGGATCATGTACAGTCATCTCTATGTGGGAAGAATTCTCAGGGAAGGAGGAACACAGCCTAGAAAAGTCAAAGACTCAATGTCAGTTCAGACCCTTTCCTGCCCAAAGGAAGCCATACCAAATCCAGTGTTTCTCCCTAACTCTCAAGTTTCACAAACCTATCTTTCAAGAGCTGAAAGTCCCCCAGCAAGATCTTTTAAGGCAGACAACTAAGACTTCTTTTCTGAATTACCAAAATATCTACCTGGTGGTACCTTCTTGGTAAATTCTCCTTAATGATGAAAGATTTTTAAAAGCTAAATAAAACTCCCAAAGGTGCCCAAGGCCCTGGTGAGCAGGGACACCTGACAAGTCTGCAGACTGCTGAGTGACTTATGATCCCAGGCTGTCCCGCTTTTCTTCACCACAATACATGTCTGACCGGATCGGGCCACGGGCCATCAGATGTACTTAGAACCCAACGAGGGACACTCCTCACCAGGAAATCCTGCCGAACACACCAGCAAGAAGTCAATATTTAAGATTCTGGGTGCGTCGCCAAGAACAAAGTGCTGGCAACTGCAGAGCCCAGGAGCTAGAGCTCGCCCCAGACCTTCCAACTCTGGCATTTGTCCCTCGGCCATGGCGGCGGCCAAAGTCAGTGTTGGTGCCAAGCTTAGTTCTTGGCAATGCCCCCAGAATCTTAAATATTGACTTCCTACTGGTGTGTTCCGTAAGATTTCCAGGTGGAGGAGTGTCCCTAGTTGGGTTCTAAGCCAGTGTCAGTGCCCAAAGTTGCAACGAGGCGTCCGACAGCAGTGCACACGTCTCTCGCCTCCTGCAAACTGAAGTCCCACGCGGAGGGCTTTGGGCTCGCTGTCCGGACAGGGCTGGCCTTTAGGCACCAGACACCTGCAGCTCCCCCTCTGGGGACAGGCAAATGGCCCTTCTTCAGGTGATGCTCACGGTCCCACAGCGAGAATCCAGGCGAGCTTAGGCTAAGTCAGGTGCATCTAGGGGAGAGGGAAACCTCCGCTCCGCGGGGGGCACCCCACGATCCCGCCTTCCCGGGCCCCTCGTCTAGGCCGGCACAAGGGCTCCACTCCCGGCACCTCCCCAACTTCCAGATGCCCCCCCTCGGCCGCCCCGAGGGGTGGTCGCGGGCTCCACGCGCGCCTCCCACGCCCATTCGGGCCGCGCAGGACCCAGCCACTCACCCGGCCCCCAGCGGCACCGCGCTTCCTCCACAGGGTGAGCCCGCTCCGCAGCAACGCCGGCAGGTTCTGCAGCCGCGGCCGTCGGGGCACCAGCAGCTGCTCGCGCCCCGGCTCGCGCGCGCTGGGACTGTGGCACAGGGAGCTGTCCGCCGCCGCCACGGCCGCCAGCGCGGCCAGTGACAGGCTCTCGCACGACGGCTGCATCTTGACGGAGCCCCAGGCCATTCTCATGCCCTGACAGCGGCTGTGGCACTGGAGGCTCTTCCCTGCGCTCGCCTCCGGGCACTGTCAGCGCCTTCGCCATGCAGCAGGAGGGTGTGACAGCGGATCAGGAGCCGGGCGCCCTGCCAGCCACTGCCCATTGGCGCGCGCCTCTCCCCCGCCCAGGTGCACCCGGACCCGCCCCCGCCCCTGCCACCCCACGGCCCAGCCCCCTGGCCCCACACCACCTGGCCCTGCCACACCGCGCTCCATCCCGCCCCACCGCGCCGGGCTCCCCCGCCCGGCCCCGCCCCGCCCCGCCCTCACCACTGCACACATCTGCCTGCGACTGGGCCTATCCCCCTTCTCCCTTTAGGCTAAAAAGTCCCGCTTCACCCCCCTTTCCTGTATGCCAGGCTGGACCTGAACTTCGACCAAGTGAGATAGGAAGTGGGGAACACCACCCCGCCCAGGAGCACAAGGCGGTTTTGTTTTCTTTCCTTCACAGCCTGGACCCAAATCGTAATCACTATTCCCAAAAATGGTTTTCACCAAAAAACTTCAAAATAGGCTCTGTATTCTGCTACAAGTCAAACACCACTGAACTAGAACTGCCCCCACGCTGTCCTCTCTTTGGCACATTCATCATTAAAGTCTAAAACTTTTGTTCATTATGATAGGTGCTGGGCAAAATAGATGCAAATCTGGTGACCTGGAGATGATTCTCCGTAAACAAGTTGAAACCTGACCTTCCCTGAAAGCCTGATGTATGTGATGAATGTGCTTGGTAAAGTGTAAAGGCCTACCGTGGTGTGAATCATTGTTCACACCATTCCAGGAGGTAGGAATAGTGGAGCCCTGGCAGTGAGACTCTTCCAACAGGGCCTTAACGTCCAGATGGCTGTGAACCTTCACTGTCCAGATCAATCTGTCTTCAGCAAGGGGCAACCAGTGATTTTACTCTTTATCAGTAGGATGCAGGGCCCCTATCTTTGCCTAAGACCTGCAAGAACTGAATAAGCTTACTCACAATAGAAAAAAATAAAGTTGACAACCAAGGATTACAGGGGATCAGGGCCCTTTGTTGGTTTACCACTGTACTCTTAGCCCTCATATGGCAGATGTTTGGCAAATATACATGGAAATATGGCCGTGCAAGGAAAAAAGAAGAATGATCTGTGACCTCTGCCTTCAAGGATCTTAAGACTTGTGGTTGTTGTTTAGTAGCTAAGTCGTGCCTGACCCCATGGACGGCAGCACGCCAGGCTTCCCTGTCCTTCACCATCTCCAGTTTGCTCAAACATAAGACTTGACCCAGGATTAGATACACATATAAAAAAGCAGATACTGTGTTGTAGTCTTGATAATTGCCAAGTGTGAATAATAAGCACTGCAGCTCACAGGAGCAGGGAAATGCTTCTGGCCTGAGACGGGCAAAGAAAAGTTGATGGGAAGGAATTTGAGCTGTGCCCTCAAGCTGAGTGCAGAAGATTCAATCAGGCAGAAAAGAGGATGTGAGTCCTTCAAGTAAGAATGAAAAACATGAGAAAAACATCAGTGTCATAGGACATAGAACCTATTGGGCCCTGAATGTGTCCTATTGGTGGGATAGGGGGATCATGTGATGGAGGAGGAGGAGAAAATATCAGAATAGATGCTGGTGACATTGGATGCCTTACATCCTGTCACCGAAAGCTGTGTTTACTGGAAAGGACCCGGCAATAAACTCTATCAGACATTACAATTTCCAAATACCTATTACATATATTTATTCAAGGCTGAAATTCCACTTGTATGGACCATGTAAGAGTGTGTTGGCTTATATAATGTTCAAATGCTTCTGCTGCCACTGGTAATTAGGCATTGCCTTGTGCCAACAAAGGTCCGTCTAGTCAAGGCTATGGTCTTTCCAGTGGTCATGTATGGATGTGAGAGTTGGACTGTGAAGAAGGCTGAGCACCAAAGAATTGATGCTTTTGAACTGTGGTGTTGGAGAAGACTCTTGAGAGTCCCTTGGACTGCAAGGAGATCCAACCAGTCTATTCTAAAGGAGATCAGTCATGGGATTTCTTTGGAAGGAATGATGCTAAAGCTGAAACTCCAGTACTGTGGCCACCTCATGCGAAGAGTTGACTCACTGGAGAAGACTCTGATGCTGGGAGGGATTGGGGGCAGGAGGAGAAGGGGACGACAGAGGATGAGATGGCTGGATGACATCATGGACTCGATGGACATGAGTCTGAGTGAACTCCGGGAGTTGGTGATGGACAGGGAGGCCTGGCGTGCTGCGATTCATGGGGCCGCAGAGTCAGACACGACTGAGCGACTGAACTGAACTGAACTGAACTGAGCCCCAGTGTCATGGGTTTCCCTCTTAGTTCAGTCAGTAAAGAATCTGCCTGCAATGCAGGAGACCCTGGCTCAGTTCCTGGGTCAGGAAGATCCCCTGGAGAAGAAAATGGTAACTCACTCCAGTATTCTTACCTGGAGAATCCCATGGACAAAGGAGCTTGGCAGGCTGTAGCACGTGGGGTCGCAAGAGTCAGACACAACTTAGCGACTTAAAAAAAAAATGCCATGCTCCATACTCCAGATTTTCTTCTGAAATACCAACTAAAAGTCCACTAGAGCTTTGGTTCTGGTCCAGTAAAGGCACCCCAGGGCACTTGTGGCCAACAACTCTCTTATGAGTGGAAGCTTGTGCCATGTCACCCCTGAAAACACCCTGTGAATCATACCATGAACCTACTCTGCTCTAAAACAGAACACACATGTTTTGACTCCTGGTCCAGATCCTTGGACTTCATGCTCTTTCACAGAGTTTCTCAATGCAAGACCAGGGAGTTTTGGACTTGACCCCATGGATTCTACGGCATTGACCAAAGGTATAAAACTTAATATCAACAAAGGCCTTTGGAAAGTTGGCTCGGGGTAAGGTGCTAAATGACAACTGCCATATAGCTGTGGTGTAAGACAGACAGTAGGGCATAGCAGGAATGTGTGAGCAGAAGAGCAGTGCCACTGTCTAGCTCATACCAAGCAATGTCCCACATACCCCAGGACCTTTGCACTTGCTGTCCCCTCTTCGTGGAATACCCCACCTCTGAAATGCTGTCCAGTAAGAACTCTCTGTAATGGTAGAAATGTTCCATATCTGCTTTATAGCCACTAGTTACAGGTGAGTTTTCAGGACTGGAAATGTGGCCATTGTGTCTGAATTTTAAATTTTATTTAATTTTAATTAATACAAATTAAGATAGCCACCTATGGTTGTGGGCTACTCTACTGGAAAGCAAAGTTCTGGAATTCCATGTTACCCTTCTTCTACATCTTAAGTGTTTTAACTGAAATGTCTCCATTTCAGTGAGATCATTTATGACCACGTGATTTGAAATTGTAGCCCTTCCCATCTGCCCCCTGCCTTGTCTGCTTTCTAGATCCCCAATGGGAGAAGGCAATGGCACCCCACTCCAGTACTGTTGCCTGGAAAATCCCATGGATGGAGGAGCCTGGTGGGCTACAGTCCATGGGGTCGCACAGAGTCGGACACGACTGAGCGACTTCACTTTCACTTTTCACTTTCATGCACTGGAGAAGGAAATGGCAACCCACTCCAGTGTTCTTGCCTGGAGAGTCCCAGGGACGGGGGAGCCTGGTGGGCTGCCGTCTATGGGGTCGCACAGAGTCAGACACGACTGAAGCGACTTAGCAGCAGCAGCAATGTTGCCATTCATCAGTCTATCTATGTTATTTATCCATTTTCCCTATTGTCCACTAAATCCCACAAGAGCCTGAAAGTCTTTTCCCTTTTGTTCAGTATCTAGAACATATTAGTCAAAGAATTCAATGTTTCTACATATGAAGATCTAGTTTTTCAAAAGGAGCTTCATCTGGAGCTCCTGATTTTGCAATGTTGAAAGTTAAAAAAAAAAAAAAGCAAACTATATGCTAACTTTGCACAGGTCACACAAAACCACTGGGGATATCAGATCTGATTTTTACTTAGGAGAATGACATCATTAAAGCTAAAGTTTATGTAAATACCAATGTTAAGAAAGTTTCATTGGCTATTTGCAATGAAGGAAAGTGGGATACCAGGAAAGTAACTCTTACCTAACTACAAAAGGATGCAGGTTTGAATGAGTGGGGTCAGTGGAAACAGGGAGAGGTCGGACGTTAGACATAAAAGAAAGCTCCTCAGGCCTTGGACATGTGTTAGGAGGAGTCGAAAGGTACTTAAGATGGTGATACAGATTGTATTTTACCAAGATGACCAACACAGTATCTCCTAACCTCAAGATCTTCTGCAATACAATCTTGCGTCTCTCCCATGAAGAAAATAGGTTTCTTTCTTTATCTCCTTGAACCTGGGCTAGCCCTGAGTCCACTTTGGCCAACAGAATTCAGCAGACCTAACAGTGCCAGTTCTGTAAGTTGCCTTTCATTGACCTGGTAACTTTAACTTCCTGCTCTCTGGGGGTGCTCCCACTCAGAGACCAGCTTCTTGTGAGAAGCCCAGTCTATACAGAAGTGCTCTGGCAACTGAGCTCCCATCCAACAACCAGCTTAAGTGCCAGCCATTTTGAAGCTGTTTGGAACCTCCCATCCAGCCAAGCCTTCCCATGAACCCTGTACTAGCCCACGTCTGACCATAACCACAATGAGAAGCCAAAGCAAGAAACACACAGCTCAGCCCAATCAACCCACCAAACTATAAGAGTTAGCAAAAAAACTGTTTTAAGCAACTCAGTTTAGAGATATTTGTTACATATAGATGCAGGTTCAATCCCTGGGTGAGGAAGATCCCCTGCAGGAGGGCATGGCAACCCATTCCAGTATTCTTGCCTGGAGAATCCCATGGACAGAGGAGCCTGACCGGCTACAGTAGATAGGACTGCAAAGAGTTGGACACGACAAGTGACTTAGCATGCATGCACATTACATACTAATAAATGACCAAAACACATGGTTCAGAAAACTGAAAATTATACTTCTTTATGAATTAAAATGGAAAAAGGAAATTTATATTTCTATTTGCATGTGTGTGAAGAAACGTGAAGTTTCTTGCAAGTGGTCAGAATTGACTACATGAGGAAAGGAAAGAAGGGAGAATTTTTTCAAGTATAACTTTTAAAAAAAAATATGGAAACACTACTTACTCAAAAAATTGTTTAAAAAATGGCTCTGAATTTTAAAAGTTAGGAGGTAGGGGTAGCTGATTTGAGAGTTTTGTTTACACAACTCACTAAACTAGAAGCTCCCCACCCCCACCCCAACCAGTGAAAATCTGACCATCAAGAACAAAGGATGGGCTGGAGCCCAAGAGAAAGGACAGGAGAGATGGTGATGCTGGGGTCCAAATATCTAATTGTAAAGGATGGAACTGGGCTGGAGTGCTCAGAAGACAGAGAGGAGCAGAGACAGTCCACCCCTTGCTACACTGGGCCCTTGGAGCACACAGAGCGTGTGACTTTCAAGTCCGTGTTGTATGGAATTTGAAGCAAAGACTCACCTTGCTTTTCCTCCTTTCATTCTAGTGGTCTGTATGATTATCCAGAATGCCAAGGAAAGAATCTATCAGCTGGGGTTTCCCTTGTATTTTTCCCCTCCCTGTATACCTACTTATCTTCCCATAAATGTACACTATGTGTGTTATACTCTATAGTCTCCTAACCCCACAGCTACCAGGACTTTGATGAGTCCTCCTTGGTGCCCATCCCTTCCCAACATCCCTTGTTTTAAATTTTCCTCCATTTAAGATGTTTGCATTTCTTTACCAGCTATTCGAAATAGAAAATCTAAAATACAGTTTTGCCTCTCTTGTCAAGTCTGCTAACACTTTAATATATGATGAGCAAGATGCATTGAATGGGACCTTCCCAAGGAGTAAGGCTGAAGTGGGAGATCAGTGGGAGAGCTTGCACTTGAAACCCGGTACTGCCCACCCTGCCACTGCGGAGAATGCCACACAGAAGTGTGTGATTGATACTATTTTTATCTTTTCTTATGGAATGAATATGCAATTGAGATCAAAGTCACAAAATAATGAAACATTTTTCAAACCTAAAATTGTTAAGCCTTACTCATTTTATTTTAGTTTTCAAAAATCACAAATAGGACTATCTGCCATCAGAGGGTTCATGACAAACCTGTGTGGTGCTGTGCTGTTATTTGTGTAGTATATCATGTGCTATGCATCATGCAAATATTCCCCCTCAGTGATGACAGATTTTTTTCTTACACTATTTGCATTGGTGGCTTCAACCAGAGATCAGCTGATAAGGGTGGGTTCCCTTCCTTGCAAGTTTGTCTTCTAGTCTTTACACTCATAATCTTGAAACAAAATCTGTCTGTTCGTGCCTTTTTATATGCCACTGACTGTTATCATGTTGGAAATTTCCTTTTTTTAGGTCAGGTGTGCATGTTTACCAGGCCCTTGAGTATTTAGGACATTGCTTAAAAAAAAATCTTTGTGGTCAAATGCCCAACAAGACACAAGGAGAAGGCAATAGGAGACTTAAGTTGAACAACAGACAGCAAGGAAGCTGAGCCAGTCTTGTCCCATCTCCCCATTCTGCTTATGGAAATCTACTTGTCCTTGCACAGATTCAACAGTACCCCTCCTGGAGGTCTTGCATGCTCTGCTCATTGGGATTAATTCTTCCTCAGGTAAACCTCAGAGTTTACCTACAGCTGTGAATCTACTTTCACCACCTCTCTTATCACAGTTAGTTTTGTATTTGAATTGTGTGTTTGCATGAGTGCTAAGTCGCTTCAGTTGTATCCAACTTTTTGTGACCCCATGGACTGTAGCCCACCAGGCTCCTCTGTCCATGTGATTCTCTAGGCAAGGATACTGGAGTGTGTTACCATGCCCTTTTCCAGGGGATCGTCCCAGCCCAGGGATCAAACCCATGTGTCTTACGTCTCCTGAACTGGCATACAGGTACTTTACCACTAGAGCCATTTGTGCATATAAGACCTAGATAAGGTTATAAAACCTTGGATGGTAGAGATGACTTACTTTTGTATTCCCCTCTACTCTCCATTGCAGTGCCTAGCACATCATAGATGCTATGTTATAAAATACATACATGAATGAATGCTGGATGGATGAACAAATGAATGAACAAAACTCTGATTAGCCAAACACTGTCATCCTAGGTTGAGGAAAGTCAGTGAGAGGTCTTAGCAGATGCAGAGTCTCAAAGATCTCAGGAAAATACATTACCCCAAGAGTGCTAAAGGCTATAAATGGACTCCAGATGGTGGCATGTTTAGATCAGCAGGGAAGAAAGATGATTTTAGCATCAGTATGTAGAGTGCTTTATAATAAGG
Source organism: Capricornis sumatraensis (assembly GCF_032405125.1). Classification (NCBI taxonomy): domain Eukaryota; kingdom Metazoa; phylum Chordata; class Mammalia; order Artiodactyla; family Bovidae; genus Capricornis; species Capricornis sumatraensis. The sequence continues at coordinate 43,251,828 of NC_091092.1, read as the reverse complement.
AGACCCTGAAAGCTGGGCAGCCAACAAAGCAGGTTACAGAATCCCAGGCATGAAGTATTAGCATGGTAATCCCTAAAATCAGGTTGATGGAAACTTCTGTGTTTTCCTTATACTACTCACATCTGTGCATTCTGTGCATAGAACAGTACTGTGTACAATCAACAGTCCTCTGCAACAGCACAGACCAAAAATATCAATTCTTTGGTGCTCAGATTTCTTTATAGTCCAACTCTCACATCCATACATGACTACTGAAAAAGCCATAGCTTTGACGAGATGGACTTTTGTTGGCAAAGTAATGTCTCTGCTTTTTACTATGCTGTCTAGGTTGGTCATAACTTTTCATCCAAGGAGCAAGCGTCTTTTCATTTCATGGCTGCAGTCACCATCTGCTGTGATTTTGGAGCCCAAGAAAACAAAGTTTCTCACTGTTTCCACTGTTTCCCCAACTATTGGCCATGAAGAGATGGGACTGGATGGCATGATCTTCGTTTTCTGAATGTTGAGTTTTAAGCCAGCTTTTTCACTCACCTCTTTCACTTTCAACAAGAGGCTCTTTAGTTCCTCTTCACTTTCTGCCATAAGGGTGGTGTCATCTGCATATCTGAGGTTAATGATATTTCTCCAAGCAATCTTGATTACAGCTTGTGTTTCATCCAGCTCGGCAGTTCACATGATGTAATCTGCATATAATTTAAGTACGCAGGGTGACAAAATACAGCCCTGATGTACTCCTTTCCCAATTTGGAACCAGTTTGTTTTTATATGTCGGGTTCTAACTGTTGCTTCTTCTAAATCTGTCCTGCATACAGATTTCTCAAGAGGCAGGTCAGGTGATCTGGTATTCCCATCTCTTGAAGACTTTTCCACAGTTTGTTGTGATCTGCACAGTCAAAGGCTTTGGCATAATCAATAAAGCAGAAGTCGATATTTTTCTGGAATTCTCTTGCTTTTTCGATGATCCTACAGATGTTGGCAATTTGATCTCTGGTTCCTCTGCCTTATCTAAATCCAGCTTGAACGTCTGGAAGTTCATAGTTCACGTACTGTTGAAGCCTGGCTTGGAGAATTTTTAGTATTACTTTGCCAGCGTGTGAGATGAGTGCAATTATGTGGTACTTGGAACATTCTTTGGCATTGCCTTTCATTGGGATTAGAATGAAAACTGACCTTTTCCAGTCCTGTGACCACTGCTGAATTTTCCAAATTTGCTGGCATATTGAGTGCCTCACTTTCACAGCATCATCTTTTAGGATATGAAATAGTTTAAGTGGAATTCCATCACCTCCACTACCTTTGTTTTTAGTGATGCTTCCTAAGGCCCACTTGACTTCACACTCTAGGATGTCTGTTTCTAGGTGAGTGATCACACCATTATGGTTTTCTGGGTCATGAAGATCTTTTTTGTATAGTTCTGTGTTTTCTTGCCACCTCTTCTTAATATCTTCTGCTTCTGTCAGGTCCAAGCCATTTCTGCCCTTTATTGTGCCCATCTTTGCATGAACTGTTCCCTTGGTATCTCTCACTTTCTTGAGGAGATCTCTAGTCTTTCCCATTCTGTTGTTCTCCTCTATTTCTTTGTACTGATCACAGAGGAAGGCTTTCTTATATCTCTTTGCTATTCTTTGGAACTCTGCATTCAGATGGTATATCTTTCCTTTTCTCCTTTGCCTTTCACTTTTCTTCTTTTCTCAGCTATCTCTGAGGCCTCCTCAGACAACCATTTTGCCTTTTTGCATTTCCTTTTCTTTCAATTCCATTTCCTTCCCATTCCTTTTCAAGAATTTCAACTTTCCTTGAAGCCTGCAAAATAGAGACCTCAAACAGAATAACTTTTAAAAAAGTGAAAAGGCAGAGAAATACTGCAAAAGTGAAGGAACAAACTAGAAACAGAGAAGTCCAAACAACTAAAGAGGAAACAGGAAAATTACCTGAAAAAGTATTCAGAATAATGACAGTAAATATGATCAAAAACCTTGAAAACAAAATGGAGAAAATGTAAGAATCAATTAACAAAGACTTAGAAGAATTACAGAATAAGCATACAGAGACAACACAATTACTGAAATTAAAGCTACTCTAGAAGGAATCAATAGCAGAATATCTGGAGCAGAAGAACAGATCAGTGAGCTGAAAGATCAAATTGTGGAAATAACTTCTGAAGAGAAGAATAAAATAAAAATTTTTAAAAAGAGCCAAAAATAGTCTCAGAGACTTCTGGGACCATATCAAATGCACCAACATTCGAATATAGGAGTCCCAGAAGAAGAGGAAAAGAAAGGGTATGAGAAAATTTTTGAAGACAATATAGTTGAAAATTTCCCCAACATGGAAAAGGAAATAGCCAATCAATTTCAAGAGGCACAAAGCATCCCATAGAGGATAAACACAAGGAGAAACACACTAAGACACATACTAATCCAACTAACAAAGACTAAACACAAAGAAAGAATACTGAAAGCAGCAACGGAGAAGCAACAAGTAACATACAAGGGAAACCCCCTACACTTCACAGCTGATCTTTCAGGGGAAACTCTGCAGGCCAGAACAGTATATATTTAAGTACTGAATATACATTTAAAGTAAATATGACACACACCCTCCCCAAAAAAAGGAATGGTGACCACAGATTGAGAAGACATTGAAGCTCTGAAAGATAGGACCTTTGTGGTAGTGGTCATTGCATGCTAGGGATTAAGAGGGTCCAGCTTATATGCATGTGCTGATACCAGTCAAAGGGACATGCTGAGTTACACATGGGGAAGACTTGGAAGATCCTGAGACAGGATTAACATTAACCACCCCAATCTTCCTTGTCGATCCTTCCCATGTGGTTTAATCTTCCTTTTTGGATTAGTGCAGAAGGCCTGCAACAACTCTCCTGCCCTCAGGATCTTTGTCAAAGGCTCACCCACCAACCCAAAGTTTGGAAGAGCTCACCTGTAAGGCTTTCTCTGGCCTTGCCAAAGAGCAGCTAATCTCCAATGCAAAAGAAAATCCGCTGGGCCAATACTGGCTGCTTCTGGTATCTTAGTTTGGAAACCATAGTTTGGATATAATTTTCAAGTACTTGATTTTGCTGTTTCTTCAAGTTCTACTTGAGGACTATGTAACCAAGTCTAAACATCAGCTGTTTGTGATGTTTCAGCTTTATCATTCAGAGTTATTCAAAGAAACAGGGCCAATAAGAGACATTTTAAACCTACGTGTGTGTGTGTGTGTGTGTGTGTGTGTGTGTGTGTATATATATATATATATATATATATATATATATATATAAAGGGCTTCCCTGGGGGCTCAGAGGTTAAAGCGTCTGCCTCCAATGCGGGAAACCCAGGTTCGATCCCTGGGTCGGGAAGATCCCCTGGAAAAGGAAATGGCAACCTACTCCAGTATTCTTGCCTGGAGAATCCCATGGACAGAGGAGCTTGGTAGGCTACAGTCCACGGGGTCACAAAGAGTCGGACATGACTGAGTGACTTGACTTTCACTTTCCTTTCATATATATATATATATATATATATATATTTGCATAGGTGCTTTCCTAGTATGACAATATGGATCTGAAGGTAATTGAAAACATTTCTGTCTATGAAAAAGGATAAATGGGATCTGTGGACCAAGCAGGTGGTAGTCAATGGTGGTTTCCCAGACCACTTCCACACGTGATAAAGATACTGGGAATATAGTGGAAGTAATTGTCAAGTCAGGAGTCAATACTATGTCAAATTTTCACCCTTTCAGTAGTTCATGGCCGTGTGTTTGCTTGCAGACATTGATGGGACCATACCTCGTGTTTCATCCACAAATAGCCTCCAGTATCTGAGTCTGAAAAATCTCTCGGCTCTTTCTTACTATATCATCTTGGAGCTTGACTCAGTCCTCCTATGCACAATGGGATTTCTGGCATGCTATCTTGGATGTTGTGAGAATCAAGTGTGATAAACTTTGTTAAGACTTAGGGCACAGATGGTATACTGTCACAAATGACTGTGATATTGAATGGTTTGCCTTGGAAACAAACAGAGATTATTCTGTTGTTTTGAGACTGCAACCAAGTACTGCATTTTGGACTGTTTTGTTGATTCTGATGGCTACTCCATTTCTTCTAAGGGATTCTTGCCCACAGTAGGATATATAATGGTCATCTGAGTTAAATTCACCCACTGCAGTCCATTTTAGTTCACTGATTCCTAAAATGTCGATACTCACTCTTGCCATCTCCTGTTTGACCACTGCCAATTTGCCTTGATTCATGGACCTAACATTCCAGCTTCCTATGCAATATTGCTCTTTACAGCATCTGACTTTACTTCCATCTGCAGTCACATCTACAACTGGGTGTTGTGTCTGCTTTTTCTTCACCTCTTCATTCTTTTTGGAGTTAGTTCTCCACTGATCTTCAGTAGCATGTTGGGCACCCACCTACCTGAGGAGTTCATCTTTCAGTATGCTATCTCTTTGCCTTTTCATACCGTTCATGGGGTTCTCAAGGCAAGAATACTGAAGTGGTTTGCCATTCCCTTCTCCAGTGAACCACAATTTGTCAGAACTTTCCACCATGACCCATCCATCCTGGGTGGCCCTACAAGGCATGGCTCATAGTTTTATTGAGTTAGATGAGGCTGTGGTCCATGTGAACAGATTGGTTGGTTTTCTGTGATTGTGGGTTTCAGTCTGTCTGCCCTCTGATGGAGAAGGATAAGAGGCTTATGGAAGCTTCCTGATGGGAGAAACACCTGAGGGGGAATCTTGGTCTTATTCTGAAAGGCCCAGGCCAGGCTCAGTAAATCTTTAATGGAATTTTCTATTGATGGGTGGGGCTATTTTCCCTTGTTGCATGGGACCTTTTGAAGGAGGTCCCCATTATCTTCATTACCTCCACCATAGTTAGGCCTCAGGTAAAATGACAGGGAGGGAATACAGAATCGCCCTTCAACATTTCTTACAAGTAGAACTCAAATCACAGGATTTGAGAAGATTAGGAAATAAACCAAAGAAAAGAACTGAGGATGTTCTTGCTTCTATTAATCTTCCTATCAGTGGAGGTTGTGGTGGTTTTCTTATTAGCATCCTCACCACCAAAACCACTAAAATGGCCACCAACATCATCATCATTTCTAGGAGGCTAACATGTGTCTCAAAATGACTGCTGCTGTCTTGATGAAACTAGTGTCTGCATAGAACAGGAAAGCAGTATAAAAAAGAAAGATACACCATTCAAAGGCCTTGCATTCAAGTGCCCCAAATTACCCATTTCTCTGTCACACACATAAATCAAGGGCAAGTGTGAGCTAGATACACACAACTTTATTGGAAGACATTGTAGTACATTACCATTCCCATCCGAGAGAAAACATTCATCAAATACATGCCTCAAGAGGCTAAGTGACAAGGCAGGCCCAGGGATCAACACCTGGAATACCACAGAAGAGCCAAATCAAATATGACCTATACTGTGTAGTGTCCCCTTCTCTTGCTCAAGACTGCCAGTTTTGAGACTGCTGCCAATAGCAAAACACTATTTTCAAATGCTTTGCCTTGTGACTGCTTCCTAAAATGCCAATAGTCAGAAGAAGTACACATGAAACAATTCTTTGAGGCCTTCCCCACAGTCCCCTTCAACATAGAGAGAATGACTGCGATGCAATGGGCAGTCAGCAGAAGCCTGTGTGGAAAGGAGAGAAACAGCCACCATTATTTTTTAGTTTCATAACTATTTTGACTAGCAGATAAGCCAGGCTTAGTCACCAGCATGTCTCTTGATGAAGGAACACAGTTTATGGGAAAGCTTTCTCTCAGTATTATATGTCTCAGTTTGTCACCACATAAGGAAAGCACAATAACACCCATTATCCAAGGATTTAAAGTAATTTAACACGTTAGGTATAAACCAAAACACTATGAATGTCAATGTGCTGGGAAAAGGCCACACACACGCATTTCCCATCAACAATGAAATGTGCAATTTGAACGTGTGTGGGTGAAATTCAGGTTTTGTGATGCCAGTTTATGACTGAAACTTGTACCACTAATAAAGCAGGGGAACCAGAGTTATCTATTGAGAGTAAATGTTAGAAGGCTTTTTGAGAATATTTTAAATAGTGCACATTTCTATTGAACATTCTCTTCTCCCTTTTGAGATGAGCAATTGACCTCACCTGAATGTTGATAAATTAATCACCACACAGAAAAGTAGTAACATTATGTAGAAAGAGAAAGAGTAGAGACCTTCCTGGTACTTCCAGGTCTAACTGGCACTGCCAGAACTAACTCCTCCTTCAAAAGGTCCCATGCAAGGAGGGAAAGGAGGGTGCAGGGCACCCTCTGGCCTGCACATGGTTCTCAGCCTGGATATGAAGATATCAAGATTGCAGTATGAAGATACTGCTGCAGATATGCTGCAGATATGAAGCCATGTCAGCCCCCTGAGAGGTGTCCGAGTTGACCAGAGAAGAACGTCACTCCCAGCATGGAAAAGCCTGGAGTCCCAGGCTGCCTCTTGCTTCACAGCAGGACTAAAGACATGCGGTGTGCAACGAGATGCTTGAGTAACTCCTGAGGTAACTCGCTGGCCCTGAGAAAGGAAACAGGCATATAAATGAAATGATACCAAAGTCTAAAGAGCTGGGGCAGGAAAAGAAAACAGTGCCAAGAAAAGGAGTTGAACCAAATACCATCGCTTTCTGCTCCAAAAGGTGGAATCATCAAATAGGGGGCTACATTCCTTGAGTACCACCTGTGCCCTAAGTCCTTAACAAAGGTTATCACAATTGATTCTCACAACATCCAAGACAGCATGCTAGAAATCCCAGACTCAGATATTGGGAGCTCTTTGTGGATGAAACACGAGGTATGGTCCCAGCAATGTCTGCAAGCAAACACATGACCAAGAATTACTGGAAGGGTGAAAATTTGAAGGAGTATTGACTCCTGACTTGACAATTACTTCCACTGTGTTCTCGGGGATCCTTATCACATGTGGAAAGGGTCTGGGAAACCACCATTCACCACCACCTACTTGGTCCACAGGTCCCATATTACCCTTTTTCATAGACAAAAATGTTTTCAATTACCTTCAGATCCATGTTGTCATACTAGGAAAAAAAGGCACCCAAGCAGCACAAATTTCACATTCATGAGGTTTAGTTTCAACAGACCAATCCAGTCCATCTTGCTGCTACCAGCTACTGCAAGTGTTTCCAACAAGAATAAAAAGACAGGTCAACCTTTTGATGGGAAACTGTCAAAATCAGTTGATTTTGAAAACTGACATTCTAAAAGTCGACATGTCTGCAACAGAGGCATCCACAATGAACAAAGGAACATCATTAAGGACTGGAGAAAATAATACTGTCTTGTTTAAGAAACTAATTCCATTAATAGTTTCTATCACAGAAATAGCAAGCCATGTCCAGGGAGACACTTTGACAATGTTTTCTTAGAGATCCATGAAAGGCATTTTGATGCCATCTTCAATTATGCTACAGGTGACAGGGAAGGATTCCTACCCTCTGTTCAGCACCTGTGGCCCCACATAACATAAGTTGGCTCTTACCTGTCTAGTGGATCAGGACAGTTGGTTCCAGATCCACTCTACACTTGCCAGTCCCCTAGGGTGACCAGTACTGCACTTTTCCATCACAGGTCCTGAGGGTGATCTGCAAGAAGATTGCCTGTGGGTAATCAGACAAGCACAACTGCAGGAAAATTAAGTAACTTGGAAACGCATATAGGTGGGTGTCTGAGGCAAACACGCCATTTCCCTTATGTAGAAAAGTTTCCAAAAACATTGAACTCATGAACCCAATCATGCTACCTCTGCCCATTAGACTGGGCCAAATGTTACAAAAGGTAACATAAGACAGAGACTGATCTTCAGAGGTATGATTGCCCCTTCAAAATGAACCACTGGTTCATCATGCTTAAACCAAACATCACAGAGTAATTATGGAACATTAGAGTGAAAGGCCATGACTCTTATCTGAAGAAGGATAGTCTCAGAGAACATCTTTTTCTTTTCCTCTTTTCAGAACTCTTTCTTTTCCTCTTTTCAGTGACAGCTTGACGCCAGTCACTGTTGTTAAACAAAGGTTAAAAAGCCAATCAGAAAGATTTTTTCCTTATTAATGCAAAGAAGATAATGAAAAACATTTTCAGAAATCTTATGAAACAGCTCAGGACCCACATTCAACTGGGTTAAATCATACCAAATGCATAAATTTTTAGCAAAAGAAGGTCCCAAACTCTGTCAATGCCAGACATAGTCAGATCAAATGCAATCAGTGTCATAACACGTCAAAGACAAAGTCACATGATTATGTTCTGCATTTAAAAATCAAGACTATTCCCTAATGCTTATTCTCAAGGAGGTTTATGAAGAGGGAACAATTCCAAAATATAAACAAAATAACTCTATCAAACAATAAATTATAATAAAAACAGAGCATAATCAGAGGTGAAGTTCATTTCCTGTAATTTGATATTTACACAAAACCCTTTAAAGAAAGTTCAGGGGAGCCCCGGGAACAAACTTAATTAAATACAGTGGGATGAACATATAAAATTAAATGTTAAGAGCATTCAGTCTTGACAAACAAGAGGCGCTCATGCACATCCACCATGACTATGCAAACTCAAGCACCCAGCCAGTCCATTCAGTTCAGAATATGCCCATTGAAAATATGTTTATTTGAAGAGTACTTGTGAAACACGAACAAGGTCACAATTAAGCAAAGTCAAAAGATTGCAATGCCCTGAAAAGGCCCACACAATTATAATGTATAATAAAAACACTGGGTGCCTGATTCCCTTCTAGGTTTGAAAGAAAACAATAGCCCAAGAGACGGCTGTTTTCTTATTTGCAACCTGCAAACATCACCAAATATTTTACGGGCCTTTTGTGCTGAATACGACAATCTTAAACACACACAAAATGCAAAACACCCTTTCAAGTTGACAGAAGACCATATCCAGGGTCCGTGAACGAGCCCCAAGCCAATGAAACCATCTGTTTACTCAATTTTCACGTTAAAATTTTCAGAATATGTGTTCCATTTTAAGGCAACACGTCAAGAAGACCATTCAGAAAATTAATCAGCAAATGATATTAAGCTTAAAGCCATGTTGTTAAATAAAACACAAAACACTAAGGCAGTCAAGGGCTGTAAGCTGACGTGACACTACACATGCTCCCACAGAGACTGACTTTTTCCTTTCACATGGAAAATAACAAAAACACCCTCAATGGTGAAGAAAGGTCACAAAAATGGCCACAATCAACACTGGAACTAACTGGGCAATGACATATCCACCACAAACGTGCAACAATAAAGGGGAGAAGCAGCTCCATGGCGAACAATGGTGACACAACTGTCTGGCACCCCCACACCACCCAGCCAACGGCACCCGAACTTTCCTCACATTAAGCCACAAACATAAAATATAGGACACTGAGGAAGATAGAACACACAAAGATTAACTTCCCAGGTCGGTAGGTGCCTAATATACTAGTAGAGATAAGTGGAGAAGTAACTACAGAAAGAATTAAAGGATGGACCAAAAGCAAAAACAACACCCAGTTGTAGATGTGACTGGTGATAGAAGCAAGGTCCGATGCTGTAAAGAGCAATATTGCATAGGAACCTGGCATGTCAGGTCCATGAATCAAGGCAAATTGGAAGTGGTCAAACAGGAGATGGCAAGGGTGAATGTCGACCTTCTAGGATTCAGCGAACTAAAATGGACTGGAATGGGTGAATTTAACTCAGATGATCACTATATCTACTACTGTGGGCAAGAATCCCTTAGAAGAAATGGAGTAGCCATCATGGTCAACAAAAGAGTCAGAAATGTAGTACTTGGATGCAATCTCAAAAACGACAGAATGATCTCTGTTTGTCTCCAAGGCAAACCATTCAATATCACAGTTATCCAAGTCTATGCCCCAACCAGTAATGCTGAAGAAGCTGAAGTTGAATGTTTCTATGAATACCTACAAGACCTTTTAGAACTAACACCCAAAAAAGATGTCCTTTTCATTATAGGGGACTGGAATGCAAAAGTAGGAAGTCAAGAAACACCTGCAGTAACAGTCAAATTTGGCCTTGGAGTGCAGAATGAAGCAGGGCAAAGGCTAAGAGAGTTTTGCAAAAGGAACTCACTAGTCATAGCAAACACCCTCTTCCAACAACACAAGAGAAGACTCTACACATGGATATCACCAGATGGCCAACACTCAAATCAGATTGATTATATTCTTTGCAGCCAAAGATGTAGAAGCTCTATATAGTCAGCAAAAACAAGGCCAGGAGCTGACTGTGGCTCAGATCGTGAACTCCTTATTGCCAAATTCAGAATTAAATTGAAGAAAGTGGGGAACACCACTAGGCCATTCAGATATGACCTAAATCAAACCCCTTATGATTATACAGTGGAAGTGAGAAATAGATTTAAGGGACTAGATCAGATAGACGGAGTGCCTGATGAACTATGGACGGAGGTTCATGACACTGTACAGGAGACAGGGAACAAGAACATCCCCAAGGAAAAGAAATGTAAAAAAGCAAAATAGCTGTCTGGGGAGGCCTTACAAATAGCTGTGAAAAGAAGAGAAGTGAAAAGCAAAGGAAAAAGGAAAGATATACTATTTGAATGCAAAGTTCCAAAGAATAGCAAGGAGAGATAAGAAAGCCTTCCTAAGTGATCAGTGCAAAGAAATAGAGGAAAATAATAGAATGGAAAAGATTAGAGATCACTTCAAGAAAATAAGAGATACCAAGGGAACATTTCATGCAAGGATGTGCTCAATAAAGGACAGAAATGGTATGGACCTAACAGAAGCAGAAGATATTAAGAAGAGGTGGCCAGAATACACAGAAAAACTGTACAGAAAAGACATTCACTACCCAGATAATCATGATGGTATGATCACTCACCTAGAGCCAGACATCCTGGAATGTGAAGTCAAGTGGGCCTTAGGAAGCATCACTACGAACAAAGCTAGTGGAGGTGATGGAATTTCAGTTGAGCTATTTCAAATCGTAAAAGATGATGCTGTGAAAGTGCTGCCAGCAAATTTGGAAAACTCAGCACAGGTGACAAGACTGGAAAAGCTCAGTTTTCATTCCAATCACAAATAAAGGCAATGTCAAAGAATGCTCAAACTACCACACAATTGCACTCATCCTATGTGCAAAGTAATGCTCAAAATTCTCCAAGCCAGGCTTCAACAATACATGAACCATGAACTTCCTGATGTTCAAGCTGGTTTTAGAAAAGGCAGAGGAACCAGAGATCAAATTGCCAACATCTGCTCGATCACTGAAAAAGCAAGAGAGTTCCAGAAAAGCATCAATTTCTCCTTTATTGAGTATGCCAAAGCCTTTCACTGTATCAAAGGCTTTGATTACAATAAACTGTGGAAAACTCTGAAAGAGATGGGAATACCAGACCACCTGACCTGCCTCTTGAGAAACCTACATGCAGGTCAGGAAGCAACAGTTAGGACTGGACATGGAACAACAGACTGTTCCAAATAGGAAAAATAATACGTCAAGGCTGTATACTGTCACCCTGCTTATTTAACTTCTATGCAGAGTACATCATGAGAAATGCTGGGCTGGAAGAAGCACAAGCTGGAATCAAGATTGCTGGGAGATATATCAATAACCTCAGATATGCAGATGACACCACCCTTATGGCAGAAAGTGAAGAGGAGATAAAGAGCCTCATGATGAAAGTGAAAGAGGAGAGTGAAAGGTTCGCTTTAAGCTCAACATTCAGAAAATTAAGATCATGGCATGTGGTCCCATCACTTCATGGGAAGTAGATGGGGAAACAGTGGAAGTAGTGTCAGACTATTTTGGGGGGGCTCCAAAATCACTGCAGATGGTGATCGCAGCAATGAAATTAAAAGACGCTTATGCCTTGGAAGGAAAGTTATGACCAACCTAGACAGCATATTCAAAAGCAGAGACATTACTTTGCCAACTAAGGTCCATATAGTCAAGGCTATGGTTTTTCCAGTGGTCATATATGGATGTGAGAGTTGGACTGTGAAGAAAGCTGAGAACCGAAGAATTGATGCTTTTGAATCGTGGTGTTGGAGAATACTCTTGCGAGTCCCCTGGACTGCAAGGAGATCCAACCAGTCCATTCTAAAGGAGATCAGTCCTTGATGTTCATTGGAAGGACTGATGCTACAGCTGAAACTCCAATACTTCGGCCACCTCATGTGAAGTGTTGACTCATTGGAAAAGTCCCTGATGCTTGTAAGGATTGGGAGCAGGAGGAGAAGGGAACGACAGAGTATGAGATGGTTGGATGGCGTCACCAACTCGATGGACATGAGTTTGAGTGAACTCCGGGAGTTGGTGATGGACAGGGAGGCCTAGTGTGCTGCGATTCATGGGGTTGCAAAGAGTCGGACATGAGTGAGCGACTGAACTGACTGACTGCCTGGGAGACATATCAATAACCTCAGATATGCAGATGACACCATCTTTACAGCAGAAAGTGAAGAAGAACTTAAGATCCTCTTGATGAATGTGAAAGAGGAGAGTGAAAAAGTTGGCTTAAAGCTCAAATTCAGAAAACTAAGATCATGGCATCTGGTCCCATCACTTCATGGAAAATAGATGGGGAAACAATGGAAGTAGTGGGTGACTTTATTTTGGGGGGCTCCAACATCACTGCAGATGGTGATTGCAGCCATGAAATTAAAAGACACTTACTCCTGGGAAGGAAAGTTATGACCAACCTGGACAGCATATTAAAAAGCAGAGACATACTTTGCCAACAAAGTTCTGTCTAGTCAAAGCTATGGTTTCTCCAGTAGTCATGTAAGGATGTGAGAGTTGGACTATATAGAAAGCTAAGCACTAAAGAATTGATGCTTTTGACCTGTGGTGTTGGAGAAGACTCTTGAGAGTCCCTTTGGACTGCAAGGAGATCCAACCAGTGCATCCTAAAGGAGATCAGTCCTGAGTGTTCATTGGAAGGGGAATAAGAAGGGGAAAACAGAGGATGAGGTGGCTGGATGGCATCACGGACTCGATGGACTTGAGTCTGAGTGAACTCTGGGAGTTGGTGATGGACAGGGAGGCCTGGCGTGCTGCAATTCATGGGGTCGCAAAGAGTCAGACACGACTGAGCCACTGAACTGAAATGAATGAGTGATATGTAGTGAATAATTCTTAATACTCAAAAGACTGGATTCTAAGACAAATTGGACCAGGAGCTTATTATGTGCTTCCAAGTTTTTGTTCCCATGGCTACCAATGTTCTCCAGAACCATGATGGGCCACTCCTCGTATCCACACCCTTAGCAGGAATATGATAATCACCCCACAACGTGCACACTGTATCCAGGTATGCATCTGTCATCCTCACGAATAAGTGACAAGGATCACTTCTCCTAGGAAGATGTCAGATTACCTACCATCCTTCTTACCTTAGCAAGGGAAGAACTTCAGTTCTGGCCTCAAGACCCTTACGCCTGCCACCCACCACCTCTCATCAATGCCCAGATTACTGAGCCCAGAGTCCCACTCGGTACATGGTGTGATGCACACACGGATCCACATCTTCATCGATGGTGCCTGGAGTCATCACAAAGAATAACGTCTACAACGTGAGTTTTCCCATCATACATATTTTATTGAAAAACATTTTACAAATTGAAAATATTTTACACAGTCATCTGTAGCTCTCTGACATGAGTGGTACAGTATATCTTCCATTTGCCAAGACTGGTGAGATCAGCATAGCAACTGAAACTCTCTGTAAACAAGGTCTCTGGTGATATTCCCTACTGCAAAGGACCACAGAGAACTCACCACAAGGAAACAGATTTTGGTAAAATATAATTGAACTGGAGGTTGAAAAATGACTCCTACATACTCCTCTTCCTTGAGGTACCGTGGCACAAGTTCTACTGAAGGAAGTTCCCTGGCCTGAGTTTGGCCCAGGTTGTGGTGATCACAATCTGTGGTGGACAGACACCAGCAAGAACCTGGTTTCTCATGTTAGGATATTGCAGGGCAGATATAAAGTTACATAAAAAAAGAAAGTTTAACTTTCCACATTGAAAACTGACAGTGTCCTTTACCCCTCCCTTTGTTTTAGAGGGTTACCTTTGAAAAACGTGTCAGTTCTTTCTCTGCTTCTTTATATGTGTGGATATCATTTAAAAAGCTCAATAAGCCTATGGTCAATTTGACAACTCAGGAATGTTCCTTTAAGGACCTGGCAGGAAAATCCTTGCAAAGAGGGAGGCGGGTGCACTATGTAAGGAGAGAACAACTTAAGCAGTTGAAACCAGAAACTGCTAGACCTTCTGGACACTCAGAGAAAGAAATGACCATCAAAGCAGTGCACAAGAGTCAATAAAAGTGCAGGAGAAGATCATAAAAAGGTGAGGGAAGGCAGCATCTCAGGAGGATTACAGCATCCACAGAAGCAGGAGATGTTCCTTCTCAGAACTTCCTCAGGTTATGTTATTATACAACAGTATAAAACATTATAAAGAACATTAAACATTGCACAGAATGAGCAGTGGTAGCAAAATCATCTCCTGGCAGAGAGGCCCACAGTTCACTAGGAAAATGAAACGTGAAGACCTGATCCCAGTATTCATGCCTGAATGTCAGTACAGGTCCACATTCACTCACTTCACAGCTATCCATGTGCTTTACTTATTGTCTATATCACAGTTATGGCCACCCAATGGTAGCAAGAGGAAGCAGGGCTACGAGACAGGAGAAAGAGCCCTGAACCCATAATGTCTGCCACATGTTTCACGCCAAAGATCCTTGTCATCTCCACTGTCAGTCTTTCCTTATACTCTCAGAGTCGTCCCCTCATACCCCTGCTGGGTGCAAATTTACCTCATCAAGAGGAAGCAAAACCTTAAATGGGGGAACCACTGTACCTTTTCCCTTCCCAAAATGAGTTCCCCTTTCCTCTCACCACCTCTTGAAGCACAACACAACAAACACTGCATAACTGCCCCTCCACTGTGATACTAAAAACACCTTCTTCCTTGAGAGTGCAGAGAAGGTCCCCTTGAGGCAATGTCACTCCCACCAACAGGAAGACCATATGGAAGAGAAGCCACCACCAAGCACAAAGGCTTTCTAGCAGATACACATGGAGGGGGCAGTGGGGAGGCAGCTACAGCTTGGTGGTGTAACCCTCTCCAGCAAAAGGAAAACAAGGTCTTCATCCTCCAGTCATCACACTTGACTCGGGAGTTTCCCAGTCATTCAAGCTCATCAGTGCATGACCAGAAGGAAACAAACAGCCCGATTCAAGGATGGCTCATTGACAAGACCCACCTGACCTGATTTTTCCAACCAATGTGCAAGTGTGCTCAGTGGAACAGTGCCAAAAGCAAACATGGAAAATTCTAAAAACATACACACACAGAGTGATGAGACACCCAATGATTCACTCTATGCCCTTGCTCTGCACAATGGCACAGAATTCTGACAACAGGTGATTGTCAGCTCTGCCCCAGAGCCTACATTACCCATGGCCTTTGCAGCACATATGTCTGATTCAGGCCAGACGTACCTTACCATCCAGACCCAACAATTCCCATAACCCTTCTTTAGAGTACTCTGACAGAAGCCAGAGCCAACTTACACACGGAACCCCTCATTTCGAATGCCCCTTGCAGCATTGAAGTCTGAGTCACCACAGCTAACTTGCCATCTGGCTCCAACATTTCCTATGACCCTTACTTTAGAGAAGTCTGACTCAGGCCAGAGCTAGCTGACACGATGAATGACAAGTTTCCTATGACCATTGTGGCACAGAAATCTGACTCAGGCCAAAGGGAACTTAACATCCGGACCCAACATTTCCCGTGACCCTTGCTTTAGAGAATTCTGACTCAGGCCATTGCCAACTTACACTCTGAACTCCACATTTTCTATGTCCCTTTGAGAGTGTAACAGGCATGAAGGCAAAGGATCTGTAAATGGAGGAAATAGCCTGCAAGTGTCAGACATTTTTTCTCTCTCCCTTAAGTAGCAGAAAGAAACAAACTACAATTTTAGATATTTTTCCCAAAGAATGCTCAAACTACCGCACACTTGCACTCATCTCACATACTAGTAAAGTAATGCTCAAAATTCTCCAAGCCAGGCTCAGCAATATGTGAACCGTGAACTTCCTGATGTTCAAGCTGGTTTTAGAAAAGGCAGAGGAACCAGAGATCAAATTGCCAACATCCGCTGGATCATGGAAAAAGCAAGAGAGTTCCAGAAAAACATCTATTTCTTCTTTATTGACTATGCCAAAGCCTTTGACTGTGTGGATCACAATAAACTGTGGAACATTATGAGAGAAATGGGAATACCAGACCACCTGACCTGCCTCTTGAGAAATCTGTATGCAGGTCAGGAAGCAACAGTTAGAACTGGACATGGAACAACAGACTGGTTCCAAATAGGAAAAGGAGTACGTCAAGGCTGTATATTGTCACCCTGCTTATTTAACTTCTATGCAGAGTACATCATGAGAAGGACTGGAAGAAACACAAGCTGGAATCAAGATTGCTGGGAGAAATATCAATAACCTCAGATATGCAGATGACACCACCCTTATGGCAGAAAGTGAAGAGGAACTCAAAAGCCTCTTGATGAAAGTGAAAGAGGAGAGTGAAAAAGTTGGCTTAAAGCTCAACATTCAGAAAACGAAGATCATGGCATCTGGTCCCATCACTTCATGGGAAATAGATGGGGAAACAGTGGAAACCGTGTCAGACTTTATTTTTATGGGCAGATGGTGACTGCAGCCATGAAATTAAAAGATGCTTACTCCTTGGAAGAAAATTATGACCAACCTAGATAGCATATTCAAAAGCAGAGACATTACTTTGCTGACCAAGGTCCGTCTAGTCAGGGCTATGGTTTTTCCAGTAGTCATGTATGGATGTGAGAGTTGGACTGTGAAGAAGGCTGAGTGCTGAAGAATTGATACTTTTGAACTGTGGTGTTGGAGAAGACTCTTGAGAGTCCCTTGGACTGCAAGGAGATCCAACCACTCCATTCGGAAGGAGATCAACCCTGGGATTTCTTTGGAAGGACTGATGCTAAAGATGAAACTCCAGTACTTTGGCCACCTCATGCAAAGAGTTGACTCATTGGAAAAGACTCTGATGCTGGGAGGGATTGGGGGCAGGAGGAGAAGGGGACGACCGAGGATGAGATGGCTGGATGGCATCACCGACTCCATGGACATGAGTTTGAGTGAACTCTGGGAGTTGGTGATGGACAGGGAGGCCTGGCGTGCTGCGATTTATGGGGTCGCAAAGAGTCAGACACGACTGAGCGACTGAACTGAACTGAACTGAGGGCAATTACCCCGCCCTCCAGGAAGCCATACAAGCTTTACCCCTTCCAGGCATAATGTGAGTTCTTCATATTAGATATGAACATGGAGATATCAGAGAAGCAGGGGAATTGTTTCGAGCTCTGGGATCAGATACTAGTGGGCTGAGCACAGTGTGAAGGAACCAGGATTTGCTCTTGGAAATTTGGCAAGTCAATTCAGGTTGCATTTTGGGAGGACCAGGGAACACTGAGAACAAGCTAACACATACAAGCCTCCCAGGATTGGTACCACCTTTATCAAGATTTTAATATCCTTTCCTGCTTTTCTGTCTGTGAAAATCTTGTCCTGCCTACAAGGCCCAGGCATAAACCACTTTCCTACCTCTTTTCCTGAATTCATGTTCCCACCCCAACCACAGGAAGCATTATTTCTCCTGTTGCTATAGGAAGAAATATATGAGGACTTCATAATTTTGCTGCAAAGGCTGCTAAACTACAGATATTCACAGTGAGCCCACTGCTTTCCATGGAGGCCTCCTGAGAGATTTTGGCTGCTGTCGCTGCTAAGTTGCTTCAGTCTGTGTGACCCCATAGATGGCAGCCCACCAGGTTCCCCCATCCCTGGGATTCTCCAGGCAAGAACACCAGAGAGATTTCAGCACCTGCTGTCAATCTGTGAGTTGTACAAACAAGAAGGTGCAGCTCCCCTAGGCTTGACTACCTTGAGTATTTAACTCATCTACACTCTACCGGGTGTGTGGACCACATAACCCCTGGGTCCCTTAGCTGGATTGCATGGCCATAA
Source organism: Capricornis sumatraensis (assembly GCF_032405125.1). Lineage (NCBI taxonomy): Eukaryota > Metazoa > Chordata > Mammalia > Artiodactyla > Bovidae > Capricornis > Capricornis sumatraensis. Next base: position 43,233,681 of record NC_091092.1, on the reverse strand, counting down.
TTTGCACAGTGCTCCTAGGAAAAATGATCTAACAGTAGCACCATACGTGCCATGGGAAAGATCATTTAGGAGGGTGTTTGAGACCTCATGGAGTGAACAGTGTTATGCAGCAGTCCATGATGTTGCCCTACCCAGTGGGATGGCTAATTTTATATGCCAACATGACTGGGGATGGAACGTCCATATCAAATATTATTTCTGGTTGTATGTGTGAGGGTGTTTCTGGATGAGATGAACATTTGAACTGGTGACTTAGTAAAATAAAAGACCTTCCCCAATTTGAGTGGGCATCGTCCAATCCTCTAGAGAGCCCAAATGGAACAAAAAGCAGAGAAAGGAAGAATTCTTCCCATTTTTCTTAACTTAGTGCTTTTGACAGAACATGTCTCCTCATTTTCTCCTTCTCTTCAATGAAGATTCACACCACTATAGCCCCTGGTTCACAGGCCTACAGACTGGGACTCAATTATATCACTGGCTTTCCTGGCTTTACACCTTGTAGACAGATTGTGGAATTTCTAAGCCTGCATAAATACGAAACTAAATTCCTCAAGATAAACCTTCTTCATATATGTGTGTGTGTGCGTGCGTGTGTGTGTGTATGCACATAAATATATATAGAAAATGTCTCTTATTGATTTGGTTTCTTTGAATAACTGACTAAAAACCTGGAACATCGCAGACAGCTTCTGTTGTTAGACTTCACTTCATAGTCTTCAAATAGAACTTGGAAGAAACAGCAAAATCAAATACATGAAAATTAGTTCCAAACTATGGGTGAAGAAACTATTATACCAGAAACAGACAGCCAGACACTGGACCAGAGGGGTTTCTTTTCCACTAGGGAACAGATGCTCCTTGGAAAGCCCACAGAAAGATTACAGGTAAGCTCTTCCAAACTTAGGGTTGTTGGGTGAGCCTTTGACAAAGATCCAGAGGGCAGAAGAGTTGTTGCAGGCCTTCTCCAGTCATCAGTAAGAAATGATTAATCCACATGGAGAGGGACAACAATGAAGATTGGGGCCGTTGATGTGAATCGTGTCTAAGGATTTGGCAAGTCTTCCCCATGTGTTACTAGGCTTGTCCCTCTGACAGGCATCAGCAGATGCATGTATACTGGGCCCTCTCAAGCCCTGGCATGCAATGACCACTAGCACCCAGGTCCTATCTTTCAGATCACCAATGTCTCCTCAGTCGGTGGTTACCATTCATTCCATATTTTTCTTTTTTTTTCCCCATTTTTTCTGTGTGTGTTACTGCGCAGTGTGTGGGCTATTAGATCCTCAACCAGGGATCGATCCTGGTCCCACAGCAGTAAAAGCACTGAGCTTTAGCCACTGGACCACCAGGAAAGTCCTGTCTTTCACTCTTATCTCATTTATACTTCATTCCATGTTCATGGTCTGTCTGCAGAAAATAATGTTTTCTTATCTACTGTGTACAGTACATGGGCTTGAGGTATGCTGTTTAGATTCAAACCACAATTACTAATCCTACCAGCTGAATAGCCTTCATTGTTTTGTGTCTCAGTTTCCTCATCAGTAAAGTGGGGATACTAATAAGAACTATGTCATCAGGCTGCCATGACCCTTAGTGAGTTCATGCGAAGCATTTAGACCAGTGCCTAACAGTCCTGAATATTCATTGGAAGGGCTGATGCTGAAGATGAAACTCCAATACTTTGGCCCCCTGATGCAAAGAGCAGACTCACTAGAAAAGACCATGATGCTGGGAAAGATTGAAGGTGGGAGGAGAAGGGGCTGAAAGAGGATTAGATGGTTGGATGGCATCACTGACTCAATGGACATGAGTTTGGGTAAGCTTTGGGAGTTGGTGATGGACAGGGAAGCCTAGCGTGCTTCAGTCTCTGGGGTCGCAAAGAGTCAGACACAAATGAGCCACTAAACTGAACTGAACACACACACACTAACCTTTCATGTAAAGTTATCTAGGACTGTTATTTATCACCATGCATGTCTCTGGTCAAATAAACCCTCCTTCCTGGAGACTTTATCATGCTAGCTCCACCAACAAGAGTCTAATTTCTCTGACTCTTTTCCTACTAACCATTCGTGTAACATATCCCACATCTTAGCAACATATTGGCCAGTTCGCCAGTTGTTTTGTTCCACAATTATTACTTTCACCTATGTTAATGTTTCTGTTGACTTATTAACTCTTGCACCAGTTTTCATGTATATATGCTGTTCTTTAAATTTTTACCCATGATTTTCCAATTCATCAACTAAGTTGCTCATTTTCCCCTGATATAATATAGCTATATACAGCACAATACATATGAAGATTCAATAGCACATAAGGAGACACTGAAATCATACCTTTCATTAAGAGATCCCCAGTGATATTCCCCAAGAGAATGTCATAAACCCCACTGTCTACTCATTGCTTTGGCAGAAAGGCACAATGTGGGCAGAATCTGATAGAAGAATTGGCAAAACATACTGAAGATTTGGTTGACCATATCAGACCCATCTGTCAAGAAAAGATGCAGCAAGCTGAAATGTGTGTTGCATAAGAGTTGATGGAGAATGTGGGAGAGAGAGAAGTTGATTTGAACGGTTTAGGATGAGCTAGTGCAGAGGAGCAGGAATGTGAAAGAGCATGTCATTCTCAGGGAAAAACATGTATTCTGGCCTCATAGGAGAAGAGAGTTAACAATATAATCTGCAAAACATGAAGGGAAAGGAGATAAGTGGCCAAAGGCAAAGAACCATGGGTTGGATGTGGTAAACTCCATTGAGATCCAGTTTCTTTCAAATCTACCATTTGGGCATCAATGTGCAGAACAGATCAAAAGAGAGGGTCAAAAGAATATGGAGACTGAGCACACATGCCGCCTTTCTCCAACATCACATGAGTCTCACGCATGCACGAGCACACCACGCCTGCTGCCTCGTGGAACAGGGCATGTCTGTGGGTGCAGGCATGTAAGGTAAGGACCATGGAATTGCCGAAGAAGCAATATAAGCAACCGTCAACCACATGTTAAACCAGGTCAAGCCTATCGGGGCCATCTTGAGGAGAGGAATGACCACCTCCATTACCGCCTGGAGCAGTGTTTGAATCCAAGTGTCAGATGCATCTTGAGTTCCAGCAGCCACACACAGAGGCTCCAAGTGATTGGCAGCCCCTAGTGGAGCCTTCCAAGAACCCCTGAGCTAGGCCTCTACCCTGCCTCCCTGAGCCCGGCTCTAGCCTTAGCCCCCTTAACCTGGCTGAGGGCTGGCCTCCAGATGTCCTTGGGGATCTTCCTGCCTAGGCCATGTTTCTGGTACTTCCCTTTAGAGGGCCTGGAACCCCACACCACCTGCTATCCCCTCCTGGCGTCAGGTGTGGGCCTGTGACCAACACAACTTGTCTTCCTGCCCAAATCTTGGATGCTCATCCTTCTGCCAAGGCATTGAGTGTCCAAATTGAAATAGTCTGCATCAGGGCTTCCACATGCATAGGCACACACACACACACACACACACACACACACACACACACACACACTGACAAAAGGTCATTCAAATTCTCAACTTTATATGGTATGTGCAAACCTTCTATGAAGATGTCTCCAAAGCTCAGTCCACTCATGAATGGAAAGAAAGAATCTGTTTCCCTGAATTCTGAATGTTAGACTTTCTAACCATCATTGTACATCTTATAGGGAAAAGGCAAGTCTTAATTTCTTTGGCTTGAATGTGTTTGAATAATATCTGGGGGCAGACTGAATAATGTTTGAATAAAAAATATACTGGATATTTACTGCACTTCTGTAACTATCCTCTGTGGATTGCCTGATGAAGAACTTGGCCCATCTATAAGTTCGTCAGTGTGAGGGTATCCTGGTAAACCCAGAGATGTGTCTGGTTTCGGTAGTGATGGAATTCTGGCTTAGGACTGTGACCTTAACCTGTGAAGTTCAGCATAACTGTGGATCCTTAGTGTCAGAGTTGCCACCCTCCTTCTTCCCCTCATGAGGTGGGTACCATGCTGCCTAAACATAGGGCCGGACCAGGGTATGCAAAAGGTCGTGGGTCATCTTCTGAGACTTGGTTCAGTCACCAAAGGTAGAGCTACACCTGGAACAGTAATGGCTGCCCTAAGTTGTCCCACATCACTTGTGCAAATCAGAAGAGGAACTCAGATCACCCACAGAAGGAACCAGACCTACATGTTGGTGCCACTGTGGATGTAGCCTGTGTCCCTAGCCTGTGTCCCTGTGATACAGAGAGATGCAAAGATATATCACCGGAGGGATAAAGAGACAGAAAGAAGAATGGGGAGGCAGGAGGAAGGTTGAGAGGACACCAGCACTGGAATCAAGGCACAGACTAGCCTGCATTTGCCTCTGTCTGGATGAGACTTGTGCCCTAAGGGCTTCTAAGATACAGCTTTCTAGTCTGAGTGCACCCTTCCTCCAAGCCTCAACAGAATCCCTTCATGCCTTGAGACCCATCCAGAATGTCATGAGATGACCACCAGTCAGTCCCAAAGTCATGGGAAAAAGGTGCTCCAAGCCTTTCAAGGCATCCCTGGGGTGGGGAAAAGAATCAGAACAAAATGCAGGAAAGGAACCCAGAACGGGCAAGTCCTTACTCATCCTTTTTTCCTATAAGCTTCCTGTCACCCATTCATTCCTCTCTAAACTGAGACCACATTCAAGGCAAGAGGAGAGTAGAAGACAGGGACCCACTGCTCTCTGTATGCTTGTGTTTGTGTGGAAGGGGCAGGTGAGCCATAGCGATTTACGAGATCCCTTACCTCCAACAAAGTAACAGAGTTCTAAAGGTGCACACCTGCTCCAGGAGTTATGTGTACGGCTTCGTGAATGTGCCTGTGCACTGAGACCCTACTTCTCAGTGCCAGGATATCCAAGGTTTTGCAAAGGTGCCCTTGCAGTATCATGTTTATCCATACATCAACAGTTATGAGGGAGATACATACAGCCTGGCCCATAAAAAGCCCTCACTAAATGGAAAAAATTATGCTCACTCCTCTCAATTCTGCACCAAGTCCAAAATCCCTTGGACTCATAAAACAAAAAGGGGCCAATGATTAATTAGTTAATCAATATCCTCTGATCCTGTATTTGGAGTACAAGTGAGAAGTAGTTACATCTCCTTGAAAATCCAAATCTCAGCATGTTTCTCTCCTGCCTGCTGACTCAGACTAGCATACTTAAGTTGGGTAGCTCACATCCTAATGGATAAGTTATTCTTTAACAGGAGTACATCATAACACTGGGACAAAGAATGAAATTCCAGCTGTAAAAACAGTATAGAAGACCTTCTTCAACCTCCACATACTGAGGAACCCTTCAGGCAGAAGTCACATGTTGCAGCTTTGGGGATCCCTAGAGGCTGATCACAAGATGTGAGTTGCTGACACACGCAGCCTATATGATTTTTATGAAAAATCCCGGGAGACCCGAGCCCACCAGCCAGTGGGCACATCTTCAATCAGGACAGACTGTGACAGACTTTATTTCTTTTCCCCAGGAGGATGATGTCAATGAGCACAAGGTTTTAATGACTGCCCTCCACCCTCCCTGCCTCAGGCCGTCTGTGCGCCCAACCTGCACCACTTCGCTACAAGGCCATGTGAGCCTTGCACATGCACGAGCCTGCCAAGTCTGGTGGCCATGTGGAACAGGGCATGCCTGTGGATGTGCATATGGAAGGAAAGGTCCACGGATTTGCCCAAGGAGGAGTATGGGCAGCCACCAACCCCATGTTGGACCAGGTCAACACGTCTCTGGACCATGTGGAAGAGAGAAACGAGCACCTCCCCGACCGCCTCCAGAGTGCTTGAATCTAACTTGTAGACACACTTTGAGTTCTAGCAGCTGCTCAGGGAGGCCCGAAGCAATTGGCAGTCCCTAGTGGAGCCCTCCAAGGGCCCTGAGCCAGGCCTCAACCCTGGCTCCCTGAGCCAGCTCTAGCCTGAACCCTCACCACCTGACAGATGTTCTGGGTTTGTACCTGCCTAGGCCCTCATTCTGGTACTTCATTTCATGTACCTGGCATATGCCCACCTCCTGGCATCTTCACCTCGTGTCATGTGTGGGTCTGTGACCCACCCAACTTGTCTGCCTGCAAAAGTCCTACATTCATTAGGCAGAGTAAAAAGTTATCTTAAAATTCTCTGAATTACTATTCCTGCACCATGCTGCCACTTGAATAGCTATTTCAGAAAATTTTGTCAGCATGCTCAGCTCTACAAAAGGTTTATAAATTTACTATTAAAAATTTTATGCAATGTATTTAAAGTTTTTATTTTTAAAATTAACTTTTTTATTGAAGAATAAACGCTTTTCAGAATTTTGCTCTTTTCCATCAAACCTCAACATGAATCAGCCATAGGTATAGATATATCCCCTCCCTTTTGAAACTCCTCCCTATCTCCCTCTCCATCCCACCCCTCTAGGTTGATCTAGAGCCCCTGTTTGAGTTTCCAGAGCTATACAGCAAATTCCCCTTGACTATCTATTTTACATATGGTGATGTAAGTTTCCATGTTATTCTTTCCATACATCTAACCCTCTCTTCCCCCTCCCCATATCCATAAGTCTATTCTCTATGTCTGTTTCTCCACTGTTGCCCTGTAAATAGTATCTTCAGTACCATGTTTCAAAATTCCATATGTATGTGTTAGAATATGGCATTTATCTTTCTCTTTCTGACTCAGTTCACTCTGTATAATAAGTTCTAGCTTCATCCACCTCATTAGAACTGACTCAAATGCGTTTCTTTTTATTTCTGAGTAATATTCCATTGTGTATATATACCACAACTTCTTTATCCATTCATCTGTGGATAGACATCTAGGTTCCTTCTATGTTCTAGCTACTGTAAATAGTGCTGCAAATAACAGTGGGATATTTGCAACTCTTTCAATTTTGGTTTCCTCAGTTTTATATGATTAGGAGGCAGATTGCTGGGTCATATGGTGGTTTTATACCTAGTTTATTTAAGGAATCTCCATACCATCTTCCATAATGGCTGTATCAATTTACACTCTGTCCAGCATTTATTGTTTCTTGACTTTTAATGAGTGCCCTTCTGACTGGTGTGGGGTGATAACTCATTGTAGTTTTGATTTGCATTTCTCTAATAATGAGTGATGTTGAGCATCTTTTCATGTGTTTGTTACCCATCTGTATGTCTTCTTAGGAGATATGTCTATTTATGTCTTTGTCCCACTTTTTGATTGGATTGTTTGTTTTCTGGTATTGAGTTGTATGAGTTGCTGGTATATTTTGGAAATTAATCCTTTGTCAGTTGTTTCATTTGCTATTATTTTTCCCACTCTGAGGGTTGTCTTTTCACCTTCCTTATAGTTTCCTTTGCTATGCAAAAGCTTTTAAGTTTAATCAGGTCCCACTTGTTTACTTTTGTTTTTATTTCCATGACTCTATGAGGTGGGTCATGGAGGACCTTGCTTTGATTTATGTCATTTAGTGTTCTGCCTATGTTTTCCTCTAAAAGTTTTATAATTTCTGGTCTTACATTTAGGTCTTTAATCCATTTTGAGTTTATCTTTGTGTATGGTGCTAGGAAGTGTTCTAATTTCATTCTTTTACATGTAGCTGTCCATTTTTCTGAGCACCATTTATTGAAGAAGCTGTCTTCTGGGCTTTCTATCTTGTTCCATTAGTCTATATTTCTGTTTTTGTGCCAGTACCATACTGTCTTGATGACTGTAGCTTTGTAGTATAACCTGAAGTCAGGAAGCTTGATTCCTCCAGCTCCATTCTTCTTTCTCAAGACTGCTTTGGCCATTCGGGGACTTTTGTGTTTCCACATGAACTGTGCAATTTTTCGTTCTAGTTCACTGAAAAATAATTTGGTAATTTGATAGGAGTTGCATTAATCTGCAGCTTGCATTTGGTAGTATAGTTATTTTCACAATATTGATTCTTCCTACCCAGGAACATATAATACTTCTCCATCTGTTTATGTCATCTTTGATTTCTTTTATTAGTGTCCTATAATTTTCTGTGTACAATTCTTTTTTCTCCTTAGGTAAGTTTATTGCTAGATATTTAACTATTTTTGTTGCAGTGGTGAATGGGATTCTTTAATTGCCCTTTCTAATTTTTCATTGTTAGTATAAAGAAATGTATTGATTTTGTATCCTGCAACTTTGCTAAATTCACTGATTAGCTCTAGTAATTTTCTCATACTATCTTTAGGGTTTTCTATGTACAGTATCTTATCATCTGCCAACAATGAAAGCTTTACTTCTTCTTTACTGATCTGGATTCCTTTTCTTTGTTTCTCATCTCTGATTGCTGTATCTAGGACTTCCAGAATGATGTTGAATAATAGTGGTGAAAGTGGACACCCTTGTCTTCTTCATTATCTTAGGGGGAATGCTTTCCATTTTTCACCACTGAAAATAATATTTGCTCCAGGCTTATCATATATGGCCTTTCCTATGTTGCGGTAGGTTACTTCTATGCCCATTTCTTGAAGAGTTTTAATCATAAATAAGTGCTAACTTTTGTCAAAGGCTTTTTCTGCATCTATTGAGATAATCATATTGTTTTTATCTTTCAATTTGTTAATATGGTGGATCACACTGATTGATTTCCATATATTGAAGAATCCTTGCATCCATAGAAGAAACCCAATTTGATCATGGTGTATTAGCTTTTCGATGTGTTGCTGAATTTTGTATCTTAAAATTTTGTTGAGGATTTTTGCATCTATGTTCATCAGTGATATTGAGAATAATTTTCTTTTTTTGTGTGGTCTTTGTCTGGGGTGCTGGATGGCATCACTGACTCGATGGTTGTGAGTATGAGTAAACTCCGGGAGTTGGTGATGGACAGGGAGGCCTGGCATGCTGCAATTCATGCGGTTGTAAAGAGTCGGACACGACTGAGCGACTGAACTGAACTGAACTGAACTGTCTGGTTTCAGTATCAGGGTGATGGTGGCCTCACAGAATGAATTTGGAAGTGTTCCTTCCTCTGCAGTTTTTTTTAGAACTATTGGCATTAGCTCTTCTTTAAATGTTTGATAGAATTCTCCTCTGAAGTCATCTGGTCCTGGGCTTTTGTCTTTGGGGAGATTTTTGATCACAGCTTCAATTTCAGTGCTTGTAATTGGGTTATTCATAATTTTTATTTATTCTTGGTTCAGTCTTGGCAGATTGTACTCTTCTAAAAATCTGTCCATTTCTTCCAGGATATCTATTTTATTGCCATATAGTTGCTCATAATACTCTCTTGTAATCCTTCGTATCTCTGCTTTGTCTGTTGTAATGTCTCCTTTTTCATTTCGAATTTTGTTGCTTTGATTCTTCTCTCTCTTTTTCTTGATGAGACTGGCTAAGTGTTTGTCAGTTTTGTTTATTTTCTCAAAGAGCAAGCTTTTAGTTTTATTAATCTTTACTGCTGTTTCTTTCATTTCTTTTTCATTTATTTCTGCTCAGGTCTTTATAATTTCTTTCCTTCTACTAATTTTTTTTTCTTCTTTTTCCAGTTGCATTAGGTGTAAATTTAGGTTGTCTGTTTGATATTTTTCTTGTTTCTTGAGGTAGGATTTTATTGCTAAAAACTTCCCTCTTAGTACTGTTTTTGCTGTATCCCATTGGCTTTGAGTTATTGTCATTTGTTTCTAGAATTTTTTTTTATTTTTCTTTTGACTTCTTCAGTAACCTGTTATTTAGAAATATGTTGTTTATTCTCCATGTGTTTTGTTTCTTACAGTTTTTTTTTTCTTGTAAATGATATCAGGTCTCATAGCATTGTGGTCAGAGAAGATGATTGATAGTTTCAATTTTCTTAAATTTACTGAGGTTTGATTTGTGACCCAAGGCGTGGTCTATTGTGGAAAGTGTTCCATGTGCACTCAAGAAGAAAATGTATTCTTCTGAATTTGGATGGAATGTGCTGAGGGTATCAATGAGATCCATCTCACATAATATATCATTTATGACTTGTGTTTCCTTATTAATTTTCTGTTTTGATGATCTGTCCATTGGTGTGAGTGGGGTGTTCAAGGCTCCTACTATTATTGTATTATTGTCATTTTCTCCTTTTATCTCCATTATTGTTTGTCTCATGTATTGAGGTGCTCCTATGTTGGGTGCACAAAGATTTACGATTGTTTTGTCTTCCTCTGGATTGATCTCTTGATCATTACATAGTGTCCTTCCTTATCTCTTGCAATCTTCTTTAATGTAAGGACTATTTTGTCTGTTATGAGGATTGATACTCCAGCTTTCTTTTGCTTCCCATTTGCATAGAATATATTATTTTTCCATCCTCTGACTTTCAGTCTATATGTGTCTTTAGATCTGAAGTGGGTTTCTTGTAGACAGCATATATGTGAGTCTTCTCATTGTATCCATTCAGCCAGTCTGTGTCTTTTGGTTGGAGAATAATAATTTTTCAAAATTTATTCCTTCATTTACTTTCCTACTGTTCTTTTTTCCTTTTTCCTTGCAGTTAATCTTTAAAGTATATAAATCTTCTTCATCTACCACTGTCTAACTTTGCATATCTATTCTTTCTTTCTTTTCTTTCCCCTCAACATATTTGTTTTTTTTTTTCATTGCTTTATTACCCACTTGGCATTTTGCTTTTGTTTTGTTTTCCACTGTGTGCTTAAGTTAATTTCGTTCTTAACAGATAAATATAATTTTTTATTTCCTTTGCTCGCTGGATCAATCTACTGTACTTTATTTTTGTTTGACTGTTTTCACTGTGGTCATGGGTGTATATGTATATGTGTATATTCCATTATCTTAATTATTCTTTGCCTGATTTTGTAACTGGCATTTAGCTGGAGTTCATCTTGGATTTCTCATATTTGAATATTTGTTTTACTCTCCTTTAATGCCATAAAAAACCATTTGTGGAATCTTCATGCCTGACCAGAGTTCCAACTCCAACTTTGGGGTGTGAGCACTGACTCCAAGACACTAGGCTACAAGAGAACCAACCATAGGGTGTATCAAATAGTGAGAACTCACACAAGGGAAACCACTTAAATACAAGACCTGACATCAAATAACCACCAGTAGCACCCTGTGCAGGACACCTCATCTAAACAACAAAGAGAACAGAAATACAAACCAAATCATCATCAGATATAAGTACCACCTCACTCAGCCTTGGCCATCAGAGGAAAAGCAAACAAACAAACAAAAACACACAAAAATTCAGCACAAATCTCACACTATACAAAGTTCACATAAACCACTGGACCAACCTTAGGAGGGCAGATACCAAAAGGCAGAAATAATTCATCTTTTGTTAAATAAAGAATTCAACTTTCCTTGAACCCTACAAAAAGAAGACATCAAACACAATAACTTTAAAAAAAGGTGAAAAGGCTGAAAAAAACTGCACAAGTGAAGGAACAAACTAGAAAAACAGAAGTCCAAATAATTAAAGAGGAAACAGGAAAATTACCTGAAAAATAATTCAGAATAATGTTTGTAAAGATGATCAAAAACCTTGAATACAAAATGGAGAAAATGCAAGAATCAGTTAACAAGACCTAGAAGAATTAAAGAATAAGCATTCAGAGACAAACAACACAAATACAGAAATTAAAAATACTCTAGAAGGAATCAATAGCAGATTATCAAAAGGAGAATGGATCAGTAAGCTGCAAGATCAAATTGTAGAAACAACTTGTGAAGAGAAGAATAAAGTAAAAAGCACAAAAAGAGCTGAGGACAGTCTCAGAGATCCCTAGGACCATATCAAATGCACCAACATTCAAATTATAGGGGTCCTAGAAGAAGAGGAGGAGAAGAAAAGATATGAGAAATTTTTTGAAGAGAATATAGTTGAAATGTCCCCAACATGGAAAAGTTAATAGCCAATCAAGTCCAGGAGGCACAAAGAGTCTGGTAGAGGATAAACCAAAGGAGAAACATGCCAAAACACTTATTAATCCAACTAACAAAGGCTAAACACAAAGAAAACATATTGAAAGCAGCAAGGGAGAAGCAATAAGTAACATACAAGGGAAACACCTACTCTTCACAGCTGACCTTTAAGTGGAAACTGCAGGCCAGAAGGGAATGACAGGATATATTTAAAGTACTGAAAGGGAAAAATGTACAACCAAGATTACTGTACCCAGCAAGGATCTAATTCAAAATTGATGGAGAAATAAAAGATTTTCAGACAAGCGAAAGTTAAGAGAATTCAGTACCACCAAACCAGCTTTACAACAAACATTAAAGGAACTTAAATAGTCAATAAATACAACAGAAGAAAAAAGATCTACAAAATCAACCCCAAACAATTAAAATAATGGCAATAGGAACATATATATCAATAATTACCTTAAACGTAAAAGGATTAAAAGCTCCAAAAACATTCTGGAGGGAACCGACAGTAGAATAACAGGGGCAGAAAATAGGATAAGTGAGGTAGAAAATAGAATGGTAGAAATAAATGAAACAGAAAGAAAAAAAAACGAATTAAAAGAAATGAGGAAAACCTCAGAGACCTCTCGGACAATGGTAAACGCCCAAACATTTGAATCATAGGAGTCCCAGAAGAAGAAGACAAAAAAGAAAGACCATGAGAAAATACTTGAGGAGATAATAGTTGAAAACTCCCCTAAAATGGGGAAGGAAATAGTCACCCAAGTCTAAGAAACCTAGAGAGTCCTAAACAGGATAAACCCAAGGTGAAACACCCCAAGACACATATTAGTCAAATGAACAAAGATCAAACACAAAGAACACATATTAAAAGCAGCAAAGGAAAAACAACAAATAACACACAAGGGGATTCCCATAAGGATACCAGCTGATCTTTCAATAGAAACTCTTCAGGCCAGGAGGGAATGGCAGGATATACTTAAAGTGATGAAAGAAAATAACCTACAGTCCAGATTACTGTACCCAGCAAGGATCTCATTCAAATATGAAGGAGAAATCAACAGCTTTACAGACAAGCAAAAGCTGAGAGAATTCAGCACCACCAAACCAGCTCTCTAACAAATGCTAAAGGATTTCTCTAGACAGGAAACACATTCTTACTTTTTGACTTGGTCTATAAAAGCAACAGTTAGAACTGGACGTGGAACAACAGACTAGTTCCAAATAGGAAAAGTAGTACGTCAAGGCTGTATATTGTCACCCTGCTTATTTAACTTATATGCAGAGCACATCATGAGAAATGCTGGGCTGGAAGAAGCACAAGCTGGAATCAAGATTGCTGGGAGAAATATCAATAACCTCAGATATGCAGATGACACCACCCTTACGGCAGAAAGTGAACAGGAACTAAAAAGCCTCTTGTTGAAAGTGAAAGAGGAGAGTGAAAATGTTGGCTTAAAGCTCAACATTCAGAAAACGAAGATCATGGCATCTGGTCCCATCACTTCATGGGAAATAGATGGGGAAACAGTAGAAACAGTATCAGACTTTATTTTTTTGGGCTCCCAAATCACTGCAGATGGTGATTGCAGCCATGAAATTAAAAGACGCTTACTCCTTGGAAAAACAGTTATGACCACCCTAGATAGTATACTCAAAAGCAGAGACATTACTTTGCCAACAAAGGTCCGTCTAGTGAAGGCTATGGTTTTTCTAGTGGTCATGTATGGATGTGAGAGTTGGACTGTGAAGAAAGCTGAGCACCGAGGAATTGGTGCTTTTGAATTGTGGTGTTGGAGAAGACTCTTGAGAGTCCCTTGGACTGCAAGGAGATCCAACCAGTCCATTCTAAAGGAGATCAGTCCTGGGTGTTCACTGGAAGGACTGATGTTGAAGCTGAAACTCCAGTACTTTGGCCACCTCATGCAAAGAGTTGACTCATTGGAAAAGACCCTGATGCTGGGAGGGACTGGGGGCAGGAGGAGAAGGGGACAACCGAGGATGAGATGGCTGGATGGCATCACGGACTCGATGGACGTTAGTCTGAGTGAACTCCGGAAGTTGGTGATGGACAGGGAGGCCTGGCGTGCTGCGATTCATGGGCTGGCAAAGAGTCGGACACGACTGAGCGACTGAACTGAACTGAACTGAACTGATAGATTCTTTTGGATTTTTTATCGTTTTATTTTCTGTTTTCCCCTCTTCTGTTGTAGTTGTCGATTTTATTGGTACTAAGAAATCCTACTAAGCTTCTGAGCTTTTTTTTGTTTTCCTTTTTCCTCAGTCACATTATTTATTGTTGTCATAAATCTCTGCCCTTACTTTGGGTTTTAACTGTTCTGTGGACTTTTCCTCTTTTTTTAAATTTTAATTTACTTAAATATGGTCATATTACCCTGGATGGATTGAAGGTAAGACATACCAAAAACCCTTGGTAAGGTTGAAGGGTAAGAGAAACCAGAGTGTACCACTGAATACGGTGGTTCTGGGGAAATGTTTGGAGGAGACACTCTCTCCCTGCCATGTAATCCACCAGACTTGACATGGGGAGATGAGGAGGATGATAGGTCAGTTCCAAGGGCCATTTGAGAGTGTTAAAAATGACCCCTTTCTCCCACCAGAGCAATTTGGCCTTACCCCCCTCCTCCATGAATGTGTCAGGATGGTGCATTGTGATGTCTAAGCCCTCCAGGGCTACCATTGGCTGGAAGAGAGCCTTGCTGACCAAACAAAGCCTAAGGGTGTGGGCCTTCCTTGTTCCGGGAGGGGCATATATGGACAGATCAGGAAGACTGGTGGAGCACTGGGAGCACCAATATGGAGAGGGAGACCTGGAAATCACAAACACCTACCACTTCTGTAGAACAGCAGACCCCAAACAACAAAGCAGGGAAGAAGAGGATGCCCTCTGAGTACAGGCCTGGAGGTAGTGTGAAGGTGAGATGACCCCACACAGAATCCTCATCCTCTTCCCCATTAGCACGCCCACCAGAGTCCTATCCTGGCCTTACCTGGCACTCCCCTCCTGAGTCTGCAGTCCTTTTCTCAAAGCCCCTGTTCTCGTCTATCCCCCACCCTCTCCCCACAAACCATGGCCCCTCTGTGCTGACTGTATTGTCTTTCCAGAAGGCCAAGAGAATTATGCAAGTGAAAAGATGCCGTCAAGGGAATGTGAGCAGGAGACGCTTTCTGAAAGGTCTCATTCCTTCAATTATGGCTAAGAAAGCGAGAGAGCCAGCACTAACCACCTGTCATCTGAATGAGGCACAGACTGAAAACCAAACCGAACCAAAGAAAAATCAAGAGACTGTGAAGAAACCCAGCATTTCCGGTGATGACGAGGGCGGGCAGAATTTGGGAGTGGTGGCGGAGACCACAGAAATCCCTGCAGAATCTTTAAAGTCTAGCTCATGAGAGATGGCTAGTTACTTAGAGACCAAACTAGGCATCAATGTGGTACACTCATGGTTATGAGAAAAATAAAAACCTATTGTTGAAGATTTGTGTCTGTCTTGGTAAGCTCTCTGATGGTCGGGAGGGAAGAAGGGGAGAGGCAGGGGTGTGAGACAGACAAAGGTGGGGTTCTGTGAGGTTGAGGATTGGACCAGAAGGTCTACAGTTAGCCAGGAATTGAGGTGAGGTCTGAGCACTAAAGACAAATTTCTTCACACGATCTCCCAGGCAAGGGGATATGTCCTGGGGTGTCTGCATGGGCTTGCAGGGGGTTGGACAGTAGTCCTATCACATCATGGTATAGATTACAGTAACCTATATTAGGTGAAATGTGTCACTGGCCCCTATCCGCAAAGGCAGAAAAATACATCAAATAATCACCTCTAGGCCACGATACGGTGGTGTTTGGTGCATCCTACCCTGTGTGGCTTCCCTGGTAGCGCAGACAGTAAAGAATCCGCCTGCAATGTGGGAGACTTGGGTTCAATCGCTGGGTTGGGAAGATCCCCTGGAGAAGGGAATGGCTACCCACTCCAGTATTCTTGCCTGGGAAATAACACGGACAGAGGAGCCTGGCAGGCTGCAGTCCGTGGGATCACAAAGAGTCGGACACAACTGAGCGACTAAGCATAACACCCTGTGCTATAAGCAGCTAAAGGCCTCCAAATGGACAGAAAGACTCACCCCACTAAAAGTCATGGACAACACCTCCAAGAAAAGAATAGTGTTTGGAGGCTACGACCCCACACTGATTAGGTCACTTGTTAAGAATATTTGGGATGGAACAGTTGGCTACCGAGGGTGGGGCAGGGAATAGGAATTGCCTCCTTGGTGCAGGCAGTAAAGGGGAGCCTAGTCTCCAAACACATTTGTAATTAAACGTTTTATTTTTAGATAACTGTAGATTCACGTGTAGTTGCAGGAAATAATATAGCTAGATCTCATGAACCCTTTAGCCAGTTTTCCACAATGGTAACATCTTCCTTCTTGAACTATAGTACAGTGTCACAACCATGATTTTGTCATTGATACAGTTAAGATACAGAACATTTCCATCATCAAGTGAAGCCTCATATTGCCATTTTAGAGACATTCACTTCCTTCCTGTTATGAATTGAATGTTTGTGTCCCCCTAAAATTCACATATTGAAACCTTAAATCCCCAGGGTGATGGTATTTGGAGGAAGGGCCTTTGGGAGGTAATTGAGTTTGGATCAGGTCATGGGGTAAAGACATCATAATGGAACTGTGCCTTTATAAGAAGATGAGGGTAACAAGCTTGTTCAGTCTGCTATGTAAGAATACAGTAAGAAGGCATTTGTCTTCTAACCGAAAAGGGGGCCCTCACCATGAACCAAATCTGCTGATACCATGAGTTTGAACTTTCCAGCTTTCAGAACTATGAGAAATAAATTTCTGTTAAACCATCCATAAATCAGGGCTTCCTTGGTGGTCCAATGGCTAAGACTCCATGCTCCCAACGCAGAGGACTTTGATTCAATCCCTGGTCAGGGAACTAGAACCCACATGCTGCAATTAAGTGTTCACATGCCACAGTTAAAGAACCCTCATGCTACAACGAAGTTTGGAGGTCCCACATGCTGCAACTAAGACCTGGCTCAGCTGAATAGATAAATAAATATTCACAACAACAAAAAGAGATAAAGGTAGAAATCAAAAATTGAAAATAGAAACTCAATGAAAACAAAACCTTGTTGCTTATAAAAATCAAGAAAATTGCTAAAGCTTTAGCCAGATGGACTGAGCAAAAGAGAGAAAACATTAAATTACCAAAATTTGTAATGAAAGAGAGGATATCATTATGGGTACTATGGACATTAAAAGGATGATTAAGTAATAATATGGATAAGTCTATGCCCATAAATTTGACAGCTTAGATAAAGTGGACAAATTCCCTGAAAGACACAAACTAACAAGAAGTCACAAGAAACAGGTAGCCTGAAAAATCATATTCCTTTTTTTTTTAAAGATGACAAAATGACCTTTAGTTTCTTTTTGGGATTCTATGATTTCTGATTCTGGGTATATTGGACACGATATCAGGAAAATAGCTGCAACCTTTGTATTCACAATGCCTCCTTTCAAATCAGCCCTTGTCAGTAGCCCTGAGATGTATTGTCCCAATGAGGCTTCACAATCCCATCTACAGGTTCCTGTGGAGAGGATCCTTTTATATGTTCCACGTAAGTTGCTGCAGAATATTGAGTCGAGTTCCCTGCACTATATAGTAGGTCCTTGTTGTTTACCTATCTTATATACAGTAGTGTGTACATTAATCCCCAAATCCTAATTTATCTCCCTGCTACCCTGCTATCCCCTTTGGTAACATAAGTCTGTTTTCTATGTCTGTCAGTCTATTTTCATTTTGTAAATAAGTTCACAGACTCACAGGCATAGGAAACAAACTTAAGGTTGTTTGATTTTTTTTCTATTGAGTTGTATGAACCATTTGTATATTTTGGAAATTAATCCCTTGTCATTTGCATCACTTATAAATGTTTTCTCCCATTCTATAGGTTTTCTTTTCATTTTGTTTATGGTTTCCTTTACTGTGCAAAAGCTTTTAAGTTTGATTATGTTCCATTCATTTATTTTTGCTTGTATTTATTTTGCCTTGGGAGACTGATCTAAGAAAAGATTGTTATAATTTATGTCTGAGAATGTTTTGCCTACATTTTCTTCTATGAGGTTTATGGTGTCATGACATATTTAGATCTTTAAGCCGTTTTGAGTTTATTTTGATATATGCTGTGAGTGTATGTTCTAACTTAATTGATTTACATGAGACTGCCCACCTTTCCCAGCTCCACTTATTGAAGAGACTATCTTTTCTCCATGGTATATTCTTACCTCCTTTGTTATAGATTAATTGACTGTAGGTGTGTGGGTTTATTCTTGGACTCCTTATTCTGTTCCACTGGTCTACATGTCTCATTTTGCTTGCATATGTCTAACATGTACCATTTGATGAATTTGGGCATATGTATACACACATGTAGGGCCAGGTGGCTTAGTGATAAAGAATCTGCATGCTAATGCAGGAGACGCAGAAGACATAGGTTTGATCCTTGGGTCAGGAAGATCCCTTGGGGGAGGGCATGGCACCCCACTCCAGTATTCTTGCCTACAGAAACCCATGGAGAGAGGAGCCTGGCAGGCTACTGTCCATGGGGTCACAAAAAGTCAGAGACAACTGAGGGACTGAGCATGCACACACAGTCACACCCATGACACCATCACCATAATCAAAATAATAGATACATCCAAAACCTCCCAAAGTTTCCTTGTGTTCCTTCATTATTGTTTTTTTTTTTTATGTGTGTGGTAAGAACACTTAACATGATATCTACCCTCTTACAATTTTTTGAGTGTAACACACAGTATTATTAACTCTAGACACAAGACTGTATAACAAAACTATAAGATATTTATCTTGAGTAATTGCAGCTTTATACTCATCAAATAAAATTCCCCATCTCCTATTCTCCTAGCTCCTGACAGCCACCATTCTACTCACTGCTTATTTGAGCTTGACTGTTGTAAATACTTCACATAAATGGAATCATGCAGTATTTTACTTCTGTGACTGGCTTATATCACTTAGCATAACATAAGAAAGAGCCATCATTTGCAGTAGCCCCAGATAAAGGGACGTTTAGACATAAATCTAAAAAATTATGTGCTGGACATGTAAGCTAAAAACTACAAAACACTTGTGAAAAAATTAAATAAGATTTAAATAAATAGAAAGTTTTCCAATTCATGAATTGGAAAACTCAATACTGTTAAAATGTTAGCTCTTTACAAATTGATATATGGATGCTGTCCCCATAAAAATCACAGGATTTTTGCAGATATCCACAAACGTATTCTAAAATTTATATGGAAAGCTTTTTGGAATAGAATAGAAAAAAATTTGTGAAAAGAGCAAAGTTGGAGGATTCACAATACCTGATATTAAGACAATACACATTTATAGTAAACAAACCAGTGTGATATTGTTCAGCAGATAGATACATAGAGCAATGACAAAAGATTGTAAAAGGTAAAAACTGACCTGCATGAATATAGCCAATTGATTTTTGACAAAACAGCAATGGAAGTTCAGTGGAGAAAGAATAGCTTTTTCAACAAATGGTGCTTGTACAATTGCACCCCTATGTGCAAAAATGTTGATTTACCTCAAATCTATACATAACAGCTCAAAGGACTTTCCTAGTGGTCCGGCGGTTGCCTTCCAGTGAAGGGAGTGCATGTTTGATCCCTGGTAGCTCAAATGGATCATAGTCCTAAATGAAAACTTTTAAGCTATAGAAGTTCTAGATAAAAACATGAGAAAAAAATCTGCGTCACATTAGGCTAAACAAAAGTTTTTCATATCTAGTATCAAAAGCATAATCCATAAAAGAAAAAATAATCAATTGGACTTTATATACATTAAAATCATTTCCTCCTCAAAAGACAATATAAAAAAGAATGAAAATGTAAGCCACAGACTGGGAGAAAATATTTGTTAATCACATGTCTGACAAAGGACTTGTACCCAGAATTTAGCAAGAACTCTCATAGCTCAAAAATAATAGCAAACTATCCAATAAAAATATGGAAAAAAGATTTACACAGACACACCATCAAAGAAGATATATGGATGTATCAAATAAGATATGTGGAAGATATATATACACAAATATGTACATGAAATGATGTTCAGCATCATTAGTTTGGAAATGCGAATTAAAGCAACAGTGAGAACCACTACACATCTATTAGAATGAATGTCATTCAAAAACATAAAACTCCTAGAGGAGAACATAGGCAAAACACTCTCAGACATAAATCACAGCAGGATCCTCTATGATCCACCTCCCAGAATTCTGGAAATAAAAGCAAAAATAAACAAATGGGATCTAATTAAAATTAAAAGCTTCTGCACAAAAAAGGGAAATATAAGCAAGGTGAAAAGACAGCCTTCTGAATGGGAGAAAATAATAGCAAATAAAGCAACTGACAAACAACTAATCTCAAAAATATACAAGCAACTTATGCAGCTCAATCCCAGAAAAATAAACGACCCAATCAAAAAATGGGCCAAAGAACTAAATAGACATTTCTCCAAAGAAGACATACGGATGGCTAACAAACACATGAAAAGATGCTCAACATCACTCATTATCAGAGAAATGCAAATCAAAACCACAATGAGGTACCATTTCACACCAGTCAGAATGGCTGCGATCCAAAAATCTGCAAGCAATAAATGCTGGAGAGGGTGTGGAGAAAAGGGAACCCTCCTACACTGTTGGTGGGAATGCAAACTAGTACAGCCACTATGGAGAACAGTGTGGAGATTCCTTAAAAAATTGCAAATAGAACTACCTTATGACCCAGCAATCCCACTGCTGGGCATACACACCAAGGAAACCAGAATTGAAAGAGACACATGTACCCCAATGTTCATCGCAGCACTGTTTATAATAGCCAGGACATGGAAACAACCTAGATGTCCATCAGCAGATGAATGGATCAGAAAGCTGTGGTACATATACACAATGGAGTATTACTCAGCCGTTAAAAAGAATTCATTTGAATCAGTTCTGATGAGATGGATGAAACTGGAGCCGATTATACAGAGTGAAGTAAGCCAGAAAGAAAAACACCAATACAGTATACTAACACATATATATGGAATTTAGAAAGATGGCAATGACGACCCTGTATGCAAGACAGGAAAAAAGACACAGCTGTGTATAACGGACTTTTGGACTCAGAGGGAGAGGGAGAGGGTGGGATGATTTGGGAGAATGGCATTCTATCATGTATACTATCATGTAAGAATTGAATTGCCAGTCTATGTCTGACGCAGGATACAGCATGCTTGGGGCTGGTGCATGGGGATAACCCACAGAGATGTTATGGGAAGGGAGGTGGGAGGGGGGTTCATGTTTGGGAGCACATGTAAGAATTAAAGATTTTAAAATTAAAAAAATAAAAAAATAAAAAATAAAAAAAAAACATAGAAAAAGGAAAAAAAATTATATGTATATATATAATATATATAAGCAAGTATTGGTGAGGCTGTAAAACTACTAGAACCTGATACAGTGCTAATTTGCAGAATGGTACTGCCACTTTGTAAGACACTTCAGCAGTTTTTAAAGTTAAACATACACTTCTTCTTTTTTTTTTTTTTTTACTTTACAATACTGTATTGGTTTTGCCATACATTGACATGAATCCGCCACAGGTGTACATGAGTTCCCAACCTTGAACCCCCCTCCCACCACCTTCCCCATATCATCTCTCTGGGTCATCCCAGTGCACCAGCCCCAAGCATCCTGTATCCTGTATTGAATCTAGACTAGCGATTTGTTTCTTACATGATAGTATACATGTTTCAAGGCCATTCTTCCAAATCATCCCACCCTCTCCCTCTCCCACAGAGTCCAAAAGTCTGTTCTTTACATCTGTGTCTCTTTTGCTGTCTCGCATACAGGGTTATCATTACCACCTTTCTAAATTCCATATATATGTGTTAGTATACTGTAGCAAATGAAGCAACTGACAAACAACTAATCTCAAAAATATATAAGCAACTTATGCAGCTCAATTCCAGAAAAATAAATGACCCAATCAAAAAATGGGCCAAAGAAATAAAGAGACATTTCTCCAAAGAAGACATACAGATGGCTAACAAACACATGAAAAGATGCTCAACATCACTCATTATCAGAGAAATGCAAATCAAGACCACAATGAGGTACCATTACGCACCAGTCAGAATGGCTGCAATCCAAAAGTCTACAAGCAATGAATGCTGGAGAGGGTGTGGAGAAAAGGGAACCCTCCTACACTGTTGGTGGGAACGCAAACTAGTACAGCCACTATGGAGAACAGTGTGGAGATTCCTTAAAAAACTGGAAATAGAACTGCCTTATGACCCAGCAATCCCACTGCTGGGCATACACAGCGAGGAAACCAGAACTGAAAGAGACACATGTACCCCAATGTTCATCACAGCACTGTTTATAATAGCCAGGACATGGAAGCAATCTAGATGTCCATCAGCAGACGAATGGATAAGAAAGCTGTGGTACATATACACGATGGAGTATTACTCAGTCATTAAAAAGAATACATTTGAATCAGTTCTAATGAGGTGGATGAAACTGGAGCCAATCATACAGACTGAAGTAAGCCAGAAAGAAAAACATACACTTCTCATATGGCCCAGCAGTCCTACCCCTAGGTATTTACCCAAGTGAAATGAAACCACACGTTCATACAAAAACCTGTACATCAATGTTTACAGTAGCTTTATTCATAATTGTCACACAAAACCTGGAAACACTCAGATACTTCTCATCTAGGGAATGGGCAAATAAACTGTGACACATCCATTAAATGGAATACTCAGTTCAGTTTAGTTCAGTCGCTCAGTCGTGTTTGACTCTTTGCGACCCCATGGACTGCAGCACACCAGGCCTCCCTGTCCATCACCAACTCCCGGAGTTTACCCAAATTCATGTCCATTGAGCTGGTGATGCCATCCAACCATCTCATCCTCTGTCGTCCCCTTCTCCTCCTGCCCTCAATCTTTCCCAGCATCAGGGTCTTTTCAAATGAGTCAGCTCTTTGCATGAGGTGGCCAAAGTACTGGAGTTTCAGCTTCAACATCAGTCCTTCCAAAGAACGCCCAGGACTGATCATCTTTAGGATGGACTGGTTGGATCTCCTTGCAGTCCAAGGACTCTCAAGAGCCTCCTCCCATCAATTCTTCAGTGCTCAGCTTCCTTTACAGTCCAACTCTTACATCCATACATGACTACTGGAAAAACCATAGCCTTGACTGGATGAATCTTTGTTGGCAAAGTAATGTCTCTGCTTTTTAATGTGCTGTCTAGGTTGGTCATAACTTTCCTTCCAAGGAGTAAGTGTCTCTTAATTTCATGGCTGCAGTCACCATCTGCAGTGATTTTGAGGCCATAATGCCTTGTTTTTAGTTAACAGGTGATCATTTGAATCAAATATACATTTCTATTTCAAACAAATCAGTGATAAGTATTTGAAAAGACATTTTCCTTTGAGTTAATATTAAGTCTATAGTAACAGGGAAGCTTTCTTGTTTTTTTAAATAAATCTTATTTATGCCAAGAAAAAAAAAAAGTCAGCCACTGTTTCCACAGTTTCCCCATCGATTTGCCATGAAGTGATGGGACCAGATGCCATGATCTTCGTCTTCTGAATGTTGAGCTTTAAGCCAAATTTTTCACTCTCCTCTTTCACTTTCATCAAGAGGCTTTTGAGTTCCTCTTCACTTTCTGCCATAAGGGTAGTGTCATCTGCATATCTGAGGTTATTGATATTTCTCCCAGCTATCTTGATTCCAGCTTGTGCTTCATCCAGCCCAGCACTTCTCATGATGTACTCTGCATATAAGTTAAATAAGCAGGATGACAATATACAGCCTTGACGTACCCCTTTCCTTGTTTGGAACCAGTCTATTGTTCCATGTCCAGTTCTAAATGGAATATGACTTAGTCATAAAAAGAACAAATGATTGATATGTGCAAAAACATGAGTGAACTTCAAACACATTATGCTGGGTTAAAGAAGCCTCTTTGAAAAGGCTACATACTCTGTGACTTCATTCCTGACATCGTGGAAATGGCAAAATTATGGGGTGGAGAACTGGTCAGTGGTTGCCAGGGGTTATGTGTGTGAGACAGGAACTTTGATTACAAAGCGGTAGCATAGAGAGCTTTGGGGGGGGTAGTTATGGAACTCTTCTCTGGCTTGGTTATGGTAGTGTGGCATGACTCTGTGTAAACTAGAAAACGTTTAATAATAAACATTATAAACTGAAAAAAATATCCCTCCAGGTGGTTTCTGGGTAAAAGCTTGTGAAGGAGCAAGGGCAGTTGTGAATAGGCCAGTTTCTCTAAGAAGTTCTTCCAATTCTTCAGTGAGAGGCACAGGTAGACTGGGCCAGGTTAGGGACAGAGGAATTGAATCAAGATTTGAGAGCTCTAAGAGACAGAGTAAACACCATTGTATAGTGATTGATTAATCATGTCTCAGTGGGAGTACACCAAGTCTCGAATGGCTCCTAGGTTTCTAGTTTGGTAACCAGTCAGTATTGCCATTTATAAAATAGAGAGCAGAGGAGGAAGGCCAAGGATTGGAAGGAGGATACTATACTTATCTGGAGACATAGCACACGGCAGAACAAGTTCCATCTGTGGATGGATGTCAAGGTAGAGATGATCAGCAGTGAACTAGAGATCATGATTTGGGAGCCCAGCAGCCTGGAAGTCGTTGTCACATGCAACATGTTCCTGTTTTCATCTGACCTTCTGTTGCATTTGACAGTTTGCCTCTGCCTCCTTCTTGCAGCCCTCTGCTCTCTTAACTACTGAGATACTGCATCATCCTGATTCTCTTCACATTTCTGTGCCTTTTTTTCTAGTCTTCTTTGTGGATTCCTCTTTGTCCATCAATAACTCTTGAGAACCTACTGTGTGTAAGGTGTCATACTATGTGTTAAAGATGCAATAGTAAGAGTAAGCCGGTTTGTGCCCTGAAGGACGGTAGGGTCTAGGGAACTCTTCCTTGGCCTGCTCTTTAAATTATAGCATGCCCAGGCTCCTGCCCACCACTCTTCCTGGTGTTCAGATACTGTCCTGTTTGAGTCCAGCTAAATAATTTGCCATGTGTACCCCCGGACCTCTTGGTAGTCTTTGGCTAAGTGAGCCCTATTTATCCTGAGCATACATGAACCTATCCTCAAGTGGTGGCCCTGGCTCTGCCATTGAGTGCTTGTGAGACTTCAGTATGCTCCTTGCCCCTCCCTCGGCTTCCAGGCTCTGAAAGTAAAAGCCCCTCAGTCATGTTGGACTCTTTGTGACCCCATGGACTTCTCAGGGCAGAATTCTGATTCCACGGCATTCTCAGGGCAGAATACTGGAGTCGGTAGCCTTTCCCTTCTCCAGGGGATCATCCCAACCCAGGGATAGAACCCAGGCCTCCCACATTGCAGGTGGATTCTTTACCAGCTGAGCCACAAGGGAAGCCCAAGAGTACTGGAGTGGGTAGCCCATCCCTTCTCCAGGGGATCTTCCCAACCCAGGGATCGAACCCAGGTTTCCTGCATTGCAGGCGGATTCTTTACCGTCTGAGCCACAAGGGAAGCCCAGGCCCTATCTGTCCAAAAAGAGGGCAGGATATTTTTAGGACAGGCTGTAATTCTGTTTGCTCAGACTCTTCTCCAGACCTTTATTTGGCTTCCTTTCATTCTCAAATTCTTTAAACCTTATACCATCTATTATATCTCAGAGCCTGAAGGCGCTTACAATTCCAAGATGCTAGATTCTCTCCCAGATCCTGGGTCTCTGGCCCAGTATGCAGTCATCTCTTGGCCAAAGGCAGCTCATTCTTTGAGGAAGATATTGGAGTTCCTTCCTTATTATTGTATCAGTAAGCACCCCTTGAGCCTCTGATGACTTGAGCCAACCTGAAACATGTCCGCCTTGCTCTGCCCACCTCCTGCCTGCTTTCTACCTGTCTCCACCTTTCCAGGAATACAGGTATGCCATTGGGAAGGAGCCCTAGTCACCACTGAGCCTGATATGTGTGCTCTCAGCCCCCAGTCCTTGCCAGAAACACACATCCTGCCTAAGCTGGAACTCTCAGCCACTTAGGCATGGCACCTTGGGCCACTTGCTGCTCTGTCCATATGACACTCAGCATATAGGGATGAAAATATTGAACTTATCTATTCACCAAGTGGTTTGGGCTCTCAACAATGGACTGCATTATCAGCAGTTCTCAGGGGCCTCTATTAGAAAGTACCCGCAATATAGAAGCAGCCCTCGTCTATATGTTTTTACATCATCCAGTGGAAAGAAGCAAGCTAATGGAAACATGAATTCCCCCATCATCAAATTGTGCTTATTTATTTTCCTCCATTAAGCACGGACCTCAGAGAAGAGGATTTCTGAACCTGCAATCCTCCCAGCTTGCAGAAATGTCTCCATCCCCCTGTTCCTGCAGGGTGCAGCCCCTTGTTTGCAGGCTTGATAGAGCCACAGGCACGAGCAGAGTTGCTAGTCATTTGGGCAACTTGCTGAAGACATAGTATACTCTTATTCCAGTCCCAAGTGAAGACCTCTCTGTGTAACTGCGGTTTAAGCCTCACTGGCCTAGGAAACTGCTCAGCTGTCTTTCACTTTGATTTTCTGGTGCCAGAGAACACACACCATAAAACCCAACAAGTTTCCTTTTCTATCTTCACTGCCAGGCAGCTTCCAGTGAACACTGGTGTTCCCTGCAAACTCTGACCTTCTCTCTTCATAGTAGGCAACACTCTCTGCCTTTCTTATTCTTTTTTTTTCCCTAATTTTATTTTATTTTATTTTTTTTACTTTACAATACTGTATTGGTTTTGCCATACATCAACATGAATCCACCACGGGTGTACATAAGTTCCCACTCCTGAACCCCCCTCCCACCCATACCATCCCTCTGGGTTATCCCAGTGCACCAGCCCCAAGCATCCTGTATCCTGCATCGAACCTAGACTGGCGACTCGTTTTTTATATGATATTATACATGTTTCAATGCCATTCTCCCAAATCATCCCGCCCTCGCCCTCTCCCACAGAGTCAAAAAGTCTGTTCCGTACATCTGTGTCTCTTTGCTGTCTCGCATACAGGGTTATTGCTACCATCTTTCTAAATTCCATATATATGTGTTAGTATACTGTATTGGTGTTTTTCTTTCTGGCTTACTTCACTCTGTATAATTGGCTCCAGTTTCATCCAGCTCATTAGAACTGATTCAAATGTATTCTTTTTGATGGCTGAGTAACACTCCATTGTGTATATGTACCACATCTTTCTTATTCATTCATCTGCTGATGGACATATAGGTTGCTTCCATGTCCTGGCTATTATAAACAGTGCTGCGATGAACATTGGGGTACACGTGTCTCTTTCAATTTTAGTTTCCTTGGTGTGTATGCCCAGCAGTGGGATTGCTGGGTCATATGCCTTTCTTATTCTTAATGGCCCCACTGGGCACTGTTTTGCCTCTAGGTGGCCCCAGAGGATGTAAGATGAATGGGACAAGGCCTGAATAATGAATCTTGAAGCATTCACAGAGCCCTCAGGAATCTAAGTCTCAGTCAAGTACATTCAAAGCTGGCTCAAAAGGAGGTTGTCCCTAGCCTTCATGATCTGGCCACCATTCACCTTCCAGGCTCATCTTTCTCCAACTGCTCTTCACTCATTTCATGTTGGCCACATTTGTCTTTTCTTACTTCCTCTATTGCACCAAGCTCAGTCCTGTCTTAGGGCCTTCATTCCTGTTGTTCCATTTGCTCAGTTCACCTCTCACCCTTACTACCTGGCCATTCGGAACCAAATCTTGAGATGACTCCTACTCCACTCTTTAGATTTTAACTTGTTAAATATGCTTTCATCAGGGAGGCCTTCTCTGACCTTCCTAAACTAGATCAGGTTCCCTCTTTATTACAAAACAGCCTAAACTCTTCCTTCATAGTGCATATCACAATTTGTCATTATTTTGATAATTTTCTGTTCAGTGGATCTCTCTTCTACTAGGCTATAAGCTCTAGGACATCAGCAACTGTGTTTGCTTTTTATTTTCTGCTGTATTTACAATTCATGAAAAATATCAGTCCTAGAGGTGGATACCCAAGAGCAACTCTTTGGGGTTACCCGCCATTATCTAGGCATTTGCGGTATTCAGGGCTCTTGCAGTTTCACCTCAGCCAAGACAGATCACTATGTAGCTCTTTGTAGGAAATGGCCCTCAGCAGGAAATCCCTTTTCTTGTTAAGCAAAGCTATACTGTAACTAACTTTTAAACCAGGCGCCCTCATGCTCTATTCATCTTTGGCCCTAGCACACCTTTCAAACCTTTTGATCACACAATACCTTGCATAACCTGTTGGTTCTTTCTTTAAAGAAGTAGAAAGGAAGAATGAGTGATTAACAGATGAGCAGATCTCTTTCCCAGCTTTCCCTTCAGTAACCTCAAGAACAAGCTCTGTGAACAAATTGTGTGAACATGACAACATCTAAAGAAAGATCATGAGGAATTGACAAGTCTTCATGCTGTGGAGTGTGGCACTGACTCTGACCCCCTATCCCAGTGATTAGCTGAGATTACTTCCCCTTTTCCCTTTAAAAAAATGTCATGGCTGAGCAGAATCTTTGGAGTTGGTTTTGGAGGGACACGGGTCTGCCTTCTCCCCAGACTGCTGGACATCCTGAGTAAAAGCAACTTTCCTCTCTACAAATGGCTGCCTATGGGGTATTGATTTTCGAGTTGTGAACAGCTGGACCTGAGATCCATAACACCAGGAAGTCTTTCTCCCTCTGAGCTCTGGCGTGGAGGTCAAACATCTTAGATTCTTCTTCCAGCTCTTCTACTTACTATTTTGGGGATCTTAAATAAGGCTTTTGCCTCCCTGGACCTCAGTTTCCTCCTATGATAAATGGGAAGAGTAATTCCTGTCCTGCTTACCTCACAGTACTGGGATGACTATTAAGTGATATGAGATATCCTATGGCTCTTTATAAATAATGAAACAGTTGTACATAAAGTTGGCTATTGCTATTAAGTTTTCACCCCAATTGTTACTGTTATTGCCATCAAAGATTTCCTCAGAGCTCAACATCAAGCCTTGTGCAATGCTTTTGGACCCTGGAGAGAGTTGGTTGCTTCCTGTGCAGCCAAAGGAGGTGCTTATTAGAGAAAGCACATGGACCAATCTGACTCAGCCTTCTGGAGTAGGTCATGCTGTTTTTCTTTCCTGAAATACTAGATTATAGCAGTTTAACAGAAGGGACATTTTGAAGCCACAGCTCACTGTTTCTATGGCAGTGTGTTTATGATGAACCCAGAGATGGCCCAGATGGACTAACAGCTCATCCTTGATGGCTGAAAGTGGGCAGTGGTCAAATTCCAAGGATGTGTCATGCCACGAGGGTGTTCATTTGTTACACATGACACAGACTCCAGGAAACATCCAATCCTAGAAGAGCTAGACTCGACCATCCCACCCGGTAAAGGGGGATTGGCAGCCCAGGTTTAAGGAGACAAAGGTCAGAGAATAACTAGTAGTTCCCAAGGATCAAAGCCCCTTTGCCCAGATGCAATCCATCCCTTAGGTCTGAGGAATTTTTACATGGAATAACAAACATGCAATTTGTAACAGCAGCACCTGTTTAGCTTATGATGGTCATTTAAATATTTGTTGAACAGAAAACAAATTTCTTTGCAGAGTCATAAAGAAGGAGACTTGAAAGAAACAAAAGTTACTCTGATTTTTCCATAAACAAAACAAGGCAAATTCCAGAAACTAAAGACCAGGTAATTTTGAAGGCTGGTTGGCATCTGTTCCCAAACGGAGCTGATCAAAAACTTACTTTCTGTCATTGTTCTAAATCACGACTTGTGTTAACACCATAGGTGAACGAACCAGTTCATGGCATTGGAAGGTTCTCTGCCTGCCCTTGTGGAAATAGGCCTGCTCTGTTCTGAGGAGACATCCACTTCTGTGAAAAGGTCTTGGCAGGCTCAAGAGTGGTCATCAGTAGAGGAGGAAGACCATCCAAGAAGCAGAGCTGTGGGCAAGATGAGATGATGTAGGATATTTCTGAAGATGAGAGAACAGACTGGTTGGGCTGGAATGGAGTCCACGTTGGGAAGGAGAGTTTACAGTGATAAGATCAGTAGGACATGGTGCAGCGGCCAAATCAGGATGGCCCTGATACCAGCCAAGAAGTTGATTTTATGATTCTGACAACGGGCAATAATTCATTCACTTATCCTTCACTTATCCATTCACTCATTCACCAAACATTTGTGGAGACTCTACTTTCTGCCAGTCCCAGCACCTGCTCCTGGTTGGGCACACAGAGATGAGGAAGATGGGATCCTTGCTTTTAAGATGGTCACTGTCTTGAAAGGCAGTCCAACTCATCATCAATAAATGTCTAATTATAAGAATGTGCCAGAGAGCACAGGGGAGGGGGCGTTAGGAGAGTTGTGGTGCAGTTATTGCAGCAAGATGGGGGGGAAGGTGGAGTTTGAGGGTTCAGCCAGATGTGTTCTTTAGCTAAGTACTTCCAGAATGACCTCACATGGTCCAGTGCTTGCTGTGTGACCATCCATGAACCACAGGACAATGTGAAGTGTTTTATTAGTAAAATGTTTTCAAAATGTTTTAATGTAATATTTTGAATTTCCCTACTCTCCTGAGAAGAAATCCCTATGCTTTCTGAGACAGTGGTGACTACATAGATGTTAAGTGAACTGCTTTTATATGTTCTTAGTTGGCAAGAAGTTGGACCTTACATCACTCCCTCCTCAACTGGCTTATCATGCCCAGGGGGTTGCCTCCTGAAGCATGGAAGATTCCACTTTAGAAACTACATGGGCAGCAGCAAGAAGAATGGAAGGGAAAGGGCTTAGTAAAGACTCAAGTAAAGAGAGCCAAATTGTCACCAAATTCACACTGACAGGAACAAACCAGGGACTCTGCTGGCTCATGCCTCCACAACACACTGAGGTAAAGAGAATACAGAGAGCTGGACAAGTTCAGGGAGGACTCAGCACAAGAAAGGGGGCTCATTTAAAATGGAAGAGATTCATTTGGGTATCAAAAAGAATGCCAGGTTGGGACAGAAATGTATAAAATGGCGACATGAAGAGCTCTGTTCCTTCTTCCCAGTGAAACAACCATAAAGGTGAATGTTTCTGAAGGACACAACCATTTCAAGTCTCTGAAACTTCAGAGAGTATTTGGCAAATAGGGAAACCTTTATTTAAAAAAAAATCTACTAAATCTCAGTAAGAACAGCTCCCTTATCCAACTCCCACTTCGGCATGTTGGAAGCTCAAATCCTCTGGGCTGCAGTTCAGGACCAAGGGCTAAGATTTCTCCCCAGGGGAATCAGGCTGTCACCAATTCTTACCTGGCTCCATGTTTAGAGATTTAGAGCTCAGAGAAGTGAGGGGAGGGGAAAAACAAAAGACACTAGTTCTCTGAAAAGATCAATAAAATCAACAAACCTTTAGATAAGTAGACCATGGAAAATCTGAGAAGACTCATATTACTATAATCAAGAATGAAAGACGGAACATCACTACTGATATGATAGGAATAAAAAGCATTATACAGTGGGTGTTTAGAAAAGGCAGAGGAACCAGAGATCAAATTGCCAACATTCGTTGAATCACAGAGAAAGCAAAGGAATTCCAGAAAAACATCTACTTCTGCTTCATTGACTATGCTGAAGCCTTTGACTGTGTGGATCACAACAAACTGTGGAAAATTCTTAGAGATGGGAATACCAGACCACATTACCTGTCTCCTGAGAAACCTGTATGTGGGTCAAGAAGCAACAGTTAGAACTGGACATGGAACAATGGACTGGTTCAAAATTGGGAAAGGAGAACATCAAGGCTGTATATTGTCATCCTGCTTATTTAACTGATATGCAGAGTACATCATGTGAAATGCCAGGCTGGGTAAAGCACAAGCTGGAATCATGATTGCTGGGAGAAATATCAATCACCTCAGATATACAGATGACGCCACCCTTATGGCAGCAAGTGAAGAGGAGCTAAAGAGCTTCTTGATGAAAGTGAAAGAGGAGAGCGAAAAAGCTGGCTTGAAACTCAACATTCAAAAAAACAAAGATCATCGCACCAAGTCCCATCACTTCATGGCAAATAGAAGGGGGAAAAGTGGAAACCGTGGCAGATTTTATTTCCTTGGGCTCTGCAGATGGTGACTGCAGCCATGAAATTAAAAGATGCTTGCTCCTTGGAAGAAAAGCTATGACAAACCTAGACAGTGTATTACAAAGCAGAGGCATGACTTTGCCGACTAAGGTCTGTATAGTCAAAACTATGGTTTTTCCAGTAGTCATGTATGGATATCAGAGGTAGACCATAAAGAAGGCTGAGTGCTGAAGAATTGATGCTTTTGAACTGTGGTGTTGGAGAAGACTCAAGAGTCCCTTGCACTGCAAGGAGATTAAAAAAGTCAATCCTAAAGGAAATCAGTCCTGAATATTCGTTGAAAAGACTGATGCTGAAGCTGAAGCTCCAATATTTTGGCCACCTTATGTGAACAGCCTATTCACTGGAAAAGACCCTGATGCTAGGAAAGACTGAAGGCAGGAGAAGGGGACGACAGTGGATGAGATGGTTGGATGGCATCACTGACTCAATGGACATGAGTTTGAGCAAGCTCTGGGAGATGGTGAAGGACAGAGAAGCCTGGCGTGCTGCAGTCCATGATGTCACAAAGAATCAGACAGTACTTAGGGACTGAGCAGCAACAACACTAAAGTGGATGACTTCCCTGGTGGTCCAGTGCTTAAGACTCTGCACTCCCAATGCAGGGGCTTGGGTTCAATCCCTGGTCAGAGAACTAAGATCTCACATGGCATGCAGTCAAAAAGAAAATTATAAAGGAGTACTAAGAACTTGTTCTATGCCAACAAATTAGATAACCAAGATGAGATGGAAATATTCCTAGAAAGACACAAAATATCAAAACTGATTCAAAAAGAAGAAATCTAACTAGACTTTAAAAAGTTAATAGATTGAATTTCATAACTCAAATAATTTACCACAGTGAATAAACCAGGCTCATATGGCTTCACGGGGCTTAATTGTACCAAACATTTAAAGAAGAATTAACACCAATCCTTCTTAAACTTCCAGAAAATAGAAGATGAGGGAACATTTTCCAACACATTTTATGAGGCCAGTATTACCCTGATATCAAAACCAGATGAATGCATAATAAGAAAACTACAGACCAATATTCTTTATGAATATTAATGCTATAAATATCAACTAAATGATAGCAAGCTGAATCCAGTAACATACATAGAAGATTATATTCCATGACTAAATGGGATTTAGAGTGGGAATACACTGATATGTTTATATATGTATATATATAGGATATATACACATATGGCTCAGCAGTAAAGAATCTGCCTGCAATGCAGGAGACATAGGTTTGATCCCTGGGTCAGGAAGATCCCCTGGGAGAAGGAAATGGCAACCCACTCCAGTATTCTTGTCTGGAAATTCCCATGGACAAAGGAGCCTGGCAGGCTACAGTTCATGGGGGTCACAAGAGTCGGTCATGACTTAGCAACTAAACCACCACCACCATATATACATATACACTTGGGCTTCCCAGGTGGCTCAGTGGTAAAGGATCTGCCTGCCAGTGCAGGAGATACAGGGGATGCAGGAGATTTGAGTTTGATCCATGAACCGGGAAGAACCCCTGGAGGAGAAAATGGCAACCCATTTCAGTATTCTTGCCTGGAATATCCCATGGACAGAGGAGCCTAGCAAAGAAAGCTACAGTGCATGGGGTCACAAAGAGCTGGACACGACTTAGTGACTGAGCACACATGCACACACACACATATATATATACACATACACACACACGTAAAATATATATACATATGAACATATATATCTGTGAAATATATATGTGAAGTGAAGTGAGAGTTGCTCAGTTGTGTCCGACTCTTTGCGACCCCATGGACTACACAGTCCATGGAATTCTCCAGGCCAGAATATTGGAGTGGGTAGCCTTTCCCTTCGCCAGGGAATCTTCCCAACCTAGGGAATGAACCCAGGTCTCCCACAATGCAGGTGGATTCTTTACCAGCTGAGCCACAAGGGAACCCAAGAATACTGGTGTGGGTAGCCTATCCCTTCTCCAGTGGATCTTCCTGACCTAGGAATTAAACAGGGATCTCCTGCATTGCAGGCGGATTCTTTACCAACTGAGCTATCAGGGAAGACCTATAAGCATGTATATCTGTGTATTTTCTACACTACCCTTATTTTCTCAGTAGAGTACTTCACATATTTTATTATATATTTAATTAAATTATCATCAAAACACTGTGATTTGGAGGTCATGAAATCATGGTCCACAAGGGACAAAATCTGGCCTCTAGTTGCCTGTTTTTGTAAGGAACGTTTTTTTTTAAATAAATTTATTTATTTTAATTGGAGGTTAATTACTTTACAATATTGTATTGGTTTTGCCATACATCAACATGAATCCGCCACAGATATACATGTGTTTTAATGAAACGTGGGCAACACGGCTACACTCATTAATACATACCCTGCTTTTTGTGCAACAATGGCAGAGTGGAGTGTTTGAGACTCAGACTGTATGTAGGCCACAAAGCCTAAAATATTTACTGTCTTGTCCTTTACAGAAAATATTCACTAATCTGGTATTTTTTTCAGAGCAGAATATTAAATTTCTGAGACCTGAAACAGCCTGCTCAACTCCTAGTGCTGTGAATGTGATAGCACTGAGATTTGGATGCAGCCACCTGATTCTACGGCCCAGGTTTACAACATATATCATACTGCCTCATTTTCTTTCTTATTTAGTTAGTTTTTCAGTTTTTTAGCTGTGGCCCTCAGTATCTTAGTGCTCTGACCAGGGACCAAACACACCCCCACTGCACTGGAAGCACAGAGTCTTAATCACTCAGGGAAGTTGCTTAATTTTATTTTTTAAAATTTTATTTCATTTTTCTATTTGACTGCACCACGTAGCTTAAGGGATCTCAGTTCCCTAACCAGGGACTGAACCCAGGTCATAGCAATGAAAGCCCAAAATCCTAGCAATTAGGCCACCAGGGAAAGCCCCTATTTTTTTTTTTTAATTTAAAATCAATTTTTGTTTCCTTTTCACTTTTTAAATGATAACAGAGTCACTTTGCTGTACAGGAGAAATTAAACACAATTTTGTAAATCAACTATACTTCAATAAAATTTTAAAAATTATTAAAAAGCATCCATTTACCTCGGAAAACTTCTTTGGATATATTTCATAGATTTAGTATTAAGTGTATTGGTTTCCATTCTTGTGAAATCTATAATTTTTAATTTACTACCTCTAATTGTGAGTTCTTCAATTGCTCAGTTGTGTCCGACTCTTTGTGATCCCATGGACTGCAGCACGCCAGGCCTCCCTGTACATCACTAACTCCCAGAGTTTACTCAAACTCATGCCCATTGAGTTGCTGATGCCATCCAACCATCTCATCTTCTGTCGTCCCCTTCTCCTCCCGCCTTCACTCTTTCCCAGCATCAGGGTCTTTCAAATGAGTCAGTTCTTTGCATCAGGTGGCCAAGGCATTCGAGTTTCAGCTTCAGCATCAGTCCTTTCAATGAATATTCAGGACTGATTTCCTTTAGGATGGACTGGTTGGATCTCCTTGCAGTGCAAGGGACTCTCTCCTCCAATACCACAGTTCAAAAGCATCAATTCTTCAGTGCTGAGCTTTCTTTATAGTCCAACTCTCACATCTATATGTGACTACTGGAAAAACCATAGCTTTGACAAGATGGACCTTTGTTGGCAAAGTAATGTCTCTGCTTTTGAATATGCTGTCTGGGTTGGTCATAACTTTTCTTCAGAGGAGTAAGCGTCTTTTAATTTCATGGCTGCAGTCACCATCTGCAGTGATTTTGGAGCCCCCAAAGTAAAGTCAGCCACAGTTTCCAGTTTCCCTGTCTATTGACCATGAAGTGATGGTATCAGATGCTATGATCTTAGCTTTCTGAATGTTGAGTTTGAAGCCAACTTTTTCACTCTCCTCTTTCACTTTCATCAAGAGGCTCTTGTTCACTTTCTGCCATAAGAGTGGTGTCATCTGCATATCTGAGGTTGTTGATATTTCTCCCAGCAATCTTGATTTCAGATTGTGCTTTATTCAGCTTGGCGTTTTGCATGGTGTACTTTGCATATAAGTTAAATAAGTAAGGTGACAATTTACAGCCTTGACATACTCTTTTCCCTATTTGGAACCAGTCTGTTGTTCCATGTCCAGTTCTAACTGTTGCTACCTGACCTGCATACAGATTTCTCAAAAGACAGGTCAGTTGGTCTGGGATTCCCATCTTTTTCAGAATTTTCCACAGTTTATTGTGATCCACACAGTCAAAGGCTTTGGCATAATCAACAAAGCATAAATAGATGTTTTCTTGGAACTCTCTTGCTTTTTCGATGATCCAGCGGATGTTGGCAATTTGATCTCTGGTTCCTCTGCCTTTTCTAAAACCAGCTTGAACATCCGGAAGTTCACAGTTCACATCTGCTGAAGCCTGGCTTGGAGAATTTTGAGCATTACTTTACTAGTGTGTGAGATGAGTGCAATTGTGCAGTAGTTTGAGCATTCTTTGACATTGCCTTTCTTTGGGATTGGAATGAAAACTGACATTTTCTAGTCCTGTGGCCACTGCTGAGTTTTCCAAATTTGCTGGTATACTGAGTGCAGCACTTTAACAACATCATCTTTCAGTATTTGAAATAGCTCAACTGGAATTCCATCACCTCCACTAGCTTTATTTGTAGTGATGCTTCCTAAGGCCCACTTGACTGCACATTCCAGGATGTCTGGCTCTAGGTGAGTGATCATATCATTGTGATTATCTGGATCATGAAGATCTTTTTTGTACAGTTCTTCTGTGTATTCTTTCCACCTCTTCTTAATATCCTCTATTTCTGTTAGGTGCATACCATTTCTGTCCTTTATTGAGCCCATCTTTGCGTGAAATGCTCCCTTGGTATCCCTAATTTTCTTGAAGAGATATCTAGTCTTTCTCATTCTATTGTTTTCCTCTATTTCTTTTCATTGGTCACTGAGAAAGCCTTTCTTATCTCTCCTTGCTATAAGGAGAAGGAATTCTTCTTCCTCCTTCAATTTTCAGGTGACTGCAATTATTTCTTAATTAAAATATAAAACTTGTAATATTTTATCTTCCAGTGAATGTATAGACAGTTTTCTTGCTTGCATATGAGAGAATACTTTTGGTCCCATACCTGACTTATTGAGTTGGAGATTTCTTGCCTCTATATAATATATGATTTTTAAATGTGTTCAGTGTAACATACTTAGAGAAAAGTGTACAGTATGGTTCAACAAAGAGTTATAGAAAGTGATCACTCATGCTACATATATCCCATTCCAGAGCCCCTGCTCTGTTAAATCTTTGATTAATTGTGATAAAAAAAAATCTCTAGCTTTTGTTATTGAAATAGAGAGATGCTAATAGACTGGTTGGTCAATGTTTAAAATTGTAGAGATTTTTAATATTAAAATAAAACCCTGGTTTACAGTACAGTACAATGAAAAGGACACTGGACTGGGATTAGGGAGACTTGCAGTTTAGTCTCAGCTGTGTCAAGATTCCCTGTGTACTTGGGGCATGTCCCATGCTCTCTTTGCTCATCAAATCCCCTATTTTAAAAGGGATTGAAATGAGATGCTCACCAAGATGCCTCCAAGGTCTGACTATCCAGAAATCTAGCAATACTCTCATTGACTTTTTGATAGCAGAAAGTTCAGGACTAAACAAGAAAAACAAAGCTTAACTGTAAGTAAATATACTTCCTTTTAAAGTTATTCAAGTTCTATTCTACTGAAGAACTGGCCAGAGAAAAATCTAAGTGAAGAATTTAATCATGAAAAATAGTTTTTAGTCATTTTCAGTTCAGTTCATTGTTTAGTTCATTGTTAATTTGACAATGTGTGTCGAGAGCCATAAGTCTTTTCTTGACCTTACAATTAATTTCATTTCTTTGATTCTATTTTAAGGAAGTAGTTTCATGCAAATCACTTCTTTGACATTATTCTAAAGCAATCATCTCACGCACAAAGGAAAGCATCACATTATAATAAAAAAAAAAGGAGAAACAACGTAAATGTCCAATAATAGGTGTATTTTTAAATAAACGATGATATCTTCATATAATATGTTATTATGCAGCTATTAAAATTAGGTTTGGGAATGTTATTCAATTGCATGAAGAAGAAATGTATTGTAATATTAATATCTAAAAGCAGAATGTAAAATTGTTATGCACAATGTGGTTTCAATTATGTAAAGGAAATATAAATGAAAGAAAATGTACCAAGATAGGATCATGATTGCTTCTGCCTGATGAGATTGGTTTTCTAAACATGTTCTTCAAACTTTTCATTTTTCTACAAAGATATGCAATGCTTTTATAATCATAAAAAGAGACAAAGATGATGTATGTTCAATTGTTTCAAAATGATTGGAATAAGGTACTTGACAATGATAGTGAAAAGGGCCATGTTTTCTTTCTGATGTATTATTTATAGGGAAAGCAATTCCTATTAGTCCCTGTTTTCAAAAAGCACAATGTAAACTCTCCACACAGTTGCCAATACAATGTTGGCATAATATTGGTAAAAACCACATATGATAAACCCAGAGATCTCTCTGCTGATTAAGTGACCCTTTGAAATTACTATGTGAAGAGTTCACTTGCTAACAAAAATAACATTTTGTTCATGCCCGCTAATTTCACACAATAAGAGTGTAATTTTAATATATGTATTTTTGAAATTTCCAATTTCGTTTGAAGAGGTATTATGTAAATATTTTCAATATTCAATTTAAAGTTCAACACAATGGAATGGCACCTATTTAACAATCAGGCTATTCCACAGGGGGACAAAGACAACTTTCACAAGTTTTAATTGGCAGGGACCCTTTGCGGCAGAAAGGTTACCTTCATTTGAATACTCTTTGTATTTCTGTGGTCCTAGCTGCCTTAATAGCTCATGAATTAGCTGGTGAATCATCTGGCCCCATTTGATAGATGCATCTCTCAGATGCAGATCAATCTATTTTAAAGCAAACAAACGGGCAAGGGTCCTTTCTGAGCTGATGCAGAGGAGATGAGTCTGGAAATGAATGCTCTAAGGGCCCTTCATCACTTCATGGCAAATAGATGGGAAAACAGTGGAAACAGTCACAGACTTTATTTTTGTGGGCTCCAAAATCACTGCAGATGGTGACTGCAGCCATGAAATTAAAAGACGCTTACTCCTTGGAAGAAGTTATGACCAACCTAGACAGCATATTAAAAAGCAGAGACATTACTTTGCCAACAAAGGTCCGTCTATTCAAGGCTATGGTTTTTCCAGTAGTCATGTATGGATGTGAGAGTTGGACTATAAAGAAAGCTGAGCACCGAAGAATTGATGCTTTTGAACTGTGGTGTTGGAGAAGACTCTTGAGAGTCCCTTGGACTGCAAGGAGATCCAACCAGTCCATCCTAAAGGAGATCAGTCCTGAATGTTCATTGGAAGGACTGATGTTGAGGCTGAAACTCCAATACTTTGGCCACCTGATGTGAAGAGCTGACTCATTTGAAAAGACCATGATGCTGGGAAAAAAGGATTCTACAAATAAAAAATTTCTCTTGTGGCCAAATGGGCCATTTTTGCTGGCAATGTACTGCTAAACGGAGACAATAAGCCATCCCAATCAACCTCAGGTAGCTCAGGACTGGACCTCAGTTCCACCATCACAACAATATTAACCCCTGACATGCCGGTTACTCCAATTCCAACAGGAGTGGCTGGCCCCCTGCCTGAGGGCATTGTAAGACTTGTGCTAGGGCGTAGCTCACTTTCTTTTCAAGGAATTTCGGTGGTGCCTGGTGTAGTAGATTCTGATTATACTGGGGAAATTAAAGCTTTGATCTCGCCACCTTCTAAAACTGCAAATTAATAAAGGTCAAAATATAGCACAGCTTTTGCTTTTACCTTATTATCAGACAGGAAAAACCTTGACTTCTCAAGCTAGGGGCCCCAGAAGATTTGGATCTAGTGATCTAGCTTTTTGGGTGCAGGAAATTACCACTTCTAGGCCTTTAAAAGATCTTTTAATTCACGGAAATAAAATATCATGGCTGTTAGACACTAGAACAGATGTCTCTTGCATTGCTGGGAAAGACTGGCCCAGCTCCTGGCCAACACATACTACTGAAAATGAGTTGGTGGGATTAGAGAAAGTGGTATGCAGGGTGGGGGTGCTGCAGAGGAAAAGGTGAGGGAGAGTTTAGAACCTTGGGGAGTAGTGAGTTCCCAATTGCTGGAGGTATTCAAGCAAAGATTAGATGGCTCCTTGTCATCTAAAAAGCTATAGACCAGATTTAGGTTATGGAAAGATAACTGGAGAAGCTTATAAAGATGTTGTGCAACACCTCTTTACTTGCTTCTCATATTTAGGTCTGCCAAAAGTTTTGAAAACTGATAATGCCCCTCTGAAGCTGCAGAGAGATTGTTTACTAATTTTAAATGATTTCCAGAAATTATTAGGACATATTAATTGGATACGCCCACATTTAAAACTGACTACTGCAGATTTAAAGCCTTTGTTTGATTGCTTAAAAAGCAATCCTAATCCCAGTTCTAAGAGAAAGTTGACTAGTGAGACAGAGTTGGCTCTCGTTAAAGTGGATGAGGCTTTAAATGATCAGTTAATTAGGATTAATATTACCAAAAGATGAGATTAAATTATTCTTGCCACAAAACATACACCTACAGGATGCTTGTGACAAGAAGGCCCATTGGTTCCATCTACCAGTGACCCCAAGAAAAATAGTTTTATCTTATCCCAGCTTGGTGGCTCAATTAATTATTAAAAAAGTGTGAAACTTTTTGGAAAAGAAGTAACAAATATAGTAATTCCATTCAATAAGGATCAACTGCAAGTCTTTTACAAATGGTGATGATTGGCAAGTTGCCCTGATAGATTTCAGGGGTCAAATTTTGTTTCATTTGCCCTCAAGCCCCCTATTGCATTTTTTGAAAACACATCCAGTAATTTTTCTGAAAAATTTTTCTATTCAGCCTTTGAAAGGGGCTATGACTCGGCCTCTGGTTAAGTGAAAAGATCTTGCAGGAGAGTGGAAAGGGCCAGCTATACTGCTAACTTGTGGGAGAGGGTGTGCTTGTATTTTTCCCCAGGATGCTGCGTCGCCAATTTGGATCCCGGACAGACTGATTCGCCATGTCGCAGTCCCCCAGGCACCTGGTTCCTCAACTGGCACGACCACAAAAAAAAAACAAAGGGCACTACTCTGCCCCTGCCTCCACCGCCCACCTGAAAAGTCCAGCAGACTCTAAGACAACCAGCAGCGGAGATCCCAGAAGAACCACCCACTGAACAGATGTCACGACTTTACATAAAAGACTGTGATCCTCCCTAATCTTAGGGAATTCAGCTTGAATAACAACAATTACTACTGTTTCTGTTACTACTACTGTTCCTGTTACTACTACTGTTACCGTTACTGTGGCAACAATATAATTGACTCAACAAGTACATACTGCCCAATATGTTGATACTATGTCTAAAAATGTTTCTTTAATGCCAACAGCACAGGAAGTTATAGACAGGAAACTAAAAATGAGGGTAGACGCCCTAGAAGAAGCAATAATACATATTGGGACTGAATTGCAGGCTTTAAAGGTAAAGATGGCATTGTCCTGTCATGCCAACTACTGGTGGATATGTGTAACACCCCCTGAAAGTAAACGAGACATATTATAATTGGGAGAAAATTAAAAATCATATTTCGGGTGTTTGGAACAGTTCCGACATCGGCTTAGATTTAGGGAAACTTCATAATCAGATAACGACCACAGAACACTCCCAATTAGATTTTACTGCCACAGGAGTAGCGAATGACTTTTTTCATAAATTCTCTAACTTTATTTCAGGAAAAAACATTCTGTCTACTGTCTTTAGCTATGCTGCTGTGGGAGCTCTAATTTTACTTCTCATAATTATACTTCCTTGCATTGTCAGAATTCTTCGGCAGAGCACTCAGAAGCTCGCAACTGAACTATATCTGGCTGTCTTAAATAAAAAAGCGGGAGATGCCAGGAGCCAGCACAAGAGATCCCACCCATGACAAGGTCATGCGGAGAGACCTGGCGGGCAAGGCGGATCAGGTCTCAAGGGATCCTCTGCCCAAGCATCTACCCCGAAACCAGAATCTGTCTGTTTTATTATTTCATGTCTCTCACCAACACCTCTGACATTAACGGGGGGGCTATCCCCAACCACCTATCTCTGAAGAAAATTAACTTAGAGCTCTAGTCAATAAGTCTCCTGGGCATAATTGGAGTGTTTCATTTCAAACCCCTCTGACAGCTTTCTAACTTCCCTGACAGCTTTATCCGGACTTTAACAACTATGCATATGATTGTTTTCAGCCTCCCAACCATGAGAGGCACAGGAAGCTTAAAACATTCTAGGACTGTAGAGCCTTTTGAGGAGTTAAAAATCATTAGAATAGAACTGGTTAAGGGTTTCATTGTTGAGCCAATACTTGCTGCCAAGTTTTCATATCCTTTATTTTGTACCTAGGAGTGCATTAATTAATATAGTTGGTATATAGAAAAAACAAGTAGCAACATAGATCTTTGAGTTAAGTACTTTCTTTGTTGTAACCCACTGCACCTTTGTTCTATAAGGACGTAACTTTATTTAGTACTTTGAGGGTGATGCAGATTAAAGAAAAACACTTCAAGGGAAAATGGGTTTTTTGGTTGATTACATTCATCAAGGAAAAGAGCCATAAAATGTTAACAGGCCTCTTGGCCAGAAGATAATGTAAATCACCTGAGACCTTTTGCATACGGAAAAGTATGCAGAAAGAAAGCCTGATATCGATAAAGGTCAGGACTGCTGCCCCTGCATGACTCTGCATCTTCCATTATGTAAAACTTAGGGTATATAAGCACCTTTTGAAAATAAAGTTATGGGGTTTTTTGCACAAGCTTGGCCTCTCTCATGCCAATTCTTTCTCTCTCTCTTTCTCCCTCTCCCTCCCTCTCTTTTTCAGGCTGATCCCTTGGAACACAGAGGCTCTCTGCGTTCACTTTTCTGCCCGGGCTTCTAAGACCCACGCGACAGGGAGCCCAAGGCGGGGCACCCTCCGCTATTCAAGCGGGCACCTGTGGCCTACATGAACAGAGCAAATCTCTTGTCTTGAGACTTTATTGGCTTTCTGTGTAAACCAAGGAATATCAGCCTCTTTCTCTCCTCTATTTTTTTAACTGTTTTCTTATCTCTATATATATCTCTAAGTCTATAAATCTATATCTGTATACCTCTCTCACCTCACCGTCCATGCTTCAGATACCCTGAATCCAACCGGGGCTGGACCCCAGTAGAAGGTGGGAAGAGAAGGGGACAACAGGGGATGAGATGGTTGGATGGCATCAGCAACTCAATGGGCATGAGTTTGAGTAAACTTTGGGAGTTGGTGATGGACAGGGAGGCCTGGCGTGCTGCAGTCCATGGGCTTGTAAAGAGTCAGACACAACTTAGCGACTGAACTGGACTGAACTGAACTGAAGGGCCCTTCATGTGCAAGGTGCTGCTGACTCATATGCAGTATGTTCTGTTTGTCCAGCAATAGACAAACAGATAGACGTGTGGGTAGACGGAGGCACATGCAACCTGTCCATTCTCTAATCGACTTGTTTTTGGTTCAAGGAAGTGCATTTCCAAAATGGTAGGTTGACAGTATCTGTGTAGTGATCACTCCCAGGGAAACTGCACACATCCTTGTTAGGGACCAAACGACGGTCTCTAGGACCTGAGTCATGTTTACCAGAAAGAGACAGGATATGCGCTCATCCTGCCTGGCCAATCATGTAACGCCAGCTACTCCTGTAACTGAGACAAAGAACTGCTTGTATATAAGCCGCCATACTCCTTTGTTCGGGGCTCTTGTCAGATTCCCTTGTGTGGGATGAGACTTGGGCCCTAGCGCGCTAGGAATAAACAAACTCCCTTCTTGCATTTGCAATACTGTGGTGGACTTGCTCTCTCGGTTGGTTCGGAGATACGGGCTCAGAGCATAACATCTGGGGGCTCGTCTGGGATCTCCGTCCCGCCGGGGAGGACAACTCTCCTGGTAGAAGGGAGTAACCTCGTTAGGAGATAAGAGCTCTGAGCACCAGTGCTAACGTTGCAGAAGCCCAGATTAAGTCCGAGGCCCGGTATTGTACTGGGGAGGCATCTGGCTGTAAAGTGCAGAGGCAAGTCAGCGTAAGGCTGGGGCCTGGTTTCGTGCTGGGGAGGCAGCTGGCTCTGGTTACTGGATTAAGTCAGCGTAAGGTCGGGGCCTGGTTTCGTGCTGGGGAGGCAGCTGGCTCTGGTTACTGGATTAAGTCAGCGTAAGGCCGGGGCCTGGTTTCGTGCTGGGGAGGCAGCTGGCTCTGGTTACTGGATTAAGTCAGCGTAAGGCCGGGGCCCAGTTTCATGCTGGGGAGGCGGCTGGCTCTGTGAACATCCTGCAGGTAAGATTGAGTGCATTGTCGGTGGCCACCTTGCGTTTGTTATCTGTTTGTCTGTTTGTGGTGTCTGCGTTGCTCTTTGTGTGCTCTGTTGGCTCCCAGTGTACTTTTCTGTGATCATGGGACAAACAACTTCTACTCCTTTATCTCTTATGACTAACCACTTCTCTGATTTCAAGTCTAGAGCACAGAATCTATCATTGCTGGTAAAAAAAAAAAGCAAGTTAGTAACTTTTTGTTCTGCCGAGTGGCCTGCTTTTGATGTCAGCTGGCCACAAGAAGGCACCTTCAGCCTGCCTACTATTCAAGCGGTCAGAGAGAAGGTGCTCACCCCCTACCCTTCAGGACACCCAGCCAGACCAAACTCCATACATTTTG
Source organism: Capricornis sumatraensis (assembly GCF_032405125.1). Taxonomy (NCBI): domain Eukaryota; kingdom Metazoa; phylum Chordata; class Mammalia; order Artiodactyla; family Bovidae; genus Capricornis; species Capricornis sumatraensis. The sequence continues at coordinate 43,188,718 of NC_091092.1, read as the reverse complement.
GTCTGACAGGACCTGGTGGAAAACCCCCTGGCCTGGCTAAAACCTTTTGTTTTTCAGCCCCTCACTTCCCTTCCCTCTTCCCCACCCTTGCTTCCATAGGTTCCACAGGTTTCATCGGGAGAAGCCAAAAAGAGAACCAAGCCTTCAGCTCCTCCCAGAAAAAGGGGCCCTGCCTAGGGAACTCGGAGAAAGGCAAAAAAAAAAAAAAAAAAGGCCGGCGTAGCAGAAGAAGACCCAGAGGTTCCCTCCTCCACCATTCATGTGTTTCTGGTCCGGGCGGGGCTAGCCAGAGAGGGTGGAGAATGGACATAACCCTTCTCCACTAGTGATCTGTACAATTAAAAAACCCAGACTCCCTCCTTCTCTGAAAAACCGCAGGGTCTTATTGATCTTTTAGAGTCTATCCTGTTTACTCACAATCCCACTTGGGATGATTGTCAGCAACTGTTACAGGTACTTTTTACTGCAGAAGAGCACGAACGGATCCTGTCAGAAGTCCGGAAAAATGTGCTGGGGTAGATGGGAGGCCCACAATACAGCCTAACCTCATTGAGGAGGGGTTCCCCTTGGTGCGACCCAACTGGGACTTCAAACGCGCTGAAGGTAAGGAGCATCTCCGAGTGTACAGTCAGACTCTCATGGCTGGCCTTAGAGGGGCCGCCAAAAAGCCAACTAATTTGGCCAAAATAAATCCAGTGAGACAACAGCCAAATGAGAGCCCAGCAGCCTTCCTGGAAAGGATAATGAAAGCTTTTAGACAGTATACCCCTATGGACCCACAGGCAGATGAGTCACAAGCGGCAGTTATGTTAGCATTTGTAAATCAAGCAGCCCCTGATATTAGAAAAAAGTTACAAAAGATAGAGAGGTTAAATGAACAATCCTTGCAAGATCTAGTGAGGGCAGCCGAGAGAGTTTTTAATCATAGAGAGACCCCAGAAGAGAGAGAGGACCACATTAGAAAAAAAGAAAGAGAATTTAGAGCTGAAGAAAACCGTAAAAATCAAAAAGAGCTGGCCCAGATATTTTTTGCTGGGGTTGAAAACAAAAACAGGTTCCAGAAAGGGAAAAAAATTGGACTCAAAAACTGAAGAAAAAATGACAAGGCGTAAGCTTGAAAAAAACCAATGTGCGTTTTGTAAAGAGTTTGGACATTGAAAAGATAAATGCCCCAAAAAAATCTAAAAAAGGAGCCCAAGAACCCCACGAACGAGACTCCTTCTCCAGACAGTCATATCCTCTACGCGGGTGAGGATAGCGACTAGGGGGGTCAGGGCTCGAAGCCCCTCCCCGAGTCCTGGGTAACTATAAATGTGGAGGGGAAACCGGTTAGCTTCATGGTGGACACGGGAGCCCAATACTCAGTCTTACATCAAAAAGATGGACCCATGTCTAAAAAAAGTAGCTGGGTGCAGGGAGCAACCAGGACTAAACGATATAGATGGACTACAAAACGGCATGTGAACTTGGGGGCCCACCAGGTGACCCATTCTTTTCTGGTGATACCTGAGTGTCCAGCGCCCTTGTTGAGAAGAGATTTACTGTCTAAAGTAAATGCCCAAATTCATCTCGACCACGGACAAGTGTTGGTTTTAGATGGGACCGGGCATCCTCTTCAGGTCCTGTGTCTGGCATTAAAAGATGAATACAGACTCTACTTGCCAGAGGCCCCAGCGACAATAAGCCCCGAAGTACAACCATGGGTTCAAAGATACCCTCAGACCTGGGCTAAAACAGCAGAAATGGGACTGGCCAAACAGAGGCCCCCTATCATTGTGAAACTGAAAGCCAGTGCTTCCCCGGTGAGGGTACGACAGTATCCCATGAGTCAAGAGGCTCGACAAGGAATTACTCCTCATATACAACGCCTCATAGACGCTGGGGTCCTGAAAAGGTGCCGGTCCCCATGGAACACTCCCCTGTTGCCTGTGAAAAAGCCTGGGGGAACTGATTTTAGACCGGTTCAAGATCTACGAAAAGTCAACAAACGGGTGAATGATATTCATCCTATGGTTCCTAACCCTTATACATTGCTAAGCAACTTGCCTCCAAACTACATTTGGTACACTGTTTTAGATTTAAAAGATGCCTTTTTCAGTTTGCCTCTTGCCCCCACAAGCCAAGAGATCTTTGCCTTCGAATGGCAGGAAGATGGTAGTCAGACCCCTGTGCAGCTGACATGGACTCGCTTACCACAGGGTTTCAAAAACTCGCCCACGTTATTTAATGAGGCCCTGGACAAAGACCTCCATGAGTATCAGGTTGAACACCCTACCATTGTTTTATTACAATATGTTGATGACCTTATGCTGGCAGCGGCTACAGAAAAAGAGTGCCAAGAGGCAACAGGTGACCTTCTCCAAACCTTGGGGACTTTAGGTTACAGGGCCAGTGCCAAAAAGGCCCAGATTGCCAAGCAAGAGGTTACATACCTCGGTTATAAGATAAAACAGGGCCAGAGGTGGCTAACACAGGCTATAAAAAAAACCATCCTCCAGATCCCTGAGCCGGCTAACCCTAGACAAGTGAGAGAATTTCTGGGAACTGTGGGATATTGCCGGTTATGGATCTTGGGGTTTGCAGAAAAGGCCAGGCCCCTATATGAAGGGACCAAAAAAAACAAAGACTGGAAATGGACTGAGCCAATAAAAGAGGCCTTCCAAGAGCTCAGGCGAGCCTTGCTAGAAGCTCCTGCCCTTGCCCTCCCTGATCCATCTAAGCCTTTCCAATTATTTGTAGATAAAAAGCGGGAGATAAAAAAAGGGGTACTAACACAGAGATGGGGACCATGGAAGCGACCTGTAGCTTACCTTTCCAAGAGACTGGACCCAGTGGCAGCCGGATGGCCACCTTGCCTCCGTATCATCGCGGCCACCGTGCTCTTAGCCCACAATGCTGATAAACTGACTTATGGACAGAGACTCTTGGTCTACACTCCTCATGCCATAGAGAGAGTTTTAAAGCAACCCCCAGGTAAATGGATTTCTAATGCCCGCTTGACGCACTACCAGGCCTTGCTACTTGACACCCCACGAATTCATTTCCAAATGCCCTGCACTCTAAATCTGGCCACTCTTTTGCCCAATCTGGAGAAAAATAGCCCCCTCCATGATTGTGATGAGATACTGGCCGGGGTAACAGCAATGCGAAAAGACTTAACCGATACTCCACTGGATAACAGTGAGCTAAAATGGTTCACAGATGGCAGCAGTTATATAAAAGATGGACAGAGACGGGCGGGAGCCACAGTAGTAGATGACTCTGGACAGAAGATATGGGCAGAGGCCCTTCCCCCGGATAGCTCAGCACAAAAGGCAGAGTTAATTGCCCTGATTCAAGCATTAGAGAGAGCCAAAGGAAAAAAAATAACTATTTTCACTGACAGTCGCTATGCTTTTGGCATGGTACACATCCAGGGCCCAATATATCGGGAACGGGGGTTTTTGACAGCTAAAAAAAAAAAAAAAATTAAAAACTTGTCTAAAATCCGTAGACTTTTAGAGGCTGTACAGATGCCTCAGGCTGTGTCAATAGTACACGTACCTGGACATCAGAAGGGTGACAGCCCCACGGCACGAGGGAATCATGCCGCAGACCTGGCAGCTCAAAAAATAGCTGATGAAGATTTCATCACCCCTGTGTTGGCGATCGGACTTCCACCTCCAGGTATGGGAACTCTGCCCCCAACCCCTGAGTATTCATCCACAGACTTTGCTTAGATCCAAAAACACACCAACCTTCAGAAAGATAAAGATAGATGGTACTGAGACTCAGACGGCTACTTGATACTCCCTGCTCAGTTGGGACAGCAACTATGTGAGCATTTGCACTTGTCTACTCATCTGAAAAAAAAAAAGACTCTGATGCTCTTTCAAACTGCGCGCCTGTGATTTCCCCAGCACCAGACAACTGTAAAGAACATAGTGCATGCTTGTAAGGCGTGTCAACAGATGAGGCCAGGAAAAGGACAACATGCAGGACTGAGGTATCGGGGAGAAGGACCAGGGCAACACTGGGAAACAGATTTCACCGAGGTAAGGCCAGGCAAGTATGGTTACCGGTACTTGTTAGTGTTGGTGGATACCTTCTCAGGATGGGTAGAAGCTTTTCCTACAAAGAGAAAAACCGCGATGATAGTGGCAAAAAAGATTAAAAAAAAAAATAGTTCCCAGGTTTGGCCTGCCAGTGACCATCGGCTCTGATAATAGACCTGCTTTTGTGAGTCAAATAGTTCAGAGCCTTGCCCTAGTCCTGGGGACTAAATAGAAGTTACATTGTAAATACAGTCCACAGAGCTCAGGGCAAGTAAAAAAATAAATCGGACTCTAAAAAACTTTAACTAAATTGGCTATAGAGACTGGCGGGGACTGGGTGACCCTCCTTCCCTTCGCCCTCTTCCATGCGCGTAATACTCCTTATCAACTTAATCTGACCCCATTTAAAATTCTGAATGGGAGACCTCCCCCTGTATGTCCAATATTTAAAGAAAAGAAACTACCGCCTCCCACCTTGGGGCAATTCCAAGAGGCCTTGATGGCCTCAAGCAAGGTGCACTCTCGTGTCTGGAAACTGCTCCGGAAAATACATGTGGGTCAAAATAAGGGAACTATTCCCTCACATGACATTGGCCCAGGAGACTGGGTATGGGTCAAAAGGCACCAAACCAAGGCACTAAAACCCAAATAGAAGGGTCCTTATGTTGTTCTTCTTACCACCCCAACTGCCCTAAAGGTCGACGATATCGGGCCTTGGGTGCATTGCAACCACGTACACCCAGCTGCTTCAGCAGAGCAGAAAGACGCTAAAAAAAAATGAAAAGCATCTGTGCACCCGTCCAACCCCCTGAGGCTAAAGCTTCGAAGGCGCCAACAGGACCAGGACAACTCGGCTGGGCCATCTTGTGGATGACCCAGTTACTCTGCTCCAGAGTTGCCAGCGTGAACCCGCATCAACCCATCAAAATCACCTGAAAGCTGCAAAATGGACTAACACGAGAGGTGCTAAACTCCACTACCACAATACATCCACCAAACACATGGTGGCCAGACTTGTACTTTGACCTTAAGCCAATGGTAAATGTGCCTTGGGCTAGGGGTTATCTCCGAAAACAAGGGTTCTGGGCATGCCCAGGCGCACCCAGACATGACTGGAAGACCTGTGGGGGGGCACAAGACTCATTGTAAAACTTGGGATTGTCTTACTTCTAATGATGGACCTTGGCGCTGGAAGTAAGAAATCGAGATTTACTTAATTTTTCATTTGCCAAGCCCCTCCCTAGGGTCCTCGGAGATCCAACTTTTAGCTGTAAAAGTTGCAAATTATGCACAAGTCAAAATAAGGTTCAATCCAAAAAAAAGCAAACAGGAGGAGATTAGATCTGCTCTTTCTGCAACAAGGGGGACTCTGTGCTACCCTAGGAGAAGAGTGCTGTTTCTATGCAGATCATACAAAAATAGTTAGAGAATCTATGGCCAAAATGAGAGAAGAACTAGCCCAACGTAAACGAGAACATGAGGCTCAACAGGGATGGTTTAAATCTTGGTTTCAACAATCCCCTTGGCTGACTACCTTAATCTCCACCTTGCTAGGACCCCTGCTAGTACTTTTACTAATGCTTACCTTCGGCCCATGTATTATTAATAGACTTGTAGCCTTTGTAAAGGAACGCATAAATACAGTACAGCTGTTTGTGCTTCGACAACAATATCAAACTGTGTCTCAAGACCGAGAGAAAGATTCCTCTAAATGATCTAAGGACAGGGGGGAATGTTAGGGACCAAACGACAGTCTCTAGGACCTGAGTCATGTTTACCAGAAAGAGACAGGATATGCGTTCATCCTGCCTGGCCAATCATGTAACGCCAGCTACTCCTGTAACTGAGACAAAAAACTGCCTGTATATAAGCCGCCATACTCCTTTGTTCGGGGCTCTTGTCAGATTCCCTTGTGTGGGATGAGACTTGGGCCCTAGCGCGCTAGGAATAAACAAACTCCCTTCTTGCGTTTGCAATACTGTGGTGGACTTGCTCTCTCTGTCGGTTCGGAGATACGGGCTCAGAGCATAACAATCCTATATCCCGTACCTCATTGTCATATACCATATCAACCCACTAACAGTCCAGCTTGATCTGGGCCTGTTCTCAGCCAATCTGTACACTTAGTTGTTGTTTCAATGTCTTTTTGCTCTCACCTCCTTCATCACTTCCTCCGTCTGTGTTCTATTCCAACATTCTAACTCTCTGGGTGACACCTTTCTCAATCCAGGACCAGACCCTGGCTTGATTCTGCTTTCACTCTTTTGGAAGCTGGTGCCCATTTACCTATGACCCTGACCCCCAACTCCTTCCCCCTCTTCCTCCACAGGGGTCTGTCTAGAGACTCCATGCAGAGCTCTCAGCCTCGATGCCCTCAGACATCTGCTGAAACTAGCTCTTTGCTTTTCACCAACAACCATAGCTAAGACTAGTTCAAATAAACAAAGAATTAGAATTGAAAAGAGATACATGAATGTTCAACAACAAACCAACAGGCAACATTATCCAGAAGCGCCATCTAAATTAGAGCTTATTTGACCATAGAAGTAAGGAAGTACACAATTTGAAAACAGTCAAAAGGAATCATTTTCCAGTCTTTGGCCTGACACAGAACATTATCCAGTCACCTGGTCCAATGCTGCACACGAAGCCATTTTCAAGTAACAAGTGTGAATGAAGAGGGGATTCATGTAACAAAAGGATAAAGCTGAGAGTCTTGTAAGGGGAAGTTGATTGGATCCTAAGGAATGTAAAGTCGTGAAGTGTAAGGGGATCCTGCCCCAAGGGAGACTTGACATTTTGTTTCAGGCCCTGTTTTGAAGGGCCCTATTGTTTGGATGCACTGGACAACTTCTGGCTTTTGAGATGCTTGTTGGTATTGAATGTTCTTCCCTGACAGACCATGAAGTGTTTTGTTTTTTTTTTTTTTTAATAGTGGGATCCAGGGTGCTGAAACAATCTGAGGGCAGCTTCCACTGCTCCTGGGGCATCTGCAGGTCCCAGGGATCAGCTCGTTCATCAACAGGCCATGAATATGAGCAAGTTCATTAACTAGCTGCATAAATCCAAGAAGAAGCTAACTGCTTGTTTGCCACGCAGGGTGGGGTCTTGTTCTCTGGTTCTTAGTGATGGAGATAATGGAAACTTTGTATTTCTCCAGCCAGAGGCTATTCTGCTTAATGCTTTCAATAAGGAAACACTCCAGTTAATGCATTGAGCAGAATTTAAAGGCATTGTAGAATGTTCAAAATTAAAGTATAAACAGAGGGCAATTTTAAGAATTTTTAAAATTCTTCCTGGTTCTGAAGTCTTTCCCTGGGGCTGATATTAGGCAGGACTTGGTCATTTTCCTTTAGGGGAAAGACACTGAAGTTAAGCTCCCTGTAGACATTTTTGACTGGGCGTGAGTTTTTTCTACACTCAAATGTTACAAATTCTTAATTTAGACATTCTGAATTTGTGATGGGGGACAGTAGGGAAGGGACATAGGTGAACACAACTATGGAGTACCTAGTCTTAAAGTAAATTTAAAGCATCTAGTTCTAAGGGAGTAGCATCTTGTTGGCAAGGCATTCCTGTCTCTACTTGGTGCAGACTCCTGGTAATTGCTTTGTCATCTCCATTTGTGTTGCTGGTGAACATAGAAATAAGGAAAGTATCTATCTTTTAAAATATACTTTGAATTATTTATATAAATGTATATAATTTTATATATATAAATGGCTTCCCTGGTGGCTCAATGGTAAAGAATCCATCTGCCAACGCAGGACATGGGTTCGATCCCTGGCCTGGGTCAGGAGGATCCCCTGGAGAAGGGAAAGGCAACATATTCCAGTATTTTTGCCTGGAGAATTCCATGAACAGAGGAGCCTGGCCAGCTACAGTTCATGGGGTCACAGAGTCAGACACAACCTATCAACCAACACTTTGACTTTTTTCATATATTATTTAAGCTCAACTTTTGAATGTTTTAGGGCAACTCCCAGCCTCTGCTAGGATTTCTGAGACTTGACTGCAGGTTTAAATGACTTTTTATAGCTTTTCCAGATTTTTAAAGAGTTAACAGGTATATCACTTGCTTGAAGTACTTTATTTGCAGATTATACTGCAGGGTTATCAAGCAATCAATACCCATTTACTTTTTGTGTTACATCCCAAACAGTAAAAAAAAAAAAAAAAGTTGAATTAACAGGCCTGGTCCCCATTTCTTGCAAAATTACCATCTAGCTGGAAAAGTAAGTCTAAGAGGATGTTTATGATCACAAATCAACATATGTATGACAGAAGACTGATATTAAAAGTCAGAGAAGAAGAAACCTATATTAAATATCCTGTGATAAACCATAATGAAAAAGACTATAATGAAGAATTTATGTGCATGCTCAGTCGCTTTTGGCATGTCTGACTCTTTGCAACCCTATGGACTGTAGCCCACCAGGCTCCTCTGTCCATGTGATTCTCCAGGCAAGAATACTGGAGTGGGTTGCCCTGCCCTCCTCCAGGGGATCTTCTTGACCAAGGGATCAAATGCATTGCAGGCAGATGCTGAGCCCCAAGGAAGCCCAATAAAAAATGTATATATAGTGAAAGTGAAAGTGTTAGTCATTCAGTCATGTCTGACTGTTTGCAACTCTAAGGACTGTAGCCCACCAGGCTTCTCTGTCTATGGGATTTTCCAGGCAAGAATACTAGAGTGGGTTACCATTCCCTTCTCCATGGATCTTCCCAATCCAGGAATTGACCTGGGTCTCCTGCACTGCAGGCAGATTCTTTACCGAATGAGCTATCAGGGAAGTCCTATATATAGCTCAATCACTTTGCTGCACATAAGGAATTAACACAAAATTGTAAATCAACTATGCTCATGCTCAGTCGCTTCAGCTGTGTCTGACTGTTTGTGACCCCATGGACCATAGCTTGCCAGGCTCCTCTGGCAATGGAATTTCTCAGGCAAGAATACTGGAGTGGGTTCCCATTTCCTCCTCCAGGGGATCTTCATGACCAAGGGATGGAACCTATGTCTCCTCCATCTCCTGCATTGCAGGCAGATTCTTTACCACTGAGCCATAGTGGAAGCACATAAATCAACTACACTTCAATTTTTAAAGGTAGATAAAATTGATCAGGGTTTTAATTAAGGATGTGAAAAAAATGGATTTAAAGGAAGTTGAGAATGTGGACCCAAAATAAATAGTTATATCAAATATCTAGAAAAAAATGATGTTCCTTCCAATTTTAAAATAGATTCTTTTCACTAGAAATTGGAAAGTGGGATGGGGAATCACAGAGAGGTTGAAGAATGGAGAGTTTCATTTGACTGATAGGTCAATAACTCCAGCAATCTAAAGATCATTGTATGCCACTTTATATGGCAATTGTGATCTTGGCAAGCTATGTATTTCCCTGAGGAAATAACTCTGAAATACTGTTGCTGAAGTATTTCTGATGAAATGTTCCTAATAAAATATGCAGCTTTGTGTATATTAGAGAGACAATATGTGTTTGCAGAATTTAACTGAATTGAGAATTAAACCCACTAGCTCAATTTGTACAGTTATGAACAAATTAGTGAAGAAAGGAACTCAGTTTCACAAATATTCAGTAAATAATACTAGGCATTAATTTATGAATTGGGGTATAGTTTTTGCTTTTCAGTTAGTAAAAGATATATATAAAGATTATATATAATTTTAATTCATATATTTGGGGGGGAAGGTAAACTGTGCCTCAAATATATGGTTTGTCTAAAACACACCAGGATTTAAAACAATAATATGCATGCTAATCCTAAAAATCAAACATTTTCAAATATATTTGGTTTGATTTCATTCAAAACATTTAAAACTGTATAGCTGAATTAAGAAATAATGCTGATTAGTATGTCTGAACAAAAAAATTGCCAAAAATTTGCCTTGCCTCTAACCAAGATGTACATAAACTCTTGTTCCTCTTATGTCAAAGTAGAAGATTCAGTATGGGAAATGACATGAACTTTTAAATTGGCTTTAGCTGCTTTCTGAAAATACCTCAAACATGATACTAAGACAGGCTTTTAATTTTTCTTATTTATTAAAATCTTCACTCCAGAGCAAGACATACCACGCAAATTCTCCAACAACACAGGAACATAACCCTGAGCCTCAATATACAGGCTGACCAAAGACACACCAAACCCACTGACATCTCAAAACTTATTACTGGACACTTCACTGAACTCCAGAAAGAAGAAATCCAGCTCCACTCACCAGAACACCGACACAAGCTTCCCTAACCAGAAAACCTTGACAAGCCACCCGTCCAACCCCAATAAAGAGGAACCACCACTGCCAGAATACAGAAAGGCCACCCCTAACACAGCAATATAAACAAGACGAAAAGGTAGAGAAATACCCAGGAGGCAATGGAACAGGATAAATGCCCACCAAACCAAACAAAAGAGGAAGAGATAGGGAATCTACCTGATAAAGAATTCCAAATAATAATAGTGAAAATGATCCAAAATCTTGAAAACAAAATGGAGTTACAGATAAATAACCTGGAGACAAGGATCGAGAAGATGCAAGAAAAGTTTAAAAAGGACCTAGAAGAAATAAAAGAGTCAATATATAATGAATAATGCAATAAATGAGATCTTAACCTTATAGCCATGTTGTTAAGTAAAACACAAAACACCAAGGAAGCCAAGGGCTGTCAGCTGACATAACACGGCACACTCTCCCTCAGAGACTTACTTTCTCGTTTCACATGGAAAATAACAAAAACACCCTCAATGGTTAAGAAAGGTCACAAAAATGGCCAAGATTAACATTTGAACCAACCCGGCAACGATACATCCACCCCAAACGTGCAAGGCAAAATACAAGGCAGAATCAGTTCCCTGGCGACCAAAGGTCATCCGACTGTCTGGTATCCCCACACCACCCAGCCGACCGCATTCATCCTTTCCTCACAGTAAGGGACAAACACTACAAAACATTAAGACCATGAATGGGAAGGGGGTCTCCGAGACCCACAATTAAACAAACAAAATCGTCTCCAAGTTTCAGCAGGCTGTTACAACAACGCCAAACACCAAACCCTGAAGTGCCTGAGAGACGTTCTCTGCCATCAACCTGGAGCTGATGGACACATCTGATAAAATGTCCATTAGGACACACCATCTACCCGACTCTCCAAGTAACACCCCAGACAGCAAAATATGAAGAAAGTAAGTAAAACTTACGCTTTTGAGATCTCGGGAAAGGAACCCGCCACGTCAAATCCTAACCGAGGAGAATGGTGGACGGAAGACCCACAGGACAATCCAGACAGTCGGGAGCTTAATCATCGGGCTTACTCACGCGCTATGGCATCTTCCGCAACGTTTCCACGGCCCCGCCTCCGAACGTCGTCATTGGTGGGCCTGCGATGATTGATGGGGAGATTGGCCATTCGTCTCAGGTAGGTCTACTGGTGGGAAATAGTCCCTTTTCCAAGGCCCAGCTAAAATAATGAAATCTCTGGTCGTATTTCTATCACTTTCTATATCTGTGTCTATCCTTCAATGCCTAGCTCTACTTCTTGGGTCTTTGCCCAGATCTTTTGCTTTGTTTCTTGTCATCTTAGATTTTGGAAAGCATGCACATTCAGTAAACCCAGGCATGGTTCAATTACCTCCCCATCCAGGAAGCCATCCAAGCTTTACTCCTTCCAGGCGTATTGTGAGTTCTTCATGTTAGATATGGACATGGAGATATACCAGAACAGAATTGCAGGGGAACTGTTTATGAGCTCTGGGATCAGATAGTACTGGGCTGGGCACAGTGTGAAGGAACCAAGGTTTGCACTTGGAAATTTGGCAAGTCAGTTCAGGTTGCACACATTTTTGGAAGACCAGGAACACTGACAACAAGCTAACTCATAGATGCCTCCTAGGATTGGTACCACACTTCTCACGATTTTCATATCCTTCCCTGCTTTTTATCTTACCCACCCTACAAGGCCCAGGCATAAATCCCTTCCCTACCTCTGTTCCTGAATTCATGTTCCCACCTCAACCACAAGAAGCGTTATTTATCCTGTTACTATAGGAAGAAACATATGAGGACTTCATATCTCTGCTGCAAAGGTTGTGGAACTTCACAGATATTCAGAGTGAGTCTAGAAGCCCACTTTGTTCCCTGGATGCCTCCTGCTGAGAGATTTCAGCACCTGTCCTCCATTTGTGAGTTGTACAAACAAGGTGCAACTCCCCTAGGCTTGACTACCTTGAGTGTTTATGTCATCTGCACACTACAGGGTGTGTGGACCACATAACCCCTGGGTCCCTTAGCTGGATTGCATGGTCTTAAGTTTCACAGTGCTTCTAGGAAAGATGATCTAATGGTAGCACTGTCCTTCCCATGGGAAAGATCATTATGGAGAGTGTTTCAGACTTCATGGTGTGAACAGTGTTATGCAGAAGTCCATGACGTTGCCCTACCCACTGGGATGGCTAATTTTATGTGCCAACTTGACTGGGCATGGAACATCCATATTAAACATTATTTCTGATTTTATCTATGAGGGTGTTTCTGGATGAGATGAGCATTTGAATTGGTGACTTAGTAAAATAGAAGACCTTTCCCAATGTGGGTGGGCATCATCCAATCCTGTTGAGGGCCCAAAAGGAACAAAAAGAAGAAAAAGGATGAATTCTTCCCGTTTTTCCTAACTCATTCCTTGAGATAGAACATTTCTCCCCATTTTCTCCTCTACAACTAAGATTCACACCCCCAGACCCCCTGGTTCACATGCCTACACACTGGGACAGAATTATATCATTGGCTTTCCTGGCATTACACCTTTAGACAGGAGATTGTGGAATTTCTAAGCCTCCATAAAGAGGGAACTAAATTCTTCAAGGTAAACCTTCTTCATATATGTATATATACATATATATTGTAGAAAACTTCTCTCTCTCTCTTTCTATATATATATACATACATACATATACACACAGAAATATAGATATAAAATATTTCTTATTGGTTCTGTTTCTTTGGAAACTCTGAATGATCAACCTGGAATATGGCAGACAGTTGCTATTGTTGGAATTGGCTTCATAGTCCTCAAATAGAACTTGGAAGAAACAGCAAAAACAAATATATGAAAATTAGTTCCAAACTATGGGTGAGGATCACAGTGTGGATCACAATAAACTGTGAGAAATTCTGAAAGAGATGGGAATACCAGACCACCTGACCTGCCTCTTGAGAAACCTATATGCAGGTCAGGAAGCAACAGTTAGAACTGGACATGGAACAACAGACTGGTTCCAAATAGGAAAAAGAGTACGTCAAGGCTGTATATTGTCACCCTGCTCATTTAACTTATATGCAGAGTACATCACAAGAAACCACTAGGCTGGAAGAAGCACAAGCTGGAATCAAGATTGCTGGGAGAAATATCAATAACCTCAGATATGCAGATGACACCACCCTTATGGCAGAAAGTGAAGAGGAACTAAAAAGCCTCTTGATGAAAGTGAAATAGGAGAGTGAAAAAGTTGGCTTAAAGCTCAACATTCAGAAAACGAAGATCATGGCATCTGGTCCCATCACTTCATGGGAAATAGATGGGGAAACAGTGGAAACAGTGTCAGACTTTATTTTTGGGGGTTCCAAAATCACTGCAGATGGTGATTGCAGCCATGAAATTAAAAGACACTTACTCCTTGGAAGAAAAGTTATGACCAACCTAGATAGCATATTCAAAAGCAGAGACATTACTTTGCCAACAAAGGTCTGTCTAGTGAAGGCTATGGTTTTTCCAGTGGTCATGTAATGGATGTGAGAGTTGGACTGTGAAGAAAGCTGAGCACCGAAGAATTGATGCTTTTGAACTATGGTGTTGGAGAAGACTCTTGAGAGTCCCTTGGACTGCAAGGAGATCCAACCAGTCCATCCTAAAGGAAATCAGTCCTGAATATTCATTGGAAGGACTGATGCTGAAGCTGAAACTCCAATATTTTGGCCACCTGATGCTAAGAGCAGACTCACTAGAAAAGACCATGATGCTGGGAAAGATTGAAAGCGGGAGGAGAAGGGGCCGACAGAGGATTAGATGGTTGGATGGCATCACTGACTCGGTGGACATGAGTTTGGGTAAGCTTTGGAGTTGGTGATGGACAGGGAAGCCTGGCATTCTGCAGTCTCTGGGGTCGCAAAAAGTCAGACACAACTTAGCCATGAACTGAACTGAACTAACACACGCTAAGTTTTCATGTACAGTTATCTAGGACTATTAGTTTATCACCATACATGTCTTTGGTCAAATAAACCCTCCTTCCTGGAGATTTTATCATGCTAGCTCCACCAACAAGATTCTCATTTCTCAGACTCTTTTCCTATTTACAATTCATGTAACATAATCCACATCTTAGCAACATATTGGTCAGTTCGCCAGTTGTTTTTTTCCACAATTATTCCTTTCATCTATGTTGATGCCTCTGTTGACTTATTAACTCTTGCATATGTCTTCATGTATATGTCTTGTTCTTAAAATTTTTACCACAAGCTTCCAATTCATCAGCTTACTAGCTCATTTTATCCTGACATAATATAGCTATATACAACACAATTCATATGAAGATTGAATAGCACATAAGGAGACACTGAAATCATACCTTTCATTAAAAGACCCCCAGTGATATACCCCACTGAGAATATCATAAACCCTATTGTTTACTCATTGTTTTGTTAGGGGACAAAATGTGGGTGGTATCTGATAGAGGAACTGGCAACATGTGCTTAAGATCTGGTTGACCATATCAGGCCCGTCTGTCAAGAAACGATGCACCAGGCTGAAATGTGTGTTGCATGAGAGTTGATGGAGAATGTGAGAGAGAGAGGAGTTGGTTTGAAGGGTTTAGGATGAGCAAGTTCACAGGAGTAGGAATGTGAAAAACATGGCCTTCTCAGGGAACAGTGCATATTCTGGCCTCATGGGAGAAGAAGAGAGTTAATGATATAACCTGCAAAAGATGAAGGAAAAAAGGTAAGTGGCTCAAGGCAAAGAATCATGGGTTGGATGTGGTAAACTCCATTGAGATCCAATTTCTTTTCAAATCTACCCTCTGGGTGTCAGTGCACAGAAAAGATCAAAAGAGCTCTTTGATTAAAAAGATCTGACCCTCTCAAAAGGGTCAGAAGATAATGGAGATGGAGCAACCATGGCCGCTTTACTCCAATATCAGGTGAGCCTTGTGCATGCAAGAGCACACCATATCTCCTGCCACGTGAAACAGAGCGTGGCTGTGGATGCAGGCATTGAAGGCAAGGACCACGGTATCGCCCAAGAAGCAGTATAGGCAACCATCAACCCCATGTTAATCCAGGTCAACCTGTCGGGACCATCTTGAGGAGAGGAATGACCACCTCCCTAGCTGCCTACAACACTTCTTGAAACCAAGTATCAGATGCATCTTGAGTTCCAGCAGCCATGCATAGTGGCCCTGATCAATTGGCAGCACCTAGTGGAGCCCTCCAAGAGCCCCTGAGGCAGGCCTGTACCGTGCCTCCCTGAGCCAGGCTGTAACCTTAGCCCTAACCACCTGGCTGAGGGCTGGCCTCCAGATGTCCTAGGGAATCTGCCTGCCTACGCCATGCTTCTGGTACTTCCCTTTAGAGGGCCTGGAACCCCGCACCTCCTGGTATATCTTCCCCAGGTCAGCTGTGGGCCTGAGACCCACACAACTTGCCTGCCAGCCCAAATCTTGCATGCTCCTTCTTGTGCCAAGGCATTGAGTGCCCTCACTGAATTAGTCTGTATCAGGGCTTCCACATGTGCAGGCACACACACACACACACACAAACACACGCACATGAACACACACACACATACTGACAAAAGGTCTTTCATATTCTCAACTTTATATGTGCAGACTTCCTATAAAGATGTCTCCCAAACTTGATCCACTCATGAATGGAATGAAAGTTCCTGTTTCCCTGAATTCTGAATGTTAGACTTTCTAACCATTATTGTACATCTTATAAAGAAAAGACAAGTCTTAATTTCTTTGGTTTGAATGTGTTTCAATAATATCTGGGGGAAGACTGAAAAACATTTGAGTGAAAATTATACTGGATATGCACTTCTGTAACTATCCTCTGTGGATTGCCTGATCAAGAACTTGGCCCATCAATCAATTGGTCAGTGTGAGGGTGTCCCTGGTAAACCCAGACTTGGGTCTGGTTTTTGCAGTGACGGCATTCTGGCTTAGGTGTGACCTAAACCTGTGATGTTCAGAATAACTGTGGATGGTTAGTGTCAGAGTGGCCACCCTCCTCCTTCCCCTCATGACATGGGCTCCATGCTGCCACAATATAGGGCTGGTCCAGGGTATGCAAATTGCCATGGGTCATCTTCTGGGACTTGGTTCAGTCTTCGAGAGTAGATCTACATCTGGAAGAGTAATGGCTGCCCCAAGTTGACCCATATCACTTGTCCAAATCAGCAGAGAAACTCAGACCACACATAGCAGGAAACAGACCTTCATTTCTGTACCACTGTGGCTGGAGACCAGGATGAAATCGCACCCTGTGTCCCTAATTTTGTGTCCCTGGGATATAGAGAGATGGAAAGATAGATCGCTGGAGGGATATAGAGACAGAAACAGGAATGGGGAGGTGGGAGGAAGGTTGAGAGGACACCAGCACTGGAAGCAAGGCACAGAATAATAGCCTGCATTTGCCTCTTTCTGAGGGAGACTTGTACCCTAGGGGCTTCCAAGATATTCACAGCCTTTCCAGTCTGAGTCCACCCTTCATCCAAGCCTCACCAGAATACCTCTGTGCCTGGAGATCCATCCCGAATGTCACAAGATGACCACCAATCAGTCACAAATTCTTGGCAGAAAGGTGCACCAAGCGTTTCTAGTCTTGGCATTGCTGGGGTGGAGAAATGAATCAACAAAAAGCAGAAAAGGAACCCAGAATGGGCAGGTTCTTACTCATCCTTTTTTCCTATAAGCTTCCTGTCAACCACTAATTTATCTTCAATGTGAGACCACATTCAAGGAGAAAGGAGAAGAGAAGCAGGCAGGGACCCAGTGCTCTCTGAGTGTGTGTGTTTGTGTGGAAGGGGCAGGTGAGCCATAGCAATTTAAGAGATCCTTGACCTCCACAAAAATAAGAGTTCTAAAGGTGCACACCTGGTGCAGGAGTTATGTGTACTGCTTTGTGAATGTGCCCGTGCACTGAGACCCTACTTCTCAGTGCCAGGATATCCAGGGTTTGGCAAAATTGCCCTTGCACCATCATGTTAACCCATACATCAATAGTTATGAGAGAGATACATACAGCCTGACTCATAAAAAGCCCTCACTAAATGGAAAAAAAAATTATGCTCACTCCTCTCAATTCTTCCCAAGGTCCAAAATACCTTGGTCCTATAAAACACAAAACGGGTCCATTGATTATTTAATTAATATCCTCTGATCCTGTATTCTGAGTGCAGGAGACAAGTAGATCCACTGCCTCCAAAATCCAAATCTAAGCATGTTTTTCTCCTGCTTGCTGACTTGTACTTGCATAGCTAAGTCAGGTAGCTTACACCTTAATGGATAAGCTATTTTTTTTAACAGGAGAATATCATAACACTGGGACAAAGAAAGAAATTCCAGCTGTAATAACAGTATAGAAGACCTCCTTTGACCTCCACATACTGAGGATCCCCTCAGGCAGGAGGTCAGACATTGCAGCTTTGAGGACCCCTAGATGCTGATCACAAGATGTGAGTTGCTGACACATGCAGCCTATACGATCTTTATGAAAAATCGTACAGAGACCCGAGCCCACCACCCAGTGGGCACATCTTCAATCAGGACAGACTGTGACAGTCTTGCTTTCTTTTCCCCAGGAGAATGATGTCAATGAGCACAAGGTGTTTTTTTTGTTTTGTTTTTTAAATTTTTATTTTTACTTTATTTTACTTTACAATACTGTATTGGTTTTGCCATACATTGACATGAATCCACCACGGGTGTACATGCGTTCCCAAACATGAACCCCCCTGACCGCCCTCCACCTTCCCTGCCTCAGGCCATCTGTGTGCCCAACTTGTGCTGCTTCATTACAAGGCCACATGAGCCTTGCACACGCACAAGCCTGCCAAGTCTGGTGGCCATGTGGAACAGGGCATGCCTGTGGATGTGCACATGGAAGGAAAGGTTCACGATTTGCCCAGGGAGGAGTATGGACAGCCACCAACCCCATGTTGGACCAGGTCAGCACCTCTCTGGACCACGTGGAGGAGAGGAACAAGCACCTCCCTGACCACCTCCAGAGTGCTTGCCTCTAACTTGTAAACACACTTTGAGTTCCAGCAGCTGCTCAGGGAGGCCCAAAGCAATTGGCAGTCCCTAGTGGAGCCCTCCAAGGGCCCTGAGCCAGGCCTCAATCCTACCTCCCTGAGCCAGGCTCCAGCCTAAGCCCTCACCACCTGACTTGGGGCTGGACTGCAGAGGTCCTGGGGTTTCTACCTGCCTAGGCCCTCATTCTGGTACTTTCCTTCACATGCCAGGCATACCCCCACCTCCTGGCCTCTGGACCTCGTGTCAGGTGTGAGTCTGTGACCCACCCAACTTGCCTGCCTGCAAAAGTCTTACATTCATTAGTCAGAGTAAAGAGTTATTTTAAAATTCTCTGAATTACTATTCCTGCACCATGTTGCCACTTGAATGGCTATTTCACAAAATTTTCTCAGCATGCTCAGCGCTACAAAGGGCTTATAAATTTGCTATTAGAAATTTTATGCAATGTGTTTAAAGTTTTCATTTTTTTAATTTATTTTTTTAATTGAAGGATAATTGCTTTACAGAATTTTCCTGTTTTCTGTCAAACCTCAACATGAATCAGCCATAAGAATACATATATCCCCTCACTCTTGAAACTCCATCCTATCTCCCTCCCCATTCCACCCCTCTAGGTTGATACAGAGCCCCTGTTTGTGTTTCCTGAGCCATACAGCAAATTCCCATTGGCTATCTATTTGACATATGGTAATGTAAGTTTCCATGTCACTCTTTCCATACATCTCACCCTCACCTCCCCTTCCCCATGTCCATTAGTCTATCCTCTATGTCTGTTTCTCCACTGCTGCCCTGTAAATAATTTCTTCAGTACTGTTTTTTCTAGATTTCATATATATGTGTTTGAATATGGTATTTATCTTTCTCTTTCTGACTCACTTCACTGTATATAATAGGTTCTAGCTTTATCCACTTCATTAGAACTGACTCAAATGTGTTCCTTTTTATTTCTGAGTAATATTCCATTGTGTATAAATACCACAACTTCTTTATCCATTCATTTGTGGATGAACATCTAGATTGCTTCTATGTTCTAGCTACTGTAAATAGTGCTGCAAATAACAATGGGATACTTGTGTCTCTTTCAATTTTCATTTCCTCAGTGTATATGCCTAGGAGTTGGATTACTGTGTCATATGCTGGATTTATTCCTAGGTTTTTAAGGAATCTCCATACCATCTTCCATATTGGCTGTATCAATTTACATTCCCACCAACAGTGTAAGAGTGTTCCTTTTTCTCCACACCCTTTCCAGCATTTATTGTTTGTAGACTTTTAGTGAGTGCCCTTCTGACTGGTGTGGGTGATATCTCATTGTAGTTTTGATTTGCATTTCTCTAATAATGAGTGACATTGAGCATCTTTTCATGTGTTTGTTACCCATCTGTATGCCTTCTTAGGAGAAATGTCTGTTTAGGTCTTTTTCCCACTTTTTGATTGGGTTGTTTGTTTTTCTGGTATTGAGTTGTATGAGCTGCTTGTATATTTTTTAAATTAATCCTTTGTCAGTTGTTTCCTTTGCTATTATTTTTTTCCCATTCTGAGGGTTGTCTTTTCACCTTGCTTATAGTTTCCTCTGCTGTTCAAAACCTTTCATGTTTAATCAGGTCCTACTTATTTACTTTTGTTTTTATTTCTGTTGCTCTAGGAGGTGGGTCATAGAGGATCTTGCTTTAATTTATGTCATTAAGTGTTCTGTGTATGTTTTCCTCTACGAGTTTTATAGTTTCTGGTCTGACATTTAGGTCTTTAATCCATTTTTAATTTATCTTTGTGTATGGAATTAGAAAGTGTTATAATTTCATTCTTTTACATGTAGCTGTCCAGTTGTCTGCAGAGAAGGCAATGGCACCCCACTCCAGTACTCTTGCCTGGAAAATCCCATGGACGGAGGAGCCTGGTAGGCTGCAGTCCATGGGGTCGCTAATAGTCGGACATGACTGAGAGACTCACTTTTCTCTTTCATGCATTGGAGAAGGAAATGGCAGCCCACTCCAGTGTTCTTGCCTGGAGAATCCCAGGGATGGCAGAGCCTGGTGGACTGCCGTCTATGGGGTCGCACAGAGTCAGACACGACTGAAGCGACTTAGCAGCAGCAGTAGCAGTCCAGTTGTCTGAGCACCATTTATTGAAGAGGCTGTCTTTGCCCCATTGCATATTCTTGCCTCCTTTCTCAAAACTAAGGTATCCATAGGTGTATGGGTTTATTCCTGGGTTTTCTACCTTGTTCAATTGGTCTATATTTCTGTTTCTGTGCCAGTGCCATACTGCCTTGATAACTGTGGCTTTGTAGTATAACCTGAAGTCAGGAAACTTAATTTCTCCAGCTCCACTGTTCTTTCTCCAGACTGGTTTGGCTATTCAGGGTCTTTTGTGTTTCCATATGAATTGTGAATTTTTTTGTTCTAGTTCTGTGAAAAATGCCATTGGTAGTTTGATCCGGATTGCATTAAATCTGTAGATTGCATTTGGTTGTATAGTCATTTTCACAATATTGAGTCTTCCTACCAAGGAGCATGGAATATCTCTCCATCTGTTTATGTCATCTTTGACTTCTTTTATTAGTGTCTTTTCTTTCCTTAAATAAGTTTATTCCTAGATACTTAATTCTTTTTGTTGCAGTGGTGAATGGGATTGATTCCTTAATTGCTCTTTCTGATACTTCATTGTTAGTATAGAAATGCAAGTGATTACTGGGTACTGATTTTGTATCCTGCAACTTTGCTAAATTCACTGATTAGCTCTAGTAATTTTCTCATACCATCTTTAGGGTTTTCTATGTACAGTATCACATCCTCTGCAAACAGTGAGAGCTTTAGTTCTTCTTTTCCAATCTGGATTCCATTTATTTCCTTTTCTTCTCTGATTGCTATAGCTAGGACTTCCAGAACTATGTTGAATAATAGTGGTGAAAGTGGACACCCTTGTCTTCTTCCTTATCTTAGGGGGAATGCTTTCCATTTTTCACCATTGAGAATAATGTTTGCTGTAGGCTAATCATATATGGCCTTTCCTATGTTGAGCTTCGTTCCTTCTAGGCACCTACCTTGAAGAATTTTAATCATAAATAGGTGCTGAATTTTGTCAAAGGCTTTTTCTGCATCTGTTGAGATGATCATATGGTTTTGATCTTTCAATTTATTAACATGGTGTATCACATTGATTGATTTCTGTATAATGAAGAATCCTTGCATCCCTGAAATAAATACAACTTGATCATGGTGTATGAGCTTTCTGATCTGTTGCTGAATTCTGTTTGCTAAAATTTTTGTTGACGATTTTAGCATCTATGCTCATCAGTGTTATTGGCCTGTAGTTTTCTTTTTTTGTGTTGCCTTTGTCTGGTTTCAGTATCTGGGTGGTGGTGGCCTCGTAGAATGAATTTGGAAGTGTTCCTTCCTCTGCAATTGTTTGAAAGACTTTTAGAAGGATAGGCGTTAGCTCTTCTTTAAATGTTTGATAGAATTCTCCTGTGAAGCCATCTGGTCCTGGGCTTTTGATTTTGGGGAGGTTTTTGGTCACAGATTTAATTTTAGTGTTTGTCACTGGGTAGTTCATAATTTCTATTTCTTCCTGCTTCAGTCTTGGCAGATTGAACTTTTCTAAGAATCTGTCCATTTCTTCCAGGTTATCTATTTTATTGCCTTATAGTTGTACATAATAGTCCCTTATAATTCTTTATATTTCTGCATTCTGTTGTAACCACCCTTTTTCATTTCTAATTATGTTGCTTCGATTCTTCTCTCTTTTTTTCTTGATGAGACTGGCTAAGGGTTTGTCAATTTTGTTTATCTTCTCAAAAAAAGCTTTTAATTTTATTATTCTTTATTATTGTTTCTTTCATTTCTTTTTCATTTATTTCTGCTTGGATCTTTATGATTTCTTTCCTTCTACTAATTTTTTTTTCCTTCATTTTCCAGTCGCTTTAGGTGTAAAGTTAGCTTATCTATTTGATGTTTTTCTAGTTTCTTGAGGTAGGCTTGTACTGCTACAAACTTCCCTCTTAGTACTGTTTTTGCTGCATTACATAGGGTTTGAGTTGTCGTGTTTTCATTGTCATTTGTTTCCAGAAATTGTTTTATTTTACTTTTGATTTCTTCAGTAAAATCAATAATCTGTTAGTTATTTAGAAATGTGCTGTTTAGTCTCCATGTGTTTGTGTTTCTTACAGTTTTTTTCTTGTAAATGATATATGGTCTCATAGCGTTGGGTCAGAGAAGATGCTTGATACAATTTCAATTTTCCTAAATTTACTGAGGTTTCATTTGTGGCTCAAGGTGTGGTCTATCATGGAAAATGTTCCACGTGCACTGGAGAAGAAGGTGTACTCTTCTGAATGTGGACGGAATGTCCTGAGGATATCAGTGAGATCCATCTCATCTAATGTAGCATTTATGACTTGTGTTTCCTTATTTATTTTCTGTTTTGATCATCTGTCCATTGGTGTGAGTATTAAAGTCTCCTACTATTATTGTGTTACTGTCAATTTCTTGTTTTAAGTCTATTATTGTTTGTCTCATGTATTGAGGTGTTCCTATGTTGGGTGCATTGATATTTACAATTGTTATGTCTTCCTCTAGATTGATCCCTTGATCATTATGTAGTGTCCTTCCTCACCTCTTGTAATCTTTAATTTAAGGTCTATATGGTCTGATATGAGTGAGGATTGCTACTCCAGCTTTCTTTTGCTTCCCACTTGCATGGAATATATATTTCCATTCTCTCACTTTCAGTCTATATGTGTTTTTAGATCTGTAGGGGGTTTCTTGTAGACAGCTTCTTATAGACAGGTTTTCTCTGTTTCCATTCAGCCAGTCTGTGTCTTTTGGTTGGAGCATTTAATTCATTTAAAGTAATTATTGATATATATATATATATATATATATATATATATATTGCCATTTTTTAAAGTATTTGGGGTTATTTTGTAGATCATTTTTCTTCTTTTGTATTTCTTTTTTTTTAATTAATTAATTTATTTTTAACTTTACAATATTGTATTGGTCTTGCCATACATTGACATGAATCCGCCACGGGTGTACATGAGTTCCCAATCCTGAACCCCCCTCCCACCACCCTCTCCATATCATCTCTCTGGGTCATCCCAGTGCACCGGCCCCAAGCATCCTGTATCCTGTACCGAACCTAGACTGGCTATTCATTTCTTACATGATAGTATACATGTTTCTGAGTTTCTTTAACATTTGTTATAAAGCTGGTTTGGTGGTACTGAATTCTCTTAAGTTTTGCTTGTCTGAAGAGCTTTTTATTTCTCCATCAGTTTTGAATGAGATCCTTGCTCAGTACAGTAATCTTGGTTGTAGATTTTTCCCTTTCAGTACTTTAAATATATCCTGCCATTCCCTTCTGGCCTGCAGAGTTTCTGCTGAAAGATCAGCTGTGAAGCGTATGGGGTTTCCCTTGTATGTTACTTGCTGCTTCTCCCTTGCTGCTTTCAGTTTTCTTTCTTTGTGTTTAGTCTTTGTTAGCTGGATTAGTATGTGTCTTGCTGTGTTTCTCCTTGTGTTGATCATGTATGGGACTCTGCCTCTTGGACTTCATTGGCTATTTCCTTTCCCATGTTGGGGAAATTTTAAACTATTTTCTCTTCAAAAATCTTCTCATACCCTTTCTTTTCCTCTTCTTCTTAGTTCAGTTCAGTTCAGTCGCTCAGCCGTGTCCAAGTCTTTGCGACCCCATGAATCGCAGCACGCCAGGCCTCCCTGTCCATCACCATCTCCCGGAGTTCACTCAGACTCATGTCCATCGAGTCAGTGATGCCATCCACCCATCTCATCCTCGGTCGTCCCCTTCTCCTCCTGCCCCAAATCCCTCCCAGCATCAGAGTCTCTTCCAATGAGTCAACTCTTCTCAGGAGGTGTCCAAAGTACTGGAGCTTCAGCTTTAGCATCATTCCTTCCAAAGAAATCCCAGGGCTGATCTCCTTCAGAATGGACTGGTTGGATCTCCTTGCAGTCCAAGGGACTCTCAAGAGTCTTCTCCAACACCACACTTCAAAAGCATCAATTCTTCGGCGCTCAGCCTTCTTCACAGTCCAACTCTCACATCCATACATGACCACAGGAAAAACCATAGCCTTGACTACATGGACCTTAGTCGGCAAAGTAATGTCTGTGCTTTTATCTAGGTTGGTCATAACTTTTCTTCCAAGGAGTAAGCGTCTTTTAATTTCATGGCTGCAATCACCATCTGCAGTGATTCTGGAGCCCAAAATAATAAAGTCTGACACGGTTTCCACTGTTTCCCCATCTATTTCCCATGAAGTGATGGGACCAGATGCCATGATCTTCGTTTTCTGAATGTTGAGCTTTAAGCCAACTTTTTCACTCTCCTCTTGCACTTTCATCAAGAGGCTTTTGAGTTCCTCTTCACTTTCTGCCATAAGGGTGGTGTCATCTGCATATCTGAGGTTATTGATATTTCTCCCAGCAATCTTGATTCCAGCTTGTGTTTCTTCCAGTCCAGCATTTCTCATGATGTACTCCGCATATAAGTGAAATAAGCAGGGTGACGATATACAGCCTTGACATACTTCTTTTCCTATTTGGAACCAGTCTGTTGTTCCATGTCCAGTTCTAACTGTTGCTTCCTGACCTGCATACAGATTTCTCAAGAGGCAGGTTAGGTGGTCTGGTATTCCCATCTCTTTCAGAATTTTCCACAGTTTATTGTGATCCACACAGTCAAAGGCTTTGGCATAGTCAATAAAGAAGAAATAGATGTTTTTCTGGAACTCTCTTGCTTTTTCCATGATCCAGCGGATGTTGGCAATTTGATCTCTGGTTCCTCTGCCTTTTCTAAAACCAGCTTGGATATCAGGGAGTTCATGGTTCACGTATTGCTGAAGCCTGGCTTGGAGAATTTTGAGCATTACTTTACTAGCATGTGAGATGAGTGCAATTGTGCGGTAGTTTGAGCATTCTTTGGCATTGCCTTTCTTTGGGATTGGAATGAAAACTGAGCTTTTCCAGTCCTGTGGCCACTGCTGAGTTTTCCACATTTGCTGACATATTGAGTGCAGCACTTACAGCGTCATATTTCAGGATTTGAAATAGCTCAACTGGAATTCCATCACCTCCACTAGCTTTATTCATAGTGATGCTTTTTAAGGCCCACTTGACTTCACTTTCCACGATGTCTAGCTCTAGATGAGTGATCACATCATCGTGATTATCTGGGTCATGAAGATCTTTTTTGTACAGTTCTTCCGTGTATTCTTGCCACCTCTTCTTAATATCTTCTGCTTCTGTTAGGTCCATACCATTTCTGTCCTTTATCGAGCCCATCTTTGCATGAAATGTTCCCTTTGTATCTCTAATTTTCGTGAAGAGATCTCTAGTCTTTCCCATTCTGTTGTTTTCCTCTATTTCTTTGCATTGATCGGTGAAGAAGGCTTTCTTATCTCTTCTTGCTATTCTTTGGAACTCTGCATTCAGATGCTTCTTCTTCTGGGACACCTATAATTCGAATGTTGGTGTGTTTTGATATGGTTGCAGAGGTCTCTGAAACCGTCCTCAGATCTTTTTACTTTATTCTTCTCTTCAGAAGTTATCTCCACAATTTGATATTCCAGCTCACTGACTTGTTCTTCTGCCTCAGATAGTCTGCTATTGATTCCGTCTAGAGTATTTTTAATCTCAGTAATTGTGTTGTTTGTCTCTGTGTGCTTATTCTTTAATTCTTTTAGGTCTTTGTTAATTGATTCTTGCATTTTCTCTATTTTGTTTTCATGGTTTTTGATCTTTACTATCATTATTTTGAATTTTCAGGTAATTTTCCTATTTCCTCTTCAATTATTTGGACTTCTGTTTCTAGTTTGTTCCTTCATTTGTGCCATATTTTTCTGCCTTTTCACTTTTTTTAAGTTATTGTGTTTGCAGTCTCCTTTTCACAGGCTTCAAGGAAAGTTCCTTGAAGGTTTTTCTTCCTTTTGGTCTCTGCCCCCCTAAGGTTGGTCCAGTGGTTGTGTGAGCTTTGTATAGGGTGACATTTGTGCTGAATTTTTGTTTGTTTGCTTGTTTTTCCTCTGATGGGAAAGGCTGAGCAAGGTGGTCCTCCTGTCTGATGACGATTGGGATAGTATTTTTGTTTTCTTTGTTGTTTAGATGAGGCATCCTGCACAGGGTGCTATTGGTGGTTGGGTGATGCTGGGTCTGGTATTCAAGTGGTTTTCTTTGTGTGAGTTCTCACTATTTGATACACCCTAGGGTTAGTTCTCTCGTAGCCTAGGGTCTTGGAATCAGTGCTCCAAATCCAAAGGTTCAGGGTTTGAACTCTGGTCAAGAACGAGGATTCCACAAGTGGTTTGTTATGGCATTAAGGGAGAGGAAAACAAATATCCAGATCGAAAAACCAAAGATGAACCCCAGAGAAATTGCAGTTACAAAATCAAGCAAATAATAATTAAAATAATGGAATATACATATATACATATAAACCCATGAGCAAAGTGAAAACAGTTCAACAAAAAATAAAGTACAGTAGATTGATCTGGCGAACAAAAGATATCAAAAATTATATTTATCTGTTAAGAACAAAACTTACTTAAGCACACACTGGAAAACAAAACAAAAGCAAGGTTGCAAGTGGGGAATAAAGCAATGAAAACAAAACCAACAAATATGTTGACAGGAGAGGAAAGAAAGAAAAGAAAGAAAGAATAGATATGCAAACTTAAATACAGTTAGATGAAGAAGATTTATATACATTAAAACTTAACTGCAAGGGGAAAAGATCAGTAGGAAAGGCAACCGAAGGGATAAATGTTGAAAATAATAGGCTTAAAAATTAAAATAAAAAATAGAGAAAAGAAAAAAAAGAGGAAAATTCTACAGAACAGCAAATGCCCAACATAGAGGTAGAGATTTATGACAACAATAAAAAATGTGACTGGGTAAACAGGAAAAAAAAGGTTAAAATTTAATTGGATTTCTTAGTGCCAATAAATTTGACAACTAAAACAGAAGGGGGAAAAAAGAAGGAAAAAATCCAAAAGAATATATAGAACAAATAATAAAAAAAAAGAAGAATAAATGTTTTTCTTGAGTCACTGTTGTCAGAGTCCTTTCCTGAGCTGGAATCACAGTCCACCTTACCTCCCTAGGATGCCCTCCAACACTGTACTGATCTCTGGACCTGCTGTGGGGGCTTCTCAGGTTCTAATCTGGTCATATGCCTGTGTGTGCTTGCCTCTAATGACCACAGCTATGAGGGCTAGTGCATTTTCTTTTGAGGGAGCTCTCAATGTCCTTTTATATATTCCATAGACACAGAGTCAGCTTAGTTGATCATCTGAATATAATCGGAAACTTGTACAGCTGGTGGGAAGGTGTTGGTTCTTCTTCCTTAGCCACACTGCCCCTGGCTTTCAATTGTGGTTTTATTTCCACCTCTACATGTGGGTCATCCACTAGGGTTTAGCCCCTGAGGCTGCCCTGGAGGGCTTAGATTTGCCCCTGTTAAGATCAGGTGTGGAAGTGATGCAGCTGCTTGGGTCACAGGGGTTCTGGCAGCACCAGATACTCAGGGGATTGGCAGCTAGGGCAGCAGGAAATATATTTCTCTAGAAAGGTATGGAAACCAGTACTGGCCAATACACTCCAGCATTCTTGCCTGGGGAACTCCCTCTCTGACAGAGAAGCCTGGCAGGCCACATTCTACACGGTGACAAAGAGTAGGACAGAACAGACATGATCGTGCATACATAAACACAAGATTTTTTTGTTTTTGTTTTTTGTCTGTGGCAGCTCTCCCTTGGTGAGAGTTGAGAGTGAAGGTGGTGCAGCTGCTTGGCTTTCAGGGACTCTGGTACCACCAAGTGTTCAGGGAAATGACTGCCTCCACGGCAGGAATTATGGCCCTATCAGAGTCTTTTTTCGAGCCTCTTGTAGGTGGTGATCAGAATGCCTCTTTGGCCAGTCTTTCTCCAGAATTCGCCCGTTCAGGTACTTAGAGAGGTCTCTTCATTTTGAGTTGTTGCTGTTTTGTTGTTTGTTTTTTTTTTTTTAAGTGCCAGTCAAAGGCAAAAACTACAGCCATTCACTTACCTGTTCGATTGAGTTCATGTATACTCTGGTATACATAGTGAATAATTCGTAATACTCAAAGGACTGAATTCTAACACAAATTGCACCAGGAGCTTATTGTGTGCTTCCAGGTTTTTGTTCCCATGACTTCTGATGTTTTCCAGAACCATGCTGGGCAACTGCTCATTTCCTCACCCTCAGCCGGAATAGGAGATACACCCGCCCCTCACACACACACACATATGATATCCAGATAAGAATCTGTCATCTTCATGACATGGCCAGAAGGGTCACTTCTCCCAGGAAGATGTCAGATTACCTATCATCTTTCTTATCTTAATGAAGCGAGAACTTCAGTTCCAGCCTGAGACTCCTCCCCCTGCCACACAAAACCTCTCATCAATGCCCAGAATACTGAGCCCAGAGTCCCACTCGGTACTTGGTGTGATGCACATACCGAGCCACATCATCATCAGTCGTGCCTGGAGTCATCACAATGAAAAAACATGTATAACAGGACCTTTTCCATCATACACATTTTATTGAAAATCAAGGTTTTACAAATTTCAAACATTTTACATAATTGACTGTTCCTGTCTGATATGAATGGAAGAGTACATCTGTCACTTGCCAAGACTGGTAAGATCAACATAGCAACTGAAATTGTCTATAAAAAAGGCCTCTGGTTATTTTCCCTACTGCAAAAGACCACAGAGCACTCGCCACAAGGACAGAGGTATTGGTAAAATATGACCGAGCTGTAGGGTGAACAGTGGCTCCTACTTATTCCTTTTCCTTGAGGAATCAATGGAACAAGTTCCACTAAAGGAAGTTCCCTGTTGCCTGAGTTTGGCCCAGGGTGTGGCAGTCACAATTTGTGGGGGACAGACACCTGCGGGGAACTGGTATCTCATGCAAGGGTGTTGCAGGAGAAATACAAAGTAACATAAGGTGAGGGAAGGCAGCAACTCCGGAGGATTACAGCATCCACAGAAGCAAGAGGTTTCCTTCTCAGAACTCTCTCAGATTATGTTATTATGCAACAGTATGAAACATTATAAACAACATTAAACAGTGCACAGAAAGAGTAGCAGTAGGAAAATCATCTCCTGGCAGAGAGGCCCACAGTTCACTAGAAAAATGAAATGTGATGACCTGATCCCAATATTAATGCCTCACAGCCAATATAGGTCCACATTCACTCACTTCAACCTATTTCAATCTGATGTGTATGTCAGAAGCTTACATTATTTCATACTTTAATAAAACCTTATTACACAAAAGCCTCTGAGTGATCAGGCCTCATCATTGGCCACGAATTGAATTCCTCTCCCCCGGAAGCCAAGAACCTCCCATTATATCATGGCTCAACAACAACTTTTCTCCTTGGGCCACACAAGTCTGACACAAGCCAGTGCTACCTTACCACCTGGACCCAATATTTCCCATGACACATACTTTAGGAAAGTCTGATTTGGGCCAGAATCAGAATCAGAAACCCCACATTTCCTATGCTATTTGCAACACAATGTATGACTCAGGCCAGAGCTAATTTACCACCCAGACTCAACATTTTCCCAATGTTGCTTGTGGCACAGAACTTTGATTCAGGCCAGAAGTAACTTATACCCCTGACCCAACATTTCTCATGCTTCTTGGAGTAGGGAAGCCTGGCTCGGGCAAGAGCCTATTTAACACCTAGACCCAACATTTCCCATGACCCTCACTTTAGTGAAGTCTGACTAAGGCCAGAGCTGACTTACTACCCCAACCAAACATTTCTGATGCCCTTTATGGCACAGAAATTTGACCCAGGTCAGAGAAGACTTAACAACCGAACCTAACATTTCCCATGACCCTTGCTTTAGAGAAGTCTGACTCAGGCCAGAGCTACCATAGGCCTGGAACTCCCATTTCCTAGGCCATTTGCAACACGGAAGTCTGATTCAGACCAGAGCTAACTTACCACCCAACCTCTTTCCACAAGCCCATGGTACACAGAATCCTGACAACAAGGCCACAGCCAATTTTTGCCCTGGACCCAACATTCACCATGCCCACATGCTGCCACTGCCACTTTGGGCATTCTTTAGGACTTTTGCAAGGCACCTGTGATGTCTGAGCTTTGAAGGAAGTAGTGTCTGGCTGGTATATCAGTAAAACATACCAAGCATAGCTGTTGATTTTCAGGTGTCTCTTTAGGATCCACAGGGACATCTCAACAGGAGAGCTGAGCACAGCCAAGTACAATCAACTTCAATGGGCACCTCCCCAGAGACTCCCTCAGATTACTCTTCTAGGCCACAGTATAGGACCAGCAGTGTCCTCCTTTCCTCCGCTGCTATTCACAGCCTAAGGCAGTGATCATAGTAAGGCAGGAACGCAAGAACTTTTCTAACATTGATATCCAAAAGTCTGAGGAATGCTGTAAAGTAGAGTAAAGCCCCCATTATGAAAGTCTCACCTGTACCAGAAGGCAATCTATTCTCATGTCTCACTCAAGGATGTGCATTTCTATCATCGGTCCCCATGCTCTTCCCATCCCAGGCAGGGACAGGGATGTAGAAAGGGAAGAAAACACTTCTTTTAATACAAGAAGCTTCTCATATCTTTCAAACCACAGTCCCTTGTCCTTAATCATTATCAGCAGCTGCATCCAGTGCTGCTCTTCTCCATCGTCTGGCCACCTGTAACCAGTAGGCCTCTGAAGAAGGAAAAGTGAAGTCACTCAGTCATGTCTGACTCTGCAACCCCATGGACTGTAGCCTACCATGCTCCTCCGTCCATGGGCTTTTCCAGGCAAGAGTACTGGAGTGGGTTGCCATTTCCTTCTCCATCTGAAGGAGGGACCATGGTCTATATGCCATTCCATCTTTCCTGATCAGAGAGGCTCCTGCCCTGGTGTGATGCTGTAACTTCTATAAGCTTCTCTGTAAAAGAAGAAACAATCAAACTGGCTAACCAATCAGCCATGAAATCCGTTTAGTTCAACATTTATTCTCCCCAATTTGGGGAGCATTTTCCTTACCAGTAGTTTCTACTACTGTAAAAACACTCCAGGTATTTCTTGAATTCCTACTATTGCATTCCAGTCTGCTACACTGAAAAGAATATTTTTCAGGGGTGTTAGTTCTAGAAGTTGGTGTAGGTCTTCATAGAACCATTCAACTTCAGCTTATTCAGCATTATTGGTTGGGGCATAGACTTGGATTACTGTGATATTGAACGGTTTGCCTTGGAAATGAACAGAGATCATTCTGTTGTTTTTGAGACTGCATCCAAGTATGCATTTCAGACTCTTCCGTTGACCCTGATGGCTACTCCATTTCATCTAAGGGAGTCTTGCCCACAGTAGTCGATATAAAGGTCATCTGATTAAATTTCAATCCATTCACCCATTCCACACCATTTTAGTTCACTGATTCCTAAAATGTCGATGTTCATACACACCATCTCCTGTTTGACCCTTTCCAATTTGCCTAGATTCAAGGATCTAACATTCCAGGTTCCTTTGCAATACTGCTCTTCACAGCATCAGATTTTACTTCCATCACCAGTTACGTACACAACTGGGTGTTGTTTTTGCTTTTTCTCTGTCTCTTCATTCTGGAGTTAGTTCTCCACTGATCTCCAGTAGCATATTGGGCACCTACTGACCTGGAGAGTTCATCTTTCAGTGTCCTATATTTTTGCCTTTTTATACTGTTCATGGCGATCTCAAGACAAGAATACTGAAGTGATTTGCCATTCCCTTCTCCAGTGTACCACCTTTTGCCAGAACTCTCCACCATGACCCGTCTATCTTGGGTGGCCCAACACAGCATGGCTCATAGTTTCATTGAGTTAAAAAAGCCTATGGTTCATGTGATCACATTGGTTGGTTTTCTTTGACTGTGTTTTTCAGTCTGTCTGCCCTCTGATGGAGAATAATAAGAGGCTTATGGAAGCTTCCCGATGGGACTGACTGAGGGGGAAACTGGGTCTTTTTCTGATGGGCAAGGCCATAATCAGTAAATCTTTAATCCAATTTTCTGTTGAAGGGTGGGGCTGTGTTCCCTCCCTGCATGGGACCTTTTGGAGGAGGTCACATTATCTTCATTGCCTCCACCATAGTTTGGCCTCAGGTCAAATAACAGGAAGGGAACATAGCCCTGGCCTTCAACATTTTTTACAAGTAGTACTCAAATCACAGGATTTGAGAAGATTAGGAAATAAACTAATGAAAAGAGCAGAGGATAGTTCTTACTTCCATTACTCTTCATATCGGTGGTGGTTGTAGTGGTTTTCTTATTAGTATCATCACCACCAAAGCCATCATCATTTCCAGTAGGCTAACATGCATCTCAAACTGACTGCTGCTATCCTGCTGAAACTAGTGTCTGCATAGAACAGGAAACCAGTATAAAAAAGAAAGATACCCTGTTTCAAAGGCTGTGCATTCAAGTGCCCAATATATCCCATTTCTCTGTCACCCACATAAATCAGAGGCAAGCATGAGGTTGAAAAATAAATATTTGGAAGACCTTGTAGTACATTACAGAGAAGGCAATGGCACCCCACTCCAGTAATCTTGCCTGGAAAATCCCATGGATGGAGGAGCCTGGTAGGCTGCAGTCCATGGAGTCGCTAAGAGTCGGACACGACTGAGCGACTTCACTTTCACTTTTCACTTTCATGAATTGGAGAAGGAAATGGCAACCCACTCTAGTGTTTTTGCCTGGAGAACCCCAGGGATGGGGGAGCCTGGTGGGCTGCCGTCTATGGGGTCGCACAGAGTCGGACACGACTGAAGCGACTTAGCAGCAGCAGTAGTACATTACAATTCCCAATCAAAAGAAAACATTCATCGAATACAAGGCTCAGGATGCTAAGTGACAAGGCAGGCCTAGGGATCAACACCTGGAATAGCACAGAGGAGCCAGGTCACATCTTGCCTGTACTGAGTAGTGTCCCCTTGTCTTTTTAAAGAGTGTGCCAGTTCTTGAGTGAGATAAGTTCTTGCTGTCAATCGGCCAATACGCTTTTTGAATGCTCTGCCTTGTGGCTGCTTCCTACAATGAAAATAGTCAGCAGAAGTAACCATGAAAAAAATTCACTAAGAACTTTCCCACAGACCCTCCAATGAAGAGACTCAGGACGACTGTGATGTGATGTGCAGCCGGCACAAACCTGTGGGGAAAGGAGAGAAGGGGCCACCGTCATTGATAAGTTTCACAACTCTTTTGACTAGCAGATCAGCCAGGCTTGGTGTCTCTTGGCGAAGGAACACTGGTTAGGAGAAAGCTTTTTCTCCGTATTATACGTTTCAGTTTGTTACTGCATGAGGAATCCACAAAGACACCCATCATCCAAGGATTAGAAGTATTTTAACCCATTACAGGTATAAACCAAAACAGTTTGAATGTCAGTGTGCTGGGCAAAGGCCACACACTCTGTATTCCCAACAAGGAAATGTGCAATTTGAATGTGGGTGGGTGAAATTCAGGTTCTCTGATGCCAGCTTCTGACTGAAACTTGTAGCACTAACAAAGCAGGGGAACCAAAGTTATCTATAGAGACTAAATGTTAGAAGGCTCTCTGAGGATATTTTAAATAATGCACACTTCTATTGAACATTTTCCCCTCTGCTTTCAGATGAGCTAATGACCTCACCTGAATGTTGATAAATAAATCAACACTCAGAAAAGAAGTGACATTATGTAGAAAAAGAAAGAGCAGAGACCTTTCTGGCACTGCCAGGTAACAGGCACCCTTTGGCCTGCACAGGGTTCACACCGTGGAAAGTCCTCCCAGTTGCAAATGTGAAGCCATGTCAGCCTCCACGTGAGGTGTCCGAGTTGACCAGAGCAGAACATCGCTCCCAGCAAGGATAAGCCTGGTGTCCCGGGCTGCCTCTTGCATCACAGCAGGACTAAAGATATGTAGTTTGCAAGAAGATGCTTCAGTAACTCCTGAGGTAACTCAGTGGCCCTGTGAAAGGAAACAAGCATGGAAATGAAATGATGGCAAAGTTAAAGAGCTGGGGCAGGAAAAGGAAACAGTGGCCATAAAAGGAGTTGAGCGAAATATCATCCCTTTCTGCTCCAATAGGTGGATTCATGAAATGGGGGACTACATTTCTTGAGCACCATCTGTATCTTAGGTCTTTAACAAAGGTCATGACACTTGACTCTCACAGCATCCAAAACAGCATGCTAGATATCCCATTGTGCAAAGGAGGAGAGATTGGAGCTGAAAGATGATTGTAAGAGAGCCTAGAGACTTTCAGACTCAGATACTGGAGGCTGTTTGTGGATGAAACACTATGTACGGTCCCAGCAATATCTGCAAGCAAACAAACGGCCTAGAATTACTAGAAGGGTGAAAATTTGAAGGAGTATTGACTCCTGACTTGACAATTACTTCCACTATATTCCCAGGATCCTTATCACATGTGGAAGGGGTCTGGGAAACCATTGACCACTACGCGCTTGGTCCACAAGTCCCATTTTACCCTTTTTTATAAACAGAAATGTTTTCAATTACCTTCAGATCCATATTCTCATACTAGGAAAAAAGGTACCCAAGCAGAACAAATTCTGCATTCATGAGGTTTATTTTCAACAGGACAGTCCAGTCCATCTCGCTGCTGCCAGCTAGTGTGAGAGTTACCAACCAGAATAAAAACAAAGATCAACCCTCTGATGGTACACTGTCGAAATCATTTGATTTTGGTAACTGACATTATAAAAGTCAATGTGTCTGCAACAGAGGCACCAATAATGAACAGAGGAACATGATTAAGGACTGAAAAAAGATACCACTGTCTTCTTTAATGCACTGGTTCCATTAACAGTTTCTACCACACAATTACCAAGCCATGTCCAGGGAGACACCTTGACATTGTTTTCTTAGAGGCCCAGGAAATACATTTTGATGCCATCTTCAATTATGTTACAGGTGACAGGGAAGGAGTCCTACCCTCTGCCCAGCAAATTTGGCCCACATAACATAGCTTGCTCTTATTTGTCTAGTTGACCAGGTAGGTTGGTTCCAGATCCACTCTTTACTTGACAGTCCCCTAGGCTGACTAGTACAGGACTTTTCCATCACAGGTCCTGAAAGAGATCTGCAAGTAGATTGCCTGTGGGTAGACTGAGTAGCACAGCTGCAGGAAATTTAAGTAACACGGAAATGCATTTAGGTGGGTATCTGGGGCAAACACCCCATTTCCCTTATGTAGAGAAGCTTCCAAAACCATTGAATTCAGGAACCCAGTCATGTTACCTCTGCCCATTAGACTAGGCCAAATGTTATGAAATGTAACATAAGA
This sequence comes from Capricornis sumatraensis, assembly GCF_032405125.1. Taxonomy (NCBI): domain Eukaryota; kingdom Metazoa; phylum Chordata; class Mammalia; order Artiodactyla; family Bovidae; genus Capricornis; species Capricornis sumatraensis. The sequence continues at coordinate 43,152,997 of NC_091092.1, read as the reverse complement.
CAGAGACTGATCTTCAGAAGTATGGCTGCCCCTTCAAAATGAACTACTGGTTCATCCTGCTTAAACCAAACATCACACAGTAATTATGGAACATTACAGTGAAACACTATAACACTTGTTTGAAGAAGGACAGTCTCAGAGAACACCTTTTTCTTTTTCTTTTCTCAGAGCTTGGGCCAGTGGACAGTTTGATGCCAGTTACTGTTGTTAAACAAGGGGTAAAAATCCAATCGGAACAAATTTTTCATTTATATGCAAAGAAGATAATGAAAACATTTACAGAAATCTTATGAAACAGTTCAGGACCCATATTTAACTAGGTTAAATGATAACAAAATTCCAATTTTTCAGCAAAACAAAATCCTAAATTCTGTAAATGGGAGACATAGTAAGATGAAATGAATCCAGTGTCATAACACATCAAAGACTATCACATGATCACATTCTGCATTTATAAATCAAGACTGCTCCCCAGTGTTTATTCTCAAGGAGGTTTATGAAGAGGGAATAATACCAGAATATAAACAAAATAACTCTATCAAACAAGAAATTATAATACAAAATAAAACATAATCAGAAGTGAAGTTCATTTCCTCTAAATTGAAATTTGCACAAAACCATTTAAAGAAAATTCTGGGGAGCCCCAGGAGCAAACATAATTGAATTCAGTGGGATGAACATGTAAAATGAAGATGTTAAGAGCGTGGAAAAGGCAATGGCACCCCACTCCAGTACTCTTGCCTGGAAAACCCCATGGACGGAGGAGCCTGGTGGGCTGCAGTCCATGGGGTCGCTGGGAGTCAGACACGACTGAGTGACTTCATTTTCACTTTTCACTTTCATGCATTGTAGAAGGAAATGGCAACCCACTCCAGTGTTCTTGCCTGGAAACCCCAGGGACGGGGGAGCCTAGTGGGCTGCCGTCTATGAGGTCGCACAGAGTCGGACATGACTGAAGCGACTTAGCAGCAGCAGCAGCCACACCAGCAAGAGCGTGGAGTGTTGACTGACAAGAGGAGCTCATGCACATCCACCATGACTGTGTAAACTCAAGCACCCAGCCAGTCCATTCAACTCAGAATATACCCATTGAAAATATATTTATTTGAAGAGTAGTTGTGAAACACGACCAAGATCACACTTAAGCAAAGTCAAACGATTGCAATGCCCTGAAAAGGCCTACACCATTATAATGTATAATAAAAGGAAAAGGACAACACTGGGTGCTTGATTCCCTCCTGGGTTTGAGAGAAAACAACAGGCAAAGAGACTGCTATTTTCTTATTTGCAACCAGCAAACATCACCAAATTTTTTAAGAGCATTTTGTGCTTGATAGAACGATCTTAAACACAAAATGCAAAACAGCCTTCAAAGGTGACTGAAGACCATATCCAGGGTCCCTGAACGAGCCCTGAGACAATCAAGCCATCTGTTTATTCAGTTTTCATGTTAAAATTCTCAGAATCTGTGTTCCGTTTTAAGGCAACACGTGAAGAAGACCATTCCAAAAGTTAACAAAGAAATGATATTAAACTTAGAGCCATGTTGTTAAATAAAACACAAAACACCAAGGCAGCCAAGGGTCGTCAGCTGTCATAACACGGCATGCACTCCCTCAGAGACTTTGTTGTTTCATGTGGAAAATAACAGAAACACGCTCAATGGTTAAAAAAGGTCACAAAAATAGCCCAGATCAACATTTGAACCAATACCCGGCAACGATATATCCAGCCCAAACTCCCTACAACACAAGGCAGTATCAGTCCAATTGTGACCAATGGTCATCTGATTGTCCACCACCCTCTCACCACTCAGCCTCACTTCCCTCGCTTCAGCCACAAACACTACAAAACAGTAACACCATTAATGGGAAAGGTATCTTCAAGACACACGGTTAAACCAAGAAAATCTTCAAGGTTCATCAGGCTGTTATAATACGGCCCAACACCAAACCCGGAAGTGCCTGAGAGACCTTCTGTGCCATCCACCCAAGAGCCTCCAGACATGTCTGTCAAGGGGTCCTTTAGGACACTCCATCTACCCGACTCTTCAAATCCTATCACAGCAAAATTCGAATAAAGTAACGAAAATGTATGCTTTTGAGATCTCAGGAAAGGAAGCCACCGTGTTAAATCCTAACCAAAGAGAACGGTCGATGGAAAACCCCACAGGACAATCCAGACAGTAGGGAGCTTAGTCTCGCCCTTACTCACATGCTAGGGCTTCTTCTGCAATGATTCCACGGCCCCACCTCCCAACGTCGTCATTGGTGGGCCTGCAATGATTGACGGGGAGATTGGGCATTCCTCTCAGGTAGGTCTACTAGTGGGAAACTGTCCATTGTCCAAGGCCCAGATGTAGTAATAAAATCTCTGCTCGTATTCCTATCTCTTCCTGTATCTGTGTCCATCCCTCAATGCCTAGCTCTACTGTTAGGTCTTTGCCCAGATCTTTTGCTTTGTTTCTTGTCATCTTAGATTTTGGAGATTTGCATGTTCAGTTTAACCAGGTGTAGGTCAACTACATCCCCCTGCAGGAAGCCATCCAAACTTTACTCCTTTCAGGCATAATGTGACTTGTTCATATTAGATATGGACTTGGAGATATACCAGAGCAGAGATGCAGGGGAATTGTTTATGAGCTCTGGGATCAGACAGTACTGGGCTGGGCACTGTGTGAAGGAGCCAGTGTTTGCACTTGGAAATTTGGCAAGTCAGTTCAGGTTGCAGACATTTTGGGAAGACCAGGGAACACTGACAACAAGCTAATTCATAGAAGCTTCCTAGGATTCAGTTCAGTTCAGTTCAGTCGCTCAGTCGTGTCCGACTCTCTGCGACCCCATGAATTGCAGCACGCCAGGCCTCCCTGTCCATCACCAACTCCCGGAGTCCACTCAGACTCACGTCCATCGAGTCAGTGATGCCATCCAGCCATCTCATCCTCGGTCGTCCCCTTCTCCTCCTGCCCCCATTTCCTCCCAGCATCAGAGTCTTTTCCAATGAGTCAACTCTTCGCATGAGGTGGCCAAAGTACTGGAGTTTCAGCTTCAGCATCATTCCTTCCAAAGAAATCCCAGGGCTGATCTCCTTCAGAATGGACTGGTTGGATCTCCTTGCAGTCCAAGGGACTCTCAAGAGTCTTCTCCAACACCACAGTTCAAAAGCGTCAATTCTTCGGCGCTCAGCCTTCTTCATAGTCCAACTCTCACATCCATACATGACCACTGGAAAAACCATAGCCTTGACTAGACGGACCTTAGTCAGCAAAGTAATGTCTCTGCTTTTGAATATGCTATCTAGGTTGGTCATAACTTTTCTTCCAAGGAGTAAGCATCTTTTAATTTCATGGCTGCAGTCACCATCTTGGTACCACCCTTCTCAGGATTTTCATATCCTTTCCTGCTTTTCTATCTGTGAAAATCTTGTCCTCCCTACAAGGCCCAGTCATAAATCACTTCTCTACCTCTTTTCCTGAATTCATGTTCCCACCTCAATGACAACAGTTATTTCTCCTGTTGCTATAGGAGGAAACATACGAGGATGTCAATATCTCTGCTCCAAAGGTCGCTAAACCTCACAGTTATTTAGAGTGAGACTGGAAACCCACTTCTTTCCTCCTGCTGAGAGACCTCTGCTGCTGCTGCTACGGCTACTAAATCGCTTCAGTCGTGTCCGACTCTGTGTGACCCCATAGATAGCAGCCTACCAGGCTCCCCGTCCCTGGGATTCTCCAGGCAAGAACACTGGAGTGGATTGCCATTTCCTTCTCCAATGCATGAAAGTGAAAAGTGAAAGTGAAGTCGCTCAGTCATGTCCAACTCAGTGACCCCATGGACTGCAGCTCACCAGGCTCCTCCGCTCATTTGATTTTCCAGGCAAGAGTACTGGAGTGGGGTGCCATTGAGAGACCTCTGCCGTTGTACCAACAAGAAGGTGCAGCTCCCCTAGGCTTGACTACCTTGAGTGTTTAACTCATCTGCACTCTACAGATTGTGCAGACCACATAGACCCTGGCTTCCTTAGCTGGACTGCATGGTCGCAATTTGCACAGTGCTCCTAGAAAAGATGATCTAATGCTATCACTGTCCTTCCCATGGAAAAGGTCATCTAGAAGGGTCTTTGAGGCTTCATGGTGTGAACAGTGTTATGCAGCACTCCATGATGTTGCGTTAACCACTGTGATGGCTAATTTTAGGTGACAACTCAACTGGTAATATAACATCCAAATTGATCATTATTTCTGGTTGTAACTGTTAGGGTGTTTCTGGATGAGATGAGCATTTGAATCAGTGACTTAGTAGAACAGAAGGCTTTCCCCAGTGTGGGTGGGCATCATCCTATCCGTTGAAGGCCCAAATGGAACAAAAAGCAGAAAAAAGAAGAATATTTCCCCCTTTTCCTATCTCATTGCTTGAGATAGAACATTTCTATTCATTTTTTACTTCTTTTAAAAGAGGATGCACACCACCAGAACCCCTGATTCACAGGCCTTCAGACTGGGACAGAATTATATCACTGGCTTTCCTGGCTTTACAACTTGTAGAAAGGAGATTGTATAATTTCTCATTCCTCTAAATAGGAATACATTCCTCCAAATAAACCTTCTTCATATATATACACATGTAGGAATACCTATATATGTATATATACATACATACACATACATACATATAAATATAGAAATAAAATGTCTCTTATTGGTTCTGTTTGTTTGAATAACTCTGACTGATAAACCTGAATATCGCAGACAGCTGCTCTTGTTAGATTCGGCTGCATAGACTTCAAATAGAACTTGGAAGAAACAGCAAAATCAAATACATGAAAGTTCATTGCAAACTATGCATGAGGAATATTAAGATACCAGAAACAGCCAGATATTGCCCCAGAGGAGTTTCTCTTCCACTAGAGATTAGATGCTTCTTAGCAAGCCCAGAGAAAGCTTACAGGTGAGCTCTTCCAAATCTTGGGTTGTTGGGTGAGACTTTGATACGATCCTGAGGGCAGGAGAGTTGTTGCAGGCCATGTCCAGTAATCCGAAAGAATGATTAATCCACATGGGGAGGCACAACAAGGAAGATTGGGGCCTTTGATGTGAATCCTGTCTTAGGATCTGCCAAGTCTTTCTGATGTGTTACTAGGCTTGTCTCTCTGACTGTCATCATCAGATGCATATATATGCTGGACCCTCTCAATCCCTGGCATCCGTTGACCACTACCACACAGGTCCTATCTGTCAGATCACCATTGTCTCCTCAATCTGTGGTCACCATTCATTCCTTTTTTTGTGTGTGTATGTGTGTGTGCACCATGCAGCTTGTGGGCTCTTATTTCCCCAACCAGGGATCAAACCTGGGCCCACAGCAGTAAAAGCACCGAGTTTTAGCCACTAGATCACCAGGAAAGTCTTGCCATTCATTGCTGTCTCATTTATACTTCATTCCACATTTATAGTCTGTCTGCAGAAATAATGACCTCTCATCTATTGTGCACAGTACATGGGTTTTAGGTATGCTATTTGGATTCATACCACAATTACTAATCCTACCAGGTGAATATCCTTCATTGTTTTTTTGCCTCAGTTTCCTAATCAGTAGAGTGAGGACACTAATAACAACTATATCACCAGGCTACCATGACCCTTAGTTAGTTCATGCAAAGCATTCAGACCAGTGCCTTACAGTCCTGAATATTCACTGGAAGGACTGATGGTGAAGCTGAAACTGCAATTCTTTGGCCACCAGATGCGAAGAATGAACTCACTAGAAAAGACCCTGATGCTGGGAAAGATTGAAGGTGGGAAGAGAAGAGGCCAACAGAGGATGAGATGGCTGGATGGCATCACTGACTCGACGGATATGAGTCTGAGTGAACTCCGGGAGTTGGTGATGGACAGGGAAGCCTGGCATGCTGCAGTCCATGGGGTCAAAAAGAGTTGGACATGACTGAACGACTGAACTGAACTGAACTAACACACACTAAGCTTTCATGTAAAGTTAACTAGTACTGTTACTTTAACACCATGCATGTCTCTGGTCAAATACACCCTCCTTTCTGGAGACTTTATTATGCTAGCTTCACCAACAAGAGTCTAATTTCTCTGATTCTTTTTCTACTTACCATTCATGTAACATAATCCACATCTTAGCAACATTGGCCAGTTTGCCAGTTGTTTTGTTCCACAATTATTACTTTCATCTATGTTAATGTCTTTGTTGACTTATTAACTCTTGAACATGTCTTCATGTATATGTCTTGTTCTTACAATTTTTACCACCAGTTTCCAATTCATCAGCTAAATAGCTCATTTTGTTCCCTGATAAAATATAGCTGTATATCAGCATAATACATATGAAGATTGAATAGCACATAAGGAGACACTGAAATAGTACCTTTCATTAGGAGATCCCCAGTGATATTCCCCACTGAGAATGTCATAAACCCATTGTCTACTAATTGCTTTGGCAGAAGGCACAGTGTGGGTGGTATCTGACTGAGGAATTGGCAAAAATGTACAGAACATTTAGTTGACCATATAAGGCCTCTCTGTTGAAACACGTATATTATCATATGTGAAACAGATCATCAGTCCAGGTTCGATGCATGAGACAAGTTTCTCAGGGCTGGTGCACTGGGATGACCCTGTGGGACGGGATGGGGAGGCAGGTGGGAGGGGGGTTCAGGATGGGGAACACATGTATACCCATGGCTGATTCATGTCAATGTATGGAAAAACCCACAACAATATTGTAAAGTAATTAGCCTCAAATTAAAATAAATAATTTTTTTAATGAAAAAAATGAAAAGATGCAACAAGCTGAAATGTGTATTTAATGAGAGTGGACATAGAATATGGGAGAGAGAGGAAGTGGTTTAAAGGATTAAGTTGGAGCAAGTGCACAGGAAAAGGAATGTGAAAGAACATGGTCTTCTCAGGGAAGAACACATATTTGGTCCTCATGGGAGAAGACAGTCAATGATATAACCTGCAAAAGATGAAGGGCAAAAAGATAAGTGGTCCAAGGCAAAGAACCATGTGTTGGATGTGGTAAACTCCATGGAGATCCAATTTGCTTTTCAAATCTACCATTTGCGTATCAATGTGCAGAACAGATCAAAAGAGAAGGTCAGCAGAAAAGGGAGATTGAGTATCCATGGCCGCCTCCCTCCAACATCCCGTCAGACTTACACGTGGACGAGCACACCATGTCTGCTGCCGTGTGGAACAGGGCCTGGCTGTGGAAGTGAGCATGGAAGGCAAGGTCCATGGTATCACTGGAGAAGCAGTATAAGCAACCATGAACCACATGATAAACAGGTCAAGCCTGTCGGGACCATCTTGAAGAGCCAAATGACCACCTCCCTGGCCGCCTGCAGCAATGCTTGAATCCAAGTGTCAGATGCATTTTGAGTTTCAGCAGCCATGCACGGGGGCCGCAAGCTATTGGAAACCCCTAGTGGAGCCCTCCAAGAGCCCCTGAGCCAGGCTTCTGCCCTACTTCTCTAAGCCAGGCTCTAGCCTAAGCGTTCACCACCTGGCTGAGGGCTGGCCTCCAGATATCCTAGGGGATCTGCCTGCCTAGACCATGTATCTCGTACTTTCTTTTGTGGGCCTGGCACAGCCCCACCTCCTGGCATCTCTTCCTGGGGCCAGGTGTGGGCCTGTGACCCAGACAACTTGCCTCCCTGCCCAAATTTTGGATGCTCCTCCTTCTGCCAAGGTGGTGAGTGTCCACACTGAAGGAGTCTGCATCAGGGCTTCTGCATGCACAGACACACACACACAAATGCACACACACACTGACAAAACGTCACTCACATTATAAACTTTATGTGTTGAAACCTCCTGCAAAGATGTCTCCCAAACTCAATCTACCCATGAACAAAATGAAAGCGCCTGTTTCACTGCATTCTGAATGTTATTTTCTAACCATCATTGTACATCTTATAGGGAAAAGGTGCGTCTTAAATTCTTTGGTTTGACTATTTTGAACAATACCTGGGGGCAGACTGAAAAGCATTTGAATGAAAATTATACCGGATATTCACTGCATTTATGGAACAATTCTCTGTGGATTGCCTGATCAAGAATGTGGCCCATCTATCAGTTGGTCAGGGTGAGGGTGTCGTTGGTAAACCCAGACTTGTGTCTGGTTTCTGTAGTGATGGCATTCCGGCTTAGCAGTGTAACCTTAACCTGTGAAGTTTAGTGTAACTGTGGATTGTGAGTGTTAGTGTTGCCTCCCTCGCCCTTCCCCTCATGAGATGGGCTCCATGCTGCCACAACATAGGGCTGGACCAGGGTACACAAACTGCTGTGGGTTGTCTTCTGGCACGTGGTTCAGTCACTGAGAATACATCTATATCTGGAAGAGTAATGGCTTCCCCAAATTGATCCATATCACTTGTCCCAATCAGAAGAGAAACTCAGACCACACATAGCAGGAAACAGACCTTCATGTCGGTGCCACTGCGGCTGGAGACTAAGAGGAAACCGAAGCCTGTATCCCTAGCCTGTGTCCCTGGGATACAGAGAGATGGAAAGATAGATCGCTGGAGGGATATAGAGACAGGGAGAAGAATGGGGAGGCAGGAAGAAGGCTGAGAGGACACCAGCGCTAGAAGCAAAACACAGACTAGCCTGCATTTGCCTCTGTCTGGAGGAGAATTGTGCCCTAGGGGCTTCCAAGGTAGTTACAACCTTTGCAGTCTGAGTCCACCCTTCCTCCAAGCCCGAGCAGAATCACACTGTGCCAGGGGATCCATCCTGAATGTCATGAGATGACCACCAGTCGGTCCAACAGTACTGGCACTAAGGTGCTCCAAGCCTTTCTAGTCTTGGCATTCCTGCGGTGGTGAAAGAACAAAAAGCAAAAAAGGAACCCAGAATGGGCAGCTCCCTACTCATCCTTTATTCCTATAATCTTCCTGTCAGCCACTCATTTCTCTCCAAGGTGAGACTACATTTAAAGAAAAAGGAGAGTAGGAGGCAGTGACCCCTGCTCTCTGAATGTGTGTGTGTGTGTGTGTGTGTAAGAGGCAAGTGAGCCTTAGCGATTTCTGAGATCCCTGACATCCAGCAAAATAACAGAGTTCTAAAGGTACACACCTGTTCCACAAGCTATGTGTACTGCTACATGAATGTGCCTGTGCACTGAGACCATACTTCTGAGTGTCAGGATATCCAGTGTTTCCCTTAAGATTCCATGGCATCATCACATATTTCCTCATATCAGTATTTATGAGGGAGACACATACAGCTTGGCCCAGAAAAAGCCCTCAATAAATGGAAAAAATTATGCACACTCAAGTCTTCCCCAAGTTCAAAATTCTTTGGTCTCCTATAAAACAGAAAACATGTCCACTGATTAATTCTGTAATTCATACCTGCTTATCCTGTATTCGGAGTACAGGGGAGAAGTAGACCCACCCCCTCCAACATCCAAATCTCAGCATGTTTCACTCTTACCTGCTGACTTGCACTTGCATAGTTAAGTCAGGTAGCTCACATCTTAATGGATAAGTCATTCTTTAACACGAGTAGATCATAATACTGAGACAAAGAAAGAAATTTCAGCTGAAATGACTGTATAGAAGATCTTCTTCGATCTCCACATACTGAGGAACCCCTAGGACAGGAGGTCACACGTTGCAGCTTTGGGGTCCCCTAGACACTGATCACAAGATGTGAGTAGCTGACACCTGCAGCCTATAAGATCTATATGAAAAATTGGGGAGAGACCCGAACCCACCACCCAGCAAGCAGATCTTCAATCAGGACAGCCTGGGACAGTCTTGCTTTCTTTTCCCCAGGAGCACGATTTCAATGAGCACAAGGTTTTAATGACCTCCCTAGCCCTCAATGTCTCTGGCCGTTCCCGCACCCAAATTGCACCACCTCACTCCAAGGCCACGTGAGCCTTGTGCGTGCACAAATATGCCATGTCGGACGCCATGTGGAACAGGGTGTACCTGTAGATGTGCGCATGGAAGGCAAGGACAATGGCTTCACCCGAGGAGCAGTATGGCAACCACCCACCCCATTCGGATAAGGCCAACACCTGTCTGGACCACCTGGAGGAGAGAAATGAGTACCTCACTGGCCACCTCTCAGAGTGCTTGAATCTAACTAGTAGACTCACCTTGAGTTCCAGGAGCTGCTCAGGGAGGCCCAAAGGAACTAGCAGTCCATACTAGACCCCTCCAAGGTCCTAGAGCCAGGCCTCAACCTTGCTTCCCTGAGCCAGGCTCTAGCCTGAGCCCCCACGACCTGACTTGGGGCTGGACTGCAGATGTCCTGGGGGATCTACCTGCCTAGGCCCTCTTTCTGGTACTTCCCTTCACCTGCCTGGCATACCCCACCTCATGGCATTCCCATCTTCTGCCAGGTGTGTACATGTGATTCACCCAACTTGCTTGCCTGCCCAACTCCTCGATGCTCCCCCCTCTGCCTACGTTCTTTAGGCAGATTGAAGCGTTATTTTAAAATTGTCTGGAATTACTATTCCCGCACCATGTTGCCATTTGAATGGCTATTTCATAAAATGTCGGCATGCTCAGCTCCACAAAGAGTTTTTAAATTTACTATTAGAAATTTTACACGATGTGTGTACAGTTTTAATTTTTTTAAAGCACTAGTAAAGACAAAAGCTTTAGCCACTCAGTTACCTTTTCGAATCTGTTCATCCATACTCTGGTAATGAGTGAGATGTAGTGAATAATTCCTAATACTCAAAGGACTGGATTCTAATACAAATTGGACCAGGAGCTTATTGTGTGCTTCCAGGTTTTTGTTCCCATGACTTCTGATGTTCTCCAGAACCATGCTGGGCCATGCCTCATATCCTCAACCTTAGCAGGAATAGGACATACACCCCCCACATACACACAATATCCAGGTATGCACGGGGAGATCTTCAGTTCTGGTCTCAAGAACCCTCCACCTGCCACCCACCACCTCTCATCAATGCCCAGATTACTGAGCCCGGAGTCCCACTCAGCACCTGTTGTGACGCACAGGCAGAGCCACATCTTCATCAATGCTGCCTGGAGTCATCACAAACAATAACATCTACAGCAAGAGCATTTCCATCATACAAATTTTATTGAAACACAACATTGTACAAATTAAAAATATTTTACACAATCGTCTATTGCTCTCTGACATGAGTGGTAAAGTACATCTTCCATTTGCCAAGACTGGTGAGATCAGCATAGCAACTGAAACTGTCTATAAACAACGCCTGTGGTTGTATTCCCTACTGCAAAGGCCCACAGAGAACTCACCACAAGAACACAGGATTTGGTAAAATATAATTGAACTGGAGGGTGAACAATGACTCCTACATAATCCTTTTCCTTGAGGTACCTTGGGACAAGTTCTACTGAAGGTAGTTCCCTGTGGCCTGAGTTTGGCCCTGAGTGCGGCAATCACAATTTGTGGGTGACAGACACCTGCATGGACCTGGTATCTCACATTAGGGTATGGCAGGGCAAATATAAAGTTATATAAGAAAAATGGTTTAATTTTCCCCACTGAAAACTGACAGTAGTCCTTCACCCCTCCTTTCATTTTAGAGGCTTAACTCTGGAAAACGTGTCAGTTCTTTCTCTGCCTCTTTATGTGTGTGGAAATCTTTTAAAAAGCTCAGTAAGCCTCTTGCCATCTTGACAACCGAGGAATGCTCCTTTAAGGACCCAACAGGAAAATCCATGCAAAGAGGGGTGCTAGGTAGGAGAGAGTCAGACATGATTGAGAGACTGAACTGAACTGAACTGAGGTAGGAGAGAACAACTTAAGCAGTTGAAACAGAGACTTCTGGACACTCAGGGTAAGAAATGACCATCAAAGCAGTGCACAAGAGTAAATAAAGCTAAACAAAAGTAAATAAAGCTCCAGGAGAAAACCATGAAAAAGTGATGAAAGGCAGCATCTCAGTAGGATTACAGCATCTGCAGAAACAAGAGGTGTTTCTTCTCAGAACTCCCTCAGGCTACGTTATTATGCAACAGTATAAAACATTATTAATGACATTAAACAGTGCACAGAACAAGCAGCGGTAGCAAAATCATCTCCTGGCAGAGGCCCACAATCCACTAGGAAAATGAAATGTGAAGACCTGATCCCAATATTAATGCCTCACCTTCAGTACAGGTCCACATTCACTCACTTCACAGTTATCCATGTGCTTTACTATCTTCTATATCACAGTTATGGCCACCCAATGGTAGTGAGAGGGAACTGGGCTAGGAGACAGGAGACAGAGCCCTGAACCCACAATGTCTGCCACATATTTCACACCAAAGATCCTTGCCCTTCCACTGTCAGTCTTTCCTTATACTCTCAGAGCATCCTCCTCATACCCTTGCTGGGCCCAAATTTCCCTAATCAAGAGGAAGCAGAAGCCTGAAATAGGGGAACCATTGGACCATTTTCCTCCCCATACTGAGCTCCCTTTTGCTCTCACCCACTCCTATATCGCAACACAACAAACAATGCATAACTGCCCCACCACTGTGGTACTAACAACATCTTCTTCCTTGAGATTTCAGAGAAGGTCCCCTTGAGGCAATGTCACCCCCACAACAGGAAGACCCAAATGGAAGAGAAGCCACCACCAAGCACAAAGGCTTTCCAGCAGATACACAGGGGGAGAGACAGCTAAAGCCTGGGGGTGTAACCCTCTCCAACAAGAAGAAAACAAGGTCTTCATCCTCCAGTCGTCACACCTGACTCTGGAGTTTCCTGGTCATCCAGGCTCATCAGCACATGACCGGAAGGAAACAAACGGCCGATTCCAGGACTGCTCATTGACAAGACCCACCTGACCTCATTTTTTCAACCAATGTGCTGAATGTGCTACCCTCTCCCAGCACTGGTGGCCCCATATAAGTTTATTATAAGTTTATTATATTATAATGAACTTAATATAAGTTTCCTATATTATATAAGTTTATTATATCTTACTTGTCTAGTTGGTCAGGCCAGTTGCTTCCAGATCCACTCTTCACTTGACAGTCCTAGGGGCTGACCAGTACTGGACTTTTCCATCACAGGTCCTGAAGGAGACCTGCAAGAAGATTGCCTGTGGGTTCACAGACTAGTACAACTGTAGGAAATTTAAGTAACTTGGAAACTCATATAGGTGGGTGCCTGCGGCAAACACCCCATTTCCCTTATGTAGAGAAGCTTCTGAAAACAAAGGAAGCCCAGGAACCCAGTTGAGCACAGGAACCCAATCATGCTACCTCTGCCCATTATAGACTAGGTCAAATGTTATGTCAGGTATCATAAGACAGAGACTGATCTCCAGAGATATGGCTGTCCCTTCAAAATGAACAAGTAGTTGATCCTGCTTTAAACAAACATCACACAGTAATTATGGAACATTACAGTGAAAGGCTATGACACTTATTTGAAGAAGGACAGTCTCAGAGAACACCTTTTATTTTTTCTTTACTCAGAGCTTGGGCCAGTGGACAGCTTGCCGCCAGTCACTGTGGTTAAACAAGGGTTAAAAAGCCAATTAGAAAAATGTTTTTTATATTTAGGCAAAGAAGATAATGAAAAACTTTTACAGAAATATTATGATACAGCCCAGGACCCACATTTAACTGGGTAAAATGACACCAAATGCGTAATTGTTCGGCAGAAGAAGATCCCAAACTCTGTTAATGGCAGACATAGTCAGATGAAATGCATTCACTGTGATAACACATCAAAGACAAAGTCACATGATAACGTCTGCATTTAAAAATCAAGGCTATCGCCCAATGTTTATTCTCAAGGAGGTTTTTGAAGAGGGAACAATACCAGAATATGAACAAAATAACTCTATCAAACAAGAAATTATAATGGAAAATAAAGCATAATCAGAGGTGAAGCTCATTTCCTGTAATTGATATTTACACAAAACCATTTAAAGAAAGTTCTGGGTAGCCCCAGGAACAAACTTAATTGAATACAGTGGGTAGAACATGTAAAATTAAAAATGGTAAGAGAGTCCATTCTGGCTGACAAGAGAAGCCCATTCACATCCACCATGACTGTGCAAACTCAAGCACCCAGCTAGACCATTCAATTCAGAATATGCCCATTGAAAATACGTTTATTTGAAGAATACTGGTGAAACACGACCAAGAACACAATTAAGCAAAGTCAAACAATTGCAATGCCTTGAAAAGGCCCAACCATTATAATGTATAATAAAAGGAAAAGGAAAACATTGGTTGCTTGAATTCCTTCTGGGTTTGAAAGAAAGCAACAGCCCAGGAGACAGCTTTTTTCTTATTTGTAACCTGCACACATCACCAGATCTATTAAGTGACATTTGTGCTTGAATACAACGATCTTAAACAGACACAATAGGCAAAACAGCCTTCTAAGGTTACAGAAGGTCATGTCTAGAGTCCATGAACGATCCCCGAGCCAAACAAGCCATCTTTTTACTCTCAGGATTTGTGTTCCGTTTTAAGGAAACACATGAAGAAGACCATTCCAAAAGTTAATGGAAAAAATTATATTAAACTTAAAGCCATGCAGTTAAATAAAACACAAAACACCAAGGAAGCCAAGGGCTGTCAGCTGATAACACTGCACACACTCGCTCAGAGACTTACTTTCTTGTTTCACGTGGAAAACAACAAAAACATCCTCAATGGTTAAGAAAGGTCACAAAAATGGCCAAGATCAACATGTGAACCAACCCAGCAATGATATATCCACCCCAAACGTGCAAGGCAAAATACAAGGCAGAATCAGCTCCATGGCAACCAAAGGTCACCCAACTTTCCAAGACCCCCACACCACCCAGCCAACCCCACCCACCCTGTCCTCACAATAGGACACAAACACTACAAAACATTAAGACCGTGAATGGGAAGGGCATCTCCAAGATCCACAATTAAACAAAGAAAATCTCCATTTTCATCAGGCTGTTACAATAACGCCCAACAGCAAACCAGGAAGTTCCTGAGAGACCTTCTCTGCCTTCCAATCTGGAGCTGACAGACATGTCTGTCAAAGTATCCTTTAGGACATACCATCTACCCGCCTCCCCAAATCACACTGCAGATAGCAAAACATAAAGTAAGTAAAACTTAGCTTTTGAGATCTTGGGAAAAAGAGCTGCTGCTGCTGCTGCTGCAGTGTTATGCAGCAGTCCACGATGTTGCCCTACCCAGTGAGACAGCTAATTTTATGTGCCAAGTTGACTGGGTATGGAATGTCCATATTAAACATTATTTCTGGTTGTATGTGTGAGGGTGTTTCTGGATGAGATGAACATTGTAATTGTTGACTTAGTAAAATAGAAGACCTTTCCCAATGTGGGTGGGAATCATTCAATCCTGTTGAAGGCCCACATGGAACAAAAAGCAGAGAAAGGAAGAATTCTTCCCATTTTTCATAACTCGGTGCTTTTGATAGAATATTTCTCCTCATTTTCTCCTTCTCTTCAAATAAGATTCACACCACCAAAGCCCCTGGTTCACAGGCCTACAAACTGGGACTAAATTATATCACTGGCTTTCCTGGCTTTACACCTTGTAGATAGGACATTGTGGAATTTCTAAGCCTGCATAAATAGGGAATTAAATTCCTCAAGATAAACTTTCTTCACACACATAAATATAGATAGAAAATGTCTCTTATTAATTCTGTTTCTTTGAATAACTGACTAATAAACCTGAAACAATGCAGACAGCTTCTATTGTTAGACTTGGCTTCATAGTCCTCAAATAGAACTTGGAAGAAACAGCAAAATTAAATACATGAAAATTAGTTCCAAACTATGGGTGAAGAAACTAAGATACCAGAGACAGACAGCCAGATATTGGCCCAGAGGGGTTTCTTTTCCACTAGAGATTTGATGTTCCTTGGAAAGCCCAGAGGAAGATTACAGGTGAGTTCTTCCAAACCTGGGGTTGTTGGGTGAGCCTTTGACAAATATCCAGAGGGCAGGAGAGTAGTTGCAGGCCTTCTCCAGTCATCCATAAGAAACGACTGGTTCACACGGAGAGGACAATAATGAAGACTGGGGCCGTTGCTGTGAATCATGTCTAAGGATCCGCCAAGTCTTCCCCATGTGTTACTAGGCTTGTCCCTCTGACAGGCATCAGTAGATGCATGTGTTGGACCCTCTCAAGCCCTGGCGTGCAATGACCACTACCACACAGGTCCTTTCAGATCACCAATGTCTCCTCGACTGGTGGTCACCATTCATTCTGTTTTTGTTTTGTTTTTTTTTTTTTTTTGGTGTGTGTCACTGTGCAGTTTGTGGGCTATTAGTTCCCCAACCAGGGATCGAACCTGGACCCATAGCAATAAAAGCACTGAGTTTTAGCCACTGGACCACCAGGAAAGTCCTGTCTTTCAGTCTTATCTCATTTATACTTCATTCCATGTTCATGGTCTGTCTGCAGAAAATAATGTCTTCTTTTCTACTGTGTACAGTGCATGGGCTTGAGGTACGCTGTTTGGATTCAAACCACAATTACTAGCCCTACCAGCTGAATACCCTTCACTGTTTTGTGCCTCAGTTTCCTCATCAGTAGAGTGAGGATACTAATAAGAACTATGTCATCAGGCTGCCATGACCCTTAAGGAGTTCATGCAAAGCATTTACAGTAGTGCCTAATAGTTCAGAATATTCATTGGAAGGGCTGAAGCTGAAACTCCAATACTTTGGCCACCTGATGTGAAAAGCAGACTCACTAGACAAGACCTGATGCTGGGAAAGATTGAAGGTGGGAGAAGGGACCTACAGAGGATGAGATGGTTGGATGGCATCACTGACTCGATGGACATGAGTTTCGGTAAACTTCAGATGTTGGTGATGGACAGGGAAGCCTGGCGTGCTTCATTCCCTGGGGTCACAAAGAGTTGGACATGACTGAGACACTGAATTGAACTGAAATAACATACAAGAAGCATTCATGTAAAGTTATCTTCGACTGTTACTTTATCACCACGAATGTCTCTGGTCAAATAAACCCTCCTTCCTGGAGACTTTATCATGCTGCTTCCACAAACAAGAGTCTAATTTCTCTGACTCTTTTCCTACTTACCATTCATGAAACATAATCCACATCTTAGTAACATATTGGCCAGTTCGCCTATTGTTTTGTTCCGTAATTATTACTTTCATCTATGTTAATGTTTCTGTTGACTTATTAACTCTTGTACATGTCTTCATGTATATGTTTTGTTCTTTAAATTTTTATCCACGATTTTCCAAATCATCAACTAAGTTGATCATTTTTTCCTGATATAATATAGCTATATAGAGCACAATACATAGCACATAGACAGTCAATAGCACATAGACACTGAAATCAGTTCAGTTCAGTTCAGTCACTCAGTTGTGTCCGACTCTTTGAGACCCCATGAACCGCAGCATGCCAGGGCTCCCTGTCTATCACCAACTCCCGGGGTATACCAAAACTGATGTCCATTGAGTTGGTGATGCCATCCAACCATCTCATCCTCTGTTGTCCGCTTCTCCTCCTGTCCTCAATCTTTCCCAGTATCATGGTCTTTTCAAATGAGTCAGTTCTTCACATCAGGTGGCCAAAGTACTGGGGTTTCAGCTTCAACATCAGTCCTCCCAATGAACACCCAGGACTGACCTCCTTTAGGATGGACTGGTTGGATCTCCTTGCAGTCCAAGGGACTCTCAAGAGTCTTCTCCAACACCACAGTTCAAAAGCATCAATTCTTTGGTGCTCAGCTTTCTTTATTAAGAGATCCCCAGTGATATTCCCCAATGAGAATGTCATAAACCCCACTGTCTACTCATTGCTTTGCCAGAAGGCACAATGTGGGTGGTTCTGATAGAAGAACTGGCAAAAATGTACCGAAGGTTTGGTTGACCATATCAGGCCGGTCTGTCAAGAAAAGACGCAGCAGGCTGTAATGTGTGTTGCATAAGAGTTGATGGAGAATGTGGGAGAGAGAGGAGTTGGTTTAAAGGATTTAGGATGAACTAGTGCAGAAGAGCAGGAATGTGAAAGAACATGGCCTTCTCAGGGAAGAACACATATTTTGGCCTCATGGGAGAAGACAGTTAACAATATAACCTGCAAAACATGAAGGGAAAGGAGATAAGTGGCCCAGGCAAAGAACCATGGGTTGGATGTGGTAAACTCCACTGAGATCCAATTTCTTTTCAAATCTATAATTTGGGTGTCAGTGTGCAGAACAGATCCAAAGAAAGGGTCAGAAGAATAAGAAGACTGAGCACACATGGCCATCTTGGTCCAAATTCACATGAGTCTCATGCATGCACGAGCACACCATGTCTGCTGCCCCGTGGAACAGGGCGTGTCTGTGGGTGCGGGCATGTAAGGCAAGGATCTCAGAATTGCCAGAGAAGTAGGATAGGCAACTGTCAAATGCATGTTAAACCTGTCAAGCCTGTCAGGACCACCCTGAGGAGAGGAATGACCACCTCAATTACCTCCTGCAGCAGTGCTTGAATCCAAGTGTCAGATGCATCTTGAGTTTCAGCAGCTGGGCACAGAGGTGCCCCAAGTGACTGGCAGCCCCTAGTAGAGCCCTCCAAGAACCCACAAGCCAGGCCTCTACTCTGCCTCCCTGAGCCAGGCTCTAGCCTTAGCCCTCATCACCTGAGGGCTGGCCTCCAGATGTCCTTGGGGATTTGCCTCCCTAGGGCATGCTTCTGGTACTTCCCTTTAGAGGGCGTGACATACCTACACCACCTGGTATCCCTTCCTGGGGTCAAGTGTGGGCCTGTGACCAAAACAACTAGCCTTCCTGCCCAAATTTTGGATGCTTGTCCTTCTGCCAAGGCATTGAGTGTCCACACCGAAGTAGCAAGCATCAGGGCTTCCACACACACAGACACACACATGCACACGCACACACACACACTGACAAAAGGTCATTCACATTCTCAACGTTATATAATATGTGCAAATCTCCTATGACGATGTCTCTGAAGCTCAATCCACTCATGAATGGAAAGAAAGTTCCTGTTTCCCTGAATTCTGAATGTTAGACTTTCTAACCATCATTGTACATCTTATAGGGAAAAGGCAAGTCTTAATTTCTTTGGCTTGAATGTGTGTGAATAATATCTGGGGGCAGACTGAATAACATTTGAATGAAAATTATACCAGATATTCACTGCATTTCGGTAACTATCCTCTGTGGATTGCCTGATCAAGAACGTGGCCCATCTATCAGTTGGTCAGTGTGAAGGCGTCCATGGTAAGCCCAGAGATGTGTCTGGTTTATGTAGTGATGGCATTCTGGCTTAGGACTATGACCGTAACCTGTGAAGGTCAGCATAACTGTGGATCCTTATTGTCAGAATTGCCGTCCTCGTCCTTCCCTTCATGAGATGGGCTCCATGCTACCACATCATAGGGCTCGACCAGGGTATGCAAATAGTCATGGGTCATCTTCTGGGAGTTGGTTCAGTCACCGTGGGTCGATCTACACCTGGAACAGTAATGGCTGCCCTATGTTGACCCATATCTCTGCAAATCAGAAGAGGAACTGAGACCACCCATAGCAGGAACCAGACCTACATGTCTGTGCCACTGTGGGTGGAGATCAGGAAGAAATTGTAGCCTGTGTCCCTAACCTGTGTCCCTGGGATATACAGAGATGGAAAGATAGATTACTGGAGGGATACAGAGACAGAAAGAAGAACAGGGAGGCAGCAGGAAGGTTGAGAGGACACCAGCACTGGAAGCAAGACACACACTAGCCTGCATTTGCCTCTGTCTGGAGGAGAATTGTGCCCTAGGGGCTTCCAAGATACTCACAGCCTTTCCAGTCTGACTACATCCTTCCTCCAAGCCTCACCAGAATCCCTTCATGCCTTGAGATCCTTCCAGAATGTCATGAGATGACCACCAGTTGGTCCCAAAGTCTTTAGAGAAAGTTTCTCCAAGCTTTTCAAGTCTTGGTATCCCTGGGGTAGGGAAAAGAATCAGAACAAAAAGCAGAAATGGAAGCCAGAATGGGCAAATCCTTACTCATCCTTTTTTCCTATAAGCTTCCAGTCACCCATTCATTTCTCTCCAAAGTGAGACCACATTCAAGGAAAAGAGGAGAGTAAAAGAAGGCAGGGACCCACTGCTCTCTGTATGCTTGTGTTTGTGTGGAAGGGGCAGGTGAGCCATAGCCATTTAAGCGATCCCTTACCTCCAACAAAATGACAGAGTTCTAAAGGTGCACACCTGCTCCAGGAGTTATGTGTACTGCTTCGTGAATGGGCCTGTGCACTGAGACCCTACTTCTCAGTGCCAGAATATCCAGGGTTTTGCAAAGGTGCCCTTGCAGCATCATGTTTATCCATACATCAAGTTATGAGGGAGATACATACAGCCTGGCCCATAAAAAGCCCTCACTAAATGGAAAAAATTATGCTCACTCCTCTCAATTCTGCACCAAGTCCAAAATCCCTTGGACTCCTATAAAACAAAAAGGGGCCAATGATTAATTAGTTAATCAATACCCTCTGATCTTGTATTTGCAGCACAAGTGAGAAATAGTTCCATCTCCTCAAAAATCCAAATCTCAGCATGTTTCTCTCCTGCCTGTTGACTCGGACTTGCATACTTAAGTTGGGTAGCTCACATCTTAATGGATGTTATTCTTCAACAGGAGTACATCATAACACTGGGACAAAGAATGAAATTCCAGCTGTAAAAACAGTATGAAAGAAAGTGAAAGTGAAAGTGAACTCGCTCAGTCGTGTCCGACTCTTTGCGACCCGTGGACTGTAGCCCACCAAGCTCCTCCGTCGCCATTTCCTTCTCCAGGGGATCCAGGTCTCCCACATTGCAGGCAGACGCTTTAACCTCTGCGCCACCAGGGAAGCCCCAAAAAAACAAAACATAAGGCGGACGGGCGACCCCCCCAGGGGTCTTTAAACCTCCGCACCGGGACGTGCTAGGTACCTGGAAAGGGGGAGGCGGGCGAGGGGCACGGTGTGCCCCACGGGCCGCCGCCCCGATGCCGACCACCAACCACCGCGTCCCCGCCCGCGGCCGCGCGCGGGCCTCGGCGCTGCCGGCCTGTGACACGCGGGGAGCCCCCGCCGTGCGCCGGTCGACCGCCGCCCGGAAGCCCCCGCCGGCACCAGACGACTAGCCCTACCCATCCCGCCGAAACGGGGCAGAGCCCTCCCCACCGCCCCGCCCTCACACGCCCGTACGGGCCCGGCCCCGCCGGCCCCCGTCCTCTCCCCCAACCACCGGGGGGGCCCCTACCCGCGCTCGCGTTCCCGGGCACCCGTCCCCCGCCACCACCACCGAGGGCAGAGGGAAGGGGCTCCGACGGGAAGCTTGGCGCCAAGCGGGCAGGGGGTCGAGAGAACGGGAAAAACCGGACAGACACAAGCGGCGGGAGGCGTGGGGGGCGGGGGGCGGCGGGGGGCGGCGGGGGCGGGAGAAAGCCCCGAGGCTCGGAGGGCGTGGGGAGGCGCCTGCTGACCGCGCGGCAGGCCCAGAGCAGCGAACGACCGACGACCAGCCGAGGCAGACCGGTCCAGGGCCGGCGGCGGGAGGCGACGGGGAAAGGCAAGCGGCCCCGCGACGGGGAAGCCGCCGCCCGTCACGCCGCACAGCCCGCGAGACGCGACCGGAGGATCAGCGCCGCGCGGTCTGCGGCCGGGGGGGAAAGGCAGTCGTGGCCGGCGCCACGGGAGAAAGGCGCGTGGGGGGGGGGGGCGGGTGGGCGCGCGCGGAGCAAACCCCTCACCCCCCCGAACCCTCGGGCCAACCTCGAGGGACGTGGCGGGGAGGGCCGGGCGGGAAGAGGGACACACACCGGAAGCGACGCCATCGGGCGCGGGGCGCCACCCCCCCCCCGGCCGGAGACGGAGGCGCGGAGGGGGCCGGCGGCGGGGCGGGGCCGGCGGCGGGGCGGGGCCGGCGGCGGGGCGGGCGGGAAGGCGGAGGAGAGCCCGCCTCTTCCCACCCGATCCCCAAACTCTTGCAACGCCGCCCCCCAACCTTCTCGCGCGGCCCCTCGTCCCCCAGAACACCAGGGAGACCACCGGACCCGACCGCCCGGGGCGGGGCGCCCTCCGGACGCGTCTCCCTCCCCATCCCGCGCCGCACGGGTGGAGGAGAGGCTTGCGAGCCGGGCGGGGCGAGGCCACCGCGCCGCTCTCGGAACCGACCGCACATACTCAGGAACCCCCTGGGCAGGAGGTCACACGTTGCAGCTTTGGGGATCCCTAGAGGCTGATCACAAGATGTGAGTTGCTGACACATGCAGCCTATTCGATCTTTATGAAAAATCGTAGAGAGACCCGAGCCTGAACCCTCACCACCTGACTTGGGGCTGGACTGCAGATGTGCTGGGGTTTCTACCTGCTTAGGCCCTCATTCTGGTATTTCCCTTCGCCTGCCTGTCATACCCCCACCTCCTGGCATCTGCACCTCATGTCAGCTGTGGGTCCACTCAACTTGCCTGCCTGCAAAAGTCCTACATTCATTAGTCAGAGTAAAGAGTTATCTTAAAATTCTCTGAATTACTATCCCTGCACCGTGTTGCCACATGAATGGCTATTTCACAAAATTTTGTCAGCATGCTCAGCTCTACAAAGGGCTTATACTATTAGAAATTTTATACCATGTGTTTAAAGTTTTGATTTTTAATGAATTTTTATTGAAGGAAGATTGCTTTACAGTATTTTCTCTTTTCTGTCAAACCTCAACATGATCACCCGTAGGTATACATATACGCCCTCCCTTTTGAAACTACCCCCCATCTCCCTCCCCACCCCACCCCTCTAGGTTGATACAGAGCCCCTGTTTGATTTTCCTAAGCCATACAGCAAGTTCCCCCTTGGCTATCTATTTTAAGTATGGTAAGGTAAGTTTCCATGTTACTCTTTCCATACATCTCACCCTCTCCTCCCCTCTGCCCATGTCCATTACTCTATTCTCTATGTCTGTGTCTCCATTGTTGCCCTGTAAATAATATCTTCAGTACCATTTTTCTAGATTCCACATATATGTGTTAGAATATGATATTTGTCTTTCTCTTTCTGACTCACTTCACTCTGTATAATAGGTTCTAGCTTCATCCACCTCATTAGAACTGACTCAAATGCGTTTCATTTCTGAGTAATATTCCATTGTGTATATATATACCACAACTTCTTTATCCATTCATCTGTGGGTGAACATCTAGGTTGCTTCTATGTTCTAGCTACTGTATAGTGCTGCAAATAACAATGGGATACTTGCGTCTCTTTCAGTTTTGGTTTCCTCAGGGTATATGCCTAAGTGTCGGATTACTGGGTCATATGGTGGTTTTATTCCTAGTTTTTAAAGGAATCTCCATATTGTCTTCTGTTGTGGCTATATGAATTTAGATTCCCACCAACAGTGCAAGAACCTTTTCTCCACACCCTATGGAGCTTTTCTTGTTTGTTAACATTTTAATGAGTGCCCTTCTGACTGGTGTGGGGTGATATCTCATTGTAGTGTTGATTTGCATTTCTTTAATAATGAGGGACGTTGAGCATCTTTTCAGGTGTTTGGTACCCATCTCTATGTCTTCTTAGGAGATATGTCTGTTTAGCTCTCTTTCCCACTTTTTGATTGGGTTGATTGGTTTTCTTATATTGAGTTGTATGAGCTGCTTTTATATTTTGGAAATTAATCCTTTGTCAGTTGTTTCATTTGCGATTATTTTTTCCCATTCTGAGGGTTGTCTGTTCACCTTGCTTATAGTTTCCTTTGCTGTTCAAAAGCTTTTCAGTTTAATCAGGTTCCACTTTTTACTTTTGTTTTTATTTCCATGACTCTAGGAGGTGGGTCATAGAGGATCTTGCTTTGATTTATGTCACTGAGTGTTCTGCCTAAGTTTTCCTCTATGAGTTTTATTGCTTCTGGCCTTACATTTAGGTCTTTAATCCATTTTGAGTTTATCTTTGTGTATGGTGTTAGGAAGTCTGCTAATTTCATTTTTTCACATATAGCTGTCCAGTTTTCTGAGCACCATTTATTGAAGAGGCTGTCTTTGCCCTGTTGTATATTCTTGCCTCCTGTCTCAAAAATGAGGTATCCATAGGTGTATGGGTTTATTTCTGGATTTTCTATCTTGTTCCATTGGTCTATATTTCTGTTTTTGTGCCAGTACCATACTGTCTTGATGACTGCAGCTTTGTAGTATAGCCTAAAGTCAGGAAGCTTGATTCCTCCAGCTCCATTCTTCTTTCTCCAGACTGCTTTGGCTATTCAGGGTCGTTTGTGTTTCCATATGAATTGGGAAAATTTTGTTTTAGTTTTGTGAAAAATGCCATTGGTGGTTTGATAGGGATTTCATTAAATTTGTAGACTTCATTTGGTTGGTTGTGTAGACATTTTCCCAATATTGATTCTTCCTACCCAGGAACATGGAATATCTCTCCATCTGTTTATGTCATCTTTGATTTCTTTTATTAGTGTCTTATCATTTTCTGTGTACAGTTCTTTTTGCTAGTTAGGTAAGTTTATTGCTAGATATTTAATTTTTTGTTGTTGCAATGGTGAATGGAACTGATTCCTTAATTGCTCTTTCTGATTTTTCATTGTTAGTATAAAGAAATGCAAGTAATTTCTATGTATTGATTTTGTATCCTGCAACTTTGCTAAAGTCACTGATTAGCTCTAGTAATTTTCTCATACTATCTTTAGGGTTTTCTATGTACAGTATCTTATCATCTGCCAACAGTGAGAGATTTACTTCTTCTTTTGTGATATGGATTTCTTTTGTTTCTTTTTCTTCTCTGATTGCTGTAGCTAAGACTTCCAGACTATGTTGAATAATAGTGGTAAAAGTGGACACCCTTGTCTTCTTCCTTATCTTAGGGGGAATGCTTTCCATTTTTCACCATTGAGAATAATGTTTGCTGAAAGCTTATCATATATGGCCTTTCCTATGTTGAGGTAGATTCCTTCTATGCCCATTTCATGAAGAGTTTTAATCATAATTAGGGGCTGAATTTTGTGAAAGGCTTTTTCTGTGTCTATTGGGATGATCATATTGTTTTTATTTTTCAATTAGTTAAATGGTGTATCACATTGATTGATTTCCATATATTGAAGAATCCTTGCATCCCTAAAGAAACCCAACCTGGTGATCATGTGTATGATCATGGTCATCATGGTATATGATCTTTTTGATGTGTTGCTGAATTCTGTTTGCTATAAGCTTGTTGAGGATTTTTGCATCTATGTTCATCAGTGATATTGGCCTGTAATTGTCCTTTTCTTGTGTGTTGTCTTTGTCTGGTTTCAGTGTCAGGGTGATGGTGGCCTTGTAGAATGAATTTGGAAGTGTTCCTTCCTCTGCAACTTTTTGAAAGAGTTTTAGAAGGATAGACATCAGCTCTTCTGTAAATGTTTGATATATCTCTCCTCTGAACCCAACTGCTCCTGGCCTTTTGTCTTTTGGGAGATTTTTGATCACAGCTTCAACTTCAGTGCTTGCAGTTGGGTTGTTCATAATTTCTATTTCTTCCTGGTTCAATCTTGGCAGATTGAAGTTTTCAAAGAATCTGTCCATCTCTTCCAGGATATATATTTTATTGCCATATAGTTGTTCATAATAGTCTCTTATAATCTTTGTATTTTTGCATTGTCTGTTGTAACCTCTCCTTTTTCATTTCAAATTTTGTAGCTTAGGTTTTTCTGTTTTTTTTTCTTGATGAGACTGGCTAAGGGTTTGTCAATTTTGTTTATCTTCTCAAAGAACAAGCTTTTAGTTTTAGTAATCTTTACTATTGTTTCTTTCATTTCTTTTTCATTTATTTCTTCTTGAAGCTTTATGATTTCTTTCCTTCTATTAATTTTGTTTTTTTTTTTTTTCCTTCTTTTCCAGTTGCTTAGGTGTAAAGTTAGGTTATCTATATCAGATGCTTTTATTGTTTCTGGAGGTAGTACTGTATTGCTAAAAGCTTCCCTCTTAGTACAGTTTTTGCTGAATCCCATACGGTTTGAGTTGTCGTGATTTCATTGTCATTTGTATCCAGAAATTTTTTTAATTTTCCTTTTGATTTCTTTAGTCACCTGTTGGTTATTTAGAAATGTGTTGTTTAATCTCCATGTGTTTGT
The DNA here is from genome assembly GCF_032405125.1 of Capricornis sumatraensis. Lineage (NCBI taxonomy): Eukaryota > Metazoa > Chordata > Mammalia > Artiodactyla > Bovidae > Capricornis > Capricornis sumatraensis. The sequence continues at coordinate 43,126,912 of NC_091092.1, read as the reverse complement.
GTTTCTTGCAGTTTTTTTCTTGTAAATGATATCTGGTCTCACAGTGTTGTGGTCAGAGAAGATGCCTGATACAATTTCAATTTTCTTAAATTTACTGAGGTTTGATTTGCGACCCAAGGTGTGGTCTATTGTGGAAAATGTTCCATGTGCACTCGAGAAGAAGGTGTATTCTTCTGAATTTGGATGGAATGTGCTGAGGATATCAATGAGATCCATCTCATCTAATGTATCATATGACTTGTGTTTCCTTATTAATTTTCTGTTTTGATGATCTGCCCATTGGTGTGAGTGGGGTGTTAAAGGCTCCTACTATTATTGGGTTACTTTCAGTTTCTCATTTTATGTCTGCTATTGTTTGTCTCATGTATTGAGGTGCTCCTATGTTGGGTACATAGATATTTACAACTGCCCTGTCTTCCTCTGGATTGATCCCTTGATCATTATGTATTGTCCTTCTTTATCTCTTATAATTTAATTTAAGGACTATTTTGTCTGATATGATGACTGCTACTTCAGCTTTCTTTTGCTTCCCATTTGCATGGACTATATTTTTCCATCCTCTGACTTTCAGTCTATATGTGTCTTTAGATCTGAAGTGGGTTGCTTGTAGACAGCATATAGATGGGTCTTCTCTTTGTATCCATTCAGCCAGTCTGTGTCTTTTGGTTGGAGCTTTTATTCCTTTTACATTTAAAGTAATTGTTGTTATATATGTACCTATTGCCATTATTTTAATTATTTGGGGTTGATTTTCTAGATCTTTTTCCTTCTGTTGTATTTCTTGACTATATAAGTCCCTTAAACGTTTGTTGTAAACTGGTTTGGTGGTACTGAATTCTCTTAACTTTCGTTTGTCTGAAAAACTTTTTATTTTGCCATCAATTTTGAGTGAGATGCTTGCTGGGTACCACAATCTTGGTTGTAGATTTTTCCCTTTCAGTACTTTAAATATATCCTCTTATTCCCTTCTGGCCTACAGAGTTTCTGCTGAAAGATCAGCTGTGAACATAGGGGCTTCCCTTGTATGTTACTTGTTGCTTCTCCCTTGCTGCTTTCAATATTCTTTCTTTGTGTTTCGTCTGTGTTAGTTGGATTAGTATGTGTCTTGGCGTGTTTCTCCTTGGGTTTATCCTCTATGGGACTCTTTGTGCCTCTTGGACTTGACTGACTATTTCCCTTTCCATGTTGGGGACATTTTCGACTATATTCTCTTCAAAAATATTCTCATACCCTTTGTTTTCCTCTTCTTCTGGGACCCCTATAATTCAAATATTGGTGCATTTGATATGGTCCCAGAGGTCTCCAAGACTGTCCTCAGCTCTTTTTATTCTTTTTACTTTATTCTTCTCTTCAGAAGTTATTTCCACAATTTGATCTTCCAGATCACTGATCTGTTCTTCTGCTTCAGATAGTCTGCTATTGACTCTTCTAGAGTATTTTTAATTTCAGTAATTGTGTTGTCTCTGTATGCTTATTCTTTAATTCTTCCAGGTCTTTGTTATTTGATTCTTGAATTTACTCCATTTTGTTTTCAAGGGTTTTGATCATCTTACTATCATTCTGAATTCTTTTTCAGGTAATTTTCCTGTTTCCTCTTTAATTATTTGGACGTCTGTGTTTCTAGTTTGTCCCTTCACTTGTGCAGTATTTCTCTGCCTTTTCACATTTTTTTTCAGTTATTGGGTTTGAAGTCTCCTTTTTGCAGGCTTCAAGGAAAGTCAAATCCTTTCTTTAAAGAAGGTTGAATTCTTTCTACCTTTTGGTTTCTGCCCTCCAAAGGTTGGTCCAGTCGTTTGTGTGAGCTTCGTATAAGGTGAGATTTGAGGTGAGTTTTTCGGTTTTTGTTTGCTTTTCCTCTGATGGGCAAGGCTGAGTGAGGTGGTACTCCTGTCTGATAATGATTGGGTTTATATTTTTCTTTTCTTTGTTGTTTAGATGAGGCATGCTCCACAGGGTCCTATTGGTGGTTGGGTGATGCCAGGTCTTGTATTCAAGTGGTTTCCTTTGTGTGAGTTCTCACTATTTGATATACCCTAGGGTTAGTTTTCTCGTAGCTTAAGGTCTTTGAGTCAGTGCTCCCACTCCAAAGGCTCAGGGCTGTTAACTCTTGTTAGGAATGAAGATTCCACAAATGCTTTAATTTGGCATTAAGGGAGAGTAAAACAAATATCCAAAAAAGGAAAAACCAAAGATGATCTTTTGACAAATGGCAGTTACAAAATCAGGCAGACAATAATTAAGATAATGGAATATACACATATGCATATACACCCACGAGCAAAGTGAAAACAGTCCAACAAAAATGAAGTACAGTAGATTGATCTGGTGAACCAAGGAAATCAAAAATTATATTTATCTGTTAAGAACAAAACTAACTTAAGCAGAGACTAGAAAACAAAACAAAAGCAAGGTGCCAAGTGTGGAATAAAGCAATGAAAACAAAACCAACAAATATGTTGAGAGGAAAGATAAGAAAGAAAAGAAAGAAAGACTAGATATACAAAGTGAAATAGAGGTAGATGAAGTAGATATATACACATTAAAGATTAACTGCAAGGCAAAAAGAACATTAGGAAAGGAAGCAAAGAGAAATAAATGTTGAAAAATTATAATAGGTGTAAACATTAAAATTTAAAAAATCGGAAAAAAAGAAAACTCCACAGAACAGTTAAAGCCCAACATAAAGGCAGAGGTTTATGACAACAATAAAAAATGTGACTGAAGGAAAAAAAAGAACCTCAAAAGCTTAACTGGATTTCTTAGTATCAATAAAATTGACAACTACAAGAGAAGGGGAGAAAAAGAAAATAAAACATAAAAAATCCAGAAGAATCTATAGAACAATTTAAAAAATATGAATGATAAATGTTTTTCTTGAGTCACTGCTGTCAGATTCCTTTCCCGCGCTGGGAATCACAGTTCACCTTACTTCCCTAGGATGCCTCCAACACTGTACTGATCTCTGGACCTACTATGGGGGCAGCTCAGATTCTAATCTGGTCCTACTCCTGTGGGTTCTCGCCTCCAATGTCCACAGCTATCAGAGCTAGTGCGTTTTCTTTTGTGGGAGCTCTCAATATCCTTTGATATATTCCATAGACACAGAGTCAGCTTAGTTGACCGTGTAGATTTAATCTGCAGATTGTACAACTGGTAGGGAGGTTTTGGTTCTTCTTCCTTAGCCACACTGTCCCTGGGTTTCAATTGTGGTTTTATTTCCACATCTACATGTGGGTCATCCACTGGGGTTTAGCACCTGAGGCTTCCCTGAAGGATTTGGGTTTGCCCCTGTTAGGATCAGGTGTGGAAGTGGTGGAGCTGCATGGATCGCAAAGGTTCTGGCAGCACCAGGTACTCAGGTGGGTTGGCAGCCAGGGCAGCAGGAAATATAGTGCTCTAGAAAGGTATGGCAACCAGTGCTGGCCAACGCACTCCAGTATTCTTGCCTGGAGAATACTGCCTCCCTCTCTGACAGAGAATCCCGGCAGGCCAGAGTCTACAGGGTCACAAAGAGTCGGACAGAACCGAAGTGACCCTGCGTGCATAAACACAAGATTTTGTTTTCTTTTGAATGTGGCAGCTCTGCCCCAGTGAGAGTAGAGCGTGAAAGTGGTGCAGCTGCTTGGCTTGCAGGGACCCTGGCAATGCCAAGTTTTCAGGGACACGACTGCCTCCGCGGCAGGAGTTATGGCATTATCAGAGTCTTTTATCGCACCTCTTTTAGCTGGTTTCAGAAGGCCTCTTAGGCCAGTTTTTCTCCGTCGATTCTCCCGTTCATGCACTTAGAGGGTTCCCTTTGTTTTGACTTTTTTTAAGCACCAGTAAAAGGCAAGAACATCAGCCATTCTGTTACCTGTTCGATTGTGTTCATTCATACTCTGGCAATGAGTAATATGTGGTGAATAATTTCTAAAAATAAAAGGACTGGATTCTAATACAAATTGGACCAGAAGCTTATTGTGTGCTTCCAGGTTTTTGTTCCCATGACTCGGATCTTCTCCAGAACCATGCTGGGCCACTGCACGTATCCTCACTCTTAGCAGGAATAGCAGATACACCCCCACCCCCCACACACACACACACGTGATATCCAGGTATGCATGTCTTCCTCATGATGTGGCCAGAAGTTTCACTTCTCCTAGGAAGCTATCAGGTTACTGATCATCCTTCTTACCTTAATGTGAGGAGAATGTCAGTTCTGGCCTGGAGACCCCTCCCCCTGCCTCCCAGCACCTCTCATCAATGCCCAGATTACTGAGCCCAGAGTCCCACTCGGTATCTGGTATAATGCACACATGGAGCCACATCATCTTCAATTGTGCTGGGAGTCATCACAAAGAATAACATGTACAAAGGGACCTTTTCCATCATATGTATCTTAATGAAAATCAAAATTTTACAAATTTAAAACATTTTACACAGTCAACTGCTCCTATCTGACATGAGTGGAATACTACATCTTTCACTTGCCAAGACTAGTGAGATCAGCATAGAAACTGAAACCATCTGTAAACAAGGCCTCTGGATATACTCCCTACTGCAAATGACCGCAGAGAATTCACCACAAGAACACAGGTATTGGTAAAATTCCAGTCCACTAACCCATACCAAATCATTTTAGTTAGCTGATTCCTAAAATGGCGATGTTCATACAAGCCATCTCCTGTTTGATCACTTCCAATTTGCCTTGATTCATGAACCTGAACTTACAGGTTCATATGCAATACTTCTTTTCACAGCATCAGATTTTACTTCCATCACCAGTCATGTATACAACTGGATATTGTTTTTGCTTTTTCTCTGTCTCTTCAACCTTTCTGGAGTGAGTTCTCCACTGATCTCCAGTAGCATATTGGGCACCTACCGATCTGGGGAGTTCATCTTTCAGTATCCTATCTTTTTGCCTTTTCATATTGTTCATGGGGATCTCAAGGCAAGAATACTGAAGTGGTTTGCCATTCCCTTCTACAGCGGACTATGTTTTGTCAGAATTCTTCACCATGACCCATCCATCTTTGGTGGCCCTACAAGGGATAGCTCATAGTTTCACTGAGTTAGACAAGGCAGTTTTCCATGTGAACAGATTGGTTGGGTGTTTTTTTCTTAATTGTTGTACATTTATTCATAGATATATGGATAGATTCTTAATGTTTTAAGGTCTGTTTGGCATTCTTTTTTTTTGCTTTTATTTTTTTTAGTTTAAATTTTATTTTTTTACTTTACAATACTGTATTCATTTTGCCATACATTGACATGAATCCACCACAGGTGTACATGAGTTCCCAACCATGAACCCCCCTCCCACCACCCTCCCCATATCATCCCTCTGGGTCATCCCAGTGCAGCAGGTTGTGTTTATGGTTTTCACACTGTCTGCCCTCTGATGGAGAAGCATAAGAGGCTTATGGAAGCTTCCTGATGGGAGAGACTGCCTGAGAGGGAATCTTTGTCTTGTTCAGAAGGACCCAGCCCTGGTCAGTAAATCTTTACCAATTTTCTGTTGAAGGGCAGGGCTGTGTTCCCTCCCTGCATGGGACCTTTTGAAGGAAGTTGCCACTATCTTTATTACCTCCACCATATTTGGCCTCAGGTCAAATAACAGGGAGGGAACACAGACCTATCCTTCAATATTTCTTAGCAGTAGTAAACAAATAACAGGATTTGAGAAGATTAGGAAATCAACCAATGAAAAGAACTGAGGATAGTTCTTGCTTCTATTAATCTTCCTAGTGGTGGTTGTGGTGGTTTTCTCATTAGCATCATCACCAACAAGACCACTATCATGGCCAGCACCATCATCATTTCCAGGAGGCAAACACACCTCTCAAAATGACAGCTGCTATCCTGATGAAACTAGTGTCTGCACAGAACAGGAAAACAGTATAAAAAAGAAAGATACGCCATTTAAAAGGCCTTGCCTTCAAGTGCCCAATAGTACCCATTTCTCTGTCACCAACATAAATCAAGGAAAAGCGTGCGCTTGATACAAATAACTTAGTTTGAAGACTTTGTAGTATACTACCATTCCCACGCAAGAGAAAACATTCATCAAATACATGGCTCAGGAGGCTAAGTGACAGGGCAGGCCAAAGGATCAACACCTGGAACAGCACTGAAGAGCCAGGTCACATCTGACCTGTATTGAGTAGTGTCACCTTATCTTGCTCAAGAGTGCCTGTTCTTGAGATTGCTACCAATCGGCAAAACACCATTTTTGACTGTTTCGCCTTGTGACTGCTTCCCAAAATGTCAATAGTCAGCAGAAGTACCCATGAAACAATTCAGTGAGGCCTTCCCCACAGCCCCCTCCAATGTAGAGAGGACGACTGTGATGCAACAGGCAGCAGGCACAAGCCTGTGGGGAAAGGAGAGAAGGGGCCACCATTATTGTTAAGTTTCATAATTGTTTTCATTAGCAGATAAGCCAGGCTTGCACACCATCATGTCTTTTGGTGAAGGAATAAAGGTTAGGAGAAACCTTTCTTTCTGTATTATACGTTTCAGCTTGTCACCACGTGAAAGTGAAAGTGAAGTCACTCAGTTGTGTCCGACTCTTTGCAACCCCGTGGACTGTAGCCCACCAGGCTCTTCCGTCCATGGGATTCTCCGGGCAAGAGTACTGGAGTGGGTTGCCATTTCCTTCTCCAGGGGATCTTCCCAACCCAGGGATCGAACCCAGGTCTCCTGCATTGCAGGCAGAAATCCACAAAGACACCGATAGTCCAAGGATTTAAAGTAATTAAACCCATTACATATATAAACCAAAACAGTACGAATGTCAATGTGCTGGGAAAAGGCCACACACTCTGGTTTCCCATTAACAAGGAAATGTGCAGTTTGAACATGGGTGGGTGAAATTCAGGTTCTGTGATGCCAGCTTCTGACTCAAACTTGTACCACTAATGAAGCAGGGGAACCAGAGTTATCTATTGCGACTAAAGTTTAGAAGGCTTTTTGAATACATTTTAAATAGCGCACATTTCTATTGAACATTTTCTCCACCCCTTCAGATGAGCAATAGATCTCACCTGATTTCCAGTGGTCATGTATGGATGTGAGAGTTGGATTATAAAGAAAGCTGAGCAGCAAAGAATTGATGCTTTCGAACTGTGGTGTTGGAGAAGACTCTTGAGAGTCCCTTGGACTGCAACGAGATCCAACCAGTCCATCCTAAAGGAGATCAGTCCTGGGTGTTCATTGGAAGGACTGATGTTGAAGCTGAAACTCCAATACTTTGGCCACCTGATGTGAAGAACTGACTCATTTGAAAAGACCCTGATGCTGGGAAAATTGAGGGCTGGAGGAGAAGGGGACGACAGAGGATGAGATGGTTGGATGGCATCACCGACTCAATGGACATGGGTTTGGGTGGACTCCAGGAGTTGGTGATGGACAGGGAGGCCTGGCGTGCTGCAGTTCATGGGGTAGCAAGAGTTGGACATGACTGAGTGACTGAACTGAACTGAACTGAACTGAATGGTGACAAATTAATCACCACACAGAAAAGTAGTAACATAATGTAGAAAGATAAAGAGTAGAGACCTTTCTGACATTCCCAGGTAACAGGCACCCTCTGGCCTGCACAGGGTCCACACCATGGAAATTCCTCACAGGTACAGATGGGAAGCCATGTCAGCCTCCACGGGAGAGGTCCGAGTTGACCAGAGCAGAACATCACTCCCAGCAAGGAAAAGCCTGGAGTTCCGGGCTGCCACTTGCTTCAAGCAGGACTAAAGACATGTGGTTTGCAATGAGATGCTTGAGTAACTACTGAGGTAACTCGCTTGCCCTGAGAAAGGAAACAAGGGTGTAAATGAAAAGATGCCAAAGTCTAAAGAGCTGAGGTTGCAAAAGGAAACAGTGGCAAGAAAAGGAGTTGAACCAAATAACATCCCATTCTGCTTCAAAAGGTGGATTCACAAAATAGGGGACTACATTCCTTGAGCACCACGTGTGTCATAAGTCCTTAACAAAGGGTATCACACTTGATTCTCACAGCATCTAAGACAGCATGCTAGAAATCCCATTGTGCAAAGGGGGAGGAAGTGAAGCTCAAAGATGATAGTAAGAGAGAGCCGAGAGACTTTCAGACTCAGATACTGGAGGCGGTTTGTGGATGAAACACGAGGTATGGTCCCAGCAATGTCTACAAGCAAACACATGGCCAAGAATTACTGGAAGGGTGAAAATTTGAAGGAGCATTGACTCCTAACTTGACAGTTACTTCTACTATATTCCCAGGATCCTTACCATGTGTGGAAGGTGTCTGTGAAACCACCATTAACCACCACTCACTTGGTCCACAGGTCCCATTTTACACTTTTTCATAAACAGAAATGTTTTCAATTACTTTCAGATCCATGTTGTCATACTGAGGAAAAGAGGCATTCAAGCAGCACATATTCCACATTCATGAGGTTGATTTTCAACAGGCCAATCCAATCCATCTTGCTTCTGCCAGCTACTGCAAGCATGTCCAATGAGAATAAAAAGAGACATAAACCTTTGATGGGACATCAAGGTTTTGATGAGACATCAAACCATTTCTGGGGCAAACACACCCTTCCTCTTCTGTAGAGAAGTCAAAATCAGTTGATTTTGAAAAGTGACATTCTTAATGTCAACGTGTCTGTAAAACAGGCACCCACAATGAACAGAGGAACATGATTAAGGACTGGAAAAAGATACCACTGTTTTGTTTAACAAACTGATTCCATTAACAGTCTCTACCACAGAATTAGCAAGCCATGTCCAGGGAGAGACCTTGACATTGTTTTCTTAGAGACCCAGGAAAGGTATTTTGTTGCCATCTTCAATTATGCTACAGGTGACAGGGAAGGAGTCCTACCCTCTGCCCAGCACCTGTGGCCCCACATAACATAAGTTGGCTCTTAACTGTCTAGTGGGTCAGGACAATTGGTATCAGATCCACTCTTTACTTGACAGTCCTCTAGGCTGACCAGTACTGGACTTTTCCATCATAGGTCCTGAAGGAGATCAGCAAGAAGATTGCCTGTGGGTACACTGACTATCACAACTGCAGGACAATTAAGTAACTTGGAAACGTATATAGGTTGGTGTCTGGGGCAAACACGCCCTTCCCCTTCTGTAGAGAAGTTTCCCAAAACATCGAACTCAGAAACCCAATCGTGCTATCTCTGCCCATTAGACTAGGCCAAATGTTATGAAAGGTAACATAAGAGAGAGACTGATCTTCAGAGATATTGCTGCCCCTTCCAAATGAACCACTTCATACTGCTTGAAGCAAACAACACACAGTAATTATGGAACTTTACAGTGAAATGCTATGACCCTTACTTCAAGAAGGACAGTCTCAGAGAACACCTTTTTTTTCTTTCTCTTTTCAGAGCTTGGGCCAGTGGACAGCTTGACGCTAGTCACTGTTGTTATCCAAGGGTTAAAAAGGCTATTGGAACAATTTTTTTTCCTTATTTATGCAAAGAAGATACTGAAAAATGTTTATAGAAATCTTATGAAACAGCCCTGGACCCATATACAACTGGGTTAAATGATACCAAAATGTGTAATTTTTTTAGCAAAAGAATATCCCAAACTCTGTCAATGCCAGTCATAGTCAGATGAAATGCAATCAATCTGATAACACATCAAAGACAAAGTCATGTGATTACATTCTGCATTTTAAAATCAAGACTATCGCCCAATGTATATTCTCAAGAAGGTTTATGAAGAGGGAACAATACCAGAATATAAACAAAATAACTCTATCAAACAAGAAATTATAATGCAAAATAAAGCATAATGAGAAGTGAAGTTCATTTCCTGTAAATTGATATTTACACAAAAGCCTTTAAAGAAAGTTCTGGGGAGCCCCAGGAACAAATTTAATTGAATAGAGTCGGTGGAACATGTAAAATTAAAATGATAAGAGGGTCCATTAGTGGCTGCCAAGAGAAGTTCATTCACATGCACTATGACTGTGCAAACTCAAGCACCCAGGCAGACCATTCAATTCAGAATATGCCCATTGAAAACAAGTTTATTTGAAGAATAGTTGTGAAACACGACCAAGATCACAATTAAGCAAAGTCAAATGATTGCAATGCCCTGAAAAGGCCCACACCATTATAATGTATAATAAAAGGAAAAGGAAAACACTGGGTGCTTGAATTTCTTCTGGGTTTGAAAGAAAGCAACAGCCCAGGAGATGTTTTTTTTCGATTTGTAACCTGCAAACATAACGAAAATTTTAAGGGCCATTTGTGCTTGAATACAACAATCTTAAACACACACAAAGTGCAAAACAGTCTTCCAAGGTGACTGAAGACCATGTCCAGTGTCCATGAACGACCCCCGAGCCAATCAAGCCATCTGTTTACTCAATTTTCATAAAATTCTCTAGATTTGTGTTCTAAGGAAACACGTGAAGAAGACCATTTCAAAAGTTAACAAACAAATGATATTAAACATAAAGCCATTTTGTTAAATAAAACACAAAACACCAAGGCAGCCAAGGGCTGTCAGCTAACATAACATGGCACACCCTCGCTCAGAGACTTACTTTCTCGTTTCACGTGGAAAATAACAAAAACACCCTCAGTGGTTAAGAAAGGTCACAAAAATGGCCAACATCAACATTTGAATCAACCCGGCAGTGATATATCCACCCCAAATGTGTAACAATAACAGGCTCAATCAGCTCCATGGCGACCAAAGGTCACTTGACTGTCTGGCATCCCCACACCACTCAGCCAACCACAACCACCCTTTCCAGTCAGTAAGCTACAAACACTACAAAACACTTACACCATGAATGGGAAAGAGGTCTCCAACTTTCTAGCAGCTTAGACTGAAGCTGCTAAGTCGCTTCAGTCGTGTCCGACTCTGCGACCCCATAGACGGCAGCCCACAATTAAACAAAGAAAATTTTCTCCAAGTTTCATCAGGCTGTTACAATACTGCCTAACGCCTAACACCAAACCCGCAAGTGCCTGAGAGACCTTCTCTGCTATCCACCCGGAAGCCGACAGACACGTCTGAAAAAGTGTCCATTAGGACACACCACCTACCCGACTCTCCAAATAACACCGCAAACCACATAGGAAGAAAGTAAAACATACGCTTTTGAGATCTCAGGAAAGGGAGCCACCATGTCAAATCTTAACCAAGGAGAACAGTGGACGGAAACCCCAGAGGATAATCCAGCCCGTTGGGAGCTTAGTCTGGTGCTTACTCACACCCTAGGGCTTCTTCCACATTTCCACTGCCCTGCCTCCCAACGTCGTCACTGGTGGGCCTGCAATGATTGACAGGGTGATTGGCCATTCCAAGCACGTAGGTCTACTGATGGGAAACTGTCCATTTCCCAAGGCCCAGCTGAAGTCATGAAATCTCTGCTCCTGTTTCTATGTGTTTCTATATGTTTCTCCCTCAATGCCTAGCTCTACTTCTTGAAGCTTTACCCAGATCTTTCACTTTGTTTCTTGTCATCTTAGACTTTGGAAACCATGCACATTCAGTTTACCCATGCCTAGGGCAATTACCTTTCCCTCAAGGAAGCCATCCAAGCTTTACTCCTTCCAGGCATAATGTGAGTTCTTCATATTAGATATGGACTTGGAGATATACCAGAGCAGAGATGCAGGGGAATTGTTTATGAGCTCTGGGATCAGATAGTAGGGGGCTGGGCACAGTGTGAAGGAACCAAGGTTTGCACTTGGAAATTTGGCAAGTAGTTCAGGTTGCAGACATTTTGGGAAGACCAGGAAACACTGAAAACAGCTAACACATAGAAGCCTGCTAGGATTGGTAACACACTTCTCAAGATTTTCATATACTTTCCTGCTTTTCTATCTGTGAAAATATTTTCCTCCCTGCAAGGCCCAGGCATAAATCACTTCTCTACCAATTTTCCTGAATTCATGTTCCCACCCCAACCACAAGAATCATTGTTTCTCCTGTTGCTATAGGGAGAAATATAGAGGACTTCATATCTCTGCTGCAAACCTTGGGAAACTTCACAGATATTCAGAGTGAGACTGGAAGCCCACTGCTTTCCCTGGAGGCCTCCTGAGAGATTTCAGAACCTGCCCTCCACTTGTGAGTTGTACAAACAAGAAGGTGCAGCTCCCCTAGGCTTAACTACCTTAACTGTTTAACTCATCTAACGTCTACAGGGTGTGTGGACCACATAAACCCTGTGTCCCTTAGCTGGATTGCATTGTCATAAGTTGCACAGTGCCACTAGGAAAGATGATCTAATGGTAGCACTTTCCTTCCCATGGGAAAGATCATTTAGGAGGGTGTTTGAGATCTCATGAAGTGAAGAGTATTATGCAGCAGTCCATGATGTTGCCCTGCCAACTATGATGGCTAATTTTATGTGAAAACTTCGCTGGTCATGGAACGTCCAAATTAAACATTATTTCTGGTTCTATCTGTGAGGGTGTTTCTGGATGAGATGAGCATTTGAACCGGTGACCGGGTAAAATAGAAGACCTTCCCCAATGTGTGTGGGCATTGTCCAATCCTGCTGGTGCTGCTGCTAAGTCGCTCAGTCGTGTCCGACTCTGTGCAACCCCATAGACGGCAGCCCACCAGGCTCCCCCTGTCCCTGGGATTCTCCAGGCAAGAACACTGGAATGGGTTGCCATTTCCTTCTCCAATGCATGAAAGTGAAAAGTGAAAGTGAAGTCACTTAGTAGTGTCCGACCCTCAGCGACCCCATGGACTGCAGCCTTCCAGGCTCCCCGCCCATGAGATTTTCCAGGCAAGAGTACTGGAGTAGGGTGCCATTTTGTCAATCCTGTTGAGGGCCCAAATGGAAGAAAAGGCAGAGAATGGCAGAATTCTTTCCCCTTTTCCTATGTCATTGCTTGAGATAGAACATTTCTCCTCACTTTCTCCTTCTCTCCAACTAAGATTCACACCACCAGACCCCCTTGTTCACAGGCCTACAGACTGGGCCTAAATTATATTATTGCCTTTCCTGTCTTTACAGGAGATTGTGGAATGTCTAAGACTCTAAGAACAAGGAACTAAATTCTTCAAGATAAAATTTCTTCATATATGTGTATATATGTAGAAATACCTATAAACATATATATGTATAAATACCTATAAATATATATGTATGTAGAAATACCTACCTACCTACATATATATATATATATACACACACACACATAAATGTAGATATAAAATTTTTCTGATTGGTTCTGTTTCTTTGAATAACTCTGACTGATAAACCTGGAAAATCACAGACAGATTCTGTGTTAGACTTGGCTTCATAGTCCTCAAATAGAACTTGGAAGAAACAACAAAATTAAATACATGAAAATTAATTCCAAGCTATCTGTTAGGATACTAAGATACCAGAAACAGACAGCCAGATATTGGCCCAGAGGGATTTCTTTTCCACTAGAGATTTGATGGAGAAGGCAATGACACCCCACTCCAGTACTCTCGCCTGGAAAATCCCATGGATGGAGGAACCTGGTAGGCTGCAGTCCATGGGGTCGCAAACAGTCAGACACAACTGAGTGACTTCACTTTCACTTTTCACTTTCATGCATTGGAGAAGGAAATGGCAACCCACTCCAATGTTCTTGCCTGGAGAATCCCAGGGACGACGGAGCCTGGTGGGCTGCCGTCTGTGGGGTCGCACAGAGTTGGACACTACTGAAGTGACTTAGCAGCAGCAGCAGCAGAGATTTGATGCTCCTTGGAAAGCCCAGAGAAAGACTACAGTGAGCTCTTCAAAATTCATTCCGTCTGGTTTAACTGTGCAGCTTGTGGGCTCTAAGTTCCCCAACCAGGGATCAAACCTGGGCCCACAGCAATAAAAGCACTGAGTTTTAGCCACTGGACCACCAGAAAAGTCCTGCTGTTCATTCTTCTCTCATTTATATTTCTTTCCACATTCATGATCTGTCTGCAGAAAATAATGTCTTATCTACTGTGTACAGTACAAGGGCTTGAGGTATGCAGATTGGATTCAAACCACAATTACTAATCCTATGAGCTGAATATCCTTCATTGTTTTTGTGCCTCAGTTTCCTCATAAGTAGAGTGAGGATACTAATAAGCACTATGTCATCAAGCTGCCATGACCCTTACTGAGTTCATGCAAAACATTTACAGTAGTGCCTAACAGTCCTGAATATTCATTGAAAGGACTGATGCTGAAGCTGTAACACCAATAATTTGACTACCTGATGTGAAGAACTGACTCACTAGAAAAGATCCTGATGCTGGGAAAGATTGAAGGCGAGAGGAGAAGGGGCTGACAGAGGATGAGATAGTTGGATGGCATCACTGACTCGAAGGACATGAGTTTGGGTAAGCTTCTGGAGTTGGTGATGGACAAGTCTGGCTTGCTGCAGTCCCTGGGGTTGCGAAGAGTAGGACACGACTGAGCCACTGAACTAAACTGAATTAACACACACTAAGCTTTCATGTAAAGTTAACTAGGACTGTGTCTTTATCACCATGCATGTCTCTTGTCAAATAAACCCTCCTTTCTGGAGACTTTATCATGCTAGCTCCACCAACAAGAGTCTACTTTCTCTGATTCTTTCCCTACTTACAATTTGTGTAACATGATCAACATCTTAGAAACATATTGGCCAGTTTGCCAGCTGTATTGTTACCCAAGTATTATTTCCACCTATGTGAATGTCTCCGTTGACTTATTAACTCTTGCAGATGTCTTCATGTATATGTTTTGTTCTTTAAAATTTTACCACGAGTTTCCAATTCATCAGCTTAGTAGCTCATTTTTTCCTGATATAATATAGCTATATAGAGCACAATACATATGAAGATTCAATAGCACATAAGGAGACACTGAACTCATACTTTTCCTGAAGAGATCCCCAGTGAAATTCCACACTGAGAATGTCACAAACCCTATTGTCTACTCACTGCTTTGCCCGAAAGCACAATGTGGGTGGTATCTGATAGAAGAATTGGCAAAAATGTACTGAAGATTTGGTTGACCATATCAGGCTCGTCTGTCAAGAAAAGATGCAGCAGGCTGAAATGTGTGTTGCATGAGAGTTGATGGAGAATGTGGGAGTGAGAGGAGTTGGTTTAAAGGATTTAAGTGCAAAGAAGAGAAGTGAAAAGCAAAGGAGTAAAGGAAATATATAAGCATCTGAATGCAGAGTTCCAAAGAAGAGCAGGGAGAAATAAGAAAGTCTTCCTCAGCAATCAATGCCAACAAATAGAGGAAACAACAGAATGGGAAAGACTAGAGATCTCTTCAAGAAAATTAGAGATACCAAGGGAACATTTCATGCAAAGATAGGCTCAATAAAGGACAGAAATGGTATGGACCTAACAGAGGCAGAAGATATTAAGAAGAGGTGGCAAGAATACACAGAAGAACTGTACAAAAAAGATCTTTACAACCCAGATAATCACGATGATGTGATCACTCACCTAGAGCCAGACATCCTGGAATGTGAAGTCAAGTGGGCTTTAGAAAGCATCACTACTACAACTGATGGAATTCCAGTTGAGCTATTTCAAATACTGAAAGATGATGCTGTGAAAGTGCTGCACTCAATATGTCAGCAAATTTGGAAAACTCAGCAGTGGCCACAGGACTGGAAAAGGTCGGTTTTCATTCCAGTTCCAAAGAAAGGCAATGCAAAAGCATGCTCAAACTACTGCACAATTGCACTCATCTCACACGCTAGTAGAGTAATGCTCAAAATTCTCCAAGCCAGGCTTCAGCAATATGTGAACTGTGAACTTCCAGATGTTCAAGCTGGTTTTAGAAAAGGCAGAGGAACCAGAGATCAAATTGCCAACATCTGCTGGATCATTGAAAAAGCAAGAGAATTCCAGAAAAACATCTATTTCTGCTTTATTTACTATGCCAAAGTCTTTGACTGTGTGGATCACAATAAACTGTGGAACATTCTGGAAGAGATGGGAATACCAGACCACCTGATCTGCCTCCTGAGAAACCTATATGCAGGTCAGGAAGCAACAGTTAGAACTGGACATGGAACAATAGACTGGTTCCAAATAGGAAAAGGAGTATGTATATTGTCACAAGGCTGTATATTGTCACCCTGCTTATTTCACTTATATGTGGAGTACATCATGAGAAACCCTGGGCTGGAAGAAGCACAAGCTGGAATCAAGATTGCTGGGAGAAATATCAATAACCTCAGATATGCAGATGACACCACCCTTATGGCAGAAAGTGAACAGGAACTAAAAAGCCTCTTGATGAAAGTGAAAGACAAGAGTGAAAAGCTTGGCTTAAAGCTCAACATTCAGAAAACGAAGATCATGGCATCCGGTCCCATCACTTCATGGGAAATAGATGGGGAAACAGTGGAAACAGTGTCAGACTTTATTTTGGGGGGCTCCAAAATCACTGCAGATGGTGACTGCAGCCATGAAATTAAAAGACGCTTACTCCTGGGAAGGAAAGTTATGACCAACCTAGACAGTATATTAAAAATCAGAGACATTACCAAAAAAGGTCCATCTAGTCAAGGCTATGGGTTTTGCAGTAGTCATGTATGGATGTGAGAGTTGGACTGTGAAGAAAGCTGAGCGCCAAAGAATTGATGGTTTTGAACTGTGGTGTTAGAGAAGACTCTTGAGAGTCCCTTGGACTGCAAGGAGATCCAACCAGTCCATCCTAAAGGAAATCAGTCCTGGGTGTTCATTGGAAGGACTGATGCTGAAGCTGAAACTCCAATACTTTGGCCACCTGATGCGAAGAGTTGACTCATTGGAAAAGACACTGATGCTGGGAGGGATTGTGGGCAGGGGGAGAAGGGGACGACAGAGGATGAGATGGCTGGATGGCATCACTGATTTGATGGACATGAGTTTGGGTAAACTCCGGTAGTTGGTGATGGACAGGGAGGCCTGGCGTGCTGCGATTCATGGGATCACAGAGTCGGACACAACTGAGTGACTGAAGTGAACTGAGTGCAGAGGAGCATGAATGTGAAAGAACATGGCCTTCTCAGGGAAGAACACATCTTCTGGCCTCATGGAAGAAGAGAGTTAATGATATAACCTGCAAATGATGTAGGGAAAAAAGATAAGTGGCCCAAGGCAAAGAAACATGAGTTGGCTGTGGTAAACTCCATTGAGGTCCAATTTCTTTTCAGATCTACGATTTGGGTGTCAGTGCACAGAACAGATCAAAAGAGAGTGTCAGAAGAAGAGGGAGATTGAGCACCCATGGTCACCTTACTCCAACATCACTTGAGCCTTTCACATGCATGAGCACATGTCTGCTGCCCTATGGAATGGGGTGTGGCTGTGGACGCAAGCGTGGAAGGCAAGGACCATGGTATCACCAGAGAAGCCATAAAGGCAACCATTAACACATGTTAAACCAGGTCAAGCCTGTCAGGACCATCTTGAGAAGAGGAAGGACCACCTCCATGGCCACCTGCAGTAGTGCTTGAATGCAAGTGTCAGATGCATTTTGAGTTTCAGCAGCCATGCATGGAGACCCCAAGGATTGGCAGCCCTTAGTGGATCCCTCCAAGAGCCCGTGAGCCAGATCTCTACCCTGCCTCCCTGAGGCACACTCTAGACTTAGCCCTCACCACCTGGCTGAAAGCTGGCCTCCAGATGTCCTAGAGGATCTGCCTGCCTAAGCCATGCTTCTGATACCTCCCTTTGGGGGCCTGGCATGACCACATCTCCTGGCATCCCTTCCTGGGATCAGGTGTGGGCCTGTTACTGACACTACTTGCCTGCCTGTCCAAATCTTTGATGCCCCTCCTTCTGTCAAAGCATTGCGTGTCCACTGAAGTAGTGTTCACCAGGGCTTCCACACGTGTAGGTAAATGCACACACACACTGACAAAAGGTCATTCATATTATCAACTTTATATTATATGTGCAAACCTCCTACAAAAGATGTCTCCCAAATTCAATCCACTCATGAATGGAGTGAAAGTACCTGTTTCCCTGCTTTCTTAATGTTAGATTTTCCAACCAACATTGTACATCTTATAGGGAAAAGGCGAGTCTTAGGTTCTTTGGTTTGCATGTGTTTGAATAATACTTGGGGACAGATAAAAAGCATTTGAATGAAAATTATACCAGATATTCACTGGACTTCTGGAACTATTCTCTGTGGATTGCCTGATAAGAACTTGGCCCATCGATCAGTTGGTCAGTGTGAGGGTGTCCCTGGTAAACCCAGACTGTGTCTGGTTTCTGTAGTGATGGCATTCTGGCTTAGGACAGTGACATTAACCAGTAAAGTTCAGTGGAACTGGGGATCCTTAGTGTCAGAGTTGCCACCCTCGCCTTTCCCCTCATGAGATGGGCTCCATGCTGCCACAACATAGGGCTGGACCAGGGTGTACAAATTTTCATCCATCGTCTTCTGGGACTTGGTTCAGTCACCCAGAGTAGATCTATATCTGGAAGAGTAATGGCTGCCTCCTAGACCCACATCACTTGTCACAATCAGCAGAGAAACTCAGACCACACATAGCAGGACCTGGACCTTCATGTCTGTGCCACTGTGGCTGGAGACCAGGAGGAAATTGTAGCATGTGTCTCTGGGATACAGTGAGATGCAAAGATCACTAGAGGGATATAGAGACAGAAACAACAATGTGGAAGTGGGAGGAAGGCTGAGAAGACACCAGTGCTGGAAGCAAGGTACAGACTAGCCTGCATTTGCCTCTGTCTGGAGAAGACTTGTGCCCTAGGGGCTTCCAAGATACTCACAGCCTTTCCAGTCTGACTACACCCTTCCTACAAGCCTTACCAGAATACCTCCATGCCTGGAGATCCATCCCAAATATCATCAGATGTCCACCAGTCAGTCCCAAAATCTTGGCAGAAAGGTGCTTCAAGCCTTTCACTTCTTGGCATTCCTGGGGTGGGAAAATGAATCAGAACAAAAAGCAGAAAAGGAACCCAGAATGGTCAGGTCCCTACTGATCCTCTTTGCCTATAAGCTTCCTGTCACCCATTCATTTATCTCCAAGGTGATACCACATTCAAGGAAAAAGAAGAGTAGAAGGAGGCAGGGATCCCCTGCTTTCTGAATGTGTGTGTGTGTGGAATGGGCAGGTGAGCCTTAGCAATTTACAAGATCCTTGACCTCCACCAGAATAACAGAGTTCTATAAGTGCACACCACGTCCAAGAGTTATGTGTATTGCTTCATGAATGTGCCTGTGCACTCAGACCCTCCTTCTGAGTGCCAGGATATCCTGTGTTTCACATAGATGCCCTTGCATCATCACGTTTTTCTGTATATCAATATTTATGACAGAGACACATACGCCTGGCCCATAGAAAGCCCTCAATAAATGGGAAAAATTATGCACACTCCTCTCAAGTCTTCTCCAGGTTCAAAATGCCTAAGTCTCCTATAAAAACAGGAAACACATCCATTGATTAATTATGTAATTGATACCCTCAGATCTTGTATTTGGAGTACAGATGAGAAGTAATCCCATTCTATCCATCATCCAAATCTCAGCATGTTTCTCTCCTGCCTGCTGACTTGGACTTGCATAGCTAAGTCTGGTAGCTCATATCCTAACGCATAAGTCATTCTTTAACACCAGTAGGTCATAATACTGAGATAAAGAAAGTAATTTCAGCTGTAATGACTGTATAGATGACCTTGTTCGACCTCCACATACTGAGGAACCCCTCAGGCAGGAGGTCACACGTTGCAGCTTTGGGAACCCTAGACCTTGATGGCAAGATGTGACTTGCTGACACCCACAGTCTTAAGAACTTTTTGAGTAATCGGGGAGAGACCTGAGCCCACCACCCAGTGGGCACATCTTCAATCAGGACAGACTGTGAAAGTCTTGCTTTCTTTTCCCCAGGAGGACGATTTCAGTGAGCACAAGGTTTTAATGACTTCCCTAGCGCTCCCTGCCTTAGGCCATCCATGCCCCCAAGTTGCGCCCCCTCACTCCAAAGCCACATGAGCCTGTGCAAGCATGAGCCTGTCATGTCTGGCTGCTGTGTGGAAGAAGGCGTGCCTGTGGATGTGCACACAGAAGGCAAGGACCATTGCTTCGCCTGAGGAGCAGTATGGCAGCCACTCACCCCATGTTGGATAAGGTCAACACCTGTCTGGACCACCCAGAGGAGAGAAATGAACACCTCCCTGGCCGCCTCCCAGAGTGTTTGAATCAAATAGTAGACACACCTTGAGTTCCATTACCTGCTCAGGGAAGCCCGAAGAAATTGGAAGTCCATAGTAGAGCCATCCAAGGTCCTGGAGCCAGGCCTCAACACTGCGTCCCTGAGTCAGGCTCTAGCTTGAGCCCTCACGACCTGATTTGGGGCTGGACTGCAGATGTCCTGGGGGATCTGTCTGCCTAAGCCCTCTTTCTGGTACTTCTCTTCACGTGCCTGGAATAATCCCACCACCTGGCATTCCCATCTGGGACCAGGTGTGCACCTGTGACCCACCTAACTTGCCTGCCTGCCCAACTCCTGAATACTCCACACTCTACCTACGTTTAGTAGGCAGATTAGAGAGTTATCTTAAAATTCCCTAGAATTATTATTCCTGCATTACGTTGCCACTTGAATGACTGTTTCAGAAAAAGTTGTCAGCATTCTCAGCTCTACAAAGGGTTTATAAATTTACTATTAGATGTTTTAGGTAATGAATGTAGAGTTTGATTTTTCTTTAATGACTGCTGCTGCTGCTGCTGCTGCTGCTGCTAAGTCACTTCAGTCGTGTCCAACTCTGTGCGACCCCATAGACGGCAGCCCACCAGGCTCCCCTGTCCCTGGGATTCTCCAGGCAAGAACACTGGAGTGGGTTGCCATTGCCTTCTCTGTCTTTAATGACTAGTCAGAGGCAAAAACTTCAGCCAGTCAGCTACCTTTTCAATTCTGTTCATTCATATTCTGATAATGAGTGACATGTAGTGAATAATTTCCTAATATTCAAAGGACTGGATTCTAATTCAAATTGGACCAGCAGTTTATTGTGTGCTTCCAGGTTTTTGTTCCCATCAGAACAAAACATCAGAAGATGTTCTCCAGAACCATGCTGGACCACTCCTTCTATCCTCACCCTTAGCAGGAATAGGTGATAAACCTCCCCCACAAACACAATATCCAGGTATGTTTCTATCATCCTCATGAATAGGTGAGAAGGATCACTTCTCCTAGGATGATGTAAGATTACCTACCATCCTTCTTACCTTAAAAAGGGCAGAACTTCAGTTCTGGCCTGGAGACCCCTCCCCCCTGCCACCCACCACCTCTCATCAATGCCCAGAATACTGAGCCCAGAGTCCCACTCGGTACCTGCTGTGATGCACATGCAAAGTCACCTCTTCATTGATGGTGCCTGGATTCATCACAAAGAATAACTTCTACAAGGGGAGCTTTTCCATCATATATATTTTATTGAAAAACAACATTTTACAAATTGAAAATATTTCATACAGTCATCTGTTCCTCTCTGACATGACTGGTACAGTACATCTTCCATTTGCCAAGACTGGTGAGATCAGCATAGCAAATAGAACCATCTCTAAACAAGGCCTGTGATTATATTCCCTACTGCAAAGGACCACAAAAAACTCTCCTTAAGGACACAGGTTTTGGTAAAATATCAGCAAAGTGGAGGGTGAACAATGGTTCTTACATATTCCCCTCGCTTGAAGTACCACTGGCACAAGTTCCACTGAAGGATGCTCCCTGTGGCCTGAGTTTGGCCCAAGGTGAGGCAATCAGAATTCGTGGGGGACACACACTGTGGGGACCTGGTTTCTCATGTTAGGGTATTGCAGGGCAAATACAAAGTTACATAAGAAACAAAAGTTTAATTTTCCCCATTAAAAACTGACAGCAGGCCTTCACTCCTCCCTTTGCTTTAGAGGGTTAACTTTGGAAAACATGTCAGTTCTTCCTCTGCCACTTTATATGTGTGAAAATAATTTAAAAAGCTCAATAAGCCTGTTGCCAATTTCACAATCCAGGAATGGTCCTTTAAGGACCTGGCAGGAAAATCCTTGCAAAGCAGGGTGCTAGGTAAGGAGAGAACAACTTAAGCAGTTGAAATCAGAAACTGCTAGAGCTTCTGGACACTCAGAGAAAGAAATGGCCCTCAAAGCAGTTCACAAGAGTCAGTAAAGCTGCAGGAGAAGTTCATGAAAAGGTGAGGGCAGGTAGCATCTCAGGAGGATTACAGCATCGTCAGAAGCAAGAGGTATTCCTTCTCAGAACTTCCTTAGGTTATGTTATTATGCAAGAGGAGAAAACATTGTAAACCACATTAAACAGTGCACAGAAAAGAACAGCGGTAGGAAAATCATCTCCCGGCAGAGAGGCCCACAATTCACTAGGAAAATGAAAAGTGAAGACCTGATCCCAGTATTAATGGCTAACCTTCAATAGAGGACCAAATTAACTCACTTCACACCTATCCATGTACTTTACTATCTTCTATATCAGAGATATGGCCACCCAATGGTAATGTGAGGGAACAGGGCCAGGAAACAGGAGAAAGAGCCCTGAACCAAAATGTCTCCCATATGTTTCACACCAAAGATCCTTGTCCCCTCCAATGTCTGTCTTTCCTTATAATCTCAGAGCCTCTTCCTCATACCCCTGCTGGGCCCAAATTACCCTCATCAAGAGGAAGCAAAACCTTAAATGGGGAAACCACCGGATCCTTTACCTACCCAAAATGAGCTCCCCTTTCGTCTCACCCACTCCTGTAGCGCAATACTACAAACAATGCAGAACTGCCCCTCCACTGTGGGACTAACAACACTTTCTTCCTTGAGGGTGCAGAGAAGATCCCCTTGAGGCAATGATAACCCCACCAACAGGAAGACCCATATGGAAGTGAAGCAGCCAGCTAGCAGAAAAGGCTATCTAGCAGACACACAAAGGGAGAAACAGATACAGCCTGGAGTCGTAGCCCTCTCCATAAAGAGGAAAACAAGATTTTCATCCTCCAGTCCTTACACCTCACTTGGTAGTTTCGTGGACATCTAGGCTCATTGGCGCATGTATAAGAAAGGCCTGTATTAAGTAAGGCTCGTTGACAATACCCACCTGACCTCATTTTTCCAACTGAAGTGCTGAGTGTGCTCAGCAGAAGAGTGCTGAAAGGAAATGTGGAAAGTTCTAAACATATACCTAAACACGGACATGAGACACCTCACGGTTGACAATATCCCCTTGCTCTGCACAATGGCACGAAATTCTGACAAAAGATGACTCACAACTTCTGCCCCAGAGCCTACAACCATGGCCCATGTGGCACAGATGCCCGATTAAGGCCAGAGGCACTTTACCATCCAGACCCAATGTTTCTCATAATCCTTGCTTTAGAGCAGTCTGACTCACGCCAGAGACAACTTACACCCGGAACCCCTCCTTTGGAACCCCCTTTGCATCATTTAAGTCTGACTCACCAGAGCTACCTTACCGTGGATACACTTCCCATCACCCTTACTTTAGAGAAGTCAGACTCAGGCCACAGCCAACTGATGACCTGAGCCCCACTTTTCCTATGTCTTCTGTATCACAAAAATCGGACACAGGCCAAAGGATGCTTAACACCTGGAGCCAATATTACCCACGATGCTTGCTTGAGAGAATTCTGACTCAGGCCAGTGCCAACTTACAACCTGAACCCCATATTTCCTATGTCCCTTTTAGAGGGTAACAAGCAGGAAGGCAGGGGTCTCCAAATGGAAGAGATAGGCTGCAAGCGTCAGACATATTTTTTCTCTCTCCCTTAATCGGTAGGAGGAAGCAAACTACAAAGTCTCAGATATCTTTCTCGTTTCTAAACAATATCAAAAGGGTGTTTCTTTTAAAATTCTCTGTTGCCCTGACAAGAGCTGGTTCCACCTAAACTTAACTTTTGTCAAACCCTGAGCTAAGCAATGTGTTTGTTTGTTTGTTTTTTATGGCAAGGTTTTCTTAAGCTATTTTAATGAATTATGTGTTTACCCTAGACTCTCTTTCTTCATCTTGGTTCTGCCCAAGACTCAGAAGGACCGTGAAAGCTAGGATGTTTTACTCATGCACATGTTCTATTAAGCTATGTTCCAAGGAGATGCTGTCTTTCTTGGAAACCTGCCTTTCTTCAAGATTCATGTCAGTGGATTTATGACAGAGGACAACTCACCTTGTGCCAGTGCTCTCTCAGAATGCATGGTGTGGGTGAGGAGCCTGGTGCCAGTCTCTGAGTTTGAGACATTTCCTTTCTCTAGTTAGCAGCATGCTGGTAGCGATATAACTTCCCGCTAAAGACTAGCATGGGGACACTCTTTCTGCCCCCTTTTTATGTCTACATCCCAAGCCTGCGCTATCTCTCTCATACGTTAATAACACCTTATTACATAAACGCTCTGAGTGACCAGGCCTCATCACTGGCCGCAAATTGAATTCCTCCCCTCCGGAGGCCAAGAACCCTGCCATCTTTCACGGTCAACAACCTTTCACCTTGGGGCTCACAACTCTGACACAGGCCAGTGCTAACTGACTGCTTCGACCCAATAGTTCCCATGACCCATGCTTTAGAAAACTCTGATTTGGGGCAGAATTAGTAGAGGCCCTGAACCCCACATTTCCTATGCTATTTGCGACACAAATTATGAATCAGGCCAGAGCTAATTTACCATCCAGACCCAACATTTTCCAATTTTCTTGGGGCACAGAAGTTTGACTCAGGCCAGACGTAACTTACACCCTGACCAAATACTTCTCTTGATCCTTGTTTGAGAGAATTCTGATTCAGGCCAATGCCAGCTTACACCCTGAACCCAACATGTGTTATGTCCCTTTGAAAGGGTAACAAGGAGAAAGGCAAGGAGTCTCCAAATGGAGGAGATAGGCTGCAAGCATCAGACATTGTATTCTCTCTCACTTAAGCGGTAGGAGGGAACAAACTACAAGCCTCAGACATTTTTCCCATTTCTAAACAAATTCAAAAGGGGGTTTCTTTTAAAATTTTGTTTTGCCCTGACAAGAGCTGGTTCCACCTGAACTTAACATTTCTCAAACCCTGAGCTAAGGGATGTGTTTTTCTTATGGAATAATTTTCTTAAGCTATTTTAATGAACTATGTGTTCACCCTAGACTCTCTTCCTTCATCTTGGTTCTGCCCAAGACTCAGAAGGATCGTGAAAGCCAGGATGTTTTACTCATGCACATGTTCTATTAAGCTATGTTCCAAGGAGATGCTGTCTTTCTTGGAAACCTGCCTTTCTTCAAGATTCATGTCAGTGGATTTATGACTGAGGACAACTCACCTTGTGCCAATGCTCTCTCAGAATGCATGGTGTGAGTGAGGAGCCTGGTGCCAGTCTCTAAGTTTTGAGACATTTCCTTTCTCTAGTTAGCAGCATGCTGGTAGCGATATAACTGCCTGCTAAAGACTAGCATGGGGACACTCTTTCTGCCCCTTTCTGATGTCTACATTGGAAGCTTACACTATCTACTTCATACTTTTATAAAACTGTATTACACAAATGCTCTGAGTGATCAGGCCTCATCACTGGCGCAGAATTGAATTCCTCTCCACTGGAGGCCAAGAATCCCCGATTCTTTCCATGCTCAACAACATTTCTCCTTGCGGTACACAGGTCTGACACAGGCAAGTGCTACCTAATGACCTGGACCCAATATTTCCCATGAACCATGCTTTAGAAAACTCTGACTTGGGCCAGAATCAATTTATTCCCTGAAACACACATTTCCTATGTCATTTGAGACAGAAAGTATGACTCAGGCCAGAGCTAATTTAACACCCAGACTCAACATTTTCCATGGTCCTTGTAGCACAGAATTTTGATTCAGGACAGAAGTAACTTATGCTCCTGACCCAGCATTTTGCATGCTCCTTGCAGAGAAGTCTGACTTGGGAAAGAGCCTATTTAACACCTGGACCCAACATTTCCCATGATCCTTGCTTTAGTGAAGTATGACTCAGGCCAGAGCTGACTTACTACCCAACCTAACATTTGCGATCTGCTATGTGGCACAGATGTTTGAATCAGGCCAGAGAATCCTTACTACCCAGACCCAACATTTCCCATGACCCTTGCTTTAGAGAAGTCTGACTCAGGCCAGAGCTACCTTAGGCCTGGAACCCCACATTTCCTACGCAATTCATGATACAGAAGTCTGACACATGCCAGAGCAAACTTACTACCCAGACCCAACATTTCCCATTCCGGTGGGAAAAGGGAAGTCTGACTCAAATTAGAGCCATTTGACATTCAGGATCCAACATTTCCCATGGCCCTGTGTGACACAAATGTCTGACTCAGGCTAGAGCAAACTTTTTCCCCAGACCCAATATTTACCATGACCTTCCTGCGACACAGAAGTCTGACGCAGGCCAGAACCATCTTATCACCCACACCTCCCAGCACCATAGTACACAGAATCCTGACAACATGCCACAGCCAATTTCTCCTCTGGAGCCAACAATCACCATGTCCACAAGCTACTAATGCCACCCTGGGCCTTCTTTAGGACTTTCACAAGGCACTTGGGTTGTGTGAGCTTTGAAGGAAGTAGAGTCTGGCAGGTATCTCAGTAGAACATACCAAGAATAGCTGCTGACTTTCAGCTGTCTCTTTATGGCAAACAGGAACATCTCAACAGGAGAGCTGAGCTCAACCAAGTACAGTCAACCTCAATGGTCACCTCCCAGGAGACCCTCAGATTACTCTTCTAGGCCACAGTATAGGAGGGGCAGGGGCCATGTTTCCTGAGCTGTTTTTAACAGCCTAAGGCAGTGCCCACACTGAAGCAGGAACACAAGAACTTCTCTAACAGTGACATCCAATAGTCTGAGGAATGCTGTAAAGTAGGGTAAAGCCCCCGTTATAAAAGTCTCACCTGTGCCTGAAGTCAATCCATTCTCATGTCTCACTCAAAGACGTGCATTTCTATCATCAGTCCTCATGCTTTGCTGATCCCAGGCAGGGGCGAGGATGTGGAAGGGGAAGAAAACACTTTTTGAATAAGGAAGCTTCTCGTATTTTTCCCACCACAGTCCTTTGTCCTTAATCATTATGAGCAGCTGCATATAGTGCTGCTCTTCCCTACCCTCTGCCCACCTGCAACCCGCAGGCCTCAGAAGGAGGGACCATGGTCTGTATGCCATTCCATCTTTCCTGATCAGAGAGACTCCTGCCCTCGTGTGACCCTGTAACCTCTATAAGCCTCTCTGTAAAAGAAGAGACAATCAAACTGGCTGGCCAATCAGCCATGAAATCCATTTATTTCAACATGTATTCTCCCCAATTTGGGGAGCATTTACCTTACCAGTTATTTCTACTACTGTAAAAACACACTGTGTCACCCCCCAGATAACCATATTGACTGGAAATGAAGTGGAGATGGAGGTGTGGGTAACCACTGACTTTTGAAGCAAGAAAATGTTACTTATGAAGGCTTCTCACAGCTTCATAAATAACATCACAAGATATGGGGCCAGCTCAACCCAGCTCTAACACCCATCTACACCATACGTGGGGGGCCAGGAGCTCTGTTACCACGGCAATGTAATGATCCATTCTGTACAATGAATGCCCCCTGCAAAATAGAGCTTTATCTATTACAAAGAGTACTCAAATCACAGGATCTGAGAAGATTAAGAAATAAACCAATGAAAGGAACTGAGGCTAGTTCTTCCTTCTATTAGCCTTCGTATCAGTGGTGGTTGTGGTGGATTTCTTATTAGCATCAGCACCAGCAAAAGCACTATCATGGCCACCAACATCATCATCATTTCCAGTAGGCTAACATGCCACTCCAAATGACTGCTGGTATCCTGATGAACCTAGTTTCTGCACATAACAGGAAAGCAGTATAAAAAAGAAAGATACCCCATTGCAAAATAATCACCTTCAAGTGCCAAATATTTCCCATTTCTCTGTCACCCACAGAAATCAGGGGCAAGCATGAGCTTGACACAGATAACTTAGATTGAAGACCTTAGACTGAAGACATTACCATTCCCACCCGAGAGAAAACATTCATTATTTGAACTTGATACAGGTAACTTGATAGATTCATTCAGGTTGATACAGATAACTTGACACAGATAACTTGATAACATTCATCGATTGAGCTTGATAAATATAACTTAGATTGAAGACATTACCATTCCCACCTGAGAGAAAACATTCATCAAATATATGCCTCAGGAGGCTAAGTGACTATGCAGGGCTAGGGAACAACACCCGGAACAGCACCAGGGACAGCACAGAGGAGCCAGGTCACATCTGACCTCTACTGAGTAGTGTCCACTTCTCTTGCTCAAGACTGTCAGTTCTTGAGACTGCTGCCAATGGGCAAAACACTCTTTGTGAATGCTCTGCCTTGTGATTGCTTCCTAAGAAGACAATAGTCAGCAGAAGTACGCATGAAAAAATTCACCGAAGCCCTGCCCACAGCCCTCTCCAAAGAAGAAATTCAGGATGACTGGGATGCAATGGACAGCCAGTACAAGCCTGTGTGGAAAGGAAAGAAGGGGCCGTGGTTAGTGTTAAGTTTCACAACTCTTTTGTCTAGCAGATGAGCCAGGCTTGGTCACCATCATGTCTCATGGTGACTGAACACAGGTTAGGAAAAACCTTTCTCTCAGTATTATACATTTCATTCTGTCACCTCATGAGGAATCCACAATGACACCCATCATCCAAGGATTTAAAGTAATTTAACCCATTAGAAGTGTAAAACAGAAGAAGATGAGTGTCAATGTGCTGGGAAAAAGACACACACTCTAGTTTCCCATCAAAAAGGAAATGTGTAATTGGAACATCAGTGGGTGAAATTCAGGACCTGTGATGCCAGCTTCTGACTCAAACTTGTACCACTAATAAACCAGAGGAACCAGAGCTGTCTGTTGAGACTGAAGGTTAGAAGGCTCTTTGAGTGCATTTCTACTGAACATTTTCTCCTCCCACTTCAGTTGAGCAAATGACCTCACCTGAACGTTGATAAATTAATCAACACAGAGAAAAGAAATAACTTAAAATACAAAGAGGAAAAGTAGAGACCTTTCTGTCACTGCCAGGTAACAGTCACCCTCTGGCCAGCAGAGGGTTCACACCCTGGAAACTCTTCACAGGTGCAGGTGCGAAGCCATGTCAGCTGCCACATGAGGTGTCTAAGTTGACCAGCGCAGAATGTCACTCCCAGTAAGGAAAAGCCCAGAGTCCAGGGCTGCCCCTTGCTTCACAGCAGGACTAAAGACTTGTGGTTTCCAATAAGATGCTTCAGTAACTCCTGAGGTAACTCGATGGACTGGAGAAAGGAAACAAGTGTGCAAATGAAATGATGCCAAAGTGTAAAGAGCTGGAGCAGGAAAAGGAAACAGTGGCAAGAAAAGGAGTTGAACCAAATATCATCCCTTTCTGCTCCAATAGGTGGATTCACAAAGTGGGGGACAATATTCCTTGAGCACCAACTGTACCCTAAGTACTTAATAAAGGTTATCACACTTGATTCTCACAACATCCAAGACAGCATGCTGGAAATCCCATTGTGCAAAAGAGGGGGGAGTCAAGCTCAAATATGATAGCAAGAGAGAGTCGAGAGACTTTCAGATTCAGATACTGGAGGCTTTTTGTGTATGAAACACTAAGTATAATCCCAGCAATGTCTGCAAGCAAACACACAGCCAAGAATTACTTGAAGGGTGAAAATTTGAAGAAGTATTGATTCCTGACTTGACAATTACTTCTATTATATTCCCAGGAACCTTATCACATGTAAAAGGGGTCTGGGAAACCACCACTGACCACCACCTCCTTGGTCCACAGGTTCCATTTTAGACTTTTTCATAGACAGAAATATTTTTAATTACCTTCAGATCCATACTGTCATATTTGGAAAAATGGCACCCAGGCAGCACAAATTCCACATTCATGTGGTTTATTTTCAACAGGCCAAGTCAGTCTATCTCTCTGCTGCCAGCTAGTACACGTATTTCCAAGCAGAATAAAAAGAGAGATCAACCCTTTGATGGTAAACCATCAAAATCATGTGATTTTTAGAACTGACATTCTAAAAGTCAATGTGTCTGCAACACAGGCAACAATGAACAGAGGATCATGATTAAGGACTAGAAAAGGATACCACTGTCTTATTTAAGGAACTGATTCAATTAACAGCTTCTACCACAGAATTAGCAAACCATGTCCAGGGAGAGACCTTGACACTGTTTTCTTAGGGACCCAGAAAAAGCATTTCAGTACCGTCTTCAATTATGCTACAGGTAACAGGAAACAAATCTTACCCTCTGCCCAGCGCATTTGGCCCACATAACGTAAGTTTGATCTTACTTGTCTAGTGGATCAGGCCAGTTGGTTCCAAATCCACTCTTCACTTGACAGTCCCCTAGGCTGACCAGCACTGGACTTTTCCATCACAGGTCCTAGAGGAGACCTGCAAGAAGATTGCCTGAGGGTAGACAGACTAGCACAACTGCAGGAAAATTAAGTAACTTGGAAATTCATATAGGTGGGTGCCTGGGGCAAACACCCCGTTTCCCTTATGTAGAGAAGCTTCCAAAAACATTGAGCTCTGGAACCCAATCATGCTACATCTTCCCATCATCGAGTAGGCCAAATGTTACGAAAGGTAACATAAGACAGAGACTGATCTGCAGAGATGTGGCTGCCTCTTGAAAATGAACCACTGGTTCATCCTGATTTAACCAAATATCACAGAGCAATTATGGAACATTACAATGAAAGGCTATGACACTTGAAGAAGGACAGTCTCAGAGAACACCTTTTACTTTTTCTTTTCTCAGAGCTTGGGCCAGTGGACAGCTTGACATCAGTAGCTGCTATTAAACAAGGGTTAAAAAACCAATCAGAAA
This sequence comes from Capricornis sumatraensis, assembly GCF_032405125.1. Taxonomy (NCBI): domain Eukaryota; kingdom Metazoa; phylum Chordata; class Mammalia; order Artiodactyla; family Bovidae; genus Capricornis; species Capricornis sumatraensis. Next base: position 43,096,066 of record NC_091092.1, on the reverse strand, counting down.
ATTTTTTTCTTTATTTGTACAAAGAAGATAATGGAAAACTTTTACAGAAAACTTATGAAACAGCCCTGGATCTACATTTAACTGGGTTAAATGACACCAAACACGTACATTTTCGGCAGAAGATCCCAAACTCTATTAATCGCAGACATAGTCAGGTGAAATGCATTCAGTGTCATAACACATCAAAGACAAAGTCATATGATTACATTCTGCATTTAAAAATCAACACTATGCCTAAATGTTTATTCTCAAGGATGTTTATGAAGAAGGAACAATACCAGAATATAAACAAAATAACTATCAAACAAGAAATTATAACACAAAATAAAGCATAATCAGAAGTGAAGTTCATTTCCTCTAAACTGAAATTTGCACAAAACTATTTAAAGAAAATACTAGGGAGCCCCAGGGACACAATTTACTGAATACAGTGGGATGAACATGTAAAATAAAAATCTTGAGCGTCCAGTCTTGGCTGACAAGAGGAGCTCATGCACATCCACAGTGACTGTGAACATTCAAGCACCCAGCCAGTCCATTCAATTCTGAATATGCCCCCTGAAAATACGTTTATTTGAAGACTATTTGTGAAACACTACGATCACAGTTAAGCAAAGTCAAATGATTTCAATGCCCTAAAAAGGCTCACTCCATTATAATGTATAAGGAAAACACTGGGTGCATGATATCCTTCTCAATTTGAAAGAAAGCAACAGCCCAAGAGAAGGCTCTTTTCTTATTTGTACCCTTCAAACATCACCAAGTATTTTAAGGGCCATTTGTGCTTGAATAGAACAATCTTAAACACACACAAAATGCAAAACTGCCTTCCAAGGTGACTGAAGACCATGTCCAGGGTCTGTGAACAAGCCCCAAGCCAATCAAGCCGTCTGTTTGCTCAATTTTCTCTTTAAAATTCTCAGGATTTGTGTTCCATTTTAAGGCAAAACCTCGAAGGAGACTAATCCGAAAGTTAGCAAACAAATGATATTAAATTTAAAGCCATATTGTTAAATAAAACACAAAACACCAAGGCAGCCAAGGTCTGTCAGCTTTCATAATAGTACACGAATTCCCTCAGAGACTTACTTTCTCCTTTCACGTGGAAAATAACAGGAACACACTCAATGGTTAAGAAATGGTTAAGAAAGTTAACTAGGACTGTTACTTTATCACCATGCATGTCTCTGGTCAAACACACCCTCCTTTCTAGAGACTTTATCATGCTAGCTGCACCAACAAGAGTCTACTTTCTCTGATTATTTTTCTACTTACCATTCATGTACATAATCCATATCTTTGGCTATTTGGGGATGTTTGTGTTTCCATATGAATTGTGAAATTTTTTGTTCTAGTTCTGTGTGTGTGTGTGTGTGTGTGTGTGTGTGTGTGTGTGTGTGTGTGCGCGCGCCTGCACGTGTGGAAGCCCTGATGGCGACATTCTCAACTTTACATAATATGTGCAAACCTCCTAAAAAGATGTCTCCCATATTCAATCCACTCATGAATGGAATGAAAGTACCTGTTTCCCTGCATTTTTAATGTTAGATTTTTCAATCATCATTGTACATTTTATAGGGAAAGGCACATCTTAATTTCTTTGGTTTGAATGTGTTCGAATAATATCTGGGGACAGACTGAATAACATTTGAATGAAAATTATACCGGATATTCACTGCACTTCTGTAACTATCCATTCTGTGGGTTGTCTTTTCACCTTGTTTATACTTTCCTTTGCTGTTCAAAAGCTTTTCAGTTTAATCAGATCCCACTTGTTTACTTTTGTTTTTATCTCCATGACTCTAGGAGGTGTGTCATAGAGGATCTTGCTTTGATTTATGTCATCAAGTGTTCTGCTTATGTTTTCCTCTAAGAGTTTTATTGCTTTTGGCCTTACATTTAGGTCTTAAATCTATGTTGAGTTTATCTTTGTGTATGGTATTAGGAAGTGTGCTAATTTCATTCTTTTACATTCAGCTGTCCAGTTTTCTGAGCACCATTTATTGAAGAAGCTGTCTTTGCCCCATTGTATATTCTTGCCTCCTCAAAAATAAGTTACCCATAGGTGCATGGGTTTATTTCTGGGCTTTCTACCTTGTTCCATTGGTCTATGTTTCTGTTTTTGTGCCAGTACCGTACTGTCTTGATGACTGTAGCTTTGTAGTATAACCTGAAATCAGGAAGCTTGATTCCTCCAGCTCCATTCTTCCTTCTCAAGACTGCTTTGGCTATTTGGGGACGTTTGCATTTCTATATGAATTGTGAAATTTTTTGTTCTAGTTCTGTGAAAAATGCCACTGGTAATTTGATAGGGATTGCATTAATCTGCAGATTGCATTTGGTAGCATTTTCCCAATACTGAGTCTTCCTACCCAGGAACATGGAATATCTCTCCATCTGTTCATCTTATCTTCAATTTCTTTCACTAGTGTCTTATAGTTTTTATGTACAGTTCTTTCGTCTCCTTAGATAAGTTTATTCCTAGATATTTAATTTTTTTGTTGCAATGTTGAATGGGATTTATTCCTTAATTGCACTTTCTGATTTTTCATTGTTAGAATATAGAAATGTAGGTGATTTCTGTGTATTGATTTTGTATCCTGCAACATTGCTAAATTCACTGATTTGTAATTTTCTCATACTATCTTTAGGGTTTTCTATGTACAGTATAATATCATCTGCAAACAGTGAGAGCTTTACATCTTCTTTTCTTATCTGGATTCCTTTGATTTCTTTTTCTTCTCTGATTGCTGTAGCTAGGACTTCCAGAATTATGTTAAATAATAGTGGTGAAAGTGGACACCCATGTCTACTTCCTGATCTTAGGGGGAATGCTTTCCATTTTTCACCATTGAGAAGAATGTTTGCTGTAGGCTTATCATATATGGCCTTTCCTATGTTGAGCTTGGTTCCTTCTATGTCCTTCTTGTTCCTTCTATGTCTTCCTCTCTTGAAGAGTTTTAACCATAAATAGGTGCTGTGATCTTTCAATTTGTTAATATGGTATATCAATTGATTGATTTCCGTATAATGAAGAATCCTTGCATCCATGGAATAAATGCAACTTGATCATGGTGTGTGAGCTTTTTGATATGTTGCTGAATTCTTTTTGCTAAAAGTTTGTTGAGGATTTTTGCATCTATGTTCATCAGTGATATTGGCCGGTAATTTTCTTTTTTGTGTGTTATCTTTGTCTGGTTTTGGTATCAGGGTGTGGAATGAATTTAGAAGTGTTCCTTCCTCTGCAATTGTTTGAAAGACTTTTAGAAGGATAGGCATTAGCTCTTCTTTAAATGTTTGATAGAATTCTCCTGTAAAACCATCTGGTCCTGGGATTTTGTTTTTTGGAAAGGTTTTATTTTTTTAATCACAGCTTCAATTTTAGTGCTTGTAATTGGGTTGTTCATAATTTCCATTTCTTCCTGGTTTTGTCTTGGCAGATTGAACTTTTCTAACAATCTGTCCATTTCTTCCAGGTTATCTATTTTATTGCCATATAGTTGTTCATAATAGTCTCTTTTAATCCTTTGTATTTCTGCATTGTCTGTTGTAACCTCTCCTTTTTCATTTCTAACTTTGTTGCTTTGATTCTTTTTTTCTTGATGAGACTGGCTAAGAGTTTTCTTCCAAAAGGCAGAAAGAATTCAACCTTCTTCAAGGTAAGATTTCAACTTTCCTTGAAGCCTGAAAAAAGGAGACCTCAAACACAATAACTTAAAAAGAAGTGAAAAGTCAGAGAAATACTGCACAAGTGATGGAACAAACTAGAAACAGAGAAGTCCAAATAATTGAAGAGGAAATAGGAAAATTACCTGAAAAAGAATTCAAAATAATGGTAGTAAAAATAATCAAAAACCTTGAAAACAAAATGGAGCAAATGCAAGAATCAATTAACAAAGACCTAGAAGAATTGAAGAATAAGCATACAGAGACCAAAAAAACGCAATTACTGAAATTAAAAATACTCTAGAAAGAATCAATAGCAGAATACCTGAGGCAGAAGAATGGATCAGTGAGCTGGAAGATCAAATTGTGGAAATAACTTCAGAAGAGAAGAATAAAGTAAAACGATTAAAAAGAAATGAGGACAGTGTCAGAGACCTCTGGGACCATATCAAATTCGAATTATAGGCGTCCCAGAAGAAGAACAGGAAAACAAACGGTACGAGAAAATTTTTGAAGAGTTTATAGTTGAAAACTTCCCCAACATGAAAAAGGAAATAGCCAATTAAGTCCAAGAGGCAGAAAGAGTCCCATACAGGATAAACTTTCATGACTATCCTTGTGACTGAAAGTTTTGGCAATAAAACATTTATAGGGTTTCTGGTGTAGTTCCTAGAATTCACCAGCTGAAGGCGCTGTTCCACTACATTTTCGAGTTAATGACACTGTACACCCTCCCATTGACAGCTACTATCCCCACTCCCTTCCTATACACCAAGTCCTCTCTTATCTACCCTCTCTTGTCCATATCACAATTAGTTGTGGACAGGTAATTGTCCCTTCCTCTGAGTGCCTTGGAAATACATCTTTCCCTGGAATTTCTGTTGTCTTTCAAGAAATTCGCCAATAGATGCCATTGCTCCACTAATTTCTCCAGTTACACAAGATTTTATACATTCCATTGACATCTACTACCCACTCCATTCCTGTGTCCCAGGATCTCTTTTCTTTCTTTTCTTTCCCTTAACAAAATGGCAGTTTTTGAGTGTTTTCCCGTGTCATGAAGGCCTTGGCAACACTTCTTTCTCATGGCTCTCTGTTGTAGTTCAAGGCATCCATCAGCAGACTGTGCTACCCTAGCAGGTATCAAGTTAAGTCTTTACATGTTCCCATTGACATCTACTTCCACCACTCCTTTCCTGTGCCACAAACTCTCTTCTCCTTCTTTCCTTGCCCTTAACACTATGGGGTGTGCTTGGGTGATTGTCAATGTCAATGAGTAAGTGAAAGTCACTCAGTTATGTCTGACTCTGCAACCCCATGGACTTTACAGTCCATGCAATTCTCCAGGCCAGAATACTTGAGTGGGTAGCCTTTTCCTTCTCCAGTGGATCTTTCCCAACCCAGGGATCGAACCCAGGTCTCCCTCATTGCGGGCAGATTCTTTACCAGCTGAGCCACAAGGGAAGCCCCCGTGGCAATGAAGGTCTTGGCAACACATCCTTCCAATGGCTTTCTGTTGTAGTTCAAGGAACCTACCACCAGGTGGCGCTGCTCCACTTGGTTTCCAAGTTATGTGAAACCCTATAGGTTTTCATGAGATTTACCCGGTGGCTCCAGACGGTAAAGTGTCTACCTGCAATGCGGGAGACGTGGGTTTGATGCCTGGGTTGGGAAGATCTCCTGGAGGAGGTAAATGGCACCCACTTCAGTATTCTTGCCTGGAAAATCCCATGGACGTAAGAACCTGGTAGGCTACAGTCCATGGGGTCGCAAAGAGTTGGACATGACTGAGCGACATTTACTTTACTATAGGTTCTCATTGACATCTATTTCCCCCACTTCCTTCTTCTTCCCTAATACCTCTTTTCTTTTTCTTTCCTTGCTCTTAACAAAACAGGCTGTGCCTGAGTGACTGTCCACATCAATGAAGGTCTTGGCTATACATCTTCCCAAACGTTCTCTGCTGCAGGTGGATGAGTCCAACAGCAGGTGGAGGAGTCCAACATGCTCTACTAGGCTGTCCAGTGATACCAGGCTCTACACCCTCACATTGACATCTATTCTACCCACTCCCTTCCTGTGCCCCAAGACCTTTTTCCCTTTTTTATCTTGCCCTTAAAAAATTGGCTGTGCATGGATTTGTTTCCCTGTCTCTGAAAGACCTGGCAACACACCTCTACGGCTTTATTATGTACTAGAAGCATTCCACCAGCAGATAATGCTGTTCCACTAGGTTCTCAAGTTATACTATGCTCTACACTCTCCCATTGACATGTACTACCCCACACCTTTTCTGTGCTCCAAGACCTCTCCTATCTTTCTTTTCTTGTCCATATCAAATCTGGCTGTGGGCGGGTGATTGTTCTTGTTGCTGAAGGCCTTAGAAACACATCTCCCCCCCCCCCCACCCCACCCCCCCAGGCTTTTGCTGTCTTTCAAGGAATTCACCAAATTTTCGAGTTATAGGAAGTTCTACACACTCCCATTGGCATCTACTACCACACTCCCTTCTTGTGAGACAACATGTCTCTTCTCTTTCTTTTCTTTCCCTGAACAAAACTGGCTGTGCTTGGGTGACTGCCCATGTCTTTGAAGGACTTGGCAACACATCTTTCCAATGGCTTTCTGCTGTAGTTCAAGGAACTCACCAGCAGATGGCGATACTTTAATAGGTTTTCATGAAGGCTTCCCTGGTGGCTCAGAGGTTAAAGCGTCTGCCTCCAATGCGGGAGACCTGGATTCGATCCCTGGGTCGGGAAGATCCCCTGGAGAAGGAAATTGCAACCCACTCCAGTATTCTTGCCTGGAGAATCCCATGGACGGAGGAGCCTGGTAGGCTACAGTCCACAGGGTCGCAAAGAGTCGGACATGACTGAGCGACTTCGTTTTCACTTTCACTTTCAAGTTATGCAAGACTCTACACGTTCCCAGTGACATATACTTCTGCCACTCCCACCCTGTGCCCTGATACTGTTCTCCTTTTTCTTTCCTTTCCTTTAATACAACTGGCTGTGCTTGGGTGACTGCCCTTGTCAAGAAAGGCCTTGGCAACACATCTTCCAAAATGCTTTCTGCTGCAATTCAAGGAATCCACCAATGGATGAGGCTGCTCCATTAGGTTTTCTCTACAGCCTCACATTGACATCTTGTCTACCCACTCCCTTAATTTGCCCCAAGACCTCTTTTCTCTTTCTTTTCTTGTCCTTATCAAAGCTGGCTGTGCACGGGTGATTATCCTTATCATTGAATATCTTGGCAAGACATCTTCCACAGGGGTTTCTGCAGTAGTTCAAGAAATCCACTGATAGATAGAGCTGCTCCACTAAATTTAAGAGCTATACAAGTTTCTACACTCTCCTCTTGACATTTACTACTGACTCCCTTCCTGTGCCCCAAGGTCTCCATTCTCTTTCTTTTCTTTCTCTTAACAAAACTGGCTTTGCTTGGGTGACTGTCATCATCGCTGAAGATTTTAACAACTCAAAACACACCCTTGGCTCTCTGATATGTACTAAGAAATCCAACAGCATATGGCTCTGGTCCACAGGTTTTCCAGTTATACGATGCCCTACATCCTCACATTGACATCTAGTCTACACACTCCCTTCCTGTACCCAAAGACCTCTTTTCTCTTGCTCTTAAGATAAGGTGTTTAAAGGTGACTGTTCCTGTCAGTGAAGTACTTAGCAAAACAGTATACCCATGTCCTTCTGATGTACTTCAAGGAGTCCACCAGCGCATGGTGCTGCTCCCCTAGAGTTTTGAGTTATACAAGGCTCTACAGACTCACATCGACATCTACTCCCCCTCACTCACTTCCTGTGTGCCAAGACCTCTCTTCTCTTTCCTCTCTTCCCTTTAACAAAACTGGCTGTGCTTTGATGACTGTCTATGTGGATGAAGGCCTTGGCGACACATCTCACTTGGAGCTTGCTACTGTAGTTCGAAGAATCCACCCATAGATGGCGCTGCTCTACTAGGTTTTCCACTGAGGATCAAACCCGGGTCGGGAAGATACCCTGGAGAAGGAAATGGCAACCCACTCCAGTAGTCTTGCCTGGAAAACTCCATGGATGGATGAGCCTGGTAGGCTATAGTCCATGGGGTCGCAAAGAGTCAGACACGACTGAGCAACTTAAGTTTCTTTTCTTTTCTCCCACTTCTTTCCTGTGCCCAACATGTATCTTCCCTTTCTTCTCTTGTGCTTATCAAAACTGTCCATGCTGGATGGCTGTCCCAGCGGCTGAAGGTCTTGGTAACACAGCAACCACAAGATTTTCTGCTGTAGTTTGAGAAATCCACCAGCAGATTGCACTGGTCAACTAGGCTTTGGAGTCATAGGAGGCTCAACCACCTCGCACTGACATCTACCCCACCCACTCCCTTCTGTGCACCAAGACCTCTGTTCTCTTTCTTCCCTTGCTTCTGTCAAAACTGGCTGTGCACAGATGACTGTCCTTGTTACTGAATGCCTTAGCAGCACAATACTCTTGTCTTTGTGGTGTAGTTCAAGGTACCAGCAGATGATGTACCAGCAGATGATGCTGCTACTCTAGGTTTTCGAGTTATATGCAGCTCTACGGCCTCACATTGACATCTACTCCCCTCAATCTCTTTCTGTGACCCAAGACTACCCTTCTCTTTCTTCCTTGCACATAACAAATCTAGCTATGCTTGGGTGACTGTCCATGTCGCTGGAGGCCTAGGCAAAACATCTCTCCCTGGACTTTCTGATAGAGTTCAAGGAATCCACCCATACATAGTATTGTTCCATCAGGTTTTCTAATAATACGAGGCTGAACAGCCTCACATTGACATCTTCTACCCACTCCCCTCCCGTGCCCAAGATCTCTCTTCTGTTTCTTCTCTAGCCCTTATCAAAACTGATTGTGCAAGGGAGTCAGACCCGGTCACTGAAGGCTTTGGAAACACAACACCCACCAGGCATACAGCTCAAGGCGTCCACCAGCAAATGGCACAGCTCCACTAAGTTCTCGAGTTATATGAGGCTCTAAAGCATCACACTGACATATATCCCTACCACTCCCTTCCTGTGCCCCAAGATCTCTCTTCTTTTTCTTTTCTTGTCCGTATCAAAACTGACTGTGCATAGATGATTGTCCCTGCCGCTGAATGCCTTGAAAGCACATCTTCCCAAGGACTTCTGCTGTCTTTCAAGGAATCCACCAATAGATGGCGGGCTTCAGCAATACGTGAACCATGAACTCCCTGACGTTCAAGCTGGTTTTAGAAAAGGCAGAGGAACCAGAGATCAAATTGCCAACATCCGCTGGATCATGGAAAAAGCAAGAGAGTTCCAGAAAAAACATCTATTTCTGCTTTATTGACTATGCCAAAGCCTTTGACTGTGTGGATCACAATAAAACTGTGGAAAATTCTGAAAGAGATGGGAGTACCAGATCACCTAACCTGCCTCTTGAGAAATCTGTATGCAGGTCAGGAAGCAACAGTTAGAACTGGACATGAAACAATAGACTGGTTCCAAATAGGAAAAGGAGTACGTCAAGGCTGTATATTGTCACCCTGCTTACTTAACTTCTATGCAGAGTACATCATGAGAAACGCTGGACTTGAAGAAACACAAGCTGGAATCAAGATTGCTGGAAGAAATATCAATAACTTCAGATATGCAGATGACACCACCCTTATGGCAGAAAGTGAAGAGGAGCCAAAAAGCCTCTTGATGAAAGTGAAAGAGGAGAGTGAAAAAGTTGGCTTAAAGCTCAACATTCAGAAAACGAAGATCATGGCATCCGGTCCCATCACTTCATGGGAAATAGATGGGGAAACAGTGGAAACAGTGTCAGAGTTTATTTTTGGGGGCTCCAAAATCACCACAGATGGTGACTGCAGCCATGAAATTAAAAGACACTTACTCCTTGGAAGAAAAGTTATAACCAACCTAGATAGCATATTCAAAAGCAGAGACAGTACTTTGCTGACTAAGGTCCATCTAGTCAAGGCTATGGTTTTTCCAGTAGTCATGTATGGATGTCAGAGTTGGACTGTGAAGAAGCTGAGCACCGAAGAATTGATGCTTTTGAAGTGTGGTGTTGGAGAAGACTCTCGAGAGTCCCTTGGACTGCAAGGAGATCCAACCAGTCCATTCTGAAGGAGATCAACCCTGGGATTTCTTTGGAGGGAATGATGCTGAAGCTGAAACTCCAGTACTTTGGCCACCTCATGTGAAGAGTTGACTCATTAGAAAAGACTCGGATGCTGGGAAGGATTGGGGGCAGGAGGAGAAGGGGACGACCGAGGATGAGATGGCTGGATGGCATCACGGACTCGATGGACATGAGTCTGAGTGAACTCCGGGAGATGGTGATGGACAAGGAGGCTTGATGTGCTGCAATTCATGGGGTCGCAAAGAGTTGGACACGACTGAGCAACTGAACTGAACTGAACTGATGCTCTATAACCTCACACTGACATCTCATCTACCCACAACCTTCCTCTACACAAAGAACTCTCTTATCGGTTCTCTTGCCCTTGTCAAAACTGGCTGTGTACATAGCAGTTTATGTCACTGAAGGCCTTGACAACAAAACACCCCCATGGCTCTCTGATGTATACCAAGAAACCCAACAGCATCTGGGGCTGCTCCACCAGGTTTGCAAGTTATACGAGGCTCTACAAATTCTCATTGACATCTACTCCCCCTCACTGGCTTCCTGTGCCCCAAGACAAGTCTTTGTTTTCCTCTCTTGTCTTTATCAAAACTGGCTGTGCAGAGGTGACATTTCATGCCACTGCAGGCCATAGCACCAAAATAACCCATGTCTTTGTGATGTACTTCAAAGCATCCACAAGCAGATGGGGAAATATCACTAGGTTTTTTAGTTACATGAGGCTCTACAAGCAACTATTGACATCTACTTCCCCCAGTCCCTTCCTGTGACCCAAGACCTCTCTTCTCTTTTCTTTCTTGCCCTTATAAAAACTGGTTGTGCACGGAAGACTGGCCCTTTGACTTAAAGACTTAGAAACACAACACTCCAACTGCTTTCTGATGTAGAATTTATCCACCAGCAGATGGCAGTGCTCCACTCAGTTTTTAACTCCTATGAGGCTCTAGCCTAACATTGACATCCATTCTTCCCACTCCCTTCCTGTGCCGAAACTTCTCTTCTCTTTCTCCTCTTGCTCTTATCAAAACTGTCTGTGAAGGATGACTGTCCCTGTGACTGAAGGCCTTGCCAACACAACAACTTCAGAGCATTTTGCTGTAGTTCAGGTGGGTGGAGTTGGATCTCTTCTCTCTGGAATGCAATGAAGTGTCCAGTAGTGAGTTTGGGGGTGTCCATGGGTTTGGTATGTTTTGGGCAGGCCGCCTTTAAACGTCCAGGCATGTGTTCCTGTTTTGCTGGAGAATTAACCTGGTGTGTCTTGCACTGGAACTTGTTGGCTCTTGAGTGGAGCTTGGTTTCAGTGTAGGTATGGAGACTTTTTGGTGAGCTCTTGTTTATTAATGTTCCCTGGAGTCAGGAGATCTCTGATGTTCTGAAGTTCTGGATTTGGGCCTCCTGCCTCTGGGCTTTGGTCCTCCTCTTACAGTAGCCTCCAGACTTCTCTATCCATACAGCACAGAAGAGAAAACCCCTAGGTTAATGGGGAACCAACTCTCCACAGCCAGGAATACCCAGAGAGATTCACAGAGTTATATAGAGAAGAGAAGAGATGGGGAAGGAGGGAGATGAAAGTGATCGTGAGGAGGAAAGGGAGAGTCAAAGTGGAGAGAGCAAGCAAGCCAGTAATCATATCCCCAAGTGAAAATGGATACCGAAGATTAGATTCTTAAAGGTACAAAATTGATAACAAATATCAAAAAGCAAAGGTTAAAAACCTAGAATAGAAGTTAGACTCTCAAAAATACAATATAAAAAATATGAAACAAAATCAATCACAAAAAATGAAAAATATATATGGAGTTGATTTTTTAAATAGAGGTTTTTAAATATAAATTTTTTATTTTAATTAGAGGCTAATTACTTTATAATATTTTATTGGTTTTGCCATACATCTTCATGAATCTGCCACGGGTGTACACGTGTTCCCCATCCTGAATCCCCCTCCCACCTCCCTCCCCGTACCATCCCTCTGGGTCATCCCAGTGCCCCAGCCCCAAGCATCCTATATCATGCATCGAACCTGGACTGGTGATTTGTTTCACATATGATATTATACATGTTTCAATACCATTCTCCCAAATCATCCCACCCTCGCCCTCTCCCACAGAGTCCAAAAGACTGTTCTATACATCTGTGTCTCTTTTGCTGTCTCGCATACAGGGTTATCATTACCATCTTTCTAAATTCCATATATATGCATTAGTATACTGTATTCGTGTTTTTCTTTCTGGCTTACTTCACTCTGTATAATTGGCTCCAGTTTCATCCCCCTCATTAGAACTGATTCAAATGTATTCTTCTTAATGGCTGAGTAATACTCCATTGTGTATATGTACCACAGCTTTCTTATCCATTCATCTGCTGATGGACATCTAGGTTGCTTCCATGTCTTAGCTATTATAAACAGTGCTGTGATGAAAATTGGGGTACACATGTCTCTTTCAATTCTGGTTTCCTTGGTGTGTATGCCCAGCAGTGGGATTGCTGGGTCGTATGGCAGTTCTATTTCTATTTTAAGGAATCTCAACACTGTTCTCCATAGTGGCTGTACTAGTTTGCATTCCCACCAACACTGTAAGAGGGTTCCCTTTTCTCCACACCCTCTCCAGCAATTATTGCTTGTAGACTTTTGGATCACAGCCATTCTGACTGGTGTGAAATGGTACCTCATTGTGGTTTTTATTTGCATTTCTCTGATAATGAGTGATGTTGAGCATCTATTCATGTGTTTGTTAACCATCTGTATGTCTTCTTTGGAGAAATGTCTGTTTAGTTCTTTGGCCCATTTTTTGATTGGGTCGTTTATTTTTCTGGAATTGAGCTGCAGGAGTTGCTTGTATATTTTTGAGATTAATTATTTGTCAATTGCTTCATTTGCTATTATTTTCTCCCATTCTGAAGGCTGTCTTTTCACCTTGCTTATAGTTTCCTTTGCTATGCAGAAGATTTTAATTAGGTCCCATTTGTTTATTTTTGCTTTTATTTCCAATAGTCTGGGTCATAGAGGATCCTGCTGTAATTTATGTCGGAGAGTGTTTTGCCTATGTTCTCCTCTAAGAGTTTTATAGTTTCTGGTCTTACATTTAGATCTTTAATCCATTTTGAGTTTATTTTTGTGTATGGTGTTAGAAAGTATTCTAGTTTCATTCTTTTACAAGTGGTTGACCAGTTTTCCCAGCACCACTTGTTAAAGAGATTATCGTTAAAAATAGGAGTTTTTTAAAGAAAGGTTATAGGCTATAAAATGAAAGTTAAAGGAGTAATCAAGAATCAAAATTTTTAAAAACTCTAAAAATGATAATAGTAAAAATATATCTAGGTATTTCTCTAGAGCTGTTGTGAGGTCAGTTCAGTGTCAGATAACCCCTTATTCTGGCTTGTACTTGTGTTCAAGGTCTCTAGGTGCCTCTCAAGTGCACAGTCTCAACATTAACTGCAGGGTTTTAATCTGTTGCACCTGTCACTTCCAGAGTAGTTCCCCCTTCTTTGTTTATTTTGACTTCCTGTTTTCAGTTCTCTTCCATGTCTAATTTCTGCCCTGATACAAGGGGGCAAATGTGGCCACTTATTTAGGCTCACTTGTTTAGTTGTGTTGTGGGGAGGGAGGGACACTGCAAACAAATGCCACTGGCGTGTGTGGGGGGTGCTTGCAGTGGGTGGACCACACTGGGTTTGCCACAGCCCAAGGCGGCGTGTACTTCCCGGGTCCACCCTGCTCAGGCTCCAGAGTGCTCTGCCAGGGCACTGTCCCAAGTGGGCCCTGCATTTTGTGCACGTCCCAGGTCTAAGCTGCTCAGGTTCTCAGGTGCTCCACAAGGCCACAGACCCAGATGGGCTGTGAGTTTTGTGCCCTTCCCTGGTCCAACCCACTCAGGCGACTGGGTGCTTGGTGAGCACCCCGGTGGGCCATGAATTTTATGCACTTCCCCGGTCTGGCTGCTTGGTTTCCCAGGTGCACCGTGAGGGTACAGTTCCAGGTGTGCTGTGTGACTCCTCTGGGCAGCTGATCTCAGGCCGTGATGCTCCTGGCAGATGTGAACTGTCCAGGATCCCAGGAAGACATGGTTAGCAACTGGGAGCCTGCTCACAGTTTGGTGGAAGATGCAGTCTCTGGGGGAAGACTGCAGCAGCCCCTTGCCCTCTGGCTCTGGCTGTCACACAGCTGCCTCTCCAGCTCTGGGGAGGGAAGGCCCTAAACAGCAACTGGCTTGTTCTCCTTGTTCTCTAGGGCACAACCCTTTGTTCTGCGAGCATGCCAGGGGTCACCACATGGCATTAGAGCCTTTCGTGGGAAAGGTCCTTTTTTTTTTTTTGTCTCATTGGCAATCCCAAGGTTTGGGTTGTTATGTCTCATTAACTCCCTCAGATTGTCCTCAGGGCATTCAAGTCTGGTCCTTACCCTAAGGACCGATGAATCAGCCCATGCCTCCCTGCCCAGGCCCCACTCACTGCTGCCAGATGTGAACTTCTGAGCTGCTTCTCCACAAATATTTGTCATTAGGCACGTATTCTATGGGGTTGTTTTTGTTTTTCAGTTATGTTGCCCTCGAGATCCCAAAACTCCCCACTGACGTGCCCATGAGAGGGTTTTCTGTTGTGTGTAAACTTCTTCTTCACCACTCCCTCCCCAGGATGGGTCTCTGTTCCTAAATCCTTTGTTTCTGTTTTTGTCTTTTATATTTTGTCCTACCTCCTTTTGAAGAGATTGGGCTGCCTTTCTAGGTGCCTGGTGTCCTCCACCAGCGTTCAGAAGTTGTTTTGTAGAAGTTGCTCAACATTCAGATGATCTTTTGGTGAATTTTGGGGGAAGAAAGTGGTCTTCCTCCGCCGCCTTGGGACCTCCCCCCTCAAAAAACTCATAAAATAAATAACATTTAGATCTACATTCTCACCCCTGGGACAAAGGCACCTGAACCATTCACATTCAGTCAGTCTTGTCCAACCCTTTGTGACCCCATGGACTGTAGACCCAAGGCTCCTCTGTCCATGGGATTCCCCAGGCAAGAATACTGGAGTGAGTTGCCATTTCCTCCTCCAAGGGATCTTCTTCACCCAGGGATTGAACCTGTATCTCCTACACAATAGGCAGATTCTTTACCACTGAGCAGCCTGTGAGCTTCCTCAAAGCCACCAGAGTACTCCTATTGTACACTCCTGTCCAGTCCATCTTCCTGCTGCTTCCTACTATGGTGAGGCTTTCCTTTTTTGTGTAAATTATGTTTTACTGAAAGTATCTTTCATTCATTGCAGATGCTTTCTGTGTTATGCCACATGTTTTAACATTAAAGGTTAAATTATTTTTTACATTCAAGGAGTGTAAACAGTTTTCCCCACATGGGATTACTGATTATAAGATGATGACACATCACATGGGTTGTGTCTTTTTAAATTGAATAGCTAGCTAACTGTCTTAATTATATTTCCTCCCAAACCACGAACTGAGTAGTAACTGAACAGAGTCAAAGCTGAGAGGGTTAAAAATGCAAAAACAAGTCCTCAGATCCAGTTACCAGAACCTTGCTACATACTGGCTAATCAATACCAGGGAGATGGAAGACATTCTGATAATACCACTTGGAACATTTATCTCAAGTAAGATAAGGCGTTTTTTTAAATAAATCATAAAAATAAAGACCAGAACTTCGGTGCTTAGAAGGTCAAAGTTAGATTAATTTTAAATGAGAACCATCTAATAAACTCAATCTGTTTGTTACAGCAGTACCCACAATGAACAGAGGAACACAAATATAGACTGGGAAACAGATGCTACTGACCAGTGAGAGGAGTAGGTTGTCTCTATCATGGAGCAAATCAGCAATGCCCTGGAGTGACCCTGCCACTACTGTTAGTTCCTGTCTCTAGAGACCCAGGGAATGGATTTCAGCACCAACTTTAGTGATGGCACAGAGGATGGGAGAGAATTGCTGCCTCTGCCAGTACCCCTACCTCCCTAAATGGAGATGTACTACTTTTCTGCCTGGTCTTAACAATTAGGTCTGGCTCTACTTTCTTCACAAGGCCCTAGGCTAACCAGTATTGAATTTTTCCAACAACAGGTCCTGAAAAATTGACTATTGCGCATGCTATGTACACATAACTATCTCTGTATGCTATGTGTACTAGAAGACTGAAACTCGTAGACTGGGTTCCCTCAGCCTCTGGCTGGTGGTTGGGTTTGGTCAACGGTAAGCAACTTCATGAATTCCAAGGATGGGGGAGGGGAGAGGCCAAGGTGTTTAATCCCTACCACAACCCTGAATTGTCATTACTGTCACCAGACCAAACTTGGGTCCATTCGTCCACAGGCAGTCAAGCCAGTATACTAATACCAGGTTGTGGAGAAGGAAAATGCAGCATTTTTTTCTAAAGGTTCCAATACAAGGATGACAAGTGCATCCTACTTTAAAACCCTGAATTCCCCAGAAGGCTGCAGCATAGCATTTTTAAAAGCCAAGTGAGGGAGGCATGTGTCAGGGCCTGTGATCAGCTTGTGCACAACTCTCTGCTTGGCTGGTGGTGATCAATTCTTAGGCACCAGAAGGTCTAGGGGCTACTGATCATGATCCTCAAGTAGTTAATTTCTTCCATACGATTTTGGTGGGTTTAGCATCTGAAAAACTCAGGAAATTTACATCACATAGAGTTATCTAGGTACTTCAGAGAGAAACTAAAGTAAAGGATATGGGGAAGGGGTATGGCCCCATAGGCTCCTACTCAGTTCCATTGGTCTCTGGCAGTGGCTGTGTCCTTCCACAATTGTGGCTGCTGGTGAGTGGCCCTTCCTCTATGAATCTGTAATGACAGAAACTAGATTGGTGGTTGATGAGAAGTGGGAAGCAGGAAAGGACAGGAGGAAGAAATTACAAAAGGGCCTGAGGAGACCTGTGGGTGATGGATACATTAACTTGATTGTACTGATAGTTTCAAGTGGGCATACATACTTAAATAGTTATTAAATCATATACTTTAAATATATTCCTTATATTGTGAGTCAACTTTACTTCAACAAAAGTGTCTAAAAAAATAAAATGAACATTCTCTTTTATCTCATGCCATATGCACACATTTTTTGGCCAGACCAGGCAAATTCTCTCCTGTGTGCAGACAGCTCCAGTGGGCCCACCTGCCTACTCTCTTCGCAGACCTTTGCACCATGAGCGAGAAGTGCCCAGCCACCACTGCAGCAGGGCAGGGGAAAACCAAAAATTATTTTGAAATGTGTAACAGATCAAAATGCAAAACTAAAAGAACTCAAAAACAAGGCTTAAGAGATCTTGGCAACTTTGTAACATGCAGATTTCTTACATAACATCAAAAACCATGAACCATAAAGAAAACACTGATAAATTTCATCAAAATTTGAAAGAAAAGTCGACTTTGAAATACTTTGAGATGCTTAACAGGCAAGCCATAGAGTGCGAAAAAGTACTTTCAAAACATATATCCCTCAAATGCTTGATATCTAGAATATATCAATAGAAAGCCCTCTTATTGTTGTTGTTTAGTTGCTAAGTCATGATCGATTCTTTTGCTAACTCACAGACTATAGCCTGCCAGGCTCCTCTGTCCATTAGATTTCCCAGGCAAGAATACTGGAGTGGATTGCCATGCCTTCCTCCAGGGAATCTTCCTGAGTCAGGGATCAAACCCACGTCTCCTGCATTGGCAGGCAGATTCTTTACCACTGAGTGACCAGTGAAACCCATAAAGCCCTCTTACAACTCAATAATAAATAAACAAGCTAATTTGTTAAAGGAGTAAAAGATTTGAATGGATACCCTACAAGAAAATTGATACTGAATGGCAAACATGCACATGAAAAGATACTCAGCATCATTAGTTGTAAGGGAAATGCAAAAGAAATCCACAGTGAAATATCAGTGCACGAGGGTGGGATGATTTGAGAGAACACCATTGAAATGTGTTTATTACCATATGTAAGGGCCTCCCTGATAGTTCAGTTGGTAAAGAATCCACCTGCAATGTGGGAGACCTGGTTTGATTTTTGAGTCAGGAAGATCCACTGGAGAACAGATAGGCTACCCACTCCAGTATTCTTGGGCTTCCCTTGTGGCTCAGCTGGTAAAGAATCTGCCTGCAATGCGGGAGACCTGGGTTCAATCCTTGTGTTGGGAAGATCCCCTGGAGAAGAGAAAGGGCACCCACCCCAGTAATCTGGCATGGAGAATTCCATGGACTATATAGTCCAGGGGATCACAAAGAGTTGGACACAACAGAGTGACTTTTCACTTCAGACGGGCTGGGGAGGGAGGTGAGAGGGGGTTCAGGGTGGGGAGACACATGTACACTTGTGGCTGATTCATGTCAATGTATGGTAAAAACCACCAAAATATTGTAAAGTAATTAGCCTCCAATTAAAACAAATAAATTAATTTTTAAAAAAACAATCAAACTGCCAAGGGTTGCTATTAAATGTATGTCAGTAGGTCAAGCCTACATTCATGACGGCAATTGTCCAAGGGAGTGAATACCAAGCAGCTGGGATCACTGGGTGCAGTCTTAAAGGCTGATTACCATAAGTGAATTGTTCAGTGATTAGTGACATATCTATACAATAGAAAACTACTCAGCAATAAAAATGAATTAAATATCTGCTTGCAACAACAAGCATGAATCTCAAAAATAATACGCTTATATGCACACTACTATATTTAAAATAGGTAAGAAAACAAGGACCTACAGTATAGTACAGAGAATTCTGATCAATATTATGTAACAACCTAAATGAGAAAAGAATTTGGGGGAAAAATACATGTGTATGTATAACTGAGTCACTTTGCTGTACACCGGAAACTAACATAACATTGTAAATCAACTATCCAGTTCAGTTCAGTTCAGTCACTCAGTTGTGTCCGACTCTTTGCAACCCCATGAATCACAGCACGCCAGGCCTCCCTGTCCATCACCATCTCCCGGAGTTCACTCAGACTCACATCCATCGAGTCCATGATGCCATCCAGCCATCTCATCCTCTGTCGTCCCCTTCTCCTCCTGCCCCCAATCCCTCCCAGCATCAGAGTCTTTTCCAATGAGTCAACTCTTCGCATAAAGTGGCTAAAGTACTGGAGTTTCAGCTTCAGCATCATTCCCTCCAAAGAAATCCCAGGGTTGATCTCCTTCAGAATGGACTGGTTGGATCTCCTTGCAGTCCAAGGGACTCTCAAGAGTCTTCTCCAACACCACACTTCAAAAGCATCAATTCTTCAACACTCAGCCTTCTTCACAGTCCAACTCTCACATCCATACATGACCACTGGAAAAGCCATAGCCTTGACTAGACGGACTTTGTTGGCAAAGTAATGTCTCTGCTTTTGAATATGCTATCTAGGTTGGTCATAACTTTCCTTCCAAGGAGTAAGCGTCTTTTAATTTCATGGCTGCAGTCACCATCTGCAGTGATTTTGGAGCCCATAAAAATAAAGTCTGACACTGTTTCCTCTGTTTCCCCATCTATTTCCCATGAAGTGATGGGACCGGATGCCATGATCTTCATTTTCTGAATGTTGAGCTTTAAGCCAACATTTTCACTCTCCTCTTTCACTTTCATCAAGAGGCTTTTTAGTTCAAATTTTAAAAGATTACGAAACAAAACAATAAAAATAATATGCTTAGCACAGGAGGCTAGATTTCATAGTGTATAATTCCATTTTGTGAAACAGAATAACAAATCTGTAATAGCAAAAGCAAATGTAGAATGACAGAAAACAGATCAAGGGTGGACTGGGCATGAAGAGAAGGCATTGTCTGTAGAAAGGAACTTTCTGCTGTGATGGAAATATTCGGTATCTTGATTGTGGCAATAGCTACACAGAGGGATGAAAACTTTTAACAGAACTCATCAAAATGTGTTCTTATTAGCTTTGCATTTCATTGTATGTTAATTATGCATCAAACACAGGAAAACTCTGAATGGTGGAAGTAGGGACTCCATAGGGACCCTGGGGCTTAAGGAAAGAACTGGCAGTGAACTCCCTGGGTGTTCTTTTTGCCTCTCACATATCCCCAAAAGGGTACTGGAGGAGCCTGCAATCCAGAACCATCAACAAAGAAAAGCTCTAAGAAGAGCTGTTCCCTGCAGCCAAGGGACTGGGAAAAGGTGGCCTAACAGAGCAGGACAACTTTTTGATAATAGTCACCTTCCTCCAAATCTCTTCTGCAGTTTCAGCAGGGCTGGGTGGGGAGCTGGTCTTCAATCCCCACTTCAACCTCCTTGTGAAAATAAGCGGGCAGGACTAATCAATCCTTAGCTTTTCTACCCACTGTCAGTAGCCAATTATTAGTAGTTTTTAGCTTTTATTTTTAAATTAATTTTTATTGGAGTATGGTTGCTTTACAATGTTTTGTTAGTTTCTCACGTACAGCGAAATGAATCAGCTGTACATATAAATGTTGCTGTTGTTTAGTCCTTAATTCATGTCCAACTCTTTTGCAACCCCATGGACTGTAGCCTGCCTAGCTCCTCTGCCCATGGGATTTCCCAGGCAAGAATACTGGAGTGGGTTGCCATTTCCATCTCCAATACATATACATATAACATTTCTGGATTTGGGTTTCCTTCCCATTTAGGTCACCACAGAGCATTGAGTAGAGTTGCCTGTGCTGTACAAGTAGGTTCTCATTAGTCATCTATTTTATACAGAGTAGAGTATATACATCAATCTCAATCTACCAATTCATCCCACCCCCTTCCCCTCTTGGTATCCATGTTTGTTCTCTATATCTGTGCCTTTATTTCTGCTTTGCAAATAAGTTCATCTGCATCAGTTTTCTAGATTCCACATATAAGTGATATATAATATTTGTTTTTCTCTTTATGACTTGCTTCACTCTGTATGACAATGTCTAGATCCATCCATGTTTCTTCAAATAGCACATTTCGTTCCTTTTTATGTCAACAGCCAATTCTGTATCTAGCAAATACAACCTTCAGGAGTGAAAGTGAACTAAATCTATTCTCAGATGAAGGAAATCTAAGAGAATTGGTTGCCAACAGACCTACCTTTAATGAATGGCTAAAAGAAATTCATTAACCAGAAAGAAAATTATAACACAACAAGGATGGGTCTTTAGGAAAGAAGAGGGATAAAGTGAGTAAAAGTTAAGGTAAATAGAATACCATCTCCTCATGAATTTTTTAAGATCATGTTTCATCATTAAAGCAAAAACTGTACCATCATGTGATGTGAGTTCAATGTGCACAGAGGAAATACTTAAGCTATTTCTATTTAAAAGTGGGAGGATAGAGGAACCAAAATGGAAGCAAAATTTTTCTACTTGATGAAGTGATTGAAATGATGATACCAGTAAACTGGGATATGTACACATGTATATTGCATTGAAAACTATAAAACAATAAAATAAACCATATGAAGAGCTATATTCAAAAGCACTATAAATAAATAAAAATGGAATTTCTAAAAAATGCTCAGGTGTCCTACAAGAAAGCAAGAAAAGGAAAACGGAGGAATGAGAAACAGGAAACAAATAATAAAGAAGCAGACTTAAGCTTTAATATGACATAATTACTTTAAATGTAAATGGTGTGGAATAACAATTAAGACAGAAATTAGCAGAGTAGATTTTTTTTAAAAAAACCACCAAATTCTATGCTGTACACAAGAACCTCAAATTTTCATGTTGTTTTAAAGATTTATTCATTCTAAGCATAGTTTTATGCTTCTTACACACAACAAAATAAAATTCCTTTATTTTATAATGAACATAAACAATAGGAAACTTGAAAGCAACCAAGCCTGGAACTGTGAAGGATCTTTTGTGCCATCTAGTTTAATGGGCTCATCATGGAAAACTTAGTTTAACAATATCCTAGACCAACAATGAATTTCTAGATGATGCTAGTATATTTAAGATGGCAGTAGTCTTACTACTCCTCGAGTCTATCCATTCCCTAGGTTGACCAAGGACAGTTGCAGCCCTTCAGTCTTAATTCTAAACCATGCAATAGTACAGTGGTAATTTCATTCCTCTCAGGCCTGGTAAACTTTCAAGTATTTGAACGTGCTGTCATATCTCCTTTTCAAGTCTTTGTTCTCTAAACCAGGTGTCCCGCACATCCGGGATCTAATGCTTAATGATCTGAGGTGGAGCTGATGTGATAATAATAGGAATAAAGTGCACAATAAATGTAATGCATTTGAATCATCCTGAAACCACCCCCCAACACTCTTCCATGGAAAAATTGTCTTCCACAGAATCAGTCCTTGGTGTCAAAAAGGTTGGGGACTGCTGCTCTAAACTACAAATGTTTCTTTCATCCATTCATCACAAGACATGGATCCAGCTCTTTTATCACCCACATTGCCTTCCTCTGGAAACACTCCAGAAGAATGCTTTAAAGTCGTAAAACAAATCTTTAAGTATTTAAAAGAATTGACAGTATACAGAGTTTAATTTCTGACCACAATGGGATCAAACTAGAAATTAATAACAGAAAGATAGCAAGAAAGTCTCCAAATGTGTTGGAAAAAAACACACTTCTAATTAATTCTCCATAATTTCTACATGGCAACAATGAGCATGTGAAAATGTAAATTTTTATATATGTATATATATATATAATTTATAATTGCTTCAAAGAAAATGAATACCTAAGAACATATTTATTAAACATGTACAGGATCTGAATGCAGAAAATTATACAAATTTTGGTGAAAGAAATCAAAGATCTAAATAAATAAATAAAGAGATATACTCATGGGCAATGCCAGATGAGTCATAAGCTGGAATCAAGATTGCCAGAAGAAATATCAACAACCTCAGATATGCAGATGACACCACCCTAATGGAAGAAAGCAATGAGGAACTAAAGACCCTCTTGGTGAAGGTCAAAGAGGAGAGTGAAAAAGCTGGTTTAAAACTCAACATTCAAAAAACCAAGATCACGGCATCTGGTCCCATCACTTCATGGCAAATAAATGGGGAAAAACTTGCAACGACAGATTTTATTTTCTTGGGTTCCAAAATCACTGTGAACAGTGACTGCAGACACAAAATTAAAAGATGCTTGCTCCTTGGAAGAAAATCTATTGACAAACCTAAACAACATACTAAAAAGCAGAGGCATTGCTTTGCTGACAGAGGTCCATATAGTCTAAGCTGTGATTTTTCAGTAGTCACGTATGGATGTGAGAGTTAGACCATAAAAAAGGCTGAGAGCAGAATAGCTGATGCTTTCAAACTGTGATTCTGGAGAAGACTCTTGAAAGTCCCTTGGACTGCAGGGATATCAAGCAAGTCAATCCTAAAGGAAATCTATCCTGAATATTCACTGGAAGAACTGATGCTGAAGCTGAAGCGCCAATACTTTGGCCACCTGATGCGAAGAGCTGACTTATTTGGAAAAGACCCTGATACTTGAAAAGATTTAAGGCAGGAGGAGAAGGGGATGACAGAGGATGAGATGGTTGGATGGCACCACCGACGCAATGGACTTGAGTTTGAGAAAACTCTGGGAGATGGTGAAGGACAGGGAACCTGGCCTGCTGCAGTTCATGGAGTTGCAAAGAGTTGGACATGACTTAGCAGCTGAACATCAACAATAACAACTGTGTTCATGGACTGGAATATTAAACATATAAATGATGTCAATTCTCACCCAAACTGATCTGTAAATTTCACACTTTCTAGCAAGCGTTTTGTACCCATAGACAAGTTTATCCTAAAATTTGTACAGATGAGCACCAGCCCTAGAATAGCTAAATAAATGTTGAAGAAGAAAAATAAAGTGTGAGGACTCCCTCTAACCAATACTAACATATACTCTATAGCTACAGTAATCAAAATAGTGTGATATTGGAGAGAGGATGGATAGACACACAGACCAAAGCAACAGAAGAGAAAACATCAAAATAGACCCACAGAAATATGCTCCACTGGTTTTTGACAAAGATGAAAGAAAAAAAAATTAAGGGAGGAAGGATAGCCTTTTTAAACAAATTGTGCTCTAGCAATTTGGGCATTTTTAGTCAAAAATTGAACCTGGATTTAAACCTCCAAACTCTACATAAATATTAACTCAAAATGGACCACAGACTTAAATGTGAAATAAAACTTTAAAAAATTTAAAAGAAAACATAGGAGAATATCTTTGAGACCTAAGGCCTGGTAAAAAGTTCTTACGTATAGTACCAGAGCCATGATCCATAAATAAATTGGACCTCATCAAATTAAAAATTTTGCTGTGAGAAAGCCCTTGTTAACAGAATGAAAATACAAGCTACAGACTGGGTGGAAAATATTTGCAAACCATCTATCCAACAAGAGTCATATCTAGAATATATTATATAGAACTCACAAAGCTTAATAATAAAAACAAGCAGTTCAATTAGAACATGACAAAACATTTAGCTAAAGAGGATATATGGGGTTTCCCAGGTGGCGCTAGTGGTAAAGAACCCACTTACCAATGCAGGAGACATAAGAGATGCCGGTTTGATCCATGAGTAGGGAAGATTCCCTGTTCTTGCCAGGAGAATCCCATGGACAAAGGAGCCTGGCAGGCTACAGTCCATAGGGTCGTAAAGAGTCAGACACAACTGAAGCAACTTAGCACACATGCACAAAGACAATATACAGATAGAAAATAAGCACATTAAAAGATTTTCACCATTATTAGCCATAAGGGAAATATTGGGTTGGCCAAGAAGTTTCAATTAACTTTTTGGCTAACCCCAATATAAATTAAATCCACAATAAGATATCACAATACCTCTATCATAATGGCTAAAATTTTTAAAAATAGTGATAACATCAAAGGCTGACAAAGATGTAAAGAAACAATATATTCAGAAATTGCTGACTGAGAGTGTAAAATGTTACAGCCACACTGGAAATTTTAACTGAGTCTTATGAAACTAAACACGCACTTACCATACAGCTTAGAAATTGTACTCTTGGGCATTTATCCCAGATAAAGAGAAAATTTTGTTCACACAATAATCAGTGAACAAATATTCACAGCAGCTTTATCCCCGATAGTTCCAAATTGGAAACCCTGGTGTCCTTCTTGGGTAGGAGGTATACAAATTCTGGTGCAACCATGCCAAGAAATACTAACTTAGCAATAAAAGCAGTGAACTATTGACAATTGACATTTCCAGCAACTTGGAGGATGCTCCAAAGAAGAAGGAAAAAAAAAATATCCCAGATTGAGTGAAAAAGCCAATCTCCAAAGTAAAAAAAAAAAAAAAAAAAAAACCTCAATCCCCAAAAGTTACATCCTATAAGATTCAATTTTTACAACATTTTCAAAGAGACTAAATTATGGAAATAGACAGCAGATTAATGGTTGTGAAGCATTAAGGAAGGCGAACAGGAGAGAAGTGGGTGTGGTCAAAAAAAAGGGCATGAGGGATCCTTATAGTTATGAAACCGTTCTGTATCTTGACTGTGATGGTGGATGCATGAATCCACATATGTGATAAAATTGCATAGAGCAATTCACACACACACACACACACAAATGAAAAAGTAAATCGGGGAAATCTGAACAAGATACGTAGATTGTATCAATATCCTGATTTTGATATTGCACCATACTGCAGTTTTGAAAGATGTGGAAAACTGCGAAAAATTGGGTAAAATGTACGCTGGATCTATTTTTTTCTTGCAACTGTATGTAAATCTACAGTTATCTCTAAATAAAAAGTTTCATTAAAAATTCAATTGCAGGGACTTCCCTGGTGGTCCAGTAGCTAAGACTCTGATCTCCCAGTGCAGGGGGCTCAGGTTCTATCCCTGGGCAGGGAATTGGATCCCGCATGCCACAATGAAGATGGAAGATCCTGTGTGCCACAACTAAGACCTCGGTGCAGCCAAATAAATAAATTTTAAAAATCAATTGCATTCTGTATATGAAAAGTGAACATGTGAAAACCAAAATTAAACACACAGTACCATTTACAGACACTCTAAAGGAAATGAAACAGATGAAACTCTAACAAAATATGTATAAGGTTGCTGAGTAAGTACAAAGAGGTGGCCCAAATCAGTTCTTTTGTGGTGTTGGAATATTTTTGTATCTTGATCACAGTGATAGTTGCATGAATCCTGACATGGGATAAAATTGCTAGAGTGATACAGGCACACATACACACAAATTAATGCAGGTTAGAAAAATGGAGAAATCTGAATTGGGCCTATAGTCTAGTCAAAAGTAATATACAAGTGTCAGTTTCCTAGTTTTAATATTATACTGCATCTATAGAAAATGTCACCTTTGGGGAACATGGGTAAAAGGCACAAGGTCTTTTTTGTGCTATTTGTGCAACTTCCCTGAGTCTATAATTATTTCAAAATAAAATGCTAAAAATAAATGAGATGTGGCCAAGGAGAGGTTTCAGAAATGATTGGAGGGAACAGGCTCTGCACATGAATGAGGCAGGATCCAGTCTAGGAAAAAAAAAAAAAAAGATTTCTATGTAGCTTAAGTCTATATTCATATGGCCCCGTCTTTTTCAAATATTTTTGTTGTGTTATACAAGTAATAGTTACAGATACACAAATGGATATACATACATATACACGAGAAACAAAAAGTATGTCTTTCTTCCCACTTCCTTAGCCAGCGTAAATGATGTTCAATAATGTGACATTTATCTACTCTGATTTTTTATGCATTCATATTCATGCATGGTTATATTGTTGTGATCCAATAACCTAGTGCCTCTCAAACTCTCTCTTCTCCCCTGATCATGTAGGTAGGACAACTGCCCAATCAGTGTATATGAATCTGCTGGGTTTCTTACACATTTATACGGATGTCACAGAGATATTCAGTAAGACTGTGAACAGGCATTCTGAGAGGAATTAGTAAGGTATTAACTTAGGCCAGCCCTCCTTGTGAAAACTGGGATGAAATCTTCAGGAATCAACTCTTGCAGACCACGTTTTAAAAGTCCTGACTACAATGAAGCAAGCACATTTCAATAATTCTGAAAATGTCATGGAGTTTGAATTGGATTTGGTTTAGAAAAAGATTAGATGAAACCACGAAAAGGCTTTAAAACCCAACAGCAGGTAAAAAGCAATGAATGAGGGCAAATGTATACCTGAGAAGACCTTGCACAGCATCCAGGGCAAAGACAGACTAAGAGGAGTGCATAGAAATCACTATGGGATGAAAGGTATGGACAATGGGGTAAAGGAGCATTCACGAAATACACACGAAATACACGGGGGCAAAATGAGCATGTAGGTTTGGTGAAACTCCACAGTGCAGAGTTACCAGAAAAAACATGAATTAAAAGTACAGTGGCACTGGAAATAAAAGCAAAAATAAACAAATGGGATCTAATTAAAATTAAAAGATTCTGCACAACAAAGGAAAATATAAACAAGGTGAAAAGACAACCTTCTGAATGGGAGAAAATAATAATAAATGAAGCAACTGACAAACAACTAATCTCAAAAATATACAAGCAACTTATGCAGCTCAATTCCAGAAAAATAAACGACCCAATCAAAAAATGGGCCAAAGAACTAAATAGACATTTCTCCAAAGAAGACATACAGATGGCTAACAAACACATGAAAAGATGCTCAACATCACTCATTATTAGAGAAATGCAAATCAAAACCACAATGAGGTACCACTTCACACCAGTCAGAATGTCTGTGATCCAAAAATCTGCAAGCAATAAATGCTGGAGAGGGTGTGGAGAAAAGGGAACCCTTTTACACTGTTGGTGGGAATGCAAACTAGTACAGCCACTTCGGAGAACAGTGTGGAGATTCCTTAAAAAATTGCAAATAGAACTACCTTATGACCCAGCAATCCCACTGCTGGGCATACACACCGAGGAAACCAGAACTGAAAGAGACACATGTACCCCACTGTTCATCACAGCACTGTTTATAATAGCCAGGACATGGAAACAACCTAGATGTCCATCAGCAGATGAATGGAGAAGAAAGCTGTGGTACATATACACAATGGAGTATTACTCAGCTGTTAAAAAGAATACATTTGAATCAGTTCTGATGAGATGGATGAAACTGGAGCCGATTATACAGAGTGAAGTAAGTCAGAAAGAAAAACACCAATACAGTATACTAACACATATATATGGAATTTAGAAAGATATCAATGACGACCCTGTATGCAAGACAGCAAAAAAGACACAGATGTGTATAACGGACTTTTGGACTCAGAGGGAGGGGGAGAGGGTGGGATGATTTGGGAGAATGGCATTGTAACATGTATACTATCACGTAAGAATCGAATCGCCAGTCTATGTCCGACGCAGGATATAGCATGCTTGGGGCTGGTGCACGGTGATGACCCAGAGAGATGTTATGGGGAGGGAGATGGGAGGGAGGTTCATGTTTGGGAACGTATGTACACCCGTGGTGGATTCATGTCAATGTATGGCAAAACCAATACAGTATTGTAAAGTAAAGTAAAAAAAAAAAAAAAAAAAAGTACAGTGGCTAGTTGGCCAGATTTTCTGCGGAGACGGTGAGGGAAAGGGGATGGTGTAAACGGGTAAAGAGCTCCGGGTGGGCCTTCCTTGCAGAATAGCGCATTCTGCAAAAGGATCCCAGGAGGGCAGCACCTTCCAAAGAAAGCATTCCCGCCCTCCGGCTCTCTTGGGAGTCCGGGAGGAGGCGGGGCTTCTCGGAGGGGCGGGCACCGGGGGTGGGGCTGAGTCGCTAGCAGCAGCTCTGTGGTACCCGACAAGGGGCAGGGCAATGCTAGGGGCGGAGCTGCGCAGGCGGTCGCCAAAGTGCGTGCAGGCGAGGGGGCGGAGCTGTCCCTGGGCAGCTCAGGTGGGGCCTTGGCTGTGGCGGAGGAGTCTTTCGGAGCCCAGGCCCTGAGGGGAGACTGAGGGCGGGGCCCGGCGGGACAGGGCGGAGTGGGACGTGATTGTTGTTGGCCAGCGGCTCCAGGCCTCGCGTCCACCTGTCCGCCAGCTCGTGCTGCGGTCGGTCTGCGGGTCCCGCGCCGGCCCGGGCCCATGGCGGCGTCGGGGGCTCTGTCTGCGGCGGCGGCAGCAGCGGCCCTGTCGGGCGTGGCAGTGCGGCTGGCGCGCTCAGCCGCGATCCGCGGCTCGTACGGCGCCTTCTGCAAGGGGCTCACGCGCACGTTGATCACCTTCTTCGACCTGGCCTGGCGTCTGCGCATGAACTTCCCCTACTTCTACATCGTGGCCTCGGTGATGCTCAACGTGCGCCTGCAGGTGAGGATCGAGTGAACGCCCGCTACCACCTCCGCCCGGCCGCGACGGCCGCATCGGCATGAAGGATCACGGGGCCGGGGGCCGCCAGGACGTGCCGGGGAAGGGGCGGCCCAGGCCTCTAAGCCCTAGACCACAGCGGAGGACGCAGCCACCGAGCCCCGGCTCCAGCCAGCCACGTTGCGGCTGGTGACGAACTGCACAGAAAGCTAGCGAAAAGGGCCCTTTCCGTCGAACTCGAGAAAATTATCTGAATGCAGCCGACCTGTTGCCTCACTTTGATCGAAGGCGGGAGCAGAAGGAAGAAATTCTTCAGTAGGAACATGAATGACTGACCCCGACCGAAAAGGTAGGAGCCCAGAGGTTGGACTTGCGGGCTGGAGGGAGGCGGTGGCCATGGCATCTAGATGTCCAGGCCGCCGGGCAGCTTCAGGGAGACAAGGAAGGGACCTGAGGAAGCCAGCCTGGAAAGCTGCCGGGCCGAGAGCAGGCAAGGCAGGGTGCACGCAGGCCCTCTGGACTCCCTTGTCATATATCCAAGATGGGGATGAGGGGCAGCTGCCTGGGCATATCCGAAGGTCAGCACATCACCTTGGCCCACGGCCCCGGTAGTGTCACCTGAACACCGGGGAATGGAGGGAAATGGCCCTGGAGCGGCCCGGAGAAAGCCCTAGAAGAGAGCGGATGCTGGCCCCCTTGTCCTCCACCCCTCAAGAGACAGCCTGGATGGATGGTTGTGTTCTTGGTCCAAGCCCAGGTCTGTGTCTTTCTCAGCCCTTCACAAGACTTCCTCCTGGCGGGTCTCTGGGACTGCTGTCTGCCTGCTCTTGCTGTCTCTGTTGCTCCTCTCCACCCTCCAAAGCTTTGCATCAGGGGACAGGGAAGAGTGGGAAAGACGTGTTCCTCCCAGCCCTGCCCCGTCTCAGCCACGCTCCCTCCACCTCCTACCAGTGCCTTCCTGGTGCCACCGAATGTGCTGCTCCAGTCCTGGACAGCCTCCAGCAGCCCCTGTGTCCCACAGGATTTGGGAAAGTGGGGGTCTCATTGAGTGGAGGGCAGCTGTCAGGCCGGGGTAGGAGAACAGATGGAGAAGAGGTTTGTAGGGTAGGTGACAGTTGGGGAGACGAGGATGTCTCTGGGTGAGGAGGCAACTCTCAAGTCCCCATGTTTTTCTTGCAGGAACTGGTGTTATAGAAGGTGAACCACCCCTTCTGTGGTCTTGTCGAGAGAGTCAAATCCCTGCCTGGGGCACCCCTGACCCTAGAGTTGCCTGGAGAGCAGCCAAGAAAAGGGCCGGACCCCCCGAGGAGAGGAAGGGCCTTCCAGGCAGAGAGCCCGAGGGGTGGAGTGACCTAGTGGTCCGGTTCTGGCACGGGGAAGGAAGTACAGAGCTAGAGACACTCTGGCGGAGCTCTGTTCTCCCCGCCTGCCGGGCTCTGGGAAGGGAGACATTTGCCCTTGTCACATAGATCACAAGTGGGGGAGCTGAACCTGCCTCCGGGCCTGCATTCCCCACCTGCCCCCCAGTCTCTGGGAGACCTGGCACAGTGGGATGGGGGAAGGGAGCACAGGCTCCCAAGGGACCTAGAGAGAAAGGCCCATGGCAGGGAAGGTGGGGTGTATGGCAAGTCACAGGGAAGAACCAGGGGACAGTCTAAGCTGAGATGGTCACAGGAGAGATGAGTCCCAGACCCCCCTGGGGAGCAAGGTCCTCACACACAGTCAGGCCTCCCCACCCCAACCTAAGCCCCACCCAAGGCTTAACTAAGGGTTCCTTGGTGTTGAGTGGCACAGGCCTCTCAGTTTAGGTGGGGGTATTGGCTGGCTCCTGGGGCCAAGTGTAATAGGAGGGAAGGGATACATGTGGGTGGGGTGGAGCTGAGATCCACGCTTGACCCCATGTCTCTGTCTCCAGGCTGCCCCTCCTGCTAGGATCACACAGGAGCATCTGCTCTGGACGGGCCTGCAGCAGCCCTGGCTGTGCTGCTGACTGGTGCACCAAGAGCGGCACTGAGGGGAGCCGGGAGAGGCCCTGGCCCTCAGCCCCCATCCCAGATCCACATCTGCCCCCTCACTGATTGCTCGCGGTCCTGGTCCTCAGTTCCTGGGACTAAGAGCCACAGCAGCCTGGTTGCCCCTGGGACAGAGGGGCTGAGCCTCATACCATGTGCCCTTCTCAGCCACCCAGGTCCCGGCTGAAGATCTCTGCCTGCCTCACCCCGAGGCCTGAGGCTGCACCCAGGCTACCACATGCCCCCCGCAGATTCCCACAGACGGAAGGGCGCTGATGGCTTCCTCCCTTGTGCCAAGTTGCCTGGAAACCCCTGGTCCTGGTGGCCCCTCCTCCACCCCAACTGTGTTCCTCCAGGACCATTTCCAGGAGACTGCCAGCCTTTGGACTACATCCCTGGAGTTCTGAGAGACTGTGACATGGGGCTGCAGGGGTGGAGAGGAGCGGAGGACCAGGGGCCTCCTTGGGGCTGATGCACAAATGTGTGCACTTTTCAAGTTCATGTCTCACCCTCTGGGTGACCGGATCCCCAGCCACAGCCTCTTCCTGGGCCAGCCTGAGAGGAGCTGGGGAGGGCACTAGGGAGGGTCTTTACTTAATATGTGTGTGCCTGTGTGTGAATGTGTGTGTGAGTGTGCATGTTGAGTGCATGTGTGAGTGTGGGATGTGTGTGTGAATTTGCATGTACATGCATGAGGGCTTGAGTGTGTGAGCGTAGGGATGTGTGTGTGGATATGTGAGTGTGGGCGAGTGTATGGGTATGAGTGCAGATGCATGAGTGCACGGATGTCTGTGTGAATGTGCAGGTGTGAGAGTGTGTCTGTGGGTGTGAATACACGTGTCAGTGTGCATGTGTGAATGCATGTGTGAGTGCACTTGTGTGTGAGTGCTTATGCACACATGAGTGGCTGTGCGTTGCAGAAGTTGCTGAGCTGTTTAGTGGGTGTGCTCTCGGGGATGGGCATCCTGTCCTCCCCAGGCTCCCAGCTCTGTTGGAGCTGCCTGGGCCCTGGGAGGCCGCTTCCCAAAGTGGAGAAAGTATGTTGGAGATTCAGGGGCCCCGGGCTCAGAGACCCTTCGTCACCTGCAGAGAATCCCCTCTCCCCATTGGGCTCTGGCTGGGGCTGTCCGCCCCCAAAGATATTGGCCATGGGAGGGGCGGGGACACGTCCTCAGCACATGCTCCTGCCACTATTTTTCTTACCGTTTTGATCTTGAGTAGTTTGCTGCTTCTGCTCTCCCACCTCTTCCTCATCTCCTCACTGGGCCTCTGCTGCTCTCTATGCACTTTATTTATTTGCAGTCTCGTTTTCAGGCAGTGGAGGTTCTATGCTATCACCGACTTGAATAAGACAGCTTTCCCTTTTCTGTGTATGATGAACTCTGCACCAGTCCACGCACTCTGGTTAGAGAAATGTTCTTGTTTCCAGTGTTGTCAAATCTTGTGTCTATCTAAGTTAATAAAGAAAATTATTTGAGTTCAATAAAAAAAAAAACAGAGGCCTCTTGTTTCTGGTGTGGTGTCCCCTTGGAGGAGAGGGGCTGTTGGTGAGCTCATCCCACTCTGGTAGCCAGAAGCTGGGGGAGGGGAGCATCCTGAGGGCTATAATTGGGTGAGGTCATGGCAGGAAACCAATGAATGTTATACTTCATATTAATAGAACAAAGGGGTAATACATAATCATTCCAAAAGATTTAAAAAATGGATTCGGTGAAATTCAATACCCATTCATGATTTTAAAATCTTTTAAGAACATTGAAATTGTTAGGAACTCATTCTCCTGGCAAATAGTCTATAAAAAACCTCAGTGTGCATAATATTTAATGGTGAAAGAATGTCCCTAATATTGGGAACAATGCATGGTGTTTACTATTGCCATTTCTATTCATCATTGTACTGGAAGCTTGAGCAAATGGAATAAGCCCCCTACCCTGACAAAATAAATCCATCCTAATTGGAAAGGAAGAAATAAAGTTTTGTTTATTCACAGATCATCCTGTATGGAGAAAATATCAAGTAAAGCACAGACACAAAAAAGCTACTAGACCCATAAACAAATTTAGCAAGGCCAGCAGGACACAATATCAACATGAAAATATCGATTATACTTGTACATACTAGCACCAAAAATTCCAAAAATGAAATTAAGAAAGCAACTGGATACACAATAGCCTTCAAAAGAATAAAACATTAGGGATAAATCCCATAAAATATGAATAAGACCTGCAAACTAAAAATTACTAAAAAATTATAGCTGAGAAAATTTAAACTTAATAAAGATAGTTCATGGATTGGGAGACTCAATATGGCAACCTTCCCCAAGTTTATCTGTAGATTGAGCTCAATATCTATCAAAATCTCAGCTGAATTTCCTGTAGAAATTGACAAGCTGATCTTAAAATGTATGTGGAATATACATTTATATCACCTTAAATAACCAAAACATTTTGAAAAAGGAAAACAGAGTTGAGGATTTATCATACCTATTCCAGAAGTCATAAAGCCACAGTAATCAAAACAGTATGAATCTTGTATAAAGATAGTTATGTAGATCAGTGGAACAGATTGAGAAAGGATGAACAAATCCTTAAATTTATGATGAAATGGGTCTTCTATTATGGGTCTACACATAACAAATGTTGCCATTTTAACCATTTTAAAGGATAGAATTCAGTAGCATGAAGTACATCCCCAATATGTAACTATCACCATTATCTAATTCTAGAATATTTCCATCACCACAGAAGAGAACACCATGTGCATTAAGTGTCAGTCTTCATTACCTCCCTACCCTACTCCTTGGCAAATACAAATATGCTTTCTGTCTCTATGTATATGCTTTTTATGGGTATTTCATACAAACGGAATCATACGATATGTAACCTTTTATGCCTGGCTTCTTTAACTTAGAATAATATTTTGTAGTTCATTCACATTATTGTATGTATCATTCGCATTATCTGTAGTTCATTCACATTATTGTATGTTCCTTTTAATGGCCGAATAGTATTCCATTTTATGGATATATGACATTTTATTTATCCATTCATATGTTCGTGGACATTTGTGTTGTTTCTACCTTTTTGCCATTGTGAATAGGGTTACTATGGACATTCAAGTACAAGTTTTGTTTTAACACCTGATTTCAATTTTGGGGGTCCACAACTAGGAGTAGAATTGCTGGATCACATGTTAATTCTATGTTTAACTAATTGAAGAACTCACCAAACTGTTTTACATAGAGGCTGCACCATTTACAGTCCCACTTAGTAATGTATGATTCCACACTCTCTCCAACAGTTGTTATTTTTCTTTTCTAATTTATGGTTATCCTAGTATGTGTGAAGCAGTAATTTTCATTTGCATTTCCCTAAGGCTAATGATGTGAAATTGGACTTCCTGGTGGCTCAGACAGTAAAGAATCTGCCTGCAATGCAGGAGACCAGGGTTTGATCCCTGGGTTGGGAAAAGATCGCCTGGAGAAAGTAATGGCTACCTACTCCAGTATTCTTGCCTGGAGAATTTCATGGACAGAGGAGCCTGGTAGGCTACAGTCCCTGGAATTGCAAAGAGTTGGACATGACTGAACAACTGACACTTTCAACTTTTAATGGTGTGGAGCATCTGCTCATTTGTTTGGTAGCCGTTTATATGTTTTCTTTGCAGAAATATTAGTACTTTGGGATACATTTGACAAAATTTCTGGGAGACCTGTACACTGAAAATTACAGAAGGAATTAAATAATACAAACATAAATAAATTGACTGATTTGAACACTCAATATTGCTGGATGTGAGGTCTAGAAAACTGACCTATAGATTCAATGCATTCCCAGTGAAGCAACAGTAGGACTTTTAAAATAAATTGACAAAGTGATTCTACCTTTCCATAGAAATATAAAAGGCTCAGGGGAGCCAAAATTTTTGAAAAAGAACAAAGATGCAGGATTTATACTACTTCATTTCAAAACTTGGTATAGATCAACAATAATCCAGTGTGATCTTGGTATAAAGACAGATTTACAGATCAATGGAACAGAACAGAGAGTTCACAATATACTCAAAACTATATGGACAATTGCCTTTTTAAAATTTATTTATTTATTTTAATTGGAGGCTAATTATTTTATGAGGTGGATGAAACTGGAGCCTATTATACAGAGTGAAGTAAGTCAGGAAGACGATTGCCTTTTGACTGAGATGTAAATGCAGTACAACAGAGAAAAATAACATTTTCAGCAAAATACTGGAAACATTGGAAAAGCACATCTTTAAAAACAAAAAAACTCACATAACATACAAAAATTAACTAGATATCATGACATACATATGAGACAAAACCGAAA
The DNA here is from genome assembly GCF_032405125.1 of Capricornis sumatraensis. Lineage (NCBI taxonomy): Eukaryota > Metazoa > Chordata > Mammalia > Artiodactyla > Bovidae > Capricornis > Capricornis sumatraensis. Next base: position 43,060,673 of record NC_091092.1, on the reverse strand, counting down.
TACATGCCACCTGCAAAGTACTGCAGTACTGAGCACTACTCCCTGGAAGCTTGAGGGCGGAGAGGTTGACGTAAGTGAACTGTGTTTTACAAACAAACTAAGGAAGATTCATAATGATGTACCCAAAGCTACACAACTAGTCAGGGGGAGATCCAAGGTAGCAGCCAGGTTTCCTGACTTTCGGCTCAGGCTTTTCTGCACTATTCTGGTCAGTTGCACCCTGTGGCAGATTCCCCTCTCATCCCAGAGGACAAGTTCATGCCTTGTTTCTGGGACAAAGCCCCTGTCACATGTCCTTGCATCTAAATCCATGACTTGTGGGACTTCCCTGGAGGTCCAGCAGTTAAGATTTCACACTTGGGGGCTCCCCAGGTGGTTCATTAGTTGAGAATCAGCCTGCATGACACGTGGCTTCGATCCCTGGTCTGGGAAGATTCCACTTTCCACGGAGCAACGAAGCTGGGCTCCACAACTATGGAAGCCCCGGTGCCCTAGGTCCTGTGCTCTGAAACAAGAGAATTCAGGGCAATGAGAAGTCTGAACACTGCAAAAAAGAGTATCTCTGGCTCACCGCAACTAGAGAAAGGCCCACCACAGCAGCAAAGACCCAGCTGCTGCTGCTGCTGCTAAGTTGCTTCAGTCGTGTCCGACTCTGTGTGGCCCCATAGACGGCAGCCCACCAGGCTCCCCCATCCCTGGGATTCTCCAGGCAAGAACACTGGAGTGGGTTGCCATTTCCTTTTCCAATGCATCAAACTGAAAAGTGAAAGTGAAGTCACTCAGTCGTGTCTGACTCTTAGAGACCCCATGGACTGCAGCCTACCAGGCTCCTCTGTCCATGGTATTCTCCAGGCAAGAATACTGGAGTGGGGTGCCATTGCCTTCTCCAAAGACCCAGCACAGCCAAAGTAAATATATAAATAAAAAATTATAAAGAACCTATGAACTGATTATGTGCTTCCGATATCTATGTTAGTAGAGCATCGCCGTCTGCTGGTTGATTCCTTGAACTATATCAGAAAGCCCTTGGGGTGTTGTGTTGCTAAAGGCTTCACCACAGACACAGTCACTGCTGCACAGCCAGTTTTGATAAGGTCAAGAGAAGAAAGAGAAGATAGCCCTTGGGGCACAGGAAGGGAATGGGGGTGGTGGTGGATATCAACGTGAAGCTATAGAATCTTGTATAACTCGAAAATATATTTGAGCAGCTTCTTCTTCTGGTGGATTCCTTGAACTGCATCAGAAAGGTCTAGGGGAGATGTGTTCCCAAGGCCTCAACAACAGGGACAGTCACCTGAGAAGAGCCAGTTTTGATAAGGGCAAGAGGAGAAAGAGAAGTGAGGTCTTGGGGCACAGCATAGGAGTGGGAGGAGCGGATGTCAATGTGAGGCCGTAGAGCCTAGTATAACTCAATAACCTAGTGTAGCAACGCCATCTGCTGGTGGATCTCATGAACTACATCAGAAGGCCCTGGGGATGTGTTGGCCACTCATTTTACATCAATCAATGAACACTGACCAAGGGGAACATTGACCACATGGAAGCAGTCTATCCTCCAGGATCAATCTTTGTTAGTGATCAGCTTGATTCAGAGCTTATCAGACGAGCTCCTGTCTCAGGACTTCAAAAGGCAAGGCACTGGCTGAATCTTGCAAGAGCGTGATGACTAAAGTTCTGCCTCTGACCTTCCATCCACACCAGCAGTGAAAGCCCTTAAGCCACTTCTGTAGTGTATGCTTGCTTGCTACTCAAAGTGTGGTCCAGGGACCAGCAGCATTAGCATCACCTGGGAATTTCTGATTCTGAGGCCTCCATCAGAGGCCTATTGAACCAGGACTTGCACTTTCATAATATGCCTGGTGATTCCAGAGCACATTAAAGTTTGAGAAGTACTACTCCCTGGTAGCTTGAGGGCCAAGAGGTTAACATAAGTGAACTGTATTTTAAATGAGTTTAAAAAGACTTACAATGATGTACAAAAGCCACAGAACTAGGGGGTGGGAGATTCAAGGTTAGCAGCCATATTGCTTGATTTTCAGCTCAGGTATTTCTTCATGATTCTGGTCAGTTGCAGAGATGGACCAAGCTCCCATCATATGTCTTTGCATCTAAATCTATGACCTGGAGGAACTTCCACGGTGGTCCAGTAGTTAAGATTCCTTCACCTTCCAGGTCTTCCCTTGGGGTCCAGTGGTTAAGATTCCACCTGCCAGTTCAGGGGACAGAGGTTCAATTTCTGGTCCAGGAAGACCCCACATGCCAAGGGCGCCACAACTATTGAAGACATCACACCCTAGGGCCTGTGCTAGGAAACAAGTCACAGTAATGAGAAGCTCATGAAATTGAACCAAGAGAAGCCCTGGATCGCTGCAACTAGATAAAAGCCCGCTGAAGCAAGGATGACCCATCACAGTCGAATAAATACATAAATAAAAAATTAAAAGGAACCTATTAACTGATTATGTGCTTCCGATTTCTATGCTAGTGGAGAAGAGCCATCTGCTGGTAGATTCCTTGAATTACATCAGAAGTCCCTTGGAGTGTTGTGTTGCTAAGGTCTTCAGACACAGAGACAGTCACCCTTGCACAATTTTGATATGGACAAAAGAAGAAAGAGAAGAGAGGTCTTGAGGCACAGGGAGTGGGAATAGATGTCATTGTGAGACTGTGGAGCCAAGTAGAACTCGAAGAGCTAGTGAATCAGTGCCTTCTGATGGTGTATTCCTTGAATTACATCTGAAAGCCATGGAGGTGTTGTGTCAACAAGGCTTTCAGCGACAGGAAGAGTCACTCCTGCACAATCACTTTTGATAAGGGCAAGAGAAGAAAGAAAAGACAGGTCTCGGGACACAGGAAGGGAGTGGGAGAGTAAATGTCAATGTGAGGCTGTAGAGCCACGTAGAATTCAGAAAATGTAGTAGAGCAGCACCATCTGCTCGTGGATTTGTTGAACCAAATCAGAAAAGCCTGCGGGTATTGTGTTGCCAAGGCCTTCAGTCACAGGGACAGTTCCTCCTGCACACCCAGTTTTCAGAAGAGCAAGATAAAAAAGAGAAGAGAGGTCGTGGGGTACAGAAAGAAAGTAGGGGGAGTATATGTCAATGTGAGACTGTAGATACTTATATAACTGGAAAACCTGTGGGGCAGCGCCATCTGCATGTGGAATTCTTGAAGGACATCATAAAGCCTTGTGGGTGTTGTGTGTCCATGACCTTCAGGTACAGGAACAGTCATCCAGCACAGACAGTTTTGATATGGGCAAGATACAGAGAAGGGAGGTGGTCCCAAGATGGTGGAAGAAAAGGATAGGGAGACCACTTTCTCACCCACAAATTCATCAAAAGATCATTTGAATGTTGAGCAACTTCCACAAAATAATTTCTGAACACTGGCAGAGGACACCAGGCACCCAGAAAAGCAGCCTAATCTATTCAAAAGGAGGTAGGACAAAATATAAAAGATGAAAACAGACAAAAGATTTAGGGACAGAGACCCGTCCTGGAAAGGGAGTCGTGAAGGAGAAGTTTCCACATTGTAGAAAACCTTTTCATAGGCGTGTCTGTGGGGAGTTTTGGAATCTCAGAGGGCAATATAACAGGACGGGGTGGTGGGGGGGATACCCTACAGAATATGCGCCTAACTACAACTACAAGCAGAGATGGAGAAGTGGCACAGACACTCGCTTGCGCCACCAGCAAGTGGGGGCTGGGCTGGTAGGGCAAGGACCAGGCATGAATGCCCTGAATGCCCTGAGGACAATATGAGGAAGCCAATGTGAGATAGCAACCTAAACCATGGGATTGCTAGAGAGATGAAAAAAAGAAATAAACCTTTCCTGTGAAAGGCTCTAACGCCACACGATGACCCCTGGTGTGCTCACAGAACAAAGGATTCAGCGAATAACAAATGAGAGCAAGCCAGCTGCCATTTAGGGCCTTCCCTCCCCAGTGCCAGAGAGGCAACTGTGTGACAGCCAGAGCTGGAAGGCAACAGGCTGCTGCAATCTTGGCCCCAGAGACTGCATCTTCCACCAAACTGTGATCAGGCTCCCAGTTGCTAATCATGTCTTCCTGGGATTCTGGACAGTTCACATCTGCCAGGAGTGTCACAACCTGAGATCAGCTCCCCAGAGGAGATACATAGCACACCTGAGGCTGTCACAGTGCACCTCGGAAACCAAGTGGCCAGGACCGGGGAGGTGCATAAGATGCATGGCCCACCTGGGACAGTGCACTCACCAAGCACCCAGTTACCTGAGCTGCTCGGACCTGGGAAAGGCACAAAACTCACAGTCCATCTGGGTCTATGCCCCTGCAGAGCACCCGAGAACCTGAGCAGCTTAGACTTGGGACGTGCACAAAATGCAGGGCCCATTTGGGACAGTGCCCTGGCAGAGCACTCTGGAGCCTGAGCAGGGTGGACCCGGGAAGTACACGCCGCCTTGGGCTGTGGCAAACCCAGTGTGGTCCACCCACTGCAAGCACTCCCCACACACGCCAGTGGCATTTGTTTGCAGTGTCCCTCCCTCCCCACAACACAACTAAACAAGTGAGCCTAAATAAGTGGCCACATTTGCCCCCTTGTATCAGGGCAAAAATTAGACATGGAAGAGAACTGAAAACAGGAAGTCAAAATAAACAAAGAAGGGGGAACTACTCTGGAAGTGACAGGTGCAACAGATTAAAACCCTGCAGTTAATGTTGAGACTGTGCACTTGAGAGGCACCTAGAGACCTTGAAAACAAGGTCTCAAGCCAGAGATAAGCCAGAATATATATAAGATATGTATGCCAGATATACAAGCCAGAATAAGGGGTTATCTGACACTGAACTGACCCCACACTGCCCACAAAAGGTCCAGAGACATGCCTAGATATATTTTTACTATTATCATTTTTTTATTTTTAAAAAAATTTTGTTCTTTATTACTCCTTTAACTTTCATTTTTATAGCCTACTATTACCTTTCCTTTTTTAAAAAAACTTTTTAAAATCAACTCCATATATATTTTTCATTTTTTGTGATTGATTTTGTTTCATATTTTTTATATTGTATTTTTGAGAGTCTAACTTCTAGGTTTTTAACCTTTGCTTTTTGATATTTGTTATCAATTTTGTACCTTTAAGAATCTAATCTTCGGTATCCATTTTCACTTAGGGATATGATTACTGGCTTGCTTGCTCTCTCCACTTTTGATTCTCCCTTTTCTCCTCATGATCACTTTCATCTCCCTCCTTCCCCATCTCTTCTCTTCTCTATATAACTCTGTGAATCTCTCTGGGTATTCCTGGCTGTGGAGAGTTGGTTCCCCATTAACCTAAGGGTTTTCTCTTCTGTGCTGTATGGATAGAGAAGTCTGGAGGCTACTGTAAGAGGAGGACCAAAGCCCAGAGGCAGGATGCCCAAATCCAGAACTTCAGAACATCAGAGATCTCCTGACTCCAGGGAACATTAATAAACAAGAGCTCACCAAAAAGTCTCCATACCTACACTGAAACCAAGCTCCACTCAAGAGCCAACAAGTTCCAGTGCAAGACACACCAGGTTAATTCTCCAGCAAAACAGGAACACATGCCTGGACATTTAAAGGCGGCCTGCCCAAAACATACCAAACCCATGCACACCCCCAAACTCACTACTGGACACTTCATTGCATTCCAGAGAGAAGAGATCCAACTCCACCCACCTGAACACAGACAGAAGTTCCCCCAACCAGGAAACCTTGAAAAGCCACTGGTCCAACCCTACCCACAGGGAGCAGACTCCACAATTAAGAGGAACCATGAACTTCCAGCCTGCAAAACGGGCACCCCAAACACAGCAATCTAAACAAAATGAAAAGGCTGAGAAATATTCAGCAAGTGAAGGAACATGATAAAAACCCACCAAACCAAACAAACGAGGAGGAGATATGGAATCTACCTGAAAAAGAATTCAGAATAATGATAGTAAAGATGGCCCAAAATCTTGAAAACAAAATAGAGTTACAGATAACTAGACTAGAGACAAGGATTGAGACAATGCAATAAATGTTTAACAAGGACCTAGAAAAAATAAAGAAGAGCCATTCAATAATGAACAATGCAATAACTGAGATTAATAACACTCTGTAGGGAACCAACAGTAGAATAACTGAGGCAGAAGAAAGGGTAAGTGAGGTGGAAGTAGAATGATGGAAATAAATGAAAAAGAGAGGGAAAAAGAAAAAGGAATGAAAAAAAATGAAGACAACCTCAGAGGCCTCTGGGACAACGTTAAATACCCCAATTTTTGAATCATAGGTGTCCCAGAAGAAGAAGAAAAAAAGAAAGGGCATGAGAAAATACTTGAGGAGATAATAGTTGGAAACTGTCCTAAAATGGCAAAGGAAATAGCTACCCAAATCCAAGAAACCCAGAGAGTCCCAAACAGGAGAAACCCAAGGCAAAACACCACAAGATATCACATATTAATCAAACTAACAAAGATCAAACACAAAGAGCAAATATTAAAAGCAGCAAAGGCAAAAGCAAAAAATAACACATGAGGGAATCCCCATAAGTATAATAGCTGATCTTTCAATAGAAACTCTTCAGGCCAGAAGGGAACAGCAGGACATAAAGTGATGAAGGAGAAAAACCTACAACCAAGATTACCCTACCCAGCAAGGATCTCGTTCAGATATGAAGGATAAATCAAAAGCTTTCAGTTCAGTTCAGTCGCTTAGTTATGTCTGACTGTTTGTGACCCCACAGACTGCAGCACCTCAGGCCTCCCTGTCCATCCATCACCAACTCCCGGAGTTTACTCAAACTCATGTCCATTGAGTCGGTGATGCCATCCAACCATCTAATCCTCTGTCATCCCCTTCTTCTCTCACCTTGAATCTTTCCCAGCATCAGGGTCTTTTCAAGTGAGTCAGCTCTTCACATCAGGTGGCCAAAGGATTGGGGTCTCAGCTTCAACATCTGTCCTTCCAGCGAACATTCAGGACTAATTTCCTTTAGGATGGACTGGTTGGATCTCCTTGCAGTCCAAGGGACTCTCAAGAGTCTTCTCCAACAGCATGGTTCAATAGCATCAATTTTTCAGCACTCAGCTTTCTTTATAGTCCAAATCTCACATCCATACATGACTACTGGAAAACCCAGAGCCTTGACTAGATGGACATTTGTTGGCAAAGTAATTCTCTGCTTTTTAATATGCTGTCTGGGTTGGTCATAACTTTCCTTCCAAGTAGTAAGTGTCTTTTTATTTCATTGCTGCAGTCATCATCTGCAGTGATTTTGGAGCCCCAAAAAATAGTCTGCCACTGTTTCCACGTTTCTCTATCTATTTGCCATGAAGTGATGGGACCAGATGCCATGATCTTCGTTTTCTGAATGTTGAGCTTTAAGCCAACTTTTTCACTCTCCTCTTTCACTTTCATCAAGAGGCTTTTTAGTTCCTCTTCACTTTCTGCCATAAGGGTGGTGTCATCTGCATATCTGAGGTTATTGATATTTCTCCCAGCAATCTTGATTCCAGCTTGTGCTTCATCCAGCCCAACATTTCTCATGATGTACTCTGCATAGAAGTTAAATAAGCACAGTGACAATGTATATAGCCCTGACATACTCCTTTTCCTACTTGGAACCAGTCTGTTGTTCCATGTCTAGTTTTAACTCTTGCTTCCTGACCTGCATACAGGTTTCTCAAGAGGCAGGTCAGGTGGTCTGGTATTCCCATCTCTTTCAGAATTTTTCCACAGTTTATTGTGATCCACACAGTCAAAGGCCTTGGCATAGTCAATAAAGCAGAAATAGATATTTTTCTGGAACTCTCTTGCTTCTTCCATGATCCAGCAGATGTTGGCAATTTGATCTCTGGTTCCTCTGCCTTTTCTAAAACCAGCTTGAACATCTGGAAGTTCACGGTTCACGTATTGCTGAAGCCTGGCTTGGAGAACTTTGAGCATTATTTTACTAGCATGTGAGATGAGTGCAATTGTGTGGTAGTTTGAGCATTCTTTTGCATTGCCTTTCTTTGGGATTGGAATGAAAACTGACTTTTTCCAGTCCTGTGGCCACTGTTGAGTTTTCCAAATTTGCTGGCATATTGAGTGCAGCACTTTCACAGCATCATCTTTCAGGATTTGAAATAGCTCAACTGAAATTCCATCACCTCCACTAGCTTTGTTCATAATGATGCTTTCTAAGGCCCACTTGACTTCACATTCCAGGATGTCTGGCTCTAGGTGAGTGATCACACCATCATGATTATCTGGGTCATGAAGATCTTTTCTGTACAGTTCTTCTGTGTATTATTGCTTTTTCATCAAAAGCTTTACAGACAATCAAAAGCTGAGAATTTAGTACCAACAAACCAGCTTGTCAACAAATGCTAAAGGATCTTCTCTAGACAGGAAACACAGAAAAGGTTTATAAAATTGAACCCAAAACAACAAAGTAAATGGTAATTGGATCATATTTTTCAATAATTACCTTAAATGTAAATGGTTAAATGCAACCAAAAGACAAAGACTGGCCAAAAGGATACAAAAACAAGACCCCTATATATGCTGTCTACAAGAGGCCCACCTCAAACCTAGGGGCACATACAGGCTGAAAGTGAGGAGCTGGAAAAAGATATTTCATGCAAATGGAGACCAAAAGAAAGCAGGAGTAGCAATATTTATATCAGATAACACAGACTTTGAAATAAAGACCATGATAAGAGACAAAGAAGGACATAACATAATGATCAAGGGATCAATCCAAGAAGTAGATATAACAATTATAAATACATATGCAGCCAACATAGGAGTACCTCAATATGTAAGACAAATGCTAATAAGTATGAAAGGGGAAATTAACAGTAACACAATAACAGTGAGAGACTTTAATACCCCATTCACACCTATGGATAGATCGGCCAAACAGAAAATTAGCCAGGAAACACTAGCTTTAAATGATACAATGGACCAGTTAGACCTAATTGATATCTACAGGGCACTTAACCCCAAAACAATGGATTTCATCTTTTTCTCAAGTGCACATGGAACATTCTCCAGGGTAGATTACATATTGGGCCACAAATCTAGCTTTGGTAAATTTTAAAAAATTGAAATCATTTCAAGCATCTTTTCTGATCACAGTGCAGTAAGATTAGATGTCAACTACAGGGGGAAAAAACTATTAAAAATACAAACACATGGAGGCTAAACAACACACTTCTGAATAACCAACAGATTATAGAAGAAATCAAAAAGGAAATCAAAATATACACAGAAACAAATGAAAATGAAAACACAACAACCCAAAATCTATGGGATTCAAAATTCATAGCAATACAAGCTGACCTCAAGAATCAAGAGAAACATGAAATAAATAACCTAACTTTACACCTAAAGCAACTAGAAAAAGAAGAAAAGAAAGACCCCAAAGCTAGCAGAAGGAAAGAAATCATAAATAAGAGCAGAAATAAATGAGAAAGAAATGAAGGCGACTATAGCAAAAATCAACAAAACTAAAAGCTGGTTCTTTAGGACGATAAATAAAATAGACAAACAGTTAGTCAGACTCATCAAGAAAAAAAGGGAGAAGAATCAAATCAATAAAATTAGAAATTAAAATGGAGAAATCACAACAGACAACAGAGAAATACAAAAGATCATGAGACTACTATTAACAATTTTATGCCAATAAAATGGACAACTTGGAAAAAATGGAATTCTTAGGAAAGTATAACCTTTCAAAACTGAACCAGGAAGAAATAGAAAATCTTAACAGACCCATCACAAGCACAGAAATTGGAACTGTAATAAAAAATCTTCCAACAAACAAAAGCCCAGGAACAGACGGCTTCACAGGTAAATTCTATCAAAAATTTAGAGAAGAGCTAACACGTATCCTACTCAAACTCTTCCAGAAAATTGCAGAGGAAGGTAAACTTCCAAACTCATTCTATGAGGCAGGCCACCATCACCCTAATACCAAAACCAGACAAAGATGCCACAGAAAAGAAAACCACAGGCCAATATCACTGATGAACCTAGATGCAAAAATTCTCAACAAAATTCTAGCAAACAGAATCCAACAACATATTAAAAAGATCATACATCATGACCAAGTGGGTTTTATCCCATGAATGCAAGTGTTCTTCAATATTCACAAATCAATCAATGTGATACATCATATTAACAAATTGAAAGAGAAAACCATATGATTATCTCAATAGATGCCAAGAAAGCCTTTGACAAAATTTAATACCCATTTATGATAAAAACTCTCCAGAAAGCAGGCATAGAAGGAACATAACTCAACATAATAAAAAGCCATATATAACAAACCCACAGCAAACATTATCCTCAATGGTGAAAGATTGAAAGCATTTTTTCTAAAATCAGGAATAAGACAAGGGTGCCCACTCTCACCACTACTATTCAACATAGTTTTAGAAGTCCTAGCCACAGCAATCAGAGAAGAAAAAGAAATAAAAGGAATCCAGATTGGAAAAGAAGAAGTAAAACTCTCCCTGCTTGCAGATGACATGATCCTCTACATTGAAAACTCTAAAGACTCCACCAGAAAATTACTAGAGCTAATCAATGAATATAGTAAAGTTGCAGGATATAAAATTAATACACAGAAATTCCTTGCATTCCCATACACTAGCAAAGGAAAAAACAGAAAGAGAAATTAAGGAAATAATCCCATTCACCATTGCAACAAAAAGAATAAAATAGGAATAAATTTATGTAAAGAAACAAAAGACCTACATATAGAAAATTACAAAACACTGATGAAAAAAATCAAAGATGACGCAAATAGATGGACAAACATACTATGTTTGTGGATTGGAATAATAAATATAGTGAAAATGAGCCCCACCCCACCCCCACCAAAGCAATAGATTCAACACAATCCCTATCAAGCTACCAATGGTATTTTTTACAGAACTGGAACAAATAATTTCACAATTTGTATGGTAACAGATAAAACCTCGAATAGCCAAAGCAATCTTGAGAAAGAAGAATGGAACTGGAGGAATCAACCTTCCTCACTTCAGACTATACTACAAAGCTACAGTCATCAAGACAGTATGATACTGGCACAAAGATGGAAATATAGATCAAATAGAACAAAATAGAAAGCACAGAGATAAATCCATGTATCTATGGACACCTTATCTTTGACAAAGGAGGTGAAAATATACAATGGAGAAAAGACAATCTCTTTAATAAGTGGTGCTGGGAGAACTGGTCAACCAAGTGTAAAAGAATGAAACTAAAACACTTTCTAACACCATACACAAAAATAAACTCAAAATGTCTGTTTCTCCATTGCTGCCCTGCAAATAAACTCTTAAGTATCATTTTTCTATATTCTGCATATATGGATTAGTATATGATATTTTTCTTTTTCTTACTGACTTACTTCACTCTGTATAATAGGCTCTAGGTTCATCCACCTCATTAGAACTGACTAAAATGCATTCTTTTTTTAAAAAATTTTTGTTGTTTTCTGTCAAACCTCAACATGAATCAGCCATAGGTATACATATATCTCATCCCTTTTGAACCTCCCTCCCATCTCCCTCCCCATTCCACCCCTCTAGGTTAATACAGAGCCCTTGTTTGAGTTTCCTGAGCCATACAGCAAACTCCCATTGACTATTTTATACATGGTAATGTAAGTTTCCATGTTACTCTTTCCATTCATCTCACCCTCTCCTCCCCTCTCCCTATGTCCATAAGTCTATTCTCTATTTCTGTTTTCCCATTGCCGCCCTGTAAATAAATTCTTCAGAACCATTTTTCTAGATTCCATATATGTGTGTTAGAATACAATATTTATCTTTCTCTTTCTGAATCACTTCACCCTGTATAATAGGTTCTAGGTTCATCCACCTTATCAGAACTGACTCAAATGCATTCCTTTTTATGGCTGAGTAATATTCCATTGTGTATATGTACCACAACTTCTTTATCTACTCATCTGTCGATGGACATCTAGGTTGCTTCCATGTTCTGGCTATTGCAAATAGTGCTGCAATTAACAATGGGATACACGTGTAATAGACTTATGAACATGGGGAGAGGAGAGGAGAAGGTGACATGTATGGAGAGAGTAACATGGAAACTTATATTACCATATGTAAAATAGATAGCCAATGGGAATTTGCTGTATAGCTCAGGAAACTGAAACAGGGACTCTGTATCAACCTAGAGGGGTGGGATGGGGAGGAAGATGGGAGGGAGGTTCAAAGTGGAGGGGGTATATGTATACCTATGGCTGATTCATGTTGAGGTATGACAGAAAACAAAATTATGTAAAGCAATTATCCTTCAATTAAAAAATAAAGAAATTTTAAAAATAAATAAATTAAAAAACAAAGAAAAAAGTTTTGTCAAGAGGATGGTTTCATATATTGTGTGCCTTTTACCACAATAAAAAAGCACTAACTTTTAAAAAAATATATAAATAAATAAACTCAAAATGGATTAAATATCTAAATGTAAGACCAGAAACTATAAAACTCTTAGAGGAAAACACAGGCAGGACACTTTCTGACATAAATCACAGCATAATCCTCTATGGTCCACCTTCCAGAGTAATGGAAATAAAAACAAAATAAACCAATGGGATCTAATTAAACTTAAAAGCTTTTGCACAATGAAGGAAACTATAAGAAAGATGAAAAGGCAACCTTCAGAATGGGAGAAAATAATAGCAAATGAAACAACTGACAAAGAATTAATCTCCAAAATATATAAGCAGCTCATGCAGCTCAATACCAGAAAAATGAATGTCCATATCAAAAAGTGGGCCAAAGAACTAAACAGACATTTCTCCAGAGAAGACATACAAATGGCTAATAAACACATGAAAATATGCTCAACATCACTCATTATCAGAGAAATGCAAATCAAAACCACACTGAGGTACCATCTCACACTGGTCAGAATGGCTGCCATCAAAAAATTTACAAACAATAAATGCTGGAGAGGGTGTGAAGAAAGTGTAACCCTCTTACACTGTTGGTGGGAATGCAAACTGGTACAGCCACTATGGAGAACAGTGTGGAGATTCCTTTAAAAACTGGAAATAGGACTGCCATATGACCCAGCACTCCCACTGCTGGGCATACACACTGAAGAAACCAGAATAGAAAGAGACACATGTTCCCCAATGTTCACTGCAGCACTGTTTACAATAGCTCAGACATGGAAGCAATTTAGATGCCTATTGGCAGACAAATAGATAAGAAAATTTTGGTCCATATACACAATGGAATATTACTCAGCTATAAAAATGAATGCATTTGAGTCAGTTCTAATGAAGCGGATGGAACTGGAGCCTATTATAGAGTGAAGTAAGTCAGAAAGAGAAACACCAATACAGTATATTGACGCATAATTGGAATTTAGAAAGATGGTAACAATGATCCTATATGCAGGGCAGCTTCAAGAGGGACATAGATGTAAAGAACAGACTTTTGGACTATGAGCGAAGGCAAGGGTGGGATGATTTGAGAGCATAGCATTGAAGAATGTATATTACCATATGTAAAATGGATGACCAGTGCAAGTTCAGTGCATGAAGCAGGGCACTCCAAGCCAGTGCTGTGGGACAACCCAGAGGGATGGGGTGGGAAGGGAGGAGGGAAAGGGGTTCAGGATGGGGGTACGCATCTGTACATGTGACTGATTCATATCGATGTATGCAAAAACCACCACAATATTGTAAAGCAGTTAAAATTAAAATTAAATTTAAAATCCAATTAAATTAATCAATTAACAAAAAAAAGAATTTTTTGATGTGGACCATATTTAGTCTTTTTTTCATTTTTAAAGACTTTTTTGAATTTGTTACAATATTGCTTCTGTTTTATGTTTTGGTTTTTTGGCTGCAAGGCATGTGAAATCTTAGCTCTCTGACTGGGGATCGAACCCACATCTCCTGCTTTGGAAGGCAAAGTCTTAACCCCTGGGCCACCAGAGACCTGCCTAAATGTTATTTAAAACCAGTCCTATCCATGGAAAAGGGGAAAGATGGGAGCCATGCACCTAGTGGGCAGTGGGGACCGTGCTCTGCAAGTCTTCCCCTGCAATGGTGTGGTAGGCATGTGGTTGGAGTCCTGAAGGCACAGACCAACAAAGTAATATATACATCAGTATTACTCTGCATCTTTACCTCTGATACACTGTTGTCCATTCTTGCTTTGCAGACATTGCTGAGATCACAAACCATGTCCATCCATGAGTCTCCATTATCTGAGTCGGAAATGAAACAGAGCAGTACCCTATGGTCCTTCTCCCCATGTATTCCACCTGCCTTTTGTCTGTGGAACAACTTTAGCCAAAGAATAAGTTTAATCAGAGAGATGAGAAAATATAGAAGCAAAGAAAAACAGTCAAACAGGACAGAACAATAGCAGTTTGTCAGTAAGCCAAGTCAAGGATCTTTAGTTCCTTCTCAAGGGCTATAGATAATATTCTGAGCCATATCCTGTGAACTGTCTTGTAGCTACTGGAACCCCCAGGAGGTGGAAGATGTTAACTACATGATGACCATACTGTAGCCATAGCATGTGCATGCAAAGTCCCTTCAGTCATGTCCGACTCTTTGCAACACTATGGACTGTAGTCTGCCAGGCTCCTCTGTCCATGGGATTCTCCAGGCAATACTGGAATGGTTTGCCACACCCTCCTCCATGGGTTCATAACATAAGCTGCCACAGGTCTGAGAAATGGCCTTGAGGAAATGGGAATAAATCGACCCTGGAATTGAAGATTGTGTGTTAAGTCACTTCAGTCATGTTTAACTCTTTGTGACACTATGGACTGTAGCCGGCCAGGCTCCTCTGTCCAAGGGGATTCTCCAGGCAATACTGGAGTGAGTACCCATTCCCTTCTCCAGGGGATCTTCCCCACCCAGGGATCGAACCAGCGTCTTTTATGTCTCCTGCTTTGTCAGGTGGATTCTTTACCACTAGAGTCACCTGGGAAGCGTGGAACTAAAGATTCAGTTCAGTTCAGTTGCTCAGTCGTGTCCGACTCTTTGCGACCCCATGAATCACAGCACGCCAGGCCTCCCTGTCCATCACCAACTAAAGATTAATTATAGTTAAAACAATCAAGATGATGCTGGTCAGACCACTGCATGGCCAATTTCAAGATGATCAGAGCTGACTGTGCTGTTTCTGCATGTAGCTCCTTCCCTCCATCTATAAAGCTCTTGCCCAGTGGTTGTCAGTGGGGGGAAATCAGCCCTTGGACAGATATCCACGCTCCCCCCACTCCCACCTCCCCCACTCGCCTATCTCCCCACCTCCCACCTCCCATTGACAGCATCCAAAATAAAGCAAACTTCCCTTTCTACCCACCTGTCCTTTTTATTGGTTTTTGAGCAGCGAGCAGCCAGACCCCCCTCAGTTTTGTTAATAGAAGGACCTTTGGCTCACTCTCATTAAATCCAATCTTCAAGCCTGAGTTTCCTCAGCCACAAGATGGGAACCATAGTTTGCCATCAGTGATGTCCTGAGGATCAAGTGTGATTATCTTTGTAAAGTGCTCAGCACACAGGAAATGCTCAAGGGATTAGTACGCCATATCCTTATTTTGGAGCAGAACATTATGGGGCTTGTTTTAGCATTTCTTCCTCCCTGATTGTCTTCCCATCCCTCATCCCTCTCCCCGCTTCCTTCCAAGCTTTCTGGACTTATTCGTCATTTCCTTTCATTGTTTTTCTTTCCCAGAGCAACAAATTTCCTCAGAGATTACATGGGCTTCTCTGGAAATCACATGTCTTTAGTCCTGCTGTGAAGCAAGAGGCAGCCCAGGACTCCAGGCTTTTCCTTGCTGGGAGTGACATTCTGCTCTGGTCAACTCAGACACCTCATGTGGAGGCTGACATGGCTTCGCATCTGCACCTGTGAGGACTTTCCAGGGTGTGAACTCTGTGCAGGCCAGAGGGTGCCGGTTACCTGGCAGTGCCAGAAAGGTCTCTACTCTTTCTCCTTCTATATAAAGTTACTTCTTTTCCAGGCAGTGATTAATTAGTTGAAGATTGGATGAAGATTTTTGCCAATTTGGGGCAAAGCCATTGACTTCAACTCTATAGATTATCTATGTAGAATGCAATTTTGCTAGTACTTGAAAAAATCAGAACATACAAAAAAGACTAGATGTGTTCAATTTTTATTCTTTTTGAAACCACTTGTCTAACTATAGATGAAATATGTGCTTATGTGAAAAGGTCTAGAGATTTTGGAAGTGTATAATGACATTTCAAATCACCAAAAAATCCATCCACCTAGAATTACACCCACTGTTAGCATTTTAGTGTATTTCTTGTTAGGTTTTCCTAACTCCCTGACTAGACAAAGAAGAAGGTCTAGTTGTCTCTGCTGTACTGTTGTATAAAGTGGCACAGACTAGCCTAGGAACTGCTAGATTTCCAAAGAGCAGAGCTGTGAGCTTCTGCTAGAGCTTTTGTTCCAGTCTGACCTGGCTTGTATTCTTCTCCACCTGATGACAGTGATTGATGTCTGGGCAACAACTTCACTAAAGGAGACAGGTAAGACTTGTCAGCTAGAAGCACAGTGGGAAAGGAGTAGTGAGAGAAGCAGGACTATTCATATTGCACAAAGGACTCTGTACAGCCTCCCACTCAGACAGTAGCTTTTTTCCTTGTCTAAATGAACTGTGTACACAACAGACCCAATTTATCATTTTAACTGTTGGCTGCTCAGTGTCTGCCTCTCTCAGGATCCTTGGAAAGTGAGGATTTGTCTATGTGTGAGCCACAGAAAGTGAAAGTGAAAGTCACTGAGTCATATCCAATTCTTTGCAACCCCATGGAATAGTCCATGGAATTCTCCAGGCCAGAATACTGGAGTGGGTAGCCGTTCCCGTTTACAGGGATCTTCCCTACCCAGGGATTGAACCCAGGTCTCCCACATTACAAGTAGATTCTCTACCACCTGAGTCACCAGGGAAGCCCAAGAATACTGGAGTGGGTAGCCTTTCCCTTCTCCAGGGGATCTTCCAAACCCAGGAATCAAACTGGGGTCTCCTGCATTGCAGGTGGAGGGAGAAGCCTTAATTGAAAAAAGAAATTACAGATAGAGAAAATGTACCCTACCCTACCCTCACCCCCTGTTGGAAACTTCATGCCTCTCCTTCCCAACTTGAATGCCATCTTCAGTCCTCCCATGGACTGTGTTGTTTCTCTGGAGCCTAAATTCTAACCACAGATGGGAGCCATTAGCCACTGAAAACAATGTAACTGTGTGTCTACTTTCCTAAAAGAAGGGTTCTTGCTAAATCCAGCCAATAGAGGAACGCAGGTGGCAACAGTCATTTTGAAAGAGGCACCAGTTCGCTGGCACTAAGCTCTGTGATGGTGCTATTGGTGGGGGTGGAGGTGATGATCCTAAGAAAATGATGACTTAAAGCTTACTGGGAGCAAGATCTGTGCTCAGCTTTTTTCATCTATCTCACTTAATCTTCTCAACCATCGTATAAGTACTATTAATACTTCTATCTACATCTGTACAGATGGATTGATTATTCCAGCATTCATGATCATATTTGAAGTCACAGCTTATTGTTGACATTTTCCTGCTTGTCACACACTGAACCTTACACTTCTCCGGCAGTCACCTTCTTGTTCATAGCCCC
Organism: Capricornis sumatraensis; assembly: GCF_032405125.1. Lineage (NCBI taxonomy): Eukaryota > Metazoa > Chordata > Mammalia > Artiodactyla > Bovidae > Capricornis > Capricornis sumatraensis. Next base: position 43,043,027 of record NC_091092.1, on the reverse strand, counting down.
ACAATGAACCTAGAAATCATTCCAGTAGCCATCTTCATGCTTATTATATTACATTGAACCTTCACCTTATCCTAGTTTTCATTGTCATGTTGGTTATTTCACATTGAATCTTAACCTTATTTCAGTAGGCATCAGCATGCTTTTTGTCTCACACTATGCAGAGTACATCATGAGAAACTCTGGACTTGAAGAAACACAAGCTGGAATCAAGATTGCCAGGAGAAATATCAATAACCTCAGATATGCATATGACACCACCCTTATGGCAGAAAGTGAAGAGGAACTAAAAAGCCTCTTGATGAAAGTGAAAGAGGAGAGCGAAAAAGTTGCCCTAAAGCTCAGCATTCAGAAAACGAAGATCATGGCATCCGGTCCCATCACTTCATGGGAAATAGACGGGGAAACAGTGGAAACAGTGTCAGACTTTATTGTTTTGGGCTCCAGAATCACTGCAGATGGTGACTGCAGCCATGAAATTAAGACTCTTACTCCTTGGAAGAAAAGTTATGACCAACCTAGATAGCATATTCAAAAGCAGAGACATTACTTTGCCAACTAAGGTCCGTCTAGTCAAGGCTATGGTTTTTCCTGTGGTCATGTATGGATGTGAGAGCTGGACTGTGAAGAAGGCTGAGTGCCAAAGAATTGATGCTTTTGAAGTGTGGTGTTGGAGAAGACTCTTGAGAGTCCCTTGGACTGCAAGGAGATCCAACCAGTCCACTCTGAAGGAGATCAACCCTGGGATTTCTTTGGAAGGAATGATGCTAAAGCTGAAACTCCAGTACTTTGGCCACCTCATGAGAAGAGTTGACTCATTGGAAAAGACTCTGATGCTGGGAGGGATTGGGGGCAGGAGGAGAAGGGGACGACAGAGGATGAGATGGCTGGATGGCATCACTGACTCGATGGACGTGAGTCTGAGTGAACTCCGGGAGATGGTGATGAACAGGTAGGCCTGGCGTGCTGCGATTCATGGGATTGCAAAGAGTCAGACACGACTGAGTGACTGAACTGAACTGAACTGAACATTATCCTTACACAAGTGGTCAACATGATGTTTACTGTCTACATTGACCAGTGACTGTATTCCAGGAGCCATCACTCTTCTTGTTAGCTTGTTGTTTAGGACACTGAACTTACACATTTTACAGCTGGCATCATCATGCTGGTTGTCTTACACTGAAACTTGCCCTTACTGCAGTGGGAATCTAGTCTCATACTGCAGTATACTCCTTTGAAGTTGCCACATTCATGCTGCAGACACAACAGAAAGAGTTTAACTTCTTTAGTTCTTCTGCAGCTGGAATTGAAGGATAAGCTTGAAGTTGCATGAAGAAGGGTGGTGTAGTTTCTCTGTTTCATGCTTTTGAATTCTCTAGAAGCATCCATTCTGGGTCAGTTTACATAGGAGTCAGAGAAATGAATAATTGCCTTCTATCAGCATTCATCATCATCTTGTGGCCATATATATGCTAAAAGATAAGCTTACTCCAGTGGTCATCTTCATGCTTCTTTTTTTTTTAATTGAAGCATAGATAATTTACAATGCTATTTTCAAAGGGAGTATGAAGAAGCAAGAAGTTTAAGGACTGTAAAGTGTGGTGTGAAGTACAGAATATTATCCATCCTGCACAGTCTTCTTGTAAGCAGCCCTTTTGCCCCTTTTCTGTCTCCCCTCAGAACTTAATTAGAAAAATGAGATCACTGGGTAAAATGTAACCTAACTCCTGACTTATGCTCTACTGAATGTACGCAATGCCTTCCCTAACTTGGCGAGTCCCTTCCCGGATTATAAGGAGTAAGAATGAAGAAATAAATAGTTGAGGAATGACTGACTTTCTACCCCTAGTATCCCCCTTCGCAAATCTGCAGGCGGACCATGTGGGCAAGATAGCATTCAAAGGAAGGGCATGAATCAGCAGATCTGCACACAACAGAAAAATGACACAATCCAATCCCCCTACCCTAATGATTAACTGAGATTGTTTCCCCTTTATCCCTTTAAAAATTTTCATGTCCAAGCTGAATTTGGAGTTGATTTTGGAATATGAATCCACCCTCACTCTGGGAAGCTGGTTTCCTGATGAAAGCAACTTTTCCTTTCCAACCAACACTTGTCTCTCGAATATTGACTTTTTGAGCAGTGACCAGCCAAACGAGTTTGATAACATCCCCTTTAGTACTAAGCACTTCAAAGTGAAGGCCACACTGAAAGGTGAAGATAGCAGTAGGAGTATGCAAGAGAGAGAAGACCATGGACAGACTCATTATCATCAAGTTGAAAGAAAACTCTCAGTGCAGCAGTAAGTTGTTCTATACAATCCACACAGACTACTAACATTGTTTATTTGTAATAAACTTCTAGGGGAATTCTTCAGTGACTCAGGAGTTATATATCTTTTGAATGTAAAGTGGTTCTCTAATATATAAATCATGTTTCCAGGTACTCGTTGGAGATAAAATATTGTTTTTGTATCATGTTGGGGATTGTAATGGATTTCACTCACTCAGAGGAAGGATATGTAATATTTTAATACCTGTTAATCCTTAAAAAATGTGAACTTAGGTCATGCTAGACCTCTGAGAAGTCCTGTCTGACAATGCAACCTGGAAAAGGCTAGATAGAGACTAACTTATACATCACTCCTCAATACCAGTAGTTAAAATTCCAGAATTAGGGGATTGAGTAAACTGATTATTAATCCTGAGGAAAGACTAGGAGATGAGTTGTCTTCTCATCTGTTCCATATCTGCTACAGAGGACTAGAAAAGAATGAAGAGAATCCGGATTCTCTAGGGTCTAAGGACACTTTGCAAATTTTATTAAATATGTGTCTTTAAAAAAACCTAAATGAACTTTAAAAGTGGAAATAAAGTGAACCTCATTTTCTAATCACAGTGCAGGAAAGCCAAAATTAAGAGGAAAATAGCAATGCTGTACAGTTCTTGGGTCAAAGAGAAATTATAATGAAAACTGTGATAATAACTTTGAAATCATCAATAATAACATGGTGATGGTTAATTTTATGTGCAATTTGGCTGAACTGAAGGATGCCCAGATTGCTGGTACAACATGATTCCTGGGCATGTCTGTGAGTATTTTCAGAAAAGATTTGCACTCATTCAGTGAACTGAGTAGAGTTCCACCTTCATTGATGTGTGTAGGCATCATCCAATCTGTTGAGGGCCTGAATAGAACAAAAAGGCAGAGGAAGGGTGAATCCCCTCTTCAGCTGGAATGTCCATCTTTTCCTGCCCTTGAACATTGGAGCTCCTGCTTTTCTGGCTTTCAGACTCAGGGACCTACACCTGCAGCTCCCCTTGCCTTGCCTCCCACCCCCCATCTCCATTCTCAGGCTTTTGGCTTTGGACTGAGAGATAAACCATTGGCTCCCTTGGTTCTTACATCTTCATACCTGGACTGGATTACACCACCAGCTTTCCTTTTTCATCTGCTTGCAGATGGCAGATTATGGGACATATGGGTGAATTTCTATAATAAATCTAATTATATATAAAAATATATATTACGTATATACAAATTTTATGTATACATTTCTATCTATCCATCTTCCCTATTTCTCTGGAGAATCCTGGCTAATACAAGCATTATATATAAAATGTATGGAATGTGACCAAAGCCATATTTAAAGGAAAATTCATAGCCTTAAAATGCTTTTATCATTAAACAACAAATACTTAAGATACAATATGCTGGATATTTATTGCAAGTGTACACTGTGCACGGCCTGAACAAAATATATTTCATCTTCATAGTACTTAGGAGTTGGGTACTATGTCTTGCCCTTCATAATACTTAGGAGCCAGGTACTATATTTTGCCCTATTCGAAATGCTCAGAAATATAATTAGGCACATCCATACCATGTTCTAACTATGACATGTTTCTAAGAACTACTTCATGTAATACTTGATCCAATGCCACAAATATTTGTTAGTGCTTATTGTACACAGGATACTATGACAAAGAGATAAAGAATAGATGTTCTCTACCCTATAAAATCCAGTCATGTGTGTTCATGATGTAGATGATACAGCTCCTTTTACGACTGCAACTAACTCTACTAGCTAAAATTGATTGCATTACATGCTAAAACTGATACATAAACCCATGGTTGCAGAGAATAAAGATTCCAACTGAAGTCAGGGCAGGAGGCCATTGTGGTGCTTGTTGCCACTGCTCAGGGAAGCATCTCTAAGTTCAAACAATTAGTTAATGTGATCAAAGCAGGAAGAGCACATACGTTTTCACTTTATTAAAATATTGCATAGATACAGAGCAGTTGGGCTCATCCATTCTAAGGCACTGTCCTGGTTTGAATGCAATTCCACAAGAGAGAAAAGAGAAGCCATTACATTCAGTATTATTTACCTCTACATTCAGACTCCTCCCCTGTTCCATGTTTATTGCTACTGGGATCTCAATTTTATCCCCAAACTTATAGCAGCATCATACTAGGACCTGGATGACAAAAATGAAGGACACATCCTGGCTCTAGTACTTGGTATGAACTGACACTTAACTACAAACTCTCTTGCACTGCTGGCCATTTGTTTCCCAACTCTTGTTTAACTAAAGATATTATAAACTCTTTATGAATTAATTTTTAATAGTTTCCATTAAGCCTAGAACAGGACTAGTTAGGCACATAGTACATATCCCCACAATGCTTGTATTAAATATCAGTTGCAAGAACTTTAATGGAATAGAAAAAAATATACTTTCCCTAATTCTAGTTTAAGGAAAGGATGACTGGTATCCTCACAAAGGAAAATACTTGAATGTCCTATTGCTTGTATTTTTTAACAAGGAACAAGGCTGAATGAATATTTTCATGTATTAACAGCTTTAACTGACAAAGAGAGTTCTTCCTTTGCTACAGGAACTTGAGTCATAACCACTAGTATATGAGAACATTTATATAAGTAGCAATGTGTGTGTGAGATTATAAGCAAAATTCAAAGAGGTTACAAATCACTGAGCAACACATAAATATCTGAATTACTGATCCTCCTTAAATGATGTGTGTATGTTACATTAAAAAAATAAGTGTAAAGACTTTTTTCATAACACACTTGAAGCAACTGGAAATAGCTAGGCTTGGGAACAATCAGGCTATACAGATAGCTATAGAAATATGTGTTAAAGGCAGTGTGTTCCAAGAATATTTGCAGAATAAGAGCTCTGTGGGTTATTATTGGGTATACATGAAAACGGGTTCTGGGGTCAAACAGGATTGCAAAACACTGAGCCAAAAGAGGTACTTTTTCCACCTTCATGAGAGGACCTCTCAGAATCCTCATAGGCTGATGTGCACTGTGAATCTACAAAGCAGAAACAGCAGGAAGGGATTCCCAAACTTATTTGCAAACTATCTTATAGAAATAGGTGTTCTATGACACACACTTAGGGAGACACTGAATTAAAGAATGGATAAAAGTTTAAAGCACTGAGAGAGACACAGTTGAATAGCAAAAGAGAGTGAAAAGCAATGGATACTGGTTCCTCAGTCAGTGTAAATTAAATTAGAGTCTACTTGTATGACTTCAACTGGCAAATGGGTTCTTCCACAAAGAGTTGACTTATCCTGGGAACAAAATAAATCATCAAACCAATACTCAGCTCTGAGCAGCATCACCCCAGACTGCCAACTAAGCAGATTAGTCAACTTTGCAAAATTCAAAAGTAAAGATTAAAATTCTAATTTCTTCAAAGACAAAATTTTCAATGGAAAGAACCCAGTTCATAGCAGGCAAATGAAATCCTCTTCATCCATGTGTTCCTAACATATTTTTATTATTTCATAAAATACACTGTCTCCTTTGTTGCCACCTGGGACACATATAAAGTTTTAAACTAATATAATCACCTTTAATAATGACAGCAGAATAATTATGGTAATACTGTAATAGATATGCCAGATAAATATGATAATCCATTATGTTGACCCTACCCTGAAAAGGCTTGCCATTATTTTTATGCTGACATTTACGATATGGTTGACTTGGTTCACAAAAATTGTCAATGTAATAAAAAATGAGTTGCAGAGACAGAATAAATCAAATCTATGAAAACTGCAAGAGTAGGTAGATACTCTAGAATTCATATAACTTGGAAGATGGGTTTTTAAAGTAGAAAAAAAAAGCTTTTCTTTTCTTACAAGCTCAAACGAATTCTTCCAAGACAAACAGGCTGTTGCATGTTTAAGATTTTGTGTTGGGGTTAGTTATCAATCTCTGTAGGATTTGTTTCCTTTAACAATCCTTAAAGAAGTCCTCTAAAGTGAGTGACTTGGTGCATAATAAGGCCTGCTCTCTGTCTGAAGCTTTTAGAACAATGACTACACTTGTATGGCTTCTCCCCTGTATGAATTCTTAAATGAATAACAAGGCTTGGTCTCTGTCTAAAGCTTTTCCCACAGTAATTACATTTAAAAGGTCTCTCTTCAGTGTGTGTTCTCTGGTGCAAAGTAAGAGCTGTCAGCCTACTAAAACTCTTCCCACAATTATGACATCTATGAGGTTTCTCACCCGAATGAGTTTTCAGATGTCTTTTAAGACTTGATCCATGACAAAAGCTTTTCCCACACTCAAGACATTTATATGTTTCTTCTTCGGAATGGGTTCTCTGGTGCCCTATAAGGTGTGAACGCCGAGTGAATCGCTTTTTACACACAGTGCATTCATAGGGTCTCTCCCCTGTGTGAAGTCGCTGGTGTCTGTAAAGGTCTGAACTACGGAGGAATCTCTTTCCACATTCAGGGCACTTATGAGGTTCCTCTCCTGAATGAATTCTCTGGTGCCCTGTAAGTTGTGACTTTCGAGCAAAACATTTCCCACACTGAGAACATCGGTGAGGTTTGTCACCCGGACTCTTCTTCTTATGGGGTCTTGGGTTGAGAGGTTCTTCTAAGTTGGAGTTCTCAGGTTTCTCTCCTGCTGAGGGGTTCTGATGCTCTACAAGTTTTGTTAAATCTCTCTGTAAATCCTCTGGAGGGGTTTCCCATTGATTTTCTAGCTGTACATAGTCTTTTTGCAAAATGGGGCCATGAAGAGCATTCCCCTCTAAAGTAACAATAAATGGATACATATTCTCCAGTTTTTTCTGTTTTTCTGAAGTATCTTCTTCATTTTCTATTCCAATCTCAAAACCTGAGAGAAGAAACAGAATACAGATCTCACCATGTCCCACATGGAAAAGAACATGAGGGAAAATGAAGAGTTTATATTAAACCATTCATAGAAATAAGAGATGTTCCTTAGTAGAATCCAAAACTCTTTACCCTGATCAAGGTTGATTTTTTTCTTTTCTTTCTTGTGTGGTATCAATGAACAATTACTTACCTAACTTGGAATCAAGTAATTGCTTAATTTCTTTGGAATCTTGCAGTTCCTTCACCCATGCCTCTTCTCTATGCTCCAATGGAAAGCTCACGTCAAGTTTTGGTATTGGGTATCCTTGCCAGAAGAAAGATGAAAAGCATAATAGTTTGAGTCATCAAAGGTTTTTACAGAGTTTAGCCTGATATCTTGGACATGTGGCTGCTTAATATTCACTTCCTCCTCAATTACTATTACATCACCTGGAATCTCTTGCAAGAGTCTTTTTTTTTTTTTTTTAAAGATAAAAGCAAAAAATGAGAGAACAACCTTTTGCGTTCAACTTAAGGCACTCTTCCTCTAACCTATGGAAGGGGAGTGAATCAATTCTGTGCTGAAATCAATACACTAAATTGGTACTTTATTTTGATAATAGATTTATCTGGGTTAGAGCCAAGAAAGTGAAGTGAAAGTGTTAGTCACTCAGTTGTGTCTGACCCTTTGTGACCCCATGGACTGTAGCCCACCAGGCTCTTCTGTCCATGGAATCTTCCAGGCAAGAATACTGGAGTGGGTTGCCATTTCCTTCTCCAGGGGATCTTCTCGACCCAGGGATTGAACCCAGGTCTCCTGCACTGTGGACAGACTCTTTACCAACTGAGCCACCAGGGAAGACCCTAGGTTAGAACCAAAATATGAAATAAATCTCCATAAAGTTGGCATTGAAACTGAGAAATGCTGATATTGAGTACTATGTGAAGAGAGAGAGGTAAAGCCAGAAGTTATGCAACTGCTTATTGGAATAATTTCAATTGAGATTTCCAAATTGTAATGGAAACTGACTGGGCTGACAACCAGAAAAGCAGTTTTTGTTTGCTTCAGCTGAAATCTGGAAGTGGACTGATTCTCCTGAAATTACCCCCAAGTAACCATTAAAGAGTGTTTCTCACTGTCAGGTTAAGGACAACCAAAGAAATTTCTCCATTCAGTGCCCGCCCCCACTGTGGCCTATTACCCTCTCCTTACTGAGAGTCTCTCTGGCTCACAGTCTCTCTCCACACCCCTTCCTCACCTTCTCTGCTCTGCCCAAGTTAACTGGTCCGTCATCAAGTGTGGGGTGGAAGTAGCTCACTTGAGATAGAAATGCAGCACGATGTTTAAATATTAGCACCATTAAAATAACATTAGCAGGTTAATTTGATGAATTTTAACCATTATATCAAAACATAGGAAGTTGACTAAAATATCTTATTTTATATTTTCATGGAAAAAAAGATCTTTTAAGATTAAGAAACAAAAATGTGCTTCACATAAAATTCTGTTTAAATTCACTATATTGTTTTTGTTTGGGTTTCAAAGCTAAGAATAGGATGACAGGGCAATGAGACCAAGGTCAAATAAACTGGAGGTCACGGGTCAAAGGAAAGCTGTCATTATATATTAAAAATGGAAGCAAACTGAAACTTGAAATAAGCAGAGAGAGTAGCAAAGGCCTACGTGTGAAATACTGATGTATAACCTCAATGCAGGAAGGGAGACAGACTTCAAGTATGATACCATGAGGAGCTCTATAGATCTATTTCCCAGTTTAACTGGTGACAATTATTAAAAATAATACAAGAAACATTTAAAGTCTAGAAAATTAAGAAACATCTATTTTTAATAGAAGGGGTAAAATGGAATAGTTACATACAAGAAATATTTCTCCATCTCACTGACATTAAGTCAATATATATCTGAAGCTGATTATAAGTCAAGATGTACATGTTAACTAGAGTAACCACTAAGGAAATAACTTTAAAAATTGTGAAAATTCATTAAAGTCAGTAAAATGTTACATTTAAAATATTTACTTGGTGTCAAAGAAAGCAGTAGATGACAGACAGAGGGACAAAAAAGATGAAATATATCCAAAAATGAAAACTCAAAATAGCAGATATAAACCCAACCAATCAAAGATAAGACTAAATGGTATGAATTAAACAACTCAATCAAAAGGCAGAGATTGTCAGACTGGATTTTTAAAAATCCAACTATATGCTGTCCAAGGAAACACACTTTAGATTCAAAGATACAAACAGATTGAATGTAAAGGAACAGAAGAAGATATGTCATGCAAGCAGCAAGTAACCATAAGACAGCCGGAATGATTATATTAATATCAGACAAAATAGACAGTAGAACAAGAGAATCACTTCATAATGATAAAAGGATCAATCCACTAGGAAGATGCAACAATTATAATCATATGTGCACTTAAATAACACAGTGCAAAATATATGAAGAAAAAAATGTAAAAAGAAATAGACAATTGATAACAATAGTTGTGGACTTCAATACCTCTTTGCACTACTAGATAGAAAACTTAGGCAGAATAGCAACAATAGAAGACTTAAAAATACCACAGACCAACTAAACATCACAGACATTTACAGACAACACTCCACAGCGAGCAACAGCAGAATATACATGCTTCTTAGGTGCAGAGAAAATTCTACAGGACAGTTGAGATGCTACACCACAAAACAAATGTTCAAAAATGTTAAAGGATCACAATTACAAACTACATTCCCCCACTAAAATGACATTATAAATAAGTAACAGAAAAAAAATTGGAAACATCACAAATATAAAGAAACTGAACAACACATTCCTAAGTAACCCATCAGTCAAAGAAGAAATCAAAAGGGAGATTAGAAATATTCTGAGGTAAATGAAAATGAAAACTTTGGGAGGTAAAACCAGTGCTTAGTTAGAGGGAAATTTATAGCTATGAATGCCTATATTAAAAAGGAAGAAAAATCTCAATAACCTAACTTTACACCTTACACCATACCCTGGATGCAGACAGGAAATGTGTGCTCAAACTTGAGCTTCTTCCTGAATGTTAACTTCCTGCAATTTTTAATTATATACCAACTCCACCCCTACCCACCTCCATTATCCTGCGTAACACACAGATCCTTATGCCTCTGGTGCATTCAGTCTCCTCTTCCTGGACTCTCAGAGTACTGCTTCTGACACTATCACCAGTTTGTATTTCCCAACCTATGCTCAAATCCCATGTCAGTGGAGGCCACTAACCATTCCCCTTGACCCGTCCCCCACCCTTCTGACCTGAGTTCCCATCGTCTAGTGACTGCAGCCATGAAATTAAAAGACACGTGCTCCTTGGAAGAAAAGCTATGACAAACCTAGACAGCATCTTAAAAAGCAGACATTACTTTGCCAACAAAGGCCCATATAGTCAGAGCTATGGTTTTTTCAGGAGTCATGTATGGATGTGAGAGTTGGACCATAAAGAAAGCTGAGCACTAAAGAGGTGATGATTTTGAACTGCGGTGTTGGAGAAGACTCTTGAGAGTCCCTTGGACTGCAAAGAGATCAAACCAGTCACTCCTAAAGGAAATCAATCCTGAATATTCATTGGAAGCACTGATGCTGAAGCTGAAGCTCCAATACTTTGGCCACCTGATGCGAAGAGCCGACTCATTAGAAAAACCCTGATGCTGGGAAAGATTCAAGGCAGGAGGAGAAGGGAACAACAGAGAATGAGATGGTTGGATGGCATCACTGAATCAATGGACATGAGTTTGAGCAAGTTCTGAAAGATGGTGAAGGACAGGAAGCCTGGCATGCTGCAGTCCATGAGGTCGCAAAGAGTCAGACACGACTGAGCGACTGAACTGAACTGAAAATACAGAAGCAACCCAAGTACACATTTATGGAAAATGGATAAGCTAAATGTGATATATACATACAAGGGATTATTATTCAGCCTTTAAAGGGATGGAAATTCTGACATATGCTACAGCATGAATGAACCCTGAGGACATTGTGCTAAGTGAAATAAGCCAGTCATGAAAAGACAAACACTGCATTATTTTACATGAGGTACACAAAGTAGTCAAATTCATTAGAACAGAAAGTTGAATGGTGGTAACCAGGATCTGGTGATGGGGTGGGGGGCAGAGTGTGGAATGTAGAAATGAGATGCTGTGTAAATGGGTATAGAGTTTCAATTTTATAAGATGAAAACAGTTATGGAGATGGATGTTGGGAATGGCTCCACAAAATTACAAATGTATTTAATACCTCTGACCTGTACACATGAAAATGGTTGAGGTTGTAAATGTTAGGTTGTGGGTATTTTATCATGATTAAAAAAAATTGAAAAGAGAAAAATAGGCTTCCTGAGCAGGGTCATTAGCTTAAGGGATTTTCAATCCCACTCAATCTAAGGTGCTTTGTGACCAGCTATTCCCAGAAAGATATTTCCTCCTTCTACTCTTGATCAGAGCGGCCCATTTCCATCAGGCATTCCCCAACCCTAGAGAGCTCTTGAGCTCTCAAAACAGAAACCAAAGAAAGGAAAGCAAACCCTTGCCTTACCAGGGTCGAGAAAGGGCTGGCCTTCCCCAGCAGCACTGAAGCTCAGCTCCTGCGGCCCGGCTTGTGGGATCCACGCCTCTGCCACTGGGACTTCCGGGGCAGGTCCCATTACTTGGAGTGGGGGTGACTCCAGGTGGATGTTTGGTGGTATGTGTGCCATTCCCACTGGTGCCAGTTCTTCCAAGAGCATTTCCTGCCTATCCAGCTGGAGGAAATGCCAGAACCATCACTAAAAGTCCAGACCAACCCTGCCCAGTAGCAATATAATGCAAGCTACCCATGTCCTCTTAAATTTACCAGAGGCCATATGAAACAAAAAAGGAAATAAAATTAATTTAACAATATACAGTATTTAACCCAATATATCTAAAATATCATAATTTCAGAATGTAATCGATATAAACAGCTGTGAGATATTTCACCTTCTCTTGTTTCATATTAAGTTTTCAGAATGTGCTGTGTATGTTATACTTATAGCATATTTCAATTTGGAATAGGCACATTGCAAGTGCTTAAGAGCCACACTTGGCTATTGGCTGCTGTGCTGGGTGGTGCATGATTAGACCATACAAAGATAAAATCTTATATGGTAAGCTAAACCAGAAAGACAGAGAAAGGGAAACCACAAATTCATCCTATCCTAGGGGGCAGGGAACCTTGGATGACTCCTGCTCAGGCAGGCTAACTACAGAGCCCCATCGACACTCCTTGCTGGAGTGCCCCTAATGCCCACCCACAAGTACTTCCTGCCTTCTCCCAAAGATTCTGCCTCTGCTCAGCTATGGGTTTCACTCAATGGTTCTGAACAGAGACTAATGCCACCACTTCTATGGGGCATTTTGCCTAGGATGGTAGGTGGTGGCTATCAGAATTTACTAAACCAGAGATGGGAGTCTATATAATTCACAGGGAAGAACTGTTCCACTTCCCAAACCATTCAGGAATGTTCCCTCAAACACTCACATAGGTAAAAAGAACCTGTCAAGGATCTCACCCTGTTGGTTATATAAACACAAAATATTTTTGCATATTTTAGCATGACTTGGATTTTCTAGAAAACCATTACTTTGGCAATCAGAGAAAGACTATACTACTTATTGTTCCAATTGACCAAGAGTTGTTTATCATCTTGAGAAATCATATGACCAGCAGCAACACCACTCATAATGTTTGAGTGTACCATATCACTCAGAAGTTCTGGCTGTCACATTCCCAGTGTATCTATGCATAGATTCAAGCAAATGACAACTCCCTAAAGTTTTGGTGTAGTCAAGCTCAAATACATGCACAATGAAATGCACAATGAAATGTGATTTCATAAGAAATCACAATCCTTTTCCTTTATATTCCTTCTAAACTCTACTCAACTCAGGGTTGGTAATATTTTCTTGTAAAGAGACAGACAGTAAATATTTTAGGCTTTGTGGGTAGTACTGGAGTACTGGTTTGTTGTCTCTTCTTTTTTTAACCATCCTTCTAAAAGGTAATAACCATGACTATTTCGTGGGTTGTATAAAAATAGGCTTTGTGTAATATTTGGCCCACAGGGCACTTATTATGTTGATTTTTTTCCCTAATTTTGTATATGTAATTTATATTATTCATAAATTTCATTTTAGGATAGTAAAGGGGACATTATCAAATATTTGTTATAGAAGTGGAGTTGGGTTTAATAGTTGAGACTGTCTGGAACCTATGCTGATTCCAGTAGAAGGAAAAATTGGAAAGCTCCAGCAGGGAAATCCTGTGGTACCAGTCAGAAGGTCTGATCCAGTCCCAGCTGCCTTGCTACTTCTTTGGGTCTAATTACTAAGATCCCAACCTCTTTTCTCACCTGCTGCTCTGGTATCTCAAGTTCTCTCTGTAAGTCTTCTATCAGTGAAACAACTCTTTCTCTGTTCTCTGGGCAATGTTCCCTCACCCAAGTCTCTATCTCTGTGGGGAGAATCGTTAGGAATTGCTCCAACACCAGCAGCTCCAAGATTTGCTCCTTAGAACGCATCTTTGGCTTCAGCCATTGACAGCAGAGCTCCCAGAGTTTGTTGAAAGCTTCATGAGGCCCAGCTGCTTCTTTGTACTGGAACTGCCGGAAGCGCTGGCGGAAGACCTCACAGTCAGTATCATACTCTTGAAATACCGAGCCCTGATTCAAGGAGGCCTGGATTGCACAACCCAGGGCCACAGCCATCGCCCTTTTCCAGCAATGTGCAATTTATATGGAACTTGAAGTGGCAGATTCAAATTTCTTTACTTCTGTTATCCTCCGGGGGGAGCCACCTATGTATACGTTGAGGTCGGGACAAAATGAGAAAAGAGAAACAGTAGTGGTTACCAGAGAGCAGATTTACCTCCCTTAACTTGCTTACTTTTCTCCAAAGCCCTAAGGAAGCAAATCAGTCTTGAGGGGCGGGGGAGATTGAGAATCTGATGAAAGCCATGAACTCTCTTCTAGAAAAATAAACACCACATGAAATGCTGCATTTAATTTCAATAAGGCTACAAAATCTTCAAGACCATCTATGGATTCTCTAGAAATGTACTCTCCAATCTGGTATTCAATAGTCCCATGTGAGTTGGGGGGAGAGATAAATTAGGAGTTTGGGATTAACATATACACATTACTATATATAAAATAGGTAAACAACAAGGACTTACTGTATAGCACAGGGAATTATACTCAATATTTTGTAATATCCTATAACACAACACTGTAAATTAACCACACCTCAACAGAAAAAGTGGGCTTCCCTGATAGCTCAGTTGGTAAAGAATCCACCCACAATGCCAGAAACCCCGGTTCAATTCCTGTGTCGGGAAGATCCAATGGAGAAAGGATAGGCTACCCACTCCAGTATTCTTGGGCTTCCCTTGTGGCTCAGCTGGTAAAGAATCTGCCTACAATGTGAGAGATCTGGGTTCGATCCCTGGGTTGAGAAGATCCCCTGGAGAAGGGAAAGGTTACCCACTCCAGTATTCTTGCCTGGAGAATTCCATGGACTGTATAATCCATGGGGTTGCAAACAGTCGGACACGACTGAGTGACTTTCACGCTTTCACTTTCAATAGAAAAAAGCAGGCCTACATGGATGTTTAAATTAATTAAACTAAAAATTCAATTTCTCATTCATACTTGAGCAACATTTCAAGTGCTCAAGTAACATCTCTGTGTGGTACATATATGCAATGGAATATTACTTAGCCATAAAAAGGATGTATTGCCATTTGCAGCAATATGTATGGATCTGCAGATTGTCATACTGAGTGAAGTAAGTCAGACACAGAAAGACAAATATCATATGATATCAAATGTGCGGAATCTTAAAAAATGATGCAAATGACTTATCAACAAAACAAAAAGTTATAGATGTAGAAAGTAAACTTATGGTTATGAGGGGGTAAGGAGGGGAGGGATAAATTGGAAGATTGGGATTGACATACACACTACTATGTACAGAACAGATAACTAATAAGTACCTACTGTACAGGGAACTCTACTCAATACCCTGTAATGGCCTAGTATAACTGATCCATTTTGCTGTACACCTGAAACTAACACAACACTGTAAATCAACTATACCCCAATAAAAATCTTTTCAAAAAAGGAGAGACATCTCTGCAGAAAGTTCCATTGGACAGCTCTGCTCTAGGATTCCATGGACCTAAAGCAAAGAAACCCTTCCATTAAACCAACCCCTACAGATTTAGCCACTTCTGAACCCACTTCCAACCTAATTCCCACTGTCTTGTGGTTTTGAATACAGCTAGGCCACAGAAGAAATGGCAAGCAATATTTACAATGGTGAAGAACCCTAAAAGTTCATCTACCTTTGAGGAGCCTTTAGTCATCTTCAACCATGGGGATCTTAGCTAGAATCATGCCTTGCAAAGACAGTAAACCACCAATCCCTTATTCCTCCCCGCTAGGGGTCACCTGTAGTTCAGCTAACATCACCATGACCCTCACCCTGAAACAGCATTCTAAGTGACTTTCTCATGAGAAAAATACATGGCAACAGGGCAGGCCAGCAGAAATCAGGTCTGCATTAATAACCAAGGACATTTCTCACGCCTTGTGCCAGGAACTGTTCTACACCTCCCACATATATTGGTTCATTTAGCCCTTACCCAACATCAGGAAGTGGGCTCTAGTACCGTGTCCTGAACACAGGTGAGAGACTGAGGTAAGGATGAGGAGGACTGAATAACTTGCTCCAAGTCACATGGTAAATGCCAGAGGGGAGTGGCGAGGATGAATCGACCTACTACTGCAATGCTAAAGTCTGCTGCTGCTGCTGCTAAGTCCCTTCAGTTGTGTCTGACTCTGTGCGACTCCAGAGATGGCAGCCCACCAGGCTCCTCCGTCCCTGGGATTCTCCAGGCAAGAGTACTGGAGTGGGTTGCCATTGCCTTCTCAAAATACTAAAGTCTAAAAACATCCAAATGTTTTCAGTGCGATCTCTGAGGTCACAGAGGTCCTCACATCCATGTCTCCTCAGATGTCAACCCTAGTACCCACCCGGGCACTGTGGCTCTTCTCAGCCTGTATTTTCGGGGACTCCTCCTTCTTGAAGTGGGACAAGGAAAAAATACTCATGATTCCAGCCAGTCATCCCAAATGGACACAGTCCCCATCTCACCTTTATCTTGATGGTAGTCTGGGTTTTGGCGTCTAGTGACTAGACCCATCTAGTGATAACCTGCTAGCCGTGTGATGCTGACACCCAGGGCTTCTGTCGTCAACATGCGATAATCACAGCATCTCTTTCCTAGAAGTTCCCTCGGCAGAGCCCACTGCAGGGAACAGCAGTATGCTTGGCACAGAGGAAGCACTCAGGAAAGGTCATTTCCTAGGAAGCTTCTATTTCACCTCCACCCTGCCAAGGCACCTAAATGTCTCTGGGGGGCATCCAGGGACATGCCTTGAACGTGCTCCAGCCTCGCAGCTGGGCAGCCCTCCCCCGATGGTCCCAAACCTTACACCACGTCGACCAGGGAACTGACCCTCCGGGTTTCCCCCGCGTCGGCCCATCCGGAGAAAAACTTCACTCCATCCCTGGGCGGATGGCTCCTCCCCAAACCCTCCTGAGCGAACTCGGGCCCACAGGGCCCGTGGATGAATAAGGGTGTAAAGAGAGGGCACTCGGGAAAAGGATCGGGGGACAAGCCAAAAAGCGGGTTGAAAATCGGGTACCCGCGGTGCTGCGCGGCCCCAGCGTGCTCCCCGGGGAGGATGTTGCGCTCCCCGCCCGGGAGAAGCCCGGGAAGGCCCGGCGGGTCGCAGGGGACGGCGGCGGGGACCCGGGCCGGACATGGGCCCTCCGCCTGTCGCTCCTTCCCGCGCCCGCCGCCCGATCGGGACTGGAGGCGGCGGGTTAGCTCAGACCGAGCGAGATGGGAGCCCGGCTCCCCGCGCCCGCGCCCCAGGGACGGCCACGCCCTCTGGCCGCTCCGGGACTCACCGCCTCAGCGCCCGCGGCTCTCCCAGGCTCACCGGGTGCAGCTGCCCATGGCGCAGGCGCGCGGCCGCGCTGCGGACTACAACTCCCGGCAGGCTCCACACCACTCGCCCAGCGATCTCAGTCTCTAAGGATGCTGACGCGGAAGAGGCTGGGATTTTCCTTGGCCTCCTTCGGTCCTGAGGCCGCTTTGGAAGCGATCCCATTTCCGGTCTTAAACGCCTGTAAATTCCCGGGGATTGGGTGGGGCATGCCGCTGTTCTAGATCCTAGCGATGGCTTCTCTCCCATCAGCCCTAGAGTAAATGGAGCGGCTGGGGACTTCCTGAAATCTGTTAGGACTGGATCAATGCTTCTCAAACCTCTTTTTAGGAAGAATTTCTTGTGAGGACCTGTTAAAAAATTCAGCTTTCTGGGCTCTCCCCCGACACTCGTACGCATTGGATCTCGCGTGAGCTGGAGGATTCGCATTTTAATAAGCTTTCCTGGGGATAATGACCCTGATCTTTCCCTTCCGTATCATAGTGCCCTTGAGCTATCTTTGTATTTTCCTCTTAAAGAACTAGGATTTGATGAAGCTCAGTTCAGTTCAGTTCAGTTCAGTCGCTCAGTCGTGTCCGACTCTTTGCGACCCCATGGACTGTAGCACGCCAGGCCTCCCTGTCCATCACCAACTGCCGGAGTTTACTCAAACTCATGTGCACTGAGTCGGTGATGCTATCCAACCATCTCATCCTCTGTCGTCCCCTTCTCCTCCCGCCTTCAATCTTTCCCAGCATCAGGGTCTTTTCAAATGAGTCAGTTCTTCACATCAGGTGGCCAAAGTATTGGAGTTTCAGCTTCAGCATCAGTCTTTCCAATGAATATTCAGGACTGATACCCCTCTCTGATTTCAGCCGCCACTAGAGAGCTCTTGAATCTTTAGGTCGCCAACATGGCCCCGCCTCTTGTCTTCCATTTGGTCTTTCGCTGTTCCCGCCTCCGGAGTCAAATTTTCACTTCTGGGTGGTCAGTGGTGTTTTGGCCAGGCCAGAGGCAATGATGTCATCCGGAAGATGTAGTCCTCACATTTGGCCCGAGCTAGTTTGTGTGTGTGTCCTCTCATTTGACCTGGGCAAGGGGTGTGTGTGTGTGTGTGTGTGTGTGTCTTTGGATGCCAAACTTTGGTGTTGGTCCAAGACAGAGAGAAAAGAAGCTGCCTCGGGGTGTGTGTGTGTGTGTGTGTGTGTGTGTGTGTGTGTGTGTGTGTGTGTGTGTGTCTTTGGACGCCAAACTTTGGTGTTGGTCCAAGACAGAGAGGAAAGAGCTGCCGGCAACTGTGCCTCCCAGAGGCGCTGGTGGAAGCTAGACAGGCAGGCACACCACCATCCCGAACCCACAGAGGCCAAAGCACTTCAAACAGCTCTGTCTGAGCTGGAGTTGGGCTCATGGACTGGGACTTGGCACCAGGGACACGCTGACTCCTGCAGATTTTGTGTATTGTTGCATGGGGCACCAGGTGCCTTCACCAGCTGTTTTGGATGGTTTCCCAGCCAAGATGGTCTGCGTTTGACCCCAACTCTCAAGAGCAAAAAGTGGTCCTCATTGTGAAACCAGAGTAGTTTCTGTGGCTAGAGCCAAAGGAGGCCCAGCTCCAGGGCCTCTCATCTGCACTTCTGTGGATTCCGCTGCTGGTCCCCGGAATCACTTAGGCAGCTCCTTGAGCTTTGCCATGGATGTGTGCCTTTGGCTGGAGAAGCGCATGGAGCAAGTCCTGAAGCTGCTGGTGATGGAGCAGTTCCTGACCATCCTGTCCCAGGAGACCCACAGCAGGGTGCACATGCAGCTTCTGCACCATCTGATAGATAAACTTGCCAAGAAGCTGTGACTCTTTTAAAATGCATGCAGACAGAGCTTTCGAGAATGAGGGAAGAGGTGACTGAGAAAGAGATGTTTTATGTGCGCTTCGGTGGCCCCAACTGGGACATCACAATCTCTTACTTCCCCTCAGTAGTCTCCTGAGTAGAACGACATGGGCAAGTGACTTTGTAGTTTAGTCTGGAACTTTCATCCTCCAGATTCCACCCCCAACCCAAGCACACAGAGGAACAGTGTAGAGTGCCTGTCTTCACAGGGAGGCAGGTCACTGCTGCAAATAGTCAGTGTCATCTTGGATCAGAGGGTTTTGGATCCTGGCTCTGCCTGCTGCTCAGTGGCAACGTGACTTGGGGCGAATCACTTTCCTCTTTGGGCCTCAATTCCTTTTTGGTAAAATGGCATCTGGGATTTTGAGGATTTAAGGGAGACCAGCGTGTACATTGGAGAAGGAAATGGCAACCAACTCCACTGTTCTTGTCTGAAGAATCCCAGGGACGGGGGAGCCTGGTGGGCTGCCGTCTCTGGGGTCTCACAGAGTCGGACACGACTGAAGCGACTTAGCAGCAGCAGCGTGTACATTTGGATCACATAGTCGATGCTTAAAACTGAGCAGGCCTGGTGCGATTTCTGCTTATGGCACACCCTCCTGCTCCTGAGGCTGACATGGGAGATCCTCTTGAGCTCAGGACTTCTGGGATCCAGGGCACTCTGTGATCATCCACAAGGGGACATCCCAGCAGCAGGAGACCACCAGGTGGCCTATAGAGGTCAAAATTGCCCTGCTGATCAGTACCGCACTGCGCCTGTGAGTAGCCACTGCCCTCCAGCCTGGGCAACATCACGAGACCTCGCCCTCCACCAACAAACAAACAAATGAAGTTGTTAGGTGTTGTATTAAGGTCAGCAGTCAGGGCTGTGGAATGGCCTCACTGACAGGATGGAGCATGGCTACTAACAAGAGAGAGTTTCGGAAGTCAAGGTGAAGTGAGTGTGGAGTGAAAGACCTCAGAAATGGTGGTTTGGTGTCTTTCTGGAAGGGAGGAGCATGTCTTCGAGTCCCGCTTTTAAAGTAAACTTTTCATTTTGATATTACTGTAGATTGACAGGCAGTTGAAAGAAATAGAGATGTCTCTTTCCCCTTTCCCTCATTTCCCTAGTGGTGTGAAGTGAAAGTCGCTCAGTCATGTCCAACTCTTTGCAGCCTTGTGGACTGTAACCTGCCAGCCTCCACTGTCCATGGGATTCTCTAGGCAAGACTACTGGGGTGGGTAGCCATTTCCTCCTCCAGGGGATCTTCCCAACCCAGGGACTGAACCCAGGTCTCCTGCATTGTGGGCAGATTCTTTACCATCTGAGCCACCAGGGAAGCCCTGGTGGTAATAATTTGCAAAATTGCAGCACAAGGTACACCCAGAATATTGACATGAATACAGTCGGATACAGAACAGTTAGTTCATCACTGTAAGGGCCCTCCTGCTTTTCTTTCATGGACTCACCCTCATCTTGTCCTTCCCATCCACCCCTCTCCTACCCACTCCCAAACCCCTCACCCCTGGCAACCACCAACCTGTTCTCCTTTTCTAGAAGTTTGTCATTTTAAGAATGTTTTATAAATTGAATCATAGTTTGTAACCTTTTGAGATGGCTTTTTCCCCATTCACCATGATTCTCCAAAGATTTATATAAATCCTTCTGTGTAACAATATCTGTTCTTTTTTATTGCTGAGTAGCATGCTATGGTATGTATGTATCACAGTTTGTTGAACCACTCACCCACTGAAGGACCTGGGGGTGATTTCCAGCTTTTGGCTATTACAAACAAGCTGGTATGTGTGTGTGTGCTAAGTCACTTCATTCGTGTCCAACTCTGTGACCCCATGAACTGTAGCCCACCAAGCTCCTCTGTCCATGGGGATTCTCCAGGCAAGAACACTAGAGTGGGTTGCTATGCCCTTCTCCAGGGGATCTTCCCCACCCAGGGCTCAAACCCCCATCTTTTATGTCTCCTGCATTGGCAGATGGGTTCTTTACCACTAGCACCACCTGGGAAGCCCCAAACAAGCTGGTATGAACATTTAATTGTTGAATTATTTTTATGGTTGTTGCTTTAAAATCACAGTCAGATAATTCTGATGCCTAATTCATTTTGGAGTTAGTGTTACTTGGTTGTCTTTTGTCATTCAAGTTGTGAATCTCCTGCTTCTCTGTATGAAGAGTGATTTTCCATTGTGTCCTGGACTTTTGGTGTCATGACTGTTAGAATGAATAGAATTTCCTCTACAGTGTAACCCAGGAAAATTATATCAACATAAAA
The DNA here is from genome assembly GCF_032405125.1 of Capricornis sumatraensis. Classification (NCBI taxonomy): domain Eukaryota; kingdom Metazoa; phylum Chordata; class Mammalia; order Artiodactyla; family Bovidae; genus Capricornis; species Capricornis sumatraensis. Next base: position 43,021,669 of record NC_091092.1, on the reverse strand, counting down.
ACATATCAAACTAGAAAGACTGACAGGCATCTTTCATTTTAACCAGTGAAACAAGGGAGGATTTTGTTATTTTACTTTTTTTTGCATTTTCCAAGATTATGGACAGGCATAAGCAGGTAGGTTATATGACTTTTTGGCAATGGCCAACTCCACCCTGGTGCAGCTTGTGTCAGCATTCACAGCCATTTGGACAAATCCAGATCATTTCTGTGCCTTCCCAGTTGCCTACCAAGTAAAAAACTCTTTATGTTTTTGGAAGCCAGGGTGGGTTTTAGGTATTTATCTGCCAGCCTTCTGATGATTGGTATGGGTGTGTTAGGACTGACTTTAGAGGTTCCTTTATCCATGACTGGTTGATTCCACAGACAGCTTTCAGAAGAGAGCACAGCTGAGAGGGCCTGAAAAAGATGGGAAACCCACTTAAATCCAGTGGACCGAGGGACTTCTTGCCCCACACCCCTGCCACCTTCCTGCCACACACACTTGCTTTCAGCAAGTGGTCATAAGATATTGCTTTGGGGCATAGTATAATTTGAAATGTCAACCTTATCATTTCCTTCATTCTGTCATATACATGGGTCTGTGTTGAGAATCTCTGTTCTGTTCCACTGACATATTTTTGATTCTTGTTTTAGTCGCTAAATCTATAGTATAGATTTTCACATCTTGAAACAGCTCACAATCATGGCTGTTTCCACATGTTGTTTAGTTGCTCAGTTATGTCAACTCTTTGTGACCCCATGGACTGTAACCCACCAAGCTCCTCTGTCCATGGGATTCTCCAGGCAAGAATACTGGGGTGGGTTGCCATTTTCTCCTCCAGGGGATCTTCCTGACTCAGGGATCAAACATGCAAGAGGATTCTTTACCACTGAGCCACCTGCGAAGCTTTCACATAGATTTTCTTTTATTTGATTGAATAAACTGTTCATTTCATGGCAAAATCCTGTTGAGGTTCATGACTGTGCTCGCACTGAATTCAAAGATGTATTTTGGGAAGAACTGATAGGATGGCAGTAATTAATTTTCCTGTCATGCAAGAAATGGTATTTTTAGTCTTAAAACAGAAAATAAAAAGCTTCAAGCACATTTCTCTCTAGTTTTAAAAATGATATTCATGTGTGTTTTGTAGTCAGTGTGAAATGGATACATCATTTCTGCTATTTCATATTTTATTGTTAGATACATATCTTCTTTTATGTATTTAACTTATATCCAATAGTTTTTATAAAATATCTGGGTGAATAACTTGTTATTCCAAAGAGACAGCCACTTAAGACAAAGGCAATTTTTCTAATTTCCTTATGTAAATAAATTATAGTATATCAATAGTATGATATAAAATGCAGCTACTGAAAATGGTGAAGGGGTCCTCTATGTACTGACCTGGAAAGAATATCCAAGAAATGATAGTTGAAGAAAGAAACTTGAAAAACAATATGTGTCTTAGTATCACATTTGTATTTCTTCAGAGTCATTTATATTGATAAAAGTAAATGCAAAGAATAAAATCTGAATGTTTACAGCAAGTAAATGGCAGTTCTTCTGGGGTAGGAGTGTAAGATGGGGGAATACAGAGAAGGGGTAGAGAGATGGATTATTAGTTGATCTCTGTAGATATAATTCTTGTATTTTCTACAAGAATCTAAAAATGTGAGTCAATTCTATAAAACTTTTTAAATTAAAAAAAGATTCCTGGAAGCATAAATTTGAGACACAGAGAGTGCAAATATCAAGGCAGGTTGACCCAAATTCAGCCTGTTTTCTCCAAGAAAAGAGCACTGGGGCTCAGAAGAAAGATATCAAAACCCCCAGACAAACAAACAGTGAACCAACCTGTAACTAGAGTTCAAGGCAAGCGCACAGACTTTGCCAGGGAAGACTCTCTACCAGTCTGTGGCTTTAAGATGTTCTCATTCAGGAGAGAAAGAGAAGGTGATGATATGCATTCTCCAGTCTCAGGCTTCCATTTTATGAGGAATACACTCCTGATAAGAACAGCGGCAGCGGCAGCAGACCTCTGCTCAGGGTGTCTGTCTGCTAGGCACTTCTCCAAAGGGCTTAACATACTCTGGCTCATGTAATGTCATAATAGCTTTGGTGGGTCCATTGTCATGCCCACTTACCCAGAAGAGGGCACAGAGGTACAGGAAAATCATGTAATTGGCCCAAGGTCATACAGCTGGTATGTGGCAGAACCAGGAAGTGAACCCAATTTGTTTGGCATAAGGGCCCCAGCCTTCTACCCCTTCAGTTTGCCTCCTCTTGATCCTTATGGAAGACGAAACAATTCCCATCCCTCTATTTGTTCTGAACATTGAAAACAGTATCTTAGTGCCTTTACATGGTCCTACATGGTTGAGAGGAAACCCGGATGGCCGAGCCTTCCCTGCCACTCAAGGAAGAGGGCACATGGCCTGGGTCCCTCTTCCAGGCATCCATATCTCGGTTTCCTCAGTTGTCATGTGAGACTGAGCAGGGCAGCCAGTGTGGGGCCAAGTCACATTTCCTCATAATAGTCATTTTAGTTCCTTAAACAGTAGTACTGTAAAAAACACAAAGTCCAGTCTTCACTGTTAATAAAAACATCCTGTAGAAATCTACGTCCTACTTTGAGACAATATCCACATGGGTCACACACTTTTAACATTAACTATCTAGTTGTTCTATATCAGAGACTCACAAGGTAATATGGCGTGAGAAGTCTGACCACTCACAACTATATTTTCTACAACTTAACACCCCATTTATGTGAATTGGTGTTTAACAAAAAGCAATAATTTGAGACTCATTGCCAAGCCTGGCAATGAGATCAAGGAAGTATAGAGAATCCTACCTTGAATTGAATTGCCTTGAAGCTTTCACTGGATGATTGGATCTTGAGACCATAATTGCTGACATTACCCAGCAGACCTGTTGAAATGCAATGAACATAGGATACTTTTTGTATTTCCTCCCATGGGAGAAGTTTTAACAGATTTTGCTCAAGTCAAGGAAGAGCCAGGACTTCCCTGGCCATCCAGTGGTTAAGCATCTGCCTTTCAATGTAGGGGACAGGGATGTGATCCCTGGTCATGGAACTAAGATGCCACATACTGCAGGGTAACTAAACCCACATGCCACAACTACTGAGCAAACGCACTCTGGAACCCACAGGCCACAACTAAACAGGAGCCCAGCCACCACACCCTGTGCTATTTTTTCTATATAGGTGTAGAATCTCTTGGACTTCTCACAGGTCTTTGATTTATGAGTGAAGACTCTTGAGAGTCCCTTGGACTGCAAGGAGATCCAACCAGTCCATTCTAAAGGAGAGCAGTCCTGGGTGTTCTTTGGGAAGAATGATGCTAAAGCTGAAACTCCACTACTTTGGCCACCTCATGTGAAGAGTTGACTCATTGGAAAAGACTCTGATGCTTGGAGGGATTGGGGGCAGGAGGAGAAGGGGACAACAGAGGATGAGATGGCTGGATGGCATCATCGACTCGATGGACATGAGTTTGAATAGGCTCTGGGAGTTGGTGATGGACAGGGAGGCCTGGCGCGCTGCAGTCTGTGGGGTTGCAAAGAGTCAAACATGACTGAGCAACTGAACTGAACTGAACTGGCTTTTGTACCCTTACAATATAGGTTCTAAATTAACTTTAGGATCTGTTCATATGCACCAATTGGCAAAGCTTCATAGACTTAATCAGCACCAGGCTTAGGAAACACAGTTATACCTGGGGGTCTTCACTAAATTTTAAAAAGGAACCTATTACTCTTAGTTTGGAGAGAGTTACCAAACACAAAAATAGAGGACAAAAACTATACCTCACTGTAACCATCAGAACTGTTGCCTTGCATAAATTCCTCCATAGCCCATTACCCTAAAATATGCTCTGATTTAATGAAAAATAAAGTCTTTGACACAATTTGCTCTATAAAATGGAAGACCTTGAACCTTCAATCCCACATAAAATAGTTAATACAGTCCAATACAAATTAAAACAGGATGTTATGGGTTGAATTTCTGCCCCCCTCCCACCAAAATATGTGGAAATGCTGACCCTTTGTGTCTGTAATTTCCTGCCAGTTGTGTACAGTCATGTGCAAATTATAAGTTAAATGTACAAGGACATAAGTGTACCTTGCCCTGGGATCATCCTCACACACAGTTATCAGAATGAGCCATTATGTTGACCCAGAGCTCCTAGAATGCCAGGGCCACCTGAGGAAAGGAATTTTATAGCTTTTGTGAAGCCTCCTAATGGTCTGCCCCCAAATCCAACTGAGTACGTTGACTAGCAACTGTGCCATGAAAGGGAAGACAGAAGCAAAAGTTTCAGAGACTGATTGGTACTAGGTGTGACCCAACAATGATGACTGGAATTAATCAGTTTGATCACATTAATTCCTTTTCAAGTAAAAGTCTAAATCCATATTTAACACAAAGGAAAATATTAATGTTCCTTTGGTAAGTATAATCGAGTCTAATATTTCTTAAAATATTAGTTATAACTTAAAATTTTAGAACAAGCTTATTTAGTATTGGAGAGATGTTGTTGCAAATGAAAGCACTAACCAAATCAGTACCATTCAGTCATTACAGGATATACCTTTTGGAGTTGCTTTCCAGGCATAGTAAATATTTCATATGATCAAGTAATTAATATGCAATTAGAAGTTTCTTACCTATTACCTTTTTCTTCTCTGCCTTTACAATTGGTCTTATAGTGGATTTCACAAGGCCTGGAATATGGCCCACCCAGATCTACCTGATGTTTATCTACTTAAAAGCTGCATTTTTAAACAGACCTTAATCATCAAAGTAATTCCTTCTTTGATTATGCAAACTATTTGTGTTCATGGATTGAAAGATTTATTGATAGAATGACAATACTACACAAAGCAATCTATAAACTCAATATGGTCTCTATCAACATTTCAACAGCTCTTTTGGCAGAAACAGAAAAGCCAACCCTAAAATTCCTATGGAATTGCAAGACATGCCGATAATCAGAACAACATGGAAAAGGAGGAACAATATTGGAAGACCCCCACTTTCTGATTTTTTCAAAATTTGTCATAAAGCTATTGTAATCAAATCAGTATGGTACTGGCATAAAGACAGACATATAGACAAATGAAATAAAATTGAGAGTTCAGAAACAAGCCCATACATCTACTATCAAATGATTCTTGACAAGGGTGTCAGAATCATTCAATGAGGAAAAATAGGCTCTTCAAAAAATAGTGTTGGGATAATTGTATATCTGCATGAAAAAGTTTGAAGTTGGACCCCTACCTTACAATACAACCAAAAATTAACTCAAAATGGATCAAAGACCTAAATGTTAGAGCTAAAACATAAAAATTCTGAGGAAAACATAGGTCAAATCTTCATGACCTTGTGTTTGACAATGGTTTTTAGATATAGCACCAAAATCATAAGAAATTAAAGAAAAAAATAGGACTTCATGAAAGTAAAAACTTCTGTGCAAGAAAGTGATGCATTTCTCCAGAATAGGAGAAAATATTTGCAAATCACATATAGGGTAAGGTTCAAGCATCCAGAATATATAAATAACTATTATTTATTATATATAGAATATATAAAATAACTATTACTTATAATAATAGATAACATAATATATAAATAATAAACAGAATATATAAATAACAAACTGCAAAAAAAAAAACAACCAAATTAAAAATTGGCAAAGGGCTCAAACAGACATTTCTTCAAAGAATATATACATATGACCAACAAGCACATGAAAAGATGCTCAATTATTAGTCATTGGGGAAATCTAATCAAAACCACAATGATAGGTACAACCTCACATCCACTAGAATGGCTATAATGTAAAGTAAATGGACATTAACAAGACTTGGTGAAGATGTGGAGAAATTGGAACCCTTGTACTTGGTGAGAATGTAAAATGGTGCATATGCTGTGGAAAACCATTTGGAGTTTGCTCAGAAAGTTAAACATACAACTACCATGTGGCCAAGAAATTCTATTCTTAGGTATATACCTAAAAGAATTGCTTTTTTCAATTATTTTGAGGAGCCTGCCAACCTCCTCTGTCCATGGAATTCTCCAGGCAAAAATATTGGAGTGGGTAGCTATTCCTTTCTCAAGGGGATTTTCCCGACCCAGGGATCAAACCCAGGTCTCCATTGCAAGCTGATTCTTTACCATCTGAGCCACTAGGGAATCCCTATTTTGAAAAGAGGCATCCAAATATGTGTACATGAATCTTCATATGGTACTATTCACAATAGCCAAAAGATCAAAATACCCCTAATGTCCTTCAGTGAAAGAATGGATACAAAATATGCCTATCTATTCAATGGAATCTAATCCAGCTATAAAAAGAAATGAAAACTGACACACGCTACAACACTGATGGACCTCAAAAAGTTTACCTCAAAAAATGCTACAGTTTAGTAGCACTTAGTTCATTCACTATGCTGTGCATCCATGACATCCATCAACTTTGAAAACACTCTCGTCAACCCAAACTCCAGCCTCCTCAGCCTCTGGAAAATTTATCTGCTTTCTGTCTCTATGGGTTTACCTCCCCTGGGTATTTCAAGTAAGTGGAATCATATGTGACCTTTGGTGCCTGATTTATTTAGCATATTGCTTTTTGAAGATCATTAATATTATACATCGGAGAAGGCAATGGCAACCCACTCCAGTGTTCTTGCCTGGAGAATCCCATGGACGGAGGAGCCTGGTGGGCTGCTGTCTATGGGGTCACACAGAGTCAGACATGACTGAAGCGACTTAGCAGCAGCAGCAGCAGCATATTATACATGTGTCAATGTTTCATTCTCTTTTTGCCTAGATAATTACCCATTGAATGGATATGCTACATTTTGTTTATGAAATCAATTCCAGAAGAATTATAGACCTAAATATATAAAGTAAAATAATACAACTTGTAAATGAAAACTTGGGAAAATATCTTCATGACCTTGGGGCAGGTGACGATTTCTTCACCAAGATTCCAACAGCACTAATAATGAGGCTTCTTTGGCTCCTCAAACACTTTTCACTCTGGGGTGGGGTACCATGGTGAGGTCAGGGCAGGGGAGGGTGGTGGGAGGCTTGAGGAGAAGGAAAGGTGGGAATGGAATACTGTCCTTTGGGTCTCCCCAGATCAGTTTTAGGAAGAAAAAGATATGAAACTAAGGATTTGGAAATAGATTCTTTTTTTTTTTTTTTTAGATTCTTTTATATATTTATTTTTGGCCACTAGGCAAACTCTTAGTTCCCTATTCAGGTATCGAATCCTCACCCCCTGCATTAGGAGTGCAGAGTCTTGACCACTGGACCACCAAGGAGGCCCCAGAAATAGATTCCTTTAAAACTATCTGTGCACCAGTCTCCCTTGGGCAGTCTTTGGGTGCCCCCCAGGCATAAGTGAACCTTGGTTTGAAGCCTGTTGGACTAAAGGACTCATCAGAGGTACTCCTCAGACAGCATCTCCAAGAAGCCTCTCTGGGCCTCGAGCACCCAGGCTTCTGCTGACTGGCAGGGGCTAGGGAACTGCAGCACCCCAACTTCTGAAGTGTGTTCTCCTTTATCAGAGGATTTTGGACCTGCCTGTGCAAGGATATTGTTGCTGTTTAGTCATTGAGCTGTGTCCAAGTCTTTGCAACCCCATGGGTTGTATCCCACCAGGCTCCTTTGTCCATGGGATTTCCCAGGCAATAATACTGGAGTGGGTTGCCATGACCACCTCCAGGGAATCTTCCTGACCCAGGGATTGAACCTGTGTCTCTTATGTCTCCTCCATTGGCAGGCAGATTCTTTACCACTGAGCCACCTGGGAAGCAACAACAAAACAGACCATCGCTAAAAACGAATTCCTAGTCCCTAGTCCCATGGGAGATAGCCAAGAGATCACCTTTTGAAAGTGATGACACTTCCTGAGATGCCACTGCCAGGGTGAAGGTACTGTGATGTGTGGAGAGAGGGACCTTAGTCTCAAGGCTTGGATCTTGGGAGACTCTATTGCAATCCCCCTTCTGCCTCAAAACCCTGGAAAGGAAACCATCTAAGCTTCAATTGCCTATTCTGTAAAACCAGGGGAATGGTCTCCCTGGCTTTTCCAAGGGCCCTTCAGCCCTAATGCACTACAAGACTTGAGGAGTCAGGGACACAGCTTTAAGTAACTGCAGCAGTAATTGTGCCTAAAGGCTCAGGGGTCACAAAGACTTTCAATAATCCACAAAAGTTACCACCTAGCTTCTCAGAGAAATGCCCACATACTCAGAATTTTGAAAGTCCTTTGAACTCTTCCATGGACCACAGATAAGGAAGCCTTGCTTCCCAGACTTGTCAAAGACCACTGAAGGGAAGATATATTGTTTACATGCTAATCTATCCCACAGGGATGCCGGCTCCCAGAGGGGCCCTGGCCAGCACAATAGGCAGAAAGGCTTTGGCAAGGGAGGGGCAAGTCTTTGTACAAGGACCATTAGGAGCCTGGGCCTGGGTAGGCCTGTGTCCACTGAGCCTGAAGACCTGAGAATTTTCTCCCTTGTGAATTTTCAGAAAGGTTTCACCCGCTGTGTCAGGGTCTGTGGGGGTAAGGGCTGGACAAAGCAGAATATGAGCCACATAGACTGCCCCCTGCTGTTACATTTCTCTCAGCTCACATTCCTGCTTACCTGTTTTAAGAAGGGCCTTTTTTTAACGTTTGTTTTGGGGTATAGCCGATTAACAATGTTGTGATAGTTTCAGGTGCATAGCCCAGGGACTCAGCCATATGTATACACGTGTATCTATTCTCCCCCAAACTCCCCTGCCATCCAGGCTGCCACACAACATTGGGTAGAGTTCCCTGTGCCCTACAGTTGGTTATCCATTTTAAATACAGCAGTGCGTACATGTCCATCCAAACCTCCCTGCTGCTGCTAAGTCACTTCAGTCGTGTCCAACTCTGTGCGACCCCATAGACGGCAGCCCACCAGGCTCCCCCATCCCTGGGATTCTCCAGGCAAGAACACTGGAGTGGGTTGCCATTTCCTTCTCCATCTTTCTCTCTACTTCACCTGAAATGCCAACCCTGGGGCAGAACTGCTTCCCAGAGCTGGCCTGGCCTCCTCCCTCCCTCCTTCCCCCAGGTGGTCTGGAAGATCAAGAGGTGACAGGTGCTCACCACCACTCCTCCTCACGTGCTCATGACTGTTGATCTTCAGGAGGATGGCCCTCCCTCCCCTTCACTTTTCCCACAGCTGCATCCATCGCCTGGCCCATGATGGTAGGAAGGAGGAGGTGGCACAGAGGGAGGGAAGAAGGCAAAGACAGTGACAGGAATGGACGGCTTTCACAGCCATTATGTCTGACCACCCAGCCTGGGATAGGCTTTTGTAGGGAATCCTCTCCTTATTAGGAATAGCTTCCCTCCATCCCACCCCAACAGGGTCATCATGGTGACCAACAACCTAACATCTCATGCTTTTCAAAAACTACAGAGAAGAGGTAGCAAAGAGAGCTTTTGAATCTGACAAGACCATAATTTCATTCTTCTCTTCCTGCCCATTCTCAGTCACTGTGCCTATTCCCCTGGGGACAGAAGGACAGTTTACACTCACAATTCGTGGTGGCTGAAGCGGGCATGGCCATGGCCAAGGGAGCAAGGTAGTGATGGATGAAGAGGCTGCTGGGATGGAAGAAGGGCTGGAAAGGACGCCCCACAGGCTCTTTGGTAGCAGCCATGTCAGTTTTCTGGGCAGAAGTTGAAGAGACATGTCTTGAATGAACTGGCCTGCACATGAGGACAGGTCCTGGTACCTTGGTCACAGTGGGCAGTGGCACTCTGCTCCCTGAGCCCTTGACTCCCAACCTCAAGCATCACAGAGATTGGAAGGCAAAAAACCACTGCCTGCTGCTCTCCTGGCTCCATTCTCAGCCAATCTTTTCCCTGATATCTCTCACTTGCTCTGAGTCGGAGCACAGTGGTGGAAATAGAGGAGCCCACAGCCCTCACCCCCGGCTCTGGTCATCTTTCGTCTCTTCAGTGCCATCTCTGCCTGTGGGATCTTAAGTGGTCTCTCCATTTTGTCCCCTGAATGAATATCCAGCCTGCATCTCCAGTCCCCTGGATTTTGTATGTTGTCTCCGTTGTCCTGAGAAAAGCATTGGAGTTCTCACCTCTTTAGCCACATTCTGGGGAGGTGGCTAGCGAGTATGAAGCAGAATGACATCTCTCCTTCATTCCATCCTGCCATTTCTTCCCTTAGTGCCCACTTCTGAGATGGTGAGGGCTGATATGAGTGGTCAAGATGCATGGGGAAGGGGGCCCTGCGAGGCCGTGGCAGAGGGTTGAAAGGGAAAAATAGGTACTAATGAGTCAGTCAGGAGACCCAACTTCTACATTCTGTTCCACTACAAGAATGTCCTTTCTTCCTGGAGCAGTGGAGTATCTGAACTTGGAACCAGGAATTCCCAATCCTCTTCCTGTTTCTATTTACATCTAAAAGGTCTTCCTGCCATTTATGCCTTAAAAAAAAAAAAAAAACTATCTCTGTAGCAGGTGAGAAGTTGCTGTACAACACAGAGCCCAGCCAGGTGCTGAAGCTACAAGTCCGTTCTGAGTGGGGACAGCAGCTTTGGGAAGATGGAGTGCCCTTTTGCCAACCTGTTCTCAGGAACTTTGGTGAATGGGCAATAACTACTGGCTCCATCTGCACAGTACTTCCTTCAATTTTTGAGTCCATCTCTTCTTTCTAAATGCTACACATGGACTCTCCTGGCTATTCAGTGGTTAGGACTCCATGCTTCCACTGCAGGGGGCACAGGTTTGATCCCTGGTCTGGGAACTAAAATCCCAACGTGAACAAACCAGTTTCTGTCTGACTTGGCTTTCAGTGAGCCATCACTTAAGTCATCGGCCTTACCCTGCTCTGACTGGACATCCCCTCCTAGCATCCAATGTTCACTGAGGCTACAAGACCATGAGGCCATAGGGCTCTCCTTACCATTCTGAATAATTCAGTTTGCAAAATCTCCAAATCTTCCTGCAAAGCATCCATACATATGAAGCAATGCCTGAAGAGCCATACAAGTTGGCCTCCTGTTAGGTCCTGGAGCAGGGTGGCATCAACTTGAAAGTTTTCTAGTCCATATAACGAAAGTTAAAAAAAAAAAAGCCACTCACATGCCCTATCCCTTCTATGGAGATAGGTACTCGGAAGAGAGCCCAGGCTGCCTCCTTCATCATTTCAGTCTAAATACCTCAGTGTTGAAGGCTCAGCAGGAAGGTATCAAGTGTTTCCAAGGCCCCTAGGCCTTTGCTTAATGCTAGAATTGACTGACAGAAAACACTGCAGTAGTGGGTGCTCAGGGGAGAGGCAACTAGAATGGGGGTACTTCTCCCAGGGCAAACACTGAAACTTCTCTTCCTGTTTCAGGATACAGTTCCCTGAACCCTGGACTTAGGCTGTTCATGTAGATAGAATGACAGCCACAGATACTGCCTCAAACTTAGTAGTTCATTCTGAGCTCCCTTCAGAGAAACTGTATACTCTTATGATCCATCTCTACTGAGAAAGAATGGGAGTAGGATTCCTCACCATCATGTATTTACTGAGTACCTGATACCTGAAGAATTTAGATCATGGAGGATGGGGAGGCTGAGTAACCAGACAGATACAAACAGGTAACTTCAGATATACAAGAACAATTCCACTCTTTTATTTATAAAGAACTTGCCAGGTATTGGTAGTAGGCACTGAAGATACAAAGCTGCATAAAACAGAGAGTTTAGATTCCTTTTTGCAAAACATCCCATGTGCCCCTCCTAAAAACATTGTTACTGGCTACTTCAACATTATGCACTCTTTCATCACATCCAGGATCTATCTCTAAATGGTGACTTTCCTCAAACTGGAGACACTGGACATGATTCCCTTCTCTTGTGGAGTTTCTGGTGTCTAACAAGGCTTGAACGCCTGCTAAAATTTCTCTTGCATATGCTACAGGTATAAGGCTGCTCACCTGTGTGGGTTCTCTGGTGTTTAATAAGGTGGGAGTTCTGAATGAATCTTTTCCCACATTCATAACATTTAAAGGGCTTCTCTCCAGTGTGAATTCTTAGGTGTGTGTGTAGATTCGTGTTATGACTAAAGCTTTTTCCACACCATGAGCATCTATATGGTTTAATTCCTTGGTGTGCCATTAAGTGCTTACTAAGATCTGAACTCCATCTAAACTGCTTATCACATTGTTGACATTTATAGGGTTTCTCTTCAGTATGAACCCTCTGGTGCTTAATAAGGTCAGAGCTAACTCTGAAGCTTTTTCCACATTCCTGACATTTAAAAGGTTTCTCTCCCTCATAGCCTTTCCCATGAACACCTACAGGTTTTGGAAGCTCTTGTTTACAAGTTTTAAGTTTCTTTCTTTTCCTCCCTGGAAAAGCACGAAGTCGTTTCCGTACCCTGCATGTACAACCGTAATTTTCATTGCCCATTGTTGTCTCAGCATCTTTCATTGTGGCCTTTCTTAATACTTCGCATCCTGATGGTTGTATCTCTAATGTAGGAAGAGATACAGGTGGGTCATTTCCAGTGTCATTTTTGAGCTTTAACCCTGTTGGAATAAACAGAAGAATCAGCCACCTGTTTCCCAGAACAAGAAAACTGGAGGCATGGAAAGAAAAATCAACGCTGACAGCTTTTTAAAAATACAGGAACAAGGGATTTTTGGTCCAATCTGGACAAAATGGCACAGACCCATTTCTCCCTGGTCTTCCTTTCTGGGCACAACAACAAATCCATTCAAGAATGCAAGATACAATGAACAGAGAATTCTAAAAAGTGGTAAGAGGAAGGCAAAATTGTTTGGGACTCCAAGACTATAAGAGTAACACAGTAGGTATCTTACATCCCCACATCCAAAAAATGTAGGCAACCCAGATCTAGTGTTTTCCAAATCTCAACTGAGCAACAGAAGGCTACCTGAATAGGCTTACTCCATCTGCAATCTGAAATGGGAAACCTTCTGACAACATCAGAACTCCAATCGGAGACATCAGATTTGTCATGCAGAACTAGCAAGATGGACCTCGCTAACCAGCCACTAGCAGCCTGCCCCAGGAAGCTTCTTCATCCCTATGGGTCAGAGATTCCCACCGAGAACTCTAGCCTAAGTAAAGATCTTCCTCATTCCTCACTCTTTGGCAGCATGAGCAGGAGCACATGGGAATCCCAGCAGTACCACATAAATCAAGGAGACCAAAATAATACCATAAAGGCTCTGAAAATTATGTCACTAGACACATATTCCACAAAGTAGGAAAGAACTTACATGCTAAACTAAAACAGAGTGACTGCCCATTAAAATATTTAAATAGGACCCAGACTCTCCTAACATAATAGACAAAATGATCAGGATACAAAAAAATAAATCACACAGCACACCTAGAACCAAAAAAAAAAAAAAACCACAATTTGAGTGAGAAAAGGCAATCTGACAAAAATGGAATCAGATTGGTAAATCAAAACCAGAAAGACAATAGAAAAAATTTAAATATATGGAAACAAATGGAAATATACTTCTAAATAATCCACGATTCAAAGAGAAAGTCTCAAGGGAAATTTAAAAATACATAATTAAATGAAAATGAAATTATAATATATCAAAATATGTGGAATGCAGCTATAGGAATGCTCAGAGGAAAATGTATAGCCCTAAAGGCATACAATAGAAAAGAGGAAAGCTCTCAAATAATCAATCTAAGTTTCTACCTTAAGAAACTAGAAAAACAGGAAAATACAAGTTGAAGAAAGGAATAATAAAGATCACAGCAGAAATTAAACAAAAAACTTGCTCCTCAAAAAATTAATAAAATTGATAAACCTGTATTAACTCAGGCAAAAATGAAAGAAGACACAAACCATCCATATTAGGAAGGAAATTGGGTCTATCACTACACATTCTGCAGCAATTAAAGAGATAATAAGGGAATACTATAACCAACTTATGTTCACAAATTTTAAGTTAGGGGAAAATGGGTAAATTTCTCAAAATCTACAAACTACCAGAATTCAACCAGTGTGAAATAGATAATCTGAACAGCACTCTGAAAATTAAAAATTGAATTCATAATTAAAAAGCTGCCAAAACAGACATCTCCAGATTCATATAGTGTTACTGGAGGATTCTACAAAATATCTATACAATTAACACCACTTTTATATCATCTCTTCCAGAAAAGAAAAAATACTACCCAAACCATTTCATAAGGCCAGTAATTACCCTGATAACAAAATCACACAAAGACAGTACTAAAAAGGAAAACTACAGACTAACATCTCCCATGAACTTCAACACGAAAATCCTCAACAAAATATTGGCAATCTGAATGTAACAATATGTAAGCATTATATACCATGATCAAGTAGGATTTCAATATTTGAAATCAATCAACATAACCCACCATATACCAACAAGCTTTGAAAGATCATAATCCCATTAACTGACACAGAGAAGTATTTGACAAACCCTACATCCATTAACGATTAAAAAAAAAAAAACCTCAAGAAGGACTTCCTTGGTGGACCAGTGGCTAAGACTCCACATTCCCAATACAAGGGGCCCAGGTTCAATTCCTGGTCAGGGAACTAGATACTGAAATGATGCAACTAAGAATTTGTATGCCACAACTAAGAGTTTACACACTTCAACTAAAAAGATCCTGAGTGCTGCAACGAAGACCCAGCAGAGCCAAAAATAAATAAATAAAACCCTAGGACAGTTAGGAATTATATCAACTTGATAAAATATCAATAAAAACCCTGCACTGACATCACATGTAATAGTGAAAGACCTAACGTTTCCATGATAAAATTGGGAAGAAGGCAAGGATGTTTGCTCTCACCATTCTTATTCAACATTGTACCAGAAGTTGGACCTATTGCAACAAGGTAAAAAAATAAATAAAAAGGACTGTAGATCATGTGACTATGTATAAAAATCCCAGGAAAAACCTTCTTAGAACTAATAAGCAAGTTCAGTAGGGTCACAGGATAAAAGAATAAAACATAAAATTAGAGGCATACCTATATAAAAACAGTGAACATTTAACAAAAATTTAAAATAATACCATTTACAGCTGTGCCAATGAAAATTAAATGTTTCTGCAAATATTTGGCAAACATGTAGAGGATATGCAGACTGAAAATTATAAAAAGTAGATGAACAACTATACTCCAACAAAAACATAAATAAAATAAACTTTTTTCTCTATCAAAAATTTGGTGATGGGACTTCCCTGGTGGTCCAGTGGTTAAGAATCCACTTTCCAATGCAGGGAACTCAGGTTTGATCCCTGGTTGGAGAACTAAAATCCCACATGCCCCAGGGCAATGAAGCTGCTGCTGCTGCTAAGTCGCTTCAGTCGTGTCCGACTCTGTGCAACCCCATAGATGGCAGCCCACCAGGCTGCCCTGTCCCTGGGATTCTCCAGGCAAGAACACTGGAGTGGGTTGCCATTTCCTTCTCCAGTGCATGAACGTGAAAAGTGAAAGTGAAGTCGCTCAGTCGTGTCCGACTCTTAGCGACCCCACAGACTGCAGCCTACCAGGCTCCTCCGTCCATAGTATTTTCCAGGCAAGAGTACTGGAGTGGGGTGCCATTGCCTTCTCCAGGTAATGAAGCTAGCACAGTGTAACTAGAGAGAGCCCTCAAGCGGTAACTAGAGAAACCTGCACACCACAATAAAGACCCAGTGAAGCCAAAATAAATAAATAAATAAATAATTTTTAAATGATGAAAGAAATCAAAGAAAACTTGAACAAACATACTGTGTTCATTATTTGGAAAAATCAACACAATAAAGATATCATTCCTCCTCAAATTAACATATGGTTTAATGTAATTTCTAGCAAAATTCCAAAAAAGTTTCTTCTAGATAAGCTTATTCTAAAATTTACATGGAAAGGGACAGGCCCCAGCATAGCTTAAAATAAAATTTATCTTGACAAAAGAATAAAGTGGCAAGAGAGACTCTATCTGATTCAGGCTTTCTATATTGTACAGCTACAGTAATCAAGACAGTGCAATATTGGCAGAGGGATAGACACATAACTCGATGGAACAAAGCAGATACACAAGTATGCCCAACTGATTTTGACAAAAGTGCAACAACAATTCAATGGAGGAAGGGCAGCCTTTTCAATAAACAAAGCTGAAGCAACTGGACCTACATAGGCAAAAAAACAAATGAGCTTCAATCTAAATTTCATATCTTATATAGAATTTACTCAATATGAATCACAGACTTAAATGCAAACTTAAAAAACTTTTAGGAAAAACACAGAAAATTTTAGGGATCTATGGCTAGCCCTGATAGCAAAAATACAATCAGTAAAAGGAAAAGTGAAAAATTGGGCATCAAAATAAAAAACTTACTCTGTGGAAACCCATGGGAAGAGGATAAAAAGAAAAATATACAGATTTGGGGAAACTACTTGCAAACCATATACCCAAGAAAGCACTACAATCTATAAGAGAACTCTCAAAATTCAACAGTTAAAAAACAACCTAATGAAAACCATGGCAAAGGCCGTTTCACTGAAGATAATATAAAGATGGCAAATAAGCACATGAAAAACTACAACATCATTAGCTATTAGCGAAATGCAAGTCCAAGCCACAATGAGATAACATTACGTACTTAACAGAATGCCAAAAAAAAATTTTTAATGGTAATACTATTAAACAATGGCAAGAATGTGGAGAAACTGGATCACATCCATTGCTGGCTAGGAAGGTAAAATGATGCAGCCACTCTGAGAAACAGTTTAGCATTAAACATCTAATTACCATATGAAACAGCAATTTCATTCTTTCACTCTCTATCCCAGAGAAACGAAAACTTACCGTCTCTACACAAAATTCTGTACAGGAATGTTCATGGCAGCTTTATTCGCAATAGCCCAAGACTGAAGACAGCAAAAATATCTTTCAATGGATGAATGGTTAAACAAATTGTGGTTTATCAATATTACGGAATGCTTCTCAGCTGTAAAAATGAATGAACTACTGATACACACAATAACTTAGATGAATTTCCAGGGAATTATTGTGAAGGAGAAAAGTTAATCTCCCAAAGCTACGTATTTTATGACTCTAATCATATATTTTTGAAATGGCAAAATTTTTAAAAACTGTAAGCAGATCAGTGGTTGGCCTAGGTTGGTGACGAGGTAGGGTGTGGGAGGGAAGTGTGTGTTGTTATATTGATAAAAGGGCAACAGGAAGCATCCTTGTGGTAACGTATCTTGATTGGGGTGGTGAATATACAAACCTCCACATGTGATAAAACCTTACAGAACTAAATATATACACACCCACAAATGAATACAAGGAAAAATAGAAATATGAATAAGGTCAGTGGACTGTACCCACTTTATTATCCTGGTTGTGACATTATATACGTTTGCAAAAGTTATCATTGAGGGAAAACGGGTGAAGTGTATATGGGTTCTTTGTATTACATTTAAAATATGCATGTGAATCTACAAATAAGTCAATAAAGAGGTTAATTTTTTTAAATATATAGGAACAAAATCTTAAAATTGTTAAGCCCTTATAAAGGCTCCTATTAAGGAATTTTCTCCTCTTCCTATATGTACATTTACCTCAAAGAGACTCTCCAAGAACGTCCTTGAACTCTTAGGGACATTGGGTCTATGGTTCTTGCTCTTGTGCTAAACAGATCACTTTAAGTGTAGAGTGCAATGATAATGCTCTGAGAATAAAACTTGGAGGTCATGGACTGCCATCTAAATTCTAGACTATTTCAGAAAAAGTGAATAACTCTTTATACTTTTATTTACTCCAAACATTTAAATGGGCGGAATCTTAAACTCAATATCTTCTTTATATTCTACTGTGGCTGTGGGTGGATGTGCAATGAGGAAGCTAGGAACTAACCCTAAGGACACATGGAAATATCATGGGACTGGGAGTCCTGTGGTATTCCAGCAGACCTGGTTAGAGATGAGGTGGCAGATACCAGGATGGTAAGAGCAGAAGAGGTTGAGACATGGTTGTATTCAGGACTTATTTTGAAGACAGAGTTAAAGAGTACTTGCTCACTGATTGGCTGGGGGGTAGGGTATAACAAAAGGACTGGAAAAAAGGATAACTGAGAGGTTTGGGGCCTGAACAACTGGGTAAACTGTGCTTTCTACTGACATGGAAAAGATGTGGAAAGAGTGGGCTTGCAGGGTAGGGCAAGAGTATGATAAATCAAGCAGTCTACTTAGGAGAAAGACGTGTGTAAAAAGCTCTCCAGGTGATCTGGATCTGCCTTCCCTTTCCCTCACACCATCAAGCTGAGAACCAACCCACTGCTGGGACACTCTCACCAGTGTGTATTTTCCATGAACTGAGGATGTAACAGATTGCTCAATTGCTGTACAAAAGAAAGGAAGACTCTTTACCTAGAGAGGTGACATTCTCATAGAGTTCCTGCATTACATCAAGGTAGAGGGTCCTCTGATTAGGGTCCATTATTAGCCATTCTTCCTCGGAAAAATACAAGGCCACATCTTCAAATGTCAACGGCCTCTAAAGAAGAGAATAAATTGTAGTTCAGTACTCGCTACAACAGAAGCCGTCCTATCACTCATCTCTGAATTACATGGGAGGCGAGTTACCAAAAAAGTTAAGAGAAGATTCAAGGGAAAAGAAGTGAGATGACAGAAAAGGTGTCCAAGAGATCAGTACACAGCTTGGGAGGTGCCCAATCTCACAGCGTCAATCCTAGTTGCCTAGGGAACACCTGGGGCTAATGTGCCTCAGAGCATCTGCTGTGTAAGGTAGGATCATGGGCAGCAGAGAAAAGTGGACAAGGCCCCATTCAGGCTACCTGAAAAAGCTTGTAAAGTACAGCTCACCTGGGACTTAGGCAAGGTGAGCTCAGATGCCATCTTCCAGCTTAGGGTGCTTTTCTGCTCACAAAAGGTTAGATTCTCTTCATCAGGCACAGCTGTGGGGAAGAAGCCAGAAAAAAAATATATTTTCTGTTTATGAACACCCCAAACCAATTTCTACAGTTTAGGACTCCTTCAGTAAAGACAGCTCACCTTCACGTGTGTGTGTGCGCATGCGCGTGCACGCGCGTGCTCACACATGTGCACCAGAAGTGGCCTTCTCCTTTTAAATTAGAACCAAAAAGCCACCACTCCATGGAACTGGTTCCCAGGTTTCATTAAATAAAAGGAAATGCATTGTTTTTCCTCTCATTGAAGAAAATGTTCACTGAGCTGGGCAAGCATTAGAGGTGTTTGAAAATTAAAACCTTGGGTCCTCCAGTGTATGGTGGGAAACATGGGAGATTTATTACTTTTTTCCTGGTGTACAATTCTCTTCCCATTCTGCCACTGACAGCCCATTTCTGATCCCAATTTCTCCTCTAACGGTGAGATGACCCCGCCTTATCCCTGCTCTACCTTCTTCTCCCCTCTCAAATTTCTATAGAAAAAGGTCCACATTGTGAACACCAGGGTTCTGTGGTCTGGATGCTTCTGCACCCCAGAATGACCTTCACTGTCACCCACCACTGACCTACTGTACTCCCACTAGAAAGACATCCTAACTGAAAGCATGACTGGGCACCTGGAAAATTCCCATGACATGCTACCTGAACCAATTACTATCACAGCTCCCAGGAGAAGATAATTATGATGAAACTCCTCACCTCCTTCATACATAGGCTGGGTTTCCTTGTGAGTATTCCAGCCCGGCTCTTGCAGTACCTGGTATATATTCGAACATTCTTCCTGGAACACACCCATTGGTTGGGGCTCTGCTGGCTTCCACTTAAAGCCTGGGGCCACTGCTGTTCCTCCCAAGAGCACTGTGTCCTTTCCCAGTTCATGGGCTGTGACCTAGAAATAATGCCCATCCTCATTAGCAAAGAGCTTTTGGTTTTGGGGTGGTGACAGAAGAACAAACAAGAGTAGAGTCCACATTTGGGGAGTGTGTAAGGAAGTAATTTTAAAAAATGAAGAGATAAATTGTGCCATGATTTTCTCACAAGAAACTGTACACATGATCTGGGGAAATCAGATTAAAATGAGAGAAGCTATGACTGTTGCTGGCCTCCACACCTCCTTGGACAGCCACAGCTCAAGCCAAGAGCAGGGTAGGGGCAGGCTGCCTGTTCTCTCACTGCCTCCACTTTCTTGCTTTCTAGACTTGGATCCTTGATTTAGTGGACTTTTATTTTCTAGTTTTCTCTAAGGAATAAGAAAATGAATAAAAAAGGGTTTTCGGTCAGTTAGATTTTCCAATCCTCCCACGTCCAGGGAACAATTTCATGGAGAAAGGGGATGCAGCAGAGGAAAAAATGGGGGAAGAACTGGATTCAACTTTCCTCCATACACTTCAGGTGTATAAGACACTTGTGCTCCTCAAGGTGGGCTCTCAAGGAGAGGAAGTATGCTGCCATCTCCCCAGGGCAGACCTGGTTACCCACTCACCAGCAAGGCCAAGGGAAAGCATGAAGGAAGGCCACAGAGGCTCTTTTCTCCTGGCCCTGAGATGTGTGTTCCCATCCCAGAGAGCACCACCCCTCAGCATTCAGATTTTCTCCATTTTTCTGTTAGCTTTTTTCTCCTTTCTGATCCTTGTTTCCCTTTTCTCTTTCCATTTCTTCTCTTTCTTTGCAGTCTCCCCAGAAAGGTTTGACTTATACTTTGGCTGCTACCCTCTCCTGCCTTTGACCTTTAAAACCCTGCATTCAGAGGTTTTTTCCTCCCTTCCTAGCATTTTCTTGCCTTTTATTTCTTGGCTGCTAAGTCCTGTTTCCTTGGCCATCTAGGCCAGGCCCATCACCTTCAATTCACCCTGGTCCTAAAGAAGGCAAAATGCATTTCTTTTTTCTAAGGCTAGGAAAAGACTCTCAGGAACTCCCAAACCTGGAAGCTGTCACTGCTCAAGTCTGTGATTTCAGATTGCACTTAGTTATTCTAAAGGAACAACAGAAGAGTGACTTAATCCATCTCATTCTCCAATTATTGACCCCACTTTCACCCTCTTTCACAGTGTACATGTAAGGAATCTTTCTGCTCACCTCATTGCTTATTCCACCAGATTCTCTCTTAAAGCGGTCTACCAGGGCAACAGCCTCTTTGATGTTCTGTGGATGATACTTCTGCACCCAGTTCTGGATATGACTGGGCAGAAAATCCAGGAACTGCTCCAGCACAAGCAATTCCAAGATTTGCTCTTTTGAGTGGATCTGTGGCCTCAGCCACTGATAGCATAATTCCTGCAGTTGGCTGATAACCTCATGCGGTCCAGGTGCGTCATGATAACGGAAGCTCCGGAAGCGCTGGCGAGCACTCTCAGGACTAAGACTGCCCATCTGTGGGCTGGATTTCTTACTCTTATTGGAACTCTCTTTCACAGACCTGTTAGTCCCCTGCAAAACCTCCACATGTGGGTACAAGCATGCATTCGCCTCCACATGGCTCATTATTATTTGCTCTGGGAACACTTTTTCTCCTACTTGTGACATCCTCCTGGGCCACCTGATAACTGAGGCCTCGTCAGGTTTGGTACAAAACCAATGAGTGGATCTTCTCCCCAAGGGCACTGAGAGAGGGGAGGAAAAAAAAAAGTACACATCAAGAATAAAGCCACATGACGCACATTTACTATTTATAGTTATCAGAGAAGAAGGAACAGAAAGTTATCAGAAAAGGAGGAACAGAAAGTAACTGTTCCACCTCCTCTTTAAAATTAACTGCCATTCCGCTCAAGACTCAGGACATGTTCTCAACCTTTCCTGTTACCCAAATTTGAAACAAATATACAGCTCTGGAAAGACAAATGTTAGTTCATCACATTTGGTAAAAGGAGCTTTGATGTTATCCAGTACTTAATCTGTGCACTTCCTGTCCCACCTTTATAAACGGGGGTATTTGACTTTCTCTACATTTTAATAGGTCATTCCAGTTTCTTATCCTCAGTGAGATGAGGGATAACTGCTCTGTCCCTTCATCTTCTTATGAAGACTGATTCCTTTGCTTCATGGAACATCTATATTCTCTTTTCCATCATACTAATACTGGAAAGGAAACTGAGACACCCAGATCAGCAAAGAATTAGAGAAAAAGTAACCTTATTCCTTTCAGCACGTTTCCCCCACTAAGCTATCAGATGGCATCAACACTGCTTCTTTGGTACCTCCTGGGAACACTTATAAAAGTCACTGCCCCTTTCTACCTATGTATGAAAATTTCTGCTCACTTTACTAGAAAAACTGACAGCTGGCTTTGTTTACAAGATAGCCAAAGGGTCACACTGTTAAAAAAAAAAAAAAAAGGAGAAACAGCGACGATTAAGGTGCTTCGGAAACAAGAAAGGTCCTAGAAAAGGTAACCCTTGTCTTGACTTTACATTTTCTCAGGGTCATAGACATTTTTAAGCAAGACTGAGGATGGCCTTGAGAGTCTGATTTTCTCAGAGGTGACCCAAGAGAAACAACAACAAAGCTCTTTCGAGGAAGCCACAGGTATTCAAAGAAATGGTTGGTTCCTGCTGCCTATCTAGGCTCGAGAGGTACAGGGACACTTCCTGCATTTCTCTGTCAGCAGACACTAATGTCTTGGAGGCTGAAATGATCTCTTTCTCGGAGCTTCCCTGATAGCTCAGTTAGTAAAGAATCCACCTGCAATGCGGGAGACCCCAGTTCGATTCCTAGGCCGGGGAAGATCTGCTGGAAAAGGGATAGGCTACCCACTCCTATATTCTTGGACTTCCCTTGTGGCTCAGGTGGTTAAAAAAAAAAAAAAATCCACCCACAATGTGGGAGACCTAGGTTCGACCCCTGGGTTGGGAAGACGCTACCCACTCCAGTACTCTGGCCTGGAGAATTCCACGGACTGTATTCGAAAAGAGTTGGGACACAACTGAGCGACTTTCAAATTCACCAGTAATATGCTCATAAGCCAGCAGAAACGGCCAAGTTTCGCTGGGTGCACTGGTAGGCTTTACTGCCCTATGCCCCACCTACACCTTCTGTGTCGAAAGTACCAAAAGCTCTCAACACACCAGCAGCCTCCGAGTCTACTTCAGCAGCAACCCTGGGTGTTATTTCCACACAGTGTACAAAAGTTTGCTTCCGGAGGTTAGATGTGACTGCCTGAGTACCGGCCTCCTCGAGAACAGGTACCGCCGGTTCTCAGAGCCACCCGCCTCCGGGCAAAGACGCTACAGCGAAAACGAAAAGGCTGCGCCCCGGCTAACTTCCGCCCTTCCCCCACCCCCCGCTCACCGCAACGCAGCTGGCTCGTGAGGTATCTCTAAGGGTATCGGGGGTTATTTCTCGGGGGTCTCCTGACCAAACCCAGAAGGAAAATCAGCTTCTCGATTACCTCCACCGAGCTCTGGCTTCCGTGGACGCCACTCCCCTCTTTCTGGGCTCGGCTATGGAGTCACCACACCTCACGCCGTCGCGGGGAGGAAGGCAGGTCCGGGTTCCCGCGCCCCCGGGGGCTGTGCCGGGAAGGCGCGAGGCCCCGGGAGCGCACGGACCTTGGAAGTTCAGTCCCCGGCGCGACCCCTCTAGCGCTTCGAGACCGTACCCCGACCGGGAAAAAGAGAGTGGCTTCCGGTGGCTGCGTGATAGCCACGCCCATAACGGCCCTCCCGCCACCTGCGGAGTCGCGCGCGCGCGCGCGCGTCCGGAAGCGTCCCGCACGTCCGCCCCATCCTGGGTTCAGCCCCGGATGCAGAAAAAAAAGGACAGTTCAGGTCACCGAGGCTCGGGCGCACGGGAGTCGTAGCGGCGCCGCGAAGGCGGCTGTCTCCTGCGAGCGTCCGCGATCTCGGAACCCCCGACTTGCTGCGTGTCTTGCATCCAGATTACTACTGAATCGCATTCCAACAGCCGGTGGCCTTTTCTACCGGGAAGTTCGCCTGGTTACGACCCCGATCTCCACAAGTCATGACTAGGATTGTCCCAGGACTCGAGTTAAGAGGCTTTTGGTCCTCCTGGCCAGACCCCTCGCTGGATCAGAAGCAGCAGTCCCTGATATTTTTAAAATCCTTTTCTGGTTTGCAGGCACGTGCTTCCCAACTATCATTGATTGTTCTTGTTAGGTAGGTTTTAACCTCATGGTGTCCCTTACATTTATATTTCTCTTTGACATATAAAGAAATTCAGATACAGGACGCGGCGTCCACAGAGTCATGTGGATTACAGGTGGCAGATTTTAGACCAAGTTAGGTCTCCTGTTATACCCCATGCTTTTGCTACTATATTATGCTTCCCTGAAGGACAGGAATCTTGTTTGATCTTACACGTCCTGTAGTCCTTAGCACAGTTCTTTGGAGAATGCATCCTTCTAAGAACCCGGATATCTCAGGTTGTCAGTGTCTCCAAATTTTCACTGTTTACCTAGTATTGAGCCATTTGGACAAAAGTTATCTATAAGAATCAAAGAGGAGAAACTATGTGTAGCTCAGTTGTACAGTGGAGATGAAACTGACGTCAGTGTGAAAAATCAGTGTGAGAAACTACTCTGGCAAGGATACCAGAGATCTGCATGCCAAGGAGGAAAATAGACAAGGAGCGCCTTTCCGCCTTTTAACATGCAAACTAAGATTACAAACTCAGAAGATAAGGTTAATCCTTATTTGCAGAGCAAAGCTGCCCAAAAGTGTGAGAGGACGCAGTGCATTATCTGTGATTGTAAAACTAGTAAAGATGTTTGCTTCACCAGGGAGTCGTTTTCAGGCATTCTCAACCGAATGTTTTATGACAATGGAAGAGAAGTCAGAGCCTTGTTGCTTCTGGATAATTCCCAGGCTTACCTTTCAGCTCAGTCACTAACCAGTGAGGACGGTCAGATAAAGGCATTTTCTTTTTCCTCTTTTTTAAATAGTGAGATTTTTAAACCATGTGAAATTTAATACTAATCTGCTAAAAGTTACTCCTTATAATTGTCTTCAATAGAAATTAGATTATACAGTTAGCCATTTAAAATGAATATGGAAATAAGTATGATGATCTCTCCAGTTTTCCTTATAACCTACTATGGCTTATATGCTTCAAAGAAAAGAAAAAAAAGTTAAATGACTATAGACTCCAGGAAGACAGGTTGTAATTCACTTAAATTTCCTTACATATTATTAATATGATTAGTGGTTTAAGCATACATTGACCCATGTTTTCTGTTATAAAACTCTGCATAATTAAAGGTTTATAACTTACTTATAATTTAAATCCATAACACCCAGATCCCTTCCATAGTTATGTTTTGGCTAATATGTTTGAGACACTAAGTAAGAAGAAACTGTGTAAAATCTGTGTAAAAAGGATTTTCTTTCCTCTAAACACTTCAACTTTGAGTCACCCAAGGAATCAAGATGCAGTACTGAGCAGCAAACAACTTTATAGGTGGAAGCAAGAATACTGGAGCGGGTTACCATGTCCTCTTCCAGGGAATCTTCTTGACCCAGGGATGGAACCCGTGTCTCTTACATCTTCTGCATTGGCCGATGGGTTCTTTACCACTGGTGAAAGCTTACCAGAAGGGGGGCTGATCTGGGGACTAGGTGAAGACCCCTGTTGGAATGCCGTTTTAGTGCCTAAGAGCAATTATACGGGCCTCCTCTTTGCTCAGGCTTCAAGGGAAACATTCCAAGTAGGAGCAACATCAGCTTGGTGACATCGTAAGATCTGTGCACTTCCTGTCCCACCTTTATAAACAGGAGTATTTGACTTTCTCTACATTTTAATAGGTCATTCCAGTTTCTTATCCTCAGTGAGATGAGGGATAACTGCTCTGTCCCTTCATCTTCTTATGAAGACTGATTCCTTTGCTTCATGGAACATCTATATTCTCTTTTCCATCATACTAATACTGGAAAGGAAACTGAGACACCCAGATCAGCAAAGAATTAGAGAAAAAGTAACCTTATTCCTTTCAGCACGTTTCCCCCACTAAGCTATCAGATGGCATCAACACTGCTTCTTTGGTACCTCCTGGGAACACTTATAAAAGTCACTGCCCCTTTCTACCTATGTATGAAAATTTCTGCTCACTTTACTAGAAAAACTGACAGCTGGCTTTGTTTACAAGATAGCCAAAGGGTCACACTGTTAAAAAAAAAAAAAAAGGAGAAACAGCGACGATTAAGGTGCTTTGGAAACAAGAAAGGTCCTAGAAAAGGTAACCCTTGTCTTGACTTTACATTTTCTCAGGGTCATAGACATTTTTAAGCAAGACTGAGGATGGCCTTGAGAGTCTGATTTTCTCAGAGGTGACCCAAGAGAAACAACAACAAAGCTCTTTCGAGGAAGCCACAGGTATTCAAAGAAATGGTTGGTTCCTGCTGCCTATCTAGGCTCGAGAGGTACAGGGACACTTCCTGCATTTCTCTGTCAGCAGACACTAATGTCTTGGAGGCTGAAATGATCTCTTTCTCGGAGCTTCCCTGATAGCTGTTAGTAAAGAATCCACCTGCAATGCGGGAGACCCCAGTTCGATTCCTAGGCCGGGGAAGATCTGCTGGAAAAGGGATAGGCTACCCACTCCTATATTCTTGGACTTCCCTTGTGGCTCAGGTGGTTAAAAAAAAAAATCCACCCACAATGTGGGAGACCTAGGTTCGACCCCTGGGTTGGGAAGACGCTACCCACTCCAGTACTCTGGCCTGGAGAATTCCACGGACTGTATTCGAAAAGAGTTGGGACACAACTGAGCGACTTTCAAATTCACCAGTAATATGCTCATAAGCCAGCAGAAACGGCCAAGTTTCGCTGGGTGCACTGGTAGGCTTTACTGCCCTATGCCCCACCTACACCTTCTGTGTCGAAAGTACCAAAAGCTCTCAACACACCAGCAGCCTCCGAGTCTACTTCAGCAGCAACCCTGGGTGTTATTTCCACACAGTGTACAAAAGTTTGCTTCCGGAGGTTAGATGTGACTGCCTGAGTACCGGCCTCCTCGAGAACAGGTACCGCCGGTTCTCAGAGCCACCCGCCTCCGGGCAAAGACGCTACAGCGAAAACGAAAAGGCTGCGCCCCGGCTAACTTCCGCCCTTCCCCCACCCCCCGCTCACCGCAACGCAGCTGGCTCGTGAGGTATCTCTAAGGGTATCGGGGGTTATTTCTCGGGGGTCTCCTGACCAAACCCAGAAGGAAAATCAGCTTCTCGATTACCTCCACCGAGCTCTGGCTTCCGTGGACGCCACTCCCCTCTTTCTGGGCTCGGCTATGGAGTCACCACACCTCACGCCGTCGCGGGGAGGAAGGCAGGTCCGGGTTCCCGCGCCCCCGGGGGCTGTGCCGGGAAGGCGCGAGGCCCCGGGAGCGCACGGACCTTGGAAGTTCAGTCCCCGGCGCGACCCCTCTAGCGCTTCGAGACCGTACCCCGACCGGGAAAAAGAGAGTGGCTTCCGGTGGCTGCGTGATAGCCACGCCCATAACGGCCCTCCCGCCACCTGCGGAGTCGCGCGCGCGCGCGCGCGTCCGGAAGCGTCCCGCACGTCTGGAGTCGCACGCGCGCGCGCGCGCCCGGAAGTGTCCCGCACGTCCGCCACATCCTGGGTTCAGCCCCGGATGCAGAAAAAAAAGGACAGTTCAGGTCACCGAGGCTCGGGCGCACGGGAGTCGTAGCGGCGCCGCGAAGGCGGCTGTCTCCTGCGAGCGTCCGCGATCTCGGAACCCCCGACTTGCTGCGTGTCTTGCGTCCAGATTACTACTGAATCGCATTCCAACAGCCGGTGGCCTTTTCTACCGGGAAGTTCGCCTGGTTACGACCCCGATCTCCGCAAGTCATGACTAGGATTGTCCCGGGACTCGAGTTAAGAGGCTTTTGGTCCTCCTGGCCAGACCCCTCGCTGGATCAGAAGCAGCAGTCCCTGATATTTTTAAAATCCTTTTCTGGTTTGCAGGCACGTGCTTCCCAACTATCATTGATTGTTCTTGTTAGGTAGGTTTTAACCTCATGGTGTCCCTTACATTTATATTTCTCTTTGACATATAAAGAAATTCAGATACAGGACGCGGCGTCCACAGAGTCATGTGGATTACAGGTGGCAGATTTTAGACCAAGTTAGGTCTCCTGTTATACCCCATGCTTTTGCTACTATATATGGCCCTCCTCTTTGCTCAGGCTTCAAGGGAAACATTCCAAGTAGGAGCAACATCAGCTTGGTGACATCATAAGATCTGTATGGGGGCTATTACAGTGGCTGCAGTGGGGAGAGGGTACATCCTTATGAGACTTACCATTCACATCAATTACCATCTTACTCAGAGAGAACTGCATGCTCACTAGTTCCAGTTTTGTTCCCTGTGACTTCTGCAATGATGTTCTGCAGAACCGTGCTGGTCACCCTAACTTTGGCTCACTCTATCAGGAACTGCCCAACACCCCCACAATATCTGAACATGTATTGTGGCCCTCATGTAGTAGGCAAAAGGATCACTTCACATAGGAAGGTGTCAGATTACCTACCACCTTTCTTACCTTAACAAGGGGAGAACTTCAATTCCGGCCTGGAGACCCCTCCCCTTGCCACCCTCGACCTCTCATCAATGCCCAGATTACTGAGCCCAGAGTCGCACTTGGTAACCTGGAGTGATGCACACAGAGGCATATCTTCATCAATCATGCTTGTAGTCATCACAAATAATAACATCTACAAGTGGGAGCTTTTTCAATATACATATCTCCCTGAAAAACATAAGTATTTGACAAATTCTTCCGCCAACTGGGTTTGTCTCCTGCAAAACACTTGGGAAAGGGCTCACATGTATCTTTTCAAGCTAGCATTTTTCTTTTTCTTTTTTGATATGTACCCAGGAGTGGAATTGCTGGATCATATGGTAGCTCTATTTGTTTCTGAGGAACATCCATATTGTTTGGAAGATTCATATTTCTTCACATTTTTGTCAATACTTGTTATAGCTCATCTTTTTCATAATGGCCATTCTAACAAGTGTGACGTGATATCATATTATCATTTTGATTTGCATTTCCTTGATGGTTAACAGCATAGTGCACCTTTTTTTTCTATTTTTAATTAAAAGATAATTGCTTTACAGAATTTTGTTGTTTTCTGTCAAACCTCAAAATGAATCAGCCTTAGGTATATATATGTCCCCTACTTCTTGAACCTTCCTCCTATCTCCCTACCCATCCCATCCCTCTAGGTTGTGGGTCTCAAACAGGCCCTGTTTGATTTCCCTGAAACATACAGCAAATTCCCATTGCCTATCTATTTTACATATGGTAATTTAAGTTTCCATGTTACTCTCCATACATTTCACCCTCTCCTCCCCTCTCCCCGTGTCCATTAGTCTGTTCTCTATGTCTGTTTCTCCACTGCTGTCCTGCAAATAAATTCTTTGTTACCATCGTTCTAGATTTCATGTATATGCATTCAGTTCAATCGCTCAGTCGTGTCCGACTGTTTGCGTTCCCATGGACTGCAGCATGCCAGGCTTCCCTGTCCATCATCAACTCCCGGAGTTTACTCAAATTCATGTCCATTGAGTCGGTGATGCCATCCAACCATCTCATCCTTTGTCGTCCCCTTCTCCCACCTTCAATCTTTCCCAGCATCAGGGTGTTTTCCAATGAGTCAGTTCTTTGCATCGGGTGGCCAAAGTATTGGAGTTTCAGCATCAGCATCAGTCAATGAATATTCAAGACCGACTTCCTTTAGGATTGACTGGTTGGATCTCCTTCCAGTCCAAGAGACTCTCAAGAGTCTTCTCCAACACCACAGTTCAAAAGCATCAATTCTTCAGCACTCAACTTTCTTTATAGTCCAACTCTCACATCCATACATGACTACTGGAAAAACCATAGCTTTGACTAGATAGACCTTTGTTGGCAAAGTAATGTCTCTGTTTTTTAACATGCTGTTAAAAAGGTTGGTCATCGGAGAAGGCAATGGCACCCCACTCCAGTACTCTTACCTGGAAAATCCCATGGATGAAGGAGTCTGGTAGGCTGCAGTCCATGGGATCGCTAAGAGTTGGACACGACTGAGTAACTTCACTTTCACTTTGCACTTTCATGCATTGGAGAAGGAAATGGCAACCCACTCCAGTGTTCTTGCCTGGAGAATCCCAGGGATGGGGGAGCTTGGTGGGCTGCCATCCATGGGGTCACACAGAGTTGGACACGACTAAAGCGACTTAGCAGCAGCAGCAGCAGCAGTAGGTTGGTCATAGCTTTTCTTCCAAGGAGCAAGCATCTTTTAATTTCATGGCTGCATCACCATCTGCAGTGATTTTGGAGCCCCCCAAAAATAAAGTCTGTCAGTGTGTCCATTGTTTCCCCATCTATTTGCCATGAAGTGATGGGACCAGATGCCATGAGCTTAGTTTCCTGAATGTTGAGTTTTAAGCCAGCTTTTTCTTCCTCCTCTTTCACTTTTACCAAGAGGCTCTTTAGTTCTTCCTCGCTGTCTGCCATAAGGTGGTGTCATCTACATATCTGAGGTTATTGATATTTCTCCCAGCAATCTTGATTCCAGCTTGTGCTTCATCCAGCCTGGTATTTCTCATGATGTACTCTGCATATAAGTTAAATAAGCAGGGTGACAATATACAGCCTTGGCATACTCCTTACCTGATTTGGAACCAGTCTATTGTTCCATGTACAGTTCTAACTGTTGCTTCTTGACCTTGACCTTCTTGATATATGCATTAGTGTATGACATTTATCTTGCTCTTTCTACTTACTTTACTCTGATAGGCTCTAGTTTCATCCACCTCATTAGAACTGATTCAAATGCATTCCTTTTATGGCTGAGTAATAGTCCTTTGTGTATATGTACCACAACTTCTTTTTCCATTCATCTGTTGATGGACATCTAGGTTGCTTACATGTTCTAGCTATTGTAAATAGTGCTGCAATGAACAGTGGAGTACATGTGTCTTTTTCAATTTTGGATTCCTCAGGGTATATGCCTGTGAGTGGGATTGCTTGGTCATATGGTGGTTTTATTCCTAGTTTCTTAAGTAATCTCCATACCATTTTCCATAGTGGCTGTATCAATTTACATTCCCACCAACAGCACAAGAGGGTTCCTTTTTTTTCCACATTTATTGTTTATAGACTTTTTGATGATGGCCATTCTGACTGGTGTGAGGTGATATCTCATTGTAGTTTTGACTTGCATTTCTCTAATAATAAGCAATGTTGAGCATCTTCTCATGTACTTGTTAGCCGTCTGTATGTCTTTGGAGAAATGTCTGTTTAGGTCTTTTCCCCACTTTTGGATTGGGTTGTTTCTTTTTCTGGTATTGGGTTGTATGAGCTGCTTATATATTTTGCAAATTAATCCTCTGTCAATTGTTTCATTTGCTATTATTTTCTCCCATTCTGAGGGTTGTCTTTTCACCTTGTTTATAGTTTCCTTTGCTGTGCAAAAGCTTTTAAGTTTAATTAGGTCCCACTTGTTTACTTTTGTTTTTATTTCTATTACTCTAGGAGGTGGATCATAGAGGATCTTGCTTTGATTTATGTCATCAAGTTTTCTGCCTATGTTTTCCTCTAAGAGTTTTATAGTTTCTGGTCTTACATGTAGGTCTTTAATCCTTTTTGAGTTTATCTTTGTGTATGGTGTTAGGAAGTGTTCTAATTTCATTCTGTTACATGTAGCTGTCCAGTTTTCCCAGCACCACTTATTGAAGAGGCTATCTTTGCCCCATTGTATATTTTTACCTGCTTTGTCAAAAATAAGGTATGGATAGATGCATGAGTTTATTTCTGGATATTTTTCCATTGGTCTATGTTTCTGTTTTTGTGCCAGTACCATGCTGTCTTGATGACTGTAGCTTTGTAGTAGTATCTGAAGTCAGGAAGGTTGATTCCTCCAGCTCCATTCTTCTTTCTCAGGACTGCTTTGGGTATTCAGGGTCTTTTGTGTTTTCAGAGGAATTGTGAAATTTTTGTTCTAGTTCTGTGAAAAATGCCATTGGTAATTTGATAGGGATCACATTGAATCTGTATATTGCATCTGGTAGTATAGTCATTTTCACAATATTGATTCTTTCTACCCAGTAACATGGAATATCTCTCTACCTGTTTTTTTTTTATCTTTGATTTCTTTCATCAATGTCTTATAATTTTCTGTATACAGTATACAATTCTTTTGTCTCCTTAGGTAGGTTTATTCCTATATATTTTATTCTTTTTGTTGCAATGGTGAATAGGATTGATTCCTTAATTTCTTTTCCTGATTTTTCACTGTTAGTGTATAGGGATGCAATTTATTTCTGTGTATTGATTTTGTATCCTGCAAAATTGCTAAATTCACTGATTAGCTCTAGTAATTTTCTGATAGTATCTTTAGGGTTTTTTTTTGTATAGTATCATGTCATCTGCAAACAGTGAGAGCTTTACTTCTTTTCCAGTCTGGATTCCTTTTGTTTCTTTTTCTTCTCTGATTGCTGTAGCTAGGACTTCCAAAACTATGTTGAATAATAGTGGTGAGAGCATCTTTTAATGTACCTGTTGGCCATCTGGGCTTCCCTGGTGGCTCAGAAGTAAAGAATCTGCCTGCAATGTGAGAGACCTGGGTTTGATCCTTAGGTTGGGAAGATCCGCTGGAGAAGGGAATGGCAACCCACTCCAGTATTCTTGCCTGGAGAAGTCCATGGACAGAGAAGCCTGGCCAGCTACAGTCCATGGAGTCTGCAAAGAGTTGGACACAACTGAGTGAGTAACACTGGTCATCTGTATGTCTTTGGGAAAATTTCTATTCAGTTCCTCTGCCCAGTTTTAATGGCACTATTCACTTTTCTGCTCTTGAGTTGTATGAGGTTTTTATATATTCTATTTCTTCCTTCAGGTGATCTTCCCTACCCAGGGGTCAAACCTGGGTCTCCTGAGTTGCAGGCAGATTCTTTACCATCTGAGCCACCAGGGAAGTTCCCATATTTTTTTTGGATATTAGCCCCTTATCAGATATATGACATGCAAATATTTTCACCCATTTAGTAGTTGCCTTTTCATTTCATTGATGGTTTCCTTTGCTGGGCAGAGGCCTCTTAGTTTGATATAGCCCCACTTGCTTATTTTTTGCTTTTGTTCCTTTGCTTTTTGTGTCAGAACCTCCTGACTTCTTCTGTGACCATGCCTAGGACCATACCAATCACTCTAATTCTGCCTTACCTTAGCAGGGTCAGGAGATTTCCTTAAACATTCTTATAGTCCTCAAATATGTATGTGTGGCCTTTGTGTTGTGGCCCAAAGGATAATTTCTCATAGGGATCTATTTATTTACCTACTCTCTTTCCTTAATGAATTGTTAAGCCTCAGAAATCACCAGTTATGCAGGGCAGCTTGAGAGACCTGGTATCTCACAGTGGGGCATTTAGTCATCTAGTATCAGGGAGGCAATGAAAAGATGAAGAGAGCATGCAGTTCCTCTAGTATATGCCAGGAAGACTCTCATCTATTGGCTTGACATAGGCTTCTTACAGCCACCTGATATGCAATACAGCACCATCATGCACCACACCACACGGCCTAGTACACTCACTTGCGTCAGCTGGAGTCACCTGCAAAGGTTTCTCTTCCTATAAGGCTGTGTATTGTTCATGGACCTAGAAACTCAAAACATTATTCCTGCCTGGGGGATGTCTGAATTATCTCACAAGCCAATAAAATGGATGAATACAACAGATCCAAAAATTGCTTATTTAGTGTTATTCATAAGGCTTTCCAGTTCACCTTTTGAAAGCAATTTCCTGTATGTACTCATATAGGATTGATTTTGAATTAATTCCATGGTGGTAGGAAAGAGAAGGGGGCAGAGATCCATTCTGATTGAGTATGGGTTGATACTTATTGCTCATAGATAATGAGAACATGCAGTTTCTCTGTATTATTTTTCAACTTCCATGTGTTTTGATCATTGTCGTGAAGTTTGTGAAATGCAGTCTGTTTGGTGAGAAGCTACAAGTTCAGGCCCTTCTGCACATGAAGTGCTCTTTTAAGCTCATTATTCTCTGGAGAGCAAGAAAATAAACCTCATAGTGCACAATGTGCATCAGCGAGAAGGGATCAGAGGTGCTCTGGAGATGCAGTTTAATCCTAAACTTTGAGATTTGTTGAAAGATATTGAGAGAAGAATGGAATGGCTATATTTATGATTTCCTTGAACCGCATTATCTAGGAGAAGGAGGGTGAACTTGGCATTGCTTGGGGTGGGGCTGAAAACCTGGGAATGGGTAAAAGGTGACAGGAAACTTGTAGAGAGTCAACAGCAAAATAAGTTGTATCTAAACCAAAGCAAGGCTGATAGGGAGATGGATTCAAGAAACAACAGGAAGTGGAGTCTTACTAACTGGATGCATGAGGGAGAAGGACACAGCCAATTCAGAGACGACTCCTGATTTTGGAGTGGATGGTGGTGACACCACACAAAATAGGGAACCAAAAAAGAAGAGAAGGGTATTTTGGGTTTTTAGAAAAGACAAATTCAACTTGGAACAGTTTGACTATGAACACTAGACTGTGCCAAAAGCAGCTAGATCTCTGATGAGAATCTGCTTGGTTACCACTAAGGGTTGGTTCTTGATATTGCAGGGTAATGAACTCATTTTTGCAAGAGTCAAAAATTAAGATATATTCACCAGAGACTGATCTACAAGCTAGAATGCTAATCAGCTTTCATGATGAGAACTACAGTGGGAACTATAATGGTCAGGGTAAAATACCAACACGAATTAGAAAGCAGAAGGTATTCTTGAAGGAAAGTGATGCCAGAACAGATGTATTTTAACTGGGGACCTGAGAAGCCCCAGGTGAAAAATAATAGTCTACAGTTCCATAAATTTTCCAGAGGAAAACAATGTTGCTGACTTTGCAGGTTTAAGTCCTCTGTAGCATAAAAGGCTGAGCAAATCCGTATGCTCCATGGAGCACACAGGTGATGGAAAAGCATCGACATGGATTGGTGGAGGCAGAGGGCAGAACCGAGTGAGGGCAGGAATCTAGCCGAGGTCTCAGCCTTCAGTTGTCCTCCCACCGGGCCCCCTCCCCGCACCCGAGAGGAGAGGCAGTAGTACCAACTGGCTTGCTCCTGTGGCTGCGGGAGGCCAAAGGTTCAGGTACACCAAAGAGGCAGCAGGGGGAGACTATGAGGGGGTTTCAGCTGTAGTACGACCTGAAAGTCACAGGGTGGCTTTGTCTTTCCCAAATCCAGGGAAGGTTGATGAATAGAATCCCTTCCATTTCCTGTGTTCTTTTTTCTTCCTTTGGATCTCGACTACCCACTCTGTGCAGCTGAGGGCAAGCAGATGAGAACTGGGTGAAGGAGCTACAGACGAGGCGGAAGGAGTGAGTTGTTTCCGGATGGTGCGCAGTGAAGGCGACCCCGCAGCCGGCTTCACGCAGAAGCTGCCACCCACCGAACCCGTCCCAGGACGAGCCAGGCCCTTACCCATGCTCGCGGCCGCATCGGACCCACGACAGTCACCAGGTGGGTGCTACCCACGCCAATTTGACCAGTCATGAGGCTGCGGCTCAGAAAGGCCGAGTGGCCTGCCCCGGTTAAGTGGTAGAGCTGCTGTGTCTAAATAGAGAGTTGATGCCCTTGACCCTGACGCGGTGCTGCGTTTTGACATCCTAAGAATAAGCAGCTCTTCTGACCAGCTCAGAATCAAGCTGATGACTAACGAAGACGGGTCCTCATGGATAGACCGCTTCTGCGTGTCAGCCACTGTGCTCAGTGTCCTCTGATTGATGTGATGTGGATTGCCAACACAACACCCCCAGGGTTTTCTGATGTAATTCAAAGAATCCACCAGTAGACGGCGCAGCTCCACTGGGTTTTCGAGTTAAACGAGGCTCTGCATCCTCACGTTGACGTATATTCCTCCCACTCCCTTCGTGTGTCCCAAGGCCTCTCTTCTCTTTCTTATCTTGCCCTTATCAAAACTGGCTGTGCACGGATGACTGTCCCTGTCGCTGAAGGCCTTGGCAACACAACACCTTTAGGGCTTTCTGATGTAGTTCAAGGAATCACCAGCAGGTGGCGCGGCTCCACTCAGAAATCGGGAGAATGTAGTCGGTTCCTAGGTTATTTATTGTGGCTGTGCTGGGTCTTCTTTTCTCTGGCTACAGCGAGCCAGGGCTACTCTTGGTTTCAGTACGTGGGCTTTTCATTGCCGTGGCTTCTCTTGTTTCGGAGCACAGGCTCTAGGGCCAGAAGACTTCAATAGTTGTGGCTCCCTGGCTTCGTTGCTCTGTGGCAAGTGGGATCTTCCTGGACCAGAGATGGAAGCCTTGTGCAGTGAACTGGCAGGATGATTCTCAACCACTGAACCAACCATCAAGGGAGCACTGGAAGGTGAAATCTTAACTGCTGGATCACCAAGGAAGTCTCACAAGTCATGGATTTAGATGCAAGGACATATGACAGGAGCTTGGTTGCAGAAACAAGGCATGAACTTGTCCTCTGGGACCAGAGGGGAATCTGCCACAGGGTGCAACTGATCAGAATAGTGCAGAAAAGCCTGAGCTGAAAGTCAGGAAACCTGGATGCTAATCTTGGCTCTTCCACCCATTAGTTTTGTGGTTTTGGGTATATCACTGTAAGTCTTTTTTTAGTTCATTTAAAATACACTTTACTTATGTCAACCTCTTGACTCTCAAGATACCAGGGGGTAGTGCTTTTCAAACTCTAATGTGCACTGGAATCACCAGTTATTATGAAAGTGTAAGTCCTAATTCAATAGGTCTGTGGTGGAGGCCTCAGAGTGACAAGTTCCCAGGTGATACTGATGCTGCTCATCCCTGGACCACACTGTGAGTAGCAGGCAAGCGTACACTACAGAAGTGGCTCAAGGGCTCTCACTGCTGGTGTGGATGGAAGGCCAGAGGCAGGACTCTAGTCACCAGCCCCTCCCCAGCTTCAGCAAGAGCAGCTTGTCTTTTGATATCCTGAGACTGAGTAGCTCTTCTGACCAGCTCTGAATCAAGCTGATCACTAACAAAGACAGGGTCTCATATACAGACCACTTCCACGAGTCAGTCACCGTGCTCAGTGTTCAGTGATTGATGTGTATTGGTTCACATGTTCCTCAGAGAACCACGGAATTACTCACCATCTCGCAGATGAAGTGAAAGACAGAGAATCTGAATGTGCTCAGTCACTCAGTCCTGTCTGACCCTTTATGACCCCCCATGGACCATAGCCCACCAGGCTCCTCTGTCCCTGAAATTCTCCAGGCAAGAATACTGGAGTGGGTAGCCATTCCCTTCTCCAGGGGATTTTCCAGACCCAGGGATCAAACCCGCCTCTCAAGCAGGTTTCAAGCAGATTCTTTACCACTCAGCCCACCAGGGAAGCCCAGAGAGTCTGAAGGACCTGGCCAGAATGACTCCACTCAAGAGTCCGGGTTCGAACCCAGCTAGTCTCCCCTCCCAAGTCTGCTCTAAGCACCATGTGCCTGGTGTACAAAAGGTAATGACAATTTCAAGTACTGCTGGTGTTCTGAAAAGTCCCTGGTGACTTAAGGGGGTACCCTGCATCCCAGATGTATTTGCAGATCTTGTGGTATGCATAGAAATCTGAAGCACATAGTCAGTTCATAGATTCTTATTTGCTCAAGATCTTGCACCTCCTATAACTCGAAAACCTGTATATCTCATCCTCATGGTGTGTTCATTACAGAAAGCAAATTCTGCCAAAACTTGGTGAAGGCTCCATGCTCCAGTCCAAGGCTGGCCAGTGCTGGTGGATTCCTTGAACTATATCAGAAAATCCCATAGGTATTGTGTGAACAGGAACTTCATTGACAGAAGCAGTCATCCATATACAGTCAGTTTTGTTTTTTAAATTGAAGTATAGCTGATATACAATATTGTGTTAGTTTTAAGACCACAGTAAAGTGATTTGGTTTTATATATGTATATTCTTTTTAAAATTTTTCTGTTATTAGAAAATAGTGAATATTGTTCCCTATGCTTTACAGTAAATCCTTGTTTATTTTATATATAGTAGTGTGTATACTAGAGAAGGCGATGGCACCCCACTCCAGTACTCTTGCCTGGAAAATCCTGTGGATGGAGGAGCCTGGTAGGCTGCAGTCCATGGGGTCGTGAAGAGTCGGATACGACTGAGCGACTTCACTTTCACTTTTCACTTTCATACATTGGAGAAGGAAATGGCAACCCACTCCAGTGTTCTTGCCTGGAGAATCCCAGGGACAGGGGAGCTTGGTGGGCTGCCGTCCATGGGGTCGCACAGAGTCGGACACGACTGAAGCGACTTAGCAGCAGCAGCAGTGTGTATACGTTAATACCATACTCCTAATTTATCAAGGGTTTAATTTCCAAAATATACAAACAAATCAGGAAACTCAATATTTTAAAACATGAAAAAAAATGGGCAGAAAAGCTAAACAGACATTTCTTAAAAAAAAAAAAAAAGACATATAGATGGCCAACAGGCACAAGCTAAGGGAATGAGAAGAGAGGTCTTGGGGCACAGAAAGGGAGTGGGAGGAATGAGTGTCAAAATGAGGTTGTAGAGGCTCTGCTTTAGCCATATGACTGGGATTCCCAGGGTGACAGAGACTGACTTTCTGTTAAACTTGACCTTTCGGAAAGGGCGCCCAGCAGGGCAAGGTCAAACTGCAGTATTTTGCAGGTGGCATGTACATGGAGAGTTGCCATCATCATGAAGTCATAGAAAATGAGAAAACAAAAACATAGAGAAAATAGTCTACTGGTCTCAAAACATCAAAAAGAATTGAGATGTTGCTTCCTTGGGGCCTGCACTACTGTGCCTGTAGGCCAGGAAACAGGTGCAGTGAGGCACAGTGCCATGCCCACATCCCCATAGCTGGTGATTTGTGGAGCTGGAACCCCACCAGGCCTTTGATTCCTGGGCTGGGGCTCTGCACTCTGTACTCCTGGGTGCAAAACCCTGTTGTAGAGGGAGGTAGGAAAAGCAGGATGGAGAACACTCCAAAGGGTCTGGGTTAAGGATGTGCACAATATCTGAATAAAAAACGTTTTAAAAAGTGCTCAGATCTGCCGTGGTATTCACCTGGAAACAACTTTAGATAAGACTTTCCAGAAAAATTTCCTCGAGAACATCGATGGAATTACCTTCCAGTTGTGTCTGGTGCATTCATTGGAATTCCTGCCACATGTGTCCTGACATTTCTTTTTAATCTACACCATGTAAAAATGCAATCTTTGGCTGCCAGTCTCTGGGAACTGGGAAAGTCACCTATGGCTCTGCTGGTCTGGGTGGCCAGGCTGCTCTGAGTTAACCTTGTACCTGGAGCTGGCCATAGCAATGACACCCCAGATTACTTCCTGGGTACATGAGGGGTTGCATTCCTCCTGACTGAACCCTCCCATGAGCCCTGTACCTATTATGCTCTCACATGGTCTGTGTGGGCTCCTCTGACTGGTCCATGGGTTCGGTGCTCAGGGCTTACTTTGGGGTCGGGCATGGAGAGGAGCCCAGGAAATATGTCTTGCCAAATGAGTGGCTGAGGGTCTCTGAAGAATTGCCTTCCCTGAGGCCCTCTGGGTGCCACTGTGACCCCATTATCAGGGTGAATGTTAATGAGCTACAGGGGATGTGTGGCATAAATTGGGATGTGGGAGGCAGGGGAAGGAGGGATTCCTGAGAAGACTTTTGATTTCTGGCTAAGGGGTGTTGTGGGTAGATGAGCAGTGGCGGTTGCTGCAGATGGATCCTGTGGTGGCCACAGAGAGGGAGGGCTGTCATGGCAGCCACTGAGGGAAGCCTCGAGAAAGGCTTGGTGACCAGGCAAGGGAGAAGCTGGCCTAAGGTAGCCTTGGGGACTGCTCTGCAGAAGAGGCAGAGGCTCCCAGGTTCCGCCTGGTTCCCAGGGCTGAGGTGGAACACAGCCTCAAGATAATCAGGAGCTTCTGCCACTGTCAGCACGGCAGTGGGGAGTGAGATAGTCTCTGAGTGCACAGGATTGGGGGGGATACCCAGTGCCTTGGTGGGGAGCTGTGGCCCATGGAGGCCTACTGTTTGCAGAAGTTGGGAAAGTCAGTTATAGGCCCCAGGAGGTGCTCTGGCCAGAGGGGAAGCCCCACCATGCTGGCTTTCATGGGTAGGCACTGTCTGTCTTCCTCCTGCCTGGTTGGGTGTGAGGCGGGAGCAGCAGAAGGGCTGGAACGGGCCTCCCTGGAGGGGCTGGGCAAGTGGGTGCAGGGAGCTGAGAGCTGGACGGGGTGCAGGGTGCAGGCTCAGAAGCAGCCTCAGGTCCAGGACAATCATGGGTGCCAAGAAGGAGACCCAGAGGCAGTGAGAACACTGGACCAAAAGTCACGGGCTGTGCCTGGGCCCAGATGCTGAATGAGCCCTTAGCTCAGGGTGGTGGAAGTGAAGGAGCAGAGGAGGAGGCAGCAGGAAAGACACAGCAGGAGAGGTCTGGCTGAGACCAGAGGCTGAGGCTAAGGAGGGAGAGCAGACAGAATCATCTCTTGGGGGGCCGAGGGTGCCCAGATAAGGGCTGGGGGAGCTGTGTGCTCTTCCTCCCTGCCTGGGTAGGTGAGTGCAGGTGTGGAGGTGGGGTCTGAGCTGGATCCTGGTCTAAGGGTGGGCAGAGTCAGGAGACAGACAGGGAGGATGGGGAGCAGAGAATGAGTCCCTCCAGTGGGGTGACAGGACCCTCAGGGGATGCCAGGGCCAGGCCTTAAGATCTGCCAGTAGCTCAGAGCCTTGGTCCTGTCGTGGGACTCTGCTTAAGCACAGGTCTCAGCCACCCCATGACCTGACGTTTCTGTTTCTGTGAGCAGAAGAGGGCCCTACCTTCCTTCCTCTGAGGTGGGTGCTGTGCTTCTCTGCAGGCCTCCCTCCCCCAGCCTCTGA
This sequence comes from Capricornis sumatraensis, assembly GCF_032405125.1. Lineage (NCBI taxonomy): Eukaryota > Metazoa > Chordata > Mammalia > Artiodactyla > Bovidae > Capricornis > Capricornis sumatraensis. The sequence goes on along the minus strand of NC_091092.1, from coordinate 42,980,795 downwards.
CCACCACCCCCTCTCCCTCTACAGCAGTCTCAGAGTCCCCACCCCGGGCCCTGTGATGGGACAGCTTGCGTCTAAGGGGGAGGGAAGGGAAGCTGGTCTCTGGTCCCCAACGTTGATCTTCTCCAAAACTGGGCACCAACCTGACTGCCAGAGAAGCGATGGGTCCCTGCCACCTGCTGCTGCAGAGGGGCCTCCGGGTGACACAAAATGATCTGCAGATGGTCCATTTCACCTCACCTACCCCAGCCCATCCTTGGGTTCAACTGAATTAAGTGCTTTCTAACACCAGGCTTTAAAATAAAGAAAACGCTTAGCTGTCTGGTTATTCAAATAGTTTGTGAATGGGACAAACTGGGACAATTGCCACATCTTAGGCCAGGCCTATGCTGCTGAGTTCTCATCCCGGGAACAGCGCTCCAAGTCAAGTCCTGTCTCAGAGCAACTTCTGAACAGGCCACCATCCCTGCCATGACCCCACCCACTTACAGCCCTCAGGATGCTCCCCTCCCCCAGCTTCTGGCCACCAGAGTGGGGTGAGCTCACCACCAGCCCCTCTCCTCCAAGGGGGCACCACACCAGAAACAAGAGGCCTCCAGTTTTTATTTTATTCAATTCAAAGAATATTTTTTATTAACTTAGATAGACACAAGTTTTGACAACACTGGAAACAAGAACATTTCTCTGACCAGATTGCGCTGACTGGTGCCGAGTTCATCACACACAGAAAAGGAAAAGTTGTCTTATTCAAGTCAGTGATTGTGTATAAGCTCCACTGCCTGAAAAACAGACGGCAAACAAAGTGCAGAGAGAGCAGCAGGGGCCCAGTCGGGAGATGAGGAAGCGGTGGGAGAGCAGAAGCAGCAAAGTACTCAAGATCAAAACAGTAAGAAAAGCAGTGGCAGGAGCACGTGCTGAGGACGTGTCCCCGCCCCTCCCACGGCCAATATCTTTGGGGGCGGACAGCCCCCAGCCACAGCCCCACAAGGAGGGGGGATTCTCTGCAGGTGGCGAAGGGTCTCTGAGCCCGGGGCCCCTGAATCTCCAACATACTTTCTCCATTTTGGGAAGCGGCCTCCCAGGGCCCAGGCAGCTCCAACAGAGCCACAAGCCCGGGAAGGACAGGGAGCCCTTCCTGCACTGCACACCCGCTAAACAGCTCTGCACCCTCTGCAGTGCATAGTCACTCGTGTGTGCACAAGTAATCACACACTTGTGCACAGACATATACCCATTCACAAATGCACACTGACACATGTGTATTCACACACACACACTCACATCCACACATTCACACACAAACATCTGTGCATTCATGCATCTGCACTCATACCCACACACTCATCCACACACACCCCCACACACTCACACACTCAAGCCCTCATGCATGTGCATACATACTCGCACATACATCCCCACACACATCCCACACTCACACATGCACTCAACATGTGCACTCGCACACACATTCACACACAGGCACGCACATATTAAGTAAAGATCCTCCCTAGTGCCCTCCCCAGGTCCTCTCAGGCTGGCCCAGGAAGAGGCTGCGGCTGGGGATCCGGTCACCCAGAGGGTGAGACGTGAACTTGAAAAGTGCACACATTTGTGCATCAGCCCCAAGGAGGCCCCTGGTCCTCCGCTCCTCTCCACCCCTGCAGCCCCATGTCACAGTCTCTCAGAACTCCAGGGATGTAGTCCAAAGGCTGGCAGTCTCCTGGAAATGGTCCTGGAGGAACACAGTTGGGGTGGAGGAGGGGCCACCAGGACAGGGGTTTCCAGGCAACTTGGCACAAGGGAGGAAGCCATCAGCGCCCTTCCGTCTGTGGGAATCTGCGAGGGGCATGTGGTAGCCCGGGTGCAGCCTCAGGCCTCGGGGTGAGGCAGGCAGAGATCTTCAGCCGGGACCTGGGTGGCTGAGAAGGGCACATGGTGTGAGGCTCAGCCCCTCTGTCCCAGGGGCAACCAGGCTGCTGTGGCTCTTAGTCCCAGGAACTGAGGACCAGGACCGCGAGCAATCAGTGAGGGGGCAGATGTGGATCTGGGATGGGGGCTGAGGGCCAGGGCCTCTCCCAGCTCCCCTCAGTGCCGCTCTTGGTGCACCAGTCAGCAGCACAGCCAGGGCTGCTGCAGGCCCGTCCAGAGCAGATGCTCCTGTGTGATCCTAGCAGGAGGGGCAGCCTGGAGACAGAGACATGGGGTCAAGCGTGGATCTCAGCTCCACCCCACCCACATGTATCCCTTCCCTCCTATTACACTTGGCCCCAGGAGCCAGCCAATACCCTCCCAAACTGAGAGGCCTGTGCCACTCAACACCAAGGAACCCTTGGTTAAGCCTTGGGTGGGGCTTGGGTTGGGGTGGGGAGGCCTGACTGTGTGTGAGGACCTTGCTCCCCAAGGGGGTTCTGGGACTCATCTCTCCTGTGACCATCTCAGCTCAGACTGTCCCCCAGTTCTTCCCTGTGACTTGACCCCACCTTCCCTGCCATGGGCCTTTCTCTCTCTCTAGATCTCTTGGGAGCCTGTGCTCCCTTCCCCCATCCCACTGTGCCAGGTCTCCCAGAGACTGGGGGGCAGGTGGGGAATGCAGGCCCGGAGGCAGGTTCAGCTCCCCCACTTGTGATCTATGTGACAAGGGCAAATGTCTCCCTTCCCAGAGCCCGGCAGGCGGGGAGAACAGAGCTCCGCCAGAGTGTCTCTAGCTCTGTACTTCCTTCCCCGTGCCAGAACCGGACCACTAGGTCACTCCACCCCTCGGGCTCTCCACCTGGAAGGCCCTTCCTCTCCTCGGGGGGTCAGGCCCTTCTCTTGGCTGCTCTCCAGGCAACTCTAGGGTCAGGGGTGCCCCAGGCAGGGATTTGACTCTCTCGGCAAGACCACAGAAGGGGCGGTTCACCTTCTATAACACCAGTTCCTGCAAGAAAAACATGGGGACTTGAGAGTTGCCTCCTCACCCAGAGACATCCTCGTCTCCCCAACTGTCGTCTACCCTACAAGCCTCTTCTCCATCTGCTCTCCCATCCCAGCCTGACAGCTGCCCTCCACTCAAGGAGACCCTCACTTTCCCAAATCCTGTGGGACACAGGGGCTGCTGGAGGCTGTCCAGGACTGGAGCAGCACATTCGGTGGCACCAGGAGGGCACTGGTAGGAGGTGGAGGGAGCGTGGCTGAGACGGGGCAGGGCTGGGAGGAACACGTCTTTCCCACTCTTCCCTGTCCTGATGCAAAGCTTTGGAGGGTGGAGAGGAGCAACAGAGACAGCAGGAGCAGGCAGACAGCAGTCCCAGAGACCCGCCAGGAGGAAGTCTTGTGAAGGGCTGAGAAAGACACAGACCTGGGCTTGGGCCAAGAACACAACCATCCATCCAGGCTGCCTCTAGAGGGGTGGAGGACAAGGGGGCCAGCATCCACTCTCTTCTAGGGCTTTCTCCGGGCCTCTCTAGGGCCATTTCCCTCCATTCCCCCGTGTTCAGGTGACACTACCGGGGCTGTGGGCCGAGGTGATGGGCTGACCCTCGGAGATGCCCAGGAAGCCGCCTCTCATCCCCAAGCTGGAAATATGACAAGGGAGTCCAGAGGGCCTGCGTGCACCCTGCCTTGCCTGCTCTCAGCTCGGCAGCTTTCCAGGCTGGCTTCCACGGGTCCCTTCCTCCCCCAAGCCGCCCAGGGGCTGGACATCTAGATGCCATGGCCACCGCCTCCCTCCAGCCCGCAAGTCCAACCTCTGGCCTCCTACCTTTTCAGTCAGGGTCAGTCATTCATGTTCCTACTGAAGAATTTCTTCCTTCTGCTCCCCCCTTCGGCCAAAGTGAGGCAACAGGTCGGCTGCATTCAGATAATTTTCTCGAGTTCGACGGAAAGGGCCCTTTTCGCTAGCTTTCTGTGCAGTTCGTCACCAGCCGCAACGTGGCTGGCTGGAGCCGGGGCTCGGTGGCTGCGTCCTCCGCTGTGGTCTAGGGCTTAGAGGCCTGGGCCGCCCCTTCCCCGGCACGTCCTGGCGGCCCCCGGCCCCGTGATCCTTCATGCCGATGCGGCCGTCGCGGCCGGGCGGAGGTGGTAGCGGGCGTTCACTCGATCCTCACCTGCAGGCGCACGTTGAGCATCACCGAGGCCACGATGTAGAAGTAGGGGAAGTTCATGCGCAGACGCCAGGCCAGGTCGAAGAAGGTGATCAACGTGCGCGTGAGCCCCTTGCAGAAGGCGCCGTACGAGCCGCGGATCGCGGCTGAGCGCGCCAGCCGCACTGCCACGCCCGACAGGGCCGCTGCTGCCGCCGCCGCAGACAGAGCCCCCGACGCCGCCATGGGCCCGGGCCGGCGCGGGACCCGCAGACCGACCGCAGCACGAGCTGGCGGACAGGTGGACGCGAGGCCTGGAGCTCCTGGCAGACAGCAGTCACGTCCCACCCCGCCCCTCCCCGCCGCGCCCTACCGTCGGTCTCCCCTCGGGGGGTGGTCTCCCACTGCCTCCTCCGCCACAGCCAAGGCCTGAGCTGTCCAGGGACAGCTCCGCCCCCTGCCTGCACGCACATTGGCGACAGCCAGCACAGTTCCACCCCTAACGTGGCCCCGCCCCTTGCCGGGTACCACAGAGCTGCTGCCAGCGACTCTGCCCCACCCCCGGGATCCGCCGCTCCGACAATCCCCGCCTCCTCCTGGACTCCCAAAAAGAGAGCCGGAGGGCCTGAATGGTTTGGAAGGCGCTGCCTTCCAGGGATCCTTTTGCAGAATGCGTTATTCTGCAAGGAAAGCCCGCCCGGAGCGCTCTGCCCCTTTACACCATCCCCTTCCCTGACTCCGCAGAAAACCAGGGCAGTCAACCCACTGTGTGTTTGTGTGTATGTGTGTGTTGGGCGCTCATTCGTGCCCGACTCTTTGCGACCCCATGGAGTATATAGCCCACCAGGGTCCTCTGTCCAAGGAATTCTCCAGGCAAGAATACTGGAGTGGGTAACCATTTCCTTCTCCAGGGGATCTTCCCGACCCTGGGAAGGAACCCAGGTCTCCTGCTTTGCAGGTGGACTCTTTACATTCTGAGCTACCAGGGAAGTCCCAACTTTTCTTTAATTCATAATTTTTCCCCCTGGTAACTCTGCACTATAGAATTTCACCGAATCCACAAGCACATTTTTTCCCTTTCTGGTATATTCGCTTGGTGCTGTGTATTTCTCTATTCTTGAATTGCCCCATTGTCCTTACATTTTACCTGCTGGGGAGCAAAGATTTTCCCTCTACTCTCTTAGCTATATACACTTCATAGGTCAATGAAAAAAAACTGACAACATGCAGATTAACAGAAAATGTATATCCACTTCTTAATTTTTAATATTATTTCAGCATGGGCATCATAAGAAAAAAATACCCAGAAAGACAGTGAGATTTGAGATCTTAAAATGCCACTTTTCCAATGAGTCAACTCTTCTCATGAGGTGGCCAAAGTACTGGAGTTTCAGCTTTAGCATCATTCCTTCCAAAGAAATCCCAGGGCTGATCTCCTTCAGAATACACTGGTTGGATCTCCTTGCAGTCCAAGGGACTCTCAAGAGTCTTCTCCAACACCACAGTTCAAACGCATCAATTCTTTGGTGCTCAGCCTTCTTCACAGTCAAACTCTCACATCCATACATGACTACTGGAAAAACCATAGCCTGGAGGGATTGGGGGCAGGAGGAGAAGGGGATGACAGGGGATGAGATGGCTGGGTGGCATCACTGACTCAATGGACGTGAGTCTGAGTGAACTCCGGGAGTTGGTGATGGACAGGGAGGCCTGGCGTGCTGTGATTCATGGGGTCGCAAAGAGTCGGACACAACTGAGCGACTGAACTGAACTGAACTGAACTGAATGCCACTTTGCCAGGGATAGGGGAGGGAGGATACGGGCAGTCTGCTGCTGCGTTGCTTCAGTCGTGTCCGACTCTTAGCGACCCCATGGACTGCAGCCCACCAGGCTCCCCCGTCCCTGGGATTCTCGAGGCAAGAACACTGGAGTTGGGTTGCCATTTCCTTCTCCAATGAGTGAAAGTGAAAAGTGAAAGTGAAGTCGCTCAGTCGTGTCCGACTCTTAGTGACCCCATGGACTGCAGCCTACCAGGCTCCTCCGTCCATGGGATTTTCCAGGCAAGAGTACTGGAGTGGGATGCCATTGCCTTCTCTGGTGGTTTACTGAAGACAACCCAAATCCTCATTTAATATTCTTAATGTGACCATGTCTGCATGGTCCTTTACCCCTCACCCCCACCCCTGCTCAGCCAAATACTAGTTGGGATGCAATCCAAACTCCCTGCATGGTGCTACATCATTTGATCCTCCTCACTTAGCCACCCAGCTCACACTTTAAAATTGTCTCTCAGGACCATGAGTGCTTCGCTATAAAGCAGCAGTTGGCTCCAGCTTCCAAGCAGCTTTGTAGCTTTGCTCAGTCGTGTCCGACTCTTTGAGACTCTATCAACTGTAGCCCGCCAGGCTCCTCTGTCCATGGGATTTCCCAGGCAAAGAACACTGGAGTGGGTTGCCATGCCCTCCTCTGTGTTTTGAGCCCCAAGCTGATGCAAAAGTTTGACTTTTCCACAATATCGATGGTATTGGTTTAACGTTGAACAGAAAACTGTTGCTTAGAGCGGATCACGGAACCCTCTGTGGAGCGTGTGTAGGGGTGAGGAGGTGGTGCTGTTGGGGTGTGGGTGGGTGTAGGAGTTCTAGAGGCAAAGGAAAAGAACTCAGGCCCTGAGGGATGGGGCTCCACACCTGGAAGCCCGCCTCCATCCTCAGGGCAAGTTGTGGTGCCATCTTCCCAAACAGGCACCAGGCTCTCCCTGCCCAATGGGCGAATTCGTCTACCCTAACAGATGCAAAAAAGGATTAGACTGGAAGCGACTTCCGGCATGGGCTCCAGGTTTCCACCTTCATCTGTGATGGGAGGAGCCACGAAGTCCCGCCCACCAGCTCGCTACATCTCAGGGCCCTCCTCCCAGGAGTCTACGCCCGGATTGGCTGGAGAGTGGGAACCGTAAAGTTCTTCGTAGAGCAGCCTCAGCCAAGTCCTGTGTGAGGGCCTTACTAGAAGTTGGGCGGTGCAGAGAGGCAGGCACGGCCTCTAGGCAGCTGCTGTGATCAGAGTGCGGCTTGGAGGCAGAGGATTAGACAGAAGCAAGCCTCGTGCCCAGTGTCACGCGGAGCCCAGGGTCGCCCTGACTACAGGACTATGCTCCGGTTTATTTCCAGGGCTCTTGCCTTTTGGAGGAAGGTGGACTCATCGGAAGCAGAGAGGGAGCAGCATCAGAGGCTCCTGGAAGGTACTCACCTCATCCCTTCCTTCCCCTTGAGTACTTAACGGTGCGTCCCACTCCTAGTTCTAGGCCGCATGAGCCCAGAGGGGTGCTGTGTGCCCCAGGCAGCGCCTCCATGTAGGGAGGGGCGTCCGAGTCCCTGAACACAACCCGGAGTCCCGAGTCTATAGTTAATATGTTGATTGAGAAGCTCCCTGGGGAGCTGTGCGCCACCCTTGCATTTCCCCAAATGCCTTTGGAATTTGTGCCTGTGTTATGCGAGTGTGTTGCGACTGCCTTTCCATACTGGGCATCACCCTGAATTGAGGGTAAATCTGCTATGGTTTCACAAAAGCGCGTGTTTGGAGGCAAATGGACGAATCATACATCTGTCCCCGGTCAGAGGGCAGGGGCCGCGTTTAACTTGCTCACCTTTGTGCCCTAAAAACTTGCCCCAGATTCTGCCACTGAGGGGTGACTCGGGGAGCATTGAGAAGGCGTCTTTCTGTTGCTGGGAATCCGTTAAAATGAAAACGTTTGCTGAGAGAGTGGAGTCCCTGCTCTGGTTGCTTTAATTCTCTTGTGTACTGAGTGCTTGTCTGTGGCCAACCACTGGGCTCAGGGGCTGAGGGGCATCCACGTGCTTTAATCTTCAAAAATCTCCCCGAGAGAAGTCGCAGGGTTGTCGATCCGTTGGACGGCGGGGTCAGAGAGACACAGGCAGGGAGGACCGGACACCAGCTGGTGTCACCCAGACTCCAGGCCCTGCAAACGCTTCCCGACCTCTGCGCTCCCGCCGCAGGCGCTTCATGCCATGGGAGTAAATCCACTGTGCGCTCGCGTAGGGTGGCAATTTGCCAGAGACGGCTCTTGAGCAGCATTATTGCTTCAGCAGGGCCCCGGCTTCCAGGTGCCCGAATCTCCCTGCAGCTTCTGCAGGAGTTTGAGCCCCAGAGAGGTGGCTGAGTCTTAGCGAAGTTTACGATGGGAGGCTGCTGCTTAGCTTTTAGCTGACACTGCATCATCCATTAATTTCCCTCCCAAGGAACAACACAGGAATCTTTGACCAGTTATCATGTGCCTGAGTGGAAGCTGTCTCTCTTGTATTTCTCTTTTTTTCAGTGCTATGATTTAAAATAATAAATGTGACTCCTCCCCTTTCTTTTTTCTTTTCTTTTTTTTTTCAAATTTTCAGGATTTTCTTGGGTTGTGATTCTATAATCTGTTATAATCAAGTTATTCCCTAGCCTTCCCCAGTCAGTTCACCCAAGTCTTTGGTCAAGCACCTAAGGCATTGTGGTTCATAGCATGGGTTCTGCAGGCTGACCTCTAGGTTCAGACCCCAAATTATGGCTTACTAGCTGTGATGGTTCACAAAAATAAAATAAAATAAAATAAACCCAAGTGATTCAGATGCACATTTGGGCTAGATTTAAATCCCCAGATCTCTTTATGTGCTTTGTCTGGTGAGTTGCTCAAGAATTTCCAGATCTGCTGTTCATGCTGTTGTTGATTACAGTAAAATTATATACCATAATTGATACATTAGACTGTCTAGATGTAGATACCACGATAGCAATTAACATATAAGCTCTAACTGGTGGGAGGCACTCACAGTTCTAAGCAGTTGATATGTATATGTCAGTTAATATTTATAACAACCTTTTCCCACCAGCTTTATTGAGACATAATTGATATATAAAATTGTAGTTTAAGGTGTAAAATGTGATGATTTGATATATGTATACATTGTGAAATGTTTACACAATAAGGCTAGTTAATGCCTCTATCGCCTGATAAAATTATCTTATTTTTTGTGGTGATGAGATAGACTGGAACCTGGGACCCAAGTTGCTGCAGTGTTTGCACCTGTACACACCTCTCCTTGAGCAACAAAATGCAAAGAAACTGGGACCAAAAATAACAGCATGCAGGTGCAGTTGGGGCAAATTCCAGACCCAAAAGATACAAAGAGACCAAAAGCACCCAACTGCCATTTTTGAAGAGCCTGGAGCACAAGCAGGGGGTAGGGAGCAAAAGCAGGGTACTGTGCTTGCCCCCTGCATGCATCACCAGAAGGGTGTGCAAACTCCCTAAGCCACCTTTTAGGCCTGACCCCTGGACACACCCCCTACCCCATCCCACATAAGGAGCCTGCTTGCCACCAGGCTCTGGGAGAAGTAAAGACGCCTGTTTGTTTCCTTAGCTACCCACCCCCCATCCCCACCCCCAAGGGCCCCAGTAAAGCCTTGCCTGAATTTCTTGTCTGGCGTCTAGTCTATTTCAATTGATTAGGGAGGCCAAGATCCCTGGCCAGTAAGGTGAGACCACTTAAGATTCACCTTTGTGAATTCACATTGTCATTGCCCTGGTTTTACAGATGAAAACAAATTCAGAGAGGGTAAGAAATGAACCCCAGATTACACAGATTTAGGTAAGCGGGAAGAGCTGTGTGATTCGAAATCAGGTCAGGCTCCAGACTCAGCTTTCTTCACCTCAGAGCCCCACTGCCTTGGGCATGGAGCCAGTGTGCCAAACAGAAATAAATGGTGGAACCAGCATTTCAATTTAAGTAATCTGCCTCCCAAATCCTGCACACTTTACCACTATGTTCTACTCTCATTGTTATCTGTGTCTTAAATCTAACCCAATTTATTTTTAGATTTAATTCATTTTCTGCTATATCTTCTTTTGGTATCACCTACGCATGCATGCTCAGCCGTGTCTGACTTTTTGCGACCCCATGAACTGTAGCCTGCCAGGCTCCTCTGTCCATGGGATTTTTCAGCCTACTGGAGTAGGTTGCGTTTTCCTTCTCCAGATGATCTCGACCCAGGGATTGAACAGGCACCTCCTGAGTCTCTTGCATTGGCAGGCGGTTTCTTTACTACTGTGCCACCTGGGAAGCCCATCTTCCTCTGGTAGGGCTTCTTTATAATGTGTGTTTCCTTTGGAGAATAATGAAACCTTTACTCATTTCTTAGGTCACACCGAGTCAAAAACTGTGCAAGGAGTCGTGACAAAGTTCTGTAGTAACTATGGCTTGATCGATGAGTTGATCTACTTCAGCAGTGATGTTGTGACTGGCAATGTGCTTCTGAAAGTTGGGCAAAAGGTTACTGCAGTTGTGGAGGAAAATAAAACATCTCATGGATTGAAAGCAATCAAAGTAAGATAAGTTTGGGAACTGTCTTTTTTCCAACCTTGTTTCTATTTATTCAGCCTGTCTGAGCAGTGGTTAGGACTTGGTGCTTCCACAGCAAGGGGCCCAGTTTCAATCCCTGGTTGGGGAACTAAGATCCAAAAAGCCACTCAGAGTGGACAAATAAATAAACTCTAAAAAATAAGCTTTTTGCTTTTAGGATAATTTAAACCATTGTCAAGGTATTTATATATTTATATATATTATGTGTTCCAACCAATTTTGTCTCCTACTGTAACTGAGTCCAAGCTCGTTCTACTCATCCCATGACAGGCCAGTAAGTCTAGAAAAAAGGTGTTGGGGCAAGGAAAATCGACTTTATTTGGAAGGCAAGCAAACCGAGAAGGTGGCAGACTAATGCCCTAAGGAACGATAGTAATTCAGAGTAGATTTCAAGTTTCTTTCATGCTAGGGAAGAGGGGGAGCAGTGTGCCTAATCCACTTGTGGACATCCTTCTGATTGGTTGGTGATGAGGAACTGGGTGGTATTTCAGAAGTCAACATTGTTAACCTTATGGTTCCAACTGGTCTGAGGTCTATGTGCTGGTGGTCAGCATGCAATTAACTTCTGCCGGCTGGTGGGGGTTTCAGTATCTGCTGAAAAGCTCAAAGGATATGGCTCAATATTATCTATAGTCCTTGTGGAGGAACTGAAGGGCCCTGATTTATGGCTAAACAATTATTTTGTCTTACTTGACTGTTTTCCTTTCTGTGTTTTCTTACTTCTCTGATAAATTTGCTCTTTGGAAGTTGGAGAAGGCTTAGGAAGCTAAAGCTTTTCTACAAACAAGAGGCAGGGTGCAGGGAGTGGGGGACAGAGGGTCTGTTCCCAGGAAAGGCCCACAGGGTCCCACTTGGTTTCACTATAAAGTATGGATTTTTGTTATATAACTTGGTTGATGGAAAACATTGAAATTTCCTTTGTGCCTTTCTTTCTTAAATGGTTAAGATATATGTTGTTATTATTAGTAGTAGTATCTCTATTATTTAGGTAGCAGCTCTCAACTGAATGCTTAATATAAACTTTCTCTAAATTTGGAAAGTTTTATATACACAAAATAATACAGAAATAATTCTAATTCTAGGATGAAAAAGCAAAAATCCAAAAAAGAAAAAAACAGAAAAAGCAAAAATCCCGTTTCATGCCCTCCTGGGCAACTTTTATTCCTTAGTCATGGTGCTTTTATGAATTGTTGACATACTTGTGATCATTTGAGGGTACATTAGTAATATATATATATATAATTAAATTTTCCTTCAAATAGTGCATAGATATTTATGCATAGTAAAAACATCTAGAGCAGGGTAAGTACCAGAATATAATATGGTCAATGCTTATCTTTAGAAAGGTATTGGGTTTACAGATTATGTGTAATTGGTTTTTGCTTTTTTCTTTTCTCTGCCTTGTATTTTTTGTACAATGAACATGTATTATTAGTGTAATTAGCAAAGAAAAATATAAAGACCTTTTCATTTTCAATAATAAAACTTTTGAATGCCTCTCTGTTGTAGATAAATTAAGTCCTAATTTGACTTGTCTTTTAGAGCTATGCACCCCCCGCCTTTATTTTCCCAACTTTTTGTCATGTTTTATAGCACTCTCCCACCAAGTGACATGATCTGAAATCTTATGATTTTCCTCCTTGTTCACTACTTTTCCATGTGTTTTCTCTCCTCCTTTGCTATCTCCCTTGTCCTCAGCCCTATTCTCATTTGCTAGTAAAATCTTTCTCTTCTTTCACAGCCTAGATCAAATCCCATTTTCTCCAAGAAATTGTCCTGTATTCTCTGAATCATAAATTCTTTCCTTACTGGGAATTCCCAAAAGCCAGTTTTTGCACATATTTTTACTATTTGTCATACTTGCTTTGAATTCATTATTTTTGCATTTTACTCTCCTTTGGTTACGAATTCATACAGGCAGGAATAGTATCTTTTATTTTTGCATCTAATATGGTCAGTGCATTTAATTTGTTGGTGCACAAATAATGTTTTCAGACACATTTTTTGAAATATATGGCAGTATAACACAAAGTGTGAGCCCTCATTTAAACTATGGACTTTAATTAAATATAATTAATATTGATTCATCAATAGAACAAATGTACTAATTGAACAAATGCAAGATACTAGTAACGGGAAACTGCGAGTGCAGAAAAGGATATATGGGAAGCTCACGACTGAGTAACTGAACTGATGCTTAATTTTCCTAAACTGCTCTAAAACATAAAATTAAAGATATATGAAGCTCAGGCATTATTTTGTCATCTCATGTCTATGATATGTTTGCTACGTAAAATATATTCACCACTGTTTGTTATAGCTATTTAAACTATTTCTTAAACAACAATGATTTAAGCATATGTTTCTGATTTTTAAATTTTTGTTATGTGTGAAGTAAATGTTTTTTCTTCTCGTAGGTGGATGCTTTCCGTGATAATAGCCATGGCGATGAACTGCCAGATTCCTGTACTAGAATCTCACTTGGCTATATGAACTCTCTGATAGAAGGTGTTGAGTTCATTCATCACACAGCTTACTTCTCTCTAGACGTTGTTTGTAAAGGTACAGTTTATATATATATATATATATATATATTTTTTTATTAGATTGCTGAAATGTTCTTTTAATAAGCAGTGCAAAAGAGATTTTTGGAAATGCCAGATATATACACAAGATACTTTTCACAAAGACATTTCAAACATTGTAAATCATCTCTTCTTAAATGCGCCAACTTTGTCTTTTTTATTAATTAAACTTTTAATTTTATATTGGGGTATAGCTAATTAACAATGTTGTGATAGTTTCAAGTGGACAGCAAAGGGACTCAGCCAGAAAAGTAAAAAATTTAAAATTAGGTTTTACCTATTTTTTAATTTTATAGATTGCATTTGAAGATGGTTATAGGCATCATTTCCAGGGTCAAATTTGTGACATGCTTAACACTAATTGGTAAGAGGATTTAATTACTTCTCCATTGTCCTTCACTCCAAGTGGAAGCTCTTTAATACTTGAGGTGTACTTTTGGAGTTGAAAATTATGTACAGCAAGGGACAGATGGGTTATATTTTTAAAAGTTCATCCTGTCATTTGTTGCAGTCTCATTTATTAGATGGATTCACTAGTATTTGTGTAATTTTTCCATTCCTATAGGCATTGAATTTCTAATCTAACTGAAAAATATTATTCATACAAGTATACAGGGATAATGTTTTTTTTATTCTTCAAAAGCTTTAAAATAAGGTTTGGAAGTAGCCTTGTACCTTTCTGTTGGTTCACAAACTGGCCCTGTATGTGGAAAACAAGCAGAGACCTAGAAAGAGGCAGGCCACTCTAGATGGGTAGGGAGCAAGTTTAATAAGCAAGGGAGTTTAATGTATGAACCTTATTTTGAGTGCACAAGTAGATCTATACCCTCCCCTGCCAGAATTTCAACACTTTATACAGAGGCCTTGACAGAGTTCAGTCACAAATACCACCCAAATGGTCTCGGTGATACCTTACTCTGTCAAGGCTGTGTCCTTGAAACATGGGAACAGTAGGTGGAAAATGCATTCCAAGGACCATGGAAGAGAGGAGGAGCCTCCAAGTGCCCAGGTCCAGTTTGTGGGTCAACCGTGGTTACGTCTTCTCAGTAACCTCCTCCAACACATTCCAAGAGTGTGTGTATGTGTGTGTCCATTAATTATCAGGTATAACATTTTGTTATTTTATGCCTAAAGCAATGATTTGCTGGTTTGTTGATGCTATTTCAATTTATTAATTCAGCTCAAGATAGAGTGCTCGATATTGGCAAGACCAAGATAACTAAGACTTTACTAAACCCCACCTGCAAAGAGCTGATAGTTCAATTGGGAGAGACTGACATTAAAAGAATGTTTTTTTTACAAAAGAAAGAAAAAACACATTATTGAGTAGAGGAGACAGAATGATTGACTGCTATGGAGAGAACTGGGAAAGGCTGCCTGGGTGAGATGCTTTCCCAGCTGGTCTCTGTACCCCTGCAACCCCTTGCCAGGCTGGATTTTGAAAGATGAATATAAGTAAAAATATTGCACCTAAGTCCAAAGAGAAGTCCCCCAAAATGATTGTCTAGTGGCAACTAGGATCTTAAGACCCATTTAGTCAGAAATACTAATGCTAAGAGAAGAAGCCCCTTGGATTGCTAAGCTCCAAAGGCAATCTCTTGGTCCCTATACACCATGTCAATAGGAAGTCACCACCAATGGTAGCCCTTGCTAGGAGAATTCTTCTAAGATGGGAAACACTTGAACATGTTGGTAATGCCAAAGGGATTAATTGAAAGTGAAGAAGAGAGCAGGAAGGACTGATAAAACACAGTCCCTGGTTGTAAAGAGAGGATGGGACTCAAAGCACAGGTGGAGGGATTTACTGTTGCAAAATAAATCGAGTGAATTGAAATAATAGACTGCCTGGGGTGAAAGAGCGGAGAAGGTGATGGCACCCCACTCCAGTACCCTTGCCTGGGAAATCCCATGGACGGAGGAGCCTGGTAGGCTACAGTCCATGGGGTCACTAAGAGTCGGACACGACTGACCGACTTCACTTTCACTTTTCACTTTCATGCATTGGAGAAGGGAATGGCAACCCAACTCCAGTGTTCTTGCCTGGAGAATCCCAGGGATGGGGGAGCCTGGTGGGCTGCTGTCTATGGGTCACACAGAGTTGGACACGACTGAAGCGACTTAGCAGCAGCAGCAGGGTGAAAGAGAGAGTAGATGAAAAAGAAGACTTGAGCACCTAACCAGTCATATTTAGAAATGTCAGAATAGCTGTTTTTAATCTAATTATAAAACCCAGTGAAAATGGTAAAAACTTGTTACAATTTAAAGCATAATAGGAATCTGCTGCTGCTGCTGCTAAGTCGCTTCAGTCGTGTCCGACTCTGTGCGACCCCATAGACAGCAGCCCAACAGGGTTCCCCGTCCCTGGGATTCTCCAGGCAAGAATACTGGAATGGGTTGCCATTTCCTTCTCCAATGCATGAAAGTGAAAAGTGAAAGTGAAGTTGCTCAGTCGTGTCCGACTCCTAGTGACCCCATGGACTGCAGCCCACCAGGCTCCTCCACGCATGGGATTTTCTAGGCAAGAGTACTGGAGTGGGGTGCCATTGCCTTCTCCAATAGGAATCTAAAAGAAGGAAAAATTGTGTTGATTTTTTTTGTTTTGTTCCACATCATGCTGAGTCCGTGTATGTTCTTTCCTTGTTTCTGTTCATTCAACAGATACTTGAGTACCTCACTCTGTTCCAGGTACAGTTTTCATAATACTTATATTCTAATGAGGTAGAAAGAGGTAGAACTCAGACAATATGCAAGTAAACCTCCCCCAGCCCCACTCCCAAAAGAGATACAGATTGTTTTCTGCTCTCCAGGACTTGAGGAAGGCATTGTGATCGTAAAACTGGGAGTAGAGTGAGGTGAGCTTTACTATAGACAGCAGGTTCCCGAAGGCCTCTCTGAGGAGGTGATACATGAGCCGAGACCTGAGGGAGACAAAGGAACCACCTGGGAAAAATATTTCACAGGGAAGAAATGTGAGAAAAGTCCTGATGTGGAAAAATGCTGGCATTGCCTCGGCAAAGAAGGGGGGGCAGGATGGCTGGAGCATCGTGAGTAGGCATCATATCTGTGTCAGCAGCTCAAGTTCGTTTGTTTTAGTTTTTTTTTCAGAGTGTCTTCAGGTTTTTACAAATCCAAGTGCCTAAACAGTACCCTCATGCCTCTCCCCAGTCAACCCCCCGCCCCCATCTCCAAGGCAAAATACAGTTTTGAGTTTTTTTCCCCACCATATATTTAATTTGCTGGTCTAGAATTTTACAGATATAATGAAATCAGACATATATACTTCTTGGTTTAATACTTTTTTACTCAGAAGGCTATTTTTTGATTCATCTATGTTGTTGCATGTGTCTGTAGCTCATTCTGTATATCACAGTTTCTCCATTTTCCTATTGAAGGTCATGTTGGCTTCTGTCAGCTTTTGGCTATTACAAATAAAGCTGCTAAAAAACATTCTTATACAAGTCTTTTTTGTGAACATATGATTTTCTTTGTCCGGGCTAGATTCTTAGGACTAAGCTTGAAACTGCTGAATCATAGTTTCAGGATAATGATAAATCTAGGGAGCTGTGGGTTGAAAAATTAGGCATGGTTTTACTGAAAAAAGTAGTTTCAATAAAGACCTTAAAGAGAAGCGTCAAGAGGTGAGCTACACAGGGATTTATAGATCATATTAAGGATTTGGCCTTTTTGGGAGGGATGAACTTTGAACAATGATGTGATATGAAGTGAGTTATGTTTTAAGGTGTTCGCTTTGGCTGTCCTGCTGAGAATAGGTCACATGGGACAGGGATAGATTTGGGAACACAAGTTAGGAATCTATTGCAATAGTCCTGGTGAGAGATGATGGAAACTTGGCTAAGATTGATAGAAAGGAAGGCTGTAAGGATTGCTTTGATTTTAGAAATACTTTGAAATTAGAAATCAAAGTATTGGCTGATGGACTGGACATTTGGTGTGAAGGAAAGTGGAGTCAGGAGTTACTCCTAAGTGTTTCGCTGGAACAATGGTAAGGGTAGAGTTTCCATTTTTGAGATATGGAAAGACCAAGGAGCAAAACTGGGTGCATGAGAAGACTAGGAAGAGCTCAGCTTTAGACATAATAATTTGAGTAAACTTTTGGATATATGAATCTGAAATTGGTTAGAGCTCCAGTTACTGGAATTATCAGCCTATGGATATTATAGAAAGCCACACAAAGGAAATGTGGAGAGAAAGAAGACAAGAGGTCCCTCATGTGGTCTTCGGTCCTTCTAAAATTTGGTTGTGATGGAACCAAGGAGAACAAAGAAAGGGCTATGATGGAACTAGAAAATGCTGGATCATAGGGTACAGAAATGTTTAATTTTAATAGATATTGCCAGCTTTCTGACAGAGAAGGCAATGGCACCCCACTCCAGTACTCTTGCCTGGAAAATCCTATGGGCGGAGGAGCCTGGTAGGCTGCAGTCCATGGGGTCGCTAAGAGTCAGACATGACTGAGCGACTTCACTTTCACTTTTCACTTTCATGCGTTGGAGAAGGAAATGGCAACCCACTCCAGTGTTCTTGCCTGGAGAATCCCAGGGACGGGGGAGCCTGGTGGGCTGCCGTCTATGGGGTCGCACAGAGTCGGACATGACTGAAGCGACGCAGCAGCAGCAGCAGCAGCAGCAGCAGCAGCCAGCTTTCTGAAGTGGTTGTATCAAGTTTCACTTTCAGTAGCAGCATTTGATAATTCTATTGGCTTTAAATGCTCCATGGTACATTTGGGCACTGTGACTCGCTTTTAACTTGTGTAAAATCTGTAAAGATTTGTTGACAGTTGAAAAATGTAAATTATATAGAGCTCATCGTTGGTCCAAAACACTTGAGAAAATTGTTTCTTCCTGTAGCAATATGTTCTTCTCCTATCAGTTCAGTTCAGTCACTCAGTTGTGTCTGACTCTTTGTGACCCCATGGGCTGCAGGCTTCCCTGTCCATCACCAACTCACAGCTTGAAGTCAGGAGAGAGAATCAATGCCTAAAAGATTATAAACTTCCTTTCTGACAGGAAGACAGGTTACCTGTTTTTAAATGTTTAAATGTTTTTAAATGTTTAAAATGGAACTTCAATGTCATAGAATCTACTTTAGGGTATTCCAGCATCAGAGTAACTTGTGAAATTTCACATGAAAACATTGTGAGATAATTCCAACTTGATTTCTCTCCCTGGTGGGTTTTAGATTTTGAGCCTTATCAGGGTGACCGAGTAGAAGTTGTATTTTCCATCCAGCCAGACACACAAAGCAGAAAGGCCCTCTCAGTGAAGCCTCTGAGACACAAGCACGTGCACAAGGTAATTCATCTGATGTTGCCCTTGTTTGTTTTGACTTAGCCTGTTCGTGGTGATAATTTGCTGCTTTGGATTCTATTGGTTGGCTTGGAAAACCTAAAAGAAAATACATTCTTTGCCAAAGAGTTTATTTTTTATTGAAAAGGTGGTGCTTCTGAAAGGAAATAAAGAATAATATAGAAGACATATATAATTAAAATCTAAATTATAAAGTTTATATGAGAGGTATTAAAATGTTGAGAGCAACAGAACAGGAAACAAATCATGTTCAGGGAATTGCTGGGGAAGAATGAATGGCATGGGTGAAGGGACTAGATCTTACAGTAAACGCTCGGTGTGGTTTGGGTCGTGGAGACTAATAGAAATTCAGTTTGTAGGCTTTCCCTGGTGGGTCAGTTGGTAAAGAATCCACCTGCAATGTGGGAGACCTGGGTTCGATCCCTGAGTTGGGACGATCCCCTGGAGGAGGGAAAGGCTACCCACTCCAGTACTCTGGCCTGGAGAATTCCATGAACTGTATAGTCCATGGGGTCGCAAAGAGTCGGACACGACTAAGCGGCATTCACTTTCACTTTTCACAGATGAAGCTTGAAATGTGACAGAGGAAGTGGGGGAAATGATGTTCTTTTTACCACCGCATTCCTTTCTTACTCAATCCTTTTCACTCTCTCTGCTGTAACTGTGGAGGTTAATGGACAGAGTATGTTATATTTAGAGCAGGATTTCTAATACTAGACTTGAATCCACAGAGATTCTGACTGAATTGATGTGAGATGGGGTCTTGGCATGAGTAGTTTTACAAAGCGCTCCACTCTGGTGTCTCAAATCTGCCAGCCATGTTGGGAATCACTGATTTGGAGTGACCTACAGATTAAATCCAGGCTTCCCAGGTGACTCAGTGGTAAAGAATCCGCCTGCCAACGTAGGAGACACTGGTTCGATCCCTGGGTCAGGAAGATTCCCCTGAAGAAGGAAATGGCAACCCACTCCAGTATTCTTGCCTGGAGAATCCTATGGACAGAGGAGCCTGGAGCACTGCAGTCCATGGAGTTGCAAAGAGTCAGACAGGACTTAGGGACTAAACAACAGATTAAATCCTGAGTGAGGAGATGCAGACCTTGTGAAAGTACACGAGTCTTTTACATAAACATTTGCATTATTTGTAATTACAGGTCTGCATTACTAGCCTGCAGGGAAGAAATGGGGTGCTAGATGATACTATCTTTTTCACCCTGGAATCTCTGAAACTTCCTGATGGCTACGTACCTCGAGTATCTGACATGGTCGATGCAGTCGTGGTGGAGAGTGTTCAGTCCTGCTATGTTTGGAGAGCAATTTCTATGACTCTAGTGAAAAGGGGGTAATAAGAAAGCAACGTTTTTATTTCCTGTGCATCTTTTCTTCTCTTGGCAATAAACGGCTTGGTTTAAATGGGTTCTGGAAAAAAAATAGCTTAGTAAACCTCAACAGTTAATTCAAAGACAACCTTTAAAATCCTCTGTGGTCTAGCTAAATGGAATGCATCTTCTGAAGGGTGTTTAGCATTTTAAATTATTGATTAAAGGCATTTTCATCTTCATCCCTTGTAATAATTTATGTTCATGATTTTCTGTTTTTAGTGGATGTGTTTATTTTTAAAAATTAATCTACATTCTGTGATTTTTTTCACCTTTCAGAGTTTCTAATCCAAGAAATGTTTCTTTAGAACTCATGTGCTTGTGGTACAGTGGGACTACCATCTAGTGGTTAGTTCCCCACTTTATGGTTGGGTAGCTGGAGTCAATATTTTCTAGATTTTAGATAGTCACCCATTGGTCCACTTCAGAAAGAGTGATTGACTCCTAGGTGCTAGGCTTATAACCTTGAACACAATGGCCAAAATTCTGTGCCCTGATGGAACTTGTGTTCTGTGAATGCCCACCTGGCTTCCTGACCTATGGACTCTGCAGATAGAAAGGGGCCAGTGGGTGCTGCTGTGGCTCCAGATCCTAGGAAAGTGGTTATTCCAAAGCAGCACCACACATTGTGGGAATTCCAGAAAAGTCCACCACTGGACTGGAAAGATGCATGGGCCTTGGATTCTGCCAGCTCCCTACTGAATTCTCCTGTTTGGTTGACATAGAAGACTGTTCTTGGAGAGTGACAGTGGATTGTTGTAAATCTGGTTGTTGGTGATTCGATCCTAGTTGCCAGTTCACAAATTTCCCAAATGGAGTGAGTGAATCATGTCAGCACCTGGCGTGCAGTGGTGGGAGTAGGGGAGGGAGCAGAATGCTTTTCCTTCTTCCTTTTGGCAAACTCCAGAATCTGTCCGCTTTCACAGGGCTGGCCCAGCAGAGCTTTACTCTGGGCATTTTGCTTCAGGGCTGTGTCAACTCTGAGGTCTTTGCCACCTCAAGGGATACAGAGTCCTTGATCATCTGATCCTCATCAGTGCAGCACCTGGTCTCCCTGACTGAACGACATCATGGTGCCGGGACTGGGGAGCAGAAAGTATGAGTCTGGCTTGTATTAGAAACGGGGTTTTAATAAGTTACATGTAAACACAGGGACCTGTCATCACACACTTCTGGGACTCCAGCATTGTGTGGTAGAGCTTCCCAGCCTGAAGTGCTGATATGCAGATTCCCTTCAGCTCATTCAGGGGATACATGCAACAGGAAAAGAAATAAGACAGTCATCTTGAGCTGCCAACTACAGTCCTTGGGCCAAATCTGAACTGTGCCTTTTTTATTTTAATCAGTTTTATTGAGATGGAGGTCTTCCTTGGTAGCCCAGCTGGTAAAGAATCTTCCTGCAATGCAGGAGACCCCAGTTCAATTCTTGGGTCTGGAAGATGCCCTGGAGAAGGGAAAGGCTACCCATTCCAGTATTCTGGCCTGGAAAATTGCATGGACTGTGTAGTTCATGGGGTCGCAAAGAGTTGGACACGACTGAGCGACTTTCACTTTCACTGAGATGAAATTCACAAAATATACAATTCACCCAATTCAAGTGTACAGTTCAGTGGTTTGTACTATATGTGCAGTGGTAGTCAACCATTGCCACAATCTTAATTTTAGGACATTTTCACTCCCACTTAAAAACAGTCCATATCAGAAATAAAAATCAGATTGTATATTTCACCTTTTTTAGACACATTCACTCCATTCACTACATCTTAAAGTTAGCTCTGGACTTCCCTGGTAGTCCAGTGGTTAAGAATTCACCTGCCAATGCAGGGGACATAGGTTTAATCCCCTCCAGAAATATCCCATGTGCCACAAGACAACTAAGCCCATGCACCCCAGCTATCGAGCCTGTGCTCTAGACCCCATGTGCCAACTGCTGAGGCCTGCGTTCCCTTGAGCCTGTGCTCCACAACAAGAGAAACCATTGCAATGCGAAACCCATGTGCCACAACTACAGGGTAGCCCTCACTTGGCACAACCAGAGACAGCCTGCATGCAGCAATAAAAACAGTGAACCCAGCACAGCCAAAAATAAGTAAATAAATAAATACTAAAAAAATAAAGTTAGGTCTTCAAGTGGTTCTTAAGCCCTATAAGCATTGAGACCCAAGTGCAAACGTTCAAGTGGTCACACTTATAGATAGTATCAGATGCCACTTAAAATCTGAATTTCAAATATCCACTCCCACCCAGGTGTGCTGCCTACATTCCTTAAATGTGTAACCAGTCACCTGCTGCAGTCTATCTGGAGCTCAAACTCAACTGTCATAAATAACTTTTCACCTGCCATCTTTGAAGCAACACCTTGGACTCAATATATTCTATGCCTAGTGACTAGGACCAGAAAATTCTTCATTCACAGGTGACATGCACTACTCTTAAAACATGCTTCATGGTTTCCTTTTGCATTATTCTTGCTGATGCTATTCACCCTTAGAATTTCATCTCTATAATCTTTACAATTCCTTTTTTTTGCCTGTAAAAATTACATCTATTTCAGGCTCAAGGGAAACATATGTGAAATAGACATGTAAACAGTATCAGTTAGGACACTGTTCATTAGTTTCAAGTTCCACACATCATATTACTTTCTTATAGTATCTAAGAGCACTGTTTCTACTACATTAACCAGAATGTATGACAAACGCTCTAAAGTGCTGGCCATTTGGTATGAGAATGGGACTGGGGCTCTGCTGTCAGGGGGTGGGGTGAAGAGAGCAAAATGGTCATGAATTTTGACAGACAACATCCTCACAGCATCAGGCTAGGAGCTTAAATCCACAATCTCATTTAATCCTCAAAAGCACAGTCAGAGATAGGGAGTACAGGGTTAGTAAACACAGGCACAGAAAAGTCAAGTGATTTTGTAAAGGACAGAGGCCTTTTAACAAATATATAGAACTGGGAATCAATCATGCTTGTTTGTCTCCAACCTTGCAAACTCAGTACATTTGAAAAGTGGAAATTCTCCCTGCAGGGGTCTAATGGTTTTCGCTTAATTCATTCAACCAGCCTTTTAAAAATAACAGGCTGGATACAATACACCCAATGTAAAGCTGAGAAAAAAAAGAGGTTGTGGGTTAGCTTTTTTTGGTCAATGACACTGTTGATCTAATGTGAAAGGTAAATATGATCACTTAAGTAACCATGAAAGTAAAAAATTATGATGGACTGGGAAGGAAGAAATAGGCTGCTCTGAAAGTGATATAATAGTGGTGATGGGGACCATGTTAGGTTAGGTGTCAGGGAAGACCATATTGAGTAGAGGGGATGATATATGCAAAGATTTTGAAGCAGAAAAAAGCTTGGTGCATTAAAAAAATATTTGGCTACACCATGTCTTAGCTGTGGCACGTGGGATCTAGTTCCCTGACCAGGGATCGAACATGGGCCCCCTGCATCAGAAGCGCAGAGTTTTAGCCACTGGACCACCAGGGAAGTCCTTTGGTGCATTTTAAAGACTTGAAAAGCCTTGGGATTTGCCAAATGACTTGATACAGTCAATGGGATGTGAGAGTATGGGATGTGAGTAAGTGCCTCTGATGTTCTGGTGATCCACCATGCAAAACGCATGCCCAGTTCATCCTAGGCCCAGAATGACAGCACACAGCTCATCTGAATCCAGCCTGCAGCTGGAGCCAAACTCAGACAACTCATATCTGCAACATGGCTCCCTAGGCAAGAACTGACAAACCCTAGCTCATGAGCAATGTGCAGAATTGTAAATATACAAATAAATGCTTGTTATCATAGACCACTGAGTTTGGGACATTATTGTTGCTATAGCTAATACAGACTTTAAACAAATAAATGACCCTCACTAATACACCCAGACACATGCACACACTATCTGCTCTGCACTGGTTCATCATCAGGCTTGACTAAAACAAGAACAGGAAAATTATGACTAGGAGTCTATGCAGGGTGTAAAGCATGATTATTAACTATAACACCAAATGATGAACAGTTGGATAGTAATTTTGTCTTTGAATTTAAACCAGGCTGCTACTATTGGCTGCACTGCTCCAGGCTTTTTAATAAAGCCATTATACAACATATTTCAGTTTTCCTGCAAAATTATTTTACTTTTTTAAAAAGGTAGGATAATAGCACAATACAATAGCAAATAGAACTGCATTGACAAGCTACCACCTTCATGATCTCAATTTATAGCTTAGAGAAACCTCAGGTCTTATCTAGAATATGTTTTTTCTTCACAGTCAATAAGATAGTGGCACTTAAACATATTATAGTTCCCTCTACTATTTAGCCAGGGGATTTTTATTGCTGTAATGCTTCCCACTTCTTAAGAGCTTTTGGGAAACAAAACTTTTAAAGGTGAGATTTTACCATACAGACTTTTGAGTGACATTGATAAGCATCTACAAAAGAGAAAATTACATTGACATACTGCCATTTGTTAGTGATTGAACTGGTCTAGTATCTGTGATTTCATTAAAATATATCTGATGGCACTTAAGCATTATTGTAAGATAAGAACATAAATGCATTCTAAATGAGTTGTTCATGAAATCTAGAGTCCTTTCCACTGTGCAGGGAGTCTTTCTTACAGGACAATTACATTTCTTGTTCTTATATGGGTTGGTAGAGGAAAAAAAACTTTCCTCTACTGTCTTATGTTCTGTAACTGGGATGTAGAAATTAAACTGATAAAAGCAAGATTAACAGGAGAAAATGCATGCAAACTTATTTTAATTATATGTGTACAAAGGTTTGACAGAAAGGAAGTGAAAAATCCAGGAAGCTGTTAGACTTGACAACTTATATACCGTGGAAACAAAAGGAGATAAATTATGAAGAAGTGACTGGACAAAGGAAAGTTGGGGAGGGGTGTTGGGCTTCTAGGGGCAGTAAATTGGAGGAAGGTAAATATATGGGAAATTATAAAGCTATTTAAATTATAAAGGGTATTTCAGTAAGGAGTTCTTTTCTGTGTGTGCAGTAAATTGGAGGAAGGTAAATATATGGGAAATTATAAAGATATTTAATTATAAAGGGTATTTCAGTAAGGAGTTCTTTTCTGTGTGTGCAGACTCATCTCAATGCCATGTTTCATGTCCAGTGATAAGGGTTGTTTTCCTCCTCCTAGTACTAGAAGAGAAGGGATACCTTTGAAAGGAAAAATTATGTCCTGCTTTAGGCACATAGGAGAAAGGCAAAGAGCTCTTCCTGTATTTGCTTTTTCTCAATTGCCTGAAACTCAAAATAATTCTTGGGGTTCCCAAGTGGCTCAGTGGTAAAGAATCCACCTGCCAATGCAGGAGATGCAGGTTTTGGGAAGATCCCCTGGAGGAGGAAATGGCAACCCACTTCAGTATTCTTGCCTGGGAAATCCCATGGACAGAGCAGCCTGGAGGGCTACAGTTCATGGAGTTGCAAAGAATCGGGCACACTTGAGCGCACACACACACACAAAATAATTCTTATGCCAAAGTGGCATATTGGAGTGGCATGTTCTCATCCCCTTCAGGTTTGTAGAATTTTAAACCTGGAAGAGGCTTTGTAAACTCTCTAATGTAGTATATCTTAAACTTTTGTGAATCATTAATGACTTTGAGAATGCAGTGAAACCTATAAACCACCTCCCTAGAAACAATTTCAAATAAAATTTAGTGTATAATTACATAGAGTTCAGACTCTCCTGAAACATGTCTGTGGACACCTTATGAGTCTCAAAATGATTCTCAGAAAATGAGAATCAGTTTTCCCTGTCCTTGTCTAGTTAATGCTCCAGTGTCCTATGGGCTTAGTGGCAGCCAAAAAGAAAATGAGAGCCTGGGTGATTGCATGATTACTGTTTAATTCATTAACTTGCTTTCAATTAATTTTTAATTTTTTACTATAAAAATTTAAACATTCATAATTTTTAAAAGTTAAGTTTAAAAAAAAAATTAAAAAAAAAAAGTTAAGTTTAACGAGCTTCCTGGATCTGTTCCCCAGATTCAATAATTGTCAACATTTGACCACCTTGTATCATTTATCCCTCCCTTGATTTTTTTTTCTTTTTTGAAAATCAATTAAAAATTTTTAATTGAATAAATTTGACATGTATCATCATTCAAGTTTAAGATTCTATACATTTAGAACTTTTAATGTATGTGACTATATTTTATCACATTATACAACTATAGTACAATATTGTTGTCTGTATTCATTATACTGTGCTTTGAATCTATATGGCTTATTTACTACCTGTTATAAGTTTGTACCCTTAAACACCATCACTCTTAACCCCCTTCCATTCTGTCATATCCACAGTTTTACTGTTTTCCACAAGTTTCACTCTTTTAGATTCTATATATAAGTGATACCATACCATAGCTGTCTTTCTCTCTCTGGCTTAATCTCACTTAGCATAATGTGCTCAAAGCCATCCATGCTGTCACAAATGGAAAGATAACTTCCTCTACCATGGTTGAATAATATTCCATTGTATATACATACCACATATTTTTTATCCATTCATCTGCTGATGAACATTTGGCTTCTTTTGACAAAGTATTTCACAACAAATCCAGGACATTATGTTATTTTACTCATGACCACTGCATTATGCATCACTTAATCATAAGGATATGCCATATCCCAATTAATAGTGATTCCCTGGCCAATTAATAGAAATCACCTAATATCATTTAAGTCCCAAGTTTATATTCAAATTTCTCTTGTTTTGTTCAAATGAAGATCCAAATAACACCCACATAGTTACTTTGCTTTTTGGCTCTCTTTCATTCAGTCAGCCATTTGCTCCTGACACCCCTTTTTATTGATTTGGTTTTAGAATGAGTTTTTTTTTTCCTTCCAATTAAAAATGAATAAAAATTTTAAAAAAGGAATGAAATTTTTATTCTTAAAGAATCTCCCACATTCTGAGTTTGACCAGTTATTTCTTTATGCCATCATGTTATTTGTTCCTCTATTCCATGTTATCATAAAAGCTTGGAATTAGAGATAATATATATGTAAAATAGTGCAAAACATAAAAGAGGAGCAAGAGTCTGAGAATTCTGTCACCTCATTGAGAATGAGAAACATATTTTCTTATCCAAAAAAAAAAAAAAGCTATGACCAACCTAGACAGCATATTAAAAGCAGAGACATTACTTTGCTGACAAAAGTCCATCTAGTCAAAGCTGTGGTTTTTCCAGTAGTCATATATGAATGTGACAGTTGGACCATAAAGAAAACTGAGCGCCAAAGAATTGATGCTCAAGTATTCTTGCCTGGAGAAATGCCATGGACAGAGGATCCTGGTGGGTTACAGTCTGTAGGGTCGCAAAAGAGTTGGGATATGACTGAAGGGACTGAGCACAGCACAGCACATTCTGTATTTGGGACGGAATAAGAATATCCCTTCCTATTCATTGGCACAAACAATTTCAACTTCTAGAGAATTTTGTGATTGTCTGGTACCCCAATATTGATCATAAAAAAACCAACTAACAAACAACAAAGCTACTCAAAAGGCTGAAGGCCCAGCACACAATTTAGGAGGGTGAAGTCAATTCTTAGTTCACATATAATGCTTGTAGGAAAAATGAATAGTCTGTGTAATTATCGTTAAGTTTGTAAACTTATCAAAACCTTAGTAACTATACAGTCAACCCTCTATCTGAGGAAGATTGATTGCAGGAGCCCTGTGGAGACCAAAATCCACCTTTATATAAAATGGTCTGTAATTGTGAATGCAGAACCTACAGATACGGAGGGATACAGAGGGGCTGTTTTGCTTATTGTCCCTCTTCTTGAGTGTTACCTATTCATGTGCCCAACTTTTAGCCTCTTCTCTTCCTATTGTTCACACGCATTGATTCAGTCCACTGTTTTAATTTTTCTAGGGTCATACTGATGGTATTCATGTGCTTACAACTCAGAGCACTGTGCTTGGACCTTGGCAAGAGTTCAATACAGGCTTGTGGAATAAACTTCCAAATCTACTTTGTTAGCCCTGATTCTCTCCCAAGCTCCAAATCTACATTTTAGGGAGCTGATACAGGGCAGTGGCCAATGCAGTGAGCTATAAAATAAGACTGTGCTGTGTGTGCTAAGTCGCTTCAGTTGTGTCCAACTCTTTGCAACCCTATAGACAGTAGCCCACCAGGCTCCTTTGTCCATGGGATTGTCCCAGCAAGAATACTGGAGTGGGTTGCCATGCCCTCTTCCAGGGGATCTTCCCAACCCAGGGATCCAACCCGCATCTCTTATGTCTCCTGCATTCGCAGCCAGGTTCTTAAGATTGCTTAGGTATATATAAACTGACTCAGTACTAGCAAGTTGTGTGGCTCAGAGGAGGTTACTTAACTTTTCTAAGGCTCTTTTTAAAAAAAATCTATAACAGAGCGCTGTGCTTAGTCGCTCAGTTGTGTCCAACTCCTTGTGACCCCATGGACCGTAGCCCACCAGGCTCCTCTGTTCGTGGAGATTCTCTAGGCAAGAATACTGGAATAAGTTGCCATGCCCTCCTCCAGGGGATCTTCCCAACCCAGCCATCAAACCCCGGTCTCCCACATTGCAGGCAGATTCTTTACCGTCTGAGCCACCAGGGAAGCCAAAGAATACTGGAGTGGGTAGCCTATCCCTTCTCCGAGAGATCTTCCCGACCTCGGAATCGAACCAGGGTTTCCTGAATTGTAGGTGGTTTCTTGACCCGCTGAACTACCAGGGAAGATGGTGACAAAAGAAGCCTTGTAAAGCTATTGTAAGTTTTAAGCAATATAATGTATGTCAAGGGCTTAGCAAAGTGCCCAACACACAGTAAGCCCTCTATGAATAATACCTTTGTTTAACTGCTTGGTAGGTATTGCCTCACTGATGTCTCCGAAACACCTTAAATCTGTCCAAAGCTTACTCTATTACTTTAAACTCAAAAACTGTTTCTCCTTCTCTGTGCCCTGCTGCTGCTGCTGCTGCTGCTAAGTCGCTTCAGTCGTGTCCGACTCTGTGGGACCCCATAGACGGCAGCCCACCAGGCTCCCCGTCCCTGGGATTCTCCAGGCAAGAACACTGCAGTGGGTTGCTATTTCCTTCTCCAATGCATGAAAGTGAAAAATGAAAGTGAAGTCGCTCAGTCGTGTCTGACTCTTAGCGACCCCATGGACTGCAGCCCACCAGGCTCCTCTGTCCATGGGGTTTTCCAGGCAAGAGTACTGGATTGGGTGCTATTGCCTTCTCCATCTCTCTGTGCCCTACTTCAGCTAAATAAATACCCACCATGTCAGCCACTGAGGCTAGTAATTGATTTCTGAGTCATTTTCCACTTCTAAATCCTCAAATCTAATGAATTGCTAACCTTTGTCCAAAAAATTGTTTTCATTAAATCTTAAAACTGAACTGTGTCCTGCTTCTTTTCACATCAGCCTAGTTGGGGTTCTCATCATCCTTCACCTGGACCACATTGATAGGCCTCTAACTGGGATATTGTATTTGGATTGCTTTGTAGCTTGCTAGCCCATAATAGTTTCCCTTTACCTCTAATACATTCATCAAATTGTTGCCAATAATGTTCCTACTTAATATGAACAGTTTTAAATGACTCAGAAACTTTCAGTGGTTCCTTCCTGCCTAAAGAATCAAGTGCAGGTTTCTAAACACTCAGATTTTGACTCAACCCACAACTGATTCCCTGTACCTGGCACATTTTCTCACAGTTCCAGTGGTCTAGTCATCATATTCTTTAGTTCATATTCTTCTGTTTCGATTTCTGAATTTTGTACCAATTCTTCAACCTTCTTCACTTTCCTGATTTTCTTAATAATCTTCTTTTGAATTAAGAGCTCCCTCTCCAGTGCTGTGTGTTTGTTAACATGATTTCCAACCCACTTGTTTTGATCTAAGAGAGAAGCTGTTTACATTAAGGAAGTGTGTCATCACTGATATATCTGTGGTTGACTATAAGCACTGAATAGTTCAGCTTTAGCACTGCTGGGAGTTTATCGATAAGAACACATGGAGGAGGGACTATGGCTGGGGACATTTAAGCTTTAAATACCAAGGCCTTCCTTGATAGCTCAGTTGGTAAAGAATCTGCTTGCAATGCAGGAGACCCCGGTTCGATTCCTGGGAAGGGAAGCTCCCCCGGTGAAGGGATAGGCCACCCACTCAAGTATTCTTGGGCTGCCCTTGTGGCTCAGCTGGTAAAGAATCTGCCTGCAATGTGGGAGACCTGGGTTCGATCCCTGGGTTGGGAAAATCCCCTGGAGAAGGGAAAAACTACCCATTCCAGTATTCTGGCCTGGAGAATTCCATGGACTCTATAGTCCATGGGGCCGCAAAAGTCATTTCACTTTCACCAAGAGGTGTGAACAGTTAACTTGAGGGTGTTCAGTCTGGGCAAGGCGACTCTTTGCTGATCTAAATAGTTCTCTGAAAACCTTGAGGAGATGGGGGAAGGGAAGGACTCTTTGCTTGGAATGGTGAAAACCTTGCAGCGACCCCCTAGAAAGAGATCATCTTGCCAGCTACCATGGCAACTTCCCTCCCAGCTGCAGGGGGCAGGGGCAGCTGAATGTCAGTCAA
The DNA here is from genome assembly GCF_032405125.1 of Capricornis sumatraensis. Taxonomy (NCBI): domain Eukaryota; kingdom Metazoa; phylum Chordata; class Mammalia; order Artiodactyla; family Bovidae; genus Capricornis; species Capricornis sumatraensis. The sequence continues at coordinate 42,950,443 of NC_091092.1, read as the reverse complement.
TGCCTTAGCCTACTTGTAGAAAATCCAACTTGTAGAAAAAGGGTGCCACTCAACTAAATTTGGACTTTATTCCTTTCATCTCCCTGTTGCCTGGAACCATAGTGTGATTAATCTAATATTAGTTTGGAGTATATAATCTCTTCACTGGCTTATTAAGAGACTTTTTTTGGTCTATATTCTATTGGCTTGTGAAATTATTATAATCCCCACAGTGAACCTGTGTTAAATAAATTATTGGCAAACATAATTCAGTCCCTGAGAATAATTTACACTCAAATATGCAGGTTTCTGTGATATCCTTTAAAACTAGCTTAAAACACCTATTTGTCTATGTTTAATAATTATTTGTGTATATGTCTCTTCTAATAGATTAAGTTAATTGAAGACTTTACTTATCTTTATCAATCATAGGGCTTAACACAGGCTGATGGGTCAAAAGATGAATGAATAAATGTATGAATGTATTCTACTGTATAAATTAAATTATGAATAATGGGAGTTTGAAATGCACTGTAAAATATGTAACAGAAAATACCTTTTTCAAAATCATGCAAAATGAAACCCAAAAGTAGTTAGTTAGTTAGCATTGACCCATTTATAATCTAAGTAAATTTATTGGGTCAATAAAATAAAGACCAGAGTTCAAATGAGCTTGAATTAAGTGTGTGGGATAAAAGTGCACTCATTTTGTGTGGGATATTCACATATTCCTATTACAGTGGTAGGAATCATGTAAAATGTCCTACTGCCTACAAGAGAATTATTTCAAGTTCTGTTATCTCTTGACTTTGAGCATTCACTGTCTTCTGACTGCTCCTATTTCAGTCCTGTTCCATTTCTGGCAGTTTCTTCCTCTCTGGATAAGCCCCAAAATCCACAGCTCAAGTGATGGCCCACTTGACACTTTGACTTGTTTTTTTCCTTTAGATATATCCCCTTGCCTCCACACAGTGCAGCCATAATGACAACCAAATTGTGTCCAACCCAAATTTCCAGAGACCAAACTCTCCATGAACTTGGCACCTTGTCTTCCTAAGACTGATAGATTAGAAAAAGAACTAGAGCACTACAAATCATAATATTTCAATCACCTTTTTAAAAATTGTGGTAAAAAACTCATAAATTTTGTCCTCTTAACCATTTTTAAATGTACAATTCACCAGTGTTAAGTATATTCACACTGCTGTGCAATATCTCCAGAATTTTTACCTTGCAAAATTGAAACTCTGTATTCATTGAACAATGCTCCACTTGTCCCTTCCCCCAGACCACAGTAACCACCATTCTACTTTCTGTTCCTATGAATATGGCTACTTTAAATACTCCATATAAGTGGAATCATCATATAGTATTTTCTTTTTTTCAACTGGTTTATTCATTTAGCATACTGTCCTCATGTTTTATCCATGTTGCAGCATGCGACTGGATTTCCATCCTTTTTAAAGGCTGAGTAATATTCCACTATGTGATATATGACATTTTGTTTTATCCATTCATCCACTGATGGACATTTGGGCGGCTTCCTCTCCTTGGCTATTGTGAATAATGCTGCTGTGAACATGGGTGTGCAAATATCTTGTTGAGACCCTGTTTTCAGTTGTTTGGATTATACCCAGAAGTGGGATTGCTGAATCATTTGGTAGCTCTGATTTTCATTTTTTGAAGATTCAATCATGTTTTCAGAAAGAAAGATGATGCTTTTCAATAACTTAAAAACCATTTAGTTTTGCTTTTGACTCCATTGTTACAAGAGAAAAATCAGTTCAGTTCAATCGCTCAGTCATGTCCAGCTCCTTGTGACCCCATGGACTACAGCATGCCAGGCTTCCCTGTCCATCACCAACTCCTGGAGCCTACTCAAACTCATGTCCATTGCATATAGCCTCAATTTAAAGGGAAGAGTGTACTTAAAAATGACTAGTATTTTGAAAAAAATACTTTTTCCCATCTCATCTGCAGACATTCTTCTGTGCAGACTGAACAATCTTAAGAGAACAAAGGAATAAAACTGTGTTTCTTGTCCCATAAATCAGCAATAGATCAGGATGAGTATGCTGATCTATTAAAAAACCAGTTTATCTCTATAAAAAAACCAGTTTATCTCTTAACAATAACAATATACACACCCTGTACCCTCTACTTGCAGAAATTGATATATTTGTGAGTGTTTTCAGTTTTACTCTGGGAAGTGAGAGAGTGGATCTTGCAATGTGCTGGAACTAGTTGACACTAGTTTTTGAGAGTATATCACTTCACAATGGCCAGGAACTGATTGTATATTTAGTGACATGATGTTGGTGGGTTGAAATTGACCAAAGTGAAAGTATTTATACGATGAAAATTGGCAAACATTACCAATCAGGGCCTTCATATATATATATATATATATATATATATATATATATATATATATATATATATTGAGAGCCAGTTGGCAACTATTTACCAGCATACCAATGAGTAAGTACTAAGGAACTTTCAGTTCACTGTCTCAGAGATTAGTAAAAAGATTTTTTAAAGATTCTTATGCAAAAAGAAGAGATTTTTATGCAAAATAGATGTGAGTAAAAAAAGAACCTTGATTAAAATTGCATTAAATGAAACAAATGACCTGAAAGAGAGTAAAGCTAGTTTCCTTATTATAAATAGAAGTTTCCATTTGGTTGCTTTTTTGAAACAAATAAAATAGAAAATATTTAATTTATAGTACTTAAGAAATATATGGCAAAACTTTAAAAGGCCATTTTTTTCCGTAAAACTGGATCAAATATTTGATCTGATAGTATAAACTTATACATGTAAAAATTGACTTAGATATCCAAAAATCAACTACTGCAACAAAAGTAAGTTTATAGATACATTTTTAGGCTGCTTACTCTTGTTAAAGTTCCCTTTGGAGCATACAGTCAGTCTTCTAGTATGACTGGATTATATTCTGAAATAATTATAACTTTATGGTTCTGTCACGAATGAGGGGCCTGTTGGGGCCGGTGTCTTGGAATTTTTTAAGCTGGAATGCCACATTTATAAAGATTACAGTTCCAGCATTTTATTGACAAATGGAATTTGATTTTATAGAAGCCTTCCTTTTTTTTAGGGTGGGATCAATTTGGTGAGTCTTATCAGTCATTCAGACAGTAGGCAAGTATGAATCCAGAAGATACTGCAGACAAGATTTTGTGTTGTTTAGTAATATAAATTGGTGTATTTAAAAATAGATTATACCTCGGCAGAGTCACACATAGACAAAATGCGTCCTATGCCTGAGATCATTGTTGAGTTTGAAAGATGTCCATAAATATTCTGAACAGTTTTCAGCAAATTGGGGAGCATAAGAGGTCTGATCTTACCTTGACTTGTCACTAAAGGAAAACCTGTGGCTAGAAATTAGACTGCATTGATCCCAGGTAACCTGGCCTGAACAAGACCATCACAATAGACAGCACTGGACTACAGAATTGGACTATAGGAGACCTTTGTGGTGTAATTTAAATTGAGAATAGGCCAAACATTGGCCAAATGCTGTGTATTGTGAATGGTCTTTTTTAGGCCATAGCATCCAGAGTCCATTCCGTGGAGATGGGCATGGGGTTCCCTCTACGGAAAATGAATGTATTAGCTCCATCATCCAGAGGCAGAAAAGGAGTTGTTTCCAGGGGGAAAGAATTCCTTCTTTTTCTGTGGCGAAATGTTCTGGGGTCTGGGGTGTGGTGATGTGGCATGCCAGTGCTCCCCACCTTAAGGCTGAACTGGGCTGCTTGAACCGGGCTGGTGGTCAGTGAGCAGCCATGTCTGGGAGTGAATATAAGCCGTTTTCTTCATGGGGGTCTTCCCTAAGCCACTATCAAGGTCTTTATAACACTCAGCTCCCTGAAATGTGTGCTGTGAGAAACTCAACAGAGCAGCGACTTGTCCTACAACTTGGAATTAGAGGATGAGTGACCATCCACAGTGGAGGATGACAGCTGTTCACAGGAGATCAGGCACCTCTCTGCCTTATCAACAGCACCTGAGGCCTGGGGACAATAGAAGTCCAGGCAAGCCACGAAGCAGCATGTTCCAGAGCACAGGTGAGCAGGTCCCACTCTCATTGCTCAGAAATACTTAATGGAAACACTCTTAAAAAATATACTTCTGTTTTTATTTTTTATTTTGGCTGTGCTGGGTCTTCCTTGCCATGCTCTGGCTTCCCTAGCTGCCTGCAAACAGGCTTCTCTTGTTGAGGCCCACAGGTTCTACAGTGTGGCCTCAGTAGTTAGGATCTGTAGCATGTGGGATGTTCCCAGACCAGGGATTGAACCCATGCCCCTGAATTGGCAGGCAGATTCTTAACCACTAGACCACTTTGGAAATTCCAGTGATAACTCTTTGAGTGGGCTGAACTCCAGCAAATAAGGGTGAGTAAGTAATTATGCCTTGGTGATATGGGTGTGCGAAGAAGAGTAATTTTATTAATATTTTGTAGGCATTGGCTATTGAGGAATGTGACACAGTTACATTATTGAGTATATAACTTTGTCTTAAGGTCCTCAATTTTACCCTATGACTTATGGGACTTAGATTTACCAAAGTAATATATAAAATACTATTTTCTATAGAGAGTTATTGTCAGGAACTAATTTAGCTACCAAAAAAAAAAAGTCTGGCTTTCTGCTGTGACCAACAGTTAGATATTTGCTTGTAAAAGTTTCCCTTTTTATGGACAAAAGCAAGAATCTACTTTGATGTGTTAAAAGTTCTCTTTGTCACACCTGTATTTGACTACAAGTCATGCTGCTGTGGGACCTGACTTACTTGCATTGATGTTGAAGGTCTGCTAAGCAAAACAACTGCATGCTGTTAGGGGAGGCACACTGAATGAAACCACCCACCCTGGCCAGGTACCACAGTCACCATTTGCATGAGTTGTTTTATGACAGGAGTCCTGGTAAGGAACACAGAACTAATAAGCCCCCACCAACAGGGAGAGTTCAGGAAAGGTCAAAAGTGACACCACGTGTCCAATCACCTCCCAGAATCCTTCTCACTGGCATCCATCTTGGCTGAACTAGGCGTGCACCACCAGGAAGGACTCTGAGTCAGAATGATTGGCTAAAGACAACCCAAAAACTAATCCCATCATCATAAAACCTGAGACTGAAAGTCATGTGGCAGAGCAGCTCTGGGTTCCCTTACCCTAGTGCTCTCTGCCTGGGTGCCCCTTCCCAATAAAATCTCTTGCTTTGTCAGCACATGTATCTCCTCTGACAATTCATTTCTGAGCGTTAGACAAGAGCCCACTTTCAGGCCCTGGAAGGGGTTCCCCTTCCTGCAACAATACCATATTCTTGATATTGAAACAACAGATGTAGATACAGACAGGAAAGATGCTTTTTCTGCTTCTGATATAGTAATGCAGAAGAGAAAATTGGTTTTCTTTAATGTAGCCCCAAATGCTGTATAACAAAGCAATATCAAATTAAATACTGACACTAGTTGGATGACTTCTTGCTGAGTTATAAATTGCTATTTAACCATGGATAATCATAACTTTCATAAAATCTAAAGTATTTATTTATACCCTGTCAATTTTTATTAAAAACATTTATTAAATATTTACAATGTTTCTTTGATAAAACTGGCTCATGGGAAATGGCACATGCTCCTTAAAACTGCTTTTTGTTTAATTTGGTTATTTGGCTTTTAGTTTATCAATAGATAGAGTCACTGACTATGATGAACTGACAGCTATGGGGCCAGAAATAAATTATTACTGTTTTCTACACATAACCCTCAGCTTGAATTATTAAAGCTAAAATCATCATAATAACAACATTAAAAAACAAATAATGTAACTTTCACTTTTATTTTTACCCTTGGTGTATTGTCTGGAAAGAAATGGTCTTTAAACACTTGAAAACTATAGTCTAGGCAAACAAAGATGAAAGGTCACTTTCCTGTCCCCCAGGCAAAAGTGCAAGCAGTTTCAGGCATCCTACTTGTCTGCTTCTTCTTCCCAACACCATGGCTAAAATGAACTATAGATGAGCTTTAACAAGTCATAAATGTAGTGGAAGAACAGCTGCCAAAGGCAGGACACTGTATTAGCATATTTTAATGTCTGCTTTCATTCACAAACAGTTTAAGAGAAAGCGAAGCAAGATGCATCAGAGATCCCACAAGCTAAGTGATTGCCATCTCAATAAAGAAAATAATAGATGTCAGTTCAGTTCAGTCACTCAGTCCTGTCTGACTCTTTGCGACCCCATGAACCGCAGCACACCAGGCCTCCCTGTCCATCACCAACTCCTGGAGTTCACCCAAACTCATGTCCCTCAAGTCGGTGATGCCATCCAGCCATCTCATCCTCTGTCGTCCCCTTCTCCTCCTGCCCACAATCCCTCCCAGCACCAGAGTCTTTTCCAATGAGTCAACTCTTCGCATGAGGTGGCCAAAGTACTGGAGTTTCAGCTTCAACACCAGTCCTTCCAAAGAACACCCAGGACTGATCTCCTTTAGAATGGACTGGTTGGATCTCCTTGCAGTCCAAGGGACTCTCAAGAGTCTTCTCCAACACCATAGTTCAAAAGCATCAATTCTTCGGCGCTCAGCTTTCTTCACAGTCCAACTCTCACATCCATACATGACCACTGGAAAAACCATAGCCTTGACTAGACGGACCTTTGTCAGCAAAGTAATGTCTCTGCTTTTGAATATGCTATCTTGGTTGGTCATAACTTTCCTTCCAAGGAGTAAGGGTCTTTTAATTTCATGGCTGCCATCAACATCTGCAGTGATTTTGGAGCCCCCAAAATAAAGTCTGACACTGTTTCCACTGTTTCCCCATCTATCTGCCATGAAGTGATGGGACCAGATGCCATGATCTTCGTTTTCTGAATGTTGAGGTTTAAGCCAACTTTTTCACTCTCCTCTTTCACCTTCATCAAGAGGCTTTTTAGTTCCTCTTCACTTTCTGTCATAAGGGTGGTGTCATCTGCATATCTGAGGTTATTGATATTTCTTCCAGCAATCTTGATTCCAGCTTGTGCTTCTTCCAGCTCAGCGTTTCTCATGATGTACTCTGCATATAAGTTAAGTAAGCAGGGTGACAATACAGCCTTGACGTACTCCTTTTCCTATTTGGGACCAGTCTGTTGTTCCATGTCCAGTTCTAACTGTTGCTTCCTGACCTGCATATAGGTTTCTCAAGAGGCAGGTCAGGTGGTCTGGTATTCCCATCTCTTTCAGAATTTTCCACAGTTTATTGTGATCCACACAGTCAAAGGCTTTGGCATAGTCAATAAAGCAGAAATAGATGTCAGCCAGGTGCAAAGGTCTCCATGACAACAGTGAATTTAGGTCCCCACCAACACCATTTGTACAGCACAAAAGATCCATCCCACTAGCCTGTCTAGCAAATCCCACCTTTCTAATCTTCATTTCTTTGCCCTGAATTTGTATCTTAATCCTCAGTTACCTGTATCTTACTATTTAAACATCCTGGAAAATGGCAAAATAATTTAAAAACTGAATTTAAGGCACTGTTTCCTTGGTATTCACAAGGGAGAGATAGATTCAGGATTGTGTAAAGTTCATATTTAAAGACAATTTAGTTTTATTTCAAAGATGGACAGTTCTTTAACAAACATGAGTTTATTCAAATTGTTCCATTTTTTGAAATGAGGTTACAATTCAACAGAAGTAAAAAACGTGGTAAAACCAAACCAAGAAAAGACTCACAGAAGAGAGAATGTTTGGATATTGATTTAAAGTTAACTTTTATATACTGATGTCTACCCACACCCACATCTAGCATCTGGAGATACTCTTCTGGGTATTCTTTTTAGCCAAAACTTTCTTTTTATCCAAGACTTTCACAGTCATACATTCAGCAAAATATTTTAAACATATTTTAATGAATTATGTACCAAGTGGATTCTGGGTTCATGTCTTATAGCCAGATGATCTGAGGTAAGATATATAAGGCCAGCTTCTTCTTTTTTTCCTAACACTATTATTTTAAAAATAATTTTATTTATTTATTTTTGGCTGTGCTGAGTCTTTGCTGCTAAACAGTTGCCGTGCATGGGCCTCTTGTTGTGGTGACTTCTCTCGTTGGGGAGCACAGGCTCTAGGGTGTGCAGGCTTCAGTAGCTGTGGCACACGGGCTTAGCCGTCCCATGGCATGTGGGGGTCTCCCTAGACCAGAGATTGAACCTGTGTCCCCTGCACTGGCAGGCAGATTCTTTACCACTGAGCCACCAGGGAAGCCTGAGGCAAGATATTTTAAACAGAGATAACATACATGCTCCAATGAAATTAGGTTGCTGTGAGAATTAATAAATGATGCTGTAAAATTATTTTTTAATTCTATAGCAGTATACAAATATAAATTGTTAGGGTGATATTTGATGTTGTTCAAAGGAAACAATGGAGAAGGAAATGGCAACCCACTCCAGTATTCTTGCCTGGAGAATCCCATGGACAGAGGAGCCTGCCAGGCTATAGTCCATGGGGTCACAAAGAGTTGGACACAACTGAGTGACTGACAACAACAGAAGGAAACAGTAATAGTGTTGAATTGTAGAGACTTGTATTTACTATCATTAGCTCAAATAAGAACTGAATGAAGTGACTTAAAAATTGGGTTTTTAGTATAAAATAAAATGACTTTAAAATTGGATTTTGACTATAAAATGAGCTTAATCTAAAAATATTTGAACAGTATATACTTTTATAAAGTAAAGGGTAGTTTTTGTTTGTTTGTTTGTTTTGTTTTTGTTGTTTTTTCGGATTCCCCTGGTCCGCACGAGTTCTAAGCTGCTAGGCACTGGACCAGGCGAGGCGCCACGTGGAACTGCGGCTCCGGGAGCGCACCCGGCTGTGGAGCACCGGCGCACCCGCCACCGCGGGCCGCAAGGGGCTAAAGGGTAGTTTTTATTCCACAAAATTCCAACCACTGTACCACTGTCCTTTTAATATAGTTGTTCATCCTAAATCATTTTCCTTTAGGTCGTGGTTGATTTTGTTTTGCAGGCCGGGTTCGCGGGTGCCTGTGTTTTCTGTGTCAGTGCATGTTTGAGATTTCCTGTTGCCTGCAAAACAGAAGAATGCCGATTGTATGTAACTCCATTGTTTGTCACCTAGGATGAGGTGTGCATGGTGCCTCCAGACACACAACTCACCTTGCAGTCTCTGAGATTGTGTCCTCTGGAGTTGTACAACTCAAGACCCTGCTTAGGAAGCTTTACAATTTCTGTGTCACGTATTTCCTCTCTCCTAATTTTGAGAAAAGTCACTGATATGCCTTCTGTGATGGGTTTAATTTTGCCCCCCCCCCAATTCATGTGTTGAAATCCAAACCCCCAGTACCTTAGACTGTGACCTTATTTGGAAATAAGGTTGTTTCAGGTGTAATGAATTAAAATGAGGTCATTCTAGACTAAGGTGGCTCTAATCTGATATGACTTGGTGTCCTTATAAAAGGGGTGACTTTGGATACATATATGTACAAATGGAGAGTACCATGTGGAGATCAGAGTGATGCAACAGAAGCTAAGTGCAATGGTTAATTTTATGTATCAAATTTTTCTGAACTACGGGGTACCCAGCTATTTGGTCAAACGTTATTCTGGGTGTGTCTGTGAAGGTGTTTTTTGGATGAGATTAACATTTAAATTTGGTAGATTTAGTAATGCAGGTTGCCTTTCATAATCCGAGTGGCCATAATCTAATCAGTGGTTGGCTTGAATAGAACAAAACCATTGACCCTCCTATGAGTAAGAGGGAATTACTCATAAAAGAAAAAAAGAGAGACAGAGAACCCCTTCTGCCCTGATTGCGCTGAGACATTGATCTTTTCTGACCTTCAGATTTGGACTGAATCATCAGCTGTTCTTGACTCTCCAGCCTGAGCCTACTGACTTTCAGACTGTAAAACTAGACCATCAGCTCTCCTACTTTCTCAGGCCTTTGGACTCAGAGTCTACAGCTTGCTGACTGCAGGTCTTGGGACTGCTCAGCCTCCATAATCACATGAACTAATTCTTTATAATAAATCTGTTTGTCTATCTGTTATTATCCATCCACCCATCGTATTGGTTCCATTTCTCTGGAGAATCCTATAACAGTAAGGAACACCAAAGATTGACAAACGATTAGAAGCTAGAAGAAAGGCCTGGAATACATTCTACCTCACAGCCCTCAAAAGGAACCAAAATTGCCAACCCCTTTATCTCCAAATTATAGTCTCCAGACTATGTGACAATATATTTCTGTTTAATCTACTGAGTTTGTGGTAAATTAGTATGCCTTTTGACACTAAAAATTACAGAAAAGAATTTTAAAACCAGCCTGATATTTTCCCCTTGTAAAAATGACATTTCCAGTTGAGAATTGTGGTAGGAGTTACAACAACCCATAGGTTAGTGCTTTGTTCTCTCCTTTTCTTATCTGTTGCCTTCTTCTAGTTTTTCTTTCTTTGTGGGTTTTTTTCTCTGTTCTATTCTATATCCTGGTATCAGATCTTTTTTCTTCTGCACCATCCACTCTGATTCCTGATGCTTCTAATAGTTTCACTTCAGCAATGGGTTTATTTTTCCTATTTTCACAAGAATTTTGTCTGCTCATTGTTGTCAATTTCTCCCTTTTAATTTCATTTTTTCCATGAGTTGAAATTTCTTACTAGTATTAAAGAAGATTATGACTAACTTCTTCTTGTACTATTTGGGAATAACTCTTTTTTCTAGGATTATACTTTCTCTGCTTTTTGAATATCATGTTGTATTACATTACTCATTTACGTCTGTTTCTTTTTTTTTCAATAGTGTCAACCTATCGTTTCATATTTAAACTTTTCTGCTCACTCATTGTTTAATCACAAAGTCATGTCTGGGAGTTCCCAAGCAAGAATATTGGAGTGGGTTGCCATTTCCTTCTTCAGGGTATCGTATTAAAAAGCAGAGACATTACTTTGCTAACAAAGTTCCAGAGAGTCAAAGTCAAAATATATATATTTTTTCCAGTAGTCATGTATGGATATGAGAGTTGAACCATAAAGAAGGCTGAGCACCAAACAACTGATGCCTTCAAAATGTGGTGTTGGAGAAGACTCTTGAGAGTACCTTGGATTGCAAGGAAATCAGTCAATCCTAAAGGAAATCAACCCTGAATGTTCATTGGAAGAACTGATGCTGAAGCTGAAGCTCCAATATTCTGGCCACCTGATGCAAAGGGCCAAATCATTGGAAAAGACCCTGATGCTGGAAAGATTGAAGGCAGGAAGAGAAAGGGAGGACAGAGGACAAGATGGTTGAGTGGCATCACCGACTCAATGGACATGAGTTTGAGCAAACTCTGGGAGATGGTGAAGGACAGGGAAGCCTGGTGTGCTGCAGTCCATGGGGTCGCAGAGTCAGACGTGACCGAGCGACTGAACAACAATGAACCAGGAAGAAGACTGTCACCCGACCATGCTGGCATCATGATCTTGGACTTCCAACCTCTAAAAGTGTTAAAAATAAATTCAGTTGTTTATAAGCTTTCCAATGTGTGATATTTTATCACAGCAGCCTGAATGGAGTAAGACAGTCACCAAGCAGACAAAGGAACTCTTATCATTGGCCTCCTGCTCATTAACCATCACACTTATCATTTTAAGCCATTCCCAGTTCCCCAGACACCTTATGGTCTCTTTTCTGTCTTGACCTTAATCACTTTGCATGAGCTGTTCTTCGTCGGTACTAATCATTACCTACACTCTACGGTAATGATTAAACATGTGTACTCGAGCAGCAGTAAATACCAAGATTCAAAAACAACTACTACTAACAAGCTGTACTGCGGGGGGGCGCTCCGCAGAAAGAGAGAGGCAGTGGAACTTCCCTCAGCAAAGCTGAGGGGTCCCGAGGAGACGTGAGCCTGCTGTCCGCCAACCCAGCCCCTCGGTGAGCGAGAGACAATCACACACAACAGGGGTTCCGCCTAAGCAGTTCCGCTTTATTGCCACAAACTCTTGGTTTATATAGGCAAGCAAGGGGGTTCCGCCAGCGACCTCCCATAGTTGCACCAATCACGTTAAAGGTCAAATTATAATATGCCATAGTTGCACCAATCACGTTAAAGGTCAAATCTTAATATAACATAGTTGCACCAATTATGTTAAAGGTCAAATTGTAATATGCCATAATTGCACCAATCACATTAAAGGTCAAGTCATCATGCGCTTCATTGTAACAGGAGTCTATGGTGATTGCACGCTGTCCACGTGCATGGAAATCAAGAGCGCCAATCAAAGTTTTAACAAACAACTTAGGCCATGCCCTCATCTCTTCCGCTAGGCGCCATCTTAGCTCTAAACCGCAAAGCTAGCCCTTCTTTTTTCAAGGTTTTCCATTTAGGGCCCCACACTGTACCTTAGGGCAAGATACTATACCTATTTAAACACTTTTTCCTGCTGTAATACAGAGTAGGTAACAGGACTGAACTCATAGCTTAGCTATAAGAATCTAATGAGGTAATTCATGTAAAGACTTTCAAGAGCTTGGAAATGAAATTAATTTCTTCCAATTTAATACAAGGATCCTGATCCTATCTCTCTGTTTTCAGTAGTGTATAACCTAATGCAGTGGGAGCTGTTTTGTCACAGCAGTGGATTCTTTAGAACAACAAATAAACACATAATTGAATCGCCATTCTTTCTTCCTGCACAACATTGTGAAGAATATTTAGCATTAGTCAAATAACAAGAGAAATCTATTTTGTTCTTTTAAAATAATAGACTAGATATAAATTGTAAAACATCATTATTCTAAATTTGGCTATTTCAGAGGAGCCTGGTGGGCTACAGTCCATGGGGTTGTGAAGAGTTGGACACAACTGAACCACTAACACTAAGCTAAATATGATAGAGACAAAGATAAAAGTGACAGAGACAAAGAGAGACTAAGATGCACTTTGTTGGGAAGATAAAATCAGTGTCAGAAACAGGCTGGAAGAGAATGAAGTCCATTATATCAACCCATTATCACAGTAATAAAAATCATGAAGCTGTTAATAGTAAGCAGCAGCACAGCAACCTAAATGCCTAACTAAAAAGAAAAGCCAGAATATCTGGATAGTAGATTTAAACTACATTTGTCAAACAATGTTACAAACAAATAAGAAAGCATGTTTATTGAAAATGACATGACTCTCTGATGCCACTTCATTTCTATGGTAACAGCAGAGGAGAAACATAGTAAAACAACAACAACAAAACATGTGACTCCACAGCCTCTTGTGCTCATCGGAGCAAACATAGAAAAGAAAAAATACTTTTCTACCCAAAAGGCTTGATCATTAAAAATTATGATATAAAGTATTATCATATACACTGCGGGTTTAATATGAAATAAGTAATCCCATTCAGAAGAATTGTATCATCCTGACATGAAAACATATTGAAAGAAAAAAATTAAAAATTTTATTAACAAAATGTAATGATTTAGACCACTACACTGGCTGCATTATTTTAGTGTTTCTAGCCACCAGGCAGTGAATCTCCACTAGACAAAAGCAGAAGAAAGTGAATAAAGGAAATATCTTGACAGAAATTGTGTCTGGCTACTTTATCATAGGGGCTTCCCCGGGGACTCAGATGGTAAAGAATCAGCCTGCAGTGCAGGAGACTGGGTTCCATCGCTGGATCACGAAGATCTAAATAGAATGGCAATCCACTCCAACATTTTTGCCTGGAGAATTCTATGGAGCTTGGCAGACCACAGTCCGTGGGGTCTCAAAGAGTCAGACATGACTGAGTGGCTAATACTTTCACTTCATCATAAGATGTGGTATTTTTTGTGAGTTTTGAGAATTACTGTTGTATATTCGTTAGATATGATTTCAAACCCACTTGTTTTGATCTAAGAATGAAGCTGTTTTGCTCTGAGAGTGAAGTTGTTCATATTGAGGAAGCTGTGTCAGGATGTTATCATTGGTATCTGTGGCTGTCATAGAAGTAGTGTTAGTCACTCAGTCATGTCCCACTCTTTGCCACCCCATGGACTGTAATCCGCCAGGCTCTTCAGTCCATGAAATTCTCAAGCATACATTAATTCCGCTATTGACTGGCACTGCTGGGTGCTTATCCATAAGAACACAAGGAGGAGCAACTATGACGAGAACATTTAAGCTTTAAATACCAAGAGATGTGAACAGTATCTCCAGAGCGTTCGGTCTGGGCAAGGCAGCTCTTTGCGGATCTAAATAATTCTCTGAAGACTTTGTGTTGAGGGGTGGGTAAGAGTGGGGTAGGGGTGAGGATGAGCTCCCACCTGGATGAAATGATTCTTTGCCTGCCTGCAGCATCCTAAGGAGATCGCTTTGGCTGCCAATATAGGTGTCTTCCTTTCCTAGCAACGTGCCCTGTCCTCCAGCATAGCTTCTACCTTCCTTAGCAACGTGGTCTAGCAACATTTTGCCCTGGCAGATGGGCGTCTGCTTGTGGTCGACTAAGCCCACTCTGGAGGGCCTGCTGTAGAAAGGTGCAGCTCAACTAAATTTGGACTTTATTCATCTCCCTCTTGTCCGGAACCATAGTGTCATTACTCTAGTATTGATTTGAACTCTTTCTTTATTGGCTTTTTAAGAGACATTATCCTGTATGCTATTGGATTGTGAAATTACTCATCTCCCACAGTGAACCTGTGTTACATAAATTGTCAAAGACAATCTCAGTCTCTGAGCATAATTTGCTACCTAGAAACAAAACAAAACAATTATGTTTTCCCCAAGCATACATGGTCTCAACAAAAATGACAATGTTTTTCAAAGATGACTTTCATTTCAAAGGTACATATTTCAGAGACTAGTTTTACTGTTTTAATGAAAAATTAAATCTGTAGCAAAAATAAATATTTTGGTTCTTAATTATATAACCATGTTTTAAAAAATGTATTCAATGGTTTTTCCATACTCTATCTTAATATTTTCATTTGATTAGTTCTATAAACTCTAAGGGTCTCCCTGTGGCTCAGTGGTAAAGAATCTGTCTGCATGCAGGAGACACAGGAGACACAGGTTCCATCCCTGGGTGGGCAAGATCCCCTGGAGGAGAAAGTGGCAACCCCCTCCAGTATTCTTGCCTGGAGAATTCAATGGACAGAGGAGCCTGGAGGAAGGGCTACAGTCCATAGGATTGCAAAGAGTCAGACACGACTGAAGTGACTTAGCAGCAGGCGCAGCGGCAGCATAAAATCTAAAGCTAATGTATTAAATCACAAATGAGCAAAATAAAGGTATACGGCTGAAATTTTGTTTAAAAATTATTATTTACTCTATATAATTTGTCAAAACACCATACACATGTTAAGAGCACATAAGTAGAGGTCTAAAAATTTATTTTAATGAATCAATGAATATATGTTGACTCAGTAAAAGATTGTGTGATCTGGAAAGTATTTAATCATATGGAAACATGGTCACAATATACTTCTGAATTTTAATTCTGGTTAATTGTTGAGCATGGATGCAATTATAGAACATTCCTTTTTTTTACATTTTTCACTGTTTAAAATTTCCATTGAAATAAAATGATTTTAAAATATGAGATATAATTGTCAAGCTATTAAAAACTACAAAATACAAAATTCAAACTGTAAAAATATTTGTAAAATGTAATGTGTTAAGATGAAACTAGCCAGAGACACAAAGAGAGTGGCTGCCAAGCATATCTGCTTTGCTGAAATCTTGAATTGCTTGAATGAGTCCTATTATTAATAGGTAGACTGGCAAACCAAATTTTGGCGACAGGCTATAAAGGACTAGGGAAATTCTGAGGATGTAGAGTGGCCTGGGAGAGGGTTGGGGGAACCTGTGAGAGAGAAGACACTGATACTGAGGTGATAAATCTAACAGTAGTTAGGTTAAATTTGGGAAACTAGAGGTTTATTTTTAGCAAGTTTAACTGTGTGATATGTGATATAATCTCTTATTTTCACAAAACTTTAGTAAATATCTCTGTCTCTTCCAAGTTTAATTGAAAAATTACCCATGTTGTCATACATTGTCATACATGACCACATGTAAATTTACAAAGTACAGAAAGAATCTATCAAAGGCAATACAAAATGAGTTCTATAATTTAATATTCATGTGAATGATTGACTCTGAGGAATGACAATTTATTAAATAAATGATTTCATTAAACACTTATTCATTTATTAAATAAAACTTAAATACTCAGTAGTCATGTGGATATTCTATGACCATATTTAGCTAATTTGAATATAAATAGTAACATAGTATTTAAGAGCTCTGATTTTAGGTGAAGCTCTGCTTGGGTTTGAAATCCGTTTTTGCAAAATATGGGCTTCTCTCATGGCTCAGTTGGTAAAGAATCTGCCTGCAATGCAGGAGACCCTGGTTCAATTCCTGGGTCAGGAAGATCCCCTGGAGAAGGGATAGGCTACCCACTGCAGTAGTGTGTTTTATCTTAGGCAAATTGTTGAAGTTATTTGAATTATAGCTTCTTTAGCTGAAAGACTAGCTAAGAGTACCTACTCCACAGCATTATTGAAAGGAATATACAGTACCCATGAAGTGTTTGGCACAGTTCAGTTCAGTTCAGTCGCTCAGTCGTGTCCAACTTTTTGCGACCCCATGAATCGCAGCACGCCAGGCCTCCCTGTTCATCACCATCTCCCGGAGTTCACTCAGACTCACGTCCATCGAGTCCGTGATGCCATCCAGCCATCTCATCCTCGGTCGTCCCCTTCTCCTCCTGCCCCCAGTCCCTCCCAGCATCAGAGTCACAGGACCTGAGAAATCAATAAATCTTAATTATAATGTAAGCTCCCAACCCAGGAATTGAACCGGGTCTCCTGCATTGCAGGCGGATTCTTTACCAACTGAGGTATCAGGGAAGTTCTTTCAATGAGGGCAGGAATATTATATCTTTTGATCATTGTTGTGTGGCTGGCACACAGAATTGTCAAGAACTATTTGTTGAATGAATTGATGAGTATTGTTATTATCAGTAATTATTTCAATAATTACTGATACATTTAATTATTTCAACTTAAATATATCTGGAAACAGTATTGTTATTATCAGTAATTATTTTAATAATTAAGGTACCAACTTAAATATAATATATCTGGAAATATATGTATACAGGGAATATATGATATTGAGGGACCTTTTGTCCCCACTGTGCTCTCTTTCCCCGGTTCCTGCCCCTCTCCATCTGGGCTGAGAGCCTCTCCTTCTCATTTAAGTTCTCCATGGGGGAGTCAGGGTAGCAGGGTGAACCAGCCCTAAGTACTCCCTGGTCGGTGGATCGTTAACCATCTGTTTTTGGGTCTTTGGGTTACAAAACTGACAGCTGGCCACTAAGGTTATAATTTAGCTTCCAGGCAGGATAATGGCCAAATTTATCTCACCTTTCAGTGATAAGGTGGCTATGTTGGGCAAAGTGTTCCTTCATCTGAGCAAACCAACAGTAGATGCTGCCTGTGGAAAAAGTGGAGGATTGTTTATTCTGTTTGTCCACCCAGATAAATCCTATTCCCTTCTCTCCACTGCTCTGTGCTCCAGAAGGCTGACATCCACAGACTGCTGTTACCATGGTTTTCTCTCTCTCTGGCTAGCAGATACGTTGGCCAAGGAGAGGCAGCATGCAGAAATTAAGGAGACAGTATGTCTCTCTGTGGCACTGTATGAAGCACTCTCCAATTAGCCTAGTCCCTGAGCCTCACCTGCACCCTGATCCTCTGTTAAAGCTGCATATAGCCTCTGCAAACATCTCATGGTAGAAACTCCTTTAGGAGGATCCCAGCCATATCTGTGTGTGTGTGTGTCTCTCTCTGTCTCTCTCTCTGACTCTCTCTCTTTCTGCCAACCTTTTTGAATTTCATATTTTCTACCCTTTTCTTTTTTTGAACTTCGTATTTGTGATTCTGACTTCTGGAGAAACAAATCAAGCCCTCCAAGTGGACATCTTGAGAGCTCATGCTCCTAGTACATAAGGGATATTTGCCTCTTTTAAACTCAGCACATCTCTGAATGTGAGGAGGGCCTCTCTGGGCTTGAAGCCCCCTAGACTCTTATGTGAGTCCATATCCTGCCCCTCCGTGGGTGAGAAGTCGGAGGTCACATGAGTACATGTGGTGCCCTTGTCAGCCGTCAGTCCTCCATGGATAGTCAGACCACCCTTGGGAGATGTGCAGTATGGATACCAATCGTTCTGGGGAGTCTGTCAAGTCCAACAAGGGCAAGAGTCCAGCCGAACATCTCACTGGTTAGCAGGCTTTCCCACACCCCAACAGCTCCTGCCTCTCAGCTCATCCTGTCTTCCTCTTAGCTTAGCTCCCACTCTGAATGCCCAATTTCCCAATCTCCCATTTCCAATGTACCCCAGTGGGCATCATGGTTTTCCCAGCACATCTCTTGAGGAGCTATCTTCGCTGACATCACTTCAGTCCAATGGATTCTGTTCACCCAGCTGTGGCCTGAACAGGTGTACTTCACATGGTGCAGATAAGGGACCTGAGGATTCCACTTCTTTGGGAACAATGACAAGTAGTACCATTAGAAAGCTCTGAATATGTGTTCCCATTTTTAAATGCCTTGTGTTGTGATTTTTTTTATAGTAAATAGAGCCAACAAAGACGATTTGATGCTGCAGAATATTTAAATGATATTCTCATGAACATCAACATTTTAAAAAGACTGTCTTAAATGCCACCACCCCCCCCACCTTATGGCCTGTTCTTAAACAGTGTCTTCTCACCAGGATAAGCAAACAGGTTTTAGAATGCAACACAGTGAGTGTCCTTCCAAAAGGCCTAGGGGACAGGAGTCTTGGGTCCTTGAGTGACTTAGAACTATATAATGTCTCTTGATTTTTTTTTTTTGAATTAAAGGTGAAAGAAATCGGACATGCAGTGTGATCTCACCATCTCTGCTATGTCTGAGAGCCTCTGCATAGACTGTTAGGATGAACAGAATCCCCCCTCCAGTGTAACCCAGGAAAACTGTATCAGCATTAACACATATTGAGTCAAAAGGGGTGAAAACTCAGCTTTTATTTTAACAGCTGAAACAAAGGAGTGTGTTATTCCACATTTTTTTGCTTTTTTTTTTCTAAAATTATGGGCATGCATAAGCAAGTAGATATTATGACTTTTTGGCAATAGCCAACTCTACCCTGGGTGTGGCTTATGTCAGCATCCACACCCACCTGGACAAATCCACGTCACTTCTGTTCCTCCCCAGTTGCCTATCAAGTAAAAAGATCAGCACATTTTGGGAGACCCTGCGGGATTTTGGGTGTTTTTCTTCCTTCTTGTTAGTTGATGTACGTGTATTAGGATTGACGTCAGAGCTTCCTTTATCCATGAATGGTTGATGCCACAGTCTTCAGCAAGAGAGCACAACGGAGAAGGCCTGAAAAAGATGATGAAATACACTGAATCCAGTGGACCCAGGGGCTTCTTCCCTTCACAATCTCACACACACACACACACACACACACACACACACACACACACACACACACACATACACACACACACATGTTACCGGCAGTACTGATAAGAGATTGCTTTGTGGTCTCGTCTAACTTGTCCAAGGTTACACAGAGCTGGGATTGGAACTAATCAAGCCTGTTTCTAGAACCTGTGCTCCACATCACTTCTCTATAAAGCAAATGACAGTCTCGTACCATCCCCAACTTGTAGGGATGGAGTTTATCAGGTGGACTAGTATGGTGATGGTAAAAAACAATGTTACTTTGCTTTGGTATGTCTGGATAGCTTATCACCCGTACCACTCAGGTTTCTCTGGAAGGAGAGTCCTGAAGAGACTGCAAGAAGTTAGCAGGAGTATTCTCTCTCTCTTCCTGTCTTATCCCTTGTTGTGAGAGCCTGATTGGTCAGACCCAGGAGTCATGATGACTCACAATGCCTCAAAGAACTTTCTGACTTTGGTGCCATGGATACCACCAGCTAGGTTATCTCTGGTGTGAGGCTGAGAGGTGCTAGAGAAAGGGGAAAATACTACCCATATTTGGGTACCATCTTCATATCTGTTCCCTGGAAGGATACTCAGTTCTCTTGGCCTCAGAGATCTTCCCTGGCTCATTCAAAATCTCTCCCATGAAATGTTTCCTGTGTTAGGAGTTAAAATATCCATTGCATATCCATAGGTCTTTTGGGCAGTATTCAGCAGTTTTGGCCTCAAGTGCCAAACAGGAACTTGGCCTCAGGTAGAATTTTCTGCTGCTTTCTCGATCTCTAGATACAGCCTTGGCCACAACTCTGAAATGCACAATTCAAGTCATAATTGGGGTGTCTAATTGTAGAAAATTTGACTATGAATAGCCATACTTCTCATGCCATATGACCTTGCAAGTCTTTGATACAGAAAAACCATATAGCTGACATTGATGAGTGATCCGAAGTAAAGTAACATTGTTTTTTACCATCACCATACTAGTCCACCTGATAAACTCCATCCCTACAAGTTGGGGATGGTATGAGACTGTCATTTGCTTTATAGAGAAGTGATGTGGAGCACAGGTTCTAGAAACAGGCTTGGTTAGTTCCAGTCCCAGCTTTAGTGTCATGACGTGGGTTCTCACAGGCTGCAAGAGGGGTAATTGTGAGGACAGGACTCTGGTGGTGGTGGTGGTGTTTTTTGTTTTTGTGTTTATAGTGCTTTCCTAAGAGTCTAGCATGAGTATTATGAAGAAATTTGATACATTCCTACACTGGTGACCCTACTGTGGTCAATTTCATGTGACAACTGAAGAAACTGAGGCAAGGAGGACTTTGAGATGGACCCAGGTCACACACACCCTTCTTTGAGAGGCTCTGTCTTCCAGATTTCCTCCCATCTCATATAGTCATGGAAAGAGACTAAAATAGTGTGTTCACTGTCTAAAAGAAACTGAAGAGGGATGAGAGCTATTATTAGTGTTATAGTATTTTATTAACAGAAAGGTAGCAAACTGTCTTTTTCTTCAGGTATTGCCTTCTTGGAATATTCAAGGCAAGTAGACCAGGAGAGATTGTTGATATAAGTTAAACACATAAAAACAGATTCTGCATATGCTTCTAATAATTAGGAAATATAATGGAAATAAAATATTCTATTCAAATGGTATCAAGCAGTGTAAAACATCTACAAATATAATTAACTTTTTAAAAAACATAGGAAAAACATACATGAAAATTTTTATGAACTTCCTATGTGGACACTTTATAATATTTTTAAGTAACTTTCTTTTGGAAAGGAAGACTAATTTTTGGAATGATATAAATTCTTCCCTAAATTAATCTATGAATTCAGTGCAATCTCAGTCATAAATCACAAGATTTTGATTGTGTGTGTGGAACTGGAGGTCTAGATTATAAAACTACCTTGAAGAGAAAATGTGAGGGATTAGTCCAGGGGGTGGGGGTGGGGGCATGATGTCATACAGTATATTAAAATTTACTCTATAGAATTAACAGTTGAAACAGGAATTAATAAATATGTTAATGGAACAAAATAGAGATTCTAAAAATGTTTTCATATATATGTGGGAATTAAATGATAAAGCAATCAGATGTTGCCTCAAGGCAGTATTTTATGACCGTGTGTGTGTGTGTGTGTGAGTGTGTGTGTGTGCGCGTGTGTGTGCACGCGCACGCATGCATGGGACATGTGTCTGTTAGGGAAGATGGAAATGCAGAGGGGCTTCTGGAACCACTTGGTATTTTTCCTACTGGTGATTCTGGATTCCATCATCTTTCACAGGTTTTCTCAGTTGTGTTCTCTTGCTGAAGCCCGTCTCTGGCATTAACCAGTCATGGATAAAGGAGCCTCTGAAGTCAGTCCTAGAAGGCCCACACCCATCATCAGAAGGATAGCAGATGAATACCGAAAACCCACCATGGCCTCCAGAAACATGTCGATGTTTTTACTTGGTAGGCAACTAGAGAGGCACAGAAATGATGAGGCGCTGACCAAGTGGCTGTGGGGGCTGACACAAAAAACACCAGGATGGAGTTGGCCTTTACCTAAACGTCATGTGACTTACCCACATATGGCCCCTGAGAATTATGAAAAATACTCAAAAGTGGTGTGGGTCAACAAATCTTTCCCCTGAAGGGACTATTAAAATTGAAGCTGTGTTTTCACCTCTTCTGGTTTGATGTGTTTTTTGTTCATGGGCTGCCTATACCTCTGACCCTTCTCCCTGCTACCCAAAGGCCACAAACAAGTGAAGTCTGGTTACTCACCTTTGGAGAATGTTGACTCACTTAGAGTCTGAGGGATTTCAGTTTAGAGGGGCCCTCTTGAGAGAAGTTGGAAAATCTTGCATTTACATGTGAAAAATGCCCTAATTTACTAGAGGGGATTAGGCCTTCAAGAAGACCACTTGATTTGTCTCCCCTGAGGTTCGAGGGAGACAGTGGGAAGAAGTCAGAACCACAAGTAAATTTAAAATGGGAGAGACTGGGAGGATACGGGGAGCTCTCCTCTGTGTGGAAGCTGTATGTCAGGGAGCTACATATGTACATTATCATACATATGGAACTATATACATCAAAGCCCAGAGATGTGGTCTTTAAAGTAGCTATGAAAGACCCCACCAAGGGAAAAAATTTAAACAATCAGATTTGAACAGCTGCTAAACTTCACCCCATGGACAGAGGAGCCTAACAGGGTTGCAACATGGGGGTTGCAACATGGTGTTGCAAAGAGTAGGACACAATTTAGTGACTAAACACCACACCACCACAAACTTGATCCAGATAGGGGGACTGGTTGTGACCTAGACCTCTTGTTCTTTTGTGCAACAAACCCTGGGGGACAAGTAGGTGAAAAGGGGTAGGGAAGCAGATGCTGGCTGAGCCCCAGTGGAAGCATCATGCTACACTCTGCTTCCCTTTCCTACTGCAGGCCGAAGCCCAGGCCAGGCCTGAGAAAGGAGAAGCTTTGACACTGAAAGATTAGAGTTGTGATTATTACCTTGAACAGGACATATAAACTACTGAACACTGATTGTGTGGAATACTAAGGTTACCAAAGACATTCTATTATCTGAGAGTGCTCCAAAAAATCATGAGGCTGACCCTGGGACTGATGATGGGGAGCAGAGAAAGAAGAACCCAAGGGTATTGGGAGGGGCTAGAGAACAAAATTATTGTGTTTTTTTTTTTAATGGAAAAATGATTGTTTTCTCTTTATCACAGGGACTAAAGAAAACACATTTTTACATAAGGAACAACGTGAATTTATTGTTTTTACCAACTGAATACTATAGTAAAGATGGATTTCGGCTAATTAGACTGATACAGAATTAACACAGCCAAGTTAACGTGAAGCATGGCATGAATCAACGCTTATGGCAGTGGTAACTTTGAACCATGTCATTAAATAAAAGAAGAGAAGGATGAAATCGTGTCTAAGCCCATTTAACTTAAACAATGATTCTGGAAGTTTAGAATTAAAGATCATGAGTAATTTAAAAGGCTTCACTTAAATCACTTAGATTTAAAATTAAGAAAATTTATCATTTAATTGCATTCATGTATATCAGCATTCTTAGAAATAGAACACAGTTTAATTTCTCTGCTTTGTAAAACTAAAATATGTCTCAATCACTCAGTAGTTAGAAAATAAAAGACTCCATTGGGCTTTGGTTTCAGACATATTTATTTTGTGTGGACAGCAGTGACTTTTCACCATTTCCTTTCCAGTAATTCCAAGATTCTGAAAATGATTTCATTCATTCATAGCAAAAAGTTCAGCAAACCTTTTAGTACTGTTAACATTTTCACATTTGTTTGGGGATATGTGCTCAGTCGCTCAGTCATGTCCGACTCTTTGCGACTACATGGACTATAGCCAACCAGGCTCCTCTGTCCATGGGGATTCTCCAGGCAAGAATACTGGAGTGGGTTGCCACGCCCTCCTTCAGGGGATCTTCCCAACCCAGGGATCAAATCCAGGTCTCCCGCACTGCAGGCAGATTCTTTACTGTCTGAACCACCAGGGAAGCCAAAGAATACTTGAATGGGTAGCCTACCCTTCTCCAGGGGAAATTTCCAACCCAGGAATTGAACTGGGGTCTCCTGCATTGCAGACAGCTTTTTTATCAGCTGAGCTACCCAGGAAGCCTATAATAAGGTTTAAGAGGTGAATAATCAAATCTCCAATACTGTACATTTTATCACTGCTGTTAAAATACCATTGTTTGATTGGTAAATTATAAGTAATTTCTCCCCAGTGTCTCTCTCTGCTTCATAATCACCAAACATAGGAGGTTTTTAGTGCTAGATGAACAGTTTATTTTAAAAGAACATAATGCAGGAACAGCCAGATGGAAGATGCATAGGCCCAGGTATGAGAAAAGGGCACAGAGCTTCTGTACCCTTGCCAGGCAGGCCACTCTCCCTGCATCTCCGTGGGCTCACCAATCTGGAAGCTCCAAAATTATTGGATTTTGACCCCTACTTGCTCTACATAATCATTCCACCGACATGAGAATGGCAAAGCCCAAATCCAGGATAGTGTTTACATGAGGGACAAATGGAGCCACTGTGTTTGAAGTTTTATTTCCTTAGCTGGAAGATGAGTATACAGACATTTCTTATACTGTTTCCCATACATTCCATACATTTCCATATTCCTGATGTACTTCATCAATAGAGAAGGACATGACCCAAGGCCAGTTGGAAGTGCTATTTATATTCACAGGTTTTTCTCAGGGTCTACTTTCCAGAAATGTATGCACAGAGACCTTATATATCAAAAATACAGGCAGTCACACCCAAGAGAAAAATAATGGTATAGGCTCTATCTTTCAAATATTGGTGGGAAATAATTTGAAACCTAGAATTCTACTTCCAGCCAAACATTTGAGTATGAGAGTAATTTAAATGCATTTTTCATGTATATGGTATCTATATGTGCATTTCCAGTAAGTAGACCCTGAGACAAACCTGTGAATATAAATAGTTTACTTGAGAGGGAACCTTAGAGAGCAGTGTGTGGGGAAGTGAAACTTAGAAGGAAGGCAGCCGGTTAAGAGGGATGATCTAGCAGGTGGGCACTAGGGGCAACTGGAGCTTATTCATGGAGGGAGTATGATGGGAGACTATGTAGAATGCACCTCAAATCCATCTCAAGTATGGGACAAGGAAGCTGGAGTATGCAGCCACCAAAACCCCAACCATTATTTAACAAAGATGCTTCCAAGGATAATAAATCTCTCACAGTTCCAACTGGCTTTGGGTCACATCCAGCATGTGCCAAGGGCAAGGAGAAAAACCCTGAAGTAGTGAGTCCTGGGTGATTGTAGAAAGCAGCCTAGTGGGTGTTGGGGTGAGACCTGGCTTTGAAGAACCAGAATCAAAATACATAAGTCAAGGTCAGAATCTTTTTGACATTGTTTGCAATACTCTACCCACTGTTTGTGTAAAATTTTCAATAAACTGGAATTACACATCCTTTCTCGAGCTGAGCATGTATTCAAGTTTCAGGAACCCCAGTCCCAGAGAATTGTCAGATGAGTTTTCAGCTGCCTATGGGCTTTCCAGGTAGCTCCATGGTAAAGAATCCTCCTGCCATTGCAGGAGACGCTGGAGATGTGTGTTCGATCCCTGGGTTGGGAAGATCCCCTAGAGAAGGAAATGGCAACCCGCTCCAGTATTCCTGTCTGGAGAATCCCATGGACAGAGGAGACTGGCGGGCTACACAGTCCGTGGTGTTGCAAAACAGTTGGAAACCACTTAAAGACTAAATGACAACAACAAAGGAATGTTTATAGACCTTAAAATCTTCTTCCAAGGAAAAATAGAGCAAGACCTCTGTGGTCTGTCCTGATTGAAATGTCCTGGGTGAGTAGGCACTGGTCTCTCCCTGGGATCTTATGAAGATCTTAGGCTGAGGTATCCACAACTCAGTTCTTGTTATCCAGTCTAGAGGGCCCCAAGGTAGGTATAACATGTCATGTCCTGCCCGAGTGGTTCCTCAGCATGCAGAGGTCAGAGAAGCTCCCCCGGTCTCCCATAGCACTTGGAACTTTATTTACAGCCTTATTATTAAACTCTGTGTTAAAGAGTGAGTGTGTGAGATACTCCCACTCGGTTATG
This sequence comes from Capricornis sumatraensis, assembly GCF_032405125.1. Classification (NCBI taxonomy): domain Eukaryota; kingdom Metazoa; phylum Chordata; class Mammalia; order Artiodactyla; family Bovidae; genus Capricornis; species Capricornis sumatraensis. The sequence goes on along the minus strand of NC_091092.1, from coordinate 42,924,338 downwards.
GTCACTGCAGCCCCAACCCGTATACTATCTCCATGGTATTGTTATCAAAAGTGGGGTCCGACTGCTCACTACTCTGAAGGCAATAAAGAGGCAAGGTTGGTGGAAAGGAGTTTGTTTTATGTCAGAGGCTGGCAACAGAGAAGGGTGGGGCACTCCTGTCCGAAGGCTGACTCCCCACCACTGATAATCAGTGGGCAAGAGTTTCAGGGATGCATAGGCAGACAGATGGGGCTACATGCAGAAACAGCACAATCAGCTCTAACAGTAATCTTGAAATTTGTCACGCGGTGGTCTGATTAGCTTCAACTTTATTGTCAGTTCCAGGGTTAGTTTATTCCCATATCTTTGAGACCAGTTCTCAGAATTGTGGCAGCTTATGTCATAGCAGCAGTTTTGTCATCGTGTACTTAACTTCTTCCACCTGGTTGGGGTTTCAGTATATCTACAAGACAGCTCAAAGGAGCTGTCAAATGTCTCAGATGGCTCAGAATATTCTCTATAATCCTTGAGGAGGAAATAAAAGTCCTTGACTTTTAACTAAATTAATATTATTTTGTGTTTTTAGACTGTTTTCCTTTGCTTTTACATTTTCTCACTTCTCTGATTAAATTTATTCTTTGACTAAAGTTTTTCTAAAGACAAAAGGTAGATGGAAGACATGGATTTGGGGGAAAGGACTGTAGGGTCCTGCTCCATTTCAGTGTGTATACCTCTCTCTAGAGATTCTCAGAAATGCTGTTTTGGGTGGTGAGCAGCTTTTAAGGAAATGAGTTCGATGAGCAGATAGTCAGTGACATATGGGGTATTGTCACCAACTAGACTCCATTTCAGCCTAGGACAGCCACAGGTGGCAACAGATGGCCTTCCCAAGCATGTGATGGGAATCTAGGAATGAATCTTTGTTTATGAGTGTGCATTGGCTTGTTTGTTTACTCTTGCTGATCCCAAGGTTAAGATCATTCAGATGTGGCTTGGATGACTGGATCCACTCCTGTTCAGCCAAGTGTGTGTTGTCTCCCCTCAGCTATTGGAGGTTCTCTGAGCTGTCACCATCCACAGACCAGGGAGAGCTTCGGGCTGGTTCACCCTCCCACTCTAACTCCCCCAGGGGAACTCGTGGCAAAAAGAAGTGCCCACTCTGGATGGAGAGAGCCCAGGCTTGGGGAAAGAGACATAATGGGAAGGGGATGTTAAACATCCTCAATAGAAAGTTAAGATCTACAGGACAAAAATCAGGAGAAAACTTTGGGAGTCTTGGAGGACTTTTCACATCTGCTTTCCATTTGGGATTAACAAGAGTAAACAAACAAGCCAAAGCACACTCATAAACAAACAGGCAAGTTGGATGTTTGCTCCTGACTGTAAACTGAGGCAATACTAGGGTTCACTTTAAGTATTTTTTCACACTTAGGAATACTACTGTGGCTGCCTGATGTCCAATGTCACAAAACTAGTGTTTCATATAATTTGAACTTGTTTTACTTGTGGATAATTCTGGAATAGCCTGGTCCACAGGAGATTTTACACTTGAAGATCATGAGATCACCAAGCACTGTTGCAACGCACGCGAGTGGAGACAAATTTGCTGTCACCTTGTTGGTATGAGGCAGCACACAAGTCCACACCTCCTCTATCTCCTCACACAGGGAAAATTAGCATCTTTAGTGGTGCCAAATAGAATGTTGTGCCATCCTATTTGAGACCCGACTTTGCATTTGTGTTTGCTTGAGTATTCTTTTATATCCCCCCTTTCACATTTCAAAATGTTCTTTAAGTGGCTTTTAGGATATTTCAAGTATATTCCTAGGCACTATTTCTTTTGAATTGCTTTTCTGAATTGAGTCATTAACAGTATTATCTATTTTAATTGATTATTTACTGAATTATATGAAAGTGTGTATGGAATATATATTAATTTTGTACTCGGACATACAAATGAATTCAGATATAACCTGTAATGGTTAGTTTTCCCTCTTTCAATTGGTTAATGTCTTAGCTACTTTTTCCCCTTATTCTCATGTATGGAAATGTATACCATCATATTTGGAACGCATCCAACACCTCTTTTGTCTTTTGGTTTATATACTGATAAACTTGGTCTTTTAATATACCAGATTAAGAAATTTTGTATCATTTGACCCTCTTCACATTGACTGGTCATGGTACATTACTCCTTGAATATGTTACTCTGAATTATGTTGACTAATATTTGGTGTGGTGAAAAGCAACCATACTTACAACCAGCACTGTGATACTTCTCCAGCTGAGAGATGCATGGATAAGTAAGAAAATGTGTTCAAAGAACTGCACCCAAGTAGTGTCCTAGTCTGAAAGTGTGCAAAGGATACTCTAGGGCAGAGGGGCTTGCTAGCTAGCTAAGCTAGCTAGCTAAGTTGCTTCAGTTGTGTCCGACTCTTTGCAACCCTATGGACTGTAGCATGCCAGGCTCCTCAGTCCATAGGATTCTCCAGGCAGGAATATTGGAGTGAGTGGACAAGTTGGGTTGAAAAGGAAACACTGTTCAACTCCAAGAAGAGGAACTGTGTTCATCTCCACGTGCTGTGGGCCCTACAGCACAAAGTCTATGTTGCTGTTGTTGTTCAGTCACCCAGTCATGTCCAACTCTTTGCGACCCCATGGACTGTAGCCTGTCACGCTCTTCTGTCCGTGGAACTCTCCAGGCAAGAATACCGGAGTGGGTTGCCATTTCCTTCTCCAGGGGATCTTCCCAACCCAGGGATCGAACCTGTGTCTCCCGCATTGAAGGCAGATTTTTTTACCACTTGAGCCACCAAACGTGGTCCACTGTATGAGGGAATGACAAACCACCCCAGTATACTTAGCAGGAGAACTCCATGAATTTACAAAAAACAAAGTCTAGGGCTCCTCCCCTGATTCTCGTTCCTAGCCAGGTGCCCACCTTGGAAACCTCGGCCCCGCCCCTTCGGTTATGGCCCCGCCTCTTCAACGGCGCATTCAGCTCAGTTCAGTCGCTCAGTAGTGTCTGACTCTTTGCGACCCCATGAACCGCAGCATGCCAGGCCTCCCTGTCCATCACCAACTCCTGGAGTCCACCCAAACCCATGTCCATTGAGTCGGTGATGCCATCCAGCCATCTCATCCTCTGTCGTCCCCTTCTCCTCCTGACCTCAATCTTTCCCAGTATCAGGGTCTTTTCAAATGAGTCAGGTGGCCAAAGTATTGGAGTTTCAGCTTCAACATCAGTCCTTCCAATGAAAACCCAGGACTGATCTCCTTTAGGATGGACTGCTTGGATCTCCTTGCAGTCCAAGGGACTCTCAAGAGTCTTCTCCAACACCACAGTTCAATTCTTCGGCGCTTAGCTTTCTTTATAGTCCAACTCTCACATTCATACATAACTACTGGAAAAACCATAGCCTTGACTAGACGGACCTTTGTTGACAAACTAATGTCTCTGCTTTTTAATATGCTATCTAGGTTGGTCATAACTTTCCTTCCAAGGAGTAAGCATCTTTTAATTTCATGGCTGCAGTCACCATCTGCAGTGATTTTGGAGCCCCCCAAAATAAAGTCTGACACTGTTTCCACTGTCTTCCCATCATTTGCCATGAAGTGATGGGACCGGATGCCATGATGTTAGCTATCTGAATATTGAGCTTTAAGCCAACTTTTATCACTCTCCTCTTTCAATTTCATCAAGAGACTGTTTAGATCTTCTTCACTTTCTACCATAAGGGTGGTGACATCTGCATATCTGAGGTTATTGATATTTCTCCCTGAAATCTTGATTCCAGCTTGTGCTTCCTCCAGCCTAGCATTTCTCATGATATACTCTGCATAGAAGTTAAATAAGCAGGGTGACACTATACAGCCTTGACGTACTCCTTTTCCTATTTGGAACCAATCTGTTGTTCCATGTCCAGTTCTAACTGTTGCTTCCTGACCTGCGTAGGGTTTCTCAAAAGGCAGGATCTCTTTCAGAATTTTCCACAGTTTATTCCACAGACAATCACGACGGTGTGATCACTCACACTCACCTAGAACCAGACATCCTGGAATGTGAAGTCAAGTGGGCCTTAGAAAGCATCACTACAAACAAAGCTAGTGGAGGTGATGGAATTTCAGTTGAGCTATTTCAAATCCTGAAAGATGATGCCGTGATAGTGCTGCATTCAATATGTCAGCAAATTTGGAAAATTCAGCAGTGGCCACGGGACTGAAAAAGGTCAGTTTTCATTCCAATCTCAAAGAAAGGCAATGCCAAAGAATGCTCAAACTACCGCACAATTGCACTCATCTCACACGCTTGTAAAGTGATGCTCAAAATTCTCCAAGCCAGGCTTCAGCAATACGTGAACCGTGAACTTCCAGATGTTCAAGCTGGTTTAAGAAAAGGCAGAGGAAGCAGAGATCAAATTGCCAACATCCACTGGATCATGGAAAAAGCAAAAGAGTTCCAGAAAAACATCTATTTCTGCTTTATTGACTATGCCAAGGCCTTTGACAGTGCGGATCACAATGAACTGTGGAAACGGCACGTTAGCCACGCCCATTTTCCCTTCGCGGGGCGGAGCCCTGGTCATCTCCAAACGTAGGGCGGCTGCCCCTCACCACCACTGTTGCACTTGCGCACTTCAGATCACCTGTCTCGTGGGCGGAACCCAAACCACTTAAGACTCCTGCATTCTTCGTCCGGAAACCTCGGCCCCGCCCCTCAGATTCGGACCCCGCCTCCTCGGGTTGGCATTAGCCCAGACTCCTTCCCCTATTCCCGCCCCGCCCAACTCAGCCAGAGCATCACTCCTGCGCACTAGCAACCACCAGGTCGTGTGGGCGGAGCCCAGCCCCGCCAGTTACCGCCCATTGCCCCGCCCACCTGGGACCGGGCCCACCTCCGCATACACGCACTTCCCGCCACGCCTCTTCGCCGCCCATTGCCTAGTCCAGTGGAGCTCGGAGCAGCAAGCAAGACGCGATGGACGGCCGAGTGCAGCTGATCAAGGCCCTCCTGGCCCTGCCCATTAGGCCCCAGACGCGTCGGTGGAGGAACCCGATCCCCTTCCCCGAGACGTTTGACGGCGACACCGACCGGCTCCCGGAATTTATCGTGCAGACGGGCGCCTACATGCTAGTGGACGAGAACCTGTTCACCAACGATGCCCTGAAGGTGACGTTCCTCATCACCCGCATGACCGGGCCAGCCCTGCAGTGGGTGATCCCCTACATCAGGAAGCAGAGCCCCCTCCTCAACGATTACCGGGGCTTCCTGGCCGAGATGAAGCGGGTGTTTGGATGGGTGGAAGACGAGGACTTCTAGGCCGGGAGCGCCTCGGGTCTGGGGGCGGGTGCTCGAGGGAGGGTCCGGCGCGCCAATCGCCGCCTCCCAGATCGCCACAGGCGTCCTCCCGCCGTGTCCCCCCTCACCTTCGGGTGGCCGCGATCTCCCCCGTGCTCGTGTCCCCTCCCGCGTAGTGCTTGCCTTTGTTCCAGGAATAGCGCTCCAGGTTCCCGCTGCTGCCGCCGCCCTCGGGCCACTCAGGCCTCTCCCCTGCACACTTGGACTCTGTCCTGCGCTCCAACTGCAAGCCGGGCTCCTGTTACCCACTGGGCAGACCACCCACACCGGGCCGCTGCCAACCGCCCGCCCCCTGCCTGACTCCCAGGCCCGCCTCCGGGTGGCCAGAGACCTGCGCTGCGGCGGCCATCACCGTGCACCGCATTCCACCCACAGCCTGCAGCCTTCGGCGATCTGGACTCACCGGGGAGGTGTCTGAGAGGGCCACAGCCTCTGGACATAAAAGGATTCCAACAGCTTGCCACCGTCCTGGAGGGGCCGGCCAGCCTTTCACCTGTGATGGGACCCAGGCCTTCCCCACCCAAGAGACATCTTCTGTTCCTGCTGGGTGTGACCACTAGGTCCCAGGGCTGCCTGGTAGCCAAATCGAGTCACTCATTGTCTCCTGCGGACCTGTTGGTTTCACCCAGAATCCAGTTCTTTTCTGAATGTGCAGCTGTGTCTCTGATGTGTGCCTTTTGTTCAGCACAGTAACCCCTGCACTCTGCCCAGCTCTTCTACACTACCTGGACAAACGTTTTTTCCTTATTTTCAATAAATGTCAGATGCTGTTCAAAAATAAATTGAGTCTCAATGAATATGGCACTGCGACCTCCCCAGTCCAGTAAGTGGGGTCCATGTTTGCTCAAAAGGTATGTCCTCTGCTATTCTGTGGCTGATGTGGTATCTTGTATTATCCAGTGAAAAAGATAGCCCTGTGGTGGTCCTGGTGATGGAGACCCCACTGGTGATCATTCAGTCCCGGATGCTGACTCTTCCAAACCCATCAGTTCCATGCCCCTTCCTTGGGAAATGGATCTGGATTCGATTTTGGCCAAGGAGATATCAGGAAGAAATCAGCTAGGAGACTTTGGGGAAAGAGTTTCTCTTTTCCAAAAAGCTGCTTTTGAAAGCATAATAGCTAATTTTTACAAATCATGAATCCCACACAATTGCTGGTGAACATCCGTCAAAGTTTTATTTAATCCGTTACTGAGGAAGCTAGCAGAATGAGAGCTGGTTCAGAAAAAGCATTTACATTCATGGAGCTTTGATTGTTAAGTGGAGAAGGGAGTGCAGAACTGCTCTTGTTAAATCTAGGTGGAAACCTGGTTGAGATAATGCAGGAAAATAAAATTATATCTTTCTCCAATGGAAAGAAAAGCAAAAAACGTTTCTCTTTACTGTTTCTCTTTATGCTAACCTATTAAATCATGAGTACTGAAAAAAGCCTCTGCTACTTCATCTATGGCTGGGCAACTTAAATTTCCTAATAGTCAATGATTGCAGATGGGCTTATAGGGCAACACTCATGTGATGTTAAAGGCAATAGAATCATCTCTCCCTGATTTTTATTTTGAGTTATTTTCCCAGAATACATGGAAGAGGTAAGGAAAAGACAGCTTATTTCATGCATGGGTTGGCTTAATATGTGGTAGAAAGCAAAAATGGGCCATGATTTCAGGACAAAAAAAGACTATAAAGAGCACAGGCCAATCCTTTGACTTCTCTTCCTTCTGCGTCTAAGTCATCTGACTTTCGACTTTGTCTTAAATTGTTGTTTAATCACCCTTCACCTTTTGTTGTCTTTCTGCAGTTCATCAATAGCCTTTTGTAAATCATCTACTTTCACAGTCTTTATATTAATAATTGTGACTTATTCTGGACCACTCAAATTCCGGAGATATTGCACCTTCCAGGAAATCTATTTCCATTAGTGTCCAATATCAGTTTACCACTAGCGAAATTTTTGACCATTGCACCATGACCACATCACAAGGGTGATCAGCACATCACTTACCACCAGTGATATAGTCCCCATTTCTAGCCAGCTCTCAGGTACTTGTGCTCCAAAATCCTATTTCATAATCTGCTTAAGACTGCTTCTAGAACCAAATACTGGATAGGCCAAAAAGTTTGAGTTTCCCTAAGATGTTACAGAAAAACCCAAATGAACCTTTTGGCCAACTAAATATTATACTTGTAAGTTCCCCCAGAAACATCTCAAAAGCACTTGTAAGGGAATGAAGGTTTGCCTAAAGGGAGAATTTGAAGAGCTATACAGTTGTAAGGGCTTCCCCAGTGACACAGTGGTAAAGAGTCGCCAGCAATACAAGATACACAAATTTGATCCCTGGGTCAGGAAGATCCCCTGGAGGAGGGCGTGGCAATCCACTCTAGTATTCTTGCCTGGAAAATCTCATGCACAGAGGAGCCTGGCAGGCTACAGTCCATGGGGTCGCAAAGAGTGGGACACAACTGAGCGTGCACAGTTGCAATAGAGGCCTCAGCTTATCCTACAGAGATATCTAAAGCTAGGATGGCCATTCAGAACATTTATGAATGGAGAAGATGGTGTCAGGTCTTTGTGCCTCCACACTGACCAGTCATTGGATGTGGTCTTACCTGGAGGAAGTAGCATACCCCTGGGCAAGGCAGCTCCCTTCAACCCATAGCAATTCCTAGAGGGTGATTCAGCTATGACTCTCAGCAGCCTATATTCCTAGCATCTGGGGGCATGAGTGCCTCAATCATAAAAGTGGGATCTGGGCAGTGCATTACATCATCCACTTCACTCATCAAGAAAGGAATGGGATCAGTATGATGGAACATAATTCAGCACTTAAAAGGAATAAGATACATTTATGCCAGCTGCTTTGGAGAGATTGCTGCAAGGTTTCTAGATAAAATGTGTAGAAAATTGTCTAATGTAACCCCCTTTTTTGTTAAATATGCATTAGCCCCCCAAAGGCTTACATATGAATACACACATACACACATGTTATGTAGACATGAAGAACTAGGTGGTTAGTATGGATCACAAGAAGTGGGAAAGGGTTGATGCCATAGATGGAGTAGGGACTTTTGTGGAGGACTCCTACACAAAAGGAAAGGAAAAAAGCTGCACTAAAATGGGAAATGGATCTGGATCAGATTTTGGCCAAGGCGATGTCAGGAAGGAATCATCTAGGAGGCTTTGGGAGGGGTTAATATGTATCCCTGAAAACTGGAAAATCAATAGAAACTTGTGAGAGTGATATAACCTTAATCGGGGTCCTGACAAGAAATAGATGCTACATACAAATGTAGCAGTGAAGGAAAATTAACGAAGAGACTGTGTAAAAGGGTTTCAGTGTGGTTAAAAGAAACTGTAATTCATTGGATAAATTTTGTACAGATAATACTCATTCCTCACTACCTGCCCCCCCCCCACCTTTGGTATGGAGTATACACACCTGTTCCTCTGAATTTAGACTTAGCCATGCACTGCTTTCATCAGTGAGATATGAGCAGACATGAAGTGCCTAGAGGATTTCAATATGTTTGTGTGGTTTTACTAGTCTTCTTGCACTCCTATGACTGTCTTGAGAAGAGCTTGCCCCAGGTAACTGCTGATCCGAGTGTTTGAGCTACATACTAATTCACATGGAGCAGATCTGAACAGTTTACATCCTAGAGCCAAGCCCATCCTAACTGCATTCTGAAGTAGAATAGCCCCAAATAGCCCATAGTACATGAGCAAGAACAGGTGACTGTCCTAAGTTTTGGGGAGATATCTTATACAGCATTATTGTAGCAATAGCTAACTATTACTGATACCAACAAGGGATTTTGAAATACCCTGGGGTTAGTAATAGTGGGGAACTGTTACCTCCCCCCCAAAGCATGAAGGGGTAGTGTTAGTCACTCAGTCTTGTCCGACTCTTTGTGATCCCATGGACTGTAGCAAGCTCACCAGGCTCCTCTGTCCATGGAATTCTTCAGGCAAGAATACTGGAGTGGGTTGCCATTTCCTTCTCCAGGGGATCTTTCTGACCCAGGGATGGAACCTGGGTCTCCTGCATTGCAGGCAGATTCTTTACTATCTGAGCCACCAGGGAAGAAGGGGTAGTAAGGGCAGGGAATGGTTACTGGAGCACAGTAACCTGGACAGAATTTGTGGCCTTTGGTAGAACTCAGCCACAACCATCTTTTAGTCTGGTAGAGATGGAGCCTTCCCAGTGGTCAAACTCAGCAAGAATCCAGAAGGCAAGGGAGACATATATGCAGTCCATAACGGTCAGCTTCCTGGGCACAGAGTAGGGTGGAAGAGAGTGGTTATAAAAGGACAAATGGAAGATATATGAACAATCCATTCTAATATGCAAAGAGATGCACAATCATATTAGTAATCAGAGAGATTTTAAATAGAACAACATGGGACCCCATTTCAAAACTATTATGTTGGTAATAGTAAAAATAATGACAATATCAAATGTTAAAGTGACATGAGGAAATGAGAATTCTCATATACTTCTTTTTAAATTTTATTTGGCTGTGCTCGGTTGCTGAGTGGGGGCTTCTCGTTGTGGTGGCTACTTTTGTTGAAGAACATGGGCTCTAGAGTGTGCTGGCTTGGCAGTTGTGGCACATGCGCATAGCTGACCTTCAGTATGTGGGATCTTCCCAGGCCAGGGGTAGAACCCATGTCCCCTGCATTGGCAGGCAGATTCTTAACCACTGGACCACCAGGAAAGTCCTCATACACTGCTTTTGACAGTACAACAAAATTGGAGATGAACGTGGCAATGCCTTATAAAATTTGACATACATACCCTACAAACAAGCAATTCTGATAAAGATATTGCCCATAGCATTAAAAAAAAAAAAAAGTGTGTTAGGACTGGGAACTCTCTTAAGCTGTATAGCACCATTGTCTGCATTAATAAAAGGTGCCCCCTTGTGGTGAAAGCAATCTTACGTGTGCACAGTGTGGCAACCAGATGGTATTTTTCTGCTTAATATATGATGTATGGCAAAACCAATACAATACTGTAAAGTAAAAAAAAAATTAAAAATTTAAAAAAAAGCAACTCATAGTAAGTTCCATTGTTTGACTTGGTGAAATGGCTTGGGGCTGGAGTGCAGCCTCAGTTACTAGCTTGGTAAGGGGCACTTCAGAAGTGAACAACCTTCTGGACCATAAGCACCATCCCTGTTTGTAGTCCCTGAAAATTGGAAACATTAAATATCATTATGGAAAATGCATACATACCTGTATATATAGATATTTCTTTTTGTCCTCTTTATATATAGTCACTTTAAATTTCAGAAAAGTTTCAAGAATAGTTCAAGAAACTCCTATGTTCTTTATTGCATTAGCTTTTTCTCTTTTCCTATCTACCTGTATCTATCTATCTATCTATATATAAAATATGTATTTTCTGAATCATATGCATCATAATATATATAATACATCATATAATCATATAAATCATTTATATAATATATATGTACATATACACATATATCACTATGTATATGAATTTTGTAATTATTTGACAGTAAGTTCATTAAAAACAATAAAGTATATCTAGAAAAAAACTACAACTAAGATAATATTTAAAGGTTAAATACCAAATGCTTTCTTCTGAGATCACAAACTGGACAGAATTATCTAGTAGCACCATTTTTGTCCGCAATGTCTTGGAGGTTTTAGCACAACTAGTCAATAAAAGGAAATAAAGGATATTAAGATAAGTGAGATAAAACCCACTATTTGAAGGTCTGACAGTATACAGAAAATTCCAGTAAATCTACAAATAATTAGAAATAATAAATTTAATGATTTTGCTGAATCTATGAATAATATATACAAATTTAAAGCAGACAATGACAAGTATTGGTGATAAGGTGGAGAAATTAGAGTCCTCATATATTGCTAGTAAAATGGTACAGCTACTGTGAAAAACAGTCTGGCAGTTCCTCAAAAAGTTAAGCATAGAGTTAATAATACCATATGACAACAACCAGCAATTTCACTCCTAGGTATGTACTCAAGAGAATTGAAAATATACATCCCCACAAAAGCTTGTACATGAGTGCTTATAGCAGCACTATTCATAATTACCCCAAAGTGCAGACAACTCAAAAGTCCAGGAAGTGATGAATGAATAACCAAATATGGTATATCCATGTACTAGAATATTATTCAACCATAAAGAGGAATGAAGGACTGATATATTTGATGAACCTAGAAAACATAGCACTTAAGTGAGAGAAACCAACACAAAAGACCACATATTATGTGATTCTATTTATATGAAATATCCAGAACAGGCAAATATATTGATGCAGGGAGTTGATTAGTGGTTGTTGCAGCTTGGGGGAGGGGATAATGGGGAGGCACAGGGTTTCTTTTCGGAGTAATGGAAATGTTTTAAAATTCAGTTCAGTTCAGTTGCTCAGTCATGTCCGACTCTTTGTGATCCCATGGACTGCAGCACACCAGGCTTCCCTGTCCATCACCAACTCCCAGAGCTCGCTCAAACTCATGTCTATCAAGTTGGTGATGCCATTCAACCATCTCATCCTCTGTCATCCCCTTCTCCTCTTGCCCTCAATCTTTCCCAGCAGATGGTGACTGCAGCCATGAAATTAAAAGATGCTTGCTCCTTGAAAGAAAAGCTATGACCAACCTAGACAGCATATTAAAAAGCAGAGACATTACTTTGCTGACAAAGGTCCATCTAGTTAAATCTATGGTTTTTCCAGGGTCTTTTGCAGTGAGTCAGTTCTTCACATCAGGTGGCCAAAGGATTGGAGCTTCAGCTTCAGCATCAGTCCTTCCAATGAATATTTAGGACTGATTTCCTTTAGGATGGACTGGTTTAATTTCCTTACAGTCCAAGGGACTCTCAAGAGTCTTCTCCAACACCACAGTTCAAAAGCATCAATTCTTCGGTGCTCAGCTTTCTTTATGGTCCAACTCTCTTACATGACTCTTGAAAAAACCATAGCTTTGACTAGATGGACCTTTGTCAGCAAAGTAATGTCTCTGCTTTTTAATATGCTGTCTAGGTTGGTCATAGCTTTTCTTTCAAGGAGCAAGTGTCTTAATTTCATGGCTGCAGTCACCATCTGCAGTGATTTTGGAGCCCAAAATAATTAAGTCTGTCACTGTTTCCATCGTTTCCCTGTCTATTTGTCATGAAGTGATGGGACCAGATGCCATGATCTTAGTTTTTTGAATGTTGAGTTTTCAGCAGATTTTTCACTCTCCTCTTTCACTTTCATCAGGAGGCTCTTTAGTTCCTCTTCACTTTCTGCCATAAGGGTGGTGTTATCTGCATATCTGAGTTTATTGTTATTTCTCCCAGCAATTTTGATTCCAGCTTGTGCTTCCTCCAGCCCAGTGTTTCTCATGATGTACTCTGCATAGAAGTTAAATAAGCAGGGTGACAATATACAGCCTTGATGTACTCCTTTCCCAATTTTGAACCAGTCCATTGTTCTATGTCCAGTCCTAACTGTTGCTTCTTGACCTGCATACAGATTTCTCAGGAGGCAAGTAAGGTGGTCTGGTATTCCCACCTCTTTAAGAATTTCCCACAGTTTGTTGTGATCCACACAGTCAAAGTCTTTGGTGTAGTCAATAAAGCAGAAGTAGATGTTTTTCTGGAACTCTCTTGCTTTTTCTATGATCCAACGGATGTTGGCAATTTGATCTCTGGTTCTTCTTTTTCTAAACCAGCTTGAACTTCTGGAAGTTCTCAGTTCACATACTACTGAAGCCTGGCTTGGAGAATTTTGAACATTACTTTGCTAGTGTGTAAGAAGAGTGCAATTGTGCAGTAGTTTGAAAATTCTTTGGCATTGCCTTTTTTTGGAATTGGAATGAAAACTGACCTTTTCCAGTCCTGTGGCCACTGCTGAGTTTTCCAAATTTTCTGGCATATTGAGTACAGCACAGGTAGTTGTAATGGTTGTACAGAGGAGGGCATGGCAACCCACTCCAGTGTTCTTGACTAGAGAATCCCCATGCACAGAGGAGCCTGGGGGGCTACAGTCCATGGGGTCACAAAGAGTCAGACACAACAGAAGGGACTTAGCATGCATGCACACAATGGTTGTACAACTCTGTGAATATATTAAAAACTACTGACTTGTATAGTTCTTTCAAAGAGTAATATTGTAGTGTGTGGACTATATCTCAACAAAGCTACTGTAAAAAGCTAATTGTATTCCTATTTCCTAAAAATAAACTAGTGGGAATAGTATTTAACAAAAATAATACAATTTATTATAGCTTATAAATTACCAAATACCCAGGAGTAAAATATTTGCAATATTTCAACACTGGAAAATCCAAAATATTACTGAACTAAACTGAGTAGCAAAATAAATGGAAGGCTATAATATGTTAATGAATTGAAAGACTGAAAATTGTTACATTATATATTCTTCCCAAATTTATTTTTAGATTCAATGTGATTCCAGTCAAAATTAAGCAGGCTTCAGAAGAAAATACAGGAGGATATCTTCCTGATATTCGGTTATTCTTAAAAAAGATACAAAAGTTCACCATAAAAAATTGATAAGTGACTCTAAAATGTATATGAAAAGGCAAAGAATCTAGAATAGCCAAGTCACTATTAAAGAAGTACAAAGCTGGATGACTTACACTACAGGACATCAAGGTTTATTAAAAAAAAAAAGTACATGGTAATTGTGCACGGATAGACAAACAGACAAATGGAATACAATAACAAATCCAGGAAAAAAATTTACACTTATATAGTCACCTGATTTATGACAAACTCACTGTCTCAGTTCAGTAGGGGAAAGAATGGTCTTTTCAATAAATATTTTTGGGTCAATTAGATATCCATATTGAAAAAAATTAACATTATCCCTTACCTCCCAGCAAACATAAAAATTAATTCAGTATAAATTATAGACTCAAATTTGAAAGCTAAAACAACCTTTCTGAATGTTGGAAATATTCTATACATTGATCTGGGCGGTATACATTGATATATACATATATAAAAAGTCATCTACCTTATGCTTAAGATTTTTGTTCTCTACTGGATGTAATCTATATCTCATGTTTTTAAATATAAGAAAAGAAAAGAAAGGATTGCATATTTAGATAAATAATAGAGAAGTTGTAGAACATCAAATACAAAGAAAAGCTCTTAAGACAACCGAAGAAGAAACACAAAATTAAGTTGACAGCTAATTTATTAACAGTAAAAATAGAAGCTAAAAGACCATGGAATAATATTGTTTTCAACACTATGATTAAAATTTATCACATTTTAATATTTCTAATATAAGGGTGTTTCCTATAACTAATTTTAATCTTATAAATTGTTGTTGACCAAGTGGCTATTGTGACATAGTATCATTGCCTGCTCCTGTGCAAAAAGAAAAAGTACTTGCAGCAAATCTTTCAGAACTAATGCCCATAGATAAAGGAAATGAGAGTGGGAATAGTGTTCTGGGCACATAGTGCAATATTGTGAGGATAAACAAACACATCGGTGATTCTGTAAATGAAAGGGACTTAACAAAAATAATTTTTTAAAAGAATGGGGAAAAATACATTTTCAGAAATGAAAGGCATAGAATTTCCCCCTAATATATCATTGTTAAAAGAGTACATCCAAAGGATACTTTATAAGAGGAAAATGATACCAGTAAAAATGTCTGGGATGAAAGAAGAGATGATATGTGGCTAAATCTAAACAAACTATAGTACAAATATTTAATTTTGAGATTAAAAAATGAATGAAGCTTAAGTAATGACAAGAAGAGTACTTACCCTGATCACAAGAGGTGATTATTTGTAATTAAAAGGTTCCAAGCTCTTTGCATTCTTTCATTAATTTCTTCTATTAGTTAAGAAGTTAAATTCTCTATTTTTATTCTTTTAGTGGTTGCTCTGAAAAGTTAACATCCATGTTTAACAATATAGAAAATTAACTGATACAAAGAAATTAGAACAATATAATTGACAAAAACTTAAACTCTGACAATGCCAACCACTAGTGAGAAAATGGGAACACATATATTGAGGAGCATAAATTAAGAATTATTTTGGAAAACAACTTGGCAGTGCCTTTGGATTAGTTTCCCTATAAGCTGACTCTGGCCAAGGATTCATGTAAAAGTAATATATATCAAGAAGTGGTCCAAAAAACATATGGACAGGAAAGTGGGGAAGTGAACTGTGGAGGGGGTGCAGGGAAGAGAGTCAAGCAATATTTTCTACCAACCAAAGTTTCCCAGAGAATCCCTTTAGCATATCCATCAATCATTAGTTTAAATTACAAGATACTCACTCTTCATGCTTACAAAGGGGGTTCTGATAGCCTGTGGGCAGTCCTATGAGAAAAAGAAACAGATTCTGGCTATTGGGAACAAAAGCACAGAGGAGCTGAGGTGCATGAAAATGGTAGAGAGTTCTAAAACAGCATTAACAGCATCTGCTTCGATAGGCATTAGTTTCAATATTCAATAACACGACACCTAAAGACTGCCCCTTCAGTCCCTCTTACAGTTGTTTGCAGCAAGTGCTCAAATGTACCTGCTTAAAATATCTGGAGTATATTATCTTGTTTGCAGATATCTGTTTATCCGTGCTGTTCTGAAGTAGGCAGAAACATGGACCTTGTCTCAAGATGATGATGAAACAGAATCATATGAATGATGTACATCTAATATTTTTGGTACCTATTAGGAGCTCAACACACGTAAGTCTTCATCACTTTTAATATTAGATATTAACGTTTTATTTTAGGCAGAGTGAACAACGCTTTCCTGATGTTATGGCTACCTTACACAGCAAGTTCTTTGCTCCTCATCTTTACGGCCTTGATTATGTAAATTGTGTGGATATCAATTCATCAAATAATGGGTTCAAATGACCCCTGGTGACCTGAGGCTCTGGGATTGCCCAGGAGTATCCTACTCAAAACGCTCTAGTGATCTGATAAAACTGAACATTCAGGCAGAATATCCATTCAACTCATTTGGGAGATAACTGGATGGTTGAGGAGAGAAAGATTTTGAATGCATCCAAAGTATGAGTGCCATTCAAGTAATGAAAGTACAGAAAAGAACTGAGAATGATGGTTATAGTCAAGATGTTATGCATCTTTGACTTTCAAGATAGGCTGTCTCTGTGTTATTCTATGGAGGTAGAACAAAGTAGAGTACTGGAGCCATTGGGAGGATTATAGGCAATCCTCCATGTTGAAAGTAAATTTGAATGTTCATATCCTTTAACCATACATTCTCTAAACAACTGGTCCAGAACCACTTTAGACTAAATCCTCTGCTTAAGATTTCTTAGTGGGTGTGATTGTGGGCTCCACATTTGTGGGTAGTTACATACGAAGTTTTATTTGATGTTCAGTCCTTTTGTTTTCTCTCAACATCTCATGGCAGGTATTCTTTCTATTTTATTCAATATTCTACTTGGCAAATTTGCTAGAGTTAGCAAATTAATTGAGTATACCTGTGTTTCTTCTTTTGGGAGGGTGGGAACCCTTCATTGTTGTAGACCTCCGTGAACTCTGAAAAGGTCTCAATTCAACTTCATCATTGTCTTTATCTCTAGAATGTCATTTAACATCCAATACTTGAAAGTTGATTGATAAGCTTTCATATTATGAGTTAAATATTGCTCCTTATGGAGACCTAAAAATGATTTTTAAAATTCTAGCTGTATTATTTTCATACTTTCAGATGTCAACAATCTCCACCAACCTCACTGTTTGAGGATGAGAGTGGGATGTGAAAGTGGAAGCAAAAGTGTTCCAAGTGTCTTGATTATGGTAAAGTAGAAGAGAGCAGAGGCACAAAGCAAATATATTCTAAAAACCTCATTTTTTGTTGACAGAGGTGAAGCAGGACAAAAGAGAACATTTTATGGGGCAAAGAGTACCTATCTCTAACACCTTACACAAAAATAAACTCAAAATGGATTAAGATCTAAATGTAAGACCAGAAACTACAAAATTCCAAGAGAAAAACATAAGCAGAACATTCTCTGACACAAATTACAGCAAGATCCTCTATGACTCATATCCCAGAGTAATGGAAATAAAAACAAAAATAGACAAATGGGACCTAATTAAACTTAAAAGCTTTTTCACAACAAAGGAAACTATAAGTAAGGTGAAAAGGCAGCCTTCAGAATGGGAGAAAAGGCAGCCTTCAGAATGGGAGAAAATAATAGCAAATGAAACAACTGAAAAAGAATTAATCTCCAAAATATACAAGCAGCTCATGTAGCTCATACCAGGAAAATGAATGACCCAATCAAAAAGTGGGCAAAAGAACTAAACAGACATTTCTCCAAAGAAGACATACAGATGGCTAATAAACACATGAAAAGATGCTCAATATCTTTGATTATTAGAGAAATGCAAATCAAAACCACAATGAAGTATCATCTCACACCGTCAGAATGGCTGCCATTAAAAAAAATCTACAAACAATAAATGCTGGAGAGGGTGTCGAGAAAAGTGAACCCTCTTACACTCTTGGTGGGAATGCAAACTAGTACAGCCATTGTAGAGAATAGCGTGGAGATTCCCAAAAAACTGGAAATAGAACTGCTATATGACCCAGGAATCCCACTGCTGGGCATACACACCGAAGAAACCAGAATTGAAAGAAACACGTGTACCCCAATGTTCACTGCAGCACTGTTTACAATAGCCAGGACATGGAAGCAACCTAGATGTCCATCAGCAGACAAATGGATAAGAAAGCTGTGGTACATATACACAATGAAATATTACTCAGCTATAAAAAAGAACACATTTGAGTCAGTTCTAATGAGGTGGATGAAACTGGAGCCTATTATACACAGTGAAGTAAGCCAGAAAGATAAACACCAATACAGTATATTAATGCATATATATGGAATTTAGAAAGACGGTAATGTCAACCCTATATGCAAGACAGCAAAAGAGACACAGATGTAAAGAATAGACTTTTGGACTCTGTAGGAGAAGGCGAGGGTGGGATGATTTGAGAGAATAGCATTGAGACATGTATATTGCCATATGTATAATAGATAACCAGTGCAAGTTCAATGCATGAAGCAGGGCACTCAAAGCTGGTGCTCTGGGACAATCTAGAGGGATGGGGTCGGGAGGGAGGTGGGAGGGGGGTTCAGGATGGGGGACACATGTGCACCCATGGCTGACTCATGTCGATGTATGGCAAAAACCACCACAATATTCTAAAGTAATTAGCCTCCAATTAAAATAAATTACTTAATTAAAAACAACTTTACAAAAAGAGTACTTATCATTGGGAGATTATATCTTGATTGAAATTTTAAAATTTAATAATGATAGGGGCAAACAGATATTCCCTCACATTACTAGTGAGAATGTAACTTGAAAATCTTGCTGAGGTGAGATTTTGATGGGTCAAAATAGTGTTATATGGACTTTGATCTATACGTTCATTTTAGGACTCTAGCCTAATGACCTTATAAAGAATGTGCTTGGTTCTAGTGAGTGTAACTATGCAGTCCTCCACTCAGCTTGCACAACAGGTATGGCTGCTGTCTTTAGCTCAAGGCCCAAATTCAGGCTTATTATATCCATAGGTCCAACAAGGTTCTGAAATTCTAAATGTCCCTCCTTTGATCATGTGACAGTATGCTTTCAGCTGCCATGAGACAGAGAAACAGCAGCAGCAGGGAGAGGGAAATAGGTTCTGGGATCACTAGGGCACTGGAGGCAGGGCCTTTGTTATCAGAAGGCTAAAGATGGCAGGCCATTGGAGTTGGGGTGGCATCCTTGAGGTTAGGGGGGAGAAAGTGAAAGAGAAAGTTGCTCAGTCATGTCCGACTCTTTGCAACCCCACAGACTACAAGGTCCATGGAGTTCTCCAGGCCAGAATACTGGAGTGGGTAGCTGTTCCCTTCTCCAGAGGATCTTCCCAATCCATGGATTGAACCCAGGTCTCCCACATTGCAGGTGGATTTTTTACCAGCTGAGCTACCAAGGAGGGCAGAATGGATTTGGTGACTGTCTGTGGATAATCAATAAGAGGGAGGGCATGAAGAGCACTTGCGTTGAGTGAGGGATGGTAGTGTGACCTGCAAGGGCACTAAAAGGAACAGAATACAGGGAAGATTAGGAGTTCTGGTCCAGGCTTGTGACTGCTGAATCCAGCCAGGCAGCCTCCTCTGGCTCATAACCTCCCTTGTCATGATGTCAGGGATTTCCTCCACATACAAACATAAACACAAAGTCCAGATACTTTCCATCTGGGGTCTGTGATTAGCTGTTATGGTGGGAAGGTAGAGAGAGGTCTTGATGGATCCCACTATGTATTAACTGGTATACTGCTTTTATTTCTTCCTGTTCAGGCATTCCACTTCACCACGCTACTAGTCTGACTTCATGATGGGCTTTCATTTTACTTTATTTTCATTTCATTTTATTGAGCATGTGTGTTTTGACTGATCTTTGTCCTTTCCATACCCGGTGTCATTAGATGTGCTGCCTTTCATTGTAGACTCATTACTGTTCAGAACTGCTTGACATAAACTGAAGTAGTCACACTACCACCATGATGGAAGCCAAAGTGTGTCACCACCTGTATAAGCAAGCAGGGCATCAGATGCCTGTAAATGTTACTGGAGGAAACTGTAGTACCCAGGATTCCCGGTACTCACTCTCTCACCCTACTCTTTCAGCTCCCTCCAAGTTTCTGGTAGACAAACCAGGGACACTCACAAAGAGTCCATATGGAATCCCCTTCCCTACTTCATCTCTTCCCCAGGGCTGCCTTTGTGTACAGGGGTTAACTTAGGCCACTGGGGAAGAATGAGGTATTTCACCAGTACAGTCTATAAAGATTTCCCTGAGACCCAAGAGTCCCCTGTGACACTAAAACACCCGAAGGCCACTTTATTCTCATATTAAAGTTTTGTGGATTTCAGCATGACAAAATCTCTCTGTATTATCTCAAATATGGGTTTCAAGACATTACTGGCCTCAAGCACAGACAAAAATGATTAATTGTGTTTTTCTATAATCCCTCATGCATTCATCTTCTCTTTTGACAATCTTTATATTTCTCTCTCCTTCTGAGGTAATGATTCTCGATTGTATATTGAGGACATTAATGGAATGAGGTGAGGGAAACAACCTAAGAATGACAATTGCAAAGGGGGCACTTATAAAGTTAAGAGAAAAAAAAATCTCCCTTCTGCCTTAAAAATGCCATTCCTTTCTATCAGTACAGAAACTTGCTAAGACATTCAAGATTAATTCTTGCAAAATATTGCCTCTCCCCAAAACATTTGTTATCACAAAAAAGGACCTGGGATGATACAACTGGTATAGACAAAGGAATAATGCCTAACAGAGCCATTCTGGCAGGAGGAAGAAGGCTCCAGGGGCGTTTTTGTTGAGGGAGGCAAGGGGTTACCAACACTGTTGAAAGGATACCGAGTTGTCCCAGGCCATTCTACCTACCTTGAGAGCCAGATGGACACAGACTGTAGGGAATATGCTGGATCTACACCATAAACTGCTTCCAAGCACTTCTCAAACCACTTTAGCAGAATCTATGTTTAAAACCAAACAGTGAATATGCTTAACACAATCTTTCACACCCATCCAGAATGGCTGACCTCCAGCAACTTAAATTGGAATCTCAAAATTAGCCAGCTGTCAATTATTTTAAGAACTTGTGCATCATAAAACTCCAATTCAGTAAGTGATGCAAATTTTGCCTCTCACTTTAAAATTTTGGCCTATTATATGCCAAAGGCAAGTTAATACTGTTTCCACTGTTTCTGATGACACTGAAAAAAGAATTCTAATACAAATGAGGATAATATATTAGTACCTCTAGCTCCACCTAAGTCATATGAACCAGTGCTCAAGTTTACCTGTTCAAATTAAGAGAGTCAATAAAGTGAAAAACCACTGTAATGATTGATTCTTCTCTGCCCTGTTGGGAAGAATCACCCAAACTAGAAATGAGGCAGACTTGATTCAGTATCCTTCTGTAACTTCATCTTTTTATCAGACTCTACTCAGAAACTTTAACCTTCCCTAGACATAGATGAAGTAGCTGCACTGGTGATTTAACAGGTTAGCATGAAGAGAAGTAGTAAGGAGTACCATTTTTGCTTTTCTGCCCATTGCAGAAAATTATAATTTTATTTTCCTGCAGGCTCTCAACCAGGTTTCTACCTAGATTAATAAGAGCAGTTCTGAACTTCCTCCTCTTCCATTTAACAGTCAAGGCTCCATAAATGTAAATGCATTTTCTAAACCACCTGTCATTCTGCTAGTTTCCTGAGTAATAGATTAAATAAAACTTTGACAGGTTTTCACCATAAATGTATGGGATTTCTCATTTGTAAGAATTAGCTATTATGCTTTCAAAAGCAGCTTTTTTGGAAAAGAGAAACTCTTTCCCCAAAGTCTCCTAGCTGTTCTTTCTGACATCGTCTCGACCAAAAATTTGATCCAGATCTGTTTCCCAAGGAAGGGGCACAGACCTGACTGGTTTGGAAGAGTCAACATCTGAAACTGAATGATCACCAGCAGGGTCTCCATTACCAGGACCACCACAGGGCTATCTTTTTTGCTGGATAATATAAGACACCACATCAGTCACAGAATGGCAGAGGACATACCTTCTGAGCAAGTCATGGACCCCACTTATTGGACCATGGAGGGAGAGGTGTCATATTCATGGAGACTCAATTTCTTTCTGAACATATCTGACATTTTGAAAATAAGGAAAAAAAATTTGTCCAGGTAGTGCAGAAGAGCTGGGCAGAGTGCAGGGGTTACTGTGCTGAACAAAAGGCACACATCAGAGACACAGCTGCACATTCAGAAGAGAACTGGGTTCTGGGTGAAACCAACAGGTCCACAGGAGACAATGAGTGACTCGATTTGGCGGCCAGGCAGCCCTGGGACCTAGTGGTCACACCCAGCAGGAACAGAAGATGTCTCTAGGATAGGAAAGGCCTGGGTCCCATCACAGGTGAAAGGCTGGCCAGCCCCTCCAGGACGGTGGTGAGCTGTTGGGATCCTTGTTTGTCCAGAGGCTGTGGCCCTCTCAGACACCTCCCGGGTGAGTCCAGATCGCCAAAGTCTGCAGGCTGTGGGTGGAATGCGGTGCACGGTGATGGCCGCCGCAGCGCAGGTCTCTGGCCACCCCAAGGCGGGCCTGGGAGTCTGGCAGGGGGCGGGCGGTTGGCAGCGGCCCGGTGTGGGTGGTCTGCCCAGTGGGTAACAGGAGCCCGGCTTGCAGCTGGAGCGCAGGACAGAGTCCAAGTGTTCAGGGGAGAGGCTGGGCTGACTCGAGAGGGCGGCGGCAGCAGCGGGAACCTGGAGCGCTATTCCTGGAACAAAGGCAAGCACTCCGCGGGAGGGGACACGAGCACGGGGGAGATCGCGGCCACCCGAAGGTGAGGGAGGAGGACACGGCGGGAGGACGCCTGTGGCGATCTGGGAGGCGGCGACTGGTGCGGCGGACCCTCCCCCGAGCACCCGCCCCCAGACCCGAGGCGCTCCCGGCCTAGAAGTCCTCGTCTTCCACCCATCCAAACACCCGCTTCATCTCGGCCAGGAAGCCCCGGTAATCGTTGAGGAGGGGGCTCTGCTTCCTGATGTAGGGGATCACCCACTGCAGGGCTGGCCCGGTCATGCGGGTGATGAGGAACGTCACCTTCAGGGCATCGTTGGTGAACAGGTTCTCGTCCACTAGCATGTAGGCGCCCGTCTGCACGATAAACTCCGGGAGCCGGTCGGTGTCGCTGTCAAACGTCTCGGGGAAGGGGTCGGGTTCCTCCACCGACGCGTCTGCGGCCGAATAGGCAGGGCCAGGAGGGCCTTGATCAGCTGCACTCGGCCGTCCATTAATCCTCGCTCGCTTTGCTGGGCTCTGCAGGGTGCACAGTGGTCCTCGAGGAGGCGTGGCAGGAATTGCGTGTATTCTGAGGCTTCCCAGGCCTGGGGCGGTCTCCGGTGCTCTTGAAGCTCCGCCCACGTGGACTGGCGGTAGTAAATGCGCAGGCGCAACAGGAAGCCTATCTCCACAGAGGTGGGGCTCCGTACAGGGGGAGGGGGCGGAGCTAATGGACTCTGGGCAGTGGAAGGGGCAGTGGAAGGGGCAGTGGAAGGGGCGGGGTAGGAGGGGCAGGGCCGAGTGGGTGGAGCAGGGCCGAGTGGGTGGGGCAGGACCAAGGATTCTCTAGGTGGGCTCCAGAGAGGGGCAGGGGCATGAGTCAGAGCCAAAGACACTGAATGTTTTTTCTATTTATTATCAAATTATTTCTATTATCATATTTTATTTTTCATTGAAGTATAATATTACATAAGTTACTGATTTATAATAAAATGATTCCCAATTTTTAATCATTGTACTCCATTTATCATTAGTATAAAATATTGGCTATATTCCCTGTGTTGTACAATATATTCTTGTAGCTTATTATTATTTCTGTCATGTCTTATGGCATGCAGGATCTTAGTTCCATAACCGGTCATCAAACCCAGGACCCCTGTGTTGGAAGGGCAGTCTTAACCACTGGACTGCTAGAGAAGTGGCTCTTGAAGCTTATTTTATACCTGATAACTTGTGCCTCTTAATTATCTATCCCATACTGACCCGCCTCAAACTCCTTCCTATTGGTAGCTACTATATCTGTGCTACTATATCTGTGAGCCCACTTCCTTTCTGTTAGATTCACCAGTTTGTTGTAGTATCTAGATTTCCACAGCAGTAAAGAATCTGCCTGCCAATGCAGGAGACACAAATTTGATCCCTGGGTCTGGAAGATTGCCTGGAGAAGGAAATGGCAACCCACTCCAGTGTTCTTGCCTAGAGATTCCTGTGGACGGAGGAGCCTGATGGGCTGCTGTCCATAGGGTCGCACAGACTTGGACACAACTGAAGCGATTTAGCATGCATGCATGCATTGGAGAAGGAAATTACAACCCACTCTAGTATTTTTGCCTGGATAATCCCAGGGACAGAGGAGCCTGGTGGGCTGCCATCTATGGGGTCGCACAGAGTCCGACATGACTGAAGCAACTTAGCAGCAGCAGCAGCAAATCCCATGGACAGAGGAGCCTGGCGGGCTACAGTCCATGAGGTCACAATAAGAGTCAGAGAAGACTTGGTGACTAAACAACAGCAACAGCAACATAGGCGACATCATGTAGTATCTGTCTTTCTCTGACTTATTTCATTTAGTGTAATAGCCTTCAAGTCCATCCATGTTGCTGCAAATGGCAAAAATTCATTTTTTATGGCTCAGTATTCCATAGTATATGTATACCACATCTTCTAGATCCATTGATCTATTGATGAACACTTAAGTTGTTTTCATATCTTGGCAATTGTAAAAAAACGTTGCTATGAACATTGGGATACAAATATCTTTTCGAATTAGTGGTCGTGTTTTTTGGAGGGTATGTGCCCAGGAGTAGAATTTCTGGGTTATATGGCAGTTCTATTTTTAGTTTTTTGAGAAACCTCCATACTGTTTTCCACAGTGGCTGCACCAATTTACATTTCCATCAACAGTAGAGGGTTCCCTTTTCTTCACATCCTCACTAACATATATATGTGTTCTTTTGATGATATTCATTCTGACAAGTGTGAGATGATGGCTAATTGTGGTTTTGATTTCCATTTTCCTGATGATTAGTGACAAAAAGTATAGACTTATATGATTCCTTTTTTATATTAATGTCAAGAATAGTCAAAACTAAATGTTTATAGAATACAGAATATTGGTTATCTCAAGACAATCATCCACTTCATCATTCTTGCTGTGAGAACCTCATGAACAGTATGAAAAGGCAAAAAGATAGGACACTGAAAGATGAACTCCCCAGGTCAGTAGGTGCCTAATATGCTACTGGAGAAGAGCAGAGAAATAGTTCCAGAAGGAATGAAGAGGCTGAGTGAAAGTGGAAACCAAACCCAGTTGTGGACATGTCTGGTGGTGAAAGTAAAGTCTGATGCTGTAAAGAACAATATTGCATAGGAACCTGGAATGTTAGGTCCATGAATCAAGGCAAGTTGGAAGTAGTCAAACAGGAGATGGCAAGACTGAACATTGACATTTTAGGAATCAGTGAACTAAAATGGACCAGAATGGGTGAATTTAATTCAGATGACCATTATATCTACTATGGTGGAAAAGAAACCTTTAGAAGAAATGGAGTAGCCCTCACAGTCAAAAAAAGAGTCCAAAATGCAGTACTTGGGTGCAATCTCAAAAATGACAGAATGATCTCTGTTTGTTTCTAAGGCAAACCATTCAGTATCACAGTAATCCAAGTCAATGCCCCAACCACTAATGCCAAAGAATCTAAAGTTGAACGCTTCAATGAAGACCTACAAGGCTTTCTAGAACTAAACCCAAAAAAGATGTCCTTTTCATCATAGGGGATTGGGATGCAAACGTAGAAGTCAAGAAACATCTGGAGTAACAGGCAAGTCTGGCCTTGGAGTACAAAGTGAAGCAGGTCAAAGGCTAACAGAGTTTTGCCATGAGAACACACTCGTCATAGCAAACACCCTCTTCCAACAACACAAGAGACAACCCCACACATGGACATCACCAGATGGTCAATACTGAAATCAAATTGATTATGTTCTTTGCAGCCAAAGATGGAGAAGCTCTGTACAGTCAGCAAAAGCAAGACCTGGAGATGACTGTGCCTCAGATCATGAACTCCTTATTGCAAAATTCAGACTTAAATTGAAGAAAGCAGGGAAAACCACTAAGCCATTCAGGTATGACCTAAATCAAATCCCTTACAATTATACGGTGGAAGTGACAAATGGATTCAAGGGATTAGATGTGATAGAGTGCCTGAAGAACTATGGACTGAGGTTCATGACATTGTACAGAAAGCAGTGATCAAAACCATTCCCAAGAAAAAGAAATGCAAAAAGGCAAAATGGTTGTCTGAGGGCAGCTTACAAATAGCTGAGAAAAGAAGAGAATTGAAAGGCAAAGGAGAAATGGAAAGATATACCCATCTGAATGCAGAGTTCCAAAGAACAGCAAGGAGAGATAAGAAAGCCTTCCTAAGTTATCAAAGCAAAGAAATAGAGGTAAACGATAGAATGTGAAAGACTAGTGATCTCTTCAAGAAAATTAGAGATACCGAAGGACCTTTGCATGAAATCATGCAAAGATGGGAAATAAAGGACAGAAACGGTATGGACCTAACAGAAGCAGACGATATTAAGAAGAGGCGGCAAGAATACACAGAACTATATAAAGAGAGTTTAATGACTTAGATAACCACGATGGTGTGATCACTCACCTACTGCCAGACATCCTGGAATGTGAAGTCAAGTGGGCATTATAAAACATTACTATGAACAAAGCTAGTGGAGGTGATGGAATTCCAGTTGAGCTATTTTGAATCCTAAAAGATGATGGTGTGAAAGTGCTGCACTCAGTATGCCAGCAATTTTTGAAAACTCAGCAGTGGCCACAGGACTGGAAAAGGTCAGTTTTCATTCAAATCCTAAAGAAGGCCAATGCCAAAGAATGTTCAAACTATTGCACAATTGCACTCACTTCACACGCTAGCAAAGTAATGCTCAAAATTCTCCAAGCCAGGCTTCAACAGTACGTGAACCATGAACTTCCAGAAGTTCAAGCTGGATTTAGAAAAGGAAGAAGAACCAGAGATCAAATTGCCAACATCCGTTGAATCATAGAAAAAAGCAAGAGAGTTCCAGAAAAACATCTATTTCTTTGACAATGCTAAAGCTTTTGACTCTGTGGATCACAGCAAACTGTGGAAAATTCTGAAAGAGATGGGAATACAAGACCACCTTAACTGCCTCATGAGAAACCTGTATGCAGGTCAAGAAGCAACAGGTAAAACCAGACATAGAACAACGGACTGGTTCCAAATTGGGAAAGGAGTATGACAAGGTTTTATATTGTCACCCTGCTTATTTAACTTATATGCAGAGTACATCATGCACAGTGCTGGGCTGGATGAAGCACAAGCTGGAATCAAGATTGCCGGGAGAAATATCAATAACCTCAGATGTGCAGATGACACCACCCTTACAGCAGAAAGTGAAGAGGAACTAAAGAGACTCTTGATGAAGATGAAAGAGCAGAGTGAAAAAGTTGGCTTAAAGCTCAACATTCAGAAAACAAAGATCATAACATCTTGTCCCATCACTTCATGGCAAATAAATGGGGAATAATGGAAACGGTGACAAACTTTAATTTTGGGGGCTCCAAAATCACTGCAGATGGTGACTGCAGCCATGAAATAAAAAGACACTTGTTCCTTGGAAGAAAACCAATGACCAACCTAGACAGCATATTAAAAAGCAGAGACATTACTTTGCCAACAAAGGTCCATCTAGTCAAAGCTATGGTTTTTCCAGGAGTCATGTATGGATGTGAGAGCTGGACTCACTGAAGAATTGATGCTTTTGAACTATGGTGTTGAAGAGGACTCTTGAGAATCCCTTGGATTGCAAGGAGATCAAACAAGTCAATACTAAAGGAAATTAGTCCTGAATGGACCATAAAGAAGGCTGAGTGCTGAAGAATTGATGCTTTTGAATTATGGTGTTGAAGATTCTTGAGAATCCCTTGGACTGCAAGAGGATCAAACAAGTCAATCCTAAAGGAAATCAATCCTGAATATTCACTGGAAGGACTGATGCTGAAGCTGAAGCTCCAGTACTTTGGCCACCTGATGCAAAGTGCTAACTCATTGGAAAAGACCCTGATGCTGGGAAAGATTGAAGGCAGGAGGAGAAGGGGATGACAGAGGATGAGATGGTTGGATGACATCATTGACTCGATGGACGAGTTTGAGCAAGCTCTGAGAGATGTGAAGGACAAAGAAGCCCGGCTTGCTGCAGTCCATGAGGTCACAAAAGGTCAGATACAACTGAGTGACTGAACAACAACAAGACAAGGGGAATTATATTCTGCAAAGTTGCATAAAGGAACCTTATGAAAGAGATAAAATGTTTTCCAAAGTGGCTCTACTCTTCTGTATTCCCATCAGCATTTTATGAGAAATTAATTTATTCTTCAAACTCAGTGACAGTATTGTCAGGTTTTTTTTTGTTTGTTTGGTTCTGATTTTGGTTTGTTTTTACTTTAGCCATTCTAGTAAGTGTTAAATGGTAACTCATTGCAGGTTTAGTTTGCCATTCTTTTTTTAAAATTTATCTTTAATTAGAGGATAATTGCTTTACACTGTTGTGTTGATTTCTGACATACAAAAACATGAATCAGCCATAAGTATGCATATGCCTAACCCCTCTTGAACCTTCCTCCCAACTCCCACCCCATCCAACCACTCTAGGTTGTCACAGAGCATCGGGTTGAGCTCCCTGTGTTATACAGCAACTTCCCACTAACTATTTTACACATGGTAAAGTATGTTTCAATGCTACTCTCTCAATTTTTCCCTCTCTCCTTCCCCCCACTGTGTCCACAAATCTGTTCTCTATGTCTGTGTCTCTAGTAATTCTTAATTCTTAAAGATTAACATCTTTTTTGTGTGCTTACTTACCATATGCAGAAAGTGAAGAAAAATTAAAGAGCCTCTTGATGAAAGTAAAAGAGGACAGTGAAAAAGTTGACTTAAAGCTCAACATTCAGAAAACCAAGAGCATGGCATCTGGTCCCATCACTTCATGGCAAATAGATGGGGAAACAGTGGAAACAGTGGCTGACTTTATTTTTCTGGGCTCCAAAATCACTGCAGGTGGTGATTGTAGCCATGAAAGTAAAAGACGCTTACTCCTTGGAAGGAAAGTTATGACCAACCTAGACAGCATATTCAAAAGCAGAGACATTACTTTCCCAACAAAGGTCCGTCTAGTCAAAGCTATGGTCTTTCCAGTGGTCATGTATGGATGTGAGAGTTGGACTGTGAAGAAAGCTGAGCACTGAAGAATTGATGCTTTTGAACTGTAGTGTTGGAGAAGACTCTTGAGAGTCCCTTGGACTGCAAGGAGATCCAACCAGTCCATCCTAAAGGAGATTAGTCCTGGGTGTTCATTGGAAGGACTGATGTTGAAGCTGAAACACCAATACTTTGTCCACCTGATGCAAAGAGCTGACTCATTGAAAAAGACCCTGATGCTCGGAAAGATTGAGGGCAGGAGGAGAAGGGGATGACAGAGGATGAGATGGTTGGATGTCATCACCAACTCGATGGACATGGGTTTGGGTGGACTCCGGGTGTTGGTGATGGACAGGGAGGCCTGGTGTGCTGCAGTTCATGGGGTCACAAAGAGTTGGATACGAGTGAGCGACTGAACTGAACTTACCATATATATATACATATATATGTTTGTGTGTGTTTTTGTGTATCTTCTTTTGTGAAGTGTCTGTTCAAATATTTTGCTCATTTTTAGTTGTACTGTTTACTTTTTTACTGGTGAGTTGTGTTGTGGTAGTCTGAGCATGGATTGGAAAAGACTTTCCAGACTCAGTATTTCAGAAGGGAGTGACTTTATTAAGATCAGGGAGCAGAGATAATGAAGGCACTGCAAATGGAGCAGGCCAGGGAGAACCAACTGGATGCTGTTAGAGCAGTGGGCTGGCTCAAGGGAGAGCCAATGCTTTTTGTGGGTTAGCAGCCAATTTGTATAGCCTCAAGATAAAGAAAGTTCCTGCTGGAAAGGTGGCATTAGGTGATTGGCTAGGGCACTGTAGGATGAGTACCATGGTGGGCATTTTTGCCTAATTCGGGGTCACAAAGCTTGCTGGTGAAGATCAGGGGCTCTTTTGGCAACAGTTATAAAGGGCTCAGTCAGTTCTGGAGGTGACCTTTGTTCTAGGTTCCACTTCTGTGACCTTGGTGCAAGGCCTCACATCTGTGGTCTTGGGGCAGGACTCTATATGTTGTATTCAAGTCTTATAAAGGTATGTGATTTACATATATTGCCCCTACTCTTGCCCCCAGCCTGTCCTTATTCTTTTCATTTTCTTAACAGTGTTTTTTGAAGAACACAAAATTTAATTTTAAGAAGTCCTATTTACCTAATTTTCCTTTTATGGATTATCTTTTTCATGTCACAGGTAAGACGTCTTTGCCTAATCTAAAGTTGTTCAGGTGTTTTCCTTTCTTCTTCAAGGAGTTTTATAATTTTAAGTTGTGCCGTTAGATCTATGAACCATTTTCAGTTAATTTTTGTGTATGGTATGAGGTATTGATAGGGCCTTCCTGATAACTCAGGGGTAAAGAATCCTTCCACAATTCAGGAGGCACAGGAGGCATGGGTTCAATTCCTGAGTCGTTGAAGATCCCCTGCTGGAGAAAAGGGCAACCCACTCCAGTATTCTTGCCTGAAAAATCCCATGGACAGAGAAGCCTGACGGGGCTACAGTTCAAATGGTTGCAAAGAGTCGGACACAACTGAGTGACTGAGTACAAGTACAATGAGGTATTGACAGAAATTTATTTTTTGTATATGGGTATCTAATTGGTCCTGTATCATTGCTGAAAGTACTGTCCTTTCTCCACAGATCCGCACTGACACGTCCATATATGTGTGGGTCTATTTGTGGATTCTATATTCTGTTCCATTCACCTATTCGTCTATCTTGATGACAGTATACACTGTCTTAATTACTGTAGCTTTATCATAAATCTTGACGTCAAATAGTATTGTTGCAGGAAGGGAGAGCCACTCCAGAGCCCAAGAGTAGGCTCTTGTCTAACACTTGGAAATGAATTGTCTGAGGAGACACACATGCTGACAAAGAAAGAGACTTTATTGGGAAGGGGCAACCAGGAGGAGGGCAGCAGAGTAAGGGAACAGGAGAACTGTTCTGCCATGTGGCTTGAAGTCTCACGTTTCATTGTAATGGGGTTTGTTTCTGGGTTTTCTCTGGCCGGTCGCTCTGATTTGATTCCTTCCTGGTGACTGTACAATGCTCAGCCAAGACGAATTCCACAGAGAAGGATTCTTTTGACATTTTCCAAATTCTTTTGGTTGATGGTAGCTTACTAGTTCTGCATTTCTTAACAGGACTTCCTGTTGTTGTAAGATAACATGTTGTAAGGTAACTGTAATGTTGTAAGATAACTCTCGAAAGTCATTACTATGGTTCCTGGCTAGGGTGGGTGGTTTCAGTCTGTGGTCCCCCTAACATTCTTAGTCTTCCAAGTTAGTTCTGTTTTAAACTAGTTTTAGTCATTGTGTGTCCTTTGCATTTCCATATGAGTTTTATCATCAGTTGGCTTAGACAGTAAAGAATCTACCTGCACTGTGGTAGACCCGGGTTCAATCCCTGGGTTGGGAAGATCCTCTGGAGAAGGGAATGGCTACCTACTCCAGTATTCTTGCCTGGAGAATTCTGTGGACAGTGGATCCTGGCAGGCTACAGTCTATGGGGTAGCAAAAGAGTCAGAGACTACTTAGCGACTAATGCTTTCACACTTCACTTTAGAATCACTTACTTTTACATATTAACATTGAAAAATTTCCTGATAGTTTGATTCTATAAATCAATTTGGAGATAATTGATATCTTAAAAATATTGTTTTTCAACCCATGAATAGATATCTCTCCATTACTCAGATGTATTGTCATTTGTCTCGGGATGGTCGTATTTAACTCTAAGTGTTTCACATTTTTATGGTGTTTAAAACTTCTTTAGTTTCTGGAACCTCCCTGGCGGTCCAATGGTTAAGACTCTATGGTCCCACTGCAAGGGGCATGGGTTCGGTCCCTTGTTGGGGAACTAAGATCCCGCATGCCGAGTGGAATGGCTGAAAAGCAACAAAAACCTTTTTAGTTTCAAAGTTCTCTTGTTTGTTACTAGAAACACAATTGATTTTTGTGTATTCACCTTGTGTGCTGCAAACATGCCTAGTTCACTATTAGTTCTAGTTTTCTGTTGTTGATCCTAGATCCTAGGCAATCTGTTTTCTATATACATGATCATGTCCTCTTTGAACAAGGAGTTTGCCTTTTCTCTTTCTGCCGATCTAGATGCCTTTTGATTCTTTGTCTTCTCTCTTTCTTCCTTCATTTCTTTTTTCCTTCCTACCTTTCTTTCCTTCCATTATTTCACTGGTTGGAGTCTCCAGTACAACACTGAATTGAAATGGTGAGAGTAGGCATGCTTCCATTCTTGAATAAGGTTGGAAAGCATTCTGGCCTTCACATTTTACAGTATATTAGCTGTAGGTTTTTGTAGATGCCCTTTATTAAATAGAAAATTTTCCTTCTATTCCTAGTTTGATGAGAGTTTTTTTTTCCTTTTAGAATCATATGACATAGGAATCTTCCTTGTAAGCATTTTCCCTAGAGAAAGGAAAATATATGCTCACAAAAAATCTGAATGTTTATAGCTGATTTATTTATAATTGCTAAAAGCTTTAAACATGCCAAATGCCCTTCAACTGATGAATGAATCACCAAACTGTGAAGCATACACCCACACTGCGACAGACTTTAGAGTCTTGTCCCAACCTCCTGATGATGCTTTTGAGTGTGGGTGGGAATTGTGACTTGCTTCTAACCCATAGAATGACAAATGTTACCCCTATGAATAGGTTACATTATACACAATTCCATCTTCCAAGCTGACTCCTTTCCCATCTCCTGCTGGCCATAAAAAACAAATCGCAATGTTGTAAATTGTCTCTAGATTGGGGAACTGACAGAGAATTTCCAGCAAGCTTTGTAACAAATCAAGAGTTTCTTAACATTTAAGCCTCCTTTACATTCCCTGGTCATGGTGCACTATTCTTTGAATATGCTGCTCTTGATTATGTTGACCAATATTTGGGATATTCCACTATTGTGGAAATCTACAACTAGCGGTGCAAGATTTCTCTGAGAGATCCATGAATAAGCAGGAAAACATGTTCACAGAATTGCATTCAAGTGGCTACAGAAGGTCGAGGCAGATGATACACTAGAGCGGAGACAGAGCCGGGGAAGCAGTGAAATCGAGGAGAACTCAACGCCCTAGACAGTGACTCTCCTCCCTCACGATACAGAGCCAGGTGTCCAAGGCTCCTCCCCTGGTCCCCGCCCCTTGTGCACTGCCCGCACTGCCTGCCTCCTCGGTTCCGGCTACCTCTCTTCTAGAGGGCTTTAGGCCCGCCCCTTCTCCTGCAGAGCACCCCTTCCGGGTCCTCTTTGGCCCTTGTTAGGCTCCGTGTCGCACCTGCGCACTAGTGACAGCCAGGCCACCTGGGCGGAGCTAAACTGCGGCCCCACGACTCCGCCCACGCGGGGACCGGTCAGCCCGCGTAAACACGCACTTCCCGCCACACCTCCTCGCCAATCCCCGCTGAATCTCACCTAGCCCAGCAAAGAGAGCGAGGCTCGATGGACGGCCGAGTGCAGCTGATCAAGGCCCTCCTGGCCCTGCCTATTCGGCCCCAGACGCGTCGGTGGAGGAACCCGATCCCCTTCCCCGAGACGTTTGACGGCGACACCGACCGGCTCCCGGAGTTTATCGTGCAGACGGGCGCCTACATGCTAGTGGACGAGAACCTGTTCACCAACGATGCCCTGAAGGTGACGTTCCTCATCACCCGCATGACCGGGCCAGCCCTGCAGTGGGTGATCCCCTACATCAGGAAGCAGAGCCCCCTCCTCAACGATTACCGGGGCTTCCTGGCCGAGATGAAGCGGGTGTTTGGATGGGTGGAAGACGAGGACTTCTAGGCCGGGAGCGCCTCAGGTCTGGGGGCGGGTGCTCGGGGGAGGGTCCGCCGCGCCAGTCGCCGCCTCCCAGATCGCCACAGGCGTCCTCCCGCCGTGTCCTCCCTCACCTTCGGGTGGCCGCGATCTCCCCCGTGCTCGTGTCCCCTCCCGCGTAGTGCTTGCCTTTGTTCCAGGAATAGCGCTCCAGGTTCCCGCTGCTGCCACCGCCCTCTCGAGTCAGCCCAGCCTCTCCCCTGCACACTTGGACTCTGTCCTGCGCTCCAGCTGCAAGCCGGGCTCCTGTTACCCACTGGGCAAACCACCCACACTGGGCCGCTGCCAACCGCCCGCCCCCTGCCAGACTCCCAGGCCCGCCTCGGGGTGGCCAGGGACCTGCGGCTGCGGCAGCCATCACCGTGCACCGCATTCCACCCACAGCCTGCAGCCTTTAGCGATCTGGACTCACCCGGGAGGTGTCTGAGCTGGCCACAGCCTCTGGACAAACAAGGATCCCAACAGCTCACCACCGTCCTGGAGGGGCTGGCCAGCCTTTCACCTGTAATGGGACCCAGGTCTTCCCTATCCCAGAGATAAGGTGTGACCACTAGGTCCCAGGGCTGCCTGGTAGCCAAATCGAGTCACTCATTGTCTCCTGCGGACCTGTTGGTTTCACCCAGAATCCAGTTCTCTTCTGAATGTGCAGCTGTGTCTCTGATGTGTGCCTTTTGTTCAGCACAGTAACCCCTGCACTCTGCCCAGCTCTTCTACACTACCTGGACAAACATTTTTTTTTTCCTTATTTTCAATAAATGTCAGACGATGTTCAGAAAGAAATTGAGTCTCCATGAATATGACACCTCTCCCTCCATGGTCCAATAAGTGGGGTCCATGACTTGCTCAGAAGGTATGTCCTCTGCCATTCTGTGGCTGATGTGGTGTCTTGTATTATCCAGCTAAAAAGATAGCCCTGTAGTGGTCCTGGTGATGGTACCCTACTGGTGATCACTCAGTCTCAGATGCTGACTCTTCCAAACCCATCCGTTCCATTCCGCTTCCTTGGGAAATGGATCTGGATCAGATTTTGGCCAAGGTGATGTCAGGAAGAAATCAGCTAGGAGACTTTGGGGAAAGAGTTTCTCTTTTCCCAAAAGCTGCTTTTGAAAGCATAATAGCTAATTTTTACAAATGATGAATCCCACACATTTGTTGGTGAACAACTTTCAAAGTTTTATTCAGTCTATTACTCAGGAAATTAGAATGACCGGTGGTTCAGAAAAAGCATTTAGGTTTATGGAGCCTTGATAAGTGGAAGAGAAGGGAGTGCAGAACTGCTCTTGTTAATCTAGGTAGAAACTTGGTTGAGAGTCTGCAGGAAAATAAAATTATAACTTTCTGCAATGGGCAGAAAAGCAAAAATGATACTCCTTACTATTTCTCTTCATGCTAACCTGTTAAATCACCAGTGCAGCTACTTCATCTTGTACATTCCAAAATCTCTATGTAACATAGAGATACAAGAGAGTGCTAACAACATGGATTAATATTTTTACAGCAACATATTGAAATTTGAAATATATTACTTTGATGCATTCTGCCCTCTAATCTTTATCAGATTGTATGTCTTAGTTGGTTAACATGATATACTTATAATGCCTAATATTAGTATAATGCTTTCAGAATTTATTTGCTATCCTTTTTCAGTCTTCTCTGCAAATTTTGATTAATTGATTGCTTCACTAATTGGCCGTCAGGCACTTATTATTTATCAGGTACTTCCTATGCCCCAGGCATTGTACTATGAACTATGGATACACGATTACAAAATTATGGCCTAAGTCTTCAAGGAATTTAGAGTGCATATAGCTGTAGTGGAAAAATGTCTATATGAAATATCAGCTTTGGATTTAATTAAGAAGTTGTTGAATCCATGCTTGGTCACTCCACCTGTATGACATTAGGCAAATTTCTTAACCTTCCTAAGCCATATTTCCTCTTTATGTAAGCGGGTAAAATAATACATATGTATTGGGTTCCTTTTGAGAATTCAGTTAAATAACAAATATAAAGTCTGAGAACTCAGTATGTAGGACTTGCTATAACTATAATAACAGTAGGAGTTTAAATTATTTTTAGGTTATGATAATGACTTGGGGCTTTATATAATACAGTGGGAACATAAGATAAAGAATACTTATATCTGCCCTAGATGAGTCAGGGACCATCTTAATAGAGGAAGTAGTAAATGTGTTGAGATGTGATTACAATTAAAGAGGGTCACCTCAATCTGAAGTTCAGAAGAATGAGAGAATATATAAAAGTCAGGAAGAGATCATGGTAGGAGTTGAGATAGCAAAAGTACAAATCTACATCGTGAAAAATCTCTTATGTAATTTTAAGGTGTATATCAATTATTCTGTATTTACTGGGGAACAATGGAAATATACTGAATAGGGGACTGATATGATTAGATTTGTCTTTTAATGTTCACTCTAGGGCTTCCCTGGTGGCTCAAACGGTAAAGAATCTGCCTGCAATACAAGAGACCCTGGTTTGATCCCTGGGTCGGAAGATCCCCTGAAGAAGGAAAAGGCAACCCACTCCAGTATTCTTGCCTGGAAAATTCTGTGGACAGAGAAACCTGGTGGGCTACAGTCCATGGGGTTGCAAAGAGTCAGATACGACTGAGCCTTTCACCCCTTTCACCTTTTTACCTTCACCTGGGGCTGATATTGAAGATAGATTCTGGGAAGATAGAATGTAGGTCAAGTCCAGTAATGAATATTTTGCAGGTGATAATTTTTCAGAGCTTAGAGACAAAGAGGATGGGGAAATAAAAGTGACATTCAGATCATTAGAACTTGATTGGCTGAAATGTGGAAGTTGGGGATATGTAAGGATCTGGGATGGGAGCAAGTTTCTGGCTTAGGAATTGAACCATTCTTGGATGTGACAAAGGCTAGCCTCTCTCTAGCTTTTCAACTCCTTTGCCTGGAACATTTTTCATTCCCTCTTTGCTGTTCCATAACTTTCACCAGACCAGTTCCTACTCACAGGATCTGTTCATGTCTCTCAGAAGTTCTTCCTGAGCCATCAAGTCTATTTTGGTAGCATCTGTAGTAAGCATCTCATCGGAGAAGGCAATGGCACCCCACTCCAGTACTCTTGCCTGGAAAATCCCATGGACGGAGGAGCCTGGTAGGCTGCAGTCCATGGGGTCGCTGAGTCGGACACGACTGAGCGACTTCCCTTTCACTTTTCACTTCCATGCATTGGAGAAGGAGATGGCAACCCACTCCAGTGTTCTTGCCTGGCGAATCCCGGGGATGGGGGAGCCTGGTGGGCTGCCGTCTCTGGGTTTGCACAGAGTCGGACACAACTGAAGTGACTTAGCAGCAGCAGCTAGTAAGCATCTCATAGTTCCTCCACCTTTTGTAAGGCACTATGTTGAAATAGAATGACTCATTAAACTGTGGATATTCAACTCAATTTTTTTTACAGATTTAAAAATCAACTGTAGATTGAGTTACAGTTTATATGCAATAAAATCACCCATGTTAAGGGTACACTTCAATACAATTTGAAATGCATTTTGAAATAATATATAATACATACAAGATTCCCCCTTTGTCCTCAGTTTCTCTTTCTGTGATTTCAGTTACTTGCAGCCAACTGTGGTTCGAAAATAGTAAATGGAAAATTCCAGAAATAAACAATTCATAAGCTTTAAATTGAGTGCCATTCTGAATAATGTGATCAAATCTCTCATCATCACAGCCCACCCACCCTCTTCAGACCTCCTGGGATCCCCAGGCATGACATCATCTGCTCCTGCCATCCAGCACTCCACATCATCATGGCTTGATGATCCAGGATCACCTGAAGCAGATAATCCCCCTGACATATCAGGTCAATGGTAGCCTAACATTGTGTCACAGTGCCCGTATCATTCACTTCATTTCATCTCATCTGTAAGCATTTTATCATCTCACATCATCACAAAAGATTTTAAGAAAGAGGGAAACCACATTCACATAACATTTATTCCTGTATATTGTTATACTTGTTCTATTTTACTAATAGCTATTGTTGTTAATCTCTTACTGTGCCTAACATAAATTAAACTGTATCATAGGCATGTATGTATGGGGAGAAAACATAGTATATAGAGGGTTCAGTACCATCTGTGGCTTCAAGCATTCACTGGGGGCATTGGAACATATCCCCCAGGGATGTGTGTATATGTGTATAAGTGTATGTGTGTTTTAATTGCCTCCTATGCATCCTGCTGGCGAGGGAGGGATTCCTTCTCTAGGGTTATGGGGATGGCTGAGGACATGACACTTGACAGTGGGCAAACAAGATCAACAATAGTTTATTGGTCACATATACTCACAACTCAGGGGAGGAAGACACTGCACACCACATGAGGGGTTGCGTTTGGGAACTGAGGGAGCAAATGAGGGAAAACTGAGGGAGGGGCCTTGGAGGCAGGCTTTGTAGTATCAAGAGGATACAGTGCCCCTGTTTCCCAGGGGAGGATATGATTGGCTTGTTAGGATAATTCCTCATGCTGGTGGGAAATTGAAACCCTCTACTCAGGGATAAGCAAGAATTGTGCCTGGTCTCCGTGATCAGAGGAGTTGCTTGTTTGGAGGATCGTCTACATGGAAGCAGATTGGAGAGGGAAACTTGTGGTTAGGACATTTGAGGTCCTCCTGGTTTCCCCAGATGTTGAGGGAGCACACAATATTGGGCCTTAACTTTAGGCCTTATACCACCATATGTAAAGATGTATGTACATGTGTATATGTGTGTGAATATCACTGTAATCCAGATATAGAACTTCTGTCACTCCAAAGTGTTTGTGCTACTTTGCAGCCAGTCACACCCATAGTCCAAGCAACATAGCACTATAGATTAATTTTTCCTATTCCAGGACTTCACATAAATGGAATATGCCTGGCTTCTTTCACCTTAGCACAATGCTTTAATATTCATCCATGTTATAGCATGCATCAGTAGTTCACTGCATATTATTGCTAGATAGTAGTCCAATGTATGTATATACCATATTTGTTTTATTAACCTTTTTGATGAAAATGTGGGTGCAAGTCTTTATTTGGGCATGTTTTTATTTCTAGGGCAAACTTCTAAGATATATGATTAATGTATATTTAACTTTAAGAAACTGCCAAATTGTTTTCCAAAATGGTTTTTCCACACTCCTACCAGCAATATATGAAAGTTTCAGTTCCTCCACATCCTCACCAATACTTGATGTTGTCATTATTTTAATGTATTTTTAATTTTAGACATTCTAGTGCATGTGAATCTTATGTCATTGTATTTTTAATCTTCATTTCCCTGATGAATAGTTATATTATGCCTATTACTCATGCCTTTATTACCCATTTATATATCTTCTTTGATGAAGGGTCTGTTCACATCCCTTAGCCATTTTTTGATTGTCATTTTTCTTCTTATTACTGAGTATAATGGTTCTTTACATATTCTAGGTAACAGTCCTTTGTCAGATATATGTATTCCAAATGTTTTTTTCTAGATCTGTATCTTGCTTTTCAATTTTCTGAGAGTTAAATTTTCAAGTATGATGTTTTTCATAGTTTATATAAAGTCCAGATTATAATTTTTGTCTTTTGTGATTTGAAGCCCTCCAAAAAGCAGATGCTGAGATAGAATTAGACATTCAAGTAGTTTATTGGGGGAAACACCTGTGGAAGAAAAGAAGGGACAGGTGGGAAGAGCCTTCAGTCCATGATGCTAGGCTGTACAAGGAGAGAGAGAAGAAAGGAAGAGCCTTACTCTGAAAAAAACATCATTCAGGCAAATATTGTCTGTTATTGGAGTCCTATGTCAGACAGGAACAGTCCAACTCTAGTACCCTTCCTCTCCTCAGTCATTAGCTGGTAGCGGCCTGAAGAGAGCATGACCTCAGTGTGAAGACTACTTTGGGTCCAAAAGTACAGCAGCTGGAAGGCAGCTACTCATTCTTACTGTCATAGAAGGTTGTCTAGAAAGGAGATCTGAGTGGTAATCTTCTATGGGTACTTCAGTGTGTGTCTTGTGCAGCACGGATCTACTTCTCTGTGCAGGTTAAGGGAGCATCTTCTTTATGATTCCTATGGCCTCTCTTCCAGAGAGGAAACTTAGAAGATGTGTGCTTAGTTGCCCAGTCATGCCCAACTCTTTGCCATCCCATGGACTGTAGCCCACTAGGCTTCTCTGTCCATGGGATTCTCCAAGCAAGAACATTGGAGTGGGTTGCCATGCCCTTCTCCATTAGAAGATGTAGGTTAGTATAATGAGCTATAGCCTTTGTTGCTGTAATTGATCTCCAGGCCACAATTGTGACTTGCTCTCTTCCTCCTCCACTATCCAGCCTAAAATTCCATCATTTTCAGATTTCATCTTGTAGGCCTTGATGGCTTACCTGGTCATGAGGGCTTGAGTCCTTGGCAGCCATATCCTAATAGGTTGGGGTTGCTACAAATGTGCAGCAATTCACAGTTGAAACTGAGCAAGGGAATACCAGGAAGTGCAAAGCGAATTACCTGGGTTCAAGCCAACTTGAGTTTGTTTCCTTATTGAGGCTGAAGAATATTCCATTGTATGTATGTACTACATTTTCTTTATCCATTCACTCATCGATGGACATTTAGGTTGTTTCCATATCTTGGCTATTGTGAATAATACTGCAATCAACATGGGGGTGTAGGTCTCTCTTCAAGATCTTGATTTCAATTTCTTTGGGTAAATACCCAGAAGTGGAATTGCTGGATCATATGGTAGTTCTGTTTTCACTTTTGGTGAGGGGTACCTCCATACTAGGGCTTCCCTAGTGGCTCAGACGGTAAACTGTCTGTCTGCAATGCAGGAGACCTGGGTTGGGAAGATCCCCTGGAGAAGGAAATGGCAATCCACTCCAGTATTCTTGCCTGGAAAATCCCATGGACCGTGGAGCCTGGTAGGCTACCATCCATGGGGTTGCAAAGAGTCGGACACCACTGAGCGACTTCACTTCACTTCACCTCCATACTATTTTCCATAGTGGTTGCACCAATTTTATATCCCCACCAACAGCGTGCCAAGGTTCACCTTTTCTCTACATCTTTGCCAGCATTTATTTGTTGTCTTTATGATAATAACCATCATAACAGGTGTAAGGTGACATTTCATTGTGGCTTTGATTTTCATTTCCCTGATTATGCAAGTTAGTTATGTTGAGCACTTTGCATATCTCTGTAAATAAACTAAAAGCCATTGGCTTGTACACTTCAAATGGCTGAATTTTATGGTATGCCAATTATATCTCAATATAGCTGTCCATTTTGTTATGATATAGGCTTTCATCTCTAATTCAAGGACATTTTTAAAATAGAAGAAAGTTAGTTCTTGTGAAAATTTCAAAAAAAACCACTTATGTAGATTTAAGGAATGTTTGTAGAAATGTAGTAAGAAGTGATAGTTTTCTAGACATTGACCAGGTTTGTACATAAATTAACAATCATGTTAGTGCATTCTTTTTCTCCAAATCTAGAAATGATTTTTTTTCTACGAGCTCTGTCATTCTACTGGTTTCCTGAATAATGCATTAAATAATTTTGACAGGTATTCATCAACAAGTTGTGTGAGAATTATGGTTTTAACAGTTTGAGAGTTATACTTGCAAACTATTTATTATACAAGTTTTCTCCACCAGGATTGCTCTGGAATCTAAGATCTCAAGACACGCATCACTCAAAGGCCACTTTGTCCCCTCTGTGTCTATATTTTCTATATGAAATTTTTTCTATATGTGTCACAAAATTTGTGTAATATCTTAAGTTTTAGAGTTCAAGTCAATATTGGCCCCAAGCCCTATCACAAAAAAAGTTTAATTGCATTTTCCCTCATGCATCTTATGTTTTATTTCCCCTTCTTTTCGTCAGTCTTTATGTTTTTCTCTCCTTTGATATTCACTTCTGAGGTGGGGCTTAATGGTGGAGGACAGAGTAAATTGTTGAGAAGAAAGTTAAGGAAACAAACCATGAACGACAACTGTAATAGGTGAGATGGCAAAGTAATTGCTGTGAAAAAGTTTGTATTCCTCCTCCCAAATCCATATGTTGCAGCTCTAATCCCCAAAGTGATGGTGTTTGAAGGTAGGGCATTTGGGAAGGTTATTAGCCTTAGATAAGGTTAGATGAGGTTAGATGAGGTTAGATTAGGTTGCATGAGATTGCAGTGCCCAGCTGAGATTAGTGTACTTATAAGAGGAAGAGATAGGACTTGTCTCTCTCTCCCTCTCTCTCCACCATGTATGTAAGAATAGAGAGAAAAGGCAGCCACTTCCAAACCATGATATGAGCCCTCAAGAGACACCTGATGTACCTGCACCTTGAGTTTGGATTTCCCAGCCTCTGGAACTCTGAGAAAGAAATGTTTTGTTGTTTAAGCTACCAAGTCTATGCGATTTTATTATAGCAGACTGAATTGAGACACTAATGAAAAATAACCTCCCTTCTCTATTTACAAATGCTGTTTCTTCTGTCCCTTTATGGAATCTTTCAAATGCTTTCAAGATCATGATTAATTCTTGCAAAATATTGCCTCCCCCAAAACATTTGTATCACAAAAAAGGTCCTGGGATGATACAACTGGTATAGACAAAGGAATAATGCCTAACAGAGCCATTCTGGCAGGAGGAAGAAGACTGCAGGGGCGTTTTTGTTGAGGGAGGCAAGGGGCTACCAACACTGTTCAAAGGATAGCCAGTTGTCCCAGGTCATTCTACCCACCTTAAGAGCCAGATGGACACAGACTGTAGGGAACATGCTGGATCTACACCATAAACTGCTTCCAAGCACTTCTCAAACTACTTTAGCAGAATCTATGTTTAAAACCAAACAGTGAATATGCTTAACACAGTCATCTTTCGTACCCATCCAGGTCTCAGCTGACTGCCAGCAACTTGAATTGGAACCTCAAAATTAGCCAGCTGTCAATTATTTTTAAGAACCTATGAATCATAAAACTTTATTTCATTAAGTGATTCAAATTTTGCTTCTGACTTTAAGACTTTGACCTAATACATGCCAAATTGCAAGTTAATGGTGGTTTCATTATTTGGAGAAAAAAAAAAATCAAGACACATAATGCAAGTAACATACCTCCATCTCAATGTTGTCTTGTGAACTACAACACATGAATGGCAAAAGCTTACCTGTCCAAATGAAGAAAGAGATGGATAGAGGGGAAAAAAGTGAATAAAAACACTGGTGTGATTTATTTCTCTATCCTATGTTCTGGAAAAATCACCAAAATTTAGAAATGAGACAAAATGTTAGATTGTACAAACTTTGAACATCACATCAGAGATTTGTCTATTTTAGCTCACCCCTGTATCATTTGACACAGGATATTTAACTTTGTTGACCAACAATTTGTAAGGGAGCACAGGCTTTCTACAGTACTATAAGAGTTTAAACTGTAGATAAGTAAGGAAGGAGGACTTTTTTTCTGCTCATTAAGGAAGTTTATATTTTTACTGTCCCACAGGGCATCAACTAGGTTTATGTGTAAACAATATCATTTTTGCACACCTTTTCCCATCCCACTAACTACATAATGAAGGTTCTGTTTTTCAAAAGCACCTGTATCATTCTGCTGGCTCCCTGAATATTGGGATAAGTAAAACGATGACATTGTTCACCATCTTTGTGGGATTAACCGTTTGTAACAATTTGGGTGCTTTCCAGTGGCTTTTTGGAAATGAGGAAAGCTTTTCTGAGAAGCCCCCAGACTGACTTCTTACATCACCACGGCCAAAGTAAAGATCAATTAAAAAGGCATGAAACAATCCTAACTGGTTTAAAGGATTCATCATCCATCTGTGACTGAACAGTTGCCAGTGGGGTCTCCATCCTCAGAACACCTCAGGATACTGACTTTGATATTTTATATGCAAGACTCAGCAGAAAGGAGAGTGTCTCTAACATCACCCATGGAAAAGAGATACATCTTCTGAACCACTTTTACATGAACAGGGAAGGAGAAATGTTATATTCATTGAGACTCAATTTCTTTTTAGTGTCTGACATTTATTGAAAATAAGAAAGACTTTTCTCCAAGTAGTGCTGAGTTGGGGAGATATGAGTTATATTGTTGACCAACAAACACATAACTAAGAAAATGCTGCACATTCAGAAGAGAACTGGATTCCGGGTGAAACTAAGGGTCCACAGGAGACAATGAGTGATTCAGTTTGACTGCCAGGCAGCCCTGGGACCTGGCGGTCACATCCAGCAGGAACAGAAGATGTCTCTTGGGTAGGGAAGGCCTGGGTCCCATCACAGGTGAAAGTCTGGCCGACTCCTCCAGGATGGTGGCAAGCTGTTGGAATCCTTGTTTGTCCAGAGGCTGT
Organism: Capricornis sumatraensis; assembly: GCF_032405125.1. Taxonomy (NCBI): domain Eukaryota; kingdom Metazoa; phylum Chordata; class Mammalia; order Artiodactyla; family Bovidae; genus Capricornis; species Capricornis sumatraensis. The sequence continues at coordinate 42,879,909 of NC_091092.1, read as the reverse complement.
GGCCAGCTCAGACACCTCCCGGGTGAGTCCAGATCGCCGAAGGCTGCAGGCTGTGGGTGGAATGCGGTGCACGGTGATGGCCGCCGCAGCGCAGGTCTCTGGCCACCCGGAGGCGGGCCTGGGAGTCTGGCAGGGGGCGGGCGGTTGGCAGCGGCCCAGTGTGGGTGGTTTGCCCAGTGGGTAACAGGAGCCCGGCTTGCAGCTGGAGGGCCGGACCGAGTCCAAGTGTGCAGGGGAGAGGCCTGGCTGGCGCGAAGGAGGCGGCCGCTCCAGGGCTGGGCCTGGTGGCTGCAGCAGCGGGAACCTGGAGCGCTATTCCTGGAACAAAGGCAAGCACTACGCGGCAGGGGACACGAGCACGGGGGAGATCGCGGCCACCCGAAGGTGAGGGAGGACACGGCGGGAGGACGCCTGTGGCGATCTGGGAGGCGGCGACTGGCGCGGCGGACCCTCCCCCGAGCACCCGCCCCCAGACCCGAGGCGCTCCCGGCCTAGAAGTCCTCGTCTTCCACCCATCCAAACACCCGCTTCATCTCGGCCAGGAAGCCCCGGTAATCGTTGAGGAGGGGGCTCTGCTTCCTGATGTAGGGGATCACCCACTGCAGGGCTGGCCCGGTCATGCGGGTGATGAGGAACGTCACCTTCAGGGCATCGTTGGTGAACAGGTTCTCGTCCACTAGCATGTAGGCGCCCGTCTGCACGATAAACTCCGGGAGCCGGTCGGTGTCGCCGTCAAACGTCTCGGGGAAGGGGATCGGGTTCCTCCACCGACGCGTCTGGGGCCTAATGGGCAGGGCCAGGAGGGCCTTGATCAGCTGCACTCGGCCGTCCATCGCACCTGGCTCGCTTTGCTGGGTTTGGCGAGGTTCAGCTAGGGTCGGCGGGAAGTGCGTATGTGTGGAGGCGGGCCCGGAGTGGGTTGGGGCATGGGCGGTGCCTGGCGCCGCGGGGCTCCGCCCACAAGGCCTGGTTTTTTGCTATGGCGCAGGCGCAACACTGGGGCCGAGTTGGTTGGGTTGGGAGTAGCGGAAGGAAGCGAGGCTAATAAAAGCTCGAGGAGGCGGGGTCAGATTATAAGGGGCTGGGCTAAATTTTCCTAAGGCGGTACTTAAGTGAGGGGCGGGAGCCACAGGAGTAGTCCAGGCGGAGCTCGGAGCGCTTGGAGATGCCAGGGATGGCCTCTCTGGAGTAGAGAAGTAGGCCTGGTGCCCACTCTCTCTGTGGGCTCCTCACTTGTCTTTCTGAGTTTGTTTTAAGACCCTCGGCCTTTGGACGCCCCTTGCCGAAGATTCTGTTGTGAACACATTTTCTTTTTTATTCATACATCTCTCAGCCAGAGATTATTGACACCCATGCTGTGGATGCGGAGAAGGCAATGGCAACCCACTCCAGTACTCTTGCCTGGAAAATCCCATGGACGGAGGAGCCTGGTAGGCTGCAGTCCGTGGGGTCGCTAAGAGTCGGACACGACTGAGCGACTTCACTTTCACTTTTCATTTTCATGCATTGGAAAAGGAAATGGCAACCCAGTCCAGTATTCTTGTCTGGAGAATCTCAGGGACGGGGGAGCCTGATGGGCTGCCATCTATGGGGTCGCACAGAGTCGGACACGACTGAAGCGACTTAGCAGCAGCATGCTGCGGATGTGGTTGCCTGCCGTATTAATGTGAAAGCCCCAAATATTAGCTAATGCAAATTAAAGCAGCATATTCATAGAATGATGTACCATGACCAGGGAATGTAAGGAAGTTTTAACATTAAGAAATCTCCTAATTTGCTTTATTAAAAGACCAAAAGAGACTAATCAGTAAAGAAAGGCAAATGTGAGAGGGATGCTTTCCAAAATCAATTTTATACATGTTCAATGTAAGAATAAAGGAAATGAAAAACTAGGAGTTTTACCAAGTAGGAAAGGAGGAGAGGAATTTAACCATTATCTATTATATCTGAATTCCATGTTGTGACTGAGTATAAAATTAATATAAATTTATCACCAGTTTCCATATATAAATAAAATATTCAGTTAAGATACATAATGGTAAAAGACTCTATTCAGTAAAGAAATTCAAAGCAAATAGTGCCTAGGAATGTATTTTTAAAGTGTAAAAACGACATGAAAAATGTTTTAAACGCTAAAGAGGGGTGCAAAGAATACTCAAAAAGATGGAATGATAGCCCCAGAGACAGGTTGACTCAGTGTCATAAAGTTGTTAAATTTCCCTGAGTTAAATTATATTTCCAACACATGACTAGTAATGGGATCTTGTCCTGAGGCAATATTGTGTTTAATCAAGTACAGGCACTATTTTCCCCCCAGCATCATCCTACCAAAACACCAAGAAGATTTTGTTTTGATTAGATGAACTGATTTTAAGATTCATATGGAAGAGTAAACAATGAAAAGTGGTATGAAAAATTTTGAAACATAGGGTTATGAAGGATGGCTTGCTTCAACAGATAATCACAAATACATGATTATTTATTGGTATATTTTCTTTGTCTTTTTCTCCTGAATAAAATATAAGATGTTGGTAACCTTAGGTAGCCATGATGTGAAAAAATTGCCTCTGATTTTTTTTTAAGTAAATGCCCTGAGGATAGGGCTTTCCCATAGCTAACTCCCACTTAGATGAAATAAACACTGTCCTGAGAATAGGAATTTTTCAGGGAGCTACAATATCACACTTTGAAGAAAGTCTCAACGGTGCTGGAGGTAACAAGGTTCTATGAGAATCTTATCCTGCCTACTTTCTCCCAACCCACCTCCTCCCAAACTCAGACACCTCTCCTTACTGCTCCAGCCATTCCACCCTCCTGTTTCTTAAATACACAAGCTCATTTACTGAGACACATTCTTTTCTCAGACTGGAAAATAAAAAGATAAGGGCCCATGTGGCAGTTGAGGCGAGGAGGTTTGTTCAGGAGTTCTCTGGGTTGAAAGAAAGGCTAAGTATGAAGAGGACTTAAACTGTTTGAGGGAAGGTTTTGCCAACAGCAAGAGAACCAAGAGTATCAAAGTACAGGGAAGATTCAGATAAAGAAATCCCATTTTTAAAGTTTGATCAAATTCATTTTCAAAAGGATTGTGCAGATTTTAAGCTCCTTTAAACAGTGTATGTCCTTCCCATAATGTAACAACTCAGCCAGCAGTGATTTTCTTTTAATAGCAATTAAACATGATGGATTACATGGTGGGTCTATAAGTGCATTAATTGACAATATTTCATTACCACTAACGTGGAAATATTTTTGTATCTTTATATTTCAGTTGTCTCTTATCTTCTCAGGTGAATCTGTTTATATGATGCACATTTTTTGGTCTAAGTTTTGCTTACCTGTTTGTATTAAGTATTAGTGTATATATTATGCATCTGTAATAATTGTTGTTGTTGTTCAGTTGCTCAGTCATGTCCGACTCTTTGCAACCCCATGGACTGCAGCATGCCACACTTCCCTGTCCTTCACCATCTCCCGGAGCTTGCTCAAACTCATGTCCATCGAATCAGAGATACCATCGAACCATCTCACCCTCTGTCATTCCCTTCTCCTGCCTTCAGTATTTCCCAGGATCAGGGTCTTTTCTAATGAGTCAGTTCTTTGAATCAGGTGGCCAAAGGATTGGAGCTTCAGCTTCAGCATCAGTCCTTCCAGTGAATATTCAGGACTGATTTCCTTTAGGATGGACTGGTTGGATGTCCTTGCTGTCTAAGAGACTCTCAAGAGTCTTCTCCAACACCACATTTCAAAAGCATCAATTCTTCTGTGTTCAGCCTTCTTTATGGTCCAATTCTCACACCGGAACACACTGCTGGAAAAACCAAAGTTTTTACTATACAACCTTCATTGGCAAAGTAATGTCTCTGCTTTTTAAGATGCTGTCTGTCATAGCTTTTCTTTCAAGGAGCAAGCATCTTTTAATTTCATGGCTGTAATAATATAATCCATAATAATATAAAATATTTTTTTACTGCCTTGAATTATCATTTCTGGACAAATATAATTGTTGACATTTTAATTAACCAAATGGATTTCTGTGATTATTATATTTAATCTGACACTGAACCAAGACAAAGGAAACACCCCAATCGTCTCTTACAGATTTTCTTTAAATTTTTAATCCTATAAGTTTTTGACTCATCCAGAATACCTTTTTAAGATTGTACAACTTGAAAATCTTGTTTGTTGCACACCATTTTTTAATAAAAACAAGTTTTATGACATTAGTTAACAAATTCACATGAAGATGAACGTGATTTTAATGGTTTTCACTGGGTTTGGAACATCGGCTTGTGAAGTGAGAATTAAAATCTACAGGCTGAGATGACACAATACTAAAAATTTGAGTTCCATCAACATTTTTGTACCATTCAGTCTTCTTTTAAGGCTGAGATCCACTTTATCAAGTGCTGCCTGTTCACTGGAAGGAGACTTCTCAACTGCCAAATAAGAAAAGACCTCATCAGGCAATCCATAAAATACATTACAAATGACCGTTCATCATTTAATAAAATATTCATCTAAATTTTATTCAAACACACTGACAAGATAAATTAAAACATTATTTGTCATGATAAGATTTCTGATTGAAGGTTGGAAAATCTAACATTCAGAATGCATGAAAACAGTCACTTGCACATCATTCATAAGGGGATGAGGAACAATAAAAATATGAGGAAAGATTTGTAAATATCTTATAAATGAAGACTAAGAATGAACTTTAATCAGATAATTGATACAACATTATATTCAGCTAAATATTTAAGGCCAAAATAAAAGGCACTTGTCTATTTCAAAAGAAATATAAAATACAACATTTGTATTAGTCAGGGTCCTCCATAGCAAGAGAACTAATAGGATGTACTAAGTGTGGTGTGTGTGTGTGTGTGTGTGTGTGTGTGTGTGTGTATAAAGAGAGAAAGAGGCTGAAAGAGAGTCAGAAAGAGATGATTATAAGGAATCGGCTTCAGTTACAATAGAAAACAACTGAATGGGAAAGAGTAGAGATCTCTTCAAGAAAATTAGAGATACCAAGGGAACCATGCAAAGATGGGCTCAATAAAGGACAGAAATGCTATGGACCTAACAGAAGCAGAAGATATTAAGAAGAGGTGTCAAGAATACACAGAAGAATTATACAAAGAAAGCTTAATGACCCAGATAACCACGATGGTGTGACCACTCGTCTAGAGCCAGACATGCTGGAATGTGATGTCAAGTGGGCCTTAGGAAGCATCATTATGAACAAAGCTAGTGGAGGTGATGGAATTCCAGCTGAGCTGTTTCAAATCCTAAAAGATGATGGTGTGAAAGTGCTGCACTCAATATGCCAGCAAATTTGGAAAACACAGCAGTGGCTACAGGACTGGAAAAGGTCAGTTTCATTCCAATCCCAAAGAAAGGTAATGCCAAAAATTGTTCAAAGTACTGCACAGTTGCACTCATCTCACACACTAGCAAAGTAATGCTCAAGATTCTCCAAGCCAGGCTTCAACAGTACGTGAACTATGAACTTCCAGAAGTTCAAGCTGGATATAGAAAAGGCAGAGGGACTAGAGATCAAATTGCCAACATCTGTTGGATCATCAAAAAGGCAAGAGAGTTCCATGAAAACATCTACTTCTGCTTTATTGACTATTCCAACGCCTTTCACTGTGTGGATCACAACAAAATGTGGAAAATTCTGAAAGAGATGGGAATATCAGACCACCTTACCTGCTTCCTGAGAAATCTGTATGCAGGTCAAGAAGCAACAGTTAGAACCGGACATGGAACGACAGACTGGTTCAAGATTGGGAAAGGAGTACGTCAAGGCTGTATATTGTCACCGTGCTTATTTAACTTATAGGCAGGGTACATCATGTGAAATGCCGGGCCGGATGAAACACAAGCTGGAATCATGATTTCTGGGAGAAATATCAAGAACCTCAGGTGTTATTTATAGTGGAGGGGGAGATGGTCCAAATATTTGCTCTGTGCTCACGCTTGGGCAAGCAATTTCCCTACAAGGATCTTAATTTCGTCGCCTATAACATGAGAGGGTTGTCCTGGAATAGTAGTTCCCAAACTCAGCTCCACAAAACTCTGTATGCTTTTAGTCATTCATAATCTGGGGGCACTCTGCCCCTAGGGATTCTGGTTCAGTAGGTGTGGAGTTAGCAAAGTCAAGGCCTGCACAGGTGTGAAACAAGAACAAAAACAATCCCCCAGGGCTTCCACAGGCCCCATGTAAGAAATCTGTGATGTAGATGTTAAAAGGTGCTCCTCCAACAAGGTAACCAGGTTTCCTCACTCTCGGGCTCTGAAAGCCTTTAATAGTCTAATGCAAGTTGTGAACTATCAATAGATGTTAATATTATGCAACATTCTCAAAGGCGTTTGACCATAGAACCAAGACCTACTAACAGTCCAGGCACAACAGCATTTTCAAGATCACAGTTAAGAAAACCCTAGATTAGGTGTCTTAGCTCAGATTGTCAAAACAAAGAATCATAGACTAGGTAGCTGAAACTACAGAAATCTATTTCTCACAAATTTGGAGGCTGTTAACTCCAAGATTAAGGCACCAGCATATGATTGCCTTCTCCCTATGTCCTCACACGGCCTTTCCTCAGTGTGTGTAGGCAGAAAGAGATCTCTCTCTCTCTTCCTCTTCTTCTAAGGCCATCAATCCTGTTGGATTAAGACTCCCCCCTCATGACGTCTTTTAAATTCATCTCCAAAACTTTCTATCCTCAAATATAATCACATTAGAGTTAAGTCTTGAAAAGACTAATTGGGGTGAGGAGTGGTTACACAAGTCAGGCTATAGCACTAGAAGATATCCAAGGCCACTCTGAGTCTATATCCTAAGATTCTCAGTGAACCATTTTGTTCTCATGAACCATTGTTCACAATATGAAGGAATTTCCCATGGGAAAATAGTATAGATAACCTGAGTTCAGTTCAGTTCAGTCACTCAGTCGTGTCCGACTCTTTGAGACCCCATGAACCACAGCATACCAAGCCTCCCTGTCCACTGGTAGCCTGCCGGAGTCCACCCAAGCCCATGTCCATTGAGTCGGTGATGCCATCCAACCATCTCATCCTCTGTCGTCCCCTTCTCCTCCTGCCTTCAATCTTTCCCAGCATCAGGGACTTTTCCAATGAGTCAGCTCTTTGCATCAGGTGGCCAAAGTATTGGAGTCAGCTTCAGCATCAGTCCTTCCAATGAACACCCAGGACTGATCTCCTTTAGGATGGACTGGTTGGATCTCCTTTCAGTTCAAGGGACTGTCAAGAGTCTTCTCCAACACCACAGTTCAAAAACCAATTCTTCTGCGCTCAGCTTTTGTTACAGTCCAACTCTCACATACATATATGACTACTGGAAAAACCATAGCCTTGACTAGACGGACCTTTGTTGACAAAGTAATGTCTCTGCTTTTGAATATGCTGTCTAGGTTGGACATAACTTTCCTTCCAAGGAGTAAGCGTCTTTTAATTTCATGGCTGCAATCACCACCTGCAGTGATTCTGGAGCCCAGAAAAATAGAGTCAGCCACTGTCTTAACTGTTACCCATCTATTTGCCATGAAGTGATGGGATCGGATGCCATGATCTTAGTTTTCTGAATGTTGAGCTTTAAGCCAACTTTTTCACTCTCCTCTTTCACTTTCATCAAGAGGCTCTATAGTTCTTCTTCACTTTCTGCTATGAGTGTGGTGTCATCTTCATATCTAAGGTTATTGATATTTCTCCCAGAGATCTTGTTTCCAGCTTGTGCTTCCTCCAGCCCAGCATTTCTCGTGATGTACTCTGCATAGAAATTAAATAAGCAGGGTGACAATATACAGCCTTGATGTACTCCTTTTCCTATTTGGAACCAGTCTGTTGTTCCATGTCCAGTTCTAACTCTTGCTTCCTGACCTGCATATAGGTTTCTCGAGAGGGAGGTCAGGTGGTCTGGTATTCCCATCTCTTTCAGAATTTTCCACAGTTTATTGTGATCCACACAGTCAAAGGCTTTGGCATAGTCAATAAAGCAGAAATAGATGTTTTTCTGGAACTCTCTTGCTTTTTCCATGATCCAGCGGATGTTGGCAGTTTGATCTTTGGTTTCTCTGCCTTTTCTAAAACCAGCTTGAACATCTGGAAGTTCATGGTTTATGTATTTCCCAGGACTGGCTTGGAGAATTTTGAGCATTACTCTACTAGCGTGTGAGATGAGTGCAATTGTGCGGTAGCTTGAGCATTCTTTGGCATTGCCTTTCTTTGTGATTGGAATGAAAACTGACGTTTTCCCGTCCCGTGGCCACTGCTGAATTTTCCAAATTTGCTGACATATTGAGTGCAGCATTTTCACAGCCTCATCTATTAGAATTTGATATAGCTCAACTGGAATCCCATCACCTCCACTAGCTTTTTTTGTATTGATTCTTCCTAAGGCCCACTTGACTTCACATTCCAGTATGTCTGGCTCTAGGTGAGTGTGAGTGATCACACCATCGAGATTATCTGGGTCGTGAAGATCTTTTTTGTATAGCTCTTCTGTGTATTTTTGCCACATATTCTTAATATCTTCTGCTTCTGTTGGGTCCATACGATTTCTGTCCTATATTGAGTGCATCTTTGCATGAAATGGTCCCTTGGTATCTCTAATTTTCTTGAAGAGATCTCTAGTCTTTCCCATTCTATTGTTTTCCTCTGTTTCTTTGCATTGATTACTGAGGAAGGCTTTCTTATCTCTCCTTGCTATTCTTTGGAACTCGGCATTCAAATGGGTTTATATTTCCTTTTCTCCTTTGCTTTTCGCTTCTCTTCTTTTCACAGCTATTTGTAAGGACTCTTTAGACAGCCATTTTGCTTTTGTGCATTTCTTTTTCCTGGGGATGGTCTTGATTCCTCTCTCCTGTACAATGTCACAAACCTCTGTCCATACTTCATCAGGCACTCTATGTATCAGATCTAGTCCTTTAAATCTATTTCTCACTTCCACTGTATAGTCATAAGGGATTTGATTTAGGTCATACCTGAATGGTCTAGTGGTCTTCCCAACTTTCCTCAATTTCAGTCTGAATTTGGCAATAAGGAGTTCATGATCTGAGCCACAGTCAGCTCCCGGTCTTGTTTTTGCTGACTGTATAGAGCGTCTCCATCTTTGGCTGCAAAGAATAGAATCAATCTGATTTTGGGATTGACCATCTGGTGAGGACCATGTGTAGAGTCTCCTCTTGTGTTGTTGGAAGAGGGTGTTTGCTATGACCAGTGCGTTCTCTTGGCAGAACTCTATTAGCCTTTGCCCTGCTTCATGCTGTACTCTAAGGCCAAATTTGCCTGTTACTCCAAGTGTTTCTTGACTTCCTACTTTGGTATTCCAGTCCCCTATAATGAAAAGGACATCTTTGGGGGGTGTTATTTCTAGAAGATCTTGTAGATAACCTCACAGAGGTGTATTTTCAAAGTGTTCTTAGTGCCTCCAATGAAAGAGATTGCCAAAGAACAAAGCAGTCCTTTTGGGTGGGGGAGGGGAGGTTGTCCTTTCTGTGAATACTGGAACCAAAACAGGAACCAATATTCTGAACCTGCTCGGAACGCTAGTCCATATCACGTTACCACTTCTAACTCAGATGGTGCCAAGCCATGCCTTATTTATCATCATGTCAACACAAATAACCGATAAAACGATCTGTAACAGGGATAGAAATAGAAAAGAGGTTTCTTTGAACCAAACCGAGGACTATAGCCTAGGGAACAACTTATCAGTAACTCTCAGAAGCTGTGCTGGAGAAGCCTGGTTTTCATCACAGTTTTGTGTCTTTTCAGAACAAAGAACCATCAAAGAGAAACATGCAGGGGTACATTCCTTCAAGATTTCAAAAGGGATAGATTAGCACGTACAAGAGTGAATCAGCAGGACCTTGGTATCTGGGAAGAAAAACTTATCTTTAAAGGAATACTTGCATAAGCATCATAGGAGAGGGTAGCATTTATCCCTACCTTCAAAGTGGACATACTTTACTTCTGGATAATGAATTCTTTTCTTAATGGCTAAAGCAGATGTACACTGCATGATAATCAGGTCATAAGACAGGCTGTTCTGGTTAGCATAAAGTTCAAGCTAAATCACATATAAGCCAGAATGATTTCCCCATACCTCAACTGTGAAAATTTCTTCCATCAATCACAAACTTGTACTGATCCCAAACAGTGGTCTAAAACTCTAACCCTGCATCTGAACTTTGCACAACATTCAAGTTGTGGGCTATATGCTTATCTTCTCCTCTACTCTCCTGGAGGTAGAAAGGAGATTCCTTTTATTTTCTACTCCTCTTAGGATATGGAGAGAGCACACTGAGCTGAAATTCTAACCCCTTGCAAATCCACAGATGTTTCCTTTACAGCCATTTTTGATTCTGTGTCTACCCTAGTGGATTAGAAGGGATTCATACACCTTCAGTAAGCACACACCTTACCTACTGGCTTTGTTTCTATATATTAGCTCATGTCTTTTTATGAGTCCATATTCTGCTTATGAGACTCTGCTTCTAGGTATTGGCTCATATTTCCACATACAGACTGTAGTAAACTGACTGAAAAAAAAGGCCACAGCAATTCCTCCTGTTCCTGGATGTGCAGCCCTTTGCTTATACGTTGAAAGCAGAGCTGAGGATTTGCTGATGCAGTTAGTGTGGGACATGAAAGAAACAGAGGCGTCAAGGAGGATGCCAAGGTGCTTGGCCTAAGCAATATGAAGAAAAGAACTTTCATTTACACAGGGGAAGAAGACAGAGGAAGAACAGATTTAGGAGGGGCAATAAAGCAGGCAGTGAGTAAAACCTTCATGAATACCAAACCTATTTTTTTTAAGTAAACTTATAAAATCTGTAAAACTAAGATTCCCTTAAATGTTCCAACATATGTGCAATATATTAAGTAAGAGTTCAACTGAAATCCCAACTCCAAACAGGTTAATTACATACTTTCCTTTGGAACAAGAGTCACATCCTCTTCGGGTTGAGCTGTTGTGGGTATCCAGAGAGGTTGACCTGTAGCACTGTCTCATAAAAACACATGATTTGTGAAAGAAACTGGAGTGCCGTTGCCCTAAGTAAACAGTAAATTATGTACATATATGTGATGATGATGTCAGAGAAAGTAACTTAATGATCTGAGTGGTAATTTGATTTTCTGGTATTGGTAATAGACTAAAAGCAAATGCCTCTGGTAACATCAGATAACCATTCATTTTTATCTTTTCAAAGCTGATGCAGATGACCAGATGATTATTTTCTTTTAGTCTTTTAATACAGAAAATTAAGAGATTTCTTAGCATTCAATCTTCCTTACATTCCCTGGTCACGGTGCACTCTTTGAACATGCTGCTCTGGATTATGCTGACTAGTATTTGGGGCTTTCCCATTAATGTTGCAGGCAACATCGGCAGCGTAGGTGCCAATAATCTATCTGAGAGATGCATGAATAAGCAGGGAAATGTGTTCACAGAACCTCATGCAAGCCAAGGAACTCAGAAGGACAAGTGAGGGGCGGGCTCGGCAAGGAGGGTGGGCACCTGGCTGACTCCTCTGCTCCAAGTGCAGCGGGCCTCGCCGCCATCCTGTAAGACGCAGAGTCCTGGGCTCCTCCCCTGGGCCCTGGCCCCTGCCCTTCACCCACCACCCGCCTGGGGAAACCTAGGCCCCGCCCCTCGTTTCTGATCCCGCCTCCTTATGCCCATTAGCTCCACCCCTCCCCAACCCTCTTCTTCCGCCCCTTCAGCCCTAGCTCCGCCTCCATATTGCGCCTGTGCACTAGCAACCATCTGCTCAGGAGAGCGGTGCCTGTGCAGGCGCCAGTATGGCTCACGGCCCCGCCCACCTCTGCCCTGGGCCCGCCTCCAGGAAAGCGCTGGTGAGGCTTGGCGTGTCAATTAAGATCAGAATGGTAGTGGGATTTCACGGTGTTTGGCAGCTGCTAAGTCGCTTCAGTCGTGTCTGACTCTGTGCGACCCCATAGATGGCAGCCCACCAGGCTCCCCTGTCCCTGGGATTCTCCAGGCAAGAACACTGGAGTGGGTTGCCATTTCCTTCTCCAATGCATGAAAGTGAAAAGTGAAAAGTGAAATTGAAGTTGCTCAGCCGTGTCCGACTCTTCGCGACCCTATGGACTGCAGCCTTCCAGGCTCCTCGGTCCATGGGATTTTCCAGGCAAGAGTACTGGAGTGGGGTGCCATTGCCTTCTCCGGTGTTTGGCAGTCTACCTCAGGTAAAATCATACCCACTACCTGAAATAGGGCCAATGGGAGATGGCTTACAGTCTTTTGTGAGACTTGTTCTGTAGCAGGAGAGGATAATAAAAGGGATATAAAGTTCCAGCTGCAATTAGAGCAAAGGAGAAGTGATCTGAGCTCTGGATCCTGATGAACCTCTCGGGCAGGAAATGAGACATGGAAGCTTGGGGCCCTCTAGACTGAGTGGCAAGAACAGAATTGCTGCCACCTTCAGCCCAAGATCTTTATGACACCCAGGCACCCTGAAGATCTACAGGCAGAACAGACTTCTCCTTTCCTGTGGGGGTGGGGAGGGGTGTTACTGACCACAGTAAGGCGATTTGCGGGGAAAGTGTTTTTTTTTTTTTTTTCTTTTTTAATACTTACTAATTTGGCTGCACTGGGTCTTAGTTGTGGCATGTGGAATCTATTTTCCCAACCTCGGATCGAACATGGGCACCCTGCATTGGAAGCATGGAGTCTCAGCCACTGGACCACCGGGGAAGTCCCTGCTGAAATGTTTAAACCATGGTAAGTTATACGTAAGACCTGCAATTTTAGTTAATTGCATGTCTAATTCCAGTTAGAACTGGAAAGTGTGTTGTTATGTTTAAAGGATAAACAATGCCAAAAAATTCTACCCACTTGGCTGATTTAATTCTATTACAAAGTCTTTATAAGACCTAGTGGTGTGGCGTAATAAAAGATGTCTCAGGCACAAGGGACCGAGATGCTAACGCAGGCTTCAGCAGGAATTAATTGTGTGCTTGCTGCTTCTAGTTTGGTCCTACCGAATTCTGAACTAATCTTCTATAAAACCATGCTGGTCACCCTACCTCTGCTTGCCCTTGGGAGTATCAGATTTCTCCACGATCCCCAAACATGCATTCATGGCCTTCATGAAGTGGCTAAAAGTATCACTTCTCATAGGGAGGTATTAGATAACCTGCTACCTTTAGGGGATCGGGCTTCCCAGGTGGCTTGGATGGTAAACAATCTGCTTGTAATGCAGGAGACCAGGGTTCGATCCCTGGGTTGGGAAGATCCCCTGGAAAAGGGAATGGCAACCCACTCCAGTATTCTTGCCTGGAGAATCCCAAGGACAGAGGAGCCTGGCGGGCTACAGTCCATGGGGTCGCACAGAGTCGGACACGACTGAGTGACTAACATTATGGGGAATACTTCCCTAAACAAAGGGGCGAGCTTTACAAAGCGGGGAACTTGTAGCATGGCCTGGAGACCCCATCCCCTTGCCACCCGCTCCTGTTCTTAATGCATCAGACTCCAGAGCTTAGAGCTCCGCCCCGGTTCAGGTGACAATGCACATGTCAGAGCCGCAGCTTTCTTGATCATGCTGGTGTTCATTGCGAATAAGAAAAACATACAAGTGAGAGCTTCTGAAGCAAATGAATTTTATTGCAAGAACACAAGTATTTAACAAAATACAAGAAACTTAAGCAACAAATACATTTTAAAGACACAGAAATGAGGCTAGCTCAGGGAAACTCAGCAGTATGTCTTTTTTTTTTTTGGCCGTGCCGTGCAGCATGTGGGATCTTACTTCCCCCACCAGGGATTGAACCCCTCCCCACTATATTGGAAGCACAGAGTCTTAACCACTGGACTGCTAGGGACGTCCCAACAGTATGTCTTTGTATATTCTCTGCAGTAGAAGGTTGCTAGTGAACCTTTGCAGGCTCACACTCATTCTTGCGGGTCTAGTCCCAAACTACAACAAAAGTATTACTGGCTCAACTAGGATAAGATGAAAAGTATACCAAACCAAGTAGCTCTGGCCAGGAAACTCAGTGACACAGCAAATAGAAGGCTGTGGGAAGGTCTCAGAGAAAAGAGGCCTGCTAGAGAGACCAGTGAGCCTGAGACAGTGCCTTCCTCCCTGTGGAACAGACGTACAGCACACATGCACTTTGACATGCCCCCATGGGTACAAAATTTTTAAAGATTTCTTGAGTAAGCACAAAAGCATACATTATAGAAAATGAAAACAACCCAAAGTCCAAGCCATTCCCAAAGGCACAATACCCCAAAGTCAATTTCTGGTCAAATGACAACTCGCTGATGTCACAGGGTCACTCCTTGAGCGACTTCTGTAGAACTGCTGTGATTCTATGAAATGCAAAATCCTACGGACTAAAGGTTAACCTTATACACCACTAATGCAAATACTAGGTATCCACAGAAAAACCAAGGCAAAACCATAATACAGAAGCTGTAAATCGCATTACCCATTTCCCCAAGGAGAAATATTCTTCCCTCTCAGTTCTAAAATCTAAAAACACTTGGAGGAGGGGCACTCATTTGTGATCACGGAAGGGTCTTTTTTATTATTTTTTTAAACCCCTTTATTGAGGAATGAGGAATGACTGACATCCAAAAAATGTACACATTTAATGTATACAATCTAATGAGTCTGGAGATAAGTATACATCCATAAAGCATCTCCATAATCTATATCGTAAACACACCCATCCGCTCTGAGGTTTCATCCCACCTTCATGATTTATTATTATCTGGTAATAAAAACATAACAGAATAAGATCTACCCTCTTAGCCTTTTCAGTACACATCAGTTCTGGGGTCCAGAGGAGATGCACAGGTGCTTGGTTCCCGGCTTTAACTATCTCCTATATCCTGTAGCTCAGTACTCTGACAGTCTACTAGAGGAAAATCTACAACAGGCCTTTCAGCATTCTGGAAGGTGCTTTGTCTGACTGATGCGGAGAGGCTGAGTAAACCAGTGAATCTCCTTAGGATTCACTGAAGTGAGCCCACTGCTGTTCTTTTCCAAAGCTGATAAGTAGTACAGTAGGCTTGCACATGAATAAGAAGCGAAGGACGCTCAGAAAGCCAACCCAAATCTAAACTGTGAGATGGCCTGGTAACTCATTTTGTGTGCATGCTGGAGTCAGCATAGTGGACTGGGAGGGCAAATTCATGTCCAGAGGGATGAAGAGACCATTCAAATTGTACAGGAATGCACATATTTTGCTCATTCTGTCCACCCTTTTTGACAGAGCTGCACACTAAATTCCATAATTAAAACTCTGCAGGATCTGAGTCCTTGCCTCCTACCAAGTATTCTAGCAGGTCCTGCGCACCACAAGACACAGAAATCGGACCTCTGCCAATTGGAGATCAAATCTCTGCTCCTTCAGAGCACTTGAGAAGGGGACGGTGAGAGATGAAGTTCAGCTCCACTTGCCGGCAGACTGCTGACATCAGCAGAGCAATTTAAACCATCTCTAAACAAGGTTTGTAGTTTTCATCCTCATCCCAAGTGATCCTATTGATCACAGAGAATTCCCCCTGAGGACATATGTATGGGTACAAAGCTCCTAGAGGATAAGCAGTCACTCATCCCTTTTACTTGTCCTTCAGGTGCTGTTTCCACAAGGTCCTCTTGAGGAAGTTCTCTGCACAGGTCTGACTATGGCCAGGACTTGAGAATCAGCACTTGGAGGGAGGGTGAAGATACCCAGGGGACCTGATATCTCACGGGGAGCACATTGTAAGGGAAACTAAAGTAAGGAAAATTAAATTGCTCATGCTGAAAAGGGATGAGGCCTTCTTTCTCGCCTTTCCTAAAAAACTGTGGAATGTCGGTCAGTTCTTTGTCTGACTCTGCTGCTGCTAAATCACTTCAGCTGTGTCCGACTCTGTGCGACCCCGTAGACGGCAGCCCACCATGCTCCTCTGTCCCTGGGATTCTCCAGGCAATGGGTTGCCATTTCTGACTCTCTGCAATGTATGCAAAACTTTTCTGTAAGTGAAATAAGCCTCTTGGTAATTTGACAAACCAAGAGTGTTCCTTCAGGGACCTGGCAGCAAAAGCAGTGACCAAGAGCCCATAAAGCTACAGGAAAAGGGCAGAAAATACCTCTGGAGAAAAACAATAAATTGTGTAAGCAACAGCAGTTCCTTCTCAGAACTCCCTTAGATTGTAAACTGTGCAACAGTACAGCAGGACAGAGAGCTCCCCTTCCACAACAGCCATGTTTCACGGGTCTAGGCAACACAGAAGAAGGAAGAGACAGCAAAGCCTTCACTTGCAGACAAAATCACAATTCGCTTGGGAAAACGGACAATAATCCTGTTCCATGATAAATGTCCTAGTTTATAAGAAAGCCATATTTTCTTATAGTATATCCGTCAGGGTCCATTGTTATCTTCTGTCCCTCACTGTGCTAACCCAAAGGAAGGGCACAAGAATGGAGAAGAGAGACAGCAGAAAGAGCCCTGAACCCACAATGTCCACCACAGTCATCACACCAAAGACCCTTGTCCTCGCCACTGTCAGTCTTTCCGTATACTCTCAGAGCCTCCTGCTCATAGCCCTGCTGGGCCCAAATTTCCCTAATCAAGAGAAAGCAAAAGCCTGACCTGAAATGGGGACACCATGGGACCTTTCCCCTCCCCCACTCCAGTAGCACACCACCACAAACAATGCAGAACTGTCCCTCCACTGTTTACCAACACCACCTTCTTCCTCGAGATGCAGGGAAGGTCCCCTTGAGGTAATGTCACCACCACCCCCCCACCACCACCCCCAGGAAGACCCAAATGGAAGAAGAACCACCAGTAGCCAGCCTTTCTGCTAGAAAGCCTTTCCAGCAGACACACAGTGGGGAGAGACAGTACAGCCTGGGGGTGCAGCCCTCTCCAGCAAGAGGAATACAAGGGCTTCATCCTCCAGCTGGGGCACCTGACTCGGGAGGTTCCTGGATGGATATCCAGGCTCATCGGCATATGCCCCGAAAGAAGCAAATGGCCCCCGATTCATGGACAGTTCATTGACAAGACCCATCGGACCTCTTTCTTCCAACCAGTGTGCAGAGTGTGCTCAGTGGAAGAGTGCAGAAAGTGAACGTGGAAAGTTCCAACCACATTCCTACAGACTTGGGACTCCTCGGGAATCCCAATGTGCCCTCGCTCTGCACAATGGCACAGAATTCTGACATCGGGCTACGGCCAACTTCTGCCCCAGACTCAACATTTCCCATGCCCCACATGCTGCCATCGCCAATATGCGCCTTCCTTAGGACTTTAGCGAGGCACCTGAGGTGTGTGGGTGTTGAAGGAAGAAGTGTCTGGCTGCCATATCAGGAGAACACAGCAGCAACAGCAGCTCACTTTCACGTGCCTCTTCATGGCCACAGGTAGTCCCAACAGAAGAGTTGAGCGGTCTACGCAAACAAGTGCAGTCAACATCAGTGGGCGCCTCCCAGGAGACTCCCCCAGATTACTGCTCTAGGCCACAGCATAGGAGGGGGAAAGGTCACCTTTCCTGAGCCGCTTTTGACAGCCTAAGGCAGTGCACAGACGGAAGCAGGAACACAAGAACATCTCTAACAGCAAAGTCCAAAATTCTGAGGACTGCTGTAACACAGGGTAGATAGAGCCTTCATCATGAAAGTCTCACCTTGGCCAGGAAGTAATCCACTCTCATGTCACACTCAGCGATGTGCACTATTACCTTCGGTCCCCGTGCTGCAGTGATCCCAGGCAGTACCAGGGGTTGAGAAATAGGTAGCAGACACCTTTGACCACAGAAAGCCCGGTGCACCTTTCACACTGAGGGCCTATGTCCTCCTGTCCAGCTTTCTCCTTGTGCTCTGAGAGCAGCTCTATAGAGGGTCACTCTTCCCAGCCCCTTCCCCACCTCTAGGCTTTAGGCACCCCAACGAAGGTCCGTATGTAGCCAGTCATTCCACCTTTCCTGATCAGGGAAGTGCGTTCCCCTTTGAGCCTCTAACCTCTACAGTACTTCTCCTGAAAAGAACCGACAATCAAGAGCGGCCTAACCACCGCTCACGAAACTCATTTAGTTCAAGATTAAATTGGTACAGCTACTATGGAAAACAGTATGAAAGTCCCTCAAAAAATTAAAAACAGAACTACCATCTAGTCCAGCAATCCCACTTGTGGTATGTATCCAAAGGAATACCTCCCACCAAGAATTTACAGAACATTAACATTCCCACGAGCGAGTAGACATTCACTGAGGTGCTGTCTCATGAGCCTAAGTGACATGGCTGGCCTAGGAATGAATTCCTGGGAAGGAACCAGCAAGCCAGATTCCATCTCAAATTCAGAAGAGGATTACCTTCTCTTTCCATGAGAGCCCTGATTTGTGAGACTGTCACCAGTTGGAGAGTCACCTTTTTGGAATCCTCAACCTTGTGACTTATTTTCAAGTGCCAATACACAGCAGATTTACCTCTTAAACCATCCATTTCGGTTTTCTTGACCCCTGCCTCCAATGAAGTCAGCCAGGATCACTTTGGTGGGCAGTGGGAACAAGTGTGCATGGAAGGGGAAGAAGGCCTCACGGTTTTCCTCAAGTTTCACAACTGTTTTGACTAGGAAATAAGCCAGTTTTGATCATCGTCATGTCACTTGGTGAAGGAACATGCGCCTAGGACAGGTTTCTCTAACTATCTCAGGCTTCAGGTTTTCACTGAGTAGGAAACTATCACCACCCCCCTCTTTCACAGCTTTAAAGTAATTTCACCAATTACAGGGATAACCAAAGAGCCTTGAAACATGCCCTCTAAAGACTACACACTTTTAGTTTCCAGTCACAAAGAAATGTGGATTTCCTTTTAACCTTCGGTGAATGAAATTCAGGTTCTGTGATGCCTCCTTCTGGATAAAACCCGTGCTAATAAAGCAACAGAGGAGCCCGAGGTTTCTATGAAACTGGAGGTTAGAAGTGTCTCTGAATGCACCTTAGAAGAGTTCATATTTCTATTTGGCGCGTTTCCCCCACCCCAACTGTGAAAACTCTTCCGCACATTTTCAACAAATTAACCCCTGCCCAGGAAAGAAGTAACGTCATACAGACAATGAAAGAGAGGAGACCTTTCCCACACTGCCAGTTAACAAGCACCTTCTTGGTGCCTGAACTTGCTTGGTGCTGAGCCACATCAGCTTCAGCATAAGGCGTCAGAGATGGCCAGAACAGAAAGTGGCTCAGGGCAAGGCAAGGTGTGAGCTGCTGGGCTACCTCTTGGCATCATAGCAGGATTAATGAGGCTGGTTTCCAAAGAGCAGCCCAGTAGTATCTGAGGAAATCTGCTGGCCCTGTGAAAGGAAACAAACGTTTGGTTGAAATGGGGGTCTGGACAGGTAGGGAGACGAGCCAAATGAAGCCACAATGTTCTCTTCCCACATTCTGCAAATGGTGTACTAATTCCCTCCGTACCTCCTGCGTGCTGAGCGCTTTACAAAAACCATACGAGAGATATCCCCGAGAGCAAGGTGTGATTCCCATTTTGCACATGTGGAAACTGAGGCTCAAAGATGACAGTAAGAAAGAGTCAGACTCAGACACTAAAAATTTATTTTTAATGAAACACGATGTATTGTCTCAGCAACATCTGCAAAGCAAAAAAAAAAAAAAAGCCCGACAAACTGTGGAAGGGTAAATATTTAATGAAGTATTGACCTGCATATTACTCGAATTGTTAGCCTACACCTCCAGGACCCCTGCAAAGTAGACGCCCACCCGCTTACAGAGGGGATAGACTGGCAGACCATCATTCTCTGCCGCTCACTTGGTGTACAGGCCTCATCTTTCTCCCCTTTCCTAAACAGAGCTGGCTTTAAATTACATTCAAATCCATGTTCCCCTACCTGAAAGAAAACAGCACTCCCACAGTCTCTGGATTCCTGAAGTTTGTTTTTCACAATCCCATCCAGTCCAGCCTGCTTCTGCCTGGTATTACAAGTGTTTTCCAAAAGGATAAAAAGACAGATCAGAGCTCTGATGTGAGAATGGCAAGATCAGGCTTTCTGGAAATGTGACATTCTAATAAATTCAGTCTGTCTGTAAGCATGGCACTCACGGTGAACTGGAAAAAGATGCCACTGACTAGTTAAAGACATCGATTATAAACCTAGTGTCTGAGCAGCGCTCAGGGAGTGATCCTGACATTGTTGGAAGTCCCTATCTTAGAGACTCAGGGAAGACATTTCCACACCATGTTAAATAATGTTACAGCTGATGGGATGGAGGCTACCCTCCTCCCAGCATCTGTGGCCCCACACAGCATAAGGCAGCACTTACTCATCTGGCAGGTCTGGACAGCTAATTCCGGGTCCACTCTCTTCTCATTACAGGCCCATAGGCTGGCCAGTACTAGATTTTTCCATCGCAGGTCCTGAAGGAAACAGTGATTATACAGATCTACAAGGAGACCTGCTTACAGATGGACAGCCTAACACAGGTGCAGGAAAATTAGGTAACTTGGAAGCTCGTAACATGAGTGGCTGGGGCAAACTTCCCCTTTCCCTTGTCCACAAAACACCAAGGCAGCCAAGGGCCGTCAGCTGTCCTAACACCGCACGCGATCCCTCCGAGCCCTACTGTCTCGTTTCACGTGGAAAATAACAGAAATACCCTCAATGGTTAAGAGAGGTCACAAAAATGGCCAAGATCAACATTTGGACCAATCCCCGGCAGCGATATATCCACCCCCAAACGCCCTACAATAGAAAGCAGAATCAGCTCCATGGCGGCCGCCAGTCCCCAGGCAGACTGTCCGGCGCCCCCACCCACCCAGCCAAACGCACCCGCCCTTCCCTCACTTTAAGCCGCAAACACTACAAAGCATTAAGACCATAACTGGGATGGAAGCTTCGAGACCCACATTTAAACAAAGAAAATCTTCTTCAAGTTTCAGCATGCCGTTACAATAATGCCCCCCCCACACCAAACCCGGAAGTGCCTGAGAGGTCTTCTCCGCCATCCACCCAGGAGCCCGCAGACACGTCTGTCAAAGCGTCCATCAGGACACACCATCTACCCGACTCTCCAACTCACACCGCAGACGGCCAGATACGAATAAGGTCAGTAAAACTCACACTTTCACGATCTCCGGAAAGGGAGCCGCCACGTTAAATCCTAACGGAGGAAAACGGTCTACGGAAGCACAATCCAGACAGTCAGGAGCTCAGGCACGAGCTTAGGCACGCGCCAGGGCTTCTTCCAGCTCTCACGCCCCCAACATCGTCATTGGTGGGCCTGCGATGATTGACGGGGAGAACGGCCATTCCTCTCAGGCGGGTCTACTGGCGGGAAACTGTCCATTTCCCAAGGCCCAGCTGACGTCAGGAAATCTCTGCTCGTATTCCTATGTCTTTCTGTAGCCGTGTCCATCCCTCAAGGCCTAGCTCGACTTCTCAGGCCTTTGCACATACCTTGTGCTTTGTTTCTTGTCATCTTAGACTTTGGAAAGCATGCACATTCAATTTACCCGGGCCTAGGTCAATGACCTCCCCCTCCAGGAAGCCTTCCAAGTTTGACTCCTCCCAGGCAAAATGTGAGTTCTTCATATTAGATACGGACATGGAGATGTATCAGAGCAGAGATGCAGAGGACTTGTTTCTGAGCTCTGGGGTCAAATAGTACTGGGCTGTGCATGGTGTGAGGGACCCAAGGTTTGCACCTGGATATTTTGCAAGTGAGCTCAGGTTGCAGACATTTGGGGAAGACCAGGGAACACTGACAACAGGCTAACTCTTAGAAGCTTGCTAGGATTGGTACGACCCTTTTCAGGAATTTCATATCCTTTCCTGCTTTTCTATCTGTGAAAATCTTGTCCTTCCTACAAGGCCCAGGCATAAATCACTTCCCTAACTCTTTTCCTGAATTCATGTTCCCACCCCAACCACAAGAGTTATTCCTCCTATTGCTATAGGAAGAAAGATATGAGGATTTCATATCTCTGCTGCAAATGTCCCTAAGCTTCACAGTTATCCAAGGTGAGACTGGAAGCCCACTTCCTTCCAGGAGGCCCCTTGCTGAGAGGTTTCTGCACCTGCTCGCAATCTGTGAATCGTACAAACAAGAAGGCACAGTTCCCCTAGGCTTGACTACCTCGAGTGTTTAACTCATCTACACTCTACATGGTGTGTGGACCACATAGCCACGGGGTCCCTTAGCTGGACTGCATGGTCACAGTGCACAGTGCTCCTAGGAAAGATGATCTAATGCTGGCACTGTCCCTCCCATGGGAAAGCTCACTTGAGGCTTCGTGGTGTGCCGTGTTATGCAGCAGTCCATGATGCTGCCCTACCCACTGTGACGGCTAATTTTAGGTGCCAACTTGACTGGTCATGGAGCGTCCGAATTAAACATTATTTCTGGTTGTATCTGTGAGGGTGTTTCTGGATGAGATGAGTATTTGAATCGCTGACTTAGCAAAATAGAAGGCCTTCCCCAATGTGGGCAGGCATCATCCAATCCGTTGAGGGCCCAAATGGAACCAAAGCAGAGAAAGGAAGAATTCTTCCCTTTTTTCCCTATCTCGCTGCTTGAGATAAGAACATTTCTCCTAGTTTTCTCCTTCTCTTCAACTAGGATTCACACCACCAGCCCCCCTGGTTCACAGGCCTTCAGACTTGGACTGAATTATACCACTGGCTTTCCTGGCTTTATACCTTGTAGGCAGGAGATTGTGGAATTTCTCAGCCTCCAGAAATAGGGAACTAAACTCGAGATAAACCTCAAGATATATATACATATATATATATATATATATGTATGTATGTATGTATTTATACATATATATACACATATAGGTATATATGTATATGTATATATGTATGTATATATGTATATATATATATATATATATATATATATATATATATAGGCTTCCCTTTTAGTTCAGTTGGTAAAGAATCTGCCTGCAATGCAGGAGACCCAGGTCTGATTCCTGGGTCAGGAAGATCCCCTGGAGAAGGAAATGGCAACCCACTCCAGTATCCTTACCTGGAGAATCCCATAGGCAGAGGAGCCTGGCGGGCTACAGTCTGTGGGGTCACAAGAGTCAGACACGAGTTAGTGACTAAACCAACAGCCAACATATAGATAAATAGATAGATAGATATAGATATAGATAGATAGATAGATAGATATAGATATAAAATGTCTCTTATTGGTTCTGTTTCCTTGAATACCTCTGACTAATAAACCTGGAATATCGCAGCCAGCGGCAGCTGTTACACTTGGCTTCATAGTCCTCAAATAGAACTCAGAAGAAACAGCAAAATCAAATACATGAAGATTAGTTCCAAACTATGAGTGAGGAAACTAAGATACCAGAAACAAACAGCCAGACATTGGCCCAGAGGGGTTTCTTTTCCAGTAGGTTAGCTGCTCCTTTGCAAGCCCCGAGAAAGCTTACAGGTGAGCTCTTCTAGAACTGGGCTTGTTAGGTGAGACTCTGACAAAGATCCAGAGGGCAGGAGAGCTGTTGCAGGCCTTGTCCAGGAATCAGTAAAGGATGATTAATCCACATGGGGAGGGAAGACAGGCAAGACTGGGGCCGTTGATGTGAATCCTGCCCCAGGATCTGCCAAGTCTTTCCCATGTGTTACTAGGCTTGTCCCTCTGACTGGCGTCAGCAGATGGATACATGCTGGACCCTTTCAATCCCTGGCATACAATGACCACTACCACACAGGTCCTATCTATCTTTCAGATCACCAGTGTCTCCTCGATCTGTGGTCACCATTCATTCTTTTTATTTTATTTTTCTCTTGTCTCGCACAGCGTATGGGTCCTTAGTTTTCTGACCAGGGACCGACGCTGGGCCCACAGCAGCGAAAGCACTGAGTTTTAACCACTGGACCACCAGGAAAGTCCTGCCTTTCATTCTTGTCTCAGTTATACTTCATTCCACATTCATGGTCTGTCTGAAGAAAATAATATCTTCTTACCTACTGTGTACAGTACATGGGCTTGAGGTATGCTCTTGGGATTCATATCACAATTATTCCTCCTACCAGCTGAATATCCTTCATTGTTTTGTGCCTCAGTTTCCTAATCAGTAGAGTGAGGATCCTAATAAGAACTGTGTCTTCAGGCTGCCACGACCCTCAGTGAGTTCATGAAAAGCATCTAGACCAGTGACTAACACACACTAAGCTTTCATGAAACGATAACTAGGACTGTTACCTTATCACCGTGCATGTCTCTCGTCAAATACAACGTCCTTTCCGGAGACTTTCCCATGCTAGCTCTGCCGACACTGATCTACTTTCTCTGATTTTTTTTCGACTTACCTTCATGTAACGTAATCCACATCTTACAATGTATTGGCCAGTTTGCCAGTTGTTTGGTTCCGCAATTATTAACTTTCATCTACGCTAATGTCTTTGTTGACTTATTAACTTGCGCATGTCTTCATCTATATGTCTTGTTCTTAAAACTTTTACCACCAGTTTCCAATTCATCAGCTTAGTTGCTCATTTTCTCCTGGTATGATATAGCTCAATATAGAGCGCAACACATATGAAGATTCTATAGCACATAAGGGGACACTGAAATAGTACCTTTCATTAGGAGAGCCCCCGTGATATTCGATATTCCCCCACGAGAAGGTCATAAACTCCCTTGTCCACTCATTGGTTTTACCAGAAGGCACAGTGCGGGTGGTGCCCTGATAAGAGGAATTGGCAGAAATGTACTGAAGATTTGGTTGACCGTATCAGGCCCGTCTGTGAAGAAAAGGTGCACCAGGCTGAAATGTGTGTTGCAAGAGAGTTGACGTGGAACATGGGCAAGAGAGGAGGCAGTTTAAAGGATTAAGGAGGAGCAAGTGCACAGGAGCAGGAATGTGAAAGAATATGGCCTTCTCAGGGAAGAACGCACATTCTGGCCTCATGGGAGAAGAGAGTTAATGATATAAACTGCAAAAGATAAAGAGAAAAAGTTCAGTGGCCCATAGCAAGGACACATGGGTTGGACGTGGTAAACTCCATTAAGATCCAGTCTGCTTTTCTAATCTACCATCTTGGTGTCAGTGTGCAGAAGAGATCAAAACAGAGGGTCGGCAGAAAAAGGGAGACTGAGCACCCCTCGCGGCCTCACTCCAACATCACGTGAGTCCTGCATGTGCACGAGGCCGCCTTGTCTGCTGCCACGTGGAACAGGGCTGTGGATATGTGTGCCGGAGACCAGGACGGCGACGTAGCCGGACAGGCAGTGTATGCCGCCATCAACTGCGTGTTGGACCAGGTCAACGCCTGTCTGGACCACCTGGAGGAGAGGAATGACCACCTCCCTGGCCGCCTCCGGGAGTGCTTGAATCTAGCTGGCAGACACATCTTGAGGCCCAGCAGCTGCTCAGGGAGGCCCCAAGTGATTGGCAGCCCCTAGTGGAGCCCTCCAAGGGCCCCGGGGCCAGGCCTCTACCCTGCCTGCCTGAGCCGGGCTCTAGCCTGAGCCCTCACCGCCTGGCTTAGGGAGGCCTGCAGATGTCCTGGGGGATCGGCCAGCTTAGGCCATCTTTCTGCTACTTCCCTTTTGCGTGCTTGGCATGCCCCCACCACCTGGCATCCCCTCCTGTGATCAGGTGTGGGCCTGGGACCCACCCAACTTGCCTACCTGCCCAAATCCTGGATGCTCCCCTCTCTGCCTAGGTTCATTAGGCAGATTGAGAGTTATCTTAACATTCTCCGAATTAGTATTCGTGCACCATTATGCCAACTGAGTGGCTATTTCATAAAATGTTGTCTGCAAGCTGCTCTACAAAGGGTTTCTAAATTTACTATTAGAAATTTCATGCAATGTATGTAGAGGTTTTCTTTTTTAAGCACAAACCAATTCTGCCATTCAGTTACCTTTTTGATTCTGCCCATTCATACTCTGGTAATGAGTGTTACATAGTGAAAAATCCCTAATAATCAAGGGACTGGATTCTAATACAAAACGGACCAGGAGCTTATTGTGTGCTTCCAGATTTTTGTTCCCAGGACTCCTGATGTTCTTCAGAACCATGCTGGGCCACTCCTCATATCCTCACCCAGAGCAGGAACGGGAGATATCCCCATCACCCCCACAATATCCAGGCAAGTATCTGTCGTCCTCATGAAGTGGCCAGAAGGATCACTTCACCTAGAAAGATGTCAGATTACCTACCATCCTTCTTACCTTAAGAAGGGGAGAACTTCAATTACGGCCTGGAGACCCCTCACCCTGCCACCCCACTCCCCCTGTCATCAACGGCCCAGATTACTGAGCCCAGAGTCCCACTCGGTACCTGATGTGATGCACACGCAGAGCCACATCTTCATTGGCCACGCTTGGAGTCGTCACAAATAATAACATTTACAAGTCGGAGCTTTTCCATCATACACATTTTATTGAAAAACACAATTTTACAGATTCAAAATATTTTACACAATCTTCTGTTCCCTTCTGACAGAGTGGAACAGTACATCTTCCACTTGCCAAGACTGGTGAGATCAGCATAGCAACTGAAACCATCTGTAAACAAGGCCTCTGGTTATATTCCCTACTGCAAGTGACCACAGAGAACTCGCCATAAGGGCACAGGTATTGGTAAAATATAAGCGAGCTGGAGGGTGAACAACGGCTCCTACTTATTCCTTTTCCTTGCAGTACCTTTGGCACAAGTTCCACTGAACGAAGTTCCCTGTGGCCTGAGTTTGGCCAGGGTGTGACAATCACAATTTGCGGGGGACAGACACCTGGGGGGGGGGGGAGCGTGGTATCTCATGTTAGGATATTGGAGGGCAAATACAAAGTGACATAAGAAACAAAGGTTTAACTATCCCCATTGACAAGTGAGAGCAGGCTTTCTCCCCTCCCTTTGCTTTAGAAGGTTTCCTTTGGAAAACTTGTCAGTTCTTTCTCTGTCTCTTTGCAATATGTGGAAATCGTTTTAAAAAGCTCAATAAGCCTCTTGCCAGTCTGACAACCCAGGAATGCTCCTTTAAGGACCTGGAAGCAAAAATCCTTGCAAAGGGGGAGAACTAGGTAAAGAGGGAACAACTTAAGCAGTTGAAACCAGAAACTGCTAGACCTTCTGGACAATCAGAGAAAGAAATGACTATCAAAGCAATGCACCAGAGTCAATAAAGCTGCAGGAGAAGATCATGAAAAGGTGAGGGCAGGCAGCATCTCAGGAGGATTACAGCATCCTCAGAAGCAAGAGGTGTTCCTTCTCAGAACTCCCTCAGGTTATGTTATTGTGCAACGGTATAAAACAGTATAAACAACATTAAATGGTGCACAGAAAGAGCAGCGGTGGCAAAATGATCTCCTGGGAGAGAGGCCCACAATTCACTGGGGAAATGAAATGTGAAGACTTGATCCTCATATTAACGCCTCATCTCGAATAGAGGCCCACATCCACTCACTTCACACATATCCGTGTGGTTTACTATCTTCTATACCACAGTTATGGCCACCGAATGGTAGTGTGAGGGAACAGGGCCAGGAGACAGGAGAAAGAGCCCTGAACCCACAATGTCCATCACAATTTTCACACCAAAACCCTTGTCCTCACCACTGTCAGTCTTTCCGTATACTCTCAGAGCCTCCTGCTCATAGCCCTGCTGGGCCCAAACTTCCCTAATCAAGAGAAAGCAAAAGCCTGACCTGAAATGGGGACACCATGGGACCTTTCCCCTCCCCCACTCCAGTAGCACACCACCACAAACAATGCAGAACTGTCCCTCCACTGTTTACCAACACCACCTTCTTCCTCGAGATGCAGGGAAGGTCCCCTTGAGGTAATGTCACCACCACCCCCCCACCACCACCCCCAGGAAGACCCAAATGGAAGAAGAACCACCAGTAGCCAGCCTTTCTGCTAGAAAGCCTTTCCAGCAGACACACAGTGGGGAGAGACAGTACAGCCTGGGGGTGCAGCCCTCTCCAGCAAGAGGAATACAAGGGCTTCATCCTCCAGCTGGGGCACCTGACTCGGGAGGTTCCTGGATGGATATCCAGGCTCATCGGCATATGCCCCGAAAGAAGCAAATGGCCCCCGATTCATGGACAGTTCATTGACAAGACCCATCGGACCTCTTTCTTCCAACCAGTGTGCAGAGTGTGCTCAGTGGAAGAGTGCAGAAAGTGAACGTGGAAAGTTCCAACCACATTCCTACAGACTTGGGACTCCTCGGGAATCCCAATGTGCCCTCGCTCTGCACAATGGCACAGAATTCTGACATCGGGCTACGGCCAACTTCTGCCCCAGACTCAACATTTCCCATGCCCCACATGCTGCCATCGCCAATATGCGCCTTCCTTAGGACTTTAGCGAGGCACCTGAGGTGTGTGGGTGTTGAAGGAAGAAGTGTCTGGCTGCCATATCAGGAGAACACAGCAGCAACAGCAGCTCACTTTCACGTGCCTCTTCATGGCCACAGGTAGTCCCAACAGAAGAGTTGAGCGGTCTACGCAAACAAGTGCAGTCAACATCAGTGGGCGCCTCCCAGGAGACTCCCCCAGATTACTGCTCTAGGCCACAGCATAGGAGGGGGAAAGGTCACCTTTCCTGAGCCGCTTTTGACAGCCTAAGGCAGTGCACAGACGGAAGCAGGAACACAAGAACATCTCTAACAGCAAAGTCCAAAATTCTGAGGACTGCTGTAACACAGGGTAGATAGAGCCTTCATCATGAAAGTCTCACCTTGGCCAGGAAGTAATCCACTCTCATGTCACACTCAGCGATGTGCACTATTACCTTCGGTCCCCGTGCTGCAGTGATCCCAGGCAGTACCAGGGGTTGAGAAATAGGTAGCAGACACCTTTGACCACAGAAAGCCCGGTGCACCTTTCACACTGAGGGCCTATGTCCTCCTGTCCAGCTTTCTCCTTGTGCTCTGAGAGCAGCTCTATAGAGGGTCACTCTTCCCAGCCCCTTCCCCACCTCTAGGCTTTAGGCACCCCAACGAAGGTCCGTATGTAGCCAGTCATTCCACCTTTCCTGATCAGGGAAGTGCGTTCCCCTTTGAGCCTCTAACCTCTACAGTACTTCTCCTGAAAAGAACCGACAATCAAGAGCGGCCTAACCACCGCTCACGAAACTCATTTAGTTCAAGATTAAATTGGTACAGCTACTATGGAAAACAGTATGAAAGTCCCTCAAAAAATTAAAAACAGAACTACCATCTAGTCCAGCAATCCCACTTGTGGTATGTATCCAAAGGAATACCTCCCACCAAGAATTTACAGAACATTAACATTCCCACGAGCGAGTAGACATTCACTGAGGTGCTGTCTCATGAGCCTAAGTGACATGGCTGGCCTAGGAATGAATTCCTGGGAAGGAACCAGCAAGCCAGATTCCATCTCAAATTCAGAAGAGGATTACCTTCTCTTTCCATGAGAGCCCTGATTTGTGAGACTGTCACCAGTTGGAGAGTCACCTTTTTGGAATCCTCAACCTTGTGACTTATTTTCAAGTGCCAATACACAGCAGATTTACCTCTTAAACCATCCATTTCGGTTTTCTTGACCCCTGCCTCCAATGAAGTCAGCCAGGATCACTTTGGTGGGCAGTGGGAACAAGTGTGCATGGAAGGGGAAGAAGGCCTCACGGTTTTCCTCAAGTTTCACAACTGTTTTGACTAGGAAATAAGCCAGTTTTGATCATCGTCATGTCACTTGGTGAAGGAACATGCGCCTAGGACAGGTTTCTCTAACTATCTCAGGCTTCAGGTTTTCACTGAGTAGGAAACTATCACCACCCCCCTCTTTCACAGCTTTAAAGTAATTTCACCAATTACAGGGATAACCAAAGAGCCTTGAAACATGCCCTCTAAAGACTACACACTTTTAGTTTCCAGTCACAAAGAAATGTGGATTTCCTTTTAACCTTCGGTGAATGAAATTCAGGTTCTGTGATGCCTCCTTCTGGATAAAACCCGTGCTAATAAAGCAACAGAGGAGCCCGAGGTTTCTATGAAACTGGAGGTTAGAAGTGTCTCTGAATGCACCTTAGAAGAGTTCATATTTCTATTTGGCGCGTTTCCCCCACCCCAACTGTGAAAACTCTTCCGCACATTTTCAACAAATTAACCCCTGCCCAGGAAAGAAGTAACGTCATACAGACAATGAAAGAGAGGAGACCTTTCCCACACTGCCAGTTAACAAGCACCTTCTTGGTGCCTGAACTTGCTTGGTGCTGAGCCACATCAGCTTCAGCATAAGGCGTCAGAGATGGCCAGAACAGAAAGTGGCTCAGGGCAAGGCAAGGTGTGAGCTGCTGGGCTACCTCTTGGCATCATAGCAGGATTAATGAGGCTGGTTTCCAAAGAGCAGCCCAGTAGTATCTGAGGAAATCTGCTGGCCCTGTGAAAGGAAACAAACGTTTGGTTGAAATGGGGGTCTGGACAGGTAGGGAGACGAGCCAAATGAAGCCACAATGTTCTCTTCCCACATTCTGCAAATGGTGTACTAATTCCCTCCGTACCTCCTGCGTGCTGAGCACTTTACAAAAACCATACGAGAGATATCCCCGAGAGCAAGGTGTGATTCCCATTTTGCACATGTGGAAACTGAGGCTCAAAGATGACAGTAAGAAAGAGTCAGACTCAGACACTAAAAATTTATTTTTAATGAAACACGATGTATTGTCTCAGCAACATCTGCAAAGCAAAAAAAAAAAAAAAAAAAAAGCCCGACAAACTGTGGAAGGGTAAATATTTAATGAAGTATTGACCTGCATATTACTCGAATTGTTAGCCTACACCTCCAGGACCCCTGCAAAGTAGACGCCCACCCGCTTACAGAGGGGATAGACTGGCAGACCATCATTCTCTGCCGCTCACTTGGTGTACAGGCCTCATCTTTCTCCCCTTTCCTAAACAGAGCTGGCTTTAAATTACATTCAAATCCATGTTCCCCTACCTGAAAGAAAACAGCACTCCCACAGTCTCTGGATTCCTGAAGTTTGTTTTTCACAATCCCATCCAGTCCAGCCTGCTTCTGCCTGGTATTACAAGTGTTTTCCAAAAGGATAAAAAGACAGATCAGAGCTCTGATGTGAGAATGGCAAGATCAGGCTTTCTGGAAATGTGACATTCTAATAAATTCAGTCTGTCTGTAAGCATGGCACTCACGGTGAACTGGAAAAAGATGCCACTGACTAGTTAAAGACATCGATTATAAACCTAGTGTCTGAGCAGCGCTCAGGGAGTGATCCTGACATTGTTGGAAGTCCCTATCTTAGAGACTCAGGGAAGACATTTCCACACCATGTTAAATAATGTTACAGCTGATGGGATGGAGGCTACCCTCCTCCCAGCATCTGTGGCCCCACACAGCATAAGGCAGCACTTACTCATCTGGCAGGTCTGGACAGCTAATTCCGGGTCCACTCTCTTCTCATTACAGGCCCATAGGCTGGCCAGTACTAGATTTTTCCATCGCAGGTCCTGAAGGAAACAGTGATTATACAGATCTACAAGGAGACCTGCTTACAGATGGACAGCCTAACACAGGTGCAGGAAAATTAGGTAACTTGGAAGCTCGTAACATGAGTGGCTGGGGCAAACTTCCCCTTTCCCTTGTCCACAAAACACCAAGGCAGCCAAGGGCCGTCAGCTGTCCTAACACCGCACGCGATCCCTCCGAGCCCTACTGTCTCGTTTCACGTGGAAAATAACAGAAATACCCTCAATGGTTAAGAGAGGTCACAAAAATGGCCAAGATCAACATTTGGACCAATCCCCGGCAGCGATATATCCACCCCCAAACGCCCTACAATAGAAAGCAGAATCAGCTCCATGGCGGCCGCCAGTCCCCAGGCAGACTGTCCGGCGCCCCCACCCACCCAGCCAAACGCACCCGCCCTTCCCTCACTTTAAGCCGCAAACACTACAAAGCATTAAGACCATAACTGGGATGGAAGCTTCGAGACCCACATTTAAACAAAGAAAATCTTCTTCAAGTTTCAGCATGCCGTTACAATAATGCCCCCCCCACACCAAACCCGGAAGTGCCTGAGAGGTCTTCTCCGCCATCCACCCAGGAGCCCGCAGACACGTCTGTCAAAGCGTCCATCAGGACACACCATCTACCCGACTCTCCAACTCACACCGCAGACGGCCAGATACGAATAAGGTCAGTAAAACTCACACTTTCACGATCTCCGGAAAGGGAGCCGCCACGTTAAATCCTAACGGAGGAAAACGGTCTACGGAAGCACAATCCAGACAGTCAGGAGCTCAGGCACGAGCTTAGGCACGCGCCAGGGCTTCTTCCAGCTCTCACGCCCCCAACATCGTCATTGGTGGGCCTGCGATGATTGACGGGGAGAACGGCCATTCCTCTCAGGCGGGTCTACTGGCGGGAAACTGTCCATTTCCCAAGGCCCAGCTGACGTCAGGAAATCTCTGCTCGTATTCCTATGTCTTTCTGTAGCCGTGTCCATCCCTCAAGGCCTAGCTCGACTTCTCAGGCCTTTGCACATACCTTGTGCTTTGTTTCTTGTCATCTTAGACTTTGGAAAGCATGCACATTCAATTTACCCGGGCCTAGGTCAATGACCTCCCCCTCCAGGAAGCCTTCCAAGTTTGACTCCTCCCAGGCAAAATGTGAGTTCTTCATATTAGATACGGACATGGAGATGTATCAGAGCAGAGATGCAGAGGACTTGTTTCTGAGCTCTGGGGTCAAATAGTACTGGGCTGTGCATGGTGTGAGGGACCCAAGGTTTGCACCTGGATATTTTGCAAGTGAGCTCAGGTTGCAGACATTTGGGGAAGACCAGGGAACACTGACAACAGGCTAACTCTTAGAAGCTTGCTAGGCTTGGTACGACCCTTTTCAGGAATTTCATATCCTTTCCTGCTTTTCTATCTGTGAAAATCTTGTCCTTCCTACAAGGCCCAGGCATAAATCACTTCCCTAACTCTTTTCCTGAATTCATGTTCCCACCCCAACCACAAGAGTTATTCCTCCTATTGCTATAGGAAGAAAGATATGAGGATTTCATATCTCTGCTGCAAATGTCCCTAAGCTTCACAGTTATCCAAGGTGAGACTGGAAGCCCACTTCCTTCCAGGAGGCCCCTTGCTGAGAGGTTTCTGCACCTGCTCGCAATCTGTGAATCGTACAAACAAGAAGGCACAGTTCCCCTAGGCTTGACTACCTCGAGTGTTTAACTCATCTACACTCTACATGGTGTGTGGACCACATAGCCACGGGGTCCCTTAGCTGGACTGCATGGTCACAGTGCACAGTGCTCCTAGGAAAGATGATCTAATGCTGGCACTGTCCCTCCCATGGGAAAGCTCACTTGAGGCTTCGTGGTGTGCCGTGTTATGCAGCAGTCCATGATGCTGCCCTACCCACTGTGACGGCTAATTTTAGGTGCCAACTTGACTGGTCATGGAGCGTCCGAATTAAACATTATTTCTGGTTGTATCTGTGAGGGTGTTTCTGGATGAGATGAGTATTTGAATCGCTGACTTAGCAAAATAGAAGGCCTTCCCCAATGTGGGCAGGCATCATCCAATCCGTTGAGGGCCCAAATGGAACCAAAGCAGAGAAAGGAAGAATTCTTCCCTTTTTTCCCTATCTCGCTGCTTGAGATAAGAACATTTCTCCTAGTTTTCTCCTTCTCTTCAACTAGGATTCACACCACCAGCCCCCCTGGTTCACAGGCCTTCAGACTTGGACTGAATTATACCACTGGCTTTCCTGGCTTTATACCTTGTAGGCAGGAGATTGTGGAATTTCTCAGCCTCCAGAAATAGGGAACTAAACTCGAGATAAACCTCAAGATATATATACATATATATATATATATATATGTATGTATGTATGTATTTATACATATATATACACATATAGGTATATATGTATATGTATATATGTATGTATATATGTATATATATATATATATATATATATATATATATATATATATATATATATATATATATATATATATATATATATATATAGGCTTCCCTTTTAGTTCAGTTGGTAAAGAATCTGCCTGCAATGCAGGAGACCCAGGTCTGATTCCTGGGTCAGGAAGATCCCCTGGAGAAGGAAATGGCAACCCACTCCAGTATCCTTACCTGGAGAATCCCATAGGCAGAGGAGCCTGGCGGGCTACAGTCTGTGGGGTCACAAGAGTCAGACACGAGTTAGTGACTAAACCAACAGCCAACATATAGATAAATAGATAGATAGATATAGATATAGATAGATAGATAGATAGATATAGATATAAAATGTCTCTTATTGGTTCTGTTTCCTTGAATACCTCTGACTAATAAACCTGGAATATCGCAGCCAGCGGCAGCTGTTACACTTGGCTTCATAGTCCTCAAATAGAACTCAGAAGAAACAGCAAAATCAAATACATGAAGATTAGTTCCAAACTATGAGTGAGGAAACTAAGATACCAGAAACAAACAGCCAGACATTGGCCCAGAGGGGTTTCTTTTCCAGTAGGTTAGCTGCTCCTTTGCAAGCCCCGAGAAAGCTTACAGGTGAGCTCTTCTAGAACTGGGCTTGTTAGGTGAGACTCTGACAAAGATCCAGAGGGCAGGAGAGCTGTTGCAGGCCTTGTCCAGGAATCAGTAAAGGATGATTAATCCACATGGGGAGGGAAGACAGGCAAGACTGGGGCCGTTGATGTGAATCCTGCCCCAGGATCTGCCAAGTCTTTCCCATGTGTTACTAGGCTTGTCCCTCTGACTGGCGTCAGCAGATGGATACATGCTGGACCCTTTCAATCCCTGGCATACAATGACCACTACCACACAGGTCCTATCTATCTTTCAGATCACCAGTGTCTCCTCGATCTGTGGTCACCATTCATTCTTTTTATTTTATTTTTCTCTTGTCTCGCACAGCGTATGGGTCCTTAGTTTTCTGACCAGGGACCGACGCTGGGCCCACAGCAGCGAAAGCACTGAGTTTTAACCACTGGACCACCAGGAAAGTCCTGCCTTTCATTCTTGTCTCAGTTATACTTCATTCCACATTCATGGTCTGTCTGAAGAAAATAATATCTTCTTACCTACTGTGTACAGTACATGGGCTTGAGGTATGCTCTTGGGATTCATATCACAATTATTCCTCCTACCAGCTGAATATCCTTCATTGTTTTGTGCCTCAGTTTCCTAATCAGTAGAGTGAGGATCCTAATAAGAACTGTGTCTTCAGGCTGCCACGACCCTCAGTGAGTTCATGAAAAGCATCTAGACCAGTGACTAACACACACTAAGCTTTCATGAAACGATAACTAGGACTGTTACCTTATCACCGTGCATGTCTCTCGTCAAATACAACGTCCTTTCCGGAGACTTTCCCATGCTAGCTCTGCCGACACTGATCTACTTTCTCTGATTTTTTTTCGACTTACCTTCATGTAACGTAATCCACATCTTACAATGTATTGGCCAGTTTGCCAGTTGTTTGGTTCCGCAATTATTAACTTTCATCTACGCTAATGTCTTTGTTGACTTATTAACTTGCGCATGTCTTCATCTATATGTCTTGTTCTTAAAACTTTTACCACCAGTTTCCAATTCATCAGCTTAGTTGCTCATTTTCTCCTGGTATGATATAGCTCAATATAGAGCGCAACACATATGAAGATTCTATAGCACATAAGGGGACACTGAAATAGTACCTTTCATTAGGAGAGCCCCCGTGATATTCGATATTCCCCCACGAGAAGGTCATAAACTCCCTTGTCCACTCATTGGTTTTACCAGAAGGCACAATGCGGGTGGTGCCCTGATAAGAGGAATTGGCAGAAATGTACTGAAGATTTGGTTGACCGTATCAGGCCCGTCTGTGAAGAAAAGGTGCACCAGGCTGAAATGTGTGTTGCAAGAGAGTTGACGTGGAACATGGGCAAGAGAGGAGGCAGTTTAAAGGATTAAGGAGGAGCAAGTGCACAGGAGCAGGAATGTGAAAGAATATGGCCTTCTCAGGGAAGAACGCACATTCTGGCCTCATGGGAGAAGAGAGTTAATGATATAAACTGCAAAAGATAAAGAGAAAAAGTTAAGTGGCCCATAGCAAGGACACATGGGTTGGACGTGGTAAACTCCATTAAGATCCAGTCTGCTTTTCTAATCTACCATCTTGGTGTCAGTGTGCAGAAGAGATCAAAACAGAGGGTCGGCAGAAAAAGGGAGACTGAGCACCCCTCGCGGCCTCACTCCAACATCACGTGAGTCCTGCATGTGCACGAGGCCGCCTTGTCTGCTGCCACGTGGAACAGGGCTGTGGATATGTGTGCCGGAGACCAGGACGGCGACGTAGCCGGACAGGCAGTGTATGCCGCCATCAACTGCGTGTTGGACCAGGTCAACGCCTGTCTGGACCACCTGGAGGAGAGGAATGACCACCTCCCTGGCCGCCTCCGGGAGTGCTTGAATCTAGCTGGCAGACACATCTTGAGGCCCAGCAGCTGCTCAGGGAGGCCCCAAGTGATTGGCAGCCCCTAGTGGAGCCCTCCAAGGGCCCCGGGGCCAGGCCTCTACCCTGCCTGCCTGAGCCGGGCTCTAGCCTGAGCCCTCACCGCCTGGCTTAGGGAGGCCTGCAGATGTCCTGGGGGATCGGCCAGCTTAGGCCATCTTTCTGCTACTTCCCTTTTGCGTGCTTGGCATGCCCCCACCACCTGGCATCCCCTCCTGTGATCAGGTGTGGGCCTGGGACCCACCCAACTTGCCTACCTGCCCAAATCCTGGATGCTCCCCTCTCTGCCTAGGTTCATTAGGCAGATTGAGAGTTATCTTAACATTCTCCGAATTAGTATTCGTGCACCATTATGCCAACTGAGTGGCTATTTCATAAAATGTTGTCTGCAAGCTGCTCTACAAAGGGTTTCTAAATTTACTATTAGAAATTTCATGCAATGTATGTAGAGGTTTTCTTTTTTAAGCACAAACCAATTCTGCCATTCAGTTACCTTTTTGATTCTGCCCATTCATACTCTGGTAATGAGTGTTACATAGTGAAAAATCCCTAATAATCAAGGGACTGGATTCTAATACAAAACGGACCAGGAGCTTATTGTGTGCTTCCAGATTTTTGTTCCCAGGACTCCTGATGTTCTTCAGAACCATGCTGGGCCACTCCTCATATCCTCACCCAGAGCAGGAACGGGAGATATCCCCATCACCCCCACAATATCCAGGCAAGTATCTGTCGTCCTCATGAAGTGGCCAGAAGGATCACTTCACCTAGAAAGATGTCAGATTACCTACCATCCTTCTTACCTTAAGAAGGGGAGAACTTCAATTACGGCCTGGAGACCCCTCACCCTGCCACCCCACTCCCCCTGTCATCAACGGCCCAGATTACTGAGCCCAGAGTCCCACTCGGTACCTGATGTGATGCACACGCAGAGCCACATCTTCATTGGCCACGCTTGGAGTCGTCACAAATAATAACATTTACAAGTCGGAGCTTTTCCATCATACACATTTTATTGAAAAACACAATTTTACAGATTCAAAATATTTTACACAATCTTCTGTTCCCTTCTGACAGAGTGGAACAGTACATCTTCCACTTGCCAAGACTGGTGAGATCAGCATAGCAACTGAAACCATCTGTAAACAAGGCCTCTGGTTATATTCCCTACTGCAAGTGACCACAGAGAACTCGCCATAAGGGCACAGGTATTGGTAAAATATAAGCGAGCTGGAGGGTGAACAACGGCTCCTACTTATTCCTTTTCCTTGCAGTACCTTTGGCACAAGTTCCACTGAACGAAGTTCCCTGTGGCCTGAGTTTGGCCAGGGTGTGACAATCACAATTTGCGGGGGACAGACACCTGGGGGGGGGGGGAGCGTGGTATCTCATGTTAGGATATTGGAGGGCAAATACAAAGTGACATAAGAAACAAAGGTTTAACTATCCCCATTGACAAGTGAGAGCAGGCTTTCTCCCCTCCCTTTGCTTTAGAAGGTTTCCTTTGGAAAACTTGTCAGTTCTTTCTCTGTCTCTTTGCAATATGTGGAAATCGTTTTAAAAAGCTCAATAAGCCTCTTGCCAGTCTGACAACCCAGGAATGCTCCTTTAAGGACCTGGAAGCAAAAATCCTTGCAAAGGGGGAGAACTAGGTAAAGAGGGAACAACTTAAGCAGTTGAAACCAGAAACTGCTAGACCTTCTGGACAATCAGAGAAAGAAATGACTATCAAAGCAATGCACCAGAGTCAATAAAGCTGCAGGAGAAGATCATGAAAAGGTGAGGGCAGGCAGCATCTCAGGAGGATTACAGCATCCTCAGAAGCAAGAGGTGTTCCTTCTCAGAACTCCCTCAGGTTATGTTATTGTGCAACGGTATAAAACAGTATAAACAACATTAAATGGTGCACAGAAAGAGCAGCGGTGGCAAAATGATCTCCTGGGAGAGAGGCCCACAATTCACTGGGGAAATGAAATGTGAAGACTTGATCCTCATATTAACGCCTCATCTCGAATAGAGGCCCACATCCACTCACTTCACACATATCCGTGTGGTTTACTATCTTCTATACCACAGTTATGGCCACCGAATGGTAGTGTGAGGGAACAGGGCCAGGAGACAGGAGAAAGAGCCCTGAACCCACAATGTCCATCACAATTTTCACACCAAAACCCTTGTCCTCACCACTGTCAGTCTTTCCGTATACTCTCAGAGCCTCCTGCTCATAGCCCTGCTGGGCCCAAACTTCCCTAATCAAGAGAAAGCAAAAGCCTGACCTGAAATGGGGACACCATGGGACCTTTCCCCTCCCCCACTCCAGTAGCACACCACCACAAACAATGCAGAACTGTCCCTCCACTGTTTACCAACACCACCTTCTTCCTCGAGATGCAGGGAAGGTCCCCTTGAGGTAATGTCACCACCACCCCCCCACCACCACCCCCAGGAAGACCCAAATGGAAGAAGAACCACCAGTAGCCAGCCTTTCTGCTAGAAAGCCTTTCCAGCAGACACACAGTGGGGAGAGACAGTACAGCCTGGGGGTGCAGCCCTCTCCAGCAAGAGGAATACAAGGGCTTCATCCTCCAGCTGGGGCACCTGACTCGGGAGGTTCCTGGATGGATATCCAGGCTCATCGGCATATGCCCCGAAAGAAGCAAATGGCCCCCGATTCATGGACAGTTCATTGACAAGACCCATCGGACCTCTTTCTTCCAACCAGTGTGCAGAGTGTGCTCAGTGGAAGAGTGCAGAAAGTGAACGTGGAAAGTTCCAACCACATTCCTACAGACTTGGGACTCCTCGGGAATCCCAATGTGCCCTCGCTCTGCACAATGGCACAGAATTCTGACATCGGGCTACGGCCAACTTCTGCCCCAGACTCAACATTTCCCATGCCCCACATGCTGCCATCGCCAATATGCGCCTTCCTTAGGACTTTAGCGAGGCACCTGAGGTGTGTGGGTGTTGAAGGAAGAAGTGTCTGGCTGCCATATCAGGAGAACACAGCAGCAACAGCAGCTCACTTTCACGTGCCTCTTCATGGCCACAGGTAGTCCCAACAGAAGAGTTGAGCGGTCTACGCAAACAAGTGCAGTCAACATCAGTGGGCGCCTCCCAGGAGACTCCCCCAGATTACTGCTCTAGGCCACAGCATAGGAGGGGGAAAGGTCACCTTTCCTGAGCCGCTTTTGACAGCCTAAGGCAGTGCACAGACGGAAGCAGGAACACAAGAACATCTCTAACAGCAAAGTCCAAAATTCTGAGGACTGCTGTAACACAGGGTAGATAGAGCCTTCATCATGAAAGTCTCACCTTGGCCAGGAAGTAATCCACTCTCATGTCACACTCAGCGATGTGCACTATTACCTTCGGTCCCCGTGCTGCAGTGATCCCAGGCAGTACCAGGGGTTGAGAAATAGGTAGCAGACACCTTTGACCACAGAAAGCCCGGTGCACCTTTCACACTGAGGGCCTATGTCCTCCTGTCCAGCTTTCTCCTTGTGCTCTGAGAGCAGCTCTATAGAGGGTCACTCTTCCCAGCCCCTTCCCCACCTCTAGGCTTTAGGCACCCCAACGAAGGTCCGTATGTAGCCAGTCATTCCACCTTTCCTGATCAGGGAAGTGCGTTCCCCTTTGAGCCTCTAACCTCTACAGTACTTCTCCTGAAAAGAACCGACAATCAAGAGCGGCCTAACCACCGCTCACGAAACTCATTTAGTTCAAGATTAAATTGGTACAGCTACTATGGAAAACAGTATGAAAGTCCCTCAAAAAATTAAAAACAGAACTACCATCTAGTCCAGCAATCCCACTTGTGGTATGTATCCAAAGGAATACCTCCCACCAAGAATTTACAGAACATTAACATTCCCACGAGCGAGTAGACATTCACTGAGGTGCTGTCTCATGAGCCTAAGTGACATGGCTGGCCTAGGAATGAATTCCTGGGAAGGAACCAGCAAGCCAGATTCCATCTCAAATTCAGAAGAGGATTACCTTCTCTTTCCATGAGAGCCCTGATTTGTGAGACTGTCACCAGTTGGAGAGTCACCTTTTTGGAATCCTCAACCTTGTGACTTATTTTCAAGTGCCAATACACAGCAGATTTACCTCTTAAACCATCCATTTCGGTTTTCTTGACCCCTGCCTCCAATGAAGTCAGCCAGGATCACTTTGGTGGGCAGTGGGAACAAGTGTGCATGGAAGGGGAAGAAGGCCTCACGGTTTTCCTCAAGTTTCACAACTGTTTTGACTAGGAAATAAGCCAGTTTTGATCATCGTCATGTCACTTGGTGAAGGAACATGCGCCTAGGACAGGTTTCTCTAACTATCTCAGGCTTCAGGTTTTCACTGAGTAGGAAACTATCACCACCCCCCTCTTTCACAGCTTTAAAGTAATTTCACCAATTACAGGGATAACCAAAGAGCCTTGAAACATGCCCTCTAAAGACTACACACTTTTAGTTTCCAGTCACAAAGAAATGTGGATTTCCTTTTAACCTTCGGTGAATGAAATTCAGGTTCTGTGATGCCTCCTTCTGGATAAAACCCGTGCTAATAAAGCAACAGAGGAGCCCGAGGTTTCTATGAAACTGGAGGTTAGAAGTGTCTCTGAATGCACCTTAGAAGAGTTCATATTTCTATTTGGCGCGTTTCCCCCACCCCAACTGTGAAAACTCTTCCGCACATTTTCAACAAATTAACCCCTGCCCAGGAAAGAAGTAACGTCATACAGACAATGAAAGAGAGGAGACCTTTCCCACACTGCCAGTTAACAAGCACCTTCTTGGTGCCTGAACTTGCTTGGTGCTGAGCCACATCAGCTTCAGCATAAGGCGTCAGAGATGGCCAGAACAGAAAGTGGCTCAGGGCAAGGCAAGGTGTGAGCTGCTGGGCTACCTCTTGGCATCATAGCAGGATTAATGAGGCTGGTTTCCAAAGAGCAGCCCAGTAGTATCTGAGGAAATCTGCTGGCCCTGTGAAAGGAAACAAACGTTTGGTTGAAATGGGGGTCTGGACAGGTAGGGAGACGAGCCAAATGAAGCCACAATGTTCTCTTCCCACATTCTGCAAATGGTGTACTAATTCCCTCCGTACCTCCTGCGTGCTGAGCACTTTACAAAAACCATACGAGAGATATCCCCGAGAGCAAGGTGTGATTCCCATTTTGCACATGTGGAAACTGAGGCTCAAAGATGACAGTAAGAAAGAGTCAGACTCAGACACTAAAAATTTATTTTTAATGAAACACGATGTATTGTCTCAGCAACATCTGCAAAGCAAAAAAAAAAAAAAAAAAAAAGCCCGACAAACTGTGGAAGGGTAAATATTTAATGAAGTATTGACCTGCATATTACTCGAATTGTTAGCCTACACCTCCAGGACCCCTGCAAAGTAGACGCCCACCCGCTTACAGAGGGGATAGACTGGCAGACCATCATTCTCTGCCGCTCACTTGGTGTACAGGCCTCATCTTTCTCCCCTTTCCTAAACAGAGCTGGCTTTAAATTACATTCAAATCCATGTTCCCCTACCTGAAAGAAAACAGCACTCCCACAGTCTCTGGATTCCTGAAGTTTGTTTTTCACAATCCCATCCAGTCCAGCCTGCTTCTGCCTGGTATTACAAGTGTTTTCCAAAAGGATAAAAAGACAGATCAGAGCTCTGATGTGAGAATGGCAAGATCAGGCTTTCTGGAAATGTGACATTCTAATAAATTCAGTCTGTCTGTAAGCATGGCACTCACGGTGAACTGGAAAAAGATGCCACTGACTAGTTAAAGACATCGATTATAAACCTAGTGTCTGAGCAGCGCTCAGGGAGTGATCCTGACATTGTTGGAAGTCCCTATCTTAGAGACTCAGGGAAGACATTTCCACACCATGTTAAATAATGTTACAGCTGATGGGATGGAGGCTACCCTCCTCCCAGCATCTGTGGCCCCACACAGCATAAGGCAGCACTTACTCATCTGGCAGGTCTGGACAGCTAATTCCGGGTCCACTCTCTTCTCATTACAGGCCCATAGGCTGGCCAGTACTAGATTTTTCCATCGCAGGTCCTGAAGGAAACAGTGATTATACAGATCTACAAGGAGACCTGCTTACAGATGGACAGCCTAACACAGGTGCAGGAAAATTAGGTAACTTGGAAGCTCGTAACATGAGTGGCTGGGGCAAACTTCCCCTTTCCCTTGTCCACAAAACACCAAGGCAGCCAAGGGCCGTCAGCTGTCCTAACACCGCACGCGATCCCTCCGAGCCCTACTGTCTCGTTTCACGTGGAAAATAACAGAAATACCCTCAATGGTTAAGAGAGGTCACAAAAATGGCCAAGATCAACATTTGGACCAATCCCCGGCAGCGATATATCCACCCCCAAACGCCCTACAATAGAAAGCAGAATCAGCTCCATGGCGGCCGCCAGTCCCCAGGCAGACTGTCCGGCGCCCCCACCCACCCAGCCAAACGCACCCGCCCTTCCCTCACTTTAAGCCGCAAACACTACAAAGCATTAAGACCATAACTGGGATGGAAGCTTCGAGACCCACATTTAAACAAAGAAAATCTTCTTCAAGTTTCAGCATGCCGTTACAATAATGCCCCCCCCACACCAAACCCGGAAGTGCCTGAGAGGTCTTCTCCGCCATCCACCCAGGAGCCCGCAGACACGTCTGTCAAAGCGTCCATCAGGACACACCATCTACCCGACTCTCCAACTCACACCGCAGACGGCCAGATACGAATAAGGTCAGTAAAACTCACACTTTCACGATCTCCGGAAAGGGAGCCGCCACGTTAAATCCTAACGGAGGAAAACGGTCTACGGAAGCACAATCCAGACAGTCAGGAGCTCAGGCACGAGCTTAGGCACGCGCCAGGGCTTCTTCCAGCTCTCACGCCCCCGCCTCCCAACATCGTCATTGGTGGGCCTGCGATGATTGACGGGGAGAACGGCCATTCCTCTCAGGCGGGTCTACTGGCGGGAAACTGTCCATTTCCCAAGGCCCAGCTGACGTCAGGAAATCTCTGCTCGTATTCCT
Source organism: Capricornis sumatraensis (assembly GCF_032405125.1). NCBI lineage: Eukaryota > Metazoa > Chordata > Mammalia > Artiodactyla > Bovidae > Capricornis > Capricornis sumatraensis. Next base: position 42,836,379 of record NC_091092.1, on the reverse strand, counting down.
ATGTCTTTCTGTAGCCGTGTCCATCCCTCAAGGCCTAGCTCGACTTCTCAGGCCTTTGCACATACCTTGTGCTTTGTTTCTTGTCATCTTAGACTTTGGAAAGCATGCACATTCAATTTACCCGGGCCTAGGTCAATGACCTCCCCCTCCAGGAAGCCTTCCAAGTTTGACTCCTCCCAGGCAAAATGTGAGTTCTTCATATTAGATACGGACATGGAGATGTATCAGAGCAGAGATGCAGAGGACTTGTTTCTGAGCTCTGGGGTCAAATAGTACTGGGCTGTGCATGGTGTGAGGGACCCAAGGTTTGCACCTGGATATTTTGCAAGTGAGCTCAGGTTGCAGACATTTGGGGAAGACCAGGGAACACTGACAACAGGCTAACTCTTAGAAGCTTGCTAGGATTGGTACGACCCTTTTCAGGAATTTCATATCCTTTCCTGCTTTTCTATCTGTGAAAATCTTGTCCTTCCTACAAGGCCCAGGCATAAATCACTTCCCTAACTCTTTTCCTGAATTCATGTTCCCACCCCAACCACAAGAGTTATTCCTCCTATTGCTATAGGAAGAAAGATATGAGGATTTCATATCTCTGCTGCAAATGTCCCTAAGCTTCACAGTTATCCAAGGTGAGACTGGAAGCCCACTTCCTTCCAGGAGGCCCCTTGCTGAGAGGTTTCTGCACCTGCTCGCAATCTGTGAATCGTACAAACAAGAAGGCACAGTTCCCCTAGGCTTGACTACCTCGAGTGTTTAACTCATCTACACTCTACATGGTGTGTGGACCACATAGCCACGGGGTCCCTTAGCTGGACTGCATGGTCACAGTGCACAGTGCTCCTAGGAAAGATGATCTAATGCTGGCACTGTCCCTCCCATGGGAAAGCTCACTTGAGGCTTCGTGGTGTGCCGTGTTATGCAGCAGTCCATGATGCTGCCCTACCCACTGTGACGGCTAATTTTAGGTGCCAACTTGACTGGTCATGGAGCGTCCGAATTAAACATTATTTCTGGTTGTATCTGTGAGGGTGTTTCTGGATGAGATGAGTATTTGAATCGCTGACTTAGCAAAATAGAAGGCCTTCCCCAATGTGGGCAGGCATCATCCAATCCGTTGAGGGCCCAAATGGAACCAAAGCAGAGAAAGGAAGAATTCTTCCCTTTTTTCCCTATCTCGCTGCTTGAGATAAGAACATTTCTCCTAGTTTTCTCCTTCTCTTCAACTAGGATTCACACCACCAGCCCCCCTGGTTCACAGGCCTTCAGACTTGGACTGAATTATACCACTGGCTTTCCTGGCTTTATACCTTGTAGGCAGGAGATTGTGGAATTTCTCAGCCTCCAGAAATAGGGAACTAAACTCGAGATAAACCTCAAGATATATATACATATATATATATATATATGTATGTATGTATGTATTTATACATATATATACACATATAGGTATATATGTATATGTATATATGTATGTATATATGTATATATATATATATATATATATATATATATATATATATATATATATATAGGCTTCCCTTTTAGTTCAGTTGGTAAAGAATCTGCCTGCAATGCAGGAGACCCAGGTCTGATTCCTGGGTCAGGAAGATCCCCTGGAGAAGGAAATGGCAACCCACTCCAGTATCCTTACCTGGAGAATCCCATAGGCAGAGGAGCCTGGCGGGCTACAGTCTGTGGGGTCACAAGAGTCAGACACGAGTTAGTGACTAAACCAACAGCCAACATATAGATAAATAGATAGATAGATATAGATATAGATAGATAGATAGATAGATATAGATATAAAATGTCTCTTATTGGTTCTGTTTCCTTGAATACCTCTGACTAATAAACCTGGAATATCGCAGCCAGCGGCAGCTGTTACACTTGGCTTCATAGTCCTCAAATAGAACTCAGAAGAAACAGCAAAATCAAATACATGAAGATTAGTTCCAAACTATGAGTGAGGAAACTAAGATACCAGAAACAAACAGCCAGACATTGGCCCAGAGGGGTTTCTTTTCCAGTAGGTTAGCTGCTCCTTTGCAAGCCCCGAGAAAGCTTACAGGTGAGCTCTTCTAGAACTGGGCTTGTTAGGTGAGACTCTGACAAAGATCCAGAGGGCAGGAGAGCTGTTGCAGGCCTTGTCCAGGAATCAGTAAAGGATGATTAATCCACATGGGGAGGGAAGACAGGCAAGACTGGGGCCGTTGATGTGAATCCTGCCCCAGGATCTGCCAAGTCTTTCCCATGTGTTACTAGGCTTGTCCCTCTGACTGGCGTCAGCAGATGGATACATGCTGGACCCTTTCAATCCCTGGCATACAATGACCACTACCACACAGGTCCTATCTATCTTTCAGATCACCAGTGTCTCCTCGATCTGTGGTCACCATTCATTCTTTTTATTTTATTTTTCTCTTGTCTCGCACAGCGTATGGGTCCTTAGTTTTCTGACCAGGGACCGACGCTGGGCCCACAGCAGCGAAAGCACTGAGTTTTAACCACTGGACCACCAGGAAAGTCCTGCCTTTCATTCTTGTCTCAGTTATACTTCATTCCACATTCATGGTCTGTCTGAAGAAAATAATATCTTCTTACCTACTGTGTACAGTACATGGGCTTGAGGTATGCTCTTGGGATTCATATCACAATTATTCCTCCTACCAGCTGAATATCCTTCATTGTTTTGTGCCTCAGTTTCCTAATCAGTAGAGTGAGGATCCTAATAAGAACTGTGTCTTCAGGCTGCCACGACCCTCAGTGAGTTCATGAAAAGCATCTAGACCAGTGACTAACACACACTAAGCTTTCATGAAACGATAACTAGGACTGTTACCTTATCACCGTGCATGTCTCTCGTCAAATACAACGTCCTTTCCGGAGACTTTCCCATGCTAGCTCTGCCGACACTGATCTACTTTCTCTGATTTTTTTTCGACTTACCTTCATGTAACGTAATCCACATCTTACAATGTATTGGCCAGTTTGCCAGTTGTTTGGTTCCGCAATTATTAACTTTCATCTACGCTAATGTCTTTGTTGACTTATTAACTTGCGCATGTCTTCATCTATATGTCTTGTTCTTAAAACTTTTACCACCAGTTTCCAATTCATCAGCTTAGTTGCTCATTTTCTCCTGGTATGATATAGCTCAATATAGAGCGCAACACATATGAAGATTCTATAGCACATAAGGGGACACTGAAATAGTACCTTTCATTAGGAGAGCCCCCGTGATATTCGATATTCCCCCACGAGAAGGTCATAAACTCCCTTGTCCACTCATTGGTTTTACCAGAAGGCACAATGCGGGTGGTGCCCTGATAAGAGGAATTGGCAGAAATGTACTGAAGATTTGGTTGACCGTATCAGGCCCGTCTGTGAAGAAAAGGTGCACCAGGCTGAAATGTGTGTTGCAAGAGAGTTGACGTGGAACATGGGCAAGAGAGGAGGCAGTTTAAAGGATTAAGGAGGAGCAAGTGCACAGGAGCAGGAATGTGAAAGAATATGGCCTTCTCAGGGAAGAACGCACATTCTGGCCTCATGGGAGAAGAGAGTTAATGATATAAACTGCAAAAGATAAAGAGAAAAAGTTAAGTGGCCCATAGCAAGGACACATGGGTTGGACGTGGTAAACTCCATTAAGATCCAGTCTGCTTTTCTAATCTACCATCTTGGTGTCAGTGTGCAGAAGAGATCAAAACAGAGGGTCGGCAGAAAAAGGGAGACTGAGCACCCCTCGCGGCCTCACTCCAACATCACGTGAGTCCTGCATGTGCACGAGGCCGCCTTGTCTGCTGCCACGTGGAACAGGGCTGTGGATATGTGTGCCGGAGACCAGGACGGCGACGTAGCCGGACAGGCAGTGTATGCCGCCATCAACTGCGTGTTGGACCAGGTCAACGCCTGTCTGGACCACCTGGAGGAGAGGAATGACCACCTCCCTGGCCGCCTCCGGGAGTGCTTGAATCTAGCTGGCAGACACATCTTGAGGCCCAGCAGCTGCTCAGGGAGGCCCCAAGTGATTGGCAGCCCCTAGTGGAGCCCTCCAAGGGCCCCGGGGCCAGGCCTCTACCCTGCCTGCCTGAGCCGGGCTCTAGCCTGAGCCCTCACCGCCTGGCTTAGGGAGGCCTGCAGATGTCCTGGGGGATCGGCCAGCTTAGGCCATCTTTCTGCTACTTCCCTTTTGCGTGCTTGGCATGCCCCCACCACCTGGCATCCCCTCCTGTGATCAGGTGTGGGCCTGGGACCCACCCAACTTGCCTACCTGCCCAAATCCTGGATGCTCCCCTCTCTGCCTAGGTTCATTAGGCAGATTGAGAGTTATCTTAACATTCTCCGAATTAGTATTCGTGCACCATTATGCCAACTGAGTGGCTATTTCATAAAATGTTGTCTGCAAGCTGCTCTACAAAGGGTTTCTAAATTTACTATTAGAAATTTCATGCAATGTATGTAGAGGTTTTCTTTTTTAAGCACAAACCAATTCTGCCATTCAGTTACCTTTTTGATTCTGCCCATTCATACTCTGGTAATGAGTGTTACATAGTGAAAAATCCCTAATAATCAAGGGACTGGATTCTAATACAAAACGGACCAGGAGCTTATTGTGTGCTTCCAGATTTTTGTTCCCAGGACTCCTGATGTTCTTCAGAACCATGCTGGGCCACTCCTCATATCCTCACCCAGAGCAGGAACGGGAGATATCCCCATCACCCCCACAATATCCAGGCAAGTATCTGTCGTCCTCATGAAGTGGCCAGAAGGATCACTTCACCTAGAAAGATGTCAGATTACCTACCATCCTTCTTACCTTAAGAAGGGGAGAACTTCAATTACGGCCTGGAGACCCCTCACCCTGCCACCCCACTCCCCCTGTCATCAACGGCCCAGATTACTGAGCCCAGAGTCCCACTCGGTACCTGATGTGATGCACACGCAGAGCCACATCTTCATTGGCCACGCTTGGAGTCGTCACAAATAATAACATTTACAAGTCGGAGCTTTTCCATCATACACATTTTATTGAAAAACACAATTTTACAGATTCAAAATATTTTACACAATCTTCTGTTCCCTTCTGACAGAGTGGAACAGTACATCTTCCACTTGCCAAGACTGGTGAGATCAGCATAGCAACTGAAACCATCTGTAAACAAGGCCTCTGGTTATATTCCCTACTGCAAGTGACCACAGAGAACTCGCCATAAGGGCACAGGTATTGGTAAAATATAAGCGAGCTGGAGGGTGAACAACGGCTCCTACTTATTCCTTTTCCTTGCAGTACCTTTGGCACAAGTTCCACTGAACGAAGTTCCCTGTGGCCTGAGTTTGGCCAGGGTGTGACAATCACAATTTGCGGGGGACAGACACCTGGGGGGGGGGGGAGCGTGGTATCTCATGTTAGGATATTGGAGGGCAAATACAAAGTGACATAAGAAACAAAGGTTTAACTATCCCCATTGACAAGTGAGAGCAGGCTTTCTCCCCTCCCTTTGCTTTAGAAGGTTTCCTTTGGAAAACTTGTCAGTTCTTTCTCTGTCTCTTTGCAATATGTGGAAATCGTTTTAAAAAGCTCAATAAGCCTCTTGCCAGTCTGACAACCCAGGAATGCTCCTTTAAGGACCTGGAAGCAAAAATCCTTGCAAAGGGGGAGAACTAGGTAAAGAGGGAACAACTTAAGCAGTTGAAACCAGAAACTGCTAGACCTTCTGGACAATCAGAGAAAGAAATGACTATCAAAGCAATGCACCAGAGTCAATAAAGCTGCAGGAGAAGATCATGAAAAGGTGAGGGCAGGCAGCATCTCAGGAGGATTACAGCATCCTCAGAAGCAAGAGGTGTTCCTTCTCAGAACTCCCTCAGGTTATGTTATTGTGCAACGGTATAAAACAGTATAAACAACATTAAATGGTGCACAGAAAGAGCAGCGGTGGCAAAATGATCTCCTGGGAGAGAGGCCCACAATTCACTGGGGAAATGAAATGTGAAGACTTGATCCTCATATTAACGCCTCATCTCGAATAGAGGCCCACATCCACTCACTTCACACATATCCGTGTGGTTTACTATCTTCTATACCACAGTTATGGCCACCGAATGGTAGTGTGAGGGAACAGGGCCAGGAGACAGGAGAAAGAGCCCTGAACCCACAATGTCCATCACAATTTTCACACCAAAACCCTTGTCCTCACCACTGTCAGTCTTTCCGTATACTCTCAGAGCCTCCTGCTCATAGCCCTGCTGGGCCCAAACTTCCCTAATCAAGAGAAAGCAAAAGCCTGACCTGAAATGGGGACACCATGGGACCTTTCCCCTCCCCCACTCCAGTAGCACACCACCACAAACAATGCAGAACTGTCCCTCCACTGTTTACCAACACCACCTTCTTCCTCGAGATGCAGGGAAGGTCCCCTTGAGGTAATGTCACCACCACCCCCCCACCACCACCCCCAGGAAGACCCAAATGGAAGAAGAACCACCAGTAGCCAGCCTTTCTGCTAGAAAGCCTTTCCAGCAGACACACAGTGGGGAGAGACAGTACAGCCTGGGGGTGCAGCCCTCTCCAGCAAGAGGAATACAAGGGCTTCATCCTCCAGCTGGGGCACCTGACTCGGGAGGTTCCTGGATGGATATCCAGGCTCATCGGCATATGCCCCGAAAGAAGCAAATGGCCCCCGATTCATGGACAGTTCATTGACAAGACCCATCGGACCTCTTTCTTCCAACCAGTGTGCAGCGTGTGCTCAGTGGAAGAGTGCAGAAAGTGAACGTGGAAAGTTCCAACCACATTCCTACAGACTTGGGACTCCTCGGGAATCCCAATGTGCCCTCGCTCTGCACAATGGCACAGAATTCTGACATCGGGCTACGGCCAACTTCTGCCCCAGACTCAACATTTCCCATGCCCCACATGCTGCCATCGCCAATATGCGCCTTCCTTAGGACTTTAGCGAGGCACCTGAGGTGTGTGGGTGTTGAAGGAAGAAGTGTCTGGCTGCCATATCAGGAGAACACAGCAGCAACAGCAGCTCACTTTCACGTGCCTCTTCATGGCCACAGGTAGTCCCAACAGAAGAGTTGAGCGGTCTACGCAAACAAGTGCAGTCAACATCAGTGGGCGCCTCCCAGGAGACTCCCCCAGATTACTGCTCTAGGCCACAGCATAGGAGGGGGAAAGGTCACCTTTCCTGAGCCGCTTTTGACAGCCTAAGGCAGTGCACAGACGGAAGCAGGAACACAAGAACATCTCTAACAGCAAAGTCCAAAATTCTGAGGACTGCTGTAACACAGGGTAGATAGAGCCTTCATCATGAAAGTCTCACCTTGGCCAGGAAGTAATCCACTCTCATGTCACACTCAGCGATGTGCACTATTACCTTCGGTCCCCGTGCTGCAGTGATCCCAGGCAGTACCAGGGGTTGAGAAATAGGTAGCAGACACCTTTGACCACAGAAAGCCCGGTGCACCTTTCACACTGAGGGCCTATGTCCTCCTGTCCAGCTTTCTCCTTGTGCTCTGAGAGCAGCTCTATAGAGGGTCACTCTTCCCAGCCCCTTCCCCACCTCTAGGCTTTAGGCACCCCAACGAAGGTCCGTATGTAGCCAGTCATTCCACCTTTCCTGATCAGGGAAGTGCGTTCCCCTTTGAGCCTCTAACCTCTACAGTACTTCTCCTGAAAAGAACCGACAATCAAGAGCGGCCTAACCACCGCTCACGAAACTCATTTAGTTCAAGATTAAATTGGTACAGCTACTATGGAAAACAGTATGAAAGTCCCTCAAAAAATTAAAAACAGAACTACCATCTAGTCCAGCAATCCCACTTGTGGTATGTATCCAAAGGAATACCTCCCACCAAGAATTTACAGAACATTAACATTCCCACGAGCGAGTAGACATTCACTGAGGTGCTGTCTCATGAGCCTAAGTGACATGGCTGGCCTAGGAATGAATTCCTGGGAAGGAACCAGCAAGCCAGATTCCATCTCAAATTCAGAAGAGGATTACCTTCTCTTTCCATGAGAGCCCTGATTTGTGAGACTGTCACCTGTTGGAGAGTCACCTTTTTGGAATCCTCAACCTTGTGACTTATTTTCAAGTGCCAATACACAGCAGATTTACCTCTTAAACCATCCATTTCGGTTTTCTTGACCCCTGCCTCCAATGAAGTCAGCCAGGATCACTTTGGTGGGCAGTGGGAACAAGTGTGCATGGAAGGGGAAGAAGGCCTCACGGTTTTCCTCAAGTTTCACAACTGTTTTGACTAGGAAATAAGCCAGTTTTGATCATCGTCATGTCACTTGGTGAAGGAACATGCGCCTAGGACAGGTTTCTCTAACTATCTCAGGCTTCAGGTTTTCACTGAGTAGGAAACTATCACCACCCCCCTCTTTCACAGCTTTAAAGTAATTTCACCAATTACAGGGATAACCAAAGAGCCTTGAAACATGCCCTCTAAAGACTACACACTTTTAGTTTCCAGTCACAAAGAAATGTGGATTTCCTTTTAACCTTCGGTGAATGAAATTCAGGTTCTGTGATGCCTCCTTCTGGATAAAACCCGTGCTAATAAAGCAACAGAGGAGCCCGAGGTTTCTATGAAACTGGAGGTTAGAAGTGTCTCTGAATGCACCTTAGAAGAGTTCATATTTCTATTTGGCGCGTTTCCCCCACCCCAACTGTGAAAACTCTTCCGCACATTTTCAACAAATTAACCCCTGCCCAGGAAAGAAGTAACGTCATACAGACAATGAAAGAGAGGAGACCTTTCCCACACTGCCAGTTAACAAGCACCTTCTTGGTGCCTGAACTTGCTTGGTGCTGAGCCACATCAGCTTCAGCATAAGGCGTCAGAGATGGCCAGAACAGAAAGTGGCTCAGGGCAAGGCAAGGTGTGAGCTGCTGGGCTACCTCTTGGCATCATAGCAGGATTAATGAGGCTGGTTTCCAAAGAGCAGCCCAGTAGTATCTGAGGAAATCTGCTGGCCCTGTGAAAGGAAACAAACGTTTGGTTGAAATGGGGGTCTGGACAGGTAGGGAGACGAGCCAAATGAAGCCACAATGTTCTCTTCCCACATTCTGCAAATGGTGTACTAATTCCCTCCGTACCTCCTGCGTGCTGAGCACTTTACAAAAACCATACGAGAGATATCCCCGAGAGCAAGGTGTGATTCCCATTTTGCACATGTGGAAACTGAGGCTCAAAGATGACAGTAAGAAAGAGTCAGACTCAGACACTAAAAATTTATTTTTAATGAAACACGATGTATTGTCTCAGCAACATCTGCAAAGCAAAAAAAAAAAAAAAAAAGCCCGACAAACTGTGGAAGGGTAAATATTTAATGAAGTATTGACCTGCATATTACTCGAATTGTTAGCCTACACCTCCAGGACCCCTGCAAAGTAGACGCCCACCCGCTTACAGAGGGGATAGACTGGCAGACCATCATTCTCTGCCGCTCACTTGGTGTACAGGCCTCATCTTTCTCCCCTTTCCTAAACAGAGCTGGCTTTAAATTACATTCAAATCCATGTTCCCCTACCTGAAAGAAAACAGCACTCCCACAGTCTCTGGATTCCTGAAGTTTGTTTTTCACAATCCCATCCAGTCCAGCCTGCTTCTGCCTGGTATTACAAGTGTTTTCCAAAAGGATAAAAAGACAGATCAGAGCTCTGATGTGAGAATGGCAAGATCAGGCTTTCTGGAAATGTGACATTCTAATAAATTCAGTCTGTCTGTAAGCATGGCACTCACGGTGAACTGGAAAAAGATGCCACTGACTAGTTAAAGACATCGATTATAAACCTAGTGTCTGAGCAGCGCTCAGGGAGTGATCCTGACATTGTTGGAAGTCCCTATCTTAGAGACTCAGGGAAGACATTTCCACACCATGTTAAATAATGTTACAGCTGATGGGATGGAGGCTACCCTCCTCCCAGCATCTGTGGCCCCACACAGCATAAGGCAGCACTTACTCATCTGGCAGGTCTGGACAGCTAATTCCGGGTCCACTCTCTTCTCATTACAGGCCCATAGGCTGGCCAGTACTAGATTTTTCCATCGCAGGTCCTGAAGGAAACAGTGATTATACAGATCTACAAGGAGACCTGCTTACAGATGGACAGCCTAACACAGGTGCAGGAAAATTAGGTAACTTGGAAGCTCGTAACATGAGTGGCTGGGGCAAACTTCCCCTTTCCCTTGTCCACAAAACACCAAGGCAGCCAAGGGCCGTCAGCTGTCCTAACACCGCACGCGATCCCTCCGAGCCCTACTGTCTCGTTTCACGTGGAAAATAACAGAAATACCCTCAATGGTTAAGAGAGGTCACAAAAATGGCCAAGATCAACATTTGGACCAATCCCCGGCAGCGATATATCCACCCCCAAACGCCCTACAATAGAAAGCAGAATCAGCTCCATGGCGGCCGCCAGTCCCCAGGCAGACTGTCCGGCGCCCCCACCCACCCAGCCAAACGCACCCGCCCTTCCCTCACTTTAAGCCGCAAACACTACAAAGCATTAAGACCATAACTGGGATGGAAGCTTCGAGACCCACATTTAAACAAAGAAAATCTTCTTCAAGTTTCAGCATGCCGTTACAATAATGCCCCCCACACCAAACCCGGAAGTGCCTGAGAGGTCTTCTCCGCCATCCACCCAGGAGCCCGCAGACACGTCTGTCAAAGCGTCCATCAGGACACACCATCTACCCGACTCTCCAACTCACACCGCAGACGGCCAGATACGAATAAGGTCAGTAAAACTCACACTTTCACGATCTCCGGAAAGGGAGCCGCCACGTTAAATCCTAACGGAGGAAAACGGTCTACGGAAGCACAATCCAGACAGTCAGGAGCTCAGGCACGAGCTTAGGCACGCGCCAGGGCTTCTTCCAGCTCTCACGCCCCCGCCTCCCAACATCGTCATTGGTGGGCCTGCGATGATTGACGGGGAGAACGGCCATTCCTCTCAGGCGGGTCTACTGGCGGGAAACTGTCCATTTCCCAAGGCCCAGCTGACGTCAGGAAATCTCTGCTCGTATTCCTATGTCTTTCTGTAGCCGTGTCCATCCCTCAAGGCCTAGCTCGACTTCTCAGGCCTTTGCACATACCTTGTGCTTTGTTTCTTGTCATCTTAGACTTTGGAAAGCATGCACATTCAATTTACCCGGGCCTAGGTCAATGACCTCCCCCTCCAGGAAGCCTTCCAAGTTTGACTCCTCCCAGGCAAAATGTGAGTTCTTCATATTAGATACGGACATGGAGATGTATCAGAGCAGAGATGCAGAGGACTTGTTTCTGAGCTCTGGGGTCAAATAGTACTGGGCTGTGCATGGTGTGAGGGACCCAAGGTTTGCACCTGGATATTTTGCAAGTGAGCTCAGGTTGCAGACATTTGGGGAAGACCAGGGAACACTGACAACAGGCTAACTCTTAGAAGCTTGCTAGGATTGGTACGACCCTTTTCAGGAATTTCATATCCTTTCCTGCTTTTCTATCTGTGAAAATCTTGTCCTTCCTACAAGGCCCAGGCATAAATCACTTCCCTAACTCTTTTCCTGAATTCATGTTCCCACCCCAACCACAAGAGTTATTCCTCCTATTGCTATAGGAAGAAAGATATGAGGATTTCATATCTCTGCTGCAAATGTCCCTAAGCTTCACAGTTATCCAAGGTGAGACTGGAAGCCCACTTCCTTCCAGGAGGCCCCTTGCTGAGAGGTTTCTGCACCTGCTCGCAATCTGTGAATCGTACAAACAAGAAGGCACAGTTCCCCTAGGCTTGACTACCTCGAGTGTTTAACTCATCTACACTCTACATGGTGTGTGGACCACATAGCCACGGGGTCCCTTAGCTGGACTGCATGGTCACAGTGCACAGTGCTCCTAGGAAAGATGATCTAATGCTGGCACTGTCCCTCCCATGGGAAAGCTCACTTGAGGCTTCGTGGTGTGCCGTGTTATGCAGCAGTCCATGATGCTGCCCTACCCACTGTGACGGCTAATTTTAGGTGCCAACTTGACTGGTCATGGAGCGTCCGAATTAAACATTATTTCTGGTTGTATCTGTGAGGGTGTTTCTGGATGAGATGAGTATTTGAATCGCTGACTTAGCAAAATAGAAGGCCTTCCCCAATGTGGGCAGGCATCATCCAATCCGTTGAGGGCCCAAATGGAACCAAAGCAGAGAAAGGAAGAATTCTTCCCTTTTTTCCCTATCTCGCTGCTTGAGATAAGAACATTTCTCCTAGTTTTCTCCTTCTCTTCAACTAGGATTCACACCACCAGCCCCCCTGGTTCACAGGCCTTCAGACTTGGACTGAATTATACCACTGGCTTTCCTGGCTTTATACCTTGTAGGCAGGAGATTGTGGAATTTCTCAGCCTCCAGAAATAGGGAACTAAACTCGAGATAAACCTCAAGATATATATACATATATATATATATGTATGTATGTATGTATTTATACATATATATACACATATATGTATATATGTATATGTATATATGTATGTATATATGTATATATATATATATATATATATATAGGCTTCCCTTTTAGTTCAGTTGGTAAAGAATCTGCCTGCAATGCAGGAGACCCAGGTCTGATTCCTGGGTCAGGAAGATCCCCTGGAGAAGGAAATGGCAACCCACTCCAGTATCCTTACCTGGAGAATCCCATAGGCAGAGGAGCCTGGCGGGCTACAGTCTGTGGGGTCACAAGAGTCAGACACGAGTTAGTGACTAAACCAACAGCCAACATATAGATAAATAGATAGATAGATATAGATATAGATAGATAGATAGATAGATATAGATATAAAATGTCTCTTATTGGTTCTGTTTCCTTGAATACCTCTGACTAATAAACCTGGAATATCGCAGCCAGCGGCAGCTGTTACACTTGGCTTCATAGTCCTCAAATAGAACTCAGAAGAAACAGCAAAATCAAATACATGAAGATTAGTTCCAAACTATGAGTGAGGAAACTAAGATACCAGAAACAAACAGCCAGACATTGGCCCAGAGGGGTTTCTTTTCCAGTAGGTTAGCTGCTCCTTTGCAAGCCCCGAGAAAGCTTACAGGTGAGCTCTTCTAGAACTGGGCTTGTTAGGTGAGACTCTGACAAAGATCCAGAGGGCAGGAGAGCTGTTGCAGGCCTTGTCCAGGAATCAGTAAAGGATGATTAATCCACATGGGGAGGGAAGACAGGCAAGACTGGGGCCGTTGATGTGAATCCTGCCCCAGGATCTGCCAAGTCTTTCCCATGTGTTACTAGGCTTGTCCCTCTGACTGGCGTCAGCAGATGGATACATGCTGGACCCTTTCAATCCCTGGCATACAATGACCACTACCACACAGGTCCTATCTATCTTTCAGATCACCAGTGTCTCCTCGATCTGTGGTCACCATTCATTCTTTTTATTTTATTTTTCTCTTGTCTCGCACAGCGTATGGGTCCTTAGTTTTCTGACCAGGGACCGACGCTGGGCCCACAGCAGCGAAAGCACTGAGTTTTAACCACTGGACCACCAGGAAAGTCCTGCCTTTCATTCTTGTCTCAGTTATACTTCATTCCACATTCATGGTCTGTCTGAAGAAAATAATATCTTCTTACCTACTGTGTACAGTACATGGGCTTGAGGTATGCTCTTGGGATTCATATCACAATTATTCCTCCTACCAGCTGAATATCCTTCATTGTTTTGTGCCTCAGTTTCCTAATCAGTAGAGTGAGGATCCTAATAAGAACTGTGTCTTCAGGCTGCCACGACCCTCAGTGAGTTCATGAAAAGCATCTAGACCAGTGACTAACACACACTAAGCTTTCATGAAACGATAACTAGGACTGTTACCTTATCACCGTGCATGTCTCTCGTCAAATACAACGTCCTTTCCGGAGACTTTCCCATGCTAGCTCTGCCGACACTGATCTACTTTCTCTGATTTTTTTTCGACTTACCTTCATGTAACGTAATCCACATCTTACAATGTATTGGCCAGTTTGCCAGTTGTTTGGTTCCGCAATTATTAACTTTCATCTACGCTAATGTCTTTGTTGACTTATTAACTTGCGCATGTCTTCATCTATATGTCTTGTTCTTAAAACTTTTACCACCAGTTTCCAATTCATCAGCTTAGTTGCTCATTTTCTCCTGGTATGATATAGCTCAATATAGAGCGCAACACATATGAAGATTCTATAGCACATAAGGGGACACTGAAATAGTACCTTTCATTAGGAGAGCCCCCGTGATATTCGATATTCCCCCACGAGAAGGTCATAAACTCCCTTGTCCACTCATTGGTTTTACCAGAAGGCACAGTGCGGGTGGTGCCCTGATAAGAGGAATTGGCAGAAATGTACTGAAGATTTGGTTGACCGTATCAGGCCCGTCTGTGAAGAAAAGGTGCACCAGGCTGAAATGTGTGTTGCAAGAGAGTTGACGTGGAACATGGGCAAGAGAGGAGGCAGTTTAAAGGATTAAGGAGGAGCAAGTGCACAGGAGCAGGAATGTGAAAGAATATGGCCTTCTCAGGGAAGAACGCACATTCTGGCCTCATGGGAGAAGAGAGTTAATGATATAAACTGCAAAAGATAAAGAGAAAAAGTTAAGTGGCCCATAGCAAGGACACATGGGTTGGACGTGGTAAACTCCATTAAGATCCAGTCTGCTTTTCTAATCTACCATCTTGGTGTCAGTGTGCAGAAGAGATCAAAACAGAGGGTCGGCAGAAAAAGGGAGACTGAGCACCCCTCGCGGCCTCACTCCAACATCACGTGAGTCCTGCATGTGCACGAGGCCGCCTTGTCTGCTGCCACGTGGAACAGGGCTGTGGATATGTGTGCCGGAGACCAGGACGGCGACGTAGCCGGACAGGCAGTGTATGCCGCCATCAACTGCGTGTTGGACCAGGTCAACGCCTGTCTGGACCACCTGGAGGAGAGGAATGACCACCTCCCTGGCCGCCTCCGGGAGTGCTTGAATCTAGCTGGCAGACACATCTTGAGGCCCAGCAGCTGCTCAGGGAGGCCCCAAGTGATTGGCAGCCCCTAGTGGAGCCCTCCAAGGGCCCCGGGGCCAGGCCTCTACCCTGCCTGCCTGAGCCGGGCTCTAGCCTGAGCCCTCACCGCCTGGCTTAGGGAGGCCTGCAGATGTCCTGGGGGATCGGCCAGCTTAGGCCATCTTTCTGCTACTTCCCTTTTGCGTGCTTGGCATGCCCCCACCACCTGGCATCCCCTCCTGTGATCAGGTGTGGGCCTGGGACCCACCCAACTTGCCTACCTGCCCAAATCCTGGATGCTCCCCTCTCTGCCTAGGTTCATTAGGCAGATTGAGAGTTATCTTAACATTCTCCGAATTAGTATTCGTGCACCATTATGCCAACTGAGTGGCTATTTCATAAAATGTTGTCTGCAAGCTGCTCTACAAAGGGTTTCTAAATTTACTATTAGAAATTTCATGCAATGTATGTAGAGGTTTTCTTTTTTAAGCACAAACCAATTCTGCCATTCAGTTACCTTTTTGATTCTGCCCATTCATACTCTGGTAATGAGTGTTACATAGTGAAAAATCCCTAATAATCAAGGGACTGGATTCTAATACAAAACGGACCAGGAGCTTATTGTGTGCTTCCAGATTTTTGTTCCCAGGACTCCTGATGTTCTTCAGAACCATGCTGGGCCACTCCTCATATCCTCACCCAGAGCAGGAACGGGAGATATCCCCATCACCCCCACAATATCCAGGCAAGTATCTGTCGTCCTCATGAAGTGGCCAGAAGGATCACTTCACCTAGAAAGATGTCAGATTACCTACCATCCTTCTTACCTTAAGAAGGGGAGAACTTCAATTACGGCCTGGAGACCCCTCACCCTGCCACCCCACTCCCCCTGTCATCAACGGCCCAGATTACTGAGCCCAGAGTCCCACTCGGTACCTGATGTGATGCACACGCAGAGCCACATCTTCATTGGCCACGCTTGGAGTCGTCACAAATAATAACATTTACAAGTCGGAGCTTTTCCATCATACACATTTTATTGAAAAACACAATTTTACAGATTCAAAATATTTTACACAATCTTCTGTTCCCTTCTGACAGAGTGGAACAGTACATCTTCCACTTGCCAAGACTGGTGAGATCAGCATAGCAACTGAAACCATCTGTAAACAAGGCCTCTGGTTATATTCCCTACTGCAAGTGACCACAGAGAACTCGCCATAAGGGCACAGGTATTGGTAAAATATAAGCGAGCTGGAGGGTGAACAACGGCTCCTACTTATTCCTTTTCCTTGCAGTACCTTTGGCACAAGTTCCACTGAACGAAGTTCCCTGTGGCCTGAGTTTGGCCAGGGTGTGACAATCACAATTTGCGGGGGACAGACACCTGGGGGGGGGGGAGCGTGGTATCTCATGTTAGGATATTGGAGGGCAAATACAAAGTGACATAAGAAACAAAGGTTTAACTATCCCCATTGACAAGTGAGAGCAGGCTTTCTCCCCTCCCTTTGCTTTAGAAGGTTTCCTTTGGAAAACTTGTCAGTTCTTTCTCTGTCTCTTTGCAATATGTGGAAATCGTTTTAAAAAGCTCAATAAGCCTCTTGCCAGTCTGACAACCCAGGAATGCTCCTTTAAGGACCTGGAAGCAAAAATCCTTGCAAAGGGGGAGAACTAGGTAAAGAGGGAACAACTTAAGCAGTTGAAACCAGAAACTGCTAGACCTTCTGGACAATCAGAGAAAGAAATGACTATCAAAGCAATGCACCAGAGTCAATAAAGCTGCAGGAGAAGATCATGAAAAGGTGAGGGCAGGCAGCATCTCAGGAGGATTACAGCATCCTCAGAAGCAAGAGGTGTTCCTTCTCAGAACTCCCTCAGGTTATGTTATTGTGCAACGGTATAAAACAGTATAAACAACATTAAATGGTGCACAGAAAGAGCAGCGGTGGCAAAATGATCTCCTGGGAGAGAGGCCCACAATTCACTGGGGAAATGAAATGTGAAGACTTGATCCTCATATTAACGCCTCATCTCGAATAGAGGCCCACATCCACTCACTTCACACATATCCGTGTGGTTTACTATCTTCTATACCACAGTTATGGCCACCGAATGGTAGTGTGAGGGAACAGGGCCAGGAGACAGGAGAAAGAGCCCTGAACCCACAATGTCCATCACAATTTTCACACCAAAACCCTTGTCCTCACCACTGTCAGTCTTTCCGTATACTCTCAGAGCCTCCTGCTCATAGCCCTGCTGGGCCCAAACTTCCCTAATCAAGAGAAAGCAAAAGCCTGACCTGAAATGGGGACACCATGGGACCTTTCCCCTCCCCCACTCCAGTAGCACACCACCACAAACAATGCAGAACTGTCCCTCCACTGTTTACCAACACCACCTTCTTCCTCGAGATGCAGGGAAGGTCCCCTTGAGGTAATGTCACCACCACCCCCCCACCACCACCCCCAGGAAGACCCAAATGGAAGAAGAACCACCAGTAGCCAGCCTTTCTGCTAGAAAGCCTTTCCAGCAGACACACAGTGGGGAGAGACAGTACAGCCTGGGGGTGCAGCCCTCTCCAGCAAGAGGAATACAAGGGCTTCATCCTCCAGCTGGGGCACCTGACTCGGGAGGTTCCTGGATGGATATCCAGGCTCATCGGCATATGCCCCGAAAGAAGCAAATGGCCCCCGATTCATGGACAGTTCATTGACAAGACCCATCGGACCTCTTTCTTCCAACCAGTGTGCAGAGTGTGCTCAGTGGAAGAGTGCAGAAAGTGAACGTGGAAAGTTCCAACCACATTCCTACAGACTTGGGACTCCTCGGGAATCCCAATGTGCCCTCGCTCTGCACAATGGCACAGAATTCTGACATCGGGCTACGGCCAACTTCTGCCCCAGACTCAACATTTCCCATGCCCCACATGCTGCCATCGCCAATATGCGCCTTCCTTAGGACTTTAGCGAGGCACCTGAGGTGTGTGGGTGTTGAAGGAAGAAGTGTCTGGCTGCCATATCAGGAGAACACAGCAGCAACAGCAGCTCACTTTCACGTGCCTCTTCATGGCCACAGGTAGTCCCAACAGAAGAGTTGAGCGGTCTACGCAAACAAGTGCAGTCAACATCAGTGGGCGCCTCCCAGGAGACTCCCCCAGATTACTGCTCTAGGCCACAGCATAGGAGGGGGAAAGGTCACCTTTCCTGAGCCGCTTTTGACAGCCTAAGGCAGTGCACAGACGGAAGCAGGAACACAAGAACATCTCTAACAGCAAAGTCCAAAATTCTGAGGACTGCTGTAACACAGGGTAGATAGAGCCTTCATCATGAAAGTCTCACCTTGGCCAGGAAGTAATCCACTCTCATGTCACACTCAGCGATGTGCACTATTACCTTCGGTCCCCGTGCTGCAGTGATCCCAGGCAGTACCAGGGGTTGAGAAATAGGTAGCAGACACCTTTGACCACAGAAAGCCCGGTGCACCTTTCACACTGAGGGCCTATGTCCTCCTGTCCAGCTTTCTCCTTGTGCTCTGAGAGCAGCTCTATAGAGGGTCACTCTTCCCAGCCCCTTCCCCACCTCTAGGCTTTAGGCACCCCAACGAAGGTCCGTATGTAGCCAGTCATTCCACCTTTCCTGATCAGGGAAGTGCGTTCCCCTTTGAGCCTCTAACCTCTACAGTACTTCTCCTGAAAAGAACCGACAATCAAGAGCGGCCTAACCACCGCTCACGAAACTCATTTAGTTCAAGATTAAATTGGTACAGCTACTATGGAAAACAGTATGAAAGTCCCTCAAAAAATTAAAAACAGAACTACCATCTAGTCCAGCAATCCCACTTGTGGTATGTATCCAAAGGAATACCTCCCACCAAGAATTTACAGAACATTAACATTCCCACGAGCGAGTAGACATTCACTGAGGTGCTGTCTCATGAGCCTAAGTGACATGGCTGGCCTAGGAATGAATTCCTGGGAAGGAACCAGCAAGCCAGATTCCATCTCAAATTCAGAAGAGGATTACCTTCTCTTTCCATGAGAGCCCTGATTTGTGAGACTGTCACCTGTTGGAGAGTCACCTTTTTGGAATCCTCAACCTTGTGACTTATTTTCAAGTGCCAATACACAGCAGATTTACCTCTTAAACCATCCATTTCGGTTTTCTTGACCCCTGCCTCCAATGAAGTCAGCCAGGATCACTTTGGTGGGCAGTGGGAACAAGTGTGCATGGAAGGGGAAGAAGGCCTCACGGTTTTCCTCAAGTTTCACAACTGTTTTGACTAGGAAATAAGCCAGTTTTGATCATCGTCATGTCACTTGGTGAAGGAACATGCGCCTAGGACAGGTTTCTCTAACTATCTCAGGCTTCAGGTTTTCACTGAGTAGGAAACTATCACCACCCCCCTCTTTCACAGCTTTAAAGTAATTTCACCAATTACAGGGATAACCAAAGAGCCTTGAAACATGCCCTCTAAAGACTACACACTTTTAGTTTCCAGTCACAAAGAAATGTGGATTTCCTTTTAACCTTCGGTGAATGAAATTCAGGTTCTGTGATGCCTCCTTCTGGATAAAACCCGTGCTAATAAAGCAACAGAGGAGCCCGAGGTTTCTATGAAACTGGAGGTTAGAAGTGTCTCTGAATGCACCTTAGAAGAGTTCATATTTCTATTTGGCGCGTTTCCCCCACCCCAACTGTGAAAACTCTTCCGCACATTTTCAACAAATTAACCCCTGCCCAGGAAAGAAGTAACGTCATACAGACAATGAAAGAGAGGAGACCTTTCCCACACTGCCAGTTAACAAGCACCTTCTTGGTGCCTGAACTTGCTTGGTGCTGAGCCACATCAGCTTCAGCATAAGGCGTCAGAGATGGCCAGAACAGAAAGTGGCTCAGGGCAAGGCAA
Organism: Capricornis sumatraensis; assembly: GCF_032405125.1. NCBI lineage: Eukaryota > Metazoa > Chordata > Mammalia > Artiodactyla > Bovidae > Capricornis > Capricornis sumatraensis. Next base: position 42,816,460 of record NC_091092.1, on the reverse strand, counting down.
GGTGTGAGCTGCTGGGCTACCTCTTGGCATCATAGCAGGATTAATGAGGCTGGTTTCCAAAGAGCAGCCCAGTAGTATCTGAGGAAATCTGCTGGCCCTGTGAAAGGAAACAAACGTTTGGTTGAAATGGGGGTCTGGACAGGTAGGGAGACGAGCCAAATGAAGCCACAATGTTCTCTTCCCACATTCTGCAAATGGTGTACTAATTCCCTCCGTACCTCCTGCGTGCTGAGCGCTTTACAAAAACCATACGAGAGATATCCCCGAGAGCAAGGTGTGATTCCCATTTTGCACATGTGGAAACTGAGGCTCAAAGATGACAGTAAGAAAGAGTCAGACTCAGACACTAAAAATTTATTTTTAATGAAACACGATGTATTGTCTCAGCAACATCTGCAAAGCAAAAAAAAAAAAAAAAGCCCGACAAACTGTGGAAGGGTAAATATTTAATGAAGTATTGACCTGCATATTACTCGAATTGTTAGCCTACACCTCCAGGACCCCTGCAAAGTAGACGCCCACCCGCTTACAGAGGGGATAGACTGGCAGACCATCATTCTCTGCCGCTCACTTGGTGTACAGGCCTCATCTTTCTCCCCTTTCCTAAACAGAGCTGGCTTTAAATTACATTCAAATCCATGTTCCCCTACCTGAAAGAAAACAGCACTCCCACAGTCTCTGGATTCCTGAAGTTTGTTTTTCACAATCCCATCCAGTCCAGCCTGCTTCTGCCTGGTATTACAAGTGTTTTCCAAAAGGATAAAAAGACAGATCAGAGCTCTGATGTGAGAATGGCAAGATCAGGCTTTCTGGAAATGTGACATTCTAATAAATTCAGTCTGTCTGTAAGCATGGCACTCACGGTGAACTGGAAAAAGATGCCACTGACTAGTTAAAGACATCGATTATAAACCTAGTGTCTGAGCAGCGCTCAGGGAGTGATCCTGACATTGTTGGAAGTCCCTATCTTAGAGACTCAGGGAAGACATTTCCACACCATGTTAAATAATGTTACAGCTGATGGGATGGAGGCTACCCTCCTCCCAGCATCTGTGGCCCCACACAGCATAAGGCAGCACTTACTCATCTGGCAGGTCTGGACAGCTAATTCCGGGTCCACTCTCTTCTCATTACAGGCCCATAGGCTGGCCAGTACTAGATTTTTCCATCGCAGGTCCTGAAGGAAACAGTGATTATACAGATCTACAAGGAGACCTGCTTACAGATGGACAGCCTAACACAGGTGCAGGAAAATTAGGTAACTTGGAAGCTCGTAACATGAGTGGCTGGGGCAAACTTCCCCTTTCCCTTGTCCACAAAACACCAAGGCAGCCAAGGGCCGTCAGCTGTCCTAACACCGCACGCGATCCCTCCGAGCCCTACTGTCTCGTTTCACGTGGAAAATAACAGAAATACCCTCAATGGTTAAGAGAGGTCACAAAAATGGCCAAGATCAACATTTGGACCAATCCCCGGCAGCGATATATCCACCCCCAAACGCCCTACAATAGAAAGCAGAATCAGCTCCATGGCGGCCGCCAGTCCCCAGGCAGACTGTCCGGCGCCCCCACCCACCCAGCCAAACGCACCCGCCCTTCCCTCACTTTAAGCCGCAAACACTACAAAGCATTAAGACCATAACTGGGATGGAAGCTTCGAGACCCACATTTAAACAAAGAAAATCTTCTTCAAGTTTCAGCATGCCGTTACAATAATGCCCCCCCCACACCAAACCCGGAAGTGCCTGAGAGGTCTTCTCCGCCATCCACCCAGGAGCCCGCAGACACGTCTGTCAAAGCGTCCATCAGGACACACCATCTACCCGACTCTCCAACTCACACCGCAGACGGCCAGATACGAATAAGGTCAGTAAAACTCACACTTTCACGATCTCCGGAAAGGGAGCCGCCACGTTAAATCCTAACGGAGGAAAACGGTCTACGGAAGCACAATCCAGACAGTCAGGAGCTCAGGCACGAGCTTAGGCACGCGCCAGGGCTTCTTCCAGCTCTCACGCCCCCGCCTCCCAACATCGTCATTGGTGGGCCTGCGATGATTGACGGGGAGAACGGCCATTCCTCTCAGGCGGGTCTACTGGCGGGAAACTGTCCATTTCCCAAGGCCCAGCTGACGTCAGGAAATCTCTGCTCGTATTCCTATGTCTTTCTGTAGCCGTGTCCATCCCTCAAGGCCTAGCTCGACTTCTCAGGCCTTTGCACATACCTTGTGCTTTGTTTCTTGTCATCTTAGACTTTGGAAAGCATGCACATTCAATTTACCCGGGCCTAGGTCAATGACCTCCCCCTCCAGGAAGCCTTCCAAGTTTGACTCCTCCCAGGCAAAATGTGAGTTCTTCATATTAGATACGGACATGGAGATGTATCAGAGCAGAGATGCAGAGGACTTGTTTCTGAGCTCTGGGGTCAAATAGTACTGGGCTGTGCATGGTGTGAGGGACCCAAGGTTTGCACCTGGATATTTTGCAAGTGAGCTCAGGTTGCAGACATTTGGGGAAGACCAGGGAACACTGACAACAGGCTAACTCTTAGAAGCTTGCTAGGCTTGGTACGACCCTTTTCAGGAATTTCATATCCTTTCCTGCTTTTCTATCTGTGAAAATCTTGTCCTTCCTACAAGGCCCAGGCATAAATCACTTCCCTAACTCTTTTCCTGAATTCATGTTCCCACCCCAACCACAAGAGTTATTCCTCCTATTGCTATAGGAAGAAAGATATGAGGATTTCATATCTCTGCTGCAAATGTCCCTAAGCTTCACAGTTATCCAAGGTGAGACTGGAAGCCCACTTCCTTCCAGGAGGCCCCTTGCTGAGAGGTTTCTGCACCTGCTCGCAATCTGTGAATCGTACAAACAAGAAGGCACAGTTCCCCTAGGCTTGACTACCTCGAGTGTTTAACTCATCTACACTCTACATGGTGTGTGGACCACATAGCCACGGGGTCCCTTAGCTGGACTGCATGGTCACAGTGCACAGTGCTCCTAGGAAAGATGATCTAATGCTGGCACTGTCCCTCCCATGGGAAAGCTCACTTGAGGCTTCGTGGTGTGCCGTGTTATGCAGCAGTCCATGATGCTGCCCTACCCACTGTGACGGCTAATTTTAGGTGCCAACTTGACTGGTCATGGAGCGTCCGAATTAAACATTATTTCTGGTTGTATCTGTGAGGGTGTTTCTGGATGAGATGAGTATTTGAATCGCTGACTTAGCAAAATAGAAGGCCTTCCCCAATGTGGGCAGGCATCATCCAATCCGTTGAGGGCCCAAATGGAACCAAAGCAGAGAAAGGAAGAATTCTTCCCTTTTTTCCCTATCTCGCTGCTTGAGATAAGAACATTTCTCCTAGTTTTCTCCTTCTCTTCAACTAGGATTCACACCACCAGCCCCCCTGGTTCACAGGCCTTCAGACTTGGACTGAATTATACCACTGGCTTTCCTGGCTTTATACCTTGTAGGCAGGAGATTGTGGAATTTCTCAGCCTCCAGAAATAGGGAACTAAACTCGAGATAAACCTCAAGATATATATACATATATATATATATGTATGTATGTATGTATTTATACATATATATACACATATATGTATATATGTATATGTATATATGTATGTATATATGTATATATATATATATATATATATATATAGGCTTCCCTTTTAGTTCAGTTGGTAAAGAATCTGCCTGCAATGCAGGAGACCCAGGTCTGATTCCTGGGTCAGGAAGATCCCCTGGAGAAGGAAATGGCAACCCACTCCAGTATCCTTACCTGGAGAATCCCATAGGCAGAGGAGCCTGGCGGGCTACAGTCTGTGGGGTCACAAGAGTCAGACACGAGTTAGTGACTAAACCAACAGCCAACATATAGATAAATAGATAGATAGATATAGATATAGATAGATAGATAGATAGATATAGATATAAAATGTCTCTTATTGGTTCTGTTTCCTTGAATACCTCTGACTAATAAACCTGGAATATCGCAGCCAGCGGCAGCTGTTACACTTGGCTTCATAGTCCTCAAATAGAACTCAGAAGAAACAGCAAAATCAAATACATGAAGATTAGTTCCAAACTATGAGTGAGGAAACTAAGATACCAGAAACAAACAGCCAGACATTGGCCCAGAGGGGTTTCTTTTCCAGTAGGTTAGCTGCTCCTTTGCAAGCCCCGAGAAAGCTTACAGGTGAGCTCTTCTAGAACTGGGCTTGTTAGGTGAGACTCTGACAAAGATCCAGAGGGCAGGAGAGCTGTTGCAGGCCTTGTCCAGGAATCAGTAAAGGATGATTAATCCACATGGGGAGGGAAGACAGGCAAGACTGGGGCCGTTGATGTGAATCCTGCCCCAGGATCTGCCAAGTCTTTCCCATGTGTTACTAGGCTTGTCCCTCTGACTGGCGTCAGCAGATGGATACATGCTGGACCCTTTCAATCCCTGGCATACAATGACCACTACCACACAGGTCCTATCTATCTTTCAGATCACCAGTGTCTCCTCGATCTGTGGTCACCATTCATTCTTTTTATTTTATTTTTCTCTTGTCTCGCACAGCGTATGGGTCCTTAGTTTTCTGACCAGGGACCGACGCTGGGCCCACAGCAGCGAAAGCACTGAGTTTTAACCACTGGACCACCAGGAAAGTCCTGCCTTTCATTCTTGTCTCAGTTATACTTCATTCCACATTCATGGTCTGTCTGAAGAAAATAATATCTTCTTACCTACTGTGTACAGTACATGGGCTTGAGGTATGCTCTTGGGATTCATATCACAATTATTCCTCCTACCAGCTGAATATCCTTCATTGTTTTGTGCCTCAGTTTCCTAATCAGTAGAGTGAGGATCCTAATAAGAACTGTGTCTTCAGGCTGCCACGACCCTCAGTGAGTTCATGAAAAGCATCTAGACCAGTGACTAACACACACTAAGCTTTCATGAAACGATAACTAGGACTGTTACCTTATCACCGTGCATGTCTCTCGTCAAATACAACGTCCTTTCCGGAGACTTTCCCATGCTAGCTCTGCCGACACTGATCTACTTTCTCTGATTTTTTTTCGACTTACCTTCATGTAACGTAATCCACATCTTACAATGTATTGGCCAGTTTGCCAGTTGTTTGGTTCCGCAATTATTAACTTTCATCTACGCTAATGTCTTTGTTGACTTATTAACTTGCGCATGTCTTCATCTATATGTCTTGTTCTTAAAACTTTTACCACCAGTTTCCAATTCATCAGCTTAGTTGCTCATTTTCTCCTGGTATGATATAGCTCAATATAGAGCGCAACACATATGAAGATTCTATAGCACATAAGGGGACACTGAAATAGTACCTTTCATTAGGAGAGCCCCCGTGATATTCGATATTCCCCCACGAGAAGGTCATAAACTCCCTTGTCCACTCATTGGTTTTACCAGAAGGCACAGTGCGGGTGGTGCCCTGATAAGAGGAATTGGCAGAAATGTACTGAAGATTTGGTTGACCGTATCAGGCCCGTCTGTGAAGAAAAGGTGCACCAGGCTGAAATGTGTGTTGCAAGAGAGTTGACGTGGAACATGGGCAAGAGAGGAGGCAGTTTAAAGGATTAAGGAGGAGCAAGTGCACAGGAGCAGGAATGTGAAAGAATATGGCCTTCTCAGGGAAGAACGCACATTCTGGCCTCATGGGAGAAGAGAGTTAATGATATAAACTGCAAAAGATAAAGAGAAAAAGTTAAGTGGCCCATAGCAAGGACACATGGGTTGGACGTGGTAAACTCCATTAAGATCCAGTCTGCTTTTCTAATCTACCATCTTGGTGTCAGTGTGCAGAAGAGATCAAAACAGAGGGTCGGCAGAAAAAGGGAGACTGAGCACCCCTCGCGGCCTCACTCCAACATCACGTGAGTCCTGCATGTGCACGAGGCCGCCTTGTCTGCTGCCACGTGGAACAGGGCTGTGGATATGTGTGCCGGAGACCAGGACGGCGACGTAGCCGGACAGGCAGTGTATGCCGCCATCAACTGCGTGTTGGACCAGGTCAACGCCTGTCTGGACCACCTGGAGGAGAGGAATGACCACCTCCCTGGCCGCCTCCGGGAGTGCTTGAATCTAGCTGGCAGACACATCTTGAGGCCCAGCAGCTGCTCAGGGAGGCCCCAAGTGATTGGCAGCCCCTAGTGGAGCCCTCCAAGGGCCCCGGGGCCAGGCCTCTACCCTGCCTGCCTGAGCCGGGCTCTAGCCTGAGCCCTCACCGCCTGGCTTAGGGAGGCCTGCAGATGTCCTGGGGGATCGGCCAGCTTAGGCCATCTTTCTGCTACTTCCCTTTTGCGTGCTTGGCATGCCCCCACCACCTGGCATCCCCTCCTGTGATCAGGTGTGGGCCTGGGACCCACCCAACTTGCCTACCTGCCCAAATCCTGGATGCTCCCCTCTCTGCCTAGGTTCATTAGGCAGATTGAGAGTTATCTTAACATTCTCCGAATTAGTATTCGTGCACCATTATGCCAACTGAGTGGCTATTTCATAAAATGTTGTCTGCAAGCTGCTCTACAAAGGGTTTCTAAATTTACTATTAGAAATTTCATGCAATGTATGTAGAGGTTTTCTTTTTTAAGCACAAACCAATTCTGCCATTCAGTTACCTTTTTGATTCTGCCCATTCATACTCTGGTAATGAGTGTTACATAGTGAAAAATCCCTAATAATCAAGGGACTGGATTCTAATACAAAACGGACCAGGAGCTTATTGTGTGCTTCCAGATTTTTGTTCCCAGGACTCCTGATGTTCTTCAGAACCATGCTGGGCCACTCCTCATATCCTCACCCAGAGCAGGAACGGGAGATATCCCCATCACCCCCACAATATCCAGGCAAGTATCTGTCGTCCTCATGAAGTGGCCAGAAGGATCACTTCACCTAGAAAGATGTCAGATTACCTACCATCCTTCTTACCTTAAGAAGGGGAGAACTTCAATTACGGCCTGGAGACCCCTCACCCTGCCACCCCACTCCCCCTGTCATCAACGGCCCAGATTACTGAGCCCAGAGTCCCACTCGGTACCTGATGTGATGCACACGCAGAGCCACATCTTCATTGGCCACGCTTGGAGTCGTCACAAATAATAACATTTACAAGTCGGAGCTTTTCCATCATACACATTTTATTGAAAAACACAATTTTACAGATTCAAAATATTTTACACAATCTTCTGTTCCCTTCTGACAGAGTGGAACAGTACATCTTCCACTTGCCAAGACTGGTGAGATCAGCATAGCAACTGAAACCATCTGTAAACAAGGCCTCTGGTTATATTCCCTACTGCAAGTGACCACAGAGAACTCGCCATAAGGGCACAGGTATTGGTAAAATATAAGCGAGCTGGAGGGTGAACAACGGCTCCTACTTATTCCTTTTCCTTGCAGTACCTTTGGCACAAGTTCCACTGAACGAAGTTCCCTGTGGCCTGAGTTTGGCCAGGGTGTGACAATCACAATTTGCGGGGGACAGACACCTGGGGGGGGGGGGAGCGTGGTATCTCATGTTAGGATATTGGAGGGCAAATACAAAGTGACATAAGAAACAAAGGTTTAACTATCCCCATTGACAAGTGAGAGCAGGCTTTCTCCCCTCCCTTTGCTTTAGAAGGTTTCCTTTGGAAAACTTGTCAGTTCTTTCTCTGTCTCTTTGCAATATGTGGAAATCGTTTTAAAAAGCTCAATAAGCCTCTTGCCAGTCTGACAACCCAGGAATGCTCCTTTAAGGACCTGGAAGCAAAAATCCTTGCAAAGGGGGAGAACTAGGTAAAGAGGGAACAACTTAAGCAGTTGAAACCAGAAACTGCTAGACCTTCTGGACAATCAGAGAAAGAAATGACTATCAAAGCAATGCACCAGAGTCAATAAAGCTGCAGGAGAAGATCATGAAAAGGTGAGGGCAGGCAGCATCTCAGGAGGATTACAGCATCCTCAGAAGCAAGAGGTGTTCCTTCTCAGAACTCCCTCAGGTTATGTTATTGTGCAACGGTATAAAACAGTATAAACAACATTAAATGGTGCACAGAAAGAGCAGCGGTGGCAAAATGATCTCCTGGGAGAGAGGCCCACAATTCACTGGGGAAATGAAATGTGAAGACTTGATCCTCATATTAACGCCTCATCTCGAATAGAGGCCCACATCCACTCACTTCACACATATCCGTGTGGTTTACTATCTTCTATACCACAGTTATGGCCACCGAATGGTAGTGTGAGGGAACAGGGCCAGGAGACAGGAGAAAGAGCCCTGAACCCACAATGTCCATCACAATTTTCACACCAAAACCCTTGTCCTCACCACTGTCAGTCTTTCCGTATACTCTCAGAGCCTCCTGCTCATAGCCCTGCTGGGCCCAAACTTCCCTAATCAAGAGAAAGCAAAAGCCTGACCTGAAATGGGGACACCATGGGACCTTTCCCCTCCCCCACTCCAGTAGCACACCACCACAAACAATGCAGAACTGTCCCTCCACTGTTTACCAACACCACCTTCTTCCTCGAGATGCAGGGAAGGTCCCCTTGAGGTAATGTCACCACCACCCCCCCACCACCACCCCCAGGAAGACCCAAATGGAAGAAGAACCACCAGTAGCCAGCCTTTCTGCTAGAAAGCCTTTCCAGCAGACACACAGTGGGGAGAGACAGTACAGCCTGGGGGTGCAGCCCTCTCCAGCAAGAGGAATACAAGGGCTTCATCCTCCAGCTGGGGCACCTGACTCGGGAGGTTCCTGGATGGATATCCAGGCTCATCGGCATATGCCCCGAAAGAAGCAAATGGCCCCCGATTCATGGACAGTTCATTGACAAGACCCATCGGACCTCTTTCTTCCAACCAGTGTGCAGAGTGTGCTCAGTGGAAGAGTGCAGAAAGTGAACGTGGAAAGTTCCAACCACATTCCTACAGACTTGGGACTCCTCGGGAATCCCAATGTGCCCTCGCTCTGCACAATGGCACAGAATTCTGACATCGGGCTACGGCCAACTTCTGCCCCAGACTCAACATTTCCCATGCCCCACATGCTGCCATCGCCAATATGCGCCTTCCTTAGGACTTTAGCGAGGCACCTGAGGTGTGTGGGTGTTGAAGGAAGAAGTGTCTGGCTGCCATATCAGGAGAACACAGCAGCAACAGCAGCTCACTTTCACGTGCCTCTTCATGGCCACAGGTAGTCCCAACAGAAGAGTTGAGCGGTCTACGCAAACAAGTGCAGTCAACATCAGTGGGCGCCTCCCAGGAGACTCCCCCAGATTACTGCTCTAGGCCACAGCATAGGAGGGGGAAAGGTCACCTTTCCTGAGCCGCTTTTGACAGCCTAAGGCAGTGCACAGACGGAAGCAGGAACACAAGAACATCTCTAACAGCAAAGTCCAAAATTCTGAGGACTGCTGTAACACAGGGTAGATAGAGCCTTCATCATGAAAGTCTCACCTTGGCCAGGAAGTAATCCACTCTCATGTCACACTCAGCGATGTGCACTATTACCTTCGGTCCCCGTGCTGCAGTGATCCCAGGCAGTACCAGGGGTTGAGAAATAGGTAGCAGACACCTTTGACCACAGAAAGCCCGGTGCACCTTTCACACTGAGGGCCTATGTCCTCCTGTCCAGCTTTCTCCTTGTGCTCTGAGAGCAGCTCTATAGAGGGTCACTCTTCCCAGCCCCTTCCCCACCTCTAGGCTTTAGGCACCCCAACGAAGGTCCGTATGTAGCCAGTCATTCCACCTTTCCTGATCAGGGAAGTGCGTTCCCCTTTGAGCCTCTAACCTCTACAGTACTTCTCCTGAAAAGAACCGACAATCAAGAGCGGCCTAACCACCGCTCACGAAACTCATTTAGTTCAAGATTAAATTGGTACAGCTACTATGGAAAACAGTATGAAAGTCCCTCAAAAAATTAAAAACAGAACTACCATCTAGTCCAGCAATCCCACTTGTGGTATGTATCCAAAGGAATACCTCCCACCAAGAATTTACAGAACATTAACATTCCCACGAGCGAGTAGACATTCACTGAGGTGCTGTCTCATGAGCCTAAGTGACATGGCTGGCCTAGGAATGAATTCCTGGGAAGGAACCAGCAAGCCAGATTCCATCTCAAATTCAGAAGAGGATTACCTTCTCTTTCCATGAGAGCCCTGATTTGTGAGACTGTCACCTGTTGGAGAGTCACCTTTTTGGAATCCTCAACCTTGTGACTTATTTTCAAGTGCCAATACACAGCAGATTTACCTCTTAAACCATCCATTTCGGTTTTCTTGACCCCTGCCTCCAATGAAGTCAGCCAGGATCACTTTGGTGGGCAGTGGGAACAAGTGTGCATGGAAGGGGAAGAAGGCCTCACGGTTTTCCTCAAGTTTCACAACTGTTTTGACTAGGAAATAAGCCAGTTTTGATCATCGTCATGTCACTTGGTGAAGGAACATGCGCCTAGGACAGGTTTCTCTAACTATCTCAGGCTTCAGGTTTTCACTGAGTAGGAAACTATCACCACCCCCCTCTTTCACAGCTTTAAAGTAATTTCACCAATTACAGGGATAACCAAAGAGCCTTGAAACATGCCCTCTAAAGACTACACACTTTTAGTTTCCAGTCACAAAGAAATGTGGATTTCCTTTTAACCTTCGGTGAATGAAATTCAGGTTCTGTGATGCCTCCTTCTGGATAAAACCCGTGCTAATAAAGCAACAGAGGAGCCCGAGGTTTCTATGAAACTGGAGGTTAGAAGTGTCTCTGAATGCACCTTAGAAGAGTTCATATTTCTATTTGGCGCGTTTCCCCCACCCCAACTGTGAAAACTCTTCCGCACATTTTCAACAAATTAACCCCTGCCCAGGAAAGAAGTAACGTCATACAGACAATGAAAGAGAGGAGACCTTTCCCACACTGCCAGTTAACAAGCACCTTCTTGGTGCCTGAACTTGCTTGGTGCTGAGCCACATCAGCTTCAGCATAAGGCGTCAGAGATGGCCAGAACAGAAAGTGGCTCAGGGCAAGGCAAGGTGTGAGCTGCTGGGCTACCTCTTGGCATCATAGCAGGATTAATGAGGCTGGTTTCCAAAGAGCAGCCCAGTAGTATCTGAGGAAATCTGCTGGCCCTGTGAAAGGAAACAAACGTTTGGTTGAAATGGGGGTCTGGACAGGTAGGGAGACGAGCCAAATGAAGCCACAATGTTCTCTTCCCACATTCTGCAAATGGTGTACTAATTCCCTCCGTACCTCCTGCGTGCTGAGCGCTTTACAAAAACCATACGAGAGATATCCCCGAGAGCAAGGTGTGATTCCCATTTTGCACATGTGGAAACTGAGGCTCAAAGATGACAGTAAGAAAGAGTCAGACTCAGACACTAAAAATTTATTTTTAATGAAACACGATGTATTGTCTCAGCAACATCTGCAAAGCAAAAAAAAAAAAAAAAAAGCCCGACAAACTGTGGAAGGGTAAATATTTAATGAAGTATTGACCTGCATATTACTCGAATTGTTAGCCTACACCTCCAGGACCCCTGCAAAGTAGACGCCCACCCGCTTACAGAGGGGATAGACTGGCAGACCATCATTCTCTGCCGCTCACTTGGTGTACAGGCCTCATCTTTCTCCCCTTTCCTAAACAGAGCTGGCTTTAAATTACATTCAAATCCATGTTCCCCTACCTGAAAGAAAACAGCACTCCCACAGTCTCTGGATTCCTGAAGTTTGTTTTTCACAATCCCATCCAGTCCAGCCTGCTTCTGCCTGGTATTACAAGTGTTTTCCAAAAGGATAAAAAGACAGATCAGAGCTCTGATGTGAGAATGGCAAGATCAGGCTTTCTGGAAATGTGACATTCTAATAAATTCAGTCTGTCTGTAAGCATGGCACTCACGGTGAACTGGAAAAAGATGCCACTGACTAGTTAAAGACATCGATTATAAACCTAGTGTCTGAGCAGCGCTCAGGGAGTGATCCTGACATTGTTGGAAGTCCCTATCTTAGAGACTCAGGGAAGACATTTCCACACCATGTTAAATAATGTTACAGCTGATGGGATGGAGGCTACCCTCCTCCCAGCATCTGTGGCCCCACACAGCATAAGGCAGCACTTACTCATCTGGCAGGTCTGGACAGCTAATTCCGGGTCCACTCTCTTCTCATTACAGGCCCATAGGCTGGCCAGTACTAGATTTTTCCATCGCAGGTCCTGAAGGAAACAGTGATTATACAGATCTACAAGGAGACCTGCTTACAGATGGACAGCCTAACACAGGTGCAGGAAAATTAGGTAACTTGGAAGCTCGTAACATGAGTGGCTGGGGCAAACTTCCCCTTTCCCTTGTCCACAAAACACCAAGGCAGCCAAGGGCCGTCAGCTGTCCTAACACCGCACGCGATCCCTCCGAGCCCTACTGTCTCGTTTCACGTGGAAAATAACAGAAATACCCTCAATGGTTAAGAGAGGTCACAAAAATGGCCAAGATCAACATTTGGACCAATCCCCGGCAGCGATATATCCACCCCCAAACGCCCTACAATAGAAAGCAGAATCAGCTCCATGGCGGCCGCCAGTCCCCAGGCAGACTGTCCGGCGCCCCCACCCACCCAGCCAAACGCACCCGCCCTTCCCTCACTTTAAGCCGCAAACACTACAAAGCATTAAGACCATAACTGGGATGGAAGCTTCGAGACCCACATTTAAACAAAGAAAATCTTCTTCAAGTTTCAGCATGCCGTTACAATAATGCCCCCCCCACACCAAACCCGGAAGTGCCTGAGAGGTCTTCTCCGCCATCCACCCAGGAGCCCGCAGACACGTCTGTCAAAGCGTCCATCAGGACACACCATCTACCCGACTCTCCAACTCACACCGCAGACGGCCAGATACGAATAAGGTCAGTAAAACTCACACTTTCACGATCTCCGGAAAGGGAGCCGCCACGTTAAATCCTAACGGAGGAAAACGGTCTACGGAAGCACAATCCAGACAGTCAGGAGCTCAGGCACGAGCTTAGGCACGCGCCAGGGCTTCTTCCAGCTCTCACGCCCCCGCCTCCCAACATCGTCATTGGTGGGCCTGCGATGATTGACGGGGAGAACGGCCATTCCTCTCAGGCGGGTCTACTGGCGGGAAACTGTCCATTTCCCAAGGCCCAGCTGACGTCAGGAAATCTCTGCTCGTATTCCTATGTCTTTCTGTAGCCGTGTCCATCCCTCAAGGCCTAGCTCGACTTCTCAGGCCTTTGCACATACCTTGTGCTTTGTTTCTTGTCATCTTAGACTTTGGAAAGCATGCACATTCAATTTACCCGGGCCTAGGTCAATGACCTCCCCCTCCAGGAAGCCTTCCAAGTTTGACTCCTCCCAGGCAAAATGTGAGTTCTTCATATTAGATACGGACATGGAGATGTATCAGAGCAGAGATGCAGAGGACTTGTTTCTGAGCTCTGGGGTCAAATAGTACTGGGCTGTGCATGGTGTGAGGGACCCAAGGTTTGCACCTGGATATTTTGCAAGTGAGCTCAGGTTGCAGACATTTGGGGAAGACCAGGGAACACTGACAACAGGCTAACTCTTAGAAGCTTGCTAGGCTTGGTACGACCCTTTTCAGGAATTTCATATCCTTTCCTGCTTTTCTATCTGTGAAAATCTTGTCCTTCCTACAAGGCCCAGGCATAAATCACTTCCCTAACTCTTTTCCTGAATTCATGTTCCCACCCCAACCACAAGAGTTATTCCTCCTATTGCTATAGGAAGAAAGATATGAGGATTTCATATCTCTGCTGCAAATGTCCCTAAGCTTCACAGTTATCCAAGGTGAGACTGGAAGCCCACTTCCTTCCAGGAGGCCCCTTGCTGAGAGGTTTCTGCACCTGCTCGCAATCTGTGAATCGTACAAACAAGAAGGCACAGTTCCCCTAGGCTTGACTACCTCGAGTGTTTAACTCATCTACACTCTACATGGTGTGTGGACCACATAGCCACGGGGTCCCTTAGCTGGACTGCATGGTCACAGTGCACAGTGCTCCTAGGAAAGATGATCTAATGCTGGCACTGTCCCTCCCATGGGAAAGCTCACTTGAGGCTTCGTGGTGTGCCGTGTTATGCAGCAGTCCATGATGCTGCCCTACCCACTGTGACGGCTAATTTTAGGTGCCAACTTGACTGGTCATGGAGCGTCCGAATTAAACATTATTTCTGGTTGTATCTGTGAGGGTGTTTCTGGATGAGATGAGTATTTGAATCGCTGACTTAGCAAAATAGAAGGCCTTCCCCAATGTGGGCAGGCATCATCCAATCCGTTGAGGGCCCAAATGGAACCAAAGCAGAGAAAGGAAGAATTCTTCCCTTTTTTCCCTATCTCGCTGCTTGAGATAAGAACATTTCTCCTAGTTTTCTCCTTCTCTTCAACTAGGATTCACACCACCAGCCCCCCTGGTTCACAGGCCTTCAGACTTGGACTGAATTATACCACTGGCTTTCCTGGCTTTATACCTTGTAGGCAGGAGATTGTGGAATTTCTCAGCCTCCAGAAATAGGGAACTAAACTCGAGATAAACCTCAAGATATATATACATATATATATATATGTATGTATGTATGTATTTATACATATATATACACATATATGTATATATGTATATGTATATATGTATGTATATATGTATATATATATATATATATATATATATATATATATATATATATATATATATATATATAGGCTTCCCTTTTAGTTCAGTTGGTAAGGAATCTGCCTGCAATGCAGGAGACCCAGGTCTGATTCCTGGGTCAGGAAGATCCCCTGGAGAAGGAAATGGCAACCCACTCCAGTATCCTTACCTGGAGAATCCCATAGGCAGAGGAGCCTGGCGGGCTACAGTCTGTGGGGTCACAAGAGTCAGACACGAGTTAGTGACTAAACCAACAGCCAACATATAGATAAATAGATAGATAGATATAGATATAGATAGATAGATAGATAGATATAGATATAAAATGTCTCTTATTGGTTCTGTTTCCTTGAATACCTCTGACTAATAAACCTGGAATATCGCAGCCAGCGGCAGCTGTTACACTTGGCTTCATAGTCCTCAAATAGAACTCAGAAGAAACAGCAAAATCAAATACATGAAGATTAGTTCCAAACTATGAGTGAGGAAACTAAGATACCAGAAACAAACAGCCAGACATTGGCCCAGAGGGGTTTCTTTTCCAGTAGGTTAGCTGCTCCTTTGCAAGCCCCGAGAAAGCTTACAGGTGAGCTCTTCTAGAACTGGGCTTGTTAGGTGAGACTCTGACAAAGATCCAGAGGGCAGGAGAGCTGTTGCAGGCCTTGTCCAGGAATCAGTAAAGGATGATTAATCCACATGGGGAGGGAAGACAGGCAAGACTGGGGCCGTTGATGTGAATCCTGCCCCAGGATCTGCCAAGTCTTTCCCATGTGTTACTAGGCTTGTCCCTCTGACTGGCGTCAGCAGATGGATACATGCTGGACCCTTTCAATCCCTGGCATACAATGACCACTACCACACAGGTCCTATCTATCTTTCAGATCACCAGTGTCTCCTCGATCTGTGGTCACCATTCATTCTTTTTATTTTATTTTTCTCTTGTCTCGCACAGCGTATGGGTCCTTAGTTTTCTGACCAGGGACCGACGCTGGGCCCACAGCAGCGAAAGCACTGAGTTTTAACCACTGGACCACCAGGAAAGTCCTGCCTTTCATTCTTGTCTCAGTTATACTTCATTCCACATTCATGGTCTGTCTGAAGAAAATAATATCTTCTTACCTACTGTGTACAGTACATGGGCTTGAGGTATGCTCTTGGGATTCATATCACAATTATTCCTCCTACCAGCTGAATATCCTTCATTGTTTTGTGCCTCAGTTTCCTAATCAGTAGAGTGAGGATCCTAATAAGAACTGTGTCTTCAGGCTGCCACGACCCTCAGTGAGTTCATGAAAAGCATCTAGACCAGTGACTAACACACACTAAGCTTTCATGAAACGATAACTAGGACTGTTACCTTATCACCGTGCATGTCTCTCGTCAAATACAACGTCCTTTCCGGAGACTTTCCCATGCTAGCTCTGCCGACACTGATCTACTTTCTCTGATTTTTTTTCGACTTACCTTCATGTAACGTAATCCACATCTTACAATGTATTGGCCAGTTTGCCAGTTGTTTGGTTCCGCAATTATTAACTTTCATCTACGCTAATGTCTTTGTTGACTTATTAACTTGCGCATGTCTTCATCTATATGTCTTGTTCTTAAAACTTTTACCACCAGTTTCCAATTCATCAGCTTAGTTGCTCATTTTCTCCTGGTATGATATAGCTCAATATAGAGCGCAACACATATGAAGATTCTATAGCACATAAGGGGACACTGAAATAGTACCTTTCATTAGGAGAGCCCCCGTGATATTCGATATTCCCCCACGAGAAGGTCATAAACTCCCTTGTCCACTCATTGGTTTTACCAGAAGGCACAGTGCGGGTGGTGCCCTGATAAGAGGAATTGGCAGAAATGTACTGAAGATTTGGTTGACCGTATCAGGCCCGTCTGTGAAGAAAAGGTGCACCAGGCTGAAATGTGTGTTGCAAGAGAGTTGACGTGGAACATGGGCAAGAGAGGAGGCAGTTTAAAGGATTAAGGAGGAGCAAGTGCACAGGAGCAGGAATGTGAAAGAATATGGCCTTCTCAGGGAAGAACGCACATTCTGGCCTCATGGGAGAAGAGAGTTAATGATATAAACTGCAAAAGATAAAGAGAAAAAGTTAAGTGGCCCATAGCAAGGACACATGGGTTGGACGTGGTAAACTCCATTAAGATCCAGTCTGCTTTTCTAATCTACCATCTTGGTGTCAGTGTGCAGAAGAGATCAAAACAGAGGGTCGGCAGAAAAAGGGAGACTGAGCACCCCTCGCGGCCTCACTCCAACATCACGTGAGTCCTGCATGTGCACGAGGCTGCCTTGTCTGCTGCCACGTGGAACAGGGCTGTGGATATGTGTGCCGGAGACCAGGACGGCGACGTAGCCGGACAGGCAGTGTATGCCGCCATCAACTGCGTGTTGGACCAGGTCAACGCCTGTCTGGACCACCTGGAGGAGAGGAATGACCACCTCCCTGGCCGCCTCCGGGAGTGCTTGAATCTAGCTGGCAGACACATCTTGAGGCCCAGCAGCTGCTCAGGGAGGCCCCAAGTGATTGGCAGCCCCTAGTGGAGCCCTCCAAGGGCCCCGGGGCCAGGCCTCTACCCTGCCTGCCTGAGCCGGGCTCTAGCCTGAGCCCTCACCGCCTGGCTTAGGGAGGCCTGCAGATGTCCTGGGGGATCGGCCAGCTTAGGCCATCTTTCTGCTACTTCCCTTTTGCGTGCTTGGCATGCCCCCACCACCTGGCATCCCCTCCTGTGATCAGGTGTGGGCCTGGGACCCACCCAACTTGCCTACCTGCCCAAATCCTGGATGCTCCCCTCTCTGCCTAGGTTCATTAGGCAGATTGAGAGTTATCTTAACATTCTCCGAATTAGTATTCGTGCACCATTATGCCAACTGAGTGGCTATTTCATAAAATGTTGTCTGCAAGCTGCTCTACAAAGGGTTTCTAAATTTACTATTAGAAATTTCATGCAATGTATGTAGAGGTTTTCTTTTTTAAGCACAAACCAATTCTGCCATTCAGTTACCTTTTTGATTCTGCCCATTCATACTCTGGTAATGAGTGTTACATAGTGAAAAATCCCTAATAATCAAGGGACTGGATTCTAATACAAAACGGACCAGGAGCTTATTGTGTGCTTCCAGATTTTTGTTCCCAGGACTCCTGATGTTCTTCAGAACCATGCTGGGCCACTCCTCATATCCTCACCCAGAGCAGGAACGGGAGATATCCCCATCACCCCCACAATATCCAGGCAAGTATCTGTCGTCCTCATGAAGTGGCCAGAAGGATCACTTCACCTAGAAAGATGTCAGATTACCTACCATCCTTCTTACCTTAAGAAGGGGAGAACTTCAATTACGGCCTGGAGACCCCTCACCCTGCCACCCCACTCCCCCTGTCATCAACGGCCCAGATTACTGAGCCCAGAGTCCCACTCGGTACCTGATGTGATGCACACGCAGAGCCACATCTTCATTGGCCACGCTTGGAGTCGTCACAAATAATAACATTTACAAGTCGGAGCTTTTCCATCATACACATTTTATTGAAAAACACAATTTTACAGATTCAAAATATTTTACACAATCTTCTGTTCCCTTCTGACAGAGTGGAACAGTACATCTTCCACTTGCCAAGACTGGTGAGATCAGCATAGCAACTGAAACCATCTGTAAACAAGGCCTCTGGTTATATTCCCTACTGCAAGTGACCACAGAGAACTCGCCATAAGGGCACAGGTATTGGTAAAATATAAGCGAGCTGGAGGGTGAACAACGGCTCCTACTTATTCCTTTTCCTTGCAGTACCTTTGGCACAAGTTCCACTGAACGAAGTTCCCTGTGGCCTGAGTTTGGCCAGGGTGTGACAATCACAATTTGCGGGGGACAGACACCTGGGGGGGGGGGGGGGAGCGTGGTATCTCATGTTAGGATATTGGAGGGCAAATACAAAGTGACATAAGAAACAAAGGTTTAACTATCCCCATTGACAAGTGAGAGCAGGCTTTCTCCCCTCCCTTTGCTTTAGAAGGTTTCCTTTGGAAAACTTGTCAGTTCTTTCTCTGTCTCTTTGCAATATGTGGAAATCGTTTTAAAAAGCTCAATAAGCCTCTTGCCAGTCTGACAACCCAGGAATGCTCCTTTAAGGACCTGGAAGCAAAAATCCTTGCAAAGGGGGAGAACTAGGTAAAGAGGGAACAACTTAAGCAGTTGAAACCAGAAACTGCTAGACCTTCTGGACAATCAGAGAAAGAAATGACTATCAAAGCAATGCACCAGAGTCAATAAAGCTGCAGGAGAAGATCATGAAAAGGTGAGGGCAGGCAGCATCTCAGGAGGATTACAGCATCCTCAGAAGCAAGAGGTGTTCCTTCTCAGAACTCCCTCAGGTTATGTTATTGTGCAACGGTATAAAACAGTATAAACAACATTAAATGGTGCACAGAAAGAGCAGCGGTGGCAAAATGATCTCCTGGGAGAGAGGCCCACAATTCACTGGGGAAATGAAATGTGAAGACTTGATCCTCATATTAACGCCTCATCTCGAATAGAGGCCCACATCCACTCACTTCACACATATCCGTGTGGTTTACTATCTTCTATACCACAGTTATGGCCACCGAATGGTAGTGTGAGGGAACAGGGCCAGGAGACAGGAGAAAGAGCCCTGAACCCACAATGTCCATCACAATTTTCACACCAAAACCCTTGTCCTCACCACTGTCAGTCTTTCCGTATACTCTCAGAGCCTCCTGCTCATAGCCCTGCTGGGCCCAAATTTCCCTAATCAAGAGAAAGCAAAAGCCTGACCTGAAATGGGGACACCATGGGACCTTTCCCCTCCCCCACTCCAGTAGCACACCACCACAAACAATGCAGAACTGTCCCTCCACTGTTTACCAACACCACCTTCTTCCTCGAGATGCAGGGAAGGTCCCCTTGAGGTAATGTCACCACCACCCCCCCACCACCACCCCCAGGAAGACCCAAATGGAAGAAGAACCACCAGTAGCCAGCCTTTCTGCTAGAAAGCCTTTCCAGCAGACACACAGTGGGGAGAGACAGTACAGCCTGGGGGTGCAGCCCTCTCCAGCAAGAGGAATACAAGGGCTTCATCCTCCAGCTGGGGCACCTGACTCGGGAGGTTCCTGGATGGATATCCAGGCTCATCGGCATATGCCCCGAAAGAAGCAAATGGCCCCCGATTCATGGACAGTTCATTGACAAGACCCATCGGACCTCTTTCTTCCAACCAGTGTGCAGAGTGTGCTCAGTGGAAGAGTGCAGAAAGTGAACGTGGAAAGTTCCAACCACATTCCTACAGACTTGGGACTCCTCGGGAATCCCAATGTGCCCTCGCTCTGCACAATGGCACAGAATTCTGACATCGGGCTACGGCCAACTTCTGCCCCAGACTCAACATTTCCCATGCCCCACATGCTGCCATCGCCAATATGCGCCTTCCTTAGGACTTTAGCGAGGCACCTGAGGTGTGTGGGTGTTGAAGGAAGAAGTGTCTGGCTGCCATATCAGGAGAACACAGCAGCAACAGCAGCTCACTTTCACGTGCCTCTTCATGGCCACAGGTAGTCCCAACAGAAGAGTTGAGCGGTCTACGCAAACAAGTGCAGTCAACATCAGTGGGCGCCTCCCAGGAGACTCCCCCAGATTACTGCTCTAGGCCACAGCATAGGAGGGGGAAAGGTCACCTTTCCTGAGCCGCTTTTGACAGCCTAAGGCAGTGCACAGACGGAAGCAGGAACACAAGAACATCTCTAACAGCAAAGTCCAAAATTCTGAGGACTGCTGTAACACAGGGTAGATAGAGCCTTCATCATGAAAGTCTCACCTTGGCCAGGAAGTAATCCACTCTCATGTCACACTCAGCGATGTGCACTATTACCTTCGGTCCCCGTGCTGCAGTGATCCCAGGCAGTACCAGGGGTTGAGAAATAGGTAGCAGACACCTTTGACCACAGAAAGCCCGGTGCACCTTTCACACTGAGGGCCTATGTCCTCCTGTCCAGCTTTCTCCTTGTGCTCTGAGAGCAGCTCTATAGAGGGTCACTCTTCCCAGCCCCTTCCCCACCTCTAGGCTTTAGGCACCCCAACGAAGGTCCGTATGTAGCCAGTCATTCCACCTTTCCTGATCAGGGAAGTGCGTTCCCCTTTGAGCCTCTAACCTCTACAGTACTTCTCCTGAAAAGAACCGACAATCAAGAGCGGCCTAACCACCGCTCACGAAACTCATTTAGTTCAAGATTAAATTGGTACAGCTACTATGGAAAACAGTATGAAAGTCCCTCAAAAAATTAAAAACAGAACTACCATCTAGTCCAGCAATCCCACTTGTGGTATGTATCCAAAGGAATACCTCCCACCAAGAATTTACAGAACATTAACATTCCCACGAGCGAGTAGACATTCACTGAGGTGCTGTCTCATGAGCCTAAGTGACATGGCTGGCCTAGGAATGAATTCCTGGGAAGGAACCAGCAAGCCAGATTCCATCTCAAATTCAGAAGAGGATTACCTTCTCTTTCCATGAGAGCCCTGATTTGTGAGACTGTCACCTGTTGGAGAGTCACCTTTTTGGAATCCTCAACCTTGTGACTTATTTTCAAGTGCCAATACACAGCAGATTTACCTCTTAAACCATCCATTTCGGTTTTCTTGACCCCTGCCTCCAATGAAGTCAGCCAGGATCACTTTGGTGGGCAGTGGGAACAAGTGTGCATGGAAGGGGAAGAAGGCCTCACGGTTTTCCTCAAGTTTCACAACTGTTTTGACTAGGAAATAAGCCAGTTTTGATCATCGTCATGTCACTTGGTGAAGGAACATGCGCCTAGGACAGGTTTCTCTAACTATCTCAGGCTTCAGGTTTTCACTGAGTAGGAAACTATCACCACCCCCCTCTTTCACAGCTTTAAAGTAATTTCACCAATTACAGGGATAACCAAAGAGCCTTGAAACATGCCCTCTAAAGACTACACACTTTTAGTTTCCAGTCACAAAGAAATGTGGATTTCCTTTTAACCTTCGGTGAATGAAATTCAGGTTCTGTGATGCCTCCTTCTGGATAAAACCCGTGCTAATAAAGCAACAGAGGAGCCCGAGGTTTCTATGAAACTGGAGGTTAGAAGTGTCTCTGAATGCACCTTAGAAGAGTTCATATTTCTATTTGGCGCGTTTCCCCCACCCCAACTGTGAAAACTCTTCCGCACATTTTCAACAAATTAACCCCTGCCCAGGAAAGAAGTAACGTCATACAGACAATGAAAGAGAGGAGACCTTTCCCACACTGCCAGTTAACAAGCACCTTCTTGGTGCCTGAACTTGCTTGGTGCTGAGCCACATCAGCTTCAGCATAAGGCATCAGAGATGGCCAGAACAGAAAGTGGCTCAGGGCAAGGCAAGGTGTGAGCTGCTGGGCTACCTCTTGGCATCATAGCAGGATTAATGAGGCTGGTTTCCAAAGAGCAGCCCAGTAGTATCTGAGGAAATCTGCTGGCCCTGTGAAAGGAAACAAACGTTTGGTTGAAATGGGGGTCTGGACAGGTAGGGAGACGAGCCAAATGAAGCCACAATGTTCTCTTCCCACATTCTGGAAATGGTGTACTAATTCCCTCCGTACCTCCTGCGTGCTGAGCGCTTTACAAAAACCATACGAGAGATATCCCCGAGAGCAAGGTGTGATTCCCATTTTGCACATGTGGAAACTGAGGCTCAAAGATGACAGTAAGAAAGAGTCAGACTCAGACACTAAAAATTTATTTTTAATGAAACACGATGTATTGTCTCAGCAACATCTGCAAAGCAAAAAAAAAAAAAAAGCCCGACAAACTGTGGAAGGGTAAATATTTAATGAAGTATTGACCTGCATATTACTCGAATTGTTAGCCTACACCTCCAGGACCCCTGCAAAGTAGACGCCCACCCGCTTACAGAGGGGATAGACTGGCAGACCATCATTCTCTGCCGCTCACTTGGTGTACAGGCCTCATCTTTCTCCCCTTTCCTAAACAGAGCTGGCTTTAAATTACATTCAAATCCATGTTCCCCTACCTGAAAGAAAACAGCACTCCCACAGTCTCTGGATTCCTGAAGTTTGTTTTTCACAATCCCATCCAGTCCAGCCTGCTTCTGCCTGGTATTACAAGTGTTTTCCAAAAGGATAAAAAGACAGATCAGAGCTCTGATGTGAGAATGGCAAGATCAGGCTTTCTGGAAATGTGACATTCTAATAAATTCAGTCTGTCTGTAAGCATGGCACTCACGGTGAACTGGAAAAAGATGCCACTGACTAGTTAAAGACATCGATTATAAACCTAGTGTCTGAGCAGCGCTCAGGGAGTGATCCTGACATTGTTGGAAGTCCCTATCTTAGAGACTCAGGGAAGACATTTCCACACCATGTTAAATAATGTTACAGCTGATGGGATGGAGGCTACCCTCCTCCCAGCATCTGTGGCCCCACACAGCATAAGGCAGCACTTACTCATCTGGCAGGTCTGGACAGCTAATTCCGGGTCCACTCTCTTCTCATTACAGGCCCATAGGCTGGCCAGTACTAGATTTTTCCATCGCAGGTCCTGAAGGAAACAGTGATTATACAGATCTACAAGGAGACCTGCTTACAGATGGACAGCCTAACACAGGTGCAGGAAAATTAGGTAACTTGGAAGCTCGTAACATGAGTGGCTGGGGCAAACTTCCCCTTTCCCTTGTCCACAAAACACCAAGGCAGCCAAGGGCCGTCAGCTGTCCTAACACCGCACGCGATCCCTCCGAGCCCTACTGTCTCGTTTCACGTGGAAAATAACAGAAATACCCTCAATGGTTAAGAGAGGTCACAAAAATGGCCAAGATCAACATTTGGACCAATCCCCGGCAGCGATATATCCACCCCCAAACGCCCTACAATAGAAAGCAGAATCAGCTCCATGGCGGCCGCCAGTCCCCAGGCAGACTGTCCGGCGCCCCCACCCACCCAGCCAAACGCACCCGCCCTTCCCTCACTTTAAGCCGCAAACACTACAAAGCATTAAGACCATAACTGGGATGGAAGCTTCGAGACCCACATTTAAACAAAGAAAATCTTCTTCAAGTTTCAGCATGCCGTTACAATAATGCCCCCCCCCACACCAAACCCGGAAGTGCCTGAGAGGTCTTCTCCGCCATCCACCCAGGAGCCCGCAGACACGTCTGTCAAAGCGTCCATCAGGACACACCATCTACCCGACTCTCCAACTCACACCGCAGACGGCCAGATACGAATAAGGTCAGTAAAACTCACACTTTCACGATCTCCGGAAAGGGAGCCGCCACGTTAAATCCTAACGGAGGAAAACGGTCTACGGAAGCACAATCCAGACAGTCAGGAGCTCAGGCACGAGCTTAGGCACGCGCCAGGGCTTCTTCCAGCTCTCACGCCCCCGCCTCCCAACATCGTCATTGGTGGGCCTGCGATGATTGACGGGGAGAACGGCCATTCCTCTCAGGCGGGTCTACTGGCGGGAAACTGTCCATTTCCCAAGGCCCAGCTGACGTCAGGAAATCTCTGCTCGTATTCCTATGTCTTTCTGTAGCCGTGTCCATCCCTCAAGGCCTAGCTCGACTTCTCAGGCCTTTGCACATACCTTGTGCTTTGTTTCTTGTCATCTTAGACTTTGGAAAGCATGCACATTCAATTTACCCGGGCCTAGGTCAATGACCTCCCCCTCCAGGAAGCCTTCCAAGTTTGACTCCTCCCAGGCAAAATGTGAGTTCTTCATATTAGATACGGACATGGAGATGTATCAGAGCAGAGATGCAGAGGACTTGTTTCTGAGCTCTGGGGTCAAATAGTACTGGGCTGTGCATGGTGTGAGGGACCCAAGGTTTGCACCTGGATATTTTGCAAGTGAGCTCAGGTTGCAGACATTTGGGGAAGACCAGGGAACACTGACAACAGGCTAACTCTTAGAAGCTTGCTAGGCTTGGTACGACCCTTTTCAGGAATTTCATATCCTTTCCTGCTTTTCTATCTGTGAAAATCTTGTCCTTCCTACAAGGCCCAGGCATAAATCACTTCCCTAACTCTTTTCCTGAATTCATGTTCCCACCCCAACCACAAGAGTTATTCCTCCTATTGCTATAGGAAGAAAGATATGAGGATTTCATATCTCTGCTGCAAATGTCCCTAAGCTTCACAGTTATCCAAGGTGAGACTGGAAGCCCACTTCCTTCCAGGAGGCCCCTTGCTGAGAGGTTTCTGCACCTGCTCGCAATCTGTGAATCGTACAAACAAGAAGGCACAGTTCCCCTAGGCTTGACTACCTCGAGTGTTTAACTCATCTACACTCTACATGGTGTGTGGACCACATAGCCACGGGGTCCCTTAGCTGGACTGCATGGTCACAGTGCACAGTGCTCCTAGGAAAGATGATCTAATGCTGGCACTGTCCCTCCCATGGGAAAGCTCACTTGAGGCTTCGTGGTGTGCCGTGTTATGCAGCAGTCCATGATGCTGCCCTACCCACTGTGACGGCTAATTTTAGGTGCCAACTTGACTGGTCATGGAGCGTCCGAATTAAACATTATTTCTGGTTGTATCTGTGAGGGTGTTTCTGGATGAGATGAGTATTTGAATCGCTGACTTAGCAAAATAGAAGGCCTTCCCCAATGTGGGCAGGCATCATCCAATCCGTTGAGGGCCCAAATGGAACCAAAGCAGAGAAAGGAAGAATTCTTCCCTTTTTTCCCTATCTCGCTGCTTGAGATAAGAACATTTCTCCTAGTTTTCTCCTTCTCTTCAACTAGGATTCACACCACCAGCCCCCCTGGTTCACAGGCCTTCAGACTTGGACTGAATTATACCACTGGCTTTCCTGGCTTTATACCTTGTAGGCAGGAGATTGTGGAATTTCTCAGCCTCCAGAAATAGGGAACTAAACTCGAGATAAACCTCAAGATATATATACATATATATATATGTATGTATGTATGTATTTATACATATATATACACATATATGTATATATGTATATGTATATATGTATGTATATATGTATATATATATATATATATGTATATATATATATATATATATATATATATATAGGCTTCCCTTTTAGTTCAGTTGGTAAGGAATCTGCCTGCAATGCAGGAGACCCAGGTCTGATTCCTGGGTCAGGAAGATCCCCTGGAGAAGGAAATGGCAACCCACTCCAGTATCCTTACCTGGAGAATCCCATAGGCAGAGGAGCCTGGCGGGCTACAGTCTGTGGGGTCACAAGAGTCAGACACGAGTTAGTGACTAAACCAACAGCCAACATATAGATAAATAGATAGATAGATATAGATATAGATAGATAGATAGATAGATATAGATATAAAATGTCTCTTATTGGTTCTGTTTCCTTGAATACCTCTGACTAATAAACCTGGAATATCGCAGCCAGCGGCAGCTGTTACACTTGGCTTCATAGTCCTCAAATAGAACTCAGAAGAAACAGCAAAATCAAATACATGAAGATTAGTTCCAAACTATGAGTGAGGAAACTAAGATACCAGAAACAAACAGCCAGACATTGGCCCAGAGGGGTTTCTTTTCCAGTAGGTTAGCTGCTCCTTTGCAAGCCCCGAGAAAGCTTACAGGTGAGCTCTTCTAGAACTGGGCTTGTTAGGTGAGACTCTGACAAAGATCCAGAGGGCAGGAGAGCTGTTGCAGGCCTTGTCCAGGAATCAGTAAAGGATGATTAATCCACATGGGGAGGGAAGACAGGCAAGACTGGGGCCGTTGATGTGAATCCTGCCCCAGGATCTGCCAAGTCTTTCCCATGTGTTACTAGGCTTGTCCCTCTGACTGGCGTCAGCAGATGGATACATGCTGGACCCTTTCAATCCCTGGCATACAATGACCACTACCACACAGGTCCTATCTATCTTTCAGATCACCAGTGTCTCCTCGATCTGTGGTCACCATTCATTCTTTTTATTTTATTTTTCTCTTGTCTCGCACAGCGTATGGGTCCTTAGTTTTCTGACCAGGGACCGACGCTGGGCCCACAGCAGCGAAAGCACTGAGTTTTAACCACTGGACCACCAGGAAAGTCCTGCCTTTCATTCTTGTCTCAGTTATACTTCATTCCACATTCATGGTCTGTCTGAAGAAAATAATATCTTCTTACCTACTGTGTACAGTACATGGGCTTGAGGTATGCTCTTGGGATTCATATCACAATTATTCCTCCTACCAGCTGAATATCCTTCATTGTTTTGTGCCTCAGTTTCCTAATCAGTAGAGTGAGGATCCTAATAAGAACTGTGTCTTCAGGCTGCCACGACCCTCAGTGAGTTCATGAAAAGCATCTAGACCAGTGACTAACACACACTAAGCTTTCATGAAACGATAACTAGGACTGTTACCTTATCACCGTGCATGTCTCTCGTCAAATACAACGTCCTTTCCGGAGACTTTCCCATGCTAGCTCTGCCGACACTGATCTACTTTCTCTGATTTTTTTTCGACTTACCTTCATGTAACGTAATCCACATCTTACAATGTATTGGCCAGTTTGCCAGTTGTTTGGTTCCGCAATTATTAACTTTCATCTACGCTAATGTCTTTGTTGACTTATTAACTTGCGCATGTCTTCATCTATATGTCTTGTTCTTAAAACTTTTACCACCAGTTTCCAATTCATCAGCTTAGTTGCTCATTTTCTCCTGGTATGATATAGCTCAATATAGAGCGCAACACATATGAAGATTCTATAGCACATAAGGGGACACTGAAATAGTACCTTTCATTAGGAGAGCCCCCGTGATATTCGATATTCCCCCACGAGAAGGTCATAAACTCCCTTGTCCACTCATTGGTTTTACCAGAAGGCACAGTGCGGGTGGTGCCCTGATAAGAGGAATTGGCAGAAATGTACTGAAGATTTGGTTGACCGTATCAGGCCCGTCTGTGAAGAAAAGGTGCACCAGGCTGAAATGTGTGTTGCAAGAGAGTTGACGTGGAACATGGGCAAGAGAGGAGGCAGTTTAAAGGATTAAGGAGGAGCAAGTGCACAGGAGCAGGAATGTGAAAGAATATGGCCTTCTCAGGGAAGAACGCACATTCTGGCCTCATGGGAGAAGAGAGTTAATGATATAAACTGCAAAAGATAAAGAGAAAAAGTTAAGTGGCCCATAGCAAGGACACATGGGTTGGACGTGGTAAACTCCATTAAGATCCAGTCTGCTTTTCTAATCTACCATCTTGGTGTCAGTGTGCAGAAGAGATCAAAACAGAGGGTCGGCAGAAAAAGGGAGACTGAGCACCCCTCGCGGCCTCACTCCAACATCACGTGAGTCCTGCATGTGCACGAGGCCGCCTTGTCTGCTGCCACGTGGAACAGGGCTGTGGATATGTGTGCCGGAGACCAGGACGGCGACGTAGCCGGACAGGCAGTGTATGCCGCCATCAACTGCGTGTTGGACCAGGTCAACGCCTGTCTGGACCACCTGGAGGAGAGGAATGACCACCTCCCTGGCCGCCTCCGGGAGTGCTTGAATCTAGCTGGCAGACACATCTTGAGGCCCAGCAGCTGCTCAGGGAGGCCCCAAGTGATTGGCAGCCCCTAGTGGAGCCCTCCAAGGGCCCCGGGGCCAGGCCTCTACCCTGCCTGCCTGAGCCGGGCTCTAGCCTGAGCCCTCACCGCCTGGCTTAGGGAGGCCTGCAGATGTCCTGGGGGATCGGCCAGCTTAGGCCATCTTTCTGCTACTTCCCTTTTGCGTGCTTGGCATGCCCCCACCACCTGGCATCCCCTCCTGTGATCAGGTGTGGGCCTGGGACCCACCCAACTTGCCTACCTGCCCAAATCCTGGATGCTCCCCTCTCTGCCTAGGTTCATTAGGCAGATTGAGAGTTATCTTAACATTCTCCGAATTAGTATTCGTGCACCATTATGCCAACTGAGTGGCTATTTCATAAAATGTTGTCTGCAAGCTGCTCTACAAAGGGTTTCTAAATTTACTATTAGAAATTTCATGCAATGTATGTAGAGGTTTTCTTTTTTAAGCACAAACCAATTCTGCCATTCAGTTACCTTTTTGATTCTGCCCATTCATACTCTGGTAATGAGTGTTACATAGTGAAAAATCCCTAATAATCAAGGGACTGGATTCTAATACAAAACGGACCAGGAGCTTATTGTGTGCTTCCAGATTTTTGTTCCCAGGACTCCTGATGTTCTTCAGAACCATGCTGGGCCACTCCTCATATCCTCACCCAGAGCAGGAACGGGAGATATCCCCATCACCCCCACAATATCCAGGCAAGTATCTGTCGTCCTCATGAAGTGGCCAGAAGGATCACTTCACCTAGAAAGATGTCAGATTACCTACCATCCTTCTTACCTTAAGAAGGGGAGAACTTCAATTACGGCCTGGAGACCCCTCACCCTGCCACCCCACTCCCCCTGTCATCAACGGCCCAGATTACTGAGCCCAGAGTCCCACTCGGTACCTGATGTGATGCACACGCAGAGCCACATCTTCATTGGCCACGCTTGGAGTCGTCACAAATAATAACATTTACAAGTCGGAGCTTTTCCATCATACACATTTTATTGAAAAACACAATTTTACAGATTCAAAATATTTTACACAATCTTCTGTTCCCTTCTGACAGAGTGGAACAGT
Organism: Capricornis sumatraensis; assembly: GCF_032405125.1. Classification (NCBI taxonomy): domain Eukaryota; kingdom Metazoa; phylum Chordata; class Mammalia; order Artiodactyla; family Bovidae; genus Capricornis; species Capricornis sumatraensis. The sequence continues at coordinate 42,787,116 of NC_091092.1, read as the reverse complement.
ACATCTTCCACTTGCCAAGACTGGTGAGATCAGCATAGCAACTGAAACCATCTGTAAACAAGGCCTCTGGTTATATTCCCTACTGCAAGTGACCACAGAGAACTCGCCATAAGGGCACAGGTATTGGTAAAATATAAGCGAGCTGGAGGGTGAACAACGGCTCCTACTTATTCCTTTTCCTTGCAGTACCTTTGGCACAAGTTCCACTGAACGAAGTTCCCTGTGGCCTGAGTTTGGCCAGGGTGTGACAATCACAATTTGCGGGGGACAGACACCTGGGGGGGGGGAGCGTGGTATCTCATGTTAGGATATTGGAGGGCAAATACAAAGTGACATAAGAAACAAAGGTTTAACTATCCCCATTGACAAGTGAGAGCAGGCTTTCTCCCCTCCCTTTGCTTTAGAAGGTTTCCTTTGGAAAACTTGTCAGTTCTTTCTCTGTCTCTTTGCAATATGTGGAAATCGTTTTAAAAAGCTCAATAAGCCTCTTGCCAGTCTGACAACCCAGGAATGCTCCTTTAAGGACCTGGAAGCAAAAATCCTTGCAAAGGGGGAGAACTAGGTAAAGAGGGAACAACTTAAGCAGTTGAAACCAGAAACTGCTAGACCTTCTGGACAATCAGAGAAAGAAATGACTATCAAAGCAATGCACCAGAGTCAATAAAGCTGCAGGAGAAGATCATGAAAAGGTGAGGGCAGGCAGCATCTCAGGAGGATTACAGCATCCTCAGAAGCAAGAGGTGTTCCTTCTCAGAACTCCCTCAGGTTATGTTATTGTGCAACGGTATAAAACAGTATAAACAACATTAAATGGTGCACAGAAAGAGCAGCGGTGGCAAAATGATCTCCTGGGAGAGAGGCCCACAATTCACTGGGGAAATGAAATGTGAAGACTTGATCCTCATATTAACGCCTCATCTCGAATAGAGGCCCACATCCACTCACTTCACACATATCCGTGTGGTTTACTATCTTCTATACCACAGTTATGGCCACCGAATGGTAGTGTGAGGGAACAGGGCCAGGAGACAGGAGAAAGAGCCCTGAACCCACAATGTCCATCACAATTTTCACACCAAAACCCTTGTCCTCACCACTGTCAGTCTTTCCGTATACTCTCAGAGCCTCCTGCTCATAGCCCTGCTGGGCCCAAATTTCCCTAATCAAGAGAAAGCAAAAGCCTGACCTGAAATGGGGACACCATGGGACCTTTCCCCTCCCCCACTCCAGTAGCACACCACCACAAACAATGCAGAACTGTCCCTCCACTGTTTACCAACACCACCTTCTTCCTCGAGATGCAGGGAAGGTCCCCTTGAGGTAATGTCACCACCACCCCCCCACCACCACCCCCAGGAAGACCCAAATGGAAGAAGAACCACCAGTAGCCAGCCTTTCTGCTAGAAAGCCTTTCCAGCAGACACACAGTGGGGAGAGACAGTACAGCCTGGGGGTGCAGCCCTCTCCAGCAAGAGGAATACAAGGGCTTCATCCTCCAGCTGGGGCACCTGACTCGGGAGGTTCCTGGATGGATATCCAGGCTCATCGGCATATGCCCCGAAAGAAGCAAATGGCCCCCGATTCATGGACAGTTCATTGACAAGACCCATCGGACCTCTTTCTTCCAACCAGTGTGCAGAGTGTGCTCAGTGGAAGAGTGCAGAAAGTGAACGTGGAAAGTTCCAACCACATTCCTACAGACTTGGGACTCCTCGGGAATCCCAATGTGCCCTCGCTCTGCACAATGGCACAGAATTCTGACATCGGGCTACGGCCAACTTCTGCCCCAGACTCAACATTTCCCATGCCCCACATGCTGCCATCGCCAATATGCGCCTTCCTTAGGACTTTAGCGAGGCACCTGAGGTGTGTGGGTGTTGAAGGAAGAAGTGTCTGGCTGCCATATCAGGAGAACACAGCAGCAACAGCAGCTCACTTTCACGTGCCTCTTCATGGCCACAGGTAGTCCCAACAGAAGAGTTGAGCGGTCTACGCAAACAAGTGCAGTCAACATCAGTGGGCGCCTCCCAGGAGACTCCCCCAGATTACTGCTCTAGGCCACAGCATAGGAGGGGGAAAGGTCACCTTTCCTGAGCCGCTTTTGACAGCCTAAGGCAGTGCACAGACGGAAGCAGGAACACAAGAACATCTCTAACAGCAAAGTCCAAAATTCTGAGGACTGCTGTAACACAGGGTAGATAGAGCCTTCATCATGAAAGTCTCACCTTGGCCAGGAAGTAATCCACTCTCATGTCACACTCAGCGATGTGCACTATTACCTTCGGTCCCCGTGCTGCAGTGATCCCAGGCAGTACCAGGGGTTGAGAAATAGGTAGCAGACACCTTTGACCACAGAAAGCCCGGTGCACCTTTCACACTGAGGGCCTATGTCCTCCTGTCCAGCTTTCTCCTTGTGCTCTGAGAGCAGCTCTATAGAGGGTCACTCTTCCCAGCCCCTTCCCCACCTCTAGGCTTTAGGCACCCCAACGAAGGTCCGTATGTAGCCAGTCATTCCACCTTTCCTGATCAGGGAAGTGCGTTCCCCTTTGAGCCTCTAACCTCTACAGTACTTCTCCTGAAAAGAACCGACAATCAAGAGCGGCCTAACCACCGCTCACGAAACTCATTTAGTTCAAGATTAAATTGGTACAGCTACTATGGAAAACAGTATGAAAGTCCCTCAAAAAATTAAAAACAGAACTACCATCTAGTCCAGCAATCCCACTTGTGGTATGTATCCAAAGGAATACCTCCCACCAAGAATTTACAGAACATTAACATTCCCACGAGCGAGTAGACATTCACTGAGGTGCTGTCTCATGAGCCTAAGTGACATGGCTGGCCTAGGAATGAATTCCTGGGAAGGAACCAGCAAGCCAGATTCCATCTCAAATTCAGAAGAGGATTACCTTCTCTTTCCATGAGAGCCCTGATTTGTGAGACTGTCACCTGTTGGAGAGTCACCTTTTTGGAATCCTCAACCTTGTGACTTATTTTCAAGTGCCAATACACAGCAGATTTACCTCTTAAACCATCCATTTCGGTTTTCTTGACCCCTGCCTCCAATGAAGTCAGCCAGGATCACTTTGGTGGGCAGTGGGAACAAGTGTGCATGGAAGGGGAAGAAGGCCTCACGGTTTTCCTCAAGTTTCACAACTGTTTTGACTAGGAAATAAGCCAGTTTTGATCATCGTCATGTCACTTGGTGAAGGAACATGCGCCTAGGACAGGTTTCTCTAACTATCTCAGGCTTCAGGTTTTCACTGAGTAGGAAACTATCACCACCCCCCTCTTTCACAGCTTTAAAGTAATTTCACCAATTACAGGGATAACCAAAGAGCCTTGAAACATGCCCTCTAAAGACTACACACTTTTAGTTTCCAGTCACAAAGAAATGTGGATTTCCTTTTAACCTTCGGTGAATGAAATTCAGGTTCTGTGATGCCTCCTTCTGGATAAAACCCGTGCTAATAAAGCAACAGAGGAGCCCGAGGTTTCTATGAAACTGGAGGTTAGAAGTGTCTCTGAATGCACCTTAGAAGAGTTCATATTTCTATTTGGCGCGTTTCCCCCACCCCAACTGTGAAAACTCTTCCGCACATTTTCAACAAATTAACCCCTGCCCAGGAAAGAAGTAACGTCATACAGACAATGAAAGAGAGGAGACCTTTCCCACACTGCCAGTTAACAAGCACCTTCTTGGTGCCTGAACTTGCTTGGTGCTGAGCCACATCAGCTTCAGCATAAGGCGTCAGAGATGGCCAGAACAGAAAGTGGCTCAGGGCAAGGCAAGGTGTGAGCTGCTGGGCTACCTCTTGGCATCATAGCAGGATTAATGAGGCTGGTTTCCAAAGAGCAGCCCAGTAGTATCTGAGGAAATCTGCTGGCCCTGTGAAAGGAAACAAACGTTTGGTTGAAATGGGGGTCTGGACAGGTAGGGAGACGAGCCAAATGAAGCCACAATGTTCTCTTCCCACATTCTGCAAATGGTGTACTAATTCCCTCCGTACCTCCTGCGTGCTGAGCACTTTACAAAAACCATACGAGAGATATCCCCGAGAGCAAGGTGTGATTCCCATTTTGCACATGTGGAAACTGAGGCTCAAAGATGACAGTAAGAAAGAGTCAGACTCAGACACTAAAAATTTATTTTTAATGAAACACGATGTATTGTCTCAGCAACATCTGCAAAGCAAAAAAAAAAAAAAAAAAGCCCGACAAACTGTGGAAGGGTAAATATTTAATGAAGTATTGACCTGCATATTACTCGAATTGTTAGCCTACACCTCCAGGACCCCTGCAAAGTAGACGCCCACCCGCTTACAGAGGGGATAGACTGGCAGACCATCATTCTCTGCCGCTCACTTGGTGTACAGGCCTCATCTTTCTCCCCTTTCCTAAACAGAGCTGGCTTTAAATTACATTCAAATCCATGTTCCCCTACCTGAAAGAAAACAGCACTCCCACAGTCTCTGGATTCCTGAAGTTTGTTTTTCACAATCCCATCCAGTCCAGCCTGCTTCTGCCTGGTATTACAAGTGTTTTCCAAAAGGATAAAAAGACAGATCAGAGCTCTGATGTGAGAATGGCAAGATCAGGCTTTCTGGAAATGTGACATTCTAATAAATTCAGTCTGTCTGTAAGCATGGCACTCACGGTGAACTGGAAAAAGATGCCACTGACTAGTTAAAGACATCGATTATAAACCTAGTGTCTGAGCAGCGCTCAGGGAGTGATCCTGACATTGTTGGAAGTCCCTATCTTAGAGACTCAGGGAAGACATTTCCACACCATGTTAAATAATGTTACAGCTGATGGGATGGAGGCTACCCTCCTCCCAGCATCTGTGGCCCCACACAGCATAAGGCAGCACTTACTCATCTGGCAGGTCTGGACAGCTAATTCCGGGTCCACTCTCTTCTCATTACAGGCCCATAGGCTGGCCAGTACTAGATTTTTCCATCGCAGGTCCTGAAGGAAACAGTGATTATACAGATCTACAAGGAGACCTGCTTACAGATGGACAGCCTAACACAGGTGCAGGAAAATTAGGTAACTTGGAAGCTCGTAACATGAGTGGCTGGGGCAAACTTCCCCTTTCCCTTGTCCACAAAACACCAAGGCAGCCAAGGGCCGTCAGCTGTCCTAACACCGCACGCGATCCCTCCGAGCCCTACTGTCTCGTTTCACGTGGAAAATAACAGAAATACCCTCAATGGTTAAGAGAGGTCACAAAAATGGCCAAGATCAACATTTGGACCAATCCCCGGCAGCGATATATCCACCCCCAAACGCCCTACAATAGAAAGCAGAATCAGCTCCATGGCGGCCGCCAGTCCCCAGGCAGACTGTCCGGCGCCCCCACCCACCCAGCCAAACGCACCCGCCCTTCCCTCACTTTAAGCCGCAAACACTACAAAGCATTAAGACCATAACTGGGATGGAAGCTTCGAGACCCACATTTAAACAAAGAAAATCTTCTTCAAGTTTCAGCATGCCGTTACAATAATGCCCCCCACACCAAACCCGGAAGTGCCTGAGAGGTCTTCTCCGCCATCCACCCAGGAGCCCGCAGACACGTCTGTCAAAGCGTCCATCAGGACACACCATCTACCCGACTCTCCAACTCACACCGCAGACGGCCAGATACGAATAAGGTCAGTAAAACTCACACTTTCACGATCTCCGGAAAGGGAGCCGCCACGTTAAATCCTAACGGAGGAAAACGGTCTACGGAAGCACAATCCAGACAGTCAGGAGCTCAGGCACGAGCTTAGGCACGCGCCAGGGCTTCTTCCAGCTCTCACGCCCCCGCCTCCCAACATCGTCATTGGTGGGCCTGCGATGATTGACGGGGAGAACGGCCATTCCTCTCAGGCGGGTCTACTGGCGGGAAACTGTCCATTTCCCAAGGCCCAGCTGACGTCAGGAAATCTCTGCTCGTATTCCTATGTCTTTCTGTAGCCGTGTCCATCCCTCAAGGCCTAGCTCGACTTCTCAGGCCTTTGCACATACCTTGTGCTTTGTTTCTTGTCATCTTAGACTTTGGAAAGCATGCACATTCAATTTACCCGGGCCTAGGTCAATGACCTCCCCCTCCAGGAAGCCTTCCAAGTTTGACTCCTCCCAGGCAAAATGTGAGTTCTTCATATTAGATACGGACATGGAGATGTATCAGAGCAGAGATGCAGAGGACTTGTTTCTGAGCTCTGGGGTCAAATAGTACTGGGCTGTGCATGGTGTGAGGGACCCAAGGTTTGCACCTGGATATTTTGCAAGTGAGCTCAGGTTGCAGACATTTGGGGAAGACCAGGGAACACTGACAACAGGCTAACTCTTAGAAGCTTGCTAGGATTGGTACGACCCTTTTCAGGAATTTCATATCCTTTCCTGCTTTTCTATCTGTGAAAATCTTGTCCTTCCTACAAGGCCCAGGCATAAATCACTTCCCTAACTCTTTTCCTGAATTCATGTTCCCACCCCAACCACAAGAGTTATTCCTCCTATTGCTATAGGAAGAAAGATATGAGGATTTCATATCTCTGCTGCAAATGTCCCTAAGCTTCACAGTTATCCAAGGTGAGACTGGAAGCCCACTTCCTTCCAGGAGGCCCCTTGCTGAGAGGTTTCTGCACCTGCTCGCAATCTGTGAATCGTACAAACAAGAAGGCACAGTTCCCCTAGGCTTGACTACCTCGAGTGTTTAACTCATCTACACTCTACATGGTGTGTGGACCACATAGCCACGGGGTCCCTTAGCTGGACTGCATGGTCACAGTGCACAGTGCTCCTAGGAAAGATGATCTAATGCTGGCACTGTCCCTCCCATGGGAAAGCTCACTTGAGGCTTCGTGGTGTGCCGTGTTATGCAGCAGTCCATGATGCTGCCCTACCCACTGTGACGGCTAATTTTAGGTGCCAACTTGACTGGTCATGGAGCGTCCGAATTAAACATTATTTCTGGTTGTATCTGTGAGGGTGTTTCTGGATGAGATGAGTATTTGAATCGCTGACTTAGCAAAATAGAAGGCCTTCCCCAATGTGGGCAGGCATCATCCAATCCGTTGAGGGCCCAAATGGAACCAAAGCAGAGAAAGGAAGAATTCTTCCCTTTTTTCCCTATCTCGCTGCTTGAGATAAGAACATTTCTCCTAGTTTTCTCCTTCTCTTCAACTAGGATTCACACCACCAGCCCCCCTGGTTCACAGGCCTTCAGACTTGGACTGAATTATACCACTGGCTTTCCTGGCTTTATACCTTGTAGGCAGGAGATTGTGGAATTTCTCAGCCTCCAGAAATAGGGAACTAAACTCGAGATAAACCTCAAGATATATATACATATATATATATATGTATGTATGTATGTATGTATACATATATATACACATATATGTATATATGTATATGTATATATGTATGTATATATGTATATATATATATATATATATATATAGGCTTCCCTTTTAGTTCAGTTGGTAAAGAATCTGCCTGCAATGCAGGAGACCCAGGTCTGATTCCTGGGTCAGGAAGATCCCCTGGAGAAGGAAATGGCAACCCACTCCAGTATCCTTACCTGGAGAATCCCATAGGCAGAGGAGCCTGGCGGGCTACAGTCTGTGGGGTCACAAGAGTCAGACACGAGTTAGTGACTAAACCAACAGCCAACATATAGATAAATAGATAGATAGATATAGATATAGATAGATAGATAGATAGATATAGATATAAAATGTCTCTTATTGGTTCTGTTTCCTTGAATACCTCTGACTAATAAACCTGGAATATCGCAGCCAGCGGCAGCTGTTACACTTGGCTTCATAGTCCTCAAATAGAACTCAGAAGAAACAGCAAAATCAAATACATGAAGATTAGTTCCAAACTATGAGTGAGGAAACTAAGATACCAGAAACAAACAGCCAGACATTGGCCCAGAGGGGTTTCTTTTCCAGTAGGTTAGCTGCTCCTTTGCAAGCCCCGAGAAAGCTTACAGGTGAGCTCTTCTAGAACTGGGCTTGTTAGGTGAGACTCTGACAAAGATCCAGAGGGCAGGAGAGCTGTTGCAGGCCTTGTCCAGGAATCAGTAAAGGATGATTAATCCACATGGGGAGGGAAGACAGGCAAGACTGGGGCCGTTGATGTGAATCCTGCCCCAGGATCTGCCAAGTCTTTCCCATGTGTTACTAGGCTTGTCCCTCTGACTGGCGTCAGCAGATGGATACATGCTGGACCCTTTCAATCCCTGGCATACAATGACCACTACCACACAGGTCCTATCTATCTTTCAGATCACCAGTGTCTCCTCGATCTGTGGTCACCATTCATTCTTTTTATTTTATTTTTCTCTTGTCTCGCACAGCGTATGGGTCCTTAGTTTTCTGACCAGGGACCGACGCTGGGCCCACAGCAGCGAAAGCACTGAGTTTTAACCACTGGACCACCAGGAAAGTCCTGCCTTTCATTCTTGTCTCAGTTATACTTCATTCCACATTCATGGTCTGTCTGAAGAAAATAATATCTTCTTACCTACTGTGTACAGTACATGGGCTTGAGGTATGCTCTTGGGATTCATATCACAATTATTCCTCCTACCAGCTGAATATCCTTCATTGTTTTGTGCCTCAGTTTCCTAATCAGTAGAGTGAGGATCCTAATAAGAACTGTGTCTTCAGGCTGCCACGACCCTCAGTGAGTTCATGAAAAGCATCTAGACCAGTGACTAACACACACTAAGCTTTCATGAAACGATAACTAGGACTGTTACCTTATCACCGTGCATGTCTCTCGTCAAATACAACGTCCTTTCCGGAGACTTTCCCATGCTAGCTCTGCCGACACTGATCTACTTTCTCTGATTTTTTTTCGACTTACCTTCATGTAACGTAATCCACATCTTACAATGTATTGGCCAGTTTGCCAGTTGTTTGGTTCCGCAATTATTAACTTTCATCTACGCTAATGTCTTTGTTGACTTATTAACTTGCGCATGTCTTCATCTATATGTCTTGTTCTTAAAACTTTTACCACCAGTTTCCAATTCATCAGCTTAGTTGCTCATTTTCTCCTGGTATGATATAGCTCAATATAGAGCGCAACACATATGAAGATTCTATAGCACATAAGGGGACACTGAAATAGTACCTTTCATTAGGAGAGCCCCCGTGATATTCGATATTCCCCCACGAGAAGGTCATAAACTCCCTTGTCCACTCATTGGTTTTACCAGAAGGCACAGTGCGGGTGGTGCCCTGATAAGAGGAATTGGCAGAAATGTACTGAAGATTTGGTTGACCGTATCAGGCCCGTCTGTGAAGAAAAGGTGCACCAGGCTGAAATGTGTGTTGCAAGAGAGTTGACGTGGAACATGGGCAAGAGAGGAGGCAGTTTAAAGGATTAAGGAGGAGCAAGTGCACAGGAGCAGGAATGTGAAAGAATATGGCCTTCTCAGGGAAGAACGCACATTCTGGCCTCATGGGAGAAGAGAGTTAATGATATAAACTGCAAAAGATAAAGAGAAAAAGTTCAGTGGCCCATAGCAAGGACACATGGGTTGGACGTGGTAAACTCCATTAAGATCCAGTCTGCTTTTCTAATCTACCATCTTGGTGTCAGTGTGCAGAAGAGATCAAAACAGAGGGTCGGCAGAAAAAGGGAGACTGAGCACCCCTCGCGGCCTCACTCCAACATCACGTGAGTCCTGCATGTGCACGAGGCCGCCTTGTCTGCTGCCACGTGGAACAGGGCTGTGGATATGTGTGCCGGAGACCAGGACGGCGACGTAGCCGGACAGGCAGTGTATGCCGCCATCAACTGCGTGTTGGACCAGGTCAACGCCTGTCTGGACCACCTGGAGGAGAGGAATGACCACCTCCCTGGCCGCCTCCGGGAGTGCTTGAATCTAGCTGGCAGACACATCTTGAGGCCCAGCAGCTGCTCAGGGAGGCCCCAAGTGATTGGCAGCCCCTAGTGGAGCCCTCCAAGGGCCCCGGGGCCAGGCCTCTACCCTGCCTGCCTGAGCCGGGCTCTAGCCTGAGCCCTCACCGCCTGGCTTAGGGAGGCCTGCAGATGTCCTGGGGGATCGGCCAGCTTAGGCCATCTTTCTGCTACTTCCCTTTTGCGTGCTTGGCATGCCCCCACCACCTGGCATCCCCTCCTGTGATCAGGTGTGGGCCTGGGACCCACCCAACTTGCCTACCTGCCCAAATCCTGGATGCTCCCCTCTCTGCCTAGGTTCATTAGGCAGATTGAGAGTTATCTTAACATTCTCCGAATTAGTATTCGTGCACCATTATGCCAACTGAGTGGCTATTTCATAAAATGTTGTCTGCAAGCTGCTCTACAAAGGGTTTCTAAATTTACTATTAGAAATTTCATGCAATGTATGTAGAGGTTTTCTTTTTTAAGCACAAACCAATTCTGCCATTCAGTTACCTTTTTGATTCTGCCCATTCATACTCTGGTAATGAGTGTTACATAGTGAAAAATCCCTAATAATCAAGGGACTGGATTCTAATACAAAACGGACCAGGAGCTTATTGTGTGCTTCCAGATTTTTGTTCCCAGGACTCCTGATGTTCTTCAGAACCATGCTGGGCCACTCCTCATATCCTCACCCAGAGCAGGAACGGGAGATATCCCCATCACCCCCACAATATCCAGGCAAGTATCTGTCGTCCTCATGAAGTGGCCAGAAGGATCACTTCACCTAGAAAGATGTCAGATTACCTACCATCCTTCTTACCTTAAGAAGGGGAGAACTTCAATTACGGCCTGGAGACCCCTCACCCTGCCACCCCACTCCCCCTGTCATCAACGGCCCAGATTACTGAGCCCAGAGTCCCACTCGGTACCTGATGTGATGCACACGCAGAGCCACATCTTCATTGGCCACGCTTGGAGTCGTCACAAATAATAACATTTACAAGTCGGAGCTTTTCCATCATACACATTTTATTGAAAAACACAATTTTACAGATTCAAAATATTTTACACAATCTTCTGTTCCCTTCTGACAGAGTGGAACAGTACATCTTCCACTTGCCAAGACTGGTGAGATCAGCATAGCAACTGAAACCATCTGTAAACAAGGCCTCTGGTTATATTCCCTACTGCAAGTGACCACAGAGAACTCGCCATAAGGGCACAGGTATTGGTAAAATATAAGCGAGCTGGAGGGTGAACAACGGCTCCTACTTATTCCTTTTCCTTGCAGTACCTTTGGCACAAGTTCCACTGAACGAAGTTCCCTGTGGCCTGAGTTTGGCCAGGGTGTGACAATCACAATTTGCGGGGGACAGACACCTGGGGGGGGGGAGCGTGGTATCTCATGTTAGGATATTGGAGGGCAAATACAAAGTGACATAAGAAACAAAGGTTTAACTATCCCCATTGACAAGTGAGAGCAGGCTTTCTCCCCTCCCTTTGCTTTAGAAGGTTTCCTTTGGAAAACTTGTCAGTTCTTTCTCTGTCTCTTTGCAATATGTGGAAATCGTTTTAAAAAGCTCAATAAGCCTCTTGCCAGTCTGACAACCCAGGAATGCTCCTTTAAGGACCTGGAAGCAAAAATCCTTGCAAAGGGGGAGAACTAGGTAAAGAGGGAACAACTTAAGCAGTTGAAACCAGAAACTGCTAGACCTTCTGGACAATCAGAGAAAGAAATGACTATCAAAGCAATGCACCAGAGTCAATAAAGCTGCAGGAGAAGATCATGAAAAGGTGAGGGCAGGCAGCATCTCAGGAGGATTACAGCATCCTCAGAAGCAAGAGGTGTTCCTTCTCAGAACTCCCTCAGGTTATGTTATTGTGCAACGGTATAAAACAGTATAAACAACATTAAATGGTGCACAGAAAGAGCAGCGGTGGCAAAATGATCTCCTGGGAGAGAGGCCCACAATTCACTGGGGAAATGAAATGTGAAGACTTGATCCTCATATTAACGCCTCATCTCGAATAGAGGCCCACATCCACTCACTTCACACATATCCGTGTGGTTTACTATCTTCTATACCACAGTTATGGCCACCGAATGGTAGTGTGAGGGAACAGGGCCAGGAGACAGGAGAAAGAGCCCTGAACCCACAATGTCCATCACAATTTTCACACCAAAACCCTTGTCCTCACCACTGTCAGTCTTTCCGTATACTCTCAGAGCCTCCTGCTCATAGCCCTGCTGGGCCCAAATTTCCCTAATCAAGAGAAAGCAAAAGCCTGACCTGAAATGGGGACACCATGGGACCTTTCCCCTCCCCCACTCCAGTAGCACACCACCACAAACAATGCAGAACTGTCCCTCCACTGTTTACCAACACCACCTTCTTCCTCGAGATGCAGGGAAGGTCCCCTTGAGGTAATGTCACCACCACCCCCCCACCACCACCCCCAGGAAGACCCAAATGGAAGAAGAACCACCAGTAGCCAGCCTTTCTGCTAGAAAGCCTTTCCAGCAGACACACAGTGGGGAGAGACAGTACAGCCTGGGGGTGCAGCCCTCTCCAGCAAGAGGAATACAAGGGCTTCATCCTCCAGCTGGGGCACCTGACTCGGGAGGTTCCTGGATGGATATCCAGGCTCATCGGCATATGCCCCGAAAGAAGCAAATGGCCCCCGATTCATGGACAGTTCATTGACAAGACCCATCGGACCTCTTTCTTCCAACCAGTGTGCAGAGTGTGCTCAGTGGAAGAGTGCAGAAAGTGAACGTGGAAAGTTCCAACCACATTCCTACAGACTTGGGACTCCTCGGGAATCCCAATGTGCCCTCGCTCTGCACAATGGCACAGAATTCTGACATCGGGCTACGGCCAACTTCTGCCCCAGACTCAACATTTCCCATGCCCCACATGCTGCCATCGCCAATATGCGCCTTCCTTAGGACTTTAGCGAGGCACCTGAGGTGTGTGGGTGTTGAAGGAAGAAGTGTCTGGCTGCCATATCAGGAGAACACAGCAGCAACAGCAGCTCACTTTCACGTGCCTCTTCATGGCCACAGGTAGTCCCAACAGAAGAGTTGAGCGGTCTACGCAAACAAGTGCAGTCAACATCAGTGGGCGCCTCCCAGGAGACTCCCCCAGATTACTGCTCTAGGCCACAGCATAGGAGGGGGAAAGGTCACCTTTCCTGAGCCGCTTTTGACAGCCTAAGGCAGTGCACAGACGGAAGCAGGAACACAAGAACATCTCTAACAGCAAAGTCCAAAATTCTGAGGACTGCTGTAACACAGGGTAGATAGAGCCTTCATCATGAAAGTCTCACCTTGGCCAGGAAGTAATCCACTCTCATGTCACACTCAGCGATGTGCACTATTACCTTCGGTCCCCGTGCTGCAGTGATCCCAGGCAGTACCAGGGGTTGAGAAATAGGTAGCAGACACCTTTGACCACAGAAAGCCCGGTGCACCTTTCACACTGAGGGCCTATGTCCTCCTGTCCAGCTTTCTCCTTGTGCTCTGAGAGCAGCTCTATAGAGGGTCACTCTTCCCAGCCCCTTCCCCACCTCTAGGCTTTAGGCACCCCAACGAAGGTCCGTATGTAGCCAGTCATTCCACCTTTCCTGATCAGGGAAGTGCGTTCCCCTTTGAGCCTCTAACCTCTACAGTACTTCTCCTGAAAAGAACCGACAATCAAGAGCGGCCTAACCACCGCTCACGAAACTCATTTAGTTCAAGATTAAATTGGTACAGCTACTATGGAAAACAGTATGAAAGTCCCTCAAAAAATTAAAAACAGAACTACCATCTAGTCCAGCAATCCCACTTGTGGTATGTATCCAAAGGAATACCTCCCACCAAGAATTTACAGAACATTAACATTCCCACGAGCGAGTAGACATTCACTGAGGTGCTGTCTCATGAGCCTAAGTGACATGGCTGGCCTAGGAATGAATTCCTGGGAAGGAACCAGCAAGCCAGATTCCATCTCAAATTCAGAAGAGGATTACCTTCTCTTTCCATGAGAGCCCTGATTTGTGAGACTGTCACCTGTTGGAGAGTCACCTTTTTGGAATCCTCAACCTTGTGACTTATTTTCAAGTGCCAATACACAGCAGATTTACCTCTTAAACCATCCATTTCGGTTTTCTTGACCCCTGCCTCCAATGAAGTCAGCCAGGATCACTTTGGTGGGCAGTGGGAACAAGTGTGCATGGAAGGGGAAGAAGGCCTCACGGTTTTCCTCAAGTTTCACAACTGTTTTGACTAGGAAATAAGCCAGTTTTGATCATCGTCATGTCACTTGGTGAAGGAACATGCGCCTAGGACAGGTTTCTCTAACTATCTCAGGCTTCAGGTTTTCACTGAGTAGGAAACTATCACCACCCCCCTCTTTCACAGCTTTAAAGTAATTTCACCAATTACAGGGATAACCAAAGAGCCTTGAAACATGCCCTCTAAAGACTACACACTTTTAGTTTCCAGTCACAAAGAAATGTGGATTTCCTTTTAACCTTCGGTGAATGAAATTCAGGTTCTGTGATGCCTCCTTCTGGATAAAACCCGTGCTAATAAAGCAACAGAGGAGCCCGAGGTTTCTATGAAACTGGAGGTTAGAAGTGTCTCTGAATGCACCTTAGAAGAGTTCATATTTCTATTTGGCGCGTTTCCCCCACCCCAACTGTGAAAACTCTTCCGCACATTTTCAACAAATTAACCCCTGCCCAGGAAAGAAGTAACGTCATACAGACAATGAAAGAGAGGAGACCTTTCCCACACTGCCAGTTAACAAGCACCTTCTTGGTGCCTGAACTTGCTTGGTGCTGAGCCACATCAGCTTCAGCATAAGGCGTCAGAGATGGCCAGAACAGAAAGTGGCTCAGGGCAAGGCAAGGTGTGAGCTGCTGGGCTACCTCTTGGCATCATAGCAGGATTAATGAGGCTGGTTTCCAAAGAGCAGCCCAGTAGTATCTGAGGAAATCTGCTGGCCCTGTGAAAGGAAACAAACGTTTGGTTGAAATGGGGGTCTGGACAGGTAGGGAGACGAGCCAAATGAAGCCACAATGTTCTCTTCCCACATTCTGCAAATGGTGTACTAATTCCCTCCGTACCTCCTGCGTGCTGAGCACTTTACAAAAACCATACGAGAGATATCCCCGAGAGCAAGGTGTGATTCCCATTTTGCACATGTGGAAACTGAGGCTCAAAGATGACAGTAAGAAAGAGTCAGACTCAGACACTAAAAATTTATTTTTAATGAAACACGATGTATTGTCTCAGCAACATCTGCAAAGCAAAAAAAAAAAAAAAAAAAAAGCCCGACAAACTGTGGAAGGGTAAATATTTAATGAAGTATTGACCTGCATATTACTCGAATTGTTAGCCTACACCTCCAGGACCCCTGCAAAGTAGACGCCCACCCGCTTACAGAGGGGATAGACTGGCAGACCATCATTCTCTGCCGCTCACTTGGTGTACAGGCCTCATCTTTCTCCCCTTTCCTAAACAGAGCTGGCTTTAAATTACATTCAAATCCATGTTCCCCTACCTGAAAGAAAACAGCACTCCCACAGTCTCTGGATTCCTGAAGTTTGTTTTTCACAATCCCATCCAGTCCAGCCTGCTTCTGCCTGGTATTACAAGTGTTTTCCAAAAGGATAAAAAGACAGATCAGAGCTCTGATGTGAGAATGGCAAGATCAGGCTTTCTGGAAATGTGACATTCTAATAAATTCAGTCTGTCTGTAAGCATGGCACTCACGGTGAACTGGAAAAAGATGCCACTGACTAGTTAAAGACATCGATTATAAACCTAGTGTCTGAGCAGCGCTCAGGGAGTGATCCTGACATTGTTGGAAGTCCCTATCTTAGAGACTCAGGGAAGACATTTCCACACCATGTTAAATAATGTTACAGCTGATGGGATGGAGGCTACCCTCCTCCCAGCATCTGTGGCCCCACACAGCATAAGGCAGCACTTACTCATCTGGCAGGTCTGGACAGCTAATTCCGGGTCCACTCTCTTCTCATTACAGGCCCATAGGCTGGCCAGTACTAGATTTTTCCATCGCAGGTCCTGAAGGAAACAGTGATTATACAGATCTACAAGGAGACCTGCTTACAGATGGACAGCCTAACACAGGTGCAGGAAAATTAGGTAACTTGGAAGCTCGTAACATGAGTGGCTGGGGCAAACTTCCCCTTTCCCTTGTCCACAAAACACCAAGGCAGCCAAGGGCCGTCAGCTGTCCTAACACCGCACGCGATCCCTCCGAGCCCTACTGTCTCGTTTCACGTGGAAAATAACAGAAATACCCTCAATGGTTAAGAGAGGTCACAAAAATGGCCAAGATCAACATTTGGACCAATCCCCGGCAGCGATATATCCACCCCCAAACGCCCTACAATAGAAAGCAGAATCAGCTCCATGGCGGCCGCCAGTCCCCAGGCAGACTGTCCGGCGCCCCCACCCACCCAGCCAAACGCACCCGCCCTTCCCTCACTTTAAGCCGCAAACACTACAAAGCATTAAGACCATAACTGGGATGGAAGCTTCGAGACCCACATTTAAACAAAGAAAATCTTCTTCAAGTTTCAGCATGCCGTTACAATAATGCCCCCCCCACACCAAACCCGGAAGTGCCTGAGAGGTCTTCTCCGCCATCCACCCAGGAGCCCGCAGACACGTCTGTCAAAGCGTCCATCAGGACACACCATCTACCCGACTCTCCAACTCACACCGCAGACGGCCAGATACGAATAAGGTCAGTAAAACTCACACTTTCACGATCTCCGGAAAGGGAGCCGCCACGTTAAATCCTAACGGAGGAAAACGGTCTACGGAAGCACAATCCAGACAGTCAGGAGCTCAGGCACGAGCTTAGGCACGCGCCAGGGCTTCTTCCAGCTCTCACGCCCCCAACATCGTCATTGGTGGGCCTGCGATGATTGACGGGGAGAACGGCCATTCCTCTCAGGCGGGTCTACTGGCGGGAAACTGTCCATTTCCCAAGGCCCAGCTGACGTCAGGAAATCTCTGCTCGTATTCTTATGTCTTTCTGTAGCCGTGTCCATCCCTCAAGGCCTAGCTCGACTTCTCAGGCCTTTGCACATACCTTGTGCTTTGTTTCTTGTCATCTTAGACTTTGGAAAGCATGCACATTCAATTTACCCGGGCCTAGGTCAATGACCTCCCCCTCCAGGAAGCCTTCCAAGTTTGACTCCTCCCAGGCAAAATGTGAGTTCTTCATATTAGATACGGACATGGAGATGTATCAGAGCAGAGATGCAGAGGACTTGTTTCTGAGCTCTGGGGTCAAATAGTACTGGGCTGTGCATGGTGTGAGGGACCCAAGGTTTGCACCTGGATATTTTGCAAGTGAGCTCAGGTTGCAGACATTTGGGGAAGACCAGGGAACACTGACAACAGGCTAACTCTTAGAAGCTTGCTAGGATTGGTACGACCCTTTTCAGGAATTTCATATCCTTTCCTGCTTTTCTATCTGTGAAAATCTTGTCCTTCCTACAAGGCCCAGGCATAAATCACTTCCCTAACTCTTTTCCTGAATTCATGTTCCCACCCCAACCACAAGAGTTATTCCTCCTATTGCTATAGGAAGAAAGATATGAGGATTTCATATCTCTGCTGCAAATGTCCCTAAGCTTCACAGTTATCCAAGGTGAGACTGGAAGCCCACTTCCTTCCAGGAGGCCCCTTGCTGAGAGGTTTCTGCACCTGCTCGCAATCTGTGAATCGTACAAACAAGAAGGCACAGTTCCCCTAGGCTTGACTACCTCGAGTGTTTAACTCATCTACACTCTACATGGTGTGTGGACCACATAGCCACGGGGTCCCTTAGCTGGACTGCATGGTCACAGTGCACAGTGCTCCTAGGAAAGATGATCTAATGCTGGCACTGTCCCTCCCATGGGAAAGCTCACTTGAGGCTTCGTGGTGTGCCGTGTTATGCAGCAGTCCATGATGCTGCCCTACCCACTGTGACGGCTAATTTTAGGTGCCAACTTGACTGGTCATGGAGCGTCCGAATTAAACATTATTTCTGGTTGTATCTGTGAGGGTGTTTCTGGATGAGATGAGTATTTGAATCGCTGACTTAGCAAAATAGAAGGCCTTCCCCAATGTGGGCAGGCATCATCCAATCCGTTGAGGGCCCAAATGGAACCAAAGCAGAGAAAGGAAGAATTCTTCCCTTTTTTCCCTATCTCGCTGCTTGAGATAAGAACATTTCTCCTAGTTTTCTCCTTCTCTTCAACTAGGATTCACACCACCAGCCCCCCTGGTTCACAGGCCTTCAGACTTGGACTGAATTATACCACTGGCTTTCCTGGCTTTATACCTTGTAGGCAGGAGATTGTGGAATTTCTCAGCCTCCAGAAATAGGGAACTAAACTCGAGATAAACCTCAAGATATATATACATATATATATATATGTATGTATGTATGTATTTATACATATATATACACATATATGTATATATGTATATGTATATATGTATGTATATATGTATATATATATATATATATATATATATATATATATATATATATATATATATAGGCTTCCCTTTTAGTTCAGTTGGTAAGGAATCTGCCTGCAATGCAGGAGACCCAGGTCTGATTCCTGGGTCAGGAAGATCCCCTGGAGAAGGAAATGGCAACCCACTCCAGTATCCTTACCTGGAGAATCCCATAGGCAGAGGAGCCTGGCGGGCTACAGTCTGTGGGGTCACAAGAGTCAGACACGAGTTAGTGACTAAACCAACAGCCAACATATAGATAAATAGATAGATAGATATAGATATAGATAGATAGATAGATAGATATAGATATAAAATGTCTCTTATTGGTTCTGTTTCCTTGAATACCTCTGACTAATAAACCTGGAATATCGCAGCCAGCGGCAGCTGTTACACTTGGCTTCATAGTCCTCAAATAGAACTCAGAAGAAACAGCAAAATCAAATACATGAAGATTAGTTCCAAACTATGAGTGAGGAAACTAAGATACCAGAAACAAACAGCCAGACATTGGCCCAGAGGGGTTTCTTTTCCAGTAGGTTAGCTGCTCCTTTGCAAGCCCCGAGAAAGCTTACAGGTGAGCTCTTCTAGAACTGGGCTTGTTAGGTGAGACTCTGACAAAGATCCAGAGGGCAGGAGAGCTGTTGCAGGCCTTGTCCAGGAATCAGTAAAGGATGATTAATCCACATGGGGAGGGAAGACAGGCAAGACTGGGGCCGTTGATGTGAATCCTGCCCCAGGATCTGCCAAGTCTTTCCCATGTGTTACTAGGCTTGTCCCTCTGACTGGCGTCAGCAGATGGATACATGCTGGACCCTTTCAATCCCTGGCATACAATGACCACTACCACACAGGTCCTATCTATCTTTCAGATCACCAGTGTCTCCTCGATCTGTGGTCACCATTCATTCTTTTTATTTTATTTTTCTCTTGTCTCGCACAGCGTATGGGTCCTTAGTTTTCTGACCAGGGACCGACGCTGGGCCCACAGCAGCGAAAGCACTGAGTTTTAACCACTGGACCACCAGGAAAGTCCTGCCTTTCATTCTTGTCTCAGTTATACTTCATTCCACATTCATGGTCTGTCTGAAGAAAATAATATCTTCTTACCTACTGTGTACAGTACATGGGCTTGAGGTATGCTCTTGGGATTCATATCACAATTATTCCTCCTACCAGCTGAATATCCTTCATTGTTTTGTGCCTCAGTTTCCTAATCAGTAGAGTGAGGATCCTAATAAGAACTGTGTCTTCAGGCTGCCACGACCCTCAGTGAGTTCATGAAAAGCATCTAGACCAGTGACTAACACACACTAAGCTTTCATGAAACGATAACTAGGACTGTTACCTTATCACCGTGCATGTCTCTCGTCAAATACAACGTCCTTTCCGGAGACTTTCCCATGCTAGCTCTGCCGACACTGATCTACTTTCTCTGATTTTTTTTCGACTTACCTTCATGTAACGTAATCCACATCTTACAATGTATTGGCCAGTTTGCCAGTTGTTTGGTTCCGCAATTATTAACTTTCATCTACGCTAATGTCTTTGTTGACTTATTAACTTGCGCATGTCTTCATCTATATGTCTTGTTCTTAAAACTTTTACCACCAGTTTCCAATTCATCAGCTTAGTTGCTCATTTTCTCCTGGTATGATATAGCTCAATATAGAGCGCAACACATATGAAGATTCTATAGCACATAAGGGGACACTGAAATAGTACCTTTCATTAGGAGAGCCCCCGTGATATTCGATATTCCCCCACGAGAAGGTCATAAACTCCCTTGTCCACTCATTGGTTTTACCAGAAGGCACAGTGCGGGTGGTGCCCTGATAAGAGGAATTGGCAGAAATGTACTGAAGATTTGGTTGACCGTATCAGGCCCGTCTGTGAAGAAAAGGTGCACCAGGCTGAAATGTGTGTTGCAAGAGAGTTGACGTGGAACATGGGCAAGAGAGGAGGCAGTTTAAAGGATTAAGGAGGAGCAAGTGCACAGGAGCAGGAATGTGAAAGAATATGGCCTTCTCAGGGAAGAACGCACATTCTGGCCTCATGGGAGAAGAGAGTTAATGATATAAACTGCAAAAGATAAAGAGAAAAAGTTAAGTGGCCCATAGCAAGGACACATGGGTTGGACGTGGTAAACTCCATTAAGATCCAGTCTGCTTTTCTAATCTACCATCTTGGTGTCAGTGTGCAGAAGAGATCAAAACAGAGGGTCGGCAGAAAAAGGGAGACTGAGCACCCCTCGCGGCCTCACTCCAACATCACGTGAGTCCTGCATGTGCACGAGGCCGCCTTGTCTGCTGCCACGTGGAACAGGGCTGTGGATATGTGTGCCGGAGACCAGGACGGCGACGTAGCCGGACAGGCAGTGTATGCCGCCATCAACTGCGTGTTGGACCAGGTCAACGCCTGTCTGGACCACCTGGAGGAGAGGATTGACCACCTCCCTGGCCGCCTCCGGGAGTGCTTGAATCTAGCTGGCAGACACATCTTGAGGCCCAGCAGCTGCTCAGGGAGGCCCCAAGTGATTGGCAGCCCCTAGTGGAGCCCTCCAAGGGCCCCGGGGCCAGGCCTCTACCCTGCCTGCCTGAGCCGGGCTCTAGCCTGAGCCCTCACCGCCTGGCTTAGGGAGGCCTGCAGATGTCCTGGGGGATCGGCCAGCTTAGGCCATCTTTCTGCTACTTCCCTTTTGCGTGCTTGGCATGCCCCCACCACCTGGCATCCCCTCCTGTGATCAGGTGTGGGCCTGGGACCCACCCAACTTGCCTACCTGCCCAAATCCTGGATGCTCCCCTCTCTGCCTAGGTTCATTAGGCAGATTGAGAGTTATCTTAACATTCTCCGAATTAGTATTCGTGCACCATTATGCCAACTGAGTGGCTATTTCATAAAATGTTGTCTGCAAGCTGCTCTACAAAGGGTTTCTAAATTTACTATTAGAAATTTCATGCAATGTATGTAGAGGTTTTCTTTTTTAAGCACAAACCAATTCTGCCATTCAGTTACCTTTTTGATTCTGCCCATTCATACTCTGGTAATGAGTGTTACATAGTGAAAAATCCCTAATAATCAAGGGACTGGATTCTAATACAAAACGGACCAGGAGCTTATTGTGTGCTTCCAGATTTTTGTTCCCAGGACTCCTGATGTTCTTCAGAACCATGCTGGGCCACTCCTCATATCCTCACCCAGAGCAGGAACGGGAGATATCCCCATCACCCCCACAATATCCAGGCAAGTATCTGTCGTCCTCATGAAGTGGCCAGAAGGATCACTTCACCTAGAAAGATGTCAGATTACCTACCATCCTTCTTACCTTAAGAAGGGGAGAACTTCAATTACGGCCTGGAGACCCCTCACCCTGCCACCCCACTCCCCCTGTCATCAACGGCCCAGATTACTGAGCCCAGAGTCCCACTCGGTACCTGATGTGATGCACACGCAGAGCCACATCTTCATTGGCCACGCTTGGAGTCGTCACAAATAATAACATTTACAAGTCGGAGCTTTTCCATCATACACATTTTATTGAAAAACACAATTTTACAGATTCAAAATATTTTACACAATCTTCTGTTCCCTTCTGACAGAGTGGAACAGTACATCTTCCACTTGCCAAGACTGGTGAGATCAGCATAGCAACTGAAACCATCTGTAAACAAGGCCTCTGGTTATATTCCCTACTGCAAGTGACCACAGAGAACTCGCCATAAGGGCACAGGTATTGGTAAAATATAAGCGAGCTGGAGGGTGAACAACGGCTCCTACTTATTCCTTTTCCTTGCAGTACCTTTGGCACAAGTTCCACTGAACGAAGTTCCCTGTGGCCTGAGTTTGGCCAGGGTGTGACAATCACAATTTGCGGGGGACAGACACCTGGGGGGGGGGGGAGCGTGGTATCTCATGTTAGGATATTGGAGGGCAAATACAAAGTGACATAAGAAACAAAGGTTTAACTATCCCCATTGACAAGTGAGAGCAGGCTTTCTCCCCTCCCTTTGCTTTAGAAGGTTTCCTTTGGAAAACTTGTCAGTTCTTTCTCTGTCTCTTTGCAATATGTGGAAATCGTTTTAAAAAGCTCAATAAGCCTCTTGCCAGTCTGACAACCCAGGAATGCTCCTTTAAGGACCTGGAAGCAAAAATCCTTGCAAAGGGGGAGAACTAGGTAAAGAGGGAACAACTTAAGCAGTTGAAACCAGAAACTGCTAGACCTTCTGGACAATCAGAGAAAGAAATGACTATCAAAGCAATGCACCAGAGTCAATAAAGCTGCAGGAGAAGATCATGAAAAGGTGAGGGCAGGCAGCATCTCAGGAGGATTACAGCATCCTCAGAAGCAAGAGGTGTTCCTTCTCAGAACTCCCTCAGGTTATGTTATTGTGCAACGGTATAAAACAGTATAAACAACATTAAATGGTGCACAGAAAGAGCAGCGGTGGCAAAATGATCTCCTGGGAGAGAGGCCCACAATTCACTGGGGAAATGAAATGTGAAGACTTGATCCTCATATTAACGCCTCATCTCGAATAGAGGCCCACATCCACTCACTTCACACATATCCGTGTGGTTTACTATCTTCTATACCACAGTTATGGCCACCGAATGGTAGTGTGAGGGAACAGGGCCAGGAGACAGGAGAAAGAGCCCTGAACCCACAATGTCCATCACAATTTTCACACCAAAACCCTTGTCCTCACCACTGTCAGTCTTTCCGTATACTCTCAGAGCCTCCTGCTCATAGCCCTGCTGGGCCCAAACTTCCCTAATCAAGAGAAAGCAAAAGCCTGACCTGAAATGGGGACACCATGGGACCTTTCCCCTCCCCCACTCCAGTAGCACACCACCACAAACAATGCAGAACTGTCCCTCCACTGTTTACCAACACCACCTTCTTCCTCGAGATGCAGGGAAGGTCCCCTTGAGGTAATGTCACCACCACCCCCCCACCACCACCCCCAGGAAGACCCAAATGGAAGAAGAACCACCAGTAGCCAGCCTTTCTGCTAGAAAGCCTTTCCAGCAGACACACAGTGGGGAGAGACAGTACAGCCTGGGGGTGCAGCCCTCTCCAGCAAGAGGAATACAAGGGCTTCATCCTCCAGCTGGGGCACCTGACTCGGGAGGTTCCTGGATGGATATCCAGGCTCATCGGCATATGCCCCGAAAGAAGCAAATGGCCCCCGATTCATGGACAGTTCATTGACAAGACCCATCGGACCTCTTTCTTCCAACCAGTGTGCAGAGTGTGCTCAGTGGAAGAGTGCAGAAAGTGAACGTGGAAAGTTCCAACCACATTCCTACAGACTTGGGACTCCTCGGGAATCCCAATGTGCCCTCGCTCTGCACAATGGCACAGAATTCTGACATCGGGCTACGGCCAACTTCTGCCCCAGACTCAACATTTCCCATGCCCCACATGCTGCCATCGCCAATATGCGCCTTCCTTAGGACTTTAGCGAGGCACCTGAGGTGTGTGGGTGTTGAAGGAAGAAGTGTCTGGCTGCCATATCAGGAGAACACAGCAGCAACAGCAGCTCACTTTCACGTGCCTCTTCATGGCCACAGGTAGTCCCAACAGAAGAGTTGAGCGGTCTACGCAAACAAGTGCAGTCAACATCAGTGGGCGCCTCCCAGGAGACTCCCCCAGATTACTGCTCTAGGCCACAGCATAGGAGGGGGAAAGGTCACCTTTCCTGAGCCGCTTTTGACAGCCTAAGGCAGTGCACAGACGGAAGCAGGAACACAAGAACATCTCTAACAGCAAAGTCCAAAATTCTGAGGACTGCTGTAACACAGGGTAGATAGAGCCTTCATCATGAAAGTCTCACCTTGGCCAGGAAGTAATCCACTCTCATGTCACACTCAGCGATGTGCACTATTACCTTCGGTCCCCGTGCTGCAGTGATCCCAGGCAGTACCAGGGGTTGAGAAATAGGTAGCAGACACCTTTGACCACAGAAAGCCCGGTGCACCTTTCACACTGAGGGCCTATGTCCTCCTGTCCAGCTTTCTCCTTGTGCTCTGAGAGCAGCTCTATAGAGGGTCACTCTTCCCAGCCCCTTCCCCACCTCTAGGCTTTAGGCACCCCAACGAAGGTCCGTATGTAGCCAGTCATTCCACCTTTCCTGATCAGGGAAGTGCGTTCCCCTTTGAGCCTCTAACCTCTACAGTACTTCTCCTGAAAAGAACCGACAATCAAGAGCGGCCTAACCACCGCTCACGAAACTCATTTAGTTCAAGATTAAATTGGTACAGCTACTATGGAAAACAGTATGAAAGTCCCTCAAAAAATTAAAAACAGAACTACCATCTAGTCCAGCAATCCCACTTGTGGTATGTATCCAAAGGAATACCTCCCACCAAGAATTTACAGAACATTAACATTCCCACGAGCGAGTAGACATTCACTGAGGTGCTGTCTCATGAGCCTAAGTGACATGGCTGGCCTAGGAATGAATTCCTGGGAAGGAACCAGCAAGCCAGATTCCATCTCAAATTCAGAAGAGGATTACCTTCTCTTTCCATGAGAGCCCTGATTTGTGAGACTGTCACCTGTTGGAGAGTCACCTTTTTGGAATCCTCAACCTTGTGACTTATTTTCAAGTGCCAATACACAGCAGATTTACCTCTTAAACCATCCATTTCGGTTTTCTTGACCCCTGCCTCCAATGAAGTCAGCCAGGATCACTTTGGTGGGCAGTGGGAACAAGTGTGCATGGAAGGGGAAGAAGGCCTCACGGTTTTCCTCAAGTTTCACAACTGTTTTGACTAGGAAATAAGCCAGTTTTGATCATCGTCATGTCACTTGGTGAAGGAACATGCGCCTAGGACAGGTTTCTCTAACTATCTCAGGCTTCAGGTTTTCACTGAGTAGGAAACTATCACCACCCCCCTCTTTCACAGCTTTAAAGTAATTTCACCAATTACAGGGATAACCAAAGAGCCTTGAAACATGCCCTCTAAAGACTACACACTTTTAGTTTCCAGTCACAAAGAAATGTGGATTTCCTTTTAACCTTCGGTGAATGAAATTCAGGTTCTGTGATGCCTCCTTCTGGATAAAACCCGTGCTAATAAAGCAACAGAGGAGCCCGAGGTTTCTATGAAACTGGAGGTTAGAAGTGTCTCTGAATGCACCTTAGAAGAGTTCATATTTCTATTTGGCGCGTTTCCCCCACCCCAACTGTGAAAACTCTTCCGCACATTTTCAACAAATTAACCCCTGCCCAGGAAAGAAGTAACGTCATACAGACAATGAAAGAGAGGAGACCTTTCCCACACTGCCAGTTAACAAGCACCTTCTTGGTGCCTGAACTTGCTTGGTGCTGAGCCACATCAGCTTCAGCATAAGGCGTCAGAGATGGCCAGAACAGAAAGTGGCTCAGGGCAAGGCAAGGTGTGAGCTGCTGGGCTACCTCTTGGCATCATAGCAGGATTAATGAGGCTGGTTTCCAAAGAGCAGCCCAGTAGTATCTGAGGAAATCTGCTGGCCCTGTGAAAGGAAACAAACGTTTGGTTGAAATGGGGGTCTGGACAGGTAGGGAGACGAGCCAAATGAAGCCACAATGTTCTCTTCCCACATTCTGCAAATGGTGTACTAATTCCCTCCGTACCTCCTGCGTGCTGAGCACTTTACAAAAACCATACGAGAGATATCCCCGAGAGCAAGGTGTGATTCCCATTTTGCACATGTGGAAACTGAGGCTCAAAGATGACAGTAAGAAAGAGTCAGACTCAGACACTAAAAATTTATTTTTAATGAAACACGATGTATTGTCTCAGCAACATCTGCAAAGCAAAAAAAAAAAAAAAAAAAAAGCCCGACAAACTGTGGAAGGGTAAATATTTAATGAAGTATTGACCTGCATATTACTCGAATTGTTAGCCTACACCTCCAGGACCCCTGCAAAGTAGACGCCCACCCGCTTACAGAGGGGATAGACTGGCAGACCATCATTCTCTGCCGCTCACTTGGTGTACAGGCCTCATCTTTCTCCCCTTTCCTAAACAGAGCTGGCTTTAAA
Organism: Capricornis sumatraensis; assembly: GCF_032405125.1. Classification (NCBI taxonomy): domain Eukaryota; kingdom Metazoa; phylum Chordata; class Mammalia; order Artiodactyla; family Bovidae; genus Capricornis; species Capricornis sumatraensis. Next base: position 42,760,623 of record NC_091092.1, on the reverse strand, counting down.
TTACATTCAAATCCATGTTCCCCTACCTGAAAGAAAACAGCACTCCCACAGTCTCTGGATTCCTGAAGTTTGTTTTTCACAATCCCATCCAGTCCAGCCTGCTTCTGCCTGGTATTACAAGTGTTTTCCAAAAGGATAAAAAGACAGATCAGAGCTCTGATGTGAGAATGGCAAGATCAGGCTTTCTGGAAATGTGACATTCTAATAAATTCAGTCTGTCTGTAAGCATGGCACTCACGGTGAACTGGAAAAAGATGCCACTGACTAGTTAAAGACATCGATTATAAACCTAGTGTCTGAGCAGCGCTCAGGGAGTGATCCTGACATTGTTGGAAGTCCCTATCTTAGAGACTCAGGGAAGACATTTCCACACCATGTTAAATAATGTTACAGCTGATGGGATGGAGGCTACCCTCCTCCCAGCATCTGTGGCCCCACACAGCATAAGGCAGCACTTACTCATCTGGCAGGTCTGGACAGCTAATTCCGGGTCCACTCTCTTCTCATTACAGGCCCATAGGCTGGCCAGTACTAGATTTTTCCATCGCAGGTCCTGAAGGAAACAGTGATTATACAGATCTACAAGGAGACCTGCTTACAGATGGACAGCCTAACACAGGTGCAGGAAAATTAGGTAACTTGGAAGCTCGTAACATGAGTGGCTGGGGCAAACTTCCCCTTTCCCTTGTCCACAAAACACCAAGGCAGCCAAGGGCCGTCAGCTGTCCTAACACCGCACGCGATCCCTCCGAGCCCTACTGTCTCGTTTCACGTGGAAAATAACAGAAATACCCTCAATGGTTAAGAGAGGTCACAAAAATGGCCAAGATCAACATTTGGACCAATCCCCGGCAGCGATATATCCACCCCCAAACGCCCTACAATAGAAAGCAGAATCAGCTCCATGGCGGCCGCCAGTCCCCAGGCAGACTGTCCGGCGCCCCCACCCACCCAGCCAAACGCACCCGCCCTTCCCTCACTTTAAGCCGCAAACACTACAAAGCATTAAGACCATAACTGGGATGGAAGCTTCGAGACCCACATTTAAACAAAGAAAATCTTCTTCAAGTTTCAGCATGCCGTTACAATAATGCCCCCCCCACACCAAACCCGGAAGTGCCTGAGAGGTCTTCTCCGCCATCCACCCAGGAGCCCGCAGACACGTCTGTCAAAGCGTCCATCAGGACACACCATCTACCCGACTCTCCAACTCACACCGCAGACGGCCAGATACGAATAAGGTCAGTAAAACTCACACTTTCACGATCTCCGGAAAGGGAGCCGCCACGTTAAATCCTAACGGAGGAAAACGGTCTACGGAAGCACAATCCAGACAGTCAGGAGCTCAGGCACGAGCTTAGGCACGCGCCAGGGCTTCTTCCAGCTCTCACGCCCCCGCCTCCCAACATCGTCATTGGTGGGCCTGCGATGATTGACGGGGAGAACGGCCATTCCTCTCAGGCGGGTCTACTGGCGGGAAACTGTCCATTTCCCAAGGCCCAGCTGACGTCAGGAAATCTCTGCTCGTATTCCTATGTCTTTCTGTAGCCGTGTCCATCCCTCAAGGCCTAGCTCGACTTCTCAGGCCTTTGCACATACCTTGTGCTTTGTTTCTTGTCATCTTAGACTTTGGAAAGCATGCACATTCAATTTACCCGGGCCTAGGTCAATGACCTCCCCCTCCAGGAAGCCTTCCAAGTTTGACTCCTCCCAGGCAAAATGTGAGTTCTTCATATTAGATACGGACATGGAGATGTATCAGAGCAGAGATGCAGAGGACTTGTTTCTGAGCTCTGGGGTCAAATAGTACTGGGCTGTGCATGGTGTGAGGGACCCAAGGTTTGCACCTGGATATTTTGCAAGTGAGCTCAGGTTGCAGACATTTGGGGAAGACCAGGGAACACTGACAACAGGCTAACTCTTAGAAGCTTGCTAGGCTTGGTACGACCCTTTTCAGGAATTTCATATCCTTTCCTGCTTTTCTATCTGTGAAAATCTTGTCCTTCCTACAAGGCCCAGGCATAAATCACTTCCCTAACTCTTTTCCTGAATTCATGTTCCCACCCCAACCACAAGAGTTATTCCTCCTATTGCTATAGGAAGAAAGATATGAGGATTTCATATCTCTGCTGCAAATGTCCCTAAGCTTCACAGTTATCCAAGGTGAGACTGGAAGCCCACTTCCTTCCAGGAGGCCCCTTGCTGAGAGGTTTCTGCACCTGCTCGCAATCTGTGAATCGTACAAACAAGAAGGCACAGTTCCCCTAGGCTTGACTACCTCGAGTGTTTAACTCATCTACACTCTACATGGTGTGTGGACCACATAGCCACGGGGTCCCTTAGCTGGACTGCATGGTCACAGTGCACAGTGCTCCTAGGAAAGATGATCTAATGCTGGCACTGTCCCTCCCATGGGAAAGCTCACTTGAGGCTTCGTGGTGTGCCGTGTTATGCAGCAGTCCATGATGCTGCCCTACCCACTGTGACGGCTAATTTTAGGTGCCAACTTGACTGGTCATGGAGCGTCCGAATTAAACATTATTTCTGGTTGTATCTGTGAGGGTGTTTCTGGATGAGATGAGTATTTGAATCGCTGACTTAGCAAAATAGAAGGCCTTCCCCAATGTGGGCAGGCATCATCCAATCCGTTGAGGGCCCAAATGGAACCAAAGCAGAGAAAGGAAGAATTCTTCCCTTTTTTCCCTATCTCGCTGCTTGAGATAAGAACATTTCTCCTAGTTTTCTCCTTCTCTTCAACTTTCACAGGCCTTCAGACTTGGACTGAATTATACCACTGGCTTTCCTGGCTTTATACCTTGTAGGCAGGAGATTGTGGAATTTCTCAGCCTCCAGAAATAGGGAACTAAACTCGAGATAAACCTCAAGATATATATACATATATATATATATGTATGTATGTATGTATTTATACATATATATACACATATATGTATATATGTATATGTATATATGTATGTATATATGTATATATATATATGTATGTATATATGTATATATATATATATATATATATATATATATATATATATATAGGCTTCCCTTTTAGTTCAGTTGGTAAGGAATCTGCCTGCAATGCAGGAGACCCAGGTCTGATTCCTGGGTCAGGAAGATCCCCTGGAGAAGGAAATGGCAACCCACTCCAGTATCCTTACCTGGAGAATCCCATAGGCAGAGGAGCCTGGCGGGCTACAGTCTGTGGGGTCACAAGAGTCAGACACGAGTTAGTGACTAAACCAACAGCCAACATATAGATAAATAGATAGATAGATATAGATATAGATAGATAGATAGATAGATATAGATATAAAATGTCTCTTATTGGTTCTGTTTCCTTGAATACCTCTGACTAATAAACCTGGAATATCGCAGCCAGCGGCAGCTGTTACACTTGGCTTCATAGTCCTCAAATAGAACTCAGAAGAAACAGCAAAATCAAATACATGAAGATTAGTTCCAAACTATGAGTGAGGAAACTAAGATACCAGAAACAAACAGCCAGACATTGGCCCAGAGGGGTTTCTTTTCCAGTAGGTTAGCTGCTCCTTTGCAAGCCCCGAGAAAGCTTACAGGTGAGCTCTTCTAGAACTGGGCTTGTTAGGTGAGACTCTGACAAAGATCCAGAGGGCAGGAGAGCTGTTGCAGGCCTTGTCCAGGAATCAGTAAAGGATGATTAATCCACATGGGGAGGGAAGACAGGCAAGACTGGGGCCGTTGATGTGAATCCTGCCCCAGGATCTGCCAAGTCTTTCCCATGTGTTACTAGGCTTGTCCCTCTGACTGGCGTCAGCAGATGGATACATGCTGGACCCTTTCAATCCCTGGCATACAATGACCACTACCACACAGGTCCTATCTATCTTTCAGATCACCAGTGTCTCCTCGATCTGTGGTCACCATTCATTCTTTTTATTTTATTTTTCTCTTGTCTCGCACAGCGTATGGGTCCTTAGTTTTCTGACCAGGGACCGACGCTGGGCCCACAGCAGCGAAAGCACTGAGTTTTAACCACTGGACCACCAGGAAAGTCCTGCCTTTCATTCTTGTCTCAGTTATACTTCATTCCACATTCATGGTCTGTCTGAAGAAAATAATATCTTCTTACCTACTGTGTACAGTACATGGGCTTGAGGTATGCTCTTGGGATTCATATCACAATTATTCCTCCTACCAGCTGAATATCCTTCATTGTTTTGTGCCTCAGTTTCCTAATCAGTAGAGTGAGGATCCTAATAAGAACTGTGTCTTCAGGCTGCCACGACCCTCAGTGAGTTCATGAAAAGCATCTAGACCAGTGACTAACACACACTAAGCTTTCATGAAACGATAACTAGGACTGTTACCTTATCACCGTGCATGTCTCTCGTCAAATACAACGTCCTTTCCGGAGACTTTCCCATGCTAGCTCTGCCGACACTGATCTACTTTCTCTGATTTTTTTTCGACTTACCTTCATGTAACGTAATCCACATCTTACAATGTATTGGCCAGTTTGCCAGTTGTTTGGTTCCGCAATTATTAACTTTCATCTACGCTAATGTCTTTGTTGACTTATTAACTTGCGCATGTCTTCATCTATATGTCTTGTTCTTAAAACTTTTACCACCAGTTTCCAATTCATCAGCTTAGTTGCTCATTTTCTCCTGGTATGATATAGCTCAATATAGAGCGCAACACATATGAAGATTCTATAGCACATAAGGGGACACTGAAATAGTACCTTTCATTAGGAGAGCCCCCGTGATATTCGATATTCCCCCACGAGAAGGTCATAAACTCCCTTGTCCACTCATTGGTTTTACCAGAAGGCACAGTGCGGGTGGTGCCCTGATAAGAGGAATTGGCAGAAATGTACTGAAGATTTGGTTGACCGTATCAGGCCCGTCTGTGAAGAAAAGGTGCACCAGGCTGAAATGTGTGTTGCAAGAGAGTTGACGTGGAACATGGGCAAGAGAGGAGGCAGTTTAAAGGATTAAGGAGGAGCAAGTGCACAGGAGCAGGAATGTGAAAGAATATGGCCTTCTCAGGGAAGAACGCACATTCTGGCCTCATGGGAGAAGAGAGTTAATGATATAAACTGCAAAAGATAAAGAGAAAAAGTTAAGTGGCCCATAGCAAGGACACATGGGTTGGACGTGGTAAACTCCATTAAGATCCAGTCTGCTTTTCTAATCTACCATCTTGGTGTCAGTGTGCAGAAGAGATCAAAACAGAGGGTCGGCAGAAAAAGGGAGACTGAGCACCCCTCGCGGCCTCACTCCAACATCACGTGAGTCCTGCATGTGCACGAGGCCGCCTTGTCTGCTGCCACGTGGAACAGGGCTGTGGATATGTGTGCCGGAGACCAGGACGGCGACGTAGCCGGACAGGCAGTGTATGCCGCCATCAACTGCGTGTTGGACCAGGTCAACGCCTGTCTGGACCACCTGGAGGAGAGGATTGACCACCTCCCTGGCCGCCTCCGGGAGTGCTTGAATCTAGCTGGCAGACACATCTTGAGGCCCAGCAGCTGCTCAGGGAGGCCCCAAGTGATTGGCAGCCCCTAGTGGAGCCCTCCAAGGGCCCCGGGGCCAGGCCTCTACCCTGCCTGCCTGAGCCGGGCTCTAGCCTGAGCCCTCACCGCCTGGCTTAGGGAGGCCTGCAGATGTCCTGGGGGATCGGCCAGCTTAGGCCATCTTTCTGCTACTTCCCTTTTGCGTGCTTGGCATGCCCCCACCACCTGGCATCCCCTCCTGTGATCAGGTGTGGGCCTGGGACCCACCCAACTTGCCTACCTGCCCAAATCCTGGATGCTCCCCTCTCTGCCTAGGTTCATTAGGCAGATTGAGAGTTATCTTAACATTCTCCGAATTAGTATTTGTGCACCATTATGCCAACTGAGTGGCTATTTCATAAAATGTTGTCTGCAAGCTGCTCTACAAAGGGTTTCTAAATTTACTATTAGAAATTTCATGCAATGTATGTAGAGGTTTTCTTTTTTAAGCACAAACCAATTCTGCCATTCAGTTACCTTTTTGATTCTGCCCATTCATACTCTGGTAATGAGTGTTACATAGTGAAAAATCCCTAATAATCAAGGGACTGGATTCTAATACAAAACGGACCAGGAGCTTATTGTGTGCTTCCAGATTTTTGTTCCCAGGACTCCTGATGTTCTTCAGAACCATGCTGGGCCACTCCTCATATCCTCACCCAGAGCAGGAACGGGAGATATCCCCATCACCCCCACAATATCCAGGCAAGTATCTGTCGTCCTCATGAAGTGGCCAGAAGGATCACTTCACCTAGAAAGATGTCAGATTACCTACCATCCTTCTTACCTTAAGAAGGGGAGAACTTCAATTACGGCCTGGAGACCCCTCACCCTGCCACCCCACTCCCCCTGTCATCAACGGCCCAGATTACTGAGCCCAGAGTCCCACTCGGTACCTGATGTGATGCACACGCAGAGCCACATCTTCATTGGCCACGCTTGGAGTCGTCACAAATAATAACATTTACAAGTCGGAGCTTTTCCATCATACACATTTTATTGAAAAACACAATTTTACAGATTCAAAATATTTTACACAATCTTCTGTTCCCTTCTGACAGAGTGGAACAGTACATCTTCCACTTGCCAAGACTGGTGAGATCAGCATAGCAACTGAAACCATCTGTAAACAAGGCCTCTGGTTATATTCCCTACTGCAAGTGACCACAGAGAACTCGCCATAAGGGCACAGGTATTGGTAAAATATAAGCGAGCTGGAGGGTGAACAACGGCTCCTACTTATTCCTTTTCCTTGCAGTACCTTTGGCACAAGTTCCACTGAACGAAGTTCCCTGTGGCCTGAGTTTGGCCAGGGTGTGACAATCACAATTTGCGGGGGACAGACACCTGGGGGGGGGGGAGCGTGGTATCTCATGTTAGGATATTGGAGGGCAAATACAAAGTGACATAAGAAACAAAGGTTTAACTATCCCCATTGACAAGTGAGAGCAGGCTTTCTCCCCTCCCTTTGCTTTAGAAGGTTTCCTTTGGAAAACTTGTCAGTTCTTTCTCTGTCTCTTTGCAATATGTGGAAATCGTTTTAAAAAGCTCAATAAGCCTCTTGCCAGTCTGACAACCCAGGAATGCTCCTTTAAGGACCTGGAAGCAAAAATCCTTGCAAAGGGGGAGAACTAGGTAAAGAGGGAACAACTTAAGCAGTTGAAACCAGAAACTGCTAGACCTTCTGGACAATCAGAGAAAGAAATGACTATCAAAGCAATGCACCAGAGTCAATAAAGCTGCAGGAGAAGATCATGAAAAGGTGAGGGCAGGCAGCATCTCAGGAGGATTACAGCATCCTCAGAAGCAAGAGGTGTTCCTTCTCAGAACTCCCTCAGGTTATGTTATTGTGCAACGGTATAAAACAGTATAAACAACATTAAATGGTGCACAGAAAGAGCAGCGGTGGCAAAATGATCTCCTGGGAGAGAGGCCCACAATTCACTGGGGAAATGAAATGTGAAGACTTGATCCTCATATTAACGCCTCATCTCGAATAGAGGCCCACATCCACTCACTTCACACATATCCGTGTGGTTTACTATCTTCTATACCACAGTTATGGCCACCGAATGGTAGTGTGAGGGAACAGGGCCAGGAGACAGGAGAAAGAGCCCTGAACCCACAATGTCCATCACAATTTTCACACCAAAACCCTTGTCCTCACCACTGTCAGTCTTTCCGTATACTCTCAGAGCCTCCTGCTCATAGCCCTGCTGGGCCCAAACTTCCCTAATCAAGAGAAAGCAAAAGCCTGACCTGAAATGGGGACACCATGGGACCTTTCCCCTCCCCCACTCCAGTAGCACACCACCACAAACAATGCAGAACTGTCCCTCCACTGTTTACCAACACCACCTTCTTCCTCGAGATGCAGGGAAGGTCCCCTTGAGGTAATGTCACCACCACCCCCCCACCACCACCCCCAGGAAGACCCAAATGGAAGAAGAACCACCAGTAGCCAGCCTTTCTGCTAGAAAGCCTTTCCAGCAGACACACAGTGGGGAGAGACAGTACAGCCTGGGGGTGCAGCCCTCTCCAGCAAGAGGAATACAAGGGCTTCATCCTCCAGCTGGGGCACCTGACTCGGGAGGTTCCTGGATGGATATCCAGGCTCATCGGCATATGCCCCGAAAGAAGCAAATGGCCCCCGATTCATGGACAGTTCATTGACAAGACCCATCGGACCTCTTTCTTCCAACCAGTGTGCAGAGTGTGCTCAGTGGAAGAGTGCAGAAAGTGAACGTGGAAAGTTCCAACCACATTCCTACAGACTTGGGACTCCTCGGGAATCCCAATGTGCCCTCGCTCTGCACAATGGCACAGAATTCTGACATCGGGCTACGGCCAACTTCTGCCCCAGACTCAACATTTCCCATGCCCCACATGCTGCCATCGCCAATATGCGCCTTCCTTAGGACTTTAGCGAGGCACCTGAGGTGTGTGGGTGTTGAAGGAAGAAGTGTCTGGCTGCCATATCAGGAGAACACAGCAGCAACAGCAGCTCACTTTCACGTGCCTCTTCATGGCCACAGGTAGTCCCAACAGAAGAGTTGAGCGGTCTACGCAAACAAGTGCAGTCAACATCAGTGGGCGCCTCCCAGGAGACTCCCCCAGATTACTGCTCTAGGCCACAGCATAGGAGGGGGAAAGGTCACCTTTCCTGAGCCGCTTTTGACAGCCTAAGGCAGTGCACAGACGGAAGCAGGAACACAAGAACATCTCTAACAGCAAAGTCCAAAATTCTGAGGACTGCTGTAACACAGGGTAGATAGAGCCTTCATCATGAAAGTCTCACCTTGGCCAGGAAGTAATCCACTCTCATGTCACACTCAGCGATGTGCACTATTACCTTCGGTCCCCGTGCTGCAGTGATCCCAGGCAGTACCAGGGGTTGAGAAATAGGTAGCAGACACCTTTGACCACAGAAAGCCCGGTGCACCTTTCACACTGAGGGCCTATGTCCTCCTGTCCAGCTTTCTCCTTGTGCTCTGAGAGCAGCTCTATAGAGGGTCACTCTTCCCAGCCCCTTCCCCACCTCTAGGCTTTAGGCACCCCAACGAAGGTCCGTATGTAGCCAGTCATTCCACCTTTCCTGATCAGGGAAGTGCGTTCCCCTTTGAGCCTCTAACCTCTACAGTACTTCTCCTGAAAAGAACCGACAATCAAGAGCGGCCTAACCACCGCTCACGAAACTCATTTAGTTCAAGATTAAATTGGTACAGCTACTATGGAAAACAGTATGAAAGTCCCTCAAAAAATTAAAAACAGAACTACCATCTAGTCCAGCAATCCCACTTGTGGTATGTATCCAAAGGAATACCTCCCACCAAGAATTTACAGAACATTAACATTCCCACGAGCGAGTAGACATTCACTGAGGTGCTGTCTCATGAGCCTAAGTGACATGGCTGGCCTAGGAATGAATTCCTGGGAAGGAACCAGCAAGCCAGATTCCATCTCAAATTCAGAAGAGGATTACCTTCTCTTTCCATGAGAGCCCTGATTTGTGAGACTGTCACCTGTTGGAGAGTCACCTTTTTGGAATCCTCAACCTTGTGACTTATTTTCAAGTGCCAATACACAGCAGATTTACCTCTTAAACCATCCATTTCGGTTTTCTTGACCCCTGCCTCCAATGAAGTCAGCCAGGATCACTTTGGTGGGCAGTGGGAACAAGTGTGCATGGAAGGGGAAGAAGGCCTCACGGTTTTCCTCAAGTTTCACAACTGTTTTGACTAGGAAATAAGCCAGTTTTGATCATCGTCATGTCACTTGGTGAAGGAACATGCGCCTAGGACAGGTTTCTCTAACTATCTCAGGCTTCAGGTTTTCACTGAGTAGGAAACTATCACCACCCCCCTCTTTCACAGCTTTAAAGTAATTTCACCAATTACAGGGATAACCAAAGAGCCTTGAAACATGCCCTCTAAAGACTACACACTTTTAGTTTCCAGTCACAAAGAAATGTGGATTTCCTTTTAACCTTCGGTGAATGAAATTCAGGTTCTGTGATGCCTCCTTCTGGATAAAACCCGTGCTAATAAAGCAACAGAGGAGCCCGAGGTTTCTATGAAACTGGAGGTTAGAAGTGTCTCTGAATGCACCTTAGAAGAGTTCATATTTCTATTTGGCGCGTTTCCCCCACCCCAACTGTGAAAACTCTTCCGCACATTTTCAACAAATTAACCCCTGCCCAGGAAAGAAGTAACGTCATACAGACAATGAAAGAGAGGAGACCTTTCCCACACTGCCAGTTAACAAGCACCTTCTTGGTGCCTGAACTTGCTTGGTGCTGAGCCACATCAGCTTCAGCATAAGGCGTCAGAGATGGCCAGAACAGAAAGTGGCTCAGGGCAAGGCAAGGTGTGAGCTGCTGGGCTACCTCTTGGCATCATAGCAGGATTAATGAGGCTGGTTTCCAAAGAGCAGCCCAGTAGTATCTGAGGAAATCTGCTGGCCCTGTGAAAGGAAACAAACGTTTGGTTGAAATGGGGGTCTGGACAGGTAGGGAGACGAGCCAAATGAAGCCACAATGTTCTCTTCCCACATTCTGCAAATGGTGTACTAATTCCCTCCGTACCTCCTGCGTGCTGAGCACTTTACAAAAACCATACGAGAGATATCCCCGAGAGCAAGGTGTGATTCCCATTTTGCACATGTGGAAACTGAGGCTCAAAGATGACAGTAAGAAAGAGTCAGACTCAGACACTAAAAATTTATTTTTAATGAAACACGATGTATTGTCTCAGCAACATCTGCAAAGCAAAAAAAAAAAAAAAGCCCGACAAACTGTGGAAGGGTAAATATTTAATGAAGTATTGACCTGCATATTACTCGAATTGTTAGCCTACACCTCCAGGACCCCTGCAAAGTAGACGCCCACCCGCTTACAGAGGGGATAGACTGGCAGACCATCATTCTCTGCCGCTCACTTGGTGTACAGGCCTCATCTTTCTCCCCTTTCCTAAACAGAGCTGGCTTTAAATTACATTCAAATCCATGTTCCCCTACCTGAAAGAAAACAGCACTCCCACAGTCTCTGGATTCCTGAAGTTTGTTTTTCACAATCCCATCCAGTCCAGCCTGCTTCTGCCTGGTATTACAAGTGTTTTCCAAAAGGATAAAAAGACAGATCAGAGCTCTGATGTGAGAATGGCAAGATCAGGCTTTCTGGAAATGTGACATTCTAATAAATTCAGTCTGTCTGTAAGCATGGCACTCACGGTGAACTGGAAAAAGATGCCACTGACTAGTTAAAGACATCGATTATAAACCTAGTGTCTGAGCAGCGCTCAGGGAGTGATCCTGACATTGTTGGAAGTCCCTATCTTAGAGACTCAGGGAAGACATTTCCACACCATGTTAAATAATGTTACAGCTGATGGGATGGAGGCTACCCTCCTCCCAGCATCTGTGGCCCCACACAGCATAAGGCAGCACTTACTCATCTGGCAGGTCTGGACAGCTAATTCCGGGTCCACTCTCTTCTCATTACAGGCCCATAGGCTGGCCAGTACTAGATTTTTCCATCGCAGGTCCTGAAGGAAACAGTGATTATACAGATCTACAAGGAGACCTGCTTACAGATGGACAGCCTAACACAGGTGCAGGAAAATTAGGTAACTTGGAAGCTCGTAACATGAGTGGCTGGGGCAAACTTCCCCTTTCCCTTGTCCACAAAACACCAAGGCAGCCAAGGGCCGTCAGCTGTCCTAACACCGCACGCGATCCCTCCGAGCCCTACTGTCTCGTTTCACGTGGAAAATAACAGAAATACCCTCAATGGTTAAGAGAGGTCACAAAAATGGCCAAGATCAACATTTGGACCAATCCCCGGCAGCGATATATCCACCCCCAAACGCCCTACAATAGAAAGCAGAATCAGCTCCATGGCGGCCGCCAGTCCCCAGGCAGACTGTCCGGCGCCCCCACCCACCCAGCCAAACGCACCCGCCCTTCCCTCACTTTAAGCCGCAAACACTACAAAGCATTAAGACCATAACTGGGATGGAAGCTTCGAGACCCACATTTAAACAAAGAAAATCTTCTTCAAGTTTCAGCATGCCGTTACAATAATGCCCCCCCCCCACACCAAACCCGGAAGTGCCTGAGAGGTCTTCTCCGCCATCCACCCAGGAGCCCGCAGACACGTCTGTCAAAGCGTCCATCAGGACACACCATCTACCCGACTCTCCAACTCACACCGCAGACGGCCAGATACGAATAAGGTCAGTAAAACTCACACTTTCACGATCTCCGGAAAGGGAGCCGCCACGTTAAATCCTAACGGAGGAAAACGGTCTACGGAAGCACAATCCAGACAGTCAGGAGCTCAGGCACGAGCTTAGGCACGCGCCAGGGCTTCTTCCAGCTCTCACGCCCCCGCCTCCCAACATCGTCATTGGTGGGCCTGCGATGATTGACGGGGAGAACGGCCATTCCTCTCAGGCGGGTCTACTGGCGGGAAACTGTCCATTTCCCAAGGCCCAGCTGACGTCAGGAAATCTCTGCTCGTATTCCTATGTCTTTCTGTAGCCGTGTCCATCCCTCAAGGCCTAGCTCGACTTCTCAGGCCTTTGCACATACCTTGTGCTTTGTTTCTTGTCATCTTAGACTTTGGAAAGCATGCACATTCAATTTACCCGGGCCTAGGTCAATGACCTCCCCCTCCAGGAAGCCTTCCAAGTTTGACTCCTCCCAGGCAAAATGTGAGTTCTTCATATTAGATACGGACATGGAGATGTATCAGAGCAGAGATGCAGAGGACTTGTTTCTGAGCTCTGGGGTCAAATAGTACTGGGCTGTGCATGGTGTGAGGGACCCAAGGTTTGCACCTGGATATTTTGCAAGTGAGCTCAGGTTGCAGACATTTGGGGAAGACCAGGGAACACTGACAACAGGCTAACTCTTAGAAGCTTGCTAGGCTTGGTACGACCCTTTTCAGGAATTTCATATCCTTTCCTGCTTTTCTATCTGTGAAAATCTTGTCCTTCCTACAAGGCCCAGGCATAAATCACTTCCCTAACTCTTTTCCTGAATTCATGTTCCCACCCCAACCACAAGAGTTATTCCTCCTATTGCTATAGGAAGAAAGATATGAGGATTTCATATCTCTGCTGCAAATGTCCCTAAGCTTCACAGTTATCCAAGGTGAGACTGGAAGCCCACTTCCTTCCAGGAGGCCCCTTGCTGAGAGGTTTCTGCACCTGCTCGCAATCTGTGAATCGTACAAACAAGAAGGCACAGTTCCCCTAGGCTTGACTACCTCGAGTGTTTAACTCATCTACACTCTACATGGTGTGTGGACCACATAGCCACGGGGTCCCTTAGCTGGACTGCATGGTCACAGTGCACAGTGCTCCTAGGAAAGATGATCTAATGCTGGCACTGTCCCTCCCATGGGAAAGCTCACTTGAGGCTTCGTGGTGTGCCGTGTTATGCAGCAGTCCATGATGCTGCCCTACCCACTGTGACGGCTAATTTTAGGTGCCAACTTGACTGGTCATGGAGCGTCCGAATTAAACATTATTTCTGGTTGTATCTGTGAGGGTGTTTCTGGATGAGATGAGTATTTGAATCGCTGACTTAGCAAAATAGAAGGCCTTCCCCAATGTGGGCAGGCATCATCCAATCCGTTGAGGGCCCAAATGGAACCAAAGCAGAGAAAGGAAGAATTCTTCCCTTTTTTCCCTATCTCGCTGCTTGAGATAAGAACATTTCTCCTAGTTTTCTCCTTCTCTTCAACTAGGATTCACACCACCAGCCCCCCTGGTTCACAGGCCTTCAGACTTGGACTGAATTATACCACTGGCTTTCCTGGCTTTATACCTTGTAGGCAGGAGATTGTGGAATTTCTCAGCCTCCAGAAATAGGGAACTAAACTCGAGATAAACCTCAAGATATATATACATATATATATATATGTATGTATGTATGTATTTATACATATATATACACATATATGTATATATGTATATGTATATATGTATGTATATATGTATATATATATATATGTATATATATATATATATATATATAGGCTTCCCTTTTAGTTCAGTTGGTAAGGAATCTGCCTGCAATGCAGGAGACCCAGGTCTGATTCCTGGGTCAGGAAGATCCCCTGGAGAAGGAAATGGCAACCCACTCCAGTATCCTTACCTGGAGAATCCCATAGGCAGAGGAGCCTGGCGGGCTACAGTCTGTGGGGTCACAAGAGTCAGACACGAGTTAGTGACTAAACCAACAGCCAACATATAGATAAATAGATAGATAGATATAGATATAGATAGATAGATAGATAGATATAGATATAAAATGTCTCTTATTGGTTCTGTTTCCTTGAATACCTCTGACTAATAAACCTGGAATATCGCAGCCAGCGGCAGCTGTTACACTTGGCTTCATAGTCCTCAAATAGAACTCAGAAGAAACAGCAAAATCAAATACATGAAGATTAGTTCCAAACTATGAGTGAGGAAACTAAGATACCAGAAACAAACAGCCAGACATTGGCCCAGAGGGGTTTCTTTTCCAGTAGGTTAGCTGCTCCTTTGCAAGCCCCGAGAAAGCTTACAGGTGAGCTCTTCTAGAACTGGGCTTGTTAGGTGAGACTCTGACAAAGATCCAGAGGGCAGGAGAGCTGTTGCAGGCCTTGTCCAGGAATCAGTAAAGGATGATTAATCCACATGGGGAGGGAAGACAGGCAAGACTGGGGCCGTTGATGTGAATCCTGCCCCAGGATCTGCCAAGTCTTTCCCATGTGTTACTAGGCTTGTCCCTCTGACTGGCGTCAGCAGATGGATACATGCTGGACCCTTTCAATCCCTGGCATACAATGACCACTACCACACAGGTCCTATCTATCTTTCAGATCACCAGTGTCTCCTCGATCTGTGGTCACCATTCATTCTTTTTATTTTATTTTTCTCTTGTCTCGCACAGCGTATGGGTCCTTAGTTTTCTGACCAGGGACCGACGCTGGGCCCACAGCAGCGAAAGCACTGAGTTTTAACCACTGGACCACCAGGAAAGTCCTGCCTTTCATTCTTGTCTCAGTTATACTTCATTCCACATTCATGGTCTGTCTGAAGAAAATAATATCTTCTTACCTACTGTGTACAGTACATGGGCTTGAGGTATGCTCTTGGGATTCATATCACAATTATTCCTCCTACCAGCTGAATATCCTTCATTGTTTTGTGCCTCAGTTTCCTAATCAGTAGAGTGAGGATCCTAATAAGAACTGTGTCTTCAGGCTGCCACGACCCTCAGTGAGTTCATGAAAAGCATCTAGACCAGTGACTAACACACACTAAGCTTTCATGAAACGATAACTAGGACTGTTACCTTATCACCGTGCATGTCTCTCGTCAAATACAACGTCCTTTCCGGAGACTTTCCCATGCTAGCTCTGCCGACACTGATCTACTTTCTCTGATTTTTTTTCGACTTACCTTCATGTAACGTAATCCACATCTTACAATGTATTGGCCAGTTTGCCAGTTGTTTGGTTCCGCAATTATTAACTTTCATCTACGCTAATGTCTTTGTTGACTTATTAACTTGCGCATGTCTTCATCTATATGTCTTGTTCTTAAAACTTTTACCACCAGTTTCCAATTCATCAGCTTAGTTGCTCATTTTCTCCTGGTATGATATAGCTCAATATAGAGCGCAACACATATGAAGATTCTATAGCACATAAGGGGACACTGAAATAGTACCTTTCATTAGGAGAGCCCCCGTGATATTCGATATTCCCCCACGAGAAGGTCATAAACTCCCTTGTCCACTCATTGGTTTTACCAGAAGGCACAGTGCGGGTGGTGCCCTGATAAGAGGAATTGGCAGAAATGTACTGAAGATTTGGTTGACCGTATCAGGCCCGTCTGTGAAGAAAAGGTGCACCAGGCTGAAATGTGTGTTGCAAGAGAGTTGACGTGGAACATGGGCAAGAGAGGAGGCAGTTTAAAGGATTAAGGAGGAGCAAGTGCACAGGAGCAGGAATGTGAAAGAATATGGCCTTCTCAGGGAAGAACGCACATTCTGGCCTCATGGGAGAAGAGAGTTAATGATATAAACTGCAAAAGATAAAGAGAAAAAGTTAAGTGGCCCATAGCAAGGACACATGGGTTGGACGTGGTAAACTCCATTAAGATCCAGTCTGCTTTTCTAATCTACCATCTTGGTGTCAGTGTGCAGAAGAGATCAAAACAGAGGGTCGGCAGAAAAAGGGAGACTGAGCACCCCTCGCGGCCTCACTCCAACATCACGTGAGTCCTGCATGTGCACGAGGCCGCCTTGTCTGCTGCCACGTGGAACAGGGCTGTGGATATGTGTGCCGGAGACCAGGACGGCGACGTAGCCGGACAGGCAGTGTATGCCGCCATCAACTGCGTGTTGGACCAGGTCAACGCCTGTCTGGACCACCTGGAGGAGAGGAATGACCACCTCCCTGGCCGCCTCCGGGAGTGCTTGAATCTAGCTGGCAGACACATCTTGAGGCCCAGCAGCTGCTCAGGGAGGCCCCAAGTGATTGGCAGCCCCTAGTGGAGCCCTCCAAGGGCCCCGGGGCCAGGCCTCTACCCTGCCTGCCTGAGCCGGGCTCTAGCCTGAGCCCTCACCGCCTGGCTTAGGGAGGCCTGCAGATGTCCTGGGGGATCGGCCAGCTTAGGCCATCTTTCTGCTACTTCCCTTTTGCGTGCTTGGCATGCCCCCACCACCTGGCATCCCCTCCTGTGATCAGGTGTGGGCCTGGGACCCACCCAACTTGCCTACCTGCCCAAATCCTGGATGCTCCCCTCTCTGCCTAGGTTCATTAGGCAGATTGAGAGTTATCTTAACATTCTCCGAATTAGTATTCGTGCACCATTATGCCAACTGAGTGGCTATTTCATAAAATGTTGTCTGCAAGCTGCTCTACAAAGGGTTTCTAAATTTACTATTAGAAATTTCATGCAATGTATGTAGAGGTTTTCTTTTTTAAGCACAAACCAATTCTGCCATTCAGTTACCTTTTTGATTCTGCCCATTCATACTCTGGTAATGAGTGTTACATAGTGAAAAATCCCTAATAATCAAGGGACTGGATTCTAATACAAAACGGACCAGGAGCTTATTGTGTGCTTCCAGATTTTTGTTCCCAGGACTCCTGATGTTCTTCAGAACCATGCTGGGCCACTCCTCATATCCTCACCCAGAGCAGGAACGGGAGATATCCCCATCACCCCCACAATATCCAGGCAAGTATCTGTCGTCCTCATGAAGTGGCCAGAAGGATCACTTCACCTAGAAAGATGTCAGATTACCTACCATCCTTCTTACCTTAAGAAGGGGAGAACTTCAATTACGGCCTGGAGACCCCTCACCCTGCCACCCCACTCCCCCTGTCATCAACGGCCCAGATTACTGAGCCCAGAGTCCCACTCGGTACCTGATGTGATGCACACGCAGAGCCACATCTTCATTGGCCACGCTTGGAGTCGTCACAAATAATAACATTTACAAGTCGGAGCTTTTCCATCATACACATTTTATTGAAAAACACAATTTTACAGATTCAAAATATTTTACACAATCTTCTGTTCCCTTCTGACAGAGTGGAACAGTACATCTTCCACTTGCCAAGACTGGTGAGATCAGCATAGCAACTGAAACCATCTGTAAACAAGGCCTCTGGTTATATTCCCTACTGCAAGTGACCACAGAGAACTCGCCATAAGGGCACAGGTATTGGTAAAATATAAGCGAGCTGGAGGGTGAACAACGGCTCCTACTTATTCCTTTTCCTTGCAGTACCTTTGGCACAAGTTCCACTGAACGAAGTTCCCTGTGGCCTGAGTTTGGCCAGGGTGTGACAATCACAATTTGCGGGGGACAGACACCTGGGGGGGGGGGGAGCGTGGTATCTCATGTTAGGATATTGGAGGGCAAATACAAAGTGACATAAGAAACAAAGGTTTAACTATCCCCATTGACAAGTGAGAGCAGGCTTTCTCCCCTCCCTTTGCTTTAGAAGGTTTCCTTTGGAAAACTTGTCAGTTCTTTCTCTGTCTCTTTGCAATATGTGGAAATCGTTTTAAAAAGCTCAATAAGCCTCTTGCCAGTCTGACAACCCAGGAATGCTCCTTTAAGGACCTGGAAGCAAAAATCCTTGCAAAGGGGGAGAACTAGGTAAAGAGGGAACAACTTAAGCAGTTGAAACCAGAAACTGCTAGACCTTCTGGACAATCAGAGAAAGAAATGACTATCAAAGCAATGCACCAGAGTCAATAAAGCTGCAGGAGAAGATCATGAAAAGGTGAGGGCAGGCAGCATCTCAGGAGGATTACAGCATCCTCAGAAGCAAGAGGTGTTCCTTCTCAGAACTCCCTCAGGTTATGTTATTGTGCAACGGTATAAAACAGTATAAACAACATTAAATGGTGCACAGAAAGAGCAGCGGTGGCAAAATGATCTCCTGGGAGAGAGGCCCACAATTCACTGGGGAAATGAAATGTGAAGACTTGATCCTCATATTAACGCCTCATCTCGAATAGAGGCCCACATCCACTCACTTCACACATATCCGTGTGGTTTACTATCTTCTATACCACAGTTATGGCCACCGAATGGTAGTGTGAGGGAACAGGGCCAGGAGACAGGAGAAAGAGCCCTGAACCCACAATGTCCATCACAATTTTCACACCAAAACCCTTGTCCTCACCACTGTCAGTCTTTCCGTATACTCTCAGAGCCTCCTGCTCATAGCCCTGCTGGGCCCAAACTTCCCTAATCAAGAGAAAGCAAAAGCCTGACCTGAAATGGGGACACCATGGGACCTTTCCCCTCCCCCACTCCAGTAGCACACCACCACAAACAATGCAGAACTGTCCCTCCACTGTTTACCAACACCACCTTCTTCCTCGAGATGCAGGGAAGGTCCCCTTGAGGTAATGTCACCACCACCCCCCCACCACCACCCCCAGGAAGACCCAAATGGAAGAAGAACCACCAGTAGCCAGCCTTTCTGCTAGAAAGCCTTTCCAGCAGACACACAGTGGGGAGAGACAGTACAGCCTGGGGGTGCAGCCCTCTCCAGCAAGAGGAATACAAGGGCTTCATCCTCCAGCTGGGGCACCTGACTCGGGAGGTTCCTGGATGGATATCCAGGCTCATCGGCATATGCCCCGAAAGAAGCAAATGGCCCCCGATTCATGGACAGTTCATTGACAAGACCCATCGGACCTCTTTCTTCCAACCAGTGTGCAGAGTGTGCTCAGTGGAAGAGTGCAGAAAGTGAACGTGGAAAGTTCCAACCACATTCCTACAGACTTGGGACTCCTCGGGAATCCCAATGTGCCCTCGCTCTGCACAATGGCACAGAATTCTGACATCGGGCTACGGCCAACTTCTGCCCCAGACTCAACATTTCCCATGCCCCACATGCTGCCATCGCCAATATGCGCCTTCCTTAGGACTTTAGCGAGGCACCTGAGGTGTGTGGGTGTTGAAGGAAGAAGTGTCTGGCTGCCATATCAGGAGAACACAGCAGCAACAGCAGCTCACTTTCACGTGCCTCTTCATGGCCACAGGTAGTCCCAACAGAAGAGTTGAGCGGTCTACGCAAACAAGTGCAGTCAACATCAGTGGGCGCCTCCCAGGAGACTCCCCCAGATTACTGCTCTAGGCCACAGCATAGGAGGGGGAAAGGTCACCTTTCCTGAGCCGCTTTTGACAGCCTAAGGCAGTGCACAGACGGAAGCAGGAACACAAGAACATCTCTAACAGCAAAGTCCAAAATTCTGAGGACTGCTGTAACACAGGGTAGATAGAGCCTTCATCATGAAAGTCTCACCTTGGCCAGGAAGTAATCCACTCTCATGTCACACTCAGCGATGTGCACTATTACCTTCGGTCCCCGTGCTGCAGTGATCCCAGGCAGTACCAGGGGTTGAGAAATAGGTAGCAGACACCTTTGACCACAGAAAGCCCGGTGCACCTTTCACACTGAGGGCCTATGTCCTCCTGTCCAGCTTTCTCCTTGTGCTCTGAGAGCAGCTCTATAGAGGGTCACTCTTCCCAGCCCCTTCCCCACCTCTAGGCTTTAGGCACCCCAACGAAGGTCCGTATGTAGCCAGTCATTCCACCTTTCCTGATCAGGGAAGTGCGTTCCCCTTTGAGCCTCTAACCTCTACAGTACTTCTCCTGAAAAGAACCGACAATCAAGAGCGGCCTAACCACCGCTCACGAAACTCATTTAGTTCAAGATTAAATTGGTACAGCTACTATGGAAAACAGTATGAAAGTCCCTCAAAAAATTAAAAACAGAACTACCATCTAGTCCAGCAATCCCACTTGTGGTATGTATCCAAAGGAATACCTCCCACCAAGAATTTACAGAACATTAACATTCCCACGAGCGAGTAGACATTCACTGAGGTGCTGTCTCATGAGCCTAAGTGACATGGCTGGCCTAGGAATGAATTCCTGGGAAGGAACCAGCAAGCCAGATTCCATCTCAAATTCAGAAGAGGATTACCTTCTCTTTCCATGAGAGCCCTGATTTGTGAGACTGTCACCTGTTGGAGAGTCACCTTTTTGGAATCCTCAACCTTGTGACTTATTTTCAAGTGCCAATACACAGCAGATTTACCTCTTAAACCATCCATTTCGGTTTTCTTGACCCCTGCCTCCAATGAAGTCAGCCAGGATCACTTTGGTGGGCAGTGGGAACAAGTGTGCATGGAAGGGGAAGAAGGCCTCACGGTTTTCCTCAAGTTTCACAACTGTTTTGACTAGGAAATAAGCCAGTTTTGATCATCGTCATGTCACTTGGTGAAGGAACATGCGCCTAGGACAGGTTTCTCTAACTATCTCAGGCTTCAGGTTTTCACTGAGTAGGAAACTATCACCACCCCCCTCTTTCACAGCTTTAAAGTAATTTCACCAATTACAGGGATAACCAAAGAGCCTTGAAACATGCCCTCTAAAGACTACACACTTTTAGTTTCCAGTCACAAAGAAATGTGGATTTCCTTTTAACCTTCGGTGAATGAAATTCAGGTTCTGTGATGCCTCCTTCTGGATAAAACCCGTGCTAATAAAGCAACAGAGGAGCCCGAGGTTTCTATGAAACTGGAGGTTAGAAGTGTCTCTGAATGCACCTTAGAAGAGTTCATATTTCTATTTGGCGCGTTTCCCCCACCCCAACTGTGAAAACTCTTCCGCACATTTTCAACAAATTAACCCCTGCCCAGGAAAGAAGTAACGTCATACAGACAATGAAAGAGAGGAGACCTTTCCCACACTGCCAGTTAACAAGCACCTTCTTGGTGCCTGAACTTGCTTGGTGCTGAGCCACATCAGCTTCAGCATAAGGCGTCAGAGATGGCCAGAACAGAAAGTGGCTCAGGGCAAGGCAAGGTGTGAGCTGCTGGGCTACCTCTTGGCATCATAGCAGGATTAATGAGGCTGGTTTCCAAAGAGCAGCCCAGTAGTATCTGAGGAAATCTGCTGGCCCTGTGAAAGGAAACAAACGTTTGGTTGAAATGGGGGTCTGGACAGGTAGGGAGACGAGCCAAATGAAGCCACAATGTTCTCTTCCCACATTCTGCAAATGGTGTACTAATTCCCTCCGTACCTCCTGCGTGCTGAGCACTTTACAAAAACCATACGAGAGATATCCCCGAGAGCAAGGTGTGATTCCCATTTTGCACATGTGGAAACTGAGGCTCAAAGATGACAGTAAGAAAGAGTCAGACTCAGACACTAAAAATTTATTTTTAATGAAACACGATGTATTGTCTCAGCAACATCTGCAAAGCAAAAAAAAAAAAAAAGCCCGACAAACTGTGGAAGGGTAAATATTTAATGAAGTATTGACCTGCATATTACTCGAATTGTTAGCCTACACCTCCAGGACCCCTGCAAAGTAGACGCCCACCCGCTTACAGAGGGGATAGACTGGCAGACCATCATTCTCTGCCGCTCACTTGGTGTACAGGCCTCATCTTTCTCCCCTTTCCTAAACAGAGCTGGCTTTAAATTACATTCAAATCCATGTTCCCCTACCTGAAAGAAAACAGCACTCCCACAGTCTCTGGATTCCTGAAGTTTGTTTTTCACAATCCCATCCAGTCCAGCCTGCTTCTGCCTGGTATTACAAGTGTTTTCCAAAAGGATAAAAAGACAGATCAGAGCTCTGATGTGAGAATGGCAAGATCAGGCTTTCTGGAAATGTGACATTCTAATAAATTCAGTCTGTCTGTAAGCATGGCACTCACGGTGAACTGGAAAAAGATGCCACTGACTAGTTAAAGACATCGATTATAAACCTAGTGTCTGAGCAGCGCTCAGGGAGTGATCCTGACATTGTTGGAAGTCCCTATCTTAGAGACTCAGGGAAGACATTTCCACACCATGTTAAATAATGTTACAGCTGATGGGATGGAGGCTACCCTCCTCCCAGCATCTGTGGCCCCACACAGCATAAGGCAGCACTTACTCATCTGGCAGGTCTGGACAGCTAATTCCGGGTCCACTCTCTTCTCATTACAGGCCCATAGGCTGGCCAGTACTAGATTTTTCCATCGCAGGTCCTGAAGGAAACAGTGATTATACAGATCTACAAGGAGACCTGCTTACAGATGGACAGCCTAACACAGGTGCAGGAAAATTAGGTAACTTGGAAGCTCGTAACATGAGTGGCTGGGGCAAACTTCCCCTTTCCCTTGTCCACAAAACACCAAGGCAGCCAAGGGCCGTCAGCTGTCCTAACACCGCACGCGATCCCTCCGAGCCCTACTGTCTCGTTTCACGTGGAAAATAACAGAAATACCCTCAATGGTTAAGAGAGGTCACAAAAATGGCCAAGATCAACATTTGGACCAATCCCCGGCAGCGATATATCCACCCCCAAACGCCCTACAATAGAAAGCAGAATCAGCTCCATGGCGGCCGCCAGTCCCCAGGCAGACTGTCCGGCGCCCCCACCCACCCAGCCAAACGCACCCGCCCTTCCCTCACTTTAAGCCGCAAACACTACAAAGCATTAAGACCATAACTGGGATGGAAGCTTCGAGACCCACATTTAAACAAAGAAAATCTTCTTCAAGTTTCAGCATGCCGTTACAATAATGCCCCCCCCCCACACCAAACCCGGAA
This sequence comes from Capricornis sumatraensis, assembly GCF_032405125.1. Classification (NCBI taxonomy): domain Eukaryota; kingdom Metazoa; phylum Chordata; class Mammalia; order Artiodactyla; family Bovidae; genus Capricornis; species Capricornis sumatraensis. The sequence goes on along the minus strand of NC_091092.1, from coordinate 42,737,426 downwards.
GTGCCTGAGAGGTCTTCTCCGCCATCCACCCAGGAGCCCGCAGACACGTCTGTCAAAGCGTCCATCAGGACACACCATCTACCCGACTCTCCAACTCACACCGCAGACGGCCAGATACGAATAAGGTCAGTAAAACTCACACTTTCACGATCTCCGGAAAGGGAGCCGCCACGTTAAATCCTAACGGAGGAAAACGGTCTACGGAAGCACAATCCAGACAGTCAGGAGCTCAGGCACGAGCTTAGGCACGCGCCAGGGCTTCTTCCAGCTCTCACGCCCCCGCCTCCCAACATCGTCATTGGTGGGCCTGCGATGATTGACGGGGAGAACGGCCATTCCTCTCAGGCGGGTCTACTGGCGGGAAACTGTCCATTTCCCAAGGCCCAGCTGACGTCAGGAAATCTCTGCTCGTATTCCTATGTCTTTCTGTAGCCGTGTCCATCCCTCAAGGCCTAGCTCGACTTCTCAGGCCTTTGCACATACCTTGTGCTTTGTTTCTTGTCATCTTAGACTTTGGAAAGCATGCACATTCAATTTACCCGGGCCTAGGTCAATGACCTCCCCCTCCAGGAAGCCTTCCAAGTTTGACTCCTCCCAGGCAAAATGTGAGTTCTTCATATTAGATACGGACATGGAGATGTATCAGAGCAGAGATGCAGAGGACTTGTTTCTGAGCTCTGGGGTCAAATAGTACTGGGCTGTGCATGGTGTGAGGGACCCAAGGTTTGCACCTGGATATTTTGCAAGTGAGCTCAGGTTGCAGACATTTGGGGAAGACCAGGGAACACTGACAACAGGCTAACTCTTAGAAGCTTGCTAGGCTTGGTACGACCCTTTTCAGGAATTTCATATCCTTTCCTGCTTTTCTATCTGTGAAAATCTTGTCCTTCCTACAAGGCCCAGGCATAAATCACTTCCCTAACTCTTTTCCTGAATTCATGTTCCCACCCCAACCACAAGAGTTATTCCTCCTATTGCTATAGGAAGAAAGATATGAGGATTTCATATCTCTGCTGCAAATGTCCCTAAGCTTCACAGTTATCCAAGGTGAGACTGGAAGCCCACTTCCTTCCAGGAGGCCCCTTGCTGAGAGGTTTCTGCACCTGCTCGCAATCTGTGAATCGTACAAACAAGAAGGCACAGTTCCCCTAGGCTTGACTACCTCGAGTGTTTAACTCATCTACACTCTACATGGTGTGTGGACCACATAGCCACGGGGTCCCTTAGCTGGACTGCATGGTCACAGTGCACAGTGCTCCTAGGAAAGATGATCTAATGCTGGCACTGTCCCTCCCATGGGAAAGCTCACTTGAGGCTTCGTGGTGTGCCGTGTTATGCAGCAGTCCATGATGCTGCCCTACCCACTGTGACGGCTAATTTTAGGTGCCAACTTGACTGGTCATGGAGCGTCCGAATTAAACATTATTTCTGGTTGTATCTGTGAGGGTGTTTCTGGATGAGATGAGTATTTGAATCGCTGACTTAGCAAAATAGAAGGCCTTCCCCAATGTGGGCAGGCATCATCCAATCCGTTGAGGGCCCAAATGGAACCAAAGCAGAGAAAGGAAGAATTCTTCCCTTTTTTCCCTATCTCGCTGCTTGAGATAAGAACATTTCTCCTAGTTTTCTCCTTCTCTTCAACTAGGATTCACACCACCAGCCCCCCTGGTTCACAGGCCTTCAGACTTGGACTGAATTATACCACTGGCTTTCCTGGCTTTATACCTTGTAGGCAGGAGATTGTGGAATTTCTCAGCCTCCAGAAATAGGGAACTAAACTCGAGATAAACCTCAAGATATATATACATATATATATATATGTATGTATGTATGTATTTATACATATATATACACATATATGTATATATGTATATGTATATATGTATGTATATATGTATATATATATATATGTATATATATATATATATATATATATAGGCTTCCCTTTTAGTTCAGTTGGTAAGGAATCTGCCTGCAATGCAGGAGACCCAGGTCTGATTCCTGGGTCAGGAAGATCCCCTGGAGAAGGAAATGGCAACCCACTCCAGTATCCTTACCTGGAGAATCCCATAGGCAGAGGAGCCTGGCGGGCTACAGTCTGTGGGGTCACAAGAGTCAGACACGAGTTAGTGACTAAACCAACAGCCAACATATAGATAAATAGATAGATAGATATAGATATAGATAGATAGATAGATAGATATAGATATAAAATGTCTCTTATTGGTTCTGTTTCCTTGAATACCTCTGACTAATAAACCTGGAATATCGCAGCCAGCGGCAGCTGTTACACTTGGCTTCATAGTCCTCAAATAGAACTCAGAAGAAACAGCAAAATCAAATACATGAAGATTAGTTCCAAACTATGAGTGAGGAAACTAAGATACCAGAAACAAACAGCCAGACATTGGCCCAGAGGGGTTTCTTTTCCAGTAGGTTAGCTGCTCCTTTGCAAGCCCCGAGAAAGCTTACAGGTGAGCTCTTCTAGAACTGGGCTTGTTAGGTGAGACTCTGACAAAGATCCAGAGGGCAGGAGAGCTGTTGCAGGCCTTGTCCAGGAATCAGTAAAGGATGATTAATCCACATGGGGAGGGAAGACAGGCAAGACTGGGGCCGTTGATGTGAATCCTGCCCCAGGATCTGCCAAGTCTTTCCCATGTGTTACTAGGCTTGTCCCTCTGACTGGCGTCAGCAGATGGATACATGCTGGACCCTTTCAATCCCTGGCATACAATGACCACTACCACACAGGTCCTATCTATCTTTCAGATCACCAGTGTCTCCTCGATCTGTGGTCACCATTCATTCTTTTTATTTTATTTTTCTCTTGTCTCGCACAGCGTATGGGTCCTTAGTTTTCTGACCAGGGACCGACGCTGGGCCCACAGCAGCGAAAGCACTGAGTTTTAACCACTGGACCACCAGGAAAGTCCTGCCTTTCATTCTTGTCTCAGTTATACTTCATTCCACATTCATGGTCTGTCTGAAGAAAATAATATCTTCTTACCTACTGTGTACAGTACATGGGCTTGAGGTATGCTCTTGGGATTCATATCACAATTATTCCTCCTACCAGCTGAATATCCTTCATTGTTTTGTGCCTCAGTTTCCTAATCAGTAGAGTGAGGATCCTAATAAGAACTGTGTCTTCAGGCTGCCACGACCCTCAGTGAGTTCATGAAAAGCATCTAGACCAGTGACTAACACACACTAAGCTTTCATGAAACGATAACTAGGACTGTTACCTTATCACCGTGCATGTCTCTCGTCAAATACAACGTCCTTTCCGGAGACTTTCCCATGCTAGCTCTGCCGACACTGATCTACTTTCTCTGATTTTTTTTCGACTTACCTTCATGTAACGTAATCCACATCTTACAATGTATTGGCCAGTTTGCCAGTTGTTTGGTTCCGCAATTATTAACTTTCATCTACGCTAATGTCTTTGTTGACTTATTAACTTGCGCATGTCTTCATCTATATGTCTTGTTCTTAAAACTTTTACCACCAGTTTCCAATTCATCAGCTTAGTTGCTCATTTTCTCCTGGTATGATATAGCTCAATATAGAGCGCAACACATATGAAGATTCTATAGCACATAAGGGGACACTGAAATAGTACCTTTCATTAGGAGAGCCCCCGTGATATTCGATATTCCCCCACGAGAAGGTCATAAACTCCCTTGTCCACTCATTGGTTTTACCAGAAGGCACAGTGCGGGTGGTGCCCTGATAAGAGGAATTGGCAGAAATGTACTGAAGATTTGGTTGACCGTATCAGGCCCGTCTGTGAAGAAAAGGTGCACCAGGCTGAAATGTGTGTTGCAAGAGAGTTGACGTGGAACATGGGCAAGAGAGGAGGCAGTTTAAAGGATTAAGGAGGAGCAAGTGCACAGGAGCAGGAATGTGAAAGAATATGGCCTTCTCAGGGAAGAACGCACATTCTGGCCTCATGGGAGAAGAGAGTTAATGATATAAACTGCAAAAGATAAAGAGAAAAAGTTAAGTGGCCCATAGCAAGGACACATGGGTTGGACGTGGTAAACTCCATTAAGATCCAGTCTGCTTTTCTAATCTACCATCTTGGTGTCAGTGTGCAGAAGAGATCAAAACAGAGGGTCGGCAGAAAAAGGGAGACTGAGCACCCCTCGCGGCCTCACTCCAACATCACGTGAGTCCTGCATGTGCACGAGGCCGCCTTGTCTGCTGCCACGTGGAACAGGGCTGTGGATATGTGTGCCGGAGACCAGGACGGCGACGTAGCCGGACAGGCAGTGTATGCCGCCATCAACTGCGTGTTGGACCAGGTCAACGCCTGTCTGGACCACCTGGAGGAGAGGATTGACCACCTCCCTGGCCGCCTCCGGGAGTGCTTGAATCTAGCTGGCAGACACATCTTGAGGCCCAGCAGCTGCTCAGGGAGGCCCCAAGTGATTGGCAGCCCCTAGTGGAGCCCTCCAAGGGCCCCGGGGCCAGGCCTCTACCCTGCCTGCCTGAGCCGGGCTCTAGCCTGAGCCCTCACCGCCTGGCTTAGGGAGGCCTGCAGATGTCCTGGGGGATCGGCCAGCTTAGGCCATCTTTCTGCTACTTCCCTTTTGCGTGCTTGGCATGCCCCCACCACCTGGCATCCCCTCCTGTGATCAGGTGTGGGCCTGGGACCCACCCAACTTGCCTACCTGCCCAAATCCTGGATGCTCCCCTCTCTGCCTAGGTTCATTAGGCAGATTGAGAGTTATCTTAACATTCTCCGAATTAGTATTTGTGCACCATTATGCCAACTGAGTGGCTATTTCATAAAATGTTGTCTGCAAGCTGCTCTACAAAGGGTTTCTAAATTTACTATTAGAAATTTCATGCAATGTATGTAGAGGTTTTCTTTTTTAAGCACAAACCAATTCTGCCATTCAGTTACCTTTTTGATTCTGCCCATTCATACTCTGGTAATGAGTGTTACATAGTGAAAAATCCCTAATAATCAAGGGACTGGATTCTAATACAAAACGGACCAGGAGCTTATTGTGTGCTTCCAGATTTTTGTTCCCAGGACTCCTGATGTTCTTCAGAACCATGCTGGGCCACTCCTCATATCCTCACCCAGAGCAGGAACGGGAGATATCCCCATCACCCCCACAATATCCAGGCAAGTATCTGTCGTCCTCATGAAGTGGCCAGAAGGATCACTTCACCTAGAAAGATGTCAGATTACCTACCATCCTTCTTACCTTAAGAAGGGGAGAACTTCAATTACGGCCTGGAGACCCCTCACCCTGCCACCCCACTCCCCCTGTCATCAACGGCCCAGATTACTGAGCCCAGAGTCCCACTCGGTACCTGATGTGATGCACACGCAGAGCCACATCTTCATTGGCCACGCTTGGAGTCGTCACAAATAATAACATTTACAAGTCGGAGCTTTTCCATCATACACATTTTATTGAAAAACACAATTTTACAGATTCAAAATATTTTACACAATCTTCTGTTCCCTTCTGACAGAGTGGAACAGTACATCTTCCACTTGCCAAGACTGGTGAGATCAGCATAGCAACTGAAACCATCTGTAAACAAGGCCTCTGGTTATATTCCCTACTGCAAGTGACCACAGAGAACTCGCCATAAGGGCACAGGTATTGGTAAAATATAAGCGAGCTGGAGGGTGAACAACGGCTCCTACTTATTCCTTTTCCTTGCAGTACCTTTGGCACAAGTTCCACTGAACGAAGTTCCCTGTGGCCTGAGTTTGGCCAGGGTGTGACAATCACAATTTGCGGGGGACAGACACCTGGGGGGGGGGGAGCGTGGTATCTCATGTTAGGATATTGGAGGGCAAATACAAAGTGACATAAGAAACAAAGGTTTAACTATCCCCATTGACAAGTGAGAGCAGGCTTTCTCCCCTCCCTTTGCTTTAGAAGGTTTCCTTTGGAAAACTTGTCAGTTCTTTCTCTGTCTCTTTGCAATATGTGGAAATCGTTTTAAAAAGCTCAATAAGCCTCTTGCCAGTCTGACAACCCAGGAATGCTCCTTTAAGGACCTGGAAGCAAAAATCCTTGCAAAGGGGGAGAACTAGGTAAAGAGGGAACAACTTAAGCAGTTGAAACCAGAAACTGCTAGACCTTCTGGACAATCAGAGAAAGAAATGACTATCAAAGCAATGCACCAGAGTCAATAAAGCTGCAGGAGAAGATCATGAAAAGGTGAGGGCAGGCAGCATCTCAGGAGGATTACAGCATCCTCAGAAGCAAGAGGTGTTCCTTCTCAGAACTCCCTCAGGTTATGTTATTGTGCAACGGTATAAAACAGTATAAACAACATTAAATGGTGCACAGAAAGAGCAGCGGTGGCAAAATGATCTCCTGGGAGAGAGGCCCACAATTCACTGGGGAAATGAAATGTGAAGACTTGATCCTCATATTAACGCCTCATCTCGAATAGAGGCCCACATCCACTCACTTCACACATATCCGTGTGGTTTACTATCTTCTATACCACAGTTATGGCCACCGAATGGTAGTGTGAGGGAACAGGGCCAGGAGACAGGAGAAAGAGCCCTGAACCCACAATGTCCATCACAATTTTCACACCAAAACCCTTGTCCTCACCACTGTCAGTCTTTCCGTATACTCTCAGAGCCTCCTGCTCATAGCCCTGCTGGGCCCAAACTTCCCTAATCAAGAGAAAGCAAAAGCCTGACCTGAAATGGGGACACCATGGGACCTTTCCCCTCCCCCACTCCAGTAGCACACCACCACAAACAATGCAGAACTGTCCCTCCACTGTTTACCAACACCACCTTCTTCCTCGAGATGCAGGGAAGGTCCCCTTGAGGTAATGTCACCACCACCCCCCCACCACCACCCCCAGGAAGACCCAAATGGAAGAAGAACCACCAGTAGCCAGCCTTTCTGCTAGAAAGCCTTTCCAGCAGACACACAGTGGGGAGAGACAGTACAGCCTGGGGGTGCAGCCCTCTCCAGCAAGAGGAATACAAGGGCTTCATCCTCCAGCTGGGGCACCTGACTCGGGAGGTTCCTGGATGGATATCCAGGCTCATCGGCATATGCCCCGAAAGAAGCAAATGGCCCCCGATTCATGGACAGTTCATTGACAAGACCCATCGGACCTCTTTCTTCCAACCAGTGTGCAGAGTGTGCTCAGTGGAAGAGTGCAGAAAGTGAACGTGGAAAGTTCCAACCACATTCCTACAGACTTGGGACTCCTCGGGAATCCCAATGTGCCCTCGCTCTGCACAATGGCACAGAATTCTGACATCGGGCTACGGCCAACTTCTGCCCCAGACTCAACATTTCCCATGCCCCACATGCTGCCATCGCCAATATGCGCCTTCCTTAGGACTTTAGCGAGGCACCTGAGGTGTGTGGGTGTTGAAGGAAGAAGTGTCTGGCTGCCATATCAGGAGAACACAGCAGCAACAGCAGCTCACTTTCACGTGCCTCTTCATGGCCACAGGTAGTCCCAACAGAAGAGTTGAGCGGTCTACGCAAACAAGTGCAGTCAACATCAGTGGGCGCCTCCCAGGAGACTCCCCCAGATTACTGCTCTAGGCCACAGCATAGGAGGGGGAAAGGTCACCTTTCCTGAGCCGCTTTTGACAGCCTAAGGCAGTGCACAGACGGAAGCAGGAACACAAGAACATCTCTAACAGCAAAGTCCAAAATTCTGAGGACTGCTGTAACACAGGGTAGATAGAGCCTTCATCATGAAAGTCTCACCTTGGCCAGGAAGTAATCCACTCTCATGTCACACTCAGCGATGTGCACTATTACCTTCGGTCCCCGTGCTGCAGTGATCCCAGGCAGTACCAGGGGTTGAGAAATAGGTAGCAGACACCTTTGACCACAGAAAGCCCGGTGCACCTTTCACACTGAGGGCCTATGTCCTCCTGTCCAGCTTTCTCCTTGTGCTCTGAGAGCAGCTCTATAGAGGGTCACTCTTCCCAGCCCCTTCCCCACCTCTAGGCTTTAGGCACCCCAACGAAGGTCCGTATGTAGCCAGTCATTCCACCTTTCCTGATCAGGGAAGTGCGTTCCCCTTTGAGCCTCTAACCTCTACAGTACTTCTCCTGAAAAGAACCGACAATCAAGAGCGGCCTAACCACCGCTCACGAAACTCATTTAGTTCAAGATTAAATTGGTACAGCTACTATGGAAAACAGTATGAAAGTCCCTCAAAAAATTAAAAACAGAACTACCATCTAGTCCAGCAATCCCACTTGTGGTATGTATCCAAAGGAATACCTCCCACCAAGAATTTACAGAACATTAACATTCCCACGAGCGAGTAGACATTCACTGAGGTGCTGTCTCATGAGCCTAAGTGACATGGCTGGCCTAGGAATGAATTCCTGGGAAGGAACCAGCAAGCCAGATTCCATCTCAAATTCAGAAGAGGATTACCTTCTCTTTCCATGAGAGCCCTGATTTGTGAGACTGTCACCTGTTGGAGAGTCACCTTTTTGGAATCCTCAACCTTGTGACTTATTTTCAAGTGCCAATACACAGCAGATTTACCTCTTAAACCATCCATTTCGGTTTTCTTGACCCCTGCCTCCAATGAAGTCAGCCAGGATCACTTTGGTGGGCAGTGGGAACAAGTGTGCATGGAAGGGGAAGAAGGCCTCACGGTTTTCCTCAAGTTTCACAACTGTTTTGACTAGGAAATAAGCCAGTTTTGATCATCGTCATGTCACTTGGTGAAGGAACATGCGCCTAGGACAGGTTTCTCTAACTATCTCAGGCTTCAGGTTTTCACTGAGTAGGAAACTATCACCACCCCCCTCTTTCACAGCTTTAAAGTAATTTCACCAATTACAGGGATAACCAAAGAGCCTTGAAACATGCCCTCTAAAGACTACACACTTTTAGTTTCCAGTCACAAAGAAATGTGGATTTCCTTTTAACCTTCGGTGAATGAAATTCAGGTTCTGTGATGCCTCCTTCTGGATAAAACCCGTGCTAATAAAGCAACAGAGGAGCCCGAGGTTTCTATGAAACTGGAGGTTAGAAGTGTCTCTGAATGCACCTTAGAAGAGTTCATATTTCTATTTGGCGCGTTTCCCCCACCCCAACTGTGAAAACTCTTCCGCACATTTTCAACAAATTAACCCCTGCCCAGGAAAGAAGTAACGTCATACAGACAATGAAAGAGAGGAGACCTTTCCCACACTGCCAGTTAACAAGCACCTTCTTGGTGCCTGAACTTGCTTGGTGCTGAGCCACATCAGCTTCAGCATAAGGCGTCAGAGATGGCCAGAACAGAAAGTGGCTCAGGGCAAGGCAAGGTGTGAGCTGCTGGGCTACCTCTTGGCATCATAGCAGGATTAATGAGGCTGGTTTCCAAAGAGCAGCCCAGTAGTATCTGAGGAAATCTGCTGGCCCTGTGAAAGGAAACAAACGTTTGGTTGAAATGGGGGTCTGGACAGGTAGGGAGACGAGCCAAATGAAGCCACAATGTTCTCTTCCCACATTCTGCAAATGGTGTACTAATTCCCTCCGTACCTCCTGCGTGCTGAGCACTTTACAAAAACCATACGAGAGATATCCCCGAGAGCAAGGTGTGATTCCCATTTTGCACATGTGGAAACTGAGGCTCAAAGATGACAGTAAGAAAGAGTCAGACTCAGACACTAAAAATTTATTTTTAATGAAACACGATGTATTGTCTCAGCAACATCTGCAAAGCAAAAAAAAAAAAAAAAAAGCCCGACAAACTGTGGAAGGGTAAATATTTAATGAAGTATTGACCTGCATATTACTCGAATTGTTAGCCTACACCTCCAGGACCCCTGCAAAGTAGACGCCCACCCGCTTACAGAGGGGATAGACTGGCAGACCATCATTCTCTGCCGCTCACTTGGTGTACAGGCCTCATCTTTCTCCCCTTTCCTAAACAGAGCTGGCTTTAAATTACATTCAAATCCATGTTCCCCTACCTGAAAGAAAACAGCACTCCCACAGTCTCTGGATTCCTGAAGTTTGTTTTTCACAATCCCATCCAGTCCAGCCTGCTTCTGCCTGGTATTACAAGTGTTTTCCAAAAGGATAAAAAGACAGATCAGAGCTCTGATGTGAGAATGGCAAGATCAGGCTTTCTGGAAATGTGACATTCTAATAAATTCAGTCTGTCTGTAAGCATGGCACTCACGGTGAACTGGAAAAAGATGCCACTGACTAGTTAAAGACATCGATTATAAACCTAGTGTCTGAGCAGCGCTCAGGGAGTGATCCTGACATTGTTGGAAGTCCCTATCTTAGAGACTCAGGGAAGACATTTCCACACCATGTTAAATAATGTTACAGCTGATGGGATGGAGGCTACCCTCCTCCCAGCATCTGTGGCCCCACACAGCATAAGGCAGCACTTACTCATCTGGCAGGTCTGGACAGCTAA